>NC_082680.1:0-2500000 GCF_025265405.1 Mesoplodon densirostris | reverse complement strand
CAGATGTGTTACATTTTGTTTGAAGACACAGATGTTCAATTCCTAATTTCAAATTAAGTGATTATAATTGCTGTTAAGTGTTTTAGAAGAGAAGTACAGGGTAATGTGAGAGAATGTAGCAGAGGTCAGAAAATAATTCCTTCAGGACTTTTGAACAGAACACTGAAGGATACACAGGAATTTCCTGAGCATGGTTGGGAAGGGAGGAGAGCAGGGAACTCCAGGCAGAGGGAACAGCACGTACAAGACTCTCAGGCTAGGAGGACCTGGCTTTTCTAAGGAAACGAGAGAAGAGACGTACAGACAGAAAGCAGAACATATTCTTCGAATGGCCCATAGAATGGGCAGGGCTTCATGAGCCATGTTGGTCTTTTTTATTTAGTAAAGAGAAGCCATTGAAGGATTTTAGACATATTATAAGCAATAGATTTAAAGCTTGAAAATACTTTAGGTTCATATGGTACAATGTTACGTCATAAACAGCTGAGGCTCAAGAAAGGAAAGGGTTTTTCCCAAGTTTCCAATGGAAGTTAGTGTTGAAGTTGGAAACGTTTTTCATGAATTCCTCAGAATGTTTTCAGTGGAGGCTTATAGGTACAAGTTAAAGGGCCTTGGCATCCTCTCCTGCACAGATAAGTTACACTGGGAGGAGGGTGGAAACTGGCAGTACTCCATTTATAGGAAGACTGATAATAAGTGATGGGGAATTGTTGGGTCAAAAGTGATGATAATATCGAAGACTGTTTTGTGTTAAAGTTCATATATATTAGTATTTGAAATCTGTAAAAGGAATATACATATATATATATATATATATATATATACACCACCGCCTTCCCATTTCCCTGGCTCCATCAGCCCATCCATTCCTAGATATTATTTAATTTTAATTATCTCATTTATGGGTAATAACGATAGGGAAAAAAACCCTGTAGCTGATTCACATTTTATGGACATTGTGGTTTAAGAAATATTGAAATCTGGATTAAGAGGCAGTGTTGTGTCTCAGTTGAGAGTATTGGCTCTGAATCCTGACTCCCTGGGTTGAAAATATGGCTCCATATATTCTGCATTTGGGACCTTGGCAAAATTACTTAACCTCCATATTATTCTTTAGTGTGTATATGTACATATATGTATACACACACACACATACACCCAGAGAATAAGGAGAGAATTCTCAAGGATTAAAGTAATGAATGAAGTAAATTAATAAATTTTTTTATTTATTTGTTATTAAGTAAATTATTATTAAGTAAATTAATAAAGTAAAGTAATTAATAAGCTTAGTGTATCTCTTGGTACATGGTAAGCACATGATAAATAATTAGTGTATCTCTTGGTACATGGTAAGCACATGATGAATAATACCAGTTTAGGTATTATTATTAGAAAAGACAAACTTTAAAGCACTAGCTATGTAGATAGAACTCAACAGCTATGATGAACCTGGCCCCACAGCTTTTTGTCAGTATTGAATCTACCATCTTCCCTGGATACAGAGGAACAGAGGACGTCCCCTGACTGCAGATGTGGGAGGAAACTCTTCCCTTTAGCCAAGATAACTGGAATTTATCACAAGTAATTTATATTATGAAATGAATATAAAATATCAAGACTTATCCTTACCATCACCTCACAAAACACACAGGTACACAGGCATAAAAGGTTTTACAGAATAAAGATAGCTGATTTTTATTTTAGCTTCATAAAAAAATATGGGCTTGAGTAATAATATCTGATGTGATACCCAACACAACTGTAAAGGTTTCTCTGTCCTTTAAAGTTGGCTGTTGAAGAGAACAGAAAAACAAAGATTGCTGATAAAAATTCTCACATTTTTTGCCAAAGCAAATTTTGATTAATATCATTGTCAAGCCAGCTGAAATACTTGGAAAATCACAAAACCTATTTCCTAGGCCTTTCCATCTTCCTGGGTCTTCAGGGCCATCTACTGTATCCTCTGTGTTGCACTCTGCTTTGCATGGCAGGTGCCCATCTTGGACCCTGGTGATCCCGGCGTGTACAGCTACTAAAATTGATGGAGAAGGAGAGCATTGGCTGGAGTAACAGGAAAGACTTTTGTCCTCACCTTCTGAAATTAACCTGCATAATGTAATAGAGGAATAGGTTACTTTTACGTTGGCCTTTACAATATGAGTCAAGCAACCAGGACCTTCAGCCCTCTCTCTCCCACACAATTCTTCCCATATTTTAATACTAGGTTCCCTTCTATTGAAAACTTCTCCTAGCACCACAGCCCAGATGATATCTCCAGCCACTGAATTCTTGAAGAAATACCTGTTTGCTTTTCTAATTTAAATTATGCTACTAAAGTAACATTTCACGGGTAGGATGTATCTCTTCCCTAAATGTCAAACCTAATTTCCTAGTGAGGCGGGATTGTGACATACGTCTTTGCATTCGTACTCTGAATATCCAACATAAACTTATTTTATTTTGAAGATTATAAATGTAAAGATTACGATTATCTTATAAATATCTAATTGATCAATGATTAGGTCACTTCCGCTCCAGCCTTCCCACCTTAAAAATGGTGGACAGTAAGGTTACTCTGAAACCTGATAAATCCAAGGCGTTGCTTATTGCTGTGTTTTGTCATTCAATACCTGTATATAACTTCGGCACAGACTAAAAAGAAAGTGAAACAAAAGTTTGTATTTACATATCATTCAGCCATGTGAAGAGAACACTATTCCTATAAACTCCCCGTAGAGAGTTCTTCACATTTTTCATATTTAAAGTGCATTAAGTCAGTAAATTCACGAGTAAACACAGAGCTTGTTCTTCTGAGAAGAGCATCTCGGGGTTTAGTCTACCAAATCATACTACATATGCAAATGCTGTTTGAATGTCGTTTAGCTGCATGCTAAGCAGTACAGAAATCTCAAGGGTTAAAGGTTTGAAAATGTTTGCAGCATGAAAATCATAGAGGCAAATGTTTGATGTACAGATGTATGTACTAAAATAGGTCATGGTTAGGTGAATTCATTTATTTTATTCAATCCCTTATTTAGAATTGTTTACTAGGATTGTTTTTAGCTTGTGTGATTTTGGTTTCAGCTCTACAATGAATTCAAAATGGCGTTTCAGAGTCAATATTAGCCCCAAATATAACATATGTTTACTATGTGGATGGTAGGGGATTTACAGAAATCTCTAGGAACACTAGAATAAATTCAATCTAAAAAAAGAGGTTTTGCTTTTCTTTCCTCTCTCTCTTCCTCTCTCTTTCTGATTAGGTATATTTCTGAATTCTGAGGGCCTGTCCCCCTGCCATAGGTTTGTCCAGAGTTATATATTATTTTTCACTCTCTGGTTGAGGAACTTAGTTGTGTTAACTTCCTTACAAATGTGTTTCTGGATTGTTATTAGTTTAAATTCTGACTTGTGATATGTTCTTTTACTAAAGTATTTCCCATTTGTAAAATACAACCAACTATATAACTCAGCAGTAAGCCATCATTGTTAGGCATACATTTTGAAATTTAATATTAAATATTGAAAAAGAAATGGAATAGAATACAATAGATATCTTTAATAAATGTATTCTAAAAGACAAATAGCCAGAAAGTCAGTAACACTAGAAGTTTCCAATATATTTACTATTGGTATAATTTATTGTTATTTATTCGTTCACTAAGCATTAATTGAGCCCTACTGGGTCCTAAGTATTATGATGGGAACAGAGATATTATCGTGACCAAGACAGATTTGGTCCTTGCTCTGGGGAAGGTGCAGTGTAGAAACCCAAACTGAGTATTCAAAGGTTAAAACAAAACAGTTGAGAGCTAAGGGGGCATAATGTCAAATGTTCATAAAGAATACTATGTGAAAAAATTAAATGTATGGAAACCTCTCTTCAATTTATTAGCCTCTTCACTAAACCACCTTCTCATGAAGTATTTCCCTAAACGTTCATCTTGATCACAGCCTTCAGAAAACTTACAAGCTCTCCTGTGATCATATAGCCAACAAATACAATAAAAGGCATTCCCTGGTCTCTTGTCCATCTGAGTACTGAATTATCAATATATTCATATGTAGAGTCTAAATAGGCCCTGAAACAGATTATAACAAAATATTCTAAAATGTTGTTAATTCAAAACATTTTAAAGCAACAGATACACTATTTTAAGTGACCAAACTAATTATGAAATAATCTCATGATGCTGAGGAACTCAATTACATATAATGTATTGCAGTAAAACTTTGAATTAGTTTCATTGATTGACATTTTTAAGGTGAATTTTCAGTGCCCATGAATATTCATTTTTTTCTAGAGAATGAATATGTTCTATCAGAACTATTCACATTTGGCATAGGCTATATTTTTATTCATTACATATATTCTCACTTTTCAGACTAAGAAACTAGACAGCAGATCAAGGCAAATGTTGATAAATACAAGTCAGATTAATCTGGATTGATTTTACTTTAGCCATATACTCAAAATTAGCAAAATTTAAAAATTTTTTGTGGATGTTGGTTGTCATTCATATATAAAATTATTAATTAGAGTCAATATACCTATAACAGTTGCTCATACATGCTGTGAGAAAATATACAGATTAGAGGGCTTCCCTGGTGGCGCAGTGGTTGAGAGTCTGCCTGCCGATGCAGGGGACATGGGTTCGTGCCCCGGTCTGGGAAGATCCCACGTGCCGCAGAGCGGCTGGGCCCGTGAGCCATGGCTGCTGAGCCTGCGCGTCCGGAGCCTGTGCTCCTCAATGGGAGAGACCACAACAGTGAGAGGCCTGGGGAAAAAAAAAAAATGTACAGACTAGAGGATTAATTTAGCCAAAGGCAATTTATACATGCTTCGTAATTTTTCTCTTCATATACAACATAGGTAGTACTTTTAAGAAGTATATGTTGGTTTGTGGTTTTTCATTTTAATTGTTTCATATGATGATTTTGTTAAGTTGGTTTCAATGAGGTATAATTTACATCAGTAAAATTCGCCCTTAGTTGTAGTTTAATGAATTCTAACAAATGCATACAGTCATATAACCAACACCACAATCAAACAATCAGCCCCCAAAAAACCCCTCGTGACCCTTCACAGTGAGTCCTTAGTCCCTGACAGCACAGATGTGTAGTCTGTCCCTATTATTTTGACATTTTCAAAATTACATGGTTAGTTTTAGATAAATTTTGAGTTTTCGGCATAGGGTACATTATTACTAATATTCATCAGTTTTATTTCTAAGAGAAAAATCATACGCTCATAGATAATTCACTTTATTGTTATAGACATTGCTTCTTTAGGAATTTAGAAAAAGCACAACTAACATTTTTCCTTCAGTGTTTTTCTTTTCCACCTCACCTGGCAATTGTTGATTTCTTCATGTGTTTTTGTTTTGTCCTTGTTTGTTGACAAACATGTTTATTAGCTGATGTCTGCTTTGTCAGCATACTCTTACAATATTGTTAATCTGATCATACACAGACCTTTTTAACTTCTTGATAGAAATCCACTGAAATCTGAACTGAAACTCTCCTGGGCCGTCAGACACATAATGAAAAAAAAAATCCAGGATCCTAAGTACTTAATATCATACATTTTGTAAATTCTGTGGGACAAAGAGGTTTACTGATTCTTTATAAATATTTAGGCAAATTTTTAGAGAAACAGACATTCTTCTCAAATCTTTACCAGGCATTTACAGCAATTGTTCCCAGTCTTTTGGCATCTGAGTCATTTTTTCACATACTCAAGATATCTGTAGCAGACTTAAGTGAATTAATAGACACAAAACAACCTTAAATAAATAAAAAAAAAAACCTTTAACCCAAACCCCCTACAGCATGACAATAGACGGTACTTCTATAGAACCACCAGCAGTTGTTAAAATATTTCTTTGGTAGCTTTTCAGCTCTGTGTAATGCTTGAAGAGAAGGTTCACTTTTATAACCAAGCAGTAAAGCTTTTGCCTATTTCAGTGGCCTGGTGGTCTGTCTTTAGTGAAGCTGGTCTGCCCTCTTTTCCCTGCTCACCTCAGTGCTCCGTGATTAGACAAGCATTATTAACACCATATACTCACCACTGGCATATCTGCCTTTTGCATAATTTTTACAGTTTGCAAGTGGGACCCCAGCTGGTGCTGTGGTAAAACCATTCAATTGGCTGTAACCAAGACTTAGACCTCGGTCTTCAAACACTTTTCAGTTACTTAAGGTTCTTGAATACCTACAAACAAACTCCTTAAACAAGCAAACACCGCCGACTTAAAAGGAGAACATTTGGTTTTAGTGAATTTAGTCAAGATTTATTTATTCATTTAAATCCATTATTCATTGAGCATTTTCTAAGGTCAGGGATGTAACAGTAAAAAAGCCCTCATTTGGGTTGCATTTCAGTGAGTGAAACAGAAGAGAAAAAGTAAAATAATGAGTCAGTAAATAAGATAGTTCGAGATCATGATTAATGTTACGGAGGAAATAAAACTTGTAGTGAGAGTAACTGGAAAAGACGCTTCCTCTAAGAAGGTAACATTTTACTGAAAGACCAGAAATGGAAAGATACAAGCAACAGGATAAAAAATATCAAAATCTCGAAGACAGAAACGTCTTAGTGTGAACAAGGAACAGAAAGCTAACGGTAGTGATAGCAGGTTGGGTGCAAAGAAAAAAGTAGACTAAGCTATTTTGGAAGGGCAGGAAAAAGTCACATTCTTCAGGGACATTGTAAATCCTTGATAAAGAGCATGGACTTTACATACAATGAGAAATGAGTGAATGATCTGAAGAGGGGATGGGGTGAAATTATTTAATTCACATTTTTATATCCCTACGTGTGCGGTATGAGGGATGTGTGAGAAAGAACAAGAAGAAAACTCTAGATACATGGTGTCTGGACTGGAAGTTGGCAGGGAGGGTTGAGAGGTGCTGACATAGTCAAAACTTTATGCAAGTAGAGATCTAGGTAAAGGAAAGACTTGGGTGATGGGTAAAGCAAAGAACAGAGCCATGGGTGTTGCTGTCATTTACAGTGTTAGAGACCTGAAGATCAAGCAGGTGCAGGCTGGTGACCCAGTGCTCCATTTGACCAAGGCTGATTTGAAAGGACTACTAGACATTTAAATGCAGAAGTCAGGTAAGCGTGTTGATATTTTGGTCTAGGTTTCTGACAGTAATGTGGCCATACACGTCGTAAAGTGGTGTTTCAGTGCAGAGAAGTAATAGACAAGAGAACAGACCTCAGGACTGACTTTGAGGGCCTGCAACAGAGAACCAGTGTAGGAGGAGAAAAAGCAAAAACCAGAGGTGAGATGGAAGGAAAATTAAGAGCACACAGTCTCTCAAAAACCAATTCAGTGTTTCCAGCTGGAGGAGGTAGTCAAAGGTATAATGCTGAGAATTTCAATAAAATAAAAGTAGAAAGGTATCACTGCCATTGGTGGGCAGACAAGAAAGAAAAAGCCATATCAGTGTGTGTTGATGAGTGAATTGGGGTGTGTGTGTGTGTGTGTGTGTGTGTGTGTGTGTGTGTGTGTGTGAGATTGGACTGGAGAAAGAGAAACCAGACAATTTTTGTTGAGTTTTCTTGTAAGCATAGTAAGGAAATGACCCGTAACCTGTTTAAAGACTGGATATATCAGAGTATATTTTGAGGCTAGTTGGAATCAGTCAGTACAGTGAGGGAGCTTAGTGATGGAGGGAAGGTTGACTTGAAGGAGGACGATTCTCAAAAAGACTAGAAGGGACTTGCATTTGATTCTTATAGGAGTAAAGTAAGATGATATTAATATAATCAATAAAATAACTTTGCCTTAAAATATACATAGATTTTTTTTTTCAGCATTGAGAGTGCGGAATCCTAACCACTAGACAGCCAGGAAGTGCCTGCTATATATTTAAATAGAAAGAGTGTTTTATTTTAATGTAGAGGAAAGCCAAAGTTTTTGAAGGAAACTTTATGGATTTGAATTCTAAGCCTACCACTGGTGTGCTATGTGGGCCTGGACTTTCTTTCACTAAACTCTGTTTCATAGTTTAGTGATAGTGCTTGTAAATTAAGTGGCACATAGTAGAGACTGAGCAAATTGAAGGTGTCCTCTAGTTAGCATTGGGTTTGTAGTTACATAGTCATATTTCCTGAGTTTAATACCTCTGTTCACACATTTTCTTAATTAATTTGGCTTGGCCATTTAGAAACATTAATAGAACCTTCAAAAAACTGCTAAATTCATAGATGGAATGATTTATGTAACATGTTTTAATTCTTTTGAGTGAAGCAAAGATTTCACATTGCCCTATTATCAAGTGAAATCTTTAGGTTGGTGCCATCTGTCAAGTTTGTTAAGTGACAATTTATAATATACAGCAAGGTCTCATATTCCGTGCACCTAATAATTTATGACCATATCAATTGGCAGCTATGAAAAATCAGCAAAAGCCATAGCACTTTAATTAAGCACTTCTTTAGTAAGGGCACTGCTCTGTGAAGCAAGGAAACAGATAAACTGTACATGGCCACATTTAGAGTTTGGTTAGAACACAAGGCAACTCTTTCTGTACATCTAAATAATTTTTGATATTCCTTTTAATAATTTTTCAGCATTCTTAAAAGCATTGTTTGTCCAATAGACTTTCTTAAAGCCACATTTATGATATAGTGCTTACAGAGGTAACATTATAGTATTCTAACATTCTAGTCAACACTTGATTATCCCTTTCTAATTGCCTCTGTACAATCTTACTTTTGTTTGTGGCTAATTATATTCATATATATTTATATTTGTTGCTACTCTGTTTGTATCCACGTATGTTTTTTCTATTTCGTCTGGAGGCACAAAGAATTTGCTGCCTTTTTCCAATTAAATATTACTTGAATGAACTTGACTTAAAAAAATAATGTACTTGTTTCACATACAGTAGATTATATGAAGATCTTGAACTAGGACTTCCCAGCTTTTTTGACTATATTTTTATGATGTCATTTCTTGTTGTTACATGATGTCAAATTGTAGACTATTAGGGACAATCATATATTTATAAACAATTGCTAAAACTATGTCTCTCTTTTATCTATTTATCTACCCATCATCTATTTACTCTGACTTTCTACTGTTCCCAAAATACACCAAATACATTTTTACCTGGTCTTAGTGAAAAACATTTTTCAAAATATACCCTTGCCTCAGTATCGTACTCCTTTTGCATCTCAGCTCAGTGGTTACTTACCCTGACAATTTTTCCTTCAGAGACTTTCTGACTAACCCCCCTCATTCTTTTCATTTTATATTCCATATGTTCTTGCTTCACTTCTTCCTGTTCTTGTTTCATTATTTCTTGTTGGCTTTAACAGATGTTATTCCTTATTTTATCTCTTTTAGTATCCTAAATATACTCATTTTTAAACTCCTTTTCACACCTATATGTCATTTTTAAAAAAAATTCCAAGTCATTTCATCTCCCGATTAATGATTTTTTTTCTGTTTTTTTTTTGGCATAATCTTTCTCATTTGTTTTCAAATTTTGCCTTGCAGGCTCATGTTAAGTTGAATTCTCTCTCTGCTCAGCCCTCCCTGCATCAGAGTCTCAGCTTTTATACTTACCTCCAACCAAACCTCCAGGGCCCATTTCCTAACCAAAGTCTTACATTAGTAGCTTTGGCGCTGCACTTGCTCCCCAAGAATGTGACACATTTGGAGCGGGGCACATTCCCCTTATCCCACAGGCTACATGTTCCTTGCAGGCTCTACCTCTCTGCTTCCAAACTGTGTTGCATTTTAATTGTATCTTTGCATCATGAAGATAATTTTGTTAAGGGTGATCACGTATTTTAATTCTTAAATTGCATTTTTTAATCTTTCATGTGTTAATTCAGAGTAGTACAATGGAGTGGGGTATCAAACATGATATTGCCATGGTATTTTGTCCTTAAATCCATTTGATTAATATTTTTTATTAGATCTCAGCTATGAGGCAAGACCAGCTTCTAGACGCTGAATTAAACAAGTTCCTTATTCTTAGAAAATTACTTTTTGGAGGAGAAAGATAAAAATTAAACAATTTAAAATAAGTATCATGAATTAAAAATAAAACAGGAGATAGAGGGTGAGAAGGGGATGCTGTTTTTAGTAGGGTGGTAAGAAGAGAACTCTCTAATAGCAGAATATTAAAGTAGGGATATGACTAATGTGAGTAGTGAGTCAAGAGGTAGCTGAGAAAGAGAAACCAGCAAATGCAAAGGCCCTGTTCGAGGAACAGCAAGGGGTTAGTTTCCTTATTATTCTAAATAACTCATTTCACTAATGTAGTTAAACAGCTTTTTCTCAAAATTTCATTCAAAACAATGGTTAGCTAAACTTCTTGAAATGCACTTTTGGTGTGTCTGTGTTACGTTATTCTCCTGTGCCTAAATTATTTTTTGATCCTAAGAGTTCCAGATTGCTTTTACCCATGTTATGGCATTCATCTCTGTAGTATGTCAGAATCTTTTAAGATTCTCTTCTGATTCTGTTTATGTTACTTTCTTCTTTGTCCATATATTATACAGATATTGTATCTTTGGTGAAATGCAGTTTAATGACCCTACAAAGTATCATCTTTTTAAAACATTTTACAATGTACATATACATACATTGTACTGATATTAGTAAGTAAAAAGTAAAGTCTAACCTATTATTTCACTATGAAATTCAATAGTATATATAGTATATTTTCAATTGATTTCAGATTTGTTTCATCATTTTTCAGATCTACCTTAAAAAGTGCTTTATCTGATGGACTCAAATCTGAAAATAATATAGTTATATCCACGATGTAGCACAGCAGGGAGATGAGGAATGGGGATTTTGAAGTCTGACTGGCAGGATTTGAATTTATCACTTTCTTGGCAGAGAGGACATTATTTCTCTATCTGTAAGATACAGATAATAATGGTGCCAATCTGATAGAGCTGTTATAAAGATTAGATGAATTAATAATCATAACCCTTAAAAAACCATGACATAACAAGTACATTAAACATGTTTGCTAAAATCTAAAAATAGTTCAGTATCTGACCCAGTATTACAAGTGATAAGGCTTTCGGTTAATTTGAAGTCTATAGTATTTGTAACTATAAGGTTCCACTGTTTTATTTTTTACTGTCTGTTTGTTTTAGTTATGAGTATAATGGTGAACTTAGAAATATGATACAAATGTTCAGTGATAGCCCAGGCTATTTAAATAAACAAGAAAAGTAGTTGACAGGGTGATTTCCATTGGCTTTCATTGTCTGTAACATGATCAAAGGACTGTGGCAGTGTCTACAGAGTGAACTCAAAAGAATTAGCTAATTTATTTTATTATGATAAATTATCTTGTGTGTAAGAAAAATCTTTGAATTTGTCACCCATAAGTATATACCCTTTTTAGTAAAGTCACACACAGTGAATGCATCTAAATTGGTGCCTTAACTGAAATATTTACTTGTAAATTAAAAAAATTTCACTTATCTTTTCTTAGAACACATATCAGTGACGCTGACATCAAAAAGTAGAGCTGCCTTTGAGAAAGAGTAATGGTCTGTAGGTTTCTGTAGTGAAGTTATAATACTGGTTATAACCAAGGTTGTAATACTGACTGTCTTAGTGATGTTAACATCTTAAATCTCCCAGATTCAGTCTCTTCAACATTACAAGAAAGGGTTGGTCCACTTTATTTCTAGAATTCTTTCTACCTTGGAACATGAAACCTCTAGGAGAAAATGAGAAGATTTGCCAAACCCATTTAACTAGGTTATAAAATAACAGTAAACTATTCCATGCATAAATTTTTGAATATGAATCAAACAATGACTTCTTGTCTTGATAAATAGTCCTAAAAAACCCTTAAATTCTTTAATGATTGTGCATTTTTATGATAGCAAATATGTTCTGAAATTAATTCTAGAACAAGGGATTAGGTTATGAGAAAAAAGATAGATTTAACATCTGGTATCTAGAGTTTAGCCTAAGAGACTTTTAATTTATTTTAATAGACTTTTTTAGAGCAGTTTTAGGTCCACAGCAAAATTAAGCAGAAGGTACAGGTGTTTCCCATTTATTCCCCTGCTCTGCACGTGCATAGCCTCCCTCTTATCAACATCATTTACCAGAATGGTAGACTTTTTACCAAGGATGAACCTATGTTGACACATCACAATCACTCAAAGTCTATAGTTTACCTTAGGGCTCACTCTTGATGTTGTACATTCTGTGGTTTTGGATAAATGTATAGCATACATCCATCATTATAATATTATACAAACTATCTTCACTGCCCTAAAACTCCTCTATGCTCTGCTTATTCATCTCTCCCACCCCTGGCAACCACTGATCTTTTTATGGTCTCCATAGTTTAGTGTTTTTCAGAATATCACCAAGTTGGAATCAGATGGTATATGACCTTTTCATCTTCGCTTCTATCACAGAGTAAAATACAGTTAGGTCTCCTCTATGTCTTTTTATGGTTTGATAGGTAATTTCTTTTTAGTGCTGAGTGACATTCCATTGCCTAGATGTTCCACAGTTTACTTATCCATTCAACTACCGGAGGACATCTTGGTTGCTTCCAAAATTGGCCAATTATGAATAACGCTGCTCTAAATATCCATATGCAGATTTTTGTGTGGACATATGTTTTCGTTTCCTTTCAGTCAATTCAAAGGAGTAGAATCTGTGTCTTATGATGAGAGTATGTTTAACTTTGTGAGAAACAACCAACCTGTCTTCCAAAGTGGCTGTACCATTTTGCATTCCCACCAGCAATGAATTGAGAGTTCCTGTTTCTCTAAATCCTCACCAGCATTTCGTATTATCAGTGTTCTGTATTTTTGCCATTCTAATAGGTGTGTAATGGTATTTTATTGTTTGAATTTGCATTTCCCTGGTGAAGAAACTTTTTAAAATATAGGAGTTTATGAGAACGTAAATGAATCTGTGAAAACAAAAAACTGGTAATACAATTTATACAAGTTGTGTTAAGTCCTGACAAAAAAGCAACACAGATAAAGATCATTCATAAAATATTTAAGTGAACTGAAAACTTTTTTGTTTCATGTTTCTTATTTATAAATTCATGTGCATGTGATTGGATAGTCAAATATTTCTAGCCTGGAAACTGAATTTTTTTCTTTCTTCAAGCCAAATCACTTACTTCTAGATTGTTCTCTTGTACATTGTATTCCTTATCCACAATGACAGTCAGTTCATGGATCAAAAGTGTTAGAAAGTAATCAGGAGATTGCGTTAGTTTGGAAAATATAATTCTTTTGTCTGGTGCAAGTTAAACTCTAAACTGCTGGGTATTCTGTTTCCTCTTTTAAGTTTGTGTTTATATTTAGAGTGTAGTAGTTAAGTAGCACCAACTTGGATAAGGAGAGAATTTTAATTAAGGTGGCTATTTCTTATCATTTCCAGCTTCTAGAGGTCACCCACATTCCTTGGCCCCTGACCCCTTTCTGTGTTTGAACCCAGCAATAGCTGGTCCAGTTTTACTCGCATTGCTTCACTCTGACTGCTTCTTCTGCCTCCCTCTTCCACTTTGAAGGACTCTTGTGATTGCATTGGTCCCACTCGGATAATCCAGGATAATCTCATATCACCTTAATTCCACCTGCAAGCTCAACGTAGTGTGACATACCCAGGGATTATGATGGAGACATCTTTGGGAGACCATTATTCTGCCTACCATAGATGTCTTGTTTGGGGATATCTGTAAGAATGCAAGGATATAAATCCTATCATGGTGGTTTATACAATCAAAGGGTTTATATTTTTCACATAACAAAGAGTCCGGTGATGAGAAATCTGACATACATTCCACACTGTTATCAACATCACAGGCACCTTTTTACCCCTCTACCATCGGACGTGTGTGTTCACCTCTATTCAGTGTGTTCTGAGTGACTTCTGACTATTGACCACAGCCAGGTCACATGGATACGTCTTGCTGCAAAGTAGCCAGGAGAGATTCCTACTTTTCTGTAGGCACGTTGTCACCCAGAACAAAAATCAGGACTCTGTTAGTGTGAAAGATAGAAAGGATGTTGAGTCGGCAATTAGTATTATTTGCTTCTTTACTTATAGACACATGATAGGAAAATCTCATTGAGGCCCTTGGGAAAAAAAACATTATCTGTGATACAGTGTGCCTGTAAAATAGCTTCAACTTTAATACAAAGAAATACCCGCCCCCAAAAAATATTTTCATACTTGGTATACTAAGTGTCTTAAATGTAAAGTTCTTTTTTCTTTTCAAGTAGTAAATTATTTCCTAAACATGTGCTCCATATCTTCTGCTCCAGTGATTCCCAGAACAATAGTGTGCAAGAAAATCACTGGGGAACTTAATTGAAATTTTAGTTTCTCTGTTTCCACCAAAGATACTGATCCATAGGGGCTGGCATTTGTAAAAAGCACCCCAGGTATTTCTGATGCAAGTGGTCTACAGACTCTGCTTTGATGCTGTTAAAAAAAAAAAAAAATCCCCAGTGAGCACACCTGCAGTCAATTTAACATGTATTTGTTGAGTACCTGCTGTGGAATCTGTACTAGACATTATGAGGGATATAAAGAAACAAAAGATCTGATGCCTCTTCTGAAAGAGCTTCCAGCTTCCAGGGAAGCAACTGCATAGACCCATCTCCAAATGCTGTCATGTGAGAAAAATCATGAGAAGAACAGCAGATGGCCTAGTAAGCTCATTCACCTATAAAGCGTCTAACATGGTTAACCCTTAGTATTTATTTGTATGATTATCTGATTAATTACAGTCTTTACCACTAGAATATAAGCACTATGAGAGCAGAAAACATGTTTTCTCACCATTGCATTTCCTGTAAGTAGCAAAATACTTGTCTCTTTGTAGGAATGCAATAATATGTGATAAATACCCTTCACATGAAAATTGTGCTGTGTGTGCTCGGAATAAAGTTGAAACAACTTCAAAGAAGTTTATTCTGGTTTATTAATTTCTCTTTATAAAAATCTTTCAAACTCAGTAGACTAAATACTATAATGGCAGTCTTAAAGCCATTATAACTGTTATTATAATATTATAACTACAGCTGTTAAAACACACACACATGACTCAAAAACCTAGATACCAAAAATGGAAGGGTCACTCCATGGTGGAATGGTGGAATCCCTGGTTACTACTCAGTGCACAGCAATACCTTCCTTTTACTTTTTTGAATCATGCTCTTAATCCAGTATTTATTAGTGTTTCTTAAGGGTCTTCTTGGATAATAAGTAGTGTGCAGTTATAAAATACCTGAAATCATTGACTAGTTTTTATGTTAATGTAAGTCAAAAGTCAGCTTAATATAATTTTTTCATGCTCTCATTGAAAATTAGATAGTTGTGTTATGATGCCACAATATAAAAGCTGTGCCTTTTATAATGAAAATAGATATCTTTTAATTACTTCTCGTATTTTTCTTTTCACTCCTATCTCTTCTTTACCATAAAAGCCACTTTAGAAAATTAGATCCAGCTCCAAAGATAGTGAAAATGATAAAAGGAAAAAGGCCTATCATCTAGTAATAAAAATTAATGTTATTTAATATATATAGCTAAGAGATATGATGACAAATGAGGGAATATGATAACTATATATCAATACCTGCAACGGTATGTATAAAAGAGAAGGAAGATTTATTTAAGCTGGCTAAGGTCTTAGAACAAGGAATAATGATCTGAAGATTTAAAAAGATAAAAAATTTAAATATAATGAAAAATGTTTCTGTCACTGAGAACAATTAGAAAGAAGAATCTTCTTCCGTGTAGACATGAGCACTAGAAATGATCAAAAACAGACAAGATAAAACCTTTGGTGACCTAATAGAAAAGCCGCTTTATAATGTCCTATTTCCTGGTCTGGGTAGGACTTTCTTCTATAGTACATCCTTAATCACTTGAAAAAGAAATTAATGATCCATGAAATGGGAATTCTTATTTCAATAGGTAGGTTACTCCACAGACTTTGAAAAAATCTGTGGTTGAGGCCAAAACTCCCATTACCTCCCTAGGTCCTATATTTCTAAGTCACTGCTGTTTCCTTCCAAAATATCCTTTTTGTCCTCTATTTTCTGTCACGGGAATGATTAATTCAGGACTTCTTCATAAAAGCAAGCAAGTGTAAAAGTTTTCTTTATTTCACCTTATATTTCGTATCTATGTATCTATGTATCTGCCTACCTACCTACGTACCCACCTATCTGTCCCTGCTTATCACTAAATATTTTAGTTCTTCCCCAGGTTGAATAAGGTTATGCTATGATGTGTGATGGAATATGGGTACAGATTTACAATGATTTCTTTCAAATTGCTTTACTTCAGTATCTCCATAGAGATCTTAATATTACTGTGGCTATTATGTTAAGTAGTTTTGATCAAGTGATTTTACCAAGTTTTCTGAGTTGATTAATGTGTGCACACGAACATACGCACGTGTGTATATCTCTGTGTATCATCTGTCATCTATAATGACTTTTACTTTAATCCTTTTTTCCCACAATATAATATATATTAGATATGGTGATCTGAGGGTCAAAGAGTAATATATATTGTCAGTGCCTTCAGTGTTTTAAAAATATTAATTTCACAGTGGTGTGTAGGTTGAAATAATGAGTGACTCAGGACTAAGGATTCAGCTTCCCGTGAAGATGCAACGGAAGTACGCGAGAAAAGTCAGAGTAAGAGTGTTAGTAATGGAGCAGACAGGAGCATTTGGTATTTATTTCAGAGGAAGAACCCATAGAATCATGGAATTAATTATTGTTGGGAGATCTGCAGCAAAAAAGAATCAAACAGAGCTCCAAGCTCTAGACTTGTTAACTGGTTAGAAAACTAAGACAATATGAGGATGGGAAGTTGAGTGGGGAGATGGACACATCTGTCTTGATATTTGGATATTTGCTTTTATTGTCTATAACATGAGTTGGTTGGATACAGCCATTCACAATATTCCTTAAACATTTGTTTGGCCTTTGTCTCTATTTTTTTTTTTTTTTTGTGGTATGCAGGCCTCTCACTGTTGTGGCCTCTCCCGTTGTGGAGCACAGGCTCCAGACGCGCAGGCTCAGCGGCCATGGCTCACGGGCCCAGCCACTCCACCGCATGTGGGATCTTCCCAGACCGGGGCACGAACCCATGTCCCCTGCATCAGCAGGCGGACTCAACCACTGCGCCACCAGGGTAGCCCCTTTGTCTCTATTTAAGCAAAATTTTAAATTATTAAATCTCAACAATTCTCCAGGGCCTAATTACTAATGAGCACAGAGATAACCATTTCATATACTTTAGCTTTGTATCAAAGAACCACATCTTTTTCATATATATATACACTATATATTATACGTAAAATGTGTATATAAAATATATATAAATAAAATGTGGTTCTTCTATATAAAAGATGATACAGACCTTTGATATGATATATAAAAACTCATAGAAGTGCCACCGTACTAAAGCAGATCTTAAACTGAAATTGCCTTTCTGCTGCCCGAATTCTGCTGCTCTTAGTAGATTCTTAGTTACTGTCAGTCGAGTCCTATTTACTATCAGTCTTTTAAGAATCCTGAATCTATCCTTTAATTTCAGAATTTTCATAGGTTTAAATGACTAGGAATTCATGGTTCAAACAGCCCTTGCAGATTCTAGTAGTCAAGGAAGTAAATGGTTTCCTTCTGTTTGAATTCTCAGAGGATTCAATTCTGGATATTTGTTTATTTGCAGTTTCAGCATTGTAATACTCTTCCCTTTAGGCATCATTCTTTAGTCATCAGTCAGGCATGTCTCCACCTTAGCATGTCTTCTGCTCATCCTGAACTCCCAGAGAGAAATACTTGTGGTGTCTTCTTAGAAAGTTCTAATCATCTTCTCCTTCTCATCCTTCTCCTTGTCTTTTTCTCAAAAAAACCAAAAGAAAAAAAGAAAGAAAGGAAAAGCAATAGAAATTCATCTCTTCTGTAGTAAATGCAAGCTTGGCCAAACTGTCTAACTGTCCCTTGCCTCCCAGAAGGTCCAGAGTTGACCCACATTATTATTATGATTGGTATTTGCAATACTATCATTTTTATTTTGTTCAAAAGACCATCTTTATCTTATGGCCCTTCATTTTATTAATTTTTAAACCTTATACTAATTTTAGTATAATTATAACATTTCAGATACATCAGTTTATTTTCTCTTTAGACATTTCACATAACTTATATATTTTTAACACTTAGAAATAAACCCAAACCTAACACCATGCAACAGACTAATAAAGAAATAGTAGCTTTTTAATTCCAAGGTATAAATTGAAATAATCACAAATATACTCTAGGGCATCATGTTTGACAAATCAGTTAATACACAGTATATAAAAGGTATCACAAGTTTTCACTTCTTTGAATGTTGTTAATCTGGTATTATATTCTTCAAAGCACAGATACATTAATTTGTGCTTAATAAACTGAATATGGTGAATATGCCGTAAATTGTTCAATAGTTTTTTATAATATTTAACATTCTGTGTGAAAGAAGATACGTATATACACATACACACACAGAAACAGACCTCTGTGTATTAGTGTGGTATGATTAGTGGTTTCAATTACAAAGCATTATTACATATCTACTTAGCTTTTTCTGTAGTTAAGAAAAATTTAAAAAGTTGTCATTTGAAGGGTTATCTTAGTCATGGAAAATCTGAAAGAAGCTGAAATCATGAACAGTTTGTGATAAATACTTTTATGAAAGAATGTATTAAGAAATTAAAGATTCATATCAGATTCTGATAGAAGAGAAACAAATTCAGTCACCCAGTATATTTAATAAGAAAGCACAAATGTTATCTGTACATTAGTCACTGATAATATTTGTTTGTTTTTCTTAAAAGAAGAAGATCCTACAATACTTACAGGTAGCAATTGTTCACAGGGTTTGCAAGTATCATTTCCTCTGGTTAGATATTGTAATATCTTTTCATCTTGCTCTATGAGAAATTCTGAAAGTAACTTTTAAGCTCAAAGGTAATTTATGAGAACCCATTATCTTTTTTCTCTTTTCATTAAACTTCTGATTTGAAGAAGAAATATTAATAGGATGATAGCTTCCTATATTCTCTCTTAAGGAGACCTTTTTGGGGGTGAAATGAATGAAGAAAATAGACACAGATAAAGCCTTTCATTTATGGAGAGAAAAACGAAGTAAAAGAAAAAAATTAAAGCAGGCAATGCTTACCTGATCCATTAAATATTTAAATTTTCAGAAAAGGCATTTGGAAATTTTAACCCTACCCACTGCTCTAAATCTTTAAAAGCTCTAAGTGCAAGAAAATATTTAAATAAAAATGTGTAGGTAGGTCTCTGTTAATTAGAGAAAATTTCATATATGTGTTATGAGAAAACATTGGTTACATTGCTTTAAATCCCTAAAAAAAGTCATAAATAGAAAAGTAGAGATACTTATAATACTGTTTTTGGATAACGAGAATAATTATTTAACTCTTTGATACTCCATGGGAATAAGAATGAAGACTGGAGGCAGATGGTCCTGGGTCCCAATCTTTCTCTGACATTTTTGATAAAGATGAACTTGTGTGAGTTACATATATATGTATGTGTGTGTGTGTGTATATATATATATATATATATATATATATATATATATATATAAATTCAGTTTCTCCATGTGCAAAAGGAACAATATCCATTTTTATAATTGTCACACATTTCTGTCAATAGATTAGATGTTTAAAGTAGGTTTCTTTATTATTTTATTACAATAGTTACTTTCCAATATAATTCCCAGCCCTGTGGATGTTAGAAACTTCACATCCGGAAATCGGGGATTCATACCACATCTATTCTGCCGGGATTGCATCTAAATTCTGGCGGGCATGGGGCCAGCCAGTTGTAGGACCTGGGGTCAGAGCTGGTCCTTGCTGGGGCTCCTCTGTGGGGCATACAGGCAGAGGTCAAGAGGATTCCCAGGAGTTACAGTCAAACTGTGAGTATATTTCCACCATTAGGAGTTAAGTAGGAGCTCAGAGGTCTTGTCTTAGCAAGACTTCTCTTTCCTTTCAGCAATATTCACAGCTGCCTTGGAATCCTCAGGACTCAACTCATTTGACCCTTGATCCCTGTGCTTTAGACTGGGTTCCCTAGAAATGACTCTGTGGTGGTGAGTTGAGTGCAGAAGGGGACTTGGCCTTGGGCAGTGCTCTTAGGAGATAAACCTGTAAGGAAGTGCAGAAGGCAGGTGGGCAGAAGAGGCTTGTCTGCAAAGTGACTGCAACTGATTCTCCCGGGAACTCTGCAGTTGGGATGGACTTCCAGAGTTGTCCCGTGCTTGGGACCGTGAGGCTGAGTATCGGGCCTTGGCCAGTCATCGGCCACAGGCTGCCCCTTGGGAGGGGGTGTAATACCAGGAGAGGCAGTTTTCTGTAGCTGGGGGCCAATCCCAGTGTGAGACCCAGTAGTATGTCCTCAGAGGCTGACACTCCTAGCAGCTGGGGGACAGGTGCGTTGGCTGACATGAAGAGCTTTATGGGCTCTGAGTATATACAACAGTGCACTCCTTGAGCCGCTCAGATCCATTTGGTTCTTGAAGTAATTTTTCCCACCTAGGAAGAGCTTCTCCAGGATTCTGGTTATTCTTGTTCCTTAGGAAATGTATAAGAAAAGTGTGATTGCAGTCTTTTTGTTTGTTTTATCCCTGCTGTAACCTCACCATCAGAAAGGTGCCTGCAACTTGGTAAGTGTTGAATAGGTATTTGTTATATGAATAGATCAATGAAATCACATGAAGACCTGCTAAGATATTCCTGTTTCCACTGGTCCTTTGATGATCTGTTCACAGCGGTCATTGTCCCAGCCAGTCTCCCAGCCGCACAACCCTCAGGTCTTAGTGTTGTGGGAATCCTACTGCTGTCTGTAAACCTTTCTGAGCTGGGTCTGGGAGGTGACTCAGACGTGGAGATTGTGCCCAGTGTGGGGACTTCTGGGAGCCTGCCAGATCTGTGGCTTCCCTGCAGGAGGGAATTTGCTTCTCCCTGGTCTTCCCCCGCACCTGTGCTCTATTTGCTGTCCTGCCTCTACTCCTTGCATGGGGGTCATTTATCAAGTCTGGAATTTAGTCTTTATCTCGTCTAGTGTCAAGAACCTAGCATTACAAGAGCCTAAATTTTGGAATTTGAAGTGTTTTTTTTTTTTTTCCATCTTTCATCTCTCCCTTGGTTGAGGCAATGAATGCTACTGAATAAATTGGTGGAAGGTGACAGGGTATAAAGAAATGCAGGAAGGGGAGAGGTAGGATCATATCACAAAATCTTATCTCACTGTGCTCCTTACAGAGTTGTTTTAGATTCAAATAATACAATAAATTTAAGGAGCTGGTTTTCCAGTAGTAGTAGTAATGGTAGCAGTAGTATTTAATTTCTTCTTCAAAAATGTGAAACCGCATGAAAAAATAATAACACTATAATAATTTTTCCCCCTGTGGTCATGATACGTGTTAAGTTAAAAACAGACTTATGAAAGCAAAAAAGAAACAATTCTTAGCAATAGAGGGCATGAAGTCGTTTTTTTGGTTGTTGTTTATGTTCTGCTTGGGTTTTTTTTGAGCACATTTAAGACTAATAAAATCAGTGAAAACTTTCCAAAGTAAAAACCTCAAAATTTCTTTAATGAATTGAAGGTTTAAGTCAAGAGCATTTTTAATGTTCACTATATAACTAAAGAAGCCAAAGTTTCATGTCAAGTATATTTAAGGAGAAACACGAGAAATAAAGTTGATCTCAATTGATTCAATCAATATTGTAGTGCTGTGCATTTTCTGTTGATGTTTAATTTATCTCTGAATGGCTACCCATGGATTTTTTTCCAGGATTGTGATAAATTAGATGTTACAATATGAAAAATTATACAAATCACTTTATATGTCATTATTAATTGGGTGTTTCTCCAACAGACAAGCCAGGCTCATTTGTTGGAGTGGAATACCACTGCTTAATGTATCTAATAATGTGTTCTAAAGGATGAAATTACTCACAAGGGAGAGCCTGAAGAAAAGATCAATGAACTTATATTAGTGTAAATTATCACTGATTAATGAATGCAACATGGGGGATTGAAGTTTACTTAGAATTTAAACTTACTGGCAGTTTTGCAAGTTTAAATAGGATAAGCATGCCAAGTATTGAAAACATAAATTATAATAATACAACATTTATACCTGATAAACTTCTGACAAATTATAGTTACATTAGAAACTTAGGAATTAAGAAATATATATATATATATATATATATATATATATATATATATATATAAAACATAGATAAGAAATATTAATTTAAGATAACTTTGAGTATGGGAAAAAAGTCTATATAAAAGTATTTCTTATGTACTTCTCCCAGCGTATAATCTGCACCAAATTAAGGTAAAAATGACTGCTTTGGAATAGGAACTAGTAGCTTAAAAGAGTTTAGTGTAGTTTTCAAGTGTATCTAAATTCTCTTATGCAAGTAGATCATGCCAAGAGAAATAAATTAATAAAAATGTTTTAATTTAATTAAGCAGTGATTAAATGGAGAGATAAATGAATAAAATGTTTGTTACTATCTTTCAGTTTTTTTGAAAAGTAATAATAATCTCACCATTATATTGGGTTGGCCAAAAAGGTTGTTTGGGTTCTTCCGTAAGATGTTACAGAAAAATCCTAATGAACTTTTTGGCCAACCCAGTAAATGGGTAAGATGACAATCTCATCACAGTAAATAGGATGCCTCAAAGATAAAAGGGTAGGTCTGGGTTCTCTTGACTAGGCGCGTACTTCTGAGAAGCAATCTTCACTAGCTGATTCCGGCTCTATCCTGATATCCCCAGGGATTGGTGATGTTGAATATGGAAGGTACGGATTTTATAATGAGAATATTAGAGCTTTATGGTGTCATAGTAGACAACTGCCTTGTGTGATGAGTAAGGTCCTGCTTCTTCTGAGTGTTTTAGGGTGATGTTGGTTGTAATGACTGAGGATTCTATACTCAATGGGCAGTTTCAAGGAGATGCTAATTTATCAAAACGTTTCGTGGTTAGGACCCCAATGAGCCTTAGAGTTGACACACTTTTCTTTGGTGATTAGTCCAAAATGTACAAATATTATGCTGGCTTACAAAAAGAAACATAATTATTCCTTTCAACAGAACAATGTCAATTCAAAGATTTTTTTTCATTGTCAGAGCATAAAACAGCATGACACACAAAATTATGAGTGAAAGACAATTATTTGAGATCTATATTTAAGTAAAACCTATATCCCATTGAAAAGCATTGTAACATCTTCCAAAAGCATAGTTCAATGTACAAAAATCATATAGTGTCCTTCATACTTAAAAATAAAGTTACACGGTGGTAGTACAGTAGTATGATAAAAATATAAAACCCTAAACTGAATTCTGACTCTTGTCTCTTTGAAACTAAAAACAAAGCATTTTCTATATCTGCATATTTACAATTATCACATAATCTCTAATTCAGTCAATATTCGTGACTTACCTTCTAAGGGAAACTTTATAGTCGTTATGTGGGCAGAATAAAAAGAGCATTGATAAATACTTAACAGATTTAATAAGTAGTAAATATGAGTTGGGTTATAGACACTTGTGAATTAAGACCTAAAATTACTCATTAATTTTTGTTAAATTTAATTATTTTGAAGTACTAAGGTTTCTTTATAAGGTTTGATTATTTCAAATAGGTGTACCAGGAAAACAGTATCTTTCTTTACTAAATCAAATAATCTAAGCTCTTAAGTCTGGACTGTATACTATATGTTAACATAAGTTCTGATAGATAAAAAGAGAACAGTTCTAAGCACATCAACGACGTGCATACATTTAGTAGAGAGAGTATGTATGATAACGCTGTCATTTAGAAATCTTTCAAGTAAAACATATCTGAATGATTCTGATATATCTATATATTGTTAAGAAAAACAGTAACAGAACAAAACTGGAGAAGATGTATGTTCTTCTGCTTAATCTAAAGGTATTTAAAATGAACTTTTAAAATTTATAGTTTTTAACTAACATGAGTAATTAATATAACTGATAGCTTTTAATGAATGGTATTCCGTTTTTAATCTTTCCTCATTTTTTGTGGCTTTAGAGAAACATAAAATGAATTTGATGTTTAATTTAAAGTACTTTTCTGTGTACCTTGGATTTAAATAGCCAAAATGAATTTTCTTAAATTGGCTTATACTTTGTTAGATGCTCACCTTTGAAATGTGATGGTACATGGGCAAGGTTTGATTTTTTGAAACATGTAATTTATTCAAAGTCATATATGTGTATGTGGGATATGAACTAAAAGCAACTATTTTATGACATGTACTAAAAATATTAAAACAGTATTTTACCTTCTAAGATAAAAGAAACCCATAGAAATTTCATTTTTATACCTTTTATATTTATATTGCCTTAGAATGCCATTCATTCAAAATTAAATACAGATTTTCTCTCTCTCACTCTTTGGAGCCTAATGAGTTCAGGATTTTTAATCTAGAGAAGGACTTTGAATGTTCGTCACATTTTGTGCTTTGCTTACTTTTTCAGCATTTCTGCTGCCATATGTCCATATGTCCACCAGTTATATATTTCCCTGATACCTTTGAACTGAGTATTGTCATATGGTCATCTCCATTAAGGGAGGGAGAGAAAGTGCCAGGCTTCAGCCCACACAGGACTCAAATCCTCTTCTTTATCTTGTTGTTATTCTTTTGTTTTTTCAACTACACCACACTGGCCTGGACAAAACATAAAAAGAGGTTGTTTCTGAGTCATCTTTCTAGGTAATATCTAGTTAAAAACTTTATTGCTAACATAATTGTTTGCCTCCACAATATAATCATATCCTGGCAGTATATTAAGTTCAGTTTAACACATATCTGTGACTTCCACACATAAGGCCATGAGATTAGAAAGAAAAGTAATAGATGATCAGTATCTCCATTGAGTGGATCTGTGTTTGAGTGGGTGTCTGGGGTCTGAAAAATGGAATAGAGGGCCAGAAAGATAGGAACCTCCTAAAAATTGTTGAATTCTATTTTTATATGACTTAATTAAGGGGTCCACTTTCCCTACCGTCCCATTTAAATTATGGTCTCTAACTGATATAATTCTCCAAACATAATCATTTAGATTTAAGCCCCTTGCAATCAATATCACCCATTTTATTTTCCTCAAAACTTTCCTATTCAAACGATCTCCTACCTAAGAGAATAAAATTTTAAAAAAAATCTCCTCAGCTTTGTTTCATCTTAGATATCCTGATGAAAACTTCTGCCCACAGACTCAGACCTTGAAAATTCATTCAACGTACTTTGCTTTTAAGAGTCCAAGAACAGCGTCTATTCTTGCAGAATTCTTTGAATGACATTTCTAGACAAGAGACAAAATATTCTCCTACTTGTCAAAGACTACATAAAATGGTCATTTGAGGAATATCTATGTTTCCTCAAGCTTTCCATGGAAGAGTGAACAGATGGCTTAAGATTCTGGATAACATTTACCCCTCCACATTTATTTCACTGAAGTCATATACAAGTAATGCATTTTGCAGTTTCTTGACCACACCATGACCTTTCACATGTCCTTGTCATTGAAGTTGTTACTCCCTTGGCTTATATGTCCTGACCTTCTGATCTAGGAGAGGTTTGTGAATTTTCCACTTCTCTTTAAATAGCCAGATAAAGGATAATTTCCGTTTGAAATTATCTTGTCCTTGCCTTTTTAAAAATCTCTGTGTGTGCGTGTGCCTGTGAGATATTTTCTGTGTTCCCCTATAACACTTTGTACATATCTCTTTTGGACATATATACAGTACATAACTCTGTTCCAATGGTTCGTCTTTCAATCTATCATACTGTTTTCTTTCTCCTGCTACATTGTGACTGTCTAGGAAAGAATAGTGTCCAATTTGTCTGGTTATTCTCAAACCCTAACATACTGCCTGACAATGGGAGATATTTAAAAAATATTGAGAAGTGAATGAGTGTTCAAATGACTTTAAATCATAATTTAAAGTCTTTAAGTTCTATTTCATCATGTTTTGTTAAAAGTATGTTCTTTGTATCTTGTAACTTGTTTGAAAGTACCCTTAGAGAGCAGGGATTCTTTACATCTAAACTTGCAAGTTATATATGATGGCTATTTTAACAAGTCAGCTTTAAGATAGATAGCACCATAAAATCAGCTTCAGCATTTATGTGAAAGAGGTGAAAAATGCTAGACTGTTTCAGTGAAGAAAATGAGCAAATGTCTTATGATTGTTGAAAAGATGTTCACAGTGATCTCACCTCTGTTTATTTTACCTGGTCCCTAGCTATATGCCATGTCAGTCCTAGATCAATTTGAATGGATGTTTTACCCTGATGCTTCATTAAGGGCTCTGTTTTTATAACAGTAGGAATGAGGAAAAAGAAGAAAAGTTAGGAAAAGTCAGAAAGAAGCAGTGGTTCTTTTTTATTTTTCCTCTCTGCAGTTTCTTCATCAAGTTAAAACAAAGAAAACAAAAAATATTCCTGACCTTGATTATTATCATAAAAATATTTAGTATTTTAAAACAGATGAATATAAACAAATAATTTCTTTTTATGTCAGCTAAGGTTAAGTTTTAGAAACAAAAAATTAATTACACATTACTTGGAAAAGTTTTGTTTACAAAGTATAAAGCATTAGGATAAATTAAAACTAAATTCACACAACTAAGATTTTATAAATGGTGTTAGATAAAGCAGCAATTTACAGTAATTAAAGATTTAGGAAAAAGGTGGTAAATTTTTTTATCATTTTCATTAATCATGTGTAAATTTTTTCAGTTCGATGATGTTAACAATTTATGTAAGCCAGTACTCTCCAAATGTTAGGAACGTAGAAAGTCAGCTTATAAAATATTTATAATGTACTTTTACATGTTTTAATGTATGTTTACATTTAAAAAATAATAACTGAGAGGAAATAAGCTGTTTTTACAGTTTAGGTAGTGCTCATATCCCAAAAACATATAAACTAGGGAACAGCTTGCTTCGTTGAACATGTGCAGTTTAGAATAGAGTTAATATTAATTCAGTAAATATTGAGTGCACACTGTCTTAGACATCAGAGACTTACTTCTCCCTGAATTTTCTGATCATATTCTTCATCTCATTTAATTCTCACAGAAACTCTCTGATGTCATTATGTCACACTTAACTAGGCCAGGGGAGGTAAGGTGAAGTCAGATCTGGCTGATTTGAGAATTCATACCTTTCATCAGGAGAGGTGCTCTGTCTTGGTGCTATTTAGGAAATGCACTGTCTTGTGGTCACTGTCCTTGGTGCTGTAAAGTAAGAGTAAACCACAAGACCAGAATGAATGGATGGATGGATGGATGAACAAACAGACAAATGAATGCAGAGAAAGTGTAACTGAGCATATAACAGTATTCAATGTTAGAGGATAATAGGAAGAAGAGGACTCAGGAAAAGAGTTTAAAAATTAGAGAAAGAGGGAATTTAAAAAAGAATTGTTTGACAGACGTTAAAGAGGCCAAGTTTAAAAATGGAGGTTGTTGGATTTCAAAAGCTGCCAAAAAAGCTGAGGAGAGAGAGATAAGGAATTGATGTTACGTCATCAGTCATCAGAGGGCTCTCAGATTGATGGACAACTTGTAAGTCTAATCACAACAGAAGGTGATAAGGGGGAAGTGGTAAAATCACAGATGTAACCTCCATAGAATTATCATAAGACGAGTTTCTATCTTTATATGTAAATGTCATAATTGAGCTTAATCATAGAGTTGGAGCGTGCAATGTCAGTGAATAAAGAATGTTATTATTCTGATTAAAGCTTAAAAAAACCTGTCACCATATAGTAGAGATTCACATTCAATGTAGGATTCCCCAGAAATTAGGTAGAGATGCAAATGATACAGAAAGCATGACTCTGGAATAGCTTTCCTTTTTTAAAGTGCATTCCAGGTAAAATTATTCCCCATTAATTTTAAAAATAAAAGATTCTGTGGTTAATAAAGTACAGAAAAACTGTTAAATTGCTCTGGACAGATATTTTGTCTTAAACGTGGAATTTTCCTTATGCTAATGTATTATTTTGTTGAAAATCACTGCAAAACAGACATTGGGAAATGTTGCTGTAAAGGATAATCATGGTGAGAAGTAAGCTGATGGCTGGGTACCAGTAAAATACGTGATCCTATGGGATCAACTGGAACACCAAAATGTTTAGATGGAGAGGTCCTTGGAAGACTTCTGATTGAAATTCACTTAACATTAAATAAATAAATGTTATCCTTGAGAACTTTAGTTTTATTGAAGTTATTGTGAATATGCTGATTTGTCCAAGAGAATTTTAAATGAGACTCAAATGTAATAATTGTAGGAACACAATCTCACAGGAAATATTAAGTTTATTTTTGCTTTTGTATCTTCCCAGGCAGAGAAGACATATCAGAATTTTTGTAAAGTGTGGAATAACCTACCAACTTTATCTACCAAATTAACCTACCAAATTTACCCATTTTCTCTCAAAAGTATCTTTCATTTAGGAAGATGAAAAAGATGTTAGATTTCATGTCTATATAAGTGAGAACAATATTATTTTAATTACCCTCAATAATCAGACATATTTTTAGTAAAATGTTTATTTACATTATCACTGTAATGACACACCATTAAAATGTGTCACTTTATATTAATTTTTACAAATCAATTCCTGACTGTCAGCTGTATGGCCAATAATTACAAGTATAACCAAAAAAAAAAAAATGGGTTTGTTTTGATTAGGCTTCTTTAGTTGTTTTAGAGGTAATTCATCCTGACAATATTTATTGAGCCATTATATTTATAAGTAAGTGCATAATTATATGCACTTATCTGAAAGAAGAAATCAATGAGAACTTATTAAATTATATTTGTATTATTGTAATATGTCATTTCAGAGCAAAAGTTATACTTTTTAGGCAAAAGATTAATTTAAGTATACAGAAATAGAATGAATTTTGTTTATTCAAACAATTAGTGAGCAGTGTCTTGGGCACTGAGAAAACAACTGTGTGAGGGGGAGACGGCTCCTACCTTATGGAGATTATGTACTGTGACAAATGCCAGCAATTAACAAATAGTATAGTACCATTACAATTATATATTTTGAGATGATAAGCATTTTTAGTATATGTAAATATTTAATTTTTTCCTTCCAATTTTATTGAGATATAATTGACAAACAGCACTGTATACGTTTAAGGTGTACAGCAAAATGATTTGACTTACATACAGCATGAAATGATTACCACCAGAAGTTTAGTGAACACCCATCATCTATGGATACAAAATAAAAGTAAAAGAAAAAATATTTTCCTCATGATGAGAACTCTTAGGATTTCCTCTCTTTACAACTTTCATATATAACAGACAGCAGTGTTAATTATCTTTATCATGTTGCATGTTACATCTCTAGTACTTATTTATCTTATAGCTAGATGTTTATACCTTTTGACTACCTTCATCCAATTTCCCCTCCTCCTGTCCCTGCCTGTAATAACCACAAATATAATATCATTTTCTTTGAGGTTTTTTGTTTGTTTGTTTGTTTGATTTTGAAATATAATTGACCTACAACACTATTAATTCCTGGTGTGCAACATAGTGATTCGATATTTCTATCCATTTCAACACGATCACCACTGCAAGTCTAGTAACCATCTGTCACCATACAAAGATATTACATTATTATTGACTTTTCCCCGCACTGTACATTTCATACCCATAATTCATTTATTTTGTAACTGCAAGTTTGTACCTCTTAATGTCCTTCACCTATTTCTCTTATTCCCCTCACCCTCCTACCCTCTGGCAACCACCCGTTTGTTCTCTGTGTCTATGACTCTGTTTCTGTTTTGTTATGTTTTTCATTTGCTTCATCTTTTTCGATTCCACATATAAATGAAATCATTTGGTATTTGTCTTTTTCTAACTTCTATACTATTGAGAGATACCAGCAGTTACCAAATTGTATGATAAGTGCTATTACAATTATGTATTGAAATGACAAGCGTTTCTCGTACATGTAAATAGTTAATTTTAAAATGAAAACTAAAGTTAACTTTAGCTATGTATTTTGTGTGAGAAAGTTCTTGGGATCAGAAGCAAAAATTTACAAAACAAAAAAGCTTTTTAATTGCATATGTGTATGTCACATGCTAAAGTGTGCATTTGTATGAATGAATTAGCGTAGCACCTACTGCTGTGACAAATAAGGCCCAGATCTCGGGGGGCTTAAAATGAAAGACATTTCTTCTCTTGCTCAGGTAATAATTCACTGCAAGTCTTTCTCATTAACAGATAGCCTTCCTTGTGATTAGTCATAGACTCCAACATCTTCATGGTTGTGGATCTCTTACCATAAGATTTATGATTCCTATAAGTCTTTCAGCTGATAGATCAGGGAATGAAGTATGAAAGATAAAAAGTCATCTCCACTCATATTCTATTGGTCCTTCCTATACACAAGGAAGGATGAAAAACATAATCCCTGGCTCTCCATCAAGGAAGGTGAGCACTAAAATTATGTGGAGTCATCTTCCCCATGAAGTGTGTGTATATAATCCAGCTAGTTCATCGGAGGAAGCTTTTTAGTTTTCCTTTCTTGTCAAGAGATATCTAGTCCAAAACTAAAGGCATGAGTAATGGCCATTTTCCCAGGAAAGAAATAACCCTTAATCAACCCCTGTTGAAGGACTGGGTGGAGAAAGAAGTCAAAAAGCAACGCAGGTTTAATGACAAAGCCTTGTTCAATTCTGTGGGGAGCTTTGGAGCGTAACCATTCAGGCTTAACCCACATCAGGCCAAAATGGCTGGACTTTTATGCCCCTTTGGTGATTGGTCACTGACTGTGGGCTGCCCCAGGATGGCCATGCCCTTGCTCAAGGCTGCTCTTTGCAGTTAAGTAAGCCCTGAACAAGTTAACTAGGTAGGCTGCTGACCCTCTCCCAGCATCTGTGGCAGCAAATTTTTCCTTCCTTATCAGGAGGATGCGTCTCCATGCCCACTATGAGTTGAATTTCTTGAATGTAATGCCTGTTCTGAGGTTATGTTAGAGAATACCCTTGTTTCTAAGACATGTACACAAAGATACACACCCAGTATTAATAGTATGCGTGAAGTTATTTTTTAAAGGTTAAATTAAAAAAAAATTAAATGGCAAGTGCCACTGTCAAGCTTATTTAATATAAACATGGTCTGAAAATTTCATCAATGTGCTGTATTCTGTGGTTTCATATCCAAATGAGGAAAACTTCATGAAGGAGAAAAGGAATTAAAGAAAGGCTGCATTATATTCCATTCAATTCAGTAAATTGCAAAGCATTGTGTACATAAGCCTATACTATTTAGTATGCAAGGATAAATAAGTTCCTCCAAAAATTGCAAACTGACAGGGCAACAAGCAGATATAATGGGTAAACAACAAAGGCACAACAGAGGGAGTCTCGTGAAACAGTAAGTCTCATGAAAGACATCCAGGAGAGTTGGTGTTTGAATTAGGACTTCAGAGAAAAGGGGGATGTATTTTTACAGACCAGCGGGGAAAGTGACTAATATTACAGAACACATTTTTGCATACACACAAAAATAAATAATTGGAAAAGAAAACTCTCAATTCTATTTTGATGCAAATTCAAATTATTATGTCCATAAACACCCACTAAAATGTATTTCTTAAGAAAAAATCTACATCAAATATTAGGTATTCTTAAGAGCACTTTGGAATTATTAGAGAATAAAATATGATTTATTGAAGAAATACATTATTTTTATAGAGGTTTTACACCTATGAATAAGAATATAAAACCTGAAATGTTCTGAGTGTGTCAGTCCAGACATCAGAAAGGAAGGAAGGGAAGAAATAAAAGACAGAAAGGAAGAAAGAGAGGAGGCAGGGATGGAGGGCAGGGGGAAAGGAAGAGATCAACATCCTTTTTCTTCCTAAAGAAAGTAAAAACCCTGAGAGACAGCATTCAGTATTTCTGGGAGGGAGGTTGATTCCTATTTGCTGTTAATACTTTGCATTGTCACAGTCAATAAAAAACCCACAAGAATTTGGTTTCTTGATCTCATGTTTTTTTGTTTTTCTTTAACTATAAAGGAAATTAAGTGGACTGTCTATCCCATTTCCTTCTTGGGCAGAGGTTGCCATAATATTTGTGTTTGATAAAAAAGTGTCTATCTTTCACGAGGACATAGTATCTAATTTATCAAACAATGTATTTTGCAATTCTCAATTCAAACATTTATCAAAGAATGGACAGGTTTGAAATAAAATAAAATGATACAAAAGAGAAAAGAGCAGAATGATCCAGAGAGAAAAACAGTAAAAAGAAAAAAAAATATATATATATATATATTTATCCCAGTTGTATATGTTGCTCATCTATTTACTCCTTATATAAGCATCCCTGGTACCCTGGTTTTTCATCCTATTTCATATCCATAATAGATAAAATTCAACTGAGGACTCTAACAATTGATCTTTTTTTTTTAATAGGAATGGAATCAAACACTGACAATTTCCTGCTTAATACCTCTGTAAAAATGTATGATTATAGACCAGAGGATAGAAAATTATGTGATTACTGATTCCAGGAGATACGCGCGCACGCACGCGCGCGCACACACACACACACACACACACACAGTAAGTTCAATAAATAAGATTTTTTAAAAAAAAACTGAATTATCAACTTATTAACTGGCTCATTTTTAAAAATTCTATCCATTTTTTCTTCATGTAGAATCTCAGTGAGCAAAAATGATCATGAAAAAGGCATAGAGCCTTTCATTACCTAGAAAAGAACACGTCAAGATTGAATTGTCAGCAAAGCATATTGGCATTAATACATTTGAGAAACATGGTTTGAAACTCCTAGCTGTGCGAGATACTACACTAAATGATGAGAATATAGAGATGAGTCTTGTGTACCTCTGAAAATCCCATAGGCATGCTGAGACACGACCATAAATAACTCAGTGTAAGGCAGAAAGTATTAGTTCAGAAATACGACGGTGGTATTGAGGAGGAAGAAGGAGAGGATTCATATGGCGCTTGGCCTGTGGCAGGCACCGTCTGATCCGCTTTCCACGCAGTCACTTATTTCATTGCCCCAGCACCTGAAGATCCGTATCACTATGGCCTCTGTTTTACAGAGGAGGAAATTATGCCTTAGAGACACGGCATCATTTCCTGAAGTTCACATGGCTGCTTAATGGTGGGGTCAGGAATCAACCTTTGGTTTATCCGACTCCAGTTCCTATAATGTATGTAGTCGTAGTATAGACATTCAGTAACTTTACTTAATGCATGAAAGAAATACAGTGGTACACAGAGCTTCAACAAGTAGACTAAGTTGTTTGGAGAGTTGGAAAGGAAGAAGAGAATGCATGATTCTAATTGTTTAAATGGGGATGGAAGGCTGCACAGAGCAGAGAAAGGGAAGAAATAATCATGATTCTAAAGATCTAAGTTTGGAAAATTAGATGCTGTGATGCCATTAATGGAAAATGACCACAAAAGAAGAGCACAGTTAGAAGATGGCTTTTCTTTTCACCTATTACATTTGCGGTTTAAGTGAATTGGCCATGGAGTCATAAAGGCCATTGTTAAAGAAAATTATTTATTCCTAGGAATATCTAAAACTGAGTCATTCAATGACATTTGAGAGGAATGGAGACATATAGTGAGTAACATAAAAGGGATCTCACGAAATGTTGCCTTTACTCATTTTCTCCCTTGAATGACTGGCTGGCATGTGAGAAGAACTTCCTTTTAAATCATGCTGTAAATATCTGCTCCCTGTGCATTTTAACCAGCCTGCCTATTTTTAAAACTGCTATTATTTCAAATGAACACTTTAGTGTCATTATTTCGTAAATATGAATGTCAGAAATTATCATCGGGTCTAAAGTTATTGCCCGATCTTAGGGCTTCTTAAAGCAAATTTAAAATGAATAACATTTTCTATGATTAATAATAGCATTTATGGAATTTCTCAAGAAAACATTTGTGGTTTATTATTATTTATAGCGAAGTAAGCAAAAATTGCTTCTAGCTATGCTTTATGGGTTGTATTATATTTGGTTGTAAATAAAAATAGGCTATAAATTTAGCTTATATAATATAATTTAACTAAGTAGTTGCTAATATATTCAGCTGTATTATATATTAACAGAGGAGAAAATACAATGTTGATTTCATACTTTGAAAGTATGTCCTGGTTACCCAATTATCTTTTCCTCAATTATATACTTAGAATTGCATTAATTAATTAAATAGGGTTATGTCCAATCTCACCTATCTGTGTAATCTTGCACACGGTTGTTTTCTGAACAGTAATGTAGCTGGAAACACTGCTTCACCCAAGCTGTGTTAAGAAAGTATCTCACCTACCTTTTTCCTATTTATCAAACAAAAGTTTTGCCTTGAATCAGTCCACACCAAGCAGTGTTCCTTCAAGGAAGAGGAAGGAAAAATCTGAGACTCCTCTGAGTTTACATGTTCCCCCCAGTGGTTTTGTGGGTTCCTTATGTGAAGCACAGCCCCGTGAATATTGAGATCTTTACAAGTTGGTTTTTAATCAATTAGAGTATTGGAGGACTTACTGATGGGACTTAGCATCTAGGGTTATGTCGAATATTTAACCCAGTTATAGGCTTCAGCTGATTTGGATATTGTTGAAAAATATTACAAGTTTATAAGTCCTTGTTAGTTTCCCCACCCTTCTCTCCCTGTTTAGCAGAATCTGACACGGTTACCTCTTGGAAGTCACTGGAGAACTCTCACTTGTTTAAGGGCTTCTATGTGGTAGCATCCCTGAGCTTTTTCCATTTCGATTGATAAAAATATTCATCATTTGATATGTGAGATTGTTCTCCAAAGCATAATAACTAAACTATATCATTATATTAAGGACATTTCCACTCACATGCTAATGACTAAATAAATAATTACTGGACAGTTTAAAACTTACATGAAAACAAGCCTGCACCAGGGTGCCTCTCTTCACAAGGTGTCTCTGATTTCTGACTGCTCCTGTTTGCAGAGGGCAATCTGTTGGCCTTCCTCTACCACCCGCAGTTCAATTTTCATTTGCCTGTAGATCCAATTTCTATGTAGGATGGGCGAGAAAGGAAAGATAACCTTACTAGGTCAGACCAAAAAAAACCATCTTCACGCCTGTCTCTTACTTACAGATTTGGCTTTGAGTTCTTTCCCTTTCTCCCATTGGATGGCCTATCAGAACCCAACAATTCAACAATAATACATTTCCTAAAGTATGAATTAGTCAATATTAAATAGCACTATTTTGAGGATGCAGCACAGTATGTCGGGGAATTTGCTTTTCTTGGATGGACCCTTTAAGCGTCTACCACAGCATAAGGTAAAGGTACAATCCCCCCCAACCCCGTCTTTCAGTTAATATCCAATTCAAAATCCTGATCGGTGGGCAAATTTCTAGGAAATGGCATTTATAATTATATACATGTATCTTCTGAGAGCACTTCTGTTTTAGAACTAATGCATTTAAACTTTTACCATCTATTTAAGACATTTTTAATTTCGTACTGTCTCAGACCAAGAACTTTATCTTTGTTTTTCCTTTGCATAGCCGAAGGGCCTGATATAATTATATTTTTTAACAATTCTCTTAAAGATGAATATGAGACTTTCCTAAGAAAAAGGGAAGAATGTATTGAAGGTTTTCTCAATATCTCTCTTATTTTCCTCTTAACCCCTTGGGTGCTTATTATTTGTATCAATCATTGTGAAATCTAATTGTTAATTCCCTTGTATTACTATTTAAAATTTCATAAGTTGGTTTGGAACGGTAGCAAAAGAAGAATTTGGGGTTGTATGCACTTAATTTCAAACCCCAAAGCTGCTAGCGATTATCTGGGAAACACTAGGCAACAGATGTATCTACTCTCATTCCAGTGGTTCATCATTTATTAAGCAGGGTAAATAGCATCTACTTCTTAAGGCTGATGTGAATTAAAAGTAATGTACATAGGGCCTCCCTGGTGGCGCAAGTGGTTGAGAGTCCGCCTGCCGATGCAGGGGATACGGGTTCGTGCCCCGGTCTGGGAGGATCCCATGTGCCGCGGAGCGGCTGGGCCCGTGAGCCATGGCCGCTGAGCCTGCGCGTCCGGAGCCTGCGCGTCCGGAGCCTGTGCTCCGCAACGGGGGAGGCCACAACAGTGAGAGGCCCGCATACCGCAAAAAAAAAAAAAAAAAAATTTGCAGAGAGCAAATAAGCAATTCTATTCCTCACAAAGACACTTATGCAGCCCATTTTCCTCATTTTATAGCTGAGGAAAAGGATACATCAGTGCCAGGTGCTTTTCCCAAAGAACCACTATAGTTATTGCCATTTGCCTGATTTAAAAAATAAGGAATTATACGTTCAGTCAGTGTTCCATTATGCCGTATGGCTGAATGGATCCTTACTGCCTGAATTCAATTCTTGGCTTTTCCATGTCTAGCTAAATAACTTGAAGAAAGTTAATTAATATTTTTGTGTCTTGGTTTTCTCACCTATAAAATGGGAATAATGTAATGCCTTCTACATAGGATGATTTTGTAAGGATCAAATTAATCCTTACAAAGCACCTACTTTCATACAATAAACACTCAGTGTTGACAAGTATTATAAATTAATCACTTGATAAATTTATATGTATCCCTATATGAATATATACATACCTTTCTTTGAAATATACTATCTTGGTTAGGTGTTAACTCTTTTAATAAGTTTAGCTGTGGAAATCATCTCAGAAAGGCACTTGCTGTAAGTAGAATCCATAACTCTTCCAAGGAATGTAACTAGCGCTGGATCATGGGAAACTAAGCTACATGCTTAGTTTCATATTTTCCTCTGCAAAGCAAGTGACCTAATGGCAATTATAATTATTTTATCTGAACTGCATAACATGAAAGAATGTGTACCACATGATTAGTGAAATGTGAGTTTTTCCCTGTGTAACATTTTATGACTTAATATTAGTAGAATATTAGAACCCTATTGTGCTACTGCAATAAAAGTGCAGTTGTAGGTTTTTGCCGAATAGGTAAGAGTGAGTGAATAAAAACAATTATGAGTTAAATGGGCAATTCTGTTATTTCAAAATTATGTGAGATTATGGAATAATGTAATTGCCCTACTCTTAAATTGAGAAATAATTAGATGTTTATTAGCAGCTCTTGGATGTAAGGTATTGGATATTTTTAACAATGCATGGTATGGGAAAAATACGTCACTTGCAACAAATGTTAATTCCACTTAACTGCAATATCAAGTGATTAAACAAAAATTTTGAAAAGAGGCCTACATTATTAATGATGTGGCATTCTATCCAGTTGCAGTTCTGAGATTTACATCTTTCTAAATATCATTCATCTCTTATGTCTTCCAAAAATCACCTTTTATAGTTTAGCAAAGTAGATACGTAAAACAAAAATAGTCCTAGATATTAATTAAGGCTTCTCATAATTTTCTTAAAATACTTTATGTAAATATTTTTAACATCTCTATTGGAGTGTAATTGCTTTACAATGATGTGTTAGTTTCTGCTGTATAACAAAGTGATTCAGCTATACATAAACAGATATCCCCATATCCCCTCCCTCTTGCGTCTCCCTCCCACCCTCCCTATCCCACCCCTCTAGGGGGTCACAAAGCACCAAGCTGATCTCCCTGTGCTATGTGGCTGCTTCCCACTAGCTATCTGTTTTACATTTGGTAGTGTATATATGTCCATGCCACTCTCTCACTTCATCCCAGCTTACCCTTCCCCCTCCCTGTGTCCTCAAGTCCATTGTCTACGTCTGCGTCTTTATTCCTGTCCTGCTCCTAGGTTCTTCAGAACCACTTTTTTTTTTTTTTTTTTAGATTCCATATATATGTGTTAGCATACGGTATTTTTCTTTCTGACTTACTTCACTCTGTATGACAGATTCTAGGTCCATCCACCTCACTACAAGTAACTCAATTTCGTTTCTTTTTATGGCTGAGTAATATTCCATTGTATATATGAGCCATATCTTCTTTATCCATTCATCGGTTGATGGACACTTAGGTTGCTTCCACGTCCTGGCTATTGTAAATATTGCTGCAGTGAACATTGTGGTACATGACTCTTTTTGAATTATGGTTTTCTCAGGGTATATGCCCAGTAGTGGGATTGCTGGGTCGTATGGTAGTTTTACTTTTAGTTTTTTAAGGAACCTCCCCATACTGTTCTTCATAGTGGCTTTATCAATTTACATTCCCACCAAGAGCAACCAAATCAACAAACAAATCTACCAGTGGTAATAAACTCTAAATACTAAACTAAGATAAACATAAAACCAGAAACAAATTAGACACAGAAAGCAAACCCCAAGTCTACATTTGCTCCCGAAGTCTACCACCCCAGTTTTGGGATGAGTTGTTGTTCATTCAGGTATTCCACAGATGCAGGGTACCTCAGGTTGCTTGTGGAGATTTAATCCACTGCTCCTGAGGCTGCATGGAGAAATTTCCCTTTCTCTTCTTTGTTCGCACAGCTCCCGGGGCTCAGCTTTGAATGTGGCCCCGCCTCTGCGTGTAGGTCGCCCTCTGGCATCTTTTGGGAAGTGTGAGGTCTTCTGCCAGTTTTCAGTAGGTGTTCTGTAGGAGGTGCTCCACATGTAGATGTATTTTTGTTGTATTTGTGGGGAGGAAGGTGATCTCCATGACTTACCCTGCCATCTTGAAGGTCCTCTATGCAAATATTTTTATCTCTTAAATTTTCTGAAGGTTTTAATTATGGTTATCCATGATGCTTTGTGTTTCTAAAACATACGACAAGAATTGTAGAGTTATGTAGACTATTTGAGAGAACAATATTTATTTTTGTATTTAGTTACAGAAGTGTAGTTGACTTAAAATATTAGTTTCAGGTATACAACATAGTGATTGGATACTTTCATAATTACACACCATACAAAGTTATTATAGTATTATTGACTGTGTTTCTTGTGCTGTTCTTTACATCCCTGAGACTTGTCTATTTCATAAGTGGTCATGTGTACTCTTAATCTCCTTCATTCATCTTGCCATACCCACCCACCCTGCTCCCTTCTGGAAACCATTAGCTTTCTGTATCTGCGTGTTTGTTTCTGTTTTGTTATATTTGCTAGAACAATAATTAGACCAGTGGAACTACTGCTCAGTTTTAACAGCTCACTTGGGTTTGTGTGAAAAATCATGCCTTAAATGCAAATAAACTCTATAGTTTATTCTGCCATGAAATCAACTACTGTGAAGCATAAATAAATACCAAATACCACGCTGTATATGTGTGTATGTGCTTTTAAAATACCTCCTTGTGAATCTATCCAGTTTAGTAAGTGATTTCTTTAGTGGAAACTTCTCAGGTTTCTATTCCCTTTTCCTAAAGTTTCATCTGGGCATATCCATTGCTATTGGTATCAATAAGCTACTTAGACTCACTTGTCTGAGTGTACATAGCCAAGTTAATATAGCTCATGATTTGGACGTGACTCTGGGATGTGTTAGGGGTGACTCTAGAATGTGGGAATTGGCATTCAAGAAAACATAAGTGTAGGAGTACTATAGAAATCCACCCCAAATCTCAGCTTAGTCCTTTATTATGGCACTTCAGCATATTAGCAAGCACCAACAAAACATTTGAGAGAAAGGCTCAATTATCAGAAAACATGAGCTGTACAAGAGGGAAGTTATAACTGTGATCCTCCCAATATCTTAAGTCCCACCTGAATAGCAAGCATTCCAGAGCTCTTGGAGTCACTACAGGAGGAACTGGAATCTTCCTGTCCCAAGGCTCCCGACGACGGCTGTCACTCTGACGTGTTATTCTCCTTGGCTTAGAAGTGTTGCAGGAAGAGGTCCCCCTTCTAGAGCCCAAGAGTGGGCTCTTGTCTAACAACAGGAAATGAATTGCCCAAGGAGACACACGGGGTGACACAGCAGGAGACTTTCTGGGGAAGGGGCGCCCGGGTGGAGAGCAGGAGGGCCAGGGGACCCGGGAGAACGGCTCTGCCACGTGGCTTGCAGTCTTGGGTTTTACGGTGATGGGTTAGTTTCTGCGTTGTCTCTGGCCAATCATTCTGATTCAAGGTCCTTCCCAGTGGTGCATGCATCACGCAGCAAAGATGGATTCCAGCGAGGAGGATTCTGGGAGGTTGGTAGGACATATGGACTGGCGTCTCCTTTTCACCTTTCCCAAGTTTTTCTGCTTGGTGGTGGCTTGTTACTTCCATGTTCCTTACCAGGACCTCCTGTCATAAAATAACTCATGCAGATAGTTACTGTAGTGCCTGGCCAGGGTGGGTGGTTTCAGTCAGTGCTTTCCCTAACAGAAGCGTTCTCTGTGCCTTTCTGTGTTTTTCGTCTATCCACTGCCTTTTTGAGTCACTTTAGGAGGGTTGTGGTCTTTCAGAATATAATGCCTGTCGTCCTCTAAGCCTTACTGTGAAGCCCATAGTCATTGCCTCCAGAAATTGAAAAAAAGAAAATCTCTCACACTTTCACCTGCAACTTCTCTTTCTTTCTAAGGTTTAAAGCCTGGTAGTCACCATCCTCTACCCCAAACCAGATAAAGGCACTGGTTTCAGAGAAGACCATATGGGTTTCCTTGAAAAGACAGAGGACCTTCGGCGGTGTATTTTTCTCACCTCTACCAGGAGTTATTCATCACACTAAACAAAGGCTACTAGGTGAAAACAGTTGAACTCTTACAGTAATAAGGGATTTTGGATTACTAGAAGATTAGCATCCTCATATTTAGAATTCACTCTGGTGTAATAATGAAGCAAAATTTAGGGATTGGGGGGCAAAAGTTTGAGAAAACCGAGTTGACTCATAGTAGAGATTTTCTGAGCCCTGTCTTCCTCTAAAGCTATAAAGTTAGATCTGACAGGGGCTGTTGTATTAAGTAGCTATTGCTTCAAGACTTAAAATAATTATTTTATTTTTTTTTACACTTCCAAGTGTTGCTGGCCTGGCCGAACCTGAGTGTGGGAGGATATAGCTAAAGGACATGGATACAGGGAAGCATGGAAAATTGGGGCCATTAATAGACTTAATCTACAAAGTTGTACTAGTAAAGGAAGCATTGAGAAATAGACAGCAAAGCATGGCTCTTATTATAGGACCTGGTCTAGAGAGGGCATCTCAGGACAGGAATTTAGGTCAGCTCTACTCAAACTTTTCAGTGTCTGAGGCTGACAAAGATGAAATTATCTGTAGGTTTTATAAAAGTGCACTCAGAAGTTTTTAAAAATTGCTTTTAAAAGTAGGCTTATTTTATAATGTATGAATCAATGAATATATCTCTATACACTTGCCCAAATTATTTTATTTCATTTTATTTCACGGTATTCTCTTTTGTGACAAAGAAAAACCTAAGAATTAGGTTATTCTTGAAACTGAATAATATCCTGAGATACAAGATTTAAAAATGAAGAAAGATCATACAGCCTTTTTTTATCTGCCCTTAAACTTCCAGACTCTCTGTGGAATAATGGGAACATGATAGAAGGCCCACCTGGCTGACAAACATTGTCACAAGCCAGCCTTGCAGTGGAGTCCTCAATGCTATTTTGCTCAGGACAGGAAACAACAAAACCTGTTCAAAGGCTGTCTCTCAAAAGTTCAACGATGCCAGCTTCAAAAAAAAAAAACAGAAGTCAAGTGAATCAGCAAAAATGTTCTGTATTAAAGTGAGATATAAAGTACAAATACTGAGGTCTTTTCAACATAATGCAGTCCATGGAAAGAGATGAATAAAAATGGTTAGATATCATTGATATCTTATGATAAATTTTTAAAAGGGGGATGTGTACTTTCCTTAAATGTAACTTAAGTGTATCAAATCAGCACACACAGTATTTAGTTTTTCTTTGGTTATTTGCTTGCACATTAGTTTATAACTTTAATAAGCAGTACCTAGTTTATTATACTTTGTTGTCATTTAGCATTAAAACTTTTTTTAATGACTTGCTATAATTAAATATATTAAGGATTGGCTAAAACATGTAATTGCTAATTGCAATAAAATGAAAATTTGAGAAGAAAAGGATAGAGTGAAGAAATTAAATGGGGGTAAAAGCAGAAAGTTTAAAATAATGGTTAACGATAAAATTCCTGAGACATAAAGACATGAGAGAGTGACTTTTTAGAATGATAGAAAGTCAAAAAAATAATTTAAAATGGAAAATGGAACCAGATAGCACAGACTTTGTGGGCCTGGAGTTTTGGAGAATAAATCATACTTTGAAGAAGAGAATTAAGATACATGTTCTCTGAAGTCTTTGCAGCTAAACAAACTAGGATTGTGTGTAGTTTTAGCCAATATTGTAATATTTCTGCCTGAAAATCTCTTCAGTAACCGGGTGTCATGGGACCAAGAAAGCAGAGCTGGCATCTGTGTGTTCAGCCCTCTTCTTTTTCTCTTGTTGACTGGCCACACTTCTGGACGAACAGGGGAGCTGGGGTTTTTTTGTTTTGTGTTTTGTTTCGCCAGGCTTCTAGGAGTGTTGATCGGCGCATATGCAGCTTAGCATTTGTCTAGAGACTGTCCCGAGGGGGCCCCTACGCAGAGTTCCAGAGGGCCTTCTAGGCATGGCTCACACCCCTGGAAGGTTCTGTCCCACAAGGCCCATCAGTCTCAGCAGCCCCCAGGTCTGACCCCTCCAGCCTCTGCTCAGTGACACCTGCATTCTTCTTGGGGTCACTTGTTTGAAATGCAACCTGGAAAGTACCCGCAGGCAGAAAGCCTGAGCAGTGGTAGGGCTCATGTCATTGTTTGCCTTCCCTCAGGAAGTCCTGTGCTGCCTGTTTGCCAAAATTTCTAATAGTTTATTTCATACAGTGTGTCCAGTTTTAAAGCTGGTTTTGGCAGGAGTGCTTGTCCTGTACCAGTTCATCAGTGATGGCCAGAAGGAGAAAGCTGCATTTTAAGTTCATATTTGTCTAAGTGTTTTTACTTTACCACACTCCAAAAGGACGAAAACATAAGAGATATTATCTTCTTTATTTTTTCTGTACATGGAAAGAAAATAACTACCTTGTTTAATACCTTTTATTCCTTGCAAGTGGATTAATGATTCCTCCTGAATGCTAAGGCGATGTGATGTTCATCTTTAAGGATTTGTAATCCCATCATACAGCTTACGCGGCAACCACTTTTCTCACTGTAGTCAAAGTTAACATGAAATAGTAATTCAATTAGTGAAATATCCGTATCTGCTTTCACAGTTTGCTTTAAATTTTCCAAAGGACCCATTAAAGAAGCATTATCTCCGTCAGGTACCTAATTATTTGCCTTCATATTCTAAGCAATTTAACTTTCATCTTTAATATTGACTTCCTTGAGTGTTTTTTTGCTGTTGAATTCGTTCCAGTTTAAGGGGACTCCTGTTAGGTCATGCCGTTCCTCTGGATTTTCATTTTCTGGGTTTCTTGTGCTTTTTCTTCGTTGCTCCCTTACAATTAATATCGATCACTTTTCACCTCTAGGATATTTATATCTCAAAAGTACATCTTATTGAGCATCTTTCTAATTTGCCCAAGTATTTTCTTTATGCCCTTCCTGATGCTCAGGGGCATCTGGCTAAGAACCAGTTTTTATAGACTTAAAATTGATTTTACTTAGCATAATTAATATTTTATTTTTCATTTTAAAATTACCACTACTGATTCACTTGGAATTATAATTTCAGTAAGCATACCTTTTTGCTCTAAGGTATACAATACACATTATTATCTTTCCCTTTGATACTGAAACAGAGTACTGTCTACCAATCCTAGGTAGTAAGTTTATAAAATCCCAGTATTTAATTTTTTTTTTTTCTTTTGCTGTACGTGGGCCTCTCACTGTTGTGGCCTCTCCCGTTGCGGAGCACAGGCTCCAGACATGCAGGCTCAGCAGCCATGGCTCACGGGCCCAGCCGCTCCGCGGCATGTGGGATCTTCCCGGAACGGGGCACGAACCCGTGTCCCCTGCATCGGCAGGCGGACTCTCAACCACTGTGCCACCAGGGAAGACCTCAGTATTTAATTTTAATGTTCAATGTTGACTTGATTGCAACGAACACAAGGCCTCCAAGACAGTTCACCGCATTTCTTTAGTGACGTGGTGAAGTATCAGAATGGCTGCTCCTTTTTTCTCACTTTCATGTCCTGCTTCCTCGACTTTCCTCTGGTTCCTTAATGCTGCTCCTCCCTCCCTCTGCAACCCTTCTTTCCATCTTCCATCCTTAATTTTTCTCTCTTCATCTCATTTAAGCCTTACAAAGGAAATGCTCCGCTTTTTAAAAAATTTTATTGAAGTATAGTTGCTTTCCATCGTTGTGTTAGTTTCTGCTATACAGCAAAGTGACTCAGTTATATATATATATATATATATCCCCTCTTTTTTAGATTCCCTTCTCATTTTGGTCACCACAGAGCATTGAGTAGAGTTCCCTGTGTTACACAGTGGGTTCTCATTAGTTACCGATTTTATACATTGTAGTGTATATGTGTCAATTCCAATCTTCCAGTTCATCCTACCCCAGCTTCCCCCCTTGATATCCGTAAGTTTGTTCTCTCCATTTGTGTCTCCTTCTGCTTTGCAAGTAAGTTCATCTGTACCATTTTTCTAGGTTCCACATATAAGCGATATATATACGATATTTGTTTTTCTCTTTCTGACTTACTTCACTCTATATGACAGTCTCTGGGTCTATCCATGTCTCTGCAAATGGCACTGTTTTGTTTCTTTTTATGGCTGAGTAATACTCCATTGTATATATGTACCACATCTTTGTCCATTCCTCTACTGATGGAAATTTAGGTTGCTTCCATGTCCTGGCTATTGTAAATAGTGCTGCAATGAACATTGGGGTGCATGTAGCTTTTTGAACTATGGTTTTCTCAGGGTACATGCCCAGTAGTGGGATTGCTGCATCATATAGTAGCTCTGTTTTTAGTTTTTTAAGGAACCTCTGTACGGTTCTGCATAGTGGCTGTACCAGGTTACATTCCCACCAACTGTGTAGGAGGGTTCCCTTTTCTCCACATCCTCTCCAACATAGGATATGCTCCACTTTTTAAGTAGTGTAAAAATAGAGATCTAAGTGTGTTGCTGAAGTGTGTTTCTTAATTATACACTGAACAATTAAGAAAATAGAAAATCAAACCCAGTTCTGATTCCTGGTTCCATGGCCCTAACCACCATGATGTATTACCTACAAACCGAAGCTAACGTGTAATGATTTTTTAAATGGAATAAAATCTGTCCAGGATAATACTACTACTTCGCAGATTAGTAAATCTGTTTCCAATTGTGAAATTCGTCCTACATGTTAAGCAATATAGTTAAAAATGTTGAAGCTATACAAAATAAACTATTTAGGAATGTAGAAAATCTTACTTTATAATAGAATTACTGTAAAACCCAGGCACTGGGTCAACTTTAGATTTTTCCTTCATCCCAACATTTGAATAAGGAAAAAATCTAGTTATCTAGTCAATGGAATCTATGCTGAGATCACTAATGGTTCTGTGATCCATTAGGGAAACCATTTCAAATACATGATAAAACAAGAAAACTTGTTTCATCCAAACATCCATTCATCCATCCATGCATCTGCCTGTTCACCCACTGATTTATTTGGTTAATAAATATTGACTAATTATTTGCCAAATGTCTTGTTAGGCAGTGACAATATAACAGTGAACCTCATTTTCTCTGCCTGCCCTTAATGAACTTGAATTATAGTAAACTCTACAGAAAGAGAGGAGTTCTTCATCTATACAGAAGGGATAAGATCATATCTCAATATCATTTTATTAAATTATTAATAATATTCTCTGTTTTAACCAGAAAATAAAATACGTATTTCCTCAGAACACTCTGGATTTATCACATTTGGATTAGGAAATCTATTTATGGCAAAATTTTCATTCATCACTGTCTCCAGTAAGGATAGCAAGAATGCTTTTTTAAAGTCTGTATACTCTTGATTTTTAAGGTTGGCTACCCTTCTGGATGTGAGTAGTATTTATGAATGCATAGGAACCCTCTTCTAGCTCTCTGAGTTGGTGGAGTGGGATTTAGCATAAAATAAGTGGGTGTAGATTCTCTAAGGAATTTCGTACTCAGAAGTACTCTGAGGCCCTTGATAAGAGGTTTCAACACAAACAAAATTTCCTAAGAAATCTAAGGACAGAAAAGATCCTCCAACACATTTATTATGACATTGTGCTTTTCCATTCTACTTGTGAACTTTATTAAAGAAAAGTAACCCTTTACTGAAAATTGGAACAAAGTAGACTTATGTCCCTAAAAGGTTTAAACAAAATAACTTGTAAAGAGACTAATATCTTTCTACCATAAAGTAGTACGTTTTGACCTTTCAGAGAACCCTGGTGGGTTTATCAGAAAGCACATTTTTTTTAATGAAGAACGTGATGATGATAGCTTAATGATAGTAACAGGACAGATTTGCAAAATGGGAGAAAAGGGAGCCCCATGTGGCAGGGATTCCTACTTTAAGAGAGGCTCACAAAAATATAAATGCATAAAGAAAAAATAAAACAATCCTGTCAATAGTCAGCAAATCCTTTCTCTAAAGGGGCTGATATTAGTAGTTTAGGCTTTGGGGTGTATGGTCTCTGTTGCAAGTACTAAACTCTGCCATCTCCATGTGAAAGCAGCCATAGACAAGATGTGAATAAGAATGTCTGTGTTACAAGGGGACTTCAATTACCTGGACTGCAGGCTGGCATTTCTGGTTTCATGGGCTGGGTTTGCTGACCTCTATACTAGGTGGATGTGAGCATTTTAAATACAGTCTAAATGATGGAAAAATGGTTTGGAGATGCTGGCCTAGCAGTTTTATACTTTACGTAATTGATCTAAGAAAACCATACAGAAACTTAGCAGCTTCGCAGACGAAGTGCATAATAAGTTAAAATTAGAATAAATAATACAGCAGACTGTTTTAATATTGCTTTAGAGGTATGTTTTGTTGCTGACTTGTTAAGAAGTCTATAAACAGTCTTTGTACATTAACACAGCCTTTTTGTTTCATTCAAAAAAACCGAAGATGTGGCACATATATACAATGGAATGTTACTCAGCCATAAAAAGAAACAAAATTGAGTTATTTGTAGTGAGGTGGATGGACCTAGAGTCTGTCATACAGAGTGAACTAAGTCAGAAAGAGAAAAACAAACACCGTATGCTAACACATATATATGGAATCTAAAAATCAAAAGGTTCTGAAGAACCTAGGGGCAAAACAGGAATAAAGACGCAGACCTACTAGAGAATGGACTTGAGGACACAGGGAGGGGGAAGGGTAAGCTGGGACAAAGTGAGAGAGTGGCATGGACATATATACACTACCAAATGTAAAATAGAGAGCTAGTGGGAAGCAGCTGCATAGCACAGGGAGATCATCTCGGTGCTTTGTGACCACCTAGAGGGGTGGGATAGGGAGGGTGGGAGGGAGATGCAAGAGGGAGGAGATATGGGGATATATGTATATGTATAGCTGATTCACTTTATTATACAGCAGAAGCTGACACACCATTGTAAAGCAATTTTACTCCAATAATGATGTTAAAAAAAAAACCCAGCTACTGTTGGATTTCTGTTTTTTAATAATAAACACTGCAATTACCATATGGTCTTAATTATTCAGTAAAGATTCAATATTTATATTGCAGAGGTTTTCCCCTGTAGGAGAGGGTTTATGTGATTTTTATAATTATGATAATTTCAAATAAAAAATTATTCCAAGAGAAAGCTATAAGATTAATAATAGTCACTTTTTAGACCAGCTGTAGCTGTTTATCTCAGCTTTAGAATACAGAAGTCCTCAAATCACTGAGTGTATTAAGTTTCTTGTCAGAAATTGATTTGCTTTTTAGAAACGAGCTTACTTCTAATAACACAGTATACGCAGAGGTTTCGTTTTTAGAGATTAATTGAAAAAGAGCCAGTTTGACATTTTAATGTGTGCCTGCCTCTATTGATTATCTGGAGCTTCAGTCAAATAAGTCATGTCACTAACTTTTCATTCCTATTACCATTTTTCACCTTCAGATCTTTATTTTATAATCTGTCTCCTATTTTCTTGTACCTTCTTTAATTCCTTAATCCCATCTGCTGATAATTCTTACAGAACTAGGTAAATGAAGCCGAAAACCTTTGCCTGACTTTCAAAGATGTCTAGTACTTATGCTGACTTCCGTGTTCTCTTAAAGCTCTTCTTACTTCTTGACCACTTGAAGAGCTTTCCCCTGGAATTTTCTTCCTTCACTGCCTGACCTTTGAAATCCTGTGCATTCACAGAGGTCTGGGTCACATACCATCTTCTGCAAGAATCCTTTCCCTAAGGACTGGGAAGTATTCATATTCTATTTCTCTTTGAGAAACCGAGACTGATCCTGCAGGCTGACATCCCAGCTAGAAGGAGTTTGCTGCAGAGGCCAAGGCTCTGTCCTGTAATACTGTTGTAGGACCTCGGTCCCTGGTCATCTCAGAGGAGGGACTGGTATCCCCTAATTATGAAGCTGCAAAGCCCCCATGACCCACCCAGTGGGTCCCTCTGTGGAGTGGAATATCAGGCTAAGAGTTCCTTAGTTGCCCTGATAAGTTCTGTTTCTAAAGTCTTGTGGTGTTTGGTCTGGTCCTGTGCTTTTGTTTGCCTACTTCTTTGTATTGCCAAGGATAGGTTTACAGACAGCAGATAACCAGGGTAAATCAGGTTTGCATATTAATTATGGTGAAAGCACAGCAGGGAGTTGGGTCTGGCCCGTCTCCCTTGGAGTTATACCCTTTGGCAGTGGTTGATGAACATTAATAATCAGAAACCCCTGGGGACGGAGACAAGCAAGAGAAAACAAATGGTGGAGAAGAAGCACTCTGGCTGGAGCCCACGCGGCAGTCCGGAAACCTTGTGTGTTTTACTCTCCACAGCCTGACGTTGGGCTGCTTTTCTCCAGCGGGAGTTACAGGCAAGGCCAAGCAAAATAGCAGCTGCTTCATTAGTGGCCCCTCTCTGGGGGAGGTCAGCAGGTTCCAGGACTCTGAGGCTTGTCACCGTCATCCACTGGCTTTGGGAAAAGTATGGGAAAATTGACCAGAGGCGAACTTGTCAAATTAGATGTATTTATTGTAGAATTATTCAGCTACAGAGGTTATCTAATATAACATACAAAATAAAAAGTATCCAATATGTAATCATCCAGCTTACCTAAAGCAAACCTTCCCAGTAAACCAAATAAACGTGCGTGTATTTCTTGGGGCTACGGGTGGAAGACCACAGTTCATAACCAGTAGACGGGCACTGTAATGACTCATTACTTACTTTGTGGAGGTGGGTCCCTCTCTTGCTCTCCTTTCTTTCTCTTCCCACAGCTCTCCCCCCAGAGCTTCCTGCCTATCCCTGGATTGGACCAGGTATGAGAGCTGTCCTGATTTAAGTGCAGAGCTTTAAGATTCAACCTGCAGATATCCGAGAAGGAAGGGGTATGTGCACCCCTGTGGTAGGAGCAAGGTCCACTGAGTTATGGACGCTCAGGGTTTTACAACCAGTGAACCTTAATTTATGATGGCCACGTGCTTTCTGTTAATGTAGACATGTAGATAATTGTACATCATTAATATATGCAAAGTAGGCAGTCCTATAGCATCGATTCCCTTTGTGATTCATCGCCTCTGGCTCTGATGCTGGCTGTAGTTTTACTTAGATGGCGATTGGGCAGCTGGAATATGCTGATCCTGATAAGGAGCAATGTATTTCCCTAGCATCAGGTGACTCTTACTGGTGATGATTAAGTGTTAAGGCCAGAACAGAGACCCAGGGTTCTATTCAACACAGACTTGCTACAAGACTTCAAGAACTTCAATCCACATAGAAAACGGAGCCTGCCTAGCACTTGCTTTCAGCTTGATTTCTCGTTATCTCTGACCTTCTCCCCTTCTCTTCAGCATCCCAGGTTAGCTGGTGACGACTACACATTTGTGTGGCTTACTTCTGCTAACATGGAAGCCCTTTGGGAGTTAGGACCACATTTTAATCAATTTTGTGTATTTTAAAGAACACAGTTGAAGTATCTTACATCACTGATATCTCTTTATTACATGAATCCCTGAATACATAAATTTTAAAATAAGCCCTTTTCTTTAAAAATACATTGCAGAACACAGAAAAATTCCCAATTGAAAAAGTTTCAGTTGTGATGTTAGTTGAAGTAGACATCTCTGTCCACTAGGAAAGCCTAAAATGGATTTTTTCAGGGACTTTGAAATACATCTGAGTGCCGAAGTTTGCAGCCGTGTCTCATTTGTATCATTATTAGTGGTGGTATTGTTGTTACATTTTATTTTCTGTTATATTTTCAAAATTTACTTGGAAAATTCAAGATTATCTAGGTAGATGAAAAATAGAAATAGATTTTGTAAAGGATCAATGAGAGCATAAGTGTTAAGATAGTTTTTGAATTGCTCTTAATATCTGTTTAAGTGAGCTACTAAGGAAAACATTCAGACATCTGGAGTTTGGAACCCGTTAAAATTAGCTTGGTAATCAGAGGCAGAGAGCCCACTCTCTGTGTATGAAGGTTGCCAGTAGTTAAGACAGTCGGAAAGATATTCTAAGGTGAGTGAAGTAAATTATGTAAGGGCTAAAAAGGACGAAAAGTAAAGAAGAAGGTTAAAAAGACAGTGACAGTTAACTTGCATCTCCCAGAGATGAATTACATAAGGAAAAAAAAGAAGTCAGAGGTTTGACTTTGTATAAATGAAGAGCTTGCAAGCAGCTTAAAGTACAGGGACAGTAAGAAACCCATCTCCGCCTCCTGCTAACTCTAGTTAGGTATCTTTAGACATATATCGCTGTTGAGGAAATAGTTATCATATTCCCATCCAAACAAGGTTTTAAGTTTGGTTGTTCAAAACAGGAATATGGTTCTTTGGGAGAACATTGCCGTCAGGCACAATGTCCATTTGGCAAATACTAAGTGGTCTAATAATTTCAATAAGGACAGACTCTGTGCCTGTTACAATACGTAGAGATTCTTACTTTCTTAGAAGCAGAACTTTGCTCGCCTCCCCAAGGACCTGTTTCACGTGAGTGATTACTCAAAGCACATGCTTGAAGAATAGCAGATGGTCTGGGACAGTATTTACTTAACTACTTTATTTTTCCTGAGCGGTGTGTACTAAATAAAGGCAGCTGCCAAATAGTCCAAGGTAATAGAAATAATTTTTTAGAGTCTGTGTAAAGAGAGAAGAGAGCACTAACGGTACAAGCCAGGGAGAGGAAATACAGGGGCTAAAAAGGTGTCCTGTGGGGAATTTGATAGCGTTTCTGCTGTGTGGATGAGGGAGCTCTCTTCCCTGCCACCCATGAAACTCGAGATTAAAAACTTCCGTATCTAGTTACTGTTTGTGGGGATAGGTTTGTGCTGAGTATGACTTCAGGGTGGGTCCAGCAGAGGGGCCTAGGACACCACAACTGGGTCAGAAGGAAACAACAGACTTTCCCATCGTGCAGGACAGATAGGTAATAAGCAATCTACAGACAGATAGGGCAAACAAGTTACCATGGAAATGGTGGAGGAAAATAGAGGACCTTGACTAAGGGACACATGATAAACTAATCTTTGGTAGAAATGGGTGACATGCCAACTCAAACCTTTAAGATTATAAGAAATTTGTGAAAAGCGTTCTTTTCCCATTCTTCAGAACTGTCACACATTCAGTTATACTTTAGTACAAGTAGAGTTGAGTAGTGTTTTTAGAGCTATGACTTACAAAGGCTGTGGTATCACAGTGCACTGAAGACCGGAGCGTTTCAAGGAAACTGCAGTAGCCATTCACTACACGGTGAGTGACCAGGCGTAGCGGATGTCCTCTCTCACTTCTGCTGTTGCTACAGCCACTTAAGCCTCAGCCTCTTTCCATCATCTGTACTGCAGCTAGAGTGTTGTGTTTAAGATTAATCCTATCATGATTGACAGTTAAAATTTGCCCATAGTCCATATTCTACAGAATAGTCTAAGTTTCTGAACAAAGCACCTGCTCTGAACCCCTGCCTTTGCCTTTCTTAGCATGACTTCTCACCATCCAGTGAATGCATGTGGTGTTCTTTGTTGGTTACTGGAAGACATGAACTGGTCCCTTTTACACAAACCTGTTTTCTCAAGCTGCATCCATGCAAGAGAATTCTAGCAGGTGAGGCTTTGCCCCCTCCAGGAAACAAATCCTAAAGTTTCAGTATGGGTTAGCTGTTTTTCTTCAATGCCCACAGAGTACCCCAGGAGTGATTTTTTTTTTTTTTTTTTTTTTTTTTTTTTTTTTGCGGTATGTGAGCCTCTCACTGTTGTGGCCTCTCCCGTTGCGGAGCACAGGCTCCGGACATGCAGGCTCAGCGGCCATGGCTCACGGGCCCAGCCGCTCCGCGGCATGTGGGATCTTCCCGGACCGGGGCACGAACCCGTGTCCCCTGCATCGGCAGGCGGACTCTCAACCACTGCGCCACCAGGGAAGCCCCCCCAGGAGTGATTTTTGCCTTAGTATTTAATAGAACATATTAAAACAATCTGTTCATATGTCTATCTCCAGCAGTGGAACTTGAATTTTCTGAGGTTGGGAACTTTTTTTTTTTTTTTTTTCTTTTTGCGGTATGTGGGCCTCTCACTGTTGTGGCCTCTCCCGTTGCGGAGCACAGGCTCCGGATGCGCAGGCTCAGCGGCCATGGCTCACGGGCCCAGCCGCTCCGCGGCATATGGGATCCTCCCAGACCGGGGCACGAACCCGTATCCCCTGCATCGGCAGGCGGACTCTTAACCACTGCGCCACCAGGGAGGCCCCTTGGGAACTTTTTATCTCTCATCTTTTGTGGCTCTGGAGACAAGGAGAGGAACATACGGAGTAGGAAGTTAATACATGTTCTTGCAGCAAATTTGAGTCATTAGGAAAAGTAAAGAGAATTTAAAATTAATCATATTATCCATTTTTGGTCTCTTCTAGCCTATTTAATTTCATACATAACATATATAGTCATATTTTTAGCAAAGAATGTTTTTACCGGAGAATCAAAATATATTTTTTTCCAGTTTCACTTTCTGATAAAATTTTTAGTCTCTTTCTAGAACATTCTGCTTTATAGTCTCCATTGTTTGCCTGTTGTGTCATTTCTACTCTAGAAATAGCCTTAAGAACTACCTCACCGTCCATATTTATTGCTTGAACTTTATTTTAGGCCCTGGTTACAAAGCCATCTAGTGGGTCTCTTAATATCTTCTTTGTCTTAATAATCATCCAAACTGTTAACAAAACTGTTTTCAAAAGGTACAGATCAATATTTTCGTTGCCTAAGGGATGATTCCAAATACCTTATCAAGGAAATCCGTGCCTTCTTAGGATCTGCTCCAAGCTACCTGCCCACACATTTCTGATACAACACACCCCTTGCTGCTCCACACACGTTTCAGCCTGGAAATTCACTGTTGTCTGAGCCCGTCATGTGCTTTCCCACCGCGGTTTCTTTGCTTGTGCGTGTGTGTAGCATGGACTGCCTTCTTTCCACTTCCACCGTCAAAATCCCACCCATCCCTTGCGTCCCAGTTGACGTAAGGTCTCTTCCAGAAACCCCTCACCATATAGCTCTAGTCAAATTAACGTGTTTATTACAGTATCAGGGAAATTTTTCATACTATATCTACTTGTGTGTTTATATAACTCACTAAATTTTAGTTATTTTCAAGCAGTGGAAATGACATGTAAACTTCTGAATTCCTGTATAATATTTAGTACAACTACTAATAGCACCAGAAAACTCTCTTGTGTTGAAGGAAAGAATCTTGGAGTTGGAAAGGATCACATCGTCTAAACCCCCCCAATCTGAAGAACAGGGACATAGAAAACTATTTCTGAAAGTAATACAGATTTGAGGATAGAGCCTGGTAACTGGTCTGCCCGTTTATTTCTCTTTCCACCTTTTTATAAATACATGCCATAATAGCTTTTCCTGCCAGGAGTCTGGACTACTGTTCATTAGAAGTTGCTGCCGTCAGGGAAATGGCCTGTGTCTGCCCAGTCCAATGTGGTGGTCACTAGCCACATACGGCTCTTGAGTACTTGAGTACTGAAGCCTAGTACAAATGGGGAATTGAATTGATAATTTCCTTAATTTTAATTCATTTAAATTAAGCACGTGAGGCTACCCTAAACAGTGCAGCAGACTAAACGAGGATTTTCAAAAAAACTGTTTTCTCTTGAGAAAAAGAAGATGCTAATGACACCTACTGTTTTGTGGTCAAGAAAGCACAAATGCCATTATAGTCTCCCTTGATTTTTTTTTTTTTTGCGGTACGCGGGCCTCTCACCGTTATGGCCTCTCCCGTTGCGGAGCACAGGCTCCGGACGCACAGGCCCAGCCGTTCCGCGGCATGTGGGATCCTCCCAGACTGGGGCACGAACCCGTGTCCCCTGCATCGGCAGGCGGACTCTCAACCACTGCGCCACCAGAGAAGCCCCTCTCTCTTGAATTTTAAAGGACATTTTTTTCAGTGCAGACACATAGCCACATACTCACTGGAGTGTTATTAGAGTCTTTTCCCTGGCACAGAACAAATGGCAGCTTGTAAAGACTGAATTGCAGGTAAGTAGTGGGAGTTGTGAAAGATGATGTGCACCAGATAATTGAGATGATTTGATTCAGTCTGTTGCTATTGGGAGAATGAGGAACATCTCAAAAGGAAGGGGGCCTGTAGTTTTATAGGGCCCGGGAGTCATGAGGAAGGATGGAGATGAGTGTTACTCTGAATAGTTGAGGAAAGGTGGAGATAGGAATAGATAAAAGCAGGACAATGCTTTGCTTAACCATTGCTCTGAACACAGAGGGTTCAGGGGGATTTGAATCACTCATTCTTCCCAGGGAGATGTGTATGTATATATACATTAAAAAATTTCGGTAAGAATTTAAATTTCACAAATTTTATCTATTTACATTTCTTCACTTCTATTCAAAGGTCTGGAGAGTCCAGGTTAAGAACTTTTGCTCTATGGTCTCCTACCAAACTTCCACTGGGAATTTTCTGTTTAATAGTTTGCCTAGGAAAAATTTGTTTACTTACAGCCTAAATTTAAATATATTATCAAGCATTTAGAATCAAATCCTGAAACACTGAGCATCAGTTATATACCAGACAAGTAGGAAGTACTTTAATATTATTAATCTCATTGTATCAATAACTACCATTCTACAAACAAGGTAACTAAGACTAATAGAGCTTAAGTGATTGCTCCATTTAGATCTGGACCATCTGGTTCCATATATTTAGATACTAGTAACTTCAACAGTATATAACCACATGTCATCTTGGATCACCTCAGTGCTATGATTATAGACAGTAATTGACTTGAGCTTTGGGATTGGTGGATGATCTCATGCCCATCCTTAGATTTCCACAAACGCCGGTGTACTTTTTCTCTGTGGCCACCTCAGATTTTGGGTTCTTGTTTCGTACAAATCCTATTCATGGAGCATTTTACCATATCCTTTGTGCGTATAATGTATCTATCGGAAGTACACAGAAATGCATTTGAATTGTGGGCCCTTTCCTTGAATTCCACACGTGGACACACAAACACGAGCACATGCACATACTCTCCAGTGCAAGTAGAGCGATACCTGTGGCTGTGTTTGACTCTGACATTTGTCACTCAGATTTCCACGCTATTACATGGCAGTACGGGGAGTTCCAGCACGTTTGGTTTGTCCCCTTCCCACTCCATTCCTGACAGCATCAGCCCAGCCACATGGCCGAGCTCTATCCTCCTGCTCTCCAAACAGATATCCTGGGCCCCTTCTCAGGTCAGAGGAAGGACGCGAAGAAGAGGTTCAAGCAGGCCTTAGTAGCTGCCTCAGTGGTATTAAGGGGTTATGGTCCTGGAGCCTAGATGTGGCAGGCTCTGGACAGCCGCGTTCCATTTGCCCTGTACATCCTTGCACCTTGGAAGGGGGCGTGGATGAGGAAGGAAAGAACAAGGCCCTCTATAGGGCACAGGCCAAGGTAGGGGTCCCTGTCACTTAGACTAAGATTGGAATGAAAATGTGTGGCCTCTATGACATGTAGAAGTTATTCTGGAAGCAATATGCAGGATGGTTTGGAAGAGGCTGAGTCAGGAGGCATAAAGACCAAGAAGCTATTGGAGTAGTCAAATCTACCTGATTTGGGGAAATGGCAATGAAGATAGGAAGGAGTGGATGGATTCAAGAGACGCTTAGGTGGTGTGTATTGAGCTCAATGACCCAGTAAATCCCAGAGTAGGAGAGAGGAGTTGAAAACTAGGATCCATCAGAGCTTTCTGAGTAGTGAGGCCAGTATATGAAAATATAATTTTATTCTAGACATCTCACTGATGCACTATGCTGTCTCTCAGGCTTTAAAGCAGTCCGAAGTGAAAATCTGGAGCATGATCATAATTTTACAACTGCTTTTGGTTGAAAATAATGAGAATTACTATTGTTATATTTTTCATTATTAGCCTAAGGAATATATTCTTTTAAGATGCATGTTCTAGTTAAATATATCTAAAAGAAATAATCATATAATGTAGTTTGGGTATTTTTAAATCCCATCAAAACATAAGCAGTATGCTTATTCAGAATACCATTAGTTATAAGTAATGAGACTAAATCCCTTGTGTTTCACCTAGTTCACTGTGTGTTGAATATTTTCCTGAACCCAACTTGACCCCTTAGAGAATAGATGAAATTCTTTCAAGTTGAAATACATCTCTGAAATAAAAGTGAATTGTGCTTAAACCAGGCTTATGATGATAACTACTGGCTTGGAAAGAAATTGTTGAATTATTTATGTAAATTTAATTATGCCAGTTTAAGTAGAGGCTTGTCATAAATATTAGTCAAGCAAAAGTTAATTATTTGAATGGCATTACCTCTAATAAAGCAACATAAAAAGACTAAACATTAGGAACTAAAATGCATGTGCTGTGAACTTAACATGAAATTTTCAGTTATGATATTACATTGTATAACTTGATAGTTTATTGCTGCCATTATTAAAGTAACCCTCCTTATAGCACTTACAATGTTGGACTCCTACAGATAACATTATAATGAGGGTATGATGCATTTTGATTGAGTTACCACAAGGGAGAAATTTAATTTAATTAAACTGGTCTTCATTAAAGTATTGCATTCAACTGAAGTAATTACATGGCACGTACAGTATAGAAGAATTCCTGCTGTTTAAAAGGGAGAACATTCACAACAGACCAGCCATGATATTATTAGAGAGTGCCTTTCTTAATAATGAACCTGACTTCAGCATAATGATATAGCAGCCATGCTCTGGTTTTTAAAATAAATAACTTGTATAAATACATCTATGTAGAATTTATATATATATATAAATAAATATGTACATACTTAGACATATTTGCATGTATACACAAAATACTCTAAAGTTGAGACCATCTATTAAGGTTTATACTCAAACAATCAGCATAACAAAATACACAAATACCTGTTATAAAATGTCTGAGACATATTCTCTATATATCCAACACAATTATTAAATACACTGATAATTCTTGAATAATCGGTTTATGAATATGTTAAAAAAAATTTTAATGTACGGGGTGGGGTAGATAGGTACACTTAAAATGTTAAATTGTGGGAAAATCGCTATGGCCATGACAGTAGCCTGTGATACCTCCCCCAAGTCAGTAATATTTTATATAGATAAGAAAACCTGACTTCAGATGTTAAAGAGCATGGCGTAAATGATAACTTGAGTTACTGTTTCTTCTTCTCAAAAATAGTAAAATAAAGCCTATGAAAATTATCACGCTTCTAAATGAATCTATTGGTTAACTGGTTGCTAAACTGAGTTTATATGTCACAATCGGCAAAATAGAAAATCTTGTTTGCCTTCCTTCATCTCTTGGTTCCATTGTCTGTAAATGCTTTCTTGTTTCTTCGGCTGCCCTCTTGAACACTTACGGAATCTGCTTCCCTGTATCTTTCCCCTGCTATTGGAGGAGCCCTATGTTGGTTCTTTGCCTGATGCGTCTGTGTTCGTTCATTAAAATGAAAGCTTGAGTTTAAAACTTAGCTGAGTGACGTTGCACCAGTTCTGAAGTTTTACTGAGCAAAGTTTTTTTGTTTTTCATTTTTCTTCCAAATTGACACAAGTGTGCTTGAGCTATCCTGGGCCGGCATAAGTTTCTATAAGAGAATATTACGCTTCTCCCCCTCCACTCACTACTGTTTCTCCCGTTAAGTCTACGTGAATGCTCTTCAAATCTGTCCTCTTCTGACCGGGAGCCGGATCATATTTCTACGAACCTTGCCATCAGCACACAAAAATCTAGTAGCCATGTTAAACATGGCTTAAATCTAGTATCTCCTTCCTTCACAGACATCACATTTTCCCTCTGGAGTTCTTTCTTGTTTAATAAGATCCTTATTCACCTGGTAAACCAAACAAGAACCTTAGTTTTCTGTCTACGCTCATATTCAAATTTTTTATCAAATAGCCATCATAGTGCGTATCAAATGGGTACATGAATCTGTATGTATCTTATATTTTTTTTACTTTTCTTCCTGCACCTTTCCATTCCCACTAATGGTGCCTGATTCTAGGCTGTTGGCATGTAATGGGAGGGCTATTGGTGGCATCAGCTGTGTAGGGTCTTGTGCACAGAAAGCCCTGCATTTGGGTTTAATACTCGGAGATCACGTCATAAAATTCTTAATTTCGTCTTGAGTTTGTGTTTTGTCAGTGAAGTCTGAAGAGATAATGGAGCACAGGCTCAACCAATAATAAAAAAAAAATCATGACACATCAAAAGGGGAGACTGGAGGAAAATGTTGCATTTAGTGCATTTAAAGGCACTTTCATCCTGCTCTTTGAACAAAACACCCTCATTTTCACTTCGCACTGAGCCCTTTGTGTCGGCTGCCCTGACCCTTGGGTAAGTGTGTCACTCCTTTCCCTCATCCTGGCCTCCTGGTCCTCTGGTCCATGCTCACAGGTGTGCCGTCACATCACGGCCTCAGGCCCGGGGCACTCCAGCCTTTACCCACCTGCCGAGCACTGTTTACCACCATTCCCCTGCTTACAGCAGTTAATCCCTCTTTTCTTAAATCATCTGCAGTTTTCATCTCAGGTGGCCTCGGCCTGCCGTGGCTTGAAGCAGGATTTCAGTTCCCCGGCCAGGGATTGAAGTCAGGCCGTGGCAGTGAGAGCACTGAATCCTCGCCACTTAGACCAGCAGGGACAGTGGCCAGTGACAAGGCCCTGGCGCGTCGGCTTCGTAGAAATAAAGTTCCCCAAAGAGACGGAAATTAGTGAAGCAAGCGGAGTGTTTATTAGGGGGAAAAAGAGTACGTGTGGTTAGACACAGGCGGGCTCAGAGAAAGAGCTGGGTGCGCGTGGTAGTTTGAATCACTTCTATGGGGCGTTTCTTCCAAGTTCGCTTTGACCAATCATCTTGCTCTGCCTGGTTCTGAGTCTGTATTTGGTTTATCTCAGGGTCCTCCCATGTGTGCGCACGCATCTCTTAGCCAAGATGGATTCTAGCGCAGAGGCCTATGGGTAGGTTGACGTCACTTACTATGGGGTGACGCCCCCTCCCTTTTGACCTCCGAGGAGCCGTTCTGCGCACGTGTAGTCGGGAGGGTCTCCTTGAGCTCGAGAGGGAGGAGTATGTGGCATCTCATCTGGGCAGGGCCCAGCTTCTCCCTCCTGCTCTTATCTTCATCGTGGAGTATCTGTCCACAGGCGACAGCCTCCAGTTGTTCAGCCTGGGGCCCATCTATCTCCTGCCTCAGTTTCTCTCACCCTGCCCCTGTTCATCTGTTTTTTTTTTAATAATTTTTTTCTTTCTTTTTTTCTATAAATTTACTTATTCATTTTTGGCTGCGTTGGGTCTTCGTTGCTGCATGCAGGCTTTCTCCAGTTGCGGCGAGCGGGGGCCACTCTTCACTGTGGTGCCCGGACCTCTCATTGTGGTGGCCTCTCCCATTACCAAGCACGGGCTCTAGGTGCACGGGCCTCAGTAGTTGTGGCTCGAGGGCTCTAGAGCACAGGCCTAGTAATTGAGGCGCACAGGCTTAGTTGCTCCGTGGCACGTGGGATCCTCCCGAACCAGGGATTGAACCCATGTCCCCTGCATTGGCAGGTGGATTCCTAACCAGTGCGCCACCAGGGAAGTACCAATGTTCATCTATTTTTATACCTGGATTTCTAACCCTTTCCTAGAAGCCACCTCTTTCTGAGTATTGAAATAAATCCTCTTTAACCTACAGCTTCTTGCTAAAATCTCTGCTTTCCCACTAGCTAGCCACTATCTAGTGGCTATCAGGAAACATTTCTCTTGCTTCCCTTATATTCCTGCCTTCTATATGCTGATTTAATGAATGGCCTCCCTTGTGTATATATTCCTCTGTCCTCAAGTGCAGAATCTGTATATGATCCGTACATGTGCAGTTCCAGAAAAATGCCTTAAATGCAGTGGAGTTCAGTGTAGGTTCTTCAGCTATATTGCTTCTTCTTTAATAGTTAATGACATTTCGTTGCCAAACAAGGGAAGCCCAACACTTTTATATGGGTCAAAAAATACATAGCATTGTTAAAATACTGAAAAGACAGAAATAATTGTTTTTTAACTTTAAATCCTACTTTCATTTGCCATAAAATGGCTATTTTTTTTTTTTGCGGTATGCGGGCCTCTCACTGTTGTGGCCTCCCCCGTTGCGGAGCACAGGCTCCGGACGCGCAGGCTCCGGACGCGCAGGCTCAGCGGCCATGGCTCACGGGCCCAGCCGCTCCGCGGCATATGGGATCCTCCCAGACCGGGGCACGAACCCGTATCCCCTGCATCGGCAGGCGGACTCTCAACCACTTGCGCCACCAGGGAGGCCCTAAAATGGCTATTTTGATGATTAAATTATATTTCATCTAATGATAGTCTGATTACCCCTTTTGAATACATACTTGTTTTCAAGATGACACATCTGAAGACTTGGGGGTCACAAATTTATGTTTTTGTGTAAAAATTCCAACATATCTTTGTGAAAGAGTTGGTTTTAATGTATTAAAGGAAGGCAAACAGAATGCACTAGAACCGTGTTTTCTCCCTTTGTATACATTCTAAGATCCCTTCCTTCCAACAGCATTTAGACCACAGGAGGTTTAAAAGCTTTTGTATTTTCTAGAATGTTGTTCACTGCTCAATTTCTTAAAAGTTAGAAATAGAAATCAAAATAAGAGCTGTTTTTATTCACCACACAATATTTTCCTTCCAGTGTTCCTGGCATACAGTAAAATGTTTTATAATGTAATGCCAGTATTTCAAATGAAAACTAAAAAGCAGGTTGAACTTACAAGTGAGTATATAGGATAATAGGGACCCTGATAGCAATTAAATAACTTCTTATATCTCATGAGAGTCATAGTTCCCGCATGTACACTGATAAAAATCTAACTTTATCTTGCCAATATGACTATCGTGTATATTCATTTAGTCTCTAATCCCCAAATTCTTCCTCATTTATAAATTGGAGATAATAATACCTACGATAAGGAATGAATGCAATCATATCTATATAATCACAATTTTTGACAAATAATAAATGTTGAGCAAGTCATATTTTAAAAAGCCTAATGACTACGGCAGGAAATGTCAGCTAACACAAGAGTAAAGTTCTAATAAACGCCTTATAGGATGATTCAAAATAGATGATTCTTTTAATCTTCAATACACAGTTTTGTATGACTTACGTCTTTTTAAAAACTCTATTCAAATCAAGTAAATTAAGAATCAGACTCTATATAAATAACACAATCTCTCATTATATGAACCAAACTTCCAAAATGCTTATATCCTGGGGCTTAGTATATTCTATAAGAAAAAGATGTTCTTTCATACACTGTTAATCTTTTTCAAATTATTTTTATGAGTCTTCTAAAAATGAAACCAGTTAACAGTGTTATGACACTTGAAAATCAGTAAAATTAGGAATTCTGTATTAGAATCTTCTAGTAAACTGACATTGAGTTACTTTGTACTTTAATTCTTAGTATTTTACCCACACTAAATAATTCATATTCATCAAATGAATATTCTTTTAGGAATGAATTAAGTTTTCACATCTAATTACTGATTTTACCACATTCTTAAAAATTGTTAGTTCTCTTCTCTAGCTCAAAATGCCATTCATTCTTGTCTAATTAACTTTGCCTTATGAACTTTGTTCTTCCTTAATTCTTTGATCACAAAGTACATACACTGTGACTTGATAACTTGTTAAATTTTTGATAAATAAGTTAAAGCAAAGGTGGGTTTTTTAAATGAAGGATCAGGATCTTTCTGTATACTCATTTCTGGTCTTATCCAGGAAGTGAAATTATGCATACCTTTCTAATTACCTTTTGTAGCAGTGCGAACATGAGTTTCCTGTTTACTGCTCAGAAAATAACGCTTAAAAACACTAAAAAAAAATCAGTTTACAGATTCAACACTGAGAGGGAAATGTGGTCCCATATCTTTCAGTGGATTTTGTGATTACTTATCTTTCAAATAACCGCCGTTTCTGAACGACTGCATCTTCTGAGCTGAGTTTGCTCAGGTACTCCTTTCTGCCCACCTCTGCCTAATGTTAAACTTCTGTGTAGTGGAAATCCCCCAACATGGATTGGTTCTTTTTTTTTTTTTTAGATTTTTTTTAAATTTTATTTTACAAATTTAATCAGTTATACATATACATATGTTCCCATATCCCCTCCCTTTTGCGTCTCCCTCCCACCCTCCCTATCCCACCCCTCCAGGCGGTCACAAAGAACTGAGCTGATCTCCCTGTGCTATGTGGCTGCTTCCCACTAGCTATCTACCTTACGTTTGGTAGTGTATATATGTCCATGCCGCTCTTTCACTTTGTCACAGCTTACCCTTCCCCCTCCCCATATCCTCAAGTCCATGCTCTAGTAGGTCTGTGTCTTTATTCCTGTCTTACCCCTATGTTCTTGATGACCTTTTGGATTGGTTCTTAAAGGATTTTTTTCCTGGAGTCTGATCTAGCATAACTTAATATCACCTGTGTTTAACATACACAACACTCAAGGGCATACTCTTCTATGCATTGACTTGTATGTTTCACAGAGCGGCTGTAGAGCAAAGAGCAACTTGCATATACAGTTGGCTGCTTCTAAGAACCTGAGAGAAGAAAAGCTCATATATTTTTTTTTAAGTGAAGTATAGTTGATTTACAATGTTGGGTTAGTTTCTGCTGTATGGCAAAGTGATTCAGTTATACCTGTACATAGTCTTTTTCATATTCTTTTCCATTGTGGTTTATTACAGGATATTGAATATAGTTCCCTGTGTCATATTTCTTTTTATACAGCATATTCCTGTCTTCCAACCACAATGTCCAGAACTTCGGTAGCCATAACTTATTATTAATTGTATGGACTGCTATATTATTACTGATTGTTTTTCTGAAATGTAGTAGCTGAAAGTAACCCGTTGGATTTTTTGGTTGATGTCTTGTTTTTAATGAGAAATTCAATTTAAATAAACTTAATTCCATTAAAATAAATTTGTAATGGAAAAGATGACCCATATCTTCCCATGTAATTCAAATGTGTGTTTTCCACTGCATTTAACATGTGATGGTCTGTTTTCTCTGATTGTTGGCTAGCTGTTAAAGTTGTATCTGTAGCCCTCCTGGGTGGCCAAGGATTACTCAAGACTCGGCTCAGATTGAGATTTTTTTTCCTCCATGGCACTGTCTGCTTTCTTTTCATTCTTGTTATTTAAGTTCCTTCTTGCTGCACTTTGCCACCTGTCTCCCTGAGTCTGCTGTCTGACTTAGAGAATTCTCAGCTTGTTGCTTCAGTTAACTTTCCAATGGACCCCCTGGCAGCTTCAATTGTTTCCTGCAGGTGCTCCCCATTTTCCCGCTGCTTTGAGTCACTATGTTTGGCTTCCCTCCCCCCAACCCCTGTTTATCAGTAGTCAGCTGGTTGAACTATTGTCTGGAGCACTGTGGATTTCCTACCGATTTTAGCACTAATTCCCTACTGATCTTTCGTTACACTTCTATTTCATTTTCTACTGAATTCTGTCCTCAGGATGCTAGCATTATTTTGTAAGACCCATTGCTAAGAGAGCTGTTTTCCCCCAAATACTTACTCTAGAATCTATTGAGTTACTTTCTTTTTTTTTTTCCTTTTGAGGTTGCAGAACTTCCTTTAATGGATGTATTTTATTTTTTTTCACATCTTTATTGGAGTCTAATTGCTTTACAATGGTGCATTAGTTTCTGCTTTATAACAAAGTGAATCAGCTATACATATACATATGTTCCCATATCTCTTCCCTCTTGCGTCTCCCTCCTTATCCCACCCCTCTAGGTGGTCACAAAGCACCGAGCTGATCTCCATGTGCTCTGCGGCTGTTTCCCACTAGCTCTCTGTTTTACATTTGGTAGTACATGTAAGTCCATGCCACTCTACTTTCTTTATTAGAATGGACCGGGAGTGAAGTATAGTTTCCACTTTGTCTACTGGGAAAAAATACACTTAAATTTGACAAGGTGTTTATATAAATATATACTATGTCTAGTTGCTGTGATGTTAGTACTTCAATCCAAAAATACTCCCCTGGTGACTCGTTAAGCTACCATCTCCTTTCACAGACTTTATTTGTGATATCCTGAAGGTGGTTACCTTAAAGAGAATTGGTATTACTCACTAAGTATATTTTCAGAACAGTCCTGGTGTTTCTTTGTCTCATCTAGTTACCTTCTGTGGCATTATGACTTGAGTACTATAAGGCCCTATTCTCAAGAGTGGTGTTTATTGTCTAGATCTAAGGGAAAATTTTATTACTGATTTTTTTTTCATGTGATTGTCACATAAGAATTGAGAGGGATTCCTCCAGGACTCAAAACTCCTTAGAGCCCAGTATTAAATTTCGTATGAACTCTTGGTGTGATTTCCTGTTACTTACATAAAACTTACAAAGTCTGAAAACTTCCTAAGGAAAAAGAATTTTCTGTCTCCTAAATAACAATTTATTTGGGGCTTCCCTGGTGGCACAGTGGTTAAGAATCCACCTGCCAATGCAGGGGACACAGGTTTGAGCCCTGATCCGGGAAGATCCCACGTGCCGCGGAGCAACTAAGCCCGTGTGCCACAACTACTGAGCCTGCGCTCTAGAGCCCGTGAGCCACAACTACTGAGCCCACGTGCCACAACTACTGAAGCCCATGCGCCTAGAGCCCGTGCTCCACAACAAGAGAAGCCACCGCAGTGAGAAGTCTGCACACCGCAGCAAAGAGTAGCCCCCACTCGCCATAACTAGAGAAAGCCTGTGCACAGCAACAAAGACCCAACCCAGCCAAAAATAAATAAATAAATAAATTTAAAAAGTAATTTCTTTAAAAACATAAGTAATCTACCTTAAACTTAATGAAAACACTTGTAATTTCTAACTTTTGGCCTAATGTTTGTCATGTAAAGTAAGTGTAACCAATGCGAAACTGTGGAATGTAAGTGTAGGAGTTGAAGCTGTAAAGAAGCCAAGTAAAATGGAAATAACATGAGCTTTGGAAGAAGATATTTTTGTGTTTAAATCTAGCCTTAGACATGTTTTAGCAATATAATCTCAAGCAAGATTGTAATTGTGGTTTGGAGCAGATCAGTGATTTTCAAAGGTTTTTTGGTTTGTTTTAACAGCAGAATTTTGAAAACAGAATCTCCACGTATTTGTTTCACAACAAGAACAGTCAGACTACTCTGGTTGGAGTGAACGTGAGGAACTCAGTTCTGAATGGTTTTCTTCAAGTTCTCCCCACAAGGTGGCTCTGAGAAACTTTTGCCTTTCTCTAAGCTTCTGTAGAACAGTTTGAAAGCCTCTAGACAAGACACTATCCCATTGTACTGGGTTGGCCAAAAAGTTTGTTCGGGGTTTTCTGTAACATTGGAAAATCCCGAACGAACTTTTTGGCCAACCCAATGTGAATCTTTAAATGCAGCAAATCACGTTACTACGTGTACTCTTTGTCGCTGTGTTTCCGGTGTGCTTCCCTCCTTAAGACCAAGGATCCATCATTTAACTACCGCCCTCTCCCCGCCTCCCCCTCTGAAACAGAGTAGTAATGACAGAGTCTCAGGGCTGTTCCTGCTTCAGCAGGATACCCGCTCTTACCTCTTCCCTAGCATTGGTCTCCCACCACCAGGAGCTTTTATTATCCCACAACAAATGCTATCAAGTGCTTGGCACTGCCTAAATCTGTCACCACAAAAACCCTACACCCATCTGGGTCTCATCTCCCTGACACTCAGAGTCATGGGGCTCTGCCTGTTTCCTAATCTAACCTTTCATTCCCTCCCAAGATGGCAAAACCCTTTCAACTATGCCCTCTGGAGTTTTCATTTACACCAGCTTTCTAGCCCTTCTCTCTCTCCTTGGAATCGCCATGTAAAATCCTACGATTATAACTTCTGACAATTCCCATGCAGCTGAAGAGAAATCTTTTTTTTTTCCTTTGAAATGTTGACATCTAGGCTCTAATGACTCCAGATCTCTGTTGGGCAGCCTTCTGTTTTCTTGGTGTCTTTCACTCACTCTCCTAAATACTTTATACCTTCTTTGTTGTACATCAGTCTCTAACGTATCTTTCCCCATCTTCACTATCCACTGATGACATTGGTTCCCATGTACGTGAGAGAAGAACTTTTACGGCTTTCCATCACAACATACCCTAACTTCCTTCAGTTTCTTTCTACCTCTTGTTCTATAGATGAGCCCTGCCTTCCTCATCCATTAGATCTCATCTGTATTTCCATCCAGTGATACTTCTCTCTAGTTACCTCCCTTCTGTAGCATTATGCTAATTCTTCTCTCTACTGGCTCATTCCCACCAGCTTGCAAAACAAACTCTGTTTTAAATAAACTTTCCGTTGGTCCCATGTCCCTTTCTGAATATTGCTTCATTTCTCTGCTGCCAGATGACATGAGAACTACTTTAAAAAGTTGTCTGTACTCTGTGTCACTCCTTTAAAATAGCTCTTGAAATAATGCCATCAAAATTACTAGTATTAAGGTCACTAATGGCCTCAACTTTAAGTTGCATGGGTAATTTTTCCCCCTGTCTCATATGCCATTTTGCTCACTTTTTCTTTCTTGAAACAGGTTTTCTGGCTCCTGGTATCCCATTGCCCTCCTTTCTCCTCTTGCCTCACAGGCTGTTTTCAGTTTTGTTTACTAGTCTCTTCTTCTCCTCCTAACTTCTGAGCATGAAGTATTTTTCTTGCAACTCTTGTACCACTTGGGTAACTCCTGTGTGAGCTCATCCAACTTCTTGCCTTTAAATAACATCTTCCAAGTTTATATCTCCAACCTGCACTGCCCCCCCCAAACCAGATTCCTCACTTCCCATCCACAAAACCTGATCCGTGCCAGTCCTCCTCCATCTTTAATAAATGGCAACTTCATCCTCAGGCCAAAACCCTAGGAGTCACCCTCGACTCATCTTTCTTTAGTATCCCACATCCATTCCAGCCACAAATCGTGTTCATATTCACTTGAATTTATATCCAGAATCCTACTGCATCTCCACATCCAACAAAAAAATCTTGTGGTCAACCCACCACACAAATGTTACCTGGGTTATTTCAATGCTCTCCTTGAACTAATCTGTTTCCCCTTGTGCTACTACAGTGTATGCTTAGGTCACCAGCCAGTGATTCTGCTAACATGTGAGTTAAAAATTGACACATCTTTGGTTAAAAAAAAAAAAAAAAAATCTTCAAATGGTTTCCCATTTTGCTAACAGCAAAAGCTAAAATCATTAGAACGAGCTGCTGTTAGGATGCCATCTAATTTACCATCCCCAGACAAAGACCTTCTTCGTAGTGGAGGGGGGCACTTTTAATAATTGCTCCCAGACAACATGCATAGACAGACACAATCCCAGACAAAGAGGAAGTGGTCTCCTCCTACCTGTAAGCCCCTCCGCAATCTACCCCGACCCCCTGCAATGCACTTTACCTCATCTCCTGTCCTCCCCACCCTTGCAAACATCTCTCACTTAGATACTGCATCTCTTGCACTTCGTAGAAGCTGCCAAGCTTTCTCCTGCATCAAGGTTATTTGCTTTTACAGATCTTTTTGCTAGAAGCACCTTCACATATCCTTAGAGATCACTCCATACTTTGCTTTCTTTCTGCTCAAATGTTGCCTAACCAGAGTCCCTCCTGGACACTTCAGCAAAGAGCCTCTTTCTTTCACATCTGGCATATACTTAGCATCCTTTATGTTCTTTGCATACCATTTATAACCATCTGGTACATTTTTAATGGATATGTTTACTATTGCCTTCCTTGCCTGCTAGAGTAAGTTAGAAATGTACAGAAACTTCTGACTTCTCAATGATACTAGCCTAGAATATGCTGAAACAAGGTGCTCAATTAAAATTGATAGATTAATGAGTAAAAAACATTTGCTTTCTACTAAATTGTTTGTGATCTAGTTTGTCTGGCATTGATCAGACGATACGAAGTCAGCTCATACTCCACTAATTCACATAATTCTCATTCAGGAACAGAAAGCCAATATAATTTTATACTGTAGAAGATTTTCTTGTTTCCTTTTGTTGACCGATATGTTTATACACATACCTTAAGTGTGTATCGGTATCTAGGTGTGTATACAGATACATAATTTGAAATGTTCTTTATTATGGCATAGTTTTCAAAGGCCTATGGTTGTATTTCACATGAATTTATATTTTTTATTGCACATTTTTAAAAACACAAACTAGCATGTTCTCTTTCTTGCTCTGATATGTCAATTCTAGGCCCAAAAATATTCATTGATTAATTGATAGAACAAACATATACCCCGTTAAGAATATCAGTTTTAGTCCAGAAAGATTATTTCATGAATGTGGAATTAGAGCAAGAAAACAGAATAGTTTCTATTGATTGAAGGAAACAAAACGTCTAATCTCAAACTTAAACAAAAACTATTTAATTTCATTTCTCTACTCATGGCCTCAAAGCGATATTTTTGTCAGCCCATTAAGGAAATCTATTTTCATGATCATCTTCTATTCTAGAAGATACTTTATCTTGGATAAAATCAGGAAATCATATTTGTGGTGTCCATTGTTTCATCATCTTTCCTGGCTACATGTTAACTTGAACTTCATCTTTCTAAAGTATTGGTTTCCCCTTCTACCTTACTTACATAATTGATTTTCCATTTATGACATATTGTCCAATTTTGCCAGTTTAAATCCAATTTGAATTAGCTCTTTACAAATCAATTCATTGCCATAAATCCATTAATATATTCCATTATCTAAAGCATATTCTTCACGAATATATATCTTAATCCCATATTTCATTAACATTAATAAGTAAGTTATTAGGAGACTTGAGAACTTTAAATTAGGTTTGGAACACTAGAATACATTTTAAAAATACTTGAACTTCCAGTTAGCTCAGCTTTGTTTATCTAGTAATATAAACTACTCCATCCCTGTAAGTTGAATTGCTGCTAGATTTAACACAATATCAGGTAGAAATATTTGGACAGACATGACAAGCTTCAGTGTAGTGCACTAAGTATACACTAAGTTAAGCAAAGCAGATACATTTTTAAAAATGAGCAAGAATTTCAAGGTTCAAAATTAGAGTTAATAATATGGCACTATGATAAACTTACACCAGTTTTTTTGAATTAAATATTTTAATGGGTGAAAATGAAGTATGTATACAATATAAAACATTATCTAAGTTGCATTAATAGGAGAAATATAATATGAAAGTACAGATAAAAATGATAACATTAAATTAGATTATGGTCAATTTTAATTCCCTTTTTATAGTTTTAAATTGCCTGGGTTATTTTATAGTAAGAATGTATTAACTTTATATTTAAACTTTTTCTCTCTCCTTCCTACCAAAATAAAAATAAGTAAAACAAAGAAACAAAATGTCGGTCCCACATGCTGAGAACTGAGTCTACCTCCTGAGCATCTATTGATGTACTTTAGTGGTTATGAATTCTCTTGTATTACAGCATCCTCCTAACAAAACCCTCAGTCTTTAATTGCGATGACCGCTAATCCATCCTTCCCGCTAGAGACAGATACATAGTTCTGTAACACAAAATAAATTATGTTATTGCTCAACTTAACGTCTTTTTGCAATTGGCCTTTGCTTTCTGGATAGAATTTAAATTCCTTAGCATGTTGTCCAAGTCATAGTGAATCCCTGGTCCCTGTTTTCATGCCCCACCTCTTTTCTATAGGCACTAATGTTCAGGCATACTGAATTTGTGGTTCAACAAACATGTCCGTCTGCCCCCATGTCCCATGCTCTGTACAAGGAATACCCCACCATTTGCCCACCCAGCTTGGTGTTGTTCAACAAGCAGCTCAGATACCTCCCCTCTAACTCTGTCCTGTTAATCCATCCAGAACCTTTAAGTGAACCACCTAGACCTACCCTATGCTGGTAGCATATGTCTCTAATGCTGTCGTACAAACCTTGGTTTTCTTTTATATCTACGCATAAAGTTGTGAGCTTTTTGAAGGCTGGTGCAGCTTCATCTCTGTATTAACTGTTGACTTAACCATTGGTTACCAAGGACATACTCAAGAAATAGGGGATGAGTGAATGCTGAATGAATTATTTTTCATTGTGCTGCTGTTAAAGTATCTTTGCAAACAGAAATTACTGCAGGAAACAATCCAGGCAAGCACAGCTTCCAAAAAATAGATATTAAAGATGTGTCTGATAGTGAACATATTAAAGGTATATGAGATCATGTTAAAGTGATATAAAATTGTTACCTGTGTGTTCAGATGGACCAAATATCATGGAAATCTTAATCTCACAAAATAGGATAACAATTAGACTCTTCCTTTATAGTTACACAAACAAACTTTGAAAAGTCTGGTAGCAATATATTCAAACTCAGCATTTCAATGTTGATGAATATTACTATTCTGTTATATATTCATATTATAACATCTGGAAAATGAACATTATGTTTGGCGCAGTGGTTAAGAATCCGCCTGCCGGGCTTCCCTGGTGGCGCAGTGGTTGAGAGTCCGCCTGCCAATGCAGGGGACACGGCTTCGTGCCCTGGTCCGGGAAGATCCCACGTGCTGCGGAGCGGCTGGGCCTGTGAGCCTGCGCGTCTGGAGCCTGTGCTCCGCAATAAGAGAGGCCGCGGTAGTGAGAGGCCCGTGCACCGCGAAAAAGAGTGGCCCCCGCTTGCCACAACTAGAGAAAGCCTGTGCAGAAACAAAGACCCAACACAGCCAAAAAATAAATAAATAAAATAATGTTATATAAAGTATATCACAGACATTTGAAATCTTATTAAAACACTTCTCGCCTATTGAAATGTCAGCTATTTTAAATCTACATTAAGAGCCAGACTGAATACAAATTTGTTTTCAACTTAATTGTTGTTGTTGGGTTTTTTGGTTTGGCTCTTATCCATTATTTGCATACCATCTTAGATGTCTTTATTTTATAAAACCTTTCTAATACTTTTTACTTCCCAAAGGGTATCGCCTAAGGGCATGTGGTAGCTACTGTAAATCATAGGTAGGCACTATGTACATTTTTAAAATCCTATAGTGAAATAATCATCAATATGGCCTAGATGTTTTATTTCTTTTTTGAGAAAGGAGTGCCAGTTGTTCTGGATTGTGGTTTTACACACATGGGTGAGGGTCACATCTAACTCGCTCACACTTCTGGTCTGACTCATGAAGAGAAGCGATTTCCTTTACAGGTGTGAGAGGTGACTGCACTTTTCCCATCACCTGCCGTGCCACCTAGAAAGGTTTTCCTCCCAAATAATCAGGGAACATGTTTGTGAAGGAAGTGAGTGACGGGCCTCCACTGTAGTCAGGTGAGCCTGTAGAGCTTATATGCATATCAGATGTTACACGAAACGATTCAAGCAGTTTTAGTCATATTGACAGACTACTTCTCAACTTGAGACTTGTTGAACTATACAGTGTACACTGACATGACACTGAGAAGCAAATTGCGTACTGTCTTTGAAAGGTTTGTGATGCCAGACTGGTAAACAAGAAGTCTGTCCTTATTAGCAAAATGTCTAATATATCCTGTCAGAAGTGGTGAAATCCCAGGGAAGAGGTAGTTTAAAGAATATGAACCCAAGAAGCATGCTCTAAGCCATAAAAGCTCTTATCTGTCAATATCATCCACGGTAAATGTGTTTAAAAAAGAGCATAGTGGTGTGCTATTGTTACTGCTGAGACATCAGTCTCCTTTAGGTTTGCATTAGGGACTTGTTAAGGTGCAGAATACTTTGCCCACTAAATGCCTATATGAGACAAGATCGTCGACTCAGCTGTAAACAGAGGGCACTCTTCCTAGAAAAATCTCTGAAATTGGCTTTATAAATGTAAACAGCAGAAAGTCTTCTCAATTCTTATTTTCCCTGATCATTGTTTAAGGAGTTGAGAGCAAATATAAATAAAAATGTGATTCTTTTGAAAAATCTTGAAAGCCTTACCTTAACATTTCATTGTTTCCTCTACTTTTATTAAAGACTATAATATATCAGGCGGTGGGCATAAACAACCATAAAAAAAAAAAAAAAACCCTGCCCTGCCCAGTGGACTCAGAATGTACAAAGCACATGCTTTATATCACGCTAAAACATTGAATTTGGGGTGGAATTTTTCTGCGATTAAGAAAAAGGCTCTTAGTCTCAGATTAAAATAGAAGAGTTGAATAATACAGTTGTTACAATTTTTCTACATGTACAACTCAAAGAGACTTTAGAATTTAGACCATATGGTTGAGGGGAAAAAGAGGCTAAGATGTTGATAATCTGCCTTTGGGAAGATAAGAAAAGAGGGACAGTGCCATCAAATGCTGTGTGTCAGCCTGTTGATTACTCCCTGCGCCAGGCCCTCGCACTTCATGGCCACCTTGGGTACTGACGGCCTGGGCCACAGAAACCACCAAATAGGCTCTTGACATTTCACTGCCATTGAACTAGAAGAAACGGCTAAAGAGAATCAGTGACCCATCGTAAGTGACACTGGTTAACTTGTCTTTAGATAAAGGTCAGGGGGAAAATGTTGACTATAATGCATTTCAACAACCAGGATTTGCCTTATATATCCATATATATATATATATATATATATATATTTTTTTTTTTTTTTTTTTTGCGGTACACGGGCCTCTCACTGTTGTGGCCTCTCCCGTTGCAGAGCACAGGCTCCGGACGCGCAGGCCCAGCAGCCATGGCTCACGGGCCCAGCCGTTCCACGGCATGTGGGATCTTCCCGGACCGGGGCATGAACCCGTGCCCCCGGCATCGGCAGGCGGACTCTCAACCACTGTGCCACCAGGGAAGCCCTGCCTTATATATTCTTAAGACTGAGAAAAACAAGTTAAAGTGCCATAGACCTGCCCAAGAACAATACTGTCATCTGTTCATGAATTCTAAATCTTCCATGTTTAATGTGGAAATCTTGCTGTTCCAGGCCAGATTAACATGAAACCTTTAAAACATTTCTAAAAAGCCACTTTGAAAAACATACCCTTTAAGAACTTAAAGAAGAAAAAATCTTTTGGAAAACAGAACTGCAGATACAATACATTTTTTTTTTTTTTTTTTTTTTTTTTGCTGTATGCGGGCCTCTCACTGCTGTGGCCTCTCCCGTCGCGGAGCACAGGCTCCAGACATGCAGGCTCAGTGGCCATGGCTCACGGGCCCAGCCACTCCGCGGCATGTGGGGTCTTCCCGGACCGGGGCTCGAACCCGTGTCCCCTGCATCGGCAGGCAGACTCCCAACCACTGCGCCACCAGGGAAGCCCTACAATACATTTTAATACTCTAATTTTATAACATCTCTTTGAAATCATTGAAATTCTTACACAAAACACCATACCATTACAGCCGATACTGTTGATTAGATTAGTGTCCTTTGAAAAATTGTGAATAATCTTCAAATGAGGTATGTGAAATTCAAAAATATTTGAATGATAGGAATCATAAAGGTGCCTGATCAAAAATGAAACCTTTCTTTTTATCCAGTTGGCCAGAACTTTGCAGTGCTGAGTAAAGTTGGTACAGAAACAAACAAACAAAAGTTGATTTCCTTAATTCCTTTTATTCTCAGAGTAGGTAGAGGTTTTTGTTTTTTGTTTTTTTTTTTAATGCATAGATACTGAGTTATCCCTCCTTTGTGATTTAACTTATTGAAAGTATATTAGTTTTTATTGCAGGAAGACCTAGCTCTTTTAAGATGTTAGGTTTTCCAGAAAGGCAACCAGAAACAGATGGAAACAAAGCAAGCTAGGGCAGGATCTATAAATTCCTTTAAAAACTCCTGCCCTGCCCCCTACACCTCCACTGCTTCTGCCAGCCCCATTGCTCTCTGATCTGGGCTTTGAGAAGAAACGGGGAGGGGAGTAACCATGATCGTAGACCAAGGAATCTTTAAACTAGACTGGTTTTAATAATTAAAAGTGACAGAAAAGTTATGGATTCTGTCTAAGAGTTCATGCTAAAATCAAATTGAGAATCCCCAACGTGTTACATTTTCATTCCTTAATCAAAATGGAAATTTGAAGTAAAATCTGAAGCTCTCCTGGAAAATGGTGTGTCTATTAATGGAACAGAACTATCACCTATTAGAGCTGGAAAGAACTTCATCACCAATCCCAGCACTTAATTTTGTAAATGAGGAATTTGAGAAGGTTGAACAAGTGACCCGAGTTTACAAGATGAAGTCAGAGCTGGTTCTAGAAGTCGGATGATCTAATTTACAGTTCAGGCCTGTTTGTCCTTTAGGTGCCTCTGTAATAGGGCTTGAAAAGGGTTGGCATGGCGAATCTGAAAAGAGAAAAGTGAGAAAGCAGTAAAGATCAAATTGATTTCACAACTTGACCTGAATTGTCAACCTCTCCTATAAGGGTTCTAACCTTATAGCTCAGCTATAAAATGATGAAAGGTGAATTTAAACTAGGTAGACTTTTACTTTGCAACATTTCTCTGTAATGGTTCTTAATAAAAGAGCCTTAATTCTTGATAATATATTTTAGCATGAATGAATATATTAATCATGAGTACAGTTCAGAATATCTAAATCTATATTTATAAGCCAAGAAGAATATTTGAGCCATATAGTATTCTCTATGCTTTTAATAATTACAACAAACTATAATCTGGTTACAGTTATGTGCCAGGTCCTACTAAGTTCTTTAAATGAATACTTGTGAACGACTTATGAGGCAGGTAACATTGCTACCCCAACTTACAGATGAGAGAATGGAGAAGTAAAAAGGTTAAATACTTTGCTCATGGTCGTAGAAGTATATGAGCAGGACTCAAACCCAATCTGTCTTATTTTAGGTGCCTCAGGCTTGCCCAGTACACTGCCACTTTGGATGAAGTAGTCCTTGAATTTTTTAAGTCATCTGCATATTAAAAGGGGATACTTTAAAAGAAATTTTAGCAGTAAAATAATAACCTTTTAAAATTTAGCTGTTTTCTGTATTTAATTGTATTATGTCCTATGCCCATTTCATGTTTGTTTTCTTGATCATTCTCTATATTAAGGGAAAATGTGCTTAATATAATATCCTTTTGAACTGGTGGGAGACCATGAGGAAATCAATGCAAATTCTTAAGAACTTGGGTTCAGTGTAAGAAATAACTACATGTAATGAAAATATTAAGGAATGTTGTAGAAATTAACAAAAGGAGGGATTATGTGCCTGAGAAGCCCTAGGAGCTGTCTTTCCAGGTGGTAAGGAGGTGCTTCGCCATCTTTACAGCCCTGTTTGGACCAGTTTCTGTCTCTCACATGGCTTGTTCTTACCAAATTATTGTGGGATATTTATTACTAGGAACACAAGCAGTATTTTGACTTGGAGCCATAATGCAAACCCAACTTTGGCACAGTTTATTCAAACGTCACTTTAACTCGGGAAATTAGGACTTTAATTAAAGAACCAGCATATGGGACGAAGTGAGAGAGTGGCATGGACGTATATACACTACCAAATGTAAACTAGTTAGCTAGTGGGAAGCAGCCGCAGAGCACAGGGAGATCAGCTGGGTGCTTTGTGACCACCTAGAGGGGTGGGATAGGGAGAGTGGGAGGGAGATGCAAGAGGGAGGGGATATGGGGATATATGTATACGTATAGCTGATTCACTTTGTTATAAAGCAGAAACTAACACACCATTGTAAAGCAATTATACTCCAATAAAAACGTTAAATAAAAAAGACACAGGCTGGCAAAAAAATAAAGAACCAGCATAAAGCCAGCAAAATAATAAATCTGAAACTGATTTTTTTTCTTGATGGGTTATTCCTGTGACCTCAGTGGTCACGCCATCTGTCAGCACTGTTAATGCCTTAGCATGCTCCCCTCGCACCCCTTTCCCCAGTCCTAACCCTTCACCTTGAGCCGTTTTCTTCTCCCCCCGTCTCACTCTGGTCTCATATTGTTAGAGCTCAAAAATCTTAAGATCACTGACATGTATATTTACAAGCTGTAAGCAATGATCTCTGAAACTGAACTAGGAAAATACATGTACTACTTGCTCAGGTTAAAATGAAAGCAAAGATTGAATCACAGCTGAAGGTAGTTTTATTTTTATTTATTATAACATCTTTAAAAAGTACAGTATTCAGTGTAATCTAGAAATTTTTGGTTAACCTCATTTTAAGCCCAAGTGAAGATTTCTTAAAAACAAAGGTAGAGGTATTGACTTTACAATTAAAATTGAATTTGAACTCATTTTACAATAAAGATTTTGAATTTCCATTTTACTATGTGCCCTTCTTGTAGGTTGCATCAACTAATGCTGATGTTCTACTGACAGCTGTGTACCTATGCATTATTTTTTTTCCCATTTTCCAATTTCTAACTCTTTCCCTGTGACAGTCATGTCCTTTCCATTAAGGCAAAAAAGAAATAAGACTTGAAAATGTGAGAAAATGCACTTGTGCTGATTTGGGAAGAATGTGAATAGAAATCAGGTGGAAGGAAATAATAGCTTCATTTTCCTGTGGTAACATGTATTAAAATTTGAGGAAGTTAATAAAAAGGGAACGGAGCTAAAAAGTCAGAACTAAAGAGAAAAGCCTAGTAAGTTTATCTCTAAGCCTAAGGCTGTCATTTCTTAAACTATTGCCACTTGATGCAAGGGAGATCTCTGAACAGTGGGTGCCGTTTCATTTACAATCCACGCTTCAGTACCCTGGTGTGACAGGATGACTGGAGGACAGAGGCTGCCATATGCATTTCTGTTGAAAATGAAACCCCTCCAAATGCCAATCTTAACTCTTACTCTGAAAAAATGTATACTTGTTCCCAAAGTTATCTTGAAACACAGTCAGTAAATGTTAAACTGACCTCCAAAAATCTAAACAACCTATCTTTTGAGTGCATAAGTAACATATCTTAACGTGTGTATGTTTTTTTAAAAAAATGTTGGATCTATTCAGCTGGTATCTTGGGATTGATACCATTTGCAGTATAAGGGCCTTCTGAATTTTTTTTTGCAGTAATAAGTATGGTCAATAAAGTCTGAAACACATCTTGTGCAGTACAACTTGGATTTATAAGATGGCCTAGAGAGACCAAAGGTAATCACTAGAACAGAAGAATTACTTGATACTCCAATTGAAAAGAAGTCATTAAGATACTGTATACTTTGAAACCACCAAAGAATATGCACTTTGTAGAAAACAGACATCGAAGTAAATACTAACACTAAAGCAACTTAAAACACATTAATTGAAGACTATTTCCTCACTAAAACAGTTTCCTTGAGTTGAGATATTGCAGCTTCATCCAACACCTTTTCTGACTACGATGAAGTGTAAACTCATGATCCATTTTCTTTCCCCTCAGGTCACTCATCATTTCTTTCAGTTGCTCTACAGGAAATGTGCCTCATGGTTGCATTGTGGGGAAGTTAATGCGTATAACTTGATTATCATTTACTTTGAACTGTAAGAGTTAACGTTGAAATTTGCCTATGGCAATTTCACAGTGTATTTTAAAGGTTCAGTCTTATTGAAGAAAGCATTTTGTGTCTCCTCACATCCCCTTAAGGATATTAGATTGATGACTCTGGTCCACCAAGCTGCCATCATGACAGTCCCCCTTTTTGCTTTATACCTGAATAACTCTGATTTTTCACTATGGAAAGTAACTCTACCAGAGCACTTAAGATGTTTCTGGGGGAAAAAAAGGAAAAATTAAACCCATATTTTAACATCGTAGATTTTAAGTTCTTTTATTTTTCCTGGCCACAAACACAAACTACATAGCCGATATTCCTCCATGATGGTTGCTTTCATATATTTAATACACTATATTGTATTGAAGATGCTACAGAATTCTTTTTGTCAACATCATGGTACTTAGCCTTTTCGTCTACTCCTAACATCCTCAGGCATGTTATCTACTGCTACTGTGCTAGGTTTAAAATCTATCCTAGGACACTTGGACAAGTTAGAACTGTTTGCAAGTAATGGGGAAAAATGAAGTGTCAAACATTAGAAGCACTATTTTTCCACAGAATTTTGTAGGAACACTGTTAATAGTGTTTCAGCCTCTTGGGCTGTTGTATGGATCAAGGCTCTTATTAGTATCCATCATTAACTACTGGCTTCTCATTTCCCTGTTTGTTGCTTTACGATCACAATACAGCTCTGGCTTCTCGAGGTATCGCTATTATATTCACAGGCAAAAATCAAGAGAGGGCAAGGGCAGTGACTAAGGGGTAGGTTAGAGGAAGAGTCTAGCAGTGCCCATCACACATACCCTGATGTCTCATTGAACAGAACTGGCTCCACGGTTACTCTAAACTGTAAGGTAGTCTGGGAAAATACCTCCTTTCTTGCCCTGGAGTAATAGGCAGACAAGAGAGATGCCTATTGGGATTGGCTAATGAGTTTGCCAATTAAAAGTATCTACCGCCGCAGCCCAAATTAGCTTCCCCATTGTTGCCTGTGCTTTGATCTCAGGCTGTGCATTTTGTTTTTTTGTATTTTGTTCCTGAAGCACACTGGGCTCTTCTGTGCTTGATGGAATACATCCCTGAACTAAGACCGTGGGCGGCTTTAGAGACATAGGTAGGCAGTGTGAGTCATTAGAGATCTACCTGCAAATTACAGAAAGTTCATTGTATGCGGATGTTTCTAAAGCAGAATCCAGCCGTAAACTTGGGAATCTGGACAAATCTGGGCTCATCAGGTGAAGCTTTGCAATTTACTCAACTGCTGAAGACAGTGACTGCTATGATGAGGCGGGGATAACAGTCCCTGGGTACTATGGAGCCTTCTTTCTGTTGTGAGAAAGCTTCCTCAGTTAGTTTGTTCTGCTTTGAAACCATCAGTGGATAACCTTTTCTGTAGTTGTCTCAGTGGAAACCTTTTTCTACTTTTCCAAAACTTGAGGGAGATCAGAGGGATAATCTTGCTCTTTGGCATTACCTGCCTATTAAAATAACATTTCATTATTCATTCAGAATGGTTGGACGGTGTTTCTACTTTGGAAACTGAACTTCTTAAAACATCTTTGTATACTGAATCCTATTGTTTGCTGACTTCAAAACACTCTTCTTAAGAACTTCTGTTACTTGCTCAGAGCTTTATAGCCAATGTTCTGCTACTTAAAAATCCATATGATGGCTTCATCTAATGCTCTGATCTAAGTCTCATCCTCCACAGCAGTTCCCGCCATCTCCACTAGAATCCAGTCGTACACTAAATGACTCCCATGTTTTCCCCTAGCGTGACTCTCTGCATAGCGGCTCTCCCTCCAAAACCTTAGCTTTGGGAGCCCCTGTGTCTCTGGCAAAACCTTTCTTTCCTGTGTCTTGAGGCCTCCGGAACACTAAAATTCTTCTTTTCTTTGTCTTCACTGTCCACCAAATAAAGTTTCATCCTTGGTTCACTGGCGTCTTCTATTTATTCCTCTCGACTCTCACCCCACCTTGTTAGAAAATGGAAACACTGGAACAGGAAAATGAATTTGTACGTATTGATCACTTACTTCGTAGGGCCCGCTGCTGGGAACTTGGCATAGATCATTTCTTTTGATCTTTAGAATTGGAAATAGTCCTTAAATCTTTTGAACCTCCTTCTCTAGTTAAACATTCTTAAGAGAGTTCAGTTACTTCCTGGCTTTAACTTTCCCCTTTTACATAACCTGCTCCCACAGCTTTCGTCACCACGATCAGGTTTCATGATTTCAAAGGTTAACTTCACAGCTGATGGTGAAACAGTAATCACTTTCTTTCTCTCAGATCCTACTGTGATCATCCTAGTCTGGACGTTGAAATGCCATTTTCTTTGCTTCTGTCCTTACAGCTTTTTTTTTTTACTCCAGTCTCACCTGTTATTTCATCTTGCTAAAAAACTGATTTGAATGTGTCTGTCACTTACTCGAAATCCTTCCATGTCCACTCTCCTGTTATATTCATTTTCACCTCTATATGTGGTAGTTAAGTCTTTCTGCAAGTACACCCAGATCTCTCTTCCCAGCCACATATTCTTCACTCTTACAGAGCTTCCATGTATCTGGTTATCTAAACTACTTTCCCCTGCATCCTTGTAACAATGTTTCTTTATTCTTGTCTGTCTTCGGTCTAAAAGGAAGTCTTCAATATCCACTTGATGAAATTGTCTTTTAGAGCACAGATTATATGCAATTGATTTCCTTTTCATCCTGATGCAATACACACTATTACTCTGCCTTGTCCTCTGTGGTAGTTTATGCCACTTATACGGTACTTTTCAAATACTTGCTTGGAAAAGAATACTTGAAGGTATTCTTTGTAAGTATATCGTATTTTTAAGCCAGTTAAAGATGTGAAAATTGCCATGTACATTTTTGGATTGCATGTAGCTTAATAAATACTTTGAATAAAAGTGAAACGTAAAAATCCTTAATGAAAAAAATCTTCACCTAATTAAATTAATCAAGTGTAAGGGCTCAAATGTAATAGTAGTAATTTCACAGGAGTTACATAGTCAACAAAAATATGAACAAGATGAGATTAAAACATAAGAAATACAAAGGACCACATTTGTCATACAGTAACATTGACCCAGAAAGGTAGAAAAGTCACACAATCTTGTCCCTCCATCGTTAGAAAGTTTCTCTCACATCCTCTACTCTTTTAGTTAGTTATGCAGTTGAGATGTTACCGAAGAATCTACCTCTGATGTGGAACAATTCAGATACTTGTCAATACCTCGGTTACTCTGATATTGCAAAAGAGTGTGGGCGGAATGGGGGCCAGGAGTAAAATATATACAGTAACGGAAAATCATACCTTAATGTTTCAGATATAGGATTTGGTATTTAACACAGTGGTTTTCAGTGTGCTTGATCAGTATCAGCGTCGCCTGGGAAAGGATTAGAACTGCCTCTTAGCCTTATGAATCAAACTGTGAGGACGGGACCCGGAATCCTGTTTTAAGAATCCTTTCAGGTGTTTTCTGATGCACATTGAAGTTTTAAAAATCACTGATTTATATACCCACTTATAAAATCCTTCTGTTTGTTTATAAATTCACCTCAACATTATAAAGCATGATGTATAATCTGGAGTTATTTAAGAAAATTCATTTTTCTTCCCAGAGAAAATTTATCACTAAAGTAATGTACTGGTAATAGCTGAAATGAATGATAATAATGAAATCAGAAAACTTACGTATCCTATTAATAAAGATCTGTTTACCGGGCATCTCTCTCTGTCAGGTTCTATTTACTGGAAGCCCTATCCCCACCCCTGCCACCCCCAACCTCATAGACAGTGAGCTTCCTTAGGCCAAGGAGTGTGTCTGTTCTGCTGACTACCAGGCACCTACATGCACTTGACATCTGCGGAACACATTGATTCTAGAAATCAAATATAAACAAGACAAATGCGTTTTTTTTTTTGTTTTGTTTTTTTTTTTTACCCCATGGAGATGATATTCTAATTAGGGACATGGGACATAAACAAATTAAATAAAAAATTCTGCAGCGAAAGTGCTAACTGGGCACCCTGAAAGAGAAGAGTCAAACAGGCTTTAGATGGGTGCTCAGAGAAGGTCTCTCCAGGGATTTGACATTTACTGAGACCTGGAACTTGAGAAACAGCCTGAAGATCTGGGGGAACAGCTTCCCTGGCAGACAGTAAAGAAAGGGGCAAAGGCCCTGAATGGCGAGAAGAGCTGGTGTCACCAGAGGAACCGTCGGTGTGTCTGCTTACTTAGTGAGTGGGCAATTGGCAGGAAATGAAGTTGGACAGTCAGTCAAGGGTTGGAGTTTCAGAGCCTTCTGAGCTGGGGCAAAGAGCTCACTGGGAAAAAAAACTAAATGTAGTCTGTTTCAACATCACGTGATTCTGTGAGGTGATAGAAGGTGATGCACTCTTCAAATTCTGCTTATTATTAAAGAGTAGGTAAGAATGAAGGGGAAAATCTAACAGGTACTGAACTGTCTGCAGCGAAGAAGGCAATTTAGGGTCAGGCTTCACATTATAATTCTTCGGTGTCTAGTTACTGCTCAGTATGTCTGACTGAAAGCTCAGTTCTACCCAGCCCCCTGGCTTTTCTTAGAACATCAGAAGAATTTCAGCATTTCATGCCTGAAAGTTCGAAATGCTGGCTTTTACTACCTGCTTTCTGAGATTGAGTATTGGGCACTGCAGAGCAGTAGGCTTGGAAAGTAACTAGAAGACTGTGAGACCAAAGCATACTGTTCGCTAAAGATGCTATTCCTTTCCCTCCCATAAACCTTGGAAACACCGTGTACCCATTATTAGAAGCTGGGTGCCTAGGAGTTAGACAGGCAGAGCCTAAACATAGAACATCTTGGCCAGTGATTCCTTTAACTGAGTTAATACTTATGATTCTAGGTGACGAAATACTGTCGAGCTTGAAAGGGAGAAAAAGGAATGATTTTCCACCCGACTTACATAGTGACTTCATAATATTACAGTTCCAATATAAAGGTCCCAGATGCTTTTCTTTTAAGTATTGAGCAAAACTATTCTCTTGGAACACTCTCACAAGTAAAACCAGCATGGTTTACTTACCCATAAATGTTTGGTTCCTTCAGGCTTTTGCTTAAAAATCGTCTTGTATGAGTGTGGTTTCATCCTGGACAACTTCTCAGTTGTCTGCAACATGATGTCTGCATTCACTGTGGTAAAATAGCCCATGTTTTTCTGCTGGTGTATATATATTAAATGATAAAAGTAGAAATTAATATATTTGCACACTAGCTGTATATTGCTAGCCCCTTTTTAAAAATTTTGTATTTCTGTATTTAAAAAGTGTGATTCTTTTTAGAGCATAACACATTATCATTTAATTATGCTCTTGTCTGCTTTATAAAGTAACTTTCTCTTTTCAGTAATATCAGGGTTCTTTTGTTATTTATTATGGGAAAGTAATGCTTGAGTGCATTAATTTTATAGTTTGCAAAGTATCAGAGTTATAAGGTAACCCAGGGAGTATTACTGTTCTCAAGTTAACTTTTGAATGTCCGATTTGAAAGTAAAAACAACTCAAGTTTTGTGATTTCTGGGTCATCTTTTTGAGCTCACTGTTTTCATTGAGATGAAATAATCACAATGTATACGTAGTTTTATAACACTGCCATTTAGCATTTTCGTATCTGAATCTTTAGAGGCTTTCAGGGGAAGAGCAGTGACATACTTGCTATTAAGGAAAAGGCAAACTAAGTCTGTGGCAGTTGCGTGACTTGGTGATAATGTTTTTGATGTGCCTCATTAAAGAATCAAAATGCTTAGTTTTGTCGGTAAAGTATAGCATGAATCAATCCATGTGAGTTAAATGGTGTTTGATTAAAATAACCCCAATAAAAATGAGCATTGATAAATTTTAAAGAATCTATAGTGTTTGAATGATTAAAAGAATAGCAATACAGCTTGGTTTCACTAGACGTTTAATTCTTTTAGTAATTGTCACAAATACATTAAAATTCAGCAAGCTGATTCATTATAATGATATACTATACCTAAAGTATCAAATAAGTAATCTTATTTGATCAAATAGCCGTATGTTTGGAAAAAAAAAAAGTAAGTCAGCAACATAAAAAGCAAGAGGTCAATCCTGTATTGTCTGTTGTAGAGTAGTTTTTTCCTGTAGAGCTCCTTTTAAATATATTTTTAAACTGTGAAAAGTCCTGTAAATTGTAAAGAAATTAGCATTGTTAAAAATCAGGCTTAATAGCTTGTTAGAGTACCTTGAATGTGTGCCGACAAGGTAGTTAACATAGGACCATTCTACACATACTCTGGTAATACGAGTGAAAGGGGCCTGGCATGCGGTGAAATACCATATAAAAGGTCTTACGATATAAAGCTATACTAAAATATATTCCAAGTGACTAATGATAAGCTCTGTACATAGTTGGTTTGCTTTCTCATCTGTTTTCTATTCAGTAATTCCATTTTCAGTTGTAAATATTTAACAGCAGAGAAAATTAACATTTCAACTTTTAAACACTATGAAAATGGGTTAGCTCCAAATTACGCACAGTATTCACTCTCATTTATTTTAACCCCGTACCAATTTTTTAATATTTCCTCATCTGCTTGCAGTATGTACTCACTTAACAAAACTAATAAATTAGATCGGGGAAACCAGTGGGAAAACTGTAAGTACAATGAAAGTTGGCTTATCCAATAATTAATATCTGAGCCAAATAGGATTATTACCTCCGGATAGCAATAGCTAAAATTATCCTTTAAACAAAGACAGCTTTCATCTGGAACATTTTATTAGCATGACTGTTTCTACCTGTTCATAAACCACTACTACTATGAGATCATATTTAAATTATATGCTTAGCTTTATATACTGATAACTATTTCATCTTTAAAGGAGGTGCTTCTGTGAGCACAGCACAACTGAATCCACCATTCTGGTTGCATACTGAGCCATCCATGGGCTGCCAACCTGGTAAAGTGATGGAACAGCCCACAGATGGCACAGCTGAGGTACACAGTTGAGATGACATCGTGCATGTAAAATGCATAGGCCTAGGGATCAGTGATAAAAGTAGGTGTGGGTCTGTATCCCTTCCAGTGACTCACTTGGGGTAACTGTTCTTTCTAGCTGTCCAGCATCGGGCTCTGCAGGTTTTCTATTTTTTATAGAGAGCCAGGAAACACAGCAAGAGCCCTTAGAGTTGAAGTAATGCTGCTGCACAGGCTCACTGGATCTTACACCAAGAGACACCGGGCAACAAGGAGTCGCCTTCCTGGCAGGGGCAGTAGTCACTGATTTCTCAGGAGGAGACAGGGATGCTTTCCTAAGACATGGTCTTGGAGGAGTGTTTCACCTTCCTCCCTTCACATAAAGGTGATTTATCCCAACATCTCTTCGTTCCTCTTGCCTAATTTTGAGAGTAACTGGACAAATGTAGTAACCGTGGCCTGAGAATAGCGTGGTTACTGGGTGTTAGAACTCTCATTCATGAGCAGGCGTCTGGAACAAAGCATCAGTTTACTCACCTGAACCACCATAAATAAAAGCTGAGTGTGAGGGGCTCTAGAAAGTATGGTAAAGAAGGGAGTGATGTCCGCTGTGGCCTTGAGATGAACTCTAGGGAGGGAGCTGTAGTCGATTGTGCAGTTGCCCCTTGGTATCTGCAGGGCGTTGCTTTACCTTTTGACGTGAGTCAGTCACATTTCCAGTTCTCTAAATCCATAGTGATTTTGCTTGATCAAACACTAGGTATTTTCCGTTGTGTTTCACAGTGTTGGATTTTTTTATCTGAAGGGTCTTGACCCCTGTACCTCAAGTTCTGCAATATAATAAGACCACCAGGAGAAAACTCACAAATGGGCCATTCAGCCAGGTCAGCCCTCACCTCTTCACACTATACATATTGCTGTCACCACACCTCCACACTGTGGTCCGCTTCCTGAGTATTTCCTGAATGGAGAATGTTCAATAACTAAGGTCTCCTTCCTATTCTTTCTCCCAATTTCCTATCTGTCAATCTCCAACTCATTCAGGAAAGATGATCTCCTGAATTATATAGAACTCCCTTGGGTTCAGCCCAAACTATTTCTGTGACCCAACCTTTACCAACAGGGGTCACCAATCTATCACCTTCTCCTAAAAGCACTTCTTGCTCTGAGATACGCCCACATATACATCTACTAAACCTACCCCAAAGTCTCTTCCTATTTCCTCATGTGACGTTCTTCAGCCCACCAGCTTGACAAAGGAGTTCTCCCGTGTGTCCTAGTCTGGATTTTCTGGGGGAAAGGTAGTTTCACAAGTAGACTACAACTCAACCACAGTTTTGATTTTCACTTAGATGATTAGCATTAACCAGAGTGTAGGGACTGCTAACGTTGCGAGGCCTCAATACATGAAGGAAATCATCTGTATTTTACCTCTTGCTTCAATCTAGCAGAAACTAAAAACATTTGCTGTCCAAAAGAAAACACTACTTTTCTTCTTATCGTTTTCTCTGATTATATTCCTCTTTCTAATAGTAATGTTATACATCTCATTTATTGAGAGCCTCCTGAGCCGTGGGAACTATTAGGTGATTTGTACATATTAGCAATTCACTTCTCACAATATTTATTTAAATAAGAATTGCTATTTTTACTTAAGTGTATAAACAGGAGCTCAGAGATTCAATTTGCCAAAGATACCAGGGCTGGTAGGTGATGCGGACTGTATGTACATACATCCCACCTGGGTCTGCCTATGCTACAGTGTGCACCTTAATTAAAAATTATTAAATTTTATCAAATATATAGGAAAACATACTTTAAGTTGTAGAAAGTCCCACAACCGCTTTATGTTGACTCCTATGAAATTCCTGAAAAGGTATTTATAAACAAATAGTTATGCAGTTTTTATTTGTTTTTTCTTTTTGTGCAGCATAGGTCAAAATGGCATGTATTTTAAAACTTTATTTACAGATCAAGATGTTTTCTTCCAGTTGAAATACCTGTCCTATTTTCAGAAAACTGAAAATGCGGCATTCTGGCCTTTGTCAGTAAGGACATTGACTCAACTCACATCTACTTTCACTGAAAGTGTTAGGAAAATCATCTGTGAAGAAGCAAAAAAGTATTGAGCGTGACGTTCATTAGAATGCAGTCGACATTCTTGCTGAAAATAAAACTTTGTAAAACGTATCTCAGCAATTTTCTGATAAGCATACATAGAGGCTTGAAGCATTTTTATTGTTAGCATAATTCCTCTTATTTTAAACTCTCGGTGACTATGTAGGAAGCCCTAGTGATCTAGACAGCCACATCAAATTAGCATCTTAACAAGATGAACAGGTCCTTCAGGCTTAGAACTCGGAGGGGGGTGGTCACTTATTGAGGAGAAAGAAAGCTTTGTTATTGTAACTACTCCCAGCATCATTCAGACCGTTTGTTTTCTACAACCAGAGTTAAAATAAATGATTTATCCTGCATTATCCAATAAATACACTTTTAAAGGGTGTTATAGTACCTTTGCACATTATGGGATAGATTGAAATGAAAACGGCAAAACAGCACTTGGTCCATCTAAGATGCTTTACGTCACTTCATTGACATGCTGTAAACATTGTCTCATGAGAAGTGGTTTTAGTGCTGGCTGCTTTCCTCAGTTTTTACGTCTTTAATAGTCTTTAATAGTAACCAACCCCATATATACACATTAACCTGTCTAAAGAATCAGATTAAAATATCTTTTCTCATTTTAGCTGGTGTAACACGGATCAAAATCCAGGCATTTAGAGCATTGACTTAATATTGAAATTAGGCTAGAGTGTTCTCCAAGGCAGTGATTGCAGCCTTTCCCTGAAGTGTATGGTATTATATTGATCCTGGATCCATCACTTCAGCCAGTCAGCCACTTGACTCTTGACAAGGACCATGAGGTGTAAGCAGGTAGGAAACACTAGAGTACTTAGGGTTTCCCTCTGCTTTCACACTTCATGTTTTCTAATTTGATGTATGAACGGCTGCTGAAATCTGGTGTAGAGCAAAGAAACAGCGCTTGGGAATTTCATGACGTGGAGAGTTCCCCATGATTTTTTTTTTTTTATTATTTGTGATCCTCACCTCAGCTATAAAGCTAAATATTTGAAACTCCTTAACCTATACTTATACCTGTTACATGACTAATAGTATACTTTTACTGCTCTATTTTGTTCCCATTTGGGGAGGAACAGCTGAGGAAAAATTATAGTGAGGAAATACTGGGAATAGCTTAGCTATAATTACGTGTATCAGCTCTCTTCACCCTTCTCTCCAGTGTCTGCCCTTTCCATCTCAGACTAGACATTGGATCATCCTATGCCCAGCGAATGGCTGGATACCTCTGCAAAACTGAATCATATTCTACGTATAAACTCTAGGCCAAGTCCTCTCTGATGGGATATTCGAGGTACAGCTAGTCCTTCTGGCACCATTTTTCTTCTGTTGCTCGTGAGAGACAATCACCTGTCTGTTTCGATCACTGTGAATTTTATTTCAGTTAACTTGATACCTTGTGACATTTGTTTATTCAACAAGTTTGTGTGTGTTTGTGTGTTTCTGCCTCCATTGAATGATGTCTTGGTACACAAAGGATGACATAGACTTCCCACCCTCAAGGTACTTAAAATCTAAAGGGGTAGTGGGGACACTGTACACAATAAGAGTGACATGATTGCCACTGGGGAAAAATAAACTGTATAAAATAGTATTAGAGCATAAAAGATAGACCAGCTTATCTGGGGATTGGCCAGAAACTCAGAAGACCCTTACTTTATGGACTGGAACCTCATCTCTTTAATTTTCTCAGAACTCCCCCTGGTGGTGCTAAATTTGCAAGTTGACAAGCACCATGAAAAGGCAGTTATCAAAAGTACACCCTTGAGAATCAGAGCAATCTAGAGTAAAGTTCTTTACAGAAGAAATTTTAATGAGAATGATACCATTCAATGGGAATACACAGTAATAATTTATAAAATTTCTAGGTTATTCGTTGTCCCTGTACCATAGCGAACAGGCAATCAAACATTCTCCTTAGGCGGTTATTAAGCATATTTACTATTATATTTCAGTACTCTAAGATTCAAATAAAAGATTTAAGATTCAAATAAAATTCTTGGCCAGTTTCTTTCAGGAAAAAAGGGCTAAATATAAATTATGCCAAAACTGAAATTGTTATTTTTGGCACTGTACATCACCCAGATGGATAATGGTAAGCAACTCGATTCAGTAGGTTAACTAATTTAGTTGTCTAGGGGTAGGTTTGCAGATGATTTATCCTGGCAAACCGACTGGGAAGCCGTCTGCTCAAGATTTTATGTTCCACAAGGGTTATCTTAAAAATCCTCTAATGCTAAAAGCAGATAACTGACAGCTCCACTCCAGACTCTTCTAGGAAATGACACATTTTGTCTTTTTATTTTTTAATTTTTTCCCCAAAACTATGGTTGGGAGTTGAAACCCTGAGTAGGTCCAAAACTGTTTTGATAAACACCATCTTATTCTTGCTTGGGGACATCTTGTCCCTCCCCCCCATTAAAATTTTAAGTGGTTTTGGAATTAAGTGGACTTGAGTCCCAGGACAGGCTTTGATTCTAATTATTAAGAAGAACTTGTACTAGTACCTTTTTAGCCTCAATGAGACTCAGTTTTTTCATCTGTAAAAGAGGCAACATTATCTCATAGGGCTCCTGGGGAATTTAAATGATAATAAAATGATATTGTCTTGACCATAATAGGTTCTTGGTTATTTTATTACCTTTCCTTTTCCTTCATTTGCAAAATTTGGTGCTTTTATTAGATGAAGAGGGCTGTATAACCTATCCCATTGTGTTCTTAATACGGTCAAAGTATAGTTCCATTACTCGTACATTTCGTGGATTACAATTAATGTTGCAGTTACCTACCCTATCACATTTCATTATTTAGCTTTTAGTTTATTCCCCATATTTAATTGTACTATTTTCCATCTCTTACTGGAAATACTAAAGAATTTGGATATAAAGAGTAATCATAGCTTCCTTGGGACTCCACATTCATGACCAATATTTAGGAGAGCTATATCACAAATACCGTTTAGCTCCCAAAGTCTATGGTCCTCGTTCGAAGCCTGCTAGCTTATTTTGAATGGGATTGTCATATTTCAAGTACTGTGATGTGTATTGTCACTGACTGAGAGGTCAAGTTGAATGCATGGTTCCCTAGGATCCCCACGTCATTTAATACTTGGTCATTTAAAGCAATCCGCTGTAGGGTTATGAGAGACGCCATATACAGATAAGAAAGTGAGCAATGGAAGTGTTGGAAGTAAGAAAAGGGCTGCACGTAATTATGTATTAAATGAATGGGGCCTACACATATCGATAAGCATTACAGGGGGAAAACCTCATCAGTGAAGGTATTAATGATGAGGTGAGATTTGAGCTGAGCCATGAGGACACATTATATTTGAATTAAAAAGAGAAAGAGGATATTTTAGAATGGAAATGATGGGAACAAAGATACAAATGAAAATGACTCCATGATAATCAGGGAAGACTTAATATATTAGTTTGGAGTGTAGTGTTTTTTGCAGACTGTCCTTTCCCAGAAGCAAAGAAAGGGTGTTAAAAAAAGAAGTGTTTGGGGCTTCCCTGGTGGCGCAGTGGTTGAGAGTCCGCCTGCCGATGCAGGGGACACGGGTTTGTGCCCCGGTCCGGGAAGATCCCACGTGCCGCGGAGCGGCTGGGCCCGTGAGCCATGGCCACTGAGCCTGCGCGTCCGGAGCCTGTGCTCCGCAACGGGAGAGGCCACAACAGTGAGAGGCCCGCGTACCTCAAAAAATATATATATATATAGTGAGCAAAATTAACCTTTTATCAAAGAAGAAATCTTCGGTTAAAATCCTCACCGCTGTAGTAGGAATCGGCCGAAAGTATAGAATTACACAACGCCATTCACAGCATCATCATAAATGGAAATAGTTAACAGGCCAGGAATTCAAATTTCTATTAAATGTTGGTGTGTAGCTGCTTTAAAATGAAGGTATTTATTCTTATGAGAAAACCCATCATTTTAGGCATCCCCAGACTTGCCCTGTATGTGCTATAAATAAGTATGGCATGAAGGAGCCGGGAGGGATTTTAAATTCCTTATCAGGTTCTCTATCGTTTTTCAGTCTCCTGTTGAGTCAGTTCACCTCAGTGGCAGTCAACTGGTCATTTTAGAGGGGTTTCAGATATTCTGGGTGCCTTATCCCTTAGACAGGACATGGCTGTGCCTTGGCCCTGTGCTCAGGCTTGTGGACCAAGACATGGTGGTTCTTTTCTTGCTTCTAGTTGTACAGCACAGGGCTTGAGGGTGCTGCTCTAGAACAAGACTCCCTAGGTACGAATCCTTCTCCATCTCTCTGATTGACCTTGGCAAGCTATTCAACTTGTCTGTTTCACTTTCGTCATCTGTAAGATGGTGTTGAGGGGACTAACTGGATGACTACAAATACAGTCTTTAAAATAATTTTTCACACACTGTAAGCCCTCAACGTTAGATCGTTATTATTACTAAATTCAGTGGGTCATGTCTGCACATGCAGCACTAAGGCAGTGCTTCTCATTCCGCTGGAAACACTGCCAAAAATGACACTCTCCTGGTTCATTACAACAGCCATCCGTCCACAGACGCAAGGCCAGGAGGGTTGCGGTCTCTGGAAAGCCCTCATAAAAAGCAACCATCTTCCCCGTACTGCTTTCAAACAATTTATCGTGTGGCAGATTGAGGGTAGAGCAGAACTGTTAACAGGTAAGGAACTGCCTGCTCCAGCAGGCGTGCTGAAGCCTTTCTCCCCTTAGGAAGGTTGCTCATAAGGAGAAAGGTAGAGCTCAGAGGAAGTTCTTTACCAAATTTACCAATGTCGTCATTCGTCTCCCTCCGCTGCAGTGGAGTAGCGGGGCAGAGGAAAGCCAGAACTGTTCCGTTAACCACCGTGCCTGCACGTGGGAGGAATCATCATCAGGGTGGGGAGAACGTTCTCCACCTTGCCCACATGCAGAAGTACTTACAAAAGTAGAAAACTACCTAACCTTGAGTTGTCAAATACTTAGCCCACCTGCAATATTCCCAGAAGCTTAGTTTCAGTTGGGTGAATGCTGACAAGGGCATTGCCTACGTTTTCTCTATAAAGTCACGAGCATAGCAAAGCCATAGGTCCCACAAAAATTTACAAAGAAATGTGCCTCGTGCAACTGCTATTCACAGTGAGCGATTTTAGGGCGTTTTGCAAATATTTCTCTGTCCTCGGTGATTTCGCAATGCTCTTAATTTGTACTCATGTCAATGCATTATGTGAGAATAGGTGTCTATCTAATACCGCCTTCTTATTCTGCTATTCTTTAATCTCTTCAGGACTTTCCTGTTCTATCCCTTCACCTTAAGTGTTCTGAATAACACCAGTGTCTCTTCTATCTTTGAAGGTGAAATACTGTTTCATCTTGAATATGAAGGAAGCGCGTATTGGTCATGAGACACTTGACATGAAACTGTACTTCAAACATGGGGTTTAAGGTGCTAGGTTTTAAGTAGAGAAGAGATTGGCCGATGTATCAACAGTTCTTTTAGTAGTGATTGTCTCCTCCCGAATCAATAGTAAGTTAATGCCCTTGAAAGGCAGGTTGGTATTTGTACTACTAAGTTGAATGCTTTTATTTATCTCTTCATAAATGAAGCGGTGTCTGCAAAGACATGGGTCCATCTGACCAGCAAGCTCCAGTTGATAGTATGGATATTGATTTTGTGAGCCCTCCTTATTACTCCAATAATAAGGAATCAATGTCTTCAGTGATTTTTTTTATCATACATAGAAAATAAATTTATGTAAACAGGAGAAATTCTCCAGCAGCATTCCAAGCCATAATAGACTATCCAAAATCTGTAGATGTGCTGTGACATGAAGGTCTAGTAAAGAAATGTTGGTGAATTCTTGTCATCCTGTTAGAAGCCTAACTCGACCATATAAAACAGTATTAAAAATTGAAGTTATCTCCAGGCATGGTTGGACAGGTAACTGCAAAAATTGGTAGTATTACAGTAACTGACTACTTAGCATATAGGCTCTGCATTATATGTGCATGATTATGTGTGCATTTATTTTCTTTATAGAACGGAAATCCTGCAATTCAGTACATGTCTCATGCTGCCATTTCCTGAGCATACAACACAGTTGCTTGATAAGTGGCTCTTTATAGTGACGGTGTCTTGGAGGAAGATTGAAAGAATAAGCTACTAATAGGATATCAACTTATTAGCACAATGGGTAAAATGTAGGATTGCTACTGTTCTCCAAGTTCTGGGCAAAGTTCTTTAGAAGCATTTATCATTTAATCCATACGACTACACTGTGCTATGCTGCGCATGAGAATTTTGATGTTCAGTAATTGAACAAGCTACACGGAGAAAAAAAGATGGCATGACATTGTAAATCTAAAGAATTTTGCCCATATTTCTTTTCCCTCTATCTGGAATGTTCTTCTCTAAAGAGCCCTTTAGCTTACTTCTCATTAAGATCTGTTCTGTACTCTCTGTGAGACCTGCTTCACTATCCTACTTAAAACTGGAACTCTTTGCCTACTTAGTTGTGTTTACTACCATTTAACACTCTAACATCTAAATTATTGTTTCCCTCCCCCAACTTGGATAGAATAGTATCTTATATTTCCACCAATGAAAACTTACATTCCCTGAACACTTTCTAGGGAATAGTAGGCACTTAACAAATACTAGTTAAATGAATGAATTTATCTTAAATGGGCTGAGTCACTTAAACCATAGTGAAGTGTGAAAAGTGTTTAGCACATGGTTCTGAGTACATTTCAGTAATTAGTTGAACACTGAAATCCTGTGTGTATGGCTTCACCCAGTAAGATTCCGTTTTCCTTGTTTTTTATGTTGAATTATATATTTTTTTCCTCACTGTGAATGTATCTATCAAACTGTTGAATTGCAGAAATTTGTAGAGAACATGTTCAGACATAGTAGTGTATTCTTACGTGAACAAAGAAACCCTCCAAGGCATAGGAAGTTTGTGGATTTTGTACTGACTTCTCAACAGTTCAGATGAATGTGGAGAAAGCTTGACTGCTTCTAAGTTTACATATTGAAACTGTTTTGTGTTCTGACTTCCAATGTAGACTGGTAACAAGTTAATGATTTGTGTTTCAAACACTGTGGGAAGTTGATTCCCATAACATCTGCACAGGCTCATTGCCTTGGGGAACACGTAAGCTTGAAACCGTGTGTTGGTAAATCGACCTAACAAAAATGGGTGGAAGCCTCTAAAATCATTTGTAATCTTCTTATTCTTATGGTCTGTATATATCGCACACACACACATGCATGCATGCGCACACGTGTGCACACACACACATGCACACCTGGAAGAGGAAGAGGAGATCATGTCCAGGGAAAGCGACTTGTAGTTCACCCACTGAGCATAAGTTTAAATGACTTTTTTCATGCTTTTCACTTAATGAGTGTGGCAACATAGAATATGTAATAGTTTTTCTTTTAACCAGTTAAAACATTTTCCCATGTAATTACCCATAGCTAGATAAATACTATACGATGTTAACAGGTACTTTCAACATTTATTTGGCTGAAATAAACTTCCCTAAAGGTATGGGTGCTGAGTAGCTGTAACTGTGTATACATCAGAGTGGAAAAATAGGAAATATATTGTTATCCTATATCAAAAATAATCCTTCAATGGATTTTCAACGCGAGAAGTTCTCATTCTAGCTAACAGTCAGAAATTTAGAAGTGAGTAGACACCATACAGACTTCAAATATTTTCAGAAACAATAAAATTACTACATATTTCCAATTTTATGAGCCACTATTTTAAAATTTAAGTCAATATTTAGTTGTTTACAATCATTGAACTTCTTTATAAAAAAGAGCCTTTAAAACAAAAAGTGTTCTTTACTAAAGTAATTTGCCTTGTGGTTTATAAAATGACTGATTAATTAAAAGGTCTTTCGGAATAATTATTGGTTAGCAACATCAAACATTTATTATAGTAATAAATTACTTCTTATTTTAACAGCCCATACTCAGGCACTAATAGCAATAATGAATAAATTTCAAAAACGCAGAGATTTGGGCAATATAGATAATACTTTCCAACCATCACTTAATGCTTGGTCAGTTTTCATACTGGTTTTTTTTTACAATTTGAGTTCACTTAATAATCTAGGACTGATTTTCTTTTTAAGTAGGGTAATAAAAACTGTGAGTTTATTTATTGGTGAGTTAACATAATATAGGGACTCAAGTGGGAGGCGGTGGTTCTTTGTTCTTTGTCCATTTTTTTCTGTGTTAAACTTTCATGTAACTTCCAAGCTAAATACTTGATTTTCAACTGCTTAGATTTTTAAGATACACATTCAGGAAGGCTGACAACTAAATACGTGTGGTATAATATTTCAGGATAACTAAAATATACTTATATAGTTTTAAAAAGTCTATAAAATCATGCAACTGTATTATTGGAATAAAATCTGGCAGGAGGCATTCAGTAATGTCACAAAGATTAGCAGACGCGTTCACAAACACCAGTCTCTTCAGGTGTCTTCTTGTGAGAGCCATCCTCAGTTTTGATCTGCCCTGTGGACCACTCATCTTTGTAACATCAGATTTTAAAAAGGGCTTACGTCTTCATATAGGCTTTAAAAATGTGCCAGAAAATCCTTAGTTTGGAGGAGGTTAATAATAGAGGTTGTTCCTGAGTGATGCCTAAACTGTATCCTGTGGAATAAGATGTTTGGGGAATACGCTGAGTTGCGGAGTGGAGTCAGTAGACCCTGGCCTAGGGCTGAGCTCCCATTGGAAGCTGCGTGAACGGCAGCCTTTCAAAGTAAAAGGGAGGCTTCGGGAAGAGAAGGCAGAGAATGAGTCAGGATGGCCTTGCTGAGACTGGGCGGCCTGCTGAACTAGTTGGTGTGCTGGAAAACGGTTAAAAACAGGCGCAGCAGACGGGCCGGGTGGATCACAGACACAAAAGGCCGAATGTAGGTGGGTGGAGGCAGAACAGAGGAGAGGTGAATTAGGGAATCCCTCCGGGAGCAGTCACAGGGGATCATCTACACTGAGCTTCACGTAACTCCAGGAACAGCAGTTTTGACTTACAGTCAAAGAACAGACTATAAAATAACTTGGTCATAAACCAAGGTAACTCCCAGGAGATAAGTGTCGTTGGTGGACGCCAGGGCAGATGCACAGGGGTGAGTGGCAGGGTTCCTGGCAGCCGAGGGTCCAGGGAGCCTGGTTTCTGTAAATGGACGGACCAAGGAAGTGGCTACACACTAAGCTGTCCGAGTGCTTCATATACAGGCAGATAAACCGAGACAGCTTAGATGGTGCAAGATAACCTAACCACTCCCTGCTGGCAGTTGTATCGATGCCAGAGATCAGTTAAACACTGAGAAAGGGTCTCAGATCCACAGACTTCTTAAAAGGTTAATATTTTTGCCGAGAGTGGATAGTGGGGTGACGTGTAAGTGACCGCAGTAAGGTGAGAGCAGGAGCTCAGATTTCCCTGCCCGTGTCACCACCCTTCCCAAGTAACCGCGACCTGTTCACAAGACTGAATGATTTCTCAGTTTTTCCAGAAGACTGTCCATGCATGGATTCTACTTAACTCCATCAATTCACTTACCCCAGATGTGTCTCTGAGCCCCCTTTCTAGATGGGTGTTTGCCTGTCTGTTCCATATACTGGGTAGCTGCACCTAAACTGAGCCATTTCATTCCCTGCCCCTCTCTGCCCTTGCCAGTCCAGTTTTTTTTTTTTTTTTTAACGCCTTGTTCAAATTCCTTGTTCAAACTCCTCTTCTGTGAAGCTTTATCGTCTCCAGAAAGCTTTCTCTGTCAGTGCAGTGTGTGTATAGTAAGTACCATGCTACTCTCAATTCATGCTGTCTAGTATCTCCTGTGTGATGCACGTGTGAATTCTGTCTCCCTAACTAGAAGGTAAAACGCTGATGGAAGGGACTGTGGTTTAGAAAAGTCTCACTCTCTCGGGCTTCCCTGGTGGCGCAGTGGTTGAGAGTCTGCCTGCCGATGCAGGGGACATGGGTTCGTGCCCCGGTCCGGGAAGATCCCACATGCCGCGGAGCGGCTGGGCCCATGAGCCATGGCCGCTGAGCCTGCGCGTCCGGAGCCTGTGCTCCGCAACGGGAGAGGGCACAACAGTGAGAGGCCCGCGTACAGCAAAAAAAAAAAAAAAAAAAAAAGTCTCACTCTCCACCTGCAGCCATAGAACCTACGTTGAGCATACCTGTTCAAATTCTTATATTTTCCACATCTCCATTTAGTACAAAAGATAGAACACTAAGATAAGTGGTTTGTAGTCTGCGTTCCCCATAGTTTCCCTAGAGAGCTTAATGTGCTCTATTTAAATAAGGGAAATACTGGAGGCCACTGTCCTTGCCTTGGCCTTGTGACCCTCAGGCAGTCACAGTCGCTCTGGAATTCAGTTCCCTCACCTGCAAATTGAAGACGTTACCTTCTGTTATTCTATCACAGTTTTTATGCTTAATAGATTCAGAAAGGAGGTGTGTTGTTGTTGCATGTATCTCAGAGGCTTTCCTTCAATCACCTATTTATTCAAATGTATTTATTAAATATCTCCTATCAACCTTACACTGTGCTAGGCCCTAGGGGTTAGAGCAGTGCCTAACAGGAGGCCTGACGCAGCTCTCATGGGAGGACATGCAGGTGAGAGACCACATGCAGCTTGGTACTCTGGTCCCTATAGCGGGCAGCATCAGTATCACCTGGCAACGTGTTAGAAATGTAACTTGTTCAGCCCACCCCAGACTTATGGAGTCAGAAGTCCTGGAGGTGGAAGGTAGGAGCCTGTCATTAACAGGCATCTGCTGCACAGTGAATTTTGAGAACCACTAGTGAGATGAGTGAAAACACAAAATGTGATGTCAGACCAACCTCTTTTTCTTACTGGTAATTCAACCTCAGCTGCTTAAATCTTCTGAGTCTCATTTTCCCTGTTTTGTCAAATAGGGATACTTAAAAGATCTGTTTTGTTGATGGTTTTTTTTTTTCCTGATAGTAAAATTGGCTATTTGCCAAACATGCAACACAATATCGGGCAAAGAGTGGACAGGTGTTTGTGTAATTTTGATAAATCCTTTAAATGAGGAAACTGATCTTATTACTTCAGTAGGAATTCAGATGTCATTATTTCCATTTTTTATTTCAAATGAAATGAAATTGAAGTCTGTTATGAGACAAGGATTTTATTTCAAGGTAACCTGATCTATGCTTAAAAATTTGACTCTATGCATTAATCTGGTTATTGTAAATAGGTTGGCACTATTGATTTCACAGTGTATACGATCACGATAAACCATAAAGGAATATCTTCCTTCTGTGATTGCCCCAAATCATTTTTAAGTAAACTTCTATTAAAGTACAACTTTTATTAAAGTGTAAAGAATTTTCACAAATGGAATTTACCTGTGGAATTGGCACCTCAGTCAAAAGGAAAGCATTTACTTCTACTTGTCTTATACTTCCCACACCCATGTGTAAGCACCGTCCCAAATTCTAATGCCTTAGATTAGTTTTGTCAGTTTTAGAAGCTGATATAAATTGAATCATACAATTAGTAATTGTCTTGCTTCTGTTTACTTGATATTGTGTTTAGGAGACTGGTGCATGTTTCTTGTACATAGCAATAGTTAATTCATTCCTATTGCTCTATGCCTCAAATGGCTTTTAATGATAAAATGAACATATATAGGGAATTTAGTCCAGGAGTCACTCTACAAAAGAGGACCAAAGAGGGATTTTAGAACACCTTTGAATGTCTGGGACCCACACATACTTGAATTTCTGCTTTCAGACTTGACTCTGGATGGATATTCTTGGTGGTGGTCTGCCATTTTGCTCAGAAATCCCCCACCCAGACAGGACAGGCTTTCTGCTGTTTCTTACACTCTGTTCTTTTAATTTTTTTTTTTTTTTTGGCTGTGTTGGGTCTTCATTGCTGCGCACAGGCTTTCTCTAGTTGCAGTGAGCGGGGGCCACTCTTCATTGAGGTGCATGTGCTTCTCATTGTGGTGGCTTCTCTTGTGGGCACGGCTCTAGGCATGCGGACTTCAGTGGTTGTGGCTCGCAGGCTCAGTAGTTGTGGTTCGCAGGCTCAGTAGTTGTGGCTCACGGGCTCTAGAGCGCAGACGTAGTAGTTGTGGCGCACGGGCTTAGTTGCTCCGCGGCATGTGGGATCTTCCTGGACCAGAGCTCAAACCCGTGTCCCCTGCATGGGCAAGGTGGATTCTTAACCACTGTGCCACCAGGGAGGTCCCTATTCTTAATGAAAGGGTCTCAGACAAGGAAAGCACTCTGTATAAGCATGAGTCCCATAGGTATGCGTGAGATTTAACTAAGAAGTCAGTTACCAGCCCCCGCTCTTATCCTGTCCAATAAATCAAGATGTTTAAGTGAGATGTTTGGAAATGGTTTCATAATTGCACATTGGCAGCGATAGTGAAACACTGTTTCTTGCCCTTGTTTAACTTGTGCCTTCCACTTTTGAAGTATAATTAGGTGTTTGGAAACGGGATGGGGTAACAGGAAAGGGAAGCCCTTTCCAAGAAATTGGTTCCAGGACCCAGATTTTAAATTGTTGCTTCTAACACCCACATAACCATGTGTTCTCCTGTCATTGTGTTTCATTACAAGCCTTATAAATGATCATTACTGGAAAAGACGTCTTGAGGCAGGTTGCACAGAACACTTGAATATACTTGGCTCCTGTAGAATCGTCCTAAGATTCAAATTCTAGCACCACTGCTGAAGTTCTGTGATATCTGTAGGTACATTTGGATCCTAGCAGTAGTTCCTTTATGTTAACATTACTAAATAATGTTACATTATAGCACTTTAGATTTAATCAGATGCATTGAATTCAGTTCAGAGCCAAATGTTTTTTGTCTGGATTTTTCTGTTGTCATATCAGATGTTCAGTGATTTTTCCCATCTTCTCACAGTTGCCAGGACAGAAATGTATACAAATGAGCATTATGGGTATGAATGATGTGTAACTCAATTTAGTGTGCATAATCGATGCCTATCCTAAATGATGTTATAATGTACTGTAAAAATAGCATTTGTTATTTAAAGTATCCAGTACCTGGAGGAAAAATACATGTTATACCTTATCATGAAATACAGGAAGAATCAGCAGTAAAAATTCAAACATATTCAATATAAGTTATTTATCATTTTGCATTATGCATCCCCAGAGATTTAGAAAGTAATGTTTCCACATTTGTATTACGGCACCATTGAAGAAAATCAAATTATCAATACATAGCTTAACTCATCTGCATATTTTAATTCTCCAGAATAAACAGCAAGTTGTATCTCTCAAATCAGGAAGAAATAAAAAAAGCCCAGTCAACAAAACGAAAAAGTGATTGTTATAAAAACACTATATAATAACAGTTTTTTGCTGAGTGATCAAATATAAATAATATATTTATGTCTGTGCCATGAAATCAAACAAATGTGTGTCATCACATTTGACTGGCATCTAGCTGTACCCAGAATTGAAAATGATTACATTTGAGAAGGTGTAATAGAACTGTGCTGCAGTTACATTAAATTTTCTCCAAACATAATGAAACTGAAACCATTAAATTCATGACTGTGGAATTTCTGGATAACTTTTTATTCAGACACTAGCATTATATTACAGAAAAATATATACGTGTGTATATAATTGAGAGTTTTCTCGACCACTTATTAGTGCACATTTCTTCATAATTAAGTTGAATACTTGTTCACTGCTTATAATGAACTTAAAATAAGTGAAAGAGTTTATGGTTGAATTCATTTAAAAATTGCTGATGATGTGTCTCTCTCAGTTTTTAGGAATGTCTAAGAAATAGATGAATAAATGAACAAAATAATTAAATCAAGTCTCAGCCCGAAATGTTCAGAACTTATGTTTGTCTTTACGTAGGTCAGTATCTTAGAAATTTTTATCGTTGTCATTTTCTGTCGATTTGTGAATTTGAGGACTTCATTTCTGAAATATTTTTGCTAGTTTTCTATAGCTAATTTTCTCACTGATTAATTATGTTTTATGGTACACTGTTGTCCTTGACCTGGTCTTAGATTAATAATATGAGGAAAATTTAGAAATGGAAGAAAGGGGGCAGAGGGGCCGTTTAGGGGTCTGTAGAACCTCCCGGAAGCGTGTGCTCTGGTTTGTGCAAAGTGAACCATCCACCCTAACTTATTCCTGCCATATATTCATCTCCACAACGGTAGTTTGAGTTCTCTAAAATATACCAGCATGATTAAAATTAATAACTAACATCAGATGTATATTAAGTTCTAGGCATTTTTCTAAGAACGCACTCAAGGTCACAAAGTTAGTGAGTGGCAAAATTAGGATTTACACCCAGTTTTTCCCTAGTCTCTCTCGTGTGAAGAAGGATAGAAAGGATTATCACAGATCACATCATTAACGTCCTATGCTGCCACCAAAAAAAAAAAAAAAAAATCTTATTCTGTTGTTCGTAAGAGTTCTTTATGAGTAACGTGAGAAACCTTGGGTATTATTGTCACCACATTTAATCAAGAGAGACCTGAAATCTTCCTGTTTCTCTGTCTACCTTATACTCTCCAACAGTGGAAAGTAAAAAATGAATTTTAAACCTCTGGTGATCATGTTGTTCTGCGAACTCATCTCATGCTGTGCTAGAATGCACTTTTGACAGGAATTAGAGGCGATGGTTTGAGCGTTAATATCAAGAAGATTATGCTAACAGATAAATCTGTTTCCCTCACTGTGTGTTCATGTGTGTGTCATGCCTAGTGTTTAAAAGACTGAAATATTCTTGAAGAGCCTCTTGAGTTCACGAAAGGCTCTGCTAGAAGGTGTGTGTGGACTTAACTGTGTTAAACTTGCAGAAGATATTTTGTGTCTTGATAGACATTGAGATATAGAAGGCTGAAATTGTGGTATAAAAACTGTACAAGTTAGTTCTAAACATGTACAAATAATGTTGGATGGGATCGTTATCAACAGAAAGAATGGGATTGGGATCACTGGAGGTCCTGGAGGAAAGAATTGTTTAACTTGTATCATAAACCGTATCTGCTTAATGTCATATGGGCTTTCCAGGTGGAGAGTCAACTTAGCTCTCAAAGACAGAAGAACAAAGCATTTAAACGCAAAGTTTATTTGCAGAGGTCCGCCTTTACACCCTGAATTTGGGGCAGCATGAAAAGGATGGTCAGTGCTCATGAAGGAAGACGAAACTCAAAGCTAAAAATAAGTGGAAAATAACGGGCTGGCATGTGGTCTTAGCAGTCTGATACAGACAAAAGTGGAATATCTGAAAAACAGGATTGGGAGGTAGTTCAGGGGTGTGGCAGCTGAGGTGTTTTCACCCTAATGCCTTTGAAAAGAGGATGTTATCAGTAACATGATAAACTTGCAAAAATGGAAAATGTATTGCTGCACTATAATTTTTCAAGTATAGATTACTAGCTATATTTCCATATGTAGATAAAAATGTGAATGTGATATAGATATAAATGTAGATCTAAATATAGTTAATACTTGAGTATTGCCAGGACACAGATTATCTCTGTTTACTACATTCCCTCTGACACAGTGTTCTGTAAGTACCTGCAGGATGGATGAATTTCTGAGAATTTTTTTAGCTGCAGTGTTATCCTCAGGGTCAGTGTTACAGGCGACACATCTAGGGAAAAACAACATATTATTTGTTTCTTTTTTTGTTTTGTTTTTAAATGATTAAATGCAGTTGCTTGAGAGTTAATGCTAACTTGAAATATGAAAACAAAGCACTGTACTCAAGATTTAGATTATTAATAGCTGAGGTTGTAAGGATAGATGTGGTTTATCTCTTCTGCTTACCATGGATTTGGCGTGTCCCAAGTTAGCATTATTAGTTTTCATCCTGCAAAAACACCAATAATAACAGTGAGCACTGCTGAGAACTTACTGGGCTAAATGAAGTTAAATGAGCACTCTTTGCAATCTATGAAGTAGATTTTATGATTAGCACCATTTAAAAGATAAGGAAAATAGGCCAGCTATTAAAGAATATTGATAGGCTTTGAGCCCAGGTCTCAGACATAAAGGGTTCTGCTTGTAAATGTGGCATGATGCTGCCTGTGTACAACAAGAAAAAAGTATAAAGGAATTCATTGAAAATAAGATCCTGAAAATGGTCGAGAACATTAGGGCTCATAGGCTGGTACCTTGAAATACTATTAACAGTGGGACGGTTGCATAAACAATATGAATGTTGATAAGTGAATCTTGATTTTTTTATTCTAGTGTGAAGTAGTGCTGACTTTTATCATCTTTATTTTAGAAAAAAATGAATCCCTTTTTTCTCTTCCATTCTATCAAGTTTTCTTGACTATGCCAAGCCAGAGGTTAAACCCATAGTCCATAGGCATTTTGCAAGGGGTAAGGGGAGATTTTCTAACTTACAGGAGCTTACAAAAGCATTTGGTATATTCCCAGATGGAAGAACTAAGCTTATTAAAGCTAAGCATTTTACACAAGCTTTGAAACTTTTCATTGTGATGGATTATCATTACGCCCCAGCATGCAAACATTTCTTTGTGCTGTGCAAATGCAGGAGTCTTGGAAATTTATGCATATAATGAATGGAACAAGTACAATAACAGGCCATTCACCTGCAAAGTGACTAAAAGTTACGGATTTTCTGTAAGGAGATAGATTTAAAATTTCTGTCAAGTCAAATGTCTCTGGTGTTTTGTTCTCCAATATAATGGAATTCATTTTTGCGATCCTTTTAAAGGTACACAAGTGTAGCTATAGCAACATGAGGGGAAATCAGTTTCCTAAGACACACGTAGCCCTGTAACCAGGCAGATGCATATTTTTTTGAGAGCTGTTGTGCATCTGAAATGAGGAAGCAGTTTTCAGTCTCAATTTCACTCTCCTTAAATTAGAATATATCATATTTTAGTATGGAAAATTTGTCAGATGACCATAGCGCTGTGAAAGGATCTTCTGTGTTTGGGTGTCTCGTCTTCCATTTTTTGATACTAAGTGAGTGCATATACTTGTACCTTTAACTAAGTAAATGGTCAGTGAACACATGGCAGGGGGGTGCTGGATCCCCATGCTGAGAGCTTGGTTTCTTGTCCTTGGATATCTTTGTTCATGTCAAAAATGTTTTTCACAACCAAAATTCCAAAATATATAATGCAAAAAAAGTTGCTAGAGGGTTTCCCTGGTGGCGCAGTGGTTGAGAGTCCGCCTGCCAATGCAGGGGACGCAGGTTCGTGCCCCGGTCCGGGAAGATCCCACGTGCCGCGGAGCAGCTGGGCCCGTGAGCCATGGCCGCTGAGCCTCTGCGTCCGGAGCCTGTGCTCCGCAACGGGAGAGGCCACAACAGTGAGAGGCCCGCGTACCGCAAAAAAAAAAAAAAAAAAAAAAAAAAAAAAAAAAAAAAAAAAGTTGCTAAAAAAATAAAAGCAAAAGAAAGCTGGATGAATTGTGGAATTGATAGACTCAAGGAAGAAGAAAGCTGTAGGGATGGTATAGAGAAACCCCAGAACTGGCTAGCCTGATTCCCATCTGTTTCTGGCAGAAATCTCTTAGCTTCTTAATTGGAGACCCATGATTTGGGCATTTGGCGAGATGGGAGTAAAGCAGGTGTGACTAGTGTGTTCTTTGCCTTTCCTTCTAATATAAAGTCCAATTTGGTACAGTAATGCAGTTTGGAAGTAATTTTCAAGTGTGAGGTGGGATTACAAGGGACTTTGGAATTAGCTGTTGATAACTAGATATGAACTCTTACTTTATTCTTTCCGTGCTTCTAAGATTTTGTCTGTAATCCAAGGGCAGGTGAGTAAGTACTTTAGACTGCATAGACTTTCTTTGGACAACATAAACATCTCAAACTCTACAAGATGTTTGCACTAAAGTGCCTTGTCTAGTTTTTCTTATTCTAAATGAAATGAACCTTTAAATGTAAAATGCCATCAGTAATTATTAATATAGTTATAATTTATAGAAAGGTGTTAGAAGATGAATTAGAAAGGGCAGAAAATAGAAAAACACAGATCTCAACTGAAGCTGCTTCTCTACTAATCTTTATCACAATCACTTGGCTTTATTTGGTTTCATATCTCTTCTTAGTATAAAGCCAAAGTTTGCCCCTCTCAAAGTTTTGAAAATGGAGAAATGCATGAAAGTAAAACTCATAAACCTACCGATCATGGCAAGATAATAACTGATACCAATTTATTACTTTTAAGACAATTCTAAAACATGTTGAACCTTGTACAGTCTGAAAAACTACTACTTTCTTCAGCTGAATAGCAGCTATGTTATTGTATTAACAATATCTTAAAAATCCTACTACATTCTACATTATGCTCACATAGAATTTAGAAGAACTTTACAACTGCTTCTCATTCTGGGCATTTAAATATCTAAGGAGATAAACTCATTTGTACTGTTTCAGATTGTATGCTACATAACATCACACATCTTTTAAAGGACTTTATTTTTTTAGAGCAGTTTCAGATTCACAGCAAAACTGAGAAGACGGTACGGAGATCTCTATGTCCCCTTCCCCCCATACGTACATAACCTCCCCCATTATAAATGTCACTTACCAGAGTGCTGTGTTTGTGACACTTGACGAACCTACATTGACACATCATTATCACCCAATGTCCATAGTTTGCTCGGATTCATTCTTGGTGTCATACAGTCTGTAGGTTTGGACAAATGTGTAGTGACGTATATCCATCATTAAGGTATCATAACAGTATTTTCACTGGGCCAAAAGCCGTCTATGCTCTGCCTATTTGCCCCTTCACGCCCCTCCACCCCTGACAGCCACTGATCTTTATGCTGTATCCACAGTTTTGCCTTCCCCAGAATGTCATATAGTTTGAATTATACAGTATGTAGCCTTTTCAGATGGGCTTCTTTCACTTAGTGATATGTATTTAAATTTCCTCCGTGTCTTTTTAGGGCTTGATAGTTCACTTATTTTTAGCCCTGAATAATATTCCCGTGTCTGGGTGTACTAAAGTTCGTTCATCCATATACCTGTTGAAGGACACCTTGGTTGCTTTCAAGTTTTGTCAGTTATGAATAAAGCTGTCATAAACATTCATGTGCAAAGTTTTGTGTCAGCATAAGTTTGCATTTCCTTTGGGAAAATGGATAAATACCAAGGGGCCTGGCTGCTGGATCGTATGGTAAGAATATGTTTAGTTTTGTGTGAAACCACCAAACTGTCTTCCAAAGTGGCTGGACCATTTTGCATTCCCACCAGCAATGTATGAGAATTCCTGAGACCCCATCCTTGTCAGCATTTATTGTTGTCAGTGTTCTGGGTTTAGGCCATTGTGATAGGTGTGTAGTGGTATCTCATGGTTGCTTTAATTTGCATTTCCCTTTTAACATAGGATGTGGATCATGTTTGCATGTGCTTATTTGCCATCTGCATATCTTCTTTGGTGAGGTGTCTGTTAAGGTCTTTGGACCACTTTTTAATTGGGTTGTTACTAATTACCGAGTATTAAGAGTTCCTTGTGCATTTTGGATAAAAATTCTTGATCATATGTATCTTTGGAAAATATTTTCTCAGGCTGTGTCTTGTCTTCTCATTCTATAGACATTGTCTTTCAGAGAGCATAAAATCTCAATTTTAATGAAGTCCCACATTCATTATTTCTTTCATTCAGAACTTTGATAGGGACTTCCCTGGTGGTGCAGTGGTTAAGAATCCGCCTGCCAGTGCAGGGGACATGGTTCAATCCCTGGCCCAGGAAGATCCCACATGCCGCGGAGCAACTAAGCCCGTGTGCCACAGTACTGGGTCTGCATGCCACAACTACTGAGTCTGCATGCCACAACTACTGAGCCTGCATGCCACAGCTACTGAGCCCACATGCCACAATTACTGAAGCCTGCACGCCTAGAGCCCATGCTCTGAAACAAGAGAAGCCACCACAATGAGAAGCCTGTGCACTGCAACGAAGAGTAACCCCTGCACGCCGCAAGTAGAGCAAGCCTGCGCAGCAATGAAGACCCAATGCAGCCAAAAATAAATTAATTAATTAAAAAAAAAAACAACAACTTTGGTAAAGAACGAATTTGACACCAATGTCCCCACGTCTCAGTTCACTTAGTAACAGAGCACCAGCCTTCCTGGCTTGAAGGGAATTGTTACAGAAAACATTTTAAAAGATATTTCTAGGGTCTTTCTGTGATGCTCAAATTTTCCGCTTGTCTGTGATTCAAGCTGCTTCTCCTCAATCTCAGTACTTAAACCTTCATTGAGAAAATAGTAGTCATCCAAAATGTACTGAAGTATTATTACTGTTACCATTAATTGTAGAAGAATGTAGAGAAAATAGTTGGAGGTGGCTAGGAGAATAAATATAAAAATATGGGGCTTCCCCGGTGGCGCAGTGGTTGAGAGTCCGCCTGCCGATGCAGGGGACACGGGTTCGTGCCCCGGTCCGGGAAGATCCCACATGCCATGGAGCGGCTGGGCCCGTGAGCCATGGCCGCTGAGCCTGCACGTCCGGAGCCTGTGCTCCGCAACGGGAGAGGCCACAGCAGTGAGAGGCCCACGTACCGAAAAAAAAAAAAAAAAAAAAAAACATACATATATATATATATAAATATGTACAAAAGGAAAATTCTGACTGCTTTGTTAATAGAACTTACAAGATTGAAACCTACACAGGTCTCTTCAGATCTTAAAGGATTTTCTTCTAAAGGGTGATTTCAATGCTTAATATATGTAAATCATTTTCTTCACTACAACACAGTAATGTAAAATCATCAGAGTTCACTTTTGCAAGATTGATATGAGCCTGAGAGTCAAGTCCACTAAAGAGGTTTGTTTTCCTTGCATTCATGCCAAATCAGCTAGAGTGAAATTATCCACCGGTCTAAGCAGCTGGTTCTGTGCAGCCCAGAGAATGTGTGGCGAAATTCTCTACTTCACAGGGTTCAGGTTCACTGTGTCTCTCACACCCAGGTGGTTTGTAAAGACTCCCTGTTTCTGGTAGCTTTAAATTAGAGGTGCTCTTAGCACCATAGGAGAATGAGAGATATGTAGTCTTAAACTCTTATGTATTTTTCCCTTGCTTTTATTATCTACGTGGGATTTTATGCTCTGGATTTCACTCACTTATCCATAAAAAAACAATATTATGCAGAAACTACGGTTTATGCAACTGAAACGTAAAATCATGCAGGTAACTTACAGAAGTGCATCAACCCAAGAAATGTATTTTGAACCTCAGAATTCCTGAATACTATAGGCGCTGAAAGAAATTTGCTCTTGGCTTTCAGAATTTAGAGAAACCAGTTACAGATATCAATTTAGTAGGGGCTCACATGTGGAATTATGTGCACGACACTATGCTGGGTTTTATGAAAGAGTCATAAAATGAGTATGTACTCGTTATATGGCCATTACTTTCAGCTAATTAAAATTTTTTCTAGCATTTACTTTAGCAAATTTTTTTTGGACATTTCTTTTGGGCATCATATTTAAATGGAATATGTCACTTAATCTAATTCTCATAATACTATTTTGTGAGGCTATTATTCACACAAGAATATAAAGGTGGCAAAAAAGGTTAAACACTTCACCAGATGCCTTAGTTTGTAAGATAAAAGGTGTTCAGTGAAGTGTATGTACCCATTGAGTCTGTGCTTTTAGCTATGACAATGTTCTACTTTCAAGGCCCTGACCATTGGGTAGGAAAGGCAAGAGTGAAGAGGCGAAACTAAAATATAGATAAAACAAATCTCATAAAATGAGAAAATAGAGTGGAAGCATTGATAAGAAGCAATTAATTTGGTATTAAGTAGGAAGGGTTGAGGAAGACTCCAGAGAAAGCAGTCTTTTGTGCTTGGTCTTGATGTGTGAATAGAATTTCCATTGCTAAGAACGTTGTACTGACAGCAATATTGGTTGAGGACAAGACAGAGGGAGAGGGAGAAGTTCAAAGGGTATTGCAGCCTGATAACGGCATGACCAGAGACATCAGGAAATAAAAATCACACATGGCTCCTCCCAGGAATGATAAGTAAGCAGGAATGGATATGTAGAAACAGATGGGCCATACAAATATTTTGTCCAGTGGTTTATTTTGTTCAGTGGTTTTGGAGGTGCTGAATGCCAAGTTAAAGCATAAGCAACACATTTTTGAAAGGCCTTTTTGTAATTCAGTTGTGTGTATCTCAATGACCACAATAAATAGAATCAAAAGCAATAGGTGACTAGGTTTTCATTTTTGGAAACTTTTCCCTCTATTTTAGGGAATTCCCTGCTGTAGAGACAACCTGAGAAAGAAGTTGAGAGAGTGAGAAAAATTAAGACATAAGTAATCTGGTAGCACCTGAAACAAGAGTGGGAGCGTTCCTAATGCTCCAAGTACTAGCGACCTTGACGATTACCTATGACATTATCAGTTAATGCTTTCCCTTTTGAATTTTCACATGAAATTTTGGTGTTATATTTCACTTCTTCGAACAGAGGTAACTTCCTCCACTTCCATCCTATTCTCTAGAGCTAAAACTATGGCCCTATGCTTATGACTGGAGAAGAATGTCTATCTTTTGCACCACTTTTATATGTTAAACAAATTGATTATTTCATATTCATTTTGTTCAAGCAAAGCCCAAAGCTAATAGTAGGATTTAGATTAATTCTGAACTAATACCTCTTCAAAATCATTTGAAGTTAAAGTTTGATAAATATTTAGACATCTAGCTTTTCAGAACCCCCAAATATGGCCTAAGTGTATAATACCTATCCCTTGAGTTATCTTCATCATTTTTTGTTTGTTTGTTTTTTTGCGGTACGCGGGCCTCTCACTGTTGTGGCCTCTCCCGTTGTGGAGCACAGGCTGCGGACGCGCAGGCTCAGCAGCCATGGCTCACGGGCCCAGCTGCTCCGCGGCATGTGGGATCTTCCCGGACCGGGGCACGAACCTGTGTCCCCTGCATTGGCAGGCGGACTCTCAACCACTGCGCCACCAGGGTAGCCCCATCAGTTATTTTTATAATCATTTTTATTGCCTTGTTTTGTACCTGCTGAAAGAGAATAAAAGTAATATTCAAAATGAAGAAATTGTAGTGCATTATTTGCTACATGTGAAAATATTTCACTTGAAGTTAATAATTACAGTTAACATTTGGATTGGAATTTTTTAGGTTTTAGGTTGTATTTTAATCAATAACAGTTAAAGTTTATATACATGAATAATACACTAAAAATCTTTGGCAATGTTATAGTTAGAAATATGTTGATTATAGTTTTCTTTTGATAACTGAAAAATAAGTAGAATTAATTACCATGAGTTTATATATCATTTACTTATGAGTTTTCATATATTCATACAAGTGTAACATATTAATCTTAGACCCATTATTACATTTGAACTCCTTTAGATATGCTGATAAGATAATTGTATCATTAAAAAAATCCTCTCATTGGAAAGAAACATTATTAGCATGTTAGTGCTTCAGGTGTTTTTGATATCCTGTTAATCCTGTAGGAAGACTTTTCCACATATTTTAAGAAAATATAGTATGAATCATTTAGTAAATTGAAACCACAGGGAAAGGGGAAGCTAACAGACAAAGACATAGATTTTGAAACCTTCTTGGTTGTGGTCAAGGAGAATAGCTTCAGACAATTATTCTTCAAGTCTGGTCCCTGCTTAGCTTTCACTCTCGAATCTTCCTCCTTTGCTCAATAATTATCCTACAGTCTGTGGCATTACTTAAGGTTCCCTGAAAGATGTGATAGATGAATTTTCACTCGGCTTCTTCTCCTCAGAGCACTTACTGTACACGTCTGTTAGACCGTGACCCCCGGACACGTGCTGTATGAAGTGGTTATGTCTCACCAGTCTGTGGGCCCTCTTGGGGCAGGAGCTGTGTTCCATCCCTGTTACCTGAATCTCTGCCACCTTCCAGGGTCTTGCACATAGTATAGGTTGTAGGCAAGTTTGCTTCAAAAGAAATTAAATGAAACATAATCATGAAACAGCTGATGAACTTTAGACCAACAATATCTATTGTCCAGATGAACATATTGGAGAAACATTGCAAAATCCCAAGCAAGTGTTAGCAGGGAGAATAAACCATTTAAATGTGTTTGAAGTTTTATCTTGTAGGTGACTATGCTAGGAACTACAACTGCTAGGTTTTTAAAAAACATTGGAAGGTAATTGTTGCTGAGATGCTACTTGATTTTACTTAAATCACCTGTCTCAGCATAACAACTGGATAGGTATAGTTTGATGGATTGGTTTATTATGGTTAAATTGAGCATGGAACAGTCTAAATTGATCAATAAAGAGACAAAATCCTGAACCATCCATGCCTTGGCTGTTTCAGTTCAGTTCTATACTTACCTAAGGCCAAAATAGGAGGAAAAAATACAGATTTTCTAAGCATTTCTGAACAACATTTTCAACACAGCTTTGTTAGAAAACAAAACACAGACATTTTCAACGACCAGATGCAAAACAAATGCGGCAACTGACAGCATACATTATCCTACAAAACATTTCAGAGTAAATTACTTTTCATTTTCTTTGTCATAAATCTGTTGTCAGAAAGAATTTTTAAACGTTGTTTGTTTTCTTTTGTTAAGCATTTCTTGTTATGGCAGCTGGGGGTTTCACTTCATAACCTTCACTCAGGAATTTTTGTAGTTAAAGCCATAGAGATCTCATCAACTATGCCCATGTCACTGTCATTTTTGTTTTCCAAGTCATACCCTCGTTCTAGGAGATAGGTTTTGCTAAATGCAGCTCGGTTTTCCTTGTGTGAACTTGACTTCTAGGACTGGCTTATTTGCCTCTTCCCTTTTCACTTAAGCCAGATCAGATAGATAATATGCATCTGTGCCAGAGGTCTCAATTTTCTACTTAGCAATGTGATAACTCAGTGGATTTTTCTGAGAACCAGAGAGAATTACATTTTGGAAACTGTGTTTTATGGTCTTCTGTCATTTTACATACAAAGATAAAAGGGAGAGTTAGGAATCATACTCACTGAAAGTTAAATTTTTCTTGCTTTATTACACAGCACTGTGTTTTTAACGTTAGAAATGGGAAAGGCATGGTTTAAGGGGGAAAAAATGAAAAATGCTACCATACCCCAGCACCCTAGCCTAAACCATTGTTTACATTTTTGTGGATATACTTGTAGTGTTTAACTTCTGTACGGATGTATTCATTTCAGTTTTCTTTGGTTGTTCTTTTTCCTAAATTTGTATTTTGTATTTTTAATTTTTACTCTACTCTTTGTTTAACCTATATTTATGTTTTTACATCAGTAATTCCCCAACCTCTTCTTTTTTCTTATAAGGAAAATCAATAATTTTATGAAATCACAATCTGACATAACCGAAGCATTTTTCATTTCTGAAATAAACTCTCAACACTTCCAGTAATAGTTTTACTACATGTACAGCAAATGGATTGATTGAGGTGATATCTCATTGTTATTTTTATTTGCATTTCTTTCTTAATTACTGATGTTGAGAGTCTTTCCATATGCTTGTTGGACATTTGTATATTATGTTTGGAGAAATGTTTAAGTCCTTTGCCCATTTTTTATCTGGGTTATTTGATTTTTTTTGTTGAGTTGCAAGGTTCTTTATATATTCAAAATATTAGCCCCTTATCAGATACATGATTTGCAAATATTTTCTCCCACTCCATAGTTGCCTTTGTTAATTGTGTCTTTTGATGCAGAAATGTTTTTAAGGTAGTCCCTTTTGTATATGTTTGCTTCTGTTGCCTGTACTTTGGTGTCATATCGGAGAAATCACTGTCAAGTCCAATTACATGAAGCTTTTCCCCTGTGTTTTCTTGTAGGAGTTTTAAATTTGTAATGTTTAAAACTTTGTCCAATATCATTTTTAAGGGCTGCACAATACTGCCTTTTAATATGAATGTATAATTGATTTAACTAGTTTTCTATTGTTAAACTTATTTTCAATTTTTCAGTATTGGCTATATTTTGATAATGAACATTCTTATCAAATTGTGAACATTTTCATGAGTATTTCTGAGAACTTCTTGTAAAACTGAAATTGCTCAGTATGACAGACTTTTTTCTCTGCACACTCAAATACGGTATTTGTTTCTTATTTAAATACATCTTAGAAGACTGACAATAAGAAAACTGCTTCAGAGTTTTGAAAAATATTTCACGATGCTAGAAGACACTGCAGCTCAATAGGTTAGTTTTACCTGTTAGTAAGTATACTGGCATTGTTAAAAAGACTTTGCTTTAGGCATTCATACAACATGTGTAAACAGACCATGGAAAATCCATATAAAAGATAAGTTTCTTTTAATTCAGTTTTTGGCAATAGCCATAAAATACTAATATAAGTGTTATTTATTTATTAAGACTGACAGCCTCAGCACCCAGCTACTATGGTCTGTAGTCAAAGGACATATTTTATGCATGTCTTCTGCATTTAGAAAACTGCAAGACAGGTTTTTGCACCTTAACGAAGAGATGGTTCGTATCCTCCTAGCTCCTCTGTCTTTGGAGGACATGGAATAGTTTTCATATGGTGCCCGGATAAATGAACGGTTTTTCCCAGGACCGTGGCATGCTGGGCCCAAGAAAACTCTCAGTGATCCTACCTACCTTTTATTATCTCTGAATAAGGCTATTCCCAAATAGATAAATGTTATACGAGTTTTCTTAGCATTCTGGAATTGGGATAACATTTAAGCAACCGTTAGATTTGTTTACGGTCCTGCCAAGATACTCAAAATATATGCAAAAATTAGGATATGAAGTGTTCATTAGAGAGCTTGATAAACGATACTCAAAATATATGTAAAAATTAGGATATGAAGTGTTCATTAGCTTGATAAACTGTTGCCACCGTTTGCTCAATGCTTTCATGGCCAGAAGGCCTCATTAACTCCTGGTAGCTGTGGCCCCAACTGCAGGACTGTTCTGGAGAGGATAGACCTCACTGAAGCAGGAGCTGAGACTCATTAGCTTTTTAACTGCTATTCAGACCTAATTTCCATTGAATAAGGGCATATTTATGATAAAGAATAAAAATGTTTACCTTATGTTCATACTTAATTAGCCTAATCATTTTATATCAACATGGTTTCTTCCTTATATTTCTTAGGCAAAGAAATAGCCATAGAGACTGACTGTTTCTTTATTACCTTAAAGTGTTTTCACTTAGGATGAAACGGCCCCTCTCTTGCAAATGCCCTTGGACATCGCATTTGTTAAACAGTCAATGACAGGAAAATTAATGACTTGAGAGATATTCAAGTAAATTATAACCTTTCAATCCTATTCGTCTATATAGCCCTCTATCTCCTCAAAATGATGCCAATAGGTTGCTTACAGCCCAGTTATGATGATTCTGGTTTTCTTTTACTTGAACATTTTTCTCCAGTAAGTCGTTTTTCATTAATGAAGGTGCACTTTGTAATCCCCACCACCCTGCCTTGTTGATGAATAAGCATCAACAGTCCACCTCTTCTCCAGCACAGCACCCATTTTAACAATGAGGAGAGTTTCCCACCTGCTCATGGATATCAAAAGTCAGTGAATTCCAGGAGATACATAAACAAGCAGAGTGGGCCTGTGCCTCAAACAGGGAAGGGGGTATTAGGTGTGAAAAACTTCCCTAGAAGGGTATTACATGACAATTTCTTCCTCTGAGTGCAGCCTGAATAAACTTACATTCAAGTTGGGTCTCAACCAACAGCAGTTGCCATTTACGAAGCTCACTGTTAGTTCCCTCAAATTCCCGGGTTACCATCAAGTGGGCTTACTGATTCATCTATGTCTGTTTAATGTTTCTCAGAACATCATAAGCACTGTCTACATTCAAGCCCATCATTTCCAAATCTAACCACTTGGTGGTAAAAATTGTCCTCATATTTCCTTTTTTATTCAAAAGCTCATCTATTCTGAATTATCTTTTTGACCCTCAGTATACCTTATCTCTCACAAACTTCAAAAGTTTTACTACTTCTTTAATACCTCAGCGCAGGACAATTTTCCCTTCTTCCCTTCTTGCTGCTTTGGCTGGTCTAGTAATTGAGTTGACACAAGACAGATTAACAGGAGAAAAACAAATTTAATTTTGTACATAGGGAATCCCATAAAATATGATACCCAAAGTCATGTCAGGCCACTGAAGTTTATACGCTGTCCTGTGCTAAGGAATGGGATGGGGGCCTGGGGCTTCGACGGGGCGGAGGGTGATTCTTAGGAAGATAGAAGCACATGATTAGAATTAGATATTTGCCCTGCCATGAAGTTAAGTCTTTCAGATGAAAAAAGTTATCTCAGGTAGTAGCTCTCTTTCTGGTACAAGCCTTCTACGTACATTATTTTAACCAGTTAAGGGACAGGGAAAAGTTTTTTGAGTCTGCTGTGTCTTGAATGCCTTCAGCTCACAAGAATCCACAGGCCAAAGTAGCACATTTGGGGGTGGCATGTTCTGCTTCCCTCAAACATGAAGAATTATTTAACCCTTTCAATATTACGATTGAAGTTCTTAAGATCATATTCATTCTTTGAGCCTCTGAATTTAAGTATACGTGGAGCTTTCTGAAATTTATGGGAACTTTACTAGCTTTGCTCATGTATGTATAGATATGCTTGATGTGTCCTTTTTTTACCCACTTCTTTTTGTTTACTCTGATAGTTGACCATGCAAAATACATTTTAAATTCCATATATATTTATTTAAGAATTTAACTTTTTCTTGATTACCCTTAAGATATTTTCTTCTTTCTATACATTTCATATACCCAACATCTATGTAATAAATACCTGCCTTTTTCCTACTTCCGTATTAATATTTAAGATATTTCACAGATATTTAAGAACACAAGAAAATTCATAAAGCAGAAACCTGATAGACTCTGCTAGAAATGGATTATTCCCAGCTGAGTTGACACTGTATTTGCTGTACAATTCAAACACACCACCCCCTATTTCTGGAAGACAGTCTCTTACACCATCACCACCTCAGTCCCAATCCAATCCATGAGTTTGTTACGAAATAAGCGTTGTTAAACAGAAGGAAAAGCTCATAGAGATGGGGAAGGACAAATTCTGACATGACTTGGTGACTGTCCTTTATCTCAGCCACCAACTGCTCATTGCAGTTTTTAGGAAAGAGGGAACTGCAGGTAAAAATGCAACAGAACAAACACAGAAGGTTTCATCTCCCTGGTGCACTGTGCTTAGTCTGTTTGGACCACTCTAACAAATACTGTAGACTGGGTTGGATTAAACAACAAACGTTTATTTCTCACAGTTTTGGAGGCTGGGAAGTCTAAGACCAAGGCAGTGAGGACCCACCCTCTTTTGGTCGTGTCCTCACATGGTAGGAAGGATAAGAGCTCCCAGGGTCACCAGCAAAGACCCTATTTCCAAGTAAGGTCACGTTCACAGGTACCAGCGGCTAGGACGTCAGCACGTGTTGGCATGGGGTGCACACGCTTCAACCCACAATAGGAATGCAGAAGACAGCTTTCACTGTTGAAAGGTCAGTGGAGTCTGCAGCGGCATTCACTTCTGTGGGGTGAGATGGCACAGGTTCCATATAGTAGCTGAAAGGAACCTTTCTTTACTTTTTGTCTACTTTTGGAGAGGTTCTGACCACAATTCAAGGGATCTAACAGATTGTGTTGAACTTCATGAAGTCACCAGTTTCATGAGGCAAAGCAAGTTTAATACTGCTAGTTTCCCATGATTCAACCTACTCACAGGTAAACAGAGTCAGAATTATTATGTATTCAGAATGTGGCCATTTCTTTGACCCCCTGATTGGCATTCTCACATTGCAAAAAATAGACGATAGAGTTACCTGACGTAAATTGTTGCTTTTTAGTTTTTTAACCAGTGTTTAAACTGACTCTAGTTAGATAATTTTGAGATTTATAAGTAAACTTAATTGTCATGTATACTCAATAGATGTGGAAAAGACTGATCCTATTAGACAATAGAATCTCTTCTGAGTTAGTCAGGTCTGATGTGAATAAATAAACTATCACATCACAGTTTTATCTCATAGTAACCAAGAGTAAAGCAAGGTGAATTGAAAGGATTTAAAATCCTGCTTAAGCCCATGAATTACTTTCAGACCTTTTTAGTGATGAGCTTGCTATCATTCTATTTATTTACCCTTAGGATTTGCATACTGATTTTTTTTTCCTCTCAACATTTATCTAGATTGAGCAGCATCAAATTTATTTCTGACTGCTTTCCCAATTTTTCAAAGTACTTTATATTCTAATACTATGTTATAGGAACTGGCTGGCCCAAGTGCTGTCTCCCTAGATTTGCATTGATACTGTTTTGAAATTTGTAATGTCATCTCAGACCTCACTTGATTTGATTGAATTAATTTAATTTTAGATCTCACCACACTGTTTCTAGCCTCTTAAAATGTTATCACCAAAAACATTTTCATATAATAACTTAGGTTTGTTTATGCAAATTCACTCAGGAAAGAGTCAGTGTAGCTAAAAGCTGTTTTTTGAAAAATACTCCTTTGATATCATTACTTGGGTTGATCAGTTTAGTGAACAAGCGCTCATGCAAAACTCATTGAAAAGCAATTGACAGGATGGTAACTGAGTAAAAGAGTTACTGTGATACTCATATTTGATTCTTGGTTTTGACTGTGCATACTTTTGAGCATTATTTAAAAACTTTCAAAGAAGGTGTGATCTAGAAAACAAAATTACACAAACAATAGAGACCCGGTAGACAAAAATCAGGCATGAGATTTTTCAGCAATTAGGAGATAACATTGTATATGTTAAGCATAGAGTTCAACCATATGTTTAACACAACTGACGAGGTTTTACTGAAAATTGAGACTCTCAGTGATCCATTGATACTGAGGTGTTTCTCCTGAGGGTAGAGGAGAGGGAAACATGTTTTGTTTAGAGTGGTGATAACCGCCGCTTACTATGTGCATTAAGCATATTGTATTTCTCCTTCAGTTGCACATTCTGGCAGCTTGAAATGTGTTACCAGGGGCAAGGAGTTTCATTAGGTAGTGCCTGGAGGTAACATGGTCTGATGGTCATAAATAAGAGAAACTTTGTAATTCTGACCTCATCGGACTGCTCTGGACAGATGCATCTTTAGCCATGGCTCTGATTCCTCTTCATATGATGCTCATCTCTGTGCACATGTTTAGGAAACTTATTGAGCAGGAAAGAACTGTTTCTGATGGAAAAGTTAGGCAATATCCAAAGTTGAAGTTGATTTGGATTAAAGAGTCATCTTTATATCTTTTCTGAAAATTTAGACAAGTAGGGTACTTATAACTTATTCCTCAGTTTTTACCCTTAGGTTATATGGTGTAGTAAATGACCTTAACCTGTGCTTATCTCCTTTGTGTTTATAGTAGTGTGGACACAATTTTTATGCGTATACAATTGCCCCTTAAACAATGCAGGGGGCTGGGGACACTGACTGTCCACAGTTGAAAATCAACTTGTATTTGACCCTCCAAATACGTGGTTCCACATCCAAGGATTCAGCAGTCACAAATTTTGTAATACTATAATATGTAATATTGAAAAAACTCCATGTATAAGTGGACCCATGCAATTTAAACCTGAGTTGTGCAAGGGTCAACTGTACTGTGAGCATGAATTTCCATGTGGGAAATCCCAAGTCACTAGGACTGTTTAATCAGGTTCTTGGTTTTGAAATAGTGGCTCTTGCTGTTCTGAGGGGAATTTCCATGAATACTCTTTAATGCTATTTTCAAAGTACTGATGCCGAAAGCTCGGCCGCTCTGCGCTGGTACTAAATTGAATCTCAGAGACAAGAGTTTTGGGTGAAGTAGAAAAGAATAGCTTTACTGCTTTGCCAGGCATATGGAGCCACAGTGGGCTGTGCCCCTGAAAGCCCACGTGTCCCTCCTGGGAGCATCTGGTAAGGAGCTTTGTAGTAACAGATCAAAGGTGGGGTTGCTGATAAGATTAGGGTGTGTGCAGGGCCTGCGCTGCTTTAATCTGGTCTCAGGTGATCTCTTGAAGAGCTTCTCTGGTTCCTTTTAATCTGCCTCAGGCGGTCTTCTCTGGAATGAAGAATGCTGACATCTTCCATTTATTGGGGGTTTCAGTTCTATAAAGAACTCAAAAGATATTATGTGTATTCCTTGAGGTGGAACCAGCACCCTGCCCCAAGGCTGCACTGTTGTTTCTTGACTGCTCCTCCCTTGTCTCTGCATCCCCTGCCTTCCCTGATTAGCAGCTGTTTGAATCCATCCTTTGGGACTCAGGGAGTGTCATGGAGGCTGGAGTCTGTTCCCTACAAACAAGGAACGGGGAACACAGAAAGGCTGCCGTGCCCAGGCGCCCCACAGGGTCCTGCTCGGTTCCAGTACCATGTACAAGAGACAGATAAAAGGGGGAAACAGTGACTGAATAGTGTACCTTTCACCCTCGAGGCGGGGAAGAATCATACTTAACCAATTTAATAGCAATAAGAGGTAATGACTTTGTAATATTGAAAATGCCTACAATAACAATACTGAAAACCAAGTCAACTGAGAAAATATTACTCCAGGGGAAATAGCCTGTGGCCTCGGTATTGAAGTACTGCAGAGGATTGTTTGGCATTTGAAAATTTAGATCATTCTGGCAAAAAACTAAGGGTAGAGTGTAATGTTGCCATGCCACGGGCAATGGATTTTCATGAAAGGTTTTTGCTGTGAACTTGTGAAGATGTTGTCGACAATTTTTATTCAATAAAAATGCAAATGCTATCTACAGTAAAGACATGAAATGCATCTTTAAAATAAAATTACTTGCATAGTCTCTTTACACACATGTTCTTCTATTATGAGCATTTGAATATTTTGCAACATCTTAATTTCTTTCCCAATCGTTGCTGAACAACTGTAGAATTAAATAATGTTTTACCAACCACATTCTCAAACAGATGTTTTGGGAGGATGGTTTTAATCAAGGGAAAAAATCCTTTCTAAAACAATTCTGTAGTTTTAGCAGAGTAACACCCTTGTTGTTCAGGGACTTGTCTTGAGTTCAAGTCCTGAATTCACCCTTTACTAGTTGAGTGACCTTAGGCAATTCACTTAACTTCTCAGAGGTCTAATTTTACTTATCTCTAAATGAAGGTATCAAACTATTTCAAAGAGCTGCTTGAGATTTGAATGAGATATGTAGTTAATGCATTTAGCCTGGTATACAGTAGACATTCAATAAATGTCAAACATTGTTCACATTAACATAAGGCCAGCTGTTGCAGTGGCTTTTGCTCTGTGTTCCTACTTTTCAATTAACAATTACTAATCAGAAATATAAAGGTGACTCATTGAATTAATTCATCCTCCCATCTCACTAAATTCTATCATTTGCTTACACACATTTGAGCAATTAAATAGTTTTAGGAGCAATAGTGTTTTAGTGTGAACTTGGCAGTTTTAATATGTTGTATAAAATTTTCAACAAAGCATTTTGCCTAATAGAGACCAGGTAATAATTGGAAGAATTAGGGTGGACGCTAATATTTTATCTGTGAGTGTTTGTTGTTAAAATAACTTCTCTACAAAACCTGTGGACAATCTTTCCCTGAATATTTTCTACCTTTGCAGTTTGCCTCCAAAGTTCAAACTCATTCAGATGTTTCACTTTTACATAATGCTTTAAGACTTTTCCAACTTTTTCTCTGTGTCATACTTGAAGATTATCTCCCCAGTGTTTGCCAAATGTACATTGTTGTTTCCTTTAGTTTTTGTTCAAAGAATTCCTCCTTCCCTCCTTTTCTCGACCTACCTAAGACCTCTTCATTCTTCATGACCTTATTCAAATTCGAATGCCCCTGCCTTTTCTAGCAGTACTTAATAACTGTGTACACCGTTCATCCCATATAATCTTTAGGAAGGAACTCTTTGAGTGTTCACTTACACTGTTACCTTTTATCTAATCATTACAGACATCTTTATGTCACTCACAGTGCCTGACACATTTTCTATGGATCTAGTAGGAAGGCAGTATAGAAGATAATGTCCTTCTTAATGGATAATGGGTTAAATACACTATTGATAAATGTAGGGCATGGAAGGTATATGAAATGGACAAGGGACAGTAAAAAGTTACTTTTTTTCCTCAGTGATGTTCACTGATTACACATTTTCAGAAAGAATTAGAGGGAAAATATTTTGTTTCTATAAGCAATTCAGAATCATATCTAACAGTAATCCTTGATGAGCAGCATGAAAATCTTTGACCTTTTTCTTAGGTATCAGAAATATTTCCCACTGACATGTATTTATTGAGGAGGATAAAAAGATGCACTTTCCCTCCTGTTTACATTTATAATTTCACCCTGAAAGACAGATTTTTTTAACTATCTTCATTATACCTTATTTGAAAAAGAGAGTTGCAATGCCATCTGGCTTGGAAAACAGAACAATTTAAGTGGTTGATTTTAGAAGTGAAGAATATCAGTGTCACCTCTTGAAAATAAATGTTTGAAATGTAAATAACCACTAAAAATGTATTAGTAAAGTAAGATTCAGGAAATGTCATGACCTGAAGTCAATTTGTGACCTAGATTTTATGATTTTACCTTTGAAATAGACAATTCACAAGGGAAGACAATCTGATCTTTTGAATCTATGATTGGAACAGAAGGCTTTGGTCTTTGACCTACTGAGGTGTCCAAGCTCATAACACGTAGTTTACTGTTTCCATTGCAACCGGAAACAACCTCCTCCTCTCTGGCAATTTCCTCCTCCTTTTTACATTTTATCTTGTTGAACTAAATGTATTTCTATAAAGTATATCAAACCCTTTTGGAAATAATGAAGCATAAATAAAATACAGTATGATCGAGAGATAAATAACAGGAAGATAACAGAGGAGAGGCATACAGACATAAATGAGGATGCCCACTGCCGTTTACAAGATTTATTAGACAAGGTTATCCAGGAGTGGCATTTGCTATTGCAGCCAGCCCTATAGTTATGATACTGGGAACTGTTGATACGTCTTCTATTTGTATTTTTTAAGATCCCATATCATCATTCAAGAACGTTTGAAAAATATTAATGGCAACAGCAAAGTAGCAACACCAAAGGCATACATCCTGTTGCAAAACTGTCCGGATTATAAATAGGAGCAGTATCAATAATGTTAGGACACCCGAGGGACTGGTCTATGGCCTTTTAAATCCTACTTTGGTAGGGACTGTCGCTACTATAATGTATTCAGGTACGTGTGTTCCAATTTTCTTTCAGCACTTTTTTGTCATATATATAAATTCGTAACGTAATATGTGTGTATATAGAGTTTTTGATGACTGCCCAAATAAAGCAGGGAATACACTTAAAGATGGGCTTAATGTTTTCAAGAACCTAAGAGATGTCAGAAACAATTTGTATCAGGTTTCACAGAGTTAGTAATTACAAAATAAGTACAACATAAAGGTATAATATGTAAAATTCCAATGTTTTAAATTTCTATTCTTTTATAATCCCAACAACATGACTGTATATTTAAGGTTGGAGCAATGAAAAATACAGACTTGGCCTAAGTTAGATAGATTGTTAGTTAGATAGATTGGTCTATAAACACATGTAAACATACTTATACATATGCATGTTTTCAAACTTATAAAAATAGTTTGAAGTTTATATTTTATTATCCCTATTTCCTTATTTTATCCATTACGAAAAATAAATGTTTTAATTTGAAATGCTACCTATCATCAATACTTTAAAATATTCTCTACTAATATGGTTCAAGTGTTGCTAAGTCAAAAGAGTGAGATGGCTAAGTAGTCACTGACAAAAATTGCAGAATATAGTTAAGAATGAAACGAGGCTAGCAGGTTTCATTTACTTATTATTATTTATTTGTCTTTGCTTCATTGTCGATGGAAATTAATAGTAACAGGGAAGCCATACATTTCCCTAAGTCTTAATTACAAGTAACGATTGCAATGCCTTTACTTCAGTGTTGCCAACCAGGTATTTGGTTGAAAGGGTATTGGATTGAGCTAAATCACACAGCAGAAATTGCAGTGACTACAGGTCAGTTCTTTCTCGGCTGGAATGATATCCATTCCCTTTGCTGCACCGCTAGGGTGCAAATCTAATTGTTGTAATCATCTTCTAAAAAAAGGCTAAATTGCTTCTGGTTGCCCATAGGAAAAGTCTACATTTATTAATTTGCCTAACATGTCCATAAAGATTAGCTCTTGCTGGCATCCAAGTAATGTTTTTTTTCTAGACTGTCTCGTATCCACTGTGTATTCCAGTCTAATATACTTTTATTTCAACTCAACAAATGTGTCACATTATCTCTGGCCTCCAGACATTTGCATACACCCTGCCCTCTGCTGGGAGTCATTTTCACTTCCACTCATCTCTTTTCTTCACTTGGTTCTTACTACTTGCTTCTCATTCAGGTATTGATGTAGTCTTCCCTTCCTCCAAAAAGCCTCATTTCCTAAAACGCTGTAGTTTGCTCACCCTGCACTCTGTAAGGATGGGATTGTGAGACTGCTGGTCTGAATTCCCTACAAGCCTCCCCATCAGTGAGTGTGTTTGCACACGCTTGTATTCTCAGCCCCCAGCAGACTACTTTGAACATAGTGCACGTGTAGCAAACATTCCAATGAATAAACCACCACATCCTCTGGAAAAAAACACACAAGTATGTAATTAGGCAACTAGGTGAGTTTAGGTAGTGATTAATTCCTTGACTAAACCAACCACTGGTTTTTTCAATAGGTAATTTTTGAGTCAAGTTTTCTGTTCCTGACACATAGTTGATCATTGGTAAAGGTTTGATCACCTGGCCCTTTGGTTAATGGAAAGGGAGAGGGCATAGGAGCTTAGAAGTTTTAGGCTTCTTAGAGGTATTCAGAAAACTAAATATTCTGAGTAATATAAGTTAACTTAATGTATGTTTAAGTTGGATTACAAAGAATTAAAACTGTTAAATATTATATAGTCAAGTGTAAAAGCTAGAATAAAAAATGTGATATAGGGCTTCCCTGGTGGCGCAGTGGTTGAGAGTCCGTCTGCCAATGCAGGGGACACAGGTTCGTGCCCCGGTCCGGGAAGATCCCACATGCCGCGGAGCAACTAAGCCCATGCGCCACAACTACTGAGCCTGTGCGTCTGGAGCCTGTGCTCCGCAACAAGAGAGGCCGCGATAATGACAGGCCCGTGCACCGCGATGAAGAGTGGCCTCCGCTTGCCGCAACTGGAGAAAGCCCTCATACAGAAACGAAGACCCAACACAGCCAAAAAAAAAAGTGATCTAGCATTTTAGCAGATACATACCCTTAAAATACTATTTTAACTGTATTTTTCATACTTCAAATGCAGTAATTCATTCACCTACAGCTCTTCAAAGGTTAATGCATCTGTGGAGGAGAAAATCACATGTGGTTCCAAGTAAAACTGGATCTCTCTGTTAATGTTCCAAATCCTCCTGTGCAGAATGGATTATTTGTGTGTGGTTTATGGAGATGGTCATTTCAAGGAAACATGTAGGCTCACAAGCATTGAGTAGCTCTCGCCGCTGTAGGAGATCTTTGTCTTAGTTTAATAGTTTATTTTTAGAAAGTCACAGAAATGCTCCATAAAGAGCAAAACAGCAACAGGAAAGCAGAGTTTAACAAGAATGAGCTATGACTAGAACTGTGGTTTTTGGAATAATACATTAGGTTTGTCATCAATTATGGATGAAATGTCTGGGCCATATTTTTCCACCCCATCTACCAGCGTCGCTTCCGTCATGTCAGAAACGATTATGGAAGTAGCACCTCTTCTGTCATAACTGTCTGGACCCAGAAGGGTATGATACCAGCAGAACAGCAATTAGCATCAGAAATCAGTCATCCTGAGGCTGTGTTTTCTAGAGTTCATCTAGAAAGAAATAATCCTCCAGTTGACGGTGTATGCACATATACACACGCTGATCTTTATTTGTACTCTGTTGAATTGGAAACCTGGCATTTTCCACTTGTGTCTGAAAGCAGAGCAAATCAGTCTAGTTAAACAACCCTGAAAATAGGAATGTGGCATCCCAGTGACACACAGGAAAACAATTAGATTTGAAGTACTTTTTAAGGTTAACAATCCATATTAACATATATACATTTATTAGCTGATTATGTAGTTTGTGCAAACCTACTATAGTTGTTATATTGCTGTTCTTTAACTGTCACGTAGCAAAGTTTACTAAAATTTTATGCGTAAACAATCGAGAGATTTTGGACAAAAATAACAATAACAAAGGAGAACAAATCTTTCCAGAACTAATTTTATATATCAGATTTTTTGACACTACTAGAGCTAATATTTTCATTAACATAGTCGCTAAACATCTAAGGCCATTATTCCTAAAATGCAATTTAGATTTATAAAGTAATCATGTTAATATAACTTCTTTCAGTTTATAGATGACTCAAAGAGAAAAAAATATATAATTGAACTATTTGACAACCATTGTTTCTGCAGTCACACATAATTTGCACATGCTTAATTTGTGGAAACATTAGGAAGACTTATTCCTTGAATCTAAGATTGAATCTACGCTTTACAGAAAAAAGTAGCAAAGTTCAAGAAAACCCTTCCTTGTCATGGCTTTAATACTGGAATATTTCAAAATCATTCTTTTTTTTGACAAGAACTAGACGCATTTGTTACAGTTCATAAAGATAAAAGATGAAAATAGGCATTGAAGAAACTTACAAGGTCAAAATACAACCCCAAACGTGTTTGCAGCTTCTTTACCTGCAGATTATATAACATTCGGAAGACAAAATCCCTGTTCTTGAAGAACCTACAATCTGGATGAGAGCAGATAAGAGACAGTACATCTTACTGCAACCTGTGTTGTCCGGGTATTCTAGAAGTCACACAAGCCAACTGTGGCAGAATTTCCAAAGCAGCCCAGGTCCCTTCTGGTTAGGAGTCAGAGAAAAGTTCCCAAGGGTAGTGGTTCATCTTACGCCAGGCTTTTTATTAATAATGATTCCTGCATTCCACCTTCTGCATAGGCAGTCCTTGGGAAAAAAACTAACAATTGGTGCTTCTAATAGATATTCTGTTGCCTTTGCCCGGAGGCTCCTCTATGGCCGTGTGAACACCAAGAAAAAAAATAAAGACCATCTTTCGCTAATGTTCGTGTGCAACCCAGAGCCTGGCATATCAACATGCAACAGATACTCCTTTTGTTTGTTTACATCTTTAACAACATAGGCTGTGCTGAATTATCTTTGCTGACGTGAGAGGTATCTGTCAGTGCTACCTGTTCTTCAACACAAGTACGGCAGTGGCTGAGCCTAATAGCGCTTACAAATTGGCAGTTTGTATACTGTATTTGAACATACAGCTCTCACCGTGCATTTGTGGATTAAAAAAATCACATGAGTATGTTTCTTTGCTGGCTTTAAGAAATCAGTGTAATCAAGAACTATTATATAACCAGGCTTCCCTCAATTCAGAGGAGCCTTTAAAGAAGGTACTGTTTGACAGCTGTTTTCACGTGATAGGCTGAAGTGTCTTTTAACCTTCAATGGTCTTTAAGCAGAGACATACTTAATAGGCACTTGCTCTTTTAATCATGCAATAAATATAACGCTTTCATTTACAGCTTGCTTATTAGCCCTCAGCTGTCTTTATGGCACAGATCACCGTGCAGGAATACCGTAGCATAGACTAAATGTGAAAATGCTTATGAAGAACTAGAATCCAAATTATTCAGTCCGGGGTTAGTTTGCCACATAGGTGGTGCCTCAGGTTCTGAAGGCTACTGTGACAAAGTGCTGCAATCAATGGCTTAAAACACCACAAATTCATTATCTTATAGTTGTAGTGACCACAGGTCTAAGATGGACCAGGGGCACCGCGCGCCTCCTGGAAACTCCAGGGGAGAATCCATTTCTGTGCCGTTTCCAGCTGCCAGAAGCTGCTGGTGTCTCTTGGTCTCTGGCCCTACAGCTCTCCTACCTCTGCTTCCAGGGTCACACCTGGTCTGATTCTTGGCTTCCTTGTCCCTGTTATAAGGACCCTTGTAATTATTCTGGATTACCTGCATAGGAGCAATGTAATCTCCCCATCCCCAAACCCTTAGTTTAATCACATCTGCAGTGTCCCTTTTGCTATGTGAGGAAACATACCACCACGATTCCTGAAGTAGAATGTGGACATTTTTGAGGTGCCATTATTCAGCCTAACTACTGTATGTATATAGATTAATTTAGTGAAGAGATTTCTCCCAAGTGAGGGCAATTTAGTTACCTCTTCTTTTAGCCCTTGGTCTATGAGGTCTTCTTAGGGAAGGAGAAACCATGAGTAGAGGAGACAGGCAGTACTGGTCTCATTTCTATCTGGAAAATCCATAGCCATCAAGAGTGCATGTTTCCATTTGGGTTAGAAGGATCAAGTCTACTCTCGTTAAATCTTTATGTAGTTATATTTGCTCTCACAGTTTAAACTCCTTTTGGAACAAATAACCAAATTACCTTAGAGCATTTTTTTCAGGTCAGACTTAAAAGAGTGACTTGTCAAGTCTTGATTTTGCCACTGTTTTCCTGAGGTTGTCAGAAGTTGTTGTGAACATATATTTCTTACAATTGATTTGATTTGAAAGAGAATACGTAGTCTAAAACTGAGTGGTCACTCTTGAAAACCCAACATTCTTATTTTGCTTGAAATTGATTTTTTACTTTGCCATTGTCAGATTTCCTAATTATTTATGTTCGACATATGATTTAATTAACTTTATATATATACTTATGTTCAAGCTGTTTGTTGAGGATATGAATTTCTCTTTGCTTTACGTGTATCCTTGTTTTTTTAGGTGATAACTTTCATTAAGGTTGGAAATCATTGTCTCTTTAATACTGCAGTAAAAAGTCCTCCTCTTACAAGGATATTTTTCTGATACTTCATCTCCATGCTTTGTATCACAGAAGGACACTTATAGTAATAAATACCCCACTTGTCTTTAACTTCAGAATATAAATAGGAAGTATCCTACTCTGTTTATTTGGTTTATAGATAACTAACAGTCTTCTAACATTTCAAAATGTTATAACTTCATTTATAAACATTTACTTTTCTTGATAGTCAAGCTACTTTCCAGGGTGTTTTATGATCTACAGTAAAAACTTTTGGGGGACAAATTCCTCAGATGTTTCCAAACTAAGGTTTAGTTAACATTATATATGTTGAAAATACACGTTCCATTTAATGACTAGTGTCATTAAATATTCAACGTTTCCCTTAAAGCTTGAAAGTGTCAGACACTTTGGAGAATGTTCATGTGAGGTGATTATTTTGTGCTAGAAATATAGAAACAGCATTTTAAAAGAAAAGTGAGTTTTGTGAATTGCCTGTATTTGCCTTAATCAAAATGTGAAATGTGTTCCACTTGATCCTTGTAAATGGTTTCTTTGGCATTTGCCACAGTGGTCATTAAATTAGATAGAAATAGCCTAATGTGTATTTGGATCCTTTCCGTTTTTCAGAACTAAAGAAATGGTGCTGGCTGCTTTTCTGCTTTCTGAGCCTCTGCAAGAGCAAATGTGCTCATAAAATGCACGTTAAGAGTTCTTCAATTATGTTCCTGTTTCCTTTAGCAGCCTAGCTTCTTCATAAGCTTTTTCAGGTGTTTCTGCTCTATATTCATTTAATTTCTTCAACTTTTCTCCTAAGCTTTCATCCTGATTTAAATGAAATCCTGTTACAAGTTACAGTCGAATTATAACCAGGCTCATTCACTAAGTATAAGTCCTTATATGAACTGATTTCACTACTTTGGAGGAAAAATTAATGTGCATTTAATATCTTAACTTTTTTCAGTTTTCAAGAAAACAATTGATGTTTCATACACACATTCATGTACAGACACATATAAAAATATACACAAATATTTTAATCACCAAGTAAAGTTCCGAAGATTTTCTATTCCAACCCTCTCTTTTTACATATTGCTCAAACTAGGTATTCACATACCTTAAGTGAGGTGAGAACAGCTATAGCACCAGGATTCTGATCTCTTTAGGTTAAGTCCATTTTCTGGTCAATTATGCTGCCTTTTTGACAACATGTACAGTGAAGGATATACAGCCTGATTGCACATGATGCACCCGGGCTGAAGGCCCCATTGACTCTGTACAGAACGTGACACTCCATCGAACTCCTGCTGCAGTTGTCATCGTGACCTGTCACTAGGCTGACACTTAGGTAGCATATGCCTCATACAGTATGAGTCCAGACGGAATGTGATTTTAATTATATATATATATCATTTTCTTTATCATTGATATGTAATACACAAGTGATGGATAAAATAATGAATATGGATCAAATTGTTTATGGTCATATTCCCTTGTCTTTGTTCACATCTTCCATGCTTATTCACTTCTTTTTAAATGTCTGATCATTTCATGATTTGGATTTTTGGTCCTTGAGCCTGTCTTCTTCCATCGTTAGCGGTTTTTCACCAGTGTCTTTTTACATTTTGCCATCTTGAAGGATTTTATTCTTTTTTTTTTTTTTGAAGGATTTTATTCTTTAATATATTTCTGTATTTTTTTTCTTGCTTTAGGTTCATAATCATAGTTTGTGTTCCTAGCTTTATCTTACATGTTTCAATTTAAAGCTGAAGTTTCAATAGTATAGTTTGAGCCCTGGCAAAAATTCCTTATTTTTTATTAACTTAATAAATGTTCCCTAATTCATGAGCACTACAATCAGTAGTAATAAAATAGCTCAAGGTTCGTGTAGTGTAATATGTGAAATCAACCAGAGGTGGGATTAATACTTCAGGTCTGGTACATGGTTACAGCTATGTGATGTTGAAAAAGTGACTTAGCTGCTTGTAATTTAAATTTTCTTCTCTGTATCATGGAAACAATAGCACCTAACTTAGAAAGAGTATTGTAGGAATTAATGAGACATTCTTTAACAAGATTCCAGAATGCATGATATCTTTTTACAGAGTGGCTATTTTTCACTCACTAATTTGAAAATATAATTTATTAAACAAAATGGGAGGTGGTCTGAGCAATCAGATACTGGTTCACATGTTTAAAGGCCCAGGCCAACGGGAAAAATTTTTTTGAATGGTGTAACCCCCTCTGCTTCCAAACTTTCAAAAACTTTTTTTTTCCAGAAAACTTCAACCTTTTCTCAAAGGGAATAATCACCTTTTGGAATTGTCCTCATCCTTTTAATTTACGTACATCTTACTAATTCTCAGGTCCTTCTCCATAGATTGTGAGGAGATGCTAAATTTTTATGTGTGAAATTTGTGAGATGTTCAAAAAATAACAACCAACCATTATTCTAGGGCTTTCTATTTCTCACATCCTGATTGTGAAATATTGAAAGCATTATCACCCACATATGTTATTTATTTACTTGTGAATTTGTTTAGTATTCACCTTCCCCCTAATGCAAGTTGCATGAGGACAGGAATACTGCCTGTATTTATTTACCACACTTTCTCCAGTACCTAGGAAGACGCATAGCACACTGTTGAAGTTTCATTAGTATATACTGGATGAGTGGATGGATGAATGCATTTCAAATATTAGATATTCCTCTATAGACATTTGAAAGACTAGTTTGCAAGCATTAATCTTTCTGGAATAATTTAGATAAAAGAAGATTTCTCAAATCTAAAGCAATCCTTGAGATTTTGTGGAAAAACACAGGACTAACCATTTTGTTATCTTTCTTCAATAAAAATAATGAGGTTTGTTAAATCTAAGCAGAGAACTTAGCCCAATTACTAGCTACTCAATAAATATTAACTATTAGTCATTAATTAGTTTATTAATACACTTAAAATCATCAGGCCTTGAAATGAATTCTTTAAAACATCGGTAGTGTACAAAAAGAGTTAAGAATTTTATCATAACAAGGTAAATAGCTAAGAACTGCCTCAAATTTCATGTGTGTCTAATACTTAACTCCATGGACAGCTTTGCTTTTAAAATATAGAAGAAGATATTTCAACTTGATTATTAAGCGTGATTAAGGTTACTTCTTATTTTGCAAGGTACAGCATTATTAGAGATTTTTTATAAAAACAGCCATCAATAATGATGAATTTAGATGCATCCAAAATGAGTTAATTAAAATAACAGCAGAATTTCACTAATGATCTTGCTATAAATGAGTGGCAAATACTCACCCTGAGCTTGAACATGTTACCTTTTAAACTGCCCAGTGTATAACACAACAAAAATTAAACTGAAATAAATTAATACTTTAAAAGGAGTAATTGCCATCTGGTTTCATCAGGGGTGTTAATGTACATGAAATGCATCTTATAAAATAGCAACAGCTGGCAATAGAATAGTAATTTCTTTGACTGTACTTTTTAAATAAAGATTAACTGGACGCAGTGATTTAATGTAACAGTAGATGGAGTTGAAATTACACAGCTGATACATGTATTGGAAATAATGGCCTGTATACAAATTTCCAATTTTATTTGTAATTATTTTACAGTTTTCATGTAAATAATTCAGTTGATGACTTTAAATCAAATCTTAACTAGATTAAGATATATATTTAAAAGAAATATGAGATATTTCTTTTAAATATATAAAAGATAGTTAAAAGTTATTTCTTTTAAGTAAATATGAAATATATATTTAAAAGAAAAATTCTTGATAATTCCCTGGCGGTCCAGTGGTTAGGACTCAGTGCTTTCATTGATGAGGGCATGGGTTCCATCCCTGGTCAGGGAACTAAGATCCCACAAGCTGCGTGGTGTGGCAAAAAAAAAAAAATTCTTAACTCTGAAATCTTTAGGGAAGTGATAGTAGATTTAAGCTACAAATAATACTGTGCACGTTTCAAATAATTTCAATAATATTTGAAGATAAAAACTATCGATTTAAAAATTCACCAAAGGTATCCGTTTTTGGACTTACATTTTTGTAATGCATAGGGAATGGATCATTATGGAAAAATTTGAGAGTGCCATTAAAAATGTGTCCCTTACATTAAAATGAAATAAAATTTCCTACCAATACATGCTATGGTGTTATTTTGCAGTTTAATATTAAGTACGATAGAGTATAACGTTCTTCAATGACCTTGTTAAAAATAACTAAAATGTGAACATTATTTTTAAATGAAAACATTATTTAATCATTTAAATGCTAAATCTTTTGATATAGTTATAATCATTTTCATTGAGAAAGAGATTTATTGTTCCTTTTATGTCATTCTCATTAACTTGTGTAAGACGTGCTTATATAACTTAACTAAAATGTAACAAGATTCTTCGCCTTTCACAATGTAATTTACAGAAGAGCAGGAGATAAGCCAATACTCAGTATTACACTGAAATGAATCATCACTGATAACTGCACTTCTTCCTCTCTCTGCTTAGCTTTTTATCTTTTCTCTTTCTAATGTATTTGCGGATGATGAGAAATTCGAGATGGATTCTGTTCTAACAATTATACAAACTGCTGCGCTCCCATTTCCTGACAAACTAGATTTGGGCTGAAAGGGGTGAAAAAAGGGCACAGAATAAGAACTTCCTTTCAGGCAGAGTGTGAATGTTGGGAAAGAACCTGTTGGCTGGACAGTAATTTGGGAAGATGGGGAAAAGGAGAACTAAGTCCCTGCTGTATACAGTATTGCACATTGTACATTCAGGGCAGAGCCCTCATTCCTGTAGCAAAAGCTGTAAAAGAAAGTAAAATACATGCGGAGCTTAGCAGAGTAGCAAACAGTAACTTATTGTTTCATTAATACTGCTAATATTTTAAATACTCTTGTTAATATTTATCTTAACTACTGAAACTACCTTGATTTTCCCCTGATGGACTATGCCAGTTGACTTTGGCCAGGTGAATACACGGAGCTAGAAACTTTATAGAGTTACGGTACCTAGTGTAGTTACGGATGGGACTGAATCAGATTCATCTCGCTGCTTTGCTTGCTTGATTTCATTTATCCATTCACTAAGGATTTATTGATAGACACTATTCTAGGTGACTTGGATGCCAGCATAGTGAAATAATCTTGTCTAAAATAAACTTTGAGTCCAACATGTGCGACCTTCGATGCAACGTACAATAAGGGCTTTGGTATTCAGCGTGTACGTGGCAGTGTGGAAACTCAGGAGGGAGTGCTTTATTGCCTGGAGAGATCAGTCAAGTCCATTTGGACTCTGAGCTTGCAGTAGAGGTTCAGCATTTGTATGGCCGGATAAGACATTCTTAGCTGAGGAAGCATTATGGGCGAAGACAGGATGAGAGAAAGTGTGACTTATTCAGGGATTTGAGTGAATCGAGAGTGACAAAGGAAATGTATTTACTTTTCTATTTCCCTTCTTTATTTTTTAACTCCTTCTATTTACTGCCTCTGCAGCTGGTCTGTAAGTAACCTTGCTGGTATCATTCAGATTCCAGTATCATTCACACATTGCACGCTGGGAAAACTGAACCCTCTGACATTGAATGGTGGTTCTACCTTGGAGAGGATTTTAAGTTGTCTCTACTAGTTTTCTACCATTGAAAGAATAGAATGGTTACTTCATTTCAAGGATATAGATGATATTAATAAAAGATGTAGGAAATGTTGAGGGGAAACGTTTATGATTAAAATTTGGAAGAGTGATCTTTTCATTCTGCTCTTATAAGTGACCTTCAACAGTTTAACTCATGGATTTCCTTGTTGCAGTTGTTTGAGGTGAGCGCTAATTTATTTATTTATTTATTTATTTATTTATTTTTGGCCACGTCGGGTCTTCGTTGCTGTGTGCAGGCTTCTCATTGCGGTGGCTTCTATTGTTGCGGAGCACGGGCTCTGGGCGCGCCGGCTTCAGTAGTTGCAACGCACGGGCTTCAGTAGTTGTGGGACGTGGGCTCTAGAGCGCAGGCTCAGTAGTTGTGGCACACGGGCCCAGCCACTCCGCGGCATGTGGGATCTTCCCGGAACAGGGCTCGAACCTGTGTTCCCTGCACTGGCAGGCGGATTCCCAACCACTGCGCCACCAGGGAAGCCCAAGCACGAATTTTTAGAGATGCAGTTTATTTAGTCATGGGAAAGGTACAGATGATAATCCTGTCAGCAGTTTGGAGAGAAAAATGGATACCTTGAGACAAGGCTATTGTGTAATCCTCATGCTTGCCTAGAAACATATTGCCATGATGCTGGGGTAGCAGAGAGCTTAATTTCTAACTTTTTCTAGGTCTTGAATTTGTTACTGGATGTGCAGTAGCTGTGTGATTGTTTGGAGTCATGACGGGCCTGATTCACTTCTGGTTTTGCACCGATTGGAAGTTAAAAAAAAAAATTAAAAAATCCAGCAATGCTTTGGAGTTGTTGGAGAACCACATGCAGATGACATGTTTCTTGCATTGATCAGAATGCGGAATTGACTCTCAGTATCTTAGAAAAAATGCTTAGAAGATTCAAGCAAAGAAATTTTATTGTTTATGGAGGAGCTTAGGCAAAGAGCTTTGAAATATCTAGGATGATGGTATGCTTCCAAAAGAGACAGGCGCTTAAATATTTAGGACTGAAAAGGTTGCCTATGTTCTCTAGTAGAAACAGATTGTAGTGATGCTTCGTGTTTTTGTCTTGTTAAATGGAAAATGTAGAGTACAAAATTTCTGATGGAAGAGGTGAGTGATCTGGAGTTTTAGGTACTGTGCTTGAGAGCACAGGTTTGCAGACCATGGCCTGTAGGCCAAATGCAGCCACTGCTTGTTTCTGTATGGCTTGCAAAGTGTTTTTTTTTTTTTTTTTACATTTTGAATGGTTGAAAAAAATATTTTGTCACCTGTGAATTTCGTATCACTTTCACGTTTTAGTGTCCATAGGTAAAGTTTTATTGAAACAGAGCCACTTCCTTTACTCACATGTGGCCTATGGCTGCATTTGCACAGCAACGGCAGAGATGAGCACTTGTGGACAGTCAATACAGGCTGAAAATCCTCAAATATTTAGTATGCGGCCTTTGACAGAACATTTGCCAACCTCTGCTTTAGAATCAAGGAACTATACATAATACTCAAAAAGGCTTCAGAGAGTTCAGAATGCAAAGGCATTTGTGTAACTTCCTCTAGGTTTCAGTTAAAGTGCAAAGAATTGTATCCGAAAGCAAAGATAGAAGGAAATTTTCTTTCACTTCTCCTTTGTTAAAACCAGTGAGTATATATATTTTTGAGCCTGGAAGTCCATAGTTTACAGAAACAGGGACGTGAAAGTGGGTGAGCTCAGCATATGGATTTACCGATGGCTGGGTGGTTGGAATTCCGCACAAGGAGAAACAATCAACAGCTAGCAGATGGCCAGCATCAGCAGCAGTAAGAAGAGGTGAGCAGAGCTGTATGTATCACCTCTCCCCCACTGTTACTATCCGGAAAGCCAAGCATCATGTACTTCAGACGTCAGAGCTGCAATTCCCGTCTGCAGTAGGTGTTCTGTCCTTTATAAGCAGATTTAAAAAACAAAACAAAACAGGTTAAGCTCTAAATAACAGAACTAAATCTTAGGAAAGTAGATCCACTTTATCTCCAACTGAATTGCAGTATACTTGTCATAGTGTAGTAGTTCTCAGCACTGAACACAAAGCTGAGAAAAAGTTCCAAAGAAAACCACTGGACAGTGTATAACTTCACTTCAGGGTCTGCTGACTAACTCAAATGGCTGAAAGTAACATCAGTAAATAAGAAGGGTATTACCAAATCTACTTACTCTATTCAGAATATTCAGTTACATTTAGGTGTTGTGGTTAGGGGAAAAAACAACATAATTTCTGTAGGTAGAGCCTTTTGTTTTCTGAGAAAACCAAGTTATATTTTTTTTCCTAAGGTTTTTTTCCTATGCTAAAAATAAAGAAAAAACTTTTTCACGGGGAATTTATAGATTCTCATTCTCTGAATTTTTCTTTTTAAGGAAGGTGTTGATTAGTTCTGTTTTACTTTTTTGATAAACCTCCTTCTCCCCTCAAAAGGGGCACAGGGGATTGATGGAAAAGATCCTCCCAATTTACTTTCAACAGTTTTCCCTGGAAAATAGTGTCCCCCCCCCCTTTTTTTTTTCCTTAACACTCTTTCCTTCCTCACTTTTCACATTCAGGAACTACTTAAATACAATTTTCTGATGGCTGAGTATCCAGTGTAGTTTGTAGTTTTTTGGAATAAACTCTCCCTCTTTTCACCTCCATGCTCTTCTAAGCACAGCAGTGTATTGTATTGAAGCGTGAGACTGAATAATCTCTGACCTCTCGCTGCCATAGAAAGTCTCCCAGAGGGACTCTCCGTGCTTTCACCTCCAGACCTGGGACCCTAGTGCCTTTCTGTTGGTAACCTAGGCTTAACATTGCTTAGGGCCACCTACCTTTCTGAGAATGGTCAACAATACAAAGGAAGTGAATGTTGAAAATATATAAAGGTCCCACACCGGGTAAGGGTTCTTTAACCAAGTGGTGCCATATAATGATCGAATTCAATACCAAATGAGTGTTTTAGCTAGCATGTTTTCAACATTTCTCTATCGTTCCATCTCGTCATTTAGCAAATTCTTGTTTAACCTGAAACAGATGCAAGGGTATCAGGATGAAGGGGTGTTTCTGTAGGCAGGCTTCCTGGATGCGGTCTGTTGAGCATTGTGAAAAGAACAATTCATGAGGACACGTGATGCTTTTCTTTTCCCTTGCATGTTTTTAAAAGCTATTTACTATTTTTACTGAAGGACCCTTGTGCTGGCCTCCAGGTTCGGGGTGTGTGCAGTGTGATGCGCTCTTTTTGAAATTGTGCACGTAGAGAAAGGTCACTGTTTCTCCCTTAGAATTGGTTTTATTTTGGTGAGGTATGTAGGAAATAGATGGTGAACACCTGGGCTTGGGAGGTTGCTACATGTTCTTCTTAAGGCACCTCTAGACATTGCTTCCCTCAGCATGCATTGGGCCAAAAAATTATTTTGTTGAAGCCTTTTGAAAGCAAGACTTAATCTGTCTTACCGGTGATGCATCATTTAATTCTTAGACACAATTATGTTAGGTTTGGGAATATTGATCTCTATTGCTGTATTCTATTATTGGTTGTATCCTCTCCTTTTATGACCAAGGCCACATTCTATAATTATTTTGTATGCCCCCCCATCCAAAGGTGAACAATTTTAATAAGTCATTTCTTACCTGTCTGAATTCTCAACAAAGTTCCAAGAGAATGGCATCATCTATGCCATATGCATTTAAAAATAAATTTTCAAATAACTCATAAGTTGAAATTGTAAGTGGAAATTAAAATGGAAAATACTGAGTACTGTGTAATAACAAATAAAACTCTACATCCAGACATGTAGAGTATATCTGTTACACAGTAGTAATATAATAAAATAGGTTATTAGCTCATTAATTTTCAGGATCTCTTCTTTTGTAATGTAAACATCAAGGCTATGTTTTATTTTTAAAATCACTTTAGCAGCTTTTCTGGTTCTGTTGTTGATTTGTAACTTAATAAAATCCCAGTCAGAAACATATCTAAATGATACCGGTTGTAATTTTTTGAATTCCTTTACTGCCAAGTGTAAGGACTTTTTTTTTGGTAAACATTATTTGTGCACTTGGGAAAAATGTGTTCTTCGGTTGTTGAGGACAATGCTATAAATGAGTGACAAGGGAGGCTTATTGCCTTGAAAATTATCTATAGACTTATTGACTTTTTTTGTCTGATTAGTTATTTAGAGACATTTGTTAGAATCCACTGAACTAATGGTAAATTTGTAAATTTCTCCCTGAAGGTCTCATTTTGTGGTTTATGTATGTTCAAGACATAATAATAAACACATATAACTTTTTAGTTCATTGAACATTTTATCATTATATATTGATACCTTTTGTATCTACTAATTTTTCTTGCTATAGTTATTTGTCTGAGGTTTATATATCCATGAAACTTTCTTTTGGTTAGGATATTTTTATCTCTTTATGTGTCATGTTTTAAGCTTGTTCCTTGAAGTATATAAAACTGGATTTCTAAATGAAATATGTCCATCTTTACACCTTGAAGAATTTCATTTTATTAATTTTGGTCATCTCTCTATTTGAATATATTTTTATCCTCTTGCTTTGAGTTTCTATCCTGCTCACCAGTTTTCTTTAATCACCAGTTATTTTTATATCTCAGACATTTCTATAAAGGTTGCTTTGGTAGGGTTCAATACTATTAAAGCCTCTCAATTTTTTTTTGCCTGATTTTTTTTCACCCTCAATTTTGAAAAATGTCGTGATACACATTCTAGGTTAATAGAGCTTTCCCCCAGTGTTTTAAATACATAATTTAAAAAATTTGTAAATACTTTAAACTCAATTAAGTTTTAGATATTTTCAAGTGGGTTCAATGTTTTCCTGCCTTCATAATCGTTGCTAAGAAGTCCCAGCCAGTATAGCTTCGTCCAGTTTCAAAAATTCTACCACTTACATAATTAACATCACAGAGCTAGCTTAGAGAACATTTTTTTTTTTATCTTGAATGTTTTTGATTTACAAACAGTGTGAATTCAGTACCCAAATCTGTGTGAGGGTCAGCTTAGGTTTATCACTTCTTATAGAAGCTTTCTTTATTTTATTAAAAAAATTATAACCAAGGTCAACAGCAGGGTATACTGACATTGGTACTCTTGACATTTCGGGCTGGGTGATTTTTTTGTGGGTCAGCACTCTCCTGTGCATTTAAAAATATTTAGTAGCATCCCTGGCTCCTATCCCTAGATACCAGTAGCATGGTAGCATCTCCCCCTAGTTTTCACAACCAAAAATGTCTTGAGATATTGCCATCTGGCTCTTGAGGGATGGGGAAAATTTGGTCTCAGTAGAAAACCATTGATCAAGAGCAAAACAAACATGTTTCCCAATGGCTCTCCTTTGCCAAGTGTGTGCCTGTGTGTAGTTTTTCTTTCTAATTTGCTTTTTTTCTTTTTTTTTGTCATATTACAAAAAGGGAAGTTGTATATTTTGTGAGTATCATGAAAAACTCATTAAATGTAAGATAACAGTATTTTAAAGAAATTCCAGTAATTTGCTTTATAGAAGCCCAAATATTTAAAAGAGAAAAATGAGTGTTTAAGAAATGAAATACTTCAATAAATTATGTCACAGCTTGAAGAAGTATTTATAGAGTAGCTGTTATGTAGCTGGTATTAATATTCTTAGACAAGTTTGCAAATTATTAAATACGCTGGTATTACTACTACTACTAGTCAATCGTATTGTCACTATTGTAACAGTAAAATGCTTAGAACTTTGTAAGCAGGTATGTGTATAGGATGATTGTAAATAAATGAGGAATCAACTCAGCTATACATCTGAAGATACTGAACATCTATTAAATAGTACATATATGCCTAGTAATGCCAGATATACAGAAGTAAAACAAAGTTCCTGAAAAGATGACAGTAATTATATAAAAACAAACACATGCTTGTAATCAACAACACTTATCCCATTATAGTTTCAGTCAAATATAGAAGAATTTGTGAATATGTACAGCAGGCAAGCCATGGAGCTAACAAATATGTTTTTGAAAACCTTTTTTTTTTTTTTTAGAATTCCTTTGGACCATAAGATTTCTTTAGAGACTAGTTGAGACACAGCCTAGATTTGTTACTAAAAACAAAAATTACACGGTTATGATAACTAAACTTGGAGTTCCTCATGTTTGTCTCTAGTGTAGCAAACATATGCTGAATTTTGCTTCCCAGACACCATTTCCTGTCATTCTAGGTAACACAACCGCCGTTGTTGTCTGAGTTATCCGTCCCCTCCTGGCTGGCTCCCTCACTGTCAACACCGAGGTGCCTAAGAGAAACCAGCTGCTCCAGGGGTGGGGCTTACAGGTGAAACCTGGTAAATGTACTCAGGAGCGAGCATATCACCTGTAATGGTCCAATCAGAGTGAAGCTTAGGAATTGTTTGCTGTTAGTAGAAGAGACCCCTGTCAAGGAAATACTGACATTTTGTGACCTTGAGAAGAGGGCATCCCGAGAACGCAGGCAACAATAAGTGGATTAATTAAGACAGTGCTACCTGCTGTAACAAACTCGATCTCTAGAGCTTGGTGTAATAGAAGTTTATTTTTCACTCCCTTAAATTCCAGTTGGTGGGAATGGTGGTGGTGGTGCTTTTCTCCATGAGCCCAGATTGGTGAAGGGCCCATAGTCAGCATCTGTATTGTGCAATTTGCAGCCCGCTTGCTGGTGGAGGAAGAAGGAGGTTGGATGATGGTGCCTGAAGGATTTTAACGAGCGACGCACACACGCTCTTGTCCAGAGTCCAGTTCGTGGCCACGTTAAGTGCAAAGGAGATTGTGTAATACAGTTTAGGTGTGTGGTCAGGAGGAAAAGTAAACCAGCTTGCTGAAGGATTAGTCATTCTGTGTCACATAAAAGATGCAAAACTGAAAGATGTGTCTTGACACCGTCATATGAGCCCTGGATCAAGACAAGCCTAAGTCAGAAGAACCCTGAACTATTCAGTCACTTAATCTAATAAATTACCTTTTAAAACTTAAGTCAAAATTAGTTGACTTCAATGAATTTCAGTCACTTACAATATAAAAATTCTTAACCGATACACATAGCAATATATCATCGTATAAAAATAACACGTTATTAGTACATGTTGGTAGGAGGAATGCATATATGTACCCCTCCCCCATCTCAAATCATATTTGCCTAGAATGTTAAATTAACTATTTTAATTCATTCCTTTTATCAAACTACCAGAATCACTACAAATTTTAAAGACAAAGGCATACATTTTGTTAAAACTCTAATTGGATATGGTGATTTTTAAAAATTCAGAACGTTTAGAAAGAAGAGGGGCTATTATATGGCCAGAGAAAAAGAAGTGCACCTCTATTCTCTACAGCATCCGAAGACACAGGTCCTGGGTGTAGGCTGGTGTCAGATGAGGCATTCCAGAAGTCATTCCGTGGATACATTTCTAAAACAAGAAGCAAAACTCCAAGTACAAAGATATTTTGGTTAGAATCCAGAAAGATAAATATTGAATCTATGCATTGAAATATTGAAATACTATATTGAACCTAATTGAGACTGGGTTTGTACTTTTTTTTTTTTTTTTTTTTTTTTTTTTTTTTGCGGTACGCGGGCCTCTCACTGTTGTGGCCTCTCCCATTGCGGAGCACAGGCTCCGGACGTGCAGGCTCAGCAGCCATGGCTCATGGACCCAGCTGCTCCGCGGCACGTGGGATCTTCCTGGACGGGGGCATGAACGTGTGTCCCCTGCATCGGCAGGAGGACTCTCAACCACTGCGCCACCAGGGAAGCCCCTGGGTTTGTACTTTGAAATTGATGTGTTAACTAGAAGCATAGGATCAAAGGGAAGGAAGGTCAGGATACGCTTTGCACCTGGTGATTCAAGTAACTCACAAGCAGAAGAAAGTGTTTCTTGGCCTGTATTTTGAGTTGTATGGGCAGGCATGCCTGCTTACATGCAAACTCCACACTGAGCTGTTAGGACACTCTTATAAATGTTAACGGTCACTGTAAATTTGTGTGTGGGGGGAAAATAAAGTATAGGGGCTTAATTTTTCCAGGTGTTGATTTAGGGATACCATGATTGATGACACTGTGTCCCTTACAGCATGCAGAGGTAATTAAGGTTGTTGGCCCTGGTAATTTAGGTCGAATCTTGTAATCCATGGTAAGACTTTTCTGGTTTATGTTGGTGATAGTTGTGTTATACCACCCAAATGCTCAGAAACAATGGCCAATCAGTTCTTGGCTTCTTATCTACACACTGTAATGTCTGATGAGGATCTCTTAGTTCAGTTAAACTGAAATGCAGAAAAGTTTTCCCCGTTTAGTCATCAGGGACAAAGATCTATAATGTTGAGTGCTTTGTTACTCAATACAGGAAACTCGTAAGTCCTCGTCAAGCACCAGTCACAGATGTCTACTGATTTAAAAGGATTCATGCTATGGAGAGGGGTATATGCTTTGGAACCAGATAGTCTTAGCCTTGAATCCTGCTGCCTCTGCTTGACTCAGTGACTTATGTAACCTTGTGCCATCTACCAAATCTCATGGAGCCTCAGTCTGTGTGGAACGAGATAATCTCCCCTCACCTGGGATTCTTAAACATCATATAATAGATATGAAATGCCTAGTAGAGTGCTTTGCATACAGTGGGTGCTTCATACATTGTAGACGTTAGTCAGAATCATTCTGCTTCCAGAGAGAAGTTCAGATGTCCCAGGTGGGTAGCTTGTTTTTTGCCAGGGACAAAGCATGCAGATCCTTCAAGGGGTAGAATGCTAAGACAGTTGCCCCAAATTCTTCATGCAGTTCACTTAAGAGTTAGGGTCAACAGCCCAGTGCGACTGAGTGGCCCCAAGTGGTGCTTTTTGAGAATAAAAGATGGCCTCTCGTGGACTTGGTAGTATAGGTAGTAGTCTCATACACTTTGCTCTTTGAACTTCCCAATTTAAAGTGAAAATACAATTACCTATTCAACTTTTTTCCCCATCTCAACAGAAGAGGAAAATTGCATAACAGGGTTTTGTCAGAGTCAGCAAAATTACTCTTGTATGATCCCTTTTCAAGGAACTAAAAAAAAATAAACTGAAAAGCCTTTTCTTCCATCGCTAAGGACTGTTGATTACCCGTCTATATTCAGCAACCATCATTTGCACTTTATAGATAAGGTATTTTTTTTTATTGAAAAAGTATTCTTAACATTTAATTCTACAGTATGAGAAAAACATAGAAGGTAATTTGAGAATTAGAAAGAGAAGGTAATTCCTTCATCCTTTTTTTAAAGGATAAAGATTCTAAATAATGAATAATAGAATTTTACTCATGCTAAACCTTAGGAATAAAATAATTAGAAAAACAACTACAGAGAATTCTTCTTTCTACCTTCCATTCTTCTCTCATTTCAAGTACCCATCTTTTCACACTAAGTATTTCAAAAGCCTGTCAGGTTACAACCAGAATTATAAATTTTTCAGTATATATTCTATACCTAAGATAAATTTGTGCTTAGCCCTCAAATTACCATTTCAGTTACAATGCAAATGGACACATGCATGCAATTTTATTTAAATATATTACCTTTCTTTGACTATTGAATTGCCAAGGTGCTATTCTCTTCCATTTGTATTCTGCATTCAGGAACCAATATTTGCAATTATAGTGAATGAGAAATTGTGATTTGGCCCATAGAAGCTGGCTTCTTTTAATATCCTTTTTCCACTGTTAAACTCTGAATGATGTCATCAGTTTTGTTTCTATCATTTACATTTTTTCATTACCTGTAAGCAATTCCAAATATAATGTATTTTTTGGATTAAAGAGGCTCCGTGGTTCTTTCATAGTTATGTCAAAATTTTCACACTTCTGATTTTTACATTTTCTGTCATTGAAAGGAGGTGAATATATTTCCTGCAAAATTTATATATTATAGCCTACTTAATTTTTTCAAGCTGTCTAGTTCAATTCTCCCTTTCCCCCCTCAAGAAAACTATGTACCATCTAAACAATCACAATTTAGGATTGAATAGTGAGGAAATTTTCATAGCTCCATTTCCCCCAGAGCTTTGGACATTTAGAAGAATATATAAATTCTCTTACCTGTGTGAAAATCTTTTTTTTTTTCTGCTTTATGTAACTTCTGCCTTTTTACCCAAAATTTGGAAAACAAGAGGAGTAGGGATGTATAATGGCTAAAATCTCCCTAAAATGGCTATTCTAGGTGCTACAGTTAATCAGTTGTCAAGCCAGGAACTGAACTAAAACCAGACCTTGAACAAGTTTTTTTTCTCACTCTACGAGACAGATTTTGGTTTCTACATCTGAATTATTTTAAGCAAGGAAATAGTGTTTTGTTACCAGAGATAATAAAGCTTTAAATTTGTTAATTACATATAAGAGGCAGTAATATGGATGGCTTTTTTTCCCATTATTTAAGGCTTTTCATGGAAAATTCTCAATGTAGAGAGCTGTGTGTGGGGGTTTTACAGGGAAAATCGAGGACTCTTGCCATCAAAATACTTAAGTTACGTTTAGACAGCATGTGTGTATTTTCTCTTAGGTCAAACTGTAGACGCTAAATGCTTAAAGGCCAATCACTGACTTCTAGAAAAGAGCTCATTATTGAGTTTTCTGTTCTAACGTATACCTTACTTTTTGATTTTGCTCTAATGATCAAGTATTTTAATATCTACTTGTATCTCTCTATTGACCATGTGAAAATAACAGCATTTCTCACCTCTCTAATGTAGGCAGTTTAATAAATTATTAATATTTATCGAGTATTTTAAACTACTGCCTTAAAATGTGTACACTAACAGATAATGGTATGTGAGAAAAATGCTTCAAGGATGACCTCACCTGTGTTACAGTGTTGACCTCTGTACAGACTCAGACAATGGCTGATGGCTTTTTCCATGAAACCATAGTTAATATGTTTCTCCAACCCACTGTTTCTAAGAGTCTCCTTTTCAAGGAAACCCATCAGTATGCTTCAGAGGCACTTCCTCATTATCCCTTCTACTCATTGTGAATAGTCAGTAGGAATATATTTCAGGCATTCTAGAGATATATCCATTTCCCACTTTCCTCTTAAATTGTCTCTTGGAGTTAAGTAGAAGGAAATAAGCCAGCTAAGTATTCAGTTTACATGTACTCAATCAAAAATAGAATTTTACCCAACTCCAGATTTTCCAGGCTGAATAGGGGGAAATTCAGAGGCATGATAGCCAGAGTCAGATTAGTGAAAAAATATAGTTATACATTATATATACAGTGGGGCTTTTATAATATGAATTATACATTATGTTAATGAAAATTGTACAATATCTCTATATAGTTAATTCCCTTATATAAACTAATGGAAGGACTACATCAGAAAAATAGAGATAAGTGCAATATATAAAAATACTTTCAAATATGAAAAGAATACTGTATTGGTATTTAGAGTGAGGTGGTATTAGATCATTCCAGAACTTATAGCCATTCACTTAAAAAACACACACCATGTTTTAGCTGCGCTGAGGTATGCGTGTACACCTGAAACGATCGATCAGTCATACCCTTGCATTTCATTAAGTATTTATTGAATGCTCACCATGGGCTGATCACTGTGCTCAGAATTGGGTGCACAGAGATCAACGGAAAGCAATGTTGCTCTCAACAAGTAGCCAACATATCAATAAAATAGAACAGAGTCCTAAACGCTGTAAGAGAGCTACCGAAACACATATGAATCAGGAAAAGTGTCATAGAAATGATGGCAGGAGAGAGAGATCTTGAAGAATGTATAGGTTCTATATATAATAGAACACATGGTATATTCTGGAAGTATCAAGATGTTCTATCTGACTTGAGGGGAAAGATAGGAAAGAAATAGAGTTGATAATAAATAATCAAAGAGAGAATGGGGTTGGATTTTAAGGAACTTGAATGTCATGGTAAATTTGGTCTCCATGAAATGAGGAAACTGGCAAGGATTGCAAGCTATAGTGTGTAGATCAGTGATCCTTGAAGGGCTATGTGGAGGATAGTTTTGCTTCCCAGGCATCATTTGATAATGTCTAGGGACATTTCTGGTTGTCACAGCTGGTGATCTAATTGGCATCTAGTGAGTAGAGGCCCGGGGTGCTGTTAAGCATCTGCAATACGAAGGACAACCCTTAGAACAGAGAATACCTAGTCCAACACAGCAGTAGTGCTGAGACCCCCCGACGTGGCCTGTGGGACAGTCAGAAAGAGATGTCTACGGTGGACGGCTCATTTAGGAGACTATTGCTACCGTTCAGACAGAAAACAAAACCAGAACTGAGAGACTAAAGGAACTTTTGAAGGAGACCCAATAGCTAGACTTAAGAAGAAGAATCTATGCAACTTGGTAGCTTATGGAACGTAGACTGAGATAGAAGAGAAAAAAAAAAAAAAAAACACCAAAAATGACTCTGAAGTTTTCAAACTTGGGTAACTCTGGGGATGACTATGGATCTTACCAAGCTGGGAAAGCTACATGAGTTCAACTTCTGATATGTTGAGTTTGGGGTTTCAGTGGTTCATCAGATAGAGCTATATCCCAGGCAGTTATAGACTTGAGACTCAGGAAAAGTTTACTTACTCAGTCAAACATCAGACCTTTGAGTGCTTTAATCCAGGCATATGGAATCATACAACCATCAGTAAGACACAACAGGTCTCCTCATTGTCCTCACCACACTCTTCAGTCATAAAGATAGATCAGTGGAGCATATATACGGGTAGTATTGGTCATTTTTTCATAAGGAATTAGTTAAGTTTTTAAAAATATTAACATGAGATGACAGTGGTGCAGGAAGTATACAATCTCATTTAGTTCTGATGGGAGTACGGCCCAGTAAAGGGTTTTCAAGTGGTAATTTGTCGATGTATTTAAGATCCTCCTATCTCTTGGCCAAGTCATTTAAGTTCTAGGAAACAATCAGAGATGCATTAGAACTTTTCAGTGAAAAGACAGTTATCACAGCATGATTTATAAAAGTGAATAGTTAAAAAGTGATGCATGTGCCCCTAAAGTGGTATATTGTAAAATTGGTCGTCACAATTTCATAGGAGTTAACTCTAAGTGGACATGAGATTCAGGGTAGAAGAATGGCCAGTGGCATGTGGAAATATCCATGATTTAAGGCTAAATGAAAAAATCCAGTTATTTCTGAATGTCTTAGATAGGTGGATAGATACATATATAAATAAAAAATAAATTTAATGTGATCCTTAAGATGATATAATTAAAAGCGATGTGCATGTTCTTATTTTCTGTGTTGCATGAAGGATGATCAGGATGAAAGAGGCTATAACTGGGGAACATAAAAGCCTTCAGTGAAAAAATGTGGTGTTTTAACTCCATCCTGGCGTCAGCCAGAAGCCAGTGAAAGATTGTAAAGGGAGGTATAATCACTGTATCACACACTTGTTAATTTTAGAGCATAGGATTCTATGAATAAACACATCCTAATAATGGGTAAGTAGCTTTCTTTATAAATCCATATATACTGATTTTTTTTTTTTTAACTGAGACCTAACAAGGTTAAAGGAGACAAAGTACACAGGTTTAAAAAAGGCACAGAAGGAATTAGAAAATAACAAATCTGTGAAGGGCCACAGGTAGGCATAAAAGAGCCAACAGATATCTGGCAAAGCGGAGGGAAATGCCAGGACTGCAATTAGAGTTCCTTTTTGTCCAAAACATGTTCTCCATGCCTAAAACATAAGCAGCTTTAAGTTTCTGGAGGAAAAAAATTTACTTAGAATTCAGGGAACACTAGACTTAAATGAAGCATCAACACTCCTTGCAGTCACGCTGTTTTTCTAGCATTTGCCTGTCCCACACATAGAGATGACCAACTGCATCCTTCCTCCTAGAATCCTTGACAAAGCCTCCCATCCCTTCCACTCCAGGCTACCCTTTCCTACACGTGATGGAGAAATGTAAGTCACGGGACAACAATCTCCCCATTGTTCAATGTTAAGTGCAAACTTACCTACGTCTATACCAATATTTTCCACCTTCTTCCCGTTAAACAAATTCTCTCGGTGTTGTGGAGCCCATTTCCCTAACCTTATTCAAGGAATTCTTCCCCTTTGTTCTCCATCTCTTACCTTGTCTTAAAAAATATATGCTAGATTTACTTTATCCCTTGTTCCTCTCTTCTTATTAACTACTCCATTCACCCCAAACTGAATTCTTCCCCTAACCAATCCACTTAGGCTTTTCTCATCCAAGATAACAGTGGATTCTGCATTACCCCATGTTTCCTGATTATATTTGCATAGATTTTCCAGCAGGTTTCAACACAGTTGATCACTTCTTCCTCCTTGAAACACTTCCACGGAGCCAGTGCATCCTTTTGACTTTGCTCACTGCTTGTATTGGCATTCTTTTCTGTCTTTCCTCCACCCATTTTTTTGCAGGCCGAAATTCTGGATTCAGGACATGGTTTACCACCTTTCTACTTTTATCTCAAACTGTACTCATTTTGGGGTCATCAATTTGCCCAAGGTTTTAAATACCACCTAATTTTTCACAATTCCTGATTTTTTTAGGGCCAGCCTAGACCTCTGTTCTGATTTTTAGATGTGTGTATCCAACTTATTTTCCTTGGATGCCTTATAGACATCTCAAATAAAGCATGTCCAAACCAGTTGTAAACTATTTTCTCCCCCATCAAGGTAAATGGAATCATAACGGTAGTACAAATCAGTTGCCGAGAAGTTACTGCTTTGAGCACCCTTTTAATCACCCTCCTCATTAAATCTGTATGTAGTATGTGCATCGTTTCTCCAAAATATCTTCCACTCGGCCACTGTTCACCATCTTTACCAACATATTAGCCTAACGCAATTAGACTAATGCGGTGTATTTACTTAATGGCTTACATGTTTGTCTTTCTTGGCCTCTAGAATATTATTTTCTTAGGGCAGGAACATTATTTTGTGCAAAATTATACATGGGGTACCTACAAAAATACCTGACACCAGTGAGTTGTAAGGCTGTGTTTTTTCTCCCAATAGACAACTAAGGAGATAGTGTCAGTAAAATAACTGAATAGCACATATTTGAACATCAGGAGTTACATACTGAATTTGATAATGTTATCTTTAGTAGACCATATGGTACAGGTATTTTAGACATCTGCCAAATAAATCAGGACATGACACTGAAATATCTATAACTTACAAACCTATATCAGGTTTGAAGTGATTCAGAATACTAGAGTAACCTGGAATACTTTCCTATACATTAACTGTATTTTCCTATGTAGCAACTTGTATATTAAATCATATTGCAAATAATTGTATTTTGATAAAATTACAATAAGTGGCCTTGAACATGGCAATGATTTTAAAGGGACTGCGTTCAAAACGTGAAGAGAGTTTGGTTCCTATTCTTGTGATTTAAATTCAAATAGTTTGCATTGACAGCTCCCTTCTCACGTGTATGTCTCCTGGGTAGCAGCTTGTGGCTGTGGTTTGCGGCTCAACTGCTGTCCATATTTCTGTCCCTTCACCTTGGAAGCTCTATTTTTGTTGCCATTGAATGCTGTGGCCACTTTGATTCCTGCGTGCTACATGGTGCTGCCATCTGCTAGCAGTAAATAGCGAATGCTGTCTTGTTGAAAGTTGTATTTCAGTATTGTTTCTCCTCTACACACCGGATGAACTTACTTTTGCTCCTAACACTGCAGTCTTTGAGTTATGAGAGTTTTAGAGGTATAATGATTTAGATGATGATGATGAAGGATTTGGGGGTGCTGGTGCTGTTGATAACAATAAAGCAAGAGTGTCTTAGATTCTCTACCCATAGTAAACCTTGGATATGATGCTATGTGGATAACTTAAATTAGCACCTGCTTAATTAATCAAAGGAAGAACTAGATGCCTCTTTATTTCATTAAGGATGTATTTTAAAGGGGGATCAGAGCACATCTGGCTCTCAAATTCTGGCTTTTCTTCAGTCATTAGCCTCATTCCTAATGTACTTACTTATTAAAATGTTTCACTTTCCAGTGGTTCATACAAAAAATAATCTTTTATTTCAAGAGAACACTTACTTTCCCATCACTAATTGTGAATTAACTTAAATGTTGGACACTATGACTAGAGTTGTCAATATTGTACTAAATGCATGTTCAATGATTATTAATATTAAGTATCTTTAACTTTTAATTTATACATGTTAATGAGTTTCTGATATAGAAACTATACATTTTAATGTTCATCTGCCATGGTTACACAAAGGTGGTTATTCCTTTTTTCTTATTACACTTAAATGAAATTCTGTTATTGCCAGTTACAATTTTAAAAGACCTTGTTTCTCAAATTTAATTTTTACCTAGCTCAAAATAGTAAGGTAAACAAAAATAATTAAACATAAGTTTCAAATTGGTTTGTTGGCATTTTTAAGAAAATTCATTTATACAGAATTGATTCATCCTTGGTATGTCACACATTCTCATCATAGAAATATATCTACCCATTTATCTTTCCATTTGTTTTTAATATGTTGAACAGTCATGAACCCTCCCCCCAGCTAAATAACTTCCATTTACCTGTATGTTCTTTGTTTGTCATCTGTTTCATTTACCAAATTGTTAAAATAAATAACTTATACCAAGAGATGGCAAATAAATTTCATGAAATTTTACTGAAGTGATTTCCATATATCTGCAAATGTAAATTCAAAATACAAATGATGATAATTGCTAAAAGAAATTCGTAACTAATAGCATTAGAAGTTATTTTGTTGTTTGTTTGGTAAATCTCAGCTACTACTGTGTCCTTAGTGTACTAGCCATGGCCAGTAGCATTTTCTGTTTGCTTCTAAGAGAGAAGTAGGGGTAATGGCAATTACTGATCTAGTTTTATTTGCGTGACGAATAATGTGATTTGATTTGTGGGTTTAACACATAAGGGTCTTATAAATTATTTAGCTACTCATTGTTTGCTGTGGGCACATTACAGAAAGATTGTGCAATTATAAAACTATGTGAATTATACTCTGGCAATTATTTCAGGCTGAGTTTCATGAATCTCTAGCCTCACCATTTGTGGTTATGTAATTCTCCTAAAATTCAAATTAATCTTGCCTCTGAGACCTTACATGTATATAACATGCATACTCAAGTTGACATTTGTTTGAATGACTTAAAATTGTATGTTATTTTGAATCATATAACAGGACTCTCAAACAGTAAATGTCAACAATTATACCCCTTTGTGCTCAAAGACAGAAAAAAAATGAAAATAATGCAATTAACATATTTTCACTAAAATTCTACTTTTGGAGTAGTGGTAGAAATAGGGTAAAATAAGAATATCACAGATGTAATGAGAGTCTCATGTTTGAAGAGTTTTCTTTAAGTTTTATGTATGTGCAACTAAGTTTGGCAAGGATGAAGTGACTTCTTCAAGATCACATAACTTATTAGCAAAAGAACAAGGTGGGAACCATGGTATCCTGTAGTTCGATAGGGTCATGAAACATTCACATTGGGCAGGAATTTCAGATAGCCTTCCATCTGGGTCTAAAAGGTTAAGAAACTTAATCTAAATCCGCTACTTGGACTTCCCAGGATGGAGATTAGTTAGATACAATGAAAATAACAAAGACTTTGAAATCCAGATAGATTTCAGTTGGAATATCAGCCCTGACACTATGTCTTTGAACAAGGTCCTAAATATCTGTCATCTTAGAGTTCTTGTTTCCTCATCAGTAAAACAGATTTTTTACCTCAGAGATAATCAAAGGTGTATATTGATAATTGAGGACGTTCTCTAGAATCTAGAGGTTTTTCAATACATTTTAATGCTTTTTTCTCCCAGTATGGTGTTTCCAGGCAGATTATATTGCTTGTCCAACTGGGGGCTTTAAATGACAATCTGATCCAGCTAGAAGACAAAGTGAAAGAAGGTGGTTTCAAGGGAAGGCGTGACTCATTTTGTTCCCAAAATATGTGCAAACAGAATAAGGAGGAAGCTTTCTAATGTCACAAGAACTCAGAATAAGTAGTGATTTTTATAAATGAACAACAATGGTATTAGAAAGACAAGGAGATGGATGGAAAGGTGCCAATAGGCGTGCAGGAAATTACTAATTCATAATCTCATTCACTTACCTAGTTCTAAAATCTGCAATTCTTGTATAAAAGGCATTTTGATGGCACCTTAGTGTTTTTGGAAGAAAGGTACTGTCTACATAACAAAAAATAGTTATTTCTAATACTATTAAAATGATAAATAGTACCTTGAAATTTCATGTATTTTAGGATATTTTTCCCCTATTGTGAAGTAAAACCACATTTTATGCTGAGAAATGAGAACATAATGTTAATAATATGGGAAGAATAGAGTATCCTGTAACTGTGTTGCATTTAAGGCAACAAAGCATTGAGTATTTTGAAGTATCCAGAAAACGCTGATTCCTGAAGTTCTCTTAACACCAATAGCACAGCTAGCTGTGAAGTTAAGTCCTGATACGTACCTGGAATGCATGGCTGGCTGAGAGTGCCTGTACTCTATTCAGTAGTTAATGGAAATGTGGTTCTGGAACTGCACTTCCTAGAAGGGTTTTACAATGAATATTAATGTTAAAATTAGGAACAGTAAAAGGTGGTGACAGTAAACAGTGTCAAACACAGATTTGAAAGGGCAATCTGGAAATTACCATTGAACAGTGTGAATATAAATATATATATTTATTTATATATAAAATCCATAATCTTAATTTTACTACTCTTTGTTTCAAAATCAAATGATGCCCAAGTCTGCTCAAATCTCTATGTAGATAGCCTGGGAAAACTGATAGCTCTGCATCAGCCTCATACTCATGCCTTTCAATTAAACAACATAAAAAGGAAAATCACTTTTGGCATCTGAAGGTGCCTAAGACTGCAGCATCAGCCTTTTAAGAAAAATCTATTCTGGAAAAAGTTCTTTTTTTTCCAAGACTGTCATTAGACAAACTGTTGAAAGTTCAGACTGCCCACATAGTGCTAGGCATCTGAAAGAGAGCTGAACAATCAATCAATTCAGGGTGTTTTGTCTACATGGTGAATCCAAGCATCTGTGTATTTGAACATTTGAATGTTACTAAAATATCAGGAGAACAAGTTGAATTTTTGCAATTTTGACAAGAATGTTTTTTGATTAGACACAAACTTAAGTTGTCACATTTATCCATCCCATTTAATTAATTTAATAATCTGTCATTACTTCATTCTTCTTAGCAATTTAAAGATTGTACATTTTTCCTAATTTATAATTCCTAATTCCTAATTTATAATTCATTTGCATATACTTTTGACTTGAGTTATTTTAACTAGCTTTTTTTTTTTTTTTTTTTTTTTTTCTTTTTGCGGTATGCGGGCCTCTCACTGTTGTGGCCTCTCCCGTTGCGGAGCACAGGCTCCGGACGCGCAGGCCCAGCGGCCATGGCTCACGGGCCCAGCCGCTCCGCGGCATATGGGATCCTCCCAGACCGGGGCACGAACCCGTATCCCCTGCATCGGCAGGCGGACTCTTAACCACTGCGCCACCAGGGAGGCCCTAACTAGCTTTATATATTCAGTCAGTAGAGTCACATCAGATGTTCTAATACCTACACTAAGCAAAATTTAATTGATATAATCAAGAAATATTCAGGTCAAATGCTGTTGTGTTACATAACACAACTCTACAGTAACTCCCTTTTTAGAACCCATGCCTAAAGTAGGATGTACATTTTGTCCCTGTATAGTTCACTATGCGAGAAATATTTCTATAGTTTTCCAAGGGTCATGGAAATGTTGATAGTCTAAAGTACCAGAATACCCCCTGGAACAGTCATGGGCTCTGTTATGTTTTCTATACCAATTAGGTCTTAATGCAGTTACGTGTCTCAATACATTATTAAGTAAATATATTGAGAAAAATAAGACCAGAGATATTCTTGAACAGTATGCCAGGTCCAGGATTATTTAGGTTGAGAGTTGATACTGAATTAAATCCCATAAGAGATGAAGTGCTCTAGCTTAAGTTTTCAGGTTTTTCCCTAGTTTTAGAGGGACATGAGTAGTGAGTGGCTTCTGTCCCTTACACAGACATGGTGAACGTATTGGGTACATGAGACGATCGTTAATCAAGAAGATCACATGCCTTAGTATTAGGAATGGAGAACTTCCACTTACCCCATGAGAGGCCCTTCATCATACGCCATTTGGAAAAGCTGGTCTCCTCTAGACTTCTACCCTTTGCACCTAAAGGTAGCATTATCATTTTCAACATGGTGGAGAAGTCTATGGTAGTTAAGCTTCGAGTCGTAAGGTAACCAAGTGTCATGGTTTGCCTGGAACAGAGTGACTTCTTGAGATGTAGGAATTGCAGTGTGAAGCCTGGGATATCTCCAAACCAGTGAGGATACATCGGTCACCATTAGTCTAGAATAAGTTCATTTCCTGAAGTTCTTTTTGGTAATTTGCCAGTAGGTTAGTAGCTTTGACAATTTTGTTGTTTTCAAGTTTGATCCTGTTCTTGTATCTTAATTTTTTAATTCATTTTAATTAGTGAAATCCTACACAGAGACCAATACAGGACAAAGAGGCTTCCATTAAAAGGGTTTTCCTTAAAAAAAAAAAAAAAAGCCCTTTGTTGTTCAGAAGTAAACGTGGTTTTGATGCTGCTGGTCCGTCAGTTACACTCTCTACTTAAGGATAAAAGATTTCCTAATGTTTTCTGTGGAAAAATAAGATTCCCTTTCTTTCTACATAAGTAGCTTTCCAAACCTTCATCCTAGACTCCTTGAACAAAACAGGAGAGGAAAACAGAAGGCTTTGTAGGAGCTGCAACACCTAAGCTAAGGACGCCTTGATTTTAGTACCTCTTGTTTGGAATGAATGGGTCATCTATGCTCTGTCATTCTTTGGTACTTACTGAGCTGGAAATTGTCACCACACACCGTCTCCTGCAGCAGAAAGCAGTGTTAGTAAAAACCAAAGGGGGTATGGATGGAAATCAGTGGCATGTGCCTATAATTTGGTGATCTAATTAACCTACTCTGAATCTTAGTGATTTCAGTATCAAATCTGTCTACAATCCCCATTTACTAGTAATAGCGTTTACAAAGTTTTTTCTCTTTCAAACTAGTTACTTCAGCTCCTCGCATACAAGTGACCTTAAACATCAGAAACAAAATTAGAAACAAACTCTCCTCTGGACAGTATTGGGATTTTGGGCATAAATGTAACTTTTGCCCCTATATAAGACAGACATGGAGATTTTAGCCAAAATAAAGGAACTCAGATTTTATGTTCATTTCTATCCATTTAGGATCTTGGGTATAGTCATTGAATTCTACTTTCCTTTGTATATCTTACTGGCAAGCTCACTACCTATCGGCTTGTTCTCAGGGCTATTCCTTCACAGACAAGATGAGTGCCAAGAATCTGTTTTCTTAATCTCTTGTTTCTTCAAGCTTGGATGAGGAAGGACAGGGTTAAAATTCTATTTTGCATATGTTGGTTCTTTTAAACTAGAATTCTGGAAGTGACCATGATTTATTTTTTAATTATGCTTCATTTATGGATCGTGTCTTTGAAAATAGAATATTCCTGAAATATGAAAATGCTTTACAGTCATCACTGTCATTAGTTACCATCATCGTTATCAAAGGAACATTTCCTGGGACAGAGTGAGAGGGAATCAGTGTGGTAAAAGTAGTGATTAAGCAGGAATAAATGAATAACTAGAACCCATTATTTTTTTTTCAGAAAGTAGGCATATACATAAAACAAGAAATAGGCATGCAAATTAATATGATGGCTGCCAAGTGAGTTGTAATATAGTTCAGGATGATGAACATTCACTGAAAAATATGCTTGGGTTAGGACTTGAGAACAATGGTGAGTTAGCATGGCCTCTTGGACCTTTCCCCAAACTGAACCTGAGAGATACCAGAACAGAGAAGATAAAGTTGAATTGAGTTACAAACATGGAGAAAGTGTGAGTGAGGCCAGACTTTAGAAAATGCATTGTTGTCTAAATGGTGACTTTTTAAAACTATTTCTATAATAATCTGGATTTTTGCAATACAACTACAACATGGCAGAGGGTGAGGAAAGTTTGTGTGTGTGATCAGAAATAAAAGCATAAAATGATTATAGTCTGGCTCAGATATACATTTTGATGAGATGTACATTATGATAAGATATTGATATTTATAAAGGAAACTTGAAAATTTTATGGATTTCAATTATTTAGGTGTAGAATAAATTAAGATGTCATTGTTAAAACAGAGATAACTTGATCTATGCAATTAAAATAGTTTGATAATTATAAAACAAAATATCACAGAAATAAAATATATCAACTAATATAGTAAATATAAATTAAATTTTAAAACAATGTTAGGTATAATTTACATAAGATAATATTTACCCACTTTAAGTTTGGAGTTCATGAGTTGTAGTAACTTGTACAGAATTGAATTTTAGAATATCTTTACCACTAAAAACTCCACTTGTGTTGATGTGCAGTTAGTTCCTACATTTGGCCTCTGACCTTGGGATCAGTTGATCTGCTTTTGGTCTTTATAATTTTGCTTTTTCTACAAATTCAAATAAATGAAATCATATAATAGGAATTTCAGTGGAAAATAAGCATTTCTTAGTCACACCTCTGTGCTGGCTCTGCTCCATGGGTTTTCATTCTGCGTTTGGAGGAGCAGAAACTTCTATGATTATAGAAGCACAAGAAAGTAAGCCCTACACGCAACCACGCAATCACGCAATCACACTGGCACTTGTGTTTTCTTAAAAAAAAAAAAAAAAAAAAAACCTAGAAGTTCAATAAATGTTAAATCGGAATCTAACTTCTGAGTATTCTAGTAGTTGGACTGTGTCAGATTATTTTTGAATGACCTATACATTTCATGTTACATAGGAGAAATGAAAATTACATATGTGTCTTGTAATACAGCTTTTGTATGTCTATATCTGTGGGACACCAGAATGTCTCGATGGAATTAAAATGTTAAAAAAAAAAAAAGTTAAGCATTACATAGAATTTATCTTCATACTAGATGTAAATGCTATTTGGTTCTTGACAGAATTTAATTAATTTTAAAAAGTTGGGCACAAACTAGTTTCCAAAACCTGTAAAGAATACAGCAGAGGGCTCCCCTGGTGGCGCAGTGGTTGAGAGTCCGCCTGCCGATGCAGGAGACACGAGTTCGTGCCCCGGTCCGGGAAGATCCCACATGCCGCAGAGCGGCTGGGCCCGTGAGCCATGGCCGCTGAGCCTGCGTGTCCGGAACCTGTGCTCCACAACGGGAGAGGCCACGGCAATGAAAGGCCCGCATACCGCAAAAAAAAAAAAAAAAAAAAAAAAAGAATACAGCAGAGAAAAGTGGTTCGTTCAATCCTTGATAAACTCTTTTAGGTGAGTTTCCACAGAGTTTTCTACATTTTTGAGACATATTTCAAACTGGCCTTCAGAAACATCCGTAGTAATGTATGGACATGTAAGTCTCTGTATACCTAAGACACTTCAAAAAAGAAAACAAAAACAAAAACTTTCAAAAAACCAGTTTGGTGAGAATGGTAACTTGTTTATTCACTTGATTGAGGTTGAAGTCAAACTCTTAGCCTTTTATCTCTTCATTTACTTGTTATCTGTTCATGTTCTTAGTCCAATTTTATGTTTTGGTGTTAAAGTTTTTTGTTATCTCTAAGAATTTGTATATAGAGGGTTATAACCCAATGAGCATACTTGGGGCAGAGTCATTTGACTTTCATTTTTTGATTGTTACTTACAGAATGCTTTAATTCTGTTTTCAAAGGGATTGATTTTTTTTCCGTAGTGACTTGTTTGTATTATCGCTTTTTTGCTAAGAGGGAGATGTGGGCATATTTCTTAGTCAAATTTTCAGTTCACTGGTGAAGAAATAAAAGGAGTAACTGTTTTCAATCTTTTTTTTTTCCTCTTGCATTTTTACCCCTATGGCTCTAGACTAAGGATATAACTTCTGCAGTCCCCATCAATTTTTGAAGAATTGTCAGAATAGGCATCAAAATAGAAATCAAAATGCTTTACTAAATACAAATGTGAACAGCATCCTTTGTGACATCAATACCAAATTCTTAGGTTTCTTTGGGAATATATGCAATAGGGAGTATTTTACTAATCTTAAAAAAAAAAAAACTGAAGGTTTACATCATAAAATACTATTAACCTGACAATTTTAAGTAGATTAGTTTAGTCCTTTTCCCCCTCTCCTTGGGAAATGGCAATTACATGACCTTTACCCTTCTTTCGTGCCAAGTATATTTAATGACATGCTCAGAAGCAGATGGAGGCAAACACTTGATGTAAAATAAAAAAAAAATCTCCCCAACTGAGACATTCAAGTTAGTCATTGCAAAGTATGAATACATGAATCCAGTCTGCATCTCATATCTTTCCTTTAAAGCTGTGGCCAATTATCCTCTCCCTATAGATTTAGTTTCATTTCACAGTTGATTTCAGGCTTGGGGAGGAAGAAACAACACAAACAATAAAATTGACAGTAATGAGAATAAAATAAAAAATAAGACTAAACCATTTATAATGGTTTTCCTGCATACAAGGTTACTTACTAGATGCTTCACATATATTATCATGATAATCCTCAATGATATACAGGTTTATAATGTCCCCTTTTACAGGTGAAGAATTAGAGGTAAAAAACTTGCCAAAAGGCACAGATTAGCATGTTTTCAAATTGAGATATAACTGACATATAACATTATATTAGTTTTGGGTGTACAACACGATTTGATGTTTGTATACATTGCAAAGTGATCACCGCAGTATGTCTAGCTAACATCTGTTACCATACTTAAAAAATTACAAAAATTCTTTGCCTTGTGATGGGAACTTACAAAATTTATTTTCGTAGCTATTTTCAAATATGCAATAAACTATTACTAGCTATAATCACCATGCTGTACATTACATCCCATGACTTATAACTGGAAGTTTTTACCTTTTGACCATCTTAACCCATTTTGCCCACTCCTACCCTCTGCCTTTGGCAACTACCAATCTGTTCTCTGTACCCCTGAGTTTTTTGTTTTGTTTTGTTTTTTTAAGATTCCACATACTAAGTGAGATCAAAAGGTGTTTTCTCTTTCTCTGACCTATTTTGCTTAACATAGTGCCCTCAACGTCCATCCAAGTTGTCCCACATGGCAAAAATTCAACCTTTTTAGTCATGTACCACAGTGTTCATCGCAGCTCTGTTTACAATAGCCAGGACATGGAAGCAACCTAAGTGTCCGTCGACAGATGAATGGATGAAGAAGATGTGGCACATATATACAATGGAATATTACTCAGCCTTAAAAAGAAACGGAATTGAGGGCCTCCCTGGTGGCGCAAGTGGTTGAGAGTCCGCCTGCCGATGCAGGGGATACGGGTTCGTGCCCCGGTCTGGGAGGATCCCATATGCCGCGGAGCGGCTGGGCCCGTGAGCCATGGCCGCTGAGCCTGCGCGTCCGGAGCCTGCGCGTCCGGAGCCTGTGCTCCGCAACGGGGGAGGCCACAACAGTGAGAGGCCCGCATACCGCAAAAAAAAAAAAAAAAAAAAAAAAAAAAAAAAAAAAAAAAAAGAAACGGAATTGAGTTATTTGTAGAGAGGTGGATGGACCTAGAAACTGTCGTACAGAGTGAAGTAAGTCAGAAAGAGAAAAAGAAGTACCGTATGCTAACACATACATATACATGGAATCAAAAAAAAAAAAAAAGGTTCTGAAGAACCTAGGGGCAGGACAGGAATAACCAGGCAGACATAGAGAATGGACTTGAGGACACGGGGAGGGGGAAGGGTAAGCTGGGACGAAGTGAGAGAGTGGCATGGACATATAAACACTACCAAACGTAAAATAGATAGCTAGTGGGAAGCAGCCACATAGCACAGGGAGATCAGCTGGGTGCTTTGTGACCACCTAGAGGGGTGGGATAGGGAGGGTGGGAGGGAGACGCAAGAGGGAAGGGATATGGGGATATATGTATATGTATAGCTGATTCACTTTGTTATACAGCAGAAGCTGAAACTAACACACCATTGTAAAGCAATTATACTCCAATAAAGATGTTTAAAAAAATAAAGTAGGACCTCATATCTTAAGAAAAAAAAAATTCAACCTTTTTTATGGCCGGAAGTATTTCATTGTATAGAAACCACATTTTCTTTATTCATTTATCCATCAATGGACACTGAGGTTGTTAAAATACCTCGGTTACTGTTAAAAATATCCTCATTATTGTTAAAAATGCTGTGATGAACATAAGGTTACAGATATATGTTTAAGTTAGTGTCTTAATTTTTTTCAGATATATTCCCAAAAGCAGAATTGCTGATTCATATGGTAGTTTTATTTTTAATTTCTTGAGAAACTGCTATATTGTTTAAAGCCACTGTTTCCATAGTGGCTGCACTAATTTACATTCACACCAACAGTTCACAAGCGTTTCCTTTTCTCCACATCTTCGCGGGCACTCATCTTTTGTCTTTTTAATATTAGCCATTCTAAGAGGTGTGAGATGATACCTCATTACAGTTTTGATTTGCATTTCTCTGATAGTGATGCTAAGCATCTTTTCATATGCCTGTTGACCATCTGTATGTTGTCTTTGGAAAAATGTCTTTCAGATCTTCTGCCTATATTTTAATTGCATTATTTTTTTCCTACACTGAGTTGTATGAGTTCTTTGTCTGTCTTGGAAATTAATCCCTTCTCAGGTATGTGATTTGCAAGTAATTTCTCTCATTCAGTAGATTGCCTTTTCATTTTGTTCCCTTTGCTGTGTAGAAGTTTTTAGTTTGATGTACTTGCAGTTGTTTTTTGTTTGGTTGCCTTTGCTTTTTAGGCCAGATTCAAAATAATTATCACCAAGACCAAGGACAGGGAGTTTACTGCCTGTCTTCTTCTAGGAGTTTTATGGTTTCAGGTATGGTACTTGAATGTAAATTCAAGTCTTAAGTCCATTTTGAGTTAACTTTTGTGTATGGATAGTGGTCCAGTTTCATTCTTTTGCAATTGGCTGTCTAGTTTTCCCAGTGCCATTTATTAAAGAGTCTGTTCTTCATTATATATTCTTGGCTTCTTTGTTATAAATTAATTGACCATGTATGTGTGGGTTTATCTCTGGTCTCTTTGTTCTCTTTCACTGATGTATGTGTCTGTTTTTATGCCAATACTTCACTGTTTTGATTACAAGACGCAGTAGCACTTTAAACTCAAATCCTCGGACCCTTCAGGGCAATCCTTGAAACCAGTGGGGAACATTAACCACTCTTAGCTGCCATTGTTGTTGGTATGGTATTTTCTCAGTAATAAGGCTAGTGTCACATACCTAACTCCATGAGTCCCTAGTTTATACCAGATTCATCTATAATGATATTTTCCTCCCTGTATTTCTGTTCTGGCCAGCATCTAGATTGCCTAGGCATTCTCTAGATGTTCTTAGCAACTGAGCCCTCAGCATTCATGAGCAGGCATCTCTTGTCACTAATACTCTGTTTGCAAACTTAGCCTCCATTGATAAACAGACAGCTCTTTGGACATTAAACACTCTGTACCTCAGATTCTTTATCTGTGAGTGGGGACCTCATGAAGAAATGGTAGAAGAATTAAATGAAACAGTATCCACAGAGCACTTAGGACTTGTCACATAGTAAACATTACATAAATGCTTGTTAGATTTTCTTAAAGCTCTGTTAAATTCCTGTGATTTTTATAATCAGAATTTCTCTGTTGCACAGTGCCTGAAGGTTGCATTTGGAATCAGCTGTTCATTCATATTCTGAATCTTAAATTTGGCTTTTCTAGACCTTTACGTTTATGAAGAGAACACATTGCCTTCATAAATGGACTTCAGACCCGACTGAGTTCACATGCCATTAATGGAGATGTAAAATAATTTTATTCATTTAAAAAAAAACACTTTTATAAAAATGAGCAGCTTTGACTAGACCAAAATAGAAAATATAGAATTAAAAAATATTATACATTACACTTGGTAAGGGTATATGTGTTTCATAAGACTTTTATAGTATGTGTATGCATTAGGTTGAAACATTGATAAGTTATATTTTTTTATTTTGAGTCACAGTCATTAAAATGTGAAATAAATGGTCCTACATTATTAAGTATTTAAATTGCTTGCTAAAGTGGCTTAAGAATCATTGGATTCTATCATCTCAATGTCAAAAGAGATACAACAATCTATACTTGTGCACAAAATCTTAAACAATACTTAATAGTTTTTCACTTTTTGATGTAAGAGAGCCTAAGCTTGTCTCTATACATTTATCCCTTTTTTTAATTTGATATTTGAGATTCGTATGGGAAGGAAGAACTGTGCTCTTAATTATTAGGGGTAGAAGTTCAACATCCCAAGTACTAGATTATGTAAAGTTTTAGCTGATGCATAGATACAGATATAGATACATAATTTAGCTCAATAAAATAGATGTTAGAGATCCTTGTTTTAAAAATGAATTAACAAATTTTTTTAATTTACCTAATTTTTCTATTGATTATGTCTTCTTCAGATAATCTAATACTGTTCTACCGTTTCTCCTATAGAAAACATATTAAACATTAAAATTCTGCTTTAAAAGAAACTTTTATAGGTTTTCTTGTTTTTATTTGTCTTTAATTCCTTCCCCTTCCTTCCTTCCTTCCTTCCTTCCTTCCTTCCTTCCTTCCTTCCTTCCTTCCTTCCTTCCATCTGCATTTTCAGGAGATGGAATCTTTTCTTAAAAATTGGTATAAATGTTGGATAACTCTTTGAAATTCCATTGGATGTAGAGGCTCAATTTTTAAAAATATTCACACATGACTGAACACATAATTTAGGTTTTTCTAAGTACAGGAGAAGCCTCTATTTTTAGAGATTATAACTTATATAGAAAGTAAGAATTAAATTGAAAGACAGTTTTCTCCCTGTGAAAAGGATGTAATTCCCATTAATTCCTTTCACAACGCATAAAAAGATGATTAACCAAGCAAAACAGTGGCCACCTCCCTTATCTAACTGTCCTGAGCTGAAAGAATTACTTATAATTTAACTCTATATTTTTATATGGATAAATATCTATTAGGAACTCAGGTACATTCATAAAAACAGTATCTATGAAATCTCAAATTCTCTACTGTTGTCAGATTTTTCACTGTACCTGGGTATCTTGTCGTGAAATGTGACTTAATTTTAGTTACATGTAGTACTGATATAATATACTTTTGCCCCTCTTCTTAAGTTGTTGAAAATGTACAATTGTTATAATTGATCTTGCCTAATTGAAACCTCCATTGAGTGTAGACCTTGTTAATCTAATTTAGATTATAAACCCAGTTTGTCTTGAGGGATTTTATAGACCTCATTACATTCCTTTCACACATTTTATTCCTCTCATTTCTTCTCTAGAGACACGTAGTCAATCAATGCTACCAAAAAAAAAAGAAACAATGACATTGAGTATTTGATCCACCTGGTTTTTTACACATGCTCCTCAGCTGCAAGTGAGTTATCTGCAAGTGAATTTCGATCTTGCCTATTTCATAATTAACCTTCCCCCTTCCCTTCTAATCCCTTGAATGGAATCTTAGAGATGCATTCACTTACAAATCCATTCAAGAGATTGTTTCCCCCTCTTATTAAATACTGAAGACCAGTGGTTGCTCCAAAATATTACTTTTAACCTTTTATTCTTCTTACATAATTATGAAATATAAATTATGAAATCTTCTTGTACTATTGAAATAGCTTTACTTATTGTGGTTATCCAATGGGTGTACTTACTTACCTTGCTTTATGGCTAATGTCTAAGACATATATCAGAATTTAGCATTATATTTTAAGTTAGCTTTGAGTATGGACATTTTATTAGTAATTGATTTATTCATCTTCCTTCGGCAAATTCTGTCAGTTCTCAACACGGGGTATAAAACCTGGTTTAAGGAATTCACAATCAAGTGTTGATAAAATAGTTACATAAATAGTTTAATAGAAGGAGGAATGTGATATGGACAAAAAGAGAGGTGTCAAGAGTTCCAGAATAACAAAACATCTTCCCTCTGTCTGGTTTTCTTCTAATCCTTGTCTTTGGTTCTGATACCGGTTACTGGGAATTCAGGGGTCATGTGTGATCCTAATTGCAATGCACCTGGCTGGCCGTCCTCATTGTTATCCCATTTTGGCCTTGATCCAGACTACTTGCATGAATTCATCCGCCAGAGAAGTCAACTCATTCTTTGTGTGGTCACTGCTAGCCATATGCCCCTACACCAGTATTAAATACGGAACTCATCTCTAAGTCTAGATAGAGTAATTGAGGCAAAAGCTGTTGTTAAATCAAGAGTTTACCTTCTTGAGGAAGACAATGGCTTGTGACTCTGTAGAATCATAAACTGTTGTTTATTTGGTGCCAGCTCTGTGTTCTCCTTTAATCCCCTATGAGTTTCATGCTGACTTTGGAAACTTGGACAGCAGGAGGTAGGGTTTATGAGACAGCCCAGCTGGGTTTGAAGAGCCAGATGCTCTAAATACTTCCATGCCTCTTAAGACATAGCTATGATGCTACAGCCTAGGAGTGCTGCCAGCCATATGTGGGCTATGAATAAAGTGAAACTCAGTGGGATGTGTTCCCAAATAGTGTCAATTTTAAAGAGCATATTAAATTTATAATAAAAATGATAGTAAAATCAACAAATGGAATTACTTATAGAGCCTTACTGTGTCTGGCAATGCATGTCATTCTATTCATGCTTTATCTTACGTCAATCTCACAGCAACCTAAGAGGTAGATACTATGGTTGACCCTGATTTACAGCTGAAAAAAACTGAGTCTCAGGGAGGTTAAGTAATCTTGCCTCAAACTGCACAGTAAGGAGGTCACAGAGAGCTGAAATTTAGCTCCAGAATAGGCTAACTCTAGAACCAGCAATCGAAATACTGTGTCATAATGCACAGATAAAGGAGTTGAAATTTTCCAAGAACCCTCTAACAATCGCAGCCAAATTTTAAAGCATGTGAATAAACGCTGTATCAAACATTTTTAAACCATGACAGCCTTTTTTCTTTTGAGATGAATTGATGAGTAAATTCTTTCAGAATGTTGTTAGGGGAGCAGAGGGTGTTACATTACAAAAAAAAAAAAAAAAAAAAACCAGCAATTCCAACAATTTCATTTGAATATATAAATGAAATTCTACTTGATTCTTTTCCAGCTCATTACAGTTGAGCTATTGTTTAAAAGTAACGTGTTTAATTTATTCAATATTAAACTAATAACCTGACTTTTATTTAAATAGTTATTATTGACACCTCTTTGAGAATTCAAAGAGTCACTTAGCAATAAAGATGTTAAAAAAAGAAACATATTGCTAGCTCTGCAGTATACAAATTTCTTTTTTAAAGCATAGTAAAGGTAAAATAAGGCAGTGTTCACTTAACATTTATTTTTTATTTTTTTTTTTTGCGGTACGCGGGCCTCCCACTGTTGTGGCCTCTCCCGTTGTGGAGCACAGGCTCCGGACGCACAGGCTCAGTGGCCATGGCTCACGGGCCCAGCCGCTCCGCGGCATGTGGGATCTTCCCGGACCGGGGCACGAACCCATGTCCCCTGCATCGGCAGGCGGACTCTCAACCACTGCGCCACCAGGGAAGCCCCTCACTTAACATTTATAATGGTGGCTTTCATTAAGCATAGGTAATTACTGAACACCTACTATATGTCAAGTACTGTAGTAGACACTGGGGAATACATTGATGATTGGTACCATTGCTTCTATTAAGTGGAGAAAAGAGACAAGTAAACAGAGCAGAAAGCCCTATGTCAAAGTTCATACTGCCTGTCATGGGGATATATGGCACCTAATACCAGCCTGGAGGAAGTACAAAGGCAGTGGAATAGAAAGATTAGAGAAAGCTTCTGATAGGAGATGTGCTGTAAAAAGTGAGTAGCAGCTAGATGGAGGAGCTGGGTAGCAAAATTCCGGGCATATAAAAAGATGGTGCGTGAGGTATACATTTTGCTTTTCCAAACTACAGAGTTTCAAGGTTTGGGGGAAGAGAGGAAGTTGGTAAAAACTGGAAAGAGAGAGGTGAGCTGGAGCAGATGGCATTTGGCATTGTGTATACACACACAACACACACACAACACCACACACAACACACACATACACAAAACACACACACACAACACACACACATACATACACACAACACATGCACATACATACACAACACACAACACACATGCAGACACCACACAACACACACAACACACACAACACACATGCAGACACACACCACACAGAGCACACACATACAGACACACACACATGCAGACACACACCACACACAAAACACACACAACACACACATACACACACAACACACACACACACATATATAATGTTACAGTTTTAAAGTTATCCTGTGAAAATGGAAAGTCTGAAGATTTTAAACAGGGCAGGGCATAATCAGATTTATAATTTGGGAAGCTCATCTCTGGTGATGGAAGTTTCAGGGGTGGGGAAGCCGGAATGAGGAGGAGGATTCCGGCTAAGAGTCTGCTTGGGTAATACGAAGGATGATGCTGGGGACCTGAGCAGAGATCAAGACAGGGATGATAGGTTTACAGGTGTTTAACAGGTAGAATTGAAGACATGGCAGCTAACTGGATTGGGAGGTGAGGTGGTAGAATCACATCTCAGAAGTCTCCCAAGTACCTGGTGAGACTATTTCTTTGGAAGTTGTCGCTATTCTTAGAGACTGGAATAGAGAAGGAGGAACAAGCTGGTGGCTATTTGGTGGCGCTAGAAATGTAGCATGATTTCCTGTCTTTAAATTCATGTTAGCCAATGGTTAGGTTGCCTTTAGAATTTTCAGTTTTGGCTTATTGGCCAGCTTTAATTACTATTCTGCTAATGAGTCAACTGTTTCCTTGTATAAAGTATACAGAGAAGACAAGTTTACATTAACATTTTGAGAAAAGACATGAACTTAACCTCGTCATATATGTATTCACTCTTTCCTGAGTATGGCGATACCGTCTGGTGGTAGAGACACTAGGTCTCAAGTCAGAAGCTGCCTGGATCAAACTCTGATTCCAAACTTATGATCTCTGTGACTTTGGACAAATCACTCAACTTCTCTGTGCTCTAGTTACTGCATCTGTATAATGAGATTCGTAACACCTACCAGGAGTTGTTTCGAGGAACAAATTGGCAAATGTATAAAAAAGTGTCTGGCACATGGCAATCACTAAATAAATATCATTAGCATCATTTTTTGCTACTGTGCTAAATCCTGTTTTAGGAGCTTTCAACACAAAAACAAATGGGACATAATTGTATTAGGCAGTGGTACTTTGTCTTTTGTTAACTCACTAGTCAGATGTGTTTGGCACTAGAGAGTTTGTGTCCTTTTCCTTTAAATAATTTCTTTTAACTTAATGACATTCTCCATATTTAGAGTTTAAAAAGTAAAAAAACAAAAATGATTTCCTTGTTTCCTGGAAAACCATGGTACTCTAATTTAATGGAAAAGAATGTTGAAATATGAGCAACTTCATCCTGGGTTTGGTAGATAAGTTATCAAAATGCTTTTTTTTAAATGTAATTTTGAAACAATTTATTTTCTGGTTAAAGTATTTTTAGTCTATTTTGCTTTGAAGTCTAAAGTATTCACAACACTTTCAGCCAAATATCTAAACAGCATACTGTATGGCAATATTTTTCTTTTCCTTTTTTTTTTCCACATTTATTATGATTTTACATCTCCTGAGAATGTTACTTGGAAAACTAGGTGAATAGAAATCTGATTTTCCTCCATTTAGTTTTAACTCTGTGCTTTCAGAGCTGGTTCCATGAACATCAATGAGTAAAGCAAGGCAAAGGTAACTTTCCAGGATGGCACACTAGTTGTTTGGAGGAAAAGTTTGCTTACCTTAGAATGTTCTTGTCCCAATGGGTAGGAAACCACATCTTTTCTTCCCAGGGTAAACAATATCACATCCCCAAACCTTGGAGAATGCAAAATTGGATACATATTGAAATAATAAGTTGGCAGTAACCATTAGTGTTCAAAACCATGAGATTTATGCAGTCTCTTCCATTTTATTCCAGAGAATCAACCTTGTAGACACTTTCCCATAAAGCATCACTTCTCAGTGTGTGGTCAGGGGGATCCTAGGATTCTTCAGTCTCCTTTTAGGGTGATCTTAAGCTCAAAACTACAACCAAAGATAATGCTAAAACATGATTTGCCTTTTTCATCCACTGGTGAACAATGAGTTTTCCAGAGACTATATGAGGTGTAATATCACAAAGCACAAGTTCACTTGAAAAACTATAAAATAATGATGTTTTCTTCACTATCTTTTTATTGAAGTATAGTTGATTTACAATACTGTTTTGGGTTGCTTTCAATGTTGACTGAAAATAATGAATTGAGATGAAAAACAAATCTATCTATCTATCTATCTATCTATCTATATTTTTTCTTTTTGCGGTATGCGGGCCTCTCACTGTTGTGGCCTCTCCCGTTATGGAGCACAGGCTCCGGACACGCAGGCTCAGCGGCCATGGCTCATGGGCCCAGCTGCTCCGCGGCATGTGGGATCTTCCTGGACCGGGGCACGAACCCGTGTCCCCTGCGTCGGCAGGTGGACTCCCAACCACTGCGCCACCAGGGAAGCCCACAAATCAATATTGAGATCCTGTTTTAAAAAGAATCCAGTTCAAGAGAAGGAAAGTTAATGGATAAAAAATTTTCCACCATTCACACAAATATTTGTCCCTCCATAAAAATAAAAGTAGAGGATTTTCCATTTCTGAAGAACTTTTCCAAGTGGCATAATATGTTAGGTAGATCTAAGTGGAGGAAATTTTAACTGGAACAATTAGCCTTTAACCAGAACAATTAATGGGTATAAAAAGCCTACAGATTCATTAGGAAATGCCCACTAATGTTATTTATCTCTTTTGACCCCAAATTGAATCATGATTTAGATTTATGATTAACATTCTTAGTACATTTAGTACCATAGATTCACACAGGTCTGTTCTCTTGGGTAAGACCCTTTATGGATGTCATGCACAGCTAAACAGGGACAAAAGCAGCTCTGTTAGATTCCTGAGTAGGGAATTCTTGATAAACATTGTGCTCTCTGAAGATCAGTGTGGGTCAGCAAAGGGTAGATTGGCAAGGAGAGACCAGAGGCCAGGAAGACAGCTGGAAGGCTCTTACAGTTGTTTAGGGTGAAGAATTCCACTGTTAAAATGGAAGAAAGGGGAAGAAGCAATCAAAGAGAATCTGCAACCTGGAGGTTCACAAAATGGTGCCGTCCACTTAGGCCTTGATAGAAAGAGCAGAGTCATAAGCGAGTCAGAGTTTCTAGACGTCACCAGTGAGTCCAGTGGCTAGTAGATTGTGATCAGGAAGAATCCGTTTGTAGGAAAAAGAATGAATTCAATGGTGGATGAAAGTTTGCATTCAAAGCGATACCAACAAGTCAAATGCTTTGTATTAAGTTGTGAATAAAGAACTCGGGTGAAAATGAAGCTTTGGAGACTTACATGAAGTCTTCTGTAGCAGAGGGGCAGTGATTGAAGTCAGTTTGGATGGGTTGGAGGAGAGAGGTGAGTGTGGACCACTTGCAAATCAGGTTGTATCAGCTTCTCAGGCAATCTCCAAGGCTGCAGAGCGCTGTGCCAGAATCTAGCTTGAGCTAATTCAGACTGTCATATAGGGGGGGAAAAGAGTGTACAGGTTTATTAAACATTGAGGGCTGTAATCTCAAGAAATCAACACGTATTTCAAAAGAACCTAAACGGAGTTGTTTACATCTTCATCAACTGCCTGTGTTGAACTAACTTCACTAACTAGCACATCTCCTGTTTGGATAGGGAAAAGAATGGCAGCTGCTGACACTGGGAACTGTATGGAATGGGCTTCACTGTTTTTGCTGAAACAAACAGACCAATAACACATTTAGCTTCAGCAGTGAAATATTGGCACTCACCTTATGTGGCTATGTTTAATGATACTATGTATTTATGAGACATTTTAACCTTGGTTATTTTTAACTGAAATACCTAGATCATGTTATGTATAAGAAGTATTGACTGGGAATCAAATTGATGGAGAAAAATATCATCCTTCTGGTTGAAAAATGGACCACTACTAGAATATAATTTCTGAAAATGCAGCCTGAAGGCAGTTCACTAGAGGGTAATTTTTCAGTGCAGTAGGCAAGTTTTCACAGGATTCTGACAGTCTCTCTCCCTCTTTCTCTCTTTCTCTTAACCTCTAAGACATATATTTGTTCTAAACATGCTCCAGCATTATTACTCCTTGAGACCTCTTCTGTAATCCATGCAGTCATATGACATATGAGGTATAATCAGTGCCTAATATAATAGTCTGCGTTGTTTGTCACGATTTTTGAATGACTAATTTTCAGAACAAGGTAAACATCTTAAATCTAATTTTGATCAGTAATGACAGACACATGCACAATTTTTTTTTTTTTTTTTTTGCGGTACGCGGGCCTCTCACCGTTGTGGCCCCTCCCATTGCGGAGCACAGGCTCCGGACGCGCAGGCTCAGCAGCCATGGCTCACGGGCCCAGCTGCTCCGTGGCATGTGGGATCTTCCCGGACCGGGGCACGAACCTGTGTCCCCTGCACCGGCAGGCGGACTCTCAACCACTGCGCCACCAGGGAAGCCCAACATGTACAATTTTGTGCACAACTTAATGGGCTTCCTAAATAATTTCCCAGCTCCTAGATTTTTTTTCTTTCCTGAAGGATCCAAGCACTGGCTGTCAGACTTTTCAAGCACGTGACACTGGCCATTTGAGTAAAGTCGAAAATTCTTAGACTGCCAAGCAAGGATCCTTTAGTCCAATCTAATCCAATCCCAGTATGTATTGATGTACCCTAATTATTTCCCTTACACAGTATACTAGTCACCCCCTCTCTGCATTTGCTCATGGTGAGGATTTTAATACTAGATTTTATAACATAGTAGCCAAAGGTGGTATTTAATAGAAGTATCTCTTAGGATCAGTTTTTAATATCAAGTAGTGCACGAAGTTTTCAACGTTGCAGAACTTCTTTGTAGATTCATTTAATATACATATGCTTTAATGGATAAAGAGAGTAATAGGAGAGAAAGAAAAAAGAGCAGAAAGGAATGGAGGGAAAGAGAAAGAAACCCAGAAAAAGAGGAGAGAGAAATCTGTGTCTTTATTTACTTGCAAAGTAACTATGCTACAAATCCAATCAAATGAGAGGCTTTCCTGAAGTGTTAGTTTTGAACATAGATTTAATTCCACACTTGGACTTTCTTTTCTTCCTCTGGGCCACTTTGGCATAATAACTTATATTGGGATGTTAAATATTAATGGTTTTATATATTAATGATAGCCCTTTGCTATATTAAATTATAAAATCTATTCTATTAGTGGTAAAAGTCCATATCTTATGAGGTGATGTAGATCATAGTAATAACCAATACCTCAAACTAAGAAAAAAAAAAAAAAAGAACTGTTAGAGCTTAGTACTAACCTGATTCCATGTTACATTCAAATGTTACCTTGAATGTTTTGGTCCTTTAACTATGATCTATATAAGTTAATCTAGTAGCTTTTACATGTTCCTTTGTATTTCGAATTAAAACTGTTTGGTGACCCCCCCCTCCTTTTTCTTTTCTACTTTTGTGTACATTCTTTTAGTCTCTCTAAACTTCTCTCTTCTCTTGACTTCTGGTACCCTTCTTTGTAATGATTCTTCTGTCTAGCTGAGAGATAATGAGTTTTTTTTTTTTTTTCTGCCTGTTAGTTAAATGCCCTATGCCACGACTTCCTTGATCGATGACCTTGGATAAGTTCCTCACCTATCTGAGCCTTTATTTTCTTGTCTGTATAATGGGGTTAATACTAGTGCTGACTTCAGTGAGATCATACTTATATAGAAGTCGGTGTGTGCTTAGGTTATAGTAAGCACCCAATAATAAGAATAAAACTATGCTGTCAGAAGTGTGTGAAACGTGTGTAGGTGAATGTTTAATGGAACATCTTACTGTGGAGATCCTATGGCCCTTGTCTCAGCCCTGGGTGCCATATTGGCTGAGAAGAAGAGGTGCAGTTGGGTGCTGAATGAGCCTTTTTTCGTAGACTTTCCGTGAATAAGCAGCACTGTATTGTAGAATTCAAGTATTTTTGAAACTGCACTTGAAAGTATGGTTTCTAAGTGGTAAGTGGTTCTTTTTCCCACAGCCTGCCACCCAAAAAGAGAAAAATAAAGATAAATATTGAGTAATTCCTTGCCAAAAAATCCAATTTTTAAGTTAACTTACAGAGTTAGGCATAAGATACTTTATTAATATCTTATATTAATTGCTAAGTTTGTATATTTTGTGAAATATTTTGGTTAGGCCTTGTTTCTTTTTTAACTGACTTCAATTATTTATTCATTAATTCGTTCCACAAATACTTATTAAACATGTACTATATACTTGGCACTATGCTAAGTGTTAGAATACAGTGGTAAACAAACAAGGCTCCTTGTCTCACAGAGCTTGCCATTTCTAAATAACTTCTCAATTTATTTACATCTCGACATAAAAATTGACAGGGAACATTTCTTGGAAACCAACTAGGAAAACATCTACACCAAAATTATTTTTTTTTTTCCTGTACTGTGTAGTTTTCCAAAACACTACAGTTGTGTAACATGAGACATATCCAAATAATGCCAATGTGATGAATTAAAAGAAATATTGCCTTTTCTTATTTACAAATTGGATTTTGAAGAGTGTATTTAGACTCAGAGTTTGGCATAAAAATACCTTTAATTTTCCCATGATTCTGGTAAAGTCACTGTAATAAGCATATATATTATGTTATATCTAATGAAAGCCTAGCCTGGATTTGACAGGGAGAAACATTGATTTTTAAGTATAAATTCTGACCATAAATGAGCTTATATGACTTAAATTGCCAGTCAGACTCGGTGGGAATCAGAATATATGCATAGAATTGTACATAAATGTATATGTACAACAAGTAAAAGCAGCCTTGTATAATTTGTGATTCTGTTATTCCTAAATACTAGATTGCACAACTGAGAAGTGGTATGTATGAACGTATAGCTGATCTTTTGAAGATGTAAGTTGATGATCTATTTTTTTTCTGTTCCAGTGATGTAACTGTAGTCCTTCAGCTGTGAAGCAGATGCACATTTAAAATAAGCTTCTACATATTGTGATAAAAACCCAAAACAAGCTGTTACTTCGATTAATATCACATGGCTTACAAGGCTGGTGGACTGGAGAAGGAATTTTTTAAAGCCACTCATAATTTGGATGTATTTTTCTCAGTTCTAACCCAATATGTGTTGAATACGACAAAAAGCATTTTCCAGGGCAGAAGCTTAGGCTTTCCAAACATACATCCCTCAAATCTGCTTAAGATGTTACTATGCAACCCAGTTTTATTTTTTCATCCATTTGCATTTTTAGATGTGTTTCTCTCCCTCTCTGGTTATTAAAGTTGACGGCTGCATGGGATAGATAGTGAGCCCCACTGTATGTAGGTGTCTTCATGGAAATCACCTGGGGCCAAGAGTTCCGTTTTTCTCACCTTATCATATCTGGAACACAGATTTGCTCTGCTCGTCATATTTTGGCATCTGTGAATCACCGTCATGTTGTCATATTCGCAGTTACAAAGTAGCCGATGGGAAAGGAGCCAACTACTTGAGGCACTTTCAATGAAAAAAAAAAGTCTGATTTCAGCATTATTCATTGGAAATGCTACTTGTGAAAGCATTTACTGCAGTTTCTGAGGTGCGGGCAGTGACTTTAATAGGCAAGGCATAATCTTGCTTTTTAGGAGTGTTTCTATGAGCTAAAGAGTGAAGGGACCAGTAATTATTGAAAGCTACAGGTAAAATGGCAAACTTAGGGACCCAGGTGAGTAATTATCCATGATTTACTTACATTTATCAATAGTACCTGCTAATTAAATGGACAATGAACAACTCATGTCGATGGAGGTTATTTATGATAACGCTCTTAAGCATATTAGTCCCTTATCATTTTACCTCCTTTCTTCATAAATGTGAACTTAAAGTGGGAAAAATTAAAACTAAATTTTAAAATTATATTAACAAGTGAATTCAGGGTAGGTCCTGAAAACTTACAGCAAATAAATTTGTAAAAATAAGACAGGGCTTCCCTGGTGGCTCAGTGGTTGAGAGTCCGCCTGCCGATGCAGGGGACACGGGTTTGTGCCCCGGTCCGGGAAGATCCCACATGCCGCGGAGCGGCTGGGCCTGTGAGCCATGGCCGCTGAGCCTGCGCGTCCGGAGCCTGTGCTCTGCAACGGGAGAGGCCACAGCAGTGAGAGGCCCGCATACATTAAACATTATATTTTGTTTTAGCGCTATATATTTAGTAAAGGCTTGTCAGTAAATTTCTCATCTTTGTGTACCTATCACTCCATAGATTCTTTGAGTTAAGAGGACCCCTTTTCATAACCTTCATGGAGATACGGGTCTTGCATACACACACACACACACACACACACACACACACACACAATGACTCTATAACTTCTAACTACACTAAGGTTCTTCCAACTCAACTCACACTTTGAATTTATGAATCTTCTCAAATGGTCCCCTAGTAATTTTATATAAGTTTTGTTGTTGTCTCTGGGTGATTTGTGGTGACACGATGGCAAAGCGAAGGCAAATATTCAAGAAAAGCTATTCATTTACAAGGGAGTGTATAGATATTTCCTTAAGTCAGCATTTATAAAAATTTTATTCTGTGAATACTAGCTCTGGTGGTATACTCTGGAAAATCTCAAAGGGCTATATTCCAATAATTTGGGGAATTCTACACATTCAAATTTTATTAGAGCTTGATAATGAACATTAGCATTTAAAAGTGTCTATAAAATCCTTCAATAAAAACACTTTATACAAAAGCACTTGCAAATGTATTTGGCCACAGACTTTTTTTTCTCCCTTAACACATAATAGGACCTCAAGGAACACATTTTGTTTGGGAAATCTACCTTTTGTTTGTTTGTTTGTTTTTAATTAATTTTATTTATTTATTTTGGTCTTTGTTGCGCACAGGCTTTCTCTGGTTGCAATGAGCGGGGGCCACTCTTCGTTGTGGTGCACGGGCTTCTCACTGTGGTGGCTTCTCTTGTTGCGGAGCCTGAGCTTTAGGTGCGCGAACTTCAGTAGTTGTGTCCCGTGGGCTCAGCAGTTGTGGCGCACGGGCTTAGTTGCTCCACGGCATGTGGGATCCTCCCGGACCAGGGCTTGAACCCGTGTCCCCTGCATTGGCAGGTGGATTCTTAACCACTGCGCCACCAGGGAAGTCCATTGGAAATCTACCTTAAACGAAGAGACTCATGACTGTTTAGAGAGATCCAGTGTCTTTCAAAGCAGAAGCGTGATGAGCCACATCCTTATCCTAGAGCAACCAGCTTGTTAATTTTTTTGCCAGTCCTATTCTAAAAAACCATGTTGGGCTTCCCTGGTGGCACAGTGGTTGAGAGTCCGCCTGCTGATGCAGGGGACATGGGTTCGTGCTCCGGTCCGGGAAGATCCCACATGCCATGGAGCGGCTGGGCCCGTGAGCCATGGCTGCTGAGCCTGCGCGTCTGGAGCCTGTGCTCCGCAACGGGAGAGGCCACAACAGTGAGAGACCCGCGTACCACAAAAAAAAACCACCAACAACAACAACAAAAAAACCATGTTAATAACCTACATCTTAATAATTCAGACCATCACCTAATTTAGACCACCACTCCTAACATGGGAATGTTAGTCTTGGGGTTACATTCCCAAATTTTCACAACAGAGTTGTGTAAGTTCTCAGTCCCTTGTGGGATGGTATCGGGCCTGCATTGATGATGTAAGGGAACATCTGAACTGTTTCACAGAAATACACGCATGTTAAATGAGGTGATCTTTTGAAGTATGACAAAGATTAATGTTCCTAATATATAGAGCTTCTACAAATGAGTATGAAATAGATCAAGAGTCTATCAGAAAAATAGGCAAAGAGTGTGAATAGGCAATTTCCAGGAAAGGAAATACAAATAAGCTCTATATGAAAAGAAGTTTGCCTTCAGTAGTGGCCATAAAATACTAATTGGAGTAGGAGTCCCCAATCCCCGGGCCATGGACTGATACTGGTCCGCGGCCTGTTAGGGACCGGGCCGCACAGCAAGAGGTGAGTGGCGGGAGAGCGAGTGAAGCTTCGTCTGCTGCTCCCCGTCGCTCCCCGTCGCTCCCCGTCCCTCCCCGTCGCTCCCCGTCCCTCCCCGTCGCTCCCCGTCCCTCCTCATCGCTCCCCACGGCTCCCCGTCGCTCCCCACGGCTCCCCGTCGCTCCCCGTCGCTCCCCGCCGCTCCCCGTCGCTCCCCGTCTCTCCCCATTGCTCCCCGTCGCTCCCCGTCGCTCCCCATCTCTCCTCATCACTCCCCACTGCTTCCCGTCGCTCCCCGTCGCTGGCGTCATGGCCTGAGCCATTCCCACCCAGTCCGTGGGAAAACTGCCTTCCCTGAAACCGGCCCCTGGTGCCAGAATGGTTGGGGACCGCTGGGTTAGAGCAAGAGTGAGATAGCATTTTTTTTCCCCACACATCAGACTGCCAGAATTAAGGAGGATTCACATCTAGAGCTGGTGAAAGTTTAGGGAAATTGGCACTATTAATTTACTAGTGGGTTATGAATTATAAATTTTTAAAGTATAATCTGTCAGTAGCTATTAAAATTATAAGTCTGTATATCCCTTCATCTGGCATATTTAACTCTAGAGGGAAAATATATATATGCATTAAGTTGCTGTGTGACTGAATTCTTCAACCTCTCCTCACTCTTACCTCCCAGCCCTCTCCACCCACCTGTGTACAGATCCACTTCCCTATCTGTCCCTTGTTACCTCAGATATCGGAGCGAGATCAGTCATGATGGAACTGAAAATCTAGGTCAGCATTACTTACGGTGGTCTTGGAGGTCTGAACTTGCTGCTATTGCTGTTGGCCGAGTTCCAGGTGCCACCAACCCACCTAGTCACAGTGTTCAGAAGCTTCCTTCTCCTCCTGTCCTCGTGCTGTTTTTGAATTCAGACAGCTGCTTTTTTGGGTAGATGAAGTCAGGCTTCTCAAGCCTGAGACTTCAGCATTCTTGGAAATGCAGCTCATTCAATTCATACACACATAGCATTTCCTCCCCAAATGTGCACAGGATCAGGGTGGCAGACAAGAAAGTTTTCAGTGTCAGAAAGGTGTTGGGTTCAGGGTAGCTCTCCCCTCTGACTCTTTGTCCTTGGAGACCAGTTGACTTTCCCAGACTCCTTTCAACCTCAGGGTAACTTCCCTCCCACGAACACTTTGCCTTTTTCTGCAGTCTGGCCTTGGTCACAGCAGCAGTGTAGACATCGGACATGTTTGTATAGCATTCCAATTCAGGGGACAGGTGGGAGCTCAGGGTCCCCCTAGAGGTATCTCAGTCCTTTGTGCAAACTCCTGAGAGAGGCATTAGCTCCAACCTCACCTGCTACTGGCCCCTTGAGCACCAAGCCTCAAACACAGCTAAAGAAATTGAGAAGAGGCTGATAACCAACCACCTCCCATCTCTTGTCAGACTCTTACCCAAGCAGAATATCTTGCTAAAATAATTTAAGATGATGGAAATTCTTACACTGAGGCTGCCTCATGACTTTTAGAGGCCAGTTCTCTTAAGACGCCGATCTGGAAGCGATTATTTTTCTGCCCTTGTTTACCTAATCAGACTCATTCGTATGAACCACATATGCTCGCTCTCTCCTGCTGGCAAGAGCTGCTGCTCTAGGATTCCAACCCACCACACTTATCAGGTTTAATTTCTGCCTCAATTGTCTTTGCCAGAGCCTCTTCCTCTGGTCAGTTTCTAATTTTAGAGTCCCCCGGGGTGAGCCATCTACTATTTCCCCCCTGCTTCTCACAATGAGATAGTCCATATCCCCGGTGTCAAATTCAGTCTTTATTTTTACATCTAAATGTATATCTCAAGACTGGTGATTCTCAACCCAGAGAAATCTTGCCTTCCCATACTTCCTGCCATTCAGCAGTGTCTGGAAACAGTTTGTCACACGTGGGTAGGCATATAGTGTCATCCGGCAGAGAGGGGCAGGAGCTGCATGTGTGCTTTGTGGGCTAGTTCAGAGCGTAGGACAGTCCCACAGCTACAACAAAAACATCTAGCTTAAAAGTGAATAGTGGACGTTGAAACACCCTGTAGACCCCACATGTTCTTTTCTAGAACCATGTATGCAACGTTACCACTTACGTGTCAGTGTGGTCCTCACACTAGATAAGGCTAAAATATAAATCGGTATTTTCTTCCCCAGTTATGTGTTTTCCTCCCTCAATCCCATCTTGGTAAATGGCGGCATAATCTAGTTTGCCTTCTTGAGACCTAGGACTTCATTCCTGTCTCTCTCATTCTCACCTCCAATCCATCACCGAATCCATCCAAACGTCATTCTGCCATCATCTGTGTCTCTCCGTCACCGGTGCAGCTGGCGTGTCTAAGCCCCATCACTTCTTGCTTGGTCACTGCAGTGGCTTCTTAACTCCTGTCCCGGTTTCTACCCTTGACCCCTGCTATCACTTCACACAACAACTAAAGAATTGTTTTAAAAACGTAAATTGGATCATGTTACCCCTCCTTCCAAACCTCACTGTTGTCCAGTTGCACTTGCAAAATAGCCCTTAACTCAAAACCCGGTTGCGTGCCCATCTTCCAGACCTTATTCAGAAGACTTCTCACTTGTAGGCTTTCTCTTCACAGATAGTAATATTTTTATCTTTTTTCAGGCCTTCCCTCTGTGCTTCCTTCTTCCTGGAAGGTTCTGCTGCTAGACCCTCCGAGACTGGCTGCTGCTCGTCATTCATTCCTATCTTAGATCAAGTGTCACATAGTTTCATGGCCATGCAAAATGAAATGGCCTCTCCCATCCACTGGCACTGTGTCACCTGTTTTCTTATTCTTAGTACTTAAACTGTTTTGTTCATTTTTAGTAGTACTTTTTAATTTAGATGTGATTGACAAATGGCATTATAGAGTTCTAGGTATACAACTTAGTGATTACATATCTGGGTATGTTGCAAAATGCTTATAATAAGTCTAGTTGTCATCCATCACCATACATTGCTACATTTTTTTTTCTTAGTCGTGAAAACTCTTAAGACCTCTTCTCTTAGCCAACTTTCAAATATACAATTCAGTATCATTAACTGTAGTCACCATTGCTGCATATTCCATCCCCATGACTTATTTTTTTTATAGATGGAAGTTTGTGTGTTTTAACCCCCTTCATCTATTTCTCCCCCCAGTAATTACAGTGTTCTCTGTATCCATGAGCTTGGTTATTTGGTGATGGCTGTTGTTTTTTGGATTTCAATTATAAGTGAGATACACACTATTTGTCTTGCTTTGTCTGACTTATTTCACTTAGCACAAAGCCCTTAAGGCCCATCCATGTTGTTGCAAATGGCAGGATTTCCTTCTTTTTCATGGCTGAATTTCATTCCACTGTATATGCCTACCACCTCTTTTTTGTCTCTTCGTCCATCAGCAGACTCTTAGATTGTTTCCATATCTTGGCTATTACAAATAATGTTGCAGTGAACATGGAGGTATAGATATCTCTTTGACATAATGTTTTGCTTCCTTCACACATATTCCCTAAAGTGGAATTGCTGGATCGTATGGTAGTTCTATTTTTAATTTTTGGAGGAACCTTTATACTGTTTTCCACAGTGGCTGCATCAATTTACATTCCCAGCAACAGTACACAGGGGTTCCCTTTTCTCTACATCCTCACCGACACTTGTTGTTTGTTGTCTTTTTGTGGATAGCCATTCTGACAGGTGTGAAGTGACACCTCATTTTGGTTCTGATTTGCATTTCTCTGGCGACTGGTGATGTTGAACACCTTTTTGTGTAACTGTTGGCCACCTGTATGTTTTCTTTGGAAATATGTCTTTTCAGATCTTATTGTTTAATCAGATTTGGTTTTTTGCTATAACGTTATGTGAGTTCATTTTTGTATTTTGGGTATTAACCCATTAACAGATATGATTTGCAAATACTTTCTCTCATTCACTGGGTTAACTCCATTTTGTTGATGGTTTCCTTTGCTGTGCAGAGCTTTTTACTTTGATGCAGTCCCCCATGTATATTTGGCATCAAATACAAAAAATTGTCTCCAAAACCAATGTCAAAGAGCTTACTGCTTCGTTTGCAAGTATTTTGTCATAAAATATGTGAAGTCAGACAAAGAAAGACAAATATAATATGATATTGCTTATATGTGGAATCTAAAAAAAAAAAAAGGTACAAATGAACTTATTTACAAAACAGAGGTAGAGTCACGGATGTAGAAAACCATCATGGTTACCAGGGGATAAGTGGGGGGGGAGGGATAAATTGGGAGATTGGGATTGACATATACACGCTACTATATATAAAATGGGTAACTAATAAGAATCTGCTGTATAGCACAGGGAACTCTACTCAATACTCTGTAATGGCTATATGGAAAAAGAATCTAAAAAAAAAGAAGTGCATATATGTATAACTGATTCACTTTGCTGTACACCTGAAACTAATACAACATTGTAAATCAACTATACTCCAAGAAAAAAATTTTTTTAAATAAAAAAGCTTACCACTTCTGTTCTCTTCTAAGAGTTTTATGGCTATAGTTCCTACCTTCAAGTCTTTGATCCATTTTGAAGTATTGCTTATGTACGGTTAGGGGTCCGTAAATAAGGGATCCAGTCTTATTCTTTTGTATGTAGCTGTCCAGTTTTCCCACCACCATTTATTGAAGATACTTTTCTTTCCCCATTGTGTATTCTTGGCTCCTTTCACATAAATCGTTGACCATGTTTGTTCTGGGCTCTCTATTCTGTTCCATTGATCTATGTCCATTTGCATGCCAATACCATACTGTTTAGATTACTATAACTTTGTAATATAATTTGAAATCAGGGAGCATGATGCCTACAGCTTTGTTGTTTTTTAAGATTGCTTTGGCTATTCTGAGTCTTCTAAGGTTGGGTCATTCTCTTATTATCCTCAGGGTACTCAAATAAAGCCTCCATGCTGCTCTCTTCCTGTGCGCTACCTTAATTCGTACTCAGTAAACGTTTGTTACACTAATTATGATTTTCAGCAGTACAAATAATTAGAAATAAGGCATTCACTGTTAGGCTGATACTAAAACTTTGTAGAGAGGCAAGAGCTCATAATTCTAAAATTGAATAAAAATATCGCCAGACAGCAGTGTGGGTTCACATAAGATGATACAGCATGGACAGTGTTCCAAAAGTTTGCCTTCCTGCCAAAAATAACATGACTTCCCTCATCTCTCTCCTGTTGTCACTTTCTCATAGAAATAATTCTATATTACCTGATATTGTATTTATTCTTATTTCCTTTTCAACTAGATTACAAGTTGCTTAAGGGTAAGGAGTCTTGTATCTTTGCATCACTTGTAGCACAGTGCCAGACCTTAAAAAAAAAACAAAAAAAAACAAACAAAAAACCAACCTGAGGCTCTTGTGTATAGCTAACATATTTCAGATATTGTGCATAAAATTTGTGATATCTACTTGCTACTCATATTTTTTATCACTATCTGATTTTCTGCTGAGTTCAGGAAAATTGAGGCATTATGATATTTCACATTCAGCAAAGCCTAAGCTTATATAATAAATATCACTTGATAATTATTCTACCAAAGAGTAGAACAATAGTCACTCAAATCATTATAAAAGCTAACATATCGAGGGGGAATTATGTGCCTAGCCATATTCTAAATGCTTTACATACATTAACTCTTTTTATCCTCATAATAACCCTATGAGATAGTGACTGTTATTTTCCTTTTTTGACATTTGAAGAAACAGTGGCAGAGAGAAGTAACTTGCTGAAGGTCACACTGCAGTAAGCAGTATTGAGGTGCCCTTTCAACCCAGGCATTGTGATTCTCAAGTCAATATCCTTAACCTCTAGCCACTCGCTTTTGACAAATAATATAATTGACTTTGTAAAGGGCTTTATGGCTTTAAAGTAAAAGAGTTCTTTCTATCTAAATGCAACTTCTTAAAATTCCAGAAGTGGATTTATTGCTGTATACACTGCACGATTAAACATGTCTCAGCCTTTCACTAACTTCGGTGATAAATAATATTTCTGGTACGCATGACAAATTCTTTGTTTATCCTCGATGAAAAAACAATACTTTAGAGGAATATACTAACATATCTCTGCATAGTCGGGTGGAGGAGGGTGGAACCCAGGAAAATAAATCACTCTAACAATGCGTCTTGGCAGTGTAATGGTCCATTTCTAGCAAAGAGCAAAATAGACATTACGTGACATACTCTTATTTGAGATAATCCTTTATGTTTCATGGTTAACAATCCAAATAAATCAATATGAGCAAAGTTTAAGAATAAAAAAATAACCAAAAAAAAAACCCTTCAATTGTCCTTTCTATCAAAAAGAATACAGTTGTTATTTATAACCACAAAGAACCATACTAATTTTCACAAGAGGCTGGGTAGGCAACATATTCAGTAGCAACAGATTCACATAACAGCGATGAAATGCACAAATAAAAATCTCCATTAAAAGGATGTTAGAGGCAGCCTGAAACAGAAATGAAAAAGAATCAGAGAACCTCTCTCGCTAGGTAGGCAACTCAATGTTAAGAACCATCTGGTCTCTTTTCATGCTCCATATCCACTGTCCTCATCAACATAGACATGGACATGGTTTTTGGTCCCCTAATTAAGTGGAATCAATGTGGAATGGTAGGGCCAAGCTGCAAGACCATTTGCATTAATTTTTTGAAAAGGTAATTGTCCATCAATAATTAGGTTTCAAAAGGATATCACACCAAGGGAACGGAAACATTCACTGGAGAGATGGCTGCTTATATTTACTAAATTTTAACATCACGGCATCTTAGATAAATCAAAGGGAGAGATATCATCGCCAAATTACAGATGAAAAATTGTGATATTTAGGCATGGATTTAAAAGCCGAGAGCCAATTCTATAATGAGAATGGGACCTGGAGTCAAGAAAGTAGAAATAAAATTTTTCCTCTACTACCTAGTAGCTGTATGACCTTGAGATAGCAGGTATCATATATTTTAGTTTTAATTTGCTCAATTATAAAATTAGAGTGTATATCAAAGCATTGAGCCGAGTCTACCAAGTTTTTGCTGAGCTTCAAAAATCTGAAACCTTAAAAAGTCTGATAACAAACACATCATCTTCTCTCTCTCATTCTCCATCCTTCTTACTTTCATGATACACTCATTTGGAAATGGGTGCTACATGGGTGCTTTCATCACACATACCAAGTATGGAAAGATATTCTATACACCTCTGTCCTCACATGGTCAAAGCTATGTGTTAGTTGCACCTCCTAAATACCTTGGGAATGTGTTGCTTAGTTCTCCCTTTGTTTACTTCCCCCAGCCTCTCAGTCAAGTCTTTCACCTTTTCAATTATGGATTCCATCAGAAGTCTCCCAGCAGGCCTATTTCACCAACGGTAACCAGCCACCATACTGCTAACCCGATAATCAAAGTTAAAAATATGGTATCAGCCTTCCTTTTCAAAATCCTCTGTGTTCTTCAGTGAAAGAAGTAGAAACATCTTAACACAGCATAAGGATTTGGGCCCTTCAGCATTACCCTTTTCTGTCTCTAATTCAGCCAAAGTGATGTACTGAGTAAAACTCTAGGCTGTCAGCTTCCCCCATGTCTTTACCTTTTATCTGTTCGTTTGCCACTGTCTGATTAAATCCCGCTCAGTCTTCAAGATTCACACTTTGACTTCAGTCTCCAAAGAGAGGAAAATACATTATCTTGCTCACCCCACTAGTGCGTGTGCAACACACACACACCTCCTCTCTCTCTCTCTCTTTCTCTCTCACATAAACACACACAAGGAGATGAACTTTACCAGAGATTTTTAGATTTACAAGTCTAAGAAGAGGCCTGTTTCAAGGACCTCAGTGCTCCTATATTCAGCTCTTTCTTCACCCTTCTCTGTGGAGACTTCACTTAACAGCTGAGAGTCTGAGGGCAAGTCTGCTGTTCGGAGTTGTGCTCAAAGAGGGTTTTGCGTTGACCTGATTACAAAGAGGGTAGAAAGCGCATAGAAGTGTTGAATGTCTACCTCTTTTCTAGCCTCACATCCAGCCCATCATCAGTACATTCAGGTTGGGGAGTAAATGTCAGCTGCTGCAGCCCGTTATGGGAAATAAGCTGATGAGTGTGAATGTGTTGATGACAGAGAGAGAAGCTGATAAGAGGGTGAGAAATGGCAGCTCTGGGCTTGCCCAGAAATGAGCCCAGGTTGCCTGTAATTGGTGGCCGTGATTTGTGCTGTGGGTCCAGCTTTATAAGTTCATTGCATACTGTTCTGATTTTACTTGACAATATTGAGGGGCATTTTTTTTTTTTTTTTTTTAATGATAGCTGCTTAGTACGGGAAAGGAACACCGAAGACATTTTACACTTTACGGAACATGGTATGTCAGTAACCATCAGTTCTTAAAGCTCATCAGTTTAGAGGTTTTCCCTTTAAACGTTAAAGTCGGGATGCCCTTCTTAGCATCCACATAAATGCTGACGTTTCCTCCACATGGTGTGTGTCGTGTGGCCGGGCTTGCTCTTCCTGGATCCTGGATCACGTGTAGTGCACAGGCACCTAGTCTGCTGAATGCCCGCGTTGAGTCTGAGAAGTTCGCCCGTTTAGACAGTAGATGTTAGGTTCACTTTTTCCATCCGGGAACTAAGAGCTCAAACCTTCCCTCTGCAGTGCTTGAGAAGAGGAAGCTGAGCAAAACATAACTGCTCTTTTGCAAAAGAGATCCAGTTTAGGATTCTTGGGAAGACTTAGAGGAAAAAATGTTTGAGATCTGTAAGTGAGGTCAAGGGTCACACAGGTGGAGAGACTTCCTTGGCTTTCACATTGGCTAAGATCCTGACTTGACATGAGGAAAAGGGTGGCTGATCTGAGCAGAGAAAAAGCCCGTATCTGCAGTGTGGTGAGCGGAGGGTGTCATGAGAAGTTAGAGATGTCAGCGGGCTTCAGAGCAATGGGCCTCAGAAGCCACGCCAAGGCTTCTGAAATTCATTCTATGAGTAATAACAAAACGATTTAAGTAGTGCTGAAACTTGACTATATCTACTCCTGAAAAAGAGAACTGTGCCATCTGCGTGGACATTGGATTAGGGTTGGGGTGAGGTGTGTGGACAGGAGTGGGCTGTGGAGACCCCCTAACAAGCTGAAGGACAGCCATCGTGAGAGACTGTGCAAGTTCAGCTATTGTAGTGATTCTGGGGAAAAGTAAACTGCTGATGTGCAAGAATTAACAGGACTTGAACTTAATTTTTGTCCTGAATGCTTCCGTGTATATCAAAGCAAAATAGAAGCATTTGATGTAAATATAAATACCAAATGCTTCCATTTATATCTAGAAATCATCTCTGTGGGCAGGGGGATAGTTACATTGTGTGATTTACCCTCAATCCCTTTTGCCCTGAATGGCTGAGAGCGGCAGCTTTGGAGAGGGAATTTAGCCTGATGTTTGCATGGGGCAGACAGAGGGACAGCGGGGCACCAGGGGTGACAGAGGGTCTTCCGGGAGCACAGCCTACCCCTGGAGCCATTGGCATTCTCAGACTGGCTCTCCATCCATCTCTGAGCACTTCCTACCCCTGGAGCCTTTGGCATTCTCAGACTGGCTCTCCATCCATCTCTGAGTACTTCCTACCCCATCTGTAGATCTCATTAGAGAGTCCAGCTAGGACTAGGGTGAGAAGTGATTTTCCTGTCCTGACAATGTAACACTCAAGTGCACTCAGGTGACTTTGAAATGGGAGCCACCTCTGTTTACAAATGAATATCTAAACGTTATCAATTTTGCAAGGCTTTGGATCTTAGCTTGTTTGGAGGATATGATTAAACTCAGTTAAAAAAATTTTTTTTCAGTACCTAGAGGCACCTCAGTGTCAGGATTTGTGACATATGTAGGCAGTAGAAAAAGACGCATCTGTGTAGTCTTACATATGCAAACAGAGTTCCTAAGGAAATTCTTGATATTTTTCATATTTGCTTCGAGAAAATGAATTCAGGTCCTGTGAGAAAGGAAGTATGATCAAAAGAGTTTCTTCTACAGTTACTCTTTCTCCTACTATGTCCCAGACTCTGATTAGGATTAAATGTTATATTGATTCAAGCCAGTGTTGTTTCAAGTACAGTCTTGGCTGCATATCGTGTGGAACCATGGCTTCCTTTCATCTCAGTGATAGTTGTGAAGTATTGTAAATTAAATCTCCCAGATTTTAATGCAGTTTGGTGAGAAGTATGTAAGACACTCAAATAACTAATGCAAACTTGAAAAGAGTACATCTTATATTAATAATTTCTATGTGATGGTGCTTTATTTTTATTTAGTAAAAATGAAATTTGCTGGGAGACCTAACCCTTAAAACTTCCCTCGTCGACATTAACTCTTGTGCATCTCATTACAGTCAGTGAATGGAAGGTACTGAAATCTACAGCCATGACCTGGATAATGTGCCCCGTAATTTCTGTTTTGCTCTCAAACATGAAACTCATTAGCTTCTGTGGTTTCAGTGCACATGCACTGAACAGAAAGGCATCTATTTATTACAACCAAGGAGGTGATTTTAATTTTTAGTAAAAAAAAAGAAACTAAATTACATCAGGAAAAGTTTTAAAAGTTGGCCTATAATTGTGCTATGTATAACAATGCATCATCCTTTAGGTTATTTACTGGAGACCAATAAATGATATGTTTTATTTTAACAGGCAGTTTGCTGCCAGAAGTGTGCTTTGCTTCGAAAAGGTAAGTGCCTTTTAAGAAATATTATATAAAATTATCATGGTTTCTGATTTATAGCTTCAAAGAGCCTATTAATTTTAAAGTCTCATGGCTGACAGCTGTGTTGTTCAAAGGCAAGGCTATATAATATTAATTATCTTAAGTTCCAGATTATTGTTCGTGGTGGAGACATTGCATAGAAAGGACAGACTGGCACATTTTCCTGTTTTTGTAGGAATAATTAATTAACCTGGTGACTTTAAAAGAAATACCTGTTGAAGTAAGATACAAAGAACACAGCTTAGTTCTGTTACATTTGCTTCAGTTCTGATTTTTTTTGACAATTTTCATGGAAATTAGCAGCCAGTTGGGGCATGGTTGCAGTTTTTGTTACTGGTCTTTATTATTTGTTTGGTTGGTTGGCTTTGTCATTTTGAAAGTGAAAAATGGTTGTATCTTCACAGTAGTATTTGACAATAACACTATACATATTCTTTACTGAATGCATAGACTTTTAAAATGTTAGTAATATATTGGGTTTAACTAGGATTTAAATTACGTTGCTGATTCATTCTAGGATTTAAATTGACAAGAATCCTGGTATAGTCCTAATGTAGTCCTAGTATATATTCATAGTATATTCTGTGCTTACTGTGTAACAAGAAATGACCAGATCGTGGGCTTGTGTCTCTACTTGGCTTTCTCGAAGCGTTTCGTCAGGCAGTGAAATCATGATGGGGTTATTAATTACGGTTTACCTGGCACAGACGTTCTGTTTCTCTGAAAAGCCATGGCCTTTGTCTTCATCTGATGCCTTTCAGCAGCCTACATAGCACGCATCGATCTCTCTTACTGATCTTGGTTCCAAATCTTACTTGTTGCTGTATGTTGGTTCGACTACCTTCATATTTTTACTTTTACACTTTTGGATGCTGTAACAAGAGAGACTCAGTGTCTTTGGGCCACTGAACCGTGCTGCGGGTTATGGTAACCGAGAAGCTTTCAGCCTAGTTATGTTGTTAAGATGAGTAAATTCATAAATGGTCATTCTTTTCGCCACCTACTAGTTGTTTCTTTATATGGTGTGTGTTTCTGTGGTCTGGTGATTTTGGTATATGAGCCTGATTTACCACGTGCCAAGTTGTTTAGTTAGCAAACAAATGCGTTTTGGAAAAAAACACTGTTCCTTGTCAAAGTCCTGTGCTGTTATGGTTGGAGCCCATAAATAAGTGACCAAGAAGTATTTCCAAAAGCACAGTTCAAATTATCCCTGTCGGGCCTCCCTGGTGGCGCAAGTGGTTGAGAGTCCGCCTGCCGATGCAGGGGATACGGGTTCGTTCCCCGGTCTGGGAGGATCCCATATGCCGCGGAGCGGCTGGGCCCGTGAGCCATGGCCGCGGAGCCTGCGCGTCCGGAGCCTGTGCTCCGCAGCGGGGGAGGCCACAACAGTGAGAGGCCCGCGTACAGCAAAAAAAAAAAAAAAAAAAAAAACAAATTCTCCCTGTCATAGTGGGGACTAGCTATGATAAAATTACAATGAAATCTTTTTAATGTTTAATCGTAACTATATAAATGTGTGATATCCAAGTTATAGTCAGTGTTCAGACCACATTGCACAGAGACAACCGAAAGAAGTTCAATTTTCAACATGTCCTAGCTCCCCACCCCCTCACAAGCTGTGGTGGGAAGAACACAGGCTTTGGAGTCAATTAAATTCACTTGTAGACCGAGTTCCAGCTCCCACCATCTGAGCAACCCCAGGGAAGCTCCTTAACGTCTCTGAAACATTCTCACTATTTTTCAAACTGGGTGTAATCATACCTATGTTGCAAGATTGCTGTCAAGATGCCGGAAAGTGATTTGTCAGTTCCCTGCTTTCTAAGAGTAAATCTCTCACTATGGACAAACTCCTTATTGCTCTATCTGATAAAACAGTGATTCTTTTGTGTATGTAAAGTTTGGCTTGGCTGTGCTGACTTGGTAGGATATTGACATTTTGGACATAAAGGTGTAGTGTCTTGCTAAACTCTGTGTAAAGATTTTATTTTATTCTGTTGTTGGAGTCCATGTATAGACCCAGGGGCTTGTCCCACAAGCATTTGTGAACACAAACAACTCTCATTGTATAGTGGCTCTTTAGATACCTTAAAACTTTGGTTTTCCTTCAGTGTTCCTCCATAGGGTTCTGCAGCTGCACATTGAACCAACTGCATATCAAAAACATTGGAAAAGAAAATTCCAGAAAGCTCCAGAAAGCTACACTTGAATTTGCTGTGCACTGGTAACTATTTACACACCATTTCTATTGTATTAGGTATTAAAAGTAATCTAGAGATAATTTAAAGTATACAGCAGGGTGTGCCGTAGGTTATATGCAAATACTACACCATTTTATATAAAGGACTTGAGCATTTGTGTATTTTGGTATCTGAGGGGGTCTTGGAACCAATTCCCTACTTGGATACCAAGAGACGATTGTATGCTGAAGCTTGGAACCAGGGCCCTGTTCTTGCTTCTTTTATTCCATTATCTAGGAAAACACCTCCTTTTTGCAATGCTTTCTATTAAAACATTGTTGGGTAATTGGATAGTTAAATAGTTGAAAATGGTTTAATAGCCTTCCTAGGTAATATTTACATTTTAATGAGCTTTGTAATGGTTTAACCTAAATACAGGGGAATATGATGATCTCTGTGACAGTGGGAATCACTTGAGGCCATTAAATCTTTGCCAGGCAGCCCTATAAACTATAAAAAAGAGGGTTGCTTCCTCTGCATCCTTACGGTGAAGCTTCTACGTGCGTGCATGACTTCTCATTCATATTCTTTCTTTCCCCTCTCACTGCCTATAAAAAACTTTAAACTGACAGAGATTGATATCCAGTCCTTTTCTGAAAATTGTAAACACGTTTTCCTCTGTATCCATTTTAAATCTCCTCTATTCTGTTCTCCAATCCCTTATATTTTATTAGTTTCTTTCAAAACCTTAAGAATAATTTATGTTTTTAATTGTTTTACTTGTCACAAATTTTCATATACCTTAGCTAAACAATTCCATTAAGGTTGGAAGGTGTTATATCTTGTTTCTGATCAGAAAACAGGATGAGGTGACTTGGCCCATCAGGAGAGCAAGGATGGGTTAATACTAGGGCTTCTGACACCCAATACGGTCCAGGTAGGCAGACATTATTCTATCACGTAAAAGCAATTTATATGCTGTTTTTCTTCTACGGATTTATTCATATGTATGGAAATAGGATAAAAAAAGAAAGCCAAACAAAATGTACTGCATGTGGTAATGTGACTCAGCTCTTCAATAAGCCAGACTTTCAATAGGCTGCTTGCCAGGATAAACTCAGTGATAAACTCAGTGTTGACAGGGAGCTTGATTTTGAAAAAGGAATTTTTGTAGCAAAAAGCCAAAAAAGAAAATACTTTACAAGTGATAAATGAGAAACTCCTTTTTAAATAGAATTCTCTGCTTAAATAATGGAATATGTATGTGACATTGCTAAGTTTCTGACAAAATAGTAGAAGGCCCTGCTTTCTACATTTTGTTGCGCGCAGTTAACTAATTCTGGCAAGGAAAAAAAAAGGCGGTGGATTCCCCAGAGAAAATTTTAAATGTCATTCCAACTGCTTTAATAATAAACAATTGAAAATTATTGATATTTGTTGATTTTTATCTCAAAATTTTACGTGGATTTATTTTCTATTATTACTGCAAAGTGACTGCTGGGTTCTAACACTTCTAGAAAATACCTTTTTTCATCTCAGTTCTTTGATCTACATGAGTGTAATGATCCAATGTGTTGCTTCACTCTACTTGACCCAGAACTTACCAATTATACCTATCATAACAGAAAATTTCCCTAATTGGCCAAATGGATGTTTTCTTTTATCTGCTTCTTGATTGTTTAAAAAAATAGGTATTAATTTTGATAAATTCAGATAGTGAGGTTAAATGATCATAAGAGTAGGATCCTTCTCGAGGTAATTATCCAAGCAGTGAGTTTATCTTGAATAGGTTACAAGTTGGGTAGGAGTGTCTGTGTATTGTGAGGATTGTAACTATATGAGAAGCAGTCAGAACTAAAGTTAACCTTTGTGGAAAAAATTTCATTTTTATCATCCAATTTTTCCTAGAAGACTGAAAAATCTCTTTCTTTACATCTAGAATGTCCTCTCTTGCACACATTTTTTAAAACCTACGTTGTATACCATTGGTTTCCTCGTGCTGTTCAGTGGTCTTCCTTTTATTTTTGATCATTACTCCCAATCATTTGAAGGTGTCTGAAAAACATTGTATCAAGTTCTCTTGGGCTGTGGTACTTCTTTCATTTCTGAATCTAGCTCTGTGCTTCTTTATACCTTCCAACTTGTGACATATTTTCACTGGCAGTTTGATCACTAGCATATTTATGAGACCTAAGTTTTTATCACTGTTTCAGGTAAATATTTAAAGCACAAAAAACCAAAATATTTTGGATTATGTTTTAGCGAGTTTCACTCTGTGTAGAATAAAACTCTACATTCATTCCTTTTTTTCTTACATATTATTATTTGCCTTTATATGTTGCAGTAAATATGTTTGTCTCACGCAGCTCTAAAAAAGGATTTCGAGAAGTGCCTGAACCACCTGTCCGTCCTCAACATTCCCAGTGATTAATTTTCTTTATTTAAACAAAGAAACCAGTATAAAAACCTCATATTGAAAATAAGTATAGATATTAAAACTTGCATTCTATAATAAAATGAATATGGGTAAACTTCTGTTTCAACAATGAAATGTTCATTGTAGAAACATTACCAACTGTAGCCTTTGCACTGTGTTGAATTAAAAGAAAAAAAAATTCACCGTAATTCCATCACACCACCCCTCGAGAAAACCACCGCTGGCATTTCAGTGTATTCTCTTCCTTTTTTATGGATCCATTTATATATAAAAATTTGACTACACCTGTGCTGGTATATTTCAGTCCTTTTCTTAGATAGATGAATTTCATTCCATCTTTCTGTCCCAAAAGGCACCAAGGCCTCCTTTGCCCTCCAGCTTCTTTTGGTTCAGTGAGTGAGAGACCTGGAAGATCAGAAGGAGAGAGGAGAGCAAGAAGCAGGTTTTTATTTCCCTGGCTCCCTCCTTCCCAGGTTGCTTCCAGTAACCTCCGCCAAAGCTTAGGTCCTCTCACTGCAGCTTCCCTAGACAGCTCTCTGGGTTCTAGGAACTGCTTCTTCCCTGTTCCTGCCACACTGGGCTTGGTGAGCTAAGCCTTCTCCCGTGGAACCCCATGGGTTTTGTGAACAACACATATCTTTGTAAATAGTCCTTTCTTAAGCCATCTGAGAATTATCCTAACTTGAGTGTGCCATCTGTTTCTAGTGGGGACATGGACTCATACTATACTTTAGAAATTATTTTATTGCCTGCTTTTCCTGGGGCTCTACGTTTTGTCTTGAACACCCTGGCACGCCGTTCAGCATCATTTTACCACGTTCTGATAACTTCATGCACCCCACACACCCCGATGGAGCATCGACCTTGTTTTCAATCTTCCGTTACTAGTGGCAGCGCCACAAGCACCTCTGTAGCACCTCTGTGCTTCCTCTTTTAATCCCTTGGGATAAATTCCCAGAAGTGAACTACTAGAATTAGTTTCCAAATGGTATTTTGTTATCAGTGCTGCAGATTTGTAATCAAAGAAGCACTCTCTATGGATCATCCTTTGGCTGTTCTAGCTCTGTAGTACCTCAAGCTGTTCAGCAGTCACTTTTAAGCCCTATTGCTTGAGCATGAGACACTGGATCTCCAGACTCTAGGGTTTCCTCAGTGTACAGTCTCTGTTTTGTTTCCTCAAAGGGCCATCAACCCACTTTGCTTCACTAGCAATAGGAGATCCTTTATGCCTAAAAACCAGGCCAGGTGGAGCCATGGAGACTCTGCTACCAGAGGGCTAGTCAATGCCCTGGAGGACAGTGGGCTAGAAATCCTTCAGTTTACAGCTGTCCAGGCTTCCGTCATCCCAAATACCAGGTCTTCCCTATTCAGGACAGGAAGGCTACGTTTCCTGAAGGAGTAGCAGAAGAACTGAGAGAATCCAGCATAAGATCACTTGGGGCTAAAGCTATGAACCCTACTGGAGTATTTGCAGAAGTAATGAATAAACCATGCCCTTTAGCAGCTTCATGTTTAAGAGCTGAATGATTTCCTTCAACCTTTTATTTTTCTCACCCACATTCAGTAACATGAGACTGACCATTGTGGCCAGTCTTCAATCATGTAAATGCCCATCTTTATAGTCTCAAAGAACAGAAGCAGTTGAAATAGAAATAAAACAAAAATTCAGGCTTTTTTGTTGTTGTTGTTAAATAGACTTATAAATTGCATACAACTCAAGTACTTTATTTGTAACTATAATAATGACCTAGATGATACAGAAATTGTCACCAGAGTTATCAGCATGTTTCTACATCTTGGCTAAAAGCCCAGAAAGAATAGATTTACAGAATGAAAATCTGGAGTGCTTTATAAATATTATAAACACTGTTCTCACTGAGGAAGATGTGTATTTGGGGGCAGCGACTCTTGCAAAGGAAAAAACATTTTCGTCTAATGCATCCTCGTCTCACACATTCTCTCATCATTTCTCCCTCAGATTAACCGCAAAGATCAGTCACTGTTCCTGGAAAACAAATAATAAACAAAAGCCATTAAAATACCTCTTCTCCTCACGACTTTTAATGTTTTGTGGGTGTGTTTCAAACTTGGTTTCCTCAGAAATCAGACATCCTCAGACCTATTTTCCGGGGCCCATGGATTTCCTGTGAGATGTTTATGAATAACTATATATCTATGAGTGTTTATTCTGTATACTCTTAAAAAAATACTGATATGACATATCAATGAGATCCTAATTAAACACCTTATAATTTTGGGTGCCTTGCAATTTCAAATTGTACTGCTGTGATTGAATAAGAAATCAGAGTGGGGGGGAGAGAGAAAGAGAGAGAGAGATCATTGCAATAATGTGTCAATGTTAAAGGCATTTGAAACCCAGAAGGCTTTGCTAAACAAAATTTCAGTATATTTAGAATGTAGAAAATTGTTCGAAGAATTGGCACGTTATTACATGACAAATAATAGCACAGCCACGTGGAATTTACAAAAATCTCTATGCTAAAACTCAGCAGTCCAATCACTTAGAAGTGGCAATTTAGTTTCATATAAACAACATCATCAGTGATAATATATTAAGCCTGTTATTTTGAATGATATAGGCTTTATAGTTATATTCATGAATTTTTTTGAAGTCATCAGGGCTAATTTTCTGTTTATACATAGATAAATAATATTACAATAAAAGTAATTTAAATCAAAATTAGGCGTTAGTGTCAAAATTTGCTTCATATGTAACATATTCATTGCTAGATTTTGAGAAACACTTAATAGTGGTTATTCTCCTAGCACTCAGGATGAGGATTATATCTATTTTTGAACCATGCCTTTTCCCCACTGCAAGTTTTCCCATGTATTCCGTCAGCCAGTAAGCGTGCAGGTTAAATTGTAATCTGTCCCCTGAAATTAGCTCAGGAATTTCTGTGAAAAATGTGGGCGTTGGTCACGATACATACAAATATTTCTCAATAAAACATATATCTTGACTACAGTGTTTCGAAATCCGGAACTTGCTTTGCAGAAAGCTTTATGTAACCAGATGAGCATGTGTGCTGCTTCACTGTGAATCATGGGAGGATTTGGAAGATGATTAAATTTCTAAGCACACCTGAGACCAGACCTTAGCAAGGTGTGAAGAGTTCTTACATTCATTGCTGAAACATCTGCTTGAGTATTTCTAGGTCCTTCTTGGCCTCTGGTTTCACTGTGAGATTCAGTGCAACATTACTCCTTAGTAATAAATGTTGCAGATGATTCTTACTGTATACAGTGCAATATAGTTTTAAGCATTTTGCCTTCAGTCTGCCAGTCTCCTCCACACCATTTTTCTTGACACTGCTAAAATAATCTCTGCAAAGAGTTTTTTCACTTGCTTGACAGTCTGTATTTTTCATGGCCAAAGGTCTTACATTGGCGTTCGACGTCCCTCCTTCTTAGCCTATCTTCCTCAATGTCAACTTCCTACCCTATAGGATGACCCTCTGCCCCAGAAAGGCTGTTCTACTCAGGATTCTCAAGTGCACCTTGCTCATTTCAGCCTGTCTTCTATGACTCATCCTGTGTCCAGTCTCTGCCTATATTATCCCCCTGTGAACCCCCATTTCACGTAGTGTACAGATCCCTGATTTTTCATTGATTATATTTACTGATATTTGGAAGTGTTCTAATATTCCTCCAGTTAGATAATACATTTGGAGAGAGTGGAACTTCATTTCATATGGAGCACGTAGAATGATTTTTAGCCTTATCACAGCACTCAACTTTTTGCTGCATTGGTGCTGTAATTTTGATTTTATATTTATTATATTAAAACTATAACATATTTTAAGATCTATTTATGTTAAATGGTGTTACATTATTTATATCCTCTGCAAGAATAGTCTAGAATAAAACCTCTGATTCCATGCAAAATAAAGTAAGACAACCACAAAGTAAATATTTTGAAAGGAAGTAAGGAGACAAGTTGTAAATTCTCTAAGGAGTTCTGGAGTTCTGAATTAGCTACACACTACTAAAATATGGGTGTTCCTTATATGTAAGCAACTCCATTTAAACATCTAGAAACTACTTAGCTCCAGACCTAATTGACTGAACACTCAGTGTTACACTAAGTACAAAATGCACAGACACGGAAAAGATATTTTGCAGAAGTAAAAATACCTGACCACGTACACATTAACACAACCAACTTTCTGAGTACTGTTATCCTCCGTACAGAGAATTTATTATTTGTAGGTGTAAATCAGGATAACTTCACACATGTCATATAAAACATATAACAAAGTCTTGACATCATATATTATTCTCTTTGAGGGGAAACTGACAACTCCCTGAACTTGATTGAGGCCTCACCTCTGTGTATGATTTGAGAATGTAGGACATGTCAGACAAATTCAGCTCTGGTTGATTCGGTCAGCACATCAGTCCAGGATAGTACGTTCGGTGATGCAGAAGACACTTTGATAGGAGGATACAGTTGCCCACTCTGATGTCAACCTTCAAAACTCAGAAGTTTTTTCCTCTACCAAGACCACTGCCCAGCTACAGAGAGCCATTGATTTGCCTGGTATTGGAGAATAGCAAGGCAGATGGTGTAGCACATATGTGTCCTCAAATATGCTTTACTTCTTTGAGTTGGCAGTTGTAGCTTCTCTTATGATAAAAATACACATAGAAGCACGGACCACAGAAGTTTTACTACTAAATGGTAGCAAAACTGAATGAGAACAGGTTTGTTCAGAGAATGGGCCAGAGCAAAAAGTTTGCGTGCAATTCGTTCAGAAGCTTTTAAAGAACGACAGTGTGAAATGTTTTTCAAATACACAATTTCAAGAAAGCTTTTAGGAATTTTATAATAGCAGTTTCAACAGATCCTTTACACAGATGTAAATATACATTCAAAGAGATGTTGGCCTTTATAATTAGATTTTCGCCCTAGAAAATCTAGAGCATCAATATTCTGACAATTCAACCATAGACTAATTAACATAGTTATTTGTTTTGACACTTTGGGGACTCTTTCTACTCATTTAGGCAACAAATTGTATGGTCTTAATTTCTTGCTCACTTCTTCAGGAGGAAACAAGATAAAAGGTCTATTTCATTAGGCTCTGACCTCTGTAATGCCACCTCTAAACGACATCCTTATTAGTAAAATATGATCGAAGTGCCTTTAGGGTAGAAACAATGAATATTTATTTAGAAACTGGCTTTTGGCCAATTTTTCTGTACCCTAAAGGCATAAATATTACATACCAGAGCATTTCAATTCCCATGCACTTAGGATTTTGTTCTGTACACATTTGTGAAAGGAACAAGTATCTGCATGGCACTTTCGAGAACTCATTTGTCAAAGGCTCACTTGTGGTTGGAAACTATAATAGGCATTCCTATTCAATCATGAAATGTTAAATAGGTATAAATTCTGGGTAACTATCTCCAGTTAAATAGTTAAAATATAGGGGAGAGAGTGCTAATTACCTTAGTCTCCTAGATTTTGAGTAATTGGCATTTTAAAGGTAGGGGGAAGTAGTTAAAATGAAAATAACTTGTATCCCTGAAGTGAGTCTTTGAGACAGAGTGTCGAAGGAAGGCTGGCAAGCAGTTTCCTGAGAACATTCTCTCTGTTGTCATTCTGTTTTCCTGTGGAGAATGTGGTTGCCAGACCTCTCAGCAGAATCACTATAATTGAAGGAACAGGTAGGTTGAATTATGGATGTTGAAGCCACATCTTGCTAAAGGGAACCAATGGCATTATTTTCAAAGCCCTAACATCTCCTTGAACAAAATGCCAGGGTGCTTCAATGCAGTAGAATTCCCCTATTACCCATTTTCTTTATGACTCTCAATTGCTGTGGGTTGTCTGCAGCATTCACATCTCTAAATCACTTGTAAGTAAGGAGGGGCAGCTTGAGAAATATTAAATTTTCATCACTTTCACTTCTCTGCTACTACTCTTAACATTTAATTTGTATTTGTGTTTAATACTTATTCTATTTTATGCCTTAAATATTATTATTAAAACATCATATGCTTGTAAAACACAGGGAGTGAGGTTTTTTGTTTTTTATTAATTGAGTTTTTAGTAAGTGTGTGCACAGGTAGGGACTTCACGAAGCATCCTGATAGTTATTAAACTTGCCAGCATTGGTTGTGTCATCAAGTTCTTCCTTTGAACTTGAAAACACATTGAGTATTTTTGAAGACACCATTCAGTCTACTTGGTATTATAGTTATTTGGGTACAACCTCGCATATCATTTAACCCCCCAAACCTAAGCTCTGCACCAACTAGCTTGTTTGTTCTTTTCAAATACAGAGTACACATTGGTTAAATGAAAAAGTGATTACTGCTAAACCGAATTCACATTCACCAACATAAACCATAGACTTAAACATTCCGTAATAACTTCTTAAATTAACTATATCTCAGCGATGTAGATAAACGTTTCCAGAAGAGCTGGTGCTGTGGATGTGAATAAAGTATGTGAAGTCAATACAAATATGGGTCAAAAAATAATTCTGTTTTAGAAAGTGGAAACTACAAACAGGTAGTGAGGAATGAAGAAGGAAGAGTCAGAGAAATCTTTGTGGGGTTTCAGGTTTCAGGCAGCCACTGGATTAAGGTAAGAGAGATCTGTGGAAGAAAGAGATCAGCCCATTCAAGCCCTGGGCATGGCTGAGAGGAAGAAAGTCAGACTGGAGAATATGAAGCAAGCCATCAACAAGCAGAGATGGAGGGTCTGCTGTGTGCAGGGCACAGTGCTCGTTGGAGGAGACATGCCTTCTGAAGATTAGAGAGGATAGTCATAATCCTTCAGGAATGTAAAATCCAGGGAGAAAGGCAAGATCTCAGAAAACCAACAGTGTGAATGGAACGTGCAGTCAGTGCTTGAAATCACTGCTGAGAAATTGGGATAATAGAATCCCAGGAAACAAGAGGCTTGTGAACTGACATCATGGATGGGAAAATTGTGTTACCTGCCAGGTGATGTAAAAATGTGAAGTAGAATCATTATGTGGCTCAGTGAAAAGGAGTCTACAGTTTTCTGCCTAGTCCTGTCGAAATGATGTATGGGTTAGCCTGGGAGGTTATAGATCCATCCACCAGTTTCAGAACAGCAGGTTAAGCTGATCTGGGATAACAGAGGGGCAAGAGTCAGGGATTATTAGTAAGAATTTACATTTTCTTCTCATTAGGCCTTCAAGCAGAACTCCTAATATTCACATTAGCTAGTAACAGAAATTCATATTTCAGTCATCATTCTAATGATTTATTTACAATGTTCCCACAATGACTGTTTTAGTTATAGTATAAATTGCAGTCAGAGATCTCAGCCTGTCCATAAAGCTGATATGTATATATCAGCTTGTATATAAACCATAGTATCTGTATATATGTCAACAGTGGAACTCCGTTAGTAAAAATATTTTAAGAATGCATACCCAACATAAAAGAATATTTATAAATCTATTGCATATATTTTATACTAATATATTGTGTGCCTCATAAAACGTTTGTAAAAATAGTCAAAAAGGATGAGACTAAAACTAGTCATAAATTAATGTTCTGCTTTGCTTACTATAGGCCATGGGTTGTCTTGAACATCCAGAATTCTGGGTTTTCAGTTCACTTCAACAACTGTTGATTTACATTGTACGAGCGTACATAGCCATCGTTTGTAGTAACAAAGATATTGCCACTGGAACACGCATATTCACTTCTTGTTTGAAAGACCTAAAAGATTTCTTTCTGCTCTTTTAATTTTTATTATTTTTATTTTTGGACAAGCAGACACGATTTCCTCTGGCCATTCCTATCAGCCAGGTGAAGACATAAGGCCAACTCCAAGTTCTAGCCAATTTTGTGGTTGCAGGCAAGCCCCCCAGCGTGATGGGAGTGAGGTGGGAGACAAGTGAGAAACGAGTGGCGGTCAGTCTCACCAGGACCCTCTAGTGGACCCTCTAGAAGACCCTCAGTCTGTGTCTGCAGACATCTCAGGTAGCCGCTCACCAGTGTGTTAAGGATAGGATTTATCTCACCCGGCCAAGGCCTTAGTACAATATTTGAACTTGTTCTTGATTAGATTTTGCATTTTAACAGATGAAGTCCTTATTTCTCTGTTATTCCTCTTCATGAAAGGAGCTCATGAGGACTCTCCTCCTTTACACTGTAGTACAAGTTACACTACCTCCTAGTGTTTTGTGTGCTTCATACTGTACTTCTGGCTTCTAATCCGTTACATTCTTGAGTAGCCCTAGTTTGCGTATATGATTAAAATACATCTTACTTATACACTAGTGATTCAGATCATGTGCTTTAAGTGACATATTCCTGACTGAAAAAAAGAGTGTGTGTGTGTGTGTGTGTGTGTGTGTGTGTGTGTGTATTTAAACGTTAATGACAGAGCACTGTTTCTTTCTAGGTTCCTAGTAGTAATGGGTATAATTTAAAAATGAATAATGTCTGAGGGTCTAATGTAAACCGTGGTGAGTGTGGCCAATAGCACTGTATTGTGTAATTGAAATTTGCGAAGAGTAGAATGTACGTGTTCAGTGATGGGTGTGTTATGTAACTAGATGGGAGGAATCCTCTCACAATGTATAAGCATATCGACTCACATAATGTACACTTTACATTTCTTATACTTTTATGTCAGTTATGCCTCCATATAGCTGAAAGATTAAAAAAGAAACTAAAAAGTTAGGACCATGTTCAGAAGTAAGAGAAACCAGAGTAGGGATAGCCAGGAAGTGACGACCAATTAGACCTTTCCATGTGGAATATGAAGCCATAGTTAATGGTACAAATGTGTACTGTAAGAGAGGCCGTGGAGGCAAACTATGGCTGGAAAACCCAGGTGTAGGTTTTAAGCCTTATGGTGTAGGAAACTGGACTGACCTGGGAGGGACTGTTCATTCTAGGCAACCAATTTCAAGGTCAGAAAACAGGATTCATACTTTTTTTTTCTTTTTTCCCCCAGAAGTGTTAGCTACAGTCATCAGGTTGTATAGTATATCCCCAGTACTTATTTATGTGATTACTGGAAGTTTGTACCTTTTGACTACTTTCTGCCATTCCCCCATTCCCCATCTCCTGCCACTGGCAACCAGAAATCTGATCTCTTTTTCTATGAGATTTTTGGGTTTTTAGAGTCCACACATCAGTGGAATCATGCAGCGTTTGTCCTTCTCTTGTTTAATTCACTTCGTATAAAACTCTCAGTGTCCCACCGTGCTGTCACAGCTGACGGGAGTTCTTTCTTTTTATGGTTGAATAATATTCCATTGTATTGAGCTATCTATCTATCTATCTGCCTATCTATATCACAACTTCTTTATCCATTCACCCAGCAATGGACACTTAGGTTATTTCCATGTCTTGGCTATTGTCGATAATACTTCTGTGAACGGGGATGTAGATATCTCTTCAACATAGTGTTTTTGTTTCCTTTGGACGTATTCCCAGAAGTGGAGTTTCTGGGTTGTATGGTAGTTCTATTTTCAATTTTTTGAGAATCCTCCATACTGTTCTCCATAGTGGCTGTATCAATTTACAATCCCACCAGCAGTGCACGAGGGTTCCCTTTTCTCCATATCCACACAAGCATTCGTTATCTCCTGTCTTTTTGATAATAGCCATTCTAACAGGCATAAGGTGATATCTCATTGTGGCTTTGATTTACATTTCCCTAACGACTACTGATGTTGAGCACCTTTTCATGTACCTCTTGGCCATTCTTATATCTTCTTTGGGAAAAATGTCTATTGAGTTCCTTGGCCTATTTTTAATTGAATTATTAGTGATTTTGTTCTCAAGCTGTATAAGTTCTTGATGTATTTTAGATATTAACCCCTTACCAGATAGGTGGCTTATAAATATCTTTCTCATTCTGTAGGTTGTCTCTTCATTTTGTTGTTTGTTTCTTTGCTGTGCAGAAGTCATCCCTTTCTTGCTGGGTCAAATTACAATCATTAGGAGAACTGGAACAGTGAGACTGAATACCATGGCAGGGCCCTACTGTGGTGGAGATGATCAAGTTACTGAAAATTTCTAGGAGTTGTTTCCGTGGCGCAGACAATGACTATTACAATGCTTTGAAATACCAGCAGGATTCAAAGCACTCTGAGTCAGAATCACATGTCTTTTGAGAATAATTCCCGAGGGAGCCAACAGTTTTCTCTGGCTGGGCTGAGATCTCCTGTAGCCCAGAGAAAGGAACCGTGTACGTACAACATAGCACTCCTGACCAGCACCATCACTTAACAGTGTACCCTGCTTCTCTCATTGTACCCATAACAGGTTGCTTTTCCATCACTTTTTAAACTTTATTTTAGTACCTTGTGACTAGGAAAAATGGAAAACACTTTAAAAGAGTCTACCGGAAGACTGTTCAAGAACTGCATGAGGAAATTGCTTCTCCAGATTTCTCTGCTGTCATGTTCTGTGAAACAAAAACCCCAGTAGTCCTTCCTCAAACCTCTGCACTGTAACAACTTCAGATACAATCCCTTCAAAGCACACTCCACACATAAGAAAAAGACCTGTATTCTTGCTCCCATACTTCTTTGAACACCCTCCTGCTTGAAGTTTAAATGTAGCTCAAAAAATCCTAATTTTCAGACCTTAACTCCATCAGTCTCATGACTTTACTGCTAGAACCAAATGAATCAATAGTAACCATCAAACTATCGCATGCATCCAACAAGTAACCCTAGAAAACATAATACGGGAATAAATGATAGGTGATGCATGTTTTATAGCCCATCATTTAATGCCTTAACTACAGTATGCACTCATTTAAAGAGATTACTTTGCTCTAGCAAACAGTAAAAGCAACTGAGTATTTATTGGATTGTTGCCAAATACAGTGATCTCATCACGGTGACTTTAAGGGGACACAACTGGAGTCCGTCACCCGCTGGGTTTATTTTTTTTACACACTTCAGAGAAGTGGTCAGTACTGTTTCAGTGAAAGCATTATCACACATCACCAACCAGCCAAGAAAATAAAACATATGGGGAAGAGTGACCAGAGAATCATGGAAGGAAAAATGGGCAATGTGGAGTGTAACAGATTTCTCGATTTGGGTGCCAAATGTAAGCTCCGCCTGAATAATTCGTAAATAAAGGAGAGAAGATTCCCCTGTTCTTTATATAATAATAATAATTTGTTTTGCTCTTTATATTTGTTTTGTTATTTATTGCTATTTGCATGAAGCAAAGAAGCAAAGAAGGTGAAGTAGAACTTCTGTCTATATAAATCATAGCCAGATTGTCACTAGATTGTGTGCTGAGCTGTCTTTGAATTGAATAATTTCTTTTTCTCATATTCATATTTTTTATTGGAGTGTAGTTGATTTACAAGGTTGTGTTTCTGCTGTACAGCAGAGTGAGACAGTTATACATAAACATATATCCACTTCTTTTTTTAAGATTCTGTTCCCATGTAGGTCATTACAGAGTGTTGAATAGAGTTCCCTGTGCTATTCAGTAGGTTCTTATTAATTATTTAATATTTATTCTATGTATAGGAGTGTGTATATGTCAATCCCAATCACCCAGTTTATCCCTCCCCACCCCTTTGCCCCCCTGGTAACCACAAGTTTGTTTTCTGCATCTGTGACTCAACTTCTGTTTTGTAAACACGTTCATTTGTACCGTTTCCTTAAATTCCACATATAAGCGATATCATGTATTTGTCTTTCTCTGTCTGACTTACTTCACTCAGTATGACAATCTCACAGGATGTTCAGGTTAGGGTTAGAGATCTGAGACAGGTTTTCTAACACAGTAATACAAAGAGGATGTCATCTCTGACTGTGGCTGAGGGTGGGTCGGCCGGGGCTGGGGGAACAATGCCTTACAGATGACTGCTTCCTCACCCCACCTCTGATTGGTTAGATTTATTTGTTCAGTCATCCAGTCATGTATCAGTCTCTCCAACAAACACACATTGAAACCATTCTCTGTACCAAGTATATTGTTAGGAAACGATTTCCTGCATTCAGTCTGGGTAGAATCCTACCCCCAGATCTTTTTTGCACGAAGCCATCTTTGAGGCTGAAAGTGAAATATGCTTTATAACAAAGTCTACATTATAGGATCACTGAATAATTATAAATTCAGAATATTGATTTTGGCTTTGGTAGAACTCCACTTTTTAGAAAACTCTCTCTCTTTGGAATTTTCTTTTGCTTATAGAAAAAAAAATCATGTCAAGCATTATAAACTACTGTGAGCCTTATAAGCAAAACTATGAGATTGACTTTTCCCCTTAGATACAAGAGTGTCATGTGTTATTTGGCCAGCATAATTAATTTAATTATTTTCTAATGACAGTGATACGTTACCAAAGTAATGCAAAGACATTAAACCCATGTGCCCTCTTCCTGACATCTTGAATGTATCTCTATGGTAACAGATATTTGACAGTGCCACTGTGCGATGAAGCCAATTAAGACAAATGATGAGAGATCAGTGTACAGTTCACCCTGAGCATAAACTTTTTAGGAAATTGTTGGTATCATTGGATTGCAAATAAATCACTTGAAAGTATTTGCTAAAATCTGAAACTTGGGATGGTTTTAAACACAAGCCTAATCAATTTATTTACAGCATCAGAATTCAGCTGTGAAAAACATTCTATTCAAATCTACATTTTAGAACTGTATCCTTGGCAAGGATACGTATTTTTCATACTTAGTCACGTTTTTTTAATGATACCCAAATTGTCACAAAATTTATCTGCTAATATAGAAAGGAATTTTTTTCTAGATCATAAAAATGTTTTAAAAACTTTTTCATCATTAGGAAATTAAGATATAGTTTTATTTCTGCTTAAATATTTTATAATAAATTCACTCATTCATCAAAAATATACCTTTGTTATTTTTACTAAAGATGTGCTAGGTTATATTAGAAATTTGGGGACATTTTTTCATATTTCTATTTCACTTTCAAGGATCACCTGATTTTAAGGCATTATATTAAGTTAAGACGTATAACAATTTATTTTTATATTAACGCTCAATACCAGAAAAAATAAAACAAACAAACAAACAACTTATTCAAGGGTAAGTTTTTCACGTCCTGTTTTATATGCAGGTATTAGTTGCCCTTTTGATATGTTTGTACTTTTCAAATAGTTTATTCCTCACTAATACATTCATAGAGTCCAGACTCCATGGTAGCTTAAAAGAATTGGTTAAAACACTTTTGTCAGGGATTTGACCCGTGTAGAAGTCTACTTAGGTACTTATTACTTGAACCAACCAAAGAACATTGGAAAGTAACTTTAGGGGAAAATGAAATTGTGATTTTATCTGAAAATGGATTAAACGGATATAGGAACTAACATTAATCACTTAAAAATTTTTTTAATTTATTTTGAAAATCTAAAATAATAAAATTTATTTAGGGGCTTCCCTGGTGGCGCGGTGGTTGAGAGTCTGCCTGCCGATGCAGGGGACGCGGGTTCGTGTCCCGGTCCGGGAGGATCCCACATGCCGTGGAGCGGCTGGGCCCGTGGGCCATGGCCGCTGGGCCTGCATGTCCGGAGCCTGTGCTCCGCAACGGGAGAGGCCACAACAGTGAGAGGCCCACATACCACACACAAAAAAAATAAATAAAATAAAATAAAATAAAATAAAATAATAAAATTTATTTAAAATCATCGATTGTATACATGTACCACACCTTCTTTATCTGTTCATCGGTTGATGAACACTTTAGTTGTTTCCATGCCTTGGCTGTTGTGAATAGTGCTGCAGTGAACAATGGGGTTCATGTATCTTTTCAAATTATAGTTTTCTCAGGATATATGCCCAGGAGTGGGATTGAAGGAACACATGGCAACTCTTCTTAGTTTTTTGAGGAACCTCCCTACCGTTCTCCATAGTGGCTGCACCAGTTTATAGTCCCAACAGTGTAGGAGGGTTCCCTATTCTTCATACCCTCTTCAGCATTTGTGGACACTTTAATCACTATTTTAGGTAAATCAGATTGAGAGGTGGGCTTTTAAAATATCAGTGATTTTAATAGTAAACAATTAGATTCCAATATCGTAACTTTAGTCAAACTTACATAATTACATTGATAAAATCAGGGAAACTTTTGTGTGCATTGAAATGAAGAAAACTACACAGATCAGATAATCTTTGAGGTTTCTCCTATTGGACATTGACTAAGACACACACACACAAATTGTAATGTGGCTAGCTTTTGACTTGCACTGAAATCTTTTTTTTTTTTTTTTTTGCGGTACGCGGGCCTCTCACTGCCGTGGCCTCTCCCGTTGCGGAGCACAGGCTCCGGACACACAGGCTCCGCGGCCATGGCTCGCGGGCCCAGCCGCTCCGCGGCATGTGGGATCCTCCGGGATCGGGGCACGAACCCGTGTCCCCTGCATCAGCAGTCGGACTCTCAACCACTGCGCCACCAGGGAAGCCCTGCACTGAAATCTTGATGGGTCCATGGATAGGTCCTTCTGATGACGGTGACCTAATTATCAGAGCAGTCTTTGCTATTGTGCTTAGACTCAGCCTGAGGATCTTCTAAAACCTATTTCTCCAGCCAGCCATCACCAGCTGATTTGGATTGGCACTGAAGTAAGAAACTAAATACCATCCCTGCTTCACATCTTGCCTGTTATTAAGTTAGCTGGGCATGTGCGGACGTTGAACTTCGCTTTGCTTTCCATTATCATAATCCCATATATTTTGAGTAATGGCTCTACGCTTCACATGGACTTCCATTGTGAGGACACTGACATCACCTATAGTCTCTCCAGGTAAATTAAAAATCCAACAAATCCACTACTTAAACGAGAGAACATGAGTTGAGAGCTTTTTCGTGTGAGGCACTATAGTAAGTGTTTTAAATATGTCACTGTGTTCAGTTCTCATAGAAGCTACGAGGTAAGAACCATTATTATCCCCAGTTGACAAATAAAAATACTGAGGCTTAGGGAAGTTACAAAACTTGCTAAAGATACATTCAAGTTGAAGAACCAGGATTCTAATTAAGGCTGTGTGAAACTAAAGTCTGTGTTTCTAACCAGTATACTAAAAACGGCCCCCCAGTAAAGAACACTCCATTCTTTATATGACTTCATGTGTTTCAGATATAAGCTATATTTTGTGGTGTGCTAATTTTAGCCAATATCCTGGTCTTGGTTTCTTTATCTCTAAAATGAGTCTCCATGAAAAGGTACTCCACTATCTCTTCTCCCCGGACACGTTCTATCTGTGTAAAGTTACTTTTACTATGAATCGGTAAACTGAACAGATATCTTAGCAGATGCAGATTGTAGTAATAAAAAGTGAGTGAAGTACTATAAACATCTCAGGGAGAGTAAAAGAGGGGAAAAACTCAGAAAACTAATGACTCATTAGGATGTTGCGAACTGAAACAGGCTGAACAAAGCTGCAGCTAAGAGTTTACATGAATAGAACAAAAATACTGATGGTGTTACTATTCAAAATAAGTCTAACATTAATAATGCTATTAAAAATTGCCTATTCACTTGGTATCTTAACTTTTTATTTTTCTTTTCTTTTTTTACTCCTCTGTACTAAATCTGTGACTTGTCTGGGACTTTGCTACAAAATTAATGCTATTATTCTTATTTTATTTATGAGCAAAAATTATAAAGTCAAATTTTATTATGGTATCTGATTATCAAGAGAATAAATGACAGAATACTGTTTTTCCCTCTATTTATTTATTTTCATTTTTATCAGAAAAGATATTTGTAAGATTAAAAACAGCACCTTATAAACAACTTCCCAAAAACAGTGTGCAAAAATTCCTCTAGGGCCTCCCTGGTGGCGCAAGTGGTTGAGAGTCCGCCTGCCGATGCAGGGGATACGGGTTCGTGCCCCGGTCTGGGAGGATCCCATATGCCGCGGAGCGGCTGGGCCCGTGAGCCATGGCCGCTGAGCCTGCGCGTCCGGAGCCTGCGCGTCCGGAGCCTGTGCTCCGCAACGGGGGAGGCCACAACAGTGAGAGGCCCGCATACCGCAAAAAAAAAAAAAAAAAAAAAAAAAAAAATTCCTCTATCCTTTGAATGTATTTATTCTCCTACTCCCACCCAATTTATATTGTATTTTATATATATAAACATAAATGTATATTAATGCATATATAGACATGTATGTATGTATATACATATATGTGTACATATATATGTAGTGTGTATATATAAATGCATATATATGTATATATGTATAATACTCCTGTAATCTTAGGGAATAAAAAATGCAAACAAATTATACTGACATTTTAAATGAACCTTTTAGCCTTTTAGAAAATGAAACCAAAGTTAATAGTTTGAGTTATTTTTTTGTGATCTTCTGCTTAAAGGTAGGAGCAAGATTTATTGCTGAGCAATATATGTATATACATGTAAATGTGAATATACATACATATATACGTATGTATATATATGACACATGTATATGTAACTGTGTATTAAACTTTGGTTTCTTTTTATATAAAATTAAAAAATAGAAGTTTAGTATGATTTGTTTTAAAAGTTCCTCTTTAAAAAATTCTTCAGGAATATTATAAATACGGAAGAGTTTCTAGGCAAAGTTGAGAACGTACAAATAAATACACACTCAAAAATAAAGGGACTCGGGCCTCCCTGGTGGCGCAAGTGGTTGAGAGTCCGCCTGCCGATGCAGGGGATACGGGTTCGTGCCCCGGTCTGGGAGGATCCCATATGCCGCGGAGCGGCTGGGCCCGTGAGCCATGGCCGCTGAGCCTGCGCGTCCGGAGCCTGCGCGTCCGGAGCCTGTGCTCCGCAACGGGGGAGGCCACAACAGTGAGAGGCCCGCATACCGCAAAAAAATAAAAAAATAAAAAAATAAAAAAATAAAGGGACTTGAGTGATAGGTAGCAGTTTGAGATGAATGGATTACGTTTCTCCTGAATTCTGTTTCATTTAACTTAATGCTTTTGAGGTCAAGTTGGTACTATGGGCCTAGTTAGCCTTTCCTTATTCTCAGATCCCAGAAGTGGGGCAAGAATTAGGAAAGCAACCTCAGCTTTAAAAACAAACAAAAGCAAGAACTATCTGGTGAAGATTCTTTCAGAAGGAAGAGAAAAGATTCTAGAAGTCAAAATAACTATCAACAGAGGTTCTTCTAGCTGAAATAATAGTCATGTGACTCAGGTGCCAACGATACAGAAATGAGCATGAAATAGTCCCTGCCTTTGGGAACCTCACAGACAAAGGGGGAAAATGAAGCAGTGAAGAGCTGTGCGAGAGGAGGAAAGAGGAAAAGAGAGATGAGAATATCCTGTGATTCAACATTTACATCAGACACTAAAGCATTCCTCTTTTGTTTCTTATTTTCGGAATTTTCAATTAGATGTTTACAGATTTTTAGATTTCAATAAATTAACACAATGGTTCTCAGACTTCAATACACATAGGAATCATTTAGAAGCTTTTATGAAAACACTTCTGTTGCCCACCCCTAACCCTAAAGTTTTTTACTTCATTTGTGTTGGAGAGACCTGAGAATTTGCATTTCTAAGTTCCCGTGTGATGCTACTGCTGGTCTGGGGGACACGTTTTGGGAATCATTTGCTCTAAAATTTATCTCAAATAAGGATTTCAATAACGCTTGAATCATGTATACAAATATCACAATAACCTAAGCCAACTAAAGAATTTATTTCCCATAGTACTGCTAGATTTAAAGACTTTTTTAACGTTATGATAACCCAGTGGAGTGTGCAAATTTCTCATAGTGTTCAAATCCATCATTGCATCAACTTAAAAAAATATTATCTTATGACCTTCATTCTCAAAGATATACTAAAAGTGATTGATTACCACAGTCCACACTCCTGTGTTTTCTGTGTCTTGGGGATAAATTCTGTGTTAACTCCATTCTTAGCATTAAATTGCTTTTTGAGATGTTAATTATTCATTGTATTCCATCCAGGGAGAACAGTGCATACTTGCAGACCAGAGGTAGAGTAGGTAAATATTTTCATGATCTTGTTTAGAGAATTTTAAAGTTGAAACGCTTCAAAAATTGTCACTAGTGGTGGAACCTGTGTTCATAGTCACTTATACAATTCTATCTCTGAAGCATGTTTCTTTCAGTTCCTTCCTCATTTTTCCTTCAGCTCTAGTCTTGATAACCTAAGTCCTTTGACGTTAGCCAAACTGAATATGTACCATTTTTTTACTGATGAAAAGCCAAAGAGATGAGTGATGTTTTTGACTTACCACTGTCTTTAAAACAGCTAAATGTATGAAGCATTGCACAGGAGTCTACATCATGACCAGCATTCTTCTAATTATGCTTTAACACACGTGGACCGGGATAAAAACAACAGCAGCAATACACATGCATCTTGAGAGCCATGAGTTCAGTTTTTGGGGGGGGCTTACTGGGAACTGTAGCCCGGGAGACAGTTGTATGCTTGATGGCAGGCACACAACTCCTTAAAAGGTTGCGATTCATCAGAGAAGCAGGTGTCTACGTTAATGACTTTAGTGCTTCTCTAGGTATGAGAAGATGTAAGAAATTGGGTTCATACAATTTTTCCTGAAAATATCCAACTACCTGAAGGCCTGTGCTGCCAGTTTCTTCCAGATCACAGTGCCTCATTCCTGATACCTGCCCTGAACTTCTTTCGAGGTGTGTCAGAGGTCAGCAACTGGGATGACTAATGACCTAATCCCTTAGAGCCTGATGGCAAGTGACATTCTTTAGTTGGCACATGTAATGTTTGCCTCTACTGTGAGCAGTATGATAGCTACCAAGGATTCAGACATGAATACATGATCCTGTTTTGCAGGAACTGATGGGTAGACAAGAGAATAGCACAGTACAATATGAAATGCAGAGTGGTCTCTTGTAAAGATAAACAGAGGACTGGGATTGCTCCAGAAGGGCAGGAATGCTCCACATGTGAAATCAGGGAAGCCTACCAACCAGGGGCTATGTTTGAGGTGGCTCTTAAAAGTGAATAGGAATATTCTGGGCCAAGAAGGAGAACGGATCCTCCAGAGAGGTAGAAAAATATTTACAGCCCCATTTAGTGATTGAACAAAATGCCATCCCAGCTATGAACCTAATTTGGGGGATTAAATAGATATGCTTCAGACCATAGGCATCAATAATATGTGGCTATTTATTTTACTGGTATTACTACATTTTTAAAAAGAATGAAACAGTCTGAAAGAAGGGTGCGTCAGTATTAAATATTTTGGTAAAGGCCATGGTACACATTGTCTGAAAAATTCAAAGCAAGAGGAAATTCTTAAAGTGAAATATATCAGAAGCCTCCATAGAGGAGGTAAGAGTTCAATTAGTTCTTGGAGAACTTTCGGGGTTCGAGGGCAGGCTTAATTAAGTCTGACAGTGGAGAAAGCAAGCTGAAGAGAAATATAGCCCCAGATCTGCAAGAAACCAACCTGAAGGTCATGAATATTTTCTGACACTGAATTTTCCAGAATATCTCTGCCAATGTAAATAATGGTGTGTGCGTATATATGTGTGTATGTGTGTGTATAAAATCGTCATATTTTTTGTATATGCGTTAAAATAATGGATTGTTTGGATTTTTGGTTTATAAAGAGCTACCCTCACAATAAATCTTTTGACATATTCACATGATATAATATTTATGATTTTGGCAATGAAGAATGATTTCCATTCCAACTGCTGTTAGTCCTCCAGAGATAAAAACCAACAAGTTTCTTTCTCTCACAATCCAAAATGATAAGCTTTTTTAAAAAGCTGTCATAGAAAAAAAAAAAAAAAAGACAGATCCTGAATAATAGTAAAGGAGGACTATTGTATATGTTCCCAAAAGTTTTTCAATCCCTTTCGTCTTGGGGATCCTGTGACTGGCTTACTCTCTTTAATAAGTGAAGGTGAATCAGCTGGCCATAGGGCCTGGCTAGATGGCAGGTGGAATTTGGCTGCAGGCAAGCCAGTCTGTCCTGCCATGTGCCAGGAAGCTAAGGTTGATTCTTGAGCTAAGGCTGATCATTCCCAAACAGAGTTGAATGTCTCTGCTGATCCCTTTGAGTTTTCTAGACCACATATCCTGCATTAACATAACACATAATTAGAAGTTTATTATACTTGGTATTTGTTCTGCAAGTCCCTGTCTGTTAAAATGAGGGCCATTTTAAGTGAAAGAAAATAGTTACTAAAATGGAATTTATATTTGACTATTTCATGTTGCTGGTCAAAGGGAATTTTGTCATCTCCCAATCTGCTTTGAAGATGGCAGTAAAATCAGCAAGGTATAGTCTCTTCCCGAATTACTTTCTAATTAATTTTGCATTTTAGATTTACTACCTGTCTCTCCTTCTCTCAGAAAGTTTAAAGCCTTTTCCTTTTATCTGCTTCTCATAGAATCCACATGAGTCAAGAAGCCAGTGAGAGCTCCAACTAGGAAAAGAATCACCAATTAAGGTGAAGTAATGTTTATGCCTTGAAGAAAGTAACCTCTTAAGCTAAGGGATATTTAGGAAGCTCACTTCATAGTGAGAGAAAAGGGTATACAGTAAGGGATTTTGTTTCAGAGTTCCACAGTCACAATAACTGCCAGCAAAACAGTTTAATTCTACTCATGGGTGTTCTTAGATGGACAGGGTCCACGTGAATGCTTAGTTGTCAGCGTATTCGAGGAGTACATATGCGTTCTATGGGGACAAAGGGTTAATTGCTTTGGGAACATCTCACAAAAGGGGAAGAAAAAAAAAACCTTAAACACTTTTTCACCTAGCCTGGATCCCTGCAAGGCTGCTGTCCAAAAAGGAAGGTGACGGTGGTGTTTTGGCTCTTAAGACGTCATAGAACCAGGAAAGATGTGTTAACCTTGGCAGCTGTGTCTGGAGACCCTGGGACCCTCTAGTAACAGCTCCTTGGCCATCCCTCCACCTTCCATCCTCCTCTTACTCTCTAAAATAGAGACCCTCTTCCATGATGGAGAAGCCAGGAGAAGGCGATCATTTTTCAGTGGAGACCCTTGGACTGAATACCACTTTGAAAAGTGGAGGACTTAATTATCATTAGCTTAGCTACCCTGACCTACCTAGGAAAACCTGGTTTAATACACATCAGGAAACAGCACATTCTTCCTGCCTGGTGTGCGTTGTTCGTTCAGTCTTTAGGATCTGTTAATGTCTCTGAGAGATACTTGGTGCGTTTCTAATCTGTGCTGAGTGCTGTGGCAGGTGCTACATGCACACAGATCTGTAAATTCACTGGGCTTCTCTCTTTTGGGGCTTATGGTCTAGTGGTGTATGATGGTATCATACTAATCTGTGCTGAGTGCTGTGGCAGGTGCTACATGCACACAGATCTATAAATTCACTGGGCTTCTCTCTTTTGGGGCTTATGGTCTAGGGGTGTATGATGGTATCATACACGACTAGACTATACTGGTGTATCGTCTAAAGTTAATATATTCAAAATAATGTATTGTGAGACACACCATTCCATATGATTTGTCTCTTTCACAAGGGAAGATACAAAAACATTTTAGAAAAAAAAGATTTGTCTATAAAAGGGCTGACACACGGTATGCTCTCCTCACCTCTTTTGGGAGTTGAGGGTGAAAGGAGAATTTAAACACAAACAGAACATAACAAAGCTTCTCTGCATGGTGAAATATGTCTGGGGACTAGAGAGCCATCCTTCTTCCTGTGATGGTTTGTAGAGAACATCCTGAGGAGGACCATTCAGGGAACGCTCCTGCATTCAATTCAGAGCATTTCCTTGTAAACATTTCAGATATTTACTGAGCAACTATTATATTCCAGACACTGACCCTGGTGCTGGGAATAACAGACTTCAGGATGGCTTTTCATATCATATTTTAAAAGGTAAAGGATCTCTGGCAACACTTCATTTGGCTAGAAAGCCCAATTTACTAAAATAATCCAATCTCAAAGCAGCCTGTTAATAATCATGCTTTTCCTCAGCACTTGTTTCTTTTTTAAATGGCCACGAACCATAGCATTAGTTTTGAACTCATTTATAATTTAATGGATAAAGGTCAGCTGCATTTTAAGACACATTAAGTTAAATTATAGTATTAGTTGTAAATGGGATTTTTCTGAATAAATAATTATCAATGTTTGAAGCAAAAGTATTACTCTGAATTCCTAAAAAAAAAAGGCAAATAGCAAAGACTTGCAGAGATACATTTACCTTGCATACTTTTCTTGCATACTCAGAATTACAAATACATGTGTTTAAAATATGGGATGCATTTAGAAACCTTTCCATCCTTTCAGAACTTTAAAGGTTTTCTCAGATACTACTTTTGCTTAACTTTAGGAAGGTCATATGTTTTTCAAATATAAGTTTAATTCACTCTACTTATGTCTGGTAGCCAAAGTAACATTTGGAGGATTTAAAATCCATGGGCCATCCAGTTTTTACATGTTGTTTGAAGTCAGAGTTTGGGACTCAGTATACGAAAAAGTGTGTTCCCATCACTTATGCATTTGAAATGTAAAAGGCTTTATTTTGAATGCACTGAGGCATATTAAAAATAAAATGGAAATGTTTATGCTTCAGATAATAGCCAAGGAGATTTGCTCAATGTCATTTTGAATTTTCCCCAATCTGAGAATGGAATCCGTTAGGTAACACTTGAAACATTTTGAGCCCTTGTATTTCGAAAAGAGGCACTTAACCAAAAATGTTTTTAAGCAAAAAATATATATATTTATATCTATCTATCTATCTATCTATCTATATTTATATCTTTGGTTATTCAAGAAGGAATTCCAAGATGATTATTATAAAATAAAGCAATATTGGATCACTTTTAATTTTTTTAACTTTTTTTTTCTGAAACAAGAGAGCTAAAAACAAGTATTTTAGGCATGATGATTCCCTACCCCGCCTCCCCCCAGGTAAAAGTAATTCCAATACGCTGCAGAATTAGTGCAACAGCTCTTTGTTTCTGTTCTGTACATTCATGAACAAAGCTGTTGAACTTTGCTGACATCTTTGATCAGTCTTTGGTACTAAATTATTTGTCAGCATACGGAGGTGAATACAGACTACTTCTACTTTTGTTAAAAATTTTAATTTAATGTTGTCTTTCTCAAAATGCATGACAGGGTGGATGGCAGATGGGATGGGGTGGATGCCGTACTTGCTTATCAAAAAACGCCTAAGTGTCTATTTTGGTGCACCTGACAGCAGAAATGAAGATTTCCAAGTAAATAAAAAGCTACATGGAGAGACATCAGAGCAAAAATGCCACAATTCCCATTAGTGAGAATAACATTAGGAAGAAATTATTACATTCTGTCATAATTTAGCTGTATAAAATAAATCTTAATAAGCCCAATTTATGTTTAAAAATAGAGAAAGAATAAAGACACGTATATTTATGGTGATGTTAGAAGATTCCAAGTTACAGCAGATAAGTTCTGTCTATATTTAGGGGGAAAAGGGAGAAATCAATTTCCTCTTTCAGTTAACTCTATGTGCTGTAGATTTCTGGGCACTTTAATTGATTTGCATATCCAAAGCATAGACAGTGTTGACCTACTGGAGATGATATGTAAACTGCTCATCAGTGTCTACCAGATTCTACTGGATTCTATTTTTTTTTTTTTTTTTTTTTTTGCGGTACGCGGGCCTCTCACTGTTGTGGCCTCTCCCGTTGCGGAGCACAGGCTCCGGACGCGCAAGCTCAGCGGCCATGGCTCACACGCCCAGCCGCTCCGCAGCATGCGGGATCCTCCCGGACCGGGGCACGAACCTGTGTCCCCTGCATCGGCAGGCGGACTCTCAACCACTGAGCCACGAGGGAAGCCCCCTGGATTCTATTTTTAATTGAACTATAGTTGATGTACAATATTATGTAAGTTATAGGTATACAACATAGTGATTCAGTTTATAAAGGTTATACTCCATTTATAGTTATTATAAAATATTGGCTATATTCCCTGTATTATACACTATAGCCTTGTAGCTTATTTTATATGTAATAGTTTGTTCCCTTTAATCCCACACCCCTACCTCTTGCTGCTAGCTGTCTCTCCAATCTCATTTCTTGCTATTGTCTTTGTGACCTTGGTCCAGTCACATTGCCTTGATTTAGTTCCTCCAAGATTTTCTTTCCTGTCTGAAGATTTTCACAGTTGCTTCTATGTTTTTCTTAAGTTGTTCACTTAGACCTTTCTTTGGGTTCAGGTTTCGGTCCTCACTCAGTGGAAGAAGCTTTTCCTGCCCTCTCTCTCCAGCACCAGCCCTTCCAGGTCCTCTCTGCTCTAGCCTGTCACCCAGCGTGCTTTATTCTCGGCACTCACAGCCATCTGAAGTCATCTCCTGTTTGTTTTCTATGTGTTCGTTGACTGTCTTGCCCCCATTCACAAGGCAGCTCGTTGAGAACTGGCCTCTTGTCTGCCTAGTTTGACCACTGTGCTTCTAGTGCCTAGAACACTGTTTTCCGTGGCTCCAAGTAAGAAGCCAAGAAATATCTTAAAATGAGCAGTTGATCAATTTCACCAGTTTCAAAGTCATACGTTATTAGCATCATGTAACCTAGGGGAGAAGTGAGAGTAGCTAGAAGCAGCACTATGCACTTTGAGTCCCTGGTTTTCCCCGGAAACAAGTCCAGTGAGAGAAGTGATTCTCGGCAGAGAATCAGGGACAGGATTTATCTCTTACTATGTACCCCCTCAGCTGTGTGTCTTGAAATGAGAGTCAGATCATTCTGGGGTGAAAGCCCCTTTGTGTACGTGATGACTCAAACACTGAGGGCATGAAACGACAGAGAGTGGATTCCAGCCACAGCCCCTCACTCTGGCCCCATCTTTTTTTTTTTTTTTTTTTTTTTTGCGGTATGCGGGCCTCTCACTGTTGTGGCCTCTCCCGTTGCGGAGCACAGGCTCCGGACTCACAGGCTCCGGACGCGCAGGCTCCGGACGCGCAGGCTCAGTGGCCATGGCCCACGGGCCCAGCCGCTCCGCGGCACATGGGATCCTCCCAGACCAGGGCACGAACCCGTATCCCCTGCATCGGCAGGCGGACTCTCAACCACTTGCGCCACCAGGGAGGCCCTCTGGCCCCATCTTAACTGACTTAGATGGGAATCTGTGTCCGAGTGGCAGTGAAAGTGGGTGCGCTGTGGACAGCCGTTTCCGTGCATTGAGCCGTCAAACAGTGGGGCCGGCAAGTGTGGACAGAAGCAACATGAAACGTGTTGGTCTGAGCAGCTTGTTTGTGAGTCTGATGCTTTTAATGGTCACTTAGGTGACTCTGAGGAGTTTACAGCCGTCCATCGCAAGTCAAAACCTGCATTTAGAGTGATCAGGGACACGTACAACATAAGCTGTTTGGCGCTGGAGGAATTCTCATTCTCGAAAATCTACAGTCTAAAAAGTCATTGTGGAATGTTTATGAGAGCTTCCAAAAATGCCCTGTTGTGTCTACAGTAGTATGTTAAGGGTGCTCAAGGACGCAGTGGGCTGAAGCAGTGTAATGCATGTGTTTTAAAAAGTGTTCACAGGGCTTCCCTGGTGGCGCAGTGGTTGAGAGTCTGCCTGCTGATGCAGGGGACACAGGTTCGTGCCCCAGTCCGGGAGGATCCCACATGCCGCGGAGCGGCTGGGCCCGTGAGCCATGGCCCCTGAGCCTGCACGTCCGGAGCCTGTGCTCCGCAACGGGAGAGGCCACAGCAGTGAGAGACCCGCGTACCGCAAAAAAAAAAAAAGTGTTCACATATTCATGCAAGTGAATGTTTTAGTCACTTTGTGAAGGTAATTGCAAGTGTTTCTTACTGCGTGGACTTAAAGCATTTTGTGCCGAGATAGACAACATCCTTTCCGAGCCAGATGGTGACTGGTAAGGTGTGAAGAGAGTACCTCCTCTTCCCCTCAGTCCTTGGCCTCTTTAACCTACCCCTCGTCCTCATGCAGTGTCTTTCCTTATGCCTAGAGGGACGCAGCTTTGCTTTACAAAGTGGAAAGTAGCTCTTATAATGGACTTGAGGCAACAGCTGTGGGGCGAGTGCAGATGCTGTACTTTATACCCTAGTAGCCTCACCACGCTGTACTCACGGAGTACTGTTAGGTAGTCTTCGCTCTTGAAGTAGTGGTAGGTTGGGCACTGAGGCAGAGAGCAGACATTCCTCAAAAGGGTGTTTTCCGCCTGCTGACCAAGGAGGCTCCAAATCCCAGTTGTAAATGATCTGAGACAGAGGTTCCTAAGAGCTCGTTCAGGGGCCTGTGTAAGTACCTGTCAAGAATAAGAATGCATCTAGGAAGATGTTTATGAGATTAAGTAATTTCATGAAAGCTCCTTGATTTTGAGCTTATACACTGCCTGCCATTCCGTGTTGCGACATTGGCCCCTTCGTGACGTGGTGGTGTTAAGAGGGGTAGAAATGTAAGTTGGGTTTTTAAATTTTGTTAATTGTCCCCTCCCCTCACCCTACAAATGGACACTGTCCATTGATTGAGCCTCAAATGGTCTTTTAATTTATATTGATCCATCACATTCTAAAACATGGAGATGGCTAATTTAGACTTCACTTCTTAACCTCATAAAATATATGTATTGTTTCATTTTGCATATAACATTTACAGCCTTCTCCTCGATACCTGTTAACTCCACCTCACACCTTCTTAATAAAGAAAGCCAGGCAGGCTGCTCTCACCTCTCCAACCTAAAAGCTACTTCTCATGCACAGCTCACATGTACACACATTTCCTTTCTCAAGAGTGATGGTGCATTCTTTAATTTCATTAGATTTTTATGATGCGGTTTCAGTTGACACGGCTGGAGAGAAGGTGGCATTTTGACGTTGTTCTATGAGTCATTCCAGGTGTAACAAGAAAGCAGTACATTGTTCAATGAGTTTGTTAGGGCTTTATGTTTTGTCTCCAGATTATTCTCTTGGTAACTGCGGGGTTGTCAACGACATTTGAGGGTCACTGTCTCCATCTCTAAACCTAAAAGAAGATTAGGGCAAACACCCTCTTGTCCTCCGACCTTGGCGTTCCCTTGGCTACTTAGTCATCAACACACACTGGTCACCTGATGCTGATTGTTCTCTGTGTGAGGCTGAGACATTACACACTAAACCCTTATCCCTACCAATCCCAGATCATTGACGTATTCTTCTGTTTGGGGTTGCAGGTGTTTTGCTTTGTGATTTTGGCCTTGTGTTGTGTGGCATGTGACGTTCTTGAGGGCAGGGAATGTATCTTCTCATTTTGATGTTCCTGGTACTTAGCACAGACCCTGGTATGAAAGCAATAAATGCACAGAGAAATGCTTATCAATTCTTTACTATGTCCTAACTTTCCATTCAGCTCTCCAGATCCAAGTCTTTCTGTGGCTCTAGGGAGCTGAGTGTTTTAGGGTCAGATGTACACATTTATGAAAACAGTTTGCTTACAGTGATGTTAAGAAAATGAATTTCTTTCACATCTAAACACAGGATCCTTTTACAAAAAATTCTGAGTTTCTATTAATAGAGTACCTCACAGTGAGTACATCAGTCAGAGAAAGTGGACATCATCATCAAGATTGTAGTGAAGTATTTCTGACTAATTAAGAACTCCAATTAAGGAATAATTGAGGGTTGTTCTTTGATGATTTGGTAGGTCTGATTTGAAGAGAATCTGTGCATTGCACTACTCAAGATCAAAACGAAATCATTTTGAGTTTTGGTGTTTTCCATGATCTGTTGAAGTGTTTCCTTTCAAAGAATATCTATTTTTATATGCTGTCCCCAAATGCTGTATTTTCAGAAGGCATGTTATCATCAAATGCATTTTCACAAAGCATAACTCATTATGGGATTTGAATGGAGAAGGAAAATATGTTTATAAAAGCAGTACATAGTAGTTGGGAATACAAATTTTGTTTTCAGATGTTAAGCATGATGAATCTACAAGGCAGATATTTGTCATTAGTAATGATGACTCATGGTTAAATGTGGCAGAAATAAGTGGAAAAAGGCATTATTACAGAACTAAAATGAAGAATATAGGCTTACAGAATCCAAAATTTTTCCCCTTCAGACAGTGAAACAATTAGTACATGAGTTATGAAACAGGAAAAGAAAAAGGAGAAGTGCTATGTATTGATTAACTACTATACCTTATGCTTAGTATTTTCACATAATTTTTATCTTCTAAGCTTGAGGATTCTTCCACATCAATAATTTTCATCAAAGGAAGCTGAGGCTCAGAGATTTTAAATAACTTACTCACGATCACAGGTAGTAAGTGGCAGAGCCAGGGTTTGCCTGACACCGTTATTCATCATCTTTTCAGTACGTTCGTGGTGCTCTGAGCATCTGCTACCCAGGAGTATTGCCCAAATCCTAGAAAGGGTGAAATTCTTCTGATTTGAGAGTAGGCTTCATTAAAGCTTTTAGAAAGGAACAAAATGCTTTGTCAGAAATAGCAAGCCTAAATTATAATCAACAGTGATAACAACTGTGAAACAGGAAACTTGTGTGGAAAGTGTAGCAAAAGAATAAAAGGCTTCAGGCAGACTGCAGTCTGGGAAAGGGGTGATGAACTTGACCAGTCCCAGATCCCTGGTGATTTTCAAGGGAGCAGTTTCGTTAGAGGGTTTAACATGTACTAAATAATAAGACAGGAATAAGAAGAGCTACCATGTTTAAATTCTAACCACATACCGACACCGACACCGCTACCGCTGAGAGCAGGAAGCTCATGATCTCATGGATCCTTTTGGCTCTGAATATCAGGACCATTTTAAAGATGAGGATACAAGCTCGGAGATAAAGTACCCAAAGGCATCCAGCTAGTAAGTGTTAGGCCTGAGACAAACTTACAAGTGGCCTAAAGCCTAATGAAATGTTTTTAATAATATCACCTTTGCCTCCCTAAGGGATCGCTGAATAATAAGATCTCCTGTGAGAGATCTAAGGAGATGTAAGACAGAGGCGATCTGAATAATGGAAAGAGAGAGCTGGTGGGAGGTGGTGAGGGAAGAGAAGGGAGGGGCACAGGTGAGGGAGATGGTGTCAGGGAACAGAGGGGCTGCTTTACTTGCTTAGGGTTCAGGAATGCAGCAGAGAGGAGTTGATGTCCAGCACTGGACACAGGTGGCCCTTGGAGACAGAGGAGGAGGAACCTGCCTAACCCACATGGTTTTATCCTTCTCTCCTTCCTGACAGGGCAGGCCCTTTATTTCTGCTGTGCTTTGCTTGTCTGACCCTGTCACCGCTGTTCCCCTGCCGGAAACAGTCATCCACTCTTCCTGGTTAACACCAGGTTTCCGCTGTGCTTGGTATTTCTATACACCCTGCCCTGACTGTAGAAAGATGTCAGCTGATCTATAAAATGTGAATAAAATGCACAGAGGGGAAAAGCATTCAGTGAGAACCTTTTCTTTCCCTGTGGCATCATGAGTAAAGGACAAGTTTCTCATCTAAGAGATGTGAGTCTTATCTCTTAAATCCGTTCAGCTGGCAAATTCACTAACCCAAGGATGCACATGTTGACCCGGGAAGTGGAGTAAGGGCACATCTCCTGTTGCCGCAGTCCTGCACTGTGTTGCCAGGTGATGTCCAGAGCAGAATATGGGGAAATTGATGGGACCGGGCAGTCTATTGCAGAAAGTCTGGGTATGTTACAGTGGGGATGAGTCTGTAGACCAGAGCTTCTCAAAATCTAATGGGAATCACCCAACCATCTTGTAGAATACAGGTTCTGATTAAGTCTGGGATAAACGCCTGACATTTTGCATTCATAACACATGTGTGGATGGTGTACATCTTATCCATTCCAGCTGTATGAAAACATACTGTAGCCTTGGTGGCTTAAACAACAGACATTTATTTCTCACAGTTTTGGAGGCTGGGAAGTCCAAGATCAAGGCTCCAGCAGATTTAGTGTCTGGTGAGGGCCACCTTCCTGGTTCAAAGATGACTGTCTCTTTGCTGTATCCTAGAGGATAGGAAAGAGCCAGAGAGCTCTCTAGGATCTCTTTCATAAGGGCACTAATCCCATCCATGAGGGCTCCATCCTTATGACCTAATCATCTCCTAAAAGCTCCATCTCTTAATACCATCACATGGGGAGGTAAAATCTCAACATACAACTGGGCTGGGGGTCACAAACATTCAGTGTATAACAAGGCCAAAGGTGCTGCTCCTCAGGGAACACTTCGATTTTTAAGGCTGTGGAGCATCTTGTTCTGTTGTATTTACCGTAATTGTCCATTTCCAATGCAGAGCCCCTGGGCAGTAGCCTGCACTTATTCTTCCTAAATCATCTGTGCAGATTCTGCCTCTTGGATGCAAACGAAACATCCAGAGCTGATTCTGCACATCTCTTCCCAGCTCCACACTCTGTGATAACAAGTTGGGAGCTTGACGGCAGCTGTGGTCAGAGTAGTTTCATCATGGAAATCAGTGAATACCACCCATCAAAACTTTTTTTTTTTTAAGTAGTTCACTCACTCTCTGTTGCTATTTTGTGCATCTGTCACGACCCAAATCATGCTAATTCAAAGCATTTTCTTCCAATGTGTTTAATTTCTGCAACGCGATATTAATTTATGGGTATTTGTAGGATGGAAGCTCCAGGCTGCCCAGGAGGTTATATTTTCTAAGATATCTAAGCTTAGGCATAAGCTGAGTGGCGTACCCTGCTCACATCCTATAACCTGGGTTGTTGACAATGTGGCATTACAAACCGAAGGACTACAGCGAATTACTAGTAGCAGAGTGGAATTTTGAACCTTATTTTAAAGAGAACTTAGTGCACTTGGGCCTCTGTTTCTTATTGTATGCAGTAAGGACATTTGCCACATTTATTATCCTCAACAAGGCCCCTGCCTAGCCACAATTTTTATGTTATTTCAGTGGGAAAATATGTACTGAGCTACAATGGCCCACTTAGAAACACGCATATGAACCTGAATTGACTTTACAAGTTTTGGAAAATTATGTGAGCCTGGCTCAAGGGTTTTCCTTAGATTGGGGTTAAGGTTTGTGCTAATATACCTAAGATTTATAGTCAAAAGCTATACATATATGTGTTTGTATAGAGAAAGAGAACAAGAGAAAGAAAGAGGTGGGTAGGAGCCCAGTGAGGTGATAACTTGCCAGGTAAGAGAAGCTACGTAGCAGAAACTTGCTGAAACTAACTAACTTAACTAGCAGAAACTTGCTGGAACTAACTTAAAGTCAAGGGACTGAGGCTCAGCAATCACAGATGGAGTGCAAAGCAGCGTAAATCCCGTGAGATCTTGTAGGACCTGCTTTGGAATAGAAAAATGAACTTTACTGAATTTTTATTTCTCTCTCCCCCTGTATCGGTTCTAATAAATGTGCTTAGGTGTAGTGAAATTATTCCAAGACAGGCAACAGAGGATGGAGGGATGCAAACTGAAGAGGCCTTCTGTTAATTAGTACATGGATAATAACTTTGAAGGTTGGCTATGCATTTAAGGTGCATGTGGAGGAAAATGGCAAGACCCTTGTAGAAATCCCAAAGTGTGAAGTCTTTTTGGAAAAATGACAATTTTCATGATGATTTCATTACTATTCGCCTTTATCCGAAAAGCAAAATAAAATTCAATCTGAACACTATTAATAAGAGATTGAACAGGAGTTAGAAGTATTTTACCATCTGGCTAAACCATCTGAATGTATATTGGGCTTATAAGTGACATTCTTTCTATAAATAGCCATTCACAAGGCTAAGTTTTGTGTATACGTTCTAATAGAGACAGATATAAACATCATGGGAAAATGTCTTAACGGCCTAGCATAAGTAACAAATACTGCAGATTTGGGATTTGCTGTCAGAGTTTTCTTATTTTTTTCCTTTTTAGCAATCACTATAGTAATACATATGGTTTCACAGCATCAGGGAAGGTGGGAAACTGCAATAAAATGAAAAGTGGACTGAGCCAGAAAGTTTGGCAGTGGTTCATCTGGGTTCTAACACTAAGGTGTCATGAGAGTCATTGACAAGCCTTTAAATTACCTGGGCCTCTGGCTCTTAACGTATACAGTATGGATATCTCTATTTGAAAGGGCTCTAGAACTATAATCATCCAATGTCATTATTATTCTCAGATTCAGAAAAGGAAAAACTTTCATAACTAATGTGATAGCACTCAGGTTCCCTACCAAGAGCAGTGACGTGTAATCTAATCTTGCCTTATTTTTTTAACCGTATCTGGGTCATTCAAAGTGTCCGGCTACATAACATGGCATTGGTAAGACAGGTAGAACTGGCAAGATGGGAATTGTAATAAGTGGCTCATTGCAAACCAAAGAATGGGAGAAATAATGGTTAGTGATCTATTCACAGAGCAGTGTATGAATGAAGCTCCCTCTGTGATCAGGAAACACATGCCAGTCTGAAACTCATGGCGTAATGGCAGTCATTGTCTGAAATATTAGGAATAGAATTTGATTATGAAATTGAACACATGTATTCCTATGGCATTCTTCGAGTAATAAAATGGACTAGTAACATATCAAAACTTGAATTAGCATAGTGGTTTTCACTTGGAGGTGGGGTACAATTTGGCCTCCCTGGAGACATTCGGTGTCTAGAAACAGTTTAGGTTATCATGACTTTGAAGGATGGGACTAGGTTTGGGTGGGTGGAGGACATGGACGCTGCTAAAGATGCCACAGTCCAAAGATGACCCCTCACGACAAGGAATTATTCTCCCCAAAGTATCCATGGGGGGCCCAGGGCGAGAAACCCTGAATTAGGAGAATCTTCTCCAAGGTCAGCTGACCCAGAGCACTGCTTCAAATGAGCGAACACTTTAATCCCACATGACAGACAGGGCAGCTGAGGAGGCATAGACACAGCACACAGGACACGGAGGTGAAATGAAACCTTGACCGCAGCCTCGCGGCCGCAGTTCAGTGTCCTCCTTTGCAGTTCTTCTGAATGTGGTCAGAGGGTAGGAACTTGGGACCAACGGTCATGATCTAAAGGCAAAATCAGCACAGAAACACCTTCTCTGTTGACTCTCCCCCAGCCAGCGCTACTGAGTTGGGGAAGCAGAATCTTGCCAAGGAAGAGGACCCAGGTATCTGCAAAGTTTAAAGCCCCCGTGTGATTGCAACTCACATGAACATTTGGGCAACACCACACTTTACCAGCCTGAACGCTTGATGTGCACCAGGAATTCCTCGTGGTGCAGAAGGGAGGTAGCGATTTCATGTGCAGGGGAGAATCAGAGGCACAAAGGGCTTCTGTAACTGTGGTCAGTGGTCCTACAGAAAGGTTCAAAATAGGAAATTATACAGCATTGTAAGCCATGCAGCATAACTACTTAAAATAGAAAAATGGTTTATAAATAAAGGCTGGGTATTCATGCTGCATCTCCCAGACGTGTGCTCCAAGTTGAACAGCCATCGAAGGAGGAACACTCAGGGCTGGCCCAGCTACTTAGCCAGGGAGCGGAGGATTCTAATCCTGCCAGAGCCACGGATTTGCTCACTCTTCGGCTCATTTAACTTCAGCTGGATGAAAATGGCAGTCTGCTGCTTCGTGCGTTTCCTTATAACAACGAGTCTCGTAAATGCCATCTGCCTTTTACCACAGAGAGGGCTAAGAAAGAAAGTATGATGGTCTTTCCATCATCCCTCCATCCCCTGGCAAACCTAAATAATCCCAGGCCACGGCCATCTAGAATAGGTCCTTAGCATTCAGTTTGTATTTAAGACGTGGGGTTCACTCCGCAGTTGCAGAAATCCTCTGAAACTATTAGCTCTGCTTTGATTGAGTTGAATACATAGGACTCCTGATCCCCTGTTTTGGCGTCCTAGAGCTTATAATATTAGTAAATTTTGAATGTATAGCTAAGAGGCTAAAAGAAAACTGGGTGAATCTATTTATGGCAGCCAATTGTAAACATATTTAATTTATAACAGTAATCTTCAATTTTATTCCCTGATCCTTTAAGTACAATATCAGACCCTCCTGTAATATTGGTTGTAAATTTAAAAAATAAGTTAAATATTGTGACTAAACCAAATGAAAGTCATGGGGAAATACTGCTTTGTTTACACATTGCTACATGTGCCTCCGAGCCCCTTCCTGAGACTCTGATGAACTGCCCACCTTGAGAGTCACTGAATTAGAGCGGCATGGAGGGTAAGAACATCACATGCCGTGCTGAGTGAAATGTAGTGGGAAGTCAAGGTATTATTCTCATAATCTCCTTACGGGTTTGCAGATGCCCTGCTAAGTGAAAGGATTCTGAAAACAAATTTTGCAGTGGTTTTTGCTGATGGCATGAACCCTACAGCACAAGAGCAAATTTTCTTTCCTGGGAAGTCCTGTTGTTCAGTGTTTGCAGACTCCTGGTTATTCAGATTTTCCAAGAATGCTGATAACAATGCATACATAATAAGATCAACGTAAAACTTGAGTGGGAAAGAAATTTAGATGGTCCAAGCTCCTAATAATTACCCCAGGTTTGTATCCAAGGCAACAGCAAGATTTCTTCCACTTAACCTCACATCATGGAAGAAAAAGAATCCTTCCATTCTCGAGCGGAAATTTAAAAAGAACGTATTTTTAGTTACACAAATTCATAGTTACATAGGTTACTCAAATTCCATTACAAAACTCATAAATGTATGGCAATACAAACTCCAGTAATAAAGCATAGATGTATCAAACAATATTTAAAGCAAGACAAAATTACGTTCATGTTAATTTTAAAGAATTCTTTGAAGTTTGCTTGAAACAGTAGATATGAGGTCCAATGGAAGTCATGTGCTTGCAATTTATGCCCACGGTTATTTCTCATCTATAAGGACATGCCCTTCGAACATGGTTCTCAATCCTGGCTGTACAAGCAAGTCAGCTGAGAAGCTTTTATAGAACACACATACCTCTAGCAAATACCCCAATATCTTTTTTTCTTCTTCTTCTTCTTTCTTTTGCTGCGTTGGGTCTTCATTGCTGCGTGTGGGCTTTTCTCTAGTTGCAGCGAGCGGGGGCTACTCTTTGTTGCGGTGCGGTGGCTTCTCTTGTTGCGGAGCACGGGCTCTAGGTGCACGTGGGCTTCAGTAGTTGTGGCTCGCGGGCTCAGTAGTTGTAGCTCATGGGCTCTAGAGCGCAGGCTCAATAGTTGTGGTGCATGGGCTTAGTTGCTCTGCGGGGCATGTGGGATCTTCCCAGACCAGGGCTCGAACTCGTGTTCCCTGCATTGGCAGGCGGATTCTTAACCACTGTGCCACCAGAGAAGTCTTACCCAAGGGTCTCGACCTTATTGGTCTGTGGTAGAGCCTGGGCATGGGTATTTTTTAAAAACTCTTTAGGGGATTATAACGTGCAGCTGAGGTTGAGAGCCACCGGCAGGCAGAAACTTTGGGGTGTTTTTCATATCATGAAACCGTTAATGGAATGCAAGGAGTTTGCTCTATTAATGATCTTCTGCCAGCCATTCAGGAAAAAAAATTAGTTTCTGCTTGAATACGTGTCATCTGTACAGACCAACCTTGGAAAACATTATCTTTTAATTCGTTTCTAACCTTCTGTACTCCTCTATCCACATGCGAAAGGCAAGGAATAAAGGGTAAGGGAGAAAGAAAAGTCATTCAGGTGACTCCAGATTCAGGGGTTAAAACCACGTAAATCTTTACCAGTGGGTCAATATTTTGATAAGGAGTAAACAGCATTAATGAAGGATTTACAAATACAGATTGTTTGAAGCAGGTGTTTATTCTGTGTCTCCTCTAGAAGGTGGTCTGAGTGTATTTTAAGCCATTTTAAGCCTGCTGTGCAAGGCTTCACATGTACGTTTCATGATCCTAGGGTGAAATACATTTTAAATTCAAATACATACAGAATGGAAAACTAGTTTCTCTTATCATCAGTACATTGTAAGAAATTTGGAAAACCCAGTGGACAAAGCAATCACAACAAGGCTCAAAGAATTTCATGACAGAGCCATAGTTTAAATAACTTAAAAAGCTTGTGTGAGTGTGTGTGTGCCCCTGTGCACGTGTGTGAGCACACACTTGATTTATAGAAGTCCCATCATTGTTGGTTTACTGTTCATTAGTAGGTTGCTTATTTTTACCACTCTAATGAGAATAATCATTTTTGGTCTAAAGAGAATAGTATGGATGCAAAGTGCTCAACTGTAAAAGTGTCAGTGGTGTTTGCATGACAGGTAATGAGGCAATTTGACAGAACATCAGAAACTAATTGAGCTCAGCTCACATCAATGAGGCTTGTTCAGCTGAGGCTGTGCCTCCTAAAGAACAGTGGAATTAAATGAGACAATGTGACATGTACAATTTTAATTGGAAGCTCTAATTTAAAATATTTAAAAGCATGTATAAAATAATTTGTGAATCCATACAGATACCTCCTTCTTCAACTAATTAAGAATATTCAGTGGGTCGTATAATGTCTGGATGTCAAAAATATGAATTATTGAAGCCCCTGCACATATAAGTATACTTGCACCTTTAGGCAAGATCAAATTTAGTTTAACAGAGGGAAATGGGAAAGAAACAATCCTCCAGACTGCAGAAGGGTAGGTGATTCTTTAAAAAGTGATTATTTTTAAAACCATTAAAAGTATTATTATCGCACATCTGTTTTGAAATACCTAAATTATTTGAGTATATTTTGAAACAAGTCAGCTAGGTAGAATTTGAAATGTAATTTAGAGAGGTTATGGTGCAATGCTATTTTGAGTTCTTTTGGATACCATTACTCTACTTTTTATTTCTTTTAAGTTGTTAGTTCTGGGTCCACATAGCAAACAGTAATTCTAAAGACAGCATTTTAATAGCCATAAAATTCTTAGTTTTTAATACTGCTTAAAATCTACAGCCATTGATGATTTAAAATTCTTCACTATCCTGGTTTTAGAAGAAAGAAGAGTTTGGGGGGAAAAGAAAAAGTAAATATTCAGTTTTACTGCTAACATAATCATAATTCAGTAATAAATCACTTGTAAACCAGAAACTTGTAAAGTCTGATACCTGCTGACTGGAAGTGTAATCACAGTATACTAACGACTTAGACTGACACGAAAACAACTCTTCTAAAAGTATAGCAATGTATCTGCAGCTTATTTCAGTAGGCTTAATGTGATTTCCTGAGGAGAATATTATAAATTGAAATGTTTAGTCACATTTTTCATACATTAGCAAATGATGTTGACAGTGAATAATTAGAGGACATGACGTTTTACCATGGTTTTCTTATTTACCTTTTCATTACTGTCACAGGTTTCCAAATGTTAACAAATGTAATGGATGTGTCTTAGGTAGCACCTAAAATTAGAAATGTTCTTAGGAAAGGAGAAATATTTCATGAGGTAAGTGGAAAATTTTTAGGAAGATAAGAAGGAAGGAAAGACAAAAGCAATACAAGAAAAACTGGGGTGGATGGGGAAAAATTGATGTCAGACAAGGCAAAGACAAGTCATTTTATTTTAACTGGGCTCTGGAAAAGTGAATTAAGGAGAGTGAAGCATGCTGGAAGCAACATAGGACCTAATAATATGAAAACAGGCCATTTTAAGTGAAACATTTGTCTCAAAGTTGGTACCTCTTTGCTCTAAGAACTGCAGCAACAACTTAGGTTTTTTTGTACATTGTATATCATGTAGGGTCTTTATCTTGCAGAATTGCAGAGCGAAGGCAAACCCAAGGCAACTCCTGTCCTCAAAGAAAAATGAGACCGAAATCTTATTAGCCATAACATTCATGCTGCATGCACAGTACATGTACACCAGACATGCATGCATTTATCACACATACATGCACATACACATCGCATGTGTGCAACTTATATCAGACATGCATACATACTTCATGCATCCACACACATCATGAATACATGATGTCTGAATACATCAGAGATGGCCAAATATCCTGAAGACAGGTACCCTGGCTCCAACTTCCCTAATTCCTTTTCTGGGTCTAAATGGTAACAAAAGATTTTGCTCCACTGATTTATTCTCCTTGAGATAAGTATTGGGGCTATTCTTAAGTAAAACCTTTCTTATTCCGCTTAAGAACAGAATTGAAAAACTGGCCCATTTTATTTCTCCATGAAATACAGCTTAACTTTCTTCCAGCCTCAAAAGGAGATGATTAATCCCTAGCTAGGTTTTAGACTGTTTTTCCAGGTAGGCAACGTTCTGACCAGACAGCATTGCTACGTGTGTGGTTTTTTTATTAGCACCATGTGTTAGAATTTGCCCAGGCCCGCATAACTTTGGAAACAAATAGACTAGAACTCAAGAAAACCTACGCTAGATTTAAATACTTCATATTTATTTTTTAGTTGAAATTGTTTTCATAAAACTCAGAATTCCATTAAGAGTTACATCTGTTAATCATCTATATTGTTGCCTGTTCTAAGAACTATTTAAAGGATAACTGTTTCATTTTGTGAAGTAGCTTCTAGTGTTCTTCAGTAATACTTCATAAATAATTATCACTGCCTATGCCAGTGCTCATTTAAAAGTAAGTTATACCTAATTAGTATGCATTACTCCAAGGATTAAGAAGATGTAAATAAATGCTGAAAGTGAAGCCCCAAACATATGGACCATTGGCCTGTTAAGTTATAGCTCCTCATGAGAAATCTCATATGGCCTCCTAAGACAAAGAAATTACATCACTATTCTATTACTATAAAAATTCTTAGAAACAATATGACTATCAAACTAATACCTTTGTATACATGTATTTTCATTGTTATTTTTGTATAAATGTATGTTTCTTTTCATAAATATTATGCTACCTCAAAAACACCAACAGTTTGTTTTTGTGGGTCAAAGTTATTCAAGGAAGAGAAATAAAATATGGTATAGTACATTATTGGTAATACTGTTTCACTACACACATTCCAATATATTTCAATATTTTATCTGCAAAATGTGCTTTTTTGGCCATGACTCACGGGCCCAGCCGCTCCGCGGCATGTGGGGTCTTCCCTGGACCGGGGCACGAACCCATGTCCCCTGCATCGGCAGGCGGACTCTCAACCACTGTGCCACCAGGGAAGCCCCTGTTTTATCTGCAAAATGTGCTTTAAAGTCGAATATAGTTCTATATTTTAAAGGGCATGTGACATCAGGGATGGGAGGAGGGGAAAATGTAACAGGGATATTCTGACAAAACTGTTTTCCTTTATAGTTGTACAGAGTTAACTATTTTCTTTAGAAAAAATCAGGCAGTATGTGATATGTAATACAGGCAGTATTACTATTGTATTATCAATAGTATGTTTCCCTTAATTATAATTTGTTAATCACCTATGTTTCCTTCTTTGTAATAAGTAAGGGAAATAAATGTTTAAGTTACATAAAGTAGAAATACCTATAGCAAAATCTCTCATAGGATTTGACACTCCTCAAAGCGTATTTTATTTTATATTTCTTCCCGGATTCAACATTACCAACTAAATCATAAACCCCTCATACCTGACTTTTAAAATTGGTTTTCCAAAAGACGTGTAGATAGGCAATCAATGATTCAGACTTGTTTGTTAAAATATTTGTAAATAGACATTTCCAAAAGCAGATCAGTAAAAATCAAACACCAAAATTTTATGTAAAATACATTTTCTATCCCGTTAGTACAGGTATTTTTATGATGTGAGTAGATTTTGTTACAACCTATTGTAACCCAGCCAGATATGCAAGGTGTTTTTTTTGCATTTAAACTACCAGTTTGATTTTTTCCCAACCGAAGACAAGTGTACTCTTTTAAATGTATAAATGAACCTAAGTTAACCTGCAGCCAGAAATTCTCAGGTACCTCTAGGAAACAAGATTGGATGGCATTTAATCATATGGTATACTGGTTAAAGCTGATGTGATTTAGAAATATAATTAAGATATCTTAACTACATCAGCCCTATTTTATTACAGACTCACAAAAACTCGTGGTACCTAGCTGCCAATTGATTACAGTATGTAGATGTAACCCCAGCTTGGCAAACACTAGATTTTCCAGCAAAGTCATCTTGTGTTACAGACTATAGTGTGTCCAGTGAAACATGATTTGTGTCAGCTAAAACTGCAGCCTGGTGCTACATTTGGTGTGTTATTACTTTAATCTAGTTATTGCAGCCTTGAAGTGTGGTTTAGCAAGTCCAGGGAAGAAATGTCAAAAGCACAGCCTAGCCTGATAATTAAGGATTTCTAGCAATAGAACAGAAAATTCCAGTATGTTTCTCATTTGTTTATTTTGGAATATGTTGACTTTTTATTTGAATACTAGTATTATCTAATGTAAGAGAATAATTAAAGCTTACCATTGTGTAATATTGCCTTCCGTGATTGAGCTTTTGAAAAATTAGTTGAAGATATGTCAGTAAAGTGGTAATTACATAGATTGATAATTTTAAATCAAATATAGCCTTTAACACTAATATGAGAAGAAATATAGGGCCACTCTTTTGGACTGTGTTGGGAGTGGCTAACTATAAAACTGCTTTAGTTTATAAAAATGTGAGTATGTATATAATTGTAGATAAGTCTAAGAAAAGTATTGTTATAAAATGCCTTAATAACAAAATAGAGATAGTATAGGTAAGCATTTAGTCATCACACTTGAAAAAAACCAAAATCTAAATCAGTAATAAGTGATATTTAAAGATCAATATAATTTCACCCATAAGATATATCTGTCATTTTTTACTGATGGAAGGAAGCACATTCAGAATTTTCAGCTTTTTATATCACCATAACTTATTAAAATGCATTCATTGAAAAAATAATTAAGGATAGAAAAAAAATAACTGAGTTATGAATGGTAAATTTTCTGTGTGTGCTCTGTTTTTGCTCAAAGTGTTATTACATTATTTTGTTTCCCTTAATAAAAATTAATTATAATACCTAAGTTGTTTTAAAATACTTTAGTTGACTTCTTAAACCTGGAAAGTAATTGGCTATTTTGAAAAACAAAATCAAAATTACCAAAAGGATAGACCTAACTTGCATACACAGTGCAGTATGTTAATATCAGTAAGTTCACTGTATTTATATACATAGGTATAATATTGTATATTTTAAGTGAAACATTTTTCATAAGCAACAAGGAATTACAGTACAGGTTAAGTTAATCATTTGATCTTTGAACTTTATTTTATCACAGCCAGTGACTTTATCACCTATAGATAGCAAATTTATCAAGTCTTGGGTTATTACAGTTATATGTTCATATACATCAATGCTTATGGAATTGTGATTGTCAAATATATTAACTCAGAATGATTCATATGAAATATTAAACAATAATTTATACACAAAAACTTAATAAGATGAAAACCAAAATAATGCACAATGATATCTGAAAATAATTCTTTCTCACCCTTTTTAGAAACTAAAGAAAATTTATATTTTAGATTTATAAGGTGAATCAACAGTTCCAACGAAAGTTATTTCAAATGCACTAGTCTCAAATGAGTTTCTCTCTCCTGTCCAGTCATACACATTTGCAGGATAAGCAATCAGGCAATATAAATATTACACATTATTCACATATATGTAATTTGCTTAAAGTTATATGTAAATTATATCTAAATATAAATTATTTATACATAACTTGTTTAAACTACACATAGATGGCATGTTGGAGACACGTTGGAGTTAAAATAAAAAATGCTTTAAAATGATTTTCTGAGATTGAATAAACTGGAAATTCTGTATTTGACTTAAATCTTCTCCAAGCACTGAAGAACAAAAATACCCAATATATGCAAATGTTCAGTGGTAAGAATATCTTCTTTCTAAATGCTGGACTATTGAATAGTTTGAGAAGAATTAAAAAAAAAAAACTTTAGTTTCAGAATATTGCATCAACATATCACCTTATGTTGTTTTAAAAGCAACAGATTATGTTGAAGAAAGTAATTTATTTCATCATATTGCTTATATTAATTATTATGTGCCTATCCTTGAGAAAGTAAATGTAAAATAGTATGTTCTATTTGAATAATCCCACATCGTACTTTTTAGCTTTATTGTTATACTTAGCATGATGAGTGAATAACATTTTCAGTTAGATTAAGAAAAGTAACTTTGCAATAATATGTTTATGAGCAATAGAATGACAGAATAATCTTGTACATCATGGCCTACACATTTTTTAGTTAATTTATTCTCATTCCTTCTATTATAATCATCCAAAAAAATGTTTTAAACCCTACCTATCAAACTCCCCATGAAAGGTTCATTACATGCTTGGCATTCTATTTTTTTATACTTTATTCATAGCAAGGTTCTAGGAGCTACTCTAACCGGAGGGGAGACACCTGGTGGGTTTAGTTAGATTGCATCTGGCCGTAATTAGCAGCAAAGGATAAAAGCTGAACCAGCTGTAATAGTCTAGGTGACTTCAATTATTGTATTGAGACTGTCCAGGAGAAAAGAGTCCTGACCTTGGGAAGACAGTGAAAAACCCATGGAAAAGTTTTGAGTATAGAAAGGTCCAAATATGAAATAAGGACCTTAACCAGTATTTTCCAACCAAAGGAGTTCTGCAATATTCAAATTCCATGGAAAGCAAGACCTACTCGCCTAGTAAATGTTGGGAAAATACTTTTGTGAGGTTGGATACTGATGGGGAGTTAGAATGGTCTGGTGAACATTTGGCGAAAGACCATTTTGAATTGTGTTTCCTTCAATTCTGGCAGCTTAAATTAAGTACTGGGTCCAAGTCAGATTTTAAAGGGGTTTTATTCACTTGGTAGGCCTATCACTTTAATCATATCGGATGTCTTATTACTGAACTTTGTAGTGGCATATGTTGACATGGCGGCAGTGATGTTAGTTGTATGTTTGCAACCTTTGGGTGTCAGAGGCTGTATCACATATACATTCTGTAAAGATCTACCCAGAGTCTTGACTCCAGTCTCTGGGTATAACTACCATTCTAGTCTGTTTCTCAGAAGAAGAGGGTTTGACTCAGATAACTGTCAACATATAGAGCAAAGTGGGGGTTTTCATTTAACTCTATATGGGGACAGAGAAATAATCTTGAATTCGAGAAGAAAATGAAAAGCAACTTTTTCCAAACTATCACTTCTTCAAGAAATATTTTGGGTATGGGAACCCGGGCTAGATCATTTGACTTGATCCTGTCAGGCTTCTTTTTAAATAGCTTCGTTTCATATAACAGATTTGACATGTCCACAGAATCTTCTGTGTTTGTGCACACGTTCAAAAAGGCAAGTTTGTCATTAAACTCTAGCTAACTGTCATTATTTCTCAAATTTTGGGTGGAAAAAAGAAGTTTGATCATCTTCATTGCTAAATTTGGAAAGCATATTAAGATGAAGTTGACTTGTTTCAAGAAAAGTATTTTAAATAAAAAGTTGGAAGTAAAGCATAAATTAGGTATATCCTGCTTCTGTTCAATCACGCTGTATCCAGGGTGGATGTCCATCACCTCAGAAATTGACGAGCATTGGAAAAGCACAGATTGCAATATTCCTGAGGCACTTCGAGGGTTAATGCACCAGCAAGTTCAGGTTCCTACTTTCAGCTGCTGGAGAAAAGCTCTTTATCAAATTAAACAAATTGACCCAAAAGTTGGAAGTTTTTTTTTTTTTCCATTTTTGTCATCCACTGCAAGCCTCTTGCTTAAAGGTTTTTGGGAAACAGTTTATCAGGTGGTGTGATTATGCAGCTTAGAAATGGAAGGTTCCTTTGAGATCATTCTGTTCAGTTTTCTTATCTTAAACAGTTGGCAAAGTTGAGGCTCAGAGAGGTGAAGTGACTTGTTCCAGGTCACAGAGCTCAGACGCAAGTGCCAGAGTCAGGTCCCCAGCCTGGCTCCGTGCCAGACAGTGGCTCTTCCACTGGAGTGCGTGCTCTCTTCCTGAGGGTCCCCCTTCTCCTCAAAGTTTTCTGCTGGATGCTCTCTCCTTGAATGTGTTTAGGATTTTAAAAAATTATTCCCAGGAATTCTGATTAAAGTGTTTTCAAACCATGAAATATTAAAATTAATCAAATTCTAATATCTAAAATTGAAATGTGTGGTTTTTTTGGAAAACTATTTTAAATATTTCATTATAATGGTACTAACATTTTATGATACCTCCACAAAATCTCACATGTAAGTTTCACATGTAAGTAAGTACAGAAGTATCCTGTATTTTGAAAGTATTTTAAAAATTTAGCCATTTTGATGACTAAAAATGTAATACTTCATTGAAACGTCTAAACGCTTAGCACTTTTTGATGTGTTGCTTCACATAGAATTTTTGAAGTTTTTCATGTATGTGTGTTTAGTTTCCCTAACCGAAATGTGATTTATTGGTGTAAAAGGATATTTTTTCCCATATCATTCTTAAAGTAATTAAGATAGTACCCATCTCACAGCAGACACTTAAGACAAGGATATATTCTAAACCATAAAAACCTGCTTGATGTTAGAGATTTGTTGCAAATGAACAAGGTTTGGTGCCCTTCATTTTCTGGTTGAACAGTCTCGTGAACTCTTGCAAGATGGAGCCTCATTTCCTAACTTGTGTGGTCATGATGAGGGGCACATAGGAGTTATACATGGGAAAAGTAAGTGCTGGGGCTGGCACAACATAGACAGTCATTTACTGGGACTTCTTACTGCATCAAGATGAAAAATTCAACTGTGTTTAAAGAGTTTTTGTTTATCCACATTTCCTTGTGGGGTCTTCTTCCTGTTAAGTCAGAGAGCTCAGTGGTCGCCAAAATTAGGATACATGACCTGCAAAGAAAAAGAAAAAGTCCATGTCTGCTTTTGTCTTCAGTGATAAGTTTTTCTGCTCTTTTCAGAAACATTTCTTGAAAGTCCGACTTCCCATTCCCAAAGCATCTCTTTATACGTTAAGGCCCAAGGTTAGAGGGATGGACCTAGAGTTATATTCTAAGTTATAGAATGGAAAGTCTGCACCATATGATGTAGGCAATGCCTACTTTGTGGAAAACAACAATAAAAAATCCTTCGTGAAAGAAGGGAAAATCTTGAGAGAAGAAAGTGAGATATTTGAAATGGTCTGTGAGTAAGGATTCATCTGACCTCCACAAAGGGAGTAACATAAAGGCCTATGCCATGGGGAGATGCAGGGACCACAGGTGGGCAAGCATCTGAGCTTCCTGTCCCTCTTGGTGTTGACCCTTGGGCAGAAAGCAGAAGATTTAGGATTTTCAAAACCTAAAAAACCTGCTGCTATCCTACCAGAGTAGGCTTCCACTTATTTCTAGATTGGGACAAAATAGCCCTCAGGCAATTGGATAGGATTGAAAAGCATAACACGTACACTTTTTAAATGGCATTCAGAAAAAAACATATTAAAACAAAAGGTTGTTCTGATGACCATTCACTAATTCTTGTCATGCATTGTCATGGCTCCACTGCTGATTCAGTTCAGGTGTAATATTAACTGGGAACAGAATTGTAATTAAGCACCACAGTAGCTCCTATAGCAGAGTATATATTGTCCCAGACAAGAAGTGTAAAGAGATTACATGTTGTAATGATTTAGTCAATACAGATTTTCCAGCAGTCAGTATGTCAGGTACAGTAAGATGTGTTTCCTGCCCGCAAGAAACTCACTGTCTGGTGAGGGAGAAAAATAGATAAATGCATAATTGCAATATAACAAGTAGTAGGAGTTATAACAAATTTAAGAGCAAAATGCCAGAAGAGTAGAGAGAGGCAGTTATTTCCTCTGCCCAAGGAAAGGGAGAGCCACGCCAAGGGAAGTGACTTTTTTTTTCTTCTTTTTTGTGGTACGCGGGCCCCTCACTGTTGTGGCCTCTCGTGTTGCGGAGCACAGGCTCCGGACGCACAGGCTCAGCGGCCATGGCTCACGGGCCCAGCCACTCCGCGGCATGTGGGATCTTCCTGGACCGGGGCACGAACCCATGTCCCCTGCATCGGCAGCCGGACTCTCAACCACTGCACCACCAGGGAAGCCCGGGAAGTGACTTTTGAAATAAAGTTGGAAAGTGTGATATGAGTATAACACAGATATGGCACATGTTGGATGGGGTTTTGCTGTTTCTTTAAGATCTGCATTCAGGAAGACATGAAGGAGGTCAGACAGAATGCAGGGAGCGGTTAGACCTCTGTTCTTAACACACCCATCCATCAAAAACTCCCCTAGCCCCCAAATTCCAGGAATTGTTTTGGGATCCACAAGGGAAGGAGGCTTTGGACTCGTTGAGTCAATGCATTTCAAAATCGAGTGACGTACATTTGAAAAACGATTCAAGAATACATGGTGAATACAGGGGGATACCTAAAATGATGAGATTTATATCTGTAAGAAGATTGAAATATGTATTTTAAAATCAAGGGAGATTATAGGAAAAAAAAGGTTTACATCAAAAGGAGACTGAGATAGACTGATACACCTAAAACATTACAGGGGTTTTTTGTTGGTTGATTGGTTTGAGTTTTAACTTTTACAATGTGTGGCGACATTGTTTTGATCACGGAGGGATGAATTCCTTCAGCAAGGGTCAATTAATTGCCCCTAAATTAAAATTAGAGGAAGGGTATTCCAAAACAATGACAGCATGCCTGTAGACTTGACATTAGGGAAAAACATGAAATTATGTGTCTAAATGTAAGATACATGTTTCATTCATATATAATATGCAATAAAGGAAGCATTGGATTGCTGATGACAGCATTTTCGTTTAGGCTTGCACTAAGTATTTATTAACATCCCTATTTATGTAACATTAGGCTAGTAATACACTCAAACACACTGAAACTATGAAACACTTTTATTACAACAAAAGACAGAAAAATGTATTAAGTAAAGTAATGGCATAAAATCACTTTCTAAGTATCACATAGCAGAATGTATATATGACGTTTCCATCTTGAAGAAATGATTGTTTCACTCTGGTATCAATTATAGCCAGATTACAAAGTGCTACATTTTCCAGGGTGGGACGGAAAGGGGCAGGCCAGACAGGTTTGAGGGTCAGCAGCTGTAATGTCCTCTGTGAATGGTGCCACTTGTATGCAGCAGATGCTCAAAGGATGTGGGAATGTTTGGATTCAGCCAAAGTACACAGCTGCCCTGTGAGCACAGCTGCAAACCAGTTCCTCCGTCCCAGTGGTTCAGTAGATCTGAGGGAAAACTGGTACATGAGGCTGTGAGGCTATTTCTAAAACACCTGTGGAAACTATCTTTTTTAATTGAAATACAGTTGATTTACAATGTGTTAGCTTCAGGTGTGCAGCACAGTGATTCAGATATATATATGTATTTATTTAATTATTTTACCTTATAGGTTATTATAATATATGGAGTATAGTTTCCTGTGCCATACAGTAGGTCCTTGTTGGTTATCTATTTTATACAGAGCAGTGTATGTATGTTAATCCCATCCTCCTAATTTATCCCTCCCCCCATTCCCCTTTGGTAACCATAAGTTAGTTTCCTATGCCTGTGGGTCTATTTCTATTTTATAAATAAGTTCATTTATATCTTTTTATTTTTCAGATTCCACATATAAGCAATAGCATATGATATTTGTCTTTCTCTGTCTAGCTTACTTCTCTTAGGAAGGTAATCTCTAGGTCCATCCATGTTGCTCTAAATGGCTTGATTTCATTCTTTCTTATGGCTGAGTAATATTCCAGTATGTATATACGTGTGTATATAAGCATATACATATACACACACACCACATCTTCTTCATCCATTCATCTGCTGATGGACATTTAGGTTGCTTCCACGTTTTGGCTACTGTAAATTGTGCTGCAGTGAACATTGGGGTGCATGTATCTTTTTGAATTATAGTTTTCTCCAAATATATGACCAGGAGTGGAATTGCAGGTTCATATGGTCCTGGAAACTATTTATCTTATGAGCTCCTAAAGCTGCAGGGTTTCTGAGAACGTTGCCGTCAGCCCTAGTTAGGTCCCCACTATTGCTCCACAAATATATCTCCTTTCCATTGCCTGTGGCCCAATGAAGTCCTTCCAGACAGACTTTTCCTGGCCGAAGTGGCACATACAAAATAGGGGAAAATTATGCTTTATTAAGTCATTTCTGTTCCTGGTCTTTTTTTTTTTTTTTTAACCCTAGCATACCATTTTGGCTCAAAATTGATCTTGAATAAGTCAACTTTGCCACTGTATCTAGGACAGTGTAGGTTTAGATTTTTCAAGCCCCAGTGACTCAACCATTCTAGGTTCATCCAAAAACGTATAAAGACATAGTCTCACATTTACTCTCTAATGCAGTAGGGGAAATATTGAAGTGCTATGAAGACCTTGTCACGTATGCTCTTTAGATCTGCATACTGGATCAGCTGTCAAAAGAGTTGACATTGTTTAGCACATTGATGATAAATCTGGCATAGGATCACAACAGAAACTGTCTATTTTCTTCTTCACAGGAAGTTTCTGCAGATCACAGTTTAGTTCAGCAGTTGCTATGCAGGGTATTGGTGGGTTTTTAAGAAGGTCAGAAGGCCAAAGGCTACTAGTAATTGATTCTTTCGCTTACTGTCACTAATTCTGGATTTGCACTGTCAACAGAAAGCTGATAAAATCTTCCTGGGTTCTAAAGAAGGATGCTCTTCACATACCCAGAAGAATTTTACAGGTAATATCCAGTAATTGGCCCATTGAGCTGTAGCATTTACTCAGACAGAATTTTTGTTTCCTTTACTGCTAAAAATAACTGCAGGGGATGGCTGTCTAAAGCTTGATTTTAAGCCTTCTCTGAAGAAATTTTTGATGACTACACAGGCATGACTTATATTTTGACTAAAGACAATGTGAGGTGTAATACAGAAAACAGAGAACCGAAAGAGAGGCACATCTTATAACAATCTGTGATTTTTTTTAATGAAAACTGATGAGAGCCATGGACTTTGAAGGAAAAAGAAATCTTATGAAATAATTATCCTTTAAGAAATTTTCAATTTTTAATAAAAATGTGTCTTGAAATTTGTTTATTTTTAATGTAGTATGATTTTTTTAAAAGATTATATTTTAGAGCATTTCTACGTTTACCACAAAATTGAGAGGAAGGTACAGAGATTTCCCCTATAGCCCCTGCCCCGACACAGGCATGGCCCTCCCCCATTATCAACGTTGCTCACCAGAATGGTACAGTTTTTATCAGAGTATTTTTACTGCCCTAAAACCCCTCTATGCTCTGCCTATTCATCTTTCCCTCACCCCCTACCCCTGGCAACCAATGATCTGTTTATTGTCTCCATAGTTTGGCTCTTTCCAGAGGGTCATACAGTTGGAATCATAGAGTATACAGCCTTTTCTGATTGACTTCTTTTGTTTAGTATTATACTTTTAAGTTTCCTCTGTGTCTTTTCAAGGCTTATTAGCTCATTTTGTTTTAGTGATGAGTAATATTCCATCATCCGTACCACTACAGTGCATATTTACTCATCCACCCACTGCAGAATATCTTAGTCACTGATGAGTTTTTTCAGTTATGAATAAAACTGTTATAAACATCTGTATGAAGGTTTTTGTATTGACATAAGTTTTCAGTTTGTTTGGGTAAATACCAAGGAATGAAGAGGCTAGAGGGTATGGTAAGAGTATGTCTACTTTTGTTAGAAAGCACCAGACTGCCTCCCACAGTGGCTGGACCATCTTGCATTCCTACCAGCAATGAATGAGTTCCTTTTGCTCCACATTCTGACCAGCATTTGGTGTTGTCAGTGTTTCAAATTTTGGCCCTTCTAATAACAGTGTAATGATATCTCATTATTACTTTAATTTTCATTTCTCCAGTGACATATGATGTGGAACATCTTTTCATATGCATATTTGCCATCTGCACATCTTCTTTCACCAGGTGTCTGTAAAGGATTTTAGCCCATTTTTTAAAAAATGGGTGGATTGTCTTCTTCTTGTTGAGTTTTTAGGAGTTATTTGTATTTTTTGGATAATAGTACTTTATCAGATGTGTTTTTCGAAAATATTTTCTCCATCTGTGGCTTGTCTTCTCATTCACTTGACACTGTCTTTCACAGAACAGATACATGTATATATTTTTTATTTTAATGAAGTTCAGCTCACCAATTATTGTATGAATTGTGACTTTGGTGTGTATCTAAAAGATGACCATACCTAAGGTCATCTAGGTTTTTTCCTGTATTATCTTCTAGGAGTTTTATGGTTTTGCATTTTACATTTAGATCTCTGATCCATTTTCACTTATTTTTTGAATGGTGTAAGGACTGTGCTTAGGTTCATTTTTCTGCATGTGATGTCCAGTTGTTCCAGCACCATTTGCTGAAAAGACTGTCTTTGCTCCATTGCATTCTTTGCTCCTTTTCAAAGAGCAATCCACTGTATTTATGGGTGCGTCTATTTCTAGACCCTCTATCCTGATCAGTTTGTCTATTCTTTCACCAATACCACACTGTCCTGATTACTGTAGTTTTATAATGAGTCTTGAAGTCGGGAGCATCGGATCTCCAATTTGCTCTTCTCCGTCATTATCCTGTTGGCTTTTCTAGGTCTTTTGCCCCTGTGTATAAAATTTAGAATTTGTTTGTCAATATCTATGAAATAACTTTCTGGGATGTTGCTTGGGATTGCATTGAGTCTATAGATCAAATTGGGGAGAACAGACATCTTGACAATATTGAGTCTTTCTACCCAAGCACATAGAATATCTCTCCATTTATTTAATTCTTTCATTTTCTTCATTGGAGTTTTGTAGTTTTTCTCATATAGATCCTGTACATATTTTGTTAGATTTATACATAAGTATTTCATTTTGGGGAGTGCTAATGTAAATTACTCTGTTTTAAATTTCAAATTCCACTTACTCAAGATTATATCCTACAATCTTACTATAATTATTTATTGATTCCAGGAGGTATTTTGTCAGTTTTCTTTCAAATTTTCTACATAGATGATCATGTCATATGTCAACAGTGACAGTTGTATGTCTTCCTTCCTAATCTGTATACCTTTTATTTCCTTCCTCTGCCTTATTGCATTAACAAGGTCTTCCAGTGCCATGTTGAAAAAGAGTGTTGAGAGGGGACATCCCCGCCTTGTTCCTGATCTTAGTTGGAAAGGTTCCAGTTTCTCACCATTAAGTATGATGTTAGCTGTAGGTGTTTTGTAGATAGCTTTTATCAATTTGAGAAAGTTCCCCTCTATTCCTAGTTTATTGAGAATTTTTATCATAAATGGGTATTGGATTTTGTCAAAAATACTTTCTTTGCATCTATTTATGTGATCATGAGATGTGATGGATTATATTGATTTTCAAATGTTGAACCATCCTTGCATACCTGGGATAAATCCCATGTTCATGAGATATTTGCCTATAGTTTTCTTTTCTTGTTATAGCTTTGTCTGGTTTCGGTATTAGGGAAACGCTGGCCGTATAGAGTGAGTTAGGAAGTATTCCCTCTGTTCCTATCCTCAGAAAGATATTTTCGAGAATTTGTGTGATTTCCTCAAGTGTTTGGTAGAATTCACTAATGAACCCATCTCAACCTGGTGTTTTCTCTTTTGGAAGGATTAATTATTGATTCAATTTCTTTAAATATAGGCCTATTCAGATTGTTTATTTCTTCTGTGTGAGTTCTGGCAGATGGTGTCTTTCAAGGAGTTAGTTCATTTCATCTAGGTTATCAAATTTGTGGACATAGAGTTGTTTATAGTATTCCTTTATTATCTTTGTAATGTCCATGGCATCTGTGGTGATGTCCCCTCTTTCATTACTGACATTAGCAATTTTTGTTATTTCTCTTTTTTTCTTAATTAGCATGGGTAAAGCTTAACTTAATTTTATTTTTATTTTCTAAGAACCAGATTTTGGTTTAGTTGACTTTATTGATTCCCTGTTTTCAATTTCATTGATTTTATACTATAATTCTTATTTCTTTTCTTCTGCTTACTTTGATTGAATTTGCTCTTCTTGTTCTAGTTTCTTAAGGTTGGAATGTAGGTGATGGATCTTTGATCTTTCTTCTTTTCTAATATATGTAATAAATGCTATATATTTCCCTCTAAGCACTACTTTCACTGCATCTCACAAATTTTGATAAGTTGTGTTTTCATTTTCATTTAGTTCAAAATACCTAAAAATTTCTCTTGATTTCTTCTTTGACTTGTGTTATTTAGAAACATGTTATTTAATCTCTACTTATTTTTAGATTTTTTTCTGTTATCTTTCTGTTAATTCTGTTGTGGTCTGAGAGCAGACATTGCATGATTTCTCTTCTACAGTAGGATTTTCAAAAAGGTTATTAAGTAAATATTAGGCAATGTTTTCTAAGAATATAATCTTGTGTTTGCCTTCACATGAAATTAGATTCTGACAGTGTGTAGGAAAATTTCCTAAGACCCAGAAATCAGATGCATTAAAACTTTAAAATTTTCTGCAACATGAACTTATTTGATGTACATATATTGTATTACCTTACATATTATATATATAGGGTGATTAAAAGCTGGAGAAGTGGTTGGCTACATTGTATTGATATCATGTTAGTATCTGGGCTTATAGAAGTTTTTGGATGTAAAACAAAAGTGTTTTTGAGATCAAGGCAAACCTCCATCATTATGAGAGTGGTGAAAACAGGGCTCCTGCAGTGATTTGCCAATGCCACATAAATAGTGTTCTAAGGATATAGAACAGTATTTAGATGTCCAGGCTCTCTGTCCTTTTCTGTGTTAAAGTGTAATAGATTTTGCCTATCCTTAAAATATTGGGATGCTTTCACAAGATTATATATCCTTAGAAATAAAAGTTCTTAAATTATGAATGTAATTTCCCTATTAAATATCTTCTATTAGTTTCTGCCTGTCACTCCATCTGCCAGTATCTTTTTGAATCCTAATATTTACATCCAGTGCATTCATTGTTATGGTGCTTAGAGGCACTTAACTGTTATTATTTATCTTCTTTCTTTTTTCTTATAAATTGAGGTATAAACAGAACTCTCCTAGATATGGTTGTTGCAACAACAGGAACAGCAACAAGCTAATGAATTCTTGTTTTCTCACTTTCTACTCTCTGAACATTTTTCATGCTTGCCGGTTCACTTAATTTCTTCCCCCTATTAACACAGATGTATCATGTTAGCATACTTTCTGTGAACTAGCTCCCTGTTTGAAAGAAAGAAAACATGTTAGTACTGACCTTCAAATGCTCTTAAAAGAAGATGTTGACCCAGAATTATAGTTTATCAGAAATGTGACATAAAGTGTAAGTGGAAACGAAAATAGGTTACCTTTGAGTTTTTTTGTTTTTGCTAAACAAGTGATGCAGAAATACTATTATGATAATTTTGAATTTACAGCTTACAAACTGTGCAGGTCATCTCAAGCTCTTAATGATTCCAAGTCAAGAAGAAAACATTTTACTTTCAGAGGAAATGTAACCCTGGAGTGACCATACTACACTATCAAAATGATCTGAATAATGCACCCTAAATAAAGCTATACCTGAAATGCATATGTAAAACAAAAGCATTTTAAGTATTTGTCAGAGTGGAAGGGACATCTGTGTTACGCACTTGGTAAATGCTTCAGCTGACCAGCAACTCATCGTGATGGCGTATGGCTTCCTCTTTTAGCGCCAGCCTTTATCAAGACAGACTTTGTGTCTGTACCTGCATTCAAGGAAAGGGCGCCATGGTTGTTACTAACGGCTTCAACAAATCCAGGAGGGTGGTGACATACGATGTCTAGTAAGTGTCTGGGACACCACGTAGCTGAATCAGGACTCCTGCTTTTATCTGATGCCCCCTCACACCTAGACTTCCTACCGCTTTTCCCATCAGCTGGTAGGGAACCCAGCTGGCTGTAACTTAAAAGCCAAAACCGGAATCCAAACACTTCTCATCCCCTTGTGCTACCCTAGGCTGAGCCATCGTCCTCTCTCCCCAGGAATAACACAAGAGCTTCCTGAATAGTCTCCATGATACCCTATTTCTTTGTTCCCCCAACGTCCATTTTCAATACAGCAGCCAGATTGATCACTATAAAATGATTAGACCTTGGCGTTATTAAACCATGTCATTCCTGAACACAAGCACTCCTGGTGGCTCCCATTTCCCTTAGAGTAAAAGGCAGAGTCCTTGTAAGGGCAGATGAGACCCCTTATAATTTGCCAGACTCTGCCCCCATCTCAGTTCCCCTTATTTATTCTGCTCTAAGCATGCTGGGCTTAAACCCATTGCTATGGATCTTCTTTCTGCCCACCAAACTCTTCTCTATTGTATTCATGTAATTCACCCCACACTTCCTTCCAGTCTTGATCAAACAGCTTTCTCAACAAAGTCTTCGTTAGCAATTCTAGTTAAAATTCAGTTTGTTCTCCTTCTCTTTTCCCTGCATCACTGATCCTTCATACCTTGTTCTACTTTTGTCAAAACACTTACTACTGACTTGCTATATAACTTATTTTTTATTGTGTTTATTAAATTTTGTTCATCTCTCCCAGCTACTCTGTGAGCCACATTAGGGTGTTTTCTAATGCATCCCAAAGGTCCTAGGTCAGTACCTGCGAATCCTAGGCATTCATTAACTATTTCACTAAGAATTGGTTGTTACTTGTAGAAATGTCGAGAGAGCAGCACATCTTCCCAATGATTAAAGTATTAAACTTTCAAACAGTATATCAGGTACCAAGTCAAATAGAAAATAACTGTAACATCCATGTCTACCGTAGGAAAATTAGAGATGAAATCTATCCATGGTGCCAATTGTTCTATACCTTGCCACACTCAGCAGAATTAGTAAATAATAGGGCTTTTTACCTTTGAAACATATTACCCCATATTGAGCAGTCTCTTTTTCTAGAAGCACTGGGAGGAAGTGCAGTGGATGGAATACAGAGGTGAAGTTAGACAGACTTACATTCAGTTTCTGGCTCACTTACCAATTTCACGACCTTTAGCAAGTTGGGTGATCCACCATGAATCTCTGTTTCCTCATTTGTAAAATGGAATTGATCATCTAATTGTTTTTAATGATGAAGATGAAAAGAGAAAAAAATAAACCACACAAAGTATAACACCTGAATAAAATAGATAAGTAATTAACCAAAACTATCCATTATAAGAAATTAAGACTTCTAGGTAAGATTCACAGTTTGGAAGGCAGTTCATTCTATCTCATTTGATCACCTCAGTGTTACTATGTGTTACATTTTGCCTAAATCTGTTGACTTTAACAGCCTTTGTGCCTCCACAGTAAATTACTGGAGGCAACTGAAAATAGATTGAATTAAATTACGCAGAAAATATTAAAATGGAAACAGAGGGCCTCAACTCATGTCAAAGGAGGAGATTTCAAACATAATAACAAATAGAGGCTAAAGATGTGTATTTTATTTTTTATTTAGAGCTGACTTTCCTGGCATCTGAAACACAATGGACTCCATGATTATGTATCAGTTACTTGAAGGGATATGTCAGTTTTTCGGTTAGAGGACTCCCTGCACCAACATAGGTTTTAAAGATCTTTATTGCATGAGACTTTATATAAGAAACACTGGACAACATTAAAAAATTAAAACACCACATTCCAGAAATTGGAGAAGGAATGTATAATTAGAAGGTAACTCAAGTAAAGGCATGCCTTCCTTACAGGAAACTAAGGTAAGGAGGTCTTATTAGCTGTCGAGATAGGATTTAGACAAAACCAAGAAATGGGTGAAGACCATGATCTTCAGACTTTCAGGTTTGCATGTCATTTCTGTTAAGCTTGGAGATGAAGTGAGTTATTGTTTGGTTATCAGGTTAAAAGTGGCAAGTGAGACGTTCTGTTATAAAACATGATGAGTCAGAGCTGTAGTCTCACCCAAGTACTCAGGCCCCTCTTACTCAGGGGGAATCCTGGAATAAACCTGTTCTGGCTCAGCATTTTCTCATAGCCAGGTCTATGGATATTCTTCTGGTCAAATAAGTCCATCAAAAAGGAAAAGTTGTTGGTATGGAATGGTGTTCTAATGAAACCTTACTTGTTTTTGATCACACTTCTCAAAATGCTTAATAGCATGTTTAATTTCTATGTAGTCTTTCAATCGGAAGTAAAAATACAATGTGGATCCATATTAATAAAAGCAAAATGAGGCATAGTATTATTGTAAGGTATAATTATTTAACATTAGAATAATTATTTGTTCCATTTGTCAAATTATAATATTAGGATTCTGTTTTTTTTTTTTGCTAACCTCTAGAACAAATATTGTGACTTTTAAAAATAGCTCTCATTAAAAAAGTTGAAATATGTGTTAAAAATTTCTATTTGGTTATTTTTGGGAGTCAGCTTTGAAATATAGGACCTTAAGAGTTTCTGCCTAATGTCAGAATATGTAAAATTAAAGAGGTACATAAATTTTAGAACTGCATCTTTACCAGAATTTTATTAACATTAGAGGGTATGTTTATAAATAGAGAATTAGAGAGGAAAAGTCAACATTTTAACAAATGACATAGAGACAAATGATTTTGAATATAATGTGTATTTCTTAAATTTTATTAAATTATTTGCTTTATCCTTAACATTGTACAGAAAGTATGATGGCTCAGTTGTGACTATTGGTTTCTTCAGTATTAATAGGATAAACATGTCCTACTGACAGTTATTTCATGTAAATATCAGAAATAAAGCTCCTGAATTATATAGGAGCTTTATTTCTGTATAAAATTACACAGAATGTTTGTATTTCAGCATTTTTTAATCATATATATCAGTGAAAATGTTTTAAATTAATTTTTAAGGTGATATTTTCTATGTCATCCTCTTAGCCATTTGCTTTTAAATTTATCAATTCAACATACATTTAGTCAGTACCTGCCAGGTGCCAAGCATTGTCTTAGGCACTGGGAATATTTTTTTTAAAAAGCCCTTTTTTGTGAAACTTTCATTGTAGTAGGGAAAACAGACAATAAATAAGTAAACCTAAAAGTAAACCATAAAACTTACTGAGTGGATAGTGACACAAGGGAAAGTAAAGTAGGTTAAAGGTATAGAAAACGTTGGGGATACATTTTGGACAAGGCAATCAGAGACCTCTCTGAGAAATGATATGAATAATGTGAAAGACCTAGCTATGGAAAAATCTGGGGGAAAAAAATAAAAAAATAAAAAACAACTCAGAAGGAAGGAGATTAGCAGTTTTGAGAAACTGCAAGACCTGTTGACCAGGGGGTACAAGGTGGGGTCAGGAAACTACACAGAGATCAGATCATGTAGAACTTTCTAGGTCATGGTAAGGTTTTTAATTTTTTTTTTTCTTATTGGGATGGGAAGTCATTAGAAGGTACTAAGCTTGGGAGTGATCTAATCGGGCTTTAAAAAAGTAGTTCTTGCTGCTGCCTGTTGAATAAGGATACTGGTTGCAGACATAGGTTCCGAAGCAGTGACATAAGGGATGATGTATTTCTTTAATGCAGGGAAGAGCTCATGATAGCCAGTGATAACCAGGGCAATGGTTGGGAGAGGTGAGGAAGTCAGAATGCTTTCTGATGGATTCAGTGTTGAGGGTGGAAAAAGAAAACACTAGAGGATGATGCCTATGTATTTGGTTTTAGCAACTGGGTAGATGGGGTTGCCTCTTACTGAGACAGAGAAAACAGTGAAAACAGAAGAATGGTGAGGTCAGGAATGATTTAGACAGGTTATATTCAAAATGCCTATTACATGTCTGAGTGGATATAGTAAAATGTTATTCAAGCCAGGTACTTTTGGAAATACAGGAAATCAGTTGGGGACAAAAATACACAATAATGTGTTTATAAATAGAATAATGCAGTTCTTTGCACTATACCTTAATGAATAGCTATAAGAATAGGCTTGTTACTACTTTGAATACTTTTTCTATTTGTGCTGTTTTAGTTCACATTTTATAATAAAATGTAGTGCTGTTGATGTGTATGCTGTTTTTCCTAAGGTAAAAATCTGTGGTTATTAGTAATTATAAACATACAGCTGATCGATTAATTGATTTAGATGAACTGTCAGAACCGCCAGGGAATAAAGATTATTAGGTGGCAGTGGGTTATGTGTAGAAATCTTTTCATTTGATTCATTTGAATTCACTTCCATGAGCATATTTGATTGTGTTCTCTTCTTTCTCAGCTCTTCAGACATTTTTCATTCTTTATAGACTTTCTAGAATTTCTTCAATGAGCATTTTAGGGGAGTTTGTTGTGGGAACATTGCCTTCAGTTCATTAAAGTAAACACAACAGATGAAGACACAGAGGATTCTAGTGAATGGAATAAATATTTCCAGTGTTGCCAATACATGCAAATGTATCTTAGTAGATATTACTTCATTATCAAAAATATCTATGTCGGAAATATTATCTGAAATTTAGACAAAGGGAAGAGATATCCCTTAGTATTCTTTCTGAGCAGTGCTGGGCTTGACTCTTTTTTGGTAAGAGCTGCTTTACAGCTCTGTAGAAGTTAACTTACAGATTTTTGTCTAGTAGAGATGTGGATATTTCTATCAAATGAACCCCAGAGATTCCAGTTCATGGCCCTGCTGGACATCAACAAGTTTCATATCGAACCCAGAAATCTTATCCTAATATTGCCTATAAATCCCTAGTTTCTCAATTGCTCTTTGGGCCAATTTTACCATCTTATTGTTCCATCAATAATCAAGTTGAATAGAAATTTTACAATTTTTCCTTTGAAAGTCATATAAGAGTTATGATTTTGCCTTTTTTGAAAAAGTATATCTTAACTGCAGAGGGACATAGGAAGATATTCCTCCTGCCAAAATATTTTAAAATGCAATATGAAACATCATTATATATTTGCAGAGCATAGGAGAAAATAGCCACCTCCATGTTTGAGTGGTTACATCAAAGTATTCTTAACTATATAAAATATTTAGTATATCGATAGAACATTTGGTGATAGAGCTTGACCATTTCAAGATGATAGCCTCAACGTTGTACAAAAAATACAAATGTGTATTATATCCATATGCTTTATTTAGAAAGTAAACCTTGTACACATTTTAAATTGTACAAATATTTCCAAAATTACTTTTAAAACGTGAATGAAACCATACATGATGGAGCACATGTGTGGTAAACTTTTGTTTTATAGTTGAAATGTACAGAGACTTTCTTGTGAAGAACATAATATTAGTTCTGAAGCAGCACTGATATGTTCTAAGAAAGAAAATTATACTGTGAGGAAGTATAACATCTATATATCCATCCTTAGAAAATGCATTTATTGAGGGTCAAATACAGGCAAAGGGCTCTGTTAGATCCTATCAAAAATAATGGAATAGGGCTTCCCTGGTGGCGCAGTGGTTGAGAGTCCGCCTGCCGATGCAGGGGACACGGGTTCGTGCCCCGATCCCGGAAGATCCCACATGCCGCGGAGCGGCTGGGCCCGCGAGCCATGGCCGCGGAGCCTGTGTGTCCGGAGCCTGTGCTCCGCAACGGGAGAGACCACAGCAGTGAGAGGCCCGTGTACCGCAAAAAAAAAAAAAAAAAAAAAAAAAAAAAAAAAAAAAGGAATAGAAGAGCATAGTTCCTTTCTACCATAAGTTTCTACTTACAGTATTCCTTATTATTATAGCTAGCCTTTATTGAGTACCTGCAATATTCCATGTACCCTGCAAGGTACTTTACATTATTTATCACATTTAAGTTTATGGATGAGAAAATGAAGACTCAGAGGTTAAGTAACTCAAACAAGCTATTAGTTTGTAAATGGCAGATCTATCTTATTCTAAAACTTTGCTCTTTCCAGTAGGCTATCTCCCCCATCTAATAAGGAGAAAAACTGTGTGTGCATGTATGTGCATGAAACTGTAGCACGTGACAGAATATTCTAAGTTTGAACATTATGCAAACAAAGCTCCCTGAGAATTTAGAGAAGAAAGTGATGTTTAGGTAGAAGGATTAGCAAATATTATCAGGCAGTTGGGATTTGACCTAAACCTTGATAACATATCGGGATTTAATTTTCTGAGCCAGTGATAAGAGTAATTCATGAGGAGGAAAGATGCTGTTAGCCAAAAGACTTGTTTTGGAAATGTATGTTGCCCAATTTAATTGTGAGGGTTGGAATGTGTTAAAAAGGAACAGAAAATATGTTGCTACCAAATAGTAGAGAGTCCTTAATGCATGTTAAGGAAACCAGAGGCAGAAGGAATTGAGATTATTAGAGTATTACAGGAGGAGATGCACTCCAGAGGGAAAGGAATATAAAGCAAGAGGTGTTTACAAAGCAGATACAGATTCAAAAGTAATGATCAGCCGGAGGAATAAAGGATAAATCTGAGATTTTGAGTTTAGAGGGCTGGTAAATGTGATACAATTAGAAGAAATTAGCAAATTAGAAGAAAGAACTGCTGTGTGTCCTTACAGATCTTTGGTCTATTGCACTAATGGTCATATTCTATTATATGTATCTATTTACATGTTTCTCCATTGTGAGTAGCACAAGGACCATGGCTCTGTCCTACTCGTCCTTGTATCCTGAACGGTGAGCAAAGTGTCTGCATCATAGCAAGACCACTTATGGAATGGATGAACAAATGATAACAAAGGCTGCATGAGGCCAAGGAGTTAAACTGCTCATAGGACATTTACATAGATACCTCACTAGAAGTCGAAGTTCAAGACTGGTGCTTGGAAGGGGAATAGAACTGTAGGTGTATATTCTGCAGTTAAATGCATAGGGACTAGAGTTGAAATTCTGAAGGTGCTAGATGAGCAGTAGGGAGAAGAAAGCAGGAAGAGGAAAAAAAATTGAGGATATGGAAGGCAAGGCAAAAGCTTTGGGCATTTCTATCATTTACGCATGAGGTAAAGGTGATGGGGAAAAAACACCGTCTTAGTTCAGGCTGCCATATATATATACACATACACATACATACATATAAAATATATATATATATATATACACATATAAATATATATATATACATATAAAATACCATAGACTTAAACAACATACATTTATTTCTCTCAGTTCTGGAGACTGGAAGCCTGAGATCAAGGCACCAGCAGAGTTGATGTCCACTGAGGGTTCTCTTCCTGGTTTGCAGATGGCTGTGTTCCTGTATCCTCACAGGGTGGAGAGCAGAGGAAGAGCAAGCTCTTGCGTCTCTTCTTATAAGGGCACTAATCCCATTCATGAGGGCCCCACCCTCATGACATGGTTACCTCCTAAAGGCTCCACATCCCCATCATTTTGGGGGTTAGAGTTTCAATATATGAACTTGGAGGTGGGGGGTCAAACATTCAATCTACAGTGAACACCATGGAAGATTTTAAAGAAGCTGTTAAGCAGCTGGAATGAGAATAATAAGAATGTAGTCTCATCAAAACCAAGGTAGAAGAGCTGTTATGAGTAGTATAGACTTGAAAAAGGTATTTGGTTCTGATAACTAGAAGGTCATGACTGACTACTGAGATTCTCCAAAAAATCAAAAGCAGAAGAGTTAATGAGTAAGTGGGAGCTGATAACATACTTTATCATACTTTCAGTGATAAAAATCAGACACTTTAGAATGGTGGTACCTTGTGGATTTTTAGAATGAAGATGAGAAATTACAGGGTTTAATGATAGGTTGATTTTCACCTTATTCATTTGGTGAGGGAAACTGTTTCACCTCATTGATTTTTCAGTGCTAAACAAGTCGTGTTTGCCTGTTCATTAGAGCTTGCTTCATTTCTTTTCAATTTGTTTTTTTCATCAATTTGGCACTTCTATGTGTTAGGGCTTTGCTTTGTAGTGAGTGTAATTCCCCACTATTGAAGGATGTGACATACCCACTCTGAAATATGAAAGAGTATAAAATGCAGCATCATCATGGGGAACACAGATGCAAATTTAGTGGAGTAGACTGAATGGTTGTTTAGTTTCACTATATTTATCAAAGCCCTTGTAGAATACTTCTTATGTCGAGATATGAAGTAACAATAAATAATAAGGAAATAAAGATGTATACCTCAAGTATTTGTACACAATAAAAGAATAAGTACAAATCCCTTAGCTGACTCTTAACAAATTTTATGGGACATATGTATTCTACTTTATCATATAACCATAAAATAGCTCAAGAAAAATTAAATGAGCTAACTCTGCACTATTTACTCAGGGAAATTTCTCAGTGAATTCACTGAGAGTTTTGCCTGAGAAAAACTAAATAATCGGGTCTTTTTTTTCCCCCAGAATAGTCACACAGTACTACAGAAAGTAGTATTTCAGTATTTAAGTGCTAGTGTATTTCTGCATGAAAAGTCTCCCCTTTTCACCAGAGTATAGATGGTGTCTTATTCAAAGCATGACTGCTGTGTAACTTATGATGTGAATTACGGGTTCAACCTACTGCTGTTAACTCCATTTGAGGGATCAGTGTGTTACGATCAACTAGATTTTTTAATTATTATTATCCAAAGAATTATAGTCAGTACATGACTTTGGCAGAATTATGCCATCAGAGACAATCTGGTATATCAAATGTACTCCTGGGGCAGACATAAAATTTTCTTACTCCAGTCTAAAAGAAACACTGTGTGTCCTAACTTAAGTATGTGATTGGGGACATGTTACGAAGCTTCTTGCCAGTGCTGGGCCCTACCTCAGTTAACTGGCAGGCAAGGATTTGGGACATTAAAAAAAAAAAAAAGTTGGCTTTTTGTTAAATTTGAGCAGATTCTTTAATTTTTCAGCTCTTTTCTAGTTATGGTTCTGAGAGACTTCAGAAAAATCCCATTCTCTCATGCTCTTCAAGGAATAAATTCCCTGTTTTGTTTAACTAGTTATAGATCAGTGCTCAAAATAAACCATTATGGGTTATGACCAGTAACCACCGTGAATGCCTTTTTTAGTTAGCATCTCTATCTATGCAAGGGGGCCACTGGGGACAAAAATGTAGAATAAAAACCCCAGGTCGTACACTACTCCTGGAATAAGGATTTAAATCATTTCTTTCCTGACCTAAAGGCAGGAAATTAAACCCCACAGTCAAAGTATAGGATGTTGTCACATTTTAATGTTTATTATACTGCAACACTAAACATGGGTTTTACTCAAGGTATTAGGACACCCACACGCACAAATCTGAAGTTGTGAGTGACAGAGTTGAGAAACTAGTTTTGCAGGCCAAAGAGTATGATGTTATTAATTGCCTTGTTCAAAAGGTATTAATAAAAGCTGTGGCCCTCCAAACTGTCCTATCTAATTTTGTGGAAAAAAATTTTTTTTTTCTTTAAACTCCTGCTTTGATCAGATTGTCTGGAAAGTCATTATTGAAGCATGCTAGTTATCAGGAAAGAAGACCAGTGGCACCCTTCGAAGGCAATTAAAGCCACATTTTGTGTTGTATGACTTAAGTCTTCAGGGTGCGGAGATGACTTTTCTCAAAACAAATTTCGAGACATGAAATCTCCACTTTAATAAAGCTGAGGGAAGCTACGTGGGCAACCCTCCATGTGTTTTATGGATGTGAGTTGTAGATATGGATGAAATACTGTGCAGGTATATTGTGACAACTTATTGGTCCAGGCAAGCTCCTCGTCCTGTATAAGCATGGATGTCCATCCCTCTGGTTGGCAGTTATTTTTATGGGGGAGCCCTTTGATTTCCTCCCCTCCCTACCTATTTTACTCAATAATCATTTATTAAAAACCAACAGTGGGTCAGTTATTAGCCTTAGTGTTGGGGATTCTAACACGAATGGATTCTGGTCCTGCTCTCTAGGGCTCATGTCATAGGGGTCACAAGCTTATAGAGAGAGAGTTAGAGCTCTGTGTTACATGAAATAGGAGAGACGTGATTCTGGATCTCCAGAGCCTGGGAATACCAAAGAAGGTTTTTCAAGAGAGTTAGTATTTGCTCTTAAAGACTGAGTGGGAATTTAACAGGTAGATAAGGTGGAAATGAGTATAAGGACAGAGAAATAGATGATGGGAGCAACATTATAAAGCGCACAAAAAGTGGGAAAAATTAGCCCTAACAAGAAAACTGTTAGACGATTTTGGGAGTTGGGGGTACCTAGGAGATGTGGCATAACTGACAAGTAAGTGAAATCATAAGGTTTCTTCCATGTCATGGTTTTTTGCTTTTGTTTTTAATAAAGAACCCTGTTCTTGAGATTGGAAGCGCTCTGAAATATTTTAAACAGGAGAAGGTGGCATGCTCAGAGTTGTATTTAAAAAGATCAACAGGGCAGCATGACTCAGGCACTGAATGGTTCAGTGATGCCAACAACTGCCCAGAAATCAGCAAAGAGAATCTGATCAAGCTCTGATGTGAAGCCTTTTTCCCTTTGTTCTTTGGAAGCATTTGACTATGTCACCAAATAGGGGAAATTCTGGAGAGAATGTTACGGTGAAGATTGGAGTTTTCCATACTATTTGTATTTTATTTATTCTGTATTTTTATGCATTCATCACATTTGTGATTCCTTACTTTGTGACCATTTACTGTTAGCCTATTTTACTTTGTCTTACCTGTTTTTAGTTTGCTGTACTCTGTTTATTTTTTGTAAGTTTTCATAACTCCTTTTGTTAAACAGCATGGAAAACAAATTTTCCTTTCATAAAAACACCTCTACCCGTTGTTTAACATTGGTCCTGGAGTTCAAAAATAATTCACAGAAGTCAAGGTCTTCATTTCTTTTCTAGAATTCAGTACAAGTTAAGGATGGAAAGCAAAATGAATACTAATCTTTCTTTCTTTCTTTCTTTTTTTTTTTTTTTTGTGGTACACGGGCCTCTCACTGTTGTGGCCTCTCCCGTTGCGGAGCACAGGCTCCGGACGCGCAGGCTCAGCGTCCATGGCTCACGGGCCCAGCCGCTCCACAGCATGTGGGGTCCTCCCAGACCGGGGCACGAACCCGCGTCCCCTGCATCGGCAGGCGGACTCTCAACTGCTGCGCCACCAGGGAAACCCTAAACTCTGTTCTTCATGAATATTGATAGAGATTTATTCAAGCAAATAATTTTAGAAATAGAAATCACTAGTCAAAATTACTACTTTTATGATTACTGAAATTTCTATTACTCTGTATTTTTATATTTTCTTTATAAAACACCATTCCTTAAAAATAAAGTCCCAGCTGCCCCTGACAGATAAAACCAATATGCTATTTTTTTTGGTAATTCGTTTCTCTTTTTACATTAATTATAGATATTTTGCATGTTGAAATTGACATGGCCCTGATTGACCTGACATTGCCCTCTGTTTGCATAGTTCTTGGATTTAGTAGAATATTTTGTGTATATGTGCCTTGGGGGAAAAAGAATGAATTGCAAAGATGCATATGGTTCAGTGCCAGTGGCTAAAAGGTACAGCAAGCTTGAGTGAAGTCTAAGAATTCTGCATCCTAAGCTCTGAAAAGAACCTTTGGCCAACTAGCAGCAGCGTGCCATAGAGGCAGGTGGAAGTGCTTTAGGAGTTGCCAAATAACAAAAAACTTTCTTTTAATATCTCACTATATTTGTTGAAAAGAAAAATTACATTCCAAGAAATATATTGTCCATGAGCAATGCAAATGAATTTTTTAGTGAACAGTATAAAATCTTAATGAGATGATTGATTCATACATTAACTATGGGTATCCAGAGCAATTGATTTCATGGCAAAAAAAGACATAGAAAAATAGGAGGTTCATGCCTCCAGGTTTTGTTTTGCAGCCATAATGCCCTGCATATCAAAAGATGTTCAAATTTTGCACAAAATTTTAATCTCTAAAGTTTTCAAGATCCTGTATTATGTATAGAAGGACAGAATGCAATTTGGACACAATGTTGTTGTGTAAGATTCAGCAGGAAATATCCCAGGAAGCTTGTAAACAAGTTTTTTTTGTTTGTTTGTTTTGTGTGTGTGTGGTACGCGGGCTTCTAACTGTTGTGGCCTCTCCCATTGCGGAGCACAGGCTCCGGACGCGCAGGCTCAGCGGCCGTGGCTCATGGGCCCAGCCGCTCCGCGGCATGTGGGATCTTCCCGGACCGGGACACGAACCCATGTCCCCTGCATCACCAGGCGGACTCTTAATCACTGCGCCACCAGGGAAGCCCTAAACAAGTTTTTTTAAATTATAATTCATGAAAAGTTTATTTAGAATTAAAACACATGTTTTTGAATTCAGTGAAACTAAATCTTGGGATATCCATTTCCTGATTTGAATATTCAGTAGAATGTTTTCCATGTCTGCCTTATTTTTTTCATTTTTCAGTGAGTTTTTTTAAACTTTTTATTTTGGAGAAAATGTCACGAATTGCAATTATGGATGGTAGTTTGTGATAGTAAAAGGCGAGGGCTTTAGAGTCATAAAGACATAGATTTAAATCCTGATTGAACCACTTCTTTACTGGGCTATCTTTGGTAATTTACTTAGTGCCTCTAAATTTCACTTTCTTCTTCTATATGGAAAGGGAGAATAACTTCTGGTCCATAGGGGTTTTTAGGAAGGTTGAATGAAGTATCGTCTGTATAGTTAGATACTTACCCAAATTCAATAGATGGCTGCAGCTCCCATCAATAGTAGCATCATCAATATCATCATCATCATCATCGGTGTGCTAAAAGTGCCTTCCTCCAGAATTTTTTAATCTTTTTTGGAAAATGTTCTTAACTTAGTTACTTAATGTTGAATCGAAGTAAGAAGAAGGAGCAAAATTAAATAGTGTAAGAATAATATCAAGATACGTCCTATAAATCACTGTAGTTATAAATCTTGTTGATGTACTTAGCTAACCAAGTGCCATGAAAGAATAGTCAGTTAAAAAAAGAAAATCAGACCTGTCTTCTTTTTAAAAATGCCAGCCCCTGTCATTATGGTCAATTCCATCATGCCTGTATATAAAATATTATTTTCAGGACATTGTATTTTAATTACTATTGGAACTGTGTCTTGATACTATAACTATGCCTGAACTGAACTGTTTTATTTGCCTTTAAATATTTTTTTCCCTACATGTATAGCAAGATATATGTGGTGAGGACATCCAAAATAAATGACAATGCTAGTATTCAGACCATGAACAGTGAAATGAAATCCTTTCTTCCCCTTCCTCATTGAATGCTCCCTCTGTTCAAAAATAGATACAAAAATAAATCAATAAAAATACATGCAAAATTATCTAGAAAAGAATCATTCAGCAGGTATTACCAAATAATTTGATGAAGACAACCAGTTTTCACCTTTAGAAACTAAAACTCTTTGTAATTACAGAACATACCACTTTATCTCTTCCTCCAAGTATACTTCCAGTTGTATGTAATTTTAAAGGGGAAACAGAGAAACATAATAGAGTAGATGTGTGTGTGTATGTATATGCAGTTTTTTAGATGGAATTTGCCAATTCAGAAGCAAAAATAAGAAAAAGCTGCCCTTTTTTTCCCCCCATAGCCAAATAAGAAAGTAATACCTCCTAAATTGGGGGTGGGGGGAGTTATGATTGGCGGCAGGACCGATCTTGGTTAAGTTGTTAAGTAATGAGAGTCATGGCTCTCCACTCATCCCAGTCTTCCCTTGGCTGCTCTATAACCCACCCTCACAACTGACAACAGGGCAATTAAAATCAGTGCAGAATCACCTAGAAGACTTAGGTAAAAATCCCTGCCCTCCATCCTGCTGCAGGTGGAGGAGATGACCATATATATCTTAGAAAAGGGAGCTTTTGGTCCAGGGAGCAGAACAGAGCTGAATGAGGAAGATAAGGGCCCTGGAGCCACACCGCCTGAGTTTGCAGTTTTGCTCTGCCGTTGGCTACCTGAGCGACCATTGTCTTCTTGCTTAAATTTTCTGCCTCAGTTGCATCATCTGTAAAATGGGGTAAGAGTAGTACATTTATCATGGAGTTGCTATAGGATTAAATGAGGTAATCACATGTAGGTACTTAGAATACTTACTACCTGGCACATAGTAAGTGCTCAATATAAATGTTAGCTGTTACGATAGTTGAGTGTACAAGGATATCTGATCTTGTGGGATCCAACCAAAATCTCTCGATCTAGATACTCAGTTGGACAATCCCTTACCCAGGAAGGTCAAGCGTTCCAGAGGACGATCTAGACCTGAATGTCATAGGTGATCACTGACTCATCCATAACTGGGCATAGAGAAAAGTGTGCTAACTACCTGGCTGTCTTAAAAGTACTGGGAATACATTAACCTCCTACCTGAAGTAGCTACAGGATGAGAGAAATGCAGCCTGTGTTTCCTAAAAAGTGAGTGTAGAGTTAGGGTTCACTTTTACCTCTTGAAACTTGGCTAGTCACTGTATAGCCATAAGGAAAACACTTAATTGAAATGTTTTATACAACATTTGTTGGATCTGCTTGTTGAGCCATGCCTATTTATTTCTTCTTCTAGTGCATGAGGTTTTCAAATGTGATCTTCATTTTCACTAGTATATTACACAGGAAACATTTTTTTACTGTTGCTGTTATCCTTTTATTTCATTATTGAAAAAGCATTATGTTACCCTCTCTTCTGAGACAGTGAGGCTGAGAACTAATATCATTAAATATCATTTTGAAAAGAAACGTTTCCTGTCTTCAGGCACATTATCCTAAAAGAAAGAAAGAAGGAAGTGATGAAGCAGGCTTTTTCCAGGGCACAATGAGATGGCATTAAAATGACACACAGTTCAAGATGGAAATATAAGATGACTGAGAAGGACTGGGATTTAAGGCATAAAAGATGTTTCTAATCCATTTATGTTCCCCAAATGTTGCTGATTGATAGTTCCCCATGTAAATGTAATCCCTTTTTTTCCCCAAAACTCATTCCTCCAGTGAAGAAAATGAGGGCCAAATGCTCCAATGATCTTAGCAGATGCAGACAATCTCACTTCTAAAAGGGTATTTCCAACCAGCCCTCTAGCCTGAAGGAAGATAACATTTTACTAGTTGCCTGCCCTTTATCAGGGAACCAGTTTATGCAAATCCTATACAATGACCCCACGTGGTGGTTTGAAACGGAAAACGTTGAGAGAGAGAGATTATGCTTTGTACTTTGATATAGCATAGAATTTTACAAGGAAAGAACTTGGAAGAGAATTCAAAATGAACTCTTTACTTGTATAATGCAGTTTCTGTCTTTTTTTTAAAGCTTACACTAACTCCTTCATCTAGTTCATTAACATCAGTAAACATCCCCTCAGGAATTCAAACAAATAATTCTGCCTCTCTGATATTTTATCGTACTCTGAAAGTTCATTTAAATAAATTGAAACCTCACAGTTAGTGATGTCAGCAAGACAGCATTGTAGGAGACCCTGCCTCTGTCCCACAGCAAAAGCTATAAGGCAGCTATCATGAACAAAAAGAGAGAGCTCAGGAGTCCACCTTAGAAACTTCTGCAACACAGAGGAGCAAAAAAACTTAAAATAACTGCACAAAATTGGTAGGAAGAACAGTTTCGTTTTGCCTGCCTCATCTCATCCGTCAGGCTGGTGCTGAACACCAGAAGGAAACTCCCCAGGCTGAGTGTCCCTCCCTTGGAAAAAGAGAGCGGGGTAAATGACCAGATTCCCCAACCTTTCAGGGAACTGCATAAAGGACCTTCACTTTCACTGTACCCAGAGACTGGTATAGCTGAGACTTCTTGAGACGCTAGGAACAAGGAAAGGGGCAAGGCTACCAGTATTTTCCATGCAGAAGGAGTGACCATGTTTCCCAGTGGCCTGCTCTGCAGAGGACCCCAGCAGCCTTTGCCAGTGAGAACCTCAATAGCCCTTGTTAACACTGGGGACCCCTCATAGACCCGAGCAGAATAGCAAACTTATCAATACTGGACCCCAGTAGCATTTACCACTAATGAAAGCAATGGCCAGCGTATCTGCAGCAGACCTCCCCACCCACTGCAGGTTCCCTGCACATCACAAAGGAAGACAGCAAGAGGGCAAGAAAGAATCTACAAAACACCCAGCTAATGACTAGCAAAATGGCAGTAGTAGAGCCTTGCCTATTCATAATCACTTTAAATATAAATGGACTAAAATTTCCAATCAAAAGATATAGAATGGCTGAATGGATTAAAACAACAACAACAATAGTAACTCTATGCTGCCTACAAGAAACCAGCTTCAGCTTTAAAGACACACACTAGGTGAAAGTGAAGGAATAGAAAAGATATTCCATGCAAATGGAAACAAAAAGAGGGCAGAAGTAGCTATACTTAAATCAGGCAAAATAGATTATGTCAGAAACTGCAATAAAAGACAAAGAAGGTGTCTGTATAATGATAAAGAGGTCAATTTGTCAAGACAAAACAACAGTAGTAAATACATATGCACCCAGCATTGGAGCACCTAAATATACAAAGCAAATTTTAACAGATAAAATAAATAAGGGTAAAATATAGTATGATGATAGTAAGGGACTTCAGTACCCCACTTTCAACAATGGATAGATCACCCAGACAGAAAATCAATAATGAAACATTGTACCTAAGCTACACTTTAGACCAAATGAACCTAACGGAATTATACAGAACATTCATTCCATCCAACAGCAGCAAAATACACATTTTTCTCAAGAACACAGAGAACATTCTCCAGGATAGATCATACATTAGGCCACAAGACTTAACAAAAAATCAATTCAAAAAGGATTAAAGATTTGAACATAAGACTTGAAACCATACAACTCCGAGAAGAAAACATGGGAGATAAGCTCCTTACCATCAGTCTTGGCAATGATTTTTTTTAGATTTGACACCAAAAAATAAGTCAACAAAAGCAGAAATGAACAAGTGGGACTTTGTGAAGAAACAAGTACTAAGCAAGTTTGTACACAGCAAAGAAAACAATCAACAAAATGAAAAGTCAACCTACGGAATAGGAGAAAATATTTGCAAACCGTTTATCTAGTAAGGAGTTAATATCCAAAATATGTAGGGAGCTTGTACAATTCAATAGCAAGAAAAAAAAAAAAAGAAAAAACAGATAACTTAATTTACAAGTGGACAAAACACCTGAATAGACATTTTCCCAAAGATATACAAAAGGCTAACAGGTACATGCAAAAGTGCTCAGCATCACCAATCATAGACGAATGCGATTCTAACCCACAGTGAGATACCACATCACACATCAGACAAGAAATAACAAGTCTTGGTGAAGATTTGGAGAAAAGGGAACCCTTGTGCAATGTTGGTAGGAACATAAATTGGTATAGCCACTATATATATATATTTCCATGGATATTTTTCCACATACTTTCCATGTATATGTATATTTATACATACATTCTTAAGTGTGTATCAATTTCCATTCTTTAAAAAGTAATACAGAAAATAATCATTTTAATGTGTTTACTTTCAAAATACTGTAGTTTAAGTGCTTATGAAAGCTTGCTAAGAATATGCTGAATTGGTTACCACAAGTCTCAGGATTGCTTTTGATCCTGTCCCTTAGTTTATCACTAAGCAGGATTTTACTTGATGTTATGGTTTAGAAAGTCACTCAATTGTAAATAATTTTGTTCTTAGGCTTGTTTATTTATATACAGCATGGGCTCTTGGATAACAATAAGAAAATGAACAAGTGAATAGGGAATATAAAAATACTAGTTCTGCAAAATCCTGTGGTTGTACCTTAAAATCATTCTCTCTAATTTTATGTTACTTTTATCTTATAAAAGTCAATAAGTGGGCTTCCCTGGTGGTGCTGTGGTTGAGAGTCTGCCTGCCGATGCAGGGGACATGAGTTCGTGCCCCGGTCCGGGAGGATCCCACATGCCGCGGAGCGGCTGGGCCTGTGAGCCATGGCCGCTGAGCCTGCACGTCCGGAGCCTGTGCTCCACAACAGGAGAGGCCATAACAGTGAGAGGCCCGCGTACCGCAAAAAAAAAAAAAAAAAAAAAAATTAATAAGCAACATGTAAAGTCATCTTTGGTTGAGTAAAGTAATAGGTAGTTAAATTCAATCTGTTTCTAAAATCGACATGTCACTTTTTGGAGTTGTGTTTAAAAAAATCACGCTTCTTGATTGATTAGGATGTTCCACTCAGTTGGGGTAGAAAACAAAATTAGGTTTTGCAAACATAAAAGAAGGGGGAAATGGTTGCTAATAAACAACTGTTAAGGTCAACTATTAAAAAAAAAAGAGGGCCTCCCTGGTGGCGCAGTGGTTGAGAGTCCGCCTGCCGATGCAGGGGATACGGGTTCGTGCCCCGGTCTGGGAGGATCCCATATGCCGCGGAGCGGCTGGGCCCGTGAGCCATGGCCGCTGAGCCTGCGTGTCCGGAGCCTGCGCGTCTGGAGCCTGTGCTCCGCAACGGGAGAGGCCACAACAGTGAGAGGCCCGCATACCGAAAAAAAAAAAAAAAAAAGAAACAGGTTTTTTTCCTCCCCTTATGAGGTTGGTAGAATATTAAGCAATATGCTTTATTTATTATATGGGAAAATTGGATTGGTTTTATATGCAATGATTATAAATGATATTAAACATTTTTTTAAAAATAAATGTATAATATAATTTATAATAGATTGAATCTGATATACTTTCATATTGTCAGTTATTTATCTTCTACCTTACAAAATTGATAATTATTTTTTAATTCTAATGGAGCCACAGAAGAGTACATATTACTGTAAAAGGTGGTCACAAGTCTTAAAAAATTGGAAATTAATGAGATGTGGTAATTGGAAATCCATGGGATCTACATTCAAATTGAGGCTCGGCCACTTTAATAGACATGGCCATAATATTCCTTAACATTTTAATCAATTCTCTGAACTGTAAAATGAGTCTATACTACTATATAGCATCTCATTAAGTGACATGTTATGTGTAGAAATACATAAAATAATGCAGGCCCTCAGTGAAAGTTACTCTCTTTTTTAAAAATTTATTTTGTTATTGAAGTATAGTTGATTTACAATGTTGTGTTAATTTCTGCTGTACAGCAAACTGACCCAGTTATACACATATATACATTCTTTTTTATATTCTTTTCCATTATGGTTATACCAGGATATTGAATATATCAGTAGTTCCCTGTGCTCTACAGTAGGACCTTGCTGTTTATCCATTCTATATGTAATAGTTTGCATCTACCAACCCCAAACTCACAGTCCACCCCTCCCCTACAGCTCCCCTGAAGGATTTCTATTTTGTTCCCCTATCAGGGATTTCTGTGAAAAGATTTCCTAATGATGCCTCTGTACCTGAATTCTTATCTATGCATTTTCACCTTAGTACTTACTGTTAAGTCATCTCTAAATCAACTCTCTGTTCTCTGGGATAACCAACAGTCTTCTACCGTCTTAATATCTCTTGAACAGCCCACCTACTCTTTTCCATAAATGTTAGATTTGTACTCAAATTATTTTGGGGCTAATAATATTCCTATTAAACCTGTCCTTTGTTTATTTGGGACTTTGTTTTGCTTTCGTTGTATCATCAGTTTCATATCTCTGCATTCCCGAGAATAAACAAATATGGATTTATTTTCCCATAAAAAATTTATTTTCCCATAAAAAATTTATTTTCCCATAAAAAAACATAAAAAAAATTATATTTATATTTGAGTCTTAATCCCTCTAAGGTAAGGCATTCTCTGACCTAGTTTATACCCATGGAGAAATAGTAATATGATAAATGATCCATTCATTAATTCAGCAGATATTTTCTGGAGATCACACATCACTGTGTAAAGGACTTCAGGAGATGATGAAGGAAAAACACATTTGAAAGTTAAGATAAAATACACAGCTACAGTATAAGAGCTGCCACTATTTGGTCAAACATTAACTGATACATTGATAATAAGAAGTATAACTGGTAACTGTAGAAGTCAGTAAAGACATTTTGATACTAGAGGGCATAAAACTGGAGATTGAAAAATGTTTACCTCTCAAGGAGCCATGGAGATATGATAAGGGCATCCTGACAAGGGAACTAGTATTTTCAGAGATTTGGAGTCAAATGATCATACCTTCCCTCCAAATAATTCAAGTTATATATGCGGGAGGAGGTCATTTTCGAAACATGGATAGAGGATTGTGATCAGCACACTAAAGAGAATAGGCTTTATGGTTAGTCTGATGTCATTGCAAGGTTTTCGAATGAATGAAGCTGTAAGTCTTTATCACTGTAATCTGTAGCCTAAGCTGTCTACACTCAGCTGTCAACTCCTTGCAGACTAGGACACATTCGTCTTTGTATTCCCTGAAGTGCTGAATAATGCCTTAATGAATGGGAGAAAGAACAGCAGTAGTGCTTATTTAGATATATTTACAGAGGGTTGAGACATAAGTCAAGAAGGTATCATAGCTCACTACATGGGGCTACATCAGAGGGGGAACCAGTAGTCCTGACGAAGTGTACAGTTTTTAGGGATTTCGGTAGACAATTCTCAAAACTGAACTGCGAAGGAGTCTAGGATATCCCCCTGGTAATGGAGACCAATCAAAGGGATTGAAGTATGAATCAGAAGTCAGATATCTTTAAGCGATTCACAGGATTATCTAGCATTTGTTAAGCGATATTTCTAACATAAAAACTATGTAAATGATTAGTTAATTGTTCAGAATGTATTCATTCTTTTTTCAATAAATATTAAGTAATGCTAATGGCAAAATTGAATTTACTGAAGAAACCGAGGTAAAGATCTCATAACTACGTGTCTTCCTTTACAATTACAATGAACATAAAGATGCAAGTTGCATATAACAATTTTGTCTACATACCTATGGAAAATTTTGAGAACAGACTTTACCTTCGCAGTGATAATGCTGTGTGTGTGCATAAAATAGTTCAAATTTTATCTAAAATACTTCTGTATGCCCTGGCTTATTTCTTCCCAAAGATAGTTTTACTGTTGTAGACTCTAGAACCATAAACTCTATGCCAGTTATTTGCAAAAGCCCTCTTCCAATTCCCATGTTGAAAAAAATGCATCAACTTATATGAGACCAATTATGTTGTTTTAATCAAATTCAAAACATTGGATTTTACTATTGTCCCTTGAGATTTAATATCTTTGGATTGAATTCACTCTTGCCCTCTATATTACAAAAACATTTCCAAGAGACTGTGGGAACAACTGTTGTTTTCCCATTGTCACACTGTCTAATAGTGATAGTTTAATGCTTCTCTAGCTTGACTAGAGACATTAGTCAAACCAAGTGAAAATGACATTTCCCTAAGATGCTGCATCTGCCTCCAGCTCAGTTTACCTATATTTACATGCTTTATTCCTGAAAATAAAATTAGAGTTACATGCATTTAATTTGGTGAAGAAAATGAACTTGATATTTCAGCATTTTACAACACTCTTCTGTAATGGGACCTTTAGACTCTTACCTTTAATTGACTTTCTTTGGAAATCTGTTTTTCTTTGATTATTTTCCTGTTGACAGTACTAACTTTTAAGATGAAAAATATCTACTTAACTTGAAGCAGTCATAGTCATCCAGACTCCTTCCTTCTCAGGTCATTCTTCCAGGGGTTTAAGGCAAACATCTCCCCAGTGGCAAAACATCCTTGGAAGGTACTCTCTTGCATCTCATGAAGCTGTGCGCAGAGCTGTAAGCTCTAGTATTCTAAATAAGAAATTTATTTTCCAGCTTAAAAGTTGGTAATGTTCTCAAAAACCCGTGGTTCAAAGGATATCCCATGGTTCAAAAGAACATAAATAAATTTTCAATCTTTTGCAGTATGTCAGATAATAAGATCCTAAGTCTCTAAATTCTCAATACCCTCAATACCTCTAGATTCATCATCTTGAAAAGAGTAAATACATTTTTTCAACATCTCTGTGGATAACAAATATCCATTGTGCATAGGAAAATAAATTTTAAAGCATCAAGTTATAAAACCAAGGTTAGACACAGTGTGCTTATTAAGAGCTAACTCCCAGTTTAATTATTACTGTGCGTTTTCTAGATCATGCTACAGTCTATGAAGTCCCCTACTATTCTTGTTTTAGATATGCATGTGTTTGTATTTATAACATCAATACAAATTTATTTTTGCAGTCTTATGAACTGAATTCTTTGTTTTATGGTGCACATAAATCTGTCCTTAGATCTATAGTTTTTTTTTTCCCTCCCAGAGTAATAGATTGTTTCCTAAAGTCAATGGAGATAGAAATACGTTTTTTTTAAATCACATTTTTTTTTGTTTTTGAGAGGCCCTCTCTTTGTTTTTTCATATGTCGCTCTTTCATCGTGGAGCACTCAGGATCAACCATGATAATCTCCATCCCTTTCCTTCTAGGATTTTGCTAAGATCCTGGCCTCACCTAACTAACTACCTCAGTGAAACTAAGTGCTCTGTCTGGGTTTGCTGGGTATCTGTATTAGACTGCTTGGACCACTATAACAAAATACCATAGATCGGGTGGCTTAATCAACAGACATTTTTTTTCTCACAGTTCTGGAAACTGGGAAGTCCAATATCAAGGTGCCAGTCAATTTGGTTTCTGGTGAAGTCTTCCTTTTAGCTTGTAGACAGCTCTCAGAGCTAGGTCCTCACATGGCAGAGAGAGAGAGAGAGATCTCTTGTACTGTATCTCTTCTCATAAGGGGATTAATCCCATCATGAAGGCTCTACCCTGGAGATCTAATTACCTCCCAAAGATACCATTTCCAAATAGCATCACACTGCGGGTTACAGCTTCAATGTATGAATTAGGGGACACAATTCAATTTATAGCAATACCAATTTCTCTAGAATTAGTACAAGTTATGTAAGTCATTAGTTAATGATACAGTGCTGCCAGGAACATTCTTTCATGATTACTTGTTCATTCTTACACCAATTCATTTACTTAATGAGATAAAATTCTAACAGTTAATGATGGTTTGGGCGTTGCCACCATCAGATCCCATTTAACTTGTGCCTTCAGTGTCTTAACACAGAGTGATTAATGTAGGCAATTGAGAGATTATATCAAAGGTAGGAGACATGCATGTCATAGAATCAAACTTCATTATCATCTGAAGACTAAGTCTACACATGTCCCTGGAATTTCATGTACCTGGAATCTTCATTTTTTTAAATCATTAAATATGTGTCATTTTTTATTCATTTGTATATTTATATAGCAAATACATTTTAATATACTTTATATGAAATAGATTAATATATACTTATATTTTAAATACATTCTAAAAATTACACTACAAACTGTTGAGTATTGGGAATAAAAGCAAATGAGGAAGACAAACCCTTGCCCTCAATAGAATCATTACTTCTTTTTTTTTTTTTTTTTTTTTTGCGGTACACGGGCCTCTCACTGTTGTGCCCTCTCCCGCTGCAGAGCACAGGCTCCGGACACGCAGACTCAGCGGCCATGGCCCACGGGCCCAGCTGCTCCGCAGCATGTGGGATCTTCCCGGACCGGGGCACAAACCTGTGTCCCCTGCATCGGCAGGCGGACTCTCAACCACTGCGCCACCAGGGAAGCCCGAATCATTACCTCTTAGGTGGCAAATTCATAGACAAATAGTTACCAAGCAGTTAATCTTTTATATTCATATTTATAAGTGAATTCTACTAGCAATTTTTATTAATCAATATCATTTATATTGTTTACTTTTAACTTATTGTGTGCTTTCATTTTGAAATTTTAAGTTTTTTCTTTGGCTTTAGTGTAGCATGATAATGCTTCCAACAATGCGTAAAGAACAACAGTGGGAGAATGTTGTACTTAAATTAGGATTTTTGTTATTTAACTATTATAGAAGGCCATAAAGACCCCAAAACAAAGGACCTGTCATAAGATGTCTGAGTCATTAACTCTGTGAATATAAGAAATAAAACAGGCGGAACAATTCAGCTCCTTCAGGAACTAGTTTATCTGAGACATTTAGAAGATCACAAATACTTTTGACTTCAAAATTGTCTTCTGTGCTGTTTCAGGGTCACTGTTTTGTTTCATTTTTTTTTACTCATCATTTGCTGTGGGATGGGCAGACAGGACCAAGAAATGTGTCTTTGCTGTGTTCCAACCTTTTGCTGTGGCTTCCTGAAAGATCTATGCTGGCCTGTGAAGAAAATATCTTATGTTAGTTGGCATCTCATAGCTGTTTTTTTCATTAATTCGATTTATTGATTTGGTAAAAGAATGTGCCATCCCGGTTTGCCAGAAATAAGTGAATGAATAAGTAAATACAAAAACAAGCCGAGTGTATGACAGTGAGAGTAGTATGGGTTTTAATGACAATATCAACATGAAAAAACATCAAAGATAAGATGACTTAAAGTTGGAAGATTAAGTACATTGTCCAAGATCTTGCAAATAGCAAAGAATTGAGTAGGACCCAGATTCTGGTCTGTCTGACCCAAAATAGGAAGAATTAAGCCAGAGAGGGGATGGGCATAGGGAAGGGAAGAGACCTGGGGGGTCACAGGACCTGCATGGATCAGATTTGCCTTGGAACCTCCCCCTATTTTCTTTATTTTCCCCCATGATTATTCCCCATTGTGGTCTGTTTGTAACCTCATCTCACAACTAGTACGAAGAAAATTCATCGTGTTTTTAACACTAGGGATCTGAGAATCACTTCTGATGATCCTTGAAAAATTCAAGTATAGAAAACCTTGGTAAAAGTAAAAGGAGCAAGGAAAATGTCTTGGTTCAGATGACAGGGTGATCTTTATATGTGTTCATGTGTCCTGCAAGCATTGTGAGTACAACCAGGTGTGAGTACAACACACAGAATTATGAATATGAATAGACATGGCTACACATTTGTATGTACATACTTTAGCTTTGGTTTGATTGAATTGCTAAATATTTCAGTATATTTGGGGGATGGCTTATATTGACATAAAATATATGCTAAGTTATTAGACTGAGTCAGAAAGATGTTTCGAAAAAAACTAACAAGTGTATAAATTATCTTCACACTTCCATTGCCTAGTGTAGCACCTGACAAATTTCAGAGTTTTAATAAGTATTTGCTGAGCTAAATTATTGTAAGGGTGCTAAACTGACATTTCTTACTTTAGTTTTCAAAATCTGAAGCAAGGGCTCTTATCTGTTTAAAATATATAAATTAATACTCCATTTCCATTGAATAATTTATATTTTTAACTGCCAAACTATTTGAAGCTGTGAAGTTACATAAGGATTTAATATCCTTTTACTATAGGATTATCTGTATAAGTCATTTTCATTCTATTTTTCTTTTGGAAACAAGTGCTGGGGAGTTTCAACAAATGGGTCTTTTCCTGTAGTGACCTGACGACGCATGTGATCTAGTGTGAATGTGTAATTTATTTCAAATTAGAGGACTATCAGTGCATCATGTTTCTGAGTAGGAGCCAGTGATTCACATTGGTTATACTGGTAGTTTGTAGAGGTGGAAGTGATCATTCCACATTCACATGTGAAATCAAGTATCTTTTTCTTCCTGCCCCCCATTTGTAAGCGCTGTTTCTGGAAGCACTGTTCTGCTGATCTAATGGGCCCTACAGTTCTTTCCCCTCCTCCCTTCATGCTTATCACGGCTGTGGCCAAACTTTCAAGCCACATAAGCTTTTGTGACCCTGTTTGGGAGGTTTCCACCCTCACTGTGAGAGCAGTAGGCTGACTGCCACGGTTGATTGCTAGCACGCCATAGCTGTGCCGTGTCACATTTGAGTGTGTATTTTATAGCGTTCCTTGCGTGTACTCAGTTTGCGGTCATCCCTCAGCTCACCCAGATGCTTGCTTAAGTATTATACTGTCCTCTCTAGTTCAAATACATCGACTTCAAAGCTTCTGCGTCAGAGCACATAACGCTTATGGGCTGGAAGAGGGAATTTGTTATGAGCAGAAGTTGGTTATTCTGGCTTGTCATTGAACGTTGAATTTGCTTTAGATGTGACCCTGATTTTTTTTTTAATCTAACGAGCTACACAGAAAATCGTTGACAAGTCCTGCATTTACAGCTGTTACCATAACAGGCCTATGATATTTCCTAAAGTATTAAATATAAATAAAGAATATATTGTGAAGATTATTCAACCTTGGGAGGAGGATGTTAATAGAAGCGACTCTCTTGGGGGGAATCGGGTTTTGTATGTCTGAGCGGCTGGAAAGTTCTTTTAGAGAATGAGAATAAGTTCAGCTTTCTTTTGGGCTGTCACTTAGAAAATACCTTTCATTTCAGCTGCCCAGTTAGGACTTCTGGGACCTTCATAGACATACCACCTCTGTCCCCACTTTACCTTTCTCTCATCACAGATTCATTGAGATGGAAGAACATTTAACTATGTAATGTCAAATTTAGATAAAACTCATCATCCAAGGTTTCCGTTTGATCTACAAAGTAAGGTCTCACTAACATTAAACTCTGGCTAACTCACCAGGCAATAACTCTTATTCTGGTTTTCTGATGTTTTATCAAATGATACCTATTTTTGTTTCTATGATTGAGGTTAAATCAGTTGAAGTATCAAAATATTAAATTGTTTGTAAGAGAAATTTGTTGGTACACGTGAATTAATCAATTTTGCCTCATCCCTAGTGAAATATCTGCCTCTACTAAAGAACTATAATTTGTTCCTAGTCTAGATTGAATTATCTCGATATTATAGTGTTCAGCATAGTTTTGATATATTGTCATAAAGTTTGCTGGCTTAATTTCTTCAGGCAAAATTAGTAATAAATCAGATACAATGGTATTTGAAACAATAAATGTGGCATTTATGTCATTAAAATCCATTGCACACCTGAGTAAGAATACATTATAAGTGGCTAACTTTGCAAACATGCAGTCACTGTTTTTGGTTGTACTGCAGTATGTTTTATCTGCAATATATCTATATATATATATATATTTTTTTTCATTTTCAAAGAATAGTGGACAACATTTAAATTGTTTTAGGTAAAGAGAGGAAGAAAATTCTATCAAACTGTGCCTTCATAAAATGTCTCCATTGTGTATTTCAAGATCATACATGCAAATAGGTTGAAAATAAATAATAAAAATGTGGCTGAAATACGTCACTAAAGGAATTTACACTGTCAAGTTATTTTTTAAAAGATCTTTGAAATCAACTGCCTTATGCTTCAGAACCTCTGGACATTGTATCAGATAGCTAGCAAAATCTAATCAGGATCAAATACTTCTTTAAAGTCACCTTACAAATCCTAAAGTAACGTGCCTGCCGAAGGAAATGCTAGTTCAGTGGTCCATCAGGAGTTCTAATCCAGTAACAGGAATAATATAAAGATAAATGTAGAATATTGTTTAAAATGGTTTTTAAAAAAATAAAAATATTTTGCAATCTGTTAATAATCAAGAATGGCTTGGGCTTCCCTGGTGGCGCAGTGGTTGAGAGTCCGCCTGCCGATGCAGGGGACACGGGTTCGTGTCCCAGTCTGGGAAGATCCCACATGCCGCGGAGCGGCTCGGCCCGTGAGCCATGGCCGCTGAGCCTGCGCGTCCGGAGCCTGTGCCCCGCAACGGGAGAGGCCACAACAGTGAGAGGCCTGCGTACCGCAAAAAAGAAAAAAAAAAAAAAGGCTACTCTAGCAAAGACCTCAAAATAATAGTGGCTTAAGCAGGATAGAAACGTATTTTCTCTCTGACGTGACAGTGCAGGTGTAAGCAGTGTGGTCCTGCTTCACTGGCTCTGTAATGTGGAGGACACAGTCCTTCGCCTGAGTCATCCCCGGGGTGCAGTTTTAATCTAGTGATTCTGAGAAAGCTGCTCTAGGTATGCCCAACCGTCTGCATTCAGGATACCACGAAGGAGAGAGAAGGACTAGAAGTCATGCCTCTTCCCCTTAAAGTCATGGCCTGAAATTACACAATTTACCTCTGCTCACATACCTCTAGTCCCTGCCTAGTTGCAAGGGAGACTGGGAAATGTAGTCTTTAGATGTTCAGCCAAGTGCCCAGCTATAATTCTGGGATTCCACTCTTAAAGAAAGAAGGGGAAGAATGGGTATTGAGGGGCCACTAAAACTTTCTGCCAAATGATTATCATAATTTATTGCAGCCTAGAGTAACCTTGAAAAATAGCACTGAGTTTTCCTTCTATGTCTATGCTTAGACATCTGTCCAGAATGCTTTGAATTAGTTCCACTCTACCTGGCTCACTCCTGCTCAGACTTTAGTATTTCTCTAAGGTAATATTTCCCTAAGGAACTTTGACACCTAGGTAATGATCCACTGTACTTCCTTAATAGCCTCTACATGTCCATTTGAATGCAGTTAAAATAATGAATTTTAATTATTTCTCTCCATATCTCTGTTCTGCTATGCTCTAAGAACTTTTAGACAATGACTGTTCTATTTTTATATTTCTAGACCAACGCCTGATACATGATATGTACTCAGACACTTTAAATGAGTAAATCAATGATTAAATAAAAGAAGTTAGGTATTCCAGCATATTCAGTTAAGTGTAGTGGTATCCCAGGCATTCCAAAGGCTGGCTGCCATTATGGCATTATCTCATTAGTGAGCATGTTTTGTCCTTTGTTTGTTTGTTTGTTTGTTTGTTTGGCTGCGTTGGGTCTTCCTTGCTGTACTCGTGGGCTTTCTCTAGTTGCGGCGAGCGGGGGCCACTCTTCATTGCTGTGCACAGGCTTCTCATTGCGGTGGCTTCTCTTGTTGTGGATCATGGGCTGTAGGCACGCGGGCTCAGTAGTTGTGACTTGTGGGCTCAGTAGTTGTGGCTTGTGGGCTCTAGAGCGCAGGCTCAGTAGTTGTGGCGCACAGGCTTAGTTGCTCTGTGGCATGTGGGATATTCCCGGACCAGGGCTCGAACCCGTGTCCCCTGCATTGGCAGGCAGATTCTTAACCACTGCGCCACCAGGGAAGCCCCATGTTTTGTTCTTGATACTTAGTAAAGGGTGTGCCGTATTCTTCCTAAGTACTCAAATAAAATCAAAGGAAAAGGTGACATTCTTTCAATGTCTGGGCACAGAGGTGTATAGCTGTGCCAGTTTTGCACTGCACACGTCAAGGAGGTGCCCTTCAAAGGGACTATAAACTTTACAGTGACAACTTGCAAATATAGTGGCACTGATCAAGTAAACAATTTTAACTTTCTTATATAACAAAACCAATTCTTTAAAGAAGCATTTCAAAAATATACAGCGTTTCATGAAAATATTTTTTATATGTTGAACATATTTTAATTAGACTTCTAAAATACTGTAAGGTAATAAATATAACACTGAGGAATAACATGTCTATGATAATTAGTGCCATTTATAATTTTGCCTTGAAAAGCTATTTAATATTTTTATTGTTTGCATGCTATATAGAGAAAGATTTAGAGACATATGAGAGAAAAGAAATATTTAGGGACTTCTTTGGCGATCCAGTGGTTAAGACTCCGTGCTTCCAATGCAGGGGGCACCGGTTTGACCCCTGGTCGGGGAACTGAGATCCCGCATGCCTCATAGTGCAGCCAAAATGATAAATTAAAATTAAAAAAAAAAAAAGAAAAGTATTTAATGCTACAATTCTCAAGTACAAAAACTAGATTTATGTGTAAGGTTTGTAATAAGTTGAAGTACAGGATAAACTGATCTAATCATAACCATATATATGATACATATATACACACACAAATACATAATTATATTACATGTGTATAATTAACCCCTGGAAGGTATTTCAGTCACTTCATCTTATTTTGCTATTAATCTAATCTAGTTGTGGTTTGTGAAATTTTTACTAGCATTTGGATTAAATATATATTCAGATAAGAGAATATCATAATCTGTTTATAGTTGGATAGATTTCAATCCTTGATATTGAAAATTCTGTCTTTAAATAAATTCTTTTTAAAGGTTACCAAAGAAAAAGTGTATTTTTCAAAATAGAATAATTTGTTAACATCGGTTTTTAAACCGATGTCAAATTGGTCATAACTTTTGCTTTATGTTATTACAATCATCAAGTATACTGCTTGGCATACAGGTCCTCGATACATGGTGACTTTTATTTGTAGGTGTTATATTTCTGAGATTAGTGAATATTAAAATTCAAAAGTTAGAAAAACAAAATAACGTTCTAGAGCAATGCTGTCCGTTAGAACATTCTGTGAGGATAAAGGCGCTCTGTAACTGACTGTGCAGTTCAGTAACCACCAGCACATGTCGCTGGTGAGCCCTGAAATGTGACTAAGACAACTGCGGGATTTAATATTTGATTTAATTCAATTAATTTAAATTTAAAATCAAGTAGCCCTAGATGGCTAGTGGCTACCATTGGCTAATGTAGTCCTAAAGGATTCTGGAAAAGCTTCCTTGGAAAGTTATCCATTTTAATGCAGCGCAAGAGTTAAACATTTTGCATCTATGCTTATAAGCATTACTGAGATGAGTTTAAATTTGTGCTTGGAAGTAGATTATGTATTTAATTTTCTAACCCATAGTATTTTATCAAAGAATAAAAACATTCTAAATGATTTTCTGTTTAGTCTTGAAAGCTACTCTGAGGGATTCTATTTAAAAATTCTACCCATCATTGCCATGATAAAGTAATAATAGGAGCTACAGATGCATAATTTGAATGATTCATATATTATACTGATAAACTCTGATTCATACTAAAATTGATAATATATCCAACTCATTATTTGGAAATCTCATATTTGGAAGTGGAAAAAGAAAATGCTTTAGGATAAGACTTCAAGCAAACAATAGTGCTATTGGTTTATAAAATACTAGAATGGAACAACTTGGTTTTTAATGGGGAAAAATGTTAGCCTAGTCCCCCTGCTTTTCAACTAGAGTCAAGGTGATTTTTCACTATAGAAGTGCCTTACTTTAAATCGAGTTAGAAATATCAGAAAGATTAGATTAGAATCTAAAGTATTAACTGATGAGCCGGTAGCGGCAAAGCCAGGTAGTCTGTCCCGTTGCTTCCCGTGATAGAGGTACAATCAGATGAACAGCAAATGGGAAAAGGTGCATTAGGTGCCTGGTTTAAGGGGGAAAAAAAAAGCCGTCTGCAATCAGTTACAGTTGACTGCAACAAAAATTAGTTTCCCGGAGATCAAAGGAAATGAACAGCTGACCAGGGCAACCAGAATATCCCACAGTGTGTTAAATATTTATTACTGAGCCACTCTGCCCAAAACAATCTGAATCCTGGCATATTTCCACGAAAATAGCTCATCAGTAATTAATTTGGCATGCCATTTTGCATAAGATTCATAATTAATATTAGTCTCTATTCTATCGAACTTTTTTCACCGAAGGATTCAATCTCCGTCCCTTCAAAAACGTGATAAAACAGCTATTTTCTGTTTTGTTTTGAACTCAGGACATATATTAAAAAGAAAGAGGAAAAAACATTGCAGTATTCATGAAGGAGAGAGCAAAGTTTATAGACCCAATTTATTTGAGGTTTTTCGAGGTCATTGCATTTTTGTCCTTTCTACTGCTTGATATTATGAGTGCTGTAATATGAATAGATCTCTAGACCAGTCCCCGAGCTTTAATGAACTATTAAGGCAGATCCATGATATTCTCTCATCTTTTAAATGGGTCTCTCTCAAAGTTTAACAGGTTATAAATGGAACCTCCACAAAATATATAATTTTGCATGGGCTCTTTTCTTGCTCTTTTGAAATTAGTCCTTTTTCTAAATAAGGGCAGTATCATAAGGAAAGAGGAAATGGCTGCGTTACGTGATACTCACGCTGTCCCACCTTTAAGTTTTAGCAAAATCACAATGTTAGAGCATCATATGGTCTACAGACTTTAGTTTCAAGGAAGGCATTTTGATACTTAATTCAGTTTATTTGAAGTTAAATTATACTTTGCCTAAATGAAAAGCACGCTCAACTGATTGTTCATTCCTATCTCTTGGTGACGTATTCTTTCCAATTTATCTCTGGAGGCTACTTTTAGCAAAGAGTGATTTAAATGAAGTTTATTACTGTAGTTTCTTCTGTCTGTACTTTTCTCCAAACCTCATTTATGGGGAGTTCTGTTTAAAAACAAAAACAAACAAACAAAAACTTCACGTAGTCTTATTTTAGTTTCTTTTTCTAAAAGCAGGAGGTTAAGGACCAACTGAAGATCAAACCCACATAATAGTCCTACTCCTTGACTCCTAAGTCACCCCAGATCCCATCTGCCTTCTTTGAATATCTGGCCATTATATGTACTATCCCTTTCCTTGCCTTCTCCTTCCATTTCTGTCTTCTGAGATGGCATACAGGCAGAGAGCAGCTGGCCGGAATAGAGAAATATTAACAGTACTCTTACAGCTATACCTGTACGTCTAATACAGCTGCTACAATGTAACAAGTACACATCTTTTATTTTGTATCTGGACCAGGCACTGAACTAGGCACTCTGTTTTTATTTCATTGAAGTTCAACAGCAACCTTGTAGAATATGTATAACTCTCCCCATTTTTTAGTTGAGAAAACTAGGGCTCAGTTAGGGGAAGTCACTTGCTCAAGGCCATACAGCAATTAAGGAAGATGGAATTCAAAATCAAATCTGTGTAAGAATCACGGGCACAGAGAACAGACCGGTGGTTGCCAAGGGGAAAGGGGTTGGGGAGGGATGGAGTGGGAGGTTGAGGTCAGCAGATGTGAGCTTTTATATACAGAATGGATAAACAACAACATCCTACTGCAGAGCACAGGGAACTATATCCAATACCCTATGATAAACCATAATGGAAAAGAATATGAAAACAGGTATATATATGTATAACTGAATCACTGCTGTGCAGAAATTAACACAACATTGTAAATCAACTATATTTTAATTAAAAAATTTGATTAAAAAATCAAGTCTGTTTAATTCTACATATATTTATGTATTTCTAATGTTTGTATATGGTTTATAAATAAATACAATTAATATAATATAAATTACAATGAAAGATGTAACTATTACATAAGCATAAATATTTACATATTTATATATAAATATAATATATGGTTTACCATATACAAATGTTTACAAGCGTTTATCAGTACATACACATAGTAGAATTACGTTAATAACCTTGTCTGTCTTCATTCTGTATATAATGCAGTGCCAGTTTATTCCCTAGTAACTACTCTAATTAAAGAAAAATCATATAATTGCAAAATTTGTTGTGACATGCCATTATTTTTCTTGTCATATTCTCCCTAAAAGAGCAACAGTAAAAACACCTGCTGTCTTGCCCAGGAAAGGTTTAGTTTCCCAGCCAAACCCTGGCCCCTTCTCTCAGTGCCAGCCCTATTTCAGTGTCTGGGTCCCCCGCAGTAGGGCTTCTGCGCCAGCCCATGTCCCCTAAGTCTGCAGGCTGCCCGGCTCTGCCACAGTCCCATGCTTCCTTCTTCGCCTTCCAGTACTTTCTCTGTCCCCTAATTAGAATGTGCTGTTTTTAACTTCTTTCCTTTTGATCTGCACTCTCTGTTCCTTCCAGGAGATAATTAGTTGAATCAAATATCTTATATTGATATATACTGACATCCCCAAAATATGTGAAAACAATAGGAGCTAAATAAGTCCACACATAAAGTGTAAGTAATAAACAAGTAGAGGGTCAGAGGTAACCTCGCTTCTCCCATTTAAAAAAAATACATATTTTAAAGTCTCTAGATATTTGATAATATTAACAATTTGTGATTCTTTTGAAGAGCCTTTCCTTTAGGAATACATGCAGATATAATTTAGTAGGAAGGAGATGGGGATGTAACTGAAACAAGCTTGGTGACAAATGAAGTGACAGTTATTGGTGCTGGTGATGAAGGATGGAGCTTCCCTGCTGTTCTTTCTGCCTTTATATACATTTGAACTCCGGGGTGGTAATTCACAGATCTAAAAAGAAGTGTGCGTAGTGTGTTGTTTCCTGTAACTCACGCCTTTATTCAATGGAATCTGTTGTGAATCAATGCCCAGATTTTTCTCCCAAACCTTTTCTTCCTTATACGAGGGGCAGGTCTGGGCACATCCCTTTATAAAGGTCCAACAACCACGTCAGTAAAAGCCTGAGGAATACTCTTGACTATCCTTGTAATACTTTAGCAACCTGGAAGTGTTTGCTACCCTCCGTGGCCCCTTATTCTATAATTCTTCATTTTTCTATGAAACTTCTGTAATTTTCATTTTTTACTCTTTTCCATTGCTCCTATAAAAGTGACAGTGGTGATGATGATAACGCCAATACTTGTATAATTGATCCTCGTTACAACACGCCAGGCGTTGTTCCACGAAATGTATAGATTTTGACTGCCTTTGTACAGCAGCTCTCTGAGGCAGGTACTGGAATCCCCATTTTACAGGTGAAGCAGCTGGAAGATGGACAGGTAACTTGCGTTGGTCCCACTGCTCAGACGTGATGGAGCTGGCGTTTGCGTCCAGGTGGTCAGCATTCAGCCAAATACCCCCTTAATACTTCCTCGATAATCCTGGGTCTGGTTATGAACTTTCCAACCCGTTTTTGTACAACCAAATTCCTCTTTAAACAACGAAGCGGATTCTACACCACCCGCTTTGGCTTTACCACTTCCCAAGGGTAATCGTTTACGATCTTCCTTTGCTCTTGCATCTGGCTGCACCACCGGGCGCCCTCCACGCTGTGGTGCCTGCGATCTCCGCCTTCTGCGGGGAGCAGGAGGGCCGAACGACACTCCGAGGCGCACTCGCTGATCCGCTGCTCACCAGCTGGCTCACTCGAATGGTCCTCTCCTCCTGCGAGGCCCGTGTGTTTCGCCATCAGTCCTCAGATCAGAGGCACTGCAGCAAGAGCCTGACAGCGCAGGACCGCGTGAGCTGGGTTTCTACTCTAAGAAGTTCTCATAGTTAGCGTAACATCCCTGAAGGTCCTAGCACTTGTTAGGGCAGTTGTCCATTCCTGGACTCTGCATGTCTACCTCTGCTGCATCTGAAATGCAGTTAGTATGGCAGGAGAAGTTAGCTGATTTGTTGGACAGACGGTAGGCTCCTTTAACTTGTAACTAGTAAATGCACTAGGATAGTCTTTATTTCTCAACATGTTGATTAATAAATTAACCACTCTTCCTGATACCAGCTCATGAGGTTAACAATTGAACTTAAACCAAAAGCACACATGATAGGCAGGGTAATAAGCTATGTGCCTGGAAATTAAAGTCAAATGGAAGATAGGCAGTTTAGAACACGACCTACAGACTGTATTCCGGGAAGTACACACCAGATGACAATCTTCTAACAACTGAAGCTTTTAGAAATGAGTCACAATATAAAGAATTAAGGGACAGGTTTCAGTCTAACAATGACAATAACTAAGTGAACACTTGCTCTTCTTCACAGGGAAGTCAGTTTTCGTTCTTCTGATGGAATATCTTCAGGCCATTCATTCATTACTTTCAACAAGCAGACAGTGCCAAAGCACCAGTGGTAGCCGTTACTATCTAGTATCTAAAAGCCAGTCTCTTCAGGGACTTTATAGGTTGAAAGAAAAGGAGGAAATGACTATTATATATCCAAGCAATATACATAATATAGGAGTATGATGAAATATTTAAGAGCCCTGTCTTCAAGGGTTAACACAAAGGTGGCAGCTTGGAGAGGTGGACTCATTCTTACTTAGCCAACCTACTTCCTTTTTATTCCAGGAAAGGAAAACATGATACCAATGATGAGGAAGGAACTGTTAGCTTTTGGAAAGGTAGAATGAATTAATGCTCACTCAATTTTAAGGCTATAAAGTATTAATCAAATCTTAGTTATGATGAGTATTAAGTCCTTATCCTGAAAACTCTTGAGTTGCAGATTTTGTTTTTTATTGCAGTGGTTGCTTCCATTCTTGGAGCCTGCTATTGGGTTTAGAAAGACTATTGGAAAGCAGATTAAATCCCATTTTCTTTGGACAATAGGGCACGTGTCTGTTTGGCAAGCAACCATTGGAAAAACAAAAACAAAAACAAAACCAAAAAAAATCCATCAGCTGGATAATTTGGGTTTTCAACATCTGGCACAGCTCCTTTGTTCACCCTCTTGCCCCCAGTCCCACACTGATTGACTGATAGCTTTGCCTTTACATAAAAGCTCACGTGAGTCAGATTTTCCCCTGTGAATTTCATTTACTGGTAACGTCAAGTACAAATCCTTATTAGACCACAGTGATGCACTGTGTAAAGCCCTTTAATCACCTAATTGTTTTGCCAGGGAGAAACAGCTCTAGGAGAAGAATAAAATTCCTTCAGTGATTAGGACAGTATCCTCCAGCCTTCTAGATTAAGAAGCATCAGAAAAACAAAGACTCTAAACTCATTCAGAGTACCAATTTATCATTGGATCTTAAACCCCTTTATTTTACTTCCCTTGTTTTGCAAAAGAATCTTTATCATTCTGAACTGTGATTAATTATAACATAATATATTAAGGTAGCATTTTTTCCCTGAGTAAGCTATATTTTAGAGGCTTTGTGATATATAGATAAGCTTATCTTGACATATGGAATGATTTAGAGACAGAGACAGCAGAACTTCTCAGGAAAAATGCTCTCCGTGGCTTAACAGTGAGCTTACCAGAATTTGTCAAGAGACAAAACTAAGACTACCTTCAAACTCTATATTCCTTTGCCATTGTCAAGTTGTAGTAGAAAAGATGTTATTTTCGCAGCCTTCGGTGTACGTTTCCTGGATTTTAATACCTTAGGTACTTTGCTAATACCTGGGTCACAACGTGCTCTGTCCCTGGGGAAGAAATAGACACTATTTTTTTTTTTTTTTTTTCTTGCGGTATGCGGGCCTCTCACTGCTGTGGCCTCCCCCGTTGCGGAGCACAGGCTCCGGACGCGCAGGCTCCGGACGCGCAGGCTCAGCGGCCATGGCTCACGGGCCCAGCCGCTCCGCGGCATATGGGATCCTCCCAGACCGGGGCACGAACCCGTATCCCCTGCATCGGCAGGCGGACTCTCAACCACTTGCGCCACCAGGGAGGCCCGACACTATTTTAATGGCAGTGAAGTGCCTGATGATGGATGCAAAAAAATGGCAGTAATTCCAACTTCATCTAACTTATTTATTAATAATATAAAGAAAGAATTCAGACATGAAATTTCTCTAAATCAAGTACAATAAAAATATATATATTCCAAGATCTAAGATGGTTAACATAATGAACTAGGAACCAATTTTTATCTTGAAAAAGGCACTATGGCAGAACTAAAGGAAGTATTGAGAAATATTTTGGGAAATGAGATCATGAATATGCAAAAGCTCCAAAAGAGTTAGATGATGGCAAGTTGCTAGTATGGTAGTTAAAAGGGATGTTGTGGGTATATGTCTGATCCAGCAGTTCTTGGTCTTAGGCTTGCGGACCCTGTACCACTTGCACAGAGATACTTTTTCCAGGAGCCTGTACTGGGCTGAAGGTGTGTGTTCCTCCAAAATTCATATGCCGAAATCCTCACCCCAGGTGTGATGGTATTTAGAAGTGGGGCTTCTGGGAGGTCATGAGGTCATGAGGGTGGAGCCCTCCTGAATGGGATTAGCGCCTTTTAAAGGGACCACAGAGAGCTCTCTCACCTTCTCTCTGCCATGTGAGGGCAGGAGAGAATGGTCCTCTGTAGCCCTAAAGAGGGCTCCGACCAGAACACGACTGTACTGGCACCCTGTCTCAGCATTGCAGCCTCGAGAGCCTATCAGTTTCTCTTTATAAGCCACCCGGTTTAAGATAGTCTGCGGTAGCAGCCTGAACACACCGAGATGGAGCCTGGAGCCCTCGTGCAGTCGGTGCTGTTCCTTCTCTTGCTGGATCCTTCCGCATCCCCTCGCCCAGCATTTAATCCAGCTCTTCACTCAAGGGCACTTGCATCTGTGTGGGATCTCATGCTCTCCTGCCACCCTTTATGGACTCATTGTTCAAGGGCTTTTGGAGCTTGTAAGCCAAGGCTGCCAGGGGCTATTAAAGACATAAGACACACCCACTGAAGATGTGGGAAGAACTACTGGACCAAATAAGCCTTGTTGCCAATATTAGGGTACATGTGGAGTGATTACCATTAGCAGCATCTCCCCATAACACCAGGGCCAAAGGGAAAGGAGGAGAGATTGCTTTAGTAAGTAGTGCTTGCACCTGAAATGAGTCAAAGCATAAAACGGCTGTGAAGACAGGTAGACAGCCTTGGAAAAGAAACACCATCAACCTGAAATTGTCTGGAAACTCTCCAGAGATTTCAGCATCAGTCCCTCTGGTGGGCACTGTGTTTTATTGTTCCCTCCCCAATGCACTGATGTAATAGGGGAAAAATAATTTAAATTCCCTGGCAGCTTCTGCAAATTACTGGATACCAGGGCATATCATTTGACCTAGAAATACAGTTAGTTAAAAGGATGAACAATCTTTGTCTATGCTGATTATTTGAATATATGGTAGATAAGAGTGATGGCAGAGTCGACATTTTAAGATAAAAAACAAAGTGTGATTAGACGCTTATTTTTGGTAGTCGCTGTGCACAGTATTACTTTATTACATAAAGATTTGTCAAGTAGTTGCTTGCAGTACCATTTCACAAATGAGAATACTCAAGTTGAGAGTTTAGATAGCTTGCCCAAAGCCACATTGAGGGTTCTAAAGCCTATTATTACCCCTACCCCCATGCTTCATTATTTACATGTTGAAAATGGTAAAATCTGGAGATTTTACTGACTACATTGGGCAGTGGATCTCATGCCAATTTATCCAAAATTATTAATAAGGAAGTCAGATGGAGGACGTGAGAAGAATACAGGCTGAGACAGACAGGGTAAGAGCCAAAGATACCCTCATCCTTTAGCATACATTTTGGTTCTCTCGGTTGTCAGTCGTCAGGAAAGGAAGGAACATTCTAGCATTTTTACTTCTGAGCTGGATGACTGGGGCATGTTCTGCCCCTGTGCCTACGCTGACAAAAACCAACAGGGAACTTGGGTGGACAAGCTACAGATTTAAAAAAAAAAAAAAAAAGATTTCACAAGACAAATAACTGTCATGCTTATATTTTATGTAAATGATGTTTCTGATATTAATTAAATATAAATCATTGCAGTTTCTTTACAGCCACCATGTTTGTACATAGTAGACCCTGGACATACATTTGTTTATCTGAAAGTACATTTTGCTTAATTTTTCAAATTTCATGGCCTCTGATTTAATAATTGGTGTAGCATAGGGGAAAAAACTTGTGATAATGCCTGGGTTTATTGAAGTCTTTGCTCTTAGGCAAATAATAAACTCTCTAAGTCTCAGTTTTCTCATCAGTTGAGTGGGTTAACCATCCTTGGGGTAAATCTCACCACATGAAATGATCATAGAAGGGGTCTGAATGTGAGAACATACTGTGCCAACATATGGAGAGAGTGACTCTGCGACGCTGGTAAACTGTATAATTTCATCTCTAGTGGAGCCAAAAATGAGATAGCAAAAGTAAACTGGGAGAAATGTAAATAAGCTTGTGTGTAAGAAATAGCACATTACCAGGATGTTCCTGAAAACTCGTCAAACAGAGCAGGTGCCATAGTCGAGGTCACTGGTAAAAGCTGACTTTCAAAGGAAAGCCCACTTGGATATGTCTTTCTATTTTATTCTTCTGCAGATGCTCGCCTGTATCAGTCTTGACATTAGGTATCCTGTCTGTCTTTCCCTGAATCCATGCAGCAGGCACTGTCTGTCTTATTTTACAGTTTTATCCCCAAATCCTAGCATGCCTCCTGACACAGTCTTAAGTGTTCAATATATATTTGATGAGTGAATGAATTTTGAGTAAAATTAAGAGTTTTTTAATCATTGCGATAGAGAAAATACTGATTTTTCAAGTTCATTACTCTGCAGAAAAGACTCATCGTGTTCTTGCTGATTCTGAACAGATGCTGTTGTGTAAAATTCAAAATTTGTTATAAAATTCAAGTAAAGACAACTAGATAGTCATTGGTTAAAATAAAACATGAAATTTGGTACCAAAAACTTTAGAGAAGTTCAACTATCTCTATTCACTAGACCGGTACCTCTTTACACTTCCTTTGACTTTATAAATGCACAGAAATGTTATAACACACACTCAAGCAGCTGAAGTAGGTCTTGTTAGGAATGAAATTCAGTCTCAATCTAAAGAAAACATGGTACATGTGCCACCATTTGGTCGGATTCTGGAGTTGCAAATAATTATTGCTAATTTTCACATCAGAATAGAATAGGGAAATTCTTGTATAATGTAATAATTTATACTATTTAAAATTAGAAATAATGCTTAAGGTTTTGTTTTTTTTTTTAAACCATGGCCTAAAGTATGCATAAAACTGTAAACTCTAAATCCATACTTAAAAAGGTCATGAATCAATTTCTAGTTTGAGGAAGCCCAGCAGTTTGGGGATAAGTTGCAAGAAAGATTTTTGCTTACCTGACCACTGATGGTTGTCTTACATGTTAATTTCTGACCAGTGAAAACAGGGCCAAAGAGATTCTGAGCTCTGGGGTCCCATTTCTTGTCTAAGGTTTCAGGACCTAAGAGGCCGTACTTGCTGTTTTGTGTGAGGCTTGACCTTAAATTAATGAGACTGACTTTCTTGTGTGGTTCTGAAGCTGGTTCCAGAAGAGGACCTCCAACGGTCTACTGAACAAGGTCAGCGTTCTAGGAATATGGATTTTCCTTCTGAGGGGACACCCTCATCTATACAAGAAGCTGGAGATTAACTCGAGATCAGCTTCGTGAAGATATATTTTCACCAGTAATTTTGTGACCAAATACCCAATTCTGCCTGACTCCGCCACTGGGTTTTACTTGTTGTAGGGCCCACTCTTCTGGAGCCATGTGGGTTCCGCCTGAGGACAAGGACACTGCCCCCTGCAGCCGGGCTCCCTGGGGGCTCACAAAGAAAAAGGTGCTTGAGGAGAACTTGAACTTTGCCTACTGCCATCTTCTTCCATCTAATTTCTCTGCCACTTGTAACTTTGGGACACAACTATTGTTAGTAGATTTCAAATTGTTCCCAAGCAAGAGTGGCTTTGGAAAATTACCCGTTCTGTTAGTTTCAGCTTTTCCTTTCAATTCATTTTTTATTTCCAAGTTTTCTGATTCACATTTTCAAAATAACTGCAAGTCCTATTCTTAGCAGGCACAGGGTCTAAAAAGATTTAGAGGAATGCTGAAGTTAAGTATTGATATATGTTTTAAGGTAAAATTTATTTCTCTAAGTTACTTAAAACTAACAATGGGTAGTTGCTGAAAAGTTCTAAAATATAAGATAGAATTCAGTTCTCCTGAATCATTCAGTTCGGTGTGTTATATTGATGGAGTAAATAAGTTCCATCTTAAAGAAGAAATATTAGAATTGTGCTGTCTAACAAATAAATTCCCTAAAATTGTACCCCAGCCATAGAAGACCTTTTGAATGTAGTTGAGAAGTATCATTTAAAATCAGCAGAGTCCCCATTGAATTATTGTGACCTGTATGGAAACAAATAACTCTGTGTGACTGAATTAATTTCTACAATTTTTGGATAAGATACCTTCACCTTAGCTGTGGAATTCAGAATAATCTCACATATGACATTCGGTTAACAGTTAAATTAAAATGCCGTGTAGGTCAGGAAGAATAATCTGTTCTCTTATTACCTGCAAGTCGCAACACCTCTTCAGGCCATAGAGATAAGTGTTTGGTGAAGACAGACTCTAAATAAAGTATTTGTTACCGTCAGATAAATATATCATGTATTAAAACCGATTTAAGTTGTCTTATGGTGTGCATGCAATTCATTTAATGAATTCCATTTGAAGTTTGTTGTTTCTAGAGAACACATGAAATATGTCATAGTAGTTAGAAAAGATATGTGATTTCTGGAAACTAAAACAATAGTCTTTGATTACTTAAAAAAACATAGGGATCAAACAAAACACTGCAACTATATCATTTTGTTATTTATAACATTGATTAATGTTGCTAAATCACTGGTAAGGATTCAAATGCTTCAGTAATAGGGCTGTTGGCGTCTTCATTACTACATGGTGTTTTGTACCCAGATTTAACGAGAACCTTGTAAACCATCTGCAATGTCTGATTCCATGGGATTGGCAGCATCAGGCCTCTGAAGAAGTCACCTTCAGGGAAAGACGGCATACAATTTTTTTGTTGTTGAGTATTGCATTTTAGTATGAAAATTCCCAGATATGTTCTGGATAAAGTGTTTCTGGTTACAGATAGTCAGTAATGGCATAGTACAGCAATGAAAAAAATGAAATTGGAAAAAAAAAACTCCATAGGTAGAAATAGTAGAATAAAAGAGTTAAATAACAATAAAATTAAGACTAGATTTTGGACTTCTAAGTCGTAGGAATTTTTATTAAAAACAGATTTCCCTTTGGATTTTAACCCAATAAAATGTAAATATATAATAGTAAATATAAATGCTATTTTAGACCCACTCTAGCAATACTCTAGGCTGTTAGAAAAGAACATTTCAAAACTATTTTAAAACTTGTAAATTATCAGTTGAAGGATGGTTACCACAAAGACTTGATTATTTCAAGTAATCAGTGAAAGGACCCCTGACATGTGTGAAACATATTATGAAATTACTTATGTCCAGGTGCTGTGCACACATCTCGGCAACACACGCATACTATTTATTGTAAATTATTCTGCAGTTTTTTCTTACATCAGTATATATAAGAAGCACCAAAAAAGTTTCTTTTTCTTTTTTTTTTTTTTTTTTTTTTGGCTGACTTTGCTCCTTTAGAAAGTAGACACCTGAATTAATAAATCACCCTAAAGTGTTCTTTGTGCATTCCCTCTTGTTTTCCTTACAAAGAAATTCTAAGAATTAGCAAAAATTGATGTCACCATTTGTTTTAGAGTGGATAGCTGTGAATGGTTATTTTTATTGTACAGTCTACCATAGATTAAATTAATGGCATTTGAACATTTATTAGCAAAGTGTAATAACGCCTTGTTTGTCATCAAAAGTCAGTTGAGATAGGGGGAGGGGTTGTTATACATTTGAGAACTGTTTGAGCCCTTAAGTGCTAAAAGCACTTTGCACATTTTAAGGTATTTTTTAAATAGCTTATCCTCAATTTATAGTAGTGTGAGATGGGGATGGAAGGGAAGATGGGACATGCACAGTTGACATAAGGCTGAAAATGGCAGTTCAAAGTTGATTACTAATACAGATTCGAATACTTTCCAGGTACTGCTGGGCCAAGAAAGACACCTGGGTTTATTTCTTTCTCATCTTTTTGGATTACGTTTCAGTATTGCAGCCACAAGGTGCTCAAACCTTAGAAAGGTGCCTACCTTATCCCCTGCCATTGGCCCCTTCAGGAACAAGCAACAACCAAACAATGAATCCTCAACCATTTGACTAGAACCCCCTGTTTTACTTCCCCTGTCATTACTAAGGAGAAAATCAGAGTTTGTGGTGCAGGTTGTCTTATAAGGATGTATCAGCACACCAAATGGTATTTGGTCCATGCCATGGATTCTTCCCTTGTTCCTTCTTGTACCAAGATGTGAAAATATCCCACTGGGGACTTTTAATTCCCATTTGTAGCTGGGGAGAAAGAGTAACTCAGGTCACAACTAATATAGAAAAAGCAAGTTGCATCTGGTTTACAAATAGATTCATGTCCTTCCTCCCTTTTTTCCTTTGCTGGCTACCTGCTTCCTCCAAACAGATATTTTTTGTTCTTTGATCTTATACTGTGCCTTAAACCACACTGAAATTGTTAACAGCTAATAGTATCACTGATTATAACATTGACCCTATGGCCAAACGACACAAGAAAGTATAGAGGAAGCACCTGTTGGGTGTATTTTATAATGTGGCCTCTGCTATTTTGTAGGGATTATTAGTAACAGTGTTCAGATTATATAACCATGGTCACATCTTTATGGGTATGATGAAGATTTAAGAAAACTGTTACGGTCATTCCATCCAGAAGCACGATCCTGTGTTATCTATTCACGTATTCTAAAACGGTCAGATAACTGATACCAAATTATATTGGGTTGGCCAAAAAGTTCACTTGGGTTTTTCATAACATCTTATGGGAAATCCGAACAAACTGTTTGACCAACCCAGTAATACATATTTCAGCGTACAACATCCAGAGTTCAAGTTTTAAAACTCACATGAGGTTTTGCCTCAAGTTAAGCATGTCTAAGTCAGATGAAGTATAAAGGAGAAACTATAATTTTCAAAAGATTCAGACTCTTAGATATATTTGCTTGAAACATCTACTAAATGGAAGTAAAAATGTATTTTTTGCTTGAATTCTATCAACAACATCCTATCCTTCTACAGTCAATTAAAGATATTCAGTGTACCTGTTTCTAGCATGCAGCCAGAAGATTATCCGCCTTACATCCTTTCCTAAATATCTTCTTTATTTCCCTGGTAATATTCATGATTTTTTTAAAATCTGTATAAACTTGGGGGAAAATATTTAACTGTGATAGATGATCTTTCTATGACTTATTTAATATCCATTTGAACATAAAAACTGTTTTGAAAGTGGACCAAGTGCTAACAATTAGGATGACCTGTAATGTAAGGGACACGGCCAGTCAGCTGCACATCTCCCAGTTCAATAAGACTGAGACTCTTTTCCGTGGAATTGAAATCAAAACTACTTGTAAGGCACTTGGGCACAATTTTCTACTTGACACTGGAGATTCTTTCAGAGTTTTGGTGCTTTGAAGCATTTTTTTCAGGGCTGTATCTTGGCTGGCACAGAATCAAAGTTGCTTAAGGAAGAATAAAGAATATACATCAAATATCAGAATAACTACTCAGAAAACATCGTCTGCCACAGTGTGTGGTAGAGCTTTTCATGTTTGTTTTCCGGTCAAGATATACTGCATATTGTTCTGACTTCATGCTGAGAAGTGCAGAACCATGATTACAGAAAATTTGCCTTTAATCAGCCATGGGTATTTTGGTACATCTTAGAGTGTTCAGTCATCTGATTAAGTTTTGTACATTTTATTACTTTAGGAAGCTTATAAAATGGAAGCAAAGAGGGGTAGAAAGTCAGTTCTCTGCTGTTTGGCAGTTTTACATCATCATTATCATTTATCATTCATTGTTTTTGAATGTAAATCACAAGAAGCATCAACTCTGCATTTAAAAACCCTTCATTCATCCAGTTCAAAGCTAGATTTTAATAAAGTCAGACAGGCTATTCCCTGTTTACCTTTTGTTCAATATCACCTATGTCACCCCAAATATTCATTAAAATAATGTTGCTATTTATTTCTGTAAAGTGCCTTGAATAAGAAGTACTCATTAAGCCTGTATTAAGCTTTTTCTTAAATTTTTCAATCCTAGGCACACAGTAAATAAGATGTCATTTGATCCACAAATACTGAATGTTCTTTTAATTTTGATTTTTTTATGGAGTTTTTTTAAGTAGAATCTTTTGTGAAGTGCGGCCATCTCTTAGGTCTATGACATTTAGAAAAAGGATCTTGGATTAAGACTTTAGGATTATTAAAGGAAAGAATGCTATCTTAAAACCTGTGAGTGTTAAGTATCCAAATTGCTACTGCGATGGTGTTTGAGGTTTAAGACTCTTAGTGAGATAACAGAAAAGTACTCTTCTCAACTCTAATTGCATTAAGTTGAATATTGCCTCTACTGAATAAAGCCCACATAATAAAATTGTTTTCATTTGTTATGCAGAGTCTTTTTCAAACAAATATGGGGACTGATGGAGGAGTTAGCCATTCTTCACTGAATTAAATAAAGGGTGAGGCTGATTTGGGAACAGAAGAGAATTTCAATTTAGTTGAGATGAATACCAGTTAATGTGGGAAAGAGAAAAAAAGGCAGGCAGTGTTCTTAAGGAACTGCTTCATCCTACTGTTTACCTTAAGCCTTTGATTATTACAGTTAAAATGACGAATCATTTCTGAAAAAAAAAAATCAAGCAATAGAAAATTTCTTCCTGGGAATAAAAGGACATGATCAGTAAGTGTTCCTTTCTCCTCTCAAAATGGTAACTGTTCTTCCATTTTAATACCCTTTTTATGTATAGCATGTTAATGTTTCTTGAAAGTATTACTAAACTGAACAAATTGTTTTGAAGAGGAATCATTATAGAATGCAATTTCTCTTTTAATTGGGAGCAAAAATTAGTTTTAATATTATAAGAATTAGTCAAGATGGGCTTAATTAGAACCATTTTAATCATTTCACTTGGACCTTAAATGTTGTTTAATATAAATTGATGAAGACTATTTAAATGTTAGAATGCAGTCATCCCACGTTTATCTGCAGGGGATTGGTTCCAGCACCACCATCCCTCTCCCACCCCCACCCCTACCCCCGGATGCTAAAGTACTCTGATGCTCATGTCCCTTACGTACAGTGGCGTAGTATTTGCATATAAGCCACACTCATCCTCCTGTATACAGGCATACCTTGTTTTATTGTGCTTCGCTTTATTGTGCTTCGTAGATATTGCATTGTTTTACAAATTGAAGATTTGTGGCAACTCTGCACTATCAGACGATGGTTAGCATTTTTTTTGCAATACAGTATTTTTAAATAAGGTATGTACATTGTTTTTTTAATATATACTGCTATTGCACACTTAATAGATTACAGTATAGTGTAAACATAACTTTTGTATCCACTGGGAAACCAAAAAATTTTGTGTGACTCACTTTATTGAGATATTCGCTTTATTGTGGTGGTCTGGAACCAAATGCACGATATCTCCGAGGTCTGCCTGTACTTTAAATCATCTCTAGATTACTTGCAGTACCTGATACAACATAAATGCTATGTAAATAGTTACCAGCACACAGCAAATTCTAGTTTTGCTTTTAGAAACTTTCTGTAATTTTTTTTTTAATACTTTCAATTCGAGATTGGTTAGATCTGTGGATGTAGAATCTGCAGATACAGAGAGCTGACTGTACTGTGTGGTGTTTGAAGGTTTTTCCACTCGTAAGAGAAATCTTGTTCCCATATGCCTGGTCATATTTCTCTGTTTCCAAGGGGTCTTGAAAAGAAAGCAAACATGGAATTAGCATTCCCAAACTACTGTGGCTTTTTGTTTTTAAAGCACATCTTTGTTTAAAAGAAAGAAATTATAACTTCCAGAGATTTAGCAGCTTTCCAATCAATAAGATGGAAATAATGAGGTAGAAATAGTACATGAGAACACTTCAAAAGCTACAAAATATTTTTATTGAAGTATAGTTGATTTACAGAATATTTTAAAAAATTAGTTGGTGTTATTGAATTTATTTTAAAATATTCTCAATAGTATTTTTTATCAGTAGCAGAATATTTGAATTTTTCTGTTTCTTCTTTCAGTAACCATGATATATAATGCAGATATAACAAGTAGGAATATAGGGGACAATATGAATCAACAGATGATAAATGCCAGTCAGCGGAACTGTTTCCAAGTCAATATTCAGTGTAAATTTCAAGATGTAAAAAATAAGGAAAGCCTAGGACTTTTGCTGATATATTTTACCAGCTGAGTATAAATGACCTCCTCTTTTCTCATCATTATAGAAACAGTGTTTAAATATCATGTATGCTTTTTCTAAACAGTTGCTTTCTTGTCATGTGCAATCCAGTTAATTCCATAAGAACTCATAAATTATTCAAAATTAAATCAGGAATTATGCATAATTTCTTAGCTCAGGAAACAGAGGACTTATATTTTATTCAGATTTTTTTAAAGTTTATCATATTAAATTCCAGCTGCTCCTACAATACTTTACTAAAAATTAATATGCTACCGCTTACAGTAGGAATTCATCGAGTATGGATCGTCAGCATGGTTTATTTGGGACCTCCAGTTTCATCTCTTTACAGAAGGTGTTCCTTTCCACGTAAATAATTTTAGTTTACGTACTTTCACAGTAAACTGACAAAAAAATTTTTGAGGTCAAATATTTTTATAACTACCATTCTTTAAACAGCAGTAATCCGAATGGACCGAAATGGGCTTCTTTAGCAAAGTGTTTCACAAAAAAGTACTTCCCTGATTTAAATGGCTTCTCTCCTTTAGAATTAAAATCATAAATGCTGCCTAAAGCAACAGCAATCACAGACAGAAACTGAGATTTTTCCAAATATTTTAGGATGTTGAAAATATTTAAGCTGCAGGCAATCTGTTAAACGAAATAAGGAGATGAGAACTGTGTTGCTGCTGGTTATGGCCAAAGCTGCAGCAAGGCGGTGATGACTAGTATTACTGATCAGGCCACAGGACAGGGCCTCTACCCAAACCCTCTCACACCCTCTGCCCCGAATATCAGTTTCTATTTCCTCTCCCTGTGCCTGCCTGTCCAACTTGGTCTCTTTTTCTCTCTGGATTCGATAGTGTCTATATCTCTGTGAGCCTGTAATCCATCTTCCTTCCATGTGTCAGCAGCCCTCAGTGGAAAACAAATTCCTGACTTTGGGCTTAGAGTAAATCATAGAAACTAATCTGTGCATGTCCAAAGGGGATTTTGACACTGACTGTATCACCAGGAGATTGAGACAACTGCAGAGCCACTGGGCCCTTGAGTGTCCCCCAATCTGGGCACAACTTTGAAGCGCATGAAGGTGGTTCTTCAGCGGCATCTTCTTTTCTGTGAAAGGGCTCTGAGGTGCTCCTCCGCTACTGGGTCCCTTCTGTTGCCTAGAAGAGTGAGATCGTAAGTTAATGATTCTTGCATAGCAAATAATACAGACTCCTGTAACACATTTTGGAACAGAAATTTTAAAGACACTAGGGAGAGAGAGAGCTTCCTTACTGCAAAGGGTTGCATATAAAAAGGATTTCTGATGTGAAAGAGAATTACTGTATTTTTGGTTATGGTTTTCATGTAGGGTATAAAATGTTTCCCCATACCTTTTAAATTATAGCAGGTGGTCTTTTTTTTTTTAATCAATACCTGCTCACATGACTGGTTCTATAATTTATTCTCTGAAGCTACTTATTGAGCAACAGAGGTTGCTCATGAATTCAATTTGAGTGTAAGTATATAATTAGATATCTTTTCTAAAGGAGGAAAAAGCATGATTGTGACTTAAATTGTTGGTTGGTTTGGAACTGACAACTACCAAACTCTCTTTTTGTGATTGAAAAATCTGTTCCAGAAGAGGGAGATTTTGTATCTTTCTGTTGCTGCTTTTTGTGAATTTGGCAGCAAAAGAAGACAGCATCAAGGTAGCATCTTTTAGACGGATTTTAATGGAAACTGTTTGCAAACATGTTGTCTGGCCTGTCTAAGGGCTATTGTAGATCAGTGGCCTCATCTACGGGATGTGTTCTCTTTGAATACACGCATGAAAGAGACTTCTAAAACTTGGATGTTACCACGCTCGTTATATAGCTAAATGTGGAGATCAGTGTAAGGAATAATTTTCAAGTTATTAAAAGGCAAGATTGCTAAAAATTATAACATGTACACGATTTTAAATATTACTTTTGTAGGTCTCAAGTTAAATTGGAATTGTTTCTGTTTTTTTTTAAATGTGGGCTCATCGAATCAGACTAACATGAAAACTCTAACAGTTACGTTTTGTAAAATTATTTTGCGTTAATTGTAGAAAATTGGTGTAGTAAAAGGCTGCAACAAATAAACCTGGGAACATACCAAAATTCTAATAGCAGCCACTGTTCACACTTTTCAAGAATATCGTCTCTGAGGATATATAAATGCCCTTATCTATCATAACGTGGGATAATACGTATAAAAGTTATTTTTAACCTCTTTCCACTTAACAATATATTATGAGTAGTATACGTGAGTGTTAAATGACATTAACTGAGTAGTATTAAATGAGTAGTATACGTGAGCATTAAATGAGCATTAAATACGTGAGTAGACACGTGAGCATTAAATGACAGACCATATACGGAGAGTAACGGACATGAAGTGAGATCATCTGCTTCTTGCTCCTGTTTCCTCCTCTGATGCTGGGTGAGCCACTGACATGTTCTGAAAAGAAGACAGAACAGGCTCACTTCCACTAATCACAAGCCCCACTGTGATGGCTCCACACGTGAAAAATAAATACTTGCAAGTTTTAGCTGCTCTGTCATTGGGAAGGGTCATTGGTACGCAGAGAGAGATTTGACACGTTTGTATGGTTGTATGTGAACAGGGTCCAGCTGTGCTCTAAACAAGTGTGCAGGAGTTAGGAGGTGGTAGTTAAGTGCAACGGAGGTGATGTATCCAGACCTCCTGGAGCAGAATCCCGACGCAGCTCTTGACTAGCTGGTTGACCTTGGGCAAGTTATTTAAACTCTCTGTGCTTGGTTTCCTCGTCTGTAAAATGGGGACGGCAATAGCACTTCCCTCACAGATTTTCCTGGGAAGCAAGTTGTTTGTACACACACCACAGCCCACATGAAGCACTTAGGACCGGGTCTGAGGCAAGGCGGGTGGAGCCTGAGAGCTGAGTTGGCTTGTTTCAGTGCTTGGTCAGTCCGTGGGAGCATTGTTCTTGATTATTGTCTGTGCTTATAACACAGCAAACGTGTAGTGGATTTTACAGAAGGAAACTTGGTTGGGCAGTGCGAATGCATTACTTTGCTTATAGTAAACCTTAGAAGAAACATTTAAACAAACCTGTTATGCTAATCTGGGGACAAGAGGGTGACTCAAGGATATATTTTCCTTTATTAAATCTACCTTATTATTATTATTAATCACATTATTTTGACTGGAAACAACTGCGTGTCTGAGTCGACACATTCTGTTTCTGGATAGAAAGAGGCGTGCTTCAATCGGCATTTACAAATGTGGAGTCCAGGGATTATTGCTGATAGAACACCTATGGGGAGGAGGCTTACATAACTCATTCCCGAGTCCCCTCATCTGACTAAGTTTACATTCTAGTGGGGTCACATTACAACACATGAAAAGCAAAGCACAATCTAGGAGATGAAAAACTCTCCTAGTTGAAACAGTGTACATGTACTTCGGGTAGTCTGGCGAAAAGCAGCTTCATGAAGGACACAGGACTTGACGTTCTCCTTGAAGATGTGACAAATTTGGAGAAAGAGAAAAAAGGTCAGAAAGAATTCAGGGTAAGGGGAGAACAACAAGAATAAAGACAAGACTGAACTGTGGAGCCGATGAGCCTGGGTTAGAAAGCGAAGAGTTTGCAGGAAGGATGTGCAGTGTCCAGGCAAACCTCCCACCACAGGGGACAGTCCCCGTTAGGTTGCTCTCCCTTGCGACACCAGTGTTCAGACGTCCTCAGGATCACCATCCCTTCAGACCAGCTGGGCCTGCAAGTTCACGGGTTCCCATGGCCACTGTCAGATTCGATGATTCACTGGGAAGAGTCACAGAACTCACTGAAAGCTGTTATATGCATGGTCACATTTATCACAGGGAAGGGATACAAAAAACCACCAGTCAAAGGAACGGACCCATAAGACAGAGACCAGGAGGGGTCTAAACACTGAGCTTCCAGACATCTCCATGGGGTCAAGGCTGGCATTTTCTCCTTTGGACAATACATACAGAAAATTGCCAGCCAGGAACACTTACCCGAGCCTTTGGTGGCTAGAGTTTTTACTAGGGTTCTATCACATTGCATATGTGGCCAGCCTTTGGTCTGCAACCCTTCCCGGAAGGTTAGAGCTAATACCTTTAGTCTCTAGTTCCTCTGGAGCTTGGAACCTCTATGACACGTCCCAGAACCCCGGTTGTAAATCACATCGTTGGACCGTCCTGTGGCCAAAGCCTCCACGCAAACAAAGACACTCCTACCAGGCAGAGCATTCCAGAGGCCTAGTGATCTCCCCCCAAGAGCCTAGTGAGGGCAAAGGCCAGAACCTTCTCCAGATCAATTTAATTCTTCCCTCCACAGGATGGCATAGCAGTTTCAAGTCGAGGCAGTTAGTACTGTGGAAACACCACAATTTATTGAAATCGAGACAAGCATAATAGATGTTATTCTTTTAGAAAGTTGATTCTCTTATTATGTGGAGTGGATAAAAGAAAGTGAAATCTTTTGTGATGATATAGATCCGATCCAGGAGGATCTGAAGAGCAGTGTTGTAATGAATCTGATGTCAATTACCTTCCCAACATAGCCGTAGCACCGAACAATGCCTGACACAGGACCACTAAACATAATGGCAGAAGAAGAGATTGCTTCAACATAAAAGGATAAAGGACTGGAGAAGCAAATACCACTTCACCTTTGCGTCTAGGACTTTGAGAATATTGGCATCATGGAAAGACTTCATGGCAGTACAGAAATGAAGTTGATAGCGTGGAGTCAGTGTTCAGATAGGCTGGATTTGAGATAGTGAAAAATTATCTTGGAAGTTTCCTCCTAGCCAGTTAGAATTGTGGACTCAAATCTAGTTAGTAGGTCAAGAGCACACATATATTACCTGAGTGAGAACTGTGTAGCTATGGAATTGGGAGTCGTGAGTGCAAATGATTCTTCAAAGGGATGGGTGTTTTGAGAATAAAAGTAAGTCACATGTAAACAATGGCTCACTTTTTTAACCAGCTATTTAGATATTTTTCACAGTTAATTGCAAACACATAAGTATATGAACAATGTAAACTGCATATTCCTTTCACGTTGATGTGCTGTCTGGTATGGAGAGGAACGAACTGTGGAGTAAGACGAGAGAAATGAACGTTCCTTTATTCCGCTCTAAGGGAGGTGATGGTTGGCTTTCCCAGTCCCCATTTTCCATCCCTTTTCCATCCCTACCTTCCAGAGAGGTGACCGCATGACCCAGTCTGAAAATAGGACAGGGGCCGGGGTCTACCTTGTAGTTCTGGACAGGCTTCGTCTCCAGTTTCTTCTGCTCATATCTTCTTACTGCCAGAATGTAGCCATCCTAGAGCCACGAAGAAAAGAAAAAAAAATAGGGAGGCTTTGGTGCAGACATCATGGAACTGGTGAACCAGCATTAGCTGCTGCCTAAATTTTGGATGACTTGTTATGTAAACAGTAAATCTCTCTACACTCCAGACGTTTTATTTGGCTTTACTGATGCAGCCGTATTCCGAATTTATAATCTCGCTGACTCAGATTCCTCGTTAGTAAAATGTAGATGATCTTAATAACACCTAACTACTCCTGTGGTTGTGAGGACTGATGATGTTTATGAAAACTGCCTTGCAAATTATAAAATGCTGTACAGATGTTAGCTGTTATTGCTCATAAAACCATGTATGCCCCTCCTCCGCATCCAGTTCTGAAGCTTGATGAAAATGGTTCAAGTGGTAAGTTTGCTGAAAGAGAAGGGCATAGTTCTTATTCAATTATTAACAGCAGTTATCTTCTGTGGCCATGCTTTATAAGGGAACATCTGGCTGCTGTGGGTCTGTGTTCTTGGGTTCTGCTCTAGAGGAATTCATGTGCATATTCTCATTGTTTCCCACATTCATAGATTCTGTCCCAGAATTGCTACTGGAATTTCCAGGGAAGAAGAATGTTGTGTCAATGATGTGACTAAATGGGGTAGTTTTAAAAGAAGTATGCAAAAGTGAAGTCCTTTAAAAAAAAAAAAGAAAAAAGGTGCTACACGGTAATAAGTAGTCTAGCTTCTCCAAGCCAAACAAAAACACAAACACTTGCATTACAGTTTGAGGAAAGCAAAATTTATTAAGATGGCAAAGTGTACATAGTTCATGTGCTCACCTGAGGCTGCTATTGAATGAAACAGAGTTCATCCACAGGGTGTTGGCCATCGTGGAGAAAATGTTTAGGAGTTCACTTTCTTCAAAATAACGTGTAAAGCTGAAGCCTCCAGTTGTAGTCTTTCATATGATTTTCATATACTTCCAAATGCACAGGGATTTATTCTGAGTGAGGCTCCTTACACCAACCTTCCAGCACCGAGTGAGTGCTCAGGTCAATCGTGGCTGATTGGATTCTGTTTTGTGCACCGCCTTGAGCTCTGGAAAGAGGCTGCTTTCCGCGCCCTGACCTGGAGGCGCAGTATTGCCTTCTAGGAGGTTGACGGTAGGCCTCTGACAAAGCACCGCCTATCATCTGCTGCTCATCAACTTTAGGAATTACAGCACAGGACAGAGACTGGGTGAGAGATGTACAGATTTAAGGGGGCAGCAAAAGAGGAAAACAAACCTCAGTTATCAAGACAAAAAGTTGCTTAAGGCAATATCTTAAGAAATCAAAAGAAATAGAACACATCTGTGATGAACAGAATATCAAAAATCTTTGCATTCCTTTTGAATTTTAAAATTGTACATTAAAATATAATTTATCCTGATTACTAAGGGGGTGTGTGTGTGTAAGAAGTTTTGTGTCTAAGGCCAGTGCTTCACTCACCCTACCCTAGTTGCAGCCCTGCTGGAGAAAAATAACTTTAATTTCTTACCAGAAAGAAAAGACAGATCTTCTGTTGCTTTACCATATGGCTCAGTGTTCACCAATGGAGTGGGTTTCCTCAGAGTCAATGAGATGGCCAGTCTGGTTTTTGTAGCTGTTGTTGTTAACATTCTTGACATGTGAACGGAATTGCTGGCCCCCTTGCGGAGTTCCAGATGATGATTGGAATGTGATGATGGGATGCATAATGATGGGATGGTTGCGTACTGACCAGATTTGCTCAGTAAGTTAGTGATCTTCTTCTGCAACATGTGAGGCTCAGATAACCCTGCTTTGTAGTTCTGTCGGGAGCTGGCTGCACACTGGGCCGTTAATCCACTCAACAACAGTCCTCACTGCAAATTAACGTTGTCATGGATACAAGAGGTCATCTAGCAAGAGTGGAAACTGCCAGTATCGACTCATTGTCATGTATTGTAATATCATCATGTATCAATGCTGTCATGTATTGTCAATTATTGTAATATTATCAATATTATCATGCAGGGTCCATATCGGAGAGCTATAGATATATCAGTAATCCTTCCAAAGTACATAAGCTTTAGGCTTCAATGCCTAGTGTTTTAGTGGCTTGTTCTCTCTTATAAGGAACAAGGTATGGACCAAGGTATAAATATCACCTTCAAATGTTTTATTTTACATTTGATACATATGTTACTTATGTATTAATGATTTTCTGTACCTTGAAAAATGATTTATTAAGCACCTTCTCTGGACCAGGAAATACTCCAAGCATTGAGGGATGGAGAGGTAACGACAGAAACCTTGGCTTTTCTCCAGGGGAATCTAGAAGGAAGGAAAGAATACGGATTTGAACGATTACAAACATTGCAAAGGCGACGAAGAAGTAGACAATGATGTTTCCTGCATAAGTGGGGAAACGGATGTAGATTTTAGGGTCAAGGAAAGCTTCTTTGGGGCAAATGATGTTTAACTCTACTAGGGAAGTAATTAAAAAGAAGTCAGTGTTTGGGAAAAGAAATTGAGAGTAAGCAGTATGAACTAAATCCATGAGATAGACACATGTTCGTGACGTTTCAGGAAGTAAAAATAAGACCGACGTGCTTGAAGTGTCGACGTGAGAGCGGAAAATGGCCTTCAGTGTTGGTGGGGAGGTTAACAGGGGCCCAGTCAGGCAAGGTCTCGCAGGACAGATAAAGGAGTTTGGAGCTAAGGAGCAAAAGGAAGTGATCACAGGGGGTTAAAAAGGGGAATGAGAAGATCGGTGTTTTAAATGAATCCTTCTGACTGATTAAAGAGTAAAGACTAGATTAGAAGTGATTCAAGACAACTAGTTAGGTGCCTGGTATAGAAGTCAGTGCAAGGAATGATGCAGACGGGGCTAGAGCATAGGTGGTTGACTTAGTGCCAGGTGGGCAGAATCTAGAGATACCAGATGAAACAGTTTGCAAGATTCAGCAACTGACTGGATGAGGCTCATGAAAGAAGGTGTAAGGATAAAACCCAGATTCCCGAGCAACTGAAAAGAAAGTGATGATCTTTATAAGATTGCTACCGACGTGCCTAGATGAGCATACATCTTCCCCATGGAAGACGGCTAGCATTTTCTATGTACATCTGGGCACCGTTTTCTGATTTCTCAGCTTTAGTCTTCTTCTCGGGGTATTCAGAAAGTCATTTCACATCAGAGGACTGAAGTGGGTCTCAGCCAGATTGCAGTTCCTTAGAGATTTCTCCTATGGGGAATTAATTAGTTCAGGAATTTCAGCCAAAAATTTAGGTGAAGGAACATATTCTTGGGTTCAGCTGGAAGGCTTAGGAAGTCTGATGCTGGATACATGTAGTGTTTGAAAGACAGACATAGCTCTTGTCAAGTTGTAACCAATGGCTCTCGAGTTCTCAGCTTCTGGAATGTTCAGTGAATATCAGGCTTCAATATTCTTGCAAGACTTGAAACCCTGCTAATTTGCCTTCCCTCTCCTTCTTTTACGTTGCATCTTTTTTCCCCCTATCCTTCTTCAAAGGTTAAACACTGCAGTATTAACAGCAAATTATTCCTCTGTGCCCCTCAAGTCATTTCCCACTTCCTGATTCTGTATATTTATATGACTTTCAGTGCTTAAATTTTTAATAATTTTTCCATTATACAATGTGCCATATTTTGCTTTTCACCAAAAAAAAAGATATACCATTGATGCTGTTTCTCTTGTCCTACTACTAAGGATCTAAAAAAAAGTTAACACCCCAGAAACACCACTAGTTATTCTGTGCTCTTCTTCTTTTGCATATACCTGGATCCTCTACGTAAATCTCTGCCTTTTTTGTTTCACTTTTATGGCTTTCACTTGCTAATTGTAAGACTATATTCCTCAACTGTATTATCGGTCTGTCCCACTAATGTATGTAAAAACAGTGACCTAGTGGTATGTATAGATTGTAAAAAGGATTTAGCATCTAATTACTTAAATCATGTGGCAGTGCAGATGATAGAAAATTCACATTAATCAGTATTCTATTCAAAATGTGTCTACTTGTTCTCACCTATCAAAGCATATTGGTTCTCAGTTGCAGGTCACCCTCCTCACTAAGAGGGGTGACATGGCCTTAAAACTCTTCAGTGCACCATCTTTGGGGGCATCCATTCATTCTCTGAAAAGAACAGGATCACTTTGGTTAGATTTAACATCACAAGTCCTGTCCTAGTCATACGTGACCCACTTTTCTCTCAACCCAGCTCTCTGCTTGTATGTTCTGCTCTCCATTCAGCAGGCTCTAATAGTTAGTCCATGTTCTCAAAAAAAAAAAAAAAAGTTCATTTGCATAGATTAGATGAGTCCTCTCAAATCCGTATCTGTTGTTTTCTAGCAACATTGAACAGACTAATCTCCACCACTAGAGAATTCAGGAATTGTTTCAGAAAATTTATATCTTGACTTTCTTTGACAAGTTCATAGTCAACCCAGATGAAGCATTTATCCCAGACTTTGAAGCCAGGGAAAAATCTAGGCATTTGTGAATGTCTGCAGAAATGTTACTGTAAATGTTCCCCATGCCTCCCTTTTTTCATTTATAAATTAAACGATTATTAAACAGACTCTGAGGCCACTTCTAGGACTAACTTTATATAGTTCTGGGATTTTACTTAATTCACATATATTAAAAGAAAATAGGGAAAAATCAATTAATTGTGACATCTCCATAGATACTTCAAGTTTTCTCGACATGAATTCTCACTTCTAAAATTTTTGTTTGTTCTTGATAATTGAAAAACAAGTGCAACCAAACTATATATAGTGTTTTTCACTGCTCAGGTCAAAATTTGCTTGGTGGCCTTTCCCGTTCCACGCCTGGGAATACTGTGTTAAAAATACCCATTCAGAAGAAAGCATTTAAATGTCTGTATCAATAACAATATCAAACAATGTCTATGAAAGAAGTAGTTTCAAAGACCTATTAATGCTAGTATCATACACTAAAATGTGGTTTTACCGTAATCACTGCATATTGAAATATTTTATCACCTAAATCTTTTTTTGATTCATTTCCAGACTGGTTCCTGTCACAAGCGGTAGATTTATTATGTAGGTGTGTTATTTCATGTATTTGTGCGTAGAGCCCATTTCATTGCATTGTAGGTAGAGTTATGGATACTTGGTGTGATGATTTTTAATATCTTTTACAATGAAGAGGAAATAGAATTTTTAAAAAATTTAAAAATATTTTTCTTTAGACATCCACTGCAATTTTTAAAGGTTCTGTGAATGTTCAACATGAATAATATATGATCTGAGTATTTCTACTGGAGAAAATAGAACATATCAAAACAACAGTTTCTTTTTAGCTAGGGGAAACTTAGAGATTGATTTAAAAAGACAAAAACTCAATGCAGTGCCAACAAGGCATTCTGACATCAATGTCTCCAAAAGTCGTGTTATTTAGTGAGAAAATAGTGAACAAATATGAAGTGTCCCCCTCCCCACTGCTTTGTGATCAGATCTTACTCTGTAACGAAGGAAACAATACTACCATTAGTTGCGCATGAAATGTCCGCTTTTGATTTCTCTTGTAATTTATCTTCAGTTGAACTGATGTTGATTTCGTGGGGGAAAACTGCATATTCTCCAGGGAGATTTTTACAGAACTAATCTTAGTTTGCACTTTATCCCCCCCCCCCCCCCCCCGGTTTATTCTTTTCAGTGATTGATCTACCTAATAACATTATAGATAAAACCTGGTCTTTCAGTTTATTTCTTCAAGAGCTGTTCATGTTTGAACACGCTTTGTCCTTAATTGCCTGGGGATTTTTAGATAGCCCTGTCTTCAGTGGTCTGAAACAAGTTGCAATATAAGTAATTAAGGCGCTGAGCAACCCACGTGAACAAATGGCTGTTTTGCTTCCCTGTGTGGTATTTGACTATTTGCTCATTGCTGTGAAAACCTTTCACTTCATAGATGTCATGACCCTAAAGTGAATAAACATTGCTTTTATATTTATTAAAATAGTATAGTGTAATAATGAATACTACAGTTTCCAAGTACTTGGAAATACTATATGCTGCAGAAATTAATCTCAGACTGTTGATATTATCATCCATGCCTTAAAACAAAACCCAGAAAACGGTAAAATACATGAGACTTGTACAGAGAGACTAGAAGGACGTAGGGGGGAGAACTGGGTCACCTGGAATTAAGAGGCTTGGACCCTAGTCCGTCTCTGCCCACCTTTACTTCCGTGGTCTTAATACCACATCAAGAAAGTGAGGGATTACATTAGGTAACTGTAAATGGACTTTGCAGCACAGGGTCTTCGTGGGAGGAAAAAGGAGATGTGTATGGAGTGGAATGAACGCCTTGTATCCTTCAAACATTATCATCTAAATATGTACTCCACTATCTAGAAGAATTCTTTTGAAAAAATTATTTTTAAATAGATGTTTCTTTCGCCCTTAAGTATTGACACATTGGTAAAGCCTTTTCCTGAACTTAAATATTCAAGTAATATTCTTGGCCAGTCTGACAAATGCTGCTGTAGGGAAGAATTTTACTTGCTGGAGAAGAATAGCCTTTGTGTCTCCTGAAAAACATACTCAAGCAATGGGACCTATGAACTTGTGCCGAAGTGTACATCAAGCACTGTGCATTCCGTGCCTGCTATTTATTTTTTGATCGTGGTTCTTTCCCTTGAAATTTTGTTTGCAGCTTTTCTCCCCGCTACAGTTTGATGCCTGCTGTAATAATGATGCCCCCAAAACAAATCCACAATGAGTAAATAGCAATAGCACTTTTAACCCTCTCTCAAAGAAGAATTTGATGCCTAGCAAGGCATTTTCTTCTTCCTCAGGCCTTTAAAATGACCTGATTCTGCAGACGCTATCCGGTATCATCTCTGCCTATAATAGAGATGTCAGTTTTATTTTATTTTATTTTATTTATTTATTATTATTATTTTTTGCGGTACGCAAGCCTCTCACTGTTGTGGCCTCTCCCGTTGCGGAGCACAGGCTCTGGACGGGCAGGCCCAGCGGCCTCGGCTCACGGGCCCAGCCGCTCCGCGGCATGTAGGATCTTCCCAGACTGGGGCACGAACCCGTGTCCCCTGCATCGGCAGGCGGGAGATGTCAATTTTAGAAGGTGTGCCTTTCACCAGTTTGCACCCTGGATTGATCACTGGTTGGATGGTTTCATTCCTAGAAGGCTGGCAGTTGAGGGCAAGGAAGATGTACTTGAAACGTTCTTTCAGGGAGTTTTTTTTTTTTTTTTTTTTTTTTACTTCTTGTTGTGGTTTCCAACTCGAGAAGGAAAAGAGGGATTTCAATCCGAAGCTGACTTTATAAAAGAGAGACTGCTTTAAAGCAATAAGAAGTAACAACATTTTTATTCAAAGACACTTGAAGCTTGTGGATATTTATGCTGAGTTTGCAGAGCTTTTCTGCAGACACTTGAGGTTTTTATCAATGAGAATCATAAAGCTTTGGCAAAGGAATACATAGACGAGAAATAGTAGCTCTTATTAGGCCTTTTCAGCCATCTGGTGTAAAATTCTTACTCTTACAAAGGAAATGTCCATCTTTATTAGAAGGCTGGTCCTCGACACCACTAGGTGGCAGCGTAGTCACGTACTTTTGGTTTTGCATGGTCTCCTCCCAACCAGGAGGGCTTCAGGCTGCAGTGTTACGTTTCTAAGCCCCTCATGCATCCTGATATTCACTGTCCTTATTCAGAGGACAGGCATATCTGTGCCAAATGATTTACTTTGAATATCAAACTCTGAAATTTTGCTTGTTTGCTTTTATTTTCAAAGAAAACACTTGATTATGTTTTCAACACAGTAGTACAAGTTACTATGCAACTATTTTTAATTTAAAACGTTCAGTATGAAAATGTTTTCATGAGGATATGAAAAATGAAAAAAAGAGATGGCAGTGTTTTGAAAATTCATTCTAAACAAAAATAAAGCTTAAATCTGTCTCAAAATTTTTTTAAAGGGAAAATGGGCACATATGATTCAAATCTTAGAACATTATCAAGGGCCTCATTGCTTGAGTTACTTAATGTATTCATGTAATATATTTCCTACATTAGACTTTCCATAAATAATTATGTTTAGAGGCATACATAACAAAAAGTTATACTTTTTGTATGGTTTTGAATTTTTTTTTTTGCGGTACGTGGGCCTCTCACTGTTGTGGCCTCTCCCGTTGCGGAGCACAGGCTCCGGACGCTCAGGCTCAGCGGCCATGGCTCACTCCACGGCATGTGGGATCTTCCCAGACAGGGGCACGAACCCCTGTCCCCTGCATCGGCAGGCAGACTCTCAACCACTGTGCCACCAGGGAAGCCCTGGTTTTGAATAATTTATGTAGATTATTATAAAGTCTTTCCTAGAAATATCCTAATTTCTTAACAGCTGATTTGGTCTCTTGGATTGCTATGTAGAGAACCTTGTAATATCCCGTTTCATATATTTTTGGAAGACTTTCATGTTCCAGGCTGTCTTTATCATCTTCTTTGACATACAAAACACAGTATCTGCAATTCACAGGGTTAAAAAAAAATCAATAAAATTATTTCCTGCTTCTCATCACTTTTCTTCTACTAAAGTAAAATAGAATTCAGGCCCAAAGAGGTATACATGTGACTCAACTTGTTTTGCACGTGTGAAATCTAAACATTCTTATTTATTTGGCTTCCTGTTCATTCTTAACTCTGACCCTTTCTAGAGAAGCTGGTCTAGAGAAAACCTGATATAACCACTCTTAGGTCCTCCACTTGAGGGGACAGAAAAGGAACTCATCTTTGCAGCTTCTTATAGAGGAAGGACTGCACATCTACCACTCTCACCGAGGACTTCTCAGCACCGTGGGCCATGCCTCACACCATCCTATTCTGTGAGGTCTGGGAAATGCTCTCAGAATAAAATCACCCATTGTGGGGAAGAAAGTACAGGGAAAGACAACAGACGGAAGCTAGCATGTCATATTCTGGGGGCTGACGAGAGTAGTTTTAGGACTACATATGGGTCAACACTGCTAGGCTACCATAGTTTCATACTAATGTGATGTAAGAGTATGTAAAAAAAAAAAGAAACAAAAAATAAACAACAACAAAAAACCCGTCAACCGTAGAAAAACTCTTCCTTGTTGGTCCTCTTCAAAACATTAGTCTGTCTTCTAGGACTATAAATTCTCAGATTTCATTTTTTATCTTACAGGGTTTTTTTCCCCTGGTTTTTTGTTTGTTTGCTTTGGTATTGGTTTTGTTTTTTTGTTTTGTTTTTCCCCAACAGGTGGGAATGATAACATAGGGAAAGGGGTGTCACAGATTCCTTTCAGGTGTGCATTTCTGGTAGGTTTCCTGGGTGCGTGGCTTTATTTGTGCTCACAGTGCCGCCTGGTGGCAGAACAGGAAAAAAACTTCAGATGGGCTCTGAAATTCATGCTCTTCTGCTAACCTTCATCCTCACCTGTTTTCATTGTCTTTATCCGATTACTTTTGAGATGGATTGTATCAGAACATCTTTTGGATTCCTATGGACAATAACATTCATTATTAAACTCGTGCATCAGGCATTATGCCGGGCATGGAAGAGGCAGGCACATCTTGGAAGGGTAAGGGTCTGTGACAGTACCCTGTTTTGTGTTTTACAACCGCTCTTCCTGGGAAGACGGGAGATTGGTTACGTAACCACAGCTCTTCCTTTTTGGTTATGTTCTTACTGGGCTTGTAACGGTATGACAGAGACAGGAGACAAACCGGAATGTGTAATTTATCCCTAGAGGACAATTTAGGTCCTGGGGAATCCTAGCGTGCAACATAGAGGAACACATAGATTTTCTTTCTTCTTTGTCTCTCATGACTTAAGACATTTTAGTTTAATGCCCAAACAATTGACTGTTTAATATTTAAATTCCCCCAATGGAATGATATGACCATCCTCTCACTTGTCACATTTTGACTTTTTCTAAAGACTTTCATTATTGACCTACATTGATTGGATGACCTTTGCCATCTCTTTGCTAGCCTTTAAAAGATTTAAATCATCCATAAGTATAATCTGGCTGCATTCTCCCCCAAGTTAATTAGTATTATTGGTCTCCTGCCATGTACTTAAGAAGTGCACTTCCTTTACTTTTGTACCTGCTCTGGCTCATTTCAAGGCTGTATTACCCTTGTAAGATACAAAGATTGATCTTTATTGTACAACCTAAAGAAAAATGTACTAATTTTATGGAACTAGACTTTAAAACATTTCTATCAACATATGCTTGCTCTTATAAGGTTATTGAGACTATTGTACATATCAGTTACTCCATATCAAGCAATACAAAGACCAATTTGTGAAGGCAATAATGCAATGCAAAATTGACTGAAATGAAAATTTTCTTTATTTTCTCTGGCTCGGAAATAAGGAAACACTACTACTTAGCTTTGAGTAGCTTTGATTTTTCTCAGTTCACTGCAGGGCTTCACAGCTCTAAAGTTATCTTTTGAACTATCTTGAATTTTCCAGACTTTTCACAGAAGAATAATACAGGTATATTCAGTGTCATATAAAACAAGTGCAGTTCGGATACTGAAAGAAAACTCACTACAGCCCCTTCGTGTAGAAACTTGGGGATTGACAATGCAGTGAGTCTGAGGTTTGTACGGATGTTTGAGAAAAGTGTCGATGCATAAATTTCCAAACACTTTCCCCAAAGTTTCTAGAGAATCAGGGACTTCCTGCCATGCTCAGGTATGGAGGATCGTGTATAGTAATTGTGAAGCTTGGAGTTGAAATTCACTTGACATCCATATGTCTCTGGTACCGTATCTTCAGTCTTGAGGATGTGGTACGACAATCCAGTGAAGTGAGGGCAGCACATCACTTGAAACAAGGCTGTTATTTTATAATGTCATGATCATAGTCAATTTCAGTTTGTGAATACACACTTACATTCTTTTTCAGAATAGCAAAATCAAAATATTTCTTTTGTTCTTTTGCACATGACACTGTTAAAACAGCACTAGTACAGCGGTGCTGCTCCCCACAAGGCTGAGAACGTCAAGTCCACACGAACTGCAGGCCCAGTGAGTGAGGTACTATATCAAATGCATAATGACCAGCTATTTAAAATATAAAATAACTGTCCCTTTTGCTGAGTTCTAACTTACCATCTCATGAACTTCCAAACAGTAGGTGAAGTTTCTGTTTTAAGACATAAAAGACATAAAATTTTGGCTCTAAAGAGTCTTTTTTTTCCCTTCCCCCGGCTGAAGGCTTTGCCTCTTAAAGAATAGTCTAGTAAGGAGTTACTACTACCAAAGCAGGATTGGTGTTTTATATTTATTTATCAACTTAATTGGTGGCTAAGAGTTTGGGACACGGATGGAAACATTTTGCTGGGACTTCAAGGAGAGTTAAATCTCTAGTGCAGAGGTTCGGGGGGGGGTGACATGACTGGTAATGGTGCAGCAGAAGGAACCCACTCAGGACAGTCCTGATCTACTTGCCAATGTGGCCATGGCCCAGAATAAGAAAGCAAACACTACACGGTATCTTCCAGGCAGGTCTGGTTTCCCAAAAAATATCTACCCTGGGTGCAAAACACTAAGGTGTTCACTTCTGCCTCAGCTTCTCCATCTTCTTCAATGTCTCGTATTGTCAGCGTGAGTTTGTTTGGTCTCCTCCCACCTCCCTGACTCCTGGTCTTGAGTTTTCCAAATTTATCTTAATTTAGCTTTACTCGTGTTTGCTTTCAAAGGACAGGAAAGGGAAGTTCAATTGCGTATCTTGAGGACCATGTGTGTTCTACGTTGGGACGTGTGTTTGGGGTAGCAGTGTCGTGCAGTCCAGCCTCAGTGAGTTTAGGTGACTGGACCAACACCCCCAGGGCTAGAACCGAGGCTTCTTGCGTCCTCTGTGTAAATTGTTTGCAAAGCAGAAGGTGGCTTCTCAATGGAAGACTCTGTCTGATTCATCCTTGGTCCGTCTGGACTGGTTGCACTGATCACTCACTGGTGGTCAGGTTGGGGTAGTTCACTCCCAACATGGCTTAAATGTAACCTTAGTAAAGACAAGGGACAGTAGCCAGAATGACAGAGCACGTACTGTACATATTGGTGAACTACACACAGGAGTGTTTGCTTCCTTCTTTTTTTTTTTTTAGCTTTGATGTTTTTCTTTTAAAAATTTTTTTATTTTATATTGGAATATAGCTGATTTACAATGTTGTGTTAGTTTCAGGTGTACAGCAAAGTGATTAAGTTATACATATACATATATCTATTATTCAGATTCTTTTCCCATATAGGTTATTATGGAGTATTGAGTAGAGTTCCCTGTGCTATACAGTAGGTCCTTGTTGATTATGTAGTTTATATATAGTAGTGTGTATAGTTAATCCCAACCTCCCAATTTATCCCCTGCCACCTTTCCTTTTTGGTAACTATAAGCTTGTTTTCTAAGTCTGTGAGTCTGTTTCTGTTTTCTAAATAAGATCTTCTGTATCATTTTTTAGATTTGACATATAAGTGATATCATATGGTATTTGTCTTTCTCTTTCTGACTTCACTTAGTATGATGATCCCTAGGTCCATTTATGTTGCTGCAAACGGCATTATTTCATTCTTTTTCATGACTGAGTAGTACTTCATTGTTTATGTGTACCACATTTTCTTTATCCATTCATCTGTTGATGGACACTTAGGTTGCCTCCATGCCTTGGCTATTGTGAATTGTGCTGCAGTGAACATTGGGGTGCATGTATCTTTTCAAATTACAGTTTTCTCCAGTAATATGCCTAGGAGTGGGATTGCTGGGTCATATGGTAGTTCCATTTTTAGTTTTTTAAGGAACCTCCATACTGTTCTCCATAGTGGCTGTATCAATTTACATTCCCACCAACAGTGTAGGAGGGTTCCCTTTTCTCCACACCCTCTCCAGTATTTATTGTTTATAAACTTTTTGATGATGGCCATTCTGACCGGTGTGAAATGATACCTCACTGTAGTTTTGATTTGCATTTTTCTAATAATTAGCAATGTTGAGCATCTTTTCATGTGCTTTTTGGCCATCTGTATGCTTCTTTCTTTCTGTGATATGAATGTACTCATCAAATACCACCCACTATTCAAGCAGGGATGATACTGAGAAGTGGCTGATTGCATGTGTGTGGAGTGGAGGAAAAGAGGGCTGGGCTTAGCACTTCATCAGCTCTGTGAGCCTTACCCCACATTTACAAAAACCATAAAGTCTTGTTAAAATCAGGTAAAAACTAAGCAGCAACACCACCATGATAGCATCTTAAAGAATACTTTAAGATCTTCAACCTGGAAGCAGAAAGCTACTTAACTTTTGTGCAGTCATATTTTCAGGGAGTTAAATTTCTAAACTTCTGTAAGCGTTTTCAGGTTATTTTATTTCATAGTGAGTACTGTTTAGTCTCAGTGTTGGATGGCGACTTTTTGTGGTCTTAGTTTCTTTAATCATGTTAGCTCCAAAGATTTTGGATCATTCTACTTATTCTTCTCCCAACTTCTCTGTAACATGGGTGAAGACAATAATATACCAACAATAAGGAGGTAAAGTGTACTTACGGAATTAAATCAACGACTAGGAAACAAATTGTATAATTTCCAGAAACAGTGTGCTTTATGAAAGGCATGAAAATAAATGCTTTCTCTTGAAAATGAACCTTGAATCAGATAATGAATTGTTTTTGCTCGGATATAAATCTTCAACATAAGGTTCTAAAATCTTGAGGGCACTGACTTGATTTGTCTTGTGTTTCTGGGTAGTACAGAGATTTTTCCTGGCCCTCGATCTCTGGATGGCTCTCTGGGAATCCATGGAGTAGGAACCAGGCAAGGAAAAGTAGTCTAAAAGTGCTTCAAGTGGTCAGAAACCATGTAAGTCATCCTAGAACTCAACTACTATTTTAACTCCAGTTCCTATGACTCTTGTGTTTGGAGAAACACAAGTTGCCAATTTCACCTCCTAGTAGAGCATACCAACTTAGATCTAAGTAGGTGTGACAATTTTTTCATGGGGCTATTGTGATACTTACTCTGTAGCCTAAGAGGAGAAATACTGGGTCAGTTCCCCCAAGCATCCTAAGTAGTTCAAGCAATGTCCTAAAAGTGTATCGCCTCTTTTATGTTCTGGTACTATTCACTTGGCTTGGAAGATTTAACATGCATCATTATACCATCTTAGTGCAATGAATATTTTCTCTTGGGTGGGTATATGGCATATGTTGCAAATAAGCAAAAGAGATGAAAGACGCAGTTTATTAACCTGTGTCTCTATTCAGTATTACACAGTGATCGTAGAGAACCCAATTACCCATCAAAGCACCTGGTCAAGTAATAGAATTTTCACTTTGAAATCTGGTTTGAAATCTTAGAAATCAGGTTTAATGAAATTTATATTAAATACATCATCCTTGTGAAGTGCTAACTTAAATATTATATGTTTCCACAAGAAATATTATTTCCTCACCTCTGTCTATGGCTTCCACTGATAGACATATACTTAGCCTAGGACGGGGATTTCAAGGATGACAAAATGTCATTTACATAATAAATGTTACCCTCATATTCAGTTTCAAGGATTTCTTATCAATAATTTAGAAAGAATTAATAATATATTTATAATACATGCTAGAAGTAGGACAAAATTATTTATAAATGCTTAATAAATGTTTGGTAATGCTTTTGCTATCCATGTTATAAATGATAAATAGATGACTATAGATACCTTGTTACAAATTAATGCCCAGTGGTTACAGTTATTCTATAATGGCTTGAAAAAAGTTATTAAAAGAGTGAATTAACCCTATACATTCTATAAACCAATTATGGCAAAATATGTAAACTTTGAAGTAGTTTGTATGAATTGTTGGGTTGTTGGAGCTGATGATATTTATTCAGTGCTGTTGATTTCCATGCATAATACCAAGCACACAAACATACAGTTTCTCTTAATCCTGAATTCCAAATCAGTAGTTGCCAAACTTTGATTTGTTACATCCTGAGATTTTATGACTGTAAGGAAATTATGTGTAAATCCTTTACACTCAAATCCAAACTTCAAATTGCACTTTTTTTTTTTTTTTTTAAGCGGTATGCGGGCTTCTCAGTGCTGTGGCCTCTCCCGTTGCGGAGCACAGGCTCCGGACGCGCAGGCTCAGCGGCCATGGCTCACGGACCCAGCCGCTCCGCAGCATGTGGGATCTTCCTGGACGGGGGCACGAACTCGTGTCCCCTGCATCGGCAGGCAGACTCTCAACCACTGCGCCACCAGGGAAGCCCCAAACTGCACGTTTTAAAAATTAATTTTTATTGGAGTATGGTTGATTTGCCATGTTGTATTAGTTTTTGCTCTATAGCAAAGCGAATCAGTTATACATATACATATATCCACTGTTTTTTAGATTCTATTCCCATACACGTCATTACAGAGTATTGAGTAGAGTTCCCTGTGCTATGCAGTAGGTTCTTATTAGTTATCTATTTTATATATAGTAATGTGCATATGTCAATCCCACTCTCCCAGTTTATCCCTTTCCCCATCTTTCCCCCTTGGTAACCATAAGTTTTTTTTTCTACATCTGTGACTCTATTTCTGTATTGTCAATAGGTTTATTTGTACCATTTTTTTTAGATTCCACATGTAAGTGATATCATGATATTTGTCTTTCTCTGTCTGACTTCCTTCACTCAGTAGCACAGTCTCTAGGTCCATCCATGTCACTGCAAATGGCATTATTTTGTTATTTTTTATGGCTGAGTAATATCCCATTGTATATGTAACACATCTTCTTTATTCATTCATCTGCTGACAGACATTTAGGTTATTTCCATGTCTTGGCTATTGTAAATAGTGCTGCTATGAATAGAGGTGTGCATGTATCTTTTCGAATTATGGTTTTCTCCAGATGAATGTCCCAGAGCGGGATTGCTGAATCATATAGTAGCTCTATTTTTACTCAGCACTGGATGAACACTAGAAGAGGCCCTCAGACACCTAAAAGGACAAGAAAGCTCCCTGTGTAACTAGGTAGGACGAACGAGAAATTTAAAGAACAAATAGGGGACTTCCCTGGTGGCGCAGTGGTTAAGAATCCGCCTGCCGATGCACGGGATACGGGTTTGAGCCCTGGTCCGGGAAGATCCCACATGCCGCGGAGCAACTAAGCCCATGCGCCGTGACTACTGAACCTGCGCTCTAGAGCCCTCAAGCCACAACTACTGAGCCCGCGTGCCACAACTACTGAAGCCCGTGTGCCTAGAGCCTGTGCTCCGTACCAAGAGAAGCCACCATAATGAGAAGCCCACACACTGCAACAAAGAGTAGTCCCCGCTCAACGCAACTAGATAAGCCCGTGTGCAGCAACGAAGACCCAATGCAGCCAAAAGTAAATAAATAAATAAAATAAGAAAGAAATAAAGAATAAATAAGCTGCACTTCTATTTGAGACGGAATTCAGGCTTGTAGCATAGGACTACAGCTTCCTAAGGAGGTTTTTAATTTGGAATTGTCATTCATTCTGTTGAACTTTTATGAAGAAAAGCATGGAATGATGAGTAAGAGAAGAGAGTTCTTACAGGTTAGATGGATCAACTCTGGGCAACCATTGGGATTTCAGGTATGTCATCCAGTTCTCTCTCGCATCCCAGAAAAAGGTGGAGCTAAGTTACTGGTCTAGTCTGTATAAGGTGTGTACCCACACCCCCAAAATCGTCCATATGATTTATACATATAATATATGTGCATTTAACATTTTTCACAACTCATCCAGTATTTGTAGTAAAACCATCCAATAGCCTTATCTCCATCCACATCTGATAGTTATTCTCTTGCTTAACTTTTCTCAGTGGCTCTCTGCTGCTTTCAGATTGATGCTTAAACGAATTTGCATTTTAATACACTAGGGTACCAGGATGCTAGACTGGGCATTTCAATTTAGACACCAAAGATATATCAGATACCAAAGACATGGGATAGAGCAAGTGCAGATTGACTTGGAGAGAGATGTAGCTGTAATTGAGTCCAGCTTGCTCAGCAGGAAAGGAGGGGGTTGTGAGGGGCTTGAAGTAAGACCCCTCTGAGAACCTGACCTACGTCTACTAGTCCACTAATCTCGTCGCAAGGCGAGAGGCTGGGGCTGGTGGCCTAACACAGAGCGCGCAGGGAGGAAGAGTTGCTACCTCCATCATCAGATCAAAGGTCTAGGAACTCCTGGGGACAAAGTGTGAAACCCTCAAGGGGCACGTTGATCTGGGTTATTCGAAAAGGACCTTTTCTCCAGCCATATTTTGCCAGAGGACACATGACTCCACTAAAGAGGCTGTGGAGGCATAAGAACAGCCCTGTAGACGTGGTGACGGAAGCTTTCCTGCAAAACCCAGCTTCACGTGCACACGGGCACTCGCTCACCCGTTAGCCTCCTGAGTCAGGGTTGAGGCCACCAGCGACGCTGAGCATGCGTGCACCACACGGGAAGGGGGAACAACTGTGTTAGGTGCTTTGGGGAAGGCTTCGGTAAGGTTTTCCCGTCCACAGGGCTGTCCCAGCTTCATGCACAAAGAAAGACACACGGACCCAGCCCCTGCATGCTTATCTTAGTTAATAAAAGCAATTCAAAAGTGTAAGAGCTCTATAGAAATAGATGTGAGTACAGAGGATGGAAACAATATAAAACACACGGAGTGAATTCAAAGGACTGTAACCAGGTAAGGAAGAATAAGCATCTCCACAGATGAGAGGCCGATTAAAGATACTGATGGCAAAGGTGAGGATGTAAACACAGTGGTGTATGACATGCAGCGCATGTTATCCCAGGATGTGCGAGAGAATGAGTTGATTGTGGAAATGTAAAGTAGCTTTGCTTTATTGGAACAAGAACTGTGAGATGGAAGACTAAGAAATTTAAGAAATTCAAGCGTCAACTAAAAACTCAGCGATGACCTCGCCATCCTCTGAATTCGCCTGTCATGTATTTTCTGAGCGACTCGTTTCGTACCTACCTCGTACGTACCTTCCTCATTAATACTGTTTGTTTTTTGTCTCCTCGATTAAGCCTCCAGGTCTTGGGGAGTAGAAACTGCCTGCTCCCTGGGCACCAAGCCCTGGGCTGGGTACCTAACTGGCGTTCCGTAGTTATTCGTGGGTTTCAGGATTAGTCACAACATCATGCAAAGTCAGTCACTTTTTCTTCTTTGCTTCACTCTCTTGGATGCAGTTGCAGTAATTAATTCAGTCAGGTCAGGCCAGGACTCTGGCAGACCGGGAAATGGAAATTAAGAGACTGACTTGAGAAATATGGAGAAAATCATCAGTAGAATTTAGTGACAGACTGGATAGAGTATGACAGAAACTCAGGTGCCATTTTGGAAAATGCCAAAAGCATCGTTGAGGGCAAAATCACCTAAGCAGGTGCCTTTATGCAATCAGGCAGTGCCATGAAAGATCTCGTTATCACAGGAGGCTTTTTCTCCCTCTCCTTCCTGGCATGCAAATACTGTCAAGCTACATTAGCACCAGAAGGAGTTAGATTGCAGTGACCTTTACTAATCCACTGCATTTATGTTTGTACTTTTCTCGCAATAAATGTAACATTACAGTTATTAATGTCAGCTTTTTCTTTGGAAACAGTGGTGAACTCATTAAGAGTACTGCCAGGTGTTGCCCACCCCAGGTGTGAACCTAGTGGTTTGTGAGATGTAAGTAACTCTTTATGGAAAATTTGCAGTCTAACGAATTAGCAACCGCCTACAAAGGCAAACTAGTTTTCTGTGATTAGCTTCATTACAACACTAGCTGCTTTGGTGCAGGTTGAATTGAAAAAGGAGCGTATGCCCCTCCTTTTAGGATATAAATCAGATTAGTATCTACCTTATTGCCCTCTGTTCCAAAGATAGCTGTCAGCCTTTGCACGAAAATGGAGAGAGAACCACAATAAACTGCACGCCAGGACACTTGGTGTGATTTTCCTCCCTTTCTCTGAGATGCACAGCAGTGATGCGGTTTGTCCAGCTACTATGATACTTGTCATACCCTCAACTTCTCCCATATTACTTCCTATTTAAAGGAATGGCATCTGGTGGTGGCAGAGAGACAAACAATACTCTCAGATCCTTGTTGGACAGCTGCTCAGTGGCTAGCAGCTGTTTTGAACTTCCTTTCCTGGTTCAGATGCTGTTTTCCACTTCTCTTTGTGTAATCTCTGAAACAAATTTCAACGTGATTATGATGGGGAAAAAAAGAAGCATTTTAGGATCTCAGAGTCCAGATGAGCCAGTCTGTTAGGCTACTGTGACTGCTGCTTGTTATTGCTTGATGCCGTCTTTAAAGACGTCCAGATCCTTGAATAGTCTGTGTATTCCCATGCGTATCATGATAACCCTGATGACAGAGGACCGCCCCCCATGGGTGATGGCGGTACAAAATATGTGGGACTCAAGAAATAGATGAGATTAATGCAGTTTACACTGGATAACAGTCATGTTTAACTTTTTCTGAAGCTAGAAATATGCAACATGCAATATGGAGACTGCATATTTGTACTTACTCGATGCTGCTGTGTGTATGGGTGTTAACTAATTATTTTGATGAAATATGGTTATGTCATGGAACTCAGCCTCCTAGCTGTAAGGTCTTGGGCAAGTGACTTAACCTCCCAGGGAAAACGGGAAATATTTTCAACCATGTAAGGTTGTGGTGAGTAATGCATGAGATACTATGTAATTATCTATCAATTAATATTGCCTATAGCATGTGTTCATAAATGCTGGTATCCCACTGTTTTAGTGAAGCATCAATCAATGCAATACACCTCCTGTTTTGGTTCTTCAGTAAACACACATTCATTTAAGATTAATTATGTGTTGTTGCTGTTCATTTGTAGACATCAGTCTTCTCCAGTGTCTTCCGTGTCCAGTATTCTCACTACCAGCAACACTATTCATGGAAAGTGCTCACTTCAAGGAGGAAGCCTGGCTGTGTAAACCACACATGTGCCCTCCTGCCATCACATCTGCATTTTGCCCACAATTTCTAGATAGATTTGTGAAGTTGAGGAAAGTCACTTTTTTTGGTACAGTTCAGTTTCCTCATCTGTGTCATATGAATGTAATAATAATTATTATAAAAGCCTCTTTGATATTGCAAATATCAATTTTGTATAAGAAGAGATGAAGAAGCAGTTTCACTAGACTTAACCCCTTGGAGGCAAGGGATGTCATTTTTTTTTTTTTTTTACTTAAAAAAAATCTTTTTGGCTTGTGTCAGGTCTTAGTTGTGGCATGCAGGATCTTTCGTTGCAGTGTGTGGGCTTTTCGTTGTGGCGCGTGGGCTTCTCTGTAGTTGTGGCACGCGGGTTTTCTCCTCTCTAGTTGTGGCACACAGGTTCCAGAGCACGTGGCCTCTGTAGTTTGCAGCACTCGGGCTCTAGTTGAGGCACGAGAGCTCAGTAGTTGTGGCTCGCAGGCTTAGTTGCCCAAGGTATGTGGGATCTTAGTTCCCTGACCAGGGATCGAACTGGCGTCCCCTGCATTGGAAGGCAGATTTCTTACCACTAGACCACCAGGGAAGTCTCAGAATGTCTGTCTTCATCACTTCATACTCATCCCTCAGGTCAGTGTACCTAGTAAGCGTTCAACAAACAATCATTGAGTGCATGGTGAGATGAAAGAGCCAGAGCCATTTTGAGCACAGATATTGAGGTAAACTTAACTAGGGGGGGCCTCATGGATAGATAATTTATAAGATTCTGCCCTGTATACTATAAACATCAATTCAGAAGAAATTAAAAATAGCAGGTTCAGGTTAATCTTGGTAGAATTGGCTTTAATTATCTTAAGCTGCTCCTAGAAAGAAATACCATGTTTTGTTTTGTCTTTTAATTCACAAAATAGTTGTCTATTTGCTATGGGCCATTGTTAGGTCATTTAATCCTCCTAGTAACCCTGTAAGGGAGGTACTATAACTATCCCCATTGTATAGAAGAGGAAATAAGGCATAGAAAGTTTAAACTCCTTGACCTCACTCATACAGCTGGTCGGCCCTGGCAGTTGGGCTCCAGAGTCCATTCTTACAACATCCTTGTGAGATAACATACTGCGTGGCTATACTCAATGGGTCGTTTTACGTGATGGGTGTGTACAGGAGGGGCAAGGTAGGGTGAGGAATAAAAATAATAATTTTTAAAACCATCGTCAGAGGAGACGAGGTGGTATTGCAATTGAGAGAAACCAAGAATTGGGGATTTACCGTAGGGAGTGAACTTCTGGGCACAAAGTAAGTTTGCTCTAATCTAGTCCCTGTCTACCCTGACACCTTCATCATGCACCCTCCTCCATTCCCACTGTGATTTATTCAGAACTGGTAGTGTCTTCTAAGGTAGCGTATGTCCTCTCTCACCTCCTTTTCTCTGTTTTTAATGATCCTTCTGCAGCCCCTACCCCATCCCCATCCTCACATGCTTTTGCACAAGACTGATCTCAAATACTACCTTCTCTGGGAGGGAATCCCACAGGGTCGGATAACTTCTTTCCCATGTTTCTCTCGCACTCTTTTGAAAACTTGATTATAACAGTTGTACTGGGTTGCCTAAAGAGCACTTGTCTCTGAAAGCTTCATATTGCTGAAAAAATAATTCGCCTTGAAAAAAGAAAAGGTGCTATGGTCTCTGTGGGGGTGAAGGTATTCTTTCTCCTGACTTAGGTTTTGAGACTTTCTGTGTTAATGAAGTTTGGTAGTTTCTTATAGTTTATCCACTCTTTCTCCATTCTATGTTCTCTCTAGTTACATTCAAAAGGAAATCTAAATTCTGAGGGGAAAAAAAAAAAGTATCACATTTACAAAATGTGTAAGGGATAGGGTTAGCTCCCAGTTGGATACACTTTAATGCAATATTCTTAGCAATAAAAAGCTAATACTTATTGACCACTTAAAATGTATCAAGCAGAAGCTGAGCACTGTGCATGGAAAATTATACTCATAAATGTATTAACAGTTGCTAACACTACCTGAAGTCAGGTAACTTGTCCAAAATCATATACCTGCTAAAGTATGGGACGGTTCAAACCCAGCCTGATCCCGGAACTCAGGCTCTTTATCATCTTACTACAGGGCCTTCAGCTCTACTTTTATCTTTAAATGGGGAAAAAAGGGGAAACATACCTAGTGTGAAATTCTGATCAGCATCATGACCAAAACAGGATGTGATGAAGGTCATAGGTGGTTTTTTCCCTCCGGGTGTGAGGGGGCAGGGTGTAGCTGATGGTTTTGGGAGGGAAGCCTACAAAGGAGAGGGCAGGAGACGGCAGTAGAGACCTTTACCAAGGGAGGGGCTACCTGAGCAGGGAGGAACAGAAGGACCCTCCAACCCTGCTGTGCAGAACTCTGTAAATACTGCTAGAGTCCAACTCTGTTTTCCCTTACACACAATAGACAGAAAGGAACAAATGAGGGGTTTGTGGGAGGTCTATGCGCCCTTATTTTTAGCATTTTATATGCATTCTATTAAGAGGGAAACTAAAGACATATCATTTGCAACAAATATTTAGGTTGTGTTCTCTGTGCTTTAAACATCACATAAAAAGCCCTTCTGTAAATAGGAGCTGCCTTTCTATAGTCAAATAAGGGCCAGTAGAGGCGATACGGCTAGATGAAGAATTAAGCAGTATCTCAGTCCTTTGCTCTTCTAATCCCTGGGTAGAAAAATCATTAATACATTCTTCAGAAGCTTTTTTCTGTTGTTCTAAAGTTGACGTCTCATTTTAGACATATTGTACTTGGTAATTGCAGAACTGGGTGATGGAGGTAAGAAGTCAGTTCAGATCACACGACAGCTTATCCATGGCAAGGTTGCCCGTTAACCTGTCAGACGAAGATGCAAATGTTTCATCAAGAGAGTGTAGAGGTTTCTTTTCACATGAATATATAGTAAAAGAGCGGAATTTCTGTTTTAAAGAACAGTTGATCGAAGTTCTCTACTTCTCTCGCCATCCAAGGCAGAGACCTATCCTGGATACATTCTCAGGAGTGACGCCTGTGTGTTTGAGGCTTCTTTACCTCACCACAAACTTGGGTCTACGTGACAGCAGTGGGTTTCCATAAATCAATGAGCTGAAGCGCCATTTTCTTTAAACTCTTTGAGAAATGTCCCTATAAATCTCCCCCCTTCCCTGCTGAGTAGAAAGGAACAGGACAGTAAGAAAAAAAGAGTTCTGCTAGTTCAAGCAGCAGGGTCAGCAAGTGCCCAATTGTAATGGATTTTTTTAAGCATCTTTACAATGGTACCCATTGCTCATCCTGTGCATCAGTAGTTGAGAAATAGGGCAATTATTAGTTGAACAGAAAGGGTCCTGGGACTCTGAATGCACAGAGATTGTCATTTTCTAGGCATTCAAGCCTATCCTGTTGTCCTCAGTCCTTCAAGGTTACCACTACTTTGCTTCAGTATTTATACTTGATTTTTTGTGACAAATGAACATGAGACCATTAATGGATCCTGTGATGCCCACTTTGTTTTTAGCTCTTTTCCCTACTTGTCTCTCAGGGGATCACCCACATGGCATGGAATTGTCTGTTCCGGGGTAAAGGCGATGGGGGATGGAACAGCATGAAGACTGATTTGGATTCAGTGGGAAAATAGTTTTAGAGATGAGATGCATATGTATCCTCTAATCAGAGTCTGTGAAAACTGAGAAAAAGTTGTTTAAAGACGTGATGCATTTTTTGTTTATTATTAAAGAAAACTTTTTGCTGTATTTTTATTTATAATACCTGTTTTCTTGATGAAGCTAGACTAATTATATAGCTTTTCCTTTAATAATAAAGGGTAGTATATATCAAAATGAGCAATTTGATTAGATGTCATTTATGTACAAGATAATCCTATTAAAACGCTCATTTATATAATGTTTCAACATTCATGCAGAATACTAATTACTCTACCATCCAATTAATATTGCAGATTATCTTATTTGAAATAAAAGAGAGTATTGAAAATAAACAGATAAATAATGTTTCATGCCTTGCCGAGCTCTTACTTAGCATTTTTAAAGCAAATTGTATTAAGCCTTCCAAAGGTGTTGGTCTCCCATCTAAGTAAGATAATCTATAAAAGTAAGACGTTTGTTCAGAATGTTGTCTTTATTCCTTCCGTCCCTAGGATATTCTTTACGGCAAAATTGCTGCAATGAGTGATTTTTCATTAATAGTATATGATGTATTCTAAAGCGTAGGATGGAATTAGTGGTTAAGTATGCAGAAAGGTAGAGTAGTATGTGATGTTTGTTTCCAATTTGTTCTTTTCCAGCACAGCAGGGCACTAATAATAGGGCAGGGAAAGGCTACAATGACTTCTCAAGGTAGCTTCCAACTCTTGTTTTCTACTTGCTGTGATACAAGGTGGCAAGGCAATCCAAACGCAAGGGAGTAATTCTGAACCAAAGATAATGTGTCCATTCCACACAGGTGTATAGTTGAAATTGGCAGTCTTTATGACCTACTCTGTCTTTTGGCAAAACCCTTACTACTCTTGAGCTAATTTTCCTGTAGTTGGTCTTTACTATGACTCTAGACTACAAAGAGCCGCTGGGTAATTCTTAATTGTCCTCAAGCTAATTGTGCATGAAAGTCATGGCGGAAGAGTGTGCCTGGCTGGCGTCCCCATGGTTGTTTCTTCCAATTATTATTTTGAGATGAGTCCATTGTATGACCTTAGAGAGAACAGGAAACTTCTGGAGCTGCATCCATTCATTTATCATAACCAGTGACTGTTCTGAGGACACAGTGGCCTCACAGATCTTATATTCTGGTGAGGGGGATGGAAAATAAATAAGCATATGAATGTTTAAATCAGATCATTACAAGTTGCCACTGGCGCCCTGAAGGAAATAAACTCACTGCTCTGAGAGAAAATAAAAAGGGTGGATCTGTTTTAGATGGTGTGTTTCAGGAAAGTATCAACTGGAAACATGTAAGTGCAGGAATAGTGAGATCAAAACTGTGACGTGATAATACTGGATCAACTATCTGTACAGTTAGTTGTAAGATTGATAGGAGGTCATAGTTGTGGAAGGACATTAAAAATTGAAAACGAAATGTAAATGTACAATGTTGTGAATATTAAGAGGGGATAGAAAGATGGCTTTCCTTCGCTGCTACTCAGAGGACTATATGTCTATGACCAACCTTAGCCTGCTGCTAGGGTAAGAAAGGAAATGGGACAGGCTTGAAGAAGTGCCTGCAAATCCAGGAACTTTGTTTGATAAAGCAGGTTAGCATGATACAATACCACTTAAAGCCTAGCTCTATTATTGTAGTTGATAAAGTCATTTCATTGAATGATACTTCTTAATATGCTAAAATCCATTGTAATATAAACACATGTAATTTTTCATATTCCTGAAGTTTATCAGTTATTTAAGTTTTTAAAGATTTAATAAACACGAATATAGAAAGCCGAGCAGAGGCACAAAAACATTTTTCTCTAACAGCAGGGCCCATTTAATTCAATCTTAGAATACATGATTTATCCTTAAAGAGAATACTGTTAGAAAAAAAATGAAAACATTGTTCATGGCCATATGTTATTGTAAAACAGCGTATTTGAATATTTTAAAGACACTAAATTTTGTCCAAATCGAACTAGGCTTTTTTCCTTTGTTGACAGTATGAAGCATATGCTGGGAATATGAGCTGTAATTAAGCAGTAAGACACAACAGGGTGTGTGTGTTGTGCTGGGAACGGGCCATGTACTGGGTGTTTAAAATGTGTGGCCAAAAAGAGAGACGCCCACAGCGACCGTGGTGATGGCAGAATTCCAACCCAACCTATGAGCATATGCCTTTCCGCATGCTTTTGCCGTATTAACATGCCCTTATTATGAATCATGTTACTTTATCCTATAACACCATTTTAAATCATTATACTTTTGGCCAAAACAAGAAAAATGCAAACTCCACAATGAGACCTTTTCTTTTCCTTGATACATAAAGGGTTTGGTTGACATCATCTCCTATGTGTTTAAGGTTTGCTTCAGTTGGGGATATTCCTTCTGTACTAAATACCGAAGTAGACAACAGGAAAGACAGAGGTGATTTGAACCCAACAGGGAGGTGCTAACTCAGAGCTAAACCTTGAACAAACCTTGCAATTGAAAACTGAAGTCATTTGTTTTGCCTCTCCAATTTCAGGAAATAGGTTTGACCCTCTGAAGTCCTTAAAAAAGAGAAGCATAAATCTTGTTCCAAGGACCCCTTGAGCTTTACAAAATGGTGTATAAAGTCAGAGAACAAAGCGAATTTCAAATTCACCATTTTCTGGTTACATTTAGGAGTATGTTTTGAGAAGTGGACATAAAGTGGTGTCACCTTTTACTCTAACAATGCAGTGTTGATTTTAGGAGTTGGAACATGTCATAGGCAAATTACTTGTCTTTCAACCAGCTTCTTTAAAAATGCACTGTGGCAAGGGAGACATTGAGAAAGAGAAGGGAGACTTTTTGAGATGAGAAGCCAAGGAACGCCTTGCAGGTATAAGGCACCACTATCACTCTCACAGGATAGATGTGTGTCTCTCTAATACATAAATTCCAACCAGGAATGATGGTGCAAGGAATAGAGTACATATACTTTGTAATAAAACTAGATCTAGTCTGGGTTGCAGAGTATTTTTGTAAATTATATACCTTTGTTGGATTGGGAATGACCAAACTTAAATGAGACAGTATTTGTAACCATGTACAAATTGAAATGCCAATACCCATTGAAACTGAATGAACAATAACTCTGATATGACCTGGTCTGTGAAACTTGAGTTAAAAACTTTTTGTAGAACTTGTTGAATTTGGGGGATCTGTTCTAAAAAGAGAAAGAGAAAAGAAACAGAGGAAAAGATCACGCTGTATCTGAAATGTGTATTCCACTATATTGAATTTTCTAGAATATTTTCACACATTTAATAAAAAGGCTCTTATATTTTCATAGTTTAAGGTCTTAGATTTTTAAATGCAAATTATATCTTATCTGCAACATATAAAATTTACACAGATGTAAGTAAAGAACAATTCCTTTTCTCAAGAAGCTTAAAATTTAGGAAAATGGATTAGAAGATTCACAGGGGATTGTGATACAAGGAGGGAATAGGTAAGTGTCATAAGAAACAGAGACAAGACTTCAAAGGAGGGAATTTTTACTTCGTTTTGGAGACGGTCCTTTGGAGAGGGCTATAGTTGAGGTAGTAATTCAGGTGTGGATGGGCCATGACTAAACAGGGGAGAGGTAACCTGGGCAAAGTGATCAGATAACATTTGGTAGAGTAGAGTGACTACAGGGTAAGTAGTACCTAGGTCCAGTTTGCCTTAAAAATTGGTGGCTGGGAGGGTGGAATGTTCCAGAAGAAAGGCTTTCATGATCATTGCTTCTGATCACCTCCTTTTCAGAGGAAAACTTTCAGTGCTCCTAGAATTGTTGGTGGCTGAAAGATACACACTTAGAATGAGCCCAGGCCTGAAAGCCAATTTGCTGACTTCAGGGTCCACTGCTTTTTTCATATTATAAACTGATTTGAAAGGCAGAACAAAGATGTATTTTATTTTAGCAGAAGTGGAAACCTGTGAAGGACTCTGTGTGAGGTGGGATGAGAGAAGCACTCAAGGGATATTCTTCAACAGCTGTGTGTGGGAAGGATGGAGCGCTTCTGTCAGACTGCGTCCATCAGTGCAAAAGGCAATCAGATTTATTCATGGAGATAGAAACATAATGGGTTAATAAGGGGACATTTTGAGTATTTGAGGTGCACTTTTTAATGTAGATCATGAAATAGTGGAAGGTACTTTCCATACCCGAGGAATCAACGATACACTCCACCAGAGAATCTTAATTTTCTCAGGCTTGGAGAAAACCTCCCCACACATATGTATCTCTGTCTCCTTTCTCAAATGTTGCTCATGGTCTTGAGAAAGATAATATATGCATCAAAAGAGATAAATGATCAGGCAGAAATGGAGAAATAAGAAGATATGTTTATGCTTAGATCTCTTATTTTTTAACTAAAAAATGAAAATTAGTCATTAGTAGAGGGAATAAAATAGTTAACAATCGTGAATACCTGTAAAGCCAAAAGAAAGTCCAGACTGTTAGATTTGGACTTAAAATCAATAAGCTACATCTGGCTTATGAGAAAACAAAACCTCTTGGATAGGGTTCCTTTAAAGAGCTCTACCTTCTGGTGACGGCATCCACGTCATAGTTGTTCTAAGTGACATGGTCCTTTGATAAAGCGAAGACGCTGCTAGAGAAATTTGTGTTGTGGGTGAGAGCCTGAGTGGTCAGGCTCCTGAACTTCTCTCAGAGGGCCAGGCGTGTGTTAGTTACCTGCCTCCTTCCTCCCCACGGTTGGCTTCTGCCTGGGGAATAACAGGTGTGCGTGCCCAGTAACGGGACTCCCTTCCCTTTCTTTGTAGTGTTGCGGTATTCTTGGTTGAAGACATCACAGGAGGAGTTCTATAGCTTTTATGGGCAGGAAGCCCATGCACATAAGCAAATAATTAAGGAGACAAACTGAGGTGAAAGTAATTTGAGGTGAATAAGCTGAAAAAAGGAAAGTTCAGGTTTTGCAAAATAGTTCCTTTTAATGGGGCAGATAAGTAGGTCTATCGTTATTGAGATGTTGTTCCTGTCCCACATTTGCTTTTATTCTACTATTGCAGACTGGAAAATAAAATTTCCTCGGGAAAATAAGGGAAGATTGTTTGTTCTTTATTCACCATAATTGAGCCTGAAGATTTCAAGTAACACTGCTCAGATGGAAAATGCCACGGAAAACAAAATGCGGGTCTAGTTCAAGTAGCAGATGTGAAGCGTTTGCTAAGCAAAATGTACCTTTCAAATATAGTTGAAAACATCAACAGGAAGACAGGAATGGTTCATCACATTTCTTTATCTTTTATATTATTTCAGATTTGTCTAATTAGCACAGGGATTAGAGACCTATTACTTAGACTTGTAAACATGAATTTATTTGAAGAAGATTAAAACAATGTATCTTATAACATAATTTAGGGGCATTTTTGTGATGGCATGGGTAATTTCATAGAATTCTTTGTTAACAATGGAACTCAAGTTGCTCAAGTACAAATGGAGGAAAGTTTAGAGGGGACTTGGCTCAGACAATGAGAAGGACATTCAGACAATGCATTGTAATGATGACAATAGCCAGTGTTTATTAGTGGTTACAAGGCGCCTGGCATCCTACTGATGCTTCACATGCATCTTTCGACTGGGCATAGCCTGAAGTTAAGGTTATACTTTTTTTTTTTTTTTTTTTTGCTGCATCTGGCAATCCCACTCATATTAGAAATAAGAAAATTCAAGTTAAAGCACACTCCCCAAATCACAGAGTTGTTAAGAAGTAAGCTGGGCCTGGAACCAAGATCTTTTTTCTTTACTTCAGAGCCTATATTTTAACTTCTATGCTCTAATTTAGCATGCTCTAATGAAACAACCCAAAAGTTCAATAGGCAGAAAGACTTAATGACACAAACAATAGATGGAATTTATCTGATTGACAATGACTCTCGAATAGTGTTAGAATGAAGAAAAGTGTCTTTTTTCTTTGAATTTATATTTGACATATTTCTTGTGTCTTTGTAGGAGGGTAAGTTTCTCTTCAACTTGATTTGAATAGACACTGAATAAGCACAGCTGTTTAACTTTGGCACAAACAGGAACGTATGTAAAGTTTCCAAAGAGAATGAGCAGAAACCCTTTTTGAGAGAAATGGAGAAATAGGAATAGACTTCTACAGATATTATAAAGAAAAAAATACATTCTTACTGTAAATCCCACTAGATTGAGTATCTGTATATAAAAGAAATTATTAATAATGTTATTCATTATGTGCCAGCAGCACACCATCAGTTTGGGAGTGAAAAGGGCGGGGATAAAGTATGATTACTGCCCCCGTGAAACTCCAGAGAATTACACACGTGAGACGGAATAGGGCATGAGATAGCAGAGGGGTAGGATGATGGCCTTCAGAGCCAGACAGTCTGATATAATTTCCTGCTCTATCACTCACTAGCAGTACGTCTCTATGATCAGTTTCCTCATCTGTCAAATAGGCATCATCATAATACTACTAGTTCTGTTGGGAAATACAATTTAAAAAATCTATCAATCCAGAAAATCCTCTCCACGAAGGTAGAAGAGAAGGAAAACCGTTTTATTATCAGACAACAATTAAACCAGAACCCCCCCACCGCAGGCAATCCACTAGAGAATACAAAGACAGAACGGAATCTCAGCATTTTATAAAACCAAGCAGATACAACTCATTACATACAGGTGCTCAAGACTGACAATAAGTAGTCCTCACATAGGAGGGCTTGATAGCACCATTAGTCACACGTCGTTCAATCCAAACTTACCTGGTCATTGGAGTTGACGTGTGTTTGGTTAGTTGGCTTTCTCTAAAGGATAGGTAAACTTTTCATATTTTTACAGCACGGGGTAGTTCTGCAGCTTGGAACAGGGTGCCCTCTGAAGCTAGGCCCCTGCACTCCCACAGAGACTGGAGCACAGGGCAGCCATCTTCCTTCACGAATGCATTTCAAAGAGATGGTCCCCAAGTCCTTGAAAAAGACATTTCTGCCTCCCAAAGCTGGAATAAGGATTATTGAGCTTTTAAAAAATTTTATATACAGCTCAACCGAGGAGACCAAAAACTTAGAATTACAAGTTTTCTAAAGTAAATGCTCTGCAAGAAGGAAGGCGAAGAGTCTGTTCCCTTACTTTCAACAGGGAGAATTAAGCCTCTTATTTTTAATTTGCGTCTGCCCTTACACTTAACAGAAATGGAACGTCCTTAGGACAGTGAGTGAAATCTCTTAAATGTTGTAAAATATTATTGCTATTATTATTACCATTACCGTTTATACATATAAAATCAATGGTAGTGTAATCAGTTGGTTATATATGTCCGTATAGTCATTGATACATACTGAATAGAGAGATAAAGCCCCCCCAAAAGACATGGTTGTCGGAATCATCAGAAAGATGTTAATTTATAGAGTGCGGACAGGCATATGACAGAAGGGGGTGTGGAATTTTCAAACGTGGTTGAAAACATTAATATCTGCCAGGAGGTTAGATTCAAAGAATATAAATAAATGGGTCTGACCTAATGGAAAGACTATGTCTGGGGACGGTGAGAGCAATAACGTTGAGAAATTCTGGGAAGAGATATTTATGGAAATCTTTTAATAAGAAACTTAGATCTGATGAAATGAGAAGGTACCATCCAGGGGGTGGCGGAGGAGGGGAGTCACGTGCTCAGTCTTTCAGCGACGTGCGTGTAAAACGAAATTTCATGAAAGCAAGATATCAACCCTCATGTCAGGTGTAACGTGTGAACTAAGTGAGGTCCTGGTCAGGATGGTGACAGAGGAAGTGGGGTGGAAGTAAAAATGCCTTCGGTGTCAGCCAATGCCAGGTCTAGCAAGCATAGTGCTCGTCCTAGATAACTTACTGACTTAAAAACAACAACAACAAAACCCCACCAAAAATAGTCAAATATGAAAACAAATTCATGTTTCATAGGCCCTGGGAAAAAGAATTTTCAGCAGAGTACAGAAATTAAAAGCATTCCTTTCTTTAATTTTGTAATTCTTTACTGTGGAATATCTCAGAATGTCACTTCTGTTTTAAATCACAGAATGGATAACTGAGCAAGGAAACATGATTTGGATTATAAAATTCTTGCTTTAATACAAATTCCTTAAACAGTGCGGGGGAGAAAAAGGAAGGAAGGAATTGGAATGACAGAAGCATGTTCAGCCTATAAGACAACCTCAGGAGTCATAGCTTCAGAAAAAAATATTCAGTAACAACGAATGGCATCCCCTCATGTTCAAGGACGAGTTGCGCTGAAGATGAAAAGAGGAATCGGACAAAAGCTACAAAAGGAAGAGCAAAACCGGTTATCAGAGACTCTCACTGGATGTATTGAATCGATTGATTAATTTAATGGAAGAAATATTAAATTTATAAATGTAAGCACAGTCGGTCCTCCCTAACCACAAATGCTGAGAACCAAAAGCACCATGCCAGTTTATTTAAGGGGCTTGAGCGTTCAAGGATCTTGGTATCCATGGGGGTTCTGGAACCTGTCCCCTGCGGATACCGAGGGACGACTGTATAAAGTCTGCCTCGCTGATTCCCAGGGGTCCATCACAAAGCCTCCCTCCCCTTCTCTAAAACTGGCACGTGAGACTCTAGATACCGTTGTTGAAATGAAGAACAGTGAGATGAGGAGAGGGGAGTTCTTATGACTCACGAAACCCTTTTATTTGTTCACAACGTGAGTCTGCAGTCGCTTTGAAGACAAAAAATTGTGGGTTTTAGTCATTGTTTTACCTCGGGGCTCAACACTTGGTCTGGTGTCGGGTCTCCATAAAGGGTTGTTAAACTGAGCTGTACAGTTGAAGTCATGGTGTAAGAAGCTTGTTCATTTCTGAGACTTACGGCTCGGGAAGGAGTTCTAGGGAAGCAAAGGTGGTTTGGTGAGGCTCCCAAGCAACACCAAGGGCAAAATGGATATGTAATGGGTTAGAGCTACGTGGTTACTCGTGTTCCTACCAAAGAGTGCAGCAGAAAGTGAGGAGAATCCAAGAAAACTCAGAGTGGCGTTGATACAAAATTAGGATTTGTATGCAATACTCAAGAGAAGGTCAAAAGAAGGAAGAAGTTTGCTTTGAAAAACTGTAGTATCACCTTTACCCCAGTCAACTCTCTGTTGGCAAATTTAAGGGAATTTCTCCAGTCACTCTTGCCAGCAAGAATTGTAGGCACCTCATTAAGCTGCCTCTAAATTGTATTGTATGAATATTTTATGAGGCAATTTTGTCCATCTAATCATCCCTTTGGGATTGACTAAAGAGAAGAGAAGGATTGGTTCCTTGCAGATATCTGCACTATTTGTTGTTGTTGTTTTTGTTGTGGTTTTAGAGGAACTTTTCCTCTACAGAATTGGATTTCATTATCCTAAGGACATTCATGCTTTATTCAGAATTTCTGCCTATTTGAATTGGCAAATCCAGTATCTAACAATGAAATCTCAGTGGAATAGTCCCTTTTTATGTTGTCAAAAATTTTTTTCTTTCCGTCATAGACAGAAAAAAAATGTCATGATGCCTAAGTGCCATAGGCTTTGGCAGATGATCCATCCCATACGGAAAAGTTCAGACTCTTAAATTTTTTATAAGGATCTGTCGTCCTTGCTAAGGAGAGTGAGAGTCTTCAACAAGAGCTGTATGGTCAATATTCCAGGTGGCATTTCTTTTCCAATTTTAATAACCCTGTGAAGCCCTTTAGTTAGTTCTCTTTGTTTAGGGTTAGTGGTATAATTTCATATCTAAAAATCAGAAAGAAAACAAAGCAAGAAAAGGGGAAAGGCAGATGCAGCAACTGTATTATCTGGTAGTATTGAGAGAAATTAAATAAGAAGAAAAAGAAGAGAAAACTTCTTTTTTTCCAAAAAACATTGTTTTAATTCTAATACAAAGTCAAATTCCTCCCGTTATTAACCATAGACCTAGTCTAATATTCTAAAGCACCGAACATTTTTCTGAATGGGCATGTTTCCTTGATTTATATTGTAAGAGCCATTTTCCTTGAGATTTCTATTGTAACTTACAGTGATTTTAACCTTTTGGTGAACGGTTTTGCTTTACATTTTGGAAATTAAAACTGAGGAAGGAATGGTCTCATGTACTCAGTTGTCTAAAACTCCTCTGAATTATGTTACTTTCCTGGATCTGTCATTTCAAAGAATTGTTCAGAAATCACAACATGTGCAGTGGAGGGTAAATGGAGTGAAAGATCTAAATCTGTCAAGGATCTGATAATGTTTAGCAAGGAAAAGAGAAGGCTTTGGGACAACTTGATAAGTAAGTTAAAATATGTGACGGGTTATCACTTAGAAGAAATACTCTTTCACTGGAGCACAGAGCGCAGAGCAGCGTTCGTATAGTACAGGTAGGCACATTTAGCAAGAGTATACTGAAGAATAAACTTAATAATTTTGAATACACACAACTGTAATGAATATACTCCGGAAATAGTTCTCTATCCACAGCAGCTGTTAGAACAGAGATATTTTCCATAAAAAGCTTACAACATTTGAAGAGAGGTTAGTATGTGTAAAATTTTAAATTCATTTTTAATGAAATATAAGTAATATTACTTTTAATAATACAGTACAAAGTAATTTATTATATATATATATATTTGATTATAGGATATTAGAGCTTATAACCATGTTTTGATAATTCAAATATAAACATATAGGTAGATATATATTTGTTTACTAAATTATCATTTACAATTACCTCAATATTCTATATGCTATATAGAATGTCATCATTATTTCAAGTTATAATCTTTTTCTTCTTCTTGAGGACCTCTCTGGCAACTGTTGGCCACATGAAAGGTAGTGACTCAATCTCTACGAAAACTTGCTTTTCTCACCAGCAGGTATTTTTAGGCTGTATTTGCCTTACTTTCTGTCTCTTGCCCATGAAGATATACCTTGAGCCAATTTGTTTATATCATCATGAACTTCTAACAAATACTAAAAGAAAAATAAAATTAATAGGGTCAGAAATCTCTTCTGGAGTGTCTAAAAGTATATTTTTATCTGTTAAGTATATGATTTTGTTGTTGTTAGATATCTCATATTTCTGGAGTGTTTCTACATGAAACAGGCAGTCCTTCTGTATTTTGTATTTTCTGAGTATACAGTGTGATATTTCCATGCTGTTTGCATGGATGTAAACTCAGAACTAAAAGAAAAAAAAAAAAACAGAGAATGCAAAAGTGCTGGATTAGATTCTAACCATTTCATAGTCTGATGCATCATTGAAGTCTGAGCCTAACAACCTACCATAATTCCCTCCCATGACATGTGTGAAACCTGGTTGATATAACCTTCCTGGCTAGAGAGTCAAAGAACTTTGTGAAAAGACTGATTTCAGAAATTCATAAACCTACCGTTGGAGATATCCTCCCGTAAATATCACTTTATTCATCATGAATCTTTACTGACTTGACAGTTACAGGACACTCTGCCAGATGTTGAGAATCAAAGAGGTGTGTCTATCATTTCCTGCCACCCCAAGGTTTACAAGTTCAATATTATGGTTAATGATATGGAGAAGGAACTGGTTTGGGGTGGGCAGTGAGGGAGATAGTAAGTTACACTGAGGCTTATTTGAGCTTTAAAGCAATGGCAGTACAATACAGGCTTAGGAGTCCTGATGGTAGAAGAAAAGTTAAGGTCTAGAGTTCATATTTGAGAGTCATTTAGATGAAACTGGAGAAAAAAATGGCGAACAAAATATAAGGGCTGTCCCTTTCTAGGGCTGACAGGGGGATGAATGTAGCTTGTGGGGGAAGAAAGAACCAAGATCAGGACTGGGTGGATTCAACCCCAGCTGAAATATTGCATCTCTTAAGCAAGTCTACAAGATGCCAATTTATTGAGAACTAAGCCCCGCTACCCTCCACATCGGCTGTCCCTGAACCGTTATGGCCCACTTCAAGTCTATTGATGAAGCTTTACTGTTTTATCTGGGAATCCTCTTTAGTTACCAGTCAGCTCATGGTGCCTCCCTCAAGTCACTGTAAATGTCTGATTCCTTCATCTTCAGAGGGCATCTAGAAAGGCAACTCCTTTCTCAAAAGCAAATACCTCGATGTATGCATCACTTCCCCACGATGCACAAAACCCACTGTTCAAACTCTAGAAGAAAATCTGAAAAAAACACCCTCACTCAGGCATAAATGAGTTTGGCTGCTTATTTATTTGTGTGACCTGCTGTGCTTAAGAGCCCACTAAGCCTTAAGGGAAATGTTACACTTATCATTTATATGATTTGACATTTCCCAACACAAAGAAAAATAACAGTATATTTAGAGTTTTGAAAAGTAATGATATATTCTGAGTATTTATATGGGTAAACAAAAAATAGATAATTACATATTTATGTAAATACTGAGAAATATAGTAAGCTAAAACTATATGATGAAAAGAAATCTTAGAAACCTGATTGGGCCTCCCTGGTGGCGCAAGTGGTTGAGAGTCCGCCTGCCGATGCAGGGGATACGGGTTCGTGCCCCGGTCTGGGAGGATCCCATATGCCGCGGAGCAGCTGGGCCCGTGAGCCATGGCCGCTGAGCCTGCGCGTCCGGAGCCTGCGCGTCCGGAGCCTGTGCTCCGCAACGGGGGAGGCCACGACAGTGAGAGGCCCGCATACCGCAAAAAAAAAAAAAAAAAAAAAAAAAAGAAACCTGATTGATAGCTATATATAGTAAATTATTAAATAACTTGTGTGCTTATGTGAGTTTTATTTCTTTTTTTATACATTTGTTTATTTTAATTTTGGCTGCATTGGGTCTTCATTGTTGCGTGCAGGCTTTCTCTAGTTGCGGCAACCAGGGTCTACTCTTCGTTGTGGTGCGCAGGCTTCTCATTGCAGTGGCTTCTCTTGTTGTGGAGCATGGGCTCTAGGTGTGCGGGCTTCAGTAGTTATGGCATGTGGGCTCAGTAGTTGGGGCTCGCAGGCTGTAGAGTGCAGGCTCAGTAGTTGTGGCTCGCGGGCTCTAGAGCGCAGGCTCAGTAGTTGTGGCTTGCAGGCTCTAGAATGCAGGCTCAGTAGTTGTGGCACATGAGCTCAGTAGTTGTGGTTCACAGGCTCTAGAGTACAGACTCAATAGTTGTGGCACGTGGGCTCAGTAGTTGTGGCTTGCAGGCTCTAGAGTGCAGGCTCAGTAGTTGTGGCACATGGGCTCAGTAGTTGTGGCTTGCAGGCTCTAGAATGCAGGCTCAGTAGTTGTGGCATGCGGGCTCAGTAGTTGTGGCTCACAGGCTCTAGAGTGCAGGCTCAGTAGTTGTGGCACACGGGCTCAGTAGTTGTGGCTCGCAGGCTCTAGAGTGCAGGCTCAGTAGTTGTGGCTCACAGGCTCTAGAGTGCAGGCTCAGGGCTTAGTTGCTCCGTGGCATGTGGGGTCTTCCCGGACCAGGGCATGAACCCATGTCCCCTGCATTGACAGGCGGATTCTTAACCACTGCGCCACCAGGGAAGCCCTCATGTGAGTTTTAGTAGAGGTTTTTGTGATTTGAAAAACTGTTCATCTTGCTTAGGTTTATTTACTTTATTTTATCCAAGACTTTATGGCAAAAAACACGAGAAAATAGGATTTCGCATATAGTAAAAACCCATTTTCTCATAAATCAGTGCACTCCAGATTTAGCCATGGGTCTAATCCAATCCCCCCTCCATGATAAGGTAAATTTTGCAAACCTTAATACAGAAAATGTCTGCATTATCTTTATCTTTTATTTATTTTATTGTCCTAATCCACAACTCGCCCTATTGGAGTTATGATCAAATTTTTCATCTCAACCTTTATGAAAAATCAATAGCAGGAACTCAGACAGACAGAATTTAAATTGGTGTCTAGAGAAATTCCTCAGCACTCTCCTCTCTCATTATAGAAGAGGCCAGAGTTGTGGTTCCAGAGAGTATCTACCATTTATAGGCCAATTTTCAGTGAGGTGATTCCAATCGTAAATCTTAGTGAGGAAACTATGGTGTTGGATACTGTAGGTGTTCCATTAATTGAGAGGAACTTTGGGTCTGGCATGATACTATATAAACCCAAGGGCCTTCTTGCTATCCTATGTTTGGGTGCACTTAGCTATAAAAACCTGCACTGATTTAACTCCGGCCATTGCAACTGGGATTTCCAGATGCTAAGTGCTAATGCATGATTTCAAAGTATGCGATTTCCTAGTTCCTTTTGGGTGGCAAAGCTTTTGTCTCCAAGCTACAAACATCAAGGTTGCTTGAAGGTTGAATTGAGATTCAACCACGTGATGTAAATCTCTGTGGTTGGGTTATGCTCCATGAAGAAGCCTGTGGTCTCTTAACTTCTACTTGCACGCTTTGATAACTGTTCCTTTAGAGACTAAAAACAGAAAGTTGCTTAATTTTAGTTGATCCAACATTTCTAAAAGATTAAACTATTTCAGCTTAAATTGAATCATTGGTGGGGATAGAGGACATTTTAATAGTTTGTACTCTCTTTCATGATGACTATTAAGTCCTAGAAACCCCAGTATTCTATATAAATTTTCAGAAGTTAATTTTGTAGTAATAATTTGAGTTGACCAATTATATTCTTAATAAAATATGTCACATCAAAGTATCCCAAAACGCTATGTAATTTTGATGCACATCTTCCTTTTTTCATAAGGACATATAATTTTCTTTATGGAAAACTCATTATCTGATGCTGCACAAATCAAAAAGTATGAAAAACAAAAATGCCACTCCAAGCTCCAAATTGAAGAATCTTTTTTTTTTTTTTCCAGTAATAGATCAGTCAGTAAGAACAGGAGATGAAGGATACTTGAAGCTTTCCTTGATATATAATTCTTTTTGAATTGCATCATTCCAATGTGTTTATGTGCCTTTCCTGTCACATTATGAAGTATAATGCAACTCTAGAAAGATTGGCAAAGAAGAAACATTAAGTCCCAGAAATTAATTTCCTCAGTGGTCCCTGAAAAACTTCATTAGCCTAGAGGGTTAATTTTACAGTTTTAGTGCGATCTTTGTTTATCATCTCTTGGTTACGGGAAAGGGGTAGAGTTATTAGCTATTAAATTACCCATGAAAATTTGACACTCTTCTAGACCAAACAAACCCTGGGGCTTGCTGATGTTCCCAGTGTGAAACATCTGTGGCTTCAGCTAGAAAGAACTTAGCATTGTCTAATTAGATTTCTAAGATCTATAAGGTTCAAATACTGTGTTATTAGAAACCTGAGAATTAGCATAAAAGTTTAAATTCTCACTTATTAAAGTTTATTTAAAGCATCCTTAATAAGAACTGTATTTTTTACAAGGGTGATTGATTTCTAATCCATTCAAATCAGCCAAGAAACACCTATGATTGCAAGATTGGTCTTAGATAACATGCCTGGCATAAATATTTATAAAACTGTTCTAAAACATTTGAAACAACTTTGACGATGATTAGGAAGTCTTGCAGAAATGTTTAAACCTAGCATTTTCTCCAAACCATTGAATCACAGATATATTATGTTCTGGCTAAAGATGTTGATGGGTCTCTGATTCTTGATTACCTGAGGAATAAAAGACAGACAACATCAACTTTAAAATGACTGGCATTACAAACTTCCTGCATCTGATTTCTCCCTGTATCTTTAACTACAGCAAACACTCAAGAGAAATACAGGTCTAGGCTAGGGGATTTGTAAAGCTATTGAACTCTCTGTTTCCTACTCCCCTTGGCATATTCTCCCAAAGAAACCAGCGGAATTGTCTCTCACATCTTTCCACAGAGGACATACTGGGATTAAAATGCCCTTTTGTTTTGCAACAGGGTGACAAGTTCAGAGAGGACTATGTGGGGTGTCCACTCCTTTTTCAGGATGCTAAACAAGGGAGCAGAGTGTCTTCTGCCAACTCGGCTACTGCCCACCATCCTAACCCTACATTTTTAGAGATTTATCTCATCCAAGTTGGCTCCAGGGGTTATGTTGACAAGAGGACCCTGTTGCCAGTATATAGGAGGGGTCTCCAAATAAGTAGAACCAGACCCACTACCAAACAGATGATGCAGATTTCACCTTACGGGGGGAACATGTTTATTCTTCCAACCTAGGAAAAAGACATTATGGCTTATTCTAGTGGATTTCAAGGACTCATATTTAATTGCTTCATCGCTCAACTTACAAAGTGTCTCTTCGTTATTTAAAATATGTGAAAGGCAAATTCAAGGACAGTGATTCTAGCAGATAATACATAACCCATTTATTATATGCCATATGTAAATAAGCCATATTTATACACACATATATATAATTACTCTATATTTAATACTTTTATTTTTAAAGGAAGGTAAATTTTCCTTGGCATTAATTTTTTGAATACCATCTAGATTTTTTTGGTTTGCATTGCTTTTGCCTTAATTGACAAAAATGGATATACAGATACATCAAAAATTAGAGAAACCTTATAAAACTTCAACTCAGTGCTAAAGACATGAGTTTACTTAAAGCATTTCAAAAACTTTTTTTCTTAAAACAATATAGATATATAGAGAGAGGATCTGAATATCAAGAGAAGCTTTGGAATCTGTAAGAAGAGGAATTCTTTCTTTTGTCAAATGACAACCAACCAACAAATGTTTATTAAGCCGTAAGGAATAGTAAGAAATGTATGATCATTGATCACTATACTGTAGGAAATTCCAGCCTAGTTAAGAGAGTGGCATAAACAAAGGGTAGCACAGAATGAGTGTGAAAGGGAGACAAAGACAATAACTACAATGAGAATTTTTGAGTGAGAATAATGATCTTGTATGAAGAGTAAATTCATGGAGAAGGTAAGGACATGCGTAGGATTTAGTGGACAGCAGCATCCAGAAAGGTCTTCCCAGGCAGAGTAAGAGCATTACAGGAAAGAAAGAAAGACAGGTAGGGAAGATAGATTTGAAGATGAAGAGCCACCTGACTTAAGGTGGCTGGTCAGTGCAGCTGGAGTGAAGAGTTCAGTTCTCCTACACCCCTCATGTGCCCTGCCCCACTGTCAGGATGTGGATTTGTTGCCTAGACCAGGGGTCCCCAGCCCCCAGCCCGCAGCCTGTTAGGAACAGGGCTGCACAGCAGGAGGTGAGTGGCGGGTGAGCGAGCGGAGCTTCATCTGCCGCTCCCCATTCTCCCCATTGCTCCCCATTGCTTCCCATTGCTCGCATTACTGCCTGAGACATCCCCCTCCCCCCACCCCCTGGTCCATGGAAAAACTGTCTTCCACCAAAGCAGTCCCTGGTGCCAAAAAGGTTGGGGACCGCTGGCCTAGATGTTTGTGAAGATTAAATCCCAACTGACTGGATAAGTCTGCTTGGTATGCCATAACACAATAGCACAGACAGGGTGGCTTAAGCAAAAGAAATGTATTTCCTCACAGTCTGGAGGCTGAAAGTTCAAGATCAAGGTACCCACAGGGTTGGTCTCTCTTCCTGGCTTGCTGTCAGCTGCCTTGCTGGGTCCTCACATGGCCTTTCCTCTGTGAATGCACACCCCTGGTATCTCTTCTGTGCTTATATGAACACCAGTCCTGTTGGATTAGGGCCCCATCCTTATGACCTCACTTAACCTTAATTACCTCTTTAAAATCCATATTTCCAAATACCTTAACGTTGAGAGTTAAGGCTTCAACATATGAATGTGGGTGAGAGGTGAGGTAGTGACACGATTTAGTCCATAACACTATGTTTGTCAATTTAGTTCCAGTTTCCCAAGGTTGGACTAGGATGTGATCTTAGGAAAAGTAGAACATTCTCATAGCCTTCCCATCTAAACCCTCCCTCCTGTTTCCCACAGTAGTCCTGGTTATACTTAGAACAGTGACTATGAGGAAAGGAACAACTGATTTGTTTACCACCAAAGTAAGTAATTAAAGGATAAGTCTTTGGAAATGTACCTTTCAAAAGAAAAGAGATGGTGAAAACAGATCAACTCTCCAGTAAAAACTGATATACTCGAATAAGAGAATCTGCCAAGAGTTAGAATTATAACCTTAGTTTCTTTCTCCTTAAAAAAAAAAAAAAATTCCTTTTTTTCCAATGTGATTCCATTCCAAGAAAATGGAGCAGCACACACCCCCTTAAAGGACCTCAACAGTGGAGGGAAAGATGTGTGTATTAGTGTCTTTTGAAAAACTTCCAAGCTCCTTTAAGTTGAACAGCAACAAAATATGACAATTCTATACTCTCCAGCATGGGGAGGAATACCCAGAAAGTATGACCCTTCGAATTTGAAATACAGATCTGTTTTTGACCTGAAAGCTTTCAGTCAAGCTTCTCTCTAATAGTTGTAAAAAGCCAAAAACCTTTTGGAAAAAAAAATTCAAGGTAATGAATTTTGACTTTACCAAAGAAACCTATAATAGCAAAAAAAAAAAAAGTTTTCCAAATATTATCTGAGTGTAACAGGAAGTATAATATAATCCTAGACATTAAAATCAGTTTTCACATGCACAACTGCAAAGGTTATATCCATTTAAAATATCCTGTGTAAAACCGGAATCTGTCATAAAATCGTCTTATTCTTTTAAAGACATGAACTTTTTTAAGATTCAAAATATGCTGAAATTAATGGAGACTCTTCTTTGGATTTGAAACTAACTCCTAATCAGACAATAGGGGCACTTATTTCTTTGTCATCTGAATTGATGAGGCTGTTAGATGCTAATTTCAGGGTGTCACTAGCAACCATTTTGGGAGTAAAGATTGATTTGAATAACAGTGGGTTTTCCTTGGGGTAAAGTAGAAATACAATTAGAGAAGGAAGCTCATAATTTATCTCAGCTTTATGTAAAAATATTATCAAGAAGGATAAAAGCAACTAACAAATGCTAAAATGTGCCAAGAATTCTTAATCTTCTGTCAGGTTTAGACAAAAATCTCTATCAAATTCTCTTTAGTTTGTCATGTAAATGTTGCTAAAAATACTGGCATAATTAAATTTAGTTTTAGATATCATGCCTCGAGTTGGTTTAGACCAGATCTTAGGACACATTGTGTAGTGTAACTTGTGCATGTAGGTATTCAGAATTTGGATCATTGATGAAATGTCACAATTTTCCATAAACATCAATATTGTCATTATCTGATAAAAAATTTAGACAGCTAATAATAGCTATTCTACAGAGTAAAAAGTTATCTTTATGAACTTAGAAAAATTGCATGAAAGTATTTCTTTGCCTTGCAATGCATTTGTAAAAGTTGACATTGTTGTTGAATCTGAATTTGTACGCCTGACACACAGTGAGGCCAGATAAACTGAAACATTGGATTTTGGAGCAGAGAAAGGTTTTATTGCAAGGGCCAAAGCAAGGAGAATGGGCATCTCATGCTCAAAAGCTCAAACTCCCTGATGGTTTTCAGGGAACAGTTTTTATAGGCAAAATTTGTTGCGAGGGCTGCAGGGTGTGTGACCTTCTCTTGTTGGTTGGGGGGTGGGTGTGTGTAACAGACTGGTGTTCCAGGAATCTCAGTCATCTGCCTTCTGGTTCCAACCAGTCTGGGGTCCATGTGTTTGTGCTCAGCCTAAAGTTACCATTCTCCACCTGGGTGGGAGCCCCGGCTCTTGTGGAAGAACACAGATCAGATTGCTGTGCACATCCTCTGAGGATGTGCATAGCAATCACGACCAGGACCCTGCCCCAAGGCTGCACTATTGTTTCCTGACTGTCTTTCCTTCCTTTCTGCATTCCCTCACTCCCCTAATTAGTAACTGTTTGAATCTGCTCTTTGGAACTCAGGGAAGGTCCAGGGGGCTGAAAGCCTTTTTCCTACAAACAAGAAACGGGGGACATGGAAAGGCTTTTGTACCTGGGAGAGCCCCACAGGGTCCTGCTCAGTTTCAATATTATAACATTCGGCTAGAATATGAAATAAGAACTTGCTCTTTAAAAGACTCTATTTCAGAGAAGAATACTCAGTGACAAAGTGTTCGTTTTATGCTTTACACTGGAATGTTTTGTGGTTTAAACAGATTTGTGTATTTAAGGATTGAAATGACTCTATGTAGGCTTTTCTTTTCTAAACCATATTCTATATATTAAAAGCCTCAAATAATTTATTTTGAGTAGTTTGCACATTGGTTCACTTTCTCATTTTAATGACAGCATTTCTATAAACTCAACAGGAGGATTCTAATCTACATTTATATAATGTGTAGGAGAGGAAAAACTTTCCTTCTACTGTCTTAGATTTGGTTTGTTGGACCTGTGAATTAAACTGACAAAAGACACAGGAGAAAAGGCTAAGAAGTTTTATCAATATTTTGAACTTTACATTCATGGGGGTCTCATGGTAAAGAAGTTAAAAAAAAACAACAAAGAAGCAGACTCTGGGACTTATATCCCATTTTAACAAAAAGTAATAAATTGTGGGGACTGACTAGATAAAGGAAAGGGTATTTGGGCCTCTGTGGGTGATAAATTATGGGAAGATGACTAGAAAATATGTGGGAGAAACTAACGGTAGATAAGGATTATTTTATTTAGTAAGGTTTGTTTGTGCAGACTCATCTCCGTGCCATCTCTCCAGTGATAAAGGTTGTTCCCCTTCTGGTATGGGAGAAGGGAACACCTTCACAAGGAAAATTATGGCCTGCCTTATAAGCAGATAAAGGAAGGGTAGAGAGCGCTTCGTGTCTGCTTTTTCTCCCTTGCCTTCAGCTCTCAGTAATCCTTATGCCAAAGTGGCATATTTTTCACTGGTGTACTCTCATCCCCTTCAATTGCATTACATTTACTGGAATGAATGTATGAATAAATGAACGAATGAATGAATAATATGTACGTGTGTTTGTTTGCTTGTTTATACCTCGCCTCATTACTAAAAAGCATTTTAGGTGTTTTTCAAATCATTTCAAAAATAAAAGCATCTATAGACTTTCACCTTTGAATGAATTAAACAACATGTTCTCTTTTAGGTGTGAAGGTTCTTTAGGAAATATTAATGTTTATTTTATTTATGGTCTTTACATCTGTCTCATGTATTCTGTTTTATTTTTGGTTTAGTTTGCATATACTAAATATGAATTGTTGTGATTCCACACCTATGGGAGTGGCTAAGTGTCAGAATCCCTAACCTTAGGCAATTCACTTAAAGTATCTGAGCATGAGTGGTCTCATCTGTAAAATTGAGATAATTTTTGATAATGCTTGTAGCATTTACAACAGTAACAAATGTAAAACTTTCTGGTATTTCAGGAATTCTTTCCAACATGATAGTTGGATTTTATAGAGTAAACCATTGCTTTAGTGTCTTTTTACCATTAATATGACTCAATCATATTCCGTTTGAATTGTCATATACTGTCCATTCACATCCACTCATACATCACAAAAAACCTGTAGGATACACATTTTTCTTTTTTTCCATGAGACTAAAATATTATATTCCCCTGATACACCCTACTGGTACTGGAAAGTTTTAAATGGTCTGAACAATCATATTCCTATGTTAAATTATTTTGATGGTTGGAAAATTCCATAGTGATTATCATCTAGCCTGAGTTATACTAACATGCATACCCTTGATCTGAAAGTATTAAAATGTGCATGTGTGTTTTAATATTGGGAAAAACTGGCAATGCATCAGAAGAAAATAACCATAAGGCAGGTTAAAGTGATACATGAGAACTGCAATAGAATATTTGAACTAATATAAGTTTTATCTTTACTCTTTATATTATATCTGAGATAGGGGACTGGGAGTATTTATGTATTATGCAAATTAACAATAAGTTAATCTAATTTTTTCTGAATATCCATGGAGATACAACATAACGTGCTATGAAACAGGTCACTCTTTTAGAACGGGCACATTAATCTTGGTTTTTTCTTACTAAATGCATGACAGTTAATCTATAACAACAAAGTGCTTTTAAAGGATGGAAATTATTTTATGTTTACAAAATATGCTTGGGTAACAACGCATTTCAAATACGCAACTTTATGAATTTATTTTGTGTTAGTGCCAATATGAATGAATTAATGTAGTGTTCATATGAATCTTGCATATATTTTCACTAATGCTTTAATATTCCATTGAAGTATTGCTATTGCTTTAAGAAGGAATAAATTAATATTGAACAGGTTTGTTTTTATTTTCCTAAATGGTTCTCTGTAAAATTTGGCCGTTAGAGACTTAACTTTAGCTAGTAGGTAATTAAAATTATTTTGTTGGTTTCTCAAACCTTTATTTAACTTTTCCACATATTATAGATCAAAGGGGAGCTACCTGTTATCTCAGCAACCCTTCTCACATTATTCTCCCTGCTTCCTCTGCAGACAGTAACAGCATAAAATTCTGTGTTTATTATCTGCCCATTGTTTTAAACTTTTTTTTAAATTGAAGTATTGTTGATTTACGATGTTGTGTTAGTTTCAGGTGTACAGTACAGTGATTCAGTCATATATATATATACATGCATATATATACACACACATATATGTATGTGTATATATATGTGTATGTATATATACACATATATATTCTTTTTCAGATTCTTTTCCCATATAGGTGATTACAAAACATTGAGCAGAGCTTCCTGTGCTATGCAGTAGGTCCTTGTTGGCTATTTTTTTTTTAACATCTTTATTGGAGTATAATTACTTTACAATGTTGTGCTAGCCTCTGCTGCACAACATGTATCCCCATATCCCCTCCCTCTTGCGTCTCCCTCCCACCCTCCCTATCCCACCCCTCCAGGTGGTCACAAAGCACCAAGCTGATCTCCCTGTGCTATGTAGCTGCTTCCCACTAGCTATCTATTTTACGTTTGGTAGTGATTATATATATATATGTCCATGCGACTCTCTCACTTTGTCCCAGCTTACCCCTCCCCCTCCCCATGTCCTCAAGTCTATATGCCTGTGTCTTTATTCCAGTCCTGCCCCTAGGTTCTTCAGAACCTTTTTTTTTTTTTTTTTTTTTTTTGCGGTATGCGGGCCTCTCACTGTTGTGGCCTCCCCCGTTGCGGAGCACAGGCTCCGGACGCGCAGGCTCCGGACGCGCAGGCCCAGCGGCCATGGCTCACGGGCCCAGCCGCTCCGCGGCATATGGGATCCTCCCAGACCGGGGCACGAACCCGCATCCCCTGCATTGGCAGGCGGACTCTCAACCACTTGCGCCACCAGGGAGGCCCGCTTTTTTTTTTTTTTTTTTAGATTCCATGTATATGTGTTAGCATACGGTACAACAGCAAGTGTCATACCGTATACTTTGACACTTGTTTTTCTTTGTTTTCTTTTTTTTAATCAGGGCAGGGGAGTGGGCGGGGGGTGTTTGAGTGAGGACTTAGGGTCCCTATCTCTTTCTTTCATGAAATATTTCAAATAAACGGTAAGTATAGAAAAGCTGAGAAGCGCCCATGTACCCCCCCCCATTTCGTATAAAGGCTAAAAATTTCCAAGTTTCCAGCCTTTGTAAAGCAAGTATTTCAGATGTAAGTGAGAATTCCTGCCTACCACTCTTAACTTTCATTCCCTCCTTCCTTGCGCATGGTGAGTATGAGCATGGGATTTGTTATCCCTATGCACGTTTCATCCGTGCTCCTGCTGATAGGCACTTACACTGCTCCCGAGTTTTCACAGCAGACACAGCCCACTATTGTGCCTATCTCCTTGTGCACATTTGCAAGATTCCCCCTAGAGCAGAAGCCCTCAAATCTTTTTTTTTTTTTTTTAATGTGAATTTATTCATTTTTGTCTGCGCTGGCTCTTCATTGCTGCACACGGGCTTTCTCTAGTTGCGGCGAGCAGGGGCTACTCTTCTTGGTGGTGCATGGGCTTCTCACTGTGGTGGCTTCTCTTGTTGCGGAGCATGGGCTCTAGGTGCACATGGGCTTCAGTAGTTGTGGCTCGTGGGCTCAGTAGTTGTGGCTCGCGGGCTCTAGAGCACAGGCTCAGCAGTTGTGGTGCACGGGCTTAGTTGCTCAGCAGCATGTGGGATCTTCCCAGACCAGGGCTCAAACCCACGTCCCCTGCATTTGCAGGTGGATTCTTAACCACTGCGCCACCAGGGAAGTCGAGCCCTCAAACTTTTAAAACCTTATTTTACATTATAACCTACCTCATCTACACACACCCTTGAAAGTATTTACCCCTCAGTCTTAGGGCAGGTTCCCTAACAGCAGAGCTTGAGACAGAATTGCTAGTGGGAGAAAGTGGGAGAAGTGAGGAAAAGAAGAAGCTTAGAAAAGACGTGGCTTCTCCTGAAGGCTAGCTTCGGCGTGACCCCACAGAGACAAGTGTTTTTCTCTTTCTGACTTACTTCACTCTGTATGACAGACTCTAGGTCCATCCACCTCACTACAAATAACTCAATTTCGTTTCTTTTTATGGCTGAGTAATATTCCATTGTATATATGTGCCACATCTTCTATATCCATTCATCTGTCAAGGGACACTTAGGTTGCTTCCATGTCCTGGCTATTGTAAATAGTGCTTTGATATCAAAGAAACAAACAACCTGATCCAAAAATGGACAGAAGATCGAGATATACATTTCTCCAAAGAAGACATACAGATTGCCAACAAGCACATGAAAGGCTGCTCAACATCACTAATCATTAGAGAAATGCAAATCAAAACTACAATGAGATATCATCTCACACCAGTCAGAATGGCCATCATCAAAAAATCTACAAACAATAAAGGCTAGGGAGGGTGTGGAGAAAAGGGAACCCTCTTGCACTGTTGGTGGGAATGTGAATTGATACAGCCACTATGGAGAACAGTATGGAGGTTCCTTAAAAACTAAAAATAGAACTAACATGTGACCCAGAAATCCCACTACTGGGCATATACCTTGAGAAAACCATAACTCAAAAAGAGTCATGCACCACAGTGTTCACTGGCTATCTAGTTTATATAGTGTCATGTGTGTGTGTTAATACCAACCTCCCAATTTATCCCTCCCCCCTTCCCCTTTGGTAACCATAAGTTTTTTTTTTTTTTCTGTGTCTGTGGGTCTATTTCTGTTTTGTAAATAAGATCATTTGTATCATATTTTTTAAAGATTCCACACATAAGCAATATCATATGATATTTGTCTTTCTCTGTCTGGCTTACTTCACTTACTGTGATAATCTCTAGGTTCATCCATGTTGCTGCAAATGACATTATCTCGTTCTTTTTTTACAGCTGAGTAATATTCCATTGTGTATTTATACCACGTCAACTCCACCTTTATGATGTTAGATATTGTCTACCTTGGATTTCTAGCCTAGGGAGCAAACAGAGCAAAGGATTGTACACATCAACCACAGTGTGTATTCAGTGTTTTGGGACTGAATATGTAGTATTTTGTATATATATGCAATGTAAATTTTGTACTTTAATTTTTTAATTGAAGTACAATTTACATAAAGATAAATACAACTCTCATAAATACATGGTTTACTAAACCTTCATTTAATTGAACTCATTCATGCACCCAGCCCCCAGATCAAGACCATAAACTTAGCAGTGCCCCAGAAGCCCACCTGTGCTCATCTTCTTGTCACTCCGCTCCTCAGAAGGGTGCCCACCCTTGTGATTTCAATTAGTTTGGTTCATTTCATCTATTTTGTTACTTTACATGATGAAGCCCTTAGTATATACTGTTTTGTGTCTAGATTCCATCATTCATCTTTTGTGAGATTCACCCTTTTTTTTTTTTTTTTTTTTACTGTTGAAGGACATTTGGGTAAATTTCAGCATGAGGCTATTGCAAATAGTGCTGCTCTGAACATCCTAGTACATAACTTTTGGTGAGCATCCGTATACATTTCTGTTGGGTATACTTATTAAGCATAGAGGTATTGGACACAGAATATATGTGCGTTCAGTAGTTACTGCTGTACGCTTTCCCAAAATAGTTAGCCAACGGGCACCTACAGCTCCAGTGTGTAGAGTTCCAGATGCCTCCATATCCTTGACAAACACTTGGCATTTGCTGTAATTTAAAAATGCTTACAGAGCCTCCCCGGTGGCGCAGTGGTTAAGAATCCACCTGCCAGTATAGGGGGCACAGGTTCGAGCCCTGGTCTGGGAAGATCCCACATGCTGTGGAGCAACGCAGCCTGTGTGCCACAACTACTGAGCCTGCGCTCTAGAGCCCACAAGCTGCAACTACTGAGCCCACACTCCTAGAGCCCATGTTCCGCAACAAGAGAAGCCACCACAATAAGAAGCCTGCGCACCGCAACAAAAAACTCCTGCTCGCCACAACTAGCGAAAACCCGCCTGCAGCAACGATGACCCAGTGCAGCCAAAAAAAAAATAATAATAATAATAAAATAAATGTATTTAAAAAAATGTTTACTATCCTGGTGTTCTGTTGTATCTTGTGGTTTTAGTTTTCATCAACCCAGGAAGTTGAGCATTTTTTCATGCTTATTGGCCTTATGTATCCTGTTTACTGAAGTGTCAGTTCAAGAATTGTGCCCATTGTCTGTCTTTTTTTTTTTTTTTTTAAAGAAGATGTTGGGGGTAGGAGTTTATTAATTTATTTTTTATTTATTTTTGCTGTGTTGGGTCTTCATTTCTGTGCGAGGGCTTTCTCTAGTTGTGGCAAGCGGGGGCCACTGTTCATCACAGTGCGCGGGCCTCTTAGTATTGCGGCCTCTCTTGTTGCGGAGCACAGGCTCTAGATGCGCAGGCTCAGTAGTTGTGGCTCACGGGCCTAGTTGCTCCGTGGCATGTGGGGTCCTCCCAGACCAGGGCTCAAACCCGTGTCCCCTGCATTAGCAGGCAGATTCTCAACCACTGTGCCACCAGAGAAGCCCTGTCTGTCTTTTTCTAATTGATTTATAGGATTTCTTTGTATATTCTGGATATGAGTACTTTCTTAATTATGCTTTCTTAATTGGTGGCTTATATTTTTCTTTTACTAACAGAAGTTAATAATTATATTTAGTCAGATTATTATTTACTTTCCTTTTATTAAAAGTACTTTTTTTTGTATCCAGCTTAAGAAATCTTTGACTGCGCCAAGGTCACAAAGATATTCTCACGTACTTTGTATAAAAGGCTTTACCATTTTGCCTTTAATATTTATATGCACAGTTCTTCTGGAATTGATTTTTGGTTTGGTATGTGTATCCAGTTGTCTCAACATTATTTATTAAGATAATCCTTTCTTTACTACCAAAGAGTGTCATCTTTATCATAAATCAGATGACTGTATGCATGTTGATATGTTTTTAGATCTCATTTCTGTCCCATGGTCACTTTTATGTACCACTGACATAGTCTCTTAACTAATACAGTTTTTTATTCAATCTTGATATCTGGTAATGAATAATCGCTAGTTATATTTTCCTTCAAGATTGTCTTGGCTTGTTTTGGTTTCATATAAATTTTAGATTAGCTCTTCAATTTTTTCAAACAACAACAGATAATCTGGCATTTTAAAAGGTTTTGCTTTAAGCATTAATTTGAAGACAGTTGTCACTTTTATAATATTGAGACTCCCAAAGACATGAGAACATCTTTCTAATATATTTAGCTCTTTAATTTCTCTCAATAGTGTTTTTAAAAAATTATTTATTTTATGTATTTATTATTTTTTGGCTGTGTTTGGTCTTCATTGCTGCATGCAAGCTTTCTCTAGTTGCAGTGAGCGTGGGGCCACTATTCGTTGTGGTGCATGGGCTTCTCATTGTGGTGTCTTCTCTTGCTGCAGAGCCCAGGCTCTAGGTGCACAGGCTTCAGTAGTTGTGGCATGTGGGCTCAGCAGTTGTGGCTCACGGGCTCCAGAGCGCAGGCTCAGTAGTTGTGGCGCATGGGCTTAGTTGCTCCACGGCATGTGGGATCTTCCCAGACCAGGGCTCAAACCTGCGTCCCCTGCATTGGCAGGTGGATTCTTAACCACTGTGCCACCAAGGAAGCCCTCAATAGTGTTTTATACTTTTCTATGTAGAGATCTTAAATATCTTTTATTTTATTCTTAGATACTTGATATTTATCACTAATGTAAATGGTATATTATATCTTTATAAACTTGGAATTTTCTGTTTGTGGAAGATGATAAGAATGATGTGTGTGACTGTGTTTTGTATATCAACTGTACAACAAATCATGGAATTGGATTTGCTTGTACTCTGCAAAGGCTTTTACCATCTATGTCTATAGATCAAAAAAAAAAAAAAAAACCCAAAAACCCAGAGAAACAAAAACAAGCAAACAAACAAAACAAACCATAAACAAGTTACCACCTTTTATGAGACCAGCATGCCCTTGATATGAAAATCCAAGAATGACATTACAAGAAAGTAATCTGTCTCACAGATATAGATGGTAAGATGGTAAGTTTGGTGTTATTTCATCCTTATATGTTTAGAATAATTCACCAGTGAAAACTTCTCTGCTTGGTATTTTCTTTGTAGGAGGGCTTTTCGATGATGAATTCAGTTTAAAGGCTATAGAACTGTTTAGATTTCTTTTTCTTCTGCCACGTCTGTTACATTGGATACCTGAAGGAATTCTTAAATTTCATGCAGAATGTTTAATTTACTGACATAAAGTTGTTCGCATAATCCTCTAATTTTTATTCCTTATACTATTAATTCATATTTCTTTTATCTTAGAGTTTTTTAAAGCTTACTGATTTTTTTAATCTTTAAAAGGAGCAAATTTATTCTTGGTTGATTTTCATATTTTTTGTCTTTTAAAATATCTTACCAAATCCCCCAATTTATTATTTTCTTTTAATTAGTTTTTTTTACTTATTCTTTGTTCATGTGCTGATGTTTTCCTAGCTACCTAAAGAGGAAATGTAGATCATTGATTTTAAGCCTTTTTTTTTAATATAAGCATTAAAAGCCATGAATGTCCTTCTTAGGAATCCTTTACCATTTTGCATTGAATCATTTATTATAGTTCATTTTAAAATATTTTTACTATATTTAAAGGATTAATATAGTCTAATTTCTAGTATATGATTTGCTCGTGGTACAAGAAAGGCAAGGTATTAGTTTTATTCCAAAGGGGTGAGGTTTAAATTAGATAAAATATCTAAAGAAGCCTTTCTCCCATGCACAATACAAGAATTTTTTCTCTTCCTGCCAAAAAGTTTCTCTTGTCAAATGTCTTCTATTCAGTAATGAAACACATCCTTGATCCTAATTTAAAGATGTCTTCGGGGCTTCCCTGGTTGAGAGTCCGCCTGCCGATGTAGGGGACGCGGGTTCGTGCCCCGGTCTGGGAGGATCCCACATGCCGCGGAGCAGCTGGGCCGGTGAGCCATGGCCGCTGAGCCTGCGCGTCCGGAGCCTGTGCTCCGCAATGGGAGAGGCCACAACAGTGAGAGGCCCACGTACCGCAAAAAAAAAAAAAAAAAAAAAAAAAGATGTCTTACCTTTTCAAACACTTTACTCTTCAGTTTCTTTTCCTGTTTACAACCACTGTTTCCATTAGTTCATCTCTGGCCCTAACCTTTATTCTATCAAATCTGAATTTTGATTGTTTTATTCCCCAAAATTATTTACACTAACCTCAGAAATGACTACTCCCTCTATTTTCTGTTACTAATTTAATTTTTCTTTTGGTTTTAACACTTTTTCATCCTTTGATCTGAATCAATTTTAAAGACATTTTCTTTTGTCTTCAATGTGCCTAGGTACTCGACAAGTTAGAGTTGAAAAGGCTACGTTTGATATTCCACTGAAAGAGAGATTGTGAATTAATGAGAAATTGAATGCCTTGAAGGTTCAAGCTGAAGGGACAATGAGACAGTATGTTGCTCAGAATCCTAGGATTTAGAGAAAAAGGTAGAGTCAGTGGATAAATGGAGCTGTGTTGAAATGGCTGGATGGCTCATTCCTAGAAAATCCATAAAAGCAAATTCAGGAAAGAGGGCCAAGGAAAACCTAGAATGTGCTAAATAGTTAGGGCTGAAACCCTGAGAGAAAAATCCTCTAAGGAGCCCAGAGCACATAAATAGTTCCCCTGAAGGTGGAACAGGGAGTAATAGGCAGAAAAAGACCCTGAGGCTTGGAGAGTTGGGGGTAAATCTGTAAATGGAAGAAGGTAAAACTGATTGTTCCCAGGATAAACAGGATACATCTTTTAAAATGTGCCAAGATATCTATGCAATGTGGTGTCTTGTCAATCGTGTACCTTTCTGGAATGCCATGTTCTAGATTCATAATTGCAAAGGCAGTTCTGGACTCCTACCTGTTGTACTTTACCTCGGTAAGAATACCCTACACCACCCCTACGAGCCTGCTTTACTGTGAGATATGGCACTGGGAAATAGGGACGTTTATAAGGGTGCCTCTTCTGTTGCTGAGCACCTCAAATTAATAGAAAAGTCTTCATTCTTTTGGTCTCGTATTTCCCTTTCAATGGTTATTACCTGTTAGCTTTGGTTCTTCCTTCTGAGAGAACACAACCACATTTTTATGGTAGCCCTCCAAATGCATCAGTTTTTTTCTTAATGGCTATTTTCTTTGTCAGTGAAAATATCTCAGTTTTCATTAACTATTTATGTGACATGGTTTTTAGAATCCTCAGCATTTTAATTGCCTTCCTCCTGGAAATCTTCAGCTGTCAGTTTCCTTAAAATGATTCAGGTGGATGTTTTTTTAATGGCCTTTCACATTGCATATGAAAGATGCTTATTATAGTAAATGAGCACGAAATGAATATGTGAACAGGAAACAGTGCCATAAAGCTGGTCTGACTAGTGCAAGATATGAACAGTCGACTTAAAACTGCATTTCTGTTTATTCCAGCTAAAGCTACGTTTAGCTTTTGTTGATGCTTATTTTTTATATTCACCTTCAAGCAGTTTTGTATCACTGTTTTATATTACAGTTTGTTAAAATGCATTCAGACCTTTTTTCGCAAGAATCACTGCAGTCTCAGGAATCTTTTGCCTATATTTGTTTAATTGATTTTTTAACCCTAGAATTAGGGTTAAAATTCAAATTCCATTCAAATTCCATTTTGTTAGCTTTGGTGTAGTGAACTAGGGAAAGAATTTTAAATCTTGATTTTTTTTAATGTGGTCTTCACAGTGGTAAAACACATTTTCTGTGCCTTTTGCTAAGTCACTGATTTAAAGTGGTGCCTAGGCTTATGTTATATCTTTGGAAATATCCATATAAGATGATGACAATCCACTAATCACAATTTGAGTTTAATTGCTTAGTAAACAGTAAGTGACTTAATTCCCAGCTTCACATGTTCTCTACAAGAATAGGCTTAGATGACCTGTCAAAACCACAGCTGAAATCAAGGTAATCTACGGCAGCCCCCTGATAAACTAAACAACCAATTATATCCTTAAAGTAACTGATGTTAGTTTTGTAGCACTTACTGGCTCCTATGGTGTGTATCATTTTTATTTTGTATGTTCAAAGTATTTGTTTTTCAACTTTTTTCTCACTGTCCTATAGTTTAATGATTTTTTTTCAAATTTTGTGTATGTAAATAAGGAAAAGATATATTAATATGTGAGAAAAATTGGTTTACCCATTTCTAATCTTTTGCTTCTTCTAATAACCATTATTTAAATATTTCTAGTTGCAACTCTAAGATCATAGCATTTGCTTTTTATACATTTTGGGGATTGCTTCACTGAGGCCTAAAATCTTGAACTCATTTGAAAATATTAGAGCAAATATTAGCATCCCTAGACCAATTTAGTCCATATATTACCTCCTGTTTGCAAGGGACATTCTCATTGCTAGAAAAAAGAGAGAAAGAAACATAAAATAGATTTATCTTTGCACAACTTGTCATGCACATTTCTATCTTCTGACTATGGCTGGGAGGCATATTGCTAGAGAAGAAAGGAAAGGAAAAGAAATAATGGCCTATGTTTTTAAAGGGAAAATCATTTATTGTTGATGGCTAAAGAAATAAGACTCAGCGGGAGTACACCTTACTTTGAGAATCAGCCATTTCTTTGTGCTTTTTTCTAAATAATGTCTTTCCTCTATTTCAGAGTTTAAGCACCGCTAGATAAATAAAATTTTCCTAAAATACTGTCATCAAGCAATTGTAACTTTAGCAATCTTCCTAAAATTCATGTGCATCAAGAGATGGTGAATTTTGTGTTTATTAGTTGAACTTTACATTTCTTTTCATTGACTGTAACATCTTACAATGATACATAACCAGTCTTTAATTAAACTTGCAAAAGGAGGGAGAGCATGGAATCCAAAATTTTTGCTGGTCAAAAAAAACAAATTTTAGACATCTTAAAATGGTAGGAGGAAAAACAAATCAATATTTAGAGTTTTGTTAGGATATAATGGCTTAGAACTGCACTATTGGTTCACATACCTTAGGGAAGAGCCAAGTGTGAGGACGTTCTGAGCACGGTTCTAAATAGAGTTGTACAGTTTCTAATTATTATTTTCCTGCTGTGATTGGATAATTAGTAAGGTACTTTGTGTTTAGGTGAATTTTCATTAGAAAAACAGTAGAATTAAGTTGAAATGGAAGAAGTGCTACTCATTTCTTTTCTTCTTTAATGTGTTGATTTCTCCATGGGAATCTTCAAGGATCTTCAAGCACAGCATGCATGCTCACATAATTTCACCTTTATTTCTTATAATTAAGTCTAAACACATATTGAAATCAAGGCTATCTCACTATTTTAAGGGTATTCCTAACAATTACAAATGAACATGATCAATTTTAATAAACTGAAAAGGATACCCGTGGTCATTCATGAATTCAGTGTGTAATAGTAAGTGCATAATCCCTCAGAAGAAAAGGGCAAATTTGCTTCTCACTCAGAGGTAACACTCGATCTCCGTGGCATTAACATGCTTTTCCATTGAAATTAATTATGTCAATGAAAGGGCAGTTTGTATATACTCTTTAACTGCTATTAGTCTACACAAAATGGGAGATGGAAAAGAAGTTTATTCTTTCCTTTGAGTTCCTGTTTAAAAGAAATTTGCAATTGACTTGGAGAGATCGTCATATGCAGGAAAATTTTTAAAAATGAGAGAAAGAAAAGGGGGCTGAATTTGATGTATAAATAATACATGTAAGTAGTATTAAGGGAAAGGATTAGCAAAAAGTAGGGTTGGCACAGAAGACGTGCTTAATAAGTTTATGTGAATGATGGAATGGGTTAATAGCTCTTTAAAGGAGGAGCCGTGAAGATGATGGTCACCAGAAAATAACTATGGAATAAGAACCGCTGAAGGTGGAAAACTAACGTGTTAGATAAATGAAGCTATGGATGGTGCTTTGTGGAGAGTAACTGGTGTCCCAGATACAGAGTTCAGGGGAGGACGGAGCACAGATAAAAGGCAGAACCGCCCCTGTTCTGACCTGGGTCTCGAGGGAAGAATTCGTTACATTCCTTAAACTATAATGCTGTAACCAGACTGTGTCATTTTTAAATGATACTGAATTTTGCTAATGTTATTTCTAGTTCACTTTTGTATTTGAACATAATGTAGTCTAGGTCAGACTGAACGTGAAAGAAAATACTGGGGTTTGGGGTTTTTTTTTCCTTCCATCATCTCTTTAAACTACCCCTGCTATGACATACTAACAAGGTAAAAGTATGTGAAAACACTAGACTACCATTAGGACACATTTTTAGTGAACGTGATGAATATACATTTTTTATATCTTTACTGTTACTAGAAGCTGAAAATATAGTCATGTTGTACATCGTACATACTTTTAAACTTTTCCATCCATATATTCTGATATTCTAAATAACACAAGTATTACAATTAGAAAATATTTATATAATTTCACAATATTTAAAATTAAAATCCTTTATCATCACTCGAGAGTAGAAAGTGGACATTTTCTAGTTATATATTCCCTCTAGTAAATCCCCAGATATTCCAATTCTTCAAAACATATAAATTTACCCAAAAGTGTAGTAACAAAAGTTTAAAATGTAAGTGATCCATTTGTCTTCTAAAAATATTCTATATATTCATCTAGGAAATTATTAAAATAAATTCTCCACCAAAATAAACTGTATAAAATGTACATGTTTACTGTTACAACATGAACCCAAAACTTAGGATATTGACAAGTTTTTGTTTTTGAAACCACTTCACCAGAGGAACTGTGTTCCTAGTGATTAAAACAAAGTAAACAAGATACTCTTAGCTCATTCATCAGCAAGTATGTATTGGCTGCGTACTCAGGAGGCACTGGGATTTGGTCCAAGCTCACTTGAGCTAAGTGACTCATCGCAGATACACCAGCCTTATTATTCAAAAATATCTCAGTGAGGTTAAAAAAAAAAAGCTATAAATATAGACCTTTAATTTTTTTATGACACTCCTGTTGAATCTACAGATGGATTAAGTAGGTTTAATTACATGGTTGTGTTCTTCGTGTCAAAGAACAAATTTCAACTGAGTGAATTTGAAAGGTCTTATTGGCCTCATTCAGTAATTCCTGCCTTGGGCATACAATCTGGCAGAGAGAAAGGAGCTCCAGAGGGTTGTGTAATTCAAGAGGGTTTTATAGAGCAAAGTGAGCAGCAGCAAGGAAGTTATCCCCTCCCCCGCCCCCCGAGCATGTGCTGGTTAGTCCAAGCAGGGTCACTTCCCTTATATGGAGCAGAGGGAATTCTGGGAGCAGGTTAGGTAGCTTGTGCTGAGCAGGCGAGTGCTGATTGGCTGTGCCAGGCCTTCCTCTTCTGGGAGGGCAGAGCTTGGAAACTTAGTTAAGTTTTGCTGACATAGAGCTTAGCACGAGTGACTTTCTTTGTCTTGGGCCTCATCTCATTTCTTGAACACTCCAAGGAGACACATAATTCAGACTGATTAAATCAGAAGTGATTTTTTAAGAAATGAAGATTGGGTTTATATTCTAGGAGGTTAAAAACAATAGGAGACCCCATCCTTTTTTGTCACTTTGTATTAGTACAATTAATAAACAAAAGGTTGATGGAAAAAAAGCTAAAGCTATATTCAGAGTCCTGTCAAGCCACAGCAGACAGTTGACAGCCATTTGCTGGAATAATCTTCACATTCTCCCCGTTTGGGTCAGATATGATAGGTAGCATAAGATTTCATTTTACAAGTGTGGACTGTGGAAGCAGCAGACAAAAAAGTGCAAAAAAAATGGAATTTACACAGAAGTGCAAACCTCTATCTCTTCGGGAAACCGGCTGTGTTTTTCTGTGCCTGGCTTTACTTTCATTGTAAAATGAGGGTAATATTTCCCCCACTCCCTCATTGAGGGTTGTTTTGAATAATACTGAGTACTCAGTACCTATGAGCCACTTCTCTGTGTTGTACAAAAGTAACAGGGATGCAGATGGTCAGTACAGGTTCACTAACAAGGCAGGCTTTTCATTTCTGCTTTATCTGCTACGTCAACTGATGTTATCCAGACATGAGTGAACCCGAAATGTTTTAAAATGCAAATAAACAGAACACTCACTGAAGACACAGTCCTCCTAAAACATCCCATTTGGCAAATGAGAAGTTAATCACAATAAAGAATTCGTTCTGTATCGTCTGGTGAGTTGTGTTGACAAGCATGCCTCTTCTCCCTGTAACTTGGTGGGATACCCTATACCAAGAGAGTAAACTGTCTCCCAGTCCAAGGGCCAATTCATGAAGTGATATCCTTAGAGAGAGAGGAGGTGAAGCAAAGCAGTCTGTTGACATGAGGTATTGGCAGTGACTGGTGATGTGTCCCTGTAAACAGAGCTGGTCCTAGATGTCCTCACCCAAATGTATGATTTACATGGTTACAGACATCTTTTCTTCTCTCCTAGGAACCTTGTAACTTGCTACCCAGTACATCACTTTGGGGTATTTTTGCCACCAGGATGCTTTGGTGTGACCGGAGTGAGATTTGAAGGGGGGTAAACAGGTAATACAATGAGATGATGCTATAGAATTAGGCAAGTGTCCAAACTCATAGAGTCTGCAGGCTAGGAATAGATTTTGTATTTCTCTTAAGCACAGAGTGAAGTATGGAGAGATCTACAGAGGGAATAAACATGCTATAATTTGAAACAAGAACGAAGGAAAAGATGACATTGCAAACATAATCTTTACAAAAAGCATGAGCTTATGAGAAAAATAGAGGGTTCAATATAATAAACACAATAATTTCTTCTGCTTTGGAGAAGAAAGTAAGGGGTCAGTGCTGGTTGGATTGGCCACGGGGCACATCACAGTAGGGAATGATTACAAGGAGTGGGTTTGATCTTAACCATATCAAAGAAGATGAGATTGTTGCCACGCTTGTGAGATAAAGGTATGTTATTCTTCAGGTAAACTAAGTACACTAGTTGGAAGCATTTCATAGACATTAGCATTTTTATTTAAAAGACCTTGAAGGAAGGGTTGTCAGGAAGTAAGAGATGGAAATGTGATATCTAGTCAGTAGTAGGAATAAATTTAGGATCCACTAATATGGCAGCAAGGGAAAGAGCTTCAGAATGGCTGTCTTGCTTTATGACTACAGGCTGGGAGCGTGCAAGATATTCTTATTAACTTGTTTCCTATTGCTTCAGGGCTGCAAATGTTCACAGTGTATTTATAGTGAACCTCAGTACTGTCACCACGGATTAGAAACTCTGCAAGCCAAGGTGTGTGTGTGTTGGCAAAGGGAGACGGATTAGAAACTCTGCAAGCCACGGTGTGTGTGTGTTGGCAACGGGAGACGGATTAGAAACTCTGCAAGCCACGGTGTGTGTGTGTTGGCAACGGGAGACGGATTAGAAATTCTGCAAGCCACGGTGTGTGTGTGTTGGCAAAGGGAGACGCATTAGAAACTCCGCAGGCCACGGTGTGTGTGTGTTGGCAACGGGAGACGGATTAGAAACTCCGCAAGCCACGGTGTGTGTGTGTTGGCAACGGCAGACGGATTAGAAACTCCGCAAGCCACGGTGTGTGTGTGTTGGCAACGGGAGACGGATTAGAAACTCTGCAAGCCACGGTGTGTGTGTGTTGGCAACGGGAGACGGATTAGAAACTGTGCAAGCCAAGGTGTGTGTGTGTTGGCAAAGGGAGACAGATTAGAAACTCTGCAAGCCAAGGTGTGTGTGTGTTGGCAACGGGGGATCTGCTTCTTGTACTCTGTTGTCTCTTTAAGGCTGATACTCTGCAAGTGTCCACCCCATAATTAAAACTCTAGTTTTCATGGGTCTGAGCTGCGGACTGTGACTTCTGGTGCGCTATCCTGTGTCCCAGGGGCCTCTGCACCGTGAAGGCCAAGCCAGTAACAGCCAGTACGATGGCTCTCTGCTAAGCTTAGTGCTGTTTAAAACGGAAAGGCTCTATGTATCTTAGAGAATTAAAAGGACCTTTGGATGTGTAGTGGAGATGGGAGGCCCCTTAGAGGCAATCAGCTCAATCTAGGTTAGGTGACTAGTCCAAGGTCACAGAGCTGGTTAGTGGCAGGAATGGTTGTATAACCCATGCTTTCTAGTTCTCCATTCTCAGATCTTAATATCGTGCTTCTCAGGTAAAAAGTCAAAGCTTCTCATTTACAAAATCCTGTAGAAAGTCAAAGATGAAGAATTCCTTTTGACCCTTACATTTCCTGTTCCAACTTGTGTCACTTAAAAAAAGCTCACTTACTAGGTGTGTAAAGAAGAGTCGGAGGACACGGTGGCACCAGCACATGCAGCAAGTGATTTGATAGTCTTGATAGTCAGCTACGTGCAGAGCTGTGTGCTTTGAGTTCACAGGGAATGCTGAAGTGGGTGTGTGGTTCCCGCCTTCATTTGCTGACTGTCTAATAAGGAAAGTACTTCTCTACGCAAGCGCCCCTAAGGTGCCATTCATCAATAACTACCAAGGAGGAAATGATGAACGTCCTGGAAGTGTTACTGACCATGTATCACAATCACTTCAATGAGGAAGAGATTATGTCTGGTCAGTGGTATGGGGAAGATATGCAGACAAAATGTCATTTGTTCTGGTCGTAAGTTGGAAGCCATTTAGGGATATGATAAAGAGATTGATGGCAAATTTTAGGGGGAAGCAGATTGGAACAGGAAGCCCAGTGGTTAGAAATAGCAAAAAACTGGGTTTAGCTGTGATTGGGGAGACTTGAACTGGAACCTTCTCTTCAGTGTCTGTGTCGCCAAAAGATATTCAACTTCTTTCTTCCTCAGCAGCAACAGCTAACATTTCTTAGCTCTTCCTGTGTGCACTGCTACACACATTATCTCACTGTGCTCTTACCATAACCCTATGCAATAGGTACTGCTAATATATATGTTCATAGATAATGAACCTAAAGTTATACTTGCTCAAGGGCGTGCAGGTAGAATGCGGTATTCTACCATAGGTAGAAACCAGCCACAGGCAGAACATGGCTTCAAACCCAGCTCAGTATCACCCCGAAACCCTTACCTTTTTCCCCTTTTTACTATCCATCTTCTCCCCATAATATGATTAGTTAGATTGCCGCAATCAAGTTGAGTAGGAAGTGAATGCACAAAATAGGAAGTGAAGAGAAAGAGTTCTAGGTTTCTTAAAAGAGGAAGTATAGATAAAAATGGCCGGGCTCAGGGTCAGACTACCCAGGCTTGAATTCCAGCTTTGTTTCCCCAACTCGGCCACTAGCTGTGTGATTGTGAGCACAGTCTTACACAGCCTCCCATGGTAATGACAAGTCCAGGTCTTTGGCTATAATACTTCTACTTCCTCTTGTCTCTAGGATTTATGTTCCTGTCCACTGGGGTGATGCCAAATCTGCTGGCTTATGCAGTTGAAGTCAGGGACTATTTTATCAGCTAGAACCCTCCCCTGACTCAGCCTCAGTCGTTCCCTTATGAGGGTTCAGAGCTCAACAAGGACGAGTATCTGTATGGTTGGGTCACAGCCTCCGTGGTGGGTCTGCTGTACACCCTCACGAGTCCAGAGCCGGCCTTTTCAGTTACTTCTGTTTCCCATTAAAGCCACTTTGGGGTGGAAGGTGGAGCCTCAGGAAAGATACAGCTCAATGAGTTTAATAAGACCCAGGCCTTCCTTTGCCCAACCATGTTGGGTCACCTCCCTTTTGATAGTGGTGGAAGAGAGCCTGCAGTTCCAAGTAAGTGTGGGGTAGCCAGGAGGGTTATCCATCTTCCACTTCTAGGATTTTCCAACTAATGTCTTTCACTGTCTTTTGTGTCTGATCTCATCGTGTTCCCTCTTCCTCTCCTCCTCCCCCTCCCTCTCCCCCTCCCTCCTCATCACTTCCTAAATCCCTTGGGCTAGAAAAGGGTCAGCTTTTCTATGTCTTGAATATCCTTTAGCAATTACAGAGCAGACCTATAAGCTAGATGCTTTAGTTTGGGCTCTTTATATAATAACTGATGGGGAGGGTGGGGTAGGGACTATGTACACCAGCATCAGCAGTGGAATATTCCTTCTTTCTTTTCCAATTCTCCTGTAACATCTGGGTCCTCCCAGGTAAAAGAATGCCACCATGATCTAAGGATTGCGTCTGGGCTTGAGAAAGTATATTTACATTTTCAAAATACTTATCTTGGTATAATCATTAATATCATTATTAACTGATACATGAAGTCATCGTCTCTCCAGGCACCACCTGCCTTTACCATCGTATAAGAATTAGCCTTAACTTCATGTATGTATTCACTGGGCAAATATTAATCATCAACTGTGTGCCAGCTTCTCTGCTCAGTGTGTATACAGTTTTAAGATGTCCAAGTCTCTGCCCTTAGAAGTTTACATTCTGGAGGGGAAGGATGAGAAATAATATTGCTAATGTTACCAAATTCACGTTCAGCTGCTTGCCGCTTGAAAGCCAATATTTCAGAGACAAGCGTTGGTTGGAAAAGGAAAGGTTGCTTTAATCAGGAAGTTGGCTACCTGGGCAGAAGGTGGACATGTGTCCCAAAATCAGCTCTGAAGATTCTGCTCAGCCGTGACAGTTCATAAGAGGAAAAAGGAGAAAGACTCTCAGTGAATCGTGCAGGCAGGAGGTTGGGTTCTGTGTCATTTTCCATTGGGTGCAGACCGATTCTCTCCTCATGACCTTTGTTCAGATGTGATCTTGCCTGTGTGGTCTGCCTGCAGGATTGCTAAAGGGAAAAGCTGGATGTAGAGGGCTAGTCATTCTTTAACCACTTAATTCTTCATTCCTACTTCTTTTAATCTAGGGGAAAAAATCAACAGGTTAAGCAAGGTATTGTGTGCATTTAGTACATCGTAAGTCAAGATTCAGGTTAAATGTTGTCTGGTGATCTCATTTTTATAATTAAGGTTTAAGAGGAACAGATATAGGCGAGCAGGAAAGAGGCAAAAGAGCTGCTTACAAATCCCCACTGTTACACATCATTCTGTTTCTATGGGATTATGGGCAACGGTCTGTCTGCTGTAAGTTCTTCATGCTGACACATGGCACCGTATTCTTAGAGTGGAAAATGTCGACATGGGTCTGTAGCATCTCTTTGCTGACAGTTTTACTTGCCCACCTACATATGTGGGCAGCGCAAGCTACAATTATATTGATGCCCACAAAGATACAGATTATTATGGGCAGTAATGTTAATCCCATTCTCTTGAGGCCAGTTCTTGGAATTGTGCTGGCCATAGATTCCAAACTACTGAAGATAGAGCAGCTTATGTCATGGCTACAGTCTGGTCATCATACAGTGAGGTTTTTCCCTCTGGTGGCAGTTAGAGTATCTGTAAAACAACGCAGGGGTGTGCATCAGACACTGAAAGATTCTGTGACTCTATTGGCCTCGTCATTAACTGCTTGAGCCCACTCTTGTGTGACTCGGGGAGGCCTGGGAGACTTGAGCTTTTCTACAAACCAACCCTGGGGGTGCCCACCGCAGGGTTCTGCTCAGTTTCACTAACACTGTGACTATTAATAAACAGTAAAGAAAGAAGGTGACTTAAGGTCATAAGAAATGCTGTGGGGCTGTATGAGGACGGTGTGATAGAGTGAAGCGGTTTTAGTAGGAACGAGTCTTTCCTGAGTGATCCGTCCGTGTCTTTTGCATCCTCAGTGGCTGTGAAACACTGTCCTTGAACAAAGCTAGCTGATCTCAAATTCATGCCTAGTTCCTTTCTGTCAATAGTAGACGCCACATGGCCCATCTTTCAGTAGTACATTATATGAACTTACCATTTACATATTTGTGTGTGCACACACAAATATAAACTAGTGATAGTTTATAAATATATTTTATATGTATGCCTATATAGATAGATAGCTTATAAATAGGCAGATAAATTAATATATACATATATCTAGTTATATCTATTTGTTGATATTTATACAATCTTTATAGTTTGTAAATAAATATGTGTATAATAAATAGTTTATAGATAGATAAATTTATAAATTAATCCAGGCTACATATAAATATGCCTACATATATATAAGTATGTTAGTAGGTTGCTCCATGGTTATTTTATTCTCCCTGATTAAATCGAGAGCTTCCTGGACATTAAGGATTATGTCTTCTATTTGTTGTTTTCCTTTCCGCTTGGCACACAGTAGGAGTTCAAAGAGCACTCAGCAAGTCACTGAACTATTCAGGAATTCTCCAATTTATTTTATTTATTTATTTATTTATTTATTTATTTTTAATTTTTCTATTTTTTTGGAAAATTAATTGATCAATATTGAAGAAAAAAAAATCTTAAAACTAATCCAGAACATAAAAAAATGAATTTGCGCAATTCTTAAAAAAAAAACAAATAGTGAAATTCATAAGAAACTACTGAACCTTTCAGAAGAGTATAATTTATTCTAAATTTTAAGAGATAGCAGAGAGATAAAGGAAAGCCCCTCTTACTAAGAAGTGTATTCCAGGTTTAAGTCTATACTATTTGAGGTTTGAGTACTTGAACAAGTTAGCTCTCTTACCAAGAAAATGAGAGTTAAAGGCAAGTTTTTATCCAAGGTTTCGTTTTCCCACTTGAGGTATAGAGAGTGGCTTTGGGGCCAGAAAGCTGGGCATAGATGACAGGTGGGAAGTAGTCAGGGGAAATGAGGAGAAGGGTTTAGAGGTGGAATGTTCCTGGGCCCTCTTGTCAACTGCTTGTACATTTTTCCCTTTGAGAATAGCTAAACCAGGGGATGAACTTGCCTAGCTGGTTGGTTCTTTTCTCATTACTGCTTCCTGTTCCTCTGATAAGGTTAACTTTCTCAGCTAGCACGCACTGCAGCCTTCTGTCCAGTGCTCTTTTTTTTTTTTTTTTTTTTTTTAAGTTGGGTATAGTTGCTTTACAATGTTGTGTTAGTTTCTGCTGTACAACGAAGTGGATCAGCTACATGTGCACATATATCCCCTCCCTCTTGGACCTTCCTCCCCGCACCCATCCCACCCATCCAGGGCACCACAGAGCCCCGAGTATACTGGTGCATTCCTGTTCTTGAAGTCCTCTCGGTCGTGTCTGTGTATGGGGAGGGGGTAGGGGGGACAGAAACGCAGTCAAACCACTTCCAGATTTTACTGTGCTACGCTGAGGCACATATACACATATGGGTCCCTGAACCACATACTTGACGTGAAGAGGAGAGAAAGGAAGAGGACGAGACCATCGGTTAACTTGCCGCAGAGGAAAAAGCATTCAGGTCAGGCCCTGAAAGAATGTTTCGACTTATCTCAAGAGGTAAAATGGAGACGGACATTCCAAGCGGAGTGAATAGTCAGCCTCCGGCATGTGGCAGGGTGACAGCGAAAGGCATGTTCGGAAACTGGTGAAAATCTCGGGTGACTGTAGCACGTGCCATGGGCAGTGGAAGCAGAGAGGAAAAAGGAGGCTGCATTTTGAGAGATTCCGTATCCCACGTCTGATATCTGGGTTTGGACATTTATCCCACCATCAGTCTCTCGTTATGAGAATATTTTCAGGATTTTTTAAAGCTAGCAACAGTAAAAAGGAGTCACAAGTAAGATTATATAGAAAATTACAACTGCAAAAGCCTACATGACTTTGTTTTTCTTTCCCTGTACCTCAGATCTCATCCGTCCCAAACACCTCCAAGCTTCTGGCACTGTTCTTTTGCATTTTGAGCTGTTCTAAGTGAGTTCACAGAGGGCTCCAGCTGACAGTTGTGGGGGGTGGTCTCTTGCACACCGACCATCCTCCATCGTCCTGTAGCCAGTAGGAACACCTGGCTGCAGAAATCGTTGGATATTTGACTGAGAAGCTGTGAGGAAAAAACAATCTACAAAAGGTTTAAATAAACCTTCTGTTATTTCCCACCACATACTCATGAAGTCAGGTTGTTAAATTTTTGTTTTTATAACTATTATAAACATGTGCTTTCATTAAAACTATCAACTCAATCAGTATAACACAGCACCTTCTAGTTAGAAAACATTTTTTAATGGTTCACTAGTCTTTTTCTTGCAGTCTTTAAAAACTGAAGTATAGTTGATTTACAATGTGTTGATTTCTGCTGTACAGCAAAGTGATTCAATCAAACATATATATACATTCTTCTTCTGTATTCTTTTCCATTATAGTTTATCATAGGATATTGAATCTGTGTGCTATACAGTAGGACCTTGTTGTTTAATGGTTCACTAGTCTCGATGCTAATATTATAATTGTTTCAGTTTGTTAAAAATATGTTTAAAACATATATCCAGCTTCCTGTTTATTATGGTCTTCATTTTAATGTGCAGTGTATAACATTAAATGGAAAATATTTAAATCTGCTGTGTTAGGACAGGTTTCACATCTGTTCGTTCCAGTGTTACTTTTTCAAATGTATTTTTATCCACTTCAGGAAAAGAGTGTTTTGAATATGAGTAAAGACTAGAAATAATTTGGAGGGCTTCCCTGGTGGTGCAGTGGTTGAGAGTCCGCCTGCCGATGCAGGGGACACGGGTTCGTGCCCCGGTCCGGGAAGATCCGACATGCCACGGAGCGGCTGGGCCCGTGAGCCATGGCTGCTGAGCCTGAGCGTCCGGAGCCTGTGCTCCGCAACGGGAGAGGCCACAACAGTGAGAGGCCCGCGTACCGCAAAAAAATAAATAAATAAATAAATAAAAATAATAATAATTTGGAGCACATCCGGTTTGTTTGGTTCATAGCAATCCCATAATCTTATTTGTTTGGTTCATAGCAATCCCATAATCTTATTTCATTAGCAAAAATTTGTTAATGAAATACTCCAATGTAAAAGTGTGATTAATAAATCACATGTAAGAGTGTGATTCTAAAACAATTTAAAAGTAAGGTTTTGGATATTTTACACCATGTTTTTACTGAATTTTGGGGTTTGTCCTATATAATCTCTGCCCCTTAAAATCCTGGAATAATTTAGGGAGGGGAAAAAAGTCTCATGAAGTTCAGGTCAACGTGGGACTAGAGTGTACTTACTCCAAGAACACCCTTGAGATGTGTTTAGTCCTACTAGTATTTTTTCCAGTGTAATTGTTCGAATTTCACTGTCTCCTTAATACAATAACCGCTCTCATTCCATAATAAAATGCAGGATGTAAGGCTGAACAGGAGGACATTCATGTCAGATCCTTACTTTCTAACATGTATGGTCTGCAGCACTCATACTTAGATCATTATCTGCCATCCTCTCAAAATTCCTTGCACCCTCAGTAGTGTATTGCTGGGGTTGGCCACACATAACAGAAAACCAAAAACAGCAGTGGCTTCAACACACAGTTATTTTCCCATGCGAAACTAGTCCAGGGATGGGAGGTCCAGTGCTGTTATGTTAGATTCAGGAGTAAACGGAGCCCCGTGTGCTTTGTATCTTCCTGTTCCACTGTCCTGGACTGCTGGCGCTTCAGCCATGGCACCTGAGTTCCAGGGAACAAAAACTAGAAAAGGGAGATGGGGAAGGTGTTCCACACCCGCCAGGTCTCTTTAAAAAGCCTTCCATGAAGTCCTTGCCTACAACATTCACTTCTATATGATAGGTCAGAATATACAGTCATACATACTAGTTATGTGGGATGCTGAGAAATGTTGACATTTAGCTGGATGTGTTGCAACCCCTCAATAATGCAAGAGTGGATTTTAGGTAAATCCTAGCCACATAGCTCCAAATTTATCTTCACTTTGAAGATACCAGGTTACCTAAGTTTAACATAATAGGTAGGGAAAGCGCACGCCCTTCCATCTTTCTTCATCTGTTCTTGTTTTGTTTAGCTTTATTTATTTTTATCATTAGCTTATAAATAAATTAATATATATTCATATATTTCTGAGACATATATCATTTTACTTAATCAGTCTTTTTCTGTATCTGTATTAATAAATAGTCCATCATTATAGCAAGATTTATTTTATTTTTTTATTTTGGGCTGCGTTGGGTCGTCGTTGCTGCGCAAAGCCTTTCTCTAGTTGCGGCGAGCGGGGGCTACCCTTTGTTGCGGTGCGCGGGCTTCTCACTGCGGTGGCTTCTCTTGTTGGGGAGCATGGGCTCTAGGCACGAGGGCTTCAGTAGTTGTGGCTCGCGGGATCAGTAGTTGTGGCTTGCGGGCTCAATAGTTGTGGCTCAGGGGCTCTAGAACGCAGGCTCAGTATTTGTGGTGCACGGGCTTAGTTGCTCCGCGACATGTGGGATCTTCCCGGGCCAGGGAAGTATCGAACCCGTGTCCCCTGAATTGGCACGCAGATTCTTAACCACTGTGCCACCAGGGAAACCCTATAGCAAGATTTTAAGTACCATTTGTTTATGTATTTGTCTCTTTCTAAGCTGTTGTGTTTATTTCTCTGTTAAGATTAAACTATTTTAATCATAAGACCTTTATAGATTTTTGGTGAAGCATGTTTCTTCTTATTATACATTTTTGGCAAGTATTTCTTAGCCATTATTTAGTTGCTCATCTATGCGAAATTCAAAATGAGCTGATTTTCTTACAAGTGGTATTAAAGACAATTTTGATATTGATTGGAATGACGTTGAGTTTGTAGATGAATTTGGGCATAGTTTATATCTTCTAAAGATTGTGTCTTCCCTTTCAGGGAATGGTGTACTTCTTTATTCAGTTTCTTTGATGTGTGTGTCCTTGAGTAAAATTTTATGTGTTACTCATATAGATCGTGTACTTTGCTTTAAGCTTACTTCCTAAGTATATTGCAGTTTTTGTTGATATGTTGAGTAGGTTCTTTTTTTTGCCATAACTTTCAAAAAGTGGTTCTCATTGGCATGTAAGCTACTGATTTTTCCATGTTTAGCTTGCATCCATCACATGATAGAATATACATTTGTTTTCAGAATTTTTCAGTTAGTTTGCTCAGATTTTATGTCAGTGTTATCTACAGATTCTAAGATTAATGTATCTTTTTTTCTTATACCATTGGATCAGGTAGAACTTTCATTACAGTATTGAAAATAGTGTTAATGAAAAACATATTTGCCTTGGTTCTATTTTAATGTTAACTGTCAATAATAAGGTTCAGGTAGATTCCTTATCAGGTTATGGGCATGTCTTTGTATTTCTAGCTTTCTAAACTTTAAAAAAAATTAATTAGTAATAGCTGTTGAATTTGATCAAATGACTTTTCATCATCCATTAAGAAGATCATATGTTTTTTTCTCTTTTAATCTGTTATAGTACTAAGTTATATTAGTTCTCCTAATATTGAAGAATCCTTTCATTTCTTGGATGGAGTCTTCTGGCTCATGATGTATCTTTCTTTTAGTACTCAGCTAAATCCTGTTTATTAATATATTTTATTCATCTATTTTGCATGAAAGTGACTTTAATCCATAGTCTTCTTACTTTCTCTATTCATTTTGTTACCAGAATATTGGTTGTGAAATTTCCATTTTTTAAAGTACTCTCTAATGTTTTAAAAATATAGAAATTATATATATTTTAAATAGATATCTGGCACTAATTGAATAAATTTTTTATTCTTTGATTATTAAGATATTTAGGTCATCTACCATTTGCAATGAGCTTTAATTTACATGTTCTCTAAATCTAGGTCCATTAAATTATTATTTACTTAAATATTCAAATACAAATGAGTATAAATTTTTTCCTTCTATAATGTTTTACAGTATCTCCCTATCTGGTATTATAGACATTTTCATTATTAATGTGACTTATATATTCCATGCCTTTTTTGACCCTTTGTCCAACAAGCAGGTTATAGTTTATGATTATTTCAAAGAAGCAGTTTATTTTATTGATGAAGTTCCTTTTGTTTTAAACTTACTAATATTACTTTTCTTTTTATCAGTTTCTTCCTTCCACATTTTTATTGTTGATTGTTTTTATCTTTTTTAAAGAATACTTATATCATTTTTATACTTTTTGTTCCCCTTATACATTTTAGTTCACAATTTTCACATGTACTTATGTGTATGTACTCTGTATGCAGTATCTCTTATATTGTTCATTTCTAAATGTATAATAATTTCAATATTTATTTCTTGAATATCCCAAATGTCATAAAGGTAGCCAATTATTCTGTTTTTAGAGTTTGTTTACCCAAAATATTAGACTTTATTTTCTATCCTTTTATTTCTAATTTCTAGTTTAACTGCATTTATGTCAGAATATAGGCTTTATGATTTTACTTTTTGGATTTTTTTGAGATTTTCTTTCTAGTCTGATTTACTTCTTATAAATGTTCATATGGTATTGGAAATAATGTGTTTTCTTTTTCTGATGCAGGGCAGAACTTTCTCTCCCTACACATAGATATAAAATCATGTTGTTTTTATTCACAGACTATATCCTAACTTATTTTTTATCTATTTGATCTAACATTTCCTGAGAGTTGTATGCTATAGTGCAATCTTAGAACTAGAGTTTTGTACATCACTCCTTATATACCTCATAGTTTGCTCTTTATATATCTCAATACCATTTTGTTGTTTGATGTGTAAATGTCAAAGGCTGTTATATCTTCTTGGGAAACTATACTTTGTTGTATAAAAGGAAGAAAGAAAAACTCCTTTGTTGTTTAATTTTCTACTACATTAAGCCATTCCTTGCAAGTAAGCATTAATTAAATACCATGTCATCTTACGGTATTGTTCAGTTAAAGTTCAGGTATGTGCATGTGAAGTATATTTAGGTTAGAGTGCCTTGTTAGGTAGCACTACTAAGAAGTTTAAATTTAAATAAAAGAAAGAGCAGGTATGTATGATAGTTAGGTATGATGAAATGTTGATATTTCAAATATCAATAGTGATTTTTTATTTAAGGTTCATACACAGACAGATTAAGTGAGATTTCACACTAAAGAAATTATATACAGGACTCATTTAAGTTGTGATAGCCTTAATACATGATAAATTCATGCTTCTCTTCATGAATGTCCAGGACTAAAACCTGATGATGCAAATATGTATCCATCCATATCAGTACACTAAAAAACATAATAAAGGAAAGTCTCTGAGTTTTAACTAAACTGTTAAAATTGCCTTCTGAGAGTCAAGCTATTCTTGGAAAACCCAGAGAGATAATGCATTAGTATGACTACTGAACATTCAATAAAAGTGTTATTTTCAGTCTATTCAAAACATATAAATTTTATTTGGCAACCAGGCACTTTCCTTCAGTGGAGGGACCTGTAAAGCAAAGAAAAAGTATTACATTCATGAGAATATTATTAGTAGCACTTGCTGATGAACTTTTAGTGAGAACCTGATTCTTAGCCCAAAATATTGAACTAAATGTATATTTTTGTTGAACTTAGAATTTTGGTAAAGGTAAAATCCTATGATTTTTGTATTTTAATCATGAAAAATAAATAATACGAATTTCACTGGGTAGTGTGTTCTGAAAAGAGATAAGTAGGTGTACTTTCATTCTCATTTAAAAAAGCAATTCAACAAGCATTATGATTAAGGGCTATACCTGTATGATACTTAAGTTTTCTATGTTGTCAGTTTCTTTACTGATAAAATGAAAAATAAGAGCAACTACATCATAGCATTGTTGTAATGGTTCTTTTTAAAGCTTTTAGATTTAGTGGTTTTTTTTAAATCACTTATTATTGTTATCACATCATCATCATCCTTTTTTTTTTTTTTTAACACCATTGGGGTGAATAAAAATAAATCCGTTAGACGAAACTCCTGGACTTTTTCTGCTTTCCAAACATGCCATACTAATGGAAAAGATGTCTCTTGGTCAGGTTAATAGGGCCTTTGAGGCAGAGAAAGCTAAGGGAATAAAATAGTGACTGCATGGTGGGTCAGGGCTTGTCTCGAAAGCAGGATGTTGTGTTTGTGGCTAGTGTTTGCTTTGTGAGGACTGGAGTATGGCGATGAAGCTGGAAAGTAGATCGGGCTTAGTTGAAGGGAGGCTTAAATGCCAGCGAATGACTTCAATTCTTCCAAAGTCCAAAGTGAGGACAGTCCACTAATATTTCTATCATTCCATGATTCTATCTAGAAAACTTAATTTAAAAATATTTGGGGGATAACATTGATTCTCTTCTCTGTTCCTTATAGAAATACAGATCAGCATGTTTTAAATACATTTTCTAGATTGTATGGTTGCCAGTGAAAAGAGCACATACAGAAATCACTTTGAATTTTAGCTCCAACAATCAGCTGTGAGGCCATAGACAAATTATACAACCTCATCGAGGCTTTCTGACTTTATCTTTAAAATTTAGATGATAATATTTACCTTTACTGACTACTAAGATGAATCAATTAGGTGAGGTATATAACCAGTTGAACTAGGCAGTCAAGAAATGTGCCTTCATCTTTTATGCACTTGGTATATTCTATATCAATTTTGTTATTGCTGTTTTGTATTTTGGACTCTATATAGCAAAGATTCTACCAATATCAAAATTTTTAAATAGGTTGTAATGAGATTGTAGAAAAGCATATGTAAGTAAAAATTAGTTTATACATGAAGAAGCTCAAAGGACAAATTTATCAGTGTGTTAATTTTAAAAAGTTTGGTTTCATTCTCCCTTTGTAATACAGCTTGTAATTAGTAGTTAAATAAAGCAAGAAACTTGGCATTTTGATTCAATAACCAATGAAAAATAAATTGACAAATTGATAATTCAGAATAATTACTGTTTGTACTTCACTTTTTACCCTAGAGACATAACTGATATACAGTTATCTTTATTGAAATTATTTTGTTTATAAGGATACTGACTTTTCTCACCAAACTAGCACAGTACTTAGTATGTACTTAATATCTTTAGTGCGCTTAATTGCAAAATGGTGAGGCTGTGTACATTTTCACAGTATGCTGAATTTTTTTTTCTAATATTTTTTTCATTCAGTGCCATCAATAGTGTAGAAGATTAGGGAGATACAAGAAAACCACAAATGAAGAGACTAAAGCTTTTTAAAAATATGCAAATACAGTTTCATCTTTCTTTTTCCAAGTTTATATAGGTCAGCAAATTTGTTGTACATGATATTTTGAACTTCCTGTCGTATCATGCCCATTCATATTTCACTAAAGTAAACTTAGTGAAATCAGCTCATCCACTGACATAAACCTTAATTTTATGAGGTTTTCTGAACCTAATATTTTCCTCCAGTCATTGGTAATTTGAATTAGGACCTGCAGTGGAAGTACTAAGCCTTTGCACATGGAATGATTCTGAGGTCATGAAGCAGCAGCGCTCTCCCCCAACCCCCACCTGCTTGCACTACCCCACCCCTCCCTGAAAAAAAACAAGTAATGAGCATCCAACATTTCCTTCCCCATCATATGGAGTTCCATGATTACCAAGTCTTTGTGTCGTAAATAATTTTCTGTTAATAAGGAAACTCAGTAAGCTGGAAATATTTCTACATGAAATCACACCTTTATTGACAGCTATCAATTCATATCTGGGATGATTAATTTTCAGTCAAGATAGAGATCTGAAAATTAGCCTCATTAAAAATGTGACATAGGGCTTCCCTGGTGGCGCAGTGGTTGAGAGTCCACCTGCCAATGCAGGGTACACGGGCTCGTGCCCCGGTCCGGGAAGATCCCACATGCCGCGGAGCGGCTGGGCCCGTGAGCCATGGCCGCTGGGCCTGCGCGTCCGGAGCCTGTGCTCCGCAACGGGAGAGGCCACAACAGTGAGAGGCCCGCGTACCGCAAAAAAAAAAAAGAAAAATGTGACATAGAATGCAGACATCTGTATGTATTGAGGGTCATCAAGAGCGTTTGAAGGTCATTATGATGGTCAGGATTGAGGAAGTTTTAAAAGGGAAATAAAATTCCTGAAAGAGAAAGAAAAACTTTGATGTCCCTGAAGTCTATCATTTATTTCATATTTCAGGAATATTGGATAATAAAGTTATCAAAGAACAATAGAATAAATGATCTTAATATTCAAATAAAAGGCATCTGGTAGTACCATTTCCAGAAAATAAAGTTTTATAAAGTCAAGACCCACCCCCTGCTTCCCAGGTTGCAGTCACTTAGTTTTGCTCTAAATATTTCCTCAAAACTAACAATAAGTGAATTTGTTTTCTTCTTCAGGTTATCCTGAAGAACACAAAGATTTACAGTTTACTTTGATGCCAGTTGTTCTAGGCAACAAAAGATACATTGTTTTCCCCAAGATAAAATGTCTTCCAGAAAGCTACAGAATTGTGTCTAATAAAAATGCATATCTAGGGTGAAGAAAATACCTGTTGACTTGATATGCTTTTGAGTATTACTTTATCTTTGTCTTGAACTCAGAGAAATGAAGAGGCCTTTACAATTGGAAAGTACACATATTGATCTGGCTGTTGCTTTTAACAAACAATGTGATGGTATATGTCATACAGGATTTGAAAAATTCAGTGACTGTATCTTCCCTGGTGGAAAAATATCTTTCAAGCTCAGTAATGTACAGCAGAATATTGGGTGTAATATATACTATGTTCTCTTTCCCTTAGTCTATTCACATAAACTTTCACAGCTCATAGAGAGGACTACTTTAGGTATCTTACTTTCCAGGGAAGCTAGGCCATTCAGCTTTTTGTGTTTTCTCTTCATCTGACAGGGCATAGCACCTATTCCTTGACACTTTTGGAATCCCAGTGAATTAATAAGCAAACACAGAAAGGATCCCCATGATGAAAGACAGCTATTTATTGTTTTAGATGTATACAGGCTACAAATATTAGAGCCTAGAACTCTTCCCTCATGGTTCACAGATATGTTCTAATTGTAGATAATGATTAGAGTACATATTCTAATTGATTAAATGAGCATTACTTTTTTTTGCTGTGTACTTGGATGGGCTGATCAGATTCTGGAATTCTTTCTTCCTTATTGTCTGTAGCTCACTGCTCTTCCCAGCCCCAGTCATGAATTGGCAGAGCCTAGTATACGAGGTAGGTGATCTTTCTACCCTCGGTTCTGCCCCGGGTAGAAAAGACAAGAGTTAGGGGAGTCATTAACTGCTATTGAACTCTAGCTGTGATCTGGACAATTGGACTCAGAGACAGAAGACAGCAAAGAAGAGGTGGTTGCAGTGAAAGAGCCTAAGAGGCAGTGCTTGGAGAGAAGGAGAAGAATGGAAACACACTAAGGTTAGTCAGGTAAAGAAGGAAGTGGTGCTAGCAGCTGTGTTTGGATGAACTGTTTTTATTCTTGGTGTTCAGAGCTGCTTGACTTGACTTTGTGGGTAAGACTAGGGCCTCTCACGCCCACTGTGTTCGGGTCATCCCTGATATCTTCCTTGGCCAAGCTCTTGACACGCTGTTTTTGTTGGTCGTGATTGAGGCACAGGAACCTTTGAGGCTGAGAATCTAGGGTCCATTTAACCAGGCACAGTGGGACCCCAGGCTATCTGAAGTCTCCCCAGTCCCCGAAGACTATAAGGCTGGGTGTCTTCATCCCCCAAGACCACTCCAACCTCTAAAGCCTCATCCCTCTCTCCTCTGGCTGCTTTCAAAGGCACTTAGAACAACCTTCAAATAGCAGACTGCACGATAACAAGCCAGGCCAAGAAGTTTCTTCTAAAACAGCTTTTACTTTGGTGTTTAATAAAACAGACCTCCTTTGAGGAGAGGTGCTCAAAGATGGTGTGGGTGTGGGAAGATAAAATTCAGTGAGACATAAAATAGTATACGTACCAGTAAATTATTCTGACAGTCCTCAGCACATCCTCCCACATACCCTTGTAACTTTTTCATGAAATTTCTGCACTAAGTAGAATAATGCAGTATAATAATAAGGCTAGGTCATCATTACATTTCAGAATGTGTGTGCTGTCTAGTGCTGTGGGATCCCACTGCTGTCCCAAGATGAATGCTTTTGCTGTTAAATATCATCCAATTGTGCTTTTAAACTATGCTAAGCTGCTCCCATAATGGTGTTTTCTCCTTTCCTAGGAGATAAGAAATTGCAGCTAGAACAATCCAGAATTTCCCCACATTTGTTCCTTTACTTTGTTTTTCATAATGAAAAGAGCTTCATTTGTTTTACTTTATGATAATTGTTTAAAATCTGAAGGCATAAAACTAAAATAGAATTAGGAAAATGTATTATCCTAATTGAAGCACCTGTAGCTAGTTATTTCATGGCCAATATTTTTTGTGCTTATAAAATCACATGCAGTTTTTATATGTATACAGATGAGTGTGGTGTGCATATATGTATACACAATCAGTTCTGCTATAATGTTACATGCATTCCTGCAAATAACTATGCTATGCATAATTGAGCAATAAAAACCACAGGACTTTTGGAAAAATGATGCTGGAGCACACCACCCACCATCTTCATCAGTGAAAAACTGAATGAAGACAGACAGGAACCAGTAAAAACAGTAGCGCAGTTTTATCTGTAATACGTAGACTAAAAATACATAATTACTATGGTAAAAATGACACACTTTACCTTTGAACAAAATTAAGTTTTTGAGGTCTTCTGTGGAAGTGAGTGTTGGAAGAGCTGCTGCTTCTCAGTTATTAGAAAGTTGTGGAAGGGAAGTGCTCTGAAACTGGAAGGCAGGTTGTAGCTCTAGGTATGGACGGGTGTGGGCTGTTGATCTGGGCCCCAAACATGGCAGTTAAGCCATCTTGTATGGCCTTAGATCTTGGTTCAGATGTCTGTCTTTCATTTATAGGTCCTTTGAGGCATGTGCTTATAATAGATATTTTATCTTACCAAAATTTTATCAGAATTGAATATTTGATCCAGTGTTATAGCTTTCTTCTTTATTGTCTGTATTGCTGTGGAAATTTATTTTTTTATGACTATGACTATCTCCCTTGAACCTGCAGCTTTGCTCCATAGCTGATGGCTTTGGAAATTGTAGGGATGTTTGAAACCACTAAAGCAGCCACTACAGGTGCAAATAGGGAGTCACTTCTGCAAGCTTTGGCTATGTCCCTTTCAGGTCTAAACACATAGATAGCGATTTACTTGTCACATTGCCTTGCTTGGCATTTTGAACCAGGATGCTAAAACACATTTGAGATGTGAAATGAGTTTTTTAAATACATATAGGGTTTCCCTGGTGGCGCAGTGGTTGAGAGTCCGCCTGCCGATGCAGGGGACACGGGTTTGTGCCCTGGTCCGGGAAGAAGATCCTACATGCTGCGGAGTGGCTGGGCCCGTGAGGCATGGCCGCTGAGCCTGCATGTCTGGAGCCTGTGCTCCGCAACGGGAGAGGCCACAACAGTGAGAGGCCCGCATACCAAAAAAAAAACAAAAAACAAAAAACACATATAGAAAAGTTCACAAACAAGAAAAATATAACAAAACACAAAACGCAATGAACTGAGGTAGCTGGTAAATGTTTGTGGTGTGTGCATGTGGGCATCTTGTGTATTTCTGGGATCGAATGATAGGATTTCTGCTTCTACCTAGTGATTTTAGTGAGGAAATAGCACATAACTCAACTCAGAATTCATATTATGCTCTAAATGTTCGCAAATATATCAATCACATAGAAACAAAATTGTGTTTCAAAACAAATATTATAGATGAAATGATGGTGAGTGTGTGTATATATACATATTTTTTTCTCAGTGGTTTATAGATGACATTCCAACACTTTCCATCTTCCAATGTTGTAAAGTCCATTACTGGATGAATTTCATTTCTTTTGTGACTTTTTACTGACAGAAAGTTGACATTTTTATTTTGCTTTATTCTTTTTTTTTGTTGGTGTTCTTTGTACTGATTGACCAGTTCTTGGAATTCGGTAGGTACCTTGCCTTACCAGTCCTGGAACTAAGTGAACTATGTCTCATTGAGTATTTCTTCAGATCAGAGACATTAGGTATTCATTATAGCTTATATTCCATTTATTCTCTCTTCTCCTTCTGAAATTTATATTATTTAAATATTAGGCCCCCTGAACCTTCCAGTTCTCTTGCAGTCTTGTACTCTCCCTTTCACAGCCAATATTCCAAGAAACCCTGGATTCTTTTGGTGGAGAATGGTATTTAGGTGTGCTCATTGTTTTTGAGATATTGTTTCCAGGCCCACTCAGTGGTCAGAGCTTGGAAGGTGTGTGTGTGTGTGTGTATGTGTACTTAGAGACGTGTATTGCTGAGAGTACACTCAGCAAGCAGACTTCAGCTCACAGGCCTTTTAGGGTTAAGCTCAGCTGCAGAGAGCTCCTTCACCCAATCCATGTCTTTCATGAAGAAACCCACATGCAGTGACTGATCATCTCAGGAGTATAAAAGCCTGGGTGTTTCAGCCCAAAGAGGGATAAAGGTCATATATGCTTCCAAGCTTCCCTTGAGGGTTTTTGTGTGTGTGTGTGTGATATCTTGACATTTATTTTTTTAAATTTTTTAAATTAGTTTCTGCTTTATAACAAAGTGAATCAGTCATACATATACATCTGTTCCCACATCCCTTCCCTCATGCATCTCCCTCCCTCCCATCCCTTGAGGTTTTTGACCAAAGCCTTGGAAGAGTCTGACTGCTTCCTTTGCCCACCTCTTCCTACCCCTCAGCACCTTCTACAGGCTTATCTGCCTTATAAATGTCTTGCAAATAACTTGCATATATCAAACTCTGGCTTAGCATGTGCTTCCGGAGAACCCATATACATTCAAGTATGTAGACAGATAGGTAGGTAGTTAGAAAGACTTTTATACTTATCCATAAATATAAATGTCACTCGGCATATGGTGTTCATTTGCAAGGTTCCAGTACCTGTGAAAAGAACGAATACTCTGTACATGTTGAGTATAGAGTCCTGTTAAGGTCAGTTAGGTTAACTTGGTTGATAGTGGCTGTTCACTGTTCTCTATCCTTACTGATGTTTTTTTCCTGTTGGTTTTATTAGTTGCTGAAAGGAAATTTTTAAAATCTCTAATTATATAATGGATGAATTTCTTTTTCTCTTTGGTATTGCCAGTTTTTGTTCATGTATTTTGAAGATCTCTTATTGGGTGCACACACATTTTTATCTTTTACCATTTCTAAATGCCACATTTTATACCTGCTATTACTACTTGTCTTGGTGTCTTTTAGGTCTGATATTAAAATAAGTATTCTACCTTCTACTTAGGGTTGCATAATATTTTTTATCCTTCTTTTATTTTTGACTTAATTTTTGCTCCGTGTTGGGTATTCTTTTAATTCAGTTTGATGTTCTCTACCATTTATTTGAAATGCTTAGTTTGTTTACATTTGTTAATATTGATAGGTTGCATTTAAATCTACCATCTTGCTGCTTCATTGTAATACAGTATTTAATAATCTAATGACTTAAATATAAGTTTTACTGAAAAAAATTTCAAAAACACCGATTGTAAACTATTTTTAAAACTTCCCACAAATCTCCCTGAGATTATGTGTTACTGTGGAAGAGCTGCCCTGGTAAATGAAGTTTAGGAATCTCTGCTCTAGATCCTGTCTCATCAGCTGATAACAGCCTTCCTTTTAAAATGTCAACCATATTGACCATATCATAGTTTTAAATATCAGAATAAGCCTAATGCTTAAATAGATATCCTAGTTTTTCTTGCTGAAAACACTTTCAGCTCTATGTTTATATATTGAGATTAGGTAACTTGCTTCCCAGAGCATAAACTGTATTTATGACCTGTGGCTGTCTTTATGTATTACCATCGAGTAATAAGGCACCAGGGACTAGAGGTCTTCTCTTGGGAGAAGAGTGAAAATATAAAGCAGCTATTTATACGATAACATCATCATTGGTGTAAAGCATAGTAGATTTCAAGTTATTAAACTAGACATTCAATGGCAGACTAGACATTGAAGCTTCAAATTGCTGTCTTTCTCATAAAACCAGCATATATAACTGAAGTGACACACACACTGTGTGAGTGATTCCTCTGTCTTAGCATCTTCTATGTAAGATGTCTTTTTACTAAATATGTAGGGGTTTCAGTTTCATGTATTTCTTTTTCCTTAAATCACAAAGCAATGTCTGAAGTACAGCTCTAGATGAAAACTGTTGGACTTGTCCAGAGAACGTTCTTTGCTTAGAAACACATGTGTATATGTATGTACGCACACACACACACACGCACACACACACACACTTGCGTAGTACCAAAGTTCTGTCCTGCTGAGAACTATCTAAAGAAACAGCACATGAAATGTCACAAAAGCCATTAAGCTTCTATAGAAGTGGCAATCTAAACTCATTAGCTTTAGGGAAAGGTAAAGAAAAAAAAAAGTAAATGTGTGAGAAATGAAAAGTGAATCAGACCTAGAAGATACAGTCACCTTGCCTATATTATTCCTCCTTGAATTCATTTTACTGTTGTTTAAGAAATTCTGTATTGTAGCAGTTCTAATTTTTACTATACTAGCAATACTACTCTGCTGATATATCTATTGTAATAGAAGAATATCATGGCAATTTTGTCAACTATTAAAAGTTTCTTTTTTTTTTTTTTTCGGTACACGGGCCTCTCACTGTTGTGGCCTCTCCCGTTGCGGAGCACAGGCTCCGGACGCGCAGACTCAGCGGCCATGGCTCACGGGCCCAGCCGCTCTGCGGCATGTGGGATCTTCCTGGACCGGGGCACGAACCCGTGTCCCCTGCATCGGCAGGCAGACTCTCAACCATTGCGCCACCAGGGAAGCCCAAAAGTTTCTATTTTTGTATATAATGGAGCTATTGATTGATAAAAATTGTCAAAATTGTAAATATTCTTTTAAATATTCACGAGAATATTTTAAAACAAATTTGGTCTTTATAAGGGAGAAGAATGAACATTCTATTTATATTTAAAGTATTTTATCCCAACATCGCTATTACATTTTCCTGCTTGATTTGTGGTAATCTACAATTAATAGTTGTTACTGATTCAGACACCCCACATCTTAAGAATAATTCTTTAGAAACAGAATTGGTAAGTCTCACACTGTAAAGTAATAGAGTGCTTGCTATAAACCTTCAAGAGCTGGTCTTGAATTTGCCACTAGGCATTTTCTATTTTACTCGGTATCTGAAGGTATAAAGGGCATCTAAGTTGCCACAGGGTGGTCAATCTTGATTTTATGTACCTGACACTGAAATAAAGCTTTCATTTTTAAAGAATTCATCTGATATTCTTTAACTTCAGGAAAGGTGGGAAAGCAACAGTCCAGACTCTTTGACCTTAGAAAAAGCAGTCACTCAAGTGTTAAATCTAGTTGTTTGTGCATTTTATATAATGTTTTAAACACATTACTAATTCTCTCACAGAGAAATTTCTTTTAGTCTGTCTTCAGCCTCTGTTTTCCTATGTACCCATTTATACATCTTTAAAGCATATGAAAGGAAGCCCTTGACAGTTATATCTTGCCTGGGTTGAGGCAGCGATGTACTGTTTGTGTACTCTATGGATCTCAAAATTTTACGAGATTTCACAGAATGGCTGAACACATATTTTATGTGTCAAACCATACGTATCAAACATATTTGTGTCTTGGAGAATTATATGTTGATAAGAATCAGGGAAATCACTGATGGCAGTGTTTGTTCTTTTTTCTTTGAGAGAGCTCCTAAAACCAGTTCGGATTCATTTCTGTTTGGTTTCAAAATTACTGTATTCAGTGCTGTCTGTAGTCTCCCGAGACTAAAGCACAGGAAGAAGTATGTTATCTTAGAATTTTTAACCAATGCTTGAGAAAGGCAAAAGCTCAGAAAGAATTTGAAAGGAAAACAAGAGATGATGAGGACTCAAACTTCATCTTTAATTGCAACATAATTGTAATAGATATAAATTTGAAGGATTTTTTACACTGACATTTATAGGTAGCCATATTTATTTTAAATATCATCTGAGAGTAGTAATAAGCTGCCTCTAATAAGGCTGCTCATTCTAGAAAAGAAGTGATACAGACACATGGCTCAAAGTTCACCTGCAAAGCTATTTCTTTGCTTTCAGTAGCACCATTCAGAGCCACTGACTTGCCACTTTTTTGTCATCAGCAGAGGCCAGGAGCACACAAAGGATGTCATTCTTGACAGAGGGTCTTTTTGATAAGACACCTTTATTTCCCAGTGAGATATTTCACTTTGCCCCTCCCGTATCTACATTATTTAACACAGGAAGTCTGGAATCACTCCTTCTGTGGATATTTATACTGGGTTTTGCAAACAAGAAGGGCGGTCATACACACAGAGAAAAAGAGAAAAAAGCAGAAGACAGTGTAGTTCACTGACAGTGTGGCTTTCACGCTTGAATCATACTGCTTTAATGTTAATTTGGAAGGTATTAGCAACATTGATTTATCCACAGTGTAACTTTTCCAGTGAATAAATATTCTGAATATTTACTGGGTATTTTTAAAAAGCGATAAAAATGATATTACAAGCTGTCGAGTCGAGCATTGTCTCACACAAGGAAGAACAGCAAACGTCACAGAACTGGAATGAGATTGACACATGACCAAATCAAGATTTGAAGCAGGTAGTATATCCATCAGTTCTAAGATACAAACCACGATCACTTTTTAAAAATCAAGGCAATGCTAGGAGTACACGACTGAATTAGAATAAGAGATCTAGAGATACTCTTCTCTTATTAACCATGGCACCAATCCGACCCTTTTAAAGCACTGAATATGTTAGATTGCAGTTAATTCTATTTCTAAGAAAATAAGACTCTACCTAATTTGATTTTCCCAACAATCTTGTGGTAGAAAGAAATTACTATTGTCATTTTTGAAATAGGAAAACTGAGTTCAGCTGGAGGTTAAAAGAGTTGCCCAAGAGCAGACACGCCTGATAAATGCCAAAGACAACATAGAAAACAGATCTTGTGCCTCTTGGTGAATTTCCTTCTCTCGTCCCTGCAAAGCCTCACATTTCTGATGTTGTCTCTAACAGTTTTCAAAAACTGAAGCAAAGTTGTCTTTGCTGAAGAAAAGTTTTCAAAAACTACATAGTTTATAAATACCTTCTAAGTAGTTGTTGGGGGACTATAAGTAGACATTAGATGAGGAACTAGGCATATAATTTAATTCATTTATACTTTGCATTTTTTCCCCCAAACAATCTTAAGAGCTCATTGGGAAATATTGAGTCAAGTTTAGAGGGCATTTAAAATAATGCCCGTTGAGCAAATGACATACTTTTAACCAGCTTTTCTCCCTGATCACTGAGTAAATATTAGCAGATAAAGATAAATGCAGAATGAAAGATTAGGTTAGAAGTATTCCTATAAATCAATGTAGCTCCTATTATGTTCTTGGGAGGTCTACTGATTACAATTTCTATCAATTTAATTAATTCCACTTGGCTTTGAAATCTCCTGGGGAGGTTCCAAAAAAATTAGAACTTAGATCAGTTCTCTTTCTGACACACCTAATAATACAGATCTTAATTATTTTAAAAGTTTCGTGACTGCTCTTTCTGAAAGTTTAAGAAGCTCTAGCGCTTCCCTGGTGGCACAGTGGTTGAGAGTCCGCCTGCCGATGCAGGGGACACGGGTTTGTGCCCCGGTCCGGGAAGATCCCACATGCCGCGGAGCGGCTGGGCCTGTGAGCCATGGCCACTGAGCCTGCACGTCCGGAGCCTGTGCTCCACAGCAGGAGAGCCCGCGTACCACAAAAAAGGAAAAAAAAAAAAAAAGAAAGAAAGAAAAAGAAATTTGGTTTAATTTTGCTAAATTTCATAGCTTTTCCAAAAAATAAGCATCAGAAAAGTTTGCTTTATATGTTATATGTAAGCATTTCTATTTGAAACATAGGCTTTATATAAAGCATTTTTTAAGCTTCTGGAAATAAGATATGTAATATCTTTAAACATGCTTATTTGTGACATGTAGAATATTTGTACCTATATGAATAAGTATGCAAGTTATTAATTTAGTCAGTTTTTGTACTCAGTTATAAATTTTATGCATGTAATTTAGGCAATGTGACTTTAAAGATGTGTACCTAGACACAAGACTCTATTTCAGTGGATAATATTTGTCTAATTCAGAATGTTAAAAAATATGTATATAACATAGAGGTAGTTTAAAGTGCTATTTGACTTTTAAAAGAGATAAGTATTTTTGTTGTTCATTTCAAAAACATTTAAGTGGTAGGGAAAAACCATGAACATCTATAAGCCTGCCTACTAGACATTTTTTCTGTAAAGGTGAGAATGGTAAGTGTACTTAAAAGTTACCTTTGGTATTTTCCAAGAGAACAGAGGATTGTACTTTGCATATAGCGTGTCTTTGCTTCTCTTATGCTTCAAAGGATTAAATGCCAAAGTCCTCGATTAAAGGCAGCTAGTTGCTCTGATTTTGATACTGGCTTGGATATTTTTGATAGAAATTCTGATCAGGGTGACATCAGGAGCCACAAATATAAGTGAGTTTTCTGCTGTCGCCCACATAGTTTTTAAAAAGGACGTGCATAATTTGCTTACCTTGTATTACAGAAAAAGCAAGTATATGGGATGTGTCTTAAGGATTTTTTTTTTTCATTTTCCTAAATTCTGCCACTTTCTCATTTGGAAAAAAAGATGTTAATGGCTAAGACCAAACAAGATTTATTTGTCTACAGAATAAAAAAAAGCTGAAATCTGACTGGCATTTTGATTAGAAGTGTATAAATGGGACTGGAAACAAATTTCTGTTACCAGAAAGTCTGTGCTTTTTGTTGTTGTTGCTCTGAGTGAGTGTGAATTTCTGTTCCCATAGTGTGTTTCTTTTTATTATATTTTTAAAAATTTTTATTGGAGTAGACTTGATTTACAGTGTTGTATTAGTTTCAGGTGTACAGCAAAGTGACTCAGTTATACATATACCTATATCCACTCTTTTTTTAGATTATTTTCTCATATAGGCCGTTACAGAGTATTGAGTAGAGTTCCCTGTGCTATACAGTAGGTCCTTATTTTATATGTAATGTGTATATATCAGTCCCAACCCATAGTGTGTTAAGTGGAGGTGAATAGACAGCTGGTTGTGAGCTGTGAACGATATTGCTGTAAACCAAGGGCAAATCACAAAGACACAACCAGATTCAGAAAAATGAGCAAAATGTACCCTGAGTTTAGGTTTATTTCCAAATACAGGCAGACCTCAGAGATATTGAGGGTTCAGTTCCAGACCACCACAATAAAGCGAAGAATGTAATAAAGTAGATCACACAATTTTTTGATTTCTCAGTGCATATAAAAGTTTTTTTATACTATATTGTAGTCTATTAAGTGTGCAATAGCATTATGTCTAAAAAAACCCAAGTAAGCAAAAAACAGTATTAATTAAAAATAATGCTATTGGAAAAATGGTGCCAATAGGCTTGGTCAGTGCAGGGTTGCACCGATCTTCAATTTGTAAAAAATGTAATATCTGTGAAGCACAAGAAAGTGCAATAAAACAAGGTATGTCTTTATGTTCAAAAGTGCTCCTGCCCTTGATTCTAACATAAAATGTCCCTCAAATCAAAAGACTCTCAGTGTAACAGTTATCTAATTGTGCTAAACATGAGGGGTTGTTCTCATATTTTTCTAATCACCAAATTTTAAACATTTGATCTTCAACTTAATATCTCCTGTAATGTCCTTTCCGATATTTTTTTACTGAACAGATGTTTGAATTTTGATTGTGATTAAATATTTTATACTTGAGTACCATAAATCTGTGAGCTAAATTACATAGTGAAGAGGAAGAAATAGGTACTTCTCTTCATTTAATATCTCCCCTCCTACCAGATGGATATTATGTTTTTATATTTATTTATTTTTATTTATTTATTTTGGCTGCATCAGGTCTTGTGGCAGGCGGGATCTTCATTGCGGCATGCAAACTCTTAGTTGTGGCATGCAAATGACATATATAGAACTCTGTGCCCATCTTCCCCAAATTAAATAAACATACTCTTTCAATCATGTGTGGATATAGCAAGAAAGTGGTCATTCATAAACCAGGAAGAGGGTTCTCATCAGGCACTAAATCTGCTTGCATCTTGATCTTGGGCTTCCCTACCTTCAGAATTGTGAGAGATGAGTATTTGTTGTTTAAGCTACCCAGTCTATGTTATGTTGTTATAGCAGCCTGAACTGACCAAAAGAGTGTAACTTTCTCTACAGTTGGGTTTGGAGGAAGTCTTTAGGGAATCTGGGTGTCTTTCTTCTACTGAAGTATGACACAGACAAAGCAAAATAGGTACATGTTTAAATAACTAAGAACTTTTTATTATGTTAACATTTAGTAATTTTGAATGAGGAAAATTAAAAGAATGGAAAGTAGCTCAACAGTTAATGTTTTAGCATAATTCACTTTTGCTAAAAAATGGAAAATTCATGCTGATAGATTTTGAAAGAAAATGGATATTCATAGTAATCATTCTCAGTTTATAATAAAGTAACCACTGAAATGGAACATCTGAGCACATTTGCATATGTTGATACAAAATTATGAAGTTCTAATAAAACTTATTCCAAACTAAATACAAAAAAATTCCTCCATGTAACAAAATCTATGCAGTGAACTCTCTTGAAATATTCCAGGAAATTAAGTTTATATCCATATATCTTCCCCTTAGTATGGCAGTACACTGCCGTCTGTCTTCTTTTAGTTTAAGCTTCAGCAGTGTACGGCCTTTTCCATGTGAAAAGGATTTAGTTGTTAACACATAACATGCAACAGTTATTCTAAGTGGTTTACATATACTAACTGAATCCTGTAAGAGATGGTATTCCTGTCCCCATTTAACAGACACGCAAACTGAGATCCAAAGAGGTTATAGGTCACTTGCTTAAGATTTCACAGCTAAAAACATCAGTGTGATACTGCCCAAGTGGTCGGTAAAAAACATGTAAGCCTTTAAAACTCTGTGTATTTATAAAGCTATGTGTTACTGGTGTTATAGCAGTAATGAGGGAAACAGCAAACATTCTAAGTTAAAGTTTATGTTTTTGTACTAAAGGCAGATCCTAAGGATAACCTGTCTATTACCAAAAGTAGATTCACAGATAGAATCAACAGTCTTTTATTATTTTTTAATTTGATTTTTACTTTATATTGGGGTGTAGTTGATTTACAATGTTATGTTAGTTTCAGGTGTATAGCAAAGTGGTTCAGTTATACATATATTACATATATCCATTCCTTTTCAGATTCTTTTTCCATATAGGTTATTAGAGAACATTGAGTAGAGTTCCCTGTGCTATACAGTAGGTCCTTGTTGATTATCTATGTTATATATAGTAGTGTGTATATGGTAATCCCAAACTCCTAATTTATCCCTCTCCCCACCAACCTTTTCCCTTTGGTAACCATAAGTTTGTTTGGGAAGTTTGTGAGTCTGTTTCTGTTTTGTAAATAAGTTCATTTGTATCATCTTTTCACATCCCACCTGTAAGTGATACCATACGATATTTGTCTTTCTCTGTCTGACTTCACTTAGTATGATAATCTCTAGGTCCATCCATGTTGCTGCAAATGGCATTATTTCTTTTTCTGTGGCTGAGTAATATTCCATTGTATATATGTGCCACATTCATCTGTCAGTGGACACTTAGGTCGCTTCCATGTCCTGGCTATTGTAAATAGAGTTGCAGTGAACATTGTGGTTTACATGTCTCTTTTTGAATTATGATTTTCTCAGGGTATATGCCCAGTAGTGGGATTGCTGGGTTGTATGGTAGTTCTATTTTTAGTTTTTTAAGGAACCTCCGTACTGTTCTCCATAGTGGTTGTATCAATTTACATTCCCACCAACAGTGCAAGAGGGTTCCCTTTTCTCCACACCCTTTCCAGCATTTATTGTTTCTAGATTTTTTGATAATGACCATTCTGACCTGTGTGAGGTGATCCTCATTGCAGTTTTGATTTGCATTTCTCTAATAATTAGTGATGTTGAGCATCTTCATGTACTTTTTGGCCATCTGCATGTCTTCTTTGGAGAAATGTCTATTTAGATCTGCCCATTTTTTGATCAGGTTGTTTGTTTTTTTGATATTGAGCTGCATGAGCTGTTTGTTTATTTTGGAGATTAATCCCTTGTTGGTCACTTCATGTGCAAATATTTTTCTCCCATTTTGTGGGTTGTCTTTTTGTTTTGTTGGTAGTTTTTCCTTTGCTGTGCAAAAGATTTTAAGTTTAATTAGGTCTCATTTTTTATTTTCATTACTGTAGGAGGTGGATCCAAAAAGATATTGCTGTGATTTGTGTCAAAGAGTGTTTTGCGTATGTTTTACTCCAAGAATTTTATATTATCTGGTCTTACATTTAGGTCTTTAATCCATTTTGAGTTTATATTTGTGTATGGTGTTAGAAAATGTTCTAATTTCATTCTCTTGCATGTATCTGTCCAGTTTTCCCAGCACCACTTTTTGAAGGGATTGTCTTTTCTCCATTATATATTCTTGCCTCTTTTGTCTTAGATTAATTGACCATAGGTGTGTGAGTTTATTTCTGGGCTTTCTATCCTTTTCCTTTGATCTATATTTCTGTTTTTGTGCCACTACCATACTGTTTGATTACTGTAGCTTTGTAGTATAGTTTGAAGTTGGGGAGCCAGTTTTCTCCAGGTCTGTTTTTCTTTCTTAGGATTGCTTTGGCTATTTGGGGTCTTTTGTGTTTCCATACAAATTAAAGAAAAAAAAATGTTCTAGTTCTGTGAAAAATGCCATTGGTGATTTCATAGGGATTGCATTGAATCTGTAGATTGCCTTCAGTAGTACAGTCATTTTGACAATATTGATTCTTACAATCCAAGAACATGGTATATCTTTTCATTTGTTTGTGTCGTCTTTGATTTCTCTCATCAGTTTCTTATAATTTTCAGAGTACAGGTCTTTTGCCTCTTTAGGTAGGTTTATTCCTAGGTATTTTATCCTTTTTGATGTGATGGTAAATGGGATTGTTTCCTTAATTTCTCTTTCTGATATTTCACTGTTAGTGTATAGAAATGCAAGAGATTTCTGTGCATTCATTTTGTGCCCTGCAAGATTATTGAATTCACTGATGAGCTCTAGTAGTTTTCTGGTAGCATCTTTTATTTATAGAACATTCCATTGGAAAGCAGAACAGTCTTTTAAATAGGTATGATATCCACCTGCTGGATTGGAAATGTAAGGGCAGGTTATTGTTTTCTCAAAACTATAAACTGTCTTGATTGTGAAAACTCAAGAGTAAGGCTCATGTCTTATTTATCTTTTAATTTTATGATCCTAGCATAAAGCCCTGTGCTTCAGTCTTAATTGGTTTATTTATTCATTTATCATTCATTTATACCGCATTTATTTTTATATTTAGATATTTGTCTTACTTATATTTATTAATTCATTACTTATTCATCATCATAATTGGTTCCTGCATTCATTTATTTAGGCATTAAACAATTATTCTTTGAGCTATTATTTTTCAAAACTGGGAATACAGCAGTGAATGAAGCACAAAGTGTATCTGCCCTCATGGAGTTTTCACTCTAGTGGGAATAGACAGATAATGCGTAATAAACAAATAAACATACAGTTTATTCTCAGTATTTATGGTAGTTGTGTTCTGTAAAGTCACTACATACATTGAATTAGTGACTACTGAACCATTGTTCCCAGGGTAAATGCTGCGTTACGTTCCTGTGAGCCTCTGGTCACACCATTTTCGTTAACCCATCAATATATAACCTTGTTTCAGGTGTGCTTTCTTAAAAAGACACCTGGTTTCTATATATTGGCTAACATGGAGGTCATGGCCAGCAGCACTATAACTCATAGCTGAATGAAGATCATCTAACACAAGTATGTCCCCATAAGGCACATCACAGCCTTCTTGTGCTTAGCCAGACAGCACCTCAGCACTACGCTTAGAGGCCATTTTAAACAGCAGGATTATCAACAGGAAGCATAAAAATGTGGGAAAAAACTGGCACTAGCTAGACCACAAATGGCTGAAACAAGAAGGTGGTGTCACCTTGTCCAAAGTCACATGAGGCAGTGTTCATTGCAGCACTATTTACGGTAGCCAGGACATGGAAGCAACCTAAGTGTCCCTCAACAGGTGAATGGATAAAGAAGATGCATATATATACAATGGAATATTACTCCGCCATAAAAGGAAACGAAATTGAGTTACTTGTAGTGAGGTGGATGGGCCTAGGGTCTGTCATACAGAGTGAAGTAAGTCAGAGAAAAACAAATACTGTATGCTAACATATATATATGGAATCTAAAAGAAAAAAGAAAAAAAGTGGTTCTGAAGAACCTAGGAGCAGGACAGGAATAAAGACGCAGACGTAGACAATGGACTTGAGGACACAGGGAGGGGGAAGGGTAAGCTGGGACGAAGTGAGAGAGTGGCCTGGACATATATACACTACCAAATGTAAAATAGATAGCTAGTGGGAAGCAGCCGCATAGCACAGGGAGATCAGCTCAGTGCTTTGTGACCACCTAGAGGGGTGGGATAGGGAGGTGGGCGGGAGACGCAGGAGGGAGGGGATATGGGGATATATGTACACGTATAGCTGACTCACTTTGTTATACAACAGAAACTAACACACCATTGTAAAGCAACTACACTCCAATAAAAATGTTTTAAAAAAAGTCACATGAGGGTGTGCACCTCAGGTGACAGGGTTTTCACTGCTCTTCATATCTGTGAATGACTGAAAACACAACAGTATTGATTTGGGGGTTACAATTATGTTTTAGCAGGTAGGCGAACTTACAAATACAGAATAATGCGAATCAACTGTACATTCTGTCAGATAAGTGCTATGGGGAAAATAAAATGGGGTAAGGAAGGTAACCTGCAAAGGTCTTTCTGAAATGGTGGCATTGGAGCAAAAGCCTGAAAAGGTGGAGAGTCAATGCAGGTAAAAAGGGAAGTACATTCCAAGCAGGAAGAACAATGGCCATGATGCCCTAGCATGTTGGAAATATTTGAAGAACTGCAGCCAGTGTGGCTGTAGTGTGGTGAGTGAGGGCAGAGCCCAGGAGATGAGTTTGGTGAGTTAGTTCAGAATCAGATCATGGGAAACCTATAGGCAACGGTAAAAACTTCATCTTTGTGAGCGAAGTAGGAAGTCACTAGAGCTTGGGTCATACACATGGAAGAATCCAACTTGAGTTTTGTAGTACTCTTTCCGACAACTGGTTTAAGAATAGACATTTCCTGTAGAAGAAGCAAGGCAACAGGCTATAGGAATCCACTGGGATGAACGAAGCTAGAAGTGACGGCAGTTCAGATCAGGACTGTGGTGTGAAAGTGATACACCATGAAGGTTCCAGAATGTGATTTGTAGAAGATCTGAAAAGACTCCCTGGTTGCTTGGTTGTGGAGTGTAAGAGAAAGAGAGGACTCGAGTATGAGCTCAGTTGTTTGACCTTAGCAATTGGAAGGTTGGAATTTCCATTTATGGAGTTGGGAAAGACGGTAGGAGTAGCTGGGGACTTAGGGGGCATAGGAGTTGAGTTTGGGTCAAATTTCAGTACTTATTAGACAAGGGGAAATCTTGATCAAACACTGAGATGCACTAGTTAAGAATTCCGTGCAGAAACTATAAATATATTATTTAATGATAAACCCATTACTATATTACTTTCATTTTAGCTAGGCTGTTGCTTACAGCATAATAAATATAGGGTAGAAAAGGCACTGGCTTCCAGTCAGACAAATTGGGCTTGAATTCTGGTTCTTCCACTTCATTATGTAAAATGTAGGGAAAATTAATTAATATATTAGAACTAAAATTAATTAATATCTTAGAACTTGTTTTCCTTTATATAAAATGGACAAAACACTGTCTTCTTAATTGGGTTGTTGATTAAATTGTATATAAACGAGAACTTATATATAGTAGATACTCAATAAATATAAGTTCCCTTCCACCACACTCTATAATTTTAAATAAAAAGCCAGAGTAGTATGATATTTTTTATTTTATTATTTCCAGAATAAATAAATAGTTAAATGCACTCATGACTTGAAGAAGCTAAGTTATTATAAAAGGCAAATGTGACTTTGGGAGAATAAGATTTGGTGGATGGACTGAAAACATATTGTAATAAGAATTTCACTCCTGTACTTTTATTAAGTAAGAATGACAAATTATAAAACTGTATCAACACTCTCTCTCCTGAATCCATTACGTGATTATGATATTCTTTTACACTTAGCCTGGACTTCACCTCAGAATCCTTCTTAACTTTTTTTTTGAGTCAACTACAAAGAATCAATGAGATTCATACATGAGTTAAAAATCTTACCTCCAAGAGAAGTTACTCAACAGCACGAAGTGGAGGAATTTATTATATTAATAGTTGAAAATCAAAGTATTTTGAAATAAAGCTTAAAAAGTTTTCATATATAAAATCTATTTTATTCAAGTGTTGAACTCTATTCACGTAGCTATACCTTTTCAGTCATTTGACTGCTTAATTCAGGCTAGCAGAGAACATAGAGAAGTAACATTATTGATAGATAAAAAGAAAACAAGTATAATTTACTGAGTACGAACTGTGCATGATTTATGGTGCTAAACATTTTGCATGCAAAACCCTATTGAAGCTTTATGACTAACCTATAATTATAACTGTTTTCCAGACAACAGGATTGAGACTTAAAGGAGGTTAAGGTCATAAAGTTAGGAAGTGACTGATCTGTGTTTTGAACACATCAATCTTCGATTCCAAAGCTTATATTCTCTTTATGTTATAATGTTCAGGAAAACTAGACCCAAATGAAACAATTAGCAATTTGACCTTGATCCAGTCCTTTTACTAATTAATTCTATGCCTAAGTGTTCTTATCTAAGTCTAGTAAAATGGGATAAATACCTATGATCAAGAATACCTATAAGTTTGCAGACCTTTTGTTAAAAATTTATATATCTACTGATATTACATACAATTGAGCCCCAATTTTTAGGCATACGTATAAGAATAAGAAGAACTAACATTTATTGATTTTCTGTGAGTCAGAAAAATGTGAGCAATTATCATATGAATAGAAAGCTGGAGCAAAGGGAATCGAGTTGAAAGGTAAAAAATAAATAGGGCATAAAGGCACAGGTGAGCCCAGAATTGAAATATTTCTGAAAATACTTTGAAGGTGCCGCAAAAATACCACCACTTACAGAACTTGGTGTGCTCATGCCTAATGATGTTTTTTTTTTTTTTTTTTTTTTTTGCTGTACGCGGGCCTCTCACTGCTGTGGCCCCTCCCGTTGCGGAGCACAGGCTCCGGACACACAGGCTCCGCGGCCATGGCTCGCGGGCCCAGCCGCTCCGCGGCATGTGGGATCCTCCGGGATCGGGGCACGAACCCGTGTCCCCTGCATCGGCAGGCGGACTCTCAACCACTGCGCCACCAGGGAGGCCCCCTAATGATGTTTTATTTCTTTAAATGCATTTATTTTTGTCACTTAAGGACATTTCCTGTTATGGAAATAAATTTACCATTTTAAAATAGATGTTAGTTGGAAAGTAGAATTCCTTTTAGAGAACTTCACATTGCTGTCAACTTTTCTAAAGCAAATCTCTCAGGCGAAGAGAAATGTATGCTTTTTTTCCCTGTGATTAGTGTTTTTACTTAATGCTGACATTTATCTTAAAATATTCCACGTTTGGAACGATCAGTTGTTGTCCTGGTTTTTCTCTGGGTGCTTTGTCTCTCAACAATAATGCTAAACACATTAATATAACTGCTTATGGGTAGGACAGTCATCTTTAATGGGCTTTTTAGTTCTTAGAGAATGGGGACCGTGTTGTGTCAATGGTTTAAGCCTCCATATAAAGCCCAGTAACTGGCGTAAAAATAATCAATGTTTCTAGAAAGGAAAAGAAAAAGAAAGAAGGAAGTTGGTAATTGACCTCCAGGTACCATAATAGACTGTTGTCAAACCAAATTGCTGCACAATCCCAGCATGTTACGTAGTTTTCATCACAGGTCATATAAACCATTTGTATGTAAACGGAAATGATCTTCATCAACAGATGTTTAAGGTCAGTGAAACCAGAGTGTTTTGTACAGGCAAGTGGTCCTCAGCAGGGAAATGACTTCTAAACAAGCATAAGATTCCTCTTTGTCTGAAAGTGAGTAATGATGCATAACTCATGCCACAATTTGAAAATTTCACATATTATGAGGGATTGTTTCTCCAGGAACATAATTGAAATACCTGTCTCATTTGTTCAGAATGCACAGATATTTTGCCTTGTTGGGAGTCACTAAACGTTCACTGGAGCTTTTTCACGTTGGTTTTGTAAACAACAAGGAAGCAAAAGGACCACATTTCCTGAGCAGACATTTAAATATATAACTTGATTATTAATTCAGTCAACTTATGGGTAATGCCTGTTATCTCTATAAATAGTTATAAAAAGCATATATATGTGGGAGAAGCAGTGATGTGGAAAATGCTAAAATAACAAACCTTATTACAGGAAAGAATTTTGAAATAACTTGCCAGGAGGGTAATGACCTCAATTAAATTTTATGTGGAATAATAATTGGTGATTTTAATAAACTAACTCTATTGCAAATCGCATATTTGATAATATAGTATTTTGGCATTTCTTATTTCCCTCTGGCTTGCATTTATATTAAATAAAAATCTTTGAGATAATCAAGGAAGATTTATAATTTAAAGTGCTTTTTCCTTCAACATAATCAAATAAATTTTAAATAGTTCTAAATTCAAAAGGAGGTAGAAAAGAATACTTAAAAATCTTCTTGGAGATTTGGATATTTATTCTATCAGTGAGGGAAAATACTGGAATATAAAAATGTACAGTGAATATCGAAGTGACACACGTGTAAGATGGGAGAAGTTAAATGCCACACTTACTTAAAAACACTGGAATGTGAAATAAACATGTTTGGTGTGAATCATCTGAAAAGTACCAAATTGAAGGAACACTTTTGGTATGCATATAATCTATTCCCGTGTTTATATGTCATCGTATGTGCTTGAAAATTTTTTTGAGCAAAACTATTATTTTATAATGGCTGCACGCTTTTTAGTGTACTTCACATAAATCATTCCCTCATATGTGGTTTTGAGTTGAGATAACTTCACAATTCAACTAGGAAAGGCTTTTGTTTCTATCACTACAAACAAAAAAAAATTCCTGTAAAACAATGCTGAAATATATCATACTAGAGGACTGCTGTGCACACTTCAATGTTGAATTTAAATTAAGTTCAGAGCCGGCAAAACCCGCACTGTGATGTTCATTTTCTTTAGCCTTTAAAAATCCCTTGTACTGATTTTTCTGTTGCATGACGTGCATTTTATCCTGGTTCAGGGTGATTCCAGTAAGCCCACGGGGCAGAGCTTACTTCTGTTATTTGCGTCGCAGAGTTCTTTGTTCATGTTCGGTATTGTTAGCAACAATAATAATGAAGTGAGCTTGGAGTGAAATGAGCAGCAATCGGTAGCAAGCGTGTCTGAGGGGATACAAGAGATGTGTCAACACCCTGGTTTAAAAGCACTGAACATGATCTCGCTGCCCACATATAAAATATTTCCAGAATCACTGACATTCACCAACTACTGTATTTCCATCGTGTGCTATCCTGCCATGTTTGTATCACATAATATCTTCTTTGCATGGTTATGGTTTTACCAGCTCTATTTTGAGGAAGCATATGGCAATATTCCTAGCCAGAGTAAGTTGTCTGTGTCACTGAATAGGGTTTCCAGGCATTGAGTACGTCCGTGTGAACAAGTGAAATGTGGTGGGTAGCAAGTTACCTTCTAGAAGGCCCACTCTGGTGGTTCTCCTCTGGACACTAATTTATCAACTTCCTTCTTAAACATATCAGCAGAAACAACCATAATATTCTAGACATACACTGAGAAATGCAGACATGGGTGAGAATCTTTTCTCCTTCTTTTTTGTATATTGGATATCGTAGTTACTAAGAATGCTTACAGCTCTGTTAACTTATTTAGTAATCACATCTTGCTATTTGTATATGGAGTTTGTGGTCATTTTGTAGGAGTCGAGCACAGTCTCCAGGGAATTTAATAATCAACCTCACTGCTGATGCATCTATCAGTTAGCATGGCTGGGACCATGGGAACCTCCACTGGAGCTGGAGGTGTCAGAAGGTCAGTTAAGAGCAACTCAGATTTCTCTCCGGGGAATTTCGTAGGACATGTACTGCTTAGTTGTAGTAGCATTTGTAGAAATACCAGAAAACCACACCATTATATACCATTGCGATGAAGGAAAGCTCTGGGCTCAGAGATTCTGTTTTAGTAAGTCAGGCAGTGAACGGGCAATCTAGTAATTCACCCTCATGTGGAACTTTAAACACAATTTCTAAATGTGTTGATATTAACAACTAATGCTTTGTTTTATTTCCAGAAAATAAAAACCTGTGATTGTTTAAAGTGAGGCATCAAATATAATCAGAAGGTTTTTTTTTTTTTTTTTTAATGTACTGTACTACACAGCTCCAGTAATCAAGACAGAATGGTACTGGCACAAAAACAGAAAGATAGATCAATGGAACAGGACAGAAAGCCCAGAGATAAACCCATGCACATATGGTCACCTTATCTTTGATAAAGGAGGCAAGGATATACAATGGAGAAAAGATAGTCTCTTCAATAAGTGGTGCTGGGAAAACTGGACAGCTACATGTAAAAGAATGAAATTAGAACACTACCTAACACCATACATAAAAATAAACACAAAATGGATTAAAGACCTTAAGGTAAGGCCAGACACTGTAAAACTCTTAGAGGAAAACATAGGCAGAACACTCTATGTCATAAATCACAGCAAGATCCTTTCTGACCCACCGCCTAGAGAAATGGAAATTAAAAATAAATAAACAAATGGGACCTAATGAAACTTAAAAGCTTTTGCACAGCAAAGGGAACCATAAACAAGATGAAAAGACAACCCTCAGAATGGGAGAAAATATATTCAAGTGAAACAACTGACAAAGGGTTAATCTCCAAAATATACAAGCAGCTCATGCAGCTCAATAGCAAAAGAACAAACAACCCAATCCAAAAATGGGCAGAAAACCTAAACAGACATTTCTCCAAAGAAGATATACAGACTGCCGACAAACACATGAAAGAATGCTCAACATCATTAATCATTAGATAAATGCAAATCAAAACTACAATGAGGTATCACCTCACACCAGTCAGAATGGCCATCATCAAAAAATCTACAAGCAATAAATGCTGGAGAGGGTGTGGAGAAAAGGGAACCCTCTTTCAGTGTTGGTGGGAATGTAAATTGATACAGCCACTATGGAGAACAGTATGGAGGTTCCTTAAAAAACTAAAAATAGAACTACCATACGCCCCAGCAATCCCACTACTGGGCATATACCCTGAGAAAACCATCATTCAAAAAGATTCATGTAGGGCTTCCCTGGTGGTGCAGTGGTTGAGAGTCCGCCTGCCAATGCAGGGGACACGGGTTCGTGCCCCGGTCTGGGAAGATCCCACATGCCGCGGAGCAGCTGGGCCCGTGAGACATGGCCGCTGGGAGCCTGTGCTCTGCAGGGGGAGAGGCCACAACAGTGAGAGGCCCGCCTACCGCAAAAAAAAAAAAAAAAAGATTCATGTAGCAAAATGTTCATTGCAGCTCTATTTCCAATAGCCAGGACATGGAAGCAACCTAAGTGTCCATCAACAGATGAATGGATAAAGAAGATGTGGCACATATATACAATGGAATATTACTCAGCCATAAAAAGAAATGAAATTGAGTTATTTGTAGTGAGGTGGATGGACCTAGAGTCTGTCATACAGAGCGAAGTAAGTCAGAAAGAGAAAAACAAATACCGTATGCTAAAACATATATATGGAATCTAAGGGGGGAAAAAAAAGGTCATGAAGAACCTAGGGGCAAGACAGGAATAAAGACACAGACCTACTAGAGCATGGACTTGAGGATATGGGGAGGGGGAAGGGTAAGCTGTGACAAAGCGAGAGAGTGGCATGGACATATATACACTACCAAACGTAAAATAGCTAGCTAGTGGGAAGCAGCCGCATAGCACAGGGAAATCAGCTCAGTGCTTTGTGACCACCTACATGGGTGGGATAGGGAGGGTGGGAGCAAGACCAAGAAGGAGGGGATATGGGGATATCTGTTTATGTGTAGCTAATTCACTTTGTTATAAAGCAGAAACTAACACATCATTGTAAAGCAATTATACTCCAATAAAGATGTTAAAAAAAAGACTCAGCAACATCATGGGGATGCATATTATATACATACCTATGTGTGTATACATGTATGAAATGTATTTTTAAAATCATGAATGCATCGTAAACAAGGTTGACATAACATTAATTTTAAGCAAAATTATGGTAATTTTTGTATTTCAGAGATCAATTTCAAAATGTTGGAAGACAGACCTGTGTTTGAATCCTACCTCTGCTTACTGCTAGCTTAAGCAAATTTTTTTAACATGTTTATTGGAGTATAATTGCTTTACAGTGGTGTGTTAGTTTCTGCTGTATAACAAAGTGAATCAGCTATATGTATACATATATTCCCATATCCCCTCCCTCTTGCGTCTCCCTCCCACCCTCCCTCTCTCACCCCAAATTCTTTTCTTTTATTGCTCTTTTTCTTAATTGAAGTATAGTTGATTTACAATGTGTACCAATCTCTGCTGTACAGCAAAGTGACTCCGTTTTACACATATATGCATTCTTCTTTTGAATATTCTTTTTCATTACGGTTTATCCCAAGAGATTGGATATAATTCCCCGTGCTATACAGTAGGACCTTGTTATTTATCCAAGCAAATTCTTTAAACGTTGTTAGCCTCAGTTTTCTCATCTCTAAAATGGTACCATTCGTATCTACCTACTGAGATTAAGGATTGAGTAAAATAAGGACTGAAAGTGCTTAACTCAGCCTGGCAAAGAATAAGGTCTAAAATGTCACAGCTATTATAATTGTTAGAATATATATATCTTTCAATCCTGAAGAGACACTTAATAATATGGCACCTCTGAGACTATCCAGAGCTTAAGAAACAGCTTGATTTAAAAAAAAAAAAAAGGTCTCTTAAAGTTGGTTCTAAACTTTCTAGCTGCTCACAGCTTCCCTGTCTCAGTCCCAGTGCAGCTGTCTACTTCTCTGATAATTTTTATAGCTGATAAACTCTACGCCACATGTTTCTCTTTCCTCTGCTGCTGTCTTTGAATTTGGTCACAGCAGAAGGACGCGTCTGTTACATTTCTGGTTTTCCATGCCGCGTGCGGTTTCTCACCAAATCTGGAGATTACGGTGAAAAAGCATGGGGCCCAGAGCTGAGACTCCTCCTTGGGAAGGGGCAGCAATTGCAAGCTTCTCTCCACCTGACCACCTCTATCTGCTCGTTGTACGTTTGTCTTAGTATATCGTTCTCGCTCCAAGTGGCCCCTCCAATGCCACCGTATTATTTTACAGATACATTTAATAACATCCAAACTTAACCTTCTTCAGATTGGAATGAACAGAGATCTACACATTTTACCGAGCCCTCTTAAACATAGTTTGCATGTGAAATATTTCGGACATTGACACTATGTAGAGAATTGTTATGATGTTGCCACTCTTGCTTCACATGGGCTCCTTCCCCCACTTATTTTTTGCCAAAGCAAGTCCTAGACATCTTACCAATATTCTCCTACATACTGCTGTGCGATCCTAAAAAATAGAGATGTTTTGTTACATAACCACACTTAGCTACATTTATAGTGTATCCTAGTATCTTCTGATACACAGCTCACATCCAATGTCTCCAGTTGTCTTAAAAATATCTCTTTATAGTCAGTGTTTGCCTGATGATCCTGATACGGTCCACATGTTACATTTATTTGCAGTGTTGAGTAAGTGTCCCTTCTCTCCTTTTTTCTCAGGCCATTGACTTTTCGAAGAAACCAGATCAGTTATTCTGTAAGAATTTCACACGTTTTGAATTTCTCTTCCTTGCTTGGTAGTGTTAGCTTGTTTCGTTTCTCTCTTGTATTTCTTAGAAATTGGAAAATAGCTCTGTTGTCTAGATTAAACCTAGGGTCAACTTTTTTTGTGAATAATTACTCTACATTTTGAAAACTGAAGAATGTTTTAAGTCAGGGATAGTATCTGTCATCACAGAGTCAAATTCGTGAATACCAACCAGTAATAATTCAGTGTGTGTGGTCACATGTACCTATGGCAATATGATCTTTACAATGATGAGAGAAGTATGTGTGTGTGTATATGTATATGTGTGTATGTGTGTAAATATAAATAAGATATTTTTCCTTTCTATTTTTGGAGGAATACATTGTCTCTTAACTTTATCCATGCCTATTTTTGAGGAGAAAGAAATAAAAAATTTTCCCCTCATGTTGTTCATTCATCCAGTCATTCAGCATCATGCACTGAGTTTTGACTTTGGCTCAGGAACTGTGCTAACTGCTAAACACAAAAAGACAAATGAAACTTGTTCCTTAGCTATGAGAAAATTACAGTCATATGATAATGAAGCTTCTTATCATAGAACTTGTTTCCCAGGGGCCTAAAGCAGTAGGATTATATACCAACTGTGTTCTACAAAACAATGTAAAAAAAAAAAGACATTTCTGATAAAGCTTATTATACTTCTAACTGTATGTGTGTAAACATCATGGTAAAGCAATCAGTTGAAAAGGGGATGATTGATTGATTAAACCAACTGTTTGGTCTGTATTCCATGACAAATATTTTTAGTATATATTCTGGTTCCTGGAACACTGTATTAGTAAATATTTGTTGGATGTATTATTGAATAAATTTTTCTTGTGTTGTAAGTTAGAGATATAATCTAAGAAAATTTAAGATAGACATATACTCTAAAGTATCTGTTACTAAACTTTGCTTTATATTTGCATAAAATTAGCCTAAATCAGATGATTCAGTACAAGAACTGCACATCACTTATGGAAAGTAGTATCAAGGTAGGTATTCCAGGAGTTTAAGTCTTAGTAAGAAAGAAAATCCTTATCCTCAATGAATTTTCAATTGAGTAGTACAAAATAAGCCAAGTACATTGAAAAATATGTAACGTTCTATACTTTCCAAAGTTTTAACATAATCTAAAATACAGAAAGTGTATGCTAAATATCATAACCTACGTAAAGTGTAAACACAAATTTATTGTAGTATAAACAGGAAGAACTAACAATCATTTAGAATGATAAGAAAAGCTTCCTGAAAAAGTTTGAAGTAGAGATTCTTTGAAGCACAGATACAATTTCAGTGGGATAAATATTCTGGTATATTCAGGTGCTCATGGGTTTCTCAGGAAATACCAGATGTCTTAATTATACTGGAACATGAGGATCATGAAGGTACATCCTAAATAATGAGATGTTAATTGTCATCAGGGGTCCTTTCTAAAAGACCTAAGTGGCTTTAGGAAGTAGACAGTGTGGGACCATTAAAAATTTCCAAATTGGAGGTTAGTGCATCAGAATCAGTAATTTTGGTGAACTCATCTGTAGGCAATTAAAAAAAAAATTCATGGAAGCAATCAGGACCCTAGGTGGGGGGAGGGAGGGAGTTATAGGTTGCATCATTCCTGGTCATCTTCTGGAGTAATTCAATGCAGGATTTGCAGCCAGTGCTTACAGGGTTCCTGTATCTCACAGGTAGCACCTGCTAATACCTCACAACCTACATCTTCGTGATACCTGTTAGAATCAGCCATTTTTACAGCTTCACCCTGAACCCATGGTTTTGCACTCAGCATCTGTATCCACATCCACTGTGTATGATGGTCAGCTGACTTACTACACAGCCCTCCTATCCGAGGAAGCAAGTGGTAGCTGAAATGGTAGCCCATAGTTGACTCACCTGAGCCTTACCTGTGGCACAGGGCCGTGACTGTCTGTTAAAAGGCAGAACGTTTGTGAATTCATTCAAGTTGCTTAACGGGCCATCTGTGTCTCTGCCTATCCTCCACGGCTGCTCCATTCCTCCAGTGCTGGGGTCCTTTTAAATGTTATTTGTTAACACTATATTGGGTCAACATCATGAGAACTGAAAATTAAACAAACAAAAAACATGTTTGCTGCTGTGCTGCAGTCCGTGGGCTGTCAGTTTTGACCCCTGATTGAGAGACTTCAACCCAGGAAAAGTGTGAGGCAGAGAAATAATAAACTGTGTAGAGGAGCTGCTTAGAAAGTGAGTGAATAGAAGTCCATTTTGAAATATGTTAATAAAAAGGGCAAGTGGAAATGGCAGATAGGCCACTGGAAATGCATTCAGAGCTCTGGACGAGAGAGAGAAACCTACGGAAATACAGTGAAGTGTCACAGGTATGAAGATTAGAGTTGCAACCCTAGATAAGACAATAAAAACAACAAGGAAGAAAACGTATGCAGAGATGAATATAAATTTTAGCACATTGGTTGTTTGCTAATATACAGTTCAGGAAAAGCAAAACTACCAGGAATTGGTAAGCAAAAATACAAAAAATCGAAATTGTGGTTTCTGGTCAGGCTGTTAAATGTTCCTCACTATTTTCACACATCCTGACTTAAATCTCCTCTAATATGATTGTGTTAAATAAAAGATATAAGGCTTTGAGAAAGAATAGAAACTCATACTAACAAAGTATTGCATTGTTAGGTATTTTCAACTCTACACACCAAACATCTTACTTGGCTGTGGACTATAGTATGTTTTTTAATTCAGCCTTTGGCTTAAGTTCACATTGTTTCTTTAGCATGAAAGCAAACTTTGAAAAAAGCAAAGGTTATCTTCATAACTTTACTTTTTTTTCAAAAGATAAGTATTTCAAATGTCTTGCAAGATTACTTTTATTCATAATATATGTACAGCTTTTAATCCTTGAAATAAATATTTATAAAATTGAAATATGAGTAAAACAATTTAAATAAGAAAAATGTGAGAGTCTTGTTGAGTGTTTTCTTTTTTTTTTTAATAGTCCAAATCAACCATCTAACCAACCAAAAGGGTGTAAGGGGGGAAAAAAAAGTATCCTTTTTTCCTCCATTTTCTTCTTTTGAGTACCTTTGGTGAAAAAAAGGGATTTTGAAGATAAATGGGCATTTTTTTCTCCAAGAAATGAACACTTTTCCTTGCTTCTTTTGCTTAATGAATTCAAGAGAAAGGCCTACAGTACCAAAATGTGAATCAGTTTAAATCATGGAGCATCAACTTTCTGGGTTTGGTTACTACCACTTGCAGCGTTGTGTGTTACCACTGGGAGGTAAGATTGCTAAAGAAAAGAGGGATCTTAGTTAATTATTTACATTTTGCTGACATATCCTACTATTTTTAAAACTTTATTTTTTAGAGGAGTTTTAGGTTCACTGAAAAATTGAGAGGAAGGTACAGATATTTCCCATATATCACCTGTTACCACACATGTATTGCCTTCCCCCATTATTAAGATCCTCTGCCAGACTGGAACTTGAGTGACAGTTGATGTACCTACAGTGATACATCCACATTAGGGTTCACTCTTGGTGTTTTACATTATACGGCTTTGGGCAAATGTATAATGACATGTCTCCATCATTACAGTATCCTACAGAGTAGTTTCATTGTCCTAAGAATCCTTTGTGTTTTGCCTATTCATCCCACTTTTTATCCCCAATCCCTGGCAACCACTGATCTTTTACTTCATAGTTTTGCCTTTTCCAAAGCGTCATATAGTTGGGATCCTATAGGGTGTCGCATTTTCAGGTTGGCTTCTTTCACGTAGCAGTATGCCTTTAAGTTCCTCCATGTCTTTTCTTTTCTTTTTTTTTTTTTTTTTTTTTTTTTGCGGTACGTGAGCCTCTCACTGTTGTGGTCTCTCCTGTTGCGGAGCACAGGCTCTGGACGCACAGGCTCAGCGGCCATGGCTCACGGGCCCAGCCGCTCCGCGGCATGTGGGATCTTCCCAGACCGGGGCACGAACCCGTGTCCCATGCATTGGCAGGCGGACTCTCAACCACTGCGCCACCAGGGAAGCCCCCTCCATGTCTTTTCGTGGCTTGATAGCTCATTTCTTTTCAGCGCTAAGTAGTTTTCTTCTGTCTCAATGTACTGCAGTTTATTGATCCATTCATCTGCTCAAGGACATCTTGGTTGCTTCCAATTTTGGGCATTTATGAAAAAACTGCTATAAACATGTACATGCAGTCTTTTTATGTAGACATAAGTTTTCAACTCCTTTGAGTAAATACCAATGATCATAATTGTTGGATCATATGATAAGAGTATGTTTAGTTTTGTAAGAAACCACCAAACAGTCCTCCAAAGTGGCTGAACCATGTTGCATTCTCACCAACAAAGTATGAAAGTTGCTGTTACTTCAGGTCCTCACCAGCATTTGGTTTTGTCATTGTTCTGGATTTTGGCTGTTCTATTACGTATGCGGTGGTATTTCATTGTTACTTTAATTTGCATTTCCCTGATGACTTGTGATGCAGAGCATGTTTTTATATGCTTATTTGCCATCTGTATATCTTCTGTGGTTAGGTGTCTGTTAAAGTCTTTGGCTCACTTTTTAATTGATTTGTTTTCTTATTGAGATATAAGAGTCCTTTGTATATTTTGGTAACAGTCCTTTATCAGATGTGTTGTTTACAGATATTTTCTTCCAGTCTGTGGGTTGTCATCTTCTCATTTTCTTGACATTGTCTTTCACAGAAGTTTTAATTTTAATTAAGTCCCACTTATCAATTATTTCTTTTGTCAATCATGCCTTGGTGTTACACTGAAAAGGTCATTGCCATAGTCAAGGTCATCTTGATTTTCTCCTATATTATTTTCTAGGATTTTTATAGTTTTGTGTTTTACATTTAGGACCATAACCCATTTTGAATTAATTTTTGTGAAGGGTGTAAGGTGTGTCTAGATACTTCTTTTTTTTTTTTTTTTTTTTTTTTTTTTGCCTATGAATGTCTAGTTCTAGCACCATTTGTTGAAGACTGTTGCTTTGTCAAAAATCAGTTGACTGTATTCATGTGGGTATATTTCTGGGCCCTCTATTCTGTCCCATACAAATATTTCTTAGAAAATCAGCTCTTTATTTCATGGTCTTAAATATTTGTCATAGTGTTTTGCTATTTAAAAGTATAAACAGCATTCCACATCAATTAAGGAAAATAATATTAAGATGTGTATTATACAAGTTTGAGTCGTTAAACAGTATAAGTCAGTTTGTAGTGTGGTCTATCAAGTGAGTTTGATAAGTGAAGTAATACTGAAAGCAGATCTTAAAGGGCAAGTAAAAATTCACATTCATTTCATTCATTCGTCAAAAATTTGCTGAACCCCTACAGATATTAAGTGTTAGATGAACTACTAAGGATACCAGTGTCAGTCAAACAGGTCGAGTCCCTGTCCTCGTAAAGCTTACATTCATGAACAAGAAGCAGACAATAAATAAGTTACATATGATGTTAGGTGTTGATAAGGACCATAGAGAAAAAACTACCCACTGTTCACATAAATAGTTGTGGACATAATGGTGTTTTATAAAGGGTGATCTGGAAGGCTCTCTGAGGAGGTGACACTGAGAGGAGAGAGGAAACCTGCAAATAGGGGTGGGCATTCCAGGCAGAGAAAACTGCAAAGGTCAAGGCCATGAGACAGGAACACACTTGATATTTTTGAGGAAACATGTGGAGGTCAGTGAACTATGGTGCAGTGAATGAATGATTGAATGAATGAATACATGGAAGCAGGGGTAGGGAATGTGGTCAGAGCCGTAACCGAGGGCCGATCCAGCAGGGTCTTCACTGAGAAGACTGTTGCTGAAGTGGGGTTGAAGCGGAAGGGCTAGGGTGCAGGGAGATTTGTAAACAGGAAGAATAATGGTATGTTTGAAGAGTTTCAAGCAGTTTTCATGACTGTTGCAGTAAAGGAAAGGATAAAGAAATAACGATGTGTAGATTTTAAACAGCTTTAGAGGCGGAGCCATGCAAAGAGTTTGAGCTGAAATATGAAGTGTCACATTTGATTTTGCAGGATTACTGTTAGCAGAATGGAGAATCAGTTCAAGGGGCAAGCCTAGAGGTCAGGAAACTAGCTGGGAGACTATTATAGTAAATAAATGATCAGAGTTGGGACAGAAAGGTGACATTAAACAGTGTTAAACAGTATAATCTTCTGATCAGCGAAACCGCATTGTAAGGTTCTAACCGGCAAAAACATGAATTTCTTAGTATCAGTACCTCACATATAAGAAGTGATCAATATATACTTGAAGAAAATGGTTGGCTTAATTTGAAATGTGTATTAAATAAAAATAAAGATGGTGAGACCCTTACATAATCACAGAGAAATATTACAGCTGTAGGAAAAAAATAAAATGTAAGTTTCTGTTAAAATATACACATTGATAGAGGAAGAAAATTCTAAGACATTGGGAAAGAGTATACTAGCATGATTTCTACCAAAACTGGTTCAAATTGACAATAAATGAATGTACTGAAATTTGTGTTGCCTTGAAACAGAAGAATTCTGACACCTGAGCGGTCAGTGTTGTTCAAGGTAATAGGGGAAATAAATTTTTGCTTAGTCGGATCAAGTATGATGAATGCTAATGAATGACTAATGCTAATGAAGACTTAGGAAGAAACCCTGCTGGTCCTTGTAATCCATCAAATAATTCTACATAACTTGATGCCTTTATACAAGGCCTTTGCCACCCCCTCAGGCAGAGTAAAAATCATTTGGAAACGTTTCATGGAAGGGTAACACAAACAATTAAGGTGTAATATGGCTAAGTGACAGTTTAAAAACACTTAAAAGTCTTAATTGAAATGTGAATACTTCTAAGACTGGCTTGAGGTGGTAGAAGAATTACTTAGATTAATGTGAGTAAAATAAGAGATAATGGGGCTTCCCTGGTGGCGCAGTGGTTGAGAGTCCGCCTGCCGATGCAGAGGACACGGGTTCGTGCCCTGGTCTGGGAGGATCCCACATGCCGCGGAGCAGCTGGGCCCGTGAGCCATGGCCACTGAGCCTGCATGTCCAGAGCCTGTGCTCTGCAACGGGAGAGGCCACAACAGTGAGAGGCCCGCGTACCGCAAAAAAAAAAAAAAAAAAAAAAGATAATGACATGAAATTAAGTAAATCAGGCTGACCCTAGAGTTTGTGGATCATCAAACATACACATGACAAGGTTAAAATCACTATTTCTTTGGAAGGTTTAAGTATAAAGATTTACTACTGAATGTTCCGGGGGGGGGGAATCCTTTAGCTTATAAAATAATAAGCATATTTAAACTCTTAAAATTATCCCTCCAAGTGACACAATACAGAAACGTTTATACTTTACATATGAATATTTTCCTTTAGTAGTTTATCAGTGAGACAACTTGAATCATTGGGATGTGAGTTTAAAATGCTCAGGAACTCAAGTTTGCTAATAACCTCGAGTCAGAAGTATGCCTCACATCATCCATGTCAAAAGAAAGAAATCGGGCTTCCTTGGTGGCGCAGTGGTTGAGAGTCTGCCTGCCGATGCAGGGAACATGGGTTCGTGCCCCGGTCCGGGAAGATCCCCCATGCCGCGGAGCAGCTGGGCCCGTGAGCCATGGCCGCTGGGCCTGCGCGTCTGGAGCCTGTGCTCCGCAACAGGAGAGGCCACAACAGTGAGAGGCCCGCGTACCACAAAAAAAAAAAAAAAAAGAAATCAAAGCAAAACAAGCTACTGAACAGATGGGAAGATAATGAACATTTGCATTTGGGGTTTCTAATGTTTTTCATGAACTTAGTCCAGTCTCTTATTTCATTTAGAAATTGTTATAGGGGTGACTAGATGAATAGATGTCAGAGAAAACAGATAAGTCTGAAGTAGTTAGTTCTCCATAGGAGAAACTTAGTAACACTGTATTTAGGTTTATGGGTGAGTTCTTTATAATGAACACCACTAACATTTTGAACATTAACAAAAATTGTGTGTGTGTGTATATATATGTGTGTGTGTGTATGTCATTTATTTTTAAGCAAAGAGATATTGTGCATACTTATACTGGCTTGATTGTAGACTTACATGGTAAAGAATTACTCTGATCAAACCTGGCTTACTCTCATCACCCTTTACAGAAGACCCAGCAGCCAAACCTCTACCATCTAGGGGGGAAAACAAAACAAAACAATTTCTCTAAACTACTTTTTGAAAACCAGACCAGCAGAAGTGTGAATGTTCCAGAACGCAACTCTGCACATTTGGCAATTAGACTTCTGACCCCTTTACTCCAACTGCAGCAAAATATCTAAATTCTCTGCTACCTCTCCTCAAATGCTTGCTAATTTCAAGCCCCTCATAGGCAGAGATGCCAAATTCTCTCCTGTTTCTCCTAATCTTAAATATAAACAGATAAGTAAAAACCAGACATTTGAGGGAAGCCTGAAGAACAAAAGAAAAGAAAACAACAACAAAAATGATTAACCACAAAGAAACTGACTCCAGAGGAAGAAGAAATAATAAAAAGAGCACAAGATAACTTAAAAGATAATGTGTCAAGAATTTTGACGGGTCTGAGATTTGATCCTACTCACCTTGACTAGTCTGCCATGATTTTGTGGATGCTGAAAGAGACATGAGACTTCTGAGTCAGAGGTAAAGGACTGTTAATTACTCACAACAATAGCTGTGGACAGAATATTCACATTTTTTTCACCAATTCCTTAAGGCTTTATCCCCAGAAGTTGATGCAAATACTGCCAAGTGATGCCTTCCCATACAATGGGTTGAGTTATAGGAGAGAAACTCTGGTCTTGGGAGTTTTTACAATGGGCAATAAGTCTGCTTGACATTTGCATCAGAGTAAACCAACATTATCTTTATTATACTAAGTAAACAGACCTTCCCTTTGTTCCAAAGGGAGACTATATTTTCCACAGCTTTTTGCTATACAAACGTTCTTGAAAAGATAATGTAGAGTGAAGGATGCCCACACTTCCACTTACAAGATGTGCAGGAATGTGATACTCTTTGAAAATAACTTAAGAGAAATGTGAAAAGGTGGTGTATGCACAAGACTAAAAAAGGGTGCTATGAAAAGTGGACAGTCAGAAAAGAAGAAATTTTTTTTAGAATTTAAAAATAATTGATTTTTTAAGGTTTCCCTGGCGGCGCAGTGGTTGAGAGTCCACCTGCCGATGCAGGGGACACGGGTTTGTGCCCCAGTCCGGGAAGATCCCACATGCCGCGGAGCGTTTGGGCCCGTGAGCCATGGCCTCTGAGCCTGTGCATCCGGAGCCTGTGCTCCACAACGGAAGAGGCCACAGCAGTGAGAGGCCCGCATACCGCAAAAAAAATAAATAAATAAAAATAAATAAATAAATAAAATAAAAATAATTGATTTTTTTTTAAAATGGTGCAAGTGGCAGAAAATTGAGTTCCCCAGAATGTAGTGCAGCATGATTTTTAAAAAAGACAACATGAGGTCAATATGAAACTATAAGATACATAAGGGTCAATCCTGTAAATCCAACGTTCAACTGATACACGTTCCAGAAAGAACTACAGAGAAAACAAAAGTACAAAAATTCTCAGAGAAATAATACAAGGAAACTTTTCCAGAGAAAGAAAGATGTATGACTTTAAATCCTCCCATCCAATGGAGAGAATAAAAACGTCCCAGCTGAAATGCATAATAGTGTAATTTTAGAGTATAAAGAAAGGTGCAAAATATAATAATAAAACAAAGTGCCTGGAAATTTCGGGAAGAAGAAAAGCTATTCAAATAGTCATGGTCCAACTATGAAATAAATAAGATTAAATTAGAAAAGGAAGTCACTGAGTTTAAAGGAATATAATGAAATGGATATCAAACAGAATGAATGAGAATCTGAAAAATAATAGTAACATGGTATTTCTTATCCCAAAAAGAAATTTTATACCTTAAAAAATAATATATACATAATGAATACATAAATTAATAAAACTATGCCAGTAATTCATGGTCAAACATGAGGGAAATTTATTTTGAGCGACTTCCAGAGAAGTGAGGGGAATCCGTTTGAACTGTCTCTGTGGAAGGGTAGAAAGGTCCTGTCTGTTTTGCCATAGAGAAGGACATCTTAGCCCTTGACTGGCTTTTGTAGTGTACAGTATTCTCATAATCAAAATGGTATCAATGCTGCTAAGTGATTTTCAGTATTTGAGTCAATTTGTAACAAATAATGTAACTGTTAAATACAAAGCAGTGCGAATGTTATCAACCATTAAAATATAAAATTAAGGGCGCGGACACACATGGGAAGGAGAGGTAGAAGGCAAAGCAGGAGCCCTAATAATTTCTGCATCTTACAAAGTGTAAGCTGGATTACCTAAGACACAAGTTTAATTGTGTTCTGAAAAGCCTAACAGTAAACACGAATTGAATTAAAAGAGCAACATACAAATGAGTGCGTGGTAGGAAAGAAGAAAAGGAAATCAGCTAATTCTCATCTATCATAGCAGAAACATATACATATATATATATATATATATATATATATATATATATAAATCATGATTAATATTAATGAATCAAAAAATTACCCAGAGATACGGAAGTAACTACCAGAGGAACTAAAAGGAAAAAATAGTTAAAAGTGTTTGCCTCTGGGAAGCAGCACTGGGGATGGGTAAGGATACAGCAGGGACCATTATTTTTCATTATACTTCTGTACAACTATTATTAAAATTCCTATGTGTAACAGTATATTAACATTGTAAAATTATTCATTCTGTATGAAATTTTTTAAAAGGCAGGCAATCTTAATTATAGTATTTCCCTTATGTGTTGGAATGAGGTCATGCTTTAAAAATCAGAATCATAAAGACCTAGAAATTTTGAAACTGTAGTTATATTTTAATTTGAATATAGTTTTACTGATTTTTTGGAGAAATACTGTAATATATTTGAGTCATGTAGTTTGTATTATGAGTACAGTATGCTCTTAGTAATCTAATACATTTCTTTAGATTGGTAGTAATTTAGAATTTATTTTCTAAAATGAACTTTTGGTTCACTTCCTTTTCTCTGGTAATAAGATGTTATTACTGAAGCTGTTAATTGATATAATTTTGTAAGTATTTACTGAGACCATAAGCCTGGTTTTACATTTCTTCATTGCCTTCCAAAACTACATTCTTTTTTTTTTTCCTTGAAACTTTTATTTCAGCCTACTAGTTTCAGCAACTTTTATAATGAGGTTATTCAGACTAATCCAAAGGGCAATTTACACTTAACCTCTTTTAACGGAATTCCCTAAGCAGGATGTCTCAGCAATTCATTTACAATTCTTACTACAGACAACAGACTACAGCTTGAATTCAGGATTGACTTTATGAATTGTAACCACAGGAGAAGACTGTAAGGGTTTTGCATTCACTGCATCTTAGCAGAGGGATTATACCTCAAGCAGCTTTCCCTGGAGTCTAGTCAAGTAGAATCAGGGGTGAAGAAATTACTGACCTTTTTCTACTGAGCTGCCATGAACCTCATGCAAAGAAGCCCTTTGCTGAGGAAGGGCAAGAAATGACTTTAGTGTCTTTTCCTGATCTATAAAGAAGTCTCTCTCTGTCTCTGTCGATTTTTCTTACTCTCTTTTTCTCTGTCTCCTCTCTGTCTCGCTATCTTTCCCCGTGAGAGACAGACAGACACAGAAATTCTGTGGGGCATTGATAGAACATATTGGGGGAAAACAGAGTATTCTTCAGAAATCCTGGTCTGGGTGACAGAACCGTTGGGCATTATTCTAAAACTACCACGTTAATGTGCATTTCTTCAAGAAGCACCCAAATCCTACAGTGGGAGCAGCGTTGCCTATTTCTCAAAGGACTTGGGACTTCCACTGAAAATCAACTAGAGGAAACAAATGAATCTGTGAGATCTTGATGTAATTACAGGCACATAATAAACATCGTCCTTGGAACCACAGTAAAACAAATGTTAATAAAACAGGATACTTCGAGGCATTAGGGCATTAATTCCTATGGATGATTGATGGATAATACTTTTCAGTATCAACATTAAAATTTGATCTTAATTTTGAGCCTGTTTAGAAATAGAAAGCTGAAATCTAGATCTTCCTTAGCAGAGAATGAATTCATTTGAAAAATGCTTTTTACCTGTTTTGTGCAACTTCTCAAAATCGTCTCTAAACTGTGAACAGTTAATATTCTAAAGTTCCAAATAAGGACACTCAGGTCAGACTGTAGTCTCAACCACCATGTAGAGATTTCTCCTGTTCATTTTTTGAAGAAGAGTTCTTTGTTGTCTTACATTTTATATATACTGTATATTATATATACTTATCTCCTATATAAAACATAATAATGTATATAAATGTTTAAGATTTCACACCTAGTTTGAATTTTAAAGACATTTTTCTCAATTACTTTGTTTCTCAAGTTCTAGGAAATTTGAAACAGAAAAACAGTTTTCAAATGAAAATACCACAGGAAAAGCTAATGCATGTAAATGTGTGTCATAGTCATTGACTTATAGGATGTACTTAGTAAATGTATTATTTTTGAATTTCAGTTTAGAAGAAATAATTTTCCTTTCAGTACTCACTATAACTAAGGAAATGATTTGTGCATGAAGTAGGCAGGGTGAATATTTTTTTTTTTTTTTTGAGACTTGGGACTTACTACAAGAATGGAGGTTTAGAGAACAATAGAAGTAAACATTTTTTTCAGAAAATACATTGATAATATGCTCTCCCGTGTCTATTAAAATTATATAATGTTTGTGGCCTAATGAGGCTAATCTGTGGATCGATCTTCTGTCTCATTTACTTTATATATATATATATAATATCAAAAGTAACTGAAACAATATCTTACTTGATACTTTATTACAACTTCTTTCATGACCACCCAATTCCATATGTAAATTACTTCAAACTTCTAGATATTTGAATGCCACACAGTAGATGCTTTCACATATATTGACATATTCAAATTGCTCTTTTCACACAGAAGTGATGTTTGTCGTTGAACAGGTATTTCAAGGCTGTCGCATGCTTGGGGAACATGGTCCCTCCAATGTGACAGACAACTAAAGGAGTTTCCTCACCTGTAGTGGAAGAATTAGGTGGCAGAGACAGAGACTGCCTGGGACTGAGGCTGAGCCTGACCCCTTTCTCTGCACCTGAAGTCCTGCCCCAGGGATCTAACAGTCCAGCCAGCAGTCTCCATGATTCCAGGCTGCCTCAGCCCCTACAGGCTTGAGGGAAAGAAGGTGCTTGAATTATGTTCTCTATTTCCCATTTCCCAGGGAACATCAGTGAAAGTTCTCACCTGCCGCCTCCTGGGAAGGTGTTGCTAATCTTCAACTGCAAAAATTAGTGACTGTGTAATAATTACTTTCCCATAAATTTAATAAGGATATTAACTTTTGTATGTCAGACATTTATACATTAGACTTTCAAAGCATTTTCAGAAGTGCCTTAGGAAAGTGAAGCACTGCTTTTAAAAAGCTGTTATTAAATTTTGTGTATGTGTAAAACACATTAAATATAAGAAGTTAATTTTCAGTCTTAAAACAGTATTTGGGGTGATCTCACTTGGCATTTGATATTCCCATATATGAAGAGATTCAAGACTATTCACATATATTATCTTGACTGTCATAGAAATGTCATAGAATGATCTGCTAATGGAAGAAATAACCTCATTTTTCTGTTATAAATGAAAAAGCAAAAAATTCACACTCAGACTAGAGTGAAAGATTTTCATCTCACCTCCTATAAAAGGACTGCCAAGCCAACAGGAGCCAAAGTCCCCAGAGATTCTTATACCAGCCAGCTTCTTGGTTTTAAAATGATCACAATTATAGTTAAACCACGGGTTCCTATTACCTACAAAATATCTGATGTTACATACCTCAGTTTACCCAAATAGAACCACATCCCTTTGTATGTATCAGAATCGATCTCTTCTGTTTATATATCTATCTGTCCAATACCAACAGAGGGAGACTATTTCAAGTTCTTTTTGAGATATAAAAGTAAGAAAACTATTCTCAGGAACTGAGGAAAATGCATAATTTATGCCTTGGAGGAAAACTTCCTTGGGTGAGTTAGTAGGAAGAGCAGAAATTAGCTGAAACAGGTCCCTTGAAACTTGTCTCAACTTTTAACTACACCACATGAAGCTGCTTTGAAACCCATCACTATATCCTCCTCACTGCTCTGTGAGACACCTTCATCTCACTGCCCCTTCTAACAGGAACGTTTAAAGTCTCTTGTAGGTAATGATCATATCTGTTCATACTTCTGATCAGGTGAATTTGAACACCAACTCTATTATTTTCTACCTGTTCTTGAAGCTAAACCATCTATTACACTTTCTCGCCCCTAAAACTACTAGAAATAATGCCAGAATGTAATGAAATTACTAAATTTTTAAAAACATCCCATTTTACATAAGGAAAAGCAAATTCTTTCTCTGTCTATAATATTCAGGGCCAGAAAGGATGGTGTGATTCAGCCCCTCCTCACTGGGCAGTTGTCCAGGTGTGAGCGTTGCTGACGTCTTTTTTAAAATTCAGTTTTAATGCAACACGCTGCTAGAGATGCACCACAAAATTTGTTCTTTAACGTTTGCCTGCAGGATCGTGACCCTTAATGTCTTTACCAGGCAGATAACTTCTGGGCAGCAGAGTTAGCCTGCACTCATGAAATCTCTGAGCAGATGCACTGCTGGAGGGGAGGAATGCCAGTGTCCTGTGAGAACCGTCACCGGTGAGCGCTGTTGGCTTGTGAATTATTCCAAGTACCTTAAGAGAAACTAATGACATCTTTGTTAGCTAATGTGTTTCACCTGCAAAGGGAACGTTGCATTCTGAATAGGTTTGGGCAAGACGGGGGGAAAAAAAAAGCAGCCGTATGCTCCCCGATTTCTTGTATACCATTTACACAATTTGGTTAGCTTTCTCTCTGGGAAATTCATCTCGTCAGTGTAAGTTACCATAGCTCAGTCATTTGCTTTTTGTTTCCCCTCTTTAAGAAGTACAGATTTCATACTCCGGCTCCCTCTGTGTTTCTTGATACTAGAGTAAGATACGGAAGCCTTTATAAAATGAAGTGTTTGTCAAGGGAGGTGGGGTGGAGGGTGCTTTTTTTATGGCAATACCAAACTTTTTCAAGCATTTAACTAGTTTTTGTGATGATAAAGGACGGCACGATTTTCCCGTCAAGGCACTGTGGTCTACTGTACTCAGATACTTTCAGCCTGCAGAGGAGTCTTCTGAATTTGCATATTAAGGTTTTAGCTGTTTAAAAGTTTCAGCATTTGGGTCCTTTACCTAAGTTCATATGGAGTTAAACCGCTTCTCTAAGAGCTGCGTCAAGAGAAAGAAAGAAATGTGAACGGAATCCATCCGCTAAAAAGTTGGCCCTGGCATTGGGGTCACAGCTTTTGTTGCCATGTTTCTGTCATCTGGGATCCCAGAGCTGTTTGGGGTTTCCATTCCCACCAACCTTCTGCGCATCGCCTGTGTGACTCTATCTTGAGCACAGAGGTGGAGAGGTGGAACACTCAGAATACCGTACGTGTCTCTTACTCTGCTGTTCTCAGTGTGGGGCTGCTATGTGTTGCCAGTTTAATTAACCAAACCTCTGAAAATCTGCCCTCCTTCCTATTAGTGATCTGGCTGGCGCGTTGCTATTCCTCTTTTTGCAGGGATTGCCCCGCACACCGTGCAGCCTTAGCTTCTTTTTTCTTGCAGTCTGCCCCCTACCATGACTACTTCCTGTCATAGGGACGATATGACTCCATCTGTTTTTCCAGTCCTTTCTGGGATTTTTTAATCTAAATGATTGACTTCTGGTTCCTGAATCATCTGCAGAAGAAGTGATGAATACCTTGGGACCTGTCCCTTTCCACCCTTTTACTCTCAGTCATAATTACCTGAGGTCCATGGTGGATTGAGTCTCACTGCAGACAGGCGTCGAGTATCAGGCAGGCATCGGGAGATTTGGTACAGCTCTTCTATTTATATGTTGCTCTAATACAAAAGAACGTGCTCAACTTTTCTGCTCCTTTCCCTGGAGAAAATGAAAACCGGAAGGGTTGGTTATTTTCTACCCTACGTTTGGGTTTAGGAGGACGAGGCATTTCTCATTGCTGGCAATTGTCATGGCTTTTGAACCCGTCCTTTCCTTCTGTCAGCCCATCACAGGCAGAATGTGCAGTCAGCAGTGTGGGGGGGGGCGGGGGACAGGGATTTGGGGAATCAGAGCAGTCTGCCTCATCTGGCCTTGAGTAGGGGAAGCACCACGGTGTCTCATTAAAAGGTCCTCTCCTGTCCTTCGGGTTTCCTGCAGTAGTGCAGAGGCAGATTGGCTATATTAGCAAAGCTTTTCTGCTTGTGGCCAGTGTAAACAGATCTTAACTGGACGTACATGTTCACTGTTTCTCTGATAGTTGGCATTTCCAGTGTGGAAAGACTCCCAAGGCGGCTGCAAAACACCTTCTAACTAAGAACACTGGTGCTTCCCTGCTGTAAGCAACTGGGGAGGACTGTGCGATTCATCGCTCTACTCTGATCCTGTAGAAACACAGAGGAAAAGGGAGTGCTTCTTTCCTAGGATCCCATTCCGGGTTGCTGCAGCCAAGGCACAGCTGGATACACATTAAAGTCATTTTTCTGTTTAACACAGTGAAAATGGTTTCCAAGTAAAGATCCTATTCAAATTATTCACAACCTTTTTTCCCTTCTAGGAGTATGTGTCTTTAGTTGCTCTATTAGATTGGTTTGCATTTAAATGTCTATGACAAAAATTTCTTGTATTATACAGACTGGGCAAGGTGATGGATTTAAGTGGTTATGTGTGTACACCTGACAGGTAGATCAGTCTTCAGGTGTACTTACTGGTTCTTTAGTTACTCTTTTTTCATCTCAAATTACACACACATTTAAAAATTATAATGATAATTTATTCATTTTAATAATTAGTCATTATAGACGAAGCTTTAAGTTTAGTCTCTTGGACTGTCTCTTTATGCATTTTTCTTTTCTGAAATACAATTTCCCTTCCCTCCTGTATGGCAAATTTCTCTTTCTAACTCTGAAAATTACCTATGATTCTTTCATTATATATTTTTGAAATACAGTCAGGTAAGGCAAACACATCTTACCCCCAAGAGTTCTGGGTTATTTTTTTTTCCCCCTCTTTAAATTAGAATGAAACCCTAACACTAGCACCAAGGTAAGACGGATATTGCCTTTGATGTCTTTTATTGCTTTAAGCATTTTACTGGCATTTGACAACACAAAACACCAATATGAACCTCATATGTCCTTTAGACCTATCATGCATTTGCCCTTTTTGCTTATGGCTTTAATTTTTGTTCTTTCAGAAAGCTTTGCTTACATAAGAGAGTACAGAGGCTACTGAGAAAGTAGTTTATCTCAGTAAAGTTAACCATGAAAATCAACCAACTGAAAAAACACCTTAGACACAAATGGGGTACCAGTTGCACCCATCCCCACGCCTCACTGGTATGGAAATGAATGCTGAGAGTCAACCGGCATTCAGATGTTTTTTACCGGAACAGGTATGGTTGTTGATGCACATGACAAGCACACAGTAGGTGCTTTAATTGATCCATCCATACATGTATTGAGCTCTTATATTTAATGCATCTTGTCAGAGTTGATGGTTTGGTGGGTATTTGTGGGCTTCCCATGTGCTCTTTAGCTCATTGCCATAGAGACGACTTTGCTTCCTCATCCCATCTCTACCCCATAGGGGTGCACTTTTCTGAAACCATAATATTGTGTTAAGAAGTTGAAATATATCCTAAAGTAATCATAGATTCGGGGCCCAAATATCTCATAATTAGAGCTTCCGTTCCTCAGAAAGGGGACAAAATAACGCATTGTCATTATTGCTATGATTTCTATTAGCTAAGTTTAAACATGTCTATTGCGTTTTAAGAAATCATATGTAAAACATGATTTTTATCTTTTATGTTGACTTTAGTTTTCGAAGTAGATATATTTTATTAAGCTAGTAACAACTGTATGTTAGATGTCATCTAATAGCCTAGGGGAGTGACAGGTGGCCAGTACTGGAGTTCACATCTCATTATTCTTTGGCTCCACATTCAAACAGGGTTATATCTAAAACTGACACAGTGGTTGATCAGTGACCCAATGAAATGAGCTGTTGAACACAGAATTCCTGTTCATAGGAGCTATGTGTAGAATTCATGATGTGAATGATTACAAATAGTATCCTTGCTGTCTGTGTCAGACAGGAGGCCAGCAGTTAATGGTCCATGGAGATTTAACTACCCATATTGGCAGAGATGCTCCTTGTAGGGCAAACATGAGGCCTGGTAATGGGAAACATTTGGAACTTGCATCTCCATTGTCTCTCTGCCTGTTGTGGCAGCGAATTGGTTTATATTATGAATCCTAGCTCCGTATTCATTAGCAGGGATTTTTTTCTCTCAGTTTTGTGAAAGTATATGGGTGCTTATAAAACAGTGACTTAAACACATATTTTGTTTGCATTAAGTGATAATATGCTTGTACTTCATCTGCCATAACTACAAATGGAGAGATGGCTGAAAACTACAGCTAATCTCTTTATTCATAATAGTTATAATGCCTACCATTCAGAAGTTACTTAATATGCACTTGGCACCATTTACTTTGTAAGTGCCTTTAAGTATGGTTTTAAATGTCTAATATAATTTTTAAGTACTTCACAACAATTTTATGTGGTCGATATTAAACATATTTTATAGAGGAGGAAACTTTGACAATTAGAATCAATAAAAACCTCATCAGGTCTGGACAAATGAGTTGAAGCTAACGAGATAGTTTTAGAGTGGATAAAAGCAATGACCTTGCATAGAAAGCCCTACCATTAGCTTTTTAAAAGGCAGCTACAACAGCACAAGATTATGAAGTGAATAAATTGCGTGCTAAGCTTCCTCACTCTCAGCTGCGTTTTCAACAAAGAGCAGAGTCACAGATATTTATTGTCCACCTTGGATTTAGGGGCTGCCGTGGCCAACAGCAGAGACAACATCTCTGCCTTGAAGGATCTAACATCCTAATGGAAGGAAACAGATATTAAATGTGTATGCAAATGTATAAAGCAATTTAAGATAGGGGTAAGTGGTATGAATAAATTATAACGGGGCCATGTACCAGATTGGCTGGGATATGGGGGTAGTTGACCACCTCGTGCAGGACAGTCTGAGAAGGCTTCTCTGAGAGGTGCCCTTTGAGCTGAGATTGAATGATGAGGACGTCAGAGGAAAATTTGTGGGAAAAGTATTATTAGAAGTAGAAAGAGCAACAAGTCCAGCAGCCCTGAGATTGAACAGCAAGTCTGAGCTTTCACAGAAAGAAAAGAAGGTGGCTGGAAAATACTGAGCAAGAGAAAGGGTAAGTGGGCTGTGGCAGAAGAAACAGGCAGAGTGCAATCCATACAGGCACCAAGCAGGAGGAATGGTGACTGTGTTCTGGGTGCCTGATCACTATGTGGCCTCTTTTTTTTTTTTTTTTTTTTTTTTTGCAGTACGCGGGCCTCTCACTGCTGTGGCCTCTCCCGTTGTGGAGCACAGGCTCCGGACACGCAGGCTCAGCGGCCATGGCTCATGGGCCCAGCTGCTCTGCGGCATGTGGGATCTTCCTGGACCGGGGCACGAACCCGTGTCCCCTGCATCGGCAGGCGGACTCTTCTCAACCACTGTGCCACCAGGGAAGCCCACTACGTGGTTTCTTTTTTTTTTTTTTTTTTTTCCTTTTTGCGTTATGTGGGCCTCTCACTGTTGTGGCCTCTCCCGTTGCGGAGCACAGGCTCCGGATGCGCAGGCCCAGCGGCCATGGCTCACGGGCCCAGCCGCTCCGCGGCATATGGGATCCTCCCAGACCGGGGCACGAACCCGTATCCCCTGCATCGGCAGGCGGACTCTCAACCACTGCGCCACCAGGGAGGCCCTACGTGGTTTCTTAATACTTCTGTGTGGCACGGCTGCTCAGTGTAAAATAAATACTTAAACTCTGGGAGTTAAGAGCCTTTAGCTGTTAGACAGAACCCTGATACTAACTAGGGTTGTGTTGCTAGAACAGTCCTTGACCATTTCAGGTTTACAACTGCAATATGAAAAATAGATAGAAATAAATGAACGCTTCTAAGTTTCTAAGGCTCAGTAAGTTGAGAAAAGAAGACCAACTCTATTTTATAAGTTTCCAAGACCATCACAAAGTTTTGGTAGACACAAGATTTTTCATTGTTATTCCTCAAACTGTGACGCAAAGCGCAATGTCATTTTATGGGTCTTTCAGAGGAATGGCAAGACCTAGTTTTGTTCGTGTTTCTTAATTCATCGGTGGAACTGATACACAAGTGAACATTAAATAGCCAGTAACCTTTGTAAAGAATATATTGGCTTGGCCGAAAAGTTCGTTTGGGTTTTTCCATAACATCTTATGGAAAAACCCGAATGAACTTTTTGGCCAACCTTATATATATGTGCGTGTGTGTGTGTATATATATATTGTGTGTGTGTGTATAATAATTTCCCATTATTTAATTACAGTTTTTCTCTAAACGAGTGTCTGCTGAGCTCAGTTTTACAGTAGCCCCAGATACATCTAATTGTCTAAAAATAAAATTAATTTAAATTTATCTAAATACCTCAAAGCAAATATTATTTTAGAACTTTATTGCAGCAAACCATAAACCTAAAAGATAAAAATAATTGGATATGGAATTTCAAACATATTGAGACTCATTTAATTGCTATAAAAATAAACTTACGTGTAAATATAATATACTTTGCTAAGCAAAGTACAGTTATCAAAATATCAGAATGCCATTTCTGTTAATATTTCTGTGTTTCTAATCAATAATTCATTACTATATGGAAATAATTTGTGGAATTTTATATGAAGCAGTTGATTGCCTTTGCTAGACATAAAGACATTTATTTGGAATACTGTTCAGTGCTATTTCCTTTATCACAAGTCTCAAATCTGCCATGTTTCTTAGGATATTAACGTACAATGTCAAATGGGATTGAAGCTGAGAAAAATTACCTGAGGGCATTTTTGTTTTGTACTTAAATTTTATTTTGTCATTTATTCTTATTAGCAATCATTAAGCAATTTAATAATTATAAGCTCCATTAACATTTTAATGAGTCTAGTGGCCATTGCTAAGTGTAATTAAATTAGTTTTATTATATAATATTTTGAAGCTGTGATTAACTTAAGTTTTCCTGTGCTTAGAAGAATAAACCTATGGAGAGATTGCTATTCACCAAATATCTTATTAACTTATAAGGTACTGATAAAATAGACATTAATGGAGTCAGGAGAGAAATATAATCCCCTATTGAGTCTATTCACAAGATAAAACTTTAATCATCTCGGTTTGGAATCAGTCTAGTCCGGACATCATAATTTTATTTAAAGGTGTTTCTTGGATAGAGGTGGAAAAAAAGGATGAAGGGATAGTTTCTTTTGGTGATGTTCTGTTCCTCCATTTGTTTCTGCAAGTGTAATTTGTAGGGACAGGATTGGATGAAGTCAGACAGGCTAATGATGTGAAGTAGGTACCTGTAACATGTTGAATTATTTGGTACCAAGCAAGATATATATTCATTCATTGATTAACTTGGAAATTTATTGTAGAAATGAAAAAGTCATTAAGTCATTTTAGTTTATTTAACAAGTATTTACATAAACACACATTAAAGACATTAAAAATGTGAGCCAGTGGTAATTTTCTTTTCTTTTTCTTTTTTATTTATTTACTTATTTGGTTGCACCGGGTCTTAATTGCGGCACGCGGGCTCGCTAGTTGTGGTGTGCGAACTCTTAGTTGTGGCATGTGTGTGGGATCTAGTTCCCTGACCAGGGATTGAACCCGGGACCCCTGTATTGGGAGTGTGGAGTCTTAACTACTGCGCCATCAGGGAAGTCCCAAGCCAGAGGTAATTCTCATATTACTTATTAGTATTTTTTACTGGAATCCTCAGTTTGAAACCTCTTTCTTGCTATCACTTAAACCTTCTTCTTAGAAACTGTTTGACTGTATATGAGTGGAAGGTCACTATACATTACATATTTGTTGTGCCAGTCTTTGGTCTTGCATGTACTTGGAGATTTGGTCCTTTATTGCTATTGCTGTTAGATAAACTCTGACATGCTCTCAAGAGTGAGATAGTCTTGTTTTCTGATGAATTGCCTTACATAGAATGCAATTAAGCATTTTACAGGATAGTAATTTGTATAACATGTATAGCACATGTTTACTTATGGGAATTACGTGGATTTGCTGTAATTATTAGATTCTGTTGATTGTATTCCATTATGCTAATGTTTCCAAAATAAGCATATCAAGCAATTTTATACCATGCAGTATTTCAGAAACCTTTGGGACATTTTCTTCAATATATTTTGAATGCCACAGAAACATTTTATCATGAAATTTATACTTTCCACTTTATCCCTCTTTTTGTAATCAAAAAGGTATGTGTATGTACAATACAGACTTTTTAAAAATAAAAAATAGGTATTAATAAATACTAATATTACATTATCATCATATATGCCATATACCAGTGATCAAAAAATGGAAAATGAACTCAGTCTTTTTTTTCTTTAATATTCATTGCTGAACTAGATTCTCATTTGACTGTACTGACACACTTTTGGAATTTTTATACTATAGCTCTAATAAAGTTCTAAACATCCAACATATTACTCAATGTTTTCCTTTACATTTCTGGAAAGAAAGCAACACAAAACTTATTGTTGCCTAATGATCATCAATAAAAGAGACTTTTATATTAGTGTTGCCCTTTCTATTGAAGACTTTGAGTTTCCAATAGGAGAATTCAGTCAATGTTATGTTCCAGATGACAGAAGGGCCCACTTAGACCCTTACGATCATGAAATTTAGTCTCGTATAATCCATTTGCCATTTCTCTCTGTTTTTCTCTCTAGGTAATCTCAGCCATTCCAATGGTTTTAGGTACTTCTCAAACAAACAAACAAACAAACAAATATATAAATTCTACACCAAGTCTAAGATTTTTATACTTATCATCTTGCCGGTTCCACTTGGATGTCTCATAGACATTTTTAACTTAACCTGTTTTGATTCACATCTCTTCCCCAGTTAAGTGACATCGTCATCTGGGTAGTTTCTCTAACCACAAATCTTGATATCATATCAATTCCTTCTTCCTTTCCACCCCCATAACAAGCCCATCATTATGTTTCTGACCCGTGTTCAATGCTTATTTCAAATCTGTAGTATGTTCTCATCCTGCTGCACTGTCTGAGCCTAAGCCCCCTTCATCCTCTTACATGACCTGTGGCCATGGCCTCCTCGTTCATTCCTCTACTGCTGGTCTTCCCTGACTACACCCACTATCTAGTCAACAACCAAAGGTATCACCCAACTTTTAAAAACATTTACCTTATTATGTTTGCTAATATCCCTCAGTGTTTTCCTGTTGCATAGAATAAATTATAAGCTCGAAGAGGGCAGGACTTTTGTCTGTAAGGTTACCACTGAATCCTTAGTACCTATGATGTCTGGCAAACGGAAAATATGAATCTTTGACTCCCTGCTTGTGTAAGACTAGCTAATTTTCATTCTTAAAATCTGAGTTTTTGTACAGGATTTCTCTGATAATCCTTAGAGTAACCGCCCTTTCATTGACTATGTAACATTCTCTCCCAGTACAGTGCTTAATTTCTTCATTTTAGGCCACATTCTGTAATTGTTTGTTTATTGTCTGTTTTCTCCACTAGAATAGATACTCCATGAGGGCAGGGACTATATCCTCATCTTGATATGACAAATAGTAGGTATGCAACAATACTGTTAAGTGAATGATTGCCAGAACTCACATAGAGCCAGGTCTTTCTGTATTTGAGGGGTTTTTGTTTGTTTGTTTTAATTTTTTACTTAATGGTATGCATTTTAACTGGTATGACATGGAGTTGGGTATCCACAAAGAAATGTGTTTCCTTTGTATAATTTAATTTTCTTCCTCCAAAAAAGTAATCTTAATAACCTTTTCCTGTTTTTTAAAGACAAAATTTCATCTCTTGATGTATTCCCTTAAAATCCTCATATTTTAAATCCTCTGAGATACTACATTTTTGAAGGGTAATAGTACTAATTAATAGTTTTTACTTATTGGGTCCTATTATGTGCCAAGCATTGTTACAAGTGATTTTTTTTAACTTCTAAATCTTCAAAAATACTTTATCTTATCCGATATTATTATCATCTTTATTTAGTAAACGAGGAAGGGAAAGGTCACAGTTAAATAATTTTTTCCAGCTGAATCCTGCCAGGGATTGGCAGGCTTGGTACTCACATCCAAATAGAGAGTCTAGACTGTAATCTATATAATAATTTACTAATTATACTTCCTGAAGGAATACTGCCCTAATAAGACAAGTCACACTTTTAAAAAATTATGGACTATTTGATTTTCAAGTACTTAAAGCAAAAATACCTGATGTACTTCTTTGATTAAAGCACCTTGTTTCATTATTCACTAAATTCCTTCTTTCAACAAAATTCAGCATTTTGATGTAATGTATACAAGGATAACAAAAATAAAGTGGTCAGAGAAAAAATATCTTAAATATTAAAATCAACTATGTGGTTATGATGTGCTCTGTTATGTTTTTTCCTTTAGTTGGGACAATGTATTTTCTTATATGAATTAGGAAAGGTCAGGTATAGCAGTAAGAATTATATATGGCTATTTATTGATTTGTATTTAAGTTAACTTAGAGTAATTGTTTAGTGTCTGGAAGAGATATAAATGAAAGCTTTGCCAAGTAGTCTCAGCAGCCTATGCTACAGCTTCTCTGAAGTGCATTCTGTTCATTGCTCATAGCACTGTTCCTTGGCATTTGTATTTGGTCACACGGTAGAGCTCAAGGTTAATGCCCAGTAGACAGGTCTGAAGGTACATTCAATACCATCATTATAAGCATGCTTGCTTATAAGACAGAACAGATGAAATTTTCACCTTGCCTTTGCCCAGGAGCCCTTAGGAAGATGGAAAAGGATGAATCAGTCCCTTGTTTGCAAAAAGGGTGACATTAATCATCCAACATCGTGAACCGCTAGACAGGTGTCATTTGTTTCTTAAAGTTATGCTATATTGTTTGTGGAGCTGCATAAATTGTCTGGTTCTTTCAAAATAGTCTCCACAGGTACAGCAAATGGGAAGTGAGTCTGTCATTCTTGAAAATGTTAAAGATCAGCAAGTGCAGAGTTACTGTAGAGCTGACCTTCCTCCTTCATTACCGACTGCCAGAGCTGTAAGTGGAGAAAAGATGGAGGACTTAAAAGACAATAGAGTGAACTTCCTATCATGGCTCGAAAGGGTCACACTCATAAACTGCAGCGTTTATTTAGGGATTTTTCTTGCAGTGTGTTCAGGAGGACCAAATAATGCAGTTCTTCTGATCTTTTGTATAAAGGCATATATTGAGATGTCACTTTCTGAGCAATTTGTTATACAATAGTGCTTTGGTGTTGGAGAAAAACACCGTTAATAAATGAGAAGAGAAGAAGTTCCAGAGAAGAAAGGCTGACTCAGCAGATCATGATTTGTTTTAATCACCCTGTGATTTCAGGAATGTTCTCAGACAGCCTTGGTGCAAGTCCAGAGCACACCATCGTCATTTGGGCACAAGTGTTCCAAATGTTGTCATGGTGACAGGGTTTCAACCATCTGTGTATCATAGTATTATATTTGAATATAATAAGTTAGTAGGAAGAGGAATTGAAGGAGGGATTCTCAGAAAGAATAATAATTAAAGAATGTCTAAATTAGACGAGCTCTAAGAAAAGCATGCACGTGGAGCCTGTTAGTGTATATTTACACAGCCTTCCAGATAGGTCTAAATCCTTTTTCATATTGTGAAAGTACATAAGTGAGAACTAGAACTCAGTTACCTCATTACAAATGAAAACAGCCAAATCTATATTTCCATGGAGTTCAAGAGTCTGGCTTCCCATTCCTGATGGTATAGATATCAGTGGCAGTTAAGATCATCATCCCTGAAAAAAAATATGTATTTTTCTTTCAAGTTCAGCATGTACATTTTTTTTTTTTTTTTTTTGTGGTACACGGGCCTCTCACTGTTGGGGCCTCTCCCGTTGCGGAGCACAGGCTCCGGACGCGCAGGCTCAGCGGCCATGGCTCACGGGCCCAGTCGCTCCGCGGCATGTGGGATCTTCCTGGACCGGGGCACGAACCCGTGTCCCCTGCATCGGCAGGCGAACTCTCAACCACTGCGCCACCAGGGAAGCCCCAGCATGTACATTTTAAGTTATGTTAATCACACTGTTATTTATCTTATGGTAGATATAAAATATCACTATAGCCTATCTTGTTTGGATTAGCAGCCCAAAGAATTGTGAATTGTTTTGAACTCCTAGTTTATCTATTAACATGCTCTTGGCTGCAAGTTACAGAAACTCTGATTCCAATTGACTCAAGGAATAAGGAGATTTATCTCACACTTACCAGGAAACCCAAAGGTAATACAATACATTTATTCTTGTATGTTTCTCCTGGAAGGGAAGAAACTATTTCTAGAATCCCACAGAAGGCAACTTTCATTGTATATTGGCCAGAGTTCCATCATATGTCCATTCTTCAACAAGCAGTTGGCAAGAGGCATAATATTAATCTCAGAAAAATAAGAAGCTACATTGAAGTAAGGTTGATAGTCACTTTACCCACATGCCTTTGGCTCTGTGGGGGAAGAGTGGACATTTAGATAAAAATCTGAGCTTCTGTCTGGAGGGATGCAGAAGAGATTGCCTAGAGGATAGGCAGATAACATTGACTGTTATATAGGGTTGATTTCATTTGTTCATCTTAAAGTATATACAAAATAGACGACAATGCAACCACCAATCAAACTTGTCTGTGAAACGCATTTTAGAACTCTGGGGGTGCTGCTAATTGACCATACTAATTATGTGTGTTTTCTGTTAATATCACAGTAAGTTTCTTTATTGTAGGCTATAGTAAATAAATGCATTTATAAGTAGATGGTGTCAGCATATAGCACTCTGGGATTAAATACAGGTTAGGGCTTATCCAGAGTGAAACCTGTTTATATGGATAATAGCAAGTTGATGCTAATACATGTAAAATCTATGGTGGTGGATATTTAAGCATGCTCTTATGTAACCAAGGCATCTCCTTTACATGGTTCTTAGTGTAAATAATGTGTTGCATCGCCCTCAGAGTGCAGTGTCCATGGCGATTCACATGCCGGTCACATCAAGAAGCCCTTCTTCACGTTTGCCTCTCCTGCAGGGCTCCTCCCACAGCCAGCTACAGCCATCAAGTTGACCTTGGTCGGAAGGTTTTGCACGTGGAATCCAGGGGATGTGGCAGAGTCCGGGCCAGCCCAGAGTTCTGAACAGCAGGCTCTGGACTCAGTGGCAGGTGCTCTGGAGAGATGGCGGATTCCTTCTGCAGCTGTGCACAGTGAAGAGGGCTCCTTGTCAAATAACTCGCTCTCATGCCGCAAACACTCCCAACTCTCCTCCGCGCGACCACTTTCATGGAGGTAGAGCGTAGCAGAGGCTCCTCTATCAGTCACTTCACAGAGGCCAGGTAGAAATGGAGATGGCCTGGGTCAGTGCCACTAATACTGAAGTCATTGCTGAAAGGACCAAGAGGCTCAGTGACAGCCCCACCATTCACAAAGGGGAGGGAAGGACTGCTTAGGGCGGAAACCTGTTCCCAGAGATTAAATGCGCATGGTACTGGGGAAAGCTAGGCATGGAGGTTCCAGGATGAGTGAATCTATTGGTTTCATGCTCCCTTGAGAGGATTCCTGCCTCCAAAGGACCAAGTTCCAAGCACTTTCATGTGTGCAGTCCTTTCCCGGGTACTTGGTGAGCTCAGCACTCGTCTTTGGCTTTTCCTCTTGGAGTCAGAATTGCTATCCCTTCTTCCTGCCTGGCTACTTAGAAGTTATTTTATTTGTTTATTTTTAGCATGCAAAACACTTATTTGATCTGACTCATGACTCTCTTCTCTCTGGACAAAGGAAGCAAAAGGTCCTACATTCACTTAACAGTTGGAGGAACTGCTCTTTCTTGAAATAAAGAGGATTAGAAAACCCAAGACCATCCTTCTGCAAAACCACAGCAATGCTGGAAACATTGGAACAAAATTGTTTCATAACATATCTGAGTTTTAAGATAGAAAAAGGAAATTCCCAAACCCCCAAAGACAAGAGAGCTTAAAAGGAGAAGTGAGAAGTGCTGAACTCTGACTGCCCTTGAGGGGCATGTGCCCGGCTCCATAACTAAGGAACATTTTTTTTTTTTTTTTTTTTTTTTTGCGGTACACGGGCCTCTCACTTTTGTGGCCTCTCCCGTTGCGGAGCACAGGCTCCGGACGCACAGGCTCAGCGGCCATGGTGCACGGGCCCAGCCTCTCCACGGCATGTGGAATCTTCCCGGACTGGGGCACGAACCCGTGTCCCCTGCATCGGCAGGCAGACTCTCAACCACTGCGCCACCAGGGAAGCCCTAAGGAACATATTTTGAAGAACCATGTAGGGAAAATACACAAGGCCTTGGACCCTTGCAAGGTGGGGAGGGGGGACTGAGAACTCCAGATGTCTCTCCATGACCCTTGAAATTTTAGACTCTCAAAGACTGTACTGGAAAATAATTTGCCCGTCCCCAAAAGGAAAGGACAAAGAAACGTGTTGACACGTTTTTGCGCATAAAATTCCTGACCACTCACTGCCTTCACGTGGGTTTAGAGTTTGAGGTGACCATACTAGTGACCAGGACACAGAGGCTAGGAGATGAAGTGGCCCAGGTTAGCAGTGCCGGAAGAAGTTGAAGGAGCTATATTCTGGAGGCCTGTGTGCTCCATCTACCTGCACAAGATGCAATAAAACCTAGTCAAACATGAACCCTAGATACAAGATTAAAACTATAAAACAGAGCCAGTCACCTTGTGTGAGATTCAGCAGAAACAAACAAGGGAGTTGGGGAAAAGACAGTGACTTTGATGTACACAAAATGTTGATACTGTTCTTTTCAACATTTGTGTTAAGAAATCTGGAAAGACCATACTTTGTTTCTATCAAATAATAGATCAGAAAATTAAGTGCCTTTGCCTAATTATAGAATAAAATAAACTACTTTCATAAATGGATCTATCTTGATGAACTAGACAATTCTAACACATTAGTTTTGTTCTCTTTCTAAATTATTTTATAAATGATAATGGAACTTTTATTGTGAATGACTTCTGTTACTGGCTAAGGTCACATTTGAGACAATTTTACATTTTTTTTTTTTTTTTTTTTTTCCTTTTTGCGGTATGTGGGCCTCTCACTGTTGTGGCCTCTCCCGTTGCGGAGCACAGGCTCCGGATGCGCAGGCCCAGTGGCCATGGCTCACGGGCCCAGCCGCTCCGTGGCATATGGGATCCTCCCAGACCGGGGCACGAACCCGTATCCCCTGCATCGGCAGGCGGACTCTCAACCACTGCGCCACCAGGGAGGCCCTACATTGTTTTTAATGGCAGTATTTTATGAGCAAAGATGCTTGTTTTTACAACATTGGAGATTAGTTGCAGTGGAGTGACTAAAAGTTTTGTGCAGTTGCAACCTTAGAGAAATGGTTTGATAGCCATCCTTCTCTCCTGTCACTTTTCTCTTTTCTGTGTCCCATTGCACGTGGAGTCAGTTGGTTCTTTGCCCAGAAGATGTGTTTCCTTGGGCATGGGGATGCCTCCAGGTGGTGTCTTGTTATGGATGTTGATCTGGAAAAGTGAGACTTACGTTGTAGATATTTGTGATTCAGATTTCACAGTCTCTTTCACAACCCTCATATACAAATGGAAATGCATATCCAAAGGAGCTATTTTATTGCACATGGGTCTGCAATATCAATGAAAAGTTGAGAGAAGATTGAAGTCTAACCCCAGGCATATTATGCTTTATAGGATTATGAGTTGATTGGTGTCATATAAATAGGATAGAGAGACATAAACACTTTTATTATACTTTGCTGGAAATTCCATGTTAAATATTTTTCTGTGAAGACATAGATAAAACGCTCACTTCTGAAGCATTTTAATCCTTTAATAAGTAAAGATAACTTCACCAATTCTATTCTTTAAAATTAATTTAGAAACAAATTATTTATGGGAAAATTATTATTACAGTGGTATATATTCATATGAATATTGAATAAATTCATAACATTTTACATAAGATTTATTTAAAATATTAGTTTGCATGGCAATGATTTTGCATCTGTTTTCCAACAATTACAGATATACAATACCCAAGATGAAATTATTTCAGATTTCCCAAACCCAATAACTAGAGAGTCAGCAGTGCGATTATCCTTGGGTTCTTTATTTGAAAATCAGCAGTCTTCATTTACATTAGTTACAACATATTTTCACATGTTTATTTTGGGGGATTTTTAGTAGGGGGAAAATGCACACTGAAGTTTCCTCCTGACATATGTATTTCATTTTATATATATATATATATATATATATATATATATATATATATATATATTATAAAATACAAGTAAAACTAGCATTAAACTCTTTTAGAAAAATAATAGTCAGCATCAAATTAACTTTTTTGAGATCAAATGTAAAGCTATTAGATGATTTTCTGACATAAATTAAAAACAGAAATAAGTAGTCTGTAGAGCTTGAGAAACCGGGTAAGGGGAAACTCAGGAAATGAAAAGCATCAGGAAATGGCATTTATTAATTATGTGACTTACTTTTATGGTTATCGATAGTGATTTTATCAGAATTACTCCTTATTTAAAGGTGGTTACCATGCAGAGATGATTAGATTATTTTACTCAGTATGACTGTGCTTTGAAAATGTCACTTTTTCTCACATTTCTTTATTTACAGTTATGCGTAGGGAATATATATATATATTTTAGCTGAATGTTCACACATGAGGAAAAGCAGAAAAACAGAACAGCCACAGTAAGGTGTGCATGCTGGGCAGTGGCAAGGTGCACACCGTTGCCTGGAAGTCTGCTCTTGCCCTCTGCCTTATATCAGTATCCATCTGATTCATGCCTCAACAGAATGACCAATTACTATCTGACCTGGACCTTCAGGTTGGGGTGTAATTGTTGAAGCATGTTATATAGTAAATGTCATACACTAAAATGTTAAGGGTGTACAGCTGTGTCATTAAGACGACTAATAAACCAACAAAGAAGAAAAAAACGGAAGGGCCAACATTATCCCCAAACCCCTTCATATTCAATCACTTCACCTTGGAAACAAGAACAGTATTTACCTACCAATCCTGTATTTGATGACTTATTTAAATTTTCCTTATTATGGTCTGCCAACATAATTTGTCTAGGTTTGTAAAATTTTGGAGTTAAAAGTTTGCCTGGGTGGTAGAGGGGAGAGTTGAAGGCCAGGCTCAGGACTGTAGCCTTGGTCAAGTTTTAGGTCCCTCCCTCTGGCAGGCAAGCTTGGTACTGTTCCCATTCTGGTTAGAACAGATCACAAGCTTCTGTCTTACCTGCCTCAGGATGCCTTCAACTGTCTGACATTTTCTTTAATCAGAGAAAGCAAATAAAACAGTTTGATACTGAGGATGAAATGTTACATAATAGATAAATACAAAGAATGGACTCACGGCCGAGACGGAAGCAGGTTTGTCCTCCCCCGTCTTAAGTGTGCCATGGTCCATTAGGGTCATTGCTCTCCCAGACCCTGGGACACATTTCCATTTTCAGAGCGTGGGCAGACAGTGGCACAGAAGCACGGCGGAGGTAAAATAATACTTTCCATGTCCTTGGCCTGCAAATTCTTCCTTATAGAATTTCATGGAGCAGAAAACAGAAACCCTTCTACTGTATAGACACTACTTTCTGGCCAGTACCTTTTCACCAGCTGCCTCCATGTCAACATTTTTGGACACCCCTTTGGAAGCTACAGCTTAGAACAATGCAAAGCAAACAGGCACCGGAGTGGTGAGAGTTGATTTCACATGGAGCTGTGAAGTTAGTAACAGGAAGGAACAAAAATGGGAAGAACCGAGAGAGCCAGGCTTTCTGAGGAACAAATAGCTCCGTGCCTTCTTTCCGACGGGGGAAGCGTGGCCTAGATGAACCTCTGCAGCAGTGAATTCCACTCAGCTTGGTCAGCTGACCAGAGAGCAGGAACGAGAGATCCCCCCTTAGACCAGTGGAGCCAAAGCAGATAAATGATGGATGGACAGTGCTGTTTGGTCATGCATATCGACTGCCCGCCCTCTCAGTTAATGTTGGCAAAGAAGATTCTAGCATTCACAGAAGGGCTGTGAGAATAGAATCCACCCAAACCATTTGTGGGTAAACAATGTGCCTGGCTAGAACGTTCCCTATTCAAAGACGGCGAAGGTGAGAACACACATGATGCAGCCAGTACAGAAGGTTCTGCACGGAGAATAAAGAGACCACCAGTCACAGGATGTGTAGGAAAAGGACGTTTTATGGAAACAATTTACTGACAGCAGAAACTGACGCAGCATTGAAAATCAACTATACTCCAGTAAAAATTAATTTAAGAGATGCCCCCAAACTCCTAATGTATTGAAGAGTATAAATAGAGAAGCAACTGCAATTTCTGTTTTTTAACTCAACTTTTTAAAAAGTCACAGTAATACATTCACATATGAACGAATGCTATAGTACAGAGAAACTCAGGGAAAGCAGTGGAATTGTGTTCCTCCCCTTCTATCCCTATCCCACCCCCAGGGGCAAGTTCTACTAAGTTTTTCTGTTCTTATTACTAAGTTTACCTTTGTGAGTCTAGAAATTATACTTAAGCCTCTGTTTCCTGACCTCAATTTCAGATAATTATCTATTGGTTCCCAGTTATAACAGATGGAAATTCAGTTCGTCTTGATTTCTTCCTTCCCCAAACTTGATATTTATATTATTACTCCTATTAGTTGCTATTATGATTTTAAATAATATATGTAAAACTTTACTACTTTTTGCCGTCACTTTTTTTGTGTGTGTGTGTGGCTGCGTTGAGTCTTCGTTTCTGCGCGCGGGCTTTCTCTAATTGTGGTGAGCAGGGGCCACTCTTCATCGCAGTGCGCGGGCCTCTCACTATCGCGGCCTCTCCCGTTGCGGAGCACAGACTCCAGACGCGCAGGCTCAGTAGTTGTGGCTCACAGGCCCAGTTGCTCCACGGCATGTGGGATCTTCCCAGACCAGGGCTTGAACCCGTGTCCCCTGCATTAGCAGGTAGATTCTCAACCACTGTGCCACCAGGGAAGCCCTTGCAGTACAATTTTTTTTTTTTTTTTTTTTTTTTTTTTTTTTTGCGGTATGCGGGCCTCTCACTCTTGTGGCCTCCCCCGTTGCGGAGCACAGGCTCCGGACGCGCAGGCTCCGGACGCGCAGGCTCAGCGGCCATGGCTCACGGGCCCAGCCGCTCCGCGGCATATGGGATCCTCCCAGACCGGGGCACGAACCCGTATCCCCTGCATCGGCAGGCGGACTCTCAACCACTTGCGCCACCACGGAGGCCCTGCAGTACAATTTTAACAGTATCTCTTGATAATCCTATTAGTGTCCTTGCCCTTTTCTCCATTTTTTTTCTTCCTAGTGTCTCACTTTCTGTTACTTTAACACATTCAAGGTTATTCAGTGTACATTCTGTCTTGCAGCACATTATAGGTATTGAATATACATTCTGTTTATACATATATTTGTGTGTATATATGATTATGGATGTTTATGTGTGTATAGCCTCTAAATCAATAGTTTTTTTTTACATTATTAAGAGTATATTAATATTATTCAATATCAGGACAAGTGGTATATTAGATTATATTTCCTTTCTGGTCCAATATCACAATATCTTCATCAGTGCTTCATCAGTACTTGGCTAATATCAATGCTTCAATGAATACCACATTTTTTTTTTTTTTCTTTTTGCAGTATGCGGGCCTCTCACTGTTGTGGCCTCTCCCGTTGCGGAGCACAGGCTCCGGCTGCGCAGGCCCAGCGGCCATGGCTCACGGGCCCAGCCGCTCCGCGGCATATGGGATCCTCCCAGATCGGGGCACGAACCCGTATCCCCTGCATCGGCAGGCGGACTCTCAACCACTGCGCCACCAGGGAGGCCCAATACCACATTTTTGTATGCTCCATATTTGGACTATGATATTCTTGTTTTATTTGCTTTCCCCTTAAACTGTTGAATTGTGAGCAAACATATACAAGAACACTAAATTCAGATAGCGATTTCTACTTTAAAGAAACGAAAACATGATTAGGTAAAAATCAGTGACTGGTAGAAGAGCAACTTCAGTTTTTGTTTTTTCATTTGTGTACAGTAGCTAACATTTTACTAAGTACTTCCTGTATGCCAGGCACTGTTGTGTTTTAAAAACCTTAATTCATTGAATACTTACAGCAACCCTCGGAGATATACTACTTATACTCCATCTTATGGATTTGGAGCCAAAGAAGGTTAAGGAATTAGTAAGTAGCAAGTAAGTGGTAGAACTAAGATCCAAACCCAGACTGGCTCCAGAGCTGTGTTTAAACCATTGCACTCAGCGGACTCTCTAGTCCACAAAGAAATGGCCCTAAACTATTCTATAGGTAGGACAATGGGGACTTGCTGTTTCATGAACTTAGTGTGAGTTTACCCATATCTTTCTATATGGGTGTTTGTAGGTTAGTATCACATCATTACTTAACTGTGCTAAATTGATTTTCTTAAGACATATGTTTTGATCTTTTTTTTTAAATGGAGGTGAATTTATGCTTATTGATTTCTGTGCCCTTGCCTATTCTATTGTGTACAACAGAATTTTAAAAAATATTTGTGTCTATTATCCACAATTTATTAAAGGAAATATAAAAAGAGAAACAATCCACATATTCCCCTTATATCATATGACCGTTCAGTCTTTATCTGTAAGTGCATGTGTATTTTACATAATTATCATAGCATTTTTTCACTAAGGTTAATCAATGTTGCCACATGCTGTTCATAATTTTTTAATGATTATAACACATTTCACATTAAGATGTCATAATTTACGTGGGTATTTTCATTGCTGCCAGGATGTTTTCAATTGGAAAAAATTAGAATAAACATTTTCCTATATATACTGACAGTTTTCTTACTTATGATCATTTCCTTAGAATAAAGTCCTAGAGGCAATCAAAGAAATGAATTTTTATTACCTTATGGGTATATACACTGACAGAATGGTATTTTAAATTTTTTCAGGTTGATTATTTAATAAATAACATATTAAAGAACTGTTTTAGATAAATTTCCTTTAATTACTATTGAATTGAACACTTTAGTTACATTTGGTTAATATTTTAATTTCCTCTCATACAGGATTTAAAGGGAGGGGACTTATCTATTATCTAAGTGGCATTCTCATATGTAAATTCTTACTTTAGGATGTAATAAATTTTGATTCCGTTTGTACAGATATTTTATAGTCATTTTCCATTTTATTTTATTGCTTTTTGTCATTCTTGTATGGCAGATTTTTCTCCTTTACCTGAGTTGTCTTTATAATTATTTCTTTTAAAATCAATACCTTTGGGGATAAATAATGTAGTCCATTCTCTGCTGATTTTCCTTCTTAACTCTGCAATCTATTTGGAATTTATCGACTTATGGTAGTAATTAAGTATGAAGCTAAAATAATATCTGTAAATTCCCTTTCTCCACTATTGCTATTTTTAGATTATAACAATAATGTTTCTCTTTTGAGCCATCTATATTTTAGTATCATTATCGTATATTTCCATTATTTTACAATATATTCTCATATCTAATAGAGCTAACCTCTCTCATCCTTTCCATCCTTTTTCCTCTTTTTCACAATTCACTGATGTCCGTACCCATGTATTTGAGATTGGATCATCAAGGAGAGTCTCACTAAGCAGGTGACAAGCTGGTTAAGACATGAAAGTCAGAAGATGCCAACCATGTCAAGATCTGGGGAAGACTCTTTCATGCTGAGGAAGCAGTTGAGATAGGTCAGATGTGGGACGTCAAATAGAGAAAACAAAAAGAAAAAAAGTTGATATCTATTTTGTCTTGAGTAATTGGGCTAGGACATTTACAGATATGGGAAAGACTTAGGACAAGCATGTTGGAGTGTGAGGTATAGTAAGAGACCTGTGAAAATGGAAATACGCCGAGATATCCAGTGTATTTGATATGCACTGATGCAATGTAGCAGTTAGATATACGTTTCAGAGGAGGGGTCAAAAGTGAAGATACACCATTGGGTGTAGTCAGTATATAGATGTTATTTGATGCCATAGGACTGGATGAGATCACATAGGTAGAGGGAAAGAATAGAAAGAAGAGAAGGATCTGGGACCAAGCCTGAGGAACTCAAATATTTAGAGGTAACATGGAGAAAAATGATTCCACCAATAAAATCAAGAGGTCACTGTCAGTGAGAATTTTATAAGTCTTGTCTGTTCTACAAAGTGTCCATTCCAGTGTCTTTCTCTTTAATATTTATTCACTTAGCTTGGTCTTTTCTTTCCCGCTGCTGGTTGTCCAAACACCTGAAAATCCTTGGTTGTGTTTTCATATTTGAGACAGAAAAACCATGTAGCTGGCGTACATCTCCTCTAATACTGTAAAAATAGATCCTTTGGCCACTTAGGGGCACTATGAGACACATAAAGTGAAAGACTCGGGGAATCAATTATCTTAGGATGGGTTTAAAGTTTTCTTTTCAGACTTAAGGGTTGTGAACTAATACTATATACAGGAATTTAGAATAACTTTTATTTCATTCTAGTTGTTATGCTTCTCTAATTTACAGACCAACTCTCAACATTGTTTAGGTTGTATCTTCACAAATCATGCAGAGTTGGAATTTTTAAATAGCTTCAGATAGAATATGCATTGATGGGAAAATAAGAACTTAATTTTATCTATTGCCTATAAACTTTCTGATCAAAATAATTTAGAAAAAGCCATAAATTGAGTAAAACAGTAAATAAAACATCATAGTTGCAGCTGATTTCATTTACTGATATTTTTACACTCTTACTGATAAAGATACAATTTAAATGATTTTAGCATTTTGCTTTGATTCTGAAGGTAAAGCAAAACATACAAATGTGAAGAATATCAAGTAGCGAGAAATGACTTCCTGCTGTCGACTTGCTCTATTTTCTTATCAATAAGTTGTCATTTCATGGAAAAATTCATATGTGTTTAAAACAGAATGACAGAATGTACAACAGGGATTTTAAAAACAGTCAATCAGAATGTATTCCATTAGTGCTATTCCTGATAGAAACAAACATACGTTACAGAGTTGATCTTGCTCAGTGGTTTAATTTTGCCATCTTAACATCGCTGTTTTGTCCAAGTCTACTATTTCCTTGATTTTTCTTCTTTAAAAACTACTCCAAAAGCCCACCCTCAAAAATAAGGCCATGTCATTAGGTACCAAAATTATAAACTTAGATGATTACAGATTTCAAGTGTATTTTAAGTTTGAATAAATACTTCATTAACAAAGTTCATTTTCAAAACAAGAGCTGCAAGGAATCATCTCAGAAAACTTCCTCTCAGTCTGATGGTATTACCAATCCAGACAAAACAGATGAGAAATAAGCATCTCTCCTTCTTATACACTCAGGGTTTTTTAATCGGAAAGTTTGATGTTCTCTTGATTTGTTGACTCTTGGTTTTAAGGATTATTGTTGTTCTTTTGAAGGTAACATGCCTTCCAACTTTACCCTGTAGCACATAGGACCCCCCGCCACAAAGAATGAAGGCTCTTCTCTGTGGAATATCTGAGTTTTTAAAATATTTTTATGACGACTCACTGTTAGAATTTGTATCACCTAAAGAGCTCACTGGCATTCTTCCAGGATGTTTTACTCTAAAATGGTCCATTACTCCTGATCATCTTATTTTGGTATTGTCTGTTTGATTAGTCTTAAAAACGTGTACACTTAAAAATTTGTGAAGAGGGTACATCTCATGTTAAGTGTTCTTAACCACAGTAAAATAAAATTAGTAAATTAAAAAACAAAAACACAGCACTGTCACAGGTAGCCCACAGGTCAACTTCAACTATGCAAATGCTACTGTTAGCCATAAAATGTATTTGTTTAAAGATTATACTCCATTTACAGTTATTACAAAATATTGGCTTTATTCCCTGTGCTGTACAGTATATCCTTGTAGCTTATTTATTTTATCCTTGTGGCTTGTACCTCTTAATCCATTACAAATAATGTGCTCTTCGCCCTTCCCTCTCCCAACTGGTAAACACTAGTTTGTTTTCTGTATCTATGAGTCTGTTTCTTTTTCGTTATATTCACTAGTTTGTTTCATTTTTTAGGTTCCACATATAAGTGATACCATGTAGTATTTATCCTTCTCTATTTGACTTATTTCACTAAACATAATACCTTCCAAGCCGATCCTTGTTGTTGCAAATTTCTTTCCTTTTTATGGCTCAGTAATATTCCTGTGTGTGTGTGTGTGTGTGTGTGTGTGTGTGTACCCACACATATATACCACATCTTTATCCATCTGTTGATGGGCGCTTGGGTTGCTTCTCTACCTTGGCTATTGTAAATAATACCTCTATGAACATTGGGCTGCATGTGTTTTTTCAAATTAGTGGAGTTTTTTCTTCAGATGTATACCCAGGAGTGGGATTGCTGAATCATATGGTAATTCCAGTTTTAGTTTTTTGAGGAACCTCCATCCTGTTCTCCACAGTGGCTGCACCACGTTACATTCCCACCCACGTTGCATGAGGGTACCCTTTTCTCCACATCCTAGCCAACATTTATTATTTGTGTTCTTTTTGATAATATGTAAAATTCCTTTTAATATTTTGATCCAACATTACATAAAAATCCAGATTTCTGTATTCTTTAAAAAAAAAAATGGAAGGAACCACAGCATCATTTCTACATGGCAAAAAATGTTTAGAAAAGGAGCCGTGGCAGCTACCTCTTATTCTACAGTCCAACAGAGGCTCTACAATGCTCCAAATATATGCAGTGTTTAACTCACCTGTGCTGGCAACCCGGCCTCTCTAGGCGTTTAAATTTGCCATCTTTATAAATTGGTCCTTGTGGTTCAGAGACCCGTGGACCAAACTGATGGCTTATCAGTTCCTCTTCAACATGTAATACATACTGGAGAGGCAAGGATAAGGTAACTGCAAAACCATCCCTCTTTAGAAAAGGAAAGAAGGAGAGTCACACAGCAGTCCCTAGTCCAAGGCAGTGATGGAATCTTTCTGGGTGATCACAGAGAGGTTCTTTTAAGCTGGTGGCAGGGAAACTTCCTTGAGTAGATGCCAGTTCAGCCCTGTGCGAGGCATTACCTTGTGCATTGTCCTCTGTAGCCACTGGGAGTTTCTTCCTTGCTTTTATTCCCCATAGACATATCTATTGGGCACCAGGCCCTCTTCCTAGGCTTGCAAACTTTCACAATCTCTTTCTCCTTCTTGCTAGAGGGCCTGCTGATGGGATTAAAATTCAGAGAGTCCAAGCTTGTGGTGTCTTTGGAAACCTAGTAGACTTTTCTGTTTGCTTTCAGTAAGTTCTGTGTGTCAGTAACGAACCCAAAGTTCTTTCTCAGACAGAATTCTTACGACTTTATTTTTGTCTCTCTCATTCTCTCCCCTCATTTGGTAGCCAACCTGAGGCCACTGGAGATAACAGACCAGCTGGGGTGTCCACACCCTTAATCTGACTGATGCCCTTGTCAGGGTCTTAATGGCCTTTGTCTTCCAAAGCCTCTGTCATCCTTACTTCTTGCTCTGAGGTCTAAAACAACTGGCCTTTCCAATCTTAAAGTTCCCATATTTCTAGATTCTCTCACGTCTTCTAGGTTTCTGCTTAGAATCCATGCCTAAACTCATCCTTTTCTTGTAGTTCTTTGCTAAATAAAAGTAACATCAACACACACTACTGTTCTTTTTCCATTCATTTCAGCTAGAGCTACCTTTAATCTGCCTTCCAGTTTACTATGGACCATGAATTTATCACCTTTGCCACTCTATAGCATGGCTCTATATTTTTCCAGCCTTCTTATGGCTCAGCCATATTCAATATTTGATTTTCAAGGTCCCCTGCTTACTGCATCAAGCAGGCAGTGAAGAGGAACACAGTTTTGTTGTTTTTTGTTTAAACAGGTCAGGTCTGTAGGTGCTGCACATTACTTCCTGTCACAATCTATTGCTGCAAGTTACTGCAAAGGAGAAAGGAAAATATAGTTTAGGTTGTCTGTTCAGGGAGAAGTAGTAAGAGGTTTGAAGATCAGTTAGCAGATGCCGCCACAAACACTAAATGCCAAGCACTCAAATTACCATGTGGAAGGAAAATGGTGGCCAGAAGATTTCAATAATACTATTGTATTCTGTCCCATTAACATTAATCTCCATAAGTACTTAACTCTGTATTTGCTGCAGGTATACATTCAAGTAGCTAGTTTATGTGAACTTGTTGGATGAGAGCACAGACTCTAAAGCAAGACCTTTATGTAGATTCTCAGTTTTTAATCTATAATTATAAGGGATTTTAAGGCATCCTTCGAAAGGAAGGAATAATGCCGAATGTAGGTATTTTGCTTTAGTCCTGTGTAAATCTCCATCTTTCATCAATACTGTAAAGTTACCTACAGTTGTGGAAAACATCTGAGTGGGTTGACAAGTTGATCTGAAAGTGTACTTTAAATTTACATGAAATATGTAAATAAAGGCTTTTGTTGTAGTTTTAAGGAAAATAGATTTCCTAGAAGCTTAAAATATTTCCTGTTTTTAAATTACTTTCCTACTACCATTGTACTATTTGATTGAGTGATATTTTGTTAAGTGCTATCCTTGATTTAAAGCGGTCTTCGTGATTTTTACTTTTTGTAAGTATTTAATCTGCATTTTCTGGTAAAGAAGGGAAGCTTTGAAAAGCTCAGACATGTCTTTAATTTTAGTAAGTAAATGAGTTCAAGAGAAATTTTTAAAAAAAGATGTAAGGGGAGAAGGAAAAAAGAAAAGGCGGAAGGAGAGGGATTATATTACTTTAGTCTGAGTATAGCCGTGCTTTATGAAAAGGAAGAAAGGGCTGGCTGAGAGCAACGTCTTGGGGTTTCTTCCTCCTCACCACTTGTCCTGTAGCTATTAGAATTAGCAACAGATTCCCAGCCTCTCTGGCAGAGGTAGGAAAGCTGGCAGCATATTCCCACCTCAGCAGAACTCTGTCCATATGCACATTCAAGAGGATGGAATGATGATTCATCAGTGGTATCGTTTCTGCTTTCTTCATCCTGAAGTTGGGTGACACAGTAACATCATAGGTGAGGGATGACTCTTGTAGATGTAACTTTGCTGGTGTGGTTTCCTCCACTCCCACCACTTGTCAATCAACGTGGCACCTCTTTATGGAGCTGGACGACCTGTGGGCCCTCCCTCACCTCTGAGAATCCTGTACCTTCCTCCAGCTCACTGCACAGACATTCCCAGGCCTGACCCCAGGTGTTCAAGCCCGGTCTAGATATGGCAGGACGGCAGGTGCTTCTGACTCAGAGAACCCGCTTCTGTCGAGTGTATGTGGCAGTTATTCACCTGTGAGCTTCCAGTTCTACCTGCAAACCTCCCCCAGGATGAGTGAATAATGTAGACCATTAGCTGTGTATGTAACTTATTACAGAATGCAACAGTTACCTCTTAAGCAGCATGTAATAAAATGCCTGATTTCACCCTTGGAATATTCTATATACTGTCTTAACTTTAATGGAAAGCATAGGCCCTACTTTGTGACGCTGGAAACTCTGGGACAGACAGTAATATACAGTGAATATGCTGATGCGGCAGATGCGTAATTCGGATACAAGCAAAATTAAAGAACAGTTTTGAGAATAAGTAGGTGCAGTTTGTTAACCCGCTGGTATAAATGCAGCAAAACAAGAGGAATAGTTACCTTAAACTAAACCTTGAAGTTATCGCTTCCGTCGCTTGCTGAAGAGGAGTATTTCTTAAAATAAATACAGGGGTGATGTCAGCGGTAACAGAAACTCAGATTTTACATTCCTACTTGTCAAAGCAGCCTTAATTCCCTGTAAGTATAAGTCAGGAGCACGTTGAACTTGGACAACTAGGTGGCGCTGGTGCGTTATCCTTTCGGTCCTGGAAAAGCGAGTTCAGAAGTCACCTTCTGTATTCCAGTCAGTGGGCTAAGGTGCCCGTGACCCTCGGCTGCACGTTTCAGCAGTAATTTACGAGACTGAGGGGTGCATGTTGGAAGTGGTGTCAGTCTTCAGAGGACACCAACTACTCTCCAGCCTCCCGTTGGCATGTCATGGCCATGACCTCGAATTCACTATTTTTTTTTTTTTTAACTTTCTAGAAAAGCTAACATTCTTCTCGTAGAAGGAAGGATTTTGAATTTTAAAAAAAAATTTCCCCTTTGGGAATGTGAGTGCTTAGAGACGCCAGAGTATTAAAAAGCGCTAATTCAAAGCGATTTTGTTGCCATCAGAGGGGTAAAAATGAAATTTCACAGCATTACCACCAAAGGGACGCTCTTAACTGCTTAGATGCTATGTAAAGGCAGTGTTTGACTTTTGAATATAGAGAGATGCAAAATTAAGTGACGGAGGCACATAGTCGTGTGGATCTTACGGTGTCGAGCGCTGATCTAAGTACTTTGCATATATTCATTCCCTGTTTTCCCACAACAAACTTTGAAATAGGCACAGTGATTCACCCCTTTCTGTGGATGAGGTTACTGGGACACAGGGAGGGATAGTAACTTGCCCCAGGCTTGCAGCTACAGAGGTGAACAGAGTTTCAAGTGGAAGGAGAGTTTTCTTTCTTAGTTACCAACTGCCCTTAAAGGAGCCTTCATCAACACTACTTTAAGTGATTGGAGTATGATACAGATGCTTAAAGTACAAAATTAAAATAAACTTGAAAGGAAAATTAGAAGAATTGGGCATTTATTTGATAGCAACATGATAGCTTTAGGATCAATAACTTTGTATCATAGAAATAGGATGGAATTTCAACTTGCATATAATTTAAATATATTAGAGAGTGTGAGACACATCAAGAAGGATATCAAGGCACCTTTGAACCGGCTCATTTAAAACCTGAATACCAGAGGGAACCAGCAATGGTGTCCCCATATAATGATGTAGAAATACATTTCTTTGATTTTTTTTTTACTCTCCTTCCTTTTCATCAGGGTCCTTGACAAATAGTATTTTATATCTTAAATATCTTTTCTTAAAATATAAGTATAGGCATTGAAAAAGTATTTCAATGTTCCGTGGAAAGATGTTTGTTGCACACTTACAATAAGCCAGGAACTACACCAGAAAAAGCATTAGAAACAAAAGAATATGACTTAGTTTTCTCTTGCTGCGTAACAAACTACCAAGCATTTAATGGCTTAAAACAGTCCCTGTTCACCGGCTCACAGTTCTATAGGTCAGAAATCCTGGGTCCTCGGTATAGGGTCTCTTAAGCCAAAATCAAGGTTTGGACTAGGCTGGGCTCTTATCTGAAGAGTGAGGAAGGCTCATACAATCAGTCAGCTTGCTTGCAGAATCCAGTTCCTTGCGGTTGTAGTGCTGAGGTTTCTGTTTTCTAGTTGCCTGTTGGCTGGGCGTTGTTTTCAGCTTCTAGAGGCTGCCTGCATCCTTGGCTTGTGGTTCTCTCCATCTTCAAAGCCAGCAATAGTGTGTCCAATCCATCTCACACTTTGAATCTCCCTGACTTCTCATTGTGTCTTCCATTTCTACCTTTTAAAGGATGTGTGATTAAATCAGGCACGTTATTGCTAATCTCCACATTTTAAAGTCAACTGACTGGGGACTTTAATTACAACTACAGAATCCTTGCAATACCTAGGTTAGAGTTTGAGAACAGGAATCGTTAAGGCATCGTCTTTATAATTCTGCCTAACAAATGGCTTATTCCATCAAGGAGCATGTTTTGTTTATCTTAGGATTTGTTCTAGTGGACATACTTTTCTAATGACAAGGGGTGAGTATTAATTACATGTATAATACATTTAGAGATTAAGCAAACCAAATTATAATAATAAGCATCATCAGTTAAGTGCATTGAATATGCTTGGCACCTTAAGTATCATTTTCTCCTTCGATCCTCATACAACTCTCTAAGTATAAAGCTGAGTTTCAGAGACCTTTCAGTAACTAGCTAACATCAGCCAACCAGTAAATGAGAGAAGCCAGACTTTAAGACAAGAACTGTGTGAATGTAGTGTCTGTGCTTTTTGCCATGCCGCAGGAAGGGAAAGGGATCTAAGAGTCTTGTCCTTGAGAAGAAATTTTATGCTTCAAGCAGAAAGATTAAATTGTTGCACAACATCAGTATAATTAATGATTCATTACAGATAGCATAGAAGATTTTTATATGTGTGTACCTGTGGCACTGTGTCCATTTTTATCTGAATAGTTAAGAAGTTATATGTAGGTAGGTGTGTGTGTGTGTGTATGAAACTAAGATGAATTCAGAGATGATAAAAGCTGTTATATAATAATCATTGAGAAAGGATTTTGTCAGGAATGGAGAAACTTGAGGAGGACCTAAAACATCAACTTGCAGATATGGTAACCTTATATTTGTTTACTCTATCTTCCAAGCTATTTAAAGCGCACTATTTTAAATTACAGTGCTATATTTACAGCACATTTTTTAAAAGAAACAGCATCTTGGACAATAGCTCATAAACTTTGGGACTAACTCCTCTCATACTGATGGATAAAACTTCCTTATCAAATGTATGAATTACAGAACCAAGAATGCCAAAAGCAGTTATTAGCCTGGTACTGATGAATTGAAACTTACCCCTCAGGGTGTGGTTCTTAAAGCTGCTGACGGGGAGAAGACCCTAAAAGGGATGGAACATGGAACAATCCAGTGGGGAATTAAGGACTATTGGTCAGGTCGCTACTCCTGCTACTAATAATACTATTATTTATTAAGTAATTAGGTAGGCTGGTGTGACATTGTGATTTACAAGAAAAATAGGTTTGCTCCTTTAGATGACCAAATATGTCTGGAATATTTTTTCATATATAGTTGGTTTTCATCCAGGGTTCCTGCCTCATAGCTCCCCAAACCTTTGGAATTTACTAAGTGATGGGAGTTTGAAGGTGTCTCTTATAATATGTTAATGAGGTGACTTCTAGAAGGCACTTAAGGGTGGGGGCTGGATTCCAGTGGAGCCAACCAAGTGATTCGAGGCTTGGGACTTTCCCTCTCATCCCCCAACGTCTGGCGAGGGGAGAGAGACAGGAAAATGGCCAGCGAGTCCATTAAATGACTGTACCCACACCACCTCTGACACCACCCAGAGCTAATACAGAGCCACACTGTACAGCCTCAGTCCCAGAAGACTGCCCCTTACTGCAGACCCCCATCACGAGTCTGGGCCTCCCACGCTTCTGACTAACCTGGTATAAATCGGGGTTTCCCACGAGCCCCTCTTGGGTTCCAGAATTTGCTGGGTTGGCTCAGAATTTGAAAGTACTCAGCTTACTCTTACTGTTTTATTATAAGCCACATACAACGTGTGAACAGTTAAATGGAAGAGGTGCATCACGCAAGGGTGGTACGGGGCTGAGTGATGGGGGAGTTTCCGTGCCCTCTCCAGCAAGTCGCCCTCCCAGCACCCAATCCCAAAACTCTCCGAATGCCATTGTTTGGGGATTTTTATGGAGAGTCCACAGAAGCGCCACTGATTAAATCATTGGCCAATGAGGACTGATTTAATCAAATCTCCTCCTCTTCCTGGAAGGGGGTGGGGGTGACCCTGAGAGTCCCCGCCCTCTAGTCTCATGGTTGGTTCCTGCGGCAGCCAGACCCTCCTTCAGGAGGCACCTCATTAGCATAGACCCAGGGCAGGTTGAAAGGGGCTTAGTGTGAACAACGGAGGATATTCCTTTCACTCAATCCCTCAGGAAGTTCCAAGGGTTTTAGAACCCCCTTGCCAGAAACTGAGAGCAGAGGCCAAATATTTATTTCTTATAACGTCACATACGTATTCATTTTAATATTGATTTTTGTAAAGTAAATAGACTTCATTTCTTAGGGCGGTTTTAGGTTTACAAAAAAAAGAAAGAAAATGTGCGAAGTTCCCATATATTCCCCTCCATCACAGTTTCTCCTATTGTTAACATAGTACATTTGTTACGATTGATGAACCAATTTGATAAATGATTATTAGGAGAAGGTCATAGTTTATATTAGGGTTCACTATTTGTGTTGTACAGTTAGTTCTGTAGGTTTTACCAAATGCATAGCGTCATGTATCTCCCATTATAGTATCATGGAGAAGAGTTTCAGTCCCCTAAAGATCCCCTGTGCTCCGCCACTTCCCTCCTAATCCCTGGCAACTACTGACGTTTTCACTCTGTGTAGCTTTGCCATTTTCAGAATGTCATGTGGTGGAATCCTATAGTATGTGGCATTTTCAGACTGACTTGTTTCACTTACCAGTGTTTTGAGGCTCCTCCATGCCTTTTCGTGGCTCGATAGCTCATTTCTTTTCATTGCCTAGTAATATTCCATTGTCTGATATACCATAGTTTATTTATCCACTCACCTATCTTGATAGATATCTTGGTTACTTCTAATTTTTGGCAATTATGAATAAAGCTGTTATAAACATGCATGTGCAGGTTTTTATGTGGACATATGTAACTTTCAACTAATCTGTGCAAATACCTAGGTGTGCAGTTGGTGAATCATAGGGTAAGACTGTTAGCCTTTGTAAGAAACTGAAAGACATCTTCTGAAGTAGCACTACCATTTTGAATTCCCACCAGGAGTGAGCTCCTGTGGCTCCACCGTGGATCATTTTCAACAATTACAAATGAGAGTTGACTCTGATTATTGGAAGCTTTAATAGGCCTATTGGCATGAACAACAAAGAAATATTTTCATGACTACCTGTCATTGTATACTCAGTAAAGCTTTGTGATACTTCATGTCTATAAATTACAATAATAACACAAAATGTTTTCTTTGCCCAGAGACTTTTATTTTAGCATAAGCTGACAGCTGGATAATAATATTAATAATACGGCTTCCCTGGTGGCGCAGTGGTTGAGAGTCCGCCTGCCGATGCAGGGGACACGGGTTCGTGCCCCGGTCCGGGAGGATCCCACATGCCGCGGAGTGGCTGCGCCCGTGGGCCATGGCCACTGGGCCTGCGCGTCCGGGGCCTGGGCTCCGCAGCGGGAGGGGCCGCGGCAGTGGGAGGCCCGCGTACCGCAAAAAAAAAAAAAAAAAAAAATTAATAATAAATTTAAATTTAATTATTTAATGGTTACACATATTTCAAGTTTTAAACATGTTAGCGTATATAAAGCAATTGATTCAACAAATATACATGATATTGTAGGTAATTTATACAAATACGAGTAATACATAGACTCAATTAGTATGAACAGCTTATCCTTGTGACAAAGAGCACAGGCTTTAGAAATGGGTGACTTGGACAAATACTTAACTTAAACTTCAGTTATATCATCTGTAAAGCAGTTATAATAATACCGTCTGCTGAAGCATGGGAAAACTCTGGAAATCAGGAAAATATAGGATATATTTGGTGGAGAGTGAGAAGTTTATTTGAGCTGGAAGGCATAATTCTTAAAGAACAATATACTGTGGAGAGTCCTGAATGTACATCTAAAGAATTCAGATTTTATTTATTAGTGTGTGGAAATCTGAAGAATTTTTAAAGGGTCACACATGGATTGTGGCCTGGTCAGAGATTTACTTTAAGATTACTTGAGAATGTAGTCAAGAAAATTTTTGAAAGATAAAATCATTATGGTGTGGCAAATGCTAGTCTGTTATTCTTTTCTATAAGTTAGAAAGAGGGCTCCTTCCATCAAGACATTTTACTGCCATCTCCTAGAGAATCTATGATGACTAAGATATGGTGGCACCAGACAAGAGTTGTGCAGTGCGCAACAGTGCAACTGTGTGCAGGGATCCTCTCCTTAAAATCTTGCTGTTCCTTCCATATTTTAAGAAAACAAATTTAAGAAAGAAGAAAATCTCTTAAGAAAGAAAGAAAATTTGTCTTTAATTTCTTTTTGAACTAACTCTTCTTCTATTCCCTTTGTTTTAAATATCACCTCATGCAGATAAATCCAAAACCGTTACCTCTAACCCTCACATTTTGCCTTAGAGCTTTATTCAGCATACTGGACGTGCCTATCTGATATTTTAATACTTTTCAAACTTATCCGGAATTGAAGTAATCATCTCCCAGCCTCCAAACAGCTCTTCCGGATGACTCTAGCCTTATTAACAGCAATGCTTTTCTCCCAGTCTCCCAGGTTTCAGGCAAGAGTTATCTTTGATTTCGCTCCTTTTCTTCCTACATTCAGCATCAAAGTTTATGTTTGTGCAGGTTGTGTAGGACCCAAATCTAAGAGGTGTCGGTTACATCAGAAGGAGTGCAGATGTATATAGCGACCATGACAATTTTCTGGCAGATGACAGAACATGTTTTTATGGAGAACACTGTTTTTTCTCTGGCATAAAGGCCTTAATAGGCTAGTGACAGTGTTTTAAGGAGGAAGTGAATAGATTCTAAGAAGGTGGAGGCATCAAGTATATAGTCCATGCCCCAGATCTTTAGTAATAAATAAGTCAAATCCATGGCTATGAGAGAAGATTGTATGATCTAAGTGTGGCGAGACATTTTTTATGATTGAAAAACATATAAGCACAGAGAAAAAATGATTAAACGTGTAAGGGTCTGGGATAGAGGGAAGAAATGATTTACCAACGTGAACTTATTGCAATTGCATTAATCACATTTTATAGTGTAGAAAACAATGTAATAAGTTGTATGGAATCCAGTTCTGATTTTCTGCTTAGCCATTCCACCTAAAATATTCTGAGATATTCTCAAGGATGAAAAGACTTAGCTCCCGGGACTAAGGGGTCATTGAGTAGATGGTCATTGCCCTTCCTCTCAATTTTGCTCTACTAGATGCATATTGCAGAAGGTTTGCCAGAGGACGAATGTGAGAGACATTTTCCTACTCGAATCAAAATTGTAAATGATTGGAGTTGATTGACACCTGTCACCAGATCCACACACAAGGCTGATGGCACCAGTGCTCACGAGACACAAGAGGTTTCCCTGCACACACCAGGAGCTTCTCTCCATGGTGTTCACAAGGGAACTTTGATGCTGATTTAGCTCTTTGAATGGTAGGTGCTGGCAGTTGCTGCTTCATCACATAAAGCACAGGTTATTTCACTTTGCAAAAGCAGCCCATCACCACATAACGAGTCTGTAAGGACCAGTTCTTTACTATGTCAGCAAACAGTTACATGACAAAGGGCTGAGACTATCAGCTGAAAGTAGCCAAATCCTTGGAGTTTCAGACATGAAAAATGGTCATTATTATTTGCATTAACCAACAATATTTGCTATTTTTCTTGGCTAATTCTTATCTTATTTTCTTATTACTTTATGTATGTTAAAATGATCAAAAGAAGCACCACCTTTCATTAGAGAACAGTACCATGTAGACAGGGCAACAGGCATGTGTAATCCCTGTTTTACAGAAGAGGAAACTGATACCCAGTGAGAGAAAGTTGTGGAAGTACAGTTAGTAACTAAGAACTGCACAGATTGTTGCCCCATCTGTGGACTGTGACCCACTGCCTCTTTAAAATTAGCTCTTTAAATTATCTTTGAGACCAGCTAGAAGGCAACTCCCAGTACGTGAACTTCACAGTGTCCTGCCAATGTGATTTGGTCCACCAGTACAGTGGATTCTCACGTAAAAAACCCACTTTCAAGCCCTCTCCTACTTTGTGGCCACTACGTTCAGCTCTTGGATTTCAGCACAAAAATTTCTTAACCAAGAGCTGAAGATTTAGAGATTTTACATTATTAAAGGCAACACTTTGCAATACACTGTATAAAGAAAAGCCTTCCTTACTGGGATCTATATGAGAAACTTTAATTCAAATCAGTGTCTTTCAGGTATTCATCTTCCTCTGGGAATGCCAGAGCTAGTAGAAGTTTACTGTTCTCAGACAGAAGGACACTGGAATCCCACTTTAAAACCACCTTATAGAGAAAACCATATACGTGATTCCCTGCAACAATAGTCTTTTCATTCTTCTGTAATTGAATATCCTTGAATGGTATCCAAGGTACACTCAACACTTTCCCCACTCTCTCCTAGAATTCTTGTCTTAATGTGAACTGTTTCACAGTTAGTTTCTAGTAGATGTCTCTTCTGACATAAAATACGCATCCTATAAAAGATTTTCTATTAAGTTCTAATCTCAATTAACCAGACTCCAGTAGATATTTAATAAAGCACAGTTGCATAAAAGTTTAATATATTCATGTTCGCATTTGGATTTAGGTTAGATTCATATACACAAAAGGGACTAGACACAATCAGTCTACTTTGTGATTCCATGAAACACTCAAAAATAGGCTTTTGTTCCATTTATTTCCATGTGCGTGTGGATAATCTAGAGTTCATTGTAATCATAAATCTTTCACTTTGAGTTCATATAACTGCACACATGTAAACATAGCCTGTGTGTTTTAAAAAGGTTAAAAAAAAAAAAAAGAGTTTTCACTTCCCAGTCACCTTACTTGATGTAAATTAACTAGAATTCCTTTGTTGCTGATTTGGTTTATAAGCCCTAAGGAAACAAAACATGGATTTACTTTTGTATCTTTTTTATGTAGTGTCTAAATAACTATCATTTTTGAAAATAGAGATAGTTAGCTATGATACAGTGTTAGTATAAACCGGATGGAGTAATAGAGACATAAAATTGATAGGTGTGGGCAGGCTGTATGCTAAGGCATATTTAATCTTCAGCTCACGAATCTGTGATTCATTATCTGATGGGAATACATCTAGGCTATTGATTTCAATAAGATAAAGACTTCTGGTTTCTCTAATCATGTCCATTAGTTTCCTGCAGACAGATTAATAATTTTTCACAATTGCTAATGGCCATTGTAGGCATTTAATTTTGCTACTGCCCTCGTATAGTTGCTACTTGGCAACATATTTGCATGGTATTAGATAAAAAATAATCCAAAGGCTATGAAGCAGTCTTCATTTGTTATAGCACTTTGTTTACAAAAGCATCATTATGAGCAGCACTTCAAAGTACAAAAAATTTTCACCTATTATTTTTTTAATTAGAAATTTATGTTAGACTTTAAGACAACTTTGTTGCCTGAGGGACTAAAAACTTGTTTTAAAAATGGATCACACAGAGAAGATGAACTTCTTTAATTTCCTTTTACTGGTAAATCTGAACACTGTAAATTTGAACAATGCTTCTCTTGAAGAGAATTGCAGTTATCTTTAAATCCATATATAAACTTTGTATAGATTCTGCAATAGATTTTTTTTGAACTATCTCATTCTGTATGATCTAGACTGGTTGTTGAATCTGATATGTATTAATTTTTTGGAAACAGCTTAAAATTTTGTTCTGCAATTATTTTAAATTAGGTAAGGCCACCCTAGGACTTTCAATGGCATTTAGTTGCTGAAAGATTAATTATTTTAGAGGAGTTTCTATCGAGGCATGGACCTCTGGAGAGATTTCTATATAGATAGAGAATCAGTGCTCACAGTAAAATTATTGTTTGCAAAATGATCTTCAACTCCAAACATTAGCTCTGATTCAAATGATAATATCCAAATAACTCAAGTTTTGACATACATAAGCATAACTCATTTTTCTTTTTTCTTTTTTTTGCGGGCCTCTCACTGTTGCAGCCTCTCCCATTGCGGAGCACAGGCTCCGGACACGCAGGCTCAGCGGCCATGGCTCACGGGCCCAGCCGCTCCGCGGCATGTGGGATCTTCCCGGACCGGGGCACGAACCCGTGTCCCCTGCATCGGCAGGCGGACTCTCAACCACTGCGCCACCCAGGAAGCCCTCAGCGGTTGTTTTTTTTCTCCCTTTTAAGTGTTAGTGGTAAATACTGAACATCAAGATGGTCAAGTGTTTATACATCTTTTACCAAACTCCGAAGGGCAGTTGAATGGTCTAATTGATTTTTAAAGTTACACGTCAGATACAGTGCTGCTGTATCACATTTACAAAGTGTTCCATGGGTGTCCACGTTGGAGATGCTAATTATTACTTATTGGGTTAAAGTTTGCTGCTAGGCCTTAGGGACTGTATTCGTCAGGGGTCTCACGAGAAACAGGGTGTGTGTGCGTGGAGAGAGAGAGGAGGGAGGGAGATTTATTGATTGATTAAATGGCCAGAAGATTGTTAAGGCTTGCTGAATCCAAAATCTGCAGGGTAGGCCATTGGGCTGGAGACCCAGAGAAGAGCTGCAGAGTGATTCCAATGACAGAATTTCTTCTTGGTCAGGGGGAGGTCGCTCCTTGTTCTATCAAGGCCCTCAGCTAACTGGAAGAGGCCCATCCACATTATAAAGGGTAATCTGCTTTATCAAAGTCTACTGATTCAAATGTTAATCTCATTCCAAAAAACACCTTCCCAGAAACATCCAAGATAATGTTTGACCACATATCTGAGCATCATGGCCCAGCCACATTGACACATAAAGGTCAACATCACAGTGACCATCTCTCCTATGCATTTTATCTCTCCATTTGCATTCATGCATTCTGTTTATACCACTGTTGCTCTTTTCTGCTTTTCCAGATGTTTGCAGGTTTGTTTGTTTGTTTCCCACTGAAGGATTATAAAAGTTATTGCTACTAAAATCACCACCATTCTAAATGATTCTTACAAGGACCACTGCTACTGTTGCTACTAAAGGGAATCAATTGCTACACACCTTCTATGTGGTTGGCAGTGAAACATGGCTTTTATTTACATACTGTATGTCTAATCCTCACACCAAAAGAGGAAGATAGTTATAAATACTCATTTTGCAGGTGAGGGACCTGAGAGTCAGTAGGATTAAGGTGCCTGTCAAAGGCCTTACAGTAGTGAAGTGGCCCAGCCTGGACTGGAGCTCATGAATCTTTGCTTTTCCATATACTACCCTGCATGACTTAATTTTTGTCTTGTATATTGTACCATAGTCATTCACCTGTTATGACTTCACAGTGACAAGAGGAATTTTAAATGTAAGAAAGGGTCATTAAGTAAGATATTACACGTTTTGAAACGAAAAGCCCCTTGATCATTGATTACTGTGAGAGTTTATGTAAAAGCTACTTGAGTTTTTAAAACGGCCCTGTAGTTTGGATTATTTTTAGAGTGATCCAGACCTGAGAGAGGAAACTAGAATACACGCATAGTCTTCTTTTCCCTCTGTTATCTCTGTCTCCCCTTGTGTGAATCGGTTAGAGATGTTGTTGGAGAGAGTCAACTTTGGATGACTTGGTAAAAATTGTCAAGATTCAAGCTGAGGAATTTGGATTTGCTTTCATTAGAAACAGATAATGCTGTAGATTCAAAGGAAGAAGCATGCTACGGCCAAATGGACCAGGAATCCTCTGTTACTGCCGCACATTCCTGAGACAATCTCTTCATACTTTTTACATTATGATCCACTAAGATGCCTCAGGAGTGTTTTCTGTCACAGTGTTTCTATCCAAGTAGTGTCTCTCTCTCATGGTGATTATTCCATTGGATGCAGGAGTGGTATCCTTCTCTAACAGTTACACTGGGTGTGGAAAGTGGTATTACCTTCTGAGATCACAGTTCAGAATGTCCTTAATAATACGTCAGGCCTATTGGCAGTAGTAGATACAGAGCAGAGCTCAGAACTCTGTCTTGCCTGTAGTCACAACAGTCTCAGTGGAGGCTTAAGTGGAGATGCCTTTTCATTCTGGAACTGTATAGGCTCAGGTGCCCCGAGCATGGAATAGAATTATCGGATGCTGACGTACATAGTCTTTAATTCTGGCACAATCTTGTTATTTTATTTTTATTTAATTAATTTTGTGTACAATTTTACAGGATCTCAGAGGGTTCACGAATGACTTTATGTCTTCCACAGGATAATTCACATTTTCCTGAATTTTATACAACACTGAAGTTTGTGTTTTTTGGTTTTCGGTTTTCTTGTTTAATTTTAAATCAATCTTGTTTGGGTTGGGAGAATTATTCACTTGATTTTGATCGGGTTATATCCCAAATCAGAGTGCATGTAGCCATCTTTAGAAAGCTTCTTATTTTAAAATGTTTTAGTATCATTTTTGTTACTGTTTTTCTTTTCAATTAGTCTATGTGCCACAAAAATGTTAAAGTATCCTTTTTTAACTTTTCTTTAAACCATTTATAAAAATTATCCATTAGGTCACACTCCAAGAAGGGCCCACTGGAAAGGCAGCCAATAGGCCCCTCTTAGATGGATCCAGAGGCAAGATGAGATGGCAGCCTGCAGAGTAAAAGCTTGGAAAAAAGGGGGTGATTCTCAGTGGTCTGCGCAAGTCACTGTTCTCTAGATACCAAAGTAGCTGTTTTGAAACTTTAAATTGTGTAGGTAGCAACGTGCAATTTAAACAGTTTGGGTATTGGAATACAGTAGCTTATACTGAGTGATTCAAGTAGAAACCACTGATGAAGATTTTACAAGTTGTGTGAAGCTAATTTCCTATTTGGCAATCATTTACTGATTTGCAGTGATCAATATTTTTGCGAGAATTTAAACTCACAAAAATACTGGGTTGTTTTTTTTTTTTTTTTTCAGTTTCAAGCCTGGGAAAGATTTAGGGGGTCCTGGCTCCAGTTCCAACTAGTTGCTGGTTGGTTAACTGTGGCAAGCTACTTAATACTTTAAGTCTTAGTTATGCGTCCAGCACTCTGCCTAGGAAATAGCGGACACCCATAGTTATTTCTATTATATTCTAAACATTATTTTTCTTTCCAGTAGGCAACTCTGTCTCTGGGACATAGAATCAGAGAAGTCTAAAACTGCCTGCCCTCCAGGAGCTTACAATCTTGTAAAGCATTTAGTCCAACCTCCTCAATTTAAAAGTGATGTTTGAACAGGGAGTGTAATTGGATTTGCTTATGGTCTGAGGAAGGATGCTGATTCTTATTAGGTGCCATATGGCTACAGGGCAAGGGACTAATCTATGGGGCTCTCTGTTTACATATTGATGTCGACTCTTAGGTTTTGATTTTAATGGAACATTTTGGTCCTGTAAAAATGCTAATGGCATTTAGCAAATGCTGAATCTGTGACAGGTTCTGTTTTAAGTACTTTACTTGTATTTTCTCATTTAATTCCTACAACAGTCCCATGAATAGGGAACAGTTTTATCTCTATATTCTGATGATGAGGAAGCTGAGGGTGCTAGAGATTATATGTCTAAGTTTGTAAAAGTAAGAAGTAACAGAACAAGAGTTCAAACCCTGAGCCTTATTCCAGAGTCCATGTAATTAGTATCTGACCTTCCCACCTCTTTGATAATGATTACCGACATCAGATAGTGTCAGCCATTGATAGTTCATTTGTTTTAGCTCTAGATATTCTAAAATTATTTCATTAATGTAGTGTCATTAGCAGCTTTTTGGATATTTTTTATTAAAAGACTGAAATGATTTCATATTTCCTTATAACCTAAAACAAAATTATTAGAAGATGGTATTTTACATTAATTTGTATGTTTATATTTTACTTAACATTTCATCAAGTGATCTTCCCCATGTAGATATCATTGTGAATATTTTGATATCAGAATATGAACCACTATTATTTTAAATGTTATACTTTAAAAATTATATTGATATTTTTAAAATGGAAAATAATCTCATTATTTAAAAATGTACTACAAATTAATATGATCTACCCGAGTTCTTAGTATTTTTTTGGTGTGTGTGACCAAGCTTTACATCTATTTCATTAGAGAAAATTGGCTTCTTTATTACTATGAAATATACATCCCAAAATTCCTATTGCTTTCCATTGTAGTATAGTTTTATTTTTAATTTGAATAGTCAATATTAGATATACATTCTCCAACATTTTTTTCATATAGTTTTTCCTTTTTGTTATCCATAGATTATAGAAGGAAACATTTTTTTATAAACTACTAAAATTACATTAATCTAATAAAATCATCCTACTATTTTATAGCATTTAAAAATAACATTAATGACAGATTATAATTACTTATATTTATTCCAGTGAATCAGTAAAACTGTCTACCATTTTCAGGATTTATTGCTAGAATCATCAAAATGCTTAACTATTTGGATCCTACTTTTATGAGAAAACAGAAGACACAAATACTTATTTCTATTTTATGTGAGGGAAATATTGTATAGTTATCAGAACAAAAGTTGAAGTGATGGGAAACATTGTTGATTATCTTTAGATGCACTAGAAGATATTAATCCTTTTATTTGATATATTTTTCAAACTTTGAAAGAAGACAATATGTCTTCAGTTAAAGCAATCTAAGAGTAGAAGTAGCATTTATTTAAAATAACTTCTTAGCATATTTTTCGTGTCTTTGTTCTCCTTCTTGGCTGGACACTTGCCCATGTGACTTTACATGAAAATGTGATGAGAGTTGGGCGTCCCACCCAGACCTGCATCCAGTTCTTCAAGCAGAAAGATAGTCACTCTCAGCTGACCTCTCTTTTTACTTAAATCACAAGATGCTAGTTAAAAATATTATTTAATCAGCCTTTTTGATATCATTTATAAATGGTATATAATGTAAAACTCTGAATTTTCCTCAATTACTAATTATCATTTTCAATTGTTCATGTATAGTTGAAATATATTACCTAAGAATTAATATGGTATAAAACAAAATAATCAAAAAACATAACAAAACCATTTATTAGCCCCAGACAAATTCTTATAGGGGAAAACAAAAAAATCTGTTCTGTTGTTGAATACATTTTACAGATGACTTCACTCTCTCAGTTGATATATACCATTTCTGTCTACCCTGCTTTCCATGCCTATTGGACAGGGATCATGCCCTGTTTATTTTTGTGTCTTAGCAACACAGCATAGAGCACACATTCAATAAATGTCATAAGGATTAGGAAAGAGGTAGAAAGAAAAAAAAGATTGGAGGGAGTGAAGGAAAGGACAAAGAAACGAGAGACAGTGATGCTAAGTTAACAGTGAATACTGCTTACACTTAGTGAAACACTATTACTTTACATAAGTCATTTTCAGCAGGAGAAGGTCTGTTCTCTGAGACTTCAAAGTACTCCAATAATGATGCTAAGGTGAAAATTCTGTCTTTTGAATGAGGAGAAGGAACCAACTAAATTACATATGTGTGTGTGTGTGTGTGTGTGTGTATTTACACACGTGATCTCTTAAAAAGAGCTGGAATCTTTTAAAATATGAACGTTTTGTAAGAATTTGTAGGAAAGTAAAATTTGCCATAGCAAACTGTTTCTTTGGCATGTGGATTATTTCAAGCTGAAAACAAGCGTAATAGACTCAGGAAGAACCTTTGACCTCCCCACTAACTGCCTAAAAAATGTAGGCAGAGGACCTCTTCCAGGAACGGAGCTGTCACCATAGAGACTACAGTAGGAACTAGGTGTGTAGACAGGGCAACTTAGCAAAGTCTGTTAAAATTCCTCTCTGGGTCCCATTGCCTCTGCCTGGTTAAGCATCCGCCTGCCAATGCAGGGGACATGGGTTTGAGCCCTGGTCTGGGAAGATCTCACATGCTGCAGAGCAACTAAGCCCGGGCGCCACAACTACTGGGCTTGCGCTCTAGAGCCCACGTGCCACAACTACCGAAGCCCATATGCACCTAGGGCCCGTGCTCCGCAACAAGAGAAGCCACCGCAGTGAGAAGCTCACACACCACCACGAAGAGTAGCCCCTGCTCGCCACAACTGGAGAAAGCCCACGCGCAGCAACGAAGACCCAACGCAGCCAAAAATAAATAAATAAATTTATTAAAAAAAAAAAAAAAAGCCCAGAAGGAGATGTTAAACCAACTTAATAGTGTATCAGAATATTAACAAAAATTGTCATTGACAGTGTAACATAACAGAAGTAGTCAAGGGGCAAAGATGTTGAGAAGGGACAGGACGAAAAGAGCACGCCGAGCTGTTAGGAAACCAGGGCCGTTTGCCGGATGCGCAGCAAGTGGGCCGCTTTGATGCCGAGGTTCAGCCGAGAAAGAGCTTCTTCATAAGGCGGCCAAGCCAGGAGTCAGAGAGCAAGTCTCATTTCCGCCTCCCGAGAGGCAAAGGGGCTTGGGACATTTATGGGACAAGCAGGAGGGCCTCAGGACCGGGGAAAGGTGATGGGAGGCAGGGAAGAGGGGCGGTAACTGAGGTTCTGCGCAGGCGCAAAGGGGTTCCGTGCTTCTGCATATTCAGAAGCGAGGATTTGCGTGATCTGAGGGTGGAGTCAACAGGCCGGTCACGGGACGTCTGCGCAGGCCCAGTTTCAGGGCCCGTGGTGCAAACCAGCCTCAGCCGGTTTGCGCTTGGTGGGAGCTGACGCCGGCTTCCTGGAGGACGGCCGCGCTGTGTGAAGCTGAGAAGGTAGGCAATTAAGGAGAGGAAAAAAGAGAGAAAGTCGAACGTAAAACCTAAAGCGAGCTCAGCGAAGGCAGTTTACAAACAAAGGGGTTTGAACAAGCCGCTCCCTTATCCGTTGTTCTGCAACACAAGCTCAGGAATTCCTGTCAGGTGTGGGCTTCCACTAACTCTGCGGGGCGCGGTTTCAGAGCCATGGTTTCTCTACCTTCCTCAGCCGCCAGCTAGGCCTGCCATCTGGCGAGACCTTTATTTGCGGCTTGCTCTGTCAAGGGGCCGCGCAGACACGCGTGTGCAGAGCACGTTGGTGGTGTGGCAGCTCCCCTTTTCTCGCCTGCTGCGGAGAAGCCGTGGGTTCGCGTCTCCTGAGATGCTGAGATCGTGCCCTCCTCAAAGCCTAAGGCCAGTTCTCCTTGCAGATTTCTTTCCCCCTCTTTGCCCTGTAAGCCAGTTAAAGTGCCCTGTAGACAAATGAGACGTGTCCTCTCCCGTTCTTTTCCGGCTTTCCTTAAACCGGGGTGTGTTAGCTGCGACACCGTAGTCGTTTTGGACCAGATCGTTCTGTGTGTGTGTGTGGAGGGGTGTCCCATGTAGTGTAGCATGCTTGGCAGCATCTCTGACCTCTACCCACTTGATCACGGTGGCACACCCCTGCCCCCCAGTTGTGACAACAAAAAATATGACCAGACATTGTCCAGTGTCCCCTGTGGCCCCAAATTGCCCCTGATTGAGAAGCGCTGCCCTAAATAAAGGTGGTGCTTATTTCATCTCTTTATCCAATTACATACTTTGATTTATTTTTCAGTGTACTTACTGGACTGCGCCCCTGATTCATTCTCAGTCTCTCCCTAATACCACTTACGCACATATAAGGAAAGAATGCAGGGGCAGTTTAATCTTCATTCTGGAAACAGCCAATCCCCAGGAGGACTGGCCCGATGATTTGGCCTCATGAGCTTGAAAAGTTTTCGCAGCATTGTTAAGCTATTACTATTGCACACCATTAAAAAAAAAAAAGATGAATAAACAATAGTGAAAAACAGAACAAGTGGTCAATATAATTATGCGGTATTAAAAATGTAGCTGAAAATAACAGAAGGTATGTTAAGTATTTTACTGAAATCACATGGGAAAATTTTGGTTAAAACGTTGACACTTTGTTTTCCTTTACTGTATCAGCCACACAGTTATTTTGAGCAAACCTTACCTCTGGAAATGACTATACAGAGAAAATTGTCAGATTATGAAATTTTTTTTCCCCTAACGGGATATGGTAAAGAATGAACATTAAGGATTCCATTCCTAATCCGTTCCACAAACCCAGTGGTACAAGATGGGACTGCATAATGTATCCACTTTACTGTAGTCTATTTGAAGCACCTGAGTTTAATGATGAAGAAGTTAATGTGGTTTCTAGTAGTGCCTAATTTACCCTCAAGAACGTATCTCATTATGGATTATTTTGTAGCATCAGTCATGCTATGAGATGACAAGACTTTATAAGACAAATACTATGGATCAACCTTCAGAGGCCAGCGCTACATGCAGGCAAAAATTCTCATTGGCAGGACAAAACAGAAAGCCCTTAATGAATTCTGTTACCGTGGCAGCATGTTGTCAAATCATGCACTAATAGCAAAAGAGCTGGAAAACCACACCAAGAAACCAGCATGTCTTTTGGCAAGCTGGAGACCAGGGTTTGGTGCTGAGCTTCCAAACATTCTAAAGGAGAGAATTAACATCAGAGGAAGCCAAGAATGTTTGTGCAAACTCTGCAGGCATTCAGGTGTGAATCCTAGAGCAGCTACATGAACCTGAGTGTTCTTTTTTCTTTTTTCTTTTTTTTCCTCTTCCCAAATGTAATTAGATGTTAGTTGGTTCGGTAACAAAGAACATCCCAAAAGGGTGTCTGGGACCACAGTCACATTTTAGGGAACGCAGCTCTACCTTCTGAGTCAGTTCTTACACTGTCAACCTCTGTAATTTAAGATGTGGCAGAATTTCAAGGCAATTAGCGTAGTATGAGGGTGGCCAGATGTCCTTGAATGCTTAGGCGTGAGCCAGTATTTTATATTTTGTCTTGGGAAGATAACTACATTAAAATCTGTCTCAGATTGAATCATGTGGATCATGTTGTAAATCACCTGAAATATCAGAAAATCAGAGATTTAAATACATAAAACATTTGGGAGAATGAAGATATACAAGTTGTCTGTAAACGTTCAATTTATTTGTAGTATTTCTTTTCAGTACCTTTGTTTTAGGGCTGTGTTTGCCACCCAGTTTTCTAAAACTTTGGCACATACATGGCAAACTTACCTGAAACATTGTCTTTTTCTCTGTTTCCTTTATTTTTACTCAAATCCTATGCCTTGTTTCTTATCTTACATTTCCTTTTTCTTTCCTCAAAAAGTGACAGCTTCCCATGTCTCTTCACCCATTGTTTCTTGACATGAAAGGAAAGAAAAATGGAAATGGAGCAGTGGATTTCAGACTTTGCTCCTTGAAAATCCCGGGGTAGCTTCTGAGCTACAGGTGGGGAGGGCACACACGGAGCAGACAGGGCTCTGAGGCTTCCATTCAACTTCCAGTTTACAAGTAGTATTTCATGTAAAGAAAGTTTTCCACAGCACAGATATCTCAACAGTGGTAGAACCCACGATGCTATCAGGTAGAGTAGACCCAGGATAGGACATTTGACCCAAGGAAAGTAATCATACTGAATAATAGAAGCGTGGGGATATTGAAGAAATTCACTGTGGGTGTTTCATCTCATGATTACTCTTCCTTCAACCACCTTAAGTTCAACCCGTATCTAAAAATCAGGAACTTCTCATTCCCTCCCGTTTAATAGTAGCAAGATTTAGTAGCTTCTGCCATCTAAACAGGAGCAAAGCATGTAGTGGTCCAGGTATATTTCTATTGAGTAGGATGATTAAGGAGTATGAAAGGATAAAGATGTAACTAGAGAGAAACAAGGAAACTAAAATTTATCTCAAATGATGTCTCTGTTGTCCCAAAGAAAGATTATATATCTCAGTAATTCCTATGGCTAGGAACATTTTATGAAAGAAATGTTCTTAAATGTATGGACACGAAAGGGGGAAAGTTGGGAGGCAGGGGGTGGTGGAGATAGGATGAATTGGGAGACTGGGATGGACATGTAGACACTAATACGTATAAAATAGATAACCAATAAGAACCTGCTATATAAAAAAAACAAATAAAATTCAAAAAATGAAAGGAATGTTCTTTTTAATCATAAAGGTATTTTGACTAGCTATGGCTTTATTATTACATGAAATAAAAATTATACTTTATTTGTATGTATTATAATAAGGTGTAAATTTAATTTTAAAATAAAAACAAACTTATACCATACATTTTAAAGATGTGTCCTACATTAATAAAAATAGTGTTTTGCATTTATAGGACATGATGTCAAAATGCGAACATGTCCTAGCAAAAACGTTAAAAGAGCAGGAGTTCCTGGATTGTTAATTATTTGTGTTCAAGTTCTCTAAATTTAACCTCAAATTAACTGTCGTTAACTGTTAGCTGTTTGAATAAGAGGTTTGATAGTAAATAATTTATTATTTATCTTGTTATTTTCCTTGAGGAAATAACTTTATTTCACTAAAATATTTAAAAAAAATTTTGCCTATATAATGGAAGACTATTTCTTGTTTACTATAGAAATTTTAATACTTTTTTTTTTAAAGATACTGTTTTCTCCAAATCCAAGTGGTATTTTTTTTTTTGAATCTCAGCATAGTAGAGAAATATGTAAAGAATGTTTTAACTTACTCTATGTCAGCAGATTTTGATTAATTGGGGGAGAAAAAGCTTATTAAACAAAATAACATTTCCAATTTTGTATTAAATGTTACCTCTTCTGCTGTATAAAGCAGGACATATTTTGGCAAGATCTCAAGCTTTTAAAGCTAACATTGAACATATGGAGAGAAGACTTGCAAGTTGCCTTGTGTTCTTAACAGTAGCTGGAAAAGGAAAAGAAATTAAAATGGATAAACAGTTAAAGTGGAAATGCATGATTGCAATGGAATGATACGTAAAGCCAAATCAAGTTTCAATGTAGAGTATATTTTTAAGTATTTTCAGAGAAATAATTTTCAGATTTAATATTTTCTGCAATGTTTTAAGATTAAAAATTTATTTTTTAAAAATATATTTTCAGATGATTTTATTTGTTATTATGTATGTCAAATTCAAACTTGTTATGTTTTTTTTCTGTGTTTGGTAACATCGAACCATGAAAAGTAAAATTAGCATTTAAGAAATAATTCAAGGAAAAGATTTCTCCAGTAATATTTGCCCCAGTGAGCTGAGTAATTTTTGTAAATTAGTCTTTTGGCCTGAGTGATTTAGATAATTACTTAAGTTCTTTCTTTCAGGTTGAATATTCAGATAGTAGTCAACATCAAGCATACGATAAACGATTTAGTTTTTTCTTCAGTAAATCGACCAAATATTGAGTGAAATAGTATATTTGACCTGTGTATTGCCCTTATATAATCCCTAATTGTTTTCAAGTAATGTCTCTCTAACTTGATGAGATCTTTTTCTATTATTATTTTCAAATTTGCTTGATGGATTAGGAAAGATGTGTTCAATCAAAGAGTTCTAGATAAACATTAAAGGATTAGTTTCTAATGAGTACATAACTCAAACTATTTTTTATTCACTCAGTATAAACCAATGATCAAGTTACCTGTGAACATTAAGGGTGGAGGGAGGGACATTAACACATTCTTTACTCTACTAGGATGTTTTTGTTTTTCTCTAATGGAAATTTTCTTTTCCTTTTTCAGTAGTATTTTTAACTTACGGTGTGCACTGGGAAATAATTTTCACTTGCCTTTTGTAGTTTTTAATTCATGAAAATAAACCAAAACCAAGAGGTTATAGTTATAACATTTCTTCTTTATGAACATAAAAGAATCTTATTAGCTATTGCAATTTAAACTTTATTGTATTTTAAATTAACATACTCTTGTTTTTGTGACTTCTTTAACAGGCAATAACTTCAAGCTCCTGTGGTGGATATAGATTCTTGCTGCAAGGAAGTAACAGTAAGTGCTTATGTATATGCAATAACTTTTTAAAAACTGCAATATCTTAATATTTGGAACTCCATTATGCTTAAATGCATGAAAAAAAGTTAATACGGTTATTTAAATTTACTCTATCATTTTATAATTTCAATAAATTGTATTCACTCTAATGACATTCTACATAGAATTTTAATAGATTAATGCCAGGTCATTTTAATAATGAGGAAAATTAGACCCACAGCCAAGTCCTTCCATTTTGTCCAGTATGTTTATGTCAGTCTTGCTATGTAAATTTCACTTATGCATTAATGACATTAATTATCTCTTTGATTAGCTGATTTATAGAGAGTCTGTTTTCTATGGGCAATTATTTGTCAATTGGTTTTTAAATTTTGCATTGTGGGACATTTATTTTGCATTCATAACTTCTTTGGAGCAACTCAAATTCGTCTTTTGTAATGGTGCATTTTAAATTGTTTTCACGCCAATGTGTGTCACTAACTCTTGTATTCATCTCACAAAAGGTAAGAGAGGGACCTCTTTCTCCCAATTGGGATTAAATAGTAACTTCTCAGGTCTTCTGCAATATATTTTTCATAATGGTTTAAATCTGTGTGTTTATTTCCAATGTGAGCATAAGTAACTTTTGTTTTACCTGCCAGCCCTGGCTTATCTTGTGCCTTCCTTTACATTAATGTAATTACTTGGGAATTATCTCTATTCCAAATTGAATAGGGAAATACCAGCTTGCTGCAGGCTCTGTGCTCATCCAGGAATTAAAGTAATTTAAGATACGAGGTTTTAAATGGAAACTCTATTTGTAAGAAGAAGATGTAATTCACTGCCAGAGGTATCCGTTTCAGTGCAACTTCTAGAGAGACAAAAATGCTCTCCAAATTCTGATTCTTGATTTTCTAAGTAATTCGGATCCTGGTATCTTTTCTACTCAGATAGATTTCTAGGGTGTTGTGTAATCTGGGATATATCCTGGTTTCCATTTCCAAATGATAACCATTTCCTGGGTGTCTTCCTGACTCAACCATTGAGCTGTTTGGCAAAACTTCTATCCAGTGATCTTCAATTTGACATGGCCTCCTCAGGCAATGATGGGTCTTCCTTGAGTACAATTCATTAAATGTTGTTTTGTAGAATAGGTAGTGATTATACTCATCAAATGTCTGCACGTCTCATTCGGAGATATGCTGTATTATAAATGAAATTATTTTCTATTTGGGGGAATTCTTGTTTATTAATATTGTTATAAGTTATAATAACTTGTTTATTAATATTGTAGATAAAGGCTTTGGTGAATAAACTATATTGATCTTTAGAAAGTGTTAGTTGGTATTAGCTTTGCGATAGACTGAAAATGATATAAAATGGTTGGTAAAATGACTCAAACTATTTCTCTGTGTTGCTGTGGATGAGGAAGAGGCGACAGGGACAGAAAATGCCTCATAAATCAGTGTCGGGGTGTTCCCTACCCTATAACCAAATAGAAATCATCACTAGCAGTACTGCCTGCTTTACAAATAATGTTCTAACGCATTTACTTTAAAAGCTCTTTTCCTTAGAAGTCATTTCTAGTATTTTTTTAATCGTCAAATTATGCATATATACTTTCTAGGAGCAATCGAGTATAAGTATGTGTGTTTAAGTAAATATATATATTTATATAAATATGCATGTATATACACATATCAGCAAAATCATATCTTCTTAGGGTTCCCAAGTAGGAAACTTTGAATATGCATACAGAATTTTATTTATCTTTGGATCATTCTAATTTTTATTTTATATCTAAATCTTCAGTCTCAGTCTGTTCTTATTCTGTAATTTATTTATATATTTAACAACTTTTGTGTAGCTAGGTGTGTGGTCTCAGACACTGGGGATAGAGGGAGGAAAGATTAAGTTCCTGTCTTCTAGCTGACCACAGGATGATGGAGAAAATACAAACATTTAACAGTCATTTCAGTTCATTGTGGTAGGAGTTGTGATCGAATCAGGATAAAATGGGAAATAGAGGGGTGAATTCTTAGATCATCCTGGAGAGCTAAAGCTAATGTTTTCTGGAGGAGGTAATTCTTGAACCACAATAGGTGTGTGTAACTGAAGTGGTGGTGTTGGATTGTGTGTGTATATTCCAAAGTGAGGGCATGGGGTGAGGGTTGGGAAGAAGGGGCTGTAGGAATCATCTCAGGCTCTATGGGAAGGGAAGGCTATCTGTGCAGTATGCAGCAAGGTCAAGGTGACATGAGGACATTCTTACATGCTTAGGGAGCACAAAATAAAAGTTGCAGAGTGACAGGAAATGAGAGAACTAGAGCATAAAATTACATCTGCGACTGTGCTGAGGAGTTTGCATCTTATCTCATTTTACCCAGAAAACAAAAGGGAGCCCTAGTGAATTTTATAACAGTAAGAAACATTGGAGTTGCATTTCGGAAATAGCAGTAGAGCAGCGATTTTGAAGAAGGATTAGGGGAGATGGAGAAGGAACACCCCAAGTGGAGATAGGAGAGCCAGTTAGGGAACTGTATTAGTACTGACAGGCTCATCAAAGGAAGTGGTTTTGTGGGTAGAGCAAAGCTTTGAAAAAGTTGAGCTCTGAACAGTGGAGACCAGGTTGTTTACTTGAGGTTACCTGTCCTGTGTGAAGAAGGGAACCTAGAGGATGATTACTGATTGGAAGGCTCCTGACAGTGGGAGTGGGTTGAGGGGGAAGAGAAGCTAACTTTACAATAAGTCGTTGGAAGAGCAGGAAGACTTTGTTCAAGTTAGCGTAATAGACGCTTCCTCATTCCCTAGGAGGTACCCGGAGTCTTCATGGAGTCTAGTTCAGAGCCCAGGTAGAACCAGCGGCTGTAATGGTTATGACCACTTGTTCTGTCATCCAGATACTGTCTAACAGAGTAGCCACTAGCCGCATGTGACTATTAAAATTAATTCAGATTATAAACTTATTTCCTTAGTCACACTTATATTTCAACTTCTCAGTAGCCAAATGTGGTGAGCAGCTACCCTTCTGGACAGCACGTATGGTGCCAAGGATCATATTGAACGAGGCGGTTCTAGACTTTCAGAGCACTCATAAAAGAATGCGGATTTTGAATCACGAAAGTAAATGCATAACTAAATGTATTTTAACGTTTACCTTTTAGAAGTAGAGAGACAATTATATTCTTGTTCCATAATCAATTATATTGGTGAATAACATCTGAATTTTAATAGAATGAGAAAATTTTAAATCTTCTCATTTATAATTTGAGGATTTTTTCTTCTTTATCAGTATAAAGGGCATAAGCAAAAGCTACCTGGCTCTTACAGAACTGACAAAAAAGCCCCTGGTAACAAATCAAAGGGGGCAGGCACTGTAGAACAGGACAGTTTTCTCAACTGTCTTCCTAATGTTTTTTCAGAATCTCAAGTTCCATCTTCAGATTCATTAATAAAACTCATTGATGTTGGTTCTCACTGAAAGATGAGAATAGCAACATGTTATTAGAGTGCAGCTTCCAGGACTCAACGTGTAAAATACCCTTCACTACTCTTGACCTCTTGAAATGTATGAGACAAAAAACCCTAAAATGCCAGCTTTTCATAATGGTGTTGCCAAATGATGGAATATCTCATTTCTGAGGGAAATACACTTTGATCTTACACGGAAAAATAAAGTTACTCTCTATTCTGATGGCATACAACCGAGTTCATTACATGCAGTCTGTAGGTTAAAGGATGTTTCGTACCTGGTGTCATGTTCATTATAAATAGATTTTTGATCTTCTTTTACCATTATCTGCAGATGAGATATTCACAGGGGGAAATCAGTTGCAAGCAGTGTAGGAAAAGAAGCAGTGAATAGCTGAGTTAATCTGTAACTTCAGCCCTGGACTGTTCTTTTACAGAATCCTCCCCATGATATTATTTACTGGCTATAAGCTATTTGCATTTAGCTATTTGTCTAACACTACAAACTACCATATAACTATAAAATATATATTAAAATTATCACTATAAACTGACTTGTATGTATATATATATATGTTTATATATATGTAAGTTTCATGTATATATGTATGTATATAATCAGATCATCCTTTAGAACAAACAAGTCCATACTTCACTCTCTTAAGGAACATTTATCAGTGATTTTGTCTAATTCAACTTTAACATTTTAAAATGAATTCCAATTCCCCTCTGTCATAAAGAGCTTCATGGTTGGTGTCTTTGACTACACATTTTTCTTCTTCCTATGCAGATTAATCCAAGGTATTGTTTTTGTCATATCACTTTAAAAAAATTATTCTTTTTAAAACTATTTATTTACTTATTTATTTGCTCACAGCCCTTTGGGGAGTACATTGAAGCTGCAGAACACAGTTTTGTCTTTAGCCTGCATTCAGAGCCCGTCCAACCTGTGTAGGTCCATAACAACTTACACCCCGTCGCTTAAATGAAGTGACTGATCCTCTTTCAGTTCTCCTCCACTTGGGAAGGACATTTGTCCTCCAGCTGCCTCCTCTCAGCCTTATTCTTTTCTGTCTCAGAGCCCTTTGCCTTCCTGGCACCCTTATCTGGATAGCTTTGGTCTCCAGTGGCTTAAATTCCACCAAATATTCCTCACTTTTCATGGAGTTTATTAATTTGCTACATCTACATGGTCCCTTGTGACCATTCTTGACAAGAAATGGAATTAATAATAAAAACGTACTTAAATCTATTAGTCATGTCCTCTTAGCTTGCTTGCGGGCAATTGTCATGTAATAAACTCTAACTGTTTATTGACTGAGAATTCAAAGGACAGGTACCTTAAGCTGCAGCCTTCCACGGTCAGCTTATTGATCCATACTGACCTTAGATACACTGTGGATAGAATTAGCAAAATATTATTGTTCTTTTTATTGTGCTCAAGAATGCTGGGACAATGGATTTTCTTCCTTGAATCTCTAAAGGGCCTTAAGGTCCATAAATATTGATACTGTGTACGTCTAAAGATCGATCAATTTCTGAAATAATATTAATGTGTTCATACAGTTACCTTTGAAGAGAATATGGGTTTTGATTTACCTGCCTATAAATATTAAATTATCTGAAGTAACTAATGTGGTTATTTCTGTGTTGGTTTATACTAAACATTTCATTCAGTGAAAATGTAAAACAAGGTATTTTGTTAGCAATTGCTTTTAAACTGGTTTTTCAATTAAAGATGACTGGAGGGACTTCACAGCTCGTAGCAGTATCTTGGGGAGGTCAGCTTTTGTGTTTAAAAAGAACTTAAGGGACTTCCCTGGAGGTCCAGTGGTTAAGACTCCTCGCTTCCACTGCAGGGGGCACAGGTTTGATCCCTGGTCGGGGAACTAAGATCCTGCATGCTGCGCGGTGCAGCAAAAAAAAAAAAAGAACTTAGGTAACATGAGAGTTACCTAGAGGCCTTTCTAACCAAAACATATATCTTTTAGCTACATCTTCTGTAGAAGAAATACAAGTGTTTGAAATTCCTAATGACCACTTTAGTGTTTTCTAAAAGTATATCTAGCAGATGCAATAAGCTATCCAGCTATCTCATACAAATAACTTATTTTATGTGACTTGATCTTCCATTGTCACTTCATGTATTAAGTGATCTCCATGGCCTGGAGTCAAGGATAGCCAGGTTGTGATGGAAGAATGACCAAAAAATGGGGCAGTGGGAGACTTTAACAGCCAGGGGAAAAGCAGCTCTTAGCTATTGGGACGGTTGAGGGATTTCCAGAATAGGAGGACAAGTGGCAAAGATAAACTTGGGTTAGATGCAGTTACCTGAGATTTGACCCACGAGGCAAATTTAGAAAAATAAACTACTGTAATGTATACATGCAAAGTTGTGTGGCCTGTATTTGCCAACCCTTTTCAGAGCACGTTCAGTTGTGTTCGTTCCTCAAAATGGCAACTTTTGGTGTAGAGAGTAACTTGATTCAGTGTTTGTGAGAACTGTACAAATTTGATTTTATCCTCATGAATTCAAAGTATAACTTCAAAGTGAAACCACTTTCTCCTCTACAGCTCCCCTCCTCCCCTTACAATGTCCTGGTTCAGTTTAAATGGTTCATTTGAGACTTATTAACGTAAGTGCTTCAGCTTACTTGAGTTAGAGAATTTCGTATCCTTAGCCCCTGAGGAGGAGGAACTGTTCCCCTACCCTTCTAGGTTCTTCTGGCTGGTCTAAGAATTAAATTGATGCGACACGGATTAACAGGAGAAAAATCACAGAAAAGTTTAACGACATGTATGCATGGGAGAGACCCTGATTCACCAAAATGGCTGAAACTCTCACCTTAAATGCCATCTTCAGTTAAAGACAAGAGAGAATGTTGTGGGTAGTGGTTTGGGACCTTAAAGGGGAGGAAGGCAGTTGACATAAAGATGGAAAGGCAGATGTTTGATAAAGGAATGGCCACTAGGCCGTGTACAGACAATAGGAGACAGAGAGGAACCTTAACAAACAGACGTCGCTCAGTCCCTTCCTGTCCACACACCTGGCTCATACTGTAGTTAGTGACCTGTGGTGACGGCTCCCTTCTTGGAAGAGGTCCTCTGTCTGTATTCTTCAGGCAGTTAGGGAGAAGGGCAAGTGTTCTTCCTGAGTTGTTGGGGCCTCGATTATTTTCACCTCAAAATAATCCACATGCCAAAGAGATCTTTTGGGGTGGCAAACTGTGTTCCCCTACAGTGGATTGCACCCAGTATAGGCCATGGATGAAAACAGAATTATTGGCTAGGGTAAGTGAGAGCCTGTCTCTCACGAAGGTGGACTCGACAGGTGTCTGGTAAGAAGGTGATAAAATGAGAAATTATCAATAAACCTAGTTGGAGCTTGGTCATTGGTCAAAACCAGGAAATTCTAAAGAGGACAATGGGAGGAAAGATGGACTCTGCCAATGGAATGGAAGCCAGAGGAGGTGGAGCAGCTGCACTGGGTCGGGGGGAGGAGCCTGCCTTCTGGGAGTTTTATGGCCACCCTGCCTTGAGAAAGCTTGGCTTTACCTTCAGACTGTGTCCTTGATTGTTTTCTCAGTTTTTGTGAGTGGTGTCAGCTAACTGTCCAGGCACATGGCTCTGATTTTAACTGACAGCATAAATCAGTCTTATTCCATATACTTGTTAGGAAATTTTATCTTTTAATCAGTACCACCTGCTTGAAGAGGAAAAACAAAACAACACCACAAAACAAATCAGCTCTATTCATAGGGATCCATTTCTTTAGGTTAAAAACAAGCAGAACCAAACAAAAAGGCCAGTAAATTATTCTAGACAATCAGAAAGCTGGATCTCAGCCCTTTGTCTCTTCTCTGCTCTCCACGCTCCCAGGACTCTTTGTGAATTATGCTCTGGTGTGAAATGATTGTTCCATATGTATTATAAGAAATAATTCAGCAAAGTTGAATTCACTATTATGTAGATACTTAAGAATAGAGGATTGGAATCAGACATATCTGTTTTTAATGCTAATGAGTCTGCTAATTTCTAATTATGCAGACGTAGAAAAGTTGAGTAAACCCTTTGATCCTCATATCACTTTCTATTAACAATAATTATCTAAGTGGTTATAAGGATCAAAATAAGGTTGTGTGTATCAGGTACTTCAGAACAGGTCAATATACAGCATGTCGTTGACAAAACGTAGATGCAGGTGCTTATATAGTTGTCAGGGACATTATTGGCCAGAGAGAAACCAGCTGGGAAAGAAGTCCTCCTGGGTCTCATTCCCGAGACTGGTGTTCTCCTCCTGACCAGCTGAATTTGCTTTTATTTTCATTGATAACTCAACTCCAGCAACTTTATATGATTTCCTTTTCTCTTGGCAACTGTGAAGCGCTGAGTCAAATTTGTAACTCTCTCAAAGCAACAGTATACAATTCTGGGTACTAAACTCATACCTGTTCTTATTTCTCCTATCTGATTTTCCTTTATGATTATATCTAAATATCTATTTGGTTATTTATATTTATATATAACATGATAGATTTTAAATTAATTGCTTTGAGAAATGTTTTAAATTCTTCATAAGTTTGGAGTGTAGATAAGTTATCCCTTAACTAAAAGTATAGAGTATTGATTAAAAGAAAAAAAAGTTATTCTTTGTAAATAGTTGGAAACATGGATTACAAAATAGCTTCTTCAGCTTACTGGTCAACTGAGGACTTGTATTTATTCTTGGATTAGCTATCTTGATGTGTCCTTTTTCCTGAGAAACTATAGAATTCAAAATCTACAAATAAATACCTATAGATTCTGAAGCATTTTATTCACCCAGTTCAAATAAATATTTCCTTTATCAAAATTTCTACCACTTTAGTCTGTTTTGTATTCTTTTATAACATAAACCGTTTATCACTAATCCCTATTAAAGTCTGAAATTTCTATCATGAATAATATACTCTAAGCATAATCAAGCCATGCTCTATCAGTATTGTTTTGTTCTCCTAGTTGTTAGGGTGATGTTTGTACATAAAATAAGCACACATGGTAATGATACACCTTGATACCAGTCAACTGACTAGTGAAGCCAATTCATTGTAATAATCGTTTGGAGTATATTAATATAGCTATCAGTAATCAGTCAAATCGAGGGCTTTTAAAAACTTTCATTTTTAGATCTTAAACACATTTATATACTTTATACTGTTCATATTTCTAAATATGAGAAAAATGGAATAATATTGATGTAGTTTGAGTATGTTTTCCTACTTTGCATTAGTATTAGATTGTTTCTAACATATTGCATGAAGATCAAGGATTCATTATTTCATTTCAAGTGTATTTAGAAAACTTTATCATTCAAAGGACGTTTCATATTATGATTTATGAAATAAAGACTTGAGAATTTCAAATGTCTTTTTAAAGTTTTGCTTCACTGATTTTTTTTCAATTGTTCTGATAGAATTCTGTAACTCAGGGCATACTGGTATTAAATAAATTAGTGGGTATTAAAATTTAAATTACAAATAAAGTAAAAAATAAAAGGAAAAAAGAAAAATAATATGTGAGGGCATTTTGCCCAGAATAACCCTGTATCTGTTGCTCCATAAGTCAGATTACTTCTAAAAATCAAAATCTGTATAACTAATGATTTCTTCTCTCTCCAGTTACCAGATTGTCTGCTCTGCATATTGGAGAGTTTGGTTCATTAGTCTTTTTCCTATATATATATTTTTTTCAGTTCAGTAAATACTATACTCTTTTCTGTTTTCACTAGCTCTTAGCACCTTAAAATCCATAAGTTATTACGCATTGAGTACCAATATGTAAAGAAAGAATTTCAAATCAGTAATTTTCCAATATTAGATTTTAGGCAAGAAATACTGCTTCTCTGGTAGGATGTTGGATTGCCAGAAAGACCCCTTACCACAAACTAGGTTCCATCATCTCAGTCCATACCTAGAATCCTCTTACTATCTGTAGTTGCTGCATCATTCAAATAGCTAGATCTGCCGTCATGTTCCTATGACTGTTTAGTTATGACTGTTGGGATTTTTTGTTGTTGTTTTTGTTTTTAGTCTCATTAAAATGTTCTTTCGGGCTTCCCTGGTGGCGCAGTGGTTGAGAGTCCTCCTGCCGATGCAGGGGACACGGGTTCGTGCCCTGGTCCGGGAAGATCCCACGTGCCACGGAGCGGCTGGGCCCGTGAGCCATGGCCGCTGAGCCTGCGTGTCTGGAGCCTGTGCTCCGCAGTGGGAGAGGCCACAACAGTGAGAGGCCCGCGTACCGCAAACAAACAAACAAAAAAAGTTCTTTCCTTTGACTCTTCTACTTTCTTCCATTTTGTCAGCCATGTCCTTCACTTAGGTTCCTCTTTTACTTCTGTTTTGTTACCCGTGATTTCAGTAGAACTGCCAGTTTCCTAAACTTGGATACAAATCCACACTATCCTCCTTGATTCCTCAGTTCATGGCCAGATCCTTCAAATGTGCTTCAGTTATATATACCCTTCCACACTCTCAAGAAATTTCCTGTCTAGTTACCCTTTTTCTTTTGCTTTTCAACTTCTACTTCTGTAGTGGATTCTTCCCAGTAGATTTTAAAATAAACAGTTTTAAAATCATATGACACTTTTAAAAACACAGAAATCTTTGTTCAATTTCTCATCACCCTCCAGCTAACTCCAGCTATGTCCGTCTCTCTATAGAGACATATGATACGCTATATATATCATACTAGACTAGATACATCATATGCTATATAGTAGAGAGTATATTGTGTTTTGACCCAAAATGCTGATAAAATTTAGCATGATGTAATACAAATATAAAGTTAACTTAAAGTGAAAAGTAAATAATAGGAAGAAGCACTGTTACCTTCTAAAAATTAAAAAAAATCTTTTAGACTGTATTTTATTTTGCTGATACACCTTAGTTGTCTTTTGAATTGATGGAAGAAATTTATCTAACTGTGGTGTGACTAGTCTCTGAGACTCAGTTTCTTTACCCTTAAAAATAAGGCGTTGGGCCTCCCTGGTGGCGCAGTGGTTGAGAGTCCGCCTGCCGATGCAGGGGATACGGGTTCGTGCCCCGATCTGGGAGGATCCCATATGCCGCGGAGCGGCTGGGCCCGTGAGCCATGGCCGCTGGGCCTGCGCGTCCGGAGCCTGTGCTCCGCAACGGGAGAGGCCACAACAGTGAGAGGCCCGCATACCGCAAAAAGGAAAAAAAAAAAAAAATAAGGCGTTGTCTCTGGTAAGCTCTATTATACTAGGATGATAAAATTTAAACCTTATTAGTTTCCCTTGGCCAGACAAAAATATGTTTATGCTTTAATATTTTTACTCTGTACATATTTTTAAAGACAGTAGGAATGCTCTTCAAAGATGTATGTTTCTGGAAGGCTTTGGAAAATTTAAGTATATAATTAGTTTACACTTAACTGCCTTCCCATGAACAAAGTTTTCAGGCATACTGAATCAAGGTGTAGAAGAAATTGTGAAGAATCTTTACTATTTTCTTATTTGTTTGTGTAATGCAGTCTTTTAAAATTGCATTTGAAACAACAATTTATTTACAAATTTGCTGGATATAAGATTTTTTTATTTGTTTAAATATACATGTAAGAGGATAACCTTAATTGCTGTATTTCAAAATCCAGGGGGAATTTAGATTTATTTTTAAATATGTCATTAGTGTCCAGTTTCCAAAAGATAGTGTATTCTAAATTTAGGTGGTAATTTTTGGCGCTCCTGTTCTAATTACAAATATACTAAGAATACTAATGTAACTAAAAGTAGCGGATCTGGGTTAGTCTAGGTGGTTGTGTGCTTGCAAGTGAAACACTGGGTTCAAAAAAAAAGTGTGAAGAAAAGTTTGATGGTGATACAGGTCTTTGGAGTAAAATTATTAGTCTTTACTAGTCATGAACTGTAGCTTTTCCAAGAGTACATCTGCACAGTGTCCGTTAGGAAAGGGCTGGAGAAAGTCATAATGAATCTGTGCTTTTGTATCACCCAAGAAAGAAGACAGATCTGAAACAGTTTTCCTTACACAGGGCTTAAGATACAAATAAATGTATGCATCACTTTAGTGATAATGAAAACTGACTTCGTGACCTCAAGTAATCTTTCAGGGATGTTTTCATGGAAGGCTAGGGAATTGCAACGTTATGTAGAATGGGTTAAATTTGCCACCCTTCTTTTATTCATTTTTAGAGAGTGAATTCAGTTACGCTATTTTATATTCTAGTTTAAATTTTTGCTTGAGAATTCATGGTCCTGGCATTGGCATGTTACACACCCTGTGTGAAATTTGGCTGTTTTCTATCAGCTTGACCTTCTGCTGTCCTGTGTGTTTACTGGTTGGACGTTTCACCTGTTCCTTTTAGTTTAGTAAAGCTACAAATAGGAAGAAGTAGAAAGGTTAGCCAATCAAAATGCAGAATATGGAGAAAGGTCAGGGTGGTGGTGCATGCAGTTCTAATTCCCAATACATATCAGACAATAAAAATCTGACACCTCATTCTTCTGGCAAAAACTGTAATAATGGAATTGAAAATACTGTGCAAATTATTTTTTCATACAGGACTGTAGAGTTGAAATAGAGTAATAGTATTTGTCCATTTTCATTAAACTTTTAGAATTATACTCTGATGCTTATGAAAAAGAAGCCATACATACAAAATAGAAAACCAACAAATGTATATTTGAAAGTTCCAGATTTTTATGCATTTCCTCTTTACTCATTTATGAATTATAATTTCAATTATATATAGGCAAAATAAAGCGTGGGTAAGATAATTCATAAAGACTTAGAAATCCAAAATTTGAAATAAGTTAAACGATGACAAAAATTGTTGATGACTTAAAAAGTTAATTGTTCTTTTCACTTAAGTTACAGCATTTACACATAGTTCTTGGCATTTGTGTAAAAGATTGTGGAGTATATGAGTCTGAATGATGGCTTCCCAAAAGATATGCACATCCTGCTACGTGGGATCTGTGATCCTTACCTTATATGGCAATAAAAGAGACTTTGCAGGTGTTATTAAATTCAGGATCTTGAGATGGGAAGGTTATCCTTAATTATCCAGGTGGACCCTAAATTCCATCACTGTGTCCTTATAAAAGGAAGATAGAAGGAGCTTTTACAAACACACAGAGAAAAAGGCAATGTGACCTTGGAGGCAGAGATCAGAGTGATATAGCTACAAGCCAGGGAATGCCAGGAGCCACCAGAAGCTGGAAGAGGCAAAAAACGCATTATCCTTTGGTCTCTGGAGGGAGCATGGCCCTGCCAACACTTTGATCTTGGCGAGTGAAACTAATTTCAGATTTCTGGCCTCCAGAGTTATAAGAAAATAAATATATGTTATTTTAAGCCACTAAGTTTGTGGTAATTTGTTACAGCAATCATCGAAAATTAATACAGAGGACATTTGTAGTAAAGGAGTGAAGCTCTGGGAACCTTTTTGCTGAAGGCAATCTCCCTTTTAATTGTGTAAAGAGAGGGGTTTATAGGAGTTTATAGATCAGAATCATAACTAATCCAATCATCAGTTCAAACTCAAACATTTCATCTCATCTTAATATGTAGTAGTAGATCAGGTAAGTCGTCCATATTCTAAGAGTACAGCACCTTAAGGCTCACTAATGACAGCCCAGAGAAATAGGAGCTGCTTGTGGAAGGACGAGCCCTTGAAGTGGGGCCCAGTTGGCTGATAGAGTGAACCTCCTCGCTTCTTAAATGTTTCCAAGTGTTCAAAGGAGAGGAAGAGTGCTGTATCGAAAAATCTCTTCCTGTAATTCAGGGTATTTATTGTGAAGGAGAGGGGTGATTGAAAGATATCAAGTCTGGGTCTGGTTAAGGCAGATACGCCTGGTGGTGCACCTTGGTGAGGATGATGAAGAAAATGAAACTCCAGACATCTGGAGCGTGAAAGTTTAGAGCGAGAATTATGGGGATAAGGAAAACGTGGGTGGGAAAGTGGCCAAAATACAATTTTACAGTATTTTAAAAAACATGTCAGCTCAATTAGAAGCCAGGGATACAAGGTAGGTAGGGCCAACGTTACAACTTACGAGGACTGCGGGGGAAGTAGTGCCTCCAGGGAAGAGCAGGGAGGGAAGAGAATGGCCAGAGGTGAAGGTGAGAGTACAGGGTGTTTTGCTAATAATCCACCGTGAGTTCCGGAGGGCCCACTGGAAGAGTTTCCGGAGTTGGAGCGTAGTGATGGATGAGGTCCACTAGAGAGAAGTGAAGTGAACCAGACGCCCAGGTCCTGCTTTGGTGACACACCAGGTGAGGAACAGGGGCCAGGGTGAGGTGAGTCCCCTTGTTCTCAGGCAGTTTGTGGTGGCACGGCTGTGAGTGATGTGACAGGAAGGAGAGCTGGGGGCCTAACGGAGAGGAGTCAGAGTTCCGGGGTTCCCACTGCATTGTTGCCTGGAAGGTGGAGGCCTCGGGAGAGGCCGTCATGCTCTGAGCTGGTAGAACTTTGAAGCTCCCTGTCGTCTGCAGCAGATGTGGGAATGGAGGTCAGCAAAAGATCCATGTGCCTCAAATCTCAGAGGTCCTGCTCGGTCCCTGCTTATTAAAAAAAAAGGCGGGTGTAGGATTTAAATACAAGGTCATTGAGATACATCCTCATCAATCCTGTGTTAGGGCTGTGGAACTATTAACAGTAGTCATGACAGTGCTGCTTCGCGGAATGTATCGTAAGGGGTTAGATGGCATATTCATCCCGCTCAGCAGGGCTGTAGCTAAACCAGGTCAGGCCATTATATTTTCTTGTTTACGGACCAAAAATGATCTTCCTTATGGCTAAGAACGCTGAAGAATTAACTCGCATAGTGCATAGTACTGCAGCCTTGGCAGAAGTGGCAGCTATAAAGTTTTACTTAAACGTTTATATCTAATCTGATTACCAAGCGCTGCAGCCATGTTACCATATACCACCCCCCAGTAAGAATAAGAGGCACGTTTAAGACATTCTTTTGAAACATGACACTTCTGTTGAGAAAATTGTTTTAAAAAATAATTGTTGCCTCTACTATTCCACTTAGAAGGATTCTGTTGTTATGAGAGAAGATCAAGCAGTTAGGTTTTCTCTGGCAGCACATGCACGTGCACACATGCACACACACACACACATAATACGTGCACACTGGCAGCGGAGAACACCAGGAATGATAACCCTAGAACACTTGCCAATACTCTAACTTTGTCCATATGCTCCTGTTTACCAACTTGAGTAGATAAGTGTGAAAATTTTTCCATAGTCAATATGTGGGAAAATCAGAGTATCCAGGGACAGTTGTATACAGATTTAAAATAGGGTACCAGGCTCATAATATAACTTAAAAATGTTTTATTCAGCTATAAACACCAAAGTGAGAAACTGATTTTAAAGATCCTATCAGAAGCAATTTAGGATGAGAAAGTTTACCAAAGGAAACACTCAGTCCTGAGAGAGTTAGTTGCTGAGGCCTGTCACACCCTAGTGTGGCATCACTGAGTCAGAGTGGCTTAGCTTCATGGTCCTTGTTCATTGTATGTAACACAGGAGATAGTCTAGAACAAGAGGTAAGATTACCAGCAATGCCTTTCAGATTAATTATCCTGAAAACATAATTAACATTAACCAAACATTACCTTTTTTATATGTATTTTTAAAACAAGGGCTTGTAAAGTAGCAGGAGGTTTTATTGTACTTCATTTTGTAGAAATCATTCAGTTTTTTTTTTTTTTTTTTTTTTTTTGTGGTATGCGGGCCTCTCACTGCTGTGGCCTCTCCCGTTGCGGAGCACAGGCTCCGGATGCACAGGCCCAGCGGCCATGGCTCACGGGCCCAGCTGCTCCGCGGCATATGGGATCCTCCCAGACCGGGGCACGAACCCGTATCCCCTGAATCGGCAGGCGGACTCTCAACCACTGCGCCACCAGGGAGGCCCATCATTCAGTTTTAATTGAAGTATTTAAAGGCTGAATACAAACATGCCTCTAATTTTGACTAGGGTTATAGTGTTTGGCTTTTTTTTTTAAATTGAAGTATACTTGATTTACAATTCTGTGTTAATTTCAGTTGTACAGCAAAGTGATTCCGTTAAATATATGTTTTTTCAGATTATTTTTCATTATAGATTGTTATAAGACACTGAATATAGTTCCCTGTGCTATACAGAAAATCCTTCTTGCTTATCTATTTTACGTATAGTAGTTTGTATCTGTTAATCTCATAGGGCTATAGTGTTCGAATTTACAAGAATTTGGCATAAGTCATGTAGACAATGAAATGAAGAAATGAAAAGCAAATTAGCAAAACAATATTATGAGCTGTAAATTCTCTACTTTGAGAAATGAATGGAAAAGTAACTAAGGAAAAAAAGAATTAGAAGTCTTCCTCAAAATCAGTAGTTGAAAAGCCGAATAATAATACCAGTGAGTGATGAATAAGGTGCCTTTGCTAAGTCAACAAAATGTTGATAATCTAGAAAGTCATAAAACAGCCCCAATAAGGGGAAGGTGTGGTTTTGTCATACATTGACAGGCTCTCCCCACGGGCATTAACAGGAAAAATAAGAAAAAGGAAGAGGCAGAATCCTGATGTTGCTCGATGTAAAGTCATGATCACTAAGATGAGTAATAAAAAGTGCATTCTCAAATTACAGAAACTTACAGTGATGGCAAGCCTCAGAGATACAGAGACAGTGCCACATGGGTAATACATTCAATATACAGATAATATCTCAGAATATGCATATGACTATGAATATATTTTAATAGTTTCACATTTCAATATAAGATACAATATTACATTTAAGTATTACCATTATATTTTCATATAATTGCCTCAAATATTTTTTAAGTAGGCAGAGTATAAATAAATAAACATATATTTAATTAATATATTTATAGTCTTGCAGTCAAGGGGTTTACGTGAGCGTATGCCAGTAATGTGCTGTTTTGCATGCCTGTTTGATCCCAGATGAAAAGAAAATATTTTATCAGAGCACAGGCTTGTTGACTTAGGTCCGTTATTCCTTATATTGTTTTCTGTGTGACTGCGAAAATGGAAGTAAAAATAGTTTATTTTTGTGTAACTATATTGTCAGAATTCCAAATCTTTAAATGTTTAATTAAATACTTAGTACTTGTAATTTTTTGTGAAGAATTTGATAATATACTTTAAAGATAATATCTATGGAGGAATGATTCTTAAGAGCAGGAAAGAGAAAATAGATTCTTTGCTAACTATCTATGTTGCAGTTGTCAGCCTGAGGTTATGTTGAACATACAAACTGGAATTGAAAGAGCCAAGAAAGGAGAAGTCTGTGGAACTGAGGCAGAGGGGGATGGATAGGTAAAGAGGAAAAGCTCGGTTGTAAGGGTGTAAGAGGAGTCGCCATGCGTGAACAAAGTCAAAACTAGGTCAAGTCCCAATTCAGTTCTAGCTCACCTGTGTTCCCTTGTAGACAACTCCCAATGCGCAAGTGGGGACATGTACCCAGGAGGACCAAGCAGAGGTGGGAATCTAATAGAAGATTGTCAGTCAGAAAGGGGAATCCGTTTCTATACCTGATGATGTCGATAATCCTTGAAGAGAAAGAGGCTGTAAAGGAAATTAACATCCAGGCAGCACTGTCTATCTCTAGACACCTCTTCATACCTTGGAGGGGAAAATTGTCTTCATGTTTCTGTGCAGCTATGAACTGCTTTGAACATTTGTTATCTACAACTCTGCGCATCCTTTCATGATTTTTCAACATCACAGTCTATAATGCCAAAGCAGTGTGGCAGAAATTAATAAGACAAAGAGTGGCTTTGCTGCTGTGATGCTAATGACTCTGTCTTCTAAGTATTATCAAGTAGATAATCAATCTAACTGTAGAGAAGAAACATCAGTTTTTATAGTTACTCAAGTCCCAGTGTCTGGACATAACTACTATCTGTCTTTCTTTCCTTGGGGTAGTATTTGCTAGTTTGAAAATAGTACATCTCCTTGTTGGATAGAAGTGAAGGGGTGAAATAAGTCTGAAGTAGAGGCTATACCTCCACTTAATAATCACAAAACAAAAATCCACCAACTCTAGGGCATCTGATTTCTGTTCTCAAATCACCCATAAGACATACATACTTTTTTTTGTGTGTGTGTGGTATGCGGGCCTCTCACTGTTGTGGCCTCTCCCGTTGCGGAGCACAGGCTCCGGACACACAGGCTCAGCGGCCATGGCTCACGGGCCCAGCCGCTCCGCGGTATGTGGGATCCTCCCGGACCGGGGCATGAACCTGTGTCCCCTGCATCGGCAGGCGGACTCTCAACCACTGCACCACCAGGGAAGCCCAAGACATACATACTTTTATTGGAGCTGAAAAGCTTTTAAAAGATGTTAGGAAAAAAAAAAAAAGAGCTAGAATTTAGGATGTTCAAACATATCAAGACTGTGACTTAAATCCATCTCTGGGAAATTTTATTCTCAATTTGTAGCATAAGTAGGGCATTGATAGATTACTTGTCAATATTCCTTAATAAACAAAGGAAAGCCTAAATGAGAACAAAAATGGAATTGGCAATACGATAAAAATGAAAAGTAAGAATGAGCTCCATTTTTTTTTTTTTTTTTTGCGGTATGCGGGCCTCTCACTGTTGTGGCCTCTCCCGTTGCGGAGCACAGGCTCCGGATGCGCAGGCCCAGCGGCCATGGCTCACGGGCCCAGCCGCTCCGCGGCATATGGGATCCTCCCAGACCGGGGCACGAACCCGTATCCCCTGCATCGGCAGGCGGACTCTCAACCACTTGCGCCACCAGGGAGGCCCTGAGCTCCATTTTTAATTGCTGCAATTTATATTCATTGAAATCACTCAGCTTGATAAGCCAGCCTTTTTAAATACCAAGAACAGATTGTTAAAGAACTGTCATTGTACTCTTGCCTAGTTAGATAATCAGTTCCTTTTTGTGGAAATAAAGGTAGCATCCTGGATTTGATTGAGTATCTGACTTTGTGGCTTTTGCAAGTAGTAATGGTGCAGGGTTCTAAGGGTTAACTCTTGAATAGCCTGGCATAGTCACGGACTTGCGTGGTTCAGAATTCAAGCCCAGTCTTGGTAAAGTATGTTTCATGCGAAGTTGGGTAAAACAGTATGGATTAATCCTGGGGAGGGGGCTGAATTATTCAAAAAAACATTTTGACTGACAGTGGATCAGCCTAGATACCTGTATATAAGGCAGACCCAGCACTTGGCGACTGAATTTTCTGGTTTAATGTAATTTTAGATAAAACAACCATAACCTTCATGACAAGGCTGTTATTCCTTTTTTAGCAGTAGTTACATGCATTGGTTCAGCATGAAGCATCCCTATGAGAGTAAAGATAGAATTGGAAACCACATGCATTTCTGCATTTCTTCAATTATATGTATTCATTGCTGAGGGTTTCCAGTTGACCCTTGCTTTCACTTTATACTTTCACATCTAATATGAGGAGGCGTTTTTTGATTGCAGAGAGAACAGGTCTAACTGAGACTCCCCATCCAGAACAGAAAAGAACCTTTGCATCATTGTATGTCTTCTCACTTAGCATTCCATTATTTTTTCCTATAATACTCTCCTATTGTCCCCTGAAAATAGCCTACTAATTTTGTGGCTTAGCCAAAGGACATTTCCAACATACACACAGGACAGTAAAGTCTAGATGAGCAACATGAAGTGCTTCTAGCTCATTCATTCCTTCATTCATTCACTCACCCATCATCTTAGGGACATGTGTTGGTGGGTCACTATGTAAGACACTATACCATTTGCTGGTGATTAGAAAAAAAAAAGAAAAATTGAATAAGCCGCAAATGACTTTCAAAGAGGATCAACTTCTTTAGAGCTATAAATAAAATAGTGTCAATCCAGCAAGCATTTTTAACTTTAGATCAAAACTCTTTGAGGAAGGATGATTCACTTTGTTATAAAGCAGAAACTAACACACCATTGTAAAGCAATTATACTCCAATAAAGATGTTAAAAAAAAAAAACCTCTTTGAGGAGGGAACAACATATATGCCAGGTTCAGGGAGTTAACAGAAGCCAAGGCATTTGGGAAAAGAGTGAATTAGCATTTGTTTAATAACCATGAAATGGGGCCTCCTTTGTTTAAAAAAAAAGAACAAAATTGAAAAATATGCATTGTTTCTAAATTTGACATCTCTGGAAGCTATTTTAAGTAGAAAATAGGTTATATGTAATATCCCTAAGTATGATTGTCTAAAATTTCTATGCCTCAATTAATAAGTGTGAAAATACTATTAAATATGGTCTAACTGAACAATCTGATCCTACCCTCAATCACTGGGTCATCTTTCTCTATTCACAAGTTTCTGGAAAGCCTTGCCCATAGAAAACTCTATTACAAATACTGCATTCAATGTAAAATGGTATTTTTTTCCCCACTGATTTTTATCATTGTTTCTGGGAGAAAACTTCAATTAAATGTTGATGTGTTGATGGTCTTTAACACATCTTAAGAAAGCCTTAGCAGTAGCAGTTTCCACAAGCAGTGGGCAAAGCTGGAGAAGGATGGACTAAAGGAAACTAAATCCAGTCAGCATGTGCGTGCGTGTGTGTGTTTGTGTGCGTGTGTGTGCGCGTGCGCGCGCCAGGAGGGCTGGAGGTGGAAGGGCTTCCCATGGATTTGCTGTAATTGTACTCCTTGTACTTCACATGCTTTCATGCTCTGTGCCCATATATTTTATTTATTTATTATACTGGCTGCTGGACTCAGAGTAATTATCAAACTCCATGATTTTCATAATTTTATCTTACTCTGCATTTTAATTTCCAACTTTATATCGAACAATATTACACTGATTTTTGATCAGATCTTAATTTGAAGCTCAGTTCCTAGGCACTTGGGCCATTTTTCAAAATGCTAATATTATTGCATCATAGAACCTTTCAGAATAAAAGTCCTGGCATCCAAATCAGACAGGCCCAAAGACACTTCACAGGTACAGTGTTAAACAGTAGAGTACACATAGGATTGCCAGATTTTGCAAATAAAAATATATATTACCTGGGACATGGTTATACTAAAAAAACTATTTGTTGTTTATCTGTAATTCAGATTTAATTGGGCATCCTGTAATTTATCTGGCAACTTCACAGTATAGACCTAAATGAAATACAAAATTAGGATAAGTAGATTAGGCATTAACTCTCCTGCCCATACACAAACTACCAAAAGGAAAGTTACTAATTCATTAATATGAGTTTATTCTTATATATCGAATTACATCTCCAGCTTAGAGTTGTAATACATCAAAAAGTCATGTACTGAATAATTACAGCATGAGATTATCTACCTTAAATTGCTTTTAATGACAGAAAGGAGGCCAGGGCTTATTCATAGGAAGCTTTTCATATGAAACTAGAAAAATCATGTCACCTGCATGTTTTAAGTAAATAACATTTGGCCCAAATTTTGAAAAATATAATTCTATTATTAGAAAAATAACTATTAGAAAATAAGCTGGAATGGTAATCAGAGGAGGGAAGTATAGTCGATTTTATTTTTATTTTTTATCCTTTATTTTCTAATTTCTCTACTTTTAAAAATACTTAAAAATCTAAAATCTAATGAAAGATGAGATTAAAAAGTTCCATGCTGAGTTATTTGTAAATGTATACAGCTGGTTCTAATAGCAATAAACAAGTATTTTTATCCTTTAAATACTTAAATTTTCATATTTTTAAACTTGAAATTTTTATCCTTTATATACTTTAGAAACTAAATGTGAGTCAGTTAAAAAGCAAGGAACCTTGATTGTTTAGATTACAGTCCTGGACTTAACACTTCCTAGTTGTGTGTCCTTTTTATGCTTCTATTCTTTATCTGTAAAATGGGTACAATAATATTATCTAATTCAAAAGGTTTTAAAGCATTAAATGAGTTATGGTACAATGAGTTAGTATAAAATCTCTGACTCATAGTAAGTGCTATGTAAGTGTTAATGGCAGTTATTTTTATTCTTATTCCTGTGTATAAAAAAGGATTTTTTTTTTGCTTTTGTTTTTGTTTTTAATCCATTGAGCTAGGGGCTGCCTGATTAAGAAGATGCTAAGATACCAAAAGTTGCTGCTCAGTCATTTGGGAAACAAACCCAGGGAGAAACCATGGTAATGGGGAAGTCCTAGAAAGGGCAATAAGAATAACAGCGATGATTTCAAAATTCCCCTTTAACAGATGCCTGGCAGGTGCCACAAGTAAGTGTTTAGCTGCCAGTAGCAACTTCCTATTTCTGGTAGACTTGAAACAGAAATAGCAATATCTTAGCTCAGACAACAAAATACCATAGTCTGGGTGACTTGCACAACAGACATTAATTCTTGCAGTTCTGGAGGTTGGGAAGTCCAAGATCAAGGTGCCAGGAGATTTGGTTCTGGGTGAGGGCCCACTTCTTGGCTTGTGGATGTCTGCCTTCTGGCTCTGTCCTCATATGGTGGAGAGAAGAAGCTCTGGTATCTTTTCCTTTTCTTTTAAGTGCACCACTCCCATCATGGAGGCTGCACCCTCATGATCTTATCTAAACCTAATTATCTTCCAAAGGCCCCACCTGCTAATACCATCACATTGAGAGGACTTCGAAGTAAAAAATTTGGTGGAGCACAGTCAGTTCGTAGCACAGACCACTGCCATTTTGATTTACTATATTCACACTAAGCACCCTTCTGCACACCAAAGTTGACTGGGCTGCCATCCTCCAATAAGTGCAGGGTATCAGAGAACCCCTTGCCTTTCATAAAGTCTGTGTTTTGTTTCTTTGTAAAGAGTTTTACCCTCAAATATCATTTTTTCCTACCCAACCCCTTCCCATTTGTTTCCTCCTCAAAATTAAAAGTGAGAAAAGAAACATGATACTCTGACAGCAATTGGGAGCAGCAGTTGTCTATTCTAACTGGATTGAATCCATTGTTACTTTCCCCTCTGTTATCACATCAATATTGCCTCAAAAAGGTAGCATATGGCAGAGAGGAAAATGACTCAAAATTGATATGCAAGCCAGCTGTGCATGTGTGATTTGTCTTCATATGGGGTTAAAAATAAATTCCTGATCAGATTTAAATTTTATAGAGAAATATGTTTACCTGTATCCCAGATGCGTATAATGTCTGTTTTTTGATCCAAACACATACATATTTTTTTTGGTAGTTAGAGGATTTGAAGACTAATGAGTAGGTAGAAGAAATGACCTTAATTTAAATGGAAAATAAAAGTTTGACAAGATTATTAAATTCCTCACATGAAAATCTAACAAAATATAATTTATAATTAGATTCTATGAAAACAAAGTATTTATCACCGTTTATAATAACTTAAGTGATAAAGAATAAAAAGACCGAAATCAAATAGATGAATATACTTCTATTATAGCTTGCTATTTTAAAAATATTCAAAGTATATATAATTTAATTTTAACATGAAAGATTATTTCTTTTTTTAGAATTTTTAAAAAATTTTATTTATTTTTGGCCGCATTGGGTCTTCATTGCAGTTTGCGAGCTTTCTCTAGTTGCGGCAAGCAGGCGCTACATTTCATTGCAGTGCGTGGGCTTCTCATTGCGGTGGCTTCTCTTGTTGCGGAGCCCGGCCTCTGGGCATGCAGGCTCAGTAGTTGTGGCTCGTGGGCTCTAGAGCGCAGGCCCAGTAGTTGTGGCACATGGGCTTGGTTGCTCCGCGGCATGTGGGATCTTCCCGGACCAGGGCTCGAACCCGTGTCCCCTGCATTGGCAGGCGGATTCTTAACTGCTGCACCACCAGGAAAGTCTGAAAGATTATTATTTCTAAGTGATCTCTATAAGAGAATATGTAGAAGTTCATGCATATATTTGTATAGTTTTACGTAAGTAAACCTTAGGTTTAAAATATATTTTTGTTTGAATAATTTTAATGTATAATGGAAGAAAAATCATTTTCTTGGTTTTGGAGAAAACTGCTTTTTCCTGGTTTAATATGTTTTGCTTATTATTGAAGCTAGCCTTTAAAGTAAAATATTGCAAAACTAAAGGAATACTGCATTAGGAGTAAATATTCATCAGGAATGTAATTAGATTGAATTTTCCCCTTCATTAAGCATATGGACAAATCATATGTGCATTTTCATTTCAAAAGTTTATTATAAGGAAAGCACATAAATGTAGTTATAAGCATTCTCATTAATATATCTTTGATTTCTTGCCATTTTGCATACATGTCCAATTTCACGTCTATATAGGCCATTATCTTGAATTGAGTTCCTGCTTTAGGGCAGATGGATCATGATTATATTTGGAAGGCTTTCTGTCATGTACAGGCAAATATCCATAAAAGTAACACTGATGTTTAGTTACCAAAACCTTGGAAAGCAAAGGCAGTCAATGAAGTGAGCAACTATGTAGGAATCCTTTTGAAGTTACTGATTAAGATTTGTAATTTATTATGAGTCACTTTTTAAGCACGTACTGCAGGCTGCCTTATGACAAGACCTGGGTTACAACAGATTCAATAGATAATAATGAGATTTTACCTTTTTTTATATGCAAGGCAACACTGGACATATTCAGATTTATTAATTTTTCCATCAAATATTTTAAAATCAACATGAGGTAAAATATAGATACACATTTGGGGTATACACAAACACATATAGTAGCTGCATTCTGTAATGATATACTTACTCTTTTTAGTAACATTTTGTAGGTGGGAAAACAGGAGTGATTAATGGCAATATAGTTAAGTAATGTGCCTAAGGTTACACCGTGAGCTATTGCTTCGGGTAGAGATTTTTTAAAATTTATTTATTTTTTATTATTTTTAAAATTTTTATAAAATTTTTAAAGATTACTTCCCATCTAGTTATTACAAAATATTGGCTCTATTCCCCATGTTGCGCAGTATATCCTTGAACCTGTAGTACACGAGGACATTGCTTTTTAAGTGAAGTCTGCCAAATATGTTGGTTTCTAAGAAGAATTTCCAAATGTTCTTGGAAAGTTCTGTTTACTTGAAAGCAGAAAAACGTTTCTTTTAATTTGGCTTCCATATAACTTAATAAAATGTCAGAGCACAGGATGGGTGATAAATGAATGCTTTGAAGGAAAAATGCCACGATCTTAAAAAAATATTTTTTTCTCAAATATTACTGTGAAGCTTTTCTGAGTGTGAGTTCAAGTGATCCATGTCTCGTTCTATTCTGAAGACCCTTTCCTACTCAGCAATGCTTTTAGTCAGAATACCTTTGATATGTAATAATTGGTGAGCAGAATAAATATGGTCACTGCTTTCAAAAATCTTTCACTCTGGTCACATTCATCAAATAAGTACTTAAGTAAGTATATTTACAAAATGTTGTAAATTCTCCGAAGGAAAATGACAAGTGCTGTAAGAGGGTCTAATGATACATATGTCCTCGTACCACATATATGAAACTTTCAGAAGCAAACCACAGAAATAATATCTTTATTCATTAATCCTACACAAGTAAGAGGTAAAAAACAAACAAAAGACAAAAAAAAAAAAGTGTCTGGTAGTGATGCATGTTAAAGAAACCCAGAGCTTGGCAGTAAAGGGGCAAAAACAGATTTTTTTTTAGGCAGGAACTGTTGCTGTAGGGGAATAAAGACAGCATAGAATCATGCTCAGTTCCACGTACAACAAGCATTGGTGGGGATTTATAGCCAAGGAGAAACATGAAGGGTATTCTGATTAAATGGATTTGCTGAAGGCAGGTCAAGGGTGACCAGTCATCACCTGAGAGATAGTGAGGGGTGCGAAATGTGATCAGATATCGAAGGTGACCAGATGTCTAGAGTAGGAGATTCTGTCTATACTAATTTAGCAGAATTTTTGCTAAAATTCGGTCGTGCAAAGACAGACCTGGAAGTCCAAAAGTTGAGACTTAGTTGAGGATTAACCCTTCAGGTTTAAGAGGACCCTGACTAAAGTTTGGTCAGGGAGAGAGTCTTTGTCATACATACAAGGGTTTAGGTAAGTCTACTTCTGGGGGAGAAGGGAGGGGGAAGGATGGCAGAGTTTGACTTTATCAGTATTTGCAAATTTATATAATAAAGAAAACTGAAGCAGCTATCACAAAACATTATTTTCTTGTTAAATCTAGGTAGTAGGTATCTGTTGTATTATTTAGTGAATCTTGGAGACATTTTATATCACACAAGTTCTCTTTTAAAAAAGAAATGTTATTTGAGCTGAAATACAGGAGATGGTTAGAAGTGACTTGGGTGAAGGAGAGCCGATCTTGGGGTTATAGGGTCGAGCGAGCATTACAGGGTAGCGTTACTCAGTGCTGTGAAAGACGAGAGTTAAGTTATTAGCAATAAGACATAACTTAGGTATATTTAGAAGCATATATTCATGTCCCTGTGGGTACACAAATACATGTATCATTTATAATGTATGTGGTTGTTACTTCTTCCCTAAAATTTTTTGATGAACTTCTCAGCTTAAGTATCAAAGAAAATGTTCCCTGAAATGTTTACTGGCACAGTAAATCCATATCATTAATTATTTGCTATCTAAATTATGGATTAGTTATTTTAAGAGCTTTAATTTATTTAGTAAGAACAAACATTATATTAATTAGAGAAATACCAACTCTGCACTTTTACAAATTGAAGTATGAAAATCAATTATAGAACAAATTTCTTTGTTCTATAATTTTCCATTCACATATGGAATTAATGTATTGCCTCTAATTATTATCAAGGTAGTAGAATCACGGTTAGAAGATAGTTTCAGAATCAGTTATTCTCATTCAACCTTTTACTCCTGACATGGAATTGCTTTCATTTAGAATATATTAGGATATGTCATTGTATAAAATCCAAGTTTCCACAGTTAAAATGTATTTCTTAAAACTTTTGATAAATCTGTCTGTAATTGAGAATAGACCATATTTACTACAGGAGTAGGGGAGTGGGCTTTAAATCCTATTTAAGATTGTGCATTCTCACATATCCTGTAATTTTATTTTAGAGACATTATTCATCACCAAATGGCCAGTAATACGTAGATGCCACTAAGATTCTAAGTGAATCTGTCTTGTGGAAAAAAAAAAAACAACTATATTACAGTTGTTACAGACTTTAATGCACAAATTTTAAAAGATAATTAGTTGACATGTTACCAACACACTGCTAATGATTTATAATGAAAAAAATAATACTTTCTTGCCCTGTTAACTCCTAATTAGTTAATTAGTTAAATATACTTACAAATCTGAGCTCTACTCATACCTAGCTAGTCACCTGAGATTCCAAGTAAAACTCTTAAAATAAATACTTCCAAACCTAATAACTGACTTACAGTGTATGAGAAGAATAAACATAGATGCGTAGTGATATGACCCCATTGTATAAGTGTCCAGCTATAGGATTACGTGGAGACATGGGACTCAACAATCAGATGCTTCCTCTTACCCCTCCCACGCTGCTCGTCCACATGTTGTGAAGCAGTAGTTGAGCAGGGGCAGCTCTGGTATTGACCCCGTGACCTGGAGCTGACTGACTTCTGACCCCTCGAAGCCCCATTTCCACAGCAGTAACATAGGGACCTGCCCTGACTCAGTGCTTGTTGGAAAGAGTCAGCGAGAGCCCATGTATAAATAAACCAGTTCACCCCAGGCTCTGACAGACAGTAGGTGCTCAGTGAGTGTTATTTCACCTCCCCTTTCCTGTTCTATCTTTGAAACAGTGCTTACTGTAGATTTTCTTCCAGAGACTATTCCTGTAGTTTTTGATCTTATAAAGTTGACAGAAATAGTTTGGGAAGAATGCAAACTCTCGTCCATGTAACATATATTAAAAATATTAAGTGATGTTATGGTAATTTTAAGATATCTTGGGGGGAAAAAGACTGTTGCATCTTCAATATATGTTGCATATCATCTGGATGAAATGTCTCTCTTCCTACATCTACCAGTTGCCAGTGTGTCTACCTTGATGGCAAAGGATAATCAAAGGTATTAGTGCCTTTGGGTCTAGATCCTCATTCTTTCAGTCTAAAATAATAATCCAGATAAAAGGGCACCAAGAAAGAAACACAAGAAGACATCGAGGGAGAAGATTTTATGCTGTCGTCATATGCTATGACCAGTATCACATTAGTGAATCTGGTAGTATCAATAGAATAAATGTTTTAGAATGAAGCTTGACACTGAAGGTATTCTAGTTATTTTTATTATAAGGAGTTGAAGAATATTCTCACTATTGTTAGTACTGAGAAGGACAGCAGAGGCTTCCTGGATGAAGTGGGGTTTGGGAACTGTTTATAACTTATTCAGAGAAGGAAGGGAAATACCAATCAAAGCGGTTTTAAAACTTAAATAGAATTACCGTATGATCCAGCAGTCTCACTTTGAGGTGTGTACCCAAAGGAGTTGGAGAAGGGATTGAAACAGGTATCAATTTTCATAGCAGTTTTATTACCAATAGTCAAAAGGTAGAAACAACCCAAATGTCCACTGACAGATGAATGGATAAATAAAATGTGGTCTGTACATACAATGGAATATTGTTCAGTCTTAAAAAGGAATGGAATTCTCTTACATGATACAACACGGATGAACCTTGAAAACATTATGCTAAGTAAAATAAGACACAAAAGGACATACAGAAAATTCATAAAGACAGAAGTAAAATAAAGGTCACGGGCTAGAGGCAGGGGTGAGTAGGGAGTTCTTAAACGGGCACAGGGTTTCTGTGTGGAATGTTGACTACAATCTGGAAATGGATAATGGTGATGATTGCACAACATCGTGAGTGTGCCCAGTGTCATTGAACTATACACTTAAAATAGTTAAATTGCTTAAAAACAAAAACAAAATAAGAGGAAGAAGAAATAGGCAAGTTAAACATTTAAATTTACCTGATGATAAACTTCAAGGCTGTGATAACTGAAGTATGATGTAAGACTTTGCAAAATGGATGTGTGGGGCATGGGAGGGTGTCCAACTATGTTCACTGAGATGTTTTCACATTTTACAAAAGAAAAATTATTTAAATAGTAGATATATTATATTTAAATGCATTAGCTTTGAGATCATGTCTGTATGTATGTATCACATGGGCCAGGGTTCAGATCCCAGCTCTGTTAACTCACATAGTTTGCCATCTGAGGTAAATTATTTAAGTTTTCTAACTCCAGTTTCCTCATCTGTGTAATGGGGATGAAAACAGGATTTAGATCAAGGTTATTGTAAGGATGGAAATGAGAGAATGCTTGCGAAGTGTTTACCATGGTACTTGATACCATGGCCATAGAAGCCCATTTAATGTCATTGCCTTATCATTTAGGAATCTGCTTTTTGTATAGTATTACTGAACTTACCTACCTTAAAAATAACTGAATGGTGTAATAAAATTATTTAATAAGCGGGCAATAAACTGCATCATTTGAAATGCTTTCTATTTCCTAAATACTTTCTTTCCCCTCAAGATAGGTAGGGCACACTGCTATTCATTTCCATCTTGATACTCAGTATCAAGCTCTGTAAACTCATTGGAAACCCATCAAATATTTGACCAGCTTACATAAATTAAACATTTCCAGCAAGCCCTGGGACACAGTAGAGTGCGGTAAAGTCTAAGCTCGGAGATGCTGCCAAGGAGGCTTTTTCGGGTGTTGAAGGATGAAGTTCACGGTGGCTGAGAGGGGTCTACATTTTCTCTTAGCCCCTCCCCTGGGTTTGGTAAATGCCACAGGATTTTGTACCTTCCAGAGTTTGTACTTCATCTTCTTCATTTAAATATGTGTATACTACTTATTGTGCAGGCTGACTCCAGAAGTATATAGTGCGGATTCACTCCATCTGTATTCCCATAACACTTTGTACATATTTCCACGGTATCCTTTATTATACAAGTTATTAAAATAAATCTTTAAGTGTTGGAGCCATTCGATTGTGCTGAAATTGATCATGTAATAACTAGTAAGTTGATGTTAACCCATGCATCAAAGTGACCCTTGCATAATTGAAACTGTGTAACTCAGATTGAGACTCAAACCTGCAGTCTTTTAACTGAAATCACACAGCTGGTCTCGGGACTTACTGAACCTCAGGTTCTTGGTGCCTCCTCACAGAAAGAGTTCCGTGAGAGATAAAGTGATGGGTAAGAAGTGGATTTATTTAGAGAGAAACACGCTCCACAGACAGAGTGTGGGCCATCTCAAAAGGCGAGAGACACCCCAGGGTATGGGATTGTCAGCTTTTATAGAGGTGGGTAATTTCATAGGCTAATGAGTGGGAGGAGTATTCCAGCTACTTTGGGGAAGGAATGGGGATTTCCAGGAATTGGGCTACCACCTGCTCTTTGACCTTTATGCTTGGCCTTGGAACTGTCATGGCGCCTGTAGGTATGTCATTTGGCTTGCTGATGTGTTTAAATGAGCATATACGAGGCTCAGGGTCTAGTGGAAGTCAGACTTGTCTGCCATCTTGGACCCATTTGGTTCTAATCAGTTTAGGTCGTGTCCTTGGGCTGTGTCATTCTTTTAAAGGTTGTGTCCTGCTCCCTTCCCTCCTGTTTCACTATGTTGCTTGGTTAATTAATTTTATTTTAACTTTACAATAACGAATTATAAAGTTATAAAATCTATAAAACAATTTTTGACACGTTAAAAAAAAGTTTGTACTTGATGAGTACGGTAATAGATACAGGTTACTAGAATGACAAGATGTTAATTCCTTATCCAATATTTTAGTTAAGTAGTGAATAAATTTGAACTTACAAAACTTTTTAGTGTGAAAAAGATAAATTAGGGCATTGAACTCGATGTTAACTGATTTGGAATGGGGAAAAAGTTCTCCATTACCTAGTAATATGAGTTTGGGCATATTATGTGGCTTCTTTAGCCCTCATCTATATAAAGAATTGGAACAAAGCAATGTTTAAAAAAAATTACAGTTGTGAAACTCTTTAATCAAGGGGAAGCTTACAGGGAAGACTAATATATAAGACAGAGCAATATCCTTTCTGCTTGTGACCTACTTTCTTCATTTTTATATTCCACTGCCCACCCCAGGCCTATGGGGCATTGAACATGAAACATGTTTTGGAAAACCCTTAAACTCAAGAAATTTAAAGCAACCATTAGGCTCTACGCAATTCTACACAGGGTAATTGTCGGTTGCCCAAAGTCACACATGGTATGAAATAACATTTTGAACAAGAATTAGAATAGAATAAACTTAAGATCCATATTATTTTGTGATACAGATGTCTACTTAAATCTCTATCTGAAAACATTCTCTTTTAAATTTGGGGGTCATCCTGTCCTCAAACTGCTGCTTCTTAGGTCATTGTGAGCAAGTTCTAAGTCACTTCTGTATTAGACTATATAGAAAAGCCGGCTGGGTTAAAGTGCTCAAATTACTTCTTTAAATAAGATTTACTGGGACAGACAATATTAAAGGAGAGAAAAGAGTCCTATAATTACACTAAAATGTCTTAGGTGCTTCAACGAAGAAGCAAGGCCTCCCTGTGTCTGAGCTGGCAAACAGGAGGGGCTCAGAGCTAGGCAAGCCTGTGTTTCTTAAGGTGGATAGCGAAACTGTTCTCTGTTAACAGTTTTTCTCACTGAAACATCTGATACAGTTATCTTGAAACAGGCAAGGTATTTGTTTTTATATTTGTCAGGAAGCGTGAAGCCATAACAGTTATACAATACCCCACCCTCATCCTGTTCTCCCATTAAGCCCTCACATAAGTTTGTTGCCTACAAGTGCTTAAATCTGTTTCTCTTAAAATATAGTTATGGTTATTTAAGAAACATCTTCCCTCTGAGTGCAGAGATATGGTATAGTTTTCTCCCTGTTAATACTAAGAGAACTTGTCAAATGTGAAAATATCAGGAATATGAACATGGCAACACACTCATGATGGGCCTGAAGTAAGCTTAACATCCACAAGAACAAGGTGTTGGAAACAAGGGGAGATGAGCCACTCCATTTCAGGCTCTTAATTTGTGCAGTAAGTTGTATATACAATGATGCCAAATAGAGTGTCAGCCTAATACCTGTGCAGGAATGCTTCAAAAGCAACATGATAATCAAACCTGCTGTTCTTTTAAATATATATATATATATATATATATATATATATATATATATATATATATGAATCAAACACTACTGCACCGTAGTTATGAAGTTGATGAACATTTCTCAGGCAGAACAAACGTTCAGCTTTGGCTTCATTTAGTCTATTTTTCTAACAGTTTGAACACTTACAACAATCTCTCTTTATTAAATTCCCTGTGTTCCCCTGCAGTTTACCATCATTGTTAAAAAAGACAGATGTCTTCTGAACCTAGTCTCCATGTACCTGGTGTATTTAAACAGTGTTTCATTTTAAACAAACTTTAAAAGAATTGAATAATTAAATACAATATTTTATTAAAATATATTGTAATGAAATAATTTATACACTCTTAGAGATCCTAGACTTTTGGCAAGCTGAAAAAATGAACAGATGGATCCTTTCTTAGAAAATGTACAAATACATGGAAATCCCACATTTTTGCATATAATTTCAGGATATTCATAGACCTTAGGTTAAAACCAATTACAGTGCATTTAATTTTTGATATTGTGCATATTTCTCTTTTTCTGTTATTGCCTATTTCCATTGTTTAGCTATTAAGGAGAGGATCACAGCATGCGTAGCTCCTATGAAACTATATTTTAAATAATTTTATTGTTTAGGGAATGAATCTGCAGCCATAGACTAATTATTATCATGTCTGCATAATGTGCCTTTTGACCTGTGTCTGTCCCGTCTTAAACTGTTTCAGAAGAAAGATTAAATAGAATGTCTCTAAATGCAAGTATTTAGCTAACGTTATGTGCTATAAATTAATCATAAAGAATTTTATTTGTGTGGTGTATGTGTATTTATGACACTGAGGTATAAAATAAAAACTGCTTTTCTGTTGCTACAGCAGACCACTTGGAGAGGTCTGTCCTGGGAAATGTGTTGCTTCTGCAGGTCATTCTGGGTTCATTGTTATCCATTGCAAGGCTAAAAGAAAGAGCTGCAGAGCTAATTATTTACAGATGGAATTAACTGTATGGAAGTACGCCATAGTTATTCTCATCATGACCTCAGGTTCTAAACAATTTAAACAACCATGGGCAAGAGCAGATGGTACCTTCACTTTTTAAAGTCATAAGCATACAGAAGAGTATATTCTTGAGGAATATAGTCTCCCTGGAAGCAGTCGTGTGTGTTGTGAGCACTGGGAGGAAGCCCAGTTCCCAGTACATGTTAAAAGTATAAGGTTGCTGTGAATTGAACCATACCAACACCTTTAATCTATTTGTAATAAATAACTGTAATGCATTTGTCATTAGCAACCTGGGGAAAGTGCAGATAGAGGGAATTACACCATCTCCATCTGTTTCTTGGGGAACTAAATTTTCTTAAGAAAAATCTACCTGCATGGATTTAGATATAAAAAGGGAGATGCTATGAAGGTGCTGAGCACGTTAATGCCCTTAAGAAAGTGCTGAGACCATATAAATGAATCAAGCAGTCTTTTTCGTTTTCCAGACTTTGATCCCCGATTAGCCTTGTTTTCAGCAGGAATGAATGATAGTCCTTGTGTTTTATTGCTCTTCTAACCTCAAACATCAGGCCCCATGGCAAGATCTAATGCAAAAATAAAGTGAGAGTTGCTGTTTCTGCCCTTGCCTTCTGCTATTAATTGTATATTGAAATAAATGTCTAAGAGTATTTCAACAAAGGAAAATTAAACAAACGAGCATATTCCCATTAGCAGGAAGCATCATTTGCATCATTTGGGGAAGTTCAAGGTTTTTTTCGGTTTCTGGAATTGAAAAGAATAAGGGAAAGACAGGGCTTAACTCCTTCAGCCACTCTGGGCTCACATGAATGCCAGATGAACCTACCGGCTTGCTGCTGGCACAGGGATAGAATTTGTTTTATTCCATTCATTGTCCCCTTCCTCCCTCCCTTCCCTCCTTCACATTTTCTTTCTTTACATTACTTGATAACTTTGCTATTTCCATTGTACTTAAGCCACAAAACCTTTATTTATATAAAGTTGCCATAAGGCTGTTGTTATAAGAACAAAGTGTACACTGCCCGAAACCGTAATCAACATAGAGTAACACTCTCTGTTCTCTTTTTCCCTCTTGTCCTTGCTTCTTCTGACCATGTGCATTATTTAATGCTGTGCAGGTCTACTGATAATTCTATTTCAAATTAGATCTGAGCTTATAATGCTGTCAGGAAGAGTGGAACTTTCAATCACTCTTTAATATACCAAGACCCCTTTAGACATATCTGATTCCCCTCACCACCATAGTTTGCTCTTCTGGCCTTGAGCTGTGCTAGTTTTGAACTATAAGCTTTCTGGCCGTTTGGGCTACGTCTGACATCTGGTAGACCTAGAGAAGAGACAGGAATGATGCTGTGGGGATACCATCCACCTCATAGTTTGTCAGTGGGTCCCCCTGGACTTGTGCTCTGGAGCTGTTCTATGCTCGGTACTTTAGCTCAGAAACCTACTTTGTTGAAGGGAGAGGGATTCATCTAATTGCCAGAGTTTCTTAATAAATGTATATCTGTGTGCCTGTGCATTGGTAGGGCTCGTATATAACACAGGCCAGAAAGGTATCATCTCTCCTTCAGGAGCATGTTAAGAGACCAGATACTGGCTACAAATATAAAACTCTATGATTCCAATAAGAAGCCTCCTAAGAGTCTATTTCAGTTGTAAACATTACCACGCAATATGTTTACGTCTTTTAAAGTTTAAATCCCAATTTCTATGGACAAGAATATTATGGAAACAAGCATGTTAAATTGCTATTCTTTCCTCACAGCTAAACATGTTGGAAGAACATAGGACTAGGATTATGAATGTAATTTCTGAAATCATGCAGCAGCAAATGGAAAACTTCTTCAACAAATTGTGAAATTGGTTTGACTATATCATAAACTATGGCAGTTGTTTGAAAGCGTAAAGCTTTTTACATGTGTTGTTTGTAAACTTTGCTAATTATGCTCTTACATGCTTATAATTTGTTTTTGACATGTGTGTACCTGGGGTTACTGAAATTTAAATTTGTTCTGTGCACATTTACAAATTTCCGAGAGTTTATTACCAGACAGAGCTGGGCTAGCTTGAGCAGAATAGGGAAAAACTCTTCATGGGGAGTTGCTTAGGATTTTCCAGTATGGAGTTATGACCAGGCTATAAAGTTTCATGGAGGGCCTCCCTGGTGGCGCAAGTGGTTGAGAGTCCGCCTGCCGATGCAGGGGATACGGGTTCGTGCCCCGGTCTGGGGGGATCCCATATGCCGCGGGGCGGCTGGGCCCGTGGGCCATGGCCGCTGGGCCTGCGCGTCCGGAGCCTGCGCGTCCGGAGCCTGTGCTCCGCGACGGGGGAGGCCACAACAGTGAGAGGCCCGCATACCGCAAAAAAAAAAAAAAAAAAAAAAAAAAAGTTTCATGGATACATTCATGAAAGAAAATATGCTAAAATTCAGTCTTTTCAAGTCACTAATGAACAAAATGTATTTCTAAAGAATTGCTTTTTGGAGAGGAATGTCTACCTTTTAACACAAATCAGAAGAATTCCACTGAACCTCTGAATAGCTAAATATGCAAAGGGAAGAGACCTTGGATAAATCTGGCCACAAAGCCATCATATCCCATAGTTCTGGTCAGATATTGAATAGATTGAAAAATTAAAAGTTCACATAGGTGTTAAGTTTTCCTGTGGTAAAATTGTCAGGGAAAGCAATTTAAAATTCCAGTAATGAGGGCTTCCCTGGCAGCACAGTGGTTAAGAATCCGCCTGCCAATGCAGGGGACACGGTTCGAGCCTTGGTCCAGGAAGATCCTAACTGCCGTGGAGCAGCTAAGCCTGCACGCCACAACTACTGAGCCTGCGCTCTAGAGCCCGCGAGCCACAACTACTGAGCCCATGAGCCACAACTGCTGAAGCCCTCGCGCCTAGAGCCTGTGCTCCACAACAAGAGAGGCCACTGCAATGAGAATCCCACGCGCAGCAACGAAGAGTAGCCCCCGCTCGCCGCAACTAGAGGAAGGCTGTACACAGCAACAAAGACCTAATGTAGCCAAAAATAAATAAATAAATCAATTAATTAAAAAAAAAAAAATCCAGTAATGATATGCTTCTCACCAACAGGTCATCAAATATGTGGTGACTGGTCCTAGTTCTGGGATGGATGGACTAGAGAGTTCATGTAACTTGTTACCTTGTCTTCATATAGAATCAGGGCTGTCATCTCACAAAGACAAGTTTCTCTTGTCATGTGTAATAACCTCTTGAGAAGGAGATTCCTGAATTCTACAGAAACTCACCAAAGTAACATTTGAAATCTAAATAGAAAAATAACACAAACAAATTGCAGAAAACTTGGAAAAAACTACAAACTAAAATACAAGAAGTTAATTGTGAAGCACTCATCAATCTATAAGCAGAGAAAAGTATTGTTAAAATATTTTGCCTATTCTGATCCATCATCAGAAAATCTACAAACAATAAATGCTGGAGAGGGTGTGGAGAAAAGGGAACCCTCTTGCACTGTTGGTGGGAATATAAATTGATACAGCCACTATGGAGAACAGTATGGAGGTTCCTTAAAAAACTACAAATAGAATTACCATAGGACCCAGCAATCCCACTGCTGGGCATATACCCTGAGAAAACCATCATTCAAAAAGAGTCATGTACCACAGTGTTCACTGCAGCACTATTTACAATAGCCAGGATGTGGAAGCAACCTAAGTGTCCATCAGCAGATGAATGGATAAAGAAGATGTGGCACATATACAATGGAGTATTACTCAGCCATAAAAAGAAACAAAATTGAGTTATTTGTAGTGAGGTGGATGGACCTAGAGCCTGTCATACAGAGTGAAGTAAGTCAGAAAGAGAAAGGCAAATACCGTATGCTAACACATATATATGGAATCTAAGAAAAAAAATAATGTGGTCATGAAGAACCTAGGGGCAGGACGGGAATAAAGATGTAGATGTAGAGAATGCACTTGAGGACACAGGGAGGGGGAAGGGTAAGCTGGGATGAAGTGAGAGAGTGGCATGGACATATATACACTACCAAATGGAAAACAGATAGCTAGTGGGAAGCAGCCACATAGCACAGGGAGATCAGCTCGGTGCTTTGTGACCACCTAGAGGGGTGGGATGGCGAGGGTGGGAGGGAGGGAGACGCAAGAGGGAAGGGATATAGGGATATATATATAGGTATAGCTGATTCACTTTGTTATACAGCAGAAACTAACACAACACTGTAAAGCAATTATACTCCAATAAAGATGTTAAAAAAAATTTGCCTAAAGCCTTTTATTCTATGGTTTTTTATCTTTTTTTGTTTTTTTAACTTAACAGTGCATTGTGAACACTTGTATGAGTTAAAACATCGTTCTGTTATCCTCTTGTGTTGACAGGGGTGGGGTGAGGGCAATTCTCTTTCTTGCCGGAGTTCTCACCATCTGTGATGTAAGACAAAAGTGTGGGTAGAATGGGTCCAAAATGTCATCTTTAGTATATGAGGAAGACTGGGCTGGCAAATGTGACTTATAAATGCCACCAAAGGGCCATGTTATACTGAACCCCAAGTTAAACAGCTTATCCATCCAGGAGCAGATGGTCCTGATCTGATGTAGGTCTTCCTCTCCAACATTCCTGTCCAGACAATTTTAAATACTAGAGGAGTAAAGGAGAGCTAATGCTACCTGCAGGAAAACTCATTCCCCAAAGGAAAAGGCAGCGTTCTTTATACCCTTTTCCTATTCCCCAAATTCACTGATCAGAGTCACCCATTTCTTTATGATAAGGAAATGTGACAAGATGAAGAGGAATCAGGAGTGTCAGCTAACTAAATTTCCTGGAGGGAAACATTGGGATTGAGAATGAAAATGTTTCCACCCACGTCCATCAAAACACAGTATTGCATTTAATGGCTGTGTTGTATTTTGTTACTACAAATATAACATCAGTATCTAAATTAATCCTTTCTTGTGGGATACTTTGTTTCCAAAAGTTCACTACTAAAAACAGTATTTGGATATATCTTTGTGCCAGTGTTTTGCATTTCTTTATAGTTACTTCTTTAAGATTAATTACTTAGTATATATTGGCACATTTCCCTCCAGAAAGGCAATTAATAATGCAAATGCCCATAAGCAGTGTTTGAAATTATCACACTCCTAAGACATTTTTAGATTCCTGGCAACGTCAGTATAACAGCGAGTGATTCTTCTTAATCTTTACAATTTATTAAAAAGAAAAAGGCTTGATACAATTTCTTCACCCATTTCTTTGCTTACTGCTGATATTTAACCTGTTGTGTATATTTAGTGGCCATTTACGTCTTCTTTTGTGAATTACCTTTTTAGGTTAGCCCTACTTTCTTTAAATAGATAATATGCTCTATTTATTTGCTAGGATTTTCATCTTATAATACAGTGTATGTAGTAAAGGGTTTTTGCAAGGCGTGAAACACTGTTAAGATTCCCGTACAAATTCTAATTTATATTAATGGTTATTTTTTTAAATGCAGTATATTCAGTTTTTATCCTGAGTGTTGAAGGTGCTTATTTACATCAGTTACCTCTAAAAATTTCAAATCAAGTTGTTTTTTTCCAAAATAGATTTGGAACCCATAAGAACTGAGGTTGTTAACAAGATTAATGTTATAAATAGCCCATGTTAATTTTTAGCTGATTAATTAAAATGTGTGGAAGTGTGCTCCATTTAGGTATTTTGCCTCTCTGTAACTTAAAAAAAAATACCTCTAGTACCAATGTTTGGGTTATTTTATCTGATAATTTCTCCCACGAACTAAAACTGATTTCAGTGTATGAAACCTCGGCATTGTATTCCACGCCATCACAGAATCCTGCGATCTCTTCACCCCAGTCCTTGAACTTCGAGGTGACACAGTTTGTGAGAAGAGCATTTTTGCTTTCTACTCCTTTGTGGGAAAATCTTATTTATGACGTCCATCAACCAGAATGCTCTAGCTCTGTTTCCTTTCACATCAAAAGTAAATATTGCTCAAAGCCATGCCATCGAGTTGCGTCCCCTTTGGCTACTGTGGAAAAGGATGTTTCCGCATCTGTTATATGTGACCTGGCATGACCTTCCTACATTAATGCGTGGCCTCATTACAGACGCTAAGCACTGTGTTTCCTCTTTAATTCTCAGTGGGGCACAGATATATTAACCCCTGACATTTTTCCTTACAGAGAGGAGAGAATGAAAGGAATGCATTGAACCTTCCATTAGTGATCAGTGTGCTGCTATTTTGCTTCAAAAAGGCAAGCAATTATTTTCGAGTAGTTTGTTGTTGTTACTGTTGTTTGAAAGTTGACCCTAGAAAATAAAGCTATGCAGATAAATACTAAGTGTGGTACAACACCTATTTGTGCAGTAGGACCACTGATCATCCAATTTCTCAGGAGTCTGAGCAGTGGGCCGGGTCCCGGAGATGGCTTTCCTCTTTGAAGCACAGGAAATCCAGTTATGCTGATGTGAGGGCACCCAGAAACACACTCAGGGAAACCCACTTCAGATGAGTGAGTTTGCGATAAGGCAGAAAATACGTAGAATGCCGTAAAAAACAAACAAACAAACAAAAACCACGTTTGGGTATCCAGCAATTTAGGAATACAGAAGTGCGGTATCTCCTATTACCTGTAGAGGCCTTGGCTTTGAAATATTGTCCAGTTTCTTTTTCCCTCTCAGTCACTAGCTGAGCTACCAGGAGGAAAGTAATACTTATCTCTCTGAGGCCTTTGGGGCTTATTCATTCTTTTAAAAGTGGGAGCTTTTCAGGAAAATCATCAGTCATTGCCTGGATACTAAAGAGAGGAAACCTCATCCACTAAACAATGACCATTTTGCTGTTTGCAATGAACCATTCAGTTGGGGATTTTTTGTTGTTGTTTCTTTGAGCTGAATGAGGTCATTCCTCACTTTATCTCCCCCCAGGGCTAGTTATTTTGGAGCTTACCGAATACAAAGAAAGAAAGGAAGAAAAGGGAGATGGAGAGTGCAGTGTTTCCACTAGCCTCCTACTTATAATGATTTGTGAGTTACTGAACCAAAGTAGTATCAAGTATGTGTGCTGCGTGAATCACTGTATTAGTTTTGAGATACACTGGGCTCTGTGTAGATGAACTTTGGTCTTGTAAGTGGTGGCTATGCTCTAATGGTTTCCCATTCAACTTAAAATAAGATTACCCTCACTCACAATGGCTGTAGAGGTGCGTATAATCTGGCCCCTTGCCTCAAGTCTCGGCATTCAAATCACACCACTTTTTCTGTCCCTGAAACACTCCAAAATTACGGCCACCAAGGGGCCTCTTCCAGGAAACCTCTTCTGCCTTTTGCATATGTGGGTCCATGTTGTTACTCACATCAAAATTCATTCTTGTACTGGGGAGGAAAAGCCTTTCTTGTCTATTCTGTGTAAAAACACTCCCCTCCCAGGTACTCTCTCCCACCACATCTTGTTTTAGTATCTTTATAGCAGTGCTTGCTGTCATAAATGATCATGTTTATTGATATATGTACTTGTTCATTGTCTGTTGTCCTAACTACTGTGTAATCTGGGAGACCAGGGACCTTATCTGTCTTGTTCACCACTCTCTCCAGCACCTAAAAGAGTGCTTGGCATGTAGTGAGTCCTCAGTACAGAATTGCTGAAGGAGTTCATGCTTGTCTAGTCTATGTACAGCTACATAATTTTATTATCCAGATGTCATCAACTATTTCAAGACCGCTGCTGACCAAGTCAAGACACCCCAGGCAAACAAACCTTAGTTTTGTAACTACACCAAAATGTCCAATGCAAGATTAAGGTGACATCTGAGATGCAGGCCCTGGAGGCCCAGTAATGAAAAAGACAGATATGCTCTTTGACTTCATGGCCCAAATTAGTAGCAATGGTGTAATTAAACAAGCAAATAGAATACAGCATGATAAGTTCAACATGAAAAAAAAATGTATTTTAGAATGATCCCTAGCTAGGGCACCTAATGCAGTTTAGGGAGATTGGTAAAGACTTCTTGGAGAAAGTGTCTCTAATCAGGTACTTGGAATGGACAGAGAAGTCAGAGAAGGATGAGGCTGAAGATTTAAAAAAAAAAAAAAAATCAAGCATGTTAAGTGTTTGGATCTTATCTGAAGGAAATGAGAAACAATGCAAAATTTTAAGCAAAGAATTAGATGGTCAGATTTGTATTTTAGAGATATCACTTAACTGCATTATTAAAGCAAATGTACTGAAACTAGACCTCAAGTAGGTAGTTAGAAGCTGTTACTGCCAGTTAAAAGCTGTCGCATTAATCCAGTCAGGATGTGATGGGGCTTTGATCTAGGAAGTGACAGTGGAGAGAGGCAAAGTACTCTTTCAGAAGTACAGTCATTGGGACTTCGTTATTGATTCAATATGGGCATTTAAAAGAGGATAAAAGGTAAACTACACCCGGGTTTCTGACTTGTACAATAGGGTGGTGGTATCTTCCATTCTTTGGTTCAATACATCTTTACTAAACAGTGACTATGAACTTGTAACTGTATAAACATTGGGAATAAGATCATCCATTGACACAAAAAGTCATGAAGTAAGGAAATAAAAAAATAAATATATAGTATGACAGGTACCAATGTGTGCTCTGGAAGAAAATAAAACAGGATAAGTGGGATGAGAGTGCTGGAGTGGTCCAGGAGGGTGTCACTAATAAATGGCATTTGAATGGAGATCTGAAGGAAAGGAGGGAGCCAGTCACACAGAGAGGAGAGTAGACGAAGAGGATGAGCATGTGCAAAGGCCCTGACTGAGGCTTATTGTGTTTGAGGAACAGCAAGGTTGGTGTCTTGGTGTTCAATATCAGAGTAAGCCAGGAGGCAAGCGGTAAAAGGTACCATTGGAGAGTAGCTGGGAGCCTGGTCATGGAGAGGTGTGAGATTCTAAATCAGAGCTTTGTATTCTAAATCAGCGTTCAATTTCATTATCCCCTTTATCACAGGCAACATTTGGAGTAATATCTGGTTGGCCAAAAGGTTCGTTCAGGGTTTTCAGTAACGTCTTAATGGAAAACTCCGAACAAACCTTTTGGCCAACTCGATACTAAGTTTTCTTTGCTTCTTTCAGATAGAAGCAGGTTTCTCTTTATAGACCCAGCCAGTCTGAGTAAAATGCTTTTATGACCTATAATCACTGGATAATGATTGTCAGGTGCCATCAAAATTGTTTTAAAGATATGTTAATATTAGTATTTCTTAATAATAATAACGTGACTTTTAAAAAATTTTATTTTATTTTATTTTTTTGCCTGCGTTGGGTCTTTGTTGCTGCACGTGGGCTTTCTCTAGCTGTGGCGAGCCGGGGCTGCTCTTCGTTGCAGTGTGCGGGCTTCTCACTGTGGTGGCTTCTCTTGTTGCGGAGCACAGGCTCTAGGCGCGGGGGCTTCAGTGGTTGTGGCTCACGGGCTCAGTAGTTGTGGCTCGTGGGCTCTGGAGCACAGGCTCAGTAGTTGTGGTGCATGGGCTTAGTTGCTCCACAGCATGTGGGATCTTCCCGGACTGGGGATTTGAACCTGTGTCCCCTGCATTGGCAAGCGGATTCTCATCCACTGCACCACCAGGAAAGTCCCAATGTGACATTTCTTACTTAAAGAAAGTCAAAAATATTATGGGAGTGGACCAATCTGGCAGTAGGTCCGAGCTAGCCTTGAGCAAAACTGGGAAGCAGGAAGAGACACTCTTGAACACATTTCTTTCCTTTTGCTTTTCCTTTTTTCCCACTTCAGGTACCTTTTCCCACTGTTTTCTGTTAGAAGCCCCCAACACAGTGCTAAAGGTTCTTCCATCACCTGCATGTCATTCCAGCTCAAATCTACCTGTTCAGTTCCCTCAGGATGTTAATTGTTGCTTTCCAGTGTGAAAGCCAGACAATCTGATAAAGTTTATGAATTCATCTGTACGCTTTTGCTAATGGAAAAGGCTCGCCCACCATCTTCCCTCCTGTCCTGTGTGATATTTACAATCCATAGTCACCTATTTCAGTTTCCCCTGTGTTTACTATTTTAGGCTGACATTGGCAATTAAAGTGTCATATATAATCAGCAGAGAAGATACTTGGGGCAGATGGGGTCCTGTGAAGTCTTAAGTGAAAAGCAGAGAGGCTTCAACATGCAGTGTTTACTAACAAACTAGGCCCTTTCTGTAGATGCCATGTATTTTCATCCTGTTAGAAGAATGCACAGTGAACTCAAAGTCAGATAGTGGGAGAAGAGAAAGTACTGTACTAGTTAGCTAAGGAAACTGTTAAATTATCAGAATCTGGCCTCCGTATCAAGTTCCAAAAGACCTTTCTGTGTACCAGAAAAGCCCCATAGTAGCTTTTCCATAGCTAACAGTCACTTCATTACTTGAATAGATACAAATTCTTAAAAATTTTAAGAATTAAAAAAAAAATTTAGAAGTCAGAAAAATTTAGAAGTCAGAACCCAACTAAATCCTTATATCAGTCTCAGTAGAGATCATATAACGAACAACCTACCATCGTTAAATTATATATACATAAAATACAGAATATAGCTTTTTGGTGTGTCATTGTTTCAACCCATTATTGTTTTTAATGAGGAGTTGGGCTGTTGATACATTTAATTCATGTACTTTTGTGTTTTCATGTGTTTTCCCAAAGGCCTTCAGGCAGTGACTGCATTTTTAATAAATTGCATTTGAAATAAATAATAGTGGTTCATTACACTGGGACTGACTTTTTTATGATACGATTAAAATGGACAAATATTTAACACTACGTTTTAAGTCATTCAAACCCGAATTTTGTGGGGATTTTCCTCCCTGAAAATGACAATACTATGAAATGTTCCCATTATAAGAATAATTATAGAACGTTCAGTTGAGAATAACACTTAAATAGAAAAAATTTTCTGAGAATGTGAATTTTTCAAATAATTTATGTGATGAAAATCTAGTACTGCTTATTTATATCTGTGTCCATTGTAGGTTTTTTTAAACCAAAAATTCCATATTTTTTTCTTTTATCAAGTAATCCTATCTCACTATAATACAAGTAATTATGATTTTAATAAGATTAAATGTAGATGTTCAAATTGCTAAAGATTAAAAAGTTAGCCTCAATTTTTACAGAACTGTTTTTGTGCCTCGGCAAAGGTTTTATTCTGTTTCAAGACAATATTTATGCCTCTTAACATTCTTCCCCTTTGGAGAAAGAATTTTGGCATAGTTCCTAGAATAAGAATGAGGGAAATATAATGCACATTCTAACACATTAAGATGGGGGTATCTTCAGCAAATGGATTCAGCATCTGAATACCAAAGATACTTTAATTGCTTATTAACAACATTTTAAGCTGTCTGATGAGTGCACATCGTGGAAATATTCTTAAAATCATTTTTCATAGCAGCCAAAAAATGCTATAACTGCCCACTTGAGATCATTAAAAACACATGAGATGTAAATTTCAAGTAGGCGTATCCTCTGGAATAGCCCCATTTATCATTACTGTGTACATATGTAAGTGTGCACATGCTGTAGAGAGTATATCTATACACATTAGGCATACATGCAGGTATAGCGTAGAACTTTCAGTATTAAATACATGCAAATTTAGAAAATAAATTCCTTTTCTGTTCAGGGAGATATCAAGTCATGTTTTGTATACAAGTGCCTATGCAGTGTTAATCCGCCATATCTTTATAGCACATCTGAGCAAACATGTATTTCTCATTATAGGAAGTACAGGCGTATCATTTCCAGTGCTTGTGAAATTAGGCCTTTGAATTTAATATCCTACACTTTTTATCAAATGCTCAATTATTTTCAAATTTGAATCCATAAAAGCAGGCTATTAATGATGTATGGAGTTTACTGGAGATAGCATTCTTGAAGAATTTCTGGGAAAAGACACTTTTTTCCTGAAGAGCTTTTTGTCCAAATAAATCCATGCAAATTGGACAAAAACGATTACAAATATTAGGGGTCATTGATACGTAGGGACTGACCCACGCATGCAGAACTCTAGGTATGGATCACTGGGTCACAGGTCTGTTCTCTGTCTGCAAAGAACTCCTACTTTATATGGTGAGTCTGCACAGGGCATACAACTTAAATTCACTGTATAAGCACATTTAAATCTGCTCTGAGCTTTGTAGAGCTGCAAGGCGGAGGGACGCACAGTAAAGGTGAAGGGAGCAAAGGCTGTGGAGTCAGGTGGTCCTGGTGTGAATCCTGGTCAGAACCACTTACTATTGTGAAAACTAAATGGAGTCTTTTGCCCACTGAGCCTCAGTTTCCTCTTATATAAAATGAGGATATTAGCACGTATTTCATGGTGGTGATTATGAATATTAACATAATTCAGTATGTGTAGTACATATTCAGTGTCTCGTAGTTTCTTCCTCAGTGCTCTCAAGTGGTAGAGTGATGAGTAGAAAGACTTACCAAAATAGTTGAATAGGGCTTCCCTGGTGGCGCAGTGGTTGAGAGTCCGCCTGCCGATGCAGAGGACACGGGTTTGTGCCCCGGTCTGGGAGGATCCCACATGCCGCGGAGCGGCTGGGCCCGTGAGCCATGGCTGCTGAGCCTGCGCGTCCGGAGCCTGTGCTCCACAACGGGAGAGGCCACAACGGTGAGAGGCCCGCGTACCACAAAAAAAAAAAAAAAAAAAAATAGTTGAATAAATTGGGAGTTTTTTTTTTTTTAAGTAACTGAGCTAAACAAGCACATAAGGGAAGGTGGCATGATTCTGAGGGACCCTTGGATTCACAGGAAGATAGATCATCAGTTCAAGTTGGAAGGTGTGAGAAAGCTGGGCCACTAACTTTTCCTGAAGGTTTTGGTGTGGTCACCTAAGGCAGGACCCGGTGTCTGTGATGAAGCTGCTCGTCCTGGGGCATTGGGTGGTGTCGGGGCAGCTGAGGAGGGGTCCGTCTCACGAGGAGCCCCGTGAGCCCCGCAGACCTCCCGTGTCCGCGGAGGATAGTGTCGTAGCCAAGAAGAGGCACTCAGTGTGGGTGAGAACGGTCGCTGCAGGCGTTAAATGAAATTGTGCAAATACATCACTTAGTGCCACACCTTACACAGGGCAGACAGTACATGTTGATTATTCACACTGTCATTTACCTTACAAATTATAGTAGAAAATAGAGCGTAAAGAAATATAAGAAAGATGATACCTCTCTCAGGATTTTTGGCGGACAAGGAAGTGATGTCAAGACTTCCAAGAAAAGATAAGAACTTGGTTGAATTTTTTTAAACTGGTGAAAGTCTAGTGAATAAGATGTAGAAGCATATCTTGGGCCCAGGAGCAAGCTTTAAAGTCCCCGCCTCCCTGAAATTTTTGTGATGTGCTGATTCCTATGATATCTTTCCAACCATAGGAGCTCAGTAAATGCTCTTGAATAAATGGCTGCCTGAATGGATAAGTACATTTCCCAGAGTGAAGAAGAAGGCCTCATCCTTTCTGAGAGCTAGTTGAGTTTCAGGAGCTGCATCCCTTGTGCAGACAGGGAAGGAAGAGTGTGTCTGCAGTACAACTGACAGCTGGTTTTCAGGCTGGACGGTCCACTTTGTTTCCCAGGCACCCAGGCTGCTCACTGTGCAAAGGCTGGGCTTGTGCACCGCCCTCTTGGCCTGCAGTGCAGCAGAGGAGCATGCACCCCATGGCTGCTTCTCATACGCTAGTCAGTCTCCCGGAAGACACATACCTTGTAAAGGTGGGAAACCACTCATGGCCTTGGAAAGTCTGTTTCATTATATAAGATCTTTTGGAGGAGCGATTCTGACATTAGTATTATTATGAGTAATTTTAATATCTGCATTTCCCTTTGTAAGTTTATTGAGAAGTGAGTGTCTCCTTAGATACCGTTTATTTTAAATTTTGTAATATCAGAATGGACTCCTGCTGCACTAGAGAAACTGCCTCTGGCTGTATTCCAGTCGTCTGATTTTTTTTTTCTCAGCTACGGGACTGTCTATCGATCCAGTCACCTAAGGTGAGGAAAAAAAAAAAAAAAACAAGCTCAACAAAAATTGTATTCAGAGCTCCTGTGATCATTTTTTCCCCTTTCGTGGCAGCAGGAGGGCAGTGAGGGAGGGGCTATTTCTCCCTCTAACTTGGGGAAAAAAAGAAAATCACAGCCACACACAATTTATGTAGTCATGCTACCACTGAAAGGAGAATAGGTCTATGTACATGTCCTATAAAAAAGAAAGCAAACTTGGCCCACTCCAAAATTTAGTCTTTTGTCTATTTCAGAAACACTTTATGTAACTGAAAAATCTAGCTGTTTATATTGCATAGTAGTATTTGTACCAATGAAAAACCTACATAAAATAGCCAAGTATGTTACTATTCTAATGGCAAACCTTTTAGGCAAATGAGAGAGTTTCTGGTATGGATTGTCATTAATTTTGAATAAATCAAACTTATGCAATGAGGAGGAAAGTAGAAACATTAGATAACTACCTAATGCTTTAAATCCTAAATACTTTATTTGAAATGGTTTCATTTTCATCTTTATATTTTAATTTGTATTAATATCTTACCATTCTTTAGTATAAATATACTATTTCTCAAGTGCTAAATAATATATTCATGACAAAAAATTAGAAAAGTTATTCTTATGGAATCTGGGGCTATATTTTCTTAGTATCAGCCTCCCCCCCACCACTCTTTTCTCTTGTAATAAGCTATTTTGGATAAAATAAGATTATTTTCATCCTTCTCAGACGGAGCCTTTAGCTTTCTCTGAGACGGTGTAGTGGAAGGTCTCGACAGAAGACCCTGGAGAAATATGGATGTGAGCAGAAAGCGCCAGAGGGAGAGCAAGGGAGGCAAAGGGCAGGGCATGGGGGGGCCAGGACGCATGAGAGCAGACAGGCAAGGGCAGGGGATTAAAACTGATGGTGCCAGAATGTCCAGGGAGCACGGCTGTGAGACACGGTGGGCCCAAGCGCAGCTCAGGAAGGTCGGGGGCACCACACGGACGCTCTGACTTAGGGCTGGAGCAAGGATTGCAAAAGCAGCAGCAAGAAAGGGACCTTTTCGTACGACTCGTTTAGCATCTCCGTTTCCATCACTCTAACCTGATGACCTGCTCTCCCCTACTTTACAGGAAAAATAAAGGCCCTCTGGAGTCAAGATGCTTTCAGCTTCACCCCAGCGTTCCCGCAGACCCTAAGCACACGTGTCCACCAGTTCCTCCTCTTTACCAGTGAGCTCTCCATAGATCTTACTGTCTCTTCTACCAACTTCTTCCTCCCCAACACATGCCTTCAGCATAGAACCATGCTCAAATCTCAAAAAACAATAGGAAAAAGAACGAAAAACAAAAGCACAACTTATAAAGTTGCTCGTATGTCTTGCCCCATTAACTGGTGGCCTGTGGGAATGGTCTTTCTTCGCTGTATATATACAGCCTACCTACTGTGGATGCTCTTGGTTGCCTACCTACCATATTGCTCCCCCCTCCCCAGTTTTTTCCTGATAGAACCTTAATTTTGTTCAGCTCTCCACCAGACTCATCCTCAGGTATGGATTTTGTTGAACAGCACCTGGATTTTCCCTTCTTATTGTTATTGGTCCATGGTAGACATGTTTCCTAAGTTTGCCTAACAAAACTGAAAAGAACTGTCTTTTAGTCCATGATAGTGTGTGCACTTCCATCTATCTCTTTCTGGAATGTAAATAGAGAAGCTTGTACCTACAATCTATCTTCAAGCCATGGAGGAACCAGTTTTAGAATGAGGCCTGCTGAAGACTGCAAGGATCAAAGAGAAATGCCCTGATTACACTGAAATGCTGAATTAAGTAACCCTGAAGCCTGCGTCACCTTTGAATTCCTGTTAGGTAATGTCATAGGTCTGCTCATACAAAAGCTATTTGGAGTTGGGCTCTGTTGCTGTCATCACAAAGCACCCTAATTTGCACCTATCTCGCGCAGACCACCTTTTCCTCCTCTTATGCAATCCTCTGCCTGTTCCGGCCATAACTCTGAAAGAACTCCCAAAGAAACAGCTCTGGCCAAGATCACCGGTGCATTTTTACCAAGTTCCAGAGAGACTCTTTTCTTCCTCTTTAATAGCAGAAGATGGATTTCCTTTTTAATACTCCTTGCTTCTTGAAATACTGTATTACTTTGCGTTGGAATTTTTGACAATATAGTTCCTGGTTCTTAACCTTAAAATTATTGCTTTTCCTAAGCAATTCTGTGGCACAGCACTGCTACCAGAATCCAGAATTGTAAATCAGTTTTTTCATTTGATATCTCTCCTAGGATGGTTCTCAGTATCTTAAAATTGTCACGTCCAAAACTGAGCCTGTCATGCTTCTTCCTCCTTATTCGGATCTCAGATTTTATCCCTCTGTGTTACCCTTTCCTGGTTAATTCTTTTTCTGACCACTCAGTTCCTCATGACAGAAGCTTGTCATCCCAGATGCCTCTCTTCCTCCCACGCCCAGTGTCCACTAGGTACCCAGGTTAATTAAATGCTTCTCAAGCCGTTCCTTTCCTCTTCTTCCCTCCTATTTCTGCCCGAGATCAAACTCTGCGAATCTCTTCCCTAGACCGTTACAATAACCTGTCACTGGCTTCCAGCTTCTGTTCTTATGCACTTTGAAACTAGCTTTCATCATATTTCCAGCCAGAATAAATTTTTTAAGTTAAAATGTCATCATGTTAGCCCCTCTGCCTCTAAAAATATCCATTTACATGGGATTTTCTCTAGGAGAGAGTAAATATTCCCTTGATGGCATACGAGTCTTGGCATCACTTTTGACCCTCACATTCTTTGTCACCTCCATAGTAGCCACACCAGATTAGCCACTTTGATGCTTTACATTCATGTATTTTCCAAGTTTGCAATACTCTCTTCCTTATGTCCAGTTAGTAAACTTTTTCATGTCTAATTTTACTTCTCTGAAGTCTAAGAATATTTGATCTCTCTTCTTTTGATCATCCTGCTAATTATAAATATCTATAGCATAGCATTTAACACACTTTATCACATGTAATTATTTATGTGTTTTCTTCCATACTTGATTTTAAGTTCCATCAGGAGACCAGCAGTCTTATTCATCACTGGATCTTCCCCATTTTTAAATAAATAAATGGTAAAAGGGTTCAGTTTTTTCACTGCCATTCTATTAAGCTCAGTAATTCCAAAATGTTGATCTATAGTATTCTCCGAAAAGGAGAGAAAGTGCTTTGCTCTCACAGACCAATTTGAATCAGTATTTAGCAGCTGCCTGGATCTCTCCGTTGAGAAAGAACTCTCTGTATTGGAGCAAAGTTTAGCTGGAGGGAGGGCATCGTGGTCAATTAGGATGAGCAGGGGATGCCTCTTTCGTTCTGAAGGTTTTATTCCTTAGATATACAGCAGTTAGTATTTTCTATAGCTTTCCAAGTATCTAACATTGTTAGAGATACAGAATTATATTAAATACTGGAATCAGGAGGGACACAAAATCATCTTTAATGTAGAGTTAGAACAACTTCAGAGAGAGCATCACTTTGTTTGACACATAGGAATCTCGGAAGCAACAGGGAAGAACAGTGTTTCCCTGTGATGTTACAGGTAGTCTAGAACCCAGGTTTCCTAATGATTGATCCAATATTAAGCTACGATTGCCTATCACAAAAGGAACCAAAGATAATACTGTGCTGGAATCCCTGAAACCTTGAACATGCATCATGTTTTCAGAATTGAAACATTATATAGGTACATCTGAATGTAAAACATTAGATAATCCTGTTCCGTATTCAAGTAGAGACTTAACTGCTCCATCTTCTAGCTTAATGTATATGAATTATATGAGTCACTAGTGACAGTCTGATGAGTATCCGTAGCAGAGGAGAACAATATACCGTTCATTAGATGTAATTCATGGTGGTGAAGACAGGCTCTTAGTTTAGTTTCACCAATAAAAAGTTGTTTGACCTTGGGATAGTTGCTCATTTCTCTTTGCTTCACTTTTCCACCTAAAGTCTTAACCTCAGAGGCTAGTTGTTCGTATTCTGCTAATGTATACAAAAGACTTGTAAGGAGACTTTAGATATAAATATTTGCTATTAATGTGACTTTGAGAGGCAGTTCTTCATGGGTTTATCACGTCTTTGTCTTATCAGCAGAGATACCAACTGCCTTTGTTGTAGGTTGTATTCTCGAGGAAGTTCATCGAGTGAATGGCTTTGGCAAACAGAGATCATGTCTTTGTCTGGAGCAGAAGTGAGGTTTGCTTATTGCCTGTTATGAAGGAGTCAGGCTCCCTGACCTCAGGGTTCCTGTCCAGTAGCAAAGCCCACTGCACGAGCAAGTATCATCTGGCCCTCTGTGTGTGACCCTATGGGAACGGGGGTTCCAAATGCTGCTGCACTAGCTTCTGCTATTCACGTGGGTAATAACCTGTCCCTTGTTTCTGACCTAAAATGTCCTGTCTTCTGACAGCATCCATTACACTGTGGCACACTAACTTCTCAGCTGGCAAGTACAGTAAAGTCTCAGGCCTTTCCCACTTCTTGACATCTGAATTCTGTATATGTTTCTAATGGGAACTCTAATGCATTATAATGAACTCTGTTCATTATAATTCATTTTTTTCTTTCATTCGAATGAATATTTTTTCCCAGGAAAGTGATCACTGATTGGAATTTTCAGATTATCAAATTTAATAGCAGAGACCCAGGATAAGCCAAAGTGTTCACAGACTTACTTTGGTAATCAAACTATTGGCTCTTGATTAAATGAGGAAATGTTTAGAAGCTTACTGAGCTATTTTGGATTTCCATTTCTATTGTAGATGCTAAGTATTGTGAAAATACCTCAGTAATGTTTCTATTATGTGGAGTGTCCTTCAAACTATCTATTAGTCTGAACACTAGTCTCCAGCCTGAATTCCTCAGGGAACAAGAAGACCTTTTAGATGCATGGTGAGCACACCATTCTCTGACATTGTGTTTAATCATCTGAGTTAGTGATTGAGAAGTTGCCCTGTGGTCTTGTATATACTCCTTATCTTTTCTTAAATAGATCATAGGCCACAAAATGGCAAGTCACATTTGTAAACAAATGTATCTATAATTCCAACACATTTTAGGCAGTCGATAAATGTTTGGTGAATATTATGAAAAAAATTCTAAACGCTATAAAATTATCTATTATTATATGCATTCCCTTTAAAAAAAAACAAATTTTGGAGAATTGGACAAAATAAAAAATTCTGGTTTTTCTTTAAGATTGTAATTCCAAAATTATTCTATAAAAATATGAATGAAGAAAGAATACAAATAATATTTAGCCCCTTGATTTAATTATCTTTGAGTGCTTACACATCATAAATGAAAATCATAACAAATGTCACTATTCAGTAAAATATGAGAGAAAAAATATCTTGATTCTGAATTCAGTTATTCTCTCAAGTTTACTGTGGATGAAACACTGCATACCAGACTGATACTGAGACCCTGGGGCAATAAAGACTCCAGAGAATTCTTGGTGGATGCTCCATGAAGCTGGAGTTTTATTAACTTAAAAAGTAGACCATGACACTTCGCCCCAAGCTACTTCCCTGAGGATGCTCTTTTAGCTGTGTTGTAATAATAGCACCTTCGTATCTAAAACCAAGAGCTGGGAAGCTCTCGTCCATAGCGCTTACAAGTATTTCTCACTGGAGGATAAGATAACCCTCAGCCTTCCTCCTAAGGACTGTGTCATGGTATGAGAAGCAGGTAACATCCCCTACTCCTGTGTCTGTTGAAGGATAATTTCAGAGTCCAATATTAGGAGGAAATTCTGGATCACTAAGAAGTTTCTGATTAGGAATCTTCAAGGATTACAAGCAGAATTTTCTGAAATATATTAAACATCTTAGCAACCCTTTCCTCACCATTCTGTTCCAGACACTATTGTTCTTAAGAGTGGATATGCCAAAAGAGATAGGGACTCTGAGCAGTTCATAATCTCACTTCATCTGCTTTTCTTGTCAATCAATATCAAATAAATTTCTTCTACTATCAGAACGTTTACAAAACGTACCCTGGTATAATATTATAGCTGGGCCATCTCTTATTTTTTTTAAGAATTGTGTAATGATCACTGTCATAATTTGAAGTAAAGATTCTAGCCTACACCACATGTCTTTTGAGGAGAAATATGGCAAGTCATTCCAGAAAATGAAGATTAGAAGAGATATTATCTTTAAATATTGACAGGAGAGAAGAATAGTATGTGAAAATATTCGGAAAACAGTTGATTACTGAAGGAATTGGGTGCATTAAGATTATCAAAACATGTATTGAAAAGTTATTTCCTAAATACTTTTCTCCAAGCTGAATGTGATGACTTTACAGAAATGCTACTACAAAAAAAAAAAAAATCCTTGAAATTTAGTAGTTGTTTGAAAACTGGTATCTCTTATCCACTAAGGCAACGAGAGTGGAGTAGCCTCATGGATGGTTGATAGCAGGTGATCATAATTAACACCAAAAGACTTACCAGTGTGGAAAAGCTGCCAAGTTAACAAACCATTAGCAGGTGAACTTGACTCAATGAGCAGTGAAAAACCTTTGATGCAAAAATGGTCCATTTCCTCATCACTGATTTTCACTGTCCATCGAGCCATGTTTTAAAATTTATTTTCTATTGCGTTTTCCTGGTTGTGGATAGGTTCCCTCATCCAGCAGACTCCATGTTGACCTCAATTACCCCCAAATTCTGGAGACCTACTGAGGTATACTCTTGGATTCTGTAAGTTATATATAAAATATACAAATGGACTCTGGCTAACCCTGGGAAAGAAGCTTCCTCAGAACAGTTTCCAGAGGTCAAATTGACATTATGAGGACTATATAAAAAAGGAAATATGTTTATTTTATGTTCTGAATTTGGCATATAATGCTCACTAGATTTTTTTTTTCTCATGGATTTTATTATGTTCACATTGCTGTTCTCATTGATAGGACATGTAGAACCTCAGGTAGCTGTGAAAACTGCTCACCCCTTGATGACCCAACATAGGAGCTAATGCATCTACAGTAGCTAGGGAAGCAAGGACAGGAAAAATTGGAACATTTTATTTTGGTACATGGAATAAAATTGGAAAGGGACAGTAAAGGACAAGAGACAGAAGAGAAAGTGACTGTCATCTTTAAGCAAACATTGCTACTGATCTTAAATTGGAAGACTTCTATGTGGTAGACTTCTCTACCACAAGACTATAAATTCTGATATATTTTTCTTTATTCTTTTCCGTGGTCACCAAGATGGGGCACAATGCCCAGAACATAGTTGCTTCTCAATTAATACTAAGTGAACACATGGATAAAATCATTTAACCTATGCATGCGTGATTGAACTAGAGTCACATTGGAAATGTGAAACCCATTTAAAAAGTTATTTGTAGGTAATGACAGAAACAACAGGAAAGGGAAAAATCAGCTGAATTGTTGATATTGCACTGTATGTTATGCCAGTCAATGAGCGTTTATTTAGTGCTGACTTTCTGGCCCAGAAGCCAGTTGAACACACACACAAATTCACTCATGCAAATACCAATGCACACAAGTGCACACATGCAAATGACATACCTGTTGCTTGCATAGCTTTACATTTCACCAAGTATTTTTACTTAAATTATCTCATTGAACAATTGAGTCCTCTTCACATATTTACATTTCTTGATTGCACCAGATAGATGAGGTCCTACTGAAAATCATGTTTGCTGAATAGATCAGAAAACCACTAAAATTTAGACCTGATAATGCCTAAACCATTTTGTCCTTTGTAGTTTCGCACCTTAAATTAATATTTATAGGAATTCATCTACTTAAAATAGAGACGTTGTGTGTGGTTTTGCTAAATAGTCACCTTTACCCTTTGCTTTCATGTTTTAAATGATGCTACTTATTCAATTTTAGTTTATATCAGTGTGCCTAGAAAGCCAGTGTGAGTGGAATTTCTTAGTGAACAGTATAGGTTGAAGGATTGACTTTACAGTGGTTCAAGTGAAGGAAAAATGTGGGGCGGGGGTGTAGTTTAGTTGTCTTAATTTATATAAATTTCATGAAGGCAGCTAAGGTAATTTTAATATGCCCTCATGAAGTTAGTGTTCAGATGGAGGGAAAAGCCCCTCTGAACTCTCTGTGAATAAAGTTTACACCTGGAATTATCTGTGCTCAGTACATACTGGCTTAATGGTCTGAAACAGTGGTTCTCAACCAGAAGACATTTCAGTGTCTAATGGATACTATGCACATCTAGTGAGTACAGGCCAGAGCTGATGCTAAACAGACGGCAATGCATTGGGTACTTTTCCATAACAATGGATTATCCAGCCACAAATGTAAATTGTGCTGAAGATGAGAAACTTTGGTCCAGAACAGAGGTTGGCAAACTACAGCTCGCAGGTCAGATCTGATCCACCTCCTGTTTTGATGTGACCCATGAGCTAACAGTGGTTTTATAATATTTAAATGGTTGAATAAAAATAATCATATTTATGACACACAGAAGTATGTAAATACAAATATCAGTGCCTACAAATAAAGTTGAGTTTTAACATAGCCATATGGATGCTGTGCCTGCTTTGGGTCACAAGAGATTTGAGTTTTGGCAGGAACCATAAGGACCACAAACCCTAAAATGTTTACTGTCTGGCCCTTTACAGAATATGTTTGTCAACCCCTCTTCTAGAAAGTAAAAAAAAAAAAAAGAAAGTGACCAGAATACTTGGGGATCTGGGAATTTTGAGTAATGAGATGTTATATTGCTTTTACTTCATATTTTTATTGATCAAATAAAAATGAAACATAATTTTCTACATCCATACTTTGTTCAGTTCTTTAGTCTTAGCTTTCTATACAAATGCACTTGATGTTCACAGCTAGTCTTGAGGCTTGGCAGGTGGTCTTGGTTTTACACATGACTGGGTTTTTCAAGCATGGTCTACTGGTTGTATGTTTCCTTGCTGTTTCTTTCTTTTTACATTTGAGCAAACCTTATTGCCGTTCCTGCTAATTTTAGTTGACTATTACTGCATTACACTTTCCAACAAAAATGCTATGTTGAATTCTGATATTAGCTTGCTTCTTCGTCCCTGGCCCCCTCCTTGTCCTTTTTGAGTGACTTTTCTCTGCAAGAATGCCTCAAATGTATTTGTTTATTAATCCTTAGAGTTGAATAATTTACTTCATAAATTTCTTCATGCTGCTTGTTCTATATAAAAGTTTCCTGATGTGTATTTTTGATTTTCATATTGACTTTTTTCTTGAATTCTTGAAAATGTTCACTAATTATACTTTGGATTATCACTTTCTTCCCTCTTTTAGCATCTGCTTCAGGGACACCAGTTATCCCTATGTTAGAGCTTCTTTGTCCTCTATTCTATTATATATTTTCTGGTTCAGTTCTTTGGCTTTCCTCTTCATTGACTTGAATTTTAAGCTCTTATTTCCATTATTTCAGTTTTGATACATTGCTATTGTATTTTTTTTTTTTTTTTTTTACTTTTTCGGTACGCGGGCCTCTCACTGTTGTGGCCTCTCCCGTTGTGGGGCACAGGCTCCGGACGCGCAGGCTCAGCAGCCATGGCTCACGGAACTGGCCGCTCCACGGCATGTGGGATCTTCCCGGACTGGGGCACGAACCCGTGTCCCCTGCATCAGCAGGCGGACCCTCAACCACTGCGCCACCAGGGAAGCCCTGCTATCGTATTTTGATGTCACTAATTCAGTGATTCTGAATCTTGTCTGCACATTAAAATCACCTGTAAAGATTGATTATAAAAAATCTCAAGGCCCAGGCTGCACCTCAGAACTATTAGATCAATAAATATTGAGGCAACCAAGATGCTGGTATTTCTAAAGCTTCTGAGGTAGTTCCAGTGAAATCCACTATTTTAATCAATTTAGATACACAAAGATTTTAGTTTGGTTTTCATCTGGGCATTGCAATCTCCCTTTTCATCTCCTGTTGTTTTGTCTTCTTATCTTTTAACACCATCTTATTATTAAGTTTATATTCCTATTAAACTCTTTCAGAGCTTGAAGCTTACCTAGATAATCTATTTCTGTTCTTTAGCTTGCTTTTAATTCTAGAATAGGAATTTGCCTGATTCTTGGTCTCTTCTCTCCCCGCTCTCTCTTCCCTGTTGTTTCTCTCTTCAGTTCTTCCAACCCTCGCACTTCCTCTTGTTTGTACTGTGCTGTGCTACATCTGTCATGCCCTTTCTTGCTTATACTTATTTAATAAGGGCACATTTATCTGACCTTCTGTCTGATATAATATATAATAAATGTTTTCAACTGAGACTTAATTTTGAAGAATGACTTGTTTCCTAGCTGTAGTTCCTGTTTGAAATCTGAGGACTGTTTTCTATCCATTTTTCCGACCTGTGGGCATATACATTTGGTGAAGGTGTTCTGAGCTGGAGCTGAGGAGAGATGTGGACTCTGTCTTCTCAGCAGAATCGGTCACCTCGTGCAGTCAGCTCTGCTCACTTGAGTGAGTCCCTCTGTGCTTGGTTTTGACTTTTTCTCTTCCCCTCCACACACACAACCTAATGTCACATAGCGTATTTGGGAAACTTTGGTCATTTTTCACATCTGTGCTGAGGTCCTAGTGAGGTAGTTAAATATTTCCATGCTCAGATTTTTTTTCCTGACTTTCCTAAGGCTGCATGCTTATTTTTTAGACCACATCTCTCCAAATTGAAGAGAAAAGTTTTAATGAAAATTCTTAGGGTTTTATGAATTCATCTGTGTTCCTGCGTACTGTGTTCTGGGCTGGGGTTGGGGACAGGGGTAGGGGAACTAGTTGGGAGTTGTAGTCTAGCACAGAACATCAGAAGTTTTGGTTTATTTACTCGTCTTCCCTTTGTACTCTGCACTCCAGCCTCTTTGCCTGAATTATGAAGTATTTAGTTTAAATTTTGAGGCACCCTTTCCAGCATGATTTTTCAAAGCCTTCAAGATAGAAATGCTCTTGCAAATGCTCAGTTTGAAACACATGCCAATCAGATTGTCAAGACAGCGGCTTTGAAAGTTCCATCAATATGACTGTGTTGCATCAGTCACTAAGCGGGTACTTAGCACCCATTGTATTAGTGACTGTTAAGCCTTAATGTGCTCTAGGAATCACTTGGGGTTCTTATGAGGAATTCTAATTCCTTCTGATTCACGTGGTCTAGAATGAGGCTTAGTAACCTAAACGCTGAACATGTTAAATGGTCCTGATGTGGGTGGTTTGTAAATTACACTTTGAGAAAAAGTGCTTTTGTGCTTAGCATCCTACTTGGTATTTTGAGGGACATCAAAGAAGTGTATGATCTGGTTCCAGCCATTAGGATACTTACAGACTTATTTATCATTTGTCTGTTACACATGTGAAACAAAGCTAGAACCATATAAAACATGTTATAAAAATGAGATTAAATATATACAGAATTATTAAAAACTGTAGATTAAAGTTGTGTGGCTGTCAGAAATCCAGATTCAGATTGAAAACAAATTATTCAGTGTTTGACTTTCTTCATCTGTCCACTTTAAAGTGCATTACCAGAATTTATACAGCTTTAAGAACCCTTCCAGGCCCCCCAGGTGAAACCTTCTTGCTGTGGGTTTCTAACGCCACAGCACACACGCAGCATGCTACACCATCCTAACACTCTTGTCGGCACTCGTTGCTGGGTTTTGTTTGTTTTGTTTGCTGTGCTTCCACTAATCCATGTGCTGGTTTTATACTTTACAAGAGAGCACATATTTCTGTAGGACAAGGTCTACTATTGTCATCATTCCACAGAAAAACACTACTCTTTGCATATAGCAGATCCTTAACTGAAGTTTGTCATGATAAAGAGAAAAAAGGACAATAAAGAAAGCTATTCGTATCGTCAGAAGGTATACACAGTATTGCATGTTTTTTTGTGAAGAGATTCAAATTTCTCATGAGCATTAAAATTTATACTTTTCAGGGCTCTGTATTATTCATTCTTTTCTTATAGCTAAGAATAAAGATTCTGAAGATATTTATTTTTTATAAAGAATTTAGTGAGCATGTAGAATACACAAAAAATTGGTATTTTTAAGAGATTTTTTTCATAAAAATTGCAGTATTGCTGATAGGCAAGGTACATAGAGAGAAAAGGGGAAGAAAAGTATGAAACATTTTGAACACAGAATGAAGAATATATTAGTATAAAGTAAATTTCTCAAGGAAAAGTTTCCCTGAGAGAATTTTTTATCTGCATTTAAGAGAAATTATTGACATGTACTGGTGGTAAAGAAACACAAATATTCCTCCAGATGATGGAAAAAATATGGAGAAAGACTTTGATGAAAAGGATCATTATTATTAAGCTGGTTGTTGTGCAATGATTGAATTTGGGGATTGTGCAAAGCCTACCGGTCCATCCAACAGGTGTGTATTGAGCGCCTGCCATGAAAAAGCCCTCCTCTTGGCACCCAGGAGTATATGGAAGTTTAGATAATAGTCTCTACTCTGTAGGGGGTTCACCTACTTACGAGAAAGGATATTCAGAACAGGTAGAAGTATACCAGCTGGAACAAGAATTCTGATAACACTGTCTGGAGGAAGAAGATTTAATGGGCCATTGAATGATACTTTCCCATGAAGAAAGTTCTCTGTTCCACATCAGACATTTTTAGAAGGTTTTGTTGGGGAGCAGTGATGACCTGTCAGTGGAATCACATTGCCTATATTTGTCTGTGTAAAAATAAGTGCACCATTCATCTCAACATCAGGGTTTCAATTTTGACCTACATAATAGTTGTGAGACTTAAATAAGGTCTTATATGTAAAACTTTCAGTAGAGCAATGAGCATACAAGATCAATAAATATTGATGAGGGTGATGAAAATGAAAATAATGATGATGGTAATAATGATGACGACTTCAGAGAGGAAGAAGAAGAAGCAAAAGATTTAAAAGGAGGAGGAGAAAGAGCTAGAGGAGAAAAGAAAGGAGGAAGAGAACAAAGAAGGAAAGTTGATATTTCTGTGAAATCTTTAGGCTCTTTAAAATGGATTAGACGAGGAAGGGAAGAGAAGAGGGAAAAGAAGACAAATGTGTTTTACTTAGTAGCAAGTCTAAGGCAATAGAAGAGAAAATGGAGAGAAAAGGATGAATGTCGAAGTTTTCAAAGGAATGTTTAATAGCTTAAATACCAAAGTTGGATGATTACCTGGTGAAGTAGTCAGAGGACACGGGTAAGTTTCGAGGACAAAGAAAACAGATGGGAGATGTTTCAAAACTGCTATGAAATGACAGCAAAAGCATCAAGATGAAAATAACTTGTTAACACTTGGGAATAGAGAACTGAAGATGGCATCAGATCCATTGGTACTGATTTGAGATTTGATATAATTTGAAGCTCAGAGATAAGATCAATTTACAAAATAAACATAGAGAAGGATCATTCTTTTCCACATACCTCTTTGTCTATGGTCATTGTTTTTTCATCTCAACTTCCTACCCTGACTTGTGCTACCTTCAGCCACTATGAGACTTAGAAATTCAAAAAATAAAGTAATTGATCTGCACACATGCATGTGCACACGCTCTCACACACACACACTCAAACACAGGTGTTTATTTCTAAGTATACGCCTGCTTTATTGACACGCCATACCTGATACCCAGTGGGGAAAAGTGAGTTCATAGTCTTGTCTCCCCGACTTGCTGGCTTTACAAAAGTCAGCAGGATGCTTTTTCTCTCTGTGTCCATTTCTGTGTCTGGGGAAACATTTGTATCTATCACACCCAGTAGTGAGGAAGCTGAAATGGTTTATAGAAAGTGGTTTTCCACCTGTAAAGGTATAAACTTAAGATGATTGTACTGAGTCGTATAGAGTAACAACAGACATCAATCAATCCATTTTTCCCTTTAGGTATTGCCTTGCCTCTTCCTCCTGTACAAATAAAAATAGTTGATTTAAACCTTTTTTTTTTTTCTCTAGTTCTTCTGTCTTTTGTCCTACCAGTTCAACATAGGGCAAAGATCTAAAAACATACACAGACATCTAGATTTATAAATCAGGAATCCAGACCTCCTCTAAATGAGTAAATGCATAAAGTATATTAGGTTTATGAAAAAAAAGATTATAAAGGTTACCTACAATCTATTATGAGTAGATACAGTAAAACCACATTTATTTTATGACTCTGTCATATCAAGAGTGACATATATGCTTCTTATTGGATAAAGCTTCAAATAGATGAAATATTTTTATTTATGGGGCATTTTACATAAGTTTATTTCCTTTCCATTAGCTACCAGCTCTTATGTAGAAGTTCTCTTAACTAATGTTGATTAAGTAACATCTACTATGGTCACCTCCTGAAAAAGAGACTCTGGAGAAACAAAGAAAATACGCAGTATTTCTACCTTTAGAGAAATTGTGTTTTGCTAACTTTATTTATATATTGCATTATTTGTATCTATTTAGAACCTACTTAGACTTTTCTTGTTATATTTAAAAGATTCTGTACACTAATATAAATGTTTAAATACTTAAGAATTATTTTATTTTATTTTGACAGAAGAGAATATTTATTAGACACTTCCTATGTGGTACACATTTTGCAAACCATCATATGCACTGTCTCATTTAATCCTTAAAATAATCAGCATTTCCATTAAATTATGTTTTATTTTTTTCCCAGTAAATTTGATCAGATAAGTTTAGTGAATTATTTAACATTTAGGCATTATATTTCATCTTACTTTTTCCAGAGATAGTGTAGCAGCAGGTGGGATTTTTGTGTTTTTTAATTTAGGTCACATTAGATTTTTTGAAAGTTAAGAATACCTATAAAAAAACAAAAGACATTATTCCCTATCTTTAGTGAATTTAAGTTAAGAAAGCAACTACCATTTCTGAAGACCCGAAGCCCTATACATTATAAAATTTAGTAATTTAACATACTGTAAATGAACTCTGGGATGGTGAAGAGTATAAACATTTATTTTAATAGATTCATGGATCTTTGAGTGGAGCAGAGGGAATAGATATTTTATCTGAACTCTTATCTTGGCTTTCATGCTTACCTAAATTATTAAACATACAATAAACCAGTGAAGCACTTAAAATTACAGAGGCATGCTAATCATGGGGAAAAATAGCTTTGAAGGCCAAGACAATAAACACAATATTTGAGAATTGCTTTTTAAAATTTTATGTCACATTTCTCATAACAAGTGTTGTAATAAAGATTTTATTGCTAAAACTTGATACAGAACTAGGTCATTCATAAATCTGTTGCAGTTATGTTTCAGGATAAAATAAAAATAAAGATCTGTTATTCTTTTAATACATACCCAAAGTATAAAATACTTCTGTTATAACTCTGTTTCTAATGGCACAATCTTTTATAAGTCTATAAACAGCTGTCTCAGTAGCATTCCAGATTTTTACCTGAAAGCTATATTTATTGAAGTTTCATACATTTTTCCGATAAAATCTCTTAGATAAGTAAAGTAGAATTTATTTGTATTTGCTCAGCATTTAAGTGTGATATGAAGTGCAATTAAAACCCCACTAGATAGTAAAACAGAAACACAGACCATCTCTCTTTTCCCCATAATCAGAATACCAGAATCAGAATCAGGTAGGACTGAACTGATGTTTTTGGATGAATAAATGAATGAATGAATGAATGAAAAAAGACCTGCATGTATTGTTTACAAATGAAAATAATTTATTCTAATGGTATGGTGGGACATGTATTTATTTTTTTCAATTAGAAAGCCAGTGTTCAACTAGCATATTCATAAAATTTAAAAGATAATACACTAAAACATCATTCACACTGGTCTGATTAACTCCAATTTGCAGTTGTCTGCTACAGTTTTTCTTGAATTAGATGTAGTAATACCTAAAGTGTAGCATGATGGCGCTTTCAAACGTTTTTCCAACCCAGATTTTTGACATCCATAAAAAAGTAGTTTCAGTATCCTGATGAGCAGGGTCAGTAACTTTCTCTTTATGAGTCACATTTTGCAGTCATAGTTTATTTTATAAAACATATTTCATCTTGTTAGATTTCTGATTTAAACCATGACATTGCCAGATTTTCAAGTTCCCAGTACCTATAATTGGAAGGCCATGGGAGGAAAATATTCTGTGGGGTCATCTATAAAAAAGGCAAGAGCCAACTTTGGGCTCTAGCTTAGATAAGAAACATGTTAGACCATGAAGGATTTTATGGACTGTAACTCTAAAGAAGATTCATAATACCAGAAAGAGATTTTTTTTTTAAAGTCAACATTTTAAATAGAAATAACCAGCAAATTTTCATCTGAAACACATCATAAGCAAAAGATACTGTGTTTTGTTTCGTTTTTGTTTTGTTTTGTGTTTTCCTGAGGAGAAGACACTGAGATAAGAATGTAAGTCTAAGTAATTTATGTGGGAGGCGACCCGTGACCCCAGGCATGAACAGCATAGGAGTGAGGAAGTAAGACAGGGAAGGGAAGGTATCCAAGGCGGTTACCAAGCGAGTTGTGATTTTGGACGACTGAACTCTGTCTGGATGAGGAATGCTGGGAGGTAGAATGCACCTTGGAGATTTATCCTATGGGAGGTAGAACGCACCTTGGAGATTTATTCTAAACAAGCCAAAATCTTTGGAGAATTTTGCACCCACTCCACGTGCGTCATTGGCTGAGGCTGCTTCCAGTGGCGTTAATGTTCTGGCAGGGCTGACTTTGCTTCGGCCACCAGAAAAGAAAAACAGCTGGGGGCAGCCTGGTAAGTGTTCTCAATCAGCTGTCTTTGTCTTGTAAAGGGGGTTTCTGAGGGGTTATGGGCAGGGCCCTGGCGATGTGCGGATACACACATCTTTAAACCCCTGGCTGGCTGGCTGGCTGGCTGGCTGCCTCCACCTGCCCCAAACACAGGGTCTAGAAAAAAAAAACATTCTGAGGATCTTTCTCATTTAAGTTAGTTCCCCATCATGTCTCTTGTTTGTCCTTTCTACCTTTTCTGGGGCATGCCTTCTATCTTTTAGCAGGTTCAGTTAAGGTGTATCTGGGTTTGAAATGTGCAGGCCTTATAATTTTTGAAGGAATCATTTAGATTACTTACTTTGATACCACAGAAGGATGTACCAGTTCACCATAATTATTTTCTGTAAGTTAGCTGAAACAAATCTGTTATACTTAGAATTTATAGGATTGGGTTTTCTTCCTCCTTTAGACATGAGAGCGGCCTCTTTTATTCAGAAAATGTTTCACTGAGTGTTGGATGGCCGAGAGGGGGGATATATGATTTAATTCCTGCTCTTACTGAGTCAAAGCTTCAGCTGAAGTGGGAAAAGGCATATTTATTTCAACTAAAATGCCACATTGTGTGGTAGGCCTGTCTGGGTAAAGAGAAGTGTGCTATGAAAATTCAGAAGTAATAATTTCTTACTACAAAACCGAGGCAAGCTTAACTGAGAAGATAATATTTGGTCTTAGTCTCAAAGAAGAGGTAGAAATGGAATACGTACTGGAGGAAAAGCTTTCTAAGTGGAGAGGAGAGAATAAACACAGTCATGGGTATGTGCTTAGGATGCTGTTAACAGTTAAACCTGTTAAGCTAACATCATTCTTTTGATTTCCTCCTTTCAAATTTGTCATAATAGAGGTCTGTTGTGGTTGCTACTGGTAGATTTGTTTAGGAGATTTTTTTCTTTTCCTTCTCAAGGGTTTCCTCATGAAAGTGATTTAGGGTGAACAAAAGGAAGTAAAGAAATAAAATAATGAATAAAACCTCTCCAGCAATGAATAGAGAGATTAAAATTACACAGACAGGTATCATGGCATACCCAAAGAATGCTACACTTGTCAGTAGACCTAAACTGTAGTCCTAACTCTGCCACTAATTAACTTAACCCTCTGGGTCTCAGCTTCCTCGTGTGGAAAATTAGAATGTCTGGCTGTATGTCATGGAAGTTTACTTAATCTCAAAATCTCTGACAGATTAGATGATACTGCCATATGTATAAAGAAAAAAATATTGGGATGATTTTATTTACTACAGATCATAATGTTTGATTCAAATGTTTATCTGAATGGCAAGAGCTAAGAAATACAAAATTGCCTCAAGACAGAAGATATAAAGACATTAACATACATTTAAGTAAATAAGCAATGAATATGAGACCTGGGAGAAATTGTGAATAATATTTATATGAATATTTCTTTTCTAGTCCACATGCTGTTCTTTTCCTACTAAAAATTGCTTTCTTTAATTTTGTATTTAATTCAACACTGTTGTTTTCTGTGTGGAAGGGAAAAATCTTCATATGCATACAAGATTTCTAATGTCATAATTTTAGTAGCGATATAAGGGAAGATAACATAAAGTTAAATCTTTTGTTATCAAATTTGCCTACACCCACTCAAACAAATTCTCTTCTCTAGTATTTGAATATACAGTATATACAATATTCATTTTAAAATATTGTATATGACATTATATGATGTATGTTTCATACAAATCAAATCAATATTAAAAATATACAACCAACACTTTACTGAGTAGACCTGAGTTAAAAATAATAATAATTTTGTTACAGATGAAGAAAACAGACCATGAGGATGTGAAAGTTATCACTTGAACATGTTTGACAAGAATTCCATGTTTGATCCTTTGTACCTTAAAGATATATAATATTGTTGCACTGCATTTAGAGTTAAGAAAATGCCAGTGGACCCTAGAATAAAATTTAGTAGGGAGACATGTAAGAAACATGGTCATTGACCTTCGAAGTCAGGTTTAGGGGATGGAGTGATGCAGTGAAGAGAAAGACCATAGGCTTAGGAGGAAAGAGTGTGAGTTCCAGCTTACACACTGTCATTACCCAACAGGGTGACCTTGCAAACAGAGCCTAACTGCTCTAATTCTCACTAGCCTCAACTGTGAAAGAAGAAATTTGGATGGCATCTAAGATTCCATTCTGCTTGCACAAGTTATGAGACTGTTTCAGACTGTTTAACTTTTCAAAGCTAAAACAGCTTTGAGGTTACCACCTTACCATCTGAGGTTACCATACACCAAGCTCAAAGTTGTTTTGTATGTGGAGAAGTATTCTTTAAAAACGGTGACAGTTTGAATCGTGTTTTCCATTGTGCAGAAATACATACACAGCCAGTTGTTTGCAGTGTCTGTGAAGATTTATACCTACTTAATACCACTCTCACACTCAGAATTCCCCTGCCTGTTTTTCACAGGCACCATTCCACAAAAGTCTCATAATTTTGTGGTTGGGTAAAGAAAAAAGCCAGCTGTCTTCCTGGCATGGCATAACTGTGGCATGTAATGCTTCTGGTTACATCAAGATTATAATATACCTGCAATGTCTTGGGCCAATCATTTACTGAGCTTTCCTCTTGAGCCAGAACTGTGCTCAGCTTTATGCAGCATCATCACATTTTTTTCCCCTTAGAACAATACTGCAAGTACACTATCATTAGCCCCATTTTATACACAAGAAGTGGAGGATGAGAGATGGGAAGTAAATTGCCTCTAGTCCCAGAAGCCAGTTATGTCTGTCTCCCAAAGCTCATGATCTGTTGAGGAAAGGGCTAAAAGATGACTCTGATTTTAAGCCTGAGTAATTAGCAAGATGATCATGTAATTAACAATTAGAGGGAGTGCCAGGTTTCAAATGGAATATTTTGATTTCTGTTAACCATGTTGAAATAGAGCTGCTGATGGCATGTTTAAGAGAACTCTTATAGTAAACTGGAAATAAAGAATTATGACTAGAGAAGCAATCAGCTACAGTTTTCAGCCAATCCTTATCTCCAGGATTAAATAAATCTATATATAATTGGTAAGATTTACTAATGACTCTGTCATAAGCATATACATACAGGCATGCGTATATACATATGTACACACATAAAATAAAGAACAATGAATTACAGCTCTCATCTTTGGTGAATGAATATTTACTGGTTCCCAAATTGAGTAAAACTCTAGTTTACCAAGAGGTCTGTTGCTCATTTTTAGAGGCTGAAAATCTTGATTATATCCACACGGTGGGATAAGTCCCATCACTCAAATCTGGATTCTCATTGTCTAAAGCTTATAAGAGACTGATATATAAGCTAACATAATAAATTACTGATATTAATTGACCACTGTCATGCATACCAGAATGCTCCTATCTGTATGAAAAAATACGTATCTTCCCTTTGGGCCAAATGACATGAAAAAACTTTTTTTTTTTAATCAGATAGTTGCTTGTTCAGCATGGTTTTGAAGCAAGGAGAGCTACCAGGTGATCCAAATATTTAATAAGTTCATTTTCATCTCTACAGCGCAGTAGTATCGTCACAGTGTCCTAAGTGCTTAAGTTCATTTGCTAGGACAGACATATTTCCCTTGAGAGTTTTGGGAGGAAAATTGTGAAAGTATTTCTCATGCACCCCCGCATTCAGATCTTGACTGTTTATTTTCAGGTTCCAGCAGTAAGGCTATGTTTCCTCATATTCCATTAACTGAATAGCTCACCTTTGTCTAAGAAATTTCTCCCATTTAACCAATAATCTAATTATAGGGGAACAATCTAGACCAGCCATATCAGGCAACTATAGGCTTCATCATAAAAAGCGAGTGGTAGTACAGCCAGAGACCTTCGCAGGCATCCACTCTGATTCTTGCTTTTCTTCCCCTGTGTCATGGAGACTGATGTGCCCAACACATTCCGGACTGTTATTTTCACCATTATTAGTAGTAATAGGTAGTTTCTTATTGTCAATTCTTATTCTTTCCTGCTGTTCATTCTACCTGTAACTGTATTTTGCAAATTTATGATCCAGCCAGTGTGTGTGAGCGCACGCGCGCACGCGAGAGAGATTTGATTCTGAGAAGATAACTTAATTTTCCCTATTTCCATGGCTGGAAGAGTACTGATAGTCACATCCTTCTCCAAACCAGAGACTGTTCAAGTACTGAGAAAAACTAGGTACTGATATCAAGTCCTAAATGCTTATAAAATAACTTGCTAACCTTTTGGAGTGTTAATTCATTCTTATTAAATGAAGAGCATGCTTACCTAAAACTTAAGAGAAAACTATCAGATTTGTTCCTACCTTGTTTCATATCTTGTTTGTGGAAAAACATTTTTAAAATGTGTTATCCATATACTATCATATCTGCAAGCACTGGAGAAATCATGGGATAAAAGGAAGAAAAATGAATTAAATACATCACAGTTGTTGTGTGTGAGGCGTCCCTGTAAGTAAAAGACAAATGTGAACACAGTGGAAGGCAGTACAGTGTGGACTCTAATTGTACATTTAAATGATGCCAGAAAAATGGTAGTTCTGGTGGATCAAAAAGGAGAGAGAGCACCCCAGCCCAGAATTACCAGAGAAGACCTCATCGATAAAGGGGAAATAATATTCTTCTTGCTGTTTGAATTCTGGTTAATCAAGCTTTTAAAAATTGTAAGACATAGTGTTTTAACACTTTTCTCTGTGTTTGATTGGGAGTATGTGTGTGTGAGTGTGTATTTAAAGATTTTTTAATAAGACCGTGGTGTTCGTCTGCATTTAACTTTGTATAAAGAAACAATGTTAAAATAGTTGCTGTATCTCAAATAAGAAATGCATTTCCTCATGATGTTTCATAATTTTTAGCATAGGATTAAAAAAAAATGAAATTGTACCTTTATCACTATACATTATTCTTAAATAATTATCAGTGTTGAAAAATAAATTTTAAAGGAATACAATCAAATTTAACTATAAAATACTAATTTCAATACATGAAATAAGAATGCAGCCACATAGATGGGCATAATTTTCTTTGTAGCTAAGTAGGAGTATTCTTTCCAATCTGTTATTCGTTTCTTGTCTCCCATCCCTTCAACTTAATGAACTATAAGAAGTATCAAGAAGAGAATGTATAGGTAGTTTTAGGGGGCTCCATGGATTTTAGTAATAAACAACTTTCTATGTAAAATTATCACACAGGTGGGGAAAAAAGAATTCATTTTTATTCATTATTGCATCCTTTATTAAATATTTTACTGTGCATGTTGTAGCAATAAGCGTAAACTTTACATGTTTGCAATTGTTAAAATGTTTCATTAGGACGTATATTTGGCATGCTGCCTCCCTTTAACTTTATTGATGGAGACTGTTGCTTAAAAGAACATTCTATTTCTCTATGAGTAGTTTCTAGTCATTTCCTAAGTAGCAATGGAGGGACATTGCCCCCAGCAGGGAAAAGGGAGAATAGAAATAGAGCTCTGTTCTAGCACTTCATCTAAAAGTTAATGAATATGAGTGTGAGAAACTGTACACATTGACAAGAAGTAATCTTAAAAATGTTTAATATCACTAGCTATTGAGTGAGTGCTATTTTTAATAAACTTCTGCATTTTTAAGGAAAACTTAAAATCATTTTATATAGACAATATTGAAAATTAAAGTTGATTTCAAGTAGCTCATAGTTAAAAATTATGCACAAAATATCATCAATGTTTTATAGTAATTAAAAATAACAAAACTTTTCCAGTTCTGTTACATATCAGAACTAGATATAAACTCGTAGCCCATAAAACAAATTAATTTTTGGCCTCTAAAACTTATGAAATCAGAAGTAAATGTGCTTCTTTGAACGTGTTTGGAGCTATCTCACTTCTAAAATAGTGATTGCTTTCATTTAAATTTGTGCTATTATTTTTCCATAAATATATATATATAAAGAAATTATATTGCAAACATAGGAAGAAGTGGTATTTAATGTTTCCTTCTCTGTGACATTTTTCTGAAACATTGTGCCACAGTTACAATGGGCAATTCAAAATTTATGATGCATTGCATAATTTATTGCCACATTTCAGGCTGGCATTTTTTTTTTTTAACTTACAGACAAGATGAACATTTTAAGGCATTTTCAGATACAGGATTTTAAAGTTATTCTTTCTCTATCTCTCTGGCCTGATTCCTCATCACCCCTCATCTTCCTGTCTAAAATTGAGAACTTTAGAACATCTCAGTGTCTGTGACGAGATTGAATTTATGTATGGTTGACATTTAAAATAAAATGTTATTGCAGAAAATGTCAGAAAGTGTAGAAGTTAAGTCATCTGTTAGAGGACTTAATATACTTTATAACCTTGTAATTTTATCAGATTTAAAAGATTTATTCTGTCACAAATAAATGATGTTATCCATAAACTTGAACTTTCTCTTGGAGTAAATAATAGTCATTGAGGCAAAAAAATTGAAAGGTAAGGAATTTAAATAGTCTGTGTAAATACTCCAGGGTAGATAATAGGTATATTACTTTTGTTTGAACATTTTTGAAAGCTCCAATATAGGGCAATATTGATTTACATTTAGAATAATCAGATCATCTGCATATCTTCTAAACATAAGATATCTTTGATGCATTGAAGAATATGTGCTTTTACTGGAAAGCCATTTATATTTTCACACGGTTGAGTTTCTGCAGCGAAAAGGGAAACTTTTATATTTATTTATTCATTCATTCATTCATTCATTTTTTAAAATTGAAGTATAGTTGATATACAATGTTGTACCAGTCTCTGCTGTACAACAGAATGACTCAGTTTTACACATATATACATTCTTTTTTAAAATACTCTTTTCCATTACGGTTTATCCCAGGAGAAAAGGGGCACTTTTAACTTGCTGTACTAACGTTCAGCGTGGAGGCAGTGTCTCCTCCCGTCGCCCCGTCAGTCCTTGGCTCCATGGAGGATATCAGCCAAGAAAACACATCCTGATTCTCAAATTACTTACTTAAACATCTAATTTTAAACACACACACAAAACAAGTTTTTCAAGAGTCACAGCAAATCAGAAGTAAAGTACTGCAGTACCAATGCCTAAATACCAAAAAAAATAATAATAATACCTGACACACAGATAGGATTTATGTTTATAAGCATTGCCAACAATAACTCAATTTTGTCTTTATGACACTGTAAATGTCATAAAAGAGTTTGCATATTTCATTTACTTATTGACTCTCTTGAATCTTTTCCCTAATGCTGCTTGGATTCCCCTGCACCGCAAAGTGGGATTTGGGGTACTTTGGTCCTACGGACCTAGGAGCTTTGAGATTGGGAGCAAATTATTTCTCTCAGTGTCTTCCTTTCCTCAGATGTTGCACTAGAGCTACTAAAGTTTATTCTAAGTGATGAGGAATGTTACGATTCTCTAATGAACCGAAAGAGTGTTGGCATCCTCCCAGCTGGAAAGGGAAGAATTGATTTTAAACCACGGCAGGCCAACAAACAAAAGTCCTTATTACTATGTTTTTGAAAGCATAGAAAAGGTTTCCTCAGGCCCAGCCCCATTGCTTGGTCGGGATCGTGCAGCGGCTTCATTCCCAGTGCTGGGTTTAGGCCTTTATTAGTCTCTGGTTCACAGTGTGGAAACTTCTACTTGTGAGTAAACCTTGGTTTCCTGTGGATGCGTGAGTCTGGGAGGAGTGTGACTTCTCTAGAGTGTTGAGGAGGAAGGAACAAGGACAGACAGTTTAAGAAAAACTGATTTGGGCCTCCCTGGTGGCGCAGTGGTTGAGAGTCCGCCTGCCGATGCAGGGGACACGGGTTCGTGCCCCGATCTGGGAGGATCCCATATGCCGCGGAGCGGCTGGGCCCGTGAGCCGTGGCCGCTGGGCCTGCGCGTCCGGAGCCTGTGCTCCGCAACGGGAGAGGCCACAACAGTGAGAGGCCCGCATACCGCAAAAAAAAAAAGAAAAAAAAAAAAAAAAAAAAAAAGAAAAACTGATTTAACATGAAATGATCCAAGGTGTAGAAAGGAAGCGAGCAGAAAACAGCTCCGGGGAAAGCATCACCACTGGGAACAGAGTGTCTCAGGCTTTCTCTCCCTCCAGCCAGGTCCAGTCATTAGCCAAAGAAGATATTCGTCCATGTTCCCTCCCCTTATTTCTCTTTTTTTGGCACTGTCCCCATTACCCCCAACTCAAAGGCTTTTGTGGCTCTTTCCAAGGTAAAATTTGCATAATATTTTAAAAATAATAATTATAAATTTGGCCGCCATTAAACACTTTATTCTTAACCCAAAGTGTTACACCTTATAGGGCACCAACTTTGACCAAGTGTTAAGAGAAAAAGAAGAGTGAAAATAAGTTTTGCGGGGTCATCATTCAACAATAGAGTACACTTAATTAAAGGAGAAATCTCCCTTGGCAGTGATACATTTGTGGGGAAGAGAACTTTGCCCCCTCATGAATGAAAAATGCTTGAATTAGGACACTTCAGCAACAGCCTCTGAAATTTTAAAGTGGCCAAATAAATTTCTAATTATAGAAAGATTCTCATTAAATAGTGAGCATGTATAATTACAGAAAGGTTTTCACTTAATTAGAATCTCATCAGAGCTTCCATCTGCATTGAGATTTTGATAATAGAGGTCAAGACCTTTTGGGCTTGTTGGGGAAAAGTAGGTCAAAATATGAGGGAGTTATAGATCCATCAAGAAGTTTCTGGCATAAATAATTTTTATTGAGTTCTGGAAAAATGAGACAGAGAATAAATGGTCATGAAATGTAAAGAGTGGGTGTCAGCATGATTCATGTGGAAGATATCTGCCAAGCAATTATGCTCTTAGAATGACAAATTAAATATGACTGAGCGTACACAGAATTGAATCATGTATATTTCGGGGTGAGAGAAACTGTAGTACTGAAAGAAGACAAAAATGGTTGGACTCTGTAGCAACAAGTAACAAGCAATCTTGCTACTTAATGCAAGATTCCATGTATGGAATCGTAGTTATCCTGCTGATAGACTGTAGACAGAAATTCCCCAGGGAATCTTAAAACAATTGAATTTGAGAAGAAAGCTTAAACTGAACACTGTAAGTTTATATTGTATGTTTACTATAGTAGTTCATGGAGTTCTACTTATTATATCATGAACACTAGGTGGATAGACAGCCTTACGCGATACTCCCTTGTTTTTGCACGTACTAGCAGATTTACCATTCTGAATATTACCCTCTTTACTTTGATAGTGGTTTAGATGAATGATTGTTATTTGGATGGTTTTGTTTAAGGCACTGTTTCTACAAAGGTCAACACTTAAATGTTGATGCTTCCAGAGGAAGAAACCCGGGTTGAGTACCAGGCATTTTTTCCGGGCAATAGGACTATAATGATGCATTAACTATAGGTCTTACCCTGAGGAGCTCAAGGACATATGTCCAGGTAATTTTAATACAATGTTATAAGCCATGTAGAAGAGAATGTGATGGTAAGATCGTATATGGAAGCGTAGACTAGGAATGGACAGAGGCTTCTCTGTGCCAACTATACAAATGGAAACTTTATTCGTTCGTTCAAAAAATGTTTGTCGAGACCCTACTAGTTACCGAGCCCAAAGACCCTCTGCCATCAATTGGTGGTAGACACCCCTTCTCTTCATATCCAGAGTCTGAGTTAATGTGAAGTAGCAGAGACCTCATTTGATGGCCCAATATGATGAAGTCATCCAGTAGGACTAAGGGGAAAGACTTAAAATTATACGCTGTACGTGTTACATGCTGTTGACTCATGACGATAAAATTCTGCTCCCCGTGAGTGGTGAAGAACTCTGCAAAAAGGCGTTGAGTCATTTATTTTTCTTTGTAAAATATGCTGGTAAAATTGTATTAATTCAAATTGATACTTGTGCAGTAAGCAGCTTGTTCAAGGCATTGCACTGATCTCTGAAGGAAAGCAGAACTGGAGGATGTAGTTCTTGTCCGCAAGGAATTTAAGATTGAATGGGGAAAATAAACATACAAACAATGAATCTTAACACAAAACAAAATGTAGTAAGTGCTAGATCAAGGTACAAGTAATTGGCTCTAGTAGAAAAAAAAAATGCTTCCTGTTTTTCTTCATCTCCCTGGCCACTAACTTAGTTTAGGTGCCTTTCTCTCTAGGCAGTGTTCATGCAGCAGACTTCCAACTGGCCTCTCTTTCTCATTTGTCGCATTTTAATTATCTTCCAGTATAATTCACTCATTCCATTCCTTCATCTTCAGCCTCTATGTGTCCCTAGGTCTGAAGTGGGTCTCTTGTAGACGGCATATATATGGGTCTTGTTTCTGTATCTATTCAGCCAGTCTGTGTCTTTTGGTTGGAGCATTTAATCCATTTACATTTAAGGTAGTTATCAATATGCATGTTCCTATTACCATTTTCTTAGTTGTTTTGGGTTTATTATTGTAGGTCTTTTCCTCACTGTGTTTCTTGCCTAGAGAAGTTCCTTTAGCATTTGTTGTACAGCTGGTTTGGTGGTGCTGAATTCTCTAAGGTTTTGCTTGTCTGTAAAGGTTTTAATTTCTCCGTTGAATCTGAATGAGATCCTTGCTGGGTAGAGTAATCTTGGTTGTAGGTTTTTCCCTTTCATCACTTTAAATATGTCCTGCCACTCCCTTCTGGCTTGCTGAGTTTCGCTGAAAGATCAGCTGTTAACCTTATGGGGATTCCCGTGTGTGTTGTTTTTTGTTTTTCCCTTGCTGCTTTTAATATTTTTATTTTGTATTTAATTTTTGATAGTTTGATTAATATGTGTCTTGGTGTGTTTCTCCTTGGATTTATCCTGTGTAGGACTCTGCGCTTCCTGGACTTGATTGACTATTTGCTTTCCCATATTCGGGAAGTTTTCAACTATAATCTCTTAAAATATTTTCTCAGTCCCTTTCTTTTTCTCTTCTTCTTCTGGGGCCCCTATAATTCAAATGTTGTTGCGTTTAATGTTGTCCCAGAGGTCTCTGAGACTGTCCTCAATTCTTTTCATTCTTTTTTCTCTATTCTGCTCTGAAGTAGTTATTTCCACTATTTTATCTTCCAGGTCACTTATCCGTTCTTCTGCCTCAGTTATTCTGCTATTGAGTCCTTCTAGAGAATTTTTAATTTCATTTCTTGTGTTGTTCATCATTGTTTGTTTGCTCTTTAGTTCTTCTAGGTCCTTGTTAAATGTTTCTTGTATTTTCTCCATTCTATTTCCAAGATTTTGGATCATCTTTACTATCATTACTCTGAATTCTTTTTTGGGTAGACTGCCTATTTCCTCTTCATTTGTTTGGTCTGGTGGGTTTTTACCTTGCTCCTTCATCTGCTGTGTGTTTTTCTGTCTTCTCATTTTGCTTAACTTTCTGTGTTTGTGGTCTCGTTTCTTCAGGCTGCAGGTTCGTAGTTCCCATTGTTTTTGCTGTCTGTCCACGGTGGCTAAAGTTGGTTCAGTGGATTGTGTAGGCTTCCTGGGGGAGGGGACTGGTGCCTGTGTTCTGGTGGATGAGGCTGGATCTTGTCTTTCTGGCGGGCAGGACTGTGTCCAGTGGTGTGTTTTGGGGTGTCTGTGGCCTTATTATGATTTTAGGCAGCCTCTCTGCTAATGGGTGGAGCTCTGTTCCTGTCTTGCTAGTGGTTTGGCGTATTGTGTCCAGCACTGGAGCTTGCTGGTCATTGAGTGGAACTGGGTCTTGGCGTTGAGGTGGAGATGTCTGGGACATTTTCGCCATTTGATATTTTGTTGAGCTGGGAGGTCTCTGGTGGACCAGTATCCTGAAGTTGGCTCTCCCACCTCAGAGGCACAGGCCTGACACCTGGCAGGAGCACCAAGACCCTGTCAGCCACACGACTCAGAAGAAAAGGGAGAAAAAAAGAAAGAATGAATGAAAAAAAAAATAACATAATTAAAATAAAAATTAAAAAAATATTAAAAATTAAAAAGTTAAAGAGTAATAAAAAAATAAAGAAAAAGAGAGCAACCAAACCAAAAAACAAATCCACCAATGATAACAAGCACTAAAAACTATACTACAAAATAGAAAAAAAAAAAAACTGACAGAACTCTAGGACAAATAATTAAAGCAAAGCTATACAGACAAAATCTCACAAAGAAGCATACACGTATACACTCGCAAAAAGAGAAAAAGGAAAAAATATATATATCCAGGTACGTGGGGAATTTCTTGCCTTTTGGGAAGTCTGAGGTCTTCTGCCAGTGTTCGGTAGGTGTTCTGTAGGACTTGTTCCACATGTAGATGTATTTCTGATGTATCTGTGGGGAGGAAGGTGATCTCCAGGTCTTACTCCTCCACCATCTTGAAGGTCTCTTAATTCACTCTTAAGGTGACCACAGAATTTACTGTCCAAGACAGGACGTTTTTGAGAATGAAGGGGGGCAACTCATAATTACACCAAAACCACAAACACGTAGCAAGACTCTACCAGGCAGGTCAGTGCGAACGATTGTCCTATTCATCCTACATCCTGATGCCAAGTGAACATTTAAACCACAGCCTGGTTAGGTTGCACTCTTACTTAAAATCACCCAGTGGTTTTCCATTCTGCATCCCTTCATGAGACATGAAGGGCAGAGAGGTGTCTTCATGACCTGATGTCGACTTCCTGCTTCAGTAGAATCTCTCCTTATCAGTTGTCACCTCCTCCCTCGTCACCTCACGCACCTCCTGTTTCCTTCTGATTTTCTCACTTGTAATTCTATATTGGGAAGCTCTTTTCAGAGGTTAGTAAATTGTTAATGTACTTACTTGTAATTCCCCCTAGACTGTAAGGTCTTTTAGGGCAGAGATATATTCTAGAATTTTTTTTTAATCCTTAGTAATGAACAAAGCATCCAACACATTAATAAGTATTTAATTAATATTTGTGGACAGAAGAAACAAGTGAATGAATACGTGTTGTATGACATAGGTTGAAAGAAAAAGCTGGTACTCAAGGTCTCATTGAGATGGTGGTATTTGATCTGAGCTTAAAGGAAGAAAGATCTTTTATGGGAAAAAATGAGTAAAAGAACTTTTCAGGAAACAGAGTGAAAGCATGAGCTATAAGAATGATTTATTTTCTGACAAAGATTTTCAAATTGAAGAAAGTTTTGAATACATTTTACAAATGTATAGGTAGGAATAGAGTTTTTCAGTAAGAGGTTCTGGAAAGTGATAGGGGTCTCTGAATGCGGTAGAAGTTACCTTTGCCTCCATTAGAATACTTACATAGGTACAGTTGGAGAAATGGTCCAAGGGCATCTAGGATTTCATAAGGACTTTCTTTTGATCCTGAAGGGTAACAGTTGTAAGCCTGTGCACAAGGCATCGTGAATAGCTAAAGCGGGCTATTGGTGTCCCCAAAGGCTGAGACTCGCCCCCCTCCCCGCAAGGAGCATTATCTCCGAGAGTGTATCCAGAAGGAACTTCTCACTTTCCTCTGCCCATCTCATCCTTTTGTGGTATTACTCAGGACTTTCTTAAGAGGAAAGTTCAGAAAATCTGCTTGAAACTTGCTTAAACCAAAAGGAATGTATGCCCATGTAACTGAAAAGAAACTTCTTTGTTGGAATTAGAGATTTAAACAAATATCAGAAGCCCCAGTTTCCCTCCATTTCTTGGTTCTTCTCTCTTCCATGTTGGCCCCACTCTCAGGGTGTGCTTCCCTACGTTGCAGCCTTTAGCATCTACAGACCTTCATCCTCCCAGGTTCAAGTCTAGTCGAGTAGTAACTCTTTCCCAAGGGTTTCAACCAAAGACTTGAACGTAACTCACGTTGGCCTAAATTGGGTCACACACATTTCTCAAGCAATAGCTGTAGCCAGATTCACGCAATTCTCAGTTGGCAACAGGAGCAGGAAAAAGCATATGCTCCGTCCTAAGGACCTGTTCTGAGACTATGGAAGAGAGAGTGGTTCTGAGGGTACTGGTGGCAGAAGGAGAGCTGAGCTTCAAAAGCTATAAGAACCCATAATAACTTGTCACCTTTCCTTCTCCTTGGCCCAGAGATAAACCAAAGTTCTCCTGTTTAGATGTTTTAGTATCTCACTAACTCTTGCCTTCCCAGAGCAGTGAGACATAATGAAAAACTATGTTCATTCTTCTCTGTCCACTTCTGTGACCCAGTGGCAGCTTATCACTAGAGAAGAAATCATTTTTAATTCAATTTCCAATTTGATTATTAATCAGTGATAAAAACCTAAACCAAGGAAGGTCTGTGAATAACCACACGTAAGGGTGATGCTAACTGGAGCTTCATAAATGAGTTTACCTTCCCCTGAGTTTCTCTTTGACCATTTTACCAGGGCTTTCTAAGCTATATCACGATTATATACTGATTCCTCTAAAATCTACCTGTATGTCAAAACCTTTGGAATTACCATTTTGTAGATCAAATGGTCAAATATCAGCAAAGTCATAGAATTCAGCATAATATATTATCTGACTCCAAACTCTCAACTGAAGTCTGATAACCCCATAAGTGTTTCATGTTATAAATGTTGAAAATTAGATACTTTCTTCTCAACAAATTCTGCCTACTTTTGTTGATATGTAGGAGGATGACATCCAAGTTTTTTGGCCATACAAGCAATTCTAGAGACAATGCCTCACCACCTTTTTTTTTTTTCCCTAACCTTTACATGTGTCACATTATTTGATGGTACTATGATGGAAAAAATAGGAATTCTACAAAAACTGGTGTTGACATCTGCTGTTGCCCTGTCTTCAAAACAACTGATTTAGTTTTGGAGTAATAAATGTGTTGATTTAATATAAAACAAAACATTGAGATAGTTTGACAAATTATATTTAAACATACTGTGTCAAAAACAGATATTTTTAAAAATGAAAATATTCAGAATCTGCCCTTGTGTGTGTGATAAAATCAAGACTGTGTGTAGGCACAGACATGGCTACATACAAAAATAAACTTACACCTTTCATGCATATAGTATTCCTATATGACTTCATACAGTTGTTTGGATCTGTGTTGATACTTCAAGACAAGTGGAATAAACCCTTTTAAAATTGTCTCTGTGGCATCAATAATTACTTCAGTGTATAAAAATGTGGCCCACATTTGTTTATTATTATATAGCTCTTAGTGACAATTAAGTGCATGAAGAGGAGGACAAAGCCAGTTCTATTTTCAAAATCCGAGTGTTCCCTAGAGAAGTGAGATCTAAAGTGTGGTTTCATGATTATAGAAGGAACACGTATGCAAGAAATAAACCGTGTACTGTGTGTGGTACAAAGATTCTTTTCAAACAAAATTACTTCTTTTCCTCAAAGCCCAGCAGTGTAGTTTTGATAACTTTTGGTTGCCAGTTTAAATATCCTGAGCACATTTACCCAGAAAAAAAGATTCATTTTTGCAATATCTTAGAGGTTCGTTAAATTACAAAAACTAATTACTTCAGAAACAAATATACAAGAGTAAACCTGGAAAAGATCTCAGGAAATTAGCTGTTTTTTATACTCATAGTAGAGAGGTCTAAGCTAAAATAGGATAGACAGTCATTGTTGACTTATTTGAAAATCACTCAAGGTTAAGAATCCAGAACTCTTTTTGCTAACTTGGGTGCTTTCTCACCATGCTGTGTGAGGAGGATGGCGCTGGGGCTGGGCAGGCTGAGCTTGAAGGTCCTCTGCAGTGCTGTCTAGTTACGTAATCATGGGCAAGTCACCCCGTTTGTAAAATGGAGATGTAATTCCTCTCACAGGGTTGTAGTGTGCACTCAATTATTATAGCCACACACTAGACACTCAGTAATGCAGCCAAATTTAGTCTTTAGGAAAATGTTTTTGCAGGTTTTATGATGGTCAGTTATAAAAACTCCTATAGAAAATTGACTAGTTTCCTTTTAAATTTTTCATTTAATAAAACTTTTCTGTGGAAATATTTTCATTCCATTCTTCACCTTTTTTTTTTCTTCAATGTTAAGAGCCATTCTGTGCTCAATGTAGTTTAATTATTACTTGTTTTTTTCTATTGGTCAAATGTGATAGCTTAGTATCAGTTAATTTTTCATTCATTCATTCATCCAGTTAGTCCACTCTAGACCCTCTGCTCTTGATTTATATTGATGCATAATAATTATTCTTGTATCTCTTTAGTTAAACTGTCCCAAATACACTTGTATTTAATTTATATTCAGTTTATATTTATATTCGTTTAGAATAACAATTTACCAGATTATCCAAAGCATTATACAGTATGTGTTTAGATTTTCTAGGTTCTAGAAACTCTGATGAATTTGGACTCATCTGCAAATTATGTTTATGTTCATATTTAGTTGGGTTTCTCTAGAGAAACAGGCCAACAAGGGGGGTGTGGGTGTGGGTGTGTATGCGTATGTCTGTGCAGAAAGAGAGAGAAACAGAGACAAAGATACAGATTTATTTTAAGGGATTGGCTCCCACAGTTGTAGAAGCTTGGTAAATCCAAAATCTGCAGGCTACACTGGCAAGCTAGTGACCTAGAGAAGAGCTGCACTTCAAGCCTGAAGGCCATCTGCTGACAGAATTCCTTCCTGCCCAAGGAAGTCAGCCTTTGTTCTACTAAGGTTTTCAACTGATTGGATGAGGCCCATCCATATTATGAAGGATAATCTTCTTTACTCAGAGTCCTCTGATTTAAATGCTTATCTCATCCAAAAAACACTTTCATAGAAATATCCAGAATAATATTGGCCCAAATATCTGGGCACAGTTGCACAGCCAAGTTGACCCATAAAATTAACCATCCCCATAGCCTTCAATAAAAGTAATAAATAATTATTTTACTAATTATGGAAAAGTCCTTCCTGTGTTTACTTACAAAGATAGAGGAACTAGTTGTATATTATTAAATAATGCTTTATAGAAGTAAAAATCATTTCTATTTAATACATTCTTGTATCAGAAAAAATTTCATTTATGACCAATTTTAACTTCAAGTACTCTAGATGTAGATTGATACTAGCATGCTTGAGTTGAGTCAAATACTGTTTTATTTTATTCTTCAACATTTCCTCAGCGTAACAGCAGCTTAATTCTGTCTCTTGTCGACTCATTTATTCTCTTGTGGAAATAATTTTTAATGTTTAGAAATTATATTGTGAATAAAAATACAAAAAGGTATGCTTGTAACTATTGAGTATACTAATAATTATTGAACACAATAAAACTGATTTTGACATTTGATAGTCTAACACAGATTTCTATATATTGGTGTGAAAAATAAAAAAATTTACTGTGGGCATCAGGTAGACCTGGGTTGAAGTCCAGATTTCATTATTTGTTACTTATGGATTTTAAAGTGGCACTTTAAAGAGACAACATCAGTTGTTTGCAGAGGTCTTCTCTCTTTGGTCATGGACATTTTTGGATAACACATATTTCTAAGGAAAGGTTGGCCAAGTCTCTGGCTAACGTATCTATTAAATCATGTGGGTCACTACTCACCTGGCAGCAAAAAGAAGTGTAATCCAGGTATTTGTATTCAGTGTAATCTTAAGTTCTTGTATATTATCTGTGAGTTAGGAGAAATATTTTTAAGAGGTTTTTCTTAAAGGACATGTAGTCCGTATCTATAATATATTATAGAAAACTACTTCTTAACTTAGGGAGCTGAGTAACAGAACTCATTTGATTTCATCCTCCCATTTGATTACAGTCACTTGGTATCGTCCAGTATTTTTTAAGGAGTAATAGGAAAAACATGTAATCAGTACAAACTCTAACCTAAGAAAGATGTCAGGGTTTTAATCAACCACTGCCGCCTTTCCTTTGATCAGTGGGAGAGATTTTAGTGAAGTCTTAGGACCAGAAATACTTTTGGTGCTTATCTGGAATAATTGTTGATTTTATTATAGGAAATTTTTCAAACATTTGACTTTCTGCATTTACCTCTTTGTATTGACTATTTTAAAGCCCAAAGCCAAATGTAGGTTCCATATATACTAATACCACTAATAATATTAATAAGTAAAATATCCATCAATATGATCAATACATATTAAACATCTATCAAATACTAGTCATCGTACAAGACTTAGGACATAATTTTATTTAATTCTTCATAAAACCCTCAAAAAATAGTGCAGGTTGTGATGAAATTACATTTAGTGCTATTTCTGCCTCCTTGGTGAATCCAGGTTTTTCTTTATGCTATTATTAATTAATACTCTGGTTAGAGTTTACGTAACTCTGTGCTGGTTAAATTCTTTCGTGAACTCAGCTCCCACTAAAATGCACATTTAAATGAGGACTAGTATTTTGTCTGTTTTGTTTACTGTTGTATCCTCACTATTTAACCTGGGTGCTTAAAAAATACTTACTGAATGACTGAGTGTAAAAATGTGGTATAGATGAATATATATATATTTACCTCCATACACACCTAAGTGAAAGTCAGAGACTGAATTCTGTAATTTTCATATATGGATATTAAGATAATAGACCTATCAAGCTGTGTTCCAAGATTTAGATATATAGTTAAAGGGTGACATATAACAGATGCTCAATAAAGTATAATTATTATATTCTGACAATAATTTAGACTGGATATCTTAGATAAAAAACTTTACCTTCAGTAAAAAAAAAAAATTTTGTTCTGCAATGTATCACTAAATGGAAAACAAACATATAGGGCAGAAAGGGAAACATTTCTCTATTAAATTACAGAATCATAAGTAGCAATATCAGGAATGCAAGAAAGTAAAACAGTAATCTGGAAGTAGCAAACACAGAAAGAGATATAATAGGATAAGGAGAACATAATTGATGTCTTCCTAAAATTTCTCAAATGTACAATTAATGAAAAAATAGTGAAGAATAGATTTTCTTGACTTTTCAAATAGAGTGTGTGTCATGATAAGATTTTATTATTGTCACTATCAGGATAAAAGTTTAAGTTATTTTAACACCACAGAATAATAGCTAAGTTGTATCAAGCAGTTTACAGCTTACAAGACACTCAGTTGTTGCAAAATGTTTTCACAGTGATTAGCTACATTTTGCAGTTAGACCAAAACTTGTGAATTTGCTGATGTTTGACTTTTTTTGACTGAGAAACCAAAAATACGTAAAAAATAATTTTATGTAATTCTAAAAGTTTTCAAAGCTTTTAGAAAATCCATAACTTTCATCGCACTTTATTTTTAATGTCAGCTACAAAAATCTTGGATCCAAGGCTGTCTTGTTTGTCACTGTGTCTTCAGCACATAATACATATTATATATTTGCTAAATATTTATTGAGAAAAATCTTACTTGAATTTTGCAGTAACCGTGGGTGAAGTAATGCAGATACTTTCTATCTTCATTGCTTAGTTTGCTTAATAGGCTATTCTACCCACAACTCTTTGTTCTCATTTTCACTGGTTCTAGACTTCAGCATGGTTCTTCCATTAATGACTCATATACAACTGGAAACCCATTAATACTGCTTTGTTGGAAAAAAGCAAGTGAAACTGACTGTTAATAAAACAGAACTCAAGCATCTTCCTATTATTTTTTTCTTTCTCTACAAGTTATGTCTTCAAGATCATACCTGCACGGCAGGGGTTACTGTGCCTCTTATGAAGAATGTGTCTCAAAAACATATTACACTGGATTAAATGTGATCTTAGTCACCCAGGCATAAGACAAACACCCCTTCTCTCAGGCCGCCTGGCAAGTTAGAAGTCTTTTTAAGCAGATCACTGGCCTAGCACCAGATAGATTCAGCAAGAGGAAAATAAATCACTCAGATTGAAAGTAATTTTTCAAAAAGAAATGGAATTAAGATAGCGGAATTCAACCAGACTTATAAAAACAAGATTTTATAACAGACACTACGTTTGAGGGATGGGAGTTGATCTCACATTAATGTGGATTTGGTTTAATCGGTGGCCAACAGAACGGAGATTATTTAGTGAACAGTGCCCTCTGTGTGTGCAGTCTGTGATGTGACCGCATCAGGTCTCTCAGAAAACAGAGATCCGGGCTAAGGGAAATTCAAACAAATCAGTTTATATTTGCTACGCTTTTTTTATGGAGGAAAAATAAATCTACCAATAAAAGACACACTGTAATTAGTCTCTCTAATGGAAAAGTAAGGTCTGATTAAGAATCTTCTGCTAATGCACTCTAGAATTAGTTATAACCAAATTACTGAAAATGTTCAAAAAGCTCTTCTATTATTACTTGACTTGCTTTGTCTCATTTGTCATAGGGCTTCTGCAACCTTTCCTGCTGAGCGAATGTCCTTTTTGCTGCCTTACATTTTTCTGTGGGCCTGAATTCCTCAGCGCTTGTGCTGGATCACCCAGCAGGCACAATTAAGGGAGTGTATTAGTTCTTCGGCAGATAATAGAAGCTTTTAAAGAGCTTTCTAGAAGAGTCTGTGTGGCATAGTTCTATATTTTCAAGTCAGTTGGACTCACCGTTTCATAACCTGAACAGCTTGAATAATTTGCAATCACAGAAATATATATTAACAAAATTGAAAGAAGGAAGGAAGGAAAAAGATGTTAGTGGAGTAATATATGTTTATTCAGCTCCTCCTACACAATTATTCATTCTGTATTTCTGAAAGAAACAAGACAATTAGCCAAACACCAGTAGTACATGCTTATTTACATAATGTGAATGTGGATCAGCTAACAGTGGTTCTCTTCGTATGCACAGCTTCCTTTGATCACTTTAACTGGTGAATGACATTGGTAGATGATGGGATGAAGAAAGTATCAAAGCCATATAGCAATGCTGGGAAGACAAAAAAAAGAAAATTGCCGATTCTTTTTCCTACATGTTGGCAGACACCATTTAATTGCACTGATGAGTGTAGTTTGACTAAATGGCTTTTAAATGCATAAAACAATAGTAAATCTTCATTTATCTAACACCTAGGTGCTTGGCAGGGAAATATTTGAATTACCAAAATATAGGATATCACAGATAACATGATAAGAGATCTCTTTATATGTTTTATTTATTTATTTATTTATTTTTTCTTCATGACTGTTCCACCACAGAGTGACTGCATTGTAATCTTGGGATGGGATGGGGGAGATTTGCATTTTAGCAAGAAACATCGATGAGGGTTCTTTCTTATAATGAAATTTGGAACAGGGAACTGTGGTCTGTATCTTATCTAGTTATTTGTTTAAATGGAGTTGCAAGTGTGGACATGCCTTAACATGCCAAGGGATTTGGAATTTCTGTGTTCCCAACACAAATCTACTTGACAAAATGAGGAGATATTCAAATGAATCAGTGAAATTTTTTGTAGTCCCAATTTACTTTTTTACTTTTATTTTATTTTACTTTTTCAGTATATATTCTTTGAGTTCCAATTACTGTGCAAAGCCCTGGAGATACGTAGACAAATGCCACTTGGTCCTTGCCAATAGGGAACCTGGAGTCTAGTGTCAGAGGCAAGGGAGTAACCAGAACACAATAATTTTGTGGTCTGGCTGTAACCACCACAGACTACTGTGGGAGAACACCTGACAGGTCTTCCAGAAATGCAGTGCTGCCGAATTGTAGGGTGCATTCAAGGGAAGGAGGACAGGGTGGGATAAAGCTGTGTCCAGCAGTGCAGGTAAAGAGCAAGGTAAGGAAGAGCCTGGCATTTCATGCTAATGATTGTAGATTCTATCCAACGGGTAATCGGGCAACCCCCAGAACTTTTTTTTTTTTTTTTTTCTGGTATGCGGGCCTCTCACTGTCGTGGCCTCTCCCGTCGCGGAGCACAGGCTCCAGACGCGCAGGCTCAGCGGCCATGGCTCACAGGCCCAGCCGCTCCGTGGCATGTGGGATCCTCCCGGACCGGGGCACGAACCCGCATCCCCTGCATCGGCAGGCGGACTCTCAACCACTGCGCCACCAGGGAAGCCCCCCCCCCCCCGAACTTTTTAAAGAGAAGAGTGAAATATTTAGATCTGCTTTTTTAGGAAGATCATTCGAGTGACTGTGTGGAATATAGATTAGAGGGTTTTAAACTGGAAACGCTGCCTACATGTCCTCAGTTACCTGGATAATTTGTATCTATCGAAGTGAATGGATCACATCTTAAGATACTGCATGTCTGTAGCTTACAGATTTTTCAAATGAAGGTCATTAAAATATCTTTAAATATTCATTTGTCTAAAATTGTCAGTTATGTGACTCGAGTGCCTATATTCTTGATGATTGCTCTGAAAAACAAATCTAGAATTTTTGGTCCAAAATGTCGTGTATTGTGTTTTTATCCATAGCATTTTTCAATGAAGGTCAAGAATCAATAATTCATTGAGGTTCCATTCTACGGTCTTATTCTTTTGTTGTAACAGAGATCAATCAACCTAGAATAAGACATAAGATGAGACCAGAGTCACGTACATGCTCATATTTCAGTGGGTACTCGTGTCATTTCTTTGCAGTAAGATAAATTCTACATTTAGCTCAGGCAGTTAAAAACAAGTGAAAATTGCAAGACTGCATCAGGAGACTTGGGTTTTGGACCATACATGGATAGTAAAAAGCTGTATAACTGAACATTTTCCAAATCGTCTTGAGTTTTAGTTGCTTCAGCTTTAAAAATCCCTCTTTCAAATGAAAATATAAAAGTTATATTTAGTTCTCTAATGCCAGTGGGGTCTGTGCAATTAAATATGCCTGTAGATATAATCTGCAAGTATAGAGTTTAGTTATCTCAGAATCAGAAATAGACAAGTGTGGTGTTGCCTAGGATTTTCAATTACACATTCCACTTGGAATGGAAGTTTCTTTCAATTTCAAGTAAAATGTTAGGGATAAAAATACTAGCACCATCTTTTCTGAACATACGTCCAATATTGGGGTTCACATACAGGTCATAAAGCACTTATTTACCTTTGGCAGGAAGTATCTTGTGTGGGAGTTTTCTGAGCCGTGTGAAACCCCAGTTGAAAATATGGCAAAATAAACCTTCACATACTTGTTTTTCTTTATTATAAAAAATATGATTCAGATCATACCCTGAAAACCCATGTTTTCTTGCCCAAATCATCCTAATATTTAGCTTCCTTATTAAAGTAGGAAAAGTATATGTGGTTTGCATGAATGTTTGTGAATAGTTGTTTGACTGCTGTTCCATATCTCATGACTACTGCTTGATAGATCCTCTTTGAGCAAGGAAATGCTGATGCTGTGGTGTAAAATATTTCAAAATTATGATTGCTGAAAGAACCTGGAAATATACCATTAATTTTTAAAATTTAATTTTGGCAGTTCCCAAGAGTCCTCGATCAAGTGATGGTTAAAAATAAAAATTAATACCATTGCTAGATTATTCTGGAAAGCTCTTTGAAAGCATTTTAAGGTGATACCATGGCATGACTAACAATTTTTGTGTATATTGTACTGTATACATAAATAATACAGAAAGGAGTACGTGCATCATTTGATTTTTCTCAAAAATACTAACTCAATCTGATTAAAGCAACAAACTGGAGTGTAGTTTGCAGGGGAAAAAAATCAACAAAAATTATACACACACACATGCACACCCAGATATATCAATTTAAGCATTTTCTAAATGTTATATGTTGTGTGATTAGTACAGAAATTTTGAAAATAATAGATAAACAATAAAAAATAGAGAAGAAAAATTACCTATAAAATTTACCTATAATCTCACCATGCATATGACACTCTTTAATATACACTTTTATGCTATTTTTGGTTCATCAAACACACGTACACATTTTAAACATCAAATAAAGGCCTCGTGCTTTGGATATCATAGGCCCTATGCTATGCATGTTATTTATAACCTGCTTTTGTTTATTTACCAATGTATTTCCAAGTCAGTACATGTTCTGTTACTACACCATATTAGATAGCTTCACAGATTTCCATTATCTGGGATCACTGTATTTAACTTAAGCAGTAATCTATTATTATGCATTCACTTATATTTGCTCTATTTCTGACATTTTTTTATCATATGCTTCTGTGAATATATTTGTAGTTTGATCTCTGTTCATGATCATAATTTCCTTGGAAAAAAATCCTAAGGAAAAATAATGTCTACATTATACACTAGGGTGATTGTCTTACTGGTTTACATGCTCATCATTACCACTCATGTTCTAGAGGATAATGAGCATTATCTTCAACAGCTTGTCCCAAACTATATTTTGGGGACACTTAGTGTATAACAGACATTAAAAATTGATCTTGAATAAAATAGTGAAATGGTGGATAAAGTGTGGGGACTTGCACGTACTGAGTCTGTACGCAAATTCCCACCCCTTCTCGCCACTTAAGGATGTTACTCGAGCACTTCTCTCTCTAAACGGCATCGTTGCTCTTTCCCACTCAGTTGGCGCTTTCCAGAAGATTATGAATTTGTTATTTTTTTCCATCTTAAAAAAGCAAATGAAAAACGTTAAAGCTTCTCTTATCCTTACGTCTACATCCAGGCACACTTCGCTGTCTTTCTTTACAGTCAGACTCTTCAAGAGCTGTCCGTGAGAGAGGTTTCCATTTCTTCTCCTTTCCTTCTTGTGAGCCCGCTCCAATCCCTTTTTTTTTGCCCCCATCGCCTGACGGAAGTCCTCGTTCAGGATCGTCACTGACAGCCCTGTTCAGTCGTTTTCATTTGAGACGAGCAGCTCTGACAGAGCCGTTCACTCCCCGGCTTCTGGAGACACAGTTCTATTTGGCTTCCAGGTCACAGAGTGGTGTAGTTCCTTTTGCTGCACTAGCTGCTCCATCTCAGGATGCTTTGCTGGCTTCTCTCAGCTTCCTGTCCCCTAAGTATTGATGTGCTCAGGCTCTGTTTGGGCTTCTCTTTCCTGTTACATTCACTCCAGTCTCTTGATTTTAAATGCTGTCAATATGTTTGTGCTTCCAAATGTATATCCCCAACTCAGGCCTCTTGCCTTAATTCTAGACTTCCATATCCTAACACACAGCTCACACTTACACGTCTAAAACGTGCAACTTTGTGGTCACCGCTTGCTCCCTAAGAGTCCTCAGTAAGTTCCAGCTTCATTCTTCCATTTCCTCAGCCAGTGGTCTTGGAATCAGCCTCAATTTCCCTCTTTCTTCACACTCCCTTTATGATCCACCACAATATTCTTTTGCTGTATACTGAGCATTCACCCAGAGTCTCACCAATACTTACCATGTCCACTGCTACAGCACATGTGTTAAGCCTCTGCCATCTCTCCAGCAGGTTATTGCAATAGTCTTGTCCATGGTTTCCTTGCTTCTGTTCCAGTCCATTGATGTATTCCTTCCTGGAATATAGATGCATTTCCTGGAAGGAAAGCACCCAAGTTGAAGCCATGAAGAGAAGCCTCATACTAAGGAAGACAGAGGTAGTGTCAGTGGCAGATTCAGACTGAGGGCTAGTCAGGAGTGAGTTATTCTGTAGTAAGTTATGTATATTCATCCATTGCACAAGTACTTTAATACTTCCATGTGCTTGGCTGCATCAGTGAACAAAAGAGACAGATGTCTGCTTGCATGGGGCTTGTATTCTAGTAGAGGAGGAGAAAATAGAAAAGAAATAAAATGGGTGTTATATTAAGTGGTGAGAAGCACTATAGAGAAGTATTAAGCAGGAAAAAGGAATTGGGAGCATTTGAATAATACTGGAAGAAAATGAGGGACTGAGCCACGTAGACGTCTATGGGAAGAGTTTTCTAGGTAGCGGTAACAGCCTTGGTGAGACCAGCGTGGTTAGGGTCCAATATGGAATGGGGGTCAGACCATGTAGGGTCTGAGTGAGATCGGAAGCCATTGGAGAGTTTTAAAAGGGAGAGTAAACTGACTTAAATCACATTTGACCAGAAATTACACTGGCTCTAACATTGAAAATAGAAGGACTACGGTAACGACAGATCTCAGCTTTTTAGAATCCCACATCAAAGAGCCCTCTTCTGCTGCCACATTGGATAAAAGTGATAAATAGAAACTTTTACCATTCTTTGTTGATACAAGTAAATACTCATCTGGAAATACCACTTTCACTGAGGACTTGTTTCTACTTTTTGTTTGCTTGCTTTATCTGGCACACACATTAAATAAGAGATTAATGGTAAACTTACCACAGACTATGGAAGAAGCATTTCTGCTGCTGAATGCAGAAGCCCATGGGTGAAGCTAACAAGCTCCCGAAGACGTGGGAGTACCGGTTTCTGGAAAATGGCACGCGCATCTATCCTTCTCCCGTAGCACGTTGCGTGCAGACTGGCACAGAGGCCGTGCCCAACCATTGGCGTCCATAGGCCCCTCATCCTAACTAAGAAGAAATGAGGGAGCCTCAGGTGGAAGTGGCCTTCTTCCATGTTTAGTTAATAGTTCAGGGTGATACTTGAGCTGAACAGACAGAGGCTCTACTTCGATAGTTAACACTAGCAGGGCCAGGGTGCAGTCCACTGAGTTGGACACATGGCTCTTTGGTGGAAGGTGGAGAGACGGTTACCGCCAGGTGGCTTTTATCTGCACACCCCAGGGTCACTGCCTTAGAAGCAGCTCAGGGAAAGTTTCAGTCAAGAAAGGAAGACATAGTGTAAATCACAACTTACCTTAACTGGCGATTTGTTCATGTTTAGACATTATTGCAAAGATGATTAAGTTTATCTGTTACTCCTCTTGGCGTAAGGTACATGGCTTCAGTTATTAATAAAGCATTCACTACTGTAGAAAGTCTAACGCAGATGTCAGACTTTTTGTTTAAAGGTACTGAATAATGGGCACTTGTGCTATTGGCCACTAACAAGGCGATAGCAAACTCTCTTAGCAAATTGTAGCAACTGCAGACATGTGAGTCCTGGATCCTGAGAAGGATCTGAACAGGCATTTATTGGATTGATTCTGCTCCTAATTATATACCACCCTTTGTTTTGATAGCCAGTGGATCCATTAACCTATCTGAATTGAGGCAGTTATGTTATAATTACATTCTTTATTAGATTTCTTTGTCTAGATTCAAACGAGAGAATGACTGAAAGGGGACTTTCTTCTCCCACTAAAATGTCGTTTCCGGTGGTTCTGTATCCCAGCCCTTGTCAGAGTTCTTGGCTCATTAAAGGTATTTAGTAGTATTTAAGTTGTGTATTGTGCCATAAATGTATGACTGAGGTGGTGCTTTAAAACCATTTCTGGGCCTCCCTGGTGGCGCAAGTGGTTGAGAGTCCGCCTGCCGATGCAGGGGATACGGGTTCGTGCCCCGGTCTGGGAGGATCCCATATGCCACGGAGCGGCTGGGCCCGTGAGCCATGGCCGCTGAGCCTGCGCGTCCGGAGCCTGTGCTCCGCAACGGGGGAGGCCACAGCAGTGAGAGGCCCGCATACAGCAAAAAAAAAAAAAAAAAAAAAACCATTTCTCACGATGGACTGACCAGTGAATTGCCTACTGCTGTCATGACGCACTGACTCAGCCCTGGGAACAGCATTGTTGTAAGTAATAAGCTGATTCCCTGAGGCTCCAAAAATATTCAGTCTGTAGGCTCTTCACCAGTAGGTTCATAGCAAATATATTTCCTCTGGGAAACTTAGTAAGCAAACGAATGGAAACGTGAAAAATTTTAAATGATGGTTTAGAATGAGGAATTGTTTCTTAAATTGTGTAGGATGGAAGCATTTCTTTTCCTACAATGTTGACAGAATTAAGGTACTTCTGAGTTAAATTTTAGATTGATCACACCTTATATTATCAGCCTTGGCAGCGAGTAGATTTAGAAGAAAAACCAGCCTATCAAAAGCTCAGAATTTATTGTTTTCCAAATGTCCACAGAGAAATGTAGATACTGAAAGAGATATTTATTATCAGCAGTATTAGAAGTACATGGAATTGTTTTCCTTATGAAAATATCTGTAAGATATTGTGCATGATATTTTGATTCTTTTCCTTTTGTTAATTGAATAAAGTTGCATTTAAAAAATTTTACTTTATCTTAAATGAGGACAGCGTTTTTCGTTTGTTTTGTTTTCTTTTTGGAATATACTTAATGTAGAAAACTCTCTCTGGAGACTTATAGAATAAACTTACCGCTATGTTGAAATACCATTTATTTCAACATAAATCCTATTCACAAGTGACAGAAGATTAAGTTCACTCTAATAAGGTCTTGTTATATCATATAAATTGGCATCAAGAAAATATATTCCCCTATAGGGTTTAGAAAAGAGGAAGTCTTTTTAAAGGTAACATGAGAGAGTATTATTCCAGAGAAATTTAATCAGAAGTCTCATTATATTTATATAGAATTTAAAAATTCTATTTATATAGAATTTTAAAAATGAAAGGGTAGCATGGTAGGTGCATATATTATTTACAGCAAATCCCAGATTAGTTTAGGAAAAAAGTATAATAAACCCTCTAGCTATTCTTTGCCCCCAGGTAGCAACATTGATGGGAGAAGAACATGATTTTCTTAAAACTTTTTCAATTAATTTCTTTGTGTTAAACTACGCCGTGTAATTTAAATCCTGCAGTTAATATATTCCCAACTATTTGACTCCTTGGAGGCTCTATATAAAAGGAAGGATTTAAAGTTGGTAAGATAACCTGAATTATTCAATTTGGAACTGAAAAAAATTTCTTAGAAGCTAAGAACATGTTTTCTTTTAAAAAATATTTCTGTGGTGAATCATGACACATATATACTCATAGCTTTTAAAACAATTGCTTTTTTTTTTTTTGAAAAACTGTATACTTCCTACAGTCATCAAAATACTGTACAGTGGTTAAAAGTCCAGGCTCTGGAGTTAACTGACTGCTTCTAATCTAAGCTATTCCATCTAAGAAAATGTATCACCTTCTCTACGTTGGAACCACACTTAGAAGGTTATTGAGCAAATTAAATGAATTCAGTAAGATGCTTAAACCTATTCCTAGTACACAATGAGAAATCAGTAAGTGTTAGCCAGTATTTTGAGATACTTACAAGTGTTAAGTGATGCAGGGGATACAAAGGTAAGTGTATCGTGAACGTATGATGGGCTGAATAGAACCATTTATTCTTTCAGTAATTCATTCAGCAGATGATTAGGGAGTGTCTACTTTCTATCAAAGATGAGACTACAGGTGTGATAAGATAAAACCCTGAGAAAGAGAGGTGAGATGGTAGAAGAATGATGTCAATCCAGTGAAAGAAGAACTCAGCCTGAGGCGGTGCCTTAACATAGGATGGGAGCACGGTGGAGGACTAATCGTACCATCTCAAGACAAATGTCAGAGAGGAGACGCATGTGAGATGAATCTTAACGAAAAAATTACTAGAAATTTACCAGGTCGACCAGAGGGAAGTGAAGGACGAAGAAGAGGTGCCAGAAAACAGCAGCCTGAGGGCACACGGGGCTTTCAGCAACCAACAGGCAATTCAATGGACCAGGGAATGCAGTGGTCTAGCAGGAAGAGGTGCTGGGAAAGGAGTCATGAGGGCCCCACGCTGGAAGCTTCGGAGAATCAACCGAGTCCTTTAGGCACTGTGGAGTTAACGGAAAAGTTCATGTAAGCAAGCGAGCTGATAAAATTTGTGTTTAGAACTCTGACTCGGCACAGTGTGAAGGTGGGATTTAAGGGAGGCAAGAGTAGAGCCAGAGCGTCCGATTAGGAGCCACTGTTTCGGTCCACACGACGATCTGTAAAAGCCTATTCCGAGTGAGAGGAAGACACACTTACTGGTTGCTTACTAAGTTCTGAACACTGTTTTAGGTCCCTTCCAAACATTAACTCGCTAAATTCTCACCAGCATCCTATGGTTTTGGTGTCATTATGTCCAATTACAGTAATCAGACAAAACCAAGGCCCGGAGAGGATAAGGATCTCCATGGAGATTGTATACCAGTGTAGATGGCATATGGTTTTGAATCATAGTCAGCCTGGATCCCAGTCCTTTGCTCCTTTCACTGTATTATTCTCCCTCCTGTAGGAGGGATGAAGAAACAAAAATGGGCCTGAGAGAGATTAGAAGGTGGATTTCATAAGACTCTGTGGAGATGTCCAGTGTGTTTTTAAGTATGTGGTCCACAATTAGAAAAGAGATCTGTAATGTTAGCTTACAGATAAATTGAAACCATCATGAGGATGTATAAAATTGAAAAGAGAATAAGCAAGAGAGAAAGTTGAAAATATCAGTATTTAAAGTTGGGGAGAAAGAGTCCAGCAAAAGAAATGGAAAGTGAAAACACAGATAGGACAGCCGTGGTGTCATGGAAACCAAGAATCAAGCATTACAAAAAGAAGGATGTAATCAAGCCGTGTTGCATATACCAAGAGGTTCGCTCTAATAAAGGACAGGAAATGTCCAGAAAATATGAACATGTGAGGCATGACGGGGCAGTTTCAGGAGGGTGCTTCCAGGGAATGTCAGACTCCAGGGGCTGAGGGATGAATGGAAGCAAAGATGTTGGGGGGAAAGTTTTCAGACAGTTTCCCCTTCAAGTCCCCTGAGTGTAGAGATGGAGGAAGACAAATACTGTGTGATTTCACTCATATGTGGGATCTAAAAGTAAGTAACAGAAACGAACAAATGGAGCAGAAGCAAACTCATAGATTCACAGAGTAGATATAGGGTCACCAGAGGGGACGGAGGCTGCGGGCCTGGGTGAAACTGGTGCAGGGGGTCAGCTGCATGGTGGTGGATGGCACTGGGCTTACAGTGGTGATGACTGCGTAGTGTATACAGATGCTGAACTACAGTGCGGTACACCTGACACTGATATAATTTTTTTAAGTGAAACCCCCCCCCCAAAACCCAGGAATCCTGACTGTAAAGAGGAGGAAATCAGTGATTTACAGGAGAGTTGGTTTTGTTGGTTATACAGATGTTGAACTAGAATACGGTATACCTGAAACTTACATAATTTTTTAAAGTGGAAAAAAAAAAAAAACCCAAGAGTTACCACCATAAAAGGGAGGAAATCAGTAACTTACAAGAGAGTTGTTTTTGTGTGTTATTTCTTTCCTTTTAAGATAAGATTTAGGAGCAAAGGTGAAGGAAGGAATAGAAGGACATTCCTCTAAGATGGAGGAAAAGGAGATAAGGTCCCTTAGTTTGAGGGCAGTGTGGTGAGAAGTTAAAGTTTCTATCCCATTGACCTCTATTTTTTTCTGGAAAACTGGATGTGGGTGGGTCATCTGTTGAGGCAGAGGGATTAGATGAGAATTGAAGGGATGCTGTGGCCGTAATGTTTGTGTCTCCAAAGTTCACATACTGAAATCCTAAAGCCCAAGGTGATGGTACTAAGTGGTGGAGGCTTTGGGAGCTGATTAGGTCATGAGAGTGAAGCCTTCATGACCCGGATTAACGTTCTCATGCAAGAGGCCCCACAGAGCTCTCAGGCCCCTTCTGCTCTGTGAGGATACAGTAAGAGGTCTGCAGCCTGGAAGAGGGCTCTTACCTGACCGTGCTTGGCAACCCAGCCTTGGACTTCCAGCGCCCAGAACTGTCACGTAGATTTCTGTTGTTCATAAGCTACCCAGCCTGTGGTCTTTTTGTTACAGCAGCCTGAACTGACTAAGGCAGGGGCTTGAGAAAGGGGCAATTCTAAAATAGCTTATATAGAAGATGGTACAGTAGTAGTAGAGTAGCGGGATCGGCAGGTCTGTTTCTGTGCCAAATGCTGTTTTAAGTGCCGTGAATATGTTAACCCTCCCCGGGACTGTATGATGTATAGGTCTTAGTAGTAACCTCATTTTACAGAAAACTAAGAAATGGACCTTAAGTAATTGCCTACTTATCCAAGATCTCAAGGCCTGTAATGAAAGAGCTTGTTTTTGAACCCACTCCAGAAGTCCCATCCTGTAAGAGAACCCAGAACTCCAGGATGCAGATCCTATGAGATCCAGTAGGTGAGGTGTCATAGGAAGATAAAATACTAGTATACAAGTAAGTCCAATGCGGGTTGCAATAGGATAAGTAATAGAAACATTTTTAAATAGTCTTGGAGTGCAAAGAATATAAAAAAGGGATTCGGAGTCATTAGCTAATAGCATAGTTAAAGGCATAAAAATGCTACTAGGACACAATAATAACCACAGTAATAATAACACACCTAGAAATATTGCATGTTGGATTGCCCATTGTATATAATTCTGATTAAATCTTTAATAGAGTCATGATTCTATCATAGACTTCAGGATAAGAAGGAAATACGGTAGATTCGGGAAAGATTCAGAAGAAAGGTATAAGTGAATATAAACCTAAGTGTATAAAAATAACTTCCACAGGTATGACCATCTGCTATACATACCACTGAAAATACTAACAGAAAATGAATGTAAATGTGTGCCTGAGAGACTTAGGTTTAACACAGAAGGAAATGATTTGTTATTTGGAATATACTATGCTCTTGTTTTAAAGAAAGTGGTAGAAAAATTCTGAGTTTCCTTAAGGAGGTAATAATTATGATAGTTGAGATTTGCCACCGTTTGTTAGCTCTTTGTGTGTGTCTCCATCCCCTCATCTCAAAATGGAGGTAAGAGAGTATCTATAATATTTAGTAGTGTTCTAGGGCTAAAGCAGTTAAAGCACTTAATGTGCTGAGCGTAACGGTTGGCCAAGAACATTGAATCGACGTTAACCCTTCTCTTTCTCTTCCTTATTACTGTTCTTGTATTCCAGGATATTTATTTTCCATAAGTCTTCCTTTATACCCATAATGAATGTTGAATTAGTCAGCAGAGAAAATAAATATGTCTACATTTAACATAAGAACTTTACTCTCATAGATAGGTTCTCTAGCCTGGGTGACTTGACTGATTAACAAATTAGTCTCTAAGTAAAGAATATTTGAATTTAAGGGTGGACAAACATATTCAAATGCTAGGACTGATTCTAATTATTTGCACTTAGTTGGATTACTGCATTGTATTTTATGAGTTGCATTATCATCTTATTACCATACGACCACGGCTATGGAGGAAAAATGTATTTTACGTGATTCAGGAGGAACAGTTGGGGAAAATTGCCCTTCATTTGCAAATCTCTGTTGATCCTTTGCAGTAGTTACCAAAGTAAAGCTGAAGCATCAGAGTGGTGTATAAAGATCATACAAACTATATACGAAAGTGTCTGTGCTTTTTTTTGACTACTAGAGAAAAAAATTCATTGTAATTGAAGAATCATGATAGAATGGGGAGCAGGGAATATACCATTGCAAAGTCCTGGCACCTGTATTTATGAATAGAATGCAAATTATAGGGCAAGTTACACATATTTTCAAAAACTGAATTCACCATCAATGATCGATACAGCATTTAATAAGTTTCTTCTATGTTTTTATCACCTGCCAATCCCCCTATTTTATAAATGAGCTGTAGACCACATGAATGTGTGATAAAGGGAACACGTACAGTACAGGAATTAAGATCATTGAAATTCCCAAGGTATAGTCTCTGAGACCTTAGAGCATTCCCAAATCCCTGAATATCCCAACACCAATTTTAGATATCTTTCCTTAAAATAGAGTGAAACATAACTGGAAACTTTCTGGGATTCCCCCTTGGAATCTCAATGAGTCACTTGTAGGTAGTGACCAGAAGAGAGCACCTAAGCTCATTTGAAAGATTCCAGGCTGTGGGTTAGGCTCAGTCTCAAGATAAATGAAGATTCCTGCACACTAGCCTCATAACGCTAATTAAATTCAGGTACAGTTACAAATTATATCATATTATTGATCGTCAGGGTTAGTCTCAACCAATTGAAGCTGTTGTTAAAGCCAATATTCACAAGATGTTCTCTTTTTTATTGAGAGATTAAATACATGGTATAGAAGAAAATGAATTAGAGAAGAGTGTGAGCAATATAGACTTTCACTTGGGAAACCAGCCACGGAGAACATAGGGCTAGTAATGAATGCAATGGCCATCCAATTCTGAATTCTGCCAGTTTGGTCCATTAGTTGCAGTAAGTTGTTACAGGCATAAAAACAATGCTCTCTCTTTGTCCCTTTTTAAATAAAATTAAGGAAATGCATAGAATTCCCTTAGTTTTTTGTTTTTTTTTTTTTCTATACAGTTTCCTTAAGCCCTTGGCACTGGCTCCTACTTGCCTGCTAGCAAAAGCTAGCAGATGATACAATGAGTGAACAAGTAGCAAATGAATATTAACAGAAAACTCAGGAACAGCCAAGCAGCTTGTTTTGTGTGTGTGAACATGCGTGCTAGTGGTTGTGAGTCTGTATTGGATACAGATAATAAAACCATACCTTTCTGCTTGTCGTTCTTATGACAAGAGTTCAGTATGTCAGTGTGTCACGGTGCTGCCCAGAGGGGATGGTGTTTTACAGCCGCCACCGTGGTTGGTAGGGTCCGCACTGCCTGAAGAAGTTGAGGGCGGGGCCTCCAGGAGGGAGCAGGGAGGGCAGGGGACACAGACCGCAAGGTGAATCAAGGAACCAGGGCTGGGCATCTGCGTGGTGTGCGTCGGGACATGGGATGCTCGGCCCTGCAGAGTAATGAGACGTCACAAAAGGATTATCAAGGGAAAGTATAGCCATTCTGCCTCTGTTACTTAGTACAGGTTTTATTGTATAAAGAGGCAATGGAATGCCCAAACAACATATAGGAGATCCAGTCCTATTTCCTGGTTTTTAACGTCTCTGATTATAAGAGGTATTCCTTATCTTTCTATTTTTGCAGAAATTTAATTTACATCTATCCAGGTGCTTAAATAAGTGGATTGAAATATTGTTTACTTTTGCTGTCATTGATGTTCAGCTGCTCTGTGTCAGGGGAAATCACATGGCTTTTCAAAGGCCCAGGATATGAGCTACGGTTCTGCCTCTTTGCATATTACTTTTTTGTTCCTTGGGGTGACCTTAAAGCCAGGTGGTATGCACTGGGTTGGTGCAGTCATTTTTCTTTGATGAGGGAGTTACATGGGATAAATGCTGAGGCAGAGAAAAGAGGAAAAATTATCTTTTTGTTGATTTTTCTCAAGCTGACCTACTACTACATTTGTAGTAAATTGTCTTTTATTTCCAACGAATTTTTCTCAGAGACAGTTTCTGAAACAGACGCTTTCCCTTTCATTATCAAATGTCTGTCATGTCCATCCTCTCTTGCCTTCTCCCTGCCATCACTATCATTCACTCAGTGTTCTTCTTTGATTTTTTTTTCCACATAAGTTTTCCTCAACTGGATGGCGATTCGTAAACCTCTTGAACTGAGATACCATGTTCTTTCATTTGCTCTTGTTTCTCCAGTGTCAGACACTATCAGACACGTAGTAGGCAGGAAATGGGTGTTTCTTGAGCAAAAGTAAGTATGAATCAATGAATGAATGATTCAGAATGGTTTTATAAAGATGCAATAGCAGATTGCTTATCTTACGAACCTTCTTACTGAAGCCTTATACATATTTCACTGGCACATCCAGGATTTTGAAAAAAAAAAAGCACTTCTGTTGTGGGGTGAATCAACATGGATAGTTGCCAAATAAGACCCAAAACACCTGTCAGATGGGGGCTGGAAGAGTTGATGGGTGAAATGTGTTCTTGTCACATCTAGAGGATTGCCTTGGCCTTCTAACAACTGCATTTCCAGATGCTGTCCATCTCATTCATTCTACACTCCATACCTACTTTAACCTTCTTGACACCGTTTTATTGTTATTCCCCTGTTCAAAACTCTTCTGTTACAACAACTTTCCTACTGTGCTTAAATTCATTGTCTCACATCTGTCTTTACAATACTCTATACAATTCTCGAGGGAAGGGAATATAATAAACGATTTTTCTATTTCTCCCTATCTATACACACGCCTAACAACACATACTGTACGGTCAGTGAATGCTTCTTGAATGTTCAGGTGTCTGCATATGAGCTGTAATGTTGAAAAATACTAGTAGGAAGGGGACACAGTGAACCCAGAGTAAGGAGTTTTAGTGTCCAAGTTCTAGTTCTGCCACTAAAATTCACTGAAACTCTGGATAAACGACTTTTTCTCTGTCCTTGGAAAAAATTGGGGTAATGGAAGAACAGAAAGACTAGACTCTCTCTCAAGCCCCTCAACACTCAACATGTTTTGTTCCTATTCATCATCATTGAGTGCAAAGGCAATATAAGTTTAGACCTTTGGTTGAGAAAGTTAAAAAAAAAAAAAAGGTATTCAACAAGGGGAGGAAGCCACAGATTTCCTTCTGACATATTTCACAGTCTGTAGACCTTGAAGAACATCTGGGTCTATATAGGTGTATTAAGTTCCCCACCCTTGAGCTTTAAATTGCAGAGAAACAGCGGGGGCAGAGTGGTAGGAGGACAATGGGCTGTGCTTTGATCAGGCTTGGGTTTGAGTCCAAATTCCCACTCTTATTGTATGACCTTGACTCACACAATTTTTCTTTGCTTCTGTTTAGTCAGGTGTGAAATGGGGCTGGATACTTAACCTTCAGGGTTGTTTAAAAAATGTGTGAATTACATATACTCTATGTACAGTCCTTGATGAATAGCAAGTGCTCAATTAATCATAGTTACTACTATTATGGAGCTACAATCAGGGCTGCTGAGGCAACAAATCTGTCTCAGTATGTCAAGTATCCACTAAAAGTGCAGAATGAGGAGGAAAAAAGAAATGATTAACCCTGTTAAGCTCCCAAGAAATAAGAGTTTTATCTCCAGCCCTCTAATCAAAGACCAATTTTCAAGCTCCTGATTCAAAGATTGTTTTTATTCTGACACGGCTCTCATCCCAGTTATAAACCCAGTTCAAAAGTAATGATCATACAGCGAATATGCCTAATGATCCTGCACACGTATAAGCAGAATTTAGGCAAACATGTATTTACAGTAAATAAACAAATAAAAATATATCAGTCTGCCCAAGAGTAGACAAGCCGTTTGAGTTTAACACAGTTCCCAATCCTATTAAAATACACATGGAGATGCTGAAGACTCTCTCTAATAGGTATTTACTATGTGTCACAGTGTGAAACATCCTGATCTGCAAAAATCGTGAGGTGTATTTTCCAGATAATATTGCTAATAATTTTTGTTGCTAAAAATGAGTCACCATAAAAAGAACATAGCGGAGGGGTGGTGGTGTGATGAATTGGGAGATTGGGATTGACATATATACACTAATATATATAAAATGGATAACTAATAAGAACCTGCTGTATAAACAAATAAACAAAATAAAATTTAAAAAGAAACACAACATAGCATATTAAGATCTTCAGTGCATAATTGAAAAAGACGATCATGGTCAGCCCTATTTTATAGTGTTCCAACCATAATTTATTCTCATAATACTTACTTGTAGTCTGAAACCATCATAAATTAGTCCATATGCCCCTTTTCGCCCCTCAGCATGGTCCCCCATTTGCAATGTATATTGTAGAGAAATCTGTGGGAAGCAAACAGAAGTGGCTTTCTCTTCCACAAAGTTTGCTTATTTCTTCTTCATTCTGTAACAACTGAATATATTCACGAGGCACTTATAGGCAGGTATTCTTTTTTCTCTTTGTTTATAACTTGGTTTTAGGATTAGAATCGTGACAGAATTTTGAGAAAATTATCAATTTATGATTATGTTCCACAAATTGTTTCCCAGAAGACTACCTCCTTTGGGTGGCTATCTGTAAATTTTTTAAAAAAATTAAAAATTAATTTATCTTATATTTTTTCCTAAAAATGGATCTAATGAATAAAAACACATCTTTTTTTTTTTTTTTGCTATTTCATTACCTGTAATGTTGAATCAACGACAAATATTTTTTTTTCCTCTGAATGTTTCTCATGTCTAAATACCAAGATTCTGTTACTGCTCTTATACAGGATTTTAACTTCACCCCCTCTGACTTTATCAAAGGTCAGTTGGTCTCCACAGGTGGCCTCCCGATGCTCATCGCATCTTGCACATTTCTCCCCCTCTACTGATGTGAGGGTTTGCTGCCTTAAAGTATATCTGGCCGTGTTACTTCCTGGCCAGAAGTTCCAGGGTCCACACTTTAAAAATTCACCCTCCTATGTTGGTCCATTAGTGTTCTTCCCAAGGACCCTCTGTTCACTTTCCAACTCACCTCTTGCCTCTCTGCTTTAGGACTTAAATATATTCACAGTAAACCACTCTCCATTGAACAAACGTGCCATTTTCTTAAACAACTTCTTAATTTTTTTAATCAGTTCTTTTCTCTGCCTAGAATCCTCCTACTCCAGCCCCTTCTCCATGTGGAGAGACTCTATTCGTGACTAAACTTCAGTGTCAACTCTGTGAAGTCCTCCCTCCTCTAGCAGGCCAGATTTGTGACTCCTTTGGGCCTCTCACAGCATTTATTCTCAACTCTCTCACGGTACTTACCACAACTTTGGTTATAACATCATATTATACTGTGGTTTCTCTTTAAACATCTTCCTACACTGTGGTGTCCTCAGAAACAGAGTGTTCCTTATGCATGGTGATCTCTCCGATGCCCGGGCTTGAGTCTAACATTATAGACCCTCCGTGTTAATTACATGGGCGAATGAAAACTTGTTGGAATGGCTGATTAGTTGACAGATATTACACCTATTTTAATAGGGAAAAACTGTCCTGTGCATTTTTAATATGAGTTTACTTAAGTTAATTAACTGCTGGTTAAAATAAATAATTTATATAAAGCTCAGCATATTTATAAATACTTGTCTTTATTACTTACACAATTATGACTGAACTATTGAGCAAAAATTAAGAATAATGCTGCAGAAGGTGGCAAGTAGGTGAGGGATGGCAGGGAAGGAAGGCAAAGTCCTGCCAAGTGTAAGTGCTGATGTGATGTCCACTCTCAGTCTCACCTGCCCTTGATTCTTTCTGCTTAGTTTCCATTCCATTGCACTCTCAGTTGCTGGAGTGCTGTAGCTATGTATTTATCATCCTGTCTCCACCTCAGTTTCCACTTACAGGATTATTACTGGTTTTGTTGCACATAATAATTAGTATTTCTCTTTACTGTTCCCTGAGGGGGTGTGTCTGTGTGTGTTTGACATGTGTGGTTTATGCATGTCTTAGTCTGCTTAGGCTGCCTCAGCAAAATATCACAGACTGGGTGGTTTAAAAAACAGAACTTTGTTTTCTCACAGTTTTGGAGTCTGGAGTTCCAAGATCCAGGAGCTAGCAAGGTTGATGTCTCATGAGAGCCCTCCCTTTGGGTTGCAGGGGGCCACCCTCTTTCTGTGTGCTCACATGGCCTGTGTGTGTGTGTGCAGAGAGAGAGAGAGAAAGAGAAAAGAGAGAGAGAAAGGACTTTCTGATGTCTCTTCTTAGAAGGACACTAATTCTACTGGGTCAGGGCCCCATCCTTATGACCTTGGTTAACCTTAAAATTATTTCCTTTTTCCAAATACAGTCACACCGGAGGTTAGGGCTTCAACGTATGAACTGCCGAGGTGCAGGGGTGCATTTACGACACAACAGCATGTTACTGTAGAATTTGCTGATAGAAGCTCTAGTCCCATAAAGACTTCAATTCTGAAGTGGAATAGAGGACTAAGATACACGTTTCCAGTAAGCAGAATTTTCAAGGAAGTTGTGAGTGTAGAGTCTTACTGAGTTTTCTATGCATAATCCTCTTTCTTCATTAAGGTGACTGTATAATATTTTTCTTCTAAAATTGGAAGCAGCATCTCTTTGCACAATTCATCTTTGTCAGACTTCTGCTTCTGCTCAAATGCTTTGTAGCCACTTTGATTAATTCTGGGGCTTGATGTTCAAAGTTTCACTTTGATAAAACATAGAATCATTTTATATAAAGTGTGCAGACATTTTTTGTATTTATTATGGCAACAGGCTTTGAAATTTCCTTTTCTTCTTCCATTTTAAATATCTATTCAAGACATGGTCTTATTTGGGGTACATTACCTCATTGTCATTTTTTATGTCACCTGATGATTAAATAAAATATAAATGTGCTTTCTTTCCAGATTTTCATATGCCAGAATCTATCTCATTAGTCATAGTTTGCAGCTTTTCAAATTTCATTGTGTAAAGTCATAGGGTTAGATTATTTCAAAAGGCACTTTCTTAGTGCTTCGTTAAAGGTGGAGAAGCAGCAGCATAGTATCTGTGAGAATTATGATTAGTGGCTCAATATCATCAAACTGGCTCAGACTGCTTTGTGGAAAAAAAAAAAAACTTGAACGTGGTACATTACTCAGATTATAATAAATATGAGGATATATATATTGTAAAAAGGACTTGGATAATGCACTATAACTTCTTTGATTAAGGCTGATAGAGGTCTGTTTTTCCTTCAGGATAGAATTGTGGCTTATATAATGAATCCTGAACTTCTTAAAGTATTGTAATGTGGTAAAAACATGAAAGTCAGCCTCTGTCTGCTGATTTTTACAAACAGTTGTATAGCTTTTGATATGGACTCAGGGCCATGAAGCTCTGCTCATGGACCTTAACGAGTAGTTACTAAGGTTTAGTGATGCAGGTTGGTTATATGCAAGTCACAGAATTGACTTGCGATGTTGAATACATGTTGTTTCGATTTTAAAAATTTGTACCTTTAATCCATTTTAAGTAAATGTTTCATTTCTTTATGTTTCATGATGTTTCAAATGTTTCATGATTTAAACAGAAAGGGCAAAGGAGATTATGAACTATCTGATCAAAGAAAATCATTTCAGATGTTGAACCTTGTTTCATTATTATCATTAATTGGTTACATATATTCTTAGTTTTAGACATGTTTTTCTTCACAGATCTATATAATAGCTTCCAATTTGATAAACCCTCAGGCACAAGAAGATCAGGAGCACATTACACATTAAGCGAAGAGAAAATGTAATTTTCATTTTGTTCCTTTTAGTAGCAAAAAGACTTTTTGAATTTATGTAGATTTCATAGATTAGGTTTTCAAAAAGTTACCATTTGCTTTAAAAATACTGTGTATATGTAGCTTTATATAAAAAAGAACGGGTTGCTGCAGAATTGGATGAAAAATACTGTGTGATATTTTGAAATGATTTGACCTATTGTTAATATGTAGATCTATTAAGATAAGTGATGTTAATTATTTTCATATATTAGAATAAAAATTAAATCTTGAGTAAGCCATCCATTTGAAATAGATGTATTTTTCACGATATAGCATAAATACAAAATAGTTATAGTAGTAATATTCTAATAACGTGTTTTTATATTGTATCTTTTTGCTGCTCACATATTTTTAAGCCTATCTTTGTTCTACTATGTATTGATAAGTTAGAAAGAGGATATATTTGATATATTTGTCAGTTATGATACCAAGAATTGAGTCTCAAAAAATAAGAGAAGCAGTTTTTTAAAATTATCTTTCTCTTCCTTAAGCCCACAAAAAAGAGAGACAGTGAGACAGAAATTTGCATTCTTGTTCTAAATACATTATCTGTATTCCTTTTTACCTTTGTGAATTGATGGGCCAGAGAAGTATATTATAAATAGAAAGTTTGCGGAAACATCCTGTCACATGAGGATAAACGGGTAAAGCATATGGTGGCATGATGGAGTGTGTTTGGAAAATAATCTGGAATGGAATAGGCTTGGTGAAAATACGTTGTTTCAGGAAATGTCATTGTACTGGGTTGATACAGCTAGTCTTTAGGGTCTGAGGTAAGATTACTTGGCTAGATATGCCAATCAGAAGGGTGGCTTTTTATTCACCTTTGCTGTGAACTCACAGTTTAAATGAGATTTCTTTCACAGGTACCTGTATGTCCTGGGACATTTCTCTGATTTTGTTCATTAATACTACCTGTTGCGTGAATCCTTGGACCTCTGTCCTCTTACAGTTTTGATTTAAGAATCTACAGTTTCTGTTTCTCTTATCTGTGCTAAAGTAGAAGCCTTATGGTTTTTTTCGCAATCTCTTCAGTTCAAAAGTAAAGTACCTCAGTCTCAAATTGCCATCTTATCAGTCAAGGCCATTTTGAGAGGACATAAGGGCTGACATAAATGGCCTTTTACACTATCAAGCTTGTGGTAAACCAAAGGATTTTCATTTCTAAATTCTAACCTTCCATTTATTTCACTCAATCCTGTATAAAATTTACTCCAGCTCTATATATTTTGTACTTAAAGTTAAAGCCTTACTTATAGTTACTTACAATTAATTGTAAATTCTTACAATTAAAATTTTTCAAAAATGAAAAATTCTATAATGTTAGACATTTTAAAACTTGAGATGATCAGTAGTAATATTATATATGTAAATTATGTCTATATTATATATACTATATATATTATTTAAATTACGTGCACATTAAAAACTATCTGTTCATTGTCTTCTCTTTTTTTAAGTACAGTAGCTTAGAAAATACTATTCCTGAGACCCTGCTGGGAGGTCTGTGAAATCAAAACTCCTTTCATATAATAACAATACTAAAATGTTATTTCCCTATTTCACTCTCATTCCCTTTTGAATATACAGTGGGGTTTTCCAGAAGAATCATGATATGTGATAGTATCTCTCTGATGATTAATGAAATGTGTGTTTCTGTACTCTTGTATTTTCTAGAATGTTCTAAGATAGTAGGTATAAATATGTGTTTTTTTTCCAGAGATTAGTTCCATTTGTTCCCAATACTTCTATTTCACTCTTACTTGCTATAACCTTACTTTTGCGTAGTATGAAGGTTAGCACACTTTTTCTGTGGATGGCCAGATGGTAAATTTTTTTGGCTTTGTGGGTCATAGAATCTGCCACAACTATTCCACTTTGCATTGTAGCCAGAAAGCAGCCTTAGACAATGAGTAAACAGAGCATGATTATATTCAAATTAAACTTTATTTATGGACGATGAAACTTGTATGTCATACAATGTTTATATGTCATGAATTATTCTAGTTTTGATGTGTTTTGTTCAATTATTTAAAAACTTAAAAAAACATCCTTAGCTCATGAGAATCCCTAAAGCAGGCAGCAGGCTTTTGGCCATAGACCGTAGTTTGGCCTTCGCTAGTCAATAAGACTTTATTTTTGAAACACTGAAGTTTTCCTTACAAATACTTAGAAACACAAGTAAGAACACTTTGCCCTTTCCCTTTTCAGAAACTTCTCTAAATTTTAAAGCTTTAATCTAAAATATTATTTTAGAACATAATATTTTATTCTAAAGTAAAGAAAATGTGTTTACAGTGTTTGTTATGTTTAAGAATAATACGCACATAACCAACAGTTCTTGGGGTCCTCAATAATTTCTAAGATTGTAAAGGGGTCTCTTGACCCTAAAGAGTTAGAGAACCCCTGCCCTAGAGGTGCTGCTGGCCATCCCTTCTCCCACTTCCGGGCTGAGATGCTCATTTCCCAGCTGCTGTGTGTTCTGGCTGTCATAGGTGAGAACTTCTAGGAATTACCTTCAGGCAGAAAAAAGTGTAATAGTTTCCTACTGCTTCCATAGCAAACCACCACGGATTGGATGGCTTAAACCACCAGAAATGTATTGTCCTAGTGTCTCACCATTCTGGGGGATTGAAAGTCTAAAATTAAGGTATTGTCAGGGCCATGCTTTCTGAAGGCTCTAGGGGAGGCTCCTTCCTTGCCTCTTCCAGCTTCTGGAAGTTGCCGGCAATCCTCGGCATTTTTTGACTTAAAGATGGGTCACTGCAATCTCTGCTTTCATCTTCACTTGGCGTTCTTCCTGCTTGTCTGTGTCCAAGTTTCACTCATTTTATAAGGATATCAGTCTTTGGACTATGGCCCACCTTAATCCTGCATGATTTCATCTTAACTTGATTACATCTGCCAAGACCCCATTTTAAACTAGAGTTACATTCGCAAGCACAGGTGGTTAGGAATTTAATGTACCCTTTGGGGGGACACAATTCAACCCACAGCAAGAGCCACCACATCCAAGGCCACACTCCTCCCCAGGGTGCAGTATGCATCCAAGGACAGGCCTACGCAGGGGCCTCAAGTCGGGACATCGCCCAAGAGCCATCCCAGTGCAGAGCTCCCGTTGGATCATGTGATGCCTGCCCACTGCATTGCTGGACTGCAGTTCTCTGCCCCACCCTGCTTCCTCGTTCCTCACGCTGTTACTCCCCAAAGCGCTCCTAAGTAAATATCCTGCGTTTAAATGCTGGAACCTCAGAGTCTGAATCCTGGGAAACGCACTCTATGTCATATGCAAAAATATTCATTATTAAAAGTTTCTTGTTTCTTAACCTGCATTTTATATGGGCTTTTGATCATAAAGATTGTATTTTTCCAGTATATCTTCAGTGTAAGATTAGAGGCGTTAAGACAACTTGAAGTGGGGTTAAGGAACAGACACGTCAGGGTATTTAGGTTTTGTTATCTTCACTTCTGCCTGATCATCTCATATCACAATTAGTAGTTTATAGGTACTTGATACTTCTACACATGAACACCTCACATCTGTTTCCTTCTCTACTTAGACACTGTCACCTAATTGTAGTTCAGATAATCCTTCCTAGTTCCTTTCTAATTTTCCTAGAACTGATGGCATCATGTACACACAGGCATTTCTAAAATAAAATCTGATCATGTTTCTTATGTCACTCTTGTCTTTACAAAGTCCTCAAAGATACCAAATTATCCAAGAGTTAAAGTCTAAAACCTTTAATGAAGTCTAAAAGAATCCTCATTTCTTACCAAACATCAAAACACCCTTTCTGTGGCTCTAGTAAATTTCTTCTGTTTCTAATGCTAAAATGTCATTTCCTGCTTTTATCCCTTTGCTCATACTCTTTCCTTTTTTTTCTTCTGATAAATCTTGCACTGCACATCTTTCAACACTTACCAAGCATCACATTTCCTATGAAATATTTTGACTCTTCTATCTTCCCCTTTCCAAAATATTAAAATCTTTTCATTAAATGGAAGATTTGAATAGATAACATCTGAGATTGTTTTTGCAATGCTTTGATCTTCCATAAGAGTAAACAAAATTAGACATTTCCAAAAAAATAATGAAACTATTACACTTTTTTTTGCCTGAAGGTAATTCCTAGAAGTTCTCACCTATGACAGCCAGAACACACAGCAGCTGGGAAATGAGCATCTCAGCCCGGAAGTGGGATAAGGGATGGCCAGCAGCACCTCTAGGGCTGGGGTTCTCTAACTCTTTAGGGTGTCAAGTACTGATGATTAAGTCATGTGGTGGAAGTGTGCCAGGGATGGAAGTGTGTCGATGATTTCTAAGGAAAGCAGTCTATTGACAGAGAGGAATCAGAAATAGGAAATGTGTGGAGAGGGGCCTCACCACTTTGCTTTACCTGTTGATACAACATCAACAGACATACCCTATAGGAATTGAAATATGTATGAACTGGGCTGGGGCAAGAGAAGAAGTAAGAGATGCATGAAGCAATGGGAATGTATTCATGCATCATTGATTCTGCAACTTCATTAGGTTCCTCTTGTCCAGGGACTATGTTAGATACCGGGGACATGATGAAGGAAAAGAAATAGGAACTCTGCCTTCATAATGCTTACAGTGTTTTGCGGTTTGTCATCTGCTCCTGGTCCTCTAATAAAAGTCTCCTAAATTGACTTTGAAGATCCATCCCTCTCACATGGCCAGTCCATTCGTTTTGAGTCAAGCTGTCACCACTTCAGACTGTAGGAGTAGGGCATCTCCTACATCAATCAGTGCATTTCATCCCTAAGCCATAGTGATTGGTTCCAGGGCAAGCATGTAACCTCACTTACTTCAGGCATTATCAGGGGTTTGGTGAAGACTGAAGGAAGAGTACTAAAGCTTGGTGTTGGTCCTGGAGTCGAGGAGATGCGCCGTGAGAGCTGCTGCTAACGTCCCCACGTGTGAGTGGAGGCACTCAGTGACAGTGCTGTCAACTCCAAGGAAGCGAGGTTGAGGAACATGGTAGAGAACCCAGGTCCTGCGTGGCCTCCTGCTTCAAGCTGCCAGCAAGCTACTTCTCCTCCTCGCCTTTTCAGTTATAGTAGCCCATGAATTCCTATTTTTTGCATAATGTAGCTTGGCTTATTATATTTTCAGTTGCTTCCAAATAAGGCAGTTGTGAGCATATATAAGGAGATTATCAATAAATAAGTAAATATGATAACATATAGATAAATGACGCAAAGGAAATAGACCAGTGCTTTGCTAGGTAATAGCCACCATGGGGTCTGTGTTAGGCAAGGGGTTCAAGGAAGCCCTCTTTAAGGGGTGATGTTTAAACTGAAATCTGAAGTATGACAGGATGTGGCAATGCCCAGATCCAAATGTCAAACCAGTGGAATATTACTTAGCCATAAAAAGGAATGAAATTGGCTTATTTGTAGAGATGTGGACAGACATAGAGTCTGTCATACAGAGTGAAGCGAGTCAGAAAGAGAAAAATACTGTATATTAATGCATTTTTGTGGAATCTGGAAAAATGGTACAGATGAACCTATTTCCAGGGCAGGAATAGAGGCGCAGACGTAGAGAGCAGACGTGTGGACATGCTGGGGGGAAGGGAAGGATGGGACAAACAGGGAGATTAGGATTGACATATACACACTACCATGTGTAAAATAGCTAGCTAGTGGGAACCTGTGGTATAGCACAGGGAGCTCAGCTCAGTGCTCTGTGTTGACCTAGATGGGTGAGATGGGAGTGGGGAGGGAGGGAGGTCCAAGAGAGAGGGGATACATGTATACATATAGCTGATTCACTTTGCTGTACAGCAGAAACTAACACAACATTGTAAAACAATTATACTTTAATAAAAAAGAAACAAAGAAAACAAGCAGTGGCTTGACGTTTTAGGAATAGACAGACGGCCAGTGAGGCTGGGCAGGAGGTTGGAGATGTATTTAGAGATGAGATCACACTGGGGTTGGTGAGACACTTAATGGAAATCATAGAAAGAATTTGGGAAACGGCTAAATCAGTGGTACTGTTTGTTAGTTTGTCTTTTTTTTTTTTTAATAAAAGGAACATAAGAATGTTCAGCAATTCTGAAGACATAGCCAGAATCTATACGTACTGGAAAGAAAGAAGAGTCACAGGAAGTAAGGGCGGGGGAAGTAATCCAACCTGGAACTGTGCACATGGGTGAAGCTGTGGGCCTCATCCACAGCAGCAAGGCCCCTGTCTTCTGAGCCGGGATGTCTCCAGTATGAGGTAGTGGGGTCTGTATGCTGAGTGAACTTTATAGGGGTGGAGCCAAAAGTATTAAGAGATTTTAAGACTTGATCACTCCAGTTTTCTATATGAACTAGAGAGCAGGGATATTGTGCAGTTAATCAATTCCCTGCTTGTAATTGGATTCCCTAAACTGAACTTAACTGCTCAAAAAATGTCAGAATAATTTATTCCCTTAATCCAGGTGATGCCATGAGTTTTTCAGAGGCTGAGATAAACAGACAAGTGACAGTCGTAGCTGAAGATTAGAACCAAAGGTCTATCGTCAGAACATAATTATCAATTGTTAGGCTTCCAAAAGGTAATTCAAGGACACTCACAGAAGACGGGGGCCAAAGCCAAGGAAGTTAGTGAGAGACTGGGGACAAAGGTGTGTGTCAGGAAAAGGTAAAAAGCTTCACAGAAATAGCTACAAATCAGTAGTTGGACCATTCATTATACAAATATCATTTAATCGTGACATTTTGCTGTAGTTTTAGATGTGGTTTTATTGTCTAACATCTATCTTATTTATCTAAAATACTAAACCTTTGCTTTTATAATGATTTTTACATTAATAAAAATTTTTATTATACAAAGTACCAATTTATGGTCACCCCTCATCTGTATACAGATATATATATATATATATATGTGTATATATATATGTAGTGAAATAGTATATTGTAGTTTAGCATTTTTAAGATAAGAATTATCTGTTTTATTTCTAGGATTTCTAACATAGTATATAACTAACGATTATTATATCTAGCTGATTGCAGCTACTAAAGTATTTTATATATATTATACATCCATTAGCTGAAAAATCTCAAAACATGGAGAGTTGGCTTTCAATTTCATTTTCTATGTGTTATACATATATTTTGCTGTATAAATTCATTAAAACTTTAATTACTCGGCCATTTTATTCTCATATGACTCATTTTGTCTAATAAAAGTAAAATGTACTATTAAAATATGGGATCAAGCCTATGATATTTACATACTTTCATAAAGTGTGTGTTATTTATATCCTTTTAAAACACTAATATTAATAAATGTGTTAAATCTTTGTACCACATACGTAAAAAAATAATTTTAACATTATTTAGCAATATTTATGTAAATTTGGCCATTTCAATCCACTGAGCAAAATATTTCTGATATTTTGTTTATCACTGAACTTACCTTCTTGTGGTTGTAAATGCCCTGAGTAATCAACTTACTCTCTTCGGGTTGTTTACTAAATCTCCTGAAAATGTCAGAAATGAGAAATGTTTGGAACTGTAGACCAGAAATTTTCTAATACCTGTTGGCTCTTCCGTTTTGTAGATCAACTTTTTTTTTTTTTTTTTTTTAATGAACAATTTTGCTGCCATTTCCATCAAAGGGGTCTTTGGTCTAAGTGTCAAATCGTCCTTCAAGACTGACTTAATCTTTTCTCGCCGTAAAGAAAGAAACTGAATTTCATTTGCTTTTCTTTTTAGGTGTTCTTTTAAGATGAACAGCACAGGGACTAGCTTTACGATTGGAGGTTGATTGTTGAGGATATAGTAACACCTTGCCCCAACCTGAGGTATATCCCTCCCTTATTTCTTACTACAGGTTATTTTCTGTCTTAAAATTTCCTTAGATGTGGTTTAAAGTCATCCTTTATGACTAAAATTTTGCATAGCTAGTTGAAGACTTGATGACTAGGCAGAAGGAAACTGGGATAATTGAGCTGAAAGAAGAGAAGGGAAAGGATTATTTTCATGATAACAAAAGGATATGAGAATTGTTTTTTAAGAATAAAATTTAAGAATTAATTTAGGCCCACCTATTTTGCCTCAAAATAGTAGAAGAGTAACCTTTCAGCACAAAGCATTTAGAGTAGATACAAAAAAGACTATACATTTAATAATAGGCTATATTGGAGAGTATTCTTTGAGGTCATTGAAAAGTAGGACTGTCTTATAAGATCAAAGATATTTACTGCACACATTCAATGACTATGCACATTAGTCAAAAAAAAAAGAAATATAGTATATGGTCCCTTCACTCAAGGTCACTGTAGACTAATAAGGGAGATAATATCCAAATAACTAACAATGATAAAGATGGAGCCTGAGATGATAATAGAAGCATGGTGTTAGAAGAAAGAGCTTTACAAGTTTCTAATGGCTGTAATAGTCTGTAGAGGCAACAAGTGCTATTAGATTTTAAAGAACAGGGAGCTTCTTAGTCTTTTAAAGACAGATTCTTTCTACATTGAAGTGCACAGACCTTAGTTAAATAGAAGAAAGAAAGTAGCACAGAAAATATTCAGAATGAGAAATTGTGGGAAATGTTTAGAGTAGGCAGAATAAACAAAGTGTCTTACTGGAGCAGAGATTGTGAGCTTGCCTTTTAGTTTTTAGTGGCCTTCAAGACATGCTAAAGAGTTTTTACATTACTCCCTAGATCAGAATGTAGCCTTTCTAAACAGAAAGTAGAACCAAAATAAGAAAACCAAATGGCATACAAAAAAACAAAAAAACCCAAAAATCTCAGGATGCCAAGAGATTGATTGTAGGGTGGAAGTTTTCATGCTCAGGTTATGTTGGGCAAAACTAAATAAAATATATATATTAAATATTTACATGTATATACACATTCGTGTCATCATATTGTTTGTGTATCTATATAATGTTACATATATATAATTTATATACATACATATAGTTTTACTATATGGCTCCTCAGAACTCTCTAGGTGAACAGGAAATTCTTAAGAAAGGAATTATTACACAAATTTAAAAAAAAAAGTGACCATAGAACCCCCATTTTTTTCCAAAGCACCTATCAAAGCCAGCCAAGATGAGGAATTTGTACTTTGAATTTCTTCTCTCCAATATGGTAGCCATAAATTACATGTGGCTGTTAAGATTTAAATTAAATTTTTAGTTATTCAGTCACAGTAACCACATTCCAAGTGCTCAGTAGCCACGTGTAGCTGGCAGGTAAGGTATTGAATGACATGGATATAGAATGTTTCCATCACTGCAGAGAGTTCTATTGGGCAGTGGTACTTTAGAAATGATTATTGTTGTTATTTATAATTAACTTCTTATTATTTATTAATTAGGGTGTTGAATTAAGAAACCTCAGTATGTGGGCATTGTACAGAAGCAAGTTCTACATACAGCAAATACTTAAACCAGAGTGTTATAATCCAGGTATAATTTAGATAAGGAAATTGAAAACCCTCTGAAGGTCATAAATTTGTATATAATATTTAGTTAAAATGTGTAATTGGTGTAAAGATATGTCACAAACCCTATCCTCAAGGCATATTTTCTAGGAAAAAAGACTGCTTTGTGCATAAGTAGCGAATATAAAATATGCATTTTAAAAAGTCAAAACTTGATGAAAATAGAGTACTAAAAGAGGAACAGTTCGTTGTAAGGGAATCAAGGAAGTAAAGCTTTACTCTGTAAGTGGGTGCTAGGATAACTGGTAAAGTGGACCATAACACTGACAATAAGAGACTGGTAATAAAGGATTTCAGTATATTTTTTAAGAACTTAATGAGAGTTCAAAGCTCATTTCATCTTTCTGCTTGTATGATTTTTTACTTCATCTACATCCTATTAATAGCATAACTCAGTCCATTCAATTATGAATTTTAAAGACTTTACAAACTACTCTCTTTCTAGAGAACTGTATTTTTCTCAAAACCCCACTAAGCTATTTAGTTTCATTTTGTGAGTGATAAATTGGAAATTGTGTGCTGAACTGTTAAACTGATGCATGAACAATTAAATGAAGATAAGAGGCTTTAAATTTAATACTTAGAAAATGTAATATTCAGATCATTGAATAGATGTCATGGTACTCATTTATCCAACTACAACTGTTACACTTCATGCAGTTCCCAAAAAACTATTGAGAGTAATAATCGAGTAGACTAATCTGTAATTTTCTCAAGTAAACATTGATTTAAAAAAACTTTTTTTTGTTTAGTAATGAAGGTTAATTTTCATTTAAAATTAAGTATATAAAAGAACATTTTATTCTAAAGCATTAGTTTACTGTAATTGGATTATTACATTCCTTAGATTTTAGAGAGTTTATGAATAAATTTGAATTTTAAGAAAAATATGATGAACTGGACATCTTTTAAAAACTCTCTTCAAATACAAATTGTGAAAAATGCCAACTAGATGATAATAATTTCATCAAATGTTAAATATTCAACATTATTATTAAGGACATAATTGAGAGAGGGATTTTCATTGGGTCCTTGAACAAACTGGCTAAAATAATCAGATTTTACCCTCTAGGAGTTTTCATCTTAATCAGAGATGAGATTCACTGATTCAGTGCACATGTGTGCGTGTGTGTGTGTGTGTGTGTGTGTTGTGAAGGGGGGTTGTGTGTAACGATCAGAGTAGGTTAAAGACGTGTACTTTGAAAAAAATACATGCTTGGTATTGTAACAACTTCTGTAATAAAAGCTGGAAAATACAATTCCTCAAATCTCACTGTCAGAGAAGCAGCAGTGATTCTCAGCAGAGTTGGGGTTAGAAATGGGGGAGGTTAACCCCACTCCCAGGAGGTGTGTCCTCTTCAGAAGTAGGTTTGTGGTAGGAATGGTTGAGAAGCATCAACATAAATCAACTAGCATCAGTGCAGACAGTTTATAAACTCAGCCAGCAGGTGATAAATAGCAAATATATTTACAACATGGAGTCCATGTTGTAATGACCTAATAAATGTAAGCTGGAATAAATTCTTGCCTAAATGAGAAATTAGAATTTGTATCTAAGCTCTTTTCCTAACTCAGGCAAATCACTGAACTTCTTAACATTCCTAAATTTCCTCACTTGAAAAAAGAGGGAATTGGATTAAATCTCTAAATCCCCTCCAGCTTTTAACATTCCACAATTCTAGATCAGTAAATAAAGCTATGATTCTTGTCTCTGGGTCTAAAATAATACCACTTTAAAACTATTAGAAGAAAGATTAGTATCCTTTCAAACATGAATCTAATCAGTTGGAGCAGTTGGGGGAGTTGGAATATACATCTTGATTGCTCACCTAATTGTAACAGTTTGCTACTTAAATGATACATTATTTTAAGAAATGCAGAAATTATTTCACGTAGAATTCATTATATGTAACATAGTGTTTGTTTATTTCTCACTCAGTGAGAGTTGAGTAAGGGGTAAGGGAATGGTGTACTTTGAGCATTCACATATTCCCTAGGGCTCAGACATTTTTACACTGCTATCAGGCCCAGGGAGTACTTAGCTTCAAATGATTTTGAAGGCAGTATCGTCATATTATTTGACATTGGATCTGAGGCAGTTGATCATAGCAGTTTCTATAAAAGTATACATGAAATAGACAAACTTTAGCAATAAAAAGTCATTAGAATATTTCATAGTGTGAGAAATACCTGGACATTGGCTTCAGTAAAACATAACTGGGTAAATTTAAAACATGGAATAGAACAAAGCTTTGCAGTCCTCTTCCAGTAGTAAAAAGATAATGCCAACCTCATTGTCCTCGGATCTTACATTCCCATGTTTGCCACCCAGTTGTATGCAATGGCAAAGTAATTAGAAATTAGGATAAAAACTATGTTATTCTCATATCACAAGGAGGAATTTCACTATTCCTTTCATAGACCTCTACCAACTACCCATATTAATTATACCTGTGCTATCTGTACGTCTCTCACAATGAATAGAAGGAACAATGACCTTTCTGGTCAGAATCATATCCACTCTTGCTTTCTCAGGCAATTCACTCAACAATTATGACTCTCCACCAAATATTTAATACCTCCCTTTCCAGCAGACCCTTCCTGTCTGCGTAAAAACCTCGTGTAGCAATTTTAAGATGTCTTCCCTTCTCATCGCTCTGCTGCTTCTTACGGTTACTCCCTGTGGCTCAGAATCCATTAGTTATGTCCCAGTTAACAGTCAGTGTTCGGAAAGGGTTTATTATTCCCACACATTGGAAGTTTGGGTCTTTACTGACACCTGCTCCCTGTGTCTCTGTATCGATTTTCCTTCCTTCTTTCTTCTGTTCCCACCCTTCTTCTCCTCGTCCTCCTGCGATTCCTCCTCTGATTCCTCCTCCTTTTTCTATTTCCAGCCTCTGAATATTGAAGTATACTGAGCTGGGGCCCTTTCTTTTTCCTCATATCTGTACTCTCTCCCTAGGTATTTCATCCAGGCTTTTGACTGGAACCATCTCAGTGCAGATAACAGCACAATTTACAAGGTCAACCTAGACCTATCTCTTAAACTGCAAACTGTATATCCAACTGTATCTCTAGAAGGGTGTCTAACAGGCATGCAAACATAACTAAAAAAGACCCCCGCCCCAGTCAAGTTTTTGTCGCACACCTGCATCTCCTCCAGCCTTTCTCATCACTGAAATGGCATTATCATTGCTCAGTCCCTCAAACCAAAACCTGGGGTTTATTTTGCATTTATCAGATTTATTTGGCCACACTTCCTTCTGATTATTAGCCAGTCAGTCTCTAAGTCCAAACATATCCTAGATTAATTCCTCCAAATACCACCCCAACCAAATCCCTATCATCTTCCTTTCTGTACTCTTGCCTCAGCAGCCCAGGTGATTCCCTTGCTTCCAAAGCCAGCCACCTACAATTCCTTCCCAGCAAAGCAGGTGGGACAGTTCTGTAGGTAACGAGAATGAATTCATATGAAATATGTTGACAAATAGGAAGGTACAGAAAATAACACAACAAAATCCCCATGTCTACCTCATAGAATTAAGAGATGTTAACATTTTGTTATAATAACCTCATAGCTTTACTTTTCGGAGAATGAAATAATATAAAAAAGTTGACTTTTTTTTTTTTTTTTTTTTTTTTTTTTTTTTTTTTGCTGTACGCGGGCCTCTCACTGCTGTGGCCTCTCCCGTTGCGGAGCACAGGCTCCGGACACACAGGCTCCGCGGCCATGGCTCGCGGGCCCAGCCGCTCCGCGGCATGTGGGATCTTCCGGGATCGGGGCACGAACCCGTGTCCCCTGCATCGGCAGGCGGACTCTCAACCACTGCGCCACCCGGGAAGCCCAAAAAGTTGACTTTTTAAAGAATTATTTTTTCTTTTTATTCTCAATACTCATCTTTCCTCACTGTGTTTTGATCTTCATATGTACTCTTCTTATTTATCTCATCGTATGCTAATAACATACATATGTGTACATACACCGTATGTAGTATTGCTTTGTCAACTGTATTAAAGTCACAAATTTTCTTCTAGTTTGTGGCTTGTCTTTTAATTGTGTGTGTGTTTGTGTATTTTCTCAAATAAGAAATTATAATATAGTTGAATTTATCAGTATTATCCTTTATGATGTATAATTTATTGATCTTATTTAATAATTTTATCATCTCAAGGTAACAAAGGTGTTTTTCTAGATTTTATTCTAAAAGTTCAAAATTTTAAATTTGTCATTGATGTTCTTAATACATGTGGATTTTTAAAAAATACACAGTGTGAGGTCGACATCTTACTTTTTACTTTTTCCCCTCATGAATGGCTAATTGTCCAAACACCGTTTGGCTGGCCTACAGTGCTACATGTCATGTACCAATTTTCCATATTTGTGTGGGTCTGTTTTAAGTTTCTCTATTTTGTCCATTGACGTAATGAAATATACTACCGCACTCTTTTAGTTGCTTTAAGATGTATAACTGTGTTATAAATCTTTACATCTCGAAGAGCAATCCCACACCCCAATCTCAATCAAATTATTCTTTTCTCCACCATTCTCTTGACTCTTCTTTGCCTTTTGCTCTGTTAGGAAGACAATAAATCGGCTACCCATATTCATTCAGAATGACCATTTTCCTTGAATTTGTCATTTATTGATCATCTCCTATATTTCTGATGTTTTTCTCAGCAATTGGAAAGCATCTATAAAGAAAACAAAGATCTTTGCCTTCACAAAGCTAACGTTCTGTTGAGTTTCTCTGTAATAGAGAACGGGAAACCTAAAAAATTTCTCTTCTCAGAACTTCTTGCTCTTGGGATGCCATTTGTCAGAGTTGTAGATGAAGTGTAGGATTGAAGGTTTGTTTGTTTGCTTTTTTCCCCATCTGTCTTATTTTGCCCTTTCTCGATTCTTCCTTTGTATAACACAACCACTTGCCTGGAGTTACAGGAGCCGCTCTTAAACATGATAGAAGCCACACACTCAGGGTGATGGAGCCGGTAGGAGTTGCCTTAATGACCTTCCCTGGCAGTTGTACCAGACTTAGACTGTCAGCCTCTGGTCTTGCTTGCTTTAAGCTATTATTTGTTTTTCCTCTCATTCAAAGCCAAATATATTCCTGTCAGATTTAGTCCTCAAAATATATTTTTAAATTAAAAAAATAATTTAAGAGCAAAAAAATATATGTTAGGGGAGAACTTAAACTCATTTTATAGATTAATTTGTAGGCAGTGGACAGTCTTACTCTCAAATATTTTCATCCGTAATCATGGCCTCTTTTCTCATTTATTTAGGTCTTCTTTTGTGTCTTTCAATACAATTATATAGTAATTATATAAACGCCATACCATTTTTTAGATTTATTACCTATTACTTTAAAGGTTTGTGCTGTTTTGATTAGGATTAGTAAAATAACACTATTTAGTTTGGTATTGCTGTTATAGAGGAATGCTGTTGATTTTTTAAAAAGTTGATCTGGTATCCAGAATTCTTATTGGTCTTTGTCTAGCTTATTTATACATTCTCATTACTTCTATGCAAATAATCATATTATCACTGAACAGTATTTTTAAATTTCTTCTTAAAAGAAGAAATTTCTTCTTCTTTCTTCTTTCGTCCACTTTTTATGCCCATATTTCTTTGTCCAGTCTTATTAAGTTGACTGGACCTTCCATTGTAATGTTGAGTAGGAAGGCGTGATGGGGCAGTTGGACTTCTAAGTAATTTAAATATCATTTGAATGATGTTTTATAGAATTTTAGTGGAAACCCTTTAGAGTTAACAAAATTAAACACAATTCCTAGCTTGATTTGTGTATTTTATAAAAGTACCTGTGACTGGATGTTGAATTTAATTAAGTGCTTTACTACGCATTTTTGAGATGATCATATTTTTCCCCCGCTTAATACTTTGGTAGATCACAGTAAACAATTCTCTAATGTTAACTCATCCTTGAATTTGCAGTGTGGACCCTACTTGATCATGTGGTACTTTTTATATTTGGTTAAAACCAGTTTTTAATATAGTATTTAACATTTTTGCATGTGTATTCATGCAACCATTTTTATTTTTATAATGTTCATTAATGAAGTTTTCTGTAAAAATAAGCTAGTCTCATAAAAAGATATTCTCTGAGTATGTTTCTACAACAAAAGAGTGATTGGTCCCTTGAAGACTTGATAAAATCTGTGACAACATTTCTGAAAATTTTTCTGTTATCTAAGTTTGCAAATTTATTAATGTCAGGTTCTTCTGAGTATTCTTTTATGATACTTTTGTTTGTCTCCTTCTTTAATTATGCCCACTTTCTATTATTAAAATTTTATTAGCAACTTCTTTTCTTGATCAGTCTTGTTAGAGGTTTGTCCATTTTATTAGCTTTTTAAAAAAAATCCATTCCTGGTTTTTTCGATCTTTTATGATATATTTATTTTCAATTTTACATTTTTGCTTCTATCTTAATATTTCTTCACTTTCATTGTTCTTCCTCTTTTGTCATTTTTCTAACCTCTTGAAGTGAGCGCTTTTCCCTTAAATGTCCAGTTTTTTTTTTTTTTTCTTACATCTAATTTCATACATTTCTCTCTAATCCCACTTTAGATATATTATAAATTTTGGTGGGTAGTGCTTCAAAGTCATTTGATTCTAGATAGTTAATTATTTCCATGTTTTATACGATCTATGAATTATTATAATTGTGCTTCATAGTTGAAAATCTGTGGGATATATTAACTGTCTAGTTGGGTTTGTTTTGTCAGATTATGTGGCCTATATGCTATTACTTCATTGGCTTTTTGTCAGGGTCACTTAAGAATATTTATGCATTTTTTCATTTGAAATTAATACGCATTTGCTTTTTGGCATACATTCTAATAAATGTCTCTTGCATCCAGTTTGCATATGGTGCTCAAATCTCTCACTGTCTTACTAATCTGGTTCTGATTCATCTTAACAATCTGTGGAGGAGGTTTTGGTTTCTTTGAGTCACTCCAGGCCTCTTCTCCACTTCCTCGTGCCAGTGAGTTGTTCTCTATTCTGTAAGGAAGCAAAAGTATTTCAAACCCTGAGCTCTCAACGTTTTTAAGTGTTGGTGACTGTTGTTACATATTACATATCATTTCTAAGTGTTTGTAACAAGAGCGGATCCTTTGGCAGTAGTTCAGTTCTCCATTTTGTTGTATCAAGATAATCTTTTTATGATCTCTATCTCTATCAGTCATGCACCTCCTCTGTGTTAAACTTTCAATAAACTATCCAATACAGAGACGAGAAAATCTTTCAAGGCCTATGTGATCTGGCCCCAGCCTACAACTCTGGCCGTATTTTGGACCACTTTCTTTGCTGTTACAGAGATGTTGGCTTTCTTTCTGTTTCACGAACACAATTGGCTTGTTCCCATCTATAGTCATTTGCACTGATGTTTCCTTATGCCTGAAATGGACGTCTCCAGTCTTTTCAGTTTTGAAAAATTTTGTCATGAAGATCTCACCTCCAATGTCATAGAGCAGAGCCTGCTACAAATTTGGGAGGCACAGTGAAAAACTTGTACCCTTTGTTCAAAAGGCAAGAAGAGAGTATGTTTGAAGGTACTAAAATGTAAAGCTTTCTCTTTTCTTCCACAGACCCTCTCACAATTTGAAGTTGTGTTTAAAAAAAAGTTTTATTTAATACCATTCTAAGTAAAAAAATTAAATTATTAGCATAAATTTTAACATTCATCTTTATATTGTGCAATGCCAGTTTTGGAAACAAATAAAAAAGCATTTAATCCTATGCAGAATCGCCAAAATTACATACTTGGAGCTCGTATATACGTATGTATGTTGTTCTTACCACAATAGTGGAAATGTTGCAGAAAAGTAACTCAGTTACTCAGGCTCTCCTGCCCATATTTATATCTTATATTTTGATTTGGATTTGGTTCTTTTTGGAGTAAAACATTGCCACCAAATGGTTCACAGTCTCCTTCTTGAAAAACAGATTTCAAATGATACCAGGTAAATGGACAGATCTGAGAATTGAGTCCTGATTTATAATTTGTTTGGTCCTCTTCTCTTATTAGATGTCGGGTGACTGTAGCTTGGGCCAAACTGGTCATTTCCGCTTTCCCATTTGTACCTTGTACCTAATGTTGTGTCCTATAATGGATAAAGGTAGACCTTGAGTTTATGACCTAAAGACATGCCCAAGTCAGCTGGGAATGTTAGGTCAAAATCATAGTTGTCAGTTCAAGGAACTCGACTGAAATTGGAGCTGAAATGTGTTTGGATTGGTAAAATTGGAAATCTAAGAGTAAAAGCTATGAAAAAGGCAAAGAAGAGGTTAGGAGAATTGTGAATTCTGTAGATCAGGAAATGATAGCTTGTAGACTTTTTTGTAGACTTTTTTTTTTATGTAGTCCCAGGGTGATCTTAAGTGATTTGGATGGCTTTACTTGCAGGTGTTAGAGAGGAGAAATGTGGTTAGCTGTGAATTCATTGAGATCAAGGAGAGGGTTATAGAAAATCTCAAAGCTACTCCTTCCCGTGTACCTAGGAAAAAAACATCCCCTGGGAAATAAATGAATCATCATCTGACCCAGTTATAGTTCTTCCTCACTGGCTACTGGACACAAACAAAACGTCCTGTATTTAGCTTCATAACTTATAACAATTGGACATTCTTTTTAGACTTCGGATGCTTAGGAGCTGTGGCCCCTGTGTTTTTTTTTGTTTTTTTTTTTTTAGGAATAGCCCAAAGTTACATCATTCATATTGAAGTGACTATTTGCAAATAACAGTTCTCAAAGTGACCATGAGTGTGTGTCACAAGTGTTTTATTTTTCCTCCCTCTGTGGTTTTCTGATTAAAACTACGTGTTCAAAAGGATATTGTTTATCATTTCAAGCACTATCAACGTGCTCTGCTGTGCACCTCAGTAAATACGTATTCTCTGGGTTGATCCTTTCAACTTACAGGAAACTTGAGAAAAATCCAATAAAGGTCTATCTGTTCAGGTTTACACCTTTTTACAATATAATATTTTAATATACTGTGGCTCACGGTGGATTTACTGCGAACACGGTCACTGCTGAAATAGCTCTAGGTCACTGATAAAAACGGTCGTTCAGGCGAGCAGTGAGTGCGGCCGGTCAGAGGAAGGATCGGGGCTGTAAGGCCGCCCCGTGGCTTCTAACTCCTCCTCCATTAGCTCCCGCACCTGTTTTCACCAGTTTCAGTCTCTCCTTCTTCACGTTTGTTTCCATTTTCTATCCCAATAAACTTAGATCTCCTTCCTCATTAAAAAAAAAAAAAAAATCCTTCATTTTGTTCTCTCTTTCCCTGTCCCTCACACCCTGCCGTTCTCAGCAGACTAACCCTAACCTGGGCCGTGTGTCTTCACTGCCCAGCGTGCCCTGGATTTGTAGCCTTGCTTTGGCCTCCACCACTGTCTTGAATTCTACCAACAAAAATCACCCATGACATCCACATCTCCAAGTCCTTTGGCCGTTGCCAGCCTTGATTTTTCTCATCCTTGCTCGTATTTGACTCTTTGATGAGCCTCTTCCTGCTCACTCTTTCCTTTGTTGGCTTTAGTGAGGCTGCTCCCTTTTCTAGTTCTCTTCCTAATTTATTGACAACTCTCTCTCTCTCTCTCCTTAATTATACATGTTCCTTCTTCCTACCCACCCCATGTGGAGTATTCCCAAAATTAAATTCTCAGTTCCTTTCTTTGCCTTTTCTCTCCTCTCCTTAGCGTTCTCACGTACTCCTATGACCTCCTTAGCTGTACGGTATGTCAGACTTGCAAATTTTTACATCAGGTTACTGTCACTCTCCATATATCTAGTTCCGCATTTCCAAAGGTTGTGTTCTTTCAAAATATCTTCTACCTTCACTCCTTGTTTTTATCATGATCTTAATACAGTCTCCTGTCAACTCAAAACAGATGATCCATCTCCCCAGGTCATGGCCTTTGTCTGTAATTTTTTCAGGCTCTAATACATTCTGTGTACCATAATCTGATTATTGCTCCTAAAAATGATTTAAATTATGTCAAATCTGTTACTCAGAAATGTTCAGTGGCTCTACATAGCTTAAAATATAAAATCCTTAATTCTGCATTCAAAGCATTTTGTAGTCTGACCCCCATGTACTTTTATCACCTTATCTTCAGGTACTTACCTTCAGTGATGATCTCTTTAAGTTTTTCTAGGACACTTCTGGTACCTTACATATCTTGGCATCCTGTGTCAATATCTGCAGTGGATTAAATTCAAATGTAATAACTTGATCAAGATGAATTATTCTTACACAGCTCGTTTCGTACAAAGAATAAGCCTGTGAGTTGCACAATAGACATTAATTGTACTTTTAGTAACATTAATAACTTTCCTTTACTAACTATCAGGTTGTTCATCCCCAACTTTAAGACCTTCCTGTTGCTCTCTCATTTTTATTGTCCTGCACTTACTTAATGTTTACTAAAATAAGAAATAATATACTTGTGTCTAATTCTTGGGCTATCATTTTATAAATTGACATTTACATACAGAGTAAGAATTTTAGGGATCACTGAACTTTGCCCAAGAAATTCCATTTTCTCTGCTGGGATGTTGAAGAAACTACAAAGCCCTTTTGTGGCAGAAGCCAACAAAGTTATTCACAGCTACTAAAGAGAGAACAAAAATTTCTCAGGAAGCACAAGAATGGGTTCTTTTATAGTCTGCCCACAGAAGCCAGCTAGTCAGAAGAAATATTTACAAGTCTAAAGTCAATATCTCTATTATAAACAATTACTACTCAATTACTGTACTGATGTGATTGTGTGTTACCATGTTGAGCTTTTTTAGAAGAATGGCTATGTTTTAAACCTTTCTACTCTAATTGCAATATGGTAATAAAGGTAAGTAGTAGAATATTAAGACTTTTTTATTTACAAAATTCAATTTGAAATAACAAATCTTCCATTCCCAGATAATGACTGTAAAACTAAATGTGTGTGCACTGAGAAAATAGGTATAGGCATCTGAAAGCAGCAGTCGTTGTTTGTAAGAAAATACAAAAAGCATGTACCTTGCATTGCCAGTAAGACATTTATGAGGCAGATGAAAGTATTGTTCTGAATTTTGCTCAATGCACCAATTAAATAAGGGAAGGAAAAAACTTGACAATTTAAAAAATATATACTAAGAATATCGGTAGCATAATTCAACATGTTTTATAAATGTTAGAGACCTAATGAATTTGATTAAAGAAGTTTAATTAAGGTAGAGTCTGCTGTGTTGCAACCTCCTTCCAGACGAAATGGCGCGGTGAACAGGTAGTGAGTCCCCAGTGAACTGTGAATATCAAAGTCGGGGAAAATTCTTCATTTTAATGAGCCGCATTTTCTGAGCCCAGACCTCTCCCCTGACAGGGTGGCTGCAGGAGGTGAAATGAAAGTAGTTGTTTTCCTTTGAGACTTCCGACTGCTAAATGCTATGAATGCCAGCAATTAAAATAGTGGCGCTGAGATTCTTTATGTCTGCTCTGTCTTGCACTTGCCCTTGGGCTGGCAACTGTTGCTAAAGAAAAGCCCTAACAATTAAGAACGCTATTTTCATATTTAGAAAATGATTCCTCCTTCTCTGACTATTAAGGCGTTCAAAATATCATAACCCTTTTCTTTTATAAAACTTATATTTTCCTTTAAAAACAGCCTCATATAAATACAAATATTTAAACCAAGTATAGTGTCCTTCCATTAATTAGGGGTTGGATCTGTAATGTGAATACTCTTTACAACCTAAGAGCAAAAATTGCACTTCTTTCACCGTAGAAAATTCACACGACACGATGGATTGTTACTTTCTGCATAGATGCCATTAAATATAGTCAAAAGAGAGTACATTCAATATTATTTTATAATATTTTTCATTTACTTTAAAAAAGTTAGAGTGTGGTAATCAAAAATTAAGTGTAACCATTCTGGCAGTTATTTAAAAACTATTATTCATAGTGTTAAAGAATATGGAAACCAGGTATTCAATCATGTGACAACTGTTAATACCCACCTCTTGAATAATCATCATCTAGAAGCAAATACTAGTATAAAACACCACCAAGAAATTGTCGGTTGGCACGGAAAGGAAACCTTGAGTAATTATACTTAATTTCAATAAACATGTCATGAAAGTTGGAAGGAAAACTAAACACGATTTCAAAGAAGTACATTCCAAAAGAAATAAGCATAATTACCTCAGTTAGTTAAAGGCTCATCTAGTGCTTCTGGATTTGCTCCAAAGTACATGTAACTGTCCAGACCCAGGGTGGCAGTTCATTGCAGCCATTTCAAACACACACACACACACACACACACACACACACACACACACACATTTATAGCTTGTAACATTTAAAAGTACTGAAGTTGATTGCAGTTTCTTCAGAATCCTTGACTTGAACTGGTTTTCTATACAGAAGATTGTCTTACTTGGAAATCTACATGATCTTAATTGTATTCTACTTTAGCAGAAAATTTCCCTAACATTCTGTAAATATGCATAAATCTCTCAACACACTACTGTGTAAAAACTGAATGTGTACTACTGTGATAAATCCTACTTGAAGAATACCTACTCTCTTTTTCCTTCCATAGTTTTACATCCTAATATACCTTTCTGTCCCTTTCTCTTGTTTTCTAAAATCAAAGGGCTATACAAGTAATCACAGATTCATAGACTCTCTTCTCATCCAGGCTGCCAGAGAGAGGGTCACGGTCACAAATACAGAGTTTCATGTTGTCAGATGAGGGGGCTGACTCTTTAAGAAGTCATTATCTACCCTCTGCTAGTGACTGTGCCTCCTTGTCACTCAGGAATCATGAGCATTTGATTGGATATTAACAGGATACCTGTGAAGGTAAAAGTAGACCACAGACTTCCTACAAGGGTCCAATATAACCCATATTTTGAAATTCTCATTCATTATAAAGATATTTGAATTTATTCATCCCTATACAGTTTGATTGCACATGACCAGGGTTAATTTGCTCATTAAGGGTTAGACTAGCCGTATCTTCTCTATGCTATCAAAGTATCTATGGCTTTTTAGATATGTTTAGTCTGGAAGTGTTTTTCTGAAAGACTGGTCTTAAATATGAAATCCTGGTTTGATGGTTATAGCAGTGCTGAAATACACACATTTTTTTTGCAGACACCCTTATTTATAATCAGGGCATGTATATCTGTTCCTGATATGCATTACATATTATATGATAAGTTTAATAAAATGAGTCATTTTATTGTTCATTAACACCTTCAAGGAGGAAGAGTCCATCCAGCATTAGCAGTTCCCAGGAAGCATACAGGATTAAGTGAATTGCTATGATAAATAACATTAGGGCACTCAACTGTAGTAACTCAAAGTTTCTTTTCAGAGTAGGGTGGTGAATAGTGGTTATAGTGATTTGTGCTCTAAGTATATAAAGCTCTATCTTCTCTTTTTTTTCTTTTTCTTTGTAGTTTTAAAAGATGTATTTTACCAAAATGTACAGGAACTTTTAAACAACAATAATATAGTTTATTTTGTGTGTTGCTTCACACAAAACAGATGTTTGACATGCATATTTAAATACATGCATAATTGCTTTTATTAATAAACTTGCTTTTGTTAGATATTGCTCAGACATTAAAAACAATTAAACCTCTAAAATGCAACATTTTATTCATCTGCACTGACACATTCCAAAATGTTTGCTAAATCTAATTTTTTCAACATGGACTCCAAAATAAAATATTTGTAATCTCTCATTTTACTATGATGTCTTTTTAAGAAAGTCTTGTGCCTTTTAATTCTTACTATCTTTAAATCTGATTTTCTGCTTTTTGAACATAATTCTTTTAGATATTTACTTATTTCTGTGTTTGCCTCCTTTTTCTGTCTTTTCTGTATGTCTTTTTTGTTAATAGAAAATATTTATGTTTCCCCCCATTTAAAAAGACTGAACTGATATTAGTTCCTTAGGGAATCAAAACAAGCTATTATCTGATGATCTTGCAAGGTATTGGCGTATTATTTTTCTGCGGCTTAATTATATCTTGCTATAGATTATAGTTGCACAAATAATACACACTGATTCAAACCAACAAACAGTAGTCATATTAATATTAGACGCTGAAATTCAAATTTAAAAAGTGCTTTTCCTTTAAGAGCATAGTTTTTTGTGTCAAAACTGCCCACTAGGCAGAGTCACACTTTTGAATATCTATGTATCATATATAGAAAAATGTAATAATAAAGAACAAAAACAAAACACCAAAAAATAAATGAATATACACAAAAATCACTTTGGGATCTCATTGCAGAAAATATTTCTAATATCTGAGGAAGCTTTGCAATAACACATTTTATATATGGTAGCAATATAAACATATCTGTAATGTAATGTAGCATTGATGGTTAAGAGTAGCCAGACTTCCTGGGTTTGAACTGCAGCCCTACCTATTATTTACTATAAGACACTATTCAAGTTTATACTAATTACTATTCTCAGTTTCTTCATCTGTAAAATGAGGATAACAGAACCACCTAATTCATAAAGCTGTTGTATGGATTAAATAAAGTAGGGCATATAACTGCTCAGCATGCTGCCTGGCTTATTCTTAGCATTTAATTAATATGAGCTATATTATAGTTATTGAATTATACACAATTGAGTTATATTTAACTTTTAATATCTATTTCATGGAAAATAGTTGAAATAGTTCCCCAAATTATTAAATACTAAAAATACTAGTTCCCGATTTTAAAAATTTTATGAATTTTAGCCCATTGTACGTATGAAGGAAAACTATGTAGTTTTTAATTATTTCAAAAGAGGATTTTGATTTACTCCTTGAGAATTTGCCAAAAATTTTATGAATTTTAGCCCATTGTACGTATGAAGGAAAACTATGTAGTTTTTAATTATTTCGAAAGAGGATTTTGATTTACTCCTTGAGAATTTGCCAGAAAGTCCGTAAAATCAAGTAGACTCACCCTGCCATTCCCTCAGTTCTCCCTGAGCACACGCACACCCTCACATACACACCAGAGGACTGTACGTGTGATTTAGTAGCTTATAAAACCATCCCATAGGGCAGACAGTAGGGCCGTGAGCATGTCCGGCGGTGTTACAGGTCTAGAGCTGTGGACATGCCAGAGGACGAGCATCTCACCGTGCATTCCCACTGATGTTCTTGAGGAGCTTCATCGGGTTATTTGGTTTCTCTGTTGTCAAGTCTTTAATTATGAAAAGAGGAGGAAGAGTATGCTCTTCACTAACGTCTTAGAAATGCTGTGTGTGTGAAAACAGATTTTCTTGATCCTTGAGTCCACTCTAGATTATTCTGAACTTGAAGGATTAAAGAAAACAAGCAAAAGTGAACATCTGGCATACAGACGTACAAAATAGCCTCTACCTGAATCCTGTTCACTTTCTTTTACTTAGGAATGGCTGGGATATGGTGCAAAGAATCCAGTATTGATCCTATAGGCTGAGAACTTTACCTGAGATAGGAGATCATGTAGCAAGTCAGGCCAGTGGACCAGGTCTTGTGGACGTCTAGGGCAGGGTAGTATGGAAGGGCAAGGGGCTGTCAGAACGACAGCAGAAAAAGTAGAAATGCAGAATTTGGACGTAACAGAGCCAGTATTTTCTTCTCCTCTCTGTAGTTCTGATTTGTTAATGAGAATTTTGGAGGAATTTATTTAAAAGACCGTGAAAAAAAATGTGTTAGAGAAAGAAAGAAAAACAGAGAACAGGAAATGGAAAAGGAAAGAAAGTGGATTTGTTTATTTGGTTTTCTTTTTAAGGTTTCATAAAGACAAGAGGAATGTTCTAAAATCATTTCAAAAGAAAGATTTCTTTTTCATGTGTGAGATGAATGGGAGAAGGATGAAATTCAACTAGATAATCTGTATATAATCTGTATATCTGAGCATATTGATAATCTGTATATCTGAGCATATTGATAATCTGTATATTTGAGCATATTGCCTTAGTAGGCTATTACTCTAAGAATATATCAAGAGGTGTTTGGGGACTTCCCTGGTGGTGCAGTGGTTAAGAATCTGCCTGCCAGGGCAGGGGACATGGGTTCGAGCCCTGGTCCGGGAAGATGCCACATGCCGCGGAGCAACTAAGCCCGTGTCCACAACTACTGAGCCTGTGCTCTAGAGCCCGTGAGCCACAACTCCTGAGCCCACGAGCCACAACTACTGAAGCCCACGAGCCACAACTACTGAAGCCCGCACACCTGGAGCCTGTGCTCCGCAACAAGAGCAGCCACCGCAATGAGAAGCCTGTGCACTGCAACGAAGAGCAGCCCCCGCTCGCCACAACTAGAGAAAGCCCATGTGCAGCAACCAAGACCCAAAGCAGCCAAAAATAAAAATTAATTAATTAATTAATTAATTTTTTAAAAAGAGGTGTTTGAATTTAAAAAGTTCGTGTGTGTGTGTGTGTATGTGTGTGTGTGTCTTCCTCCTTCAGAAAGGACAATTGCTTTGTAACAGGCTGGTCTTGGTAGGGACCCTGATCATTAATTTAATCAGAATTGACCTAGGAGGATATGTTGTCTTTAATTCAAATCCCATAAAACAAGTAGCTTCAAAACAACGGAGAGATAAAGTTGACCTTAGACGCGACAACAAGAGAAAAACAATCTCGAAGTATAAAGAGAACTGTGTCATTCTGTTTAGCAAGTCAAGGACAAAGATATTTCTTTTCCTCGGCATTGAAGCAAATGCGGAAAATTTAGTGATCTCATTTGTAATGTTGTTTTTCTATTTAAACACTTTCAGCTAAAATCAGAAAGTGAGTTTAGGATTTTACATAGTGTCACATAAAATTAAAATAAAACTGGCAAGTCAGAATGAGGATAACCACCACTAGTCAGAGAAGGGATTTGGCTGGCATAGGGTCCTCCAGGCTACGTGTGTGATTCCACAGTCCATTTAGATAAATGAACGTGGTAAGGAACGTTATTTTAGTTATGGAGAACAAGGGCACAGCATTGCTTCCTGAAAAAAAGAATCATCAGTAACCTTTGTAAGGAAAAGATTCATACCTATGCAAATTGGTTAAACACATATAATAAAAGTGAGGAAGGCACAGCTGGGATAGATTCAACAATTTAAAATAAAAGGGAGAAGAGAAATAAGAAAGCAGTAAACACCTGCCATTATGAAGGCAGCGATGTCTCCGGGAGATGAAGATAAGGGAACGCCCTGATAGGGGGCTTCAGACGATGGATGGCAAGTGATGGTGATGGACCACATGGGAAGGGGACCGTGATGAGGCTTGAGGTGAATGCAGTTTAGGTAAGAAAACAGCAAGGAAGAAAAATTTAAACATTTGAAGGGAGAAAAAGGAATCAGGGAATACTTACTTCAGAAGAAGTAGGTTTCTGTGAAATCTGTAGAAGACAAGAGGAAGGTGGTGGGGTGGTGAAGGTTGGGAAATTAATGGAGGAGGTGATTAAAGAGAAAGAAAATAACAGACACAGCGTGGCCGGAAACAAATTCTGAGAAAAAAGAATACAAGAAAAAGGAAGTAGCACAGAACTTGAGATTAGGGAAAGAGTTAGAATATATGGAATCCAAGAGGGGAGCATAATTTAAAAAGTCTTCAGAAGGATAAATAAGTATGGAAGACAGAACTTAATGTAGCAACAGAATGCCAGTGACATGAAAAGGAGGGTTTGTGGGCTTAAAGCAAGGCCTCCAATTAAAGGATGAAGAAACACGTGATTAAATAGCCAAAGACAGCCTTTAAAAAGTACCCTGTGTGAATGATTTTTTTTTTCTTTTTTTGGAAGTAAAGGACCATCTCACTGCTGATAGCTAAAAAGACTTCTGAGTTCTGCCTGAGGGTTGTTGTTTAAAAGGACTATGTGGAGATGAATGTTGTCGTGAGCACAATGGAAGGAGGAAGGGGGTGACAGTGACATTTTTAAAGAGTTAGGGGGTGCTCAGCCCTGGATGGACCGACTGAACACAGATGATAAGATTTTTGTTCAGGAATCTTCCATCAAAGGCTGGTGGCGTGCCATGAAAATAGATACCCCTGACTTGCTGGGACACTTAATAGAAATCACAGCACTTGCAACAGGAGGGAACTGGCAACGATGGTTTTCACACATGGAGCAAGAATCTCGCTTCAGGCTGCGGCAGGAGAGCAGAGTGCCAGGAGCACGTGTGGGGAGGCGGTGTTCATTCCCCACCGCCCTCAATAAGCACGTGATAAAAAGGAGACGTGGTGTCGGAGGTGAGGTTTAAAGGACTTCACTCAGACCCCTTAAGTCTTGTTGTCTGTCTCACGAACGTGTGAAGATCAGAGCTGGAGAAGAGAGCACCCTGAAACATTAAGGTACAGATTCCATCGCCAGCCCCTCTGAGCCCCAGAACTTCCCTTGTTGTGGATGACGTAATGAAAGTGCTTAGGCTTTTGGCAAGACAAAGCCCAGAGGAACTAGTGTCCAGATGTCTGACCTTGCACAAGTTATTCAGTCTCTCTGAGTTTCTTCATCTATGAAGTACGTGTGAAAACACTTTTCATTGCCAGCTTTTTGTAAAGATTTAGAGATCGTATGCAGTCTAAACAAGTGGTTTTCTATAAATTTTGTGCTCAATATTTAGTTTTATTATGTAAGTTTTAAAATATATTGACTGCTACCATGTCCGAGACCTCTCCTGTGTGTGTGTGTGTGTGTGTCTGTGTGTGTGTGTCTGTGTATTTTGGGAGAGAAGGTGAAGAAAAGGAGGACTTTCCAAATATGAACAGATAACTATTAGCCATTGCTAATACACTGAGATTGAAAGCCCCGTTGGGTATAGTTCTATCTGGAACCTTCTAGTTATTTCCTCAGGATAATCCAACCATTATATTGGTATGAAAAATCTGAAGTATTGTTACCTTTGGGGATTAAATTGTTACAGCTTTCTAAAGTTGCTAATCCAATGCCAAGGTGTCCAAATGTGGACTGAATTCTTTTCTGGGGATAAAGGAAATTTTCTGCAGCCAGAACTACAAACCCAAACCTCACCTTCCATACTTGCTGCAGAGTTTTAGTAATGGAGCCACACATTCCACTCGCAGGCTTCGCTGCAGGAACCTGGTGCAGCGTCAGAATGAACCCATCCTCACTGATTGTGAGGTCTTTCTACTGTCCTATGCTTTGACTAGCTAAAATTTTATTCTCTAAATGAAAACCTATGTGTGTGCGTTCATGGTTTTTACAGCATCAGAGAAATAATAGATCACGACGTATGTTGTATGAGAGCAAAACCAGGTCTCCTTTTGCTCGCTGTTTTATTCCCAACACATGATCCCTAACAAAGAGATAATAAATAAATTGATAAGTATTGATTAAATGAGTTAAGAACACACAGACACATGCTCTCTTCTCCTCTATAATGAATAACTAGGAAGAGATATTGCTTATTTAACATTGGTTGCGTTGAAGAATCCATGTAAGGTCTGGGGCACCCTGTATGGATGCATTCCTTTATACTCGAATGATTTAACACAAATAAAATCTGAGATCATAAGGCCAGGCTTAAAGCTGAAATTCTCAAATTTTATATGCATAAGAATCACAGGGAAAACTAGTTTAAAATGCAGAATTCTCAAAAGATTGGTCTAGTAGTTCTGAGGTAAAGCCCAGGAATCTACGTTTATAAAAGGAAAGTTTTCAGGGAGCAGAACTGATTTCTTACCATGCTACATAAATGACACTCAGATTAAGTATCAAAATAGTTATCAAGGTTCATTGATCTAAAGAGAGCAGGATAGTAAATTTCCTTTGTCCCCTGCCGCATCCAAACAAGTAACACATATTTCTTTGTTTATGATAAGTTAATTCTTGGGTTTTTTGGCTGGAAAAATTTTTATTTTGTTTTGACTTTTTTCAGCTGGAGTGGGTTTTCATTGTCAGCAAATGCACAAGTACATCATTAAGCAATCTTCAAAAGTATTCTTCAACACAGATTTGAGACTCTTTTTTATTTTTTTGCGATACGTGGACCTCTCACTGTTATGGCCTCTCCCGTCGCGGAGCACAGGCTCCGGACGCGCAGGCCCAGTGGCCATGGCTCACGGGCCCAACCGCTCCGCGGCATGTGGGATCTTCCTGGACCGGGGCATGAACCCGTGTCCCCTGCATTGGCAGGCGGACTCTCAACCACCAGGAAGCCCAGATTTGAGACTCTTTAGGGGATATGCAATGCCTATGTATAAAACATAATTTAGTAACTCCTAGTCTCATATCTTGAACTAAAGGGCTTTGTGGTAGTTGTGATAATAGTTAATAGCTCGTGAAATTATCTTTCCATCTCATGCCTCTCCTCATGGACTAAATGAACACACACAACTGGCATTATTCCTTGCCTTGAGTGGAGGGCCGTGATACTCTTCAGGTGTATCATTCTTGGTTATATAAATTCAAAATACAGTGCTGTTTTGAAAATATCTGGCAATTTCATGAATGCAGGCGGATAGCTGTCACTAATGAGGAAAGCTGTGGGCAGTCATTACAAGGGCAGTTGGTACCTCTGTAAGCCAGGCGCTCTTCATACGCCATGCGGCCGTCCATTTATCCTTCTCTACCACACTGCTCCCTCCCCGAATTTCAGGAGAGTGACTTACCCAAGGTGCGTGCTGTTATAGACCAGTGCTGTGTTTGAGGATTATCTCCCTCCTTTCAGCATGATAAAAAAAAAAAAAAATCAGATGAATGGACACAAGAAAGAAGGAAAGAGAGCTGACAGCCCAATGTAGACAAGTGACAAACCAAAGTCAAAAATCCAGGCATGTGGATTCAATAAAGTAAGGAACTCTCAGACACTTTGGAGGCGGGGGGGCAAGCCGCTCCCCTCTACACAGCCTGCTAGTCCTGAGATTGTCCTTAAGCCTGCATTAGGGTGGGAAATCTGCCACTAAATAATGAAAACTCTAAGGCATCCAGAATAATGAGATTATTGATGTACTCTGTTTAAGAAAGCAAGAGCATACATTTTGTCATTAAGAACATTTTTTAAAAGATGATTAAAATCAGGGTATCATACCATTTAAGTGTATCAATTAAGTGTAGCCACTTTTCCCTAAATTTAAAATAAAACTATTGGAAATGGCATGTGATACATTAAAATCTTAGTTACTTTATAAGTTACGTAAGACAGCTGCTCTGAAGAGAGAGAAGGAAAGGTCTTGTACAGCATATTCCCTTCACCTCCGTGGATACAAAGACCGAACTGTAAAGAGTCTGGATAGAATCCTAACTGTATTGGGCTCTGTAATGCAGTATCTCCATAGCATAATACTAACTAGAGACTGTGTAGAGAGGGTGCTGCCTGCACCAGACATTCAGTTATGAAATATGGTCTCCACTCTGAATTCAGCTCCAGTGGTAATACATAACCTCTAAATTAATTATTTTGCATTTCATGGCCCACTAAGCAGAGTACCAAATTCTGAATTCTAAACTATTCGTTTTAGTGCTTTCATTTCCTTGAGACAAATCACGATCACCTTCTTCTCTTTATTTTTGAAATGAGACTGAGATCATTCAAGTCATGTTTATAATATGGGGTTTGAAAGTGGACTGAAACAAAATTAAAATGTAAACATTGACTTTCAATTTAATTTTGAGAGGAAGAATTGTCATTGTAAATATGGTCAGTCTAAGAACAAAATTGTTTAAAGTAAATTTCGTCATCTTTTCATTATATACTTCTTTTTATTGATGCCACACCCTTCCTTAGTCAGATAACTACTGGGGCTGGGTAAGGTTATGTGTAAATACACTTTCCTATAAACACAACATCTCAAAAGATAGCATTTCCTGGGAGATTTCTAATGTTGAGGTAACCTTAGGGGTCAGAGGATGCTTACTTATCTCCCTGCCTGTCCCGTAACATTGTAACAACAGCAGGCATCATAATGAAGAAAAAAAAATCCTCCAGCTTCTATTCTGTGTTCAGTAATATTCTGTACCCTCTTACAGAATTTGTCTTATTTAATCCTCCTAGCAGTACTACAAAGCAAATATTTATAATTTGTTATTTGTAGACATGTTTGCTGATATTTAGAGAGATGATGCTCCAAGTCTTAGAGCAGGGTTGGGATTTAATCTGAATCAGTTTGATCCTACAATGTGTGCTTTTCACTCTTTCAAGATGATCTGATGGGGAAAGTGTTTGTGCTCTTGTAGATCGTCATGCCAGTGGACCCCAGTCGTGTCCGTAGACCCCCGTGTTGGAAGCATCATTTATTTTCTTTCTTCTTCTCACAGTCACTACAGTGTACCAATGGTTACACCATTTTCTAGTTTTCTATTTATCATCGTTATGGGCTAAGTTGTGTCCTTTAAAAATTCATACATTGGAGCACTAACTTCTAATACCTTAGAATGTGACGGTATTTAGAGATAGTCAAGTTAAAATAAGGCCATTACAGTGGTCCTAATTCAAGGTAACTGCTCTCCTTATAAAGAAGAAGTTTGAACACAAATTTGGTACAGAAGGAAGACCAGGTGAGGACACGGGGACAAGGTGGGCGCCGGCAAGCCAGGGAGGAAACCAGCCCTGCAAGCCAGGGAGAGGGGCCTCAAGGAACCAGCCCTGCAAGCCAGGGAGAGGGGCCTCAAGAAACCAGCCCTGCAAGCCAGGGAGAGGGGCCTCAAGGAACCAGCCCTGCAAACCAGGGAGACGGGCCTCAAGGAACCAGCCCTGCAAGCCAGGGAGAGGGGCCTCAAGGAACCAGCCCTGCAAGCCAGGGAGAGGGGCCTCAAGGAACCAGCCCTGCAAGCCAGGGAGAGGGGCCTCAAGAAACCAACCCTGCAAGCCAGGGGGAGGGGCCTCAAGAAACCAGCCTTGTCTCTACCTTGAGCTAGAAATTCTAGCCTCCAGAATTGTGAGCCAATATATTTCTGTGTTTAAGCCATTCCGTCTTCAGTGCTTGTTACCCCAGCTAACTAATACGATCATCGTCTCTAAAACCCATGTCCCTGCCGTGTTCATTAAAACTTTTTTTTTGTTTGCCCTCATTTTCGTGACTACGTAGCACTTAGCACAGGCCAGGAATGACTCTCAGCACTCGTCTTGGACTCATTACTTCTGAGCGATGCTCTGAACACGGGTAGTTCAGCTCCAGAATCTGTCCTCAACTCTAGGCTCTGCTGGCTTCCTGACCTCAGGTGTGGCCTCCATCTCTCTTTTCATGTTTAAACCAGTGCCCTTGTCCAGCGGTCCTTTTTAGCTCACCGATGAATCTTAAAACACTTGTTTGCAGTGTTTGTTATAACTTGCAGCCCAAGCTATGACAAAAGTAAATTATCAACAGTTTTTAAAAATGTTTTGTTTTTCTTATCTCTCTGCCTTTGACTTTATGGGCTTCCCTTTTATTGTCACCTGTCAGAATTCTGCTTAAGACCCAGCTCATTTGCCTCCTCTTCCAGCCAGAGTTCCCTCTCCCTCCAGTAAAATGCTTTAGTTCTTTGGGCCACACATACACACTTGCACACATACACATTATAATTTCCACATATGTCTATGGCAAAACAAGGTTACTAGCTCTGTCAGGTTATAAGCTGTATGTTATGCATATTGGTGTTTTTCACACTCTAATGCTTTGATCGTTACATTAGTTTGCTATGGCTGCCGTAACAAAATATCGCAGACTGAGTGACTTAAACAACAGAAATGTATTGTCTCACAGTTCTGGAGGCTGGAAGTCCAAGATCAAGGTATTGGCTAGTTTGGCTTTTCCTGAGGCCTCTCTCTTTGGCTTGCAGAAGGCCATCTTCCCCCTGTGTCCTCACATGGCCTTTCCTTTGGGCACTCAAATTTGTGGTGTCCCTCCCTCTCCATATAAGGTCACTAGATATAGTGGATTAGGGCCCCAGCCTTATGACCTCATTTAACCTTAATTACCATTTTAAAGGCCCTATCTCCAAATATAGGTGCACTGGGAGTGAGGGCTTTAGCATATGAATGGGGGGGATACGGTTCAATCCATAACAATCACAGAAAGCATTTAGGAGTACTGGTTTAACTTAATGCTGATCAGTTGTAGGGTATGGTGTGCTGGCACATGTTTAACAGCCAGCACTGGGGGTAGCTCTGATTTGTAGTGTTCTCTGATTTCCCCGTTGCAAGAACATGCACCGTGTTGGAACTCAGGCTATCAGTATGCCAACTGGCTTGCAGTTTTTGCATCCACTCCAGTGATCCAGTTTGAATGGGTACCAGTGGTCCACTGACTTATACCAGGGTCTTTCAGGGCTGTTGGTTAAAAAAAAAAAAGGTGGGTGGTGGGGGGAGGTATGAGGTGTGCTGTGTTTATTTTTTTACTTCCTTGTTCATGCCCAAAATGGAGCCTCCAACTTAGAAATCAAACTGCGTTAGGGGGAAAGTAGTTAGATTACTTACAAATCTAAGTCTGTAGGCCAAAATTCAGACTTGCTATGGGAGCTGTGTTTCAGATGATGCTTATCTTTGCTTGGGCGCCCGTTAAAGTTGAAAACTGATAAGTTGTCACTTCACAAAGTGACATTTGAATGGACAGCACATTAAATTAAGTCATTAAAAATTGAATCCCCAGTAGGCAGCTTGATCATTACAATTAAACCAATTAGTTCAAGTAAAGCCTAACCCAATCAGTAATGCTACTTTAAAATGCTTTATGTGTTTTGATAAGTTGTTCATTAGGAAAAATTTCTATTTAGCACAAATAAAATAAATGCATCCCTCAAAGAAGCACATTTTTAAATTTTCTAAACACTGTTCCTCACTAGTATGCAATTTATATTCAGACATTACTGAGGAAAAGAATGTGATTCTGTACATAATGCCTTGTGTGGTCACTGATCCAGAAATACACTCTGTAATAGTTTGGTGTGGCTTGAATGCCTTGACCAGTGTAAGGGTGGTATAAAGGTTATCAGTTATGGCAGACATCACTGAAAACATGCATATGGACATAATGCTTTGTGCAGGCATCACTGACCCAGAAAGTCCCATTGTAATAATTTGGTGTCTCCTGAAGGGTTTAATCAGTACAATCCAGTGTGTAAAGGTTATCAATTACTGCAGGCATCACTGAGGAGACTTCTGTTTTCAGTGATACTTATACAAACACTGTGTATATTGGTCAGCTGCTCTCACCTGCAGTTCCAGCTCCAGTGGTGATAGACCACACTCCAGCTACTGGCCTTCAGCCAGGTGGATTTCACAGCTCTCTAGTTGCTTTTACTTGCAAGAATATGATGGCTTCTGCCAGATACTGACCCTGCAGTAGAACCTCTTCAGCTACAAAGAATAGTTATTATAGCTCTTCAAATGTAAATATAAAGATTGTGTGTGATCTATTCGTTGGAGTCCTTCATTTACAGCATTTTTTAATGTATTAAAACACTTCATATGTAAATGCTGGCATTATATTAAGTCACTGGGGATTGTCAATATATTTTAAAGTTGTACACATTTTATAAATATATATAAAATATGTATGTATACCATAATTCAGGTGTGGGGTTTTGAAACAAGTGTTTACATGCTAAAAAGGCGTTCAAAATGGCTTCACATTAATAATCTTATATACCATGTAACTGTCAAGATATCTTTGTTTCTCAGAATTTTCAGCATGATAAAATAGCTTGAAAATACATCAGCTAGGGTTAGACTCATTCCAGATGGGAATCAGTCAATATTCCTTGATTTTTTGGGTCAACGGACCTCAGATTTTTCCTTGTACCTGGCATTCCTCTGTTAGAGAATTATTATCTCACACGTTATCTTCCATTAAAATAGAACCCTCGCTCGTCACTATTTGAAGATATCGGCACTTGCCTAAGTTCTTTTGTACAGTTAAATTTATCAGATTCTTTCTAATGATGGCTGGTGGTAGCTGAAGGGAGGTTTTGATTGGATTCGGGAGGTAGGGTGAAAATAATAAAAAATGTATTGACAGAGCAGTCTGTGTGGAGGGTTCTCATTAGCCAGACAATGTTAGAAATATTATAAGACCATCTCTGTAAGAGTGGTGCAGTCACTTGATAATACTTAAAGTCTCTGCCGTGTAACTTCAGTCATTGCTTGGCGTACTGCTGTCTCTCTCACAGACACACACACACACACACACACACACACACACGTATACAGCACTAAGCATCTGTGTTCTTCAAGGCTAGAAAGGAAAGTGAAATACATGTCACAGACAATGATGGTAACTTATATTTCCAGGTTTCTGTTGATGTGTTTGCATATACAGACATGTAAAAACTTTAAATACATCCCTCATGGAAGCGTTCTAGCTGTCTTCTCAAACCATTGCTATAAAGGGACATGTTTCTGGAGTTTATGGTTGAAAGAATTATTTTACAATATAGTGGGTTTTATAAAAGTCATTAGCCTAATTACCATTTTAATTGACTCTTTGTTCTTTCTCTCCCTCTCTCTCATTCTGTCTTCAAGTACTATTCACCCTCACACACTATTTTTTACTCAGCTTGCTAGGATATATTGTCTGTAATTCCCTTGCACTTCCCTTCAGATGTAACGTTTACTTTTTTTTTTTTGCGGTACTCGGGCTTCTCACTGTTGTGGCCTCTCCCGTTGCGGAGCACAGGCTCCGGACGCGCAGGCTCAGTGGCCATGGCTCACGGGCCCAGCCACTCTGGGCATGTGGGATCTTCCCGGACCGGGGCACGAACCCGTGTCCCCTGCATCGGCAGGCGGACTCTCAACCACTGCGCCACCAGGGAAGCCCCACGTTTACTTTTTTATTGTCCTCACGCCATTCATTTTCCTCAACTAGGAAAATGTTTTATGAATTAAGGCTTTTGTACTTGACTATGGAAACAATTCGTCACTCCTTGAAGCTTAGGGTGTAACTGAATATAATGTAGAAGATTCAATAAGTTTTATACCAAATAATATATGTTAGTGTTCAGTCCCTTCAATTTGATGCTATTTAGGATTAACAGAGTGAAAGGAAGCACAGTAAATTGTAATAACTTATAAAGAGTAAGACTGTATGTCATAACTATATAAACTTAGCAGTAATTGATATGCTGAACTATTCTGTGACGTGGGGAGCTGCCCTGACTTTAAAGCCTGGCTTCACACCTTTATAGCAGGTGACCTCATTCGCATAACTTCAGTTGTCTCATTGGTGATATGAGTATAATGGAAACAGTAATAGGGTGGTTCATTTTCTAATAACACTTCTACCTAAAATGATTAGTCTGAACAAACCATGGGAATCCCATTCTTCTGACTGGTCAATGGCTTGTGGTAAACCGTGATAAATGTTGGCTGTTATTATTATCATTGAAGTTATTATTATTATCTGAGAAATCAAAACTGTATATTTTTCATTTTCTCCTTTTATTTGAGGTAACAAACCTTGGTGACAGAACTATCTAGATCTTGATTCACAGATTTTATTTTTGGCTAACCTGTAATGGAAATAAAATCCCCTTTCTTAGCTCTTGTTGAATTTGTAAATACAATTAGGTGAGATGAGTTTTATTAAGAGCTAACAAATCCAACAAAAAGCAAATATTTATTGAAGAAATAAGTAAGACAGTATAGCCAGTTCGTTCCAGTTTATAAATGTCTGACTTCTTAAAGATTCCATTCGTATTTTAAAATATCACTCAAAATCCTCAAACATCAGCGTCACAGTGGCCATGCACTGATTTCTAAGGTAATCTGTAGTGTAAAGATACTGGCTTTGTCTGATATGAATCTGGTCATATTTCCACGTGAGTGTACATATTTTCTCTATAAGAAAAAAATTACATCGAGTTTCTGATGCTGTGTATACTCAAAATCTTTTGTCATTGGAAAATTTCCCCCTTTATTCCTCGTAAGATCCAGTTTATAATATAAATGCTCAACAATACTTCCTTCAGAAATATTCTTCATAAAAGTAAAATCATTACATTTTGGGATTTATATTAATAAACTGTCTTCGAATGTAGGTTTTTTTCCTAATACATCTTTATTGCAGTAGAATTGCTTTACAATGGTGTGTTAGTTTCTGTTGTACAACAAAGTGAGTCAGCTACACGTATACATACATCCCCATATCCCCTCCCTCTTGCGTCTCCCTCCCACCCTCCCCATCCCACCCCTCTAGGTCTTCGCAGAGCACCGAGCTGAGCTCCCTGTGCTGTGCGGCTGCTTCCCACTAGCTCTCTGTTTTACGTTTGCTGGTGTGTATATGCCGATGCCACTCTGACTTCGCCCCAGCCTCCCCGCTGCCCCCACCCTCAAGTCCACTCTCTACGTCTGTGTCTTTATTCCTGCCCTTCCACTAGGTTCGTCAGCACCATGAGACCCATACAGTAAGCGTTCAATACGTAAATGCTCGACATTTATATATTTCCTTTTTCATCGACTGTGGCTAAGCAAATCCATTATGATAATGCCTTCAATCATCTCTCTATATTCTGTGTTTATACTAAAAACCAGTTTCCACTGTTCTCTTTTATCTGTAAACATAGATCCTATTATTTTTCTTTCTTCACAAGTCTTTTCTTACAAAATCAGCACTTTTTTGTCACATATACTTCCATTATATTTGTCAAAAAATACCTGTAGCCAGGATAAGGTGAATTGATAGCATTAACGAAACATTCCTTGGTGTGCTTTGTGATGATCCACATGATTGGTGCAGTTGCAGTGAGTCCTCATCTCGCTCCACACCCCACAGAGCTTCCACCGACACCTGAGGACATTCAGCTGTCACATGTGCTCTGTACTCTGCTTCACTCTTCTTCTAGATACAGGTCAACCCCATCCCATGGTTCTTACGGCAATCGAGTGCTTTGATGTTACGTGATTTCTGCAGTATTGTTTTGTGGAATCTTTGTATATGCAGGCATGTACCAAGAAATGGAATTTTCTCCTATTTTTTCCACCATGACTATAGGGGGTTCAGCTAAGGGAGAAAACATTTGGCTTTGGCCTCCATAGGTGTGATGAAAATTAGTAGCTTTTCAAGATGGTTTACTAGATAATGAATACTTTACATACAAGCTCTGTTGATCTGTCCTAGGTGTTAAATGTGAATTATTGAATCTACAATATCCAGCATCAGGCCAGAATGTCATAAAGCATCTTAATAAGTATTAGGTAAGGTTGAACTACATCATAATGATGAGAGAAGCAAGAAAAGGACCAATCCTGGTAGACCGTAGTCTTCACCCTCTAGTCTCAGTCTCAGATGATGAATTTAGTGGGAAGCCATTCTTAAAGAGGAAAATGAGTAGGGAAGCAGGAATCCCTGTAATGAAATGCTTCTATTTTTCACTAGGGTATATAAAAAAGCACAGATGATGATGGATATTTGGTCCTATAGTGATTCTTTGGATATTCTAAAAAGATTCATTCGCTACATGCAGGAGAAACACACGCATAAGTACTCTCAAAGAGTATAAGAAACAGACTTCAGTTCTTTGTTAAGTAAAAGATTAAAATTATGGCCAAAATAAACTTTAGGATTACGTAAGTACTTAAAACGCTTTTCAGATAAAAGCAGTTTTGGTGTGGTAATATCTAGGTTTAAATCCTAGCTCTGATAGGATTCCTTGTTGTTTACTCTCAAACAAATTACTTAAATATGTCTCAATTTCCTCATCAGTGAAACGGGAATAATAAAAACATGTACTTGAGAAAGGTTTGCTAGGGCTAAATTTTATAAGATTTGAACTTTTAATAAATAATGCCACATGAGCAACCCAACACATATTTGCTGTGAAGTACTGGGGTGGAGACAGATAAATTCCACAGTAAACACTTGCTCAAGTCTTTGGACTGAATCATCCTAGGAGGTAAAGTTGTACAAGTTCTAGCTGGCAGTTGTTTGTGTCTCACAACTAATGAAACACAAATTCAATAAAATCTTAACCTGGATGTCTTCAGCAGAGTTCTAAGTCAACACGAGCGCTTGTTTATTATGTGTGTAAGGCCTGAGCGTCCTGTCTTGTTGGAAGCCTTGCCATTTAAGTTAATCATGCTTTCAGTCTCGAAATTATCTTTAAAAAATCCCCCATCCATTCTTAGTTGATAATAGGAAACCTGATCATCCTGATTTTATGGACTTGCCTTATTTCCTCGGTAAGAAGAGTGCAGATACTTTTTTTTTTTTTTTTTTTTGCGGTACGTGGGCTTCTCACTGTTGTGGCCTCTCCTGTTGTGGAGCACAGGTTCCGGACACGCAGGCTCAGCGGCCATGGCTCACGGGCCCAGCCGCTCCGCGGCATGTGGGATCCTCCCGGACCGGGGCACGAACCCGCGTCCCCTGCATCGGCAGGCGGACTCTCAACCACTGCACCACCAGGGAAGCCCACAGATACATACTTTGTTATTCCAGTCGCAGTAAATGCCCTGCCGCACTACCTCATTCTCTTGGTCAGGCGGCCAGGTAGGAGACTGACATTGTTTAATGCACTGGAAAGATGTGATGTTTAGCTAGCGAAGTCCATCAGGCTGACACAGTATTGGATAAAGCCTGGTTATGTGAACAGCTGATAGATGACCACGATAAACTTTGCTTCAGTGATTGCGCCTCTGTATCTAATGCACTAGGGAGAGATGCTGTCCATCCAGGGCCTTCTGGAGCACGTGTCAGAATGACCCCTGTGATTGGTTCTTGAACGCTTTTCAGATACAGCATTTGATGTGCATATTACAGCATAACAAACATCCTTGTTAAAATAGCACTGATTTTTAATTTTTATAGTGATAATTATTTTAAAAAGCTAGGATTCTTTCTTCCTCCTCTCTTTCTCCAGAGCATTTGTTTCTCGTGCTTTGTAATATTTTTAATAAAGGTGTAAAACACTATGTGCAGTGATTGAAATCTTACATTTTTGCATGATAATGGATATTTGCATGAGCCTTTTTTTAATAACCACGGATCATAGCTATAGAAACGCACATTGAATAACTCTCATGGGGCAGGGTAAGGGGGGAAAGCTCTGTGTGGGAGCCCCTAGGGTTCCTTCTATAGTTCACTTACTGTTAATGTGCTAACAAGTGGAAAGGAGAGAAGGGGAGAAGGGGAGGGTTGTGCTTATTTGACTTTTAGGTATAATTGTGAATTTTCTCTCTTTGTCATTTTCTGCATCAATTGCTTGGAAGAGAAAAGAAAGAGGACCGTAGTGCTGTAAGCGAGGAATACTCTTCCTTAAGTCTCCCATCTCCCTCTCCAGCATGGAAAGCAGAACTCAGACAGGGGGTAAAGTGTGGGAGACAGACAAGTTGTATCACTTTAGAATCGCTGGACATGGTAGAAAGGATTATACTGCCTCCCATTTTTGAATTCAAAAATAGGTCCTTTGTTCACAAAATTATTATTATGAATTTACTATGTGTAAGACTCCCACGGCTACAGAGTCTAGCCTCTGTGGAAAATAGAAGGTGTGGTTCTGTGTTCCAATTAATTTATACTAATACTAATGCTAATACTAATGAAAGAATCAGATAGAACACATAAGTCTGTGGATGGTTATCATAGAGTTTCATGCTTACATATTTTAGATACAAGAGAAACAGGCAGTTTGGAGGCAGCCAGTAATGATACACATGAACGCACAAAATGGGAAAGTGTATGTAACAAATGACAAATGCTATTGATAAAAATTAATTATTCCTTTTAATGGGAATACCCTAGGTAGATAAAATACAAAATGTATGTTAAACCAGTTTTGTGTAACTCCTTGTTGAAGGATTTTTATCGTAGACAATATGGCCACATATTCTTGCCCACCCTAGTTGTCCCTGTATCCTTATACAGGATCAGTGAATTCTGTGCGAGAGATGATAGGTCCGTTTAAAGTCTGAAGGCTAATATATCAAAAGACAATGTGTTCGGGCTTCCCTGGTGGCACAATGGTTAAGAATCTGCCTGCCGGTGCAGGGGACACGGGTTCGAACCCTGGTCCGGGAAGACCCCACATGCCGCGGAGCGGCTAAGCCCGTGCGCCACAACTTCTGAGCCTGCGCTCTAGAGCCCGCGAGCCACAACTACTAAGCCCATGTGCCTAGGGCCCATGCTCTGCAACAAGAGAAGCCCCCACTCGCTGCAACTAGAGAAAAGCCCCCACACAACAACGAAGACCCAACTCAGGCAAAAATAAATAAAATAAATAAATTTATTTTAAAAAAAAGATGATGTGCTGTCTGAACTGTGGATGTTCATATTTACTGTGAGTCCAGTCAGTGCAAGACAATACTGCCAGTCACTTGGGCTCTGGTGGGCTTTCACGTCTTTTGTCCCTAATTCTCTAGACTGAACACAGCCATCTGCCCCAAAGTCAAAAGGACTGAAGAGTTTGTGGCAGAAAATGTTTGGGATCTGCGCCACTGCACAAGGATTATTTACGAGAAAAGCGGTTCAGCAGAGTGTCTAGGAAAATAGAATGTAGACTTAAGCTCATGCTTAGCTCAGCTGGAAGAATGTATCGTGGGGAAGGGGTAAAGTTACTGAAGATGGCATCCTGGTTTTGGTGTCAGTTAGTCCTTATAAATAAAAGTAAAGTTTTTAGAGGTAAGACCAGCAATTTAAGAGCATATAGTTTATGTTAATAACTTAATGAATGTCCTGTCCTGTCACAGTATGTTTCTTATTTCTTTAGTTATTTACCATCTAAAAACATGTTGAGTTGCTGTTCTGCCTTAGGTATTACCTTCTATACCTCAAGGCCCTGTAATTCAAATCTGGGTTGTTAAGGTTCTCAGACTTCTTCCATCCTCCTAGGTCTCTCTGTCTCTTAACGTTTGAATAAAAATGTCCGAGCATCTCATTTCCCACAGAGCGGAGAACCCAGGGCCTTCCTTTTCCCCATTCATCCTACTTTATCCAACGCTGCACCCTGCCTCTGTTCCCTTGTTCAGAAGATGACTAATACAAGACACTTCCAGATGTTCTGGTACTGTGGAAGGATATTGCAGCAAATCCAAATACAGGGAACTGCTTAAACTTCGTGTTTCATGGCGGAGTTCTCCCATTTACAGGATTCTGCCAGTCACCCCCTTCATCCCAGGGACCCAGTGATGTGACGGTTCCTTCTTGAATCCAACCCTAAATCTTCCTCAACGCTTCCTACCTCTCCCTCTTCCCAAGTCCATGACCCCTCTCTCCAGAGCTGCATTTGGAAACTCAGCATTCTTCTGCTTCCTTTTTTGGAACAAATTTGTCCTCTTAGCCATCCAGGCTATGCTATTCTGTTTCTCAAAAAAAGCCAGCTTTATATATATATTGGGTTTTGGATGGTTTGTCAAGTTTATGAAACTTTTTAACAAACCAAGCTTTGGATTATTGAGTCATTTATTTAATTTTTATTTCCTTTTTGTTAATTCTACTCATATCACAATATTCCTTTCTGCTTCCTTCGGACTTATTTTATTGTCCTTTTTGAGCCCCCAATTTTGGATACTTAGTTTATTTAATTTTCAGCTTTCCTTTTTTTTTTTTTCCAGTTAACCATTTAGTACTGCAGATTTCTTTCCACGCACTGCCTTAATCTAGATCCCACACGTTTTGATTTGTTATTGATCAATTGTAAGTGATTCCTAAATGCCTTTGTGATTCTCCCATAGACCCATGAGCCTGTCCTTGATTGTTTATTTTGATTTTTTTAAATTATTGATTTATTTCTTAGACAAGTTGTAGTCATTCATTGTAGTCTGTATGAAATTTAAACTTTGACATTTGTGGATATGTCTTTCATGGCCTAGGACAGTGTTTCTCAAACTATCTTGTTGAAGGAACATTTTCTTGTAAATTTTCTATCTGTCTTGGACAGTGCTTTCGTAAAATGCAATAAATTGAAAAGTCAATGTCACCAGAAACATAAAAATTTAAAAGTGATTGTGGCCCAAACAACTCACATTAGAATCCAAAGGAAAAATCTACATGCAGATAAAATAGCTTCGTGTCGCTGCCCGATTTTGATCTTTAAAATGTTATCTTTAATATAATTGTGTTCTCAGTATCTGTGACCCCTATAAACCAAAATCATTTTTGGATTTCAAACTTCTCTCTGTAGGAGACTTTCGGGATGCTGATAAAATGGTAATAGGAGAACTTAAGTGTGAGTAGAAGCGTCCCTAGTGAGCAGCACGCTTAGAAACAACACAGGCATGGAGGCCGTTACAGCGCTTAGCATCCCAGTGCCGCTCGGGGCCCCTTTAGTGCCGGGTTTATGATTCAACCTCCAGACAAGTTGAAAGGAAATGTGTTTAGTGAAGGTTTCACGGGATGCTTTCTTGTTATGTTAAGTATGCTCTAGGGGGATGGTGACTGCAGTGGACCTCCCCATCAACACCACGTGAAGTTTGTAGTGACAACTGAAACACTGGAACACGGAACATTCCATGGTGTTTCCTGCAAACTGTTGATACATCATAAATGTCATATTCCTACAAAACATGGTATCTAGTATTTAATGAATTACTGAATAATGAATAACTTTCTTTAGCTTTTACATGACTTATTGAAAATTATTTAGAAAGTAAAAATTACATTCTTGTGGTCTTGCTCATTACTGATTTTATGTTTGTATGTATTTCTTTATCTTTTCTTTTCTAGAATTGATTTTTCCAGTTCTGTGACACTAGCTGGTAGTGCCATATATGTATCTCAGTTTATTTACTTAAAACTATATAAGCTTATTTGGGGAAAAATACATTATTTTAACAGAAATAGGTAATGCGTATGAGTTCCATAAGATAATCACAGTTTTTAGTCTGTGAATCTCAAAGAACACAAATTACACAGATCACAGTCCATAGGTATTAACGTTTTTTTTTATGAATTTGTTTATTTTTGGCTGCATTGGGTCTTTGTTGCTGTGCGTGGGCTTTCTCTAGTTGCGGCGAGCGGGGGCTACTGTTCGTTGCAGTGCATGGGCTTCTCACTGTGGTGGCTTCTCCTGTTGCAGAGCACGGACTCTAGGCACACAGGCTCAGTAGTTGTGGCTTGTGGGCTCTGTAGTTGTGACACACGGGCTTAGTTGCTCTGCGGCATGTGGGATCTTCCCGGACCAGGGCTCGAACCCACGTCCCCTGCATTGGCAGGGGGATTCTTAACCACTGCGCCACCAGGGAAGCCCCTAATTTTTTTTTTAATTTCCTTCTAATAAATATGATTGCTGTTGAGTATTTGGAAAAGTATTAACTTGAAAATTAACATGATCCATAATTATCCATTCTTAAAAATAAGATTAGAAATGATATTTTATATATTTCCTTACAGTCTTTTTTCAATTTATTTTAAGTGAATTAAGAGCTTACTATGCATTTTATTTATGTGTGTTTATAAAAACAAATACCTGAACTAAATAATAAATTGCTGAAACAATTCCCTGATAATTATAGAGAATTCTCATGTTCTTCATGGTGCTAAAATTTAATCATCCTCTAATTCTTTGTAACTGTACAATCTACTAACCATCTCTATTGATTTTTCAACAAATAAGCATGCTCATGTCCACAAGTCACATTTTGTTCTATAAACTGTTCTTCCTTTTTTAGACCTTTTTTTTTTTTTTTTTCTTATTCCCGCTAGAGACTGAGGGCAAAGTTGCTATTCTATTGCGAGGATTTTAGTTTCGGACCCTGCAATGATTCATTTGGGTGTGGAATTATTTCCCTTGAAAAGTGACAAGGGAGTGCTAAGATGGTAAAGTAATAATTACTTCCTTCCGCAGCAGTGGTTTAGGGAAAAGCTCAAAGACATATGGGCTGAATATTTAGCAGACGGTGATAATGGTGAGGTCACAGATAGGCCTCTGGGGGACGCTAGCAGAGCAGCATTGCAGGGAAAATTGATTGAAATCTTTGCCCAAAAGGAAAGGGAAAGGCAACTACAAATACCAGAGTTAGGGACTCAAATTAGGAGCCTCCAAAACGAGCATATTAAGGGGGGTAAGGCTAAAACTAATTGATTTAGAAAATGCCAAGGGGAAACTTAATAGGATTCTAAATGAGAGAATGGAGTGTCTAATAAAGCTCCATAAGAGCAAGTTTTCTTCCCGTGGCAATAAAGCAGATACTGTCTTGGCCTGAGAACTTGGAGGGAGAACACAGTTGAGACTTATTAGGGAAATTATGGGACAAAAAGGGGCCCGCTGTAACCCCAGTGAAACAAGGACCAGCATTATTCTATATTATTCTTTCACAGACACATATAGCATTAGAATTTGTGTGTTGTTTTAAAGTTTCTAGACCCAGTCCATTACCATAAAATGTAATTTACTTCATTCAGTGTGCTGTTTCTATGTCTGTATCTTCATGACATTTCAATGCCTACTCTGTGAACATGATGGGAAGTTTGGGACACGATGTGAAAAGTAACATAATATTATGAAAAGACCACCAGACTGGGACCAGAAGACATTTTGTCTAGTCTTGCAATACCCACAACTTGTTAAATAATTTTCCTAAGTTCCTGCATAAAAAGGCAGGCTCCTGACTCTTCTCCATTTGAGTTTGACAAAAGCAGCTAGAGAGGAAAGCAGTAAATGTTGTAATAAAACTGTCAAAGAGCCCCTTGGGCCAAAGAAGAAATGAGAAAAAATAGAAGAAAATAATAATAAAATGATTAAATCTGTTCACTTAAGATGACCTGCTAAGTGTCAGATGGTAATTGATGAGCTAAACTTTGTCAAGTGCATATCATACCAGGTGTTTCCTTGTTATAAGCGAAATATCAATACTTTCTTTCCTCGAATGGCTCAGGATCTAACTGCAGACCAGAAGATAGGGAAGAGAGAACAATACTGAGCAAAATATGGTTTTTCCATTTATTATCTGTGTATATCCCAGTAACGTCACATATCCTCAGTTTCTTTATCTGAAAAATGAGGATGGTAATGTTGACGCTGGGGGGGTTGCCCTGATAACTAAACAAGAAGAGGCTTCTGAGTACCTCGTGCAGGTTAAATAAGTGGTATTGGGTGTGCTTCTTGTTAGTTTACTTAATAGCATTTATCCACTGTTTTTTAAATGTCCAAATTATAAGTTCAAGTAGCTAAATTAATCCTTCCTTCATGCATTTATTCATCCATGCAATGATGATCCACAGTACAGTACCCTGGTAGCCCAGAAGTCATCTGTCTTCAGGACATTCAGTTTTTAATTTTTATTTGTTTATTTTTAAAGTCTACAGCACCTGGTACCTGGGATGAAGTGAGAGAATGGCATGGACATATATACACTACCAAATGTAAAACAGATAGCTAGTGGGAAGCAGCCACATAGCACAGGGAGATCAGCTCGGTGCTTTGTGACCACCTAGAAGGGTGGGATAGGGAGGGTGGGAGGGAGGTGCAAGAGGGAAGAGATATGGGGATGTATGTATACATAGAGCTGATTCACTTTGTTATACAGCAGAAACTAACACACCATTGTAAAGCAATTATACTCCAATAAAGATGTTAATATATATATATATATATATAAGGGAAAAAAAAAGTCTACAGCACCCAGTATTCCCAGGTGGTCTCCCATCCAAGTACTAAGCAGGACCAACCCTGCTTAGCTTCCAAGTCAATTTTTTTTAAAAGTGGGTATTACATGTTTATATGGGTTAGTGTTAAGGATTTTTAGAAACATCACTTTCACATTTGAGTTTAAACCACTCTGTGAAGTGGGCAAGTCTATGAGAAAAAAAAAAAAGAAAAAATGTTTAGAAGAAGTGAGATGCAGAAGGCAAAAAATATGAAAGGAATTTTTTACATTAAGATGCTGCAAAGGCAGTAAAGTAAAAGACTTAGATATGTATGTTTGTATGTGTATACTTTTATAAAATGTGCATTATCAAAGTATAGAAACATTTAGAGAGCATAACTACAATTCATCCAGTGAACATTTGCTGCACCACCAGTCTGTTCAAAGACAAGTTCTCAGAGATTTTCTAGCAAAGAAGAGATGAGGAAGAAAGATGCCTACACACTGCCTAGGGGACGGTGTGAGAAGTTTTATAGGACACACTGTGAGAGAGAGACTCCAGGAAATCTTCCAAGGCTGACTGAGCTGCCAGAAAAGTGTTTGAGACCTTCAGATGCAAACCATACACTAGGTTTGAATTTGATCAACCTGAGCATTTGGCCAAAATAGGCTTTCCTCTGTTGTGCTGACTTTCTGATATTAAAATTCTTAGAGTGCATCTGGCTACAAATATGGTTTCCTTTTCCTACACTTCTGTCTTCTATCCTTAACTTTGCTTAAGAATAGGGAAGCTATTTCTCCTTTTGGACAAGAAGTTGAATCTAATAAGTACAACATTGTTGCTAAAACATCATGGTCAGGCTTGCTTCAAGTGTGGGAAAACTAGTAACCATTTATAGGTTGTAATTTGTAGGAGAGCTTCATAAAATGATCTGTTATCCCTATCTGTTTTGTTGTGGTATGGCTGGCTTTCATGCATTTAACCTGATCTCTGTGATGTCACTTAAAACGTGCTATTATTTTGTCTGAATTATATCCATTTTGCATACCTTAAATTGATATAGCATTTACATTTCCTCATTACTGGTAGAAGTTTTGTAGGAAAGCTCAATTTATCTGGAATTGTTTGATTTTTATTTAATTAATTTATTTTTAAAATATTTATTTATTTGGCTGAGCCGGGTCTTAGTCACGGCCTGTGGGCTCTTTTCATTGTGGCCTGCGGGATCAAGCTCCCCGACCAGGGATCGAACCCCGGGCCCCCTGCACTGGGAGCGCAGAGTCTCGATTGCTGGACCACCAGGGAAGTCCCTGTTCGATTTTTAACTTATCTGAAATGTACTGGTCTCTACATACATTTTTGTGAGAAAAGAATCCCAAAATGCATACTCCTTGGAAGAACTATTAATATTTTTTCTATTTATCTAGAATGTATTTACTTTTTTTATATTTTCAAATTAGAAGTATTACTTTGAGCAGTTGGAGTACTTTAAACCTTTAAATCTTTTCCCAGTACGTGAAAAATTCTTAGTGTTTAATAGATTTTAAAATATAATTTTGCTTATTTTAACTGGTGAAAAGAGAAGGAAAAACTTTATTTTCTAACTCAGTTTGATATCAGACAGTGAAACTAGTGCACAATTCATTTACCTGTAAGTTTGATTGTGTCTACTTCTCTTAAAGTATTGTTACTACAATAGACTCACTTCAGTGAACTACTCTGTTATGTATTTTGTATCATATGACTTAACCCCCAATTATTGACACTCAGATGGCTAAAACTACAAAATCATTTTGCTGAATACGTTATTTTAAAGATTTAAAGGAAAAAATAAACTCAAGGACTTAAATATGAAAAAAGAGTTTTCATTCATGTATGTGATACATAATATATATAACATTATAATCTTAAAAAAGTATGATTTCATGTATCTCCCAAAAGAAATCCAAGCAAGTGTTAATGGAGAATACTCACTTTAGAATTTAGGAACTTGAAGGAAGCTGCTTGCTATGAGCAGACTTTGTGTGTGCACTGTTTAGTGTAGTTCAACCAATATTGAATTCCTATAGGAAAAAGGCACTCTGCTCATGATTAAATATCTAAAAACCTGCAAAAGTTATAAATTTTTATTAGAATGTGTGATGAAGTTGAAAAGAATCCTTCTTTCTCACATAATTTTTTTAGTGGCAGTCGAGACTATTGAAAAGATTCAGTCTAAACAGATTCTAAGGCATGAAACTGCCCCTTAAATGTCCCTTAACTCATCCATTACTCTTTTCATCATTAAACTAAATAGTATCAAATGGTCCACTGTTCTTTTTTTTTTTTTCTCCAGAGATCCCATGTCCCTTCTCTCTAGCATAAGCAGGTTTGCCCACTAGCACACTAAGAAAGTAAGGATGAATCAAAAACAATCTAGAATGCATGGGCATATTGCCTGTGATTGTTTCTGGTGATATCATTTAAAAAGGAGGGGGATTTGGTTTCCTGGGCCATTGTCTATTAAGCCATAGTGATCCAGCCTCATCTCTTAAGAATACGTCATTTCAAACAGGAAGAGCTGTAGAGAAGTTCACAATATATACACACTGCAGTAGAGCAGCAGCAGACTAAAATATGGAAGGATGATAACAAGTCTAGGTGTGCTTTATAGGATGACAGAACAAGTGCAAACACAAGCAAATGAAGGGACTAGGGCTGTAACTCTTCAGGAAGAGAGCACAGTAAAGAGGTAACCTGGTAGCTTTCCTCTGGTCTGTCTGGAAGAGCTTTATGACACAGGTGAAAGTTTACTTATTTAAATTATACATACATACATATATATATATATATATATATATATATATATATATATATATATATGAAAAGTATATATATGTAGTCTTGGGAAAAGGAAATTGTATATAAAAAGCACTAAATGGAAAATATAATACTTCACAATATGAACATTAAAGTTATCTGTATGAATAGTAATTTTTGGCAAAACGGGGAATGATCTGTAATATCTTGTGAACAGAATCGTTAACTTGCACTTTTTTAATTGCTTAAGCAACTGTGTTGAGTAGTAAGTAGTGTTGTCCTGTAGTCTTCTTTTAAAAGATTTTAATCTAATTTGAAAAATTAATGTTTTGCTGCTGATACAATGGAGCAAATTAGTGGAAGTAAATTTTTTAAAAGAACATTTTAGATATATTCATGTCAGAGTATTCTGTAACTCTCTTAGGAAATTCTCAAATATTTAAAAAATTTTCAATGTAATATTTGTTTTTCGAGGCAGAAATAGTGTTATATAATTCTAAGTTACTGTAATGTTGATTTTATACATTTGTATATTCTTACCTCATTGAATTTTTTTCATTGACTGAATATATTGGTTTAAAGTAAGAAATACAACCATGTCAACAATTATAATAAGTTTTGGAATTTAGTGACTAGTTAGGTTGTTGCTATCTCAATTACATGATGACAAAGACAAAAAAATCTTCACCGAAAAAGTCATTAAAATATCAGAAAACTATTGGCTTTTGTCATATTAACAGACTGAATTAGAGGATTAAAACAAAAATTAATGACATCTATTATTAAATTTTGACCCAGGGAGTTTTTTCTTTCTTTAATGTTTTAAAAGTGCAAGGAATCATAAAATCCAGTTTACATCAAACCTTTAGATAATAGCATGTATATTAATACATGATCTGACAAAGACTTCTGTGTCCTTTCTCCAAAAATCACAACCGTATATCAAAGAACCATCAACCACTGGGACAGCTCTTTGTTTTAACAGATGTCTACAAAGGCTCACAAATTCTTTGGGCAAAAAAGTGAATGAAGATCAAAAAACTTACGGGGGAGCTTCCAGTATGTAGGAACAATCTATATTTATCCTATTACAATTATTCTGTGAGTAAAGATAGAACACTTTTTGGCAAAATACAGGTGTGAATTATATAGATTGAATTTTCAAGAACAATTTACCATAATTGGATAAATATCCATGTTTATTGTTCTTCAGTTCTATGCAATTTGGTTTAAATAGTGCTTAACCAAGAATAGAATATTTATTCTTTCACTGATTTAACCAAGTTTGTCCAGCACCTGCTATGTGTGCTCCAGTCACAGCTCTGGCCTATAGTTTCCAGCTTTTAAACTAAGATGAGAGGGACTTTCCTGGTGGCGCAGTGGTTAAGAATCTGTGTGCCAATGCAGGGGATGGGGGTTCGAGCCCTGGTCCAGGAAGATCCCACATGCCGTGGAGCAACTAAGCCCATGTGCCACAACTACTGAGCCTGCCCTCTAGAGCCCATGAGCCACAACTACTGAGCCCACATGCCACAACTGCTGAAGCCCGTGTGCCTAGAGCCCGTGCTCCACAACAAGAGAAGCCACCTCAATGAGAAGCCCGCACACCGCAACGAAGAGTAGCCCCCACTCGCCGCTAGTAGAGAAAGCCCGCGCGCAGCAGCGAAGACCCAACGTAGCCATAAAGAAAGAAAGAAAGAAAGAAATGAATTAAAAAGAAAAACTAAGATGAGAAAATCATTGGGAATAACTCTTTGGAAGAATGGAGCCTACCAGAGCTTCCCACTTTCCTCAGATTCCATCTTCACGTGCAGTGAAGGCTTGAAGATGGAATCAAAGTAAAATGGTAATGATTTCATTGGTGGTTTCAAGTTGAAAATTACTTTCTCTAAGGAGCCTTGTCTCCATTGTTTCTTTCTTTCTTCCTTTCTTTTTTTTTTAATTGGAGTATGGTTGCTTTACAATGTTGTGTTAGTTTCTGCTGTACAGCAAAGTGAATCATTTATATGTATATATATATATCCCCTCTTTTTTAGATTTCCTTCCCACTTAGGTCACCACAGAGCATTGAATAGAGTTCCCTGTGCTATACAGTAGGTTCTCGTTAGTTATCTATTTTATACATTGTAGTGTATATATGTGAATCCCAATCACCCAGTTCATCCCACCCTCCCCTTCCCCCCTTGGTATCCATAAGTTTGTTCTCTACATCTGTGTGTCTGTTTCTGCTTTGCAAGTAAGTTCATCTGTACCATTTTTCTAGACTCCACATATAAGCAATGTTGTATGATATTTGTTTTTCTCTTTCTGACTTACTTCACTCTGTATGACAGTCTCTAGATCTGTTCATGTCTCTGCAAGTGGCACTATTTCATTCCTTTTTATGGCTGAGGAGTATTCCATTGTATATATGTGCCACATCTTCTTTATCCATTCCTCTGTTGATGGGCATTTAGGTTGCTTCCATGACCTGGCTATTGTAAATAGTGACGCAGTGAACATCAGGGTGCATGTGTCTTTTTGAATTATGGTTTTCTCAGGGTATATGCCTAGGAGTGGGATTGCTGGATCATATGGTAGTTCTATTTTTAGTTTTTTTCTCTCACATCTGAGCCTTGCCTTGCCTAGAGAAGTTTTTCTATCCATAACTACATATTGCCAAAGAGGGAAGATCTTGCTAAACCCATCCTGTTGTTAAAATCTTCGCTTAATTATTATTTCTAATAAATCCTCAAAGCATAGTTGCCCTTCCTGTAGGCTCTATGCAACTTTGATTAGCCCTGTTGTAGCAGCACTTAAACTAGGGTTTCTTTTTTGCCTGCTCAATCTCTCTCTCTCTGTTCCTTTCTCTCCCTCTGTCTCCAATCCTTCTTTAAAGGAAGGGTTTTTTTTTTTTTTATTTTTATTTTTTATTCTTTTTTGCTGTATGCGGGCCTCTCACTGCTGTGGCCTCTCCCGTCGCAGAGCACAGGCTCCGGAAGCGCAGGCCCAGCGGCCACGGCTCACGGGCCCAGCCGCTCCGCGGCATATGGGATCCTCCCAGACCGGGGCACGAACCCGTATCCCCTGCATCAGCAGGCGGACTCTCAACCACTGCGCCACCAGGGAGGCCCAAGGAAGGGGTTTTTAATTGCTGTATCTTCAGCATTCAGACTATGTTCAAAATGTAGAAATCAACTTTGGTGAGGTGGGTTTTGGTGAAAAGAGGGAGGAGACAGTGAGGATTAACAGAAGTCAAACAAGGAAACCGTGGCAGGGATACCGGAGAGAGAGGATGCAGCTCTTGAGCAGCCTTGGTAGAAACAGACTGTGCCATATATGAACTACACAGAAGTAATTCTGCATGACTTGGTAAATTATACAATTAAAGGTACCCAAAGAGGGGCAATTATTAGAATATGTAACTCCAAGTTTCCTTTCTTAGAACGTTATAGGAATGATTCTTTAGCTCACCCTCCTGGAAAGTTTTGAACAACAAGAAGGTTATATAGGAAATAAGTTATAAAATTCTCCAAGCATAGTATATTAACATTGTTTAATTATCTGTCCAATTGATGTATAAAATAGAGTTGTAATTTGTGGGTAATCTGAACACTAAAGCCTCGAAGATAAGTGTCTGCATTTCTTCTTCTTGTACTTTTTAAAGAAAATTCACCAGACATGTTTTGATCACCCATTATACAATGGGAGCACACAGAACTAATAAAGCAGGCAGGAATGTATCCATTACTCAAGGTCCTCTGTTTTTTCCCTCACCCCTTTAAGGCCAGAGTTTCCAAATTAATATTTGAATCAGCAAAACTGTGCATATTTCTCTTCTCTTATCTTAGCTCTATTCTTTTGAGCTAAGATAAAGCAATTCCAGCAATCCTGTCATCTATCTGTGTAGGTACGTAGATTCATCTAGGACCTGCACGTAGGTAATGATGGCATAGTTTATGGTGACCATTTAAACCAGGAATATTCAATAAAACTTCGATCCCTGAGGCAAATACACTGCTCTGTCAGCTAACAAGGTGACTTTCTGTCATGCTTTGTTTCCTTTTGAAGCTGGATTCCTCACCATGCCCTACGCTCTCTGTGCCTCTGAATTAAGCAGAAATTGACTCTCATTTTTAAAGTTCTATCAACACCTCACAAGGGAGTTAAAAAGCTTTTTTTTAAATAAGGAAAGTATGTAATTAAAGATGAAAAGATAAGCTTAAGATAAGAGCCAACCAGTCTCTAAGTTTTTTCCTTAAATGCAATATAATGCTGACCTTACAAGATGACACTCTTCCCCCCAAAATATAATGTTCAGTGAAAAAGAATTTAGGTTAACATTTTAGACAGAAATCTTTTTCTCCTAAGATTTTGATAATGCAGTGCATATTTCCCACATTATACTACTTAATATTTAAAACAGCACTTGATATAATACAATTTGATCTTTAAATTCATGAAGTGTGCTAGTCTTCTTTAAATATTATATTCTCAAAGCTTTTCCAGTTTGAACTCATATCAGAACTGAACCAAATGGCTGTATCTATGAGAACATTTAAATTAAACCATAATAGTAATATTTTAGTTCAATTCTATATACTGATCAACACTCATAAAAATCTTTATATCAGAGCATCTGTCACCATGATAGCAGATGACTATCAGAGGCTAAGTGGGATATTGATAATAAGCTATAATTTAGGTCAAAACAGATTAAATGTTTGAAGACATAATAATCTTATTGTATAAGAGTCACATTCATCAAGTGCTTAATTATGCATAACACCACGCAAATTCTGTACAAAAGAGAACTTGATCTTAATAAAAGAATCATCCAGATAGTAGAAAATGATCTTGCATTCTGATTGTATGAAGTTATAGAAGGGAAAAGAAACTAGGAAGCAAAATAGAATAGGCTTGTTTGGAATGAGTATATCCATAAACTACAGATGAGAGGAAAAAATTCCACTTTACCTCTATGGGATTTACTTGTACTTTGCATTGATAAGAATAATTCCACTGATAACCTGCAATCTAATTGGCCTCATGGTCCCTTTTGACACTAGTGTTTGTCTCTCAGAGTTCTAAGTTAAATAAAATACCGAGGCCACCTTGGGCTCTGAGAATATTTTGGTGTTTTAAAATGTATGGTTCAATCATTTCTGGGGGAAAAAAAAAAGGTTTCATTTATTTTGAATTGGTTCTCAGGATTGGGGGAGAAGCAAAACTTTGGTTCAGCTACAAATTAGATTATTTTCAGATTGCAACAAATTAGAGCCACCTGTTATGGTTTCTAATTCACAGTTCAGGCTTGGTATTTATACACCCAAGGACATTTTGGAGAAAAACTCTGATTGTGACTTTAAAGCCTATTTCCAGGTCTCTACTGAGCCTTCTCCCATGTAAATGGACTGTGCTAATGTGTTTGACTAAGAGTTATGGTTGGAATCGTTCTGAGATCCATTCTGCTGCTTGCAAATAGATAGAGCTTAGGGGTCTTTATGTTCCACTAAATATTGCTAGTAAAATTCCTTGTGTTATTAACATATCATAAAATAGTATTTGCTTTCAAGTCCACTAGATTCAAGAAAGGTAAAAACTGCACTACTTCAGATTTAATTGACCACAGGTTTAGTCCACACTGATAACATCTGAATTATAGAGGAGTTTAAAAGAAATGCTGCTTTTTCACTCTACTGCAGGTCCCTAATAGATTATTAAAGGAAATGGATATGAATGATGTGTTGTGAGCCCTGTTGTAATAATGTCCTTGAGTGCATGCCATGAAACTACTTTATAAGTAAGGTCATTATAGAATAAGGTTCTTTTGGTGACTTAGTAATTAAATGTTCCAGCTGGTGTCCAAAATAAATATGTCCCATTTCCTATCTCTGTTTAATGGAATTACATCACGTTTCCCTAGTCCTTGGCATCTGAAATTTCTGTTCCTTTGACACAAATCTTTTACATGTATCTTGTTCAGTTTTTTAAGCCTTTTCCTCATGGATAGTAAATGCATTTATTTCAACCTAGATCTGATACAGTGATCACAAATATTAAAATGTGTGTTGTCTAAATTAATAACGTTATACTGTACCGCCTTTTTAATGTATTAAACTTGATCCCTTTAAAAGTAGTTGACTTATGTCAAGTTATGTTCACCAAAATTCTTCTTTTTTAAAATGTCACTGAAGTATAGCTGATTTACAATGTTGTGTTAATTTCTGTACAGCAAAGTGATTCAGTTATACATATATGTATTCTTTTTCATCACCAAAATTCTTTTTATTGTCAGTGAAATCTGTTTTTTGGTCAACATTCAAGTCTGCTTTTTAATTCCTTTCTTTTGTGTTTTTAAAATATTCATCATGCGGTTCATGCATCACTCTACTATATCATCATATATTAACTTTGCTTTTTAGACCACATTAATAAATTTCTTTAGGTGTTTTACTTTATTTGAGCACCAAAGATTAAAGGGAAGCAAAACCGACTATAGAGTCAGCATCCCCTTTCACAAAGAGAAGTGCAAGGTTCAGGGTCTCCCCAGCTCCCCAGGCCAGACTCGAAGCTCTGGTTTCAGCCCCAGCTTCTGATGCAAAAACCTCAGACCCCAGTGGTGGCCCCTAAGTGCTCCTCTTCCTAAGGAAGGGAACGCAAAGCAGGGGGAATGAGATGTGCCCTTGAAGCCTCTCTCTCCTCTCTCTCGTACCCAATGCCACAAGTCTTCTGTAGTGAAAAATTCTTGTTGTGGTTAAATTGTACTGTCTTTCTTGGTGCAGTGTATGCCGAAGAGCGTCACCGCTCTGCTAAAGCGTTGAATGTGCCCACTTCAAATTTGCTACGATTTGCCCTCTCCAGGTTTAAGCACAAACCTGAAGATGGGACATTTCAGTCACATGTGTTATATCAACTTTCTGAGAGTCAGTAAGGGACAGTCTTTCTTTCCCTCTTGCCCATAACAAGTTGGGAAAAATTTTTGCTTCAGTTTGTGCAGCTCCAATGCGGTGTTCTTTGAAACAGAACTTATCACTTGGACTCCTGGGAGAGAGCAAAGATGTGATAAGATCAAAGAAATGAAGCTTCAAGTTACCTTTCTAATCCTCACACCTGGGATTGCTTTCAAAGAGTGTGCGCTGTTATGTCAGGGGAAATTCCTCTTCCCTTGGACTACAACAGTTCTGGTAAAGAGTTTTAGAACACATGGTATATTTGTGAAGATAACAAAAAGTATCCATCTTTTGAGAGTCTCTTACATAAAATAATATATCAAATATATTTATTTATTCTTCTAGCCTGTTCTAGACCCCTGCTCCTTTCCCAAAGCCAAAGTGCAAAGGGAGAACAAAGAAATTTTCCTTCTCTATGCTCAAAAGATGGCCTGAAGTGGGCTTTCATCATAGTTTTCAGACTCCGAACAAGCTTTATTTTCTCTGTCCATAAGTGATTGCCAATACAAGTGCAACTCTCCCATAAGAAAGGCCATCAGCTAATCATTGATCCCATTAAGCACGTTTTTAAGCTTATCTTGCCTTAAAGTACTATATAGAAAGAAATGAACACGTAGGCTATCTGCAACCTATATATTTCAGACAAAAATCAGTTTTACCATGCAACAAAGTGGTATCCAAAGGATTAAAATTATATACTAGTTTACTGCTCTTAAAAGGAGGAAGGTTTGATATAAATATCATACTACTCTAAGTAGCAATAGAGAAAAAAAAGCAACAGTTAAAAAAAAAACAGAAACAAAACTTAATATTTCCTCAAAAACAAGCAATCAGAGGCAGAGTTATTAAGAGTTTCAAGGACAGAGCATGTGTGTCTTTCAACTCTGAAAAGAATAAAAGAAACTTTAACAGCTGGAGCACAGTTCTGTTCTAATCAACAGAAGGACACATGTAGGAAGTTAAAGCAGGGTTTTCATTTCTGGGAACACACATTTATGTTATTGCAAACTTTTTTTTTTTTTAAGTTTAAATCTACATTCTGCCAACTTGCATCACGATTTCTAGATTTAACTCAAAGCTTCAGAGGAGCTGAGTAAGAATCAAACATCTAGATAAAGATTTCCCCTAATCTTCCCAGGTTTCCATAGCAAAATAAAAGGAAAAATGCTGCTTGTTTCTATTAGAAATAATTAGAAGACCATCCCATCTTCTGAGGAGGTGATTTGTTACTTGTGAGTTAAATGCACCTTTATTTTTTATGATAACAGCTATCTGCAATACCTTTGCTAGTAATTTAAATTAGACTTTATTTCAAATAAAGCCTGAAATTTAACTTGCTACATCATAACCAAACAGAATTGATTCTGTCAAATATAATTTAGAGATATTAATGTGTTTGTTAGTGCTTTGTTTCGGCTTTATTCTACTACATTATCCAGTGTTGATTCCACGTTAATTGATAATTCATCTTACCCCTGGATGTGGGATTTTAAAAATTACACCTCAGTTGATACATAGATCTTGAACCAAGAATGTAAGAATGCTTCTAAACTCTAAATGTTTTCCTTTATAGCACTTCCAGAGAAGTGCATTGCATTACTCATTTTATATATATATATATATATATATATATATATATATATATATATATATATATATGGAGAAATATGCATAGGAACTTACTTTTCTTTTCAAATTTAAGATGAACCAAATTACCTTAAAAATGACTTACAGATAAGTGAGGGGAAACAATGAACTATCTAAGATGAACTATCTAATATTCAGTGAATATTAAGTGGTTCTTCCTGTGGAGTATTGTGCTACCTGCTGTGGACAGAAGGGGAAAGAGTGAGACGACCTCTGACCTTAACACGTGAACTGAATAGCGTCACATCGATCAGGAACAGTCACACTCATGAGTTATATACAAATAAAAGGAAATGTTCCTCAGAATGAATTGCTATGGTAGCAAGTGCTTGGAAAAGTAGAGTAGGAGCCGTTCAACCTGGGCCTTATCAGTCAAGAGAGACCTGGAAAATGTGAGCTGGCCACGTAATGACGGGTGACGTGGGCAGGAAGAACGTAATGAGGGCCGTCTGTCGCCAGGTGGGTTCTCTGGAAGCAGATGCTGAGATGGAGCTGGGGTTGAGGATGTGCATTAGGAATGAGTGGATGTGAAGGAGAGGCAGAGAAGTCCGGACGGGGCAGAGAGAGAAGCTGAACTAGGAAATAGTGGCAAAGCCTCTGCCTGCCCGGCAGGAAGCCTGGAGCCAGTCTTCCCCGTAGGAGGATCCTGAATTGGCCAGAATGGACCTTTTGACCCTTTCTCGATTGGTCATCAGGAATGGGAGAGCTTACTTTGTGCTAGGTGGTCTTCTGCAGCTGAGGTTGATCTATCCTGAAGCTGCTGAGACCCGGAAGCTGTCTGTTGATGCCCTGCCCTCAATTTAGGTAAAGATTGGGCACACAGTCCCTACTTAAAGGGAGATGTGGGCCGTACATCTTCCCATCTACCATACCTTTCCTTGTGTGAGAAAGAGTACAAGCAAAACATTGGAGGAGAGAATCAGCAAGATTATGTTTGAGGGTCAGAGTCGCTAGTAAGGACCTCCTGGAGTTGAGGGCCATTGCTGATGACATTGCAAAGATAGGAGGGCATTCTGTGCGGGAGCGCTTGAGTGCCGGTGTGAGGATTTTGTCTTCATGGGGGAAGAAGAAGTGTACAATAAGCAAGAGGGTGCTGCTTTCTCTCTCTTTCTAAAAGCAGCACTTTGGAAAGATGCCATGTGTCCTTTTACAGGCTGTGTGTCTATTAGGGAAATATGGGGAGATGGGGAAAGCAAGAGGATAATTCTCTTTAAAATGATTCCTGGGTATAGATATCAACAACAGCATCTTAAGAGCAAAACCATCCCAAATCAGTGAAGTACTTCTGCAAAATATGTTTCTTCAACAAATGGGTTTGTGCAAAAGAGACCTTCAACTAAACAAATTATTGAAAACAATTAACAGATGTTCATGTCTGGTTTGCAACCTATTGTTGGCACATTTTTATCTGTTCAATTAACTGTCCATTCATTTACCAAACAGCTTCTGAACACCCACTAAGCTCTTAGGGTGAATGAGATGGGTCCCCTGTTAGGAGTAGCTCACAATGTGATCATGGTGACAAAACAGGGAAAGATGACTTGTCATAGAGTGTTGTCACTCCCGGAGGGAGGCAAGAAGGAGATGCTGGGAATACACAGAGAAGAGTGGGAACCCCTTTACTCTGTATCTAAGGGCTTTGTGTTCCATGATAAAGTGATAAGGAAACATTAAAAGCAGTGATACACCTGTATTTGTATTTTAGAAAGGTTACCCGGTGACAGTTGGAGTATGGAACAACGCCTGGTGAGACTAGAGGTAGGAAATCCATTATGGAAGGTATTGTAAGAGCTTAGATAGGAAAAGCTGGAAGTAATTAACATTTATTGAGTACTTACTGTATACCCAACTCTGTTGTAAATTGTATATATGTATAAACTCACACATATATGTGTATATTTAGATGTAGTTTAATTTTCCCAACAGTGAAGGTTAAAATGAATGAATGCTATGTTATTTGCACTTTTGCCACAGTTATGCCAACTCACTGTTGACTTGTAACATTGGCAGACTCAGGTGATTAGGAACTGTGAAAGACATTTGTAAGTATAGCAATATTAATATTACTGAAGAATGAAACCTTGCCATTTGCGACAACATGGATGGACCTAGACGATACTGTGCTAAGTGAAATAAGTCAGACAGAGAAAGAAAAATAGTGTATGATTTCACTTATATGTGGAATCTAAACAACAAAACAAATGAACAAATGTAAAACAGAAACAGAGTTATAGATACAGAGAACAAACAGGGGGTTGCCAGAGGGGGAGGGGATCGAGGGAGGAGAGCGATAGGTGAGGGCGATTCAGAGGGACAAGCTTCCAGTTGCAAAGCAAGTGGGTTAGGGTGTGAAGTGCACATTGTGGGGAGTTTAGTCAGTAATGAATGAAGCATCTTTTTAGGTGACAGATGGTAACTAGACGTAGGATGGTGATCATCTTGAAATGTGTAGAAATATTGAATCACTGTGTTGTGTAAGAAGAACTAACATAGTATTGTAGGTCAGCTGTACTTCAAAAACAAGCAAATTCATAGAAAAAGAGACCAGATCTGAGGTTGCCAGAGGTGGGGGGGAGGGGAGGGGGAATTGGATGAAGGCAGTCAAAGGCACAATCTTCCAGTTATAAGATAAATAAGTACTAGCGATGTAACGTGCAATGTGATAAATAGAATTAACACTGCTGTTATATATGAATGCTATAATAATATAGAGTAAGTATAAGAGAGTAATCCTAAGAGTTCTCATCAAATGGAAAAAATATTTTTTCTGTTTTTTAATTGTGTATCTCTGTGAGATGATGGGTGCTCTCTGACTTATCGTGGTCATCATTTCATAACGTATGGAAGTCATATCACTGTTGTACTCCTTAAACGTGTACAGTGCCGTATATCAATTACAACAAAATAAAACTGGAAGAAGAAAAGTAAGTATAGCAATTTTAAAAGAGCAATGACAATCATTATATATGATAATGACAATCATTATATACGATTACTTATACAGTGATATTTATTGACCAAGCAAATCCTTGAAATCATACAGTATTTTAGAAAAAAAAATTAAGTGGACCTTTTTGAAGGTTAAGGATCACTAAGACAGTTGATCAGGAAATTGTTTAAGACGTAAAAATTAATTATCCTGTTGTTTTCAATGTACGTCTGTTTTATTGGGCAGCATTTAATTAAGCCGTACAAATCATATCCTACACACCTGCACGTATGTACTCCAGAGTGTTGGGGAAGGATACAAAGAAGCTAGAAAGATACAAGGCCATAGCATGCCTTCCACCTCAGTGTGCTTGCGCAGTAATACATAGAATGGTTATGTACTTAGTGAAGGGGAGAAAAATAGCCTGAGAAAAATAGCTTTAAAATACAGAGATACTCACTGACGTAGTCCAAACCAGTATCCAGCTTGCTGTGTATGTGTGTGTGCATGTGTGCGTGTTTTCAGGCTTGGTTGTAATCCTTGGAAGAGGGAGATTCAAAGGAAGGAGGGATAAAAGAAAGGACACCAAATATATTAATATTCGTAGAGAATCTAAGCATGTATGGTGATACCCACTCATCCCATCACCGATCCTTTCATTGCATTTGTCCCTAACATTATACTGATACATGTATGTATGTATCTATGTGTGTTTGTATTTTTAATTAATTTGTAATATGTATATTTGCTGTCCCTCTTCCACCCATTAGAAAGTAAGTTCCGTGAGGCTGAGTTTTGCCATGTTCAAGACTGTGTCCTCCAGGACTGAAAATAGTGTCTGGCACATGCTAGATAACCAGTATTCACTGAATGCTGAAAGAATGAGATGCACGTATTATCTCATTTTATCTTATATTCAGGAAAATAAAGTCTTTTTCTTACTTGTAGCTGATGAGACCGAGGTTCAGCAAGCCCGAACGACTTGCTCAAGGTCTGAACTGTGGAGCCAGGTTTGAGACCCAAGTTCAGAAGCCCATGTCCCCTGTGTTCTAAGATGTTAAACAGTCACGTCCCATTGGACTTTTCTTAAGATGATGTGATTTTGTATGACAATGAAACATTCAGCGGAGTCATGGTGTGCCACCTGAAAAATCTCTGAAGATAAGTTTATGGTTTATAGCGTCTTGATTTTTACAAAAACCTCTCAAAAATTAATTGGCAACATGCATTTTTTCATTTTGTGACAAGTGATAGTGAAAATAAATTTAAAAGTTGTGATATGTATATCTGCACCAGACTTTTTGTCATACTTATAATTGTAGAAAACAGTGGATTTTGAATTTGCATACAGTCAGTGTTGTTTATTACCATTTTTGTAGTAAAACATGAGTGGTAAGAAACAGAGATCAGAGGATTTTTTTATGGTGATTGTTTTTGACATGCTGGGCAAGTCATTTTATTAATTATCCCTTTTCATGACTAGCACCAAAGCGAAAATACTTGACTGGTGTCTCTTGGATGTTAGAGAACAAACAAATCTCCTATGAACTGAACGGAGGCTGACGAATTAAGTTATGAGCTCTTTTGATAATCACAAAAACAGATGCCCAGATGCACCTATATATGATCATCTTATTTTTTACCAAACTTCTAACTTGGTAGTGATCGCGTTAAATGAATAGATCTTAGGTCCATGGGTTTGTATAATAAGGCGGCTCTGGCGAATCAATAGGATGAATCATGGTTAATTTATTTTACACATACAGACATGAACTGAGTTTCTGAAACCTGTCTTTCTATATTTACTTATATTTCCTCCCTAAGTTTTTGGAATCATTCCAATTTAATAGTGATCACTAGACTCGTAATTTTTAAAGTCAATTCCACAGCTGTTAGTGGTGCGGCTGTTTTATTAAAATGAAGCAGAAGAGAGAAAACTGTGTGGTGAATGTGTACAATGAAGAGGCTTCATCTATGCTTCCTCGTTGTTCTAATAAAAGAAAGGATGTATCCTCATTTACACGATGTCTAATGTCTCACGAGTAACTGCACACAGCCACCAAAGAATATTTGATTCCATTAGTTTACCTTATGCAGCTGTCTCTACAGATCTTTTAAAATTATTATCCACTAATTCTGGTAGTGCTTCTCTGCCTTTATTAAGGGCTTAGTTTTTCCTTTTCACTGAAAGCACCCTGGTCATGTGGGCACGTGTGTGTGTGTGCACACACATGCATTACATCTTCTCTTTCTCCTCTGTCCTGTTCTCTTCCTCTCTTGCTCATCATCAGAGGTTGATTGCATCTAGGATTTCTCCCTGGGATATTTTGCTAGTTTACAAATTATTTTTGGTATCTGCCATGTCCAACACTGTAATCGGTTAACACCTACAGCCTAAGCTTTGTTGTGTTTGCAAACATGTTTCTACCTGTCTTCTATTACAGAGTACTTGTTAATTTTATTGGATATCATTTTTAAACATTCTGTGAAATATGCTTTTTTTTAACTAAGAAATTCTCTCTTTTTTTTTTTGTGGTATGCGGGCCTCTCACTGTTGTGGCCTCTCCCGTTGCGGAGCACAGGCTCCGGATGCGCAGGCTCAGCGGCTATGGCTCACGGGCCCAGCCGCTCCGTGGCATGTGGGATCTTCCCGGACCGGGGCACTAACCCATGTCCCCTGCATCGGCAGGCGGACTGTCAACCACTGCGCGCGCCACCAGGGAAGCCCTCTCTTTTCTTTGTTTTTTTTTTTTTTTTGTGGTACGTGGGCCTCTCACTGTTGTGGCGTCTCCCGTTGTGGAGCACAGGCTCCGGACGCACAGGCTCAGTGGGCCATGGCTCATAGGCCTAGCCGCTGTGCGGCATGTGGGATCTTCCCAGACCGGGGCATGAAGCCATGTCCCCTGCATTGGCAGGCGGACTCTCAAACACTGTGCCACCAGGGAAGCTCCCTCTCTTTTCTTTGAATGGCACTTGCAAGGTGAACCCAATTTTGCTCAAAAAAATTGGATTTATTGCATTCCCTACCTAATTTCTGCTAACATCTTCACCAAAGAGATATCTGTCTTCCCCCTCCCACCCATGGTTAAGAATATTGGAATATCAATGCACCTTTTAGTTGTTGCTGCTGTTTTATTTGAACCTGATGCATAATTTGGTGACAGTGCTTGGCCATTTGAAACATCGCAGAAATTGACATCGTACAGATCCCTTCAAGGTCACTTGTCACTTCACATCTTTGAGACCCAGTTTCCAAAATGCAGATAATAAAATTACCTACCTCAAAGACTTGTTATGAGCACTGAAGGAAGTAATTGTGGAAAACAACTAATATTGAGCCTGGTCTGTGGCTAATATTAGTCCTTACTATTTTTCTGTATGATTGCTGGGGTCTGTAAGTTTTCAGAAACAAAAGTAATTTTCACCAAAAATCATAGTTTGGCACTCAAGGTATTTGTAAAAATTCAGATTATTCTGCTGGATTGAAAGAGTGAATAGTAATTTTTTTCCTGAAATCGTCATGAGTGATGTCAGAGTTAGGAGTTTCTATTTCAATAAACGATGATGCTAATTATTTATATTTTCCACACCTTACCAACTTACCTTCCCAAGTCAGAGAAATATATACTTCAAAAGTGATTGTTTTATCTAGTTTACTTTGTAACTGCAATATCTTTACTTCCATTTGACCATAATAATTAGAAAGGGGCATTATACGGTAGAGGTGGTAGAGGAAACCAAAAAACCGTTGACTCCGTATTCCTGATCTACCTGTGATGCAGCTGTAAAAGAGCTGAGAAAACAAAACAGAACAATATAGTATGTTTAACTATCCCTTGAGCCCTAAAAGAGCTCAGTCCTTCCAGATCAGGTACAGTAGTGTGTCTTTCATCCCCTCTCACATTTTCTTCCAGAAGCACACAGATCTATGCCTTAGCTCCAGGGAGAAGAGCTTCCCTCAGGCCGGCATCCTGCACAGCTGTCGGCTCCAATAGATTTCTCCACCAATTTTAGAGAGAGAATTCTGTGCGTTTCTGGGATATGTGAGTGTGTAGTTTCAAAATTCCTTTCAAGACAGCTTTACAAGCCCCTCAACTTCGCATAAACCCACAGACAGTTTCCTTCTCCAAGTTTACAAGAGACTGGTCTCTGAGCTATGGGATAGGGAATCAGGTGCCATATCCTGTGTGTGTGTGTGTGTGTGTGTGTGTGTGTGTGTGTGTTACCTTGAACCTATTAAATTGTTACTATAGAACTAAAATTCAGATGTAAATCCCTGAATCAGAAAGATGTAAATCATTGAATCAGAAAGTTTTCTATGCATTTTCTTTATTTGGTTATTAGTGATTTCCCTATGGTGATATATCTCACAGTGACTTTTAGTATAGTATGTTTTTATCTGTCTTATTTCTTATATGTTTATTTTGGAATGCTAAAGGTGAAATTAATTTACATAGTAATTCCCAATCCAGTTTTTTAAAAATGGCATCCATTTCCTTTGCTTCCTCTCTCTTTAATGACTAAGATCGGGCAGTGGTTTATAATTTTAGTAAATGTTCTGCATTGGATCAACTCTGGACTGGATTGCATGGCAGCATGGTCCTAGGACCCATGAATAGCGAAGCAACAGACTCATTTATAGATTAGCATCGCCATAACATAGGTGGCAATAAATACAGCAACTGGGGAGATGAAGTCAGCTTAGATTTGATAGGCATCTAAACTTATGCCGGTGTGACCACTTCCCCTAAAAATTTTATGCCTGAAACTACCAAGAATCACCTGCTCTCTCTAAGCCGCCACCAACAGTTTTTCTGTCTAGTTTCATTCATTTAGCCACAATAACCTTCACTCCGCTTCAAGGCTGCCCTGAGGCATCCTATATCCAGCTTGTGTCAGGTTGTCTTGATGCAGTTCTAAGCATGAAGTCTTGCAGCCTCCTGGAAGCTTGGCAAAGACAGCCTCAGGTTATTATATGAAACGGACAGCAATACCTGTAGTAAGTGTTCAAATTCCATCCCTTCTCCAAAAGTGTGTGTGCCCTAGGCAAGAGCCCAATTTGCTCCCCCTAGGGCTAGCTTTGAACAAGTCCTTTTTTCCCTCTATGTTTGAGTCGGAATGTGATTGGCACCATAGAATCTGCAATAACATTGCACCTCTTGGGAGATAATAATGCCCTTATTAAAAACTTCTACAATCTGTAACTATTGTAAGTCAGTCAGATTTCTTCCTTAAATAAAATCATCGTATTGGATTGAGGATGAATTCAAAGTTTCATTTTGCCCACAGTTTAGTGAGTGAGTTATGTGAAGGAGAGCAAAGATGTTGCACATTTAATTCTTCATTTCGAACTCGCATAGTTACGAAGCCCCAAGGTTTCAGAACTATCTGAAATTCAAGATGCTATATAAAATGTATTCTCTTTAATGAGCTCTGCATTCCATCCACTGTTGAACTATACATCAATTACATGTCCCTTCCTTTCAACATTCAAACTGTTTAGCTCTCACTAATAGGTACATTAAAAAGAATCTTGCTACAAATATGAACTCAGACATCATAGCTATATGCATTTCTGCCTATGCTCACACTTTTTTAAAGGCTCCTAAGAGAAATCTTCACAAAGATAAACTGTAACCCTTTTTGTGCAGGGTCTGCTAATGGAGAAAGACATGACGTGCATTTTTTTCTGTATATAACTGAACCACAGCATCAGGATGATATCGACTAGGGAAAAAGTAGCGGGAGTTGGAATAATCACTGTATCATAATGGGCGTAGGCTATTGATGAATTGTTTCGCTTCCTGTATGTCTTTGAGTGCTTCTGTTCAAAAAGTTTGAAAATAACCCTTAAAATTCTTAAATTTAATCATAGTGCTGTAACAGTGCTTTGAAAACAGTGATGACTGTTGTTAAATACAGAATGGGCTAAGTGAAATTTGAAATATTACAAAGATAATTTAAACTCATAGAGAAACAGTACTCTTAAAAGAAGAATTTAGAAGGTGTGTTTTTCATTTCCTTGTGTTTCAAATGACTTTTTATCTCTTTGTTAAAAAGACTGTTTTAGCTCTTTATTAAGAAGGAGAAACGTATTTGAACTCCAGAGTAAAATTCACTTGAATGTTTTCTATTAAGAAAGAAAGAGAGGGAGAAGGAAAAGGAGAGAAAGAAAATCATTCTATTAAAGAGACACTTAAAAAATGCTCACTACTTGTATTCCTAGTAGAGAATTCTGAAATCGCCTTGCTTTATATTATTTTTAACATATTCTTGAAAATACATTTTTCTAAATAGGTTTAATAATGAGCAGTCCTTAAAAAGTCAGTATGAATTGTGTGTTACCGTCTTGGTTGTACGTCTTGAGAAAAGAAGTATTTAGGTGAATAATAATACTCATAGTTAATCACAGAAAAAATATATTTTGTTTTTGGTTTTTTTGTTGTTGTTGTTACGCGGGCCTCTCACTGTTGTGGCCTCTCCCCCTGCGGAGCACAGGCTCCAGACGCACAGGCCCAGCGGCCATGGCTCACGGGTCCAGCCGCTCCGCGGCATGTGGGATCCTCCCGGACCGGGGCACGAACTCGTGTCCCCTGCATCGGCAGGCGGACTCTCAACCACTGCGCCACCAGGGAAGCCCTGTTCTTGGTTTTTGCTTCAAATGCTAAGTTTGAGAGCAGTGTCTGGACATTCTCATCTTTTCAAATAGATTAGGAACAGGTTTACCCGTGTTTACCTAACATACATACAGCGTGTTGGTTAACTTTTGTGGGCAATAAACAAAGAAGAAATAGTCTCTATTTTCTGGGTAAAAGTAAATATATTTTTATGCAGATTATCACAAAATTATATCAGCTGTACCCCTATATTGAAATATAACCCATAACAACGTGAATAAAGATTCATACTGAATTTTTTCACACGGAAGCGCTGACACTTAGAAGGCTTGTAGTCCATGTCACTTTTAAACAAAACTTTTCCTTTGGGTATTTCTAAATGGATTCATGCATACTCATTGTCTCTCACACACACACTTCCGCGTAATTTTTCTCTATTGTAGAGCTTATTGGTTTAGATAAATGTTTTACAAAAATGATAAAAGGTAATTTGTAAGATTCTTAGTGGCATGAAACTGTTTAGATTTCACTTCCATAAAATCATACAAAAATTTACATAATAGAACAAAATATGTAAATTAAATCAGTCTATGTGCTTATTACTAAAATACGGATTTTTTTCTTCTATGTTTTAGCACATTGGTGTGGGATATTGTACTTTGGATTTGGTACTTTTTTAGATAGGGCACATTGTTTTTTACAGAAGTTGTATTTTGCAGTTGGAAAGTCTTGTAGAGTCTGAATATCTATGAGGCAGCTCTACATGTTAACAAATCTGCCCGTAACATGCATCATATTAAATGGGTTTATTCCATAAACGGTAGAACTTTAGTTCTCTTAGATTGTAAAATAAATCCAGATATAGTGATTAACACTAAATTCCCTTGCCATTTATCTATACGTATGTATGTATGTACGTATATATACACACACTCATACACACACGTATATAGTCATACTGTTATTTTCATTAAAAAATTGACAGTTGTTATACAAGTAACTCATAAAGCATATAGGCTAATGATTTCCCTTCATTCTGCATCAATTAACTATGCAATTTTGCTATATAAACATAACCTTCAGTGTAATTTGATACCCTTTCAAATGGTTTCTGCACTCAAAAAATAAAGTTTTGAATTATATCATGTATGTTACTAATACTGGCTTCCCTGCAAGGTTGAATAAACAGAAAATGAAATGAAAACATCTGTAGAAAGTGATCCCAGTATGAAATATTGCCATAACATTTCATTCCAATCAGAATCACTGTTTACTTTCAATATTAAGACCCACAGTAGGTAAGACCACTGGCTGAAAATTAAAAGCTAATCTATGGAAAATTGTGGCCAAGGGATGTGTTGTCTACGTTTGAACATTTGTTAAATAAATAATGAAACATAAGAAAGAAACCAAGCCCTTGCAGAAATCCCTGCATTTTATTTATACCTTGGTGCCCAGACCAGGCGGTGGCTGCTCTCAAGCTGTGCTGTTTTGACTGTCCCTGGCCTTAGCTCTTGTCCACCGATACCCGTCCTTGTTGTAAAGACCTTGGAGATTGCTTTAGCAGGAATGTTGATTTGATATTACCCAGTTCTGTGTGTTTTGTAAAGTGCTACTCATTTTGGCTTTTTGGACTTCTTTTTTTCACAACAAAACTACTTTAAGACCTGTTCCAATTCACATCACAATTTGATGAATTACCTTCTACGGATTTCATTATAAATGTGTTTTCAAGGGCTACTGCAGAGACTGAGGTGTTTTGAAATAACAAATAGGTACAGTTGAGAAGCTGTATGTCTAAATGACTTGGGGTCTCAGTGTTCCAGGGAGCGGTTCCTCCATTTCCTCGGAGTGTCTGCTTTATTAATATCAGGCAGGGTAATTTTATTATTAATATAAAGCACAGTGCTTTGGCACTGGAGAAAAATTCCACCTCAGGTGTATGATGGGCCTGAGCAACATCTGAGCAAACCACCGAACTCAGTGAAGCCTGGTTTGTGATTAACAGCAATCAGACATGACTTCTAGCGATTCGGTGAAGCAGGATGGACTACAGAGCTCTCGAACTTCATTAGTTCATAATTGTTTCTTTTAAGGATATACAGGTTCACTTTCTATGGCAAATCCATGGGAGAATAAATACAGAGCAAATCTGCTTACCTCTTAAAGTCAGACTTGTCAAGGTTTGTTTTATGTTCCCAATTACCCCAATTCACTGGTTTTCCCTGGTACATGCATTTAAATGGAATCTGAAGTATTAAAATTATAGAATCATCCATCTCCACAAGACCTCAGAGTTAATCTAACCAAAGAGAACAGGTCTCTCATCCAACATCACACTGGCTGGAAGTTCTAAGACTGTTTACTACTTTGTATTAATTGCCATCCAGAATTTCTCATTCTAGGGAAACATCATCACCCTTCAACTTCAAAGGTTTCTAAAACTTTCCTTTTTTGTAATGGTGTCTTAATGGAGCTCCAGCCAATTTTTTTTTTTTTTTTTTTGGCTGCCTTGGGTTTTTGTTGCTGCGCATGGGCTTTCTTTAGTTGCGGCGAGCGGGGGGCTACTCTTCATTGCGGTGCGCAGGCTTCTCATTGTGGTGGCTTCTCTTGTTGCGGAGCACAGGCTCTAGGTGCATGGGCTTCAGTAGTTGTGGCACGTGGGCTCAGTAGTTGTGGCTCGCGGGCTCTAGAGCGCAGGCTCAGTAGTTGTGGCACACGGGCTTAGTTGCTCTGTGGCATGTGGCATCTTCCCGGACCAGGGCTCAACCCCGTGTCCCCTGCATTGGCAGGGGGATTCTTTTTTTTTTTTTTTTTTTTTTCTTTTTGCGGTATGCGGGCCTCTCACTGTTGTGGCCTCTCCCGTTGCGGAGCACAGGCTCCGGATGCGCAGGCCCAGCGGCCATGGCTCACGGGCCCAGCCGCTCCGCGGCATATGGGATCCTCCCAGATCGGGGCACGAACCCGTATCCCCTGCATCGGCAGGCGGACTCTCAACCACTGCGCCACCAGGGAGGCCCCGGCAGGGGGATTCTTAATCACTGCACCACCAGGGAATCCCCAGCCAATTATCAAAATAAGACTGACTTTATAAAACTAAGCAAGCAATGTGACACGGATTTTGATTTGGCTGACTTCTCGGTAAGCTTAGCTGCTGCAAACATGAATTTGTCTATGGCACAGATAAGTCCTCTGTGTGTTGGATCTGCATATAACACACCAAATCCAGGAAACCAGGACTTGTGGTGCCATGTATAGGGCTCTAACCTGGCTTCCCTCAGGCTAAGATGACAGTAACAGAAGTATCCATGATTGATAGTTTACTTATGATTTTGGGAACTTGAGTATAGCAGATTGTAAAGGAGTTGGCGTCTCACCCTTTACCCCACTTTTGGTTTAGAAGATACATAAAACCAGGGGTCAGGCCGCCTTAAATGCTGGCTGAACAAATAAAGCAACACATTAATTAATACCTTTGTTTCTCGAAAAGCATTCTGAGTAATTCATATCAAGTATCACTGTAGTTAATTTACTGGAGTTTCAGAGGCAGATGTATATTCATAGATTTTTGCTTTTTTTTTTTTAAATGAATAAGGACCCTAAATATCAGACAAGTTAAGTGATGTGTTCAAGACCACAGGGCAAGACAAAGCTTAAACTAAAATCCAGGATTCTTTACTCACAGTCCGAAGTACTCTTTCTTTTCATCATGTCAATTTGTCTTTTCTAAGGAAGTTCAAAATTATTTCAATCTTGATGATTGTGAAAAAAGCCACTTAAAAGTGATAGTTCCTATTCTTGGACTTATTGGAGATTAATGATATTTTAAAACAAATATTGGCTTGTGTTTTATATACTAGAGCCTGGTTTCCATTCATTTATCCATTCAGTAATGTTTATTGAAAGATACCAGTGGACCAGGCAGTATGCCAAGAGCTGGTTTACAGTGAAGAGCCCAGCACACACAGACTTGCCCTCTTCCTTTCAGACAGTAGGATTGGAAGAGACACGGTTTGGGAATTCCCTGGTGTTCCAGTGCTTTCACTGCCCTGGCCCAGGTTCAATCCCTGGTTGGGGAGCTAAGGTCCTGCAAGCCACGTGGCATGGCAAAAAAATAAAAATAAAAAGAAGGGAGACAGGTTAGAGGGATGAGTCAAAAACTAGGATGCATCCTTTGCCATAGAAAGATGGTGAAGAAGTAAGTTATTCAGTGCTATTTAGATATCCTGGAAAAGTAAATTATCTACTTTTATCGTGATGCATGATCTTTACCGTAATAATTTTTAGTATCTAGAGCACATCTAAAATAGAGGTTTTATTGAAAAATTACAAAAAGTTACAACAGAATAAAATGTTAGATTAAAAAAATGACCAAATTTCAACATTTTCAGTTATCATATAGCTTTAATTGATCTCTGATACTATATGTTATCCAAATGATCACAGACCACATCTCTCTACCTGGGGAGATGAAACTTGGTTTGATTCCAATATTTCTCAGTTTTTATTATGGCTTTGCCTATTGTAGCCGACTTACAATTTTTTATCTTATCCCAGGGGCTAAGCAAGCTTTATTAAGTGCAGGAGCTCTATCAGCACGTTGTATTGCATTTCATTTGTATTTCTTATGGTTAGTCAACTATTTAAGAATGACATAGTTTAAAGACAAAAGACTCATCAAAATGATATGCTTAGATGTCTGTTTCACAAACCATTGCAACATATGTGAATAATAAGAACTCTCTTCTTAACAATTAAACATAGTATTTATCTGTTGTAAGAATCGATAGTCTTTCCTAATCAAGGTAATTTTTAGATACATATAAAGTTATCGCTATTAAGCCCAATATTGTTAAACCCTCAACAATAGAATATTTTTCATCTTTAAACAGAGGTAATACGTACGTTCTGTAATTAAGCAAAAGTAGCTGAAAATAGAATGTTAGTATGAGTTATTATTATGGCAGATTTGGCTTCTGTGAGTTTCATCAGATTCTGTACTGAAAGACTCTATTACTGAAACATTTTTAACCCTACGTAGCCTTATTAAAACAGATACCGGTATAAAGCAAAGTCTAAAGAGTCTAAATAGGTTTTTAAAGTTTAAGGACAGATTAAGGAATATATTGGCCAGTTAAAATATTTAGGCTGGACCCAAATGTAAATAAAGCATTAACTCATATTCCTAATATATACCAGCTCGAACATGCCCTTTTATATTCATAGACCCCTCCCAGAGTTACAGCTTTGTGAAATCAAAGTAGAGAAGTGACTATTTTTTTTTTTTTTTTCTTTTTGCGGTATGTGGGCCTCTCACTGTTGTGGCCTCTCCCGTTGCGGAGCACAGGCTCCGGACGCGCAGGCTCAGCGGCCATGGCTCACGGGCCCAGCCGCTCCGCGGCATATGGGATCCTCCCAGACCGGGGCACGAACCCGTATCCCCTGCATCGGCAGGCGGACTCTTAACCACTGCGCCACCAGGGAGGCCCATTTTTTTTTTTTTTTTTTTGTGACTATTTTTTTACTTGACGTATAGTTGACTTGCAGTGTTATATTAATTCAGGTGTACAGCATAGTGACTTGATATTTTTATAGCTTATACTCCTTATAAAGTTATTCTAAAATACTATTGGCTACATTCCCTATGATGTACATTATAGCCCTGTGACTTATTTTATACCTAGTAGTTGGTATCTCTTAATTCCCGTACCTACTTTGGTCCTCTCCTCAGTCCCTTCCCTCAAATAACCACTAGTTCTTTGTATCTGTGGGTCTGTTTCTGTTTTGTTGTATTTGTTCATCTGTTTTATTTTAAAAAATTTTCACATATAAGTGGAAACATACAGTATTTGTCTTTCTCTGTCTGACTTACCTCACCAAGTATAACGCCCTCCAGGTCCATCCGTGTTATTGCAAATGGGAAGATTTAGTCTTTTCTTATGGCTGAGCAGTGACTTTATATTCGAGTTCCTCCCTTAATATTCTGTAACTATAAACTGAGTCACTGACAATCACACAAAGCCTGTTTACCTACTATTTCTACATTGATACTATTACTGTATACCTACCACCCTACTTTGCAAACATTAAGAATGTTGTTAGAATAAAGTAATACTTACGTAATGTATTCTCTCTCTCTTTTTTTTTAAACATCTTTATTGGAGTGTAATTGCTTTACAGTGTTGTGTTAGTTTCTGCTTTATAACAAAGTGAATCAGCTATACGTGTACATATACCCCCATATCCCCTCCCTCTTGCACCTCCCTCCACCCTCCCTATCCCACCCCTCTAGGTGGACACAAAGCACCGAGCTGAGCTCCCTGGGCTATGTCTGTCACACAGAGTGAAGTAAGTCAGAAAGAGAAAAACAAATACCGTGTGCCAACACATATATACAGAATCTTAAAAAAAAAAAAAAGAAGAAGAAAAAGAAAAAAATGGTTCTTTTGAACCGAGGGGCAGGACAGGACTAATGCATTCTCTTCTTGCATCTCCAGATTATCTTTTACCATTCTACAGAGACAGAAAATTCAGAACACTACAGGCAGAATAGGTCCTTAAAAACCTTTTGAAAAAGTACATTTGAATGGACTTACGTAAATATAGATGTATGCAGTTACTTCAGAGGAAATCTGTTTAATGAAATGCATTTTATTATCTAACAAACATCCAAAAATAGCCAATAATCACACAACCAGGAATTTTTGGTTGAGCCTTCAAATTTATTATTTCACTGTGATACCATACATAATAAATTATTCAAGACAATCGCTGTGTTATTGCTCATCTATTTCAGGGATTTAAGGAAAGTTAAATGAGGCATAATGGCTTGTGTGCTAAATAAAACATCATCTCAAACTGGCACTGCATTTCAGAGCATTTGCTCCTGGAGCCATGCCATTCTGGGCCTAGATATTAAACATCCCACATATTCTATGTCTTAGTACTTAAAAATAACTTAAAATAAATTTAAAGTATAAAACAGTGAGGTTTGGTGTAGAAGTTAAAGCATCCTTTACTGTGAAGGCTGCCGACTGTCTGTAAATACCTTTGGCTCATGTACAATTTATCCACCGTTTCCAAAACCACTCAATGAAAATCTGGCTGAACATCAGGGTTTAGTTTTCCCCATGCTAAATTTAAGACTCCTCATTCAGGTTCAGCTGCTGGGAGTTGGAAAGGAACGTGAGATGTTTTATTGTCTGATGTTGGAGAATGGAGGCCACAGGATTTCATGACGTGACCTGTTGAACTCTCATCCCACTAAAGGTCCACAAGTTTTCCCTCGTGGCCACAATGCACTTTCCGATGTGTATGGCTTTGTTTTTCCTTTAGTTTTAATAAAGCCAGAGCCAAATCAAAGGGTATTTTAAGGTATATTCACCTGGTAACTGCTCTAAGTGTTTTAGGTGTCTTAATAAAACAGAATTTGTACATATTCCATTTGGTAAATAAATACTTTTCCACATCAAGTCTATGATAACAGTAAAATGTTCTTTACAGTTGAAAATGTCAGTTTGCCATTGGTATGAGTGTGTTTTTTTTTTTTTTTTTTCTTTTTGCGGTATGTGGGCCTCTCACTGTTGTGGCCTCTCCCGTTGCGGAGCACAGGCTCCGGATGCGCAGGCCCAGCGGCCATGGCTCACGGGCCCAGCCGCTCCGCGGCACGTGGGATCCCCCCAGACCGGGGCACGAACCCGTATCCCCTGCATCGGCAGGCGGACTCTCAACCACTGCGCCACCAGGGAGGCCCATGAGTGTGTTTTTAATCTTCCTGCTTTTTGCCACCTATTTGCTTTCTGAGGTATAACTATCTTTTCCTTAACTTTTATTCAGCTGTGTTGCTTTAATTCTTCACAAAAGACTTTTAGTATTTTGTGAACCTTCACATTTTGACCCGTAAATCATCAATCTTACACGTTTTAATTTGGGAATAAAGATGACAAAGAGCTGAAAACTGACTTTCTGAACCAAAATTACTCTCTTAACATATATTTTTAAAGAGGAAAATTACTATGACAGGTTGATTGCAATTTAAAACATCATCTTTGGTGGATTACAAGTATTTTAAGGTTCATAATTTCCATAATCATTTTTTCTGCCTATAAAAGTGCTTCAAATTTAATTTAAAATAACATCTGTATTAATTTTTATCATTTAAATGAAAGTTGATTGTTTCTAGAGCTTGTAATTCTCTGAAGTGTTGCATATCAAACTGTGCTCTCTGCAGAATTTAAATCATAAAGTAAAATGTGCCTGTTTTCCCCTGCAGGAATTCTATTTGAATCAAGCCCATCTTTAATTATTGTCAGAATGCACCGTTAATAATTTATTAATGTTTATTGTAGTTTATACCTTACACCTTAAGCTCTTTTAAATATGTATAAATTATAATTTGAATATTATTTTATACAGCTTCTCCAGTGCTTGATTCACCTGTTACAAATTTGAATAATCTCATTGTACTGGACATTATGGGATACTACTCACAGGAACAGAGTTTAAGTAGGCAAAACTGAACTCAGACTGTTAAGTGCATAATTATGGAAGGATGTGGCATTCTACAATTCTGTGTCTACTCATTTGCTTTAATTGAAGTATGTCAGTCTTTGAAATCTTTTGGTGCTGCTAGAATGAGTATGTAGCATGCATTTCTGTGTGATTTTAGTTTCAAGTCCAGGGATTGAATACAATTTAATATATTCATTGCAATCGGTGTTGACAGTAGCTTTTGCGAGGAAAGAATCTTTGGGTCAAAGTTAATTTCAAAAGCTTATAGTGTTGTCAGTTCTACAAAATTGGGAAATGGTAATGTGTATTAAATGTGTGACACTTTGTCAATTCCTCGAATGGCAAATAGTTAGCTATAGAATGAATGCAAATAACACTTTTCCCTTCTTTTGATGTGACACTCCAAGACATCAGAACACCATCCAAACAGGGAAGCACTAAGGTGAAGAAATTACTTGTGCAGTCTATTCCACATTACAGAGCATACTGCTCTCTTCAGTGTATTTCAAGCCTGAAGGATTTGTTGTGCAGGAAATACTATAGAGTAAATATACATTGTGTGTGTATTTATTGCATCTCTCTCTCTCTGTTTTTCCATACTGTTTTTTGCGTACACACTCATGCATGCACGCACACACAGTATTCTGAGTTCCGTCGCATGCTCACTGCAAGTTACTCACATAATTAGGACCATCTGCTCTTAGTACCAGCTTAGAATTGTGGCATTCTGTGATGCGACTGCAAATCATCAAGCAGCCTGTTAGAAGAATAAGTATGCGCGATACTTCTAAAAGATTCTCAGATATCTCGCAGAGATATAATGTAAGGCCCTGAAGAAGTAATGGATCAGTGAATTTTAATTTCAAAAACTCCTTTGCTGGGCGAATGTTGTCCAACTTTTTACTTGTAAGTACTACTTCTTATTAAAAGTAAAGAAAAGTTTAGGGGAAGCTTAAAACATAGCTTCTCCTGTCCTAAGAAGTACACATTTAAAGAATAACAGCGTCATGGCAGCACAGTCAGAACATCCAGGAACGAAAGCATCCCTCTTACTCTTCTTAGGGCAAGACACCACTTCTCAGCTGACAAGATTTTAGAATCAAATATTGAACTGCAAGCTAAGTGAATCCCTTTGTTGTTACCTTCCAAAGTAGTCATTGTTAAAACTCTGGTTGGTTATCAGAATAGCTGATTTCTGAATCTGTTTCTCTTTTGAAATGTGTAGATTTGAAGGATTCTAGCAGGACTGTTTTGTAAACAGTTCAAGAACATTTTAGTGTTGTACTCATTCCAGGTCTAAATACTCTTGCATACGTATTTACATGCCCCATATTAAAACTTATGCATTTTCTCATAGTTTATATACATACATATATGTAAATGTATTTACATTGTTTTATGTGTTTTCTGGTCTTCATATTGATAATGTTAGATGCAAATTTAAGAAGCATTAACAAATCATCCTTTCCGCATTTGAATGCCTGCTACTCTGAGGTGCACCCTTTAATCACTCTGGTTGCTATATTGCTCTTACCTCTCCCTTCTATCTGTAAGGTGACCTGAAAGGTGATCATAAGAATAGTAGTCATTTCCATTTTAAATATGTACTAATTATCGGTCTATAAGGTAAACTCAAAGAACCAAATACTTGTGCAATGGGAACCATTCTTAGTGACTGTGGTGTTGAAATGGCACGCGGGGCCAGTTTACTGTGCTCAGATGCCTGCCTGCCCTCTTGCAAATGCCAGACCCTAGACTAGAGTAGGGTCACTACAAAATGTAGATGTACCGACATTGTTCTATCACATCCATTAAACTACACAGATACCAGTAGTGTAATTTTAATGGGAAAACAAAAGTAAGTCTGGTTTCTAAATATATATATTTTTTATACATAATATATACGTATCAATATATTTTGTATCTAATATCTTTGTTCAAGAATAATAGGGCAGAAATGCTGATCTAATTTTTCATACCAGAAAGAGGGACTGACTGGCCATGTTTCTCTCCACCGTAACCATTCTGCAGTTTCCTCCTTTGTCAGTGCTGTTGATCTGCCTTTTAAGGCAATACTAATACTACCATGGTCTTTTCCCAAGTTGGCATTCGAGATATCCATTGTGGTGATTTTTTTTTTAACTTCCATATACTAGGTCTTACTATTTTCTATAATTTTTAAATTTTTAGTTATTACAATCCTGAGCACAAATCAGGACATATTAATGTACCACTAATAACAATAGCACTAACCTGAAGAATGGTACTCATTCAACACAAATGAAGATTGACACAGGAAGTTCTCATTTTTTCCTGTTTTGTTTCCTTCAAATACTTGGAAAAATCATGACATAAATATGAAGGCATTAAAGCAACTTAAAACATTAATGTCAGGTAATGAGTATATTGGTGGATAAGAAAGTAAAATAGAAGAAAATGCATCTACGTAAAACCTGCCTTTAGTCAAGTGTTTCTGCGGTTACTGTGAAAGCTGAATTGCTTCTCCCTATTCTTAGCATTTCCCTGTGTAGTGCTTCTCTCAGTAGCAGTTATGGCCTCTAGGAAGAAAAGGAGATATGTTTTTAAGAACAGATGAAAAAGAGATTGATGAATTTGGGGGAAATATGTGCTATGTAAAGTGTACACTGAAGTTTTCTTTCAGCTTTGAAACTTTAAAAGCAATGCACAGACTCTCTTCCCCATCATCCTTTCCCCCTCTTTGAATGTGCCCAGTGGGCGCTGTTTGATCACAACTGGATTTTCTCACAGCTTCACCTATAGAACAGCTATTGAACTTTACCATAAAGGCTCCTGAAAAGTCACATTTAAATTCTGTGGATAAACACTTAGCATTTCCTCTGAAATTTGATTGGACTAAATATTGGTAAAAACTTCCACTGTGATTTGGACTTCTCTTAAAAAAATTTTTTTTTTATTACTTTGCATCTATTTTTTGAAGACAGTACTTAGGGATGAAACCCATAGTCTGTTGATAACTCTACAAGTGTCATTCATAAGAAATGGTTAAGGATCGAACAAATACATTTCAGGATTCATTCACTTTACAGAGATCCACTTTACCATTCTGTTTTTGAACTAAAAAAAAATGCTGAATTTATAAAAGTAACAGGGAGATATTAACAGTGCAAATTATTAGAGATTAATTTTTTTGAGGGGGGCAACGAATCACTTTCAAAATACATTTGCCAACTAGACAGACTTAGTCAATGCAATATAGTTACATCCCATTTATTATATGAAAAGATTACAGTGTATTTTTAATAGTACAAAATATATTTCTTAAACTGTGGCTGTATTTTCATAAAGACAGGAACATGGGTTTGGCTAATTTCTGAATGTGGAAGTGGAAGAATGAATTCTTACATTTGGGAGGAAACTTGGCCATCTCTGTGTTGAAAAAATGGAACCTCTTTAACTACTTCCCCATCTCCTTGAAGGATAACTTTTGTCTATTAACTCTTAATTAGACCTCATTTTTAAACAAAATTTATTTTTTTGGTCTGATTTGTCATGAGTTGACATAACTTGGAATAAAGACAATTTCATTAACTCAAGTATAATAGAATTTTGTCTTTGAAGGTATGTGGTTTTAAGTATATTTGCATTGGGTTTAAGTATTTGTGCCTGCCTCTCTCTATATATATTTAAAATATATGCATGGTATAGTAGTTCTGTTACTGCTTAAAAAGACCCAAAAAACAAAAAGCTCCAGAACTTAGTTTCTGTGGGCCAGGAATCTGAATGCCTGACTCTGTGATTCAGGCTCAGACTCCTCTGGAGACTGCAGTCAAAGTGTTGCTTGGGGCTGCGGTCATGTTCAGGCTTGAGTAGGGGCATCCTCTTCCAAGCTCTTTCGTGTGCCTGTTGACTGTCTCCAGGTACTCACTCACTTGTGGGTAGAGAGTGTTTCTTGCTATGTGGGTCTCTCCATGTGACTCATCACAATATAGTAGCTGGCTTCCTCCAGAGTGAGGACTGATTGATAAAGGGATAGAAAGAGAGAGAGAGAGAGAAAGAGTGCCAAGATGGAAGCCATGGTCTTTTTGTAACCTAATCTCAGGAAGTGCTATCCTGTATTTCACTCATTAGAAGTGAGTGTATGAATCTAGCCCATACTCTTAAGGGAGGAGATTCCATAAAGGCATGAATACCAGGAGGCAGGGGTCACTGAGAGTCATCTGGAGGGCTGCTTCTCACATACGGTCAAACCTTGCTGGAGATGAATTAACCTTTCTGAAACGTCTTAGTAATAGTGATATAATTCAGTGAAGGGAAATCAGCCTCTGAGAGTAAGCATTCTCTCTTTGTTCTTTCTACCAATTACTGGAAACTAAGAAAATAATTTCATGTCTTTGCGCCCCAGCTGCTTTTTACATTTTTTATGTAAAAAGATGTCAGTTGTCACATATAACCTACTTTTAAATATTATGTTGTTTTTTGATATTTACTATTTGAAAAGTATTATATTTTTTCAATCATAAATTATATTTTACTATTTGAAGAAATTGTTCTATTTCTGTTTACCTGAACAATTTATTCTTATGTTATACATGCAGAGGTAGCTTAGAGATGAAACATGTCAGTGTGGAGGGAGAATGCCTTGATTCCAGTGCTTTGCCAGTTGCTAGCTGTGTACAAGCGACTTAATGTTTGTTTTCATTTCTTCATCTGTACAATGGAGATGATAATGGTACTAACGTCACAGAATTGTTGTGAGGATTCTAGTCCATATAAATATTCTGAATAGTGCTTATTACTGTTAAGCTCTCAGTTAAAGAATCTTTATTATTTGTGGAAATCGCAGTAGTAGTAGTTGTATCAATAGTATTAACAGCAGTACTTTGGGAAACAGTTTGACATAGTATAAACTGTCAGTATTCAGCTAATAAATGGACTCTTTGAGCTTAAAAAGAAATAAGACAGAGGCTCCCATATACCTGTTGTTCTATTAATGAGCTCCTTGAAATAATTTTGACCTCTTCTCCAAGAAAATAAGATTATATGGTACAAAAGGAAATACCACGTAAGATATTATTTTTATGACAATTAACTGTCCGTGAAAACAAAACCCAGCTTGGGTGACCAAATTCAGCCATGAGGTTTCATATATAGGAAAGAAAATTTTAAACGGAAATACCCTGCACAGGAGGCCCATCCTATGGAAAACCTGTGATGGGGAGATAATAAAACTCCTCTCTCTGGAGCTGAGTCTGTAACATCTGCGTTAGCAAACTGGTACCTTAGAGGGAAAACCGAGGAAAGGAAGTTTTATTTTTTGCTTTGACGGCACTTAATGAGAAGTTGGTGGTATTTTATATGAGATCTAACAGCATTTAATTGATTAATTTTACCCTTCAGCATGAGCACTGTCTTAAGGGGCTGGGGACCTCTGAGCAACATCTAGAACTTGGCCTGGGCCGCTGTTGCTTGAAAACCATGTTTGTAACATTTCAGGTAACAAAGGGGTACATTCACATAAGATTATCTTTTTAAACCAGTGGTTTAAGTGATGTATTACTAAAGTATGATTCATTGTGATGTCGCAAATTCTGTATCATAGCTTCCTTGTTTGGCAATTTTTTTTCATATGTATTCATGAAATCCATGAGAACGTCCTCTGTTTGTCTCAGTGGGCTGTTTACCTAAATGTCTATAGTAAGTAAAGCTGTAATAATCTACAATTAAAAGAACCCCTCCAGAATTGGGGCTTTACATGGTGTCATATGAAGTTGTGAGTCTGGAAATGCAGTTTTCGCGACCAAACCTTTTTAAAATATTCAACATCTCCACAGTGCACGCAATCATCAATTTATTCCCTATCCACATTTAATCTAGGCCACGTTTGGATTTATTTTTGGAGTAAATCTAACACTGTTACCTGATTTTCCTCTTCTTCTCAAATCTAATTAAATACACAGAGAATATTAACTTCAGTTGATGAAGTGACTGTGTGTATCACTGCCTAATAAATGCTAACACAAGGCCACCAATGGTCTGAGAATTCAAATTAACGCTGCCATTAAAGCAAAGGTCTAAAGCAAAGGGATTTGTCCTCTTTCACTGAGAAATAATTGAAAGAGAGCATGGAAAAAACGTAGTTCACAGACAAATGGGTACAATATTTACCTGAATAAAAATGGGATCAGATTCAGCATTACTTCATCGACTGCCTTTAGCAATTCCTATAGCTTTATTGCTGCTGAATTGCTTGTCTCTGTGGGTGTGCTCTGTAGATTTTATGGTTAAATAAGCACATAGTCATTACTGAGATATACAGAGTTGTAAGTTGGTTCATTTCATAGGTAGGAATAACTTTAGAACTGATTGTTAGCAGAGATTTTACTTCTCATCAACCGCTTTGAGAGTCTGATGGATGTAAAGTATCTCTAAGGGAAGAGAGAGGGCCTGCTATTGTCTTCGTCTTCATCAGAATCCCAACTTGTGAACACTGCTGTAAGCACAGTGCACCTTGCAGCATGACTTTCCATATTTAAAGTGTGATTATTTCTTGCTTGAGCTCTTTACAGTTCTTTTTTTTTTAATGCAGCTTTCCATCTGACTAAAGACCAAGATGACTATGAAAACTTATATAAATCAGCCTTAAGAGTTTATCATTTCAGTATATTAAAAATAATCTTCCAAAGTTAATCTAGGTTGACTAAGGCAATGTACTATCCTTATTAAATACTCCCTTGCCATCCTCTAGACTCTTGGATTCTCTGTGATATTATAACTGACACATCCAGCCAGTGATTACTTCTCTCTGGTCACCGTGCCTCTGTAATGGGCTGAGTGGATGCTCCTAGCTCTTTCCGATGCCCCCTCACACTGATAGAACAATTAACATACCACTAAGACAATGTCTCAAAAGCTGTGCCATAAAGTATGGTTTGGGGATGTTACATAGAATATTTGTCCTTTGGTTTTATTATGTCATCTTAAAAAGTTAGAAAAATTCCATGGAAGAATATGAAATATATATAATGCAATGATTTTTTCTTAAGATATGCAGAATCTAACACATTAGAAGAAAATCATATTTATTTTATATTTACTAAACTGTATCACATATATTTCAGTTGGCTAAATTAGTACCACTATACCGTTGACAAAACATTTCATGAATTACCTAAAAGATGATGATGATGATGATAAGCCCGTCTGTTGCTTTGGCAGAGGGACTAAAGCATGTGTGGAAATTAAGTTCTTTTACGGTGATGATCAGACAGTGTATTTAAACTGCATCTTCTTCTTTCAGATTCGGGAACTTATTACTTTTTTTCCAAATGTATCTGAAGATATTACTTCCAGATATTTGCCATGTCACTAAGAAAATCACAATATATCAGTATTTATTTCATTCACAAACTGTAAATCCGGTGACATGATGCCATATATCTAAGTAAACTACAATTAACTAGGAGGAATATGCTGTTTTGTAGCACTGTTTTATCAAAGCACACACATCCCACCCTCGTTTACTTTTAAACAGCTCTCTAAGCAGATGAAAGAGTAGAAAAAGCTGTAGAAAATGAAGCTGAGGTTTGGGAAGGTGAATGCCTCCCAGAAACCCAGCCCCATTCTGATCCTACCATTAGTACTCAGGGAATTAGGACCAGGTTGGGTAGTTTCACTCCATTAATGTGCAGGAAACTGAGGAAAGTAATCAAAACTAGAATAAATAAAATATACCACTCTTTCTCCATCACAGATTTCCCTTACGTAAAATGAAAATTAGATCAAGTACATAACACTTGTGATCATCTGTTTCCCCCCCCTTTTCTCTGTATCAATAAGCTTGCACTTTTATTTCAGTATATAAGCTGCAAGCTATTCTAAGTTCTGAATTAAGGCACATATTGAGAGACCTTTAACAGTAAAGTCACATAGACAAGTATTGAACATTTCCATGAAGTTCTTGCACACACAAAAAAGGAGAGCCTGTATGCACACCTTCTAACACAAAGTAAACTAATTTGTAAGGAGAGTATTTATATTGTGGGCTAGATCTAGAAAAATGTCCTTTGAGTAAGTCATACCAAATGGAAAGTAGTTGTACAGTGTTGATTATTACCAGTAAAAAGATAAATGGCATAGATTTAATTTATTGTTATTAAATTTTACTAACTATAAAACACATACTTATAGGGTTTTCCAATGACTCACTCAGTTTTTGACCCTCCAACCCTATGTTTCTATTTTAACAAAAGATTTAATTTTGTTTTGAATTTCCTGCTCATATGGATTTCATGCCTAAATTATTCTCTTAGGAAAACTAGATGCTTAGAATACTACGTACATTTTTCCCTGCTCATTATGGGGTCAGGTCAGAAGCCAGGCATCTTTCTTCCTTTTTGTTGACACAGTGGATCTACACAAACTCAGTGCACAGTGGTAGCTTTTAATGAGCGCAACCAGGAAGGAAAAAAGGGGAGGCTAAATATAAAAGAGCATCAATGGCAAAGAAAGAAAGAGCGGTGGGGAGGGAGGGAGGGAGGGAGAGAAGGGAGGGAAGAAGGGAGGGATGGGGGAAAGAACAGCATCAGGACATAGAATAGGTAACAGCACACAGTGGGGAGCGATGGAGTATTGTTAAAGTCTTCAGGGTCCCTGAAAAGTCCTTACACCTTCACTACCCCCTGTTTGAATGTGTCACAGTGGTTACTTCTTTCTTGCCTTGAAAGAGGCTCCGGGGCCTCAGCCTTGGCCTGGCCCACAGCCAGGGATTATGTGTCTGTAGATCATCAAGGAAGGAGGGAGGAAGGCAAAGAGTGAGCAGTGCTGGTGGTACACATTTTCTTGCACCCATGCTCAGTGGAGATCTGACTGTGTCAGTGGCAAAAAGAAAAGGTGAGAATCGCGGTAGAGGATCAATCGCCTTTCATTAGAGACTTCTCATACTCCCTCATACTCCTTCTCATACTGGCCTGGCAGATTTTCAGCACCTGCCTATACAGGACATTGCAGCAGAGACTTCACCTCTGGGCAGAGGCCAATCCCCTGATAAATGCTTTCAGAGCCTGGGAAGAATTTCCCAGTTGGGAGTCTTCGGTTAATGGAAGCCCTGTTGAGCTCCCTGCCAGGGGGGGACAGGAACAGTGGTGCAGTCAGGACACTGATTAAGGGCATCCGTGGGTTTGTTTTGATCTGGAGTTGGGCTCCTCTGTGGTCTTCTCAGTAGAACACTCCAGGTTCTGATAAACAGAGATCGAGACAACCTGAAGGGCTCGACTTGCAGTTACATAAACTGCCCTGAGATTGCTGAGTTCCATGGGACTCTCTTTTCCTCTCCCCTGACTCTAGGGCCCCATCCTGGTTATGAATTGACAGGACACATGCCTGTTTGGGCCACTGATCTGACCACCAGGCATCTGCCAATAGATTTTTCTAACATTCTAATTTATTGATTTCTAAATGTTTTTTCCCTCACACCATCAAAAATATTTGTGACTTTTCAATTAATTTTTTCTGTATTCAGTATTTTATAGAGTTAATATGTATAGCTGTTAGATTAATTATGAATGGATTTATTCTTTTAAGGCATGGCAAACGTGCTTTTGATTTGAATATATTTTAAAATCCTACTAATAGCATGATTTTGATTAACAAGAAGAAAAGGGTAATTTTAGTGTAGATGTTCAGATATAAATTTGAAACATTTCTAAAGCAAAAGTGAGTCATCACTTAAATAACCCCATTGTAAGTGCAGAAGATTCATTTTGCACTTAAATAATCAGCTAAAAGCAGCATCTGAACTTTATAATGTGCATGAAGATTGTATTTCCTGTGTTTGAATTCAACGGCAAGAATAAAAGTGGAGAAAATATACATGGGGGAGGATTTCTAGAAACAAAATAGAGCCTTGTGGAAACAGTACACATTGTACCAATAGCATTTTGGCAAGTGTGCTATATATATGGACAAAATACAGAGTAATTTTAAAGATTTGAGCCAGGTAGGCAAAAATGATTGATTAAAGCAAGTTTGCTAAATTGAAATAATGGCCATTACCAGTGACTGTGAAACAATGAATCTTTGCCTAAAGCAGTGAGTGCAATAAGGCTTTTCATAACTTTTTGTATGCATAGTAAAGACTAAATTTGTTGCCGCATCCACAGAGATTTAAATTAATTTCAGAAAGAAAATTATTACATTAATTTGTTTTCATCGAATATAATTTAGAATTAGTTATTCAGTAAGGGTTTTCCCAGTAGCCTTTAATAAAATGATAGAGGTGGGCTTATGGGGAGAGAGTCTTAATTGTTCAGCATTCCATTTCTGTTTGACTCATTTTGGAGCTTAGTTATTAGTATGAAGCAGCTTCAGTAAACTGGTGTTTGTAAACTAAAGTCCCCAACTCCCAGCTCTGCTTTCGTATTATTATTACCTTTAAAGAAACACACACAGTTGTTCTAGCCTACATTGTTGGAGGAACATTCCTATTGTTCTAGAAGCATAGCATAACACAAAGAACTGATTTTAAATGTCATCTCCATCTGTTGAAAGGTCCACCTCTCAGAGGCTTGTCCTGTGGGTCCCTGTGATACAAAGTGCATATCTCGGGAACTTCCACTAAGTCTTTAGTTTACCCGACTTCTGTTCAGTAAGATACTGCTTTCATAGACTAAATAGATGCTAACCTTGTGCTTGAAAGAGTTAATACACAACAGTGCGTCTGTATAAACTTGCTCAAAGGACGCTAGTACTATAAGGACAGTCTAATTATAGTGGGGTTATATTTCAGGTTCTTCACTGAGGAGTAGCTGCTTAATTGAAGATCGGACCAACCCAATGTGCCAGGTCCTTCTGATTTATTGATGTTAATATAAAATTTGATTAAATAATACATGTAAAATCCTTTGAAAAATATGAAGTGGTTATAGAATTACAGCATACTTTGTGGCAGCCTTTAATCCGAATTCCACTTCCTCATCTCACTAGCTGAGAAATCTGTGTCATTTGGTCATTGCTAATAGTGCTGTTCATGAAGAATTGGACCCTTTGTGATCCACACTGTCTGTGCACAGGCTGAAGGCTGCTGCCATGATCTTCTCTGTGTAGCTTCTCCCATGACTGTGGCCCTCATCCCTCCAGAATGCTTCACTGCTTGCTGTCATCTCTTCTTCCGTTCTTCAACAGCAGTCTACACCCGCACGCTCCAGCAAGGTGAACAGAACGCTAGAGTTTGAGACCTTCTGGCAGCTCTTAATAAAATGTGCCAAGCCTTGGACTCGGCAACGAATAAGCACTAAATATTTGGTGAACGATTCAAGGATAAATGATTGTTAAATACATGAAGAGTATGAGCAGCAGTACATATTAAGTGACTGCTGTAAGGTACAAGGTTAGAGGCTCTCCCCATGCAAAAACACAATTAAACTTATGTTCCTGGCCTCCCTGGAGGCAAATTTGTTTGTGGAATAAAGGCGTACAAATAAAGAGATAACAGTAGACAGGTATGCCCACCGGTGATTCAAAGTAACAATTAAGAGTAGTAAAGTTGTTAGGATCTAATAGAATGGCATGGAAGGAGCCGGCACCTTAAACTAATAATGATTGGTAAGGCTTCTTTGGATAGAGAGAATTGGAAGAAGAGATATAGACCTGGTGACATGGATCAGAATGAAGGGCACATCCTAGGAAACATGGTACAATGAGCAAAGGTGCATAAGCCAGAAGGTTGCGTTCAGCGTGGTCAGGGAATCAGAACGGGGTTTCATGTGGTAACTGGTGGACTAAAGTACAAGAATGGGCTGCATTGCAGATGTCTAGAATTGTAAATTTGAGAATTTGAGCTTGCGTTTATACATAGAATCTTTGCAATGAAGTAACTATGCGAAATACTGCTTTACAAACATGAAGCTGGGTGTGTGCTGGTGAGATGAATTTGAGGGCTGCAAAACTGAATCAGAAAGGTAGGAAAGGGTATTTCCATAAACCATGTGAAAAGTAATCAGGATGTGGGGTCTGGTGACATCAGAAAGAATAAATAAAAATGAGCCTCATTCATGAAATATGAAGTAAGTTCTGAAGAGCCTTGGAAACTGGTTGGGGAACTTTGAAAAATTATTTTATAGAACGGTATTGCCCCACATATCAGACTGCTGCTAATAGACAGATATTAGATCTGTCCAAAAATTTGGAAATCATCTGGTAAAAATAGCATATAGCTAGTTTTAGGGGGTTTTCTCTTTGCTTCTTTGTTGTTGTTTGTTTTTGGTTTTTATTGGAGGATTTCTCACAACTTATGTGTTCTTGGCCTTAAGAATCTCCAAAAGAGAACTCAGATGACATTTCCTTAACACCATTTGACCTGAACACATTTGACTTAAAAAAAAAATTAAAGAATTACGGGTATTCTTTAGGATATGCTTGAAGGGAACACTGAAAGAGATAGTAGATAAAACATAATAATGGGTGTTTCCTCCCCTCATTGTGTAAGGGCAGGTATAGTCTAGGTATTGGGAGACACTGGCCAAGCTTGAATATTAACCCTTATGTTTATCTTGAAAATCCTCATTTACATTTTTGAGCCACTGTCTTTAAAATTGAACAGAAGGGTGATATTTAACTTACAACCATTACACCTAATAAAATTAGAACATTTTAACACAACTCTTTAAAAGTAAAATATTAGAACTTCTTTAGAACGGGGTTATAAATTGTTCTGAATCAAATACACATCTGGCTAACATATATTTAGAGTAAAATTCACCTTTGAGTTCATGAATGACCTGTATTTTTTTACATAAAAAAATATATAGTAAGGGCTATATGCATACATGCTGATTTCTCTTGAAAAGGGGATCTTCTAGACTGGAGTTGAAATATTTAATGAACCAGTTAAATAGGCCACCTTAGTAACAAGAATTTAGGAGAGTATGTAAAAACTGAAGCTGTATGAATTTCAGTGAACTAGAGTATTTGGGTATATCAGACTCATGGTATCTAATCTTGGTCCTTCTGATTTCTTAACCTGAAATTTACAATAGACTTGGAATATGAAAACTAAATGTGAAATTCCTTTTATCATATTAAATGGAACTGTCTTTCATTAGGGTTTATACATATTTATACTAAATATTAAGAGATTACCCTGAGGGTACAGAGTTCTAAAGTTTGTTTGACTTTCAAAAAAATAAAATAATGTATCAGTGTAGTTTGTGATTAAAAACATGGATTCTAATGTTAACGATTAGCCAGTGTATTTTATAGATGACACTATTCCATTAACAGTATCCCTATTCATGTTTATTGGTGTCAGTTCAGTTTTATGAATATTCATTAATTGTTCACAAGGTATTAGAGACCATGTGTAGCATTAGGCAGTATTAGTAATACATGCAGTTTTAGAGTACCTATTAATATTTTTGAGACTAAGTCAGCTATTTCAAATGATTTTAGATACAGGCAATGTTCCAACTGATGTAAAATTGGAATTCACCCAATAAAATAGAGGCTGCAAATCTACTTAACTAATTAAAGGAGCTTATGGTAGGCAGTAGGTTCAATTCAAAAGACTGAGGATCACACCAGTATTTTAAATGTAAATCATAACGGATAATTTGGAGGTCTACATGGTGTTTTTACACAAAATATTCAGTCTGTAAATTGCTTTAGTTAGAGCACCGCCTCTTTAAAATTTGAGATTATTATTCACGTTGCCATATCAAGAAAAATTAGCAATACTTCTGAATTTCCATGTAATTGGACATTTTATCTATGTTCTGTTCCACATGTGCTTGAATTAAATCTTTGCTTTGTTAGCTAATCATGAAAGGCTACCACGTCTCCATCTATGATGTGATTGAGCCAAACGGTGACTTGAGTGCTAAGAACAGCAGCAAATCTGATGAGGGTGGTTTCTTCATTGTATTTAGGGGACTTTAAGAAAGTATGAAGAGGATAATTACACCTCCTAGGTACTTTGTAACAAGATACAGACTTTCATGTTTGTAAAATGTAAATAGAAATTTTTACAACAGAATATGAGCAAGTATGCAAATTACATAGCATATTCACTTATGTTTAAATCTCACATTCACATTTGTTGAAATAATTATGCTTACTTCTAAATTTCAACCAGAGCTGTTTACTTCATAAACTGAGATAATTGAAGAGTGTGACAAAAAAAAAAAAACAACCAAAAACTGTTGAATCTTTCTATTATACCAGCCAGTTAAATTAGAAAACTCAAATTTCATTGGTTAAAAATTAAAGCACACAAACAAATACATGCTTGCCTTTTCAATCACATTCGTCTCTCAGTTGCTACTCTGCAAAATTTGATCATCCACAGTGGGCGTCTTTCTCATTACCACAAATCCACCAACCTGCCACCAAGGGCTTGGGGGCCCTTGCCTGGCACAGTATGGCCGAGCCTCAGAAGAGCTTTTTTCTGCTTTTCTGGTAGAGATGTATGAAGGTTAATGGGTTTTGGTCAGGAGTACTTAAAGCAATTTTTTAAATTACATTTCAGAATATCCCACCTGACCTGCTAATTGTCCTATTAGACCTAAAGTGATGAGAAGTAAAACTTGAAGTCATAACCCACCTCCCAGCAGTTGCCAGGTGTGATGCTGCTATAGAAAGAAATCTTTAAAAGCCTCCAGCCTGAGACAATAATATCCCCTGCCTAGGAAATCTTAATGATGTACAAACTGATTGAGGCAGAAAAAGGAGAGTGAAGCTACAGTGGCTTGTATTCCTGTTTCTGTTTTTAAAAAGATAGACCGTGGTTAGTTTGGTGTGAGAAGGCATGTTAAATCTTCATCAACTGTGCTTTATAAGTCTAGGCTACAATCACATTAATGTGATTATAGGTAATCTATTCAGATTCATGAGGTAGGCATTTTGTAATTGCCTGCTGTAATTATATTGAATTGTACCTTTTCAAAACTTGAGTCTTTTTATGAAAAAAAGGTATTTCTCTTTCTCTACTTTTAAAGCCGCATTTACAAAATCAAGTTATAATTACTTGACTTGAAAAGCAACAGCTAGCAAGATGTAGCCTTTAAGTAACTGAGTCAATCGATCAGTTAGAACTAATAAATAGCCCTAGATTCATGGCCCTGGACCAGGAGTGAGACAATCAATGGAAAGTAGAAAAGGCACGAGGATAATTTATTTGTTGTCAGATAATGTTTATATATGCCTGGGCCAATGTGAAGTAATGGCGTAAGGTAAGTTCTTTAATGTAGATAAATGTACATTAAAATTCGCAGGAGAAATAAGGTATTTATAATTCTGATGACAAAATTCTTGGTATTTTTGGATGTAGGGATTTGCACACTATAAGAAACACGCAGTGTTAAGAAGTGATTTTCTTACGTTTCCAGTCTGAAAAAAATGTGTGTTTCAGTACTTCAGCTTGGAAAATTCATTATTTTTGTCCTTAAAGAGAAAGAGAAACAGAGAGAGAGAGAAAGAAAGGAAAAGTATGACACCGTACTGTTATGTTGTAACAAACTAGACACATAATAGAGGCGCACGGGCACAATGAAGTAGATGGCCTCTCCTGATATCATGCCCCGTATTCCATCCCCAGGGGAGGGAAACTGCCTGTGGCATCACAGCATTTCCCCTGCCTGGAAGTTCATTTCAGGAGATGGCTCTGCAAGGGAACGTCTGTATGGATCATCTTTAGGTACGAACTTCTGAACGCCCCTCTTTGTTTACCCAGGTGATTTCTCTAGAGGTTTACGACACCACACCACGTTGCCACAAATACATATTCTTGGATGTGGATCTTCTCATTCTCATAGCTAAGAATGTTAATGTACGTGATCTACCCCTATACGGCTTTGAGTTTCTCAATTACAAAAGTAACACTTGTCCCTGGAGATAATACAGAGGTTTACAAGGTATACAATGAAATCTCTCTCCCCAATGTTCCCGACCAATCCCATTCTCCAGAAGTGATCACTACTAATGATTTCCTGGGTGTCTCTGCAGATAGTTTTCCATACACTCAAGTCTGTGTACATGTACACACACATATACAGATAGATGTAGATTTTTTTCTTGACTTTGTACTATAAAATGTGTTCTCTAATTTGCTTTTTTTTCATGTTGCAATGTATTGTGGATATCTTTCCATTTGTTTATATGTTTCTTATGATTACATACGATCCCATTACATACTTTACATGACCATATTTTATTTAATATTTCTGCTAGTGGGCATTTTGTGATTTTTACATCTTCTATAGTGAAGATCCTAGTACATGTATCTTTCTATACTTAGACTAATGCTGAGGTACAGGAAGTTCCTGGAAGTGGGATTGCCTGGTCAAAGGGGGGTGCACATTTTCACTGTGGATGAGATGACTCAGATTGTTCTCTGAGTGGCTGTACCTCTTCTAACTTAAATTCTCGCTAGCTGTGGGTGTGACTCCTGGCTCCTCCACATCTCTGCCAACACTGGACATTTTAATAAGTGTTTCATGTGTACACTGGTGCTGGGCTGTATGATTTTTTTAAATAATTTATTATTTTTATTTATTTATTTATTTATGGCTGTGTTGGGTCTCTGTTGCTGAGCGTGGGCTTTTTCTAGTTGCGGCGAGCAGGGGCTACTCTTCATGGTGATGTGCGGGCTTCTCATTGCAGTGGCTTCTCTTGTTGCAGAGCACGGGCTCTAGGTGCGTGGGCTTCAGTAGTTGCGGCTCGCGGGCTCAGTACTTGTGGCTCGCGGGCTCTAGAGCGCAGGCTCAGTCGTGGGAGCGCACGGGTTTAGCTGCTCCGCAGCATGTGAGATCTTCCTGGACCAGGGCTCTAACCTGTGTCCCCTGCCTTGGCAGGTGGATCCTTAACCACTGCGCCACCAGGGAAGCCCTGGGCTGTATGATATTAGGACAACTCGAGCTACTATCTGAGTTATAGATTTCTGAAATGTTCCATTTGTGTGCACAGAATTGTTGCCCAGCGCATTTCATTGAAGAAATAGTTGTTGAACATAATGATCATCTTGAGAATCCATTATAAGTGGCATATTGGGATATGAAGTGGGAGTTTCTCAAACACAGAAGAAATTCCTATGTGCTGAATAAAGGAATAAAGTGCACAATGGAGAAAATGTAAAATGTCTGAGGACAGCATAGCTTTTAGAGTTAGGAAAACATTATAGCAGGATACAAGGCTCCAAAAGTAGAGGGGTGATCAATGGAGCTGATGAAAGGAAAATGTGCTGAGAAGCTTCTTTTCTTAATCAGAAATTTGCAGTATATTCTATGAAGTGCTTCCCTACAGGAAATCATCTTAAAATTCCTATGACTTTGGATGGCAGAAACTGGCTTTCACTCCTCCTTCCCCCTCCTCTGTGGATGCTAGGTGTTGTGAATATAGAGCTAATTAAATTAGTTTTATTTAGTTTGTTTATTTCTAATGCAAGAATGGAAACACATAAATATTAATTATCTTGAATTTGTACTATGTTCTTTCTCTTCCAAACGCTGAGAAGCTATGCTTAATTCACGTTTATCTCCCAACAGTTCTTCTGACATGATTATCAGTGGAATACGTGGCAGAAAGTGTTGCCCGCTGTAAGACGCACACGTAGAACTAAATCCTGGGCTCATGAGAGCCAGTTCTCCTTCCACTAGATGCCCTTTCAGCTCCAGGATGCAAAACGTGCTGCCAGAAAAGCCCTGGGGGAGGTACCGTGTGGGAAAGTGGATGAGGGTGGGTCTTGGTGTCTGATGACGTGTGTTCTGTGTTGGCTTTCCAAAAATGTTTGGAAAGAATGTCTTAAATGCCTGTGATGTGTGAGCACTAATCACTGTGTGGCCCTGAGCAAGCCTTAGTTTCTCAAGAGGATAACAACTCCAGTTCAAGGGTTTTATGACAAAGAGGGATGATAAATCTGCTTAATACGGCACCTGGCACGTGGTAATTCCCATGTGTTATTACATGACTCTTCAATATTTTTCTCCAGCTCCAATCTTTCTGTAAGATTCAGCTTTATATCGCCATGTCATCATCTCAAGCTCCAGATGTATATTTTCAACTTTACCGGAAACCAACTTACTTCTCTTTGACCTATTTCTGTTACCAGTAAAACTCCTGTTTTTGTTATCCAGCTAAGAGCACCCTAGTTTTGCTCTGATGCTCCACATTGATTTAACATCCAAAGGCTTTGGGGGTTTGCAGGGATTAGGCATCCCTCTCTTTGTTTCAGAATTATCCAGTCATATCCAAAATATGACTTTAGTTTTCTAATTTTTAGATTTCTGTCAAATCTCATTTACTTCTCCATCCATTAATTCTTCAGGCATTCGTTAAACATATATTGTGTGTCAGATGAGTCTTGCTTCTTTGTGTGTTGTCATCTTATGTGTGGGTAGAGCCCTCTGAATTTTAAGGCACAATAAATATCTATAGTCTCCCCAGATCCCTAGAAATAGATTGCTACTTCCAAGTATGCACAGGGAAAAGGGGCTTTTTCATCGCAGCTTTCTTTTTCCTCCAAGAAAGCACCTCCTTAGGTGTAGCGGTGTATTTTGCACTTAGAATTTTGCTCATCACACATTACAAGAAAAGGACAAATTTCAGAAAAATGGGAAAGAAGCATCAGTGGAATAACTTGATACCTCTTTGATTACACAATAATGACAGCTGGGCAAGGAGGGAGGTAGACTCACAGGCAACATTCTCAGCAAGCGGCTGTGTGGCTCTGTCACTCTTTAAGTCACGGAGAATTTGTGCCATCACAGACAATACCATTTGATTTCAAGAGGCAGGTATCGTTAGACTTTCCACGTTTTAATTTCATTTGATGAGAGAAGTGTTTGTAATTCTGTGCTTGATGCTATATTCCTAAAATTTTAAGGTAACTCTTTAGTCACTTATTTTTACAAGATTTTTATTTTTACTGTAATTCCACAGATTCTCTCTCTGCTTTTATGTAAGGGCTGGAATAAAGAAAAATGTCATTTCTGTAGAAATGTCCTTTATATCAGCAGCACGATCTTCTGCTGAATTAATAGATTAATCCTATATCCTCTTTCTAGTGACCTGTTACATAGTCATTTAATACCTGCCCGGCGGCCTATTCTAACACCAGGGTTTTCACATGTTGGTGTGCATATTCTTATATGCCTTTCGAGGGGGTTTGTTGTAAAGATGGAGTCATAGGTCCCTTTCAGACCTTTGGAATACTGCTTCACAATTGTGCACCCTGATCTTTTCAATAGGTGGTCTTTATGGACTCTGATTTTGAGAAACACAGCTGAAGATTCATCACAATTGTTTTCCCCTACAGAACAACCTGCTTTGCTGATGGATTTGCTGTTTATAGTCTTGTTAAATGCTTCTAGGTCATTGCTAGGGAGGAAGGGTATTTTAATAATAATGAAAAACCCTTTGAGTTTAAAAGCGTGGTAATTCGTGAGCTAGGAAAAGGGTTGATATTTTTGCAGAAGGTGTCTGTGATGTTTCTTATTTAAACAATGATTATGTAGCTTTAAAATGTGGTATAAGTAGAATCGCTAATTAGGTAAATAAACTTTTTATCTAAAATACAGTTTATTAAGATTTCAGGCAAATTACCAACCTAATGGAATTGATTCTTTCACAGAAAAATGACTGAGGATATATTACAATACTACTGATTAGCTAGGGAACTGAGATTAGGCCATAAAAGACTTAGGGCACTTGGCATATGAATATATGAGAAATTTTAAATAAATATTCAAAACTATTGCTACTGTGCTTTTTGCTAGAGTAAGAAGGGAGGTCTCAGGTGTAGAATATGAACCTAATCTACTGTTTAAGTGATTTTAGCAAAAGACATCAAATGCATCTTATTGGGGGGAAGTCTAAAGTCATTACCCCGTCAAGAACGTGAAAATGAGGGATTATATGCTGATAGAATAACCATTCACTACATCCACCAAGAAAGTAACTGGCAAAAATTATTTTGTATGAATAATTGAACACTTGATTGCTGGGTGAGCATTAGTTAAACAGATGAATAAAGGAACTGCATTGAGAGAAAGTTAGAGATGTAATTGGTTTTGAAAAAAAGGATTTTCTAAACTTAGTACTCAATTTGTTGAAAGTTTCTCTTGTTCATATTGAACAATAGAATTTAAAGAGTTTATTATGCCCTAAACCCAAAAATATTTCTGAGATTGATTAGTAATTATCCAGAAATTACTTGAGTAGGTCTTCCTGTAGGTTTAGTCTGATTTGATGGCCACTCAAATGAGTATCACGGTCAGTGAAGAACTGTGTTTATGTAGAGGAGAGAGGGAAGAGGACTAGAATGTTCGAAAATGGAAGGCAACGAGCCTTGCAAAGCAGGAACAAAGAAAGGTGTAGCAAACCAGTGCATCCCAAAGAAGTGTAATCTGGACTGACCTCTCTAGGAAAGAGAACTAAGAAGTCATGTGATTACGTGCAGAGCAGGGCAGAGGAATTTGATGATGGTCCCAATGAAAAAGTTCAGAAGGAAGTACTCATTAACAGTGCTCAGAATGATTCACTGCTGATGATAAGGAAAGGTAGACTAAGAGTCATAATGAATGTGTAACCTATTTCCAGTGAGAGAATGTGTCTATGTTTAATCAGAATTGTGTCAGCAGTAGGCTAGTGGTATATTCTGAGAAAGAGAATTCTAATTTCTTTTTCTAATTCCGATTTCTAATTTGAATTCTCTAATTCGAATTCATTCTTGGATCTCACTTTCACCAGGAATTTTAATATGAAGTCCAGTCATTTCCATTTTCAAATTATTCGGTGTCAAGTCTATCATTTAATCTCCACATGTACTGCCACTGCCCCAAGCCAAGCTACCGTTTCCTCCATGGACTAGTGTGATTTTCTGATCAGTCTCCTCATTCCCGTTCTAGCCTCCCTCCAACCCATTATCCACAAACCATGAAAGGATCTCTGAAAATAGAAAATGGATCATGTCCCTGATTAAAACCCGTTAATGGCTTATGATTGACCTTAGAATACCGAGGAACTGGTATCAAGGACCTGCGTGAGGGGATCCCTGCTTTCCTCGCCAGCCCTTTCCACACCCGTCTCCGTCGTGCCCTCTGCCACCTGGCTACTCTTCCTTCTCTCCGTGCCTCACTCTTTCCAAGGTCTAAGCACAGACCTGCCATAGTACCTTCATACGTGATCTAGTCTACCCTTTGCTTGGAATGATTTTTCTCACTCTTTGTTCACGGTTGGAATACTTCTCAGTGATGCCTCTGCTGACTATTCAATTTAAAATAAATCACCATTGTTCCCTTTCAGAGCATTTTGTCCTTTTCCACTGCAGTATATACCACGACTTGCAGTTTGATGTTTTTATCTAAGTGTATAATATGCCCTATGTTTCAGGGTCTATTTATATTCTATTCAGTACAGTATATCCAGCACTTAGAATGGGACCTGGCATATAGTAGATACTTGATAAACATTGATTTAATTAATAAATGAACAAATTAGAAGTGAAAGAAGAGATGGGATAAGATGAACTAGAGCAATAAACCATCACCACCTCTGCTGACTTAGTCTAGATGTCTCTCTTGTAGAGAGGGAAAAGCAAGTCACTATTTTAGAGGGGGAAGTGCTAATTCTAAGGCTGAGGTTTGCTATGGGCGCCTGCACTGAGGAAACATGTTCATTAGCAGGAAGGCACTATGAATATTAATATGGGATTAAAAATTTTACATTTTACATTTACATCCATTTTGTTTTATAGTAAATCAGTCAATTCTCATTGCTATAATATTTTTAGTGGCTGTAGGTTGTACCACTGTATGGATTTTCTATGGGTAAGATCTGATTTTTTTCTAACTTTTTTTTTTTTTTTTTGCGGTACGCGGGCCTCTCACTGATGTGGCCTCTCCCGTTGCGGCCTCTCCCGTTGTGGAGCACAGGCTCCGGACGCGCAGGCTCAGTAGCCATGGCTCATAGGCCCAGCCGCTCCGCGGCATGTGGGATCGTCCCGGATCGGGGCACGAACCCGTGTCCCCTGCATCGGCAGGCAGACTCTCAACCACTGCGCCACCAGGGAAGCCCTGATATTTTCTTTTTTAATGTCAGTGATAGCCTGTATTTAAAAATACCAGCAACTCGATGTAGGAATATCTGAATATTATTCATAAAAAATGGTGCTTCATTAGCAAAATGAAAGACCCGTCTTTCACGCTCCAAAAGTATTTTATTTGTGCCCTTGTTTGACAGTTCTTTTGCTTTATTTCTTCCTGTAGTCATTGTGTACTTGTCTTATTCTAACTACTGACCTAGATAAGAAACATTGAGGATTTGGGGATTGGGAATGACCTTTTATATATCTTTGTATACAGAACACATTCAGTATTTGTTGAATTAAATACAATTATCCCGAATTTCAGTAGATTCTGGTCTTTTAAGAAAGAGCCAAGCATCTCCTTGGTATCGTTGAATTTGGTGTGGGATTTACAGAGTGCTGAGCCCTGTGTTTGTTTGGGTAGTTATTGTTCTAAGAGAGAAACCCAAGGTAGGGAAAAAGATGGAATTCAAATCAACTTTTGTTTTTTCTAGAAAATCTTATGAGAAGTGTTTAGTATGTTCAATATTTAAAATACTGGCTTAAACGTCATTTGGGTACCATTTATTAATTTCATTTAGTCTCTTTTCTTCACTAGTATGAACAATCAACTTTTGGCTGCAAAGTTACAATCCTTAAGATTTTTGTAAGTAAGGAGATCAAGAGAGACAAGTATCCTGTATGATTAGTTGCATCCTAAGTATATAGCCTAACGCCTCAACTTAGATACTTCTGGAGTTGCATAGTAATGGGAAGACATTTGATATGCTATAATGAAACAAGTAGAAAATGTAAGATTAGAAGTTAAATATATCTGGGTATGAATCCTTCCTCTGTCATTTACTAGCTATGTGACCTTGAGGAAATTATTTCACCCCCTAAACTTCAGCTGACCTGCAGATGAAAAGGAGAAATTCATGTTTCATCAGCAGGTTGTTAGCATTCTCTGTGAATTACCTTTTCATAGCATTTTCCCATTTCTCTAATGTTTGATTTTTCTAGTTATTGATTTTTTTTAACATCTTTATTGAAGTATAATTGCTTTACAATGGTGTGTTAGTTTCTGCTGTATAACAAAGTGAATCAGCTATACGTATACATATATCCCCATATCCCCTCCCTCTTGGGTCTCCCTCCCACCCTCCCTATCCCACCCCTCTAGGTGGGTGGTCACAAAGCACCGAGCTGAGCTCCCTGTGCTATGTGGCTGCTTCCCACTAGCTATCTATTTTACATTTGGTAGTGTATATATGTCCATGCCACTCTCTCACTTCGTCCCAGCTTACCTTTCCCCCTCCCCGTGTTAGTCATTGATTTTTATAAATTCTTATCTATTCTCCATATGGACCCTTGGTTAATTATATGTGCAGCAAATATCTTCTAGCCTTTAGATTGTTTTTACCTTTGGTATTTTTATATATAGTTTTCATATAAATTTTTAAATTTCATTTATTTAATTTCTAAATTTGATATATTATATAATTTGACTAAATTTATGTCTTTCTATATCTGTATCTGATTATCTATATCTCTTTCTCTATCTAATTAACACACTCACTCCCAACCATAATATCATATATTAAGTATCTTCTAAAAGTATTAGAGTTGTTTTAGGTTGGACTTCCTTAAAATCAAGCCCAGAGGCAATGATTAAATTGCAATAAGTTTATATAGGAGCTAGAACAAGACAGCTCTGATGGAGAAATGGGAACATGAGACAGGGAAAGGGAAGAAACCAATAAAGGATACATTTTCAAATAATTATAGCTCTGGGCCATTGTGGTTAAGTCCATCTGGGAAACCCTAGAAGACAGTGTAGAATATGAGAGTTATCCTTCCTGAGGGGCAGAAATGGAAAGTCCAACATCCATCTGTCACTGGCTGAGGCTGCTCCCAGGGGTATTAACTCCAGGGTACTCTCTGCCTCCCCCCATCCCCCATCAGTGAGTGAAAGCCCACAGGTAGAGTACGTATGCCTGCATAGGACACACTGGCATGTATTGAAATTTGATGCCCAGGGAATACGGATGGGGTGCCCATAACATCTGCTAAGATATTTGAAATTTATTGTTATATGTTTTGTGAACTAGGGATCAAATTTTATATTTTATATGGATAACCAAAGTTTCTCGATTGTTTACTGAATATTTCTCTCATCCATCTTGCTATGTCGAAGTTCCATTTCTGCCATAAACCAACTTTTCATACACATATGGGCATGTTTCTGAGCTCTTGGATCTGTTCTCTTAGGCTATTTTTTTCTAACCTTTGTCCAATTCCATGAATTTTAATTAATATATTTTATAATATATTTGAAATTTTAACTAATCAAATAATTCAATCACAGACAAAAACAGAATACATATAAAGCAGACACCTATTTTTTCCCCCTCTTTATCCGTGTTTATTATCTTCTTGGCTGTTCTTTCCAAGAGTGATTTTTAGGATCTGCTTGACAAGTCACACATACTTGCATGCAAGTACACACACACACACACACACACACACACACAAACACACACACAGTGAAAATTTTTATTGTAATTACATTAATTATAGAGAATATGTGATGAGAATGACATCTTAAATATTTAATCTTATCGAGGAGAGAAATCTTTCTATGTTTTTCAAATTTCTTATTATTTCTCTATAAACATTTTGCACTACATTTTAAAAATTGATTCCCACTCATTTTAGAGGAGTTTACTCACTCTTGTTAATGGGGTTTTTATATTAAATTATCCAGTAGGTTTTTGTTGGTCTAAAGAAATGGTTGTGTGCCCAGGAACTATGCTGAATTTTATTATTAGTAACGAATATCAATTTTCTTATATTTTCATAAAAGATAATTAAATCATTTGTAATAATGAATATTTTTATTTTTATCCTGACAGTGTATATTATCTTTTCTACACTTACTGCAATATCTAATATCTTTAGTCCAATGTTAAACAAAGGTAATACCAGACATTCCAGGGTACTCCCCATTTATCATGCTTTTTTTTATTGGTTTTGTTGGAATCCCTGTATTAAATTTTAAAATTTTATTTTATTTTCTTGTTTGCTAACATTTATCTTGGAAAAAGACTGAATTTTGTAAAATTCTTTCTCTACATCACTTTAGATGATTACATAATTTTCTCCCTCTATCTGGAATGTGGTTACTTTCACTAACAGATTTTTGAATGCTAAAAAATACTTGACTTCCTAGGAAAACTCTTACTTTATCATAACATAACTTTAACATCTTTTTCATTTGGCTTGCTACTAGTTCAGGATTTTCTGAAGTAATCATCAATAATTTTCCTTTGCTCTAATTTTCTTGGGTGGCGTATGTGTTAACATTATTACAGATTAAAAAAAGAGTAACTGCTTTTAAAAAAAATTCTCTGGAACAGTGTGAAAAAAATATACACCATTTGTATTTTCAAAGTTTTAAAATTATGTAGACATTGTGCTTTGGAGTTAGAATTTTTCACTAATGATTCAATTGAAGTAACAGTTGTAGGTTTTAAAGGTTTTATGTATTTTAAATTCTTTTTCTATAGTGTTCATTTTCTCTGTTTTTGTATATATTCACAGAAATATTACTTGTTCATTCTTAACATGTTTCTAACATATTGATAACTTTGTCCTTTTTGTAATTCCTAGTAAAGCTCACTTATTCTTTCATATTTTTTCAGAAGGTTCCCTAGTTTATTAGTATTTTCTAATATCTAGTATTTTCATTTACTTATGCTATGTTTTTGAACTTTCTCTTTTAAAAATAATTTCTGATATTATTTTTTTCTACTTTCTTGAGTTGTTTATTATCTACTTTCCTCTTTAATTCTTTTTTTTAATTAATTAATTTATTTATATGTATTTTTGGCTGTGTTGGGTCTTTGTTTCTGTGCGAGGGCTTTCTCCAGTTGCGGTGAGTGGGGGCCACTCTTCATCGCGGTGCGTGGGCCTCTCACTGTTGCGGCCTCTCCCGTTGCGGAGCACAGGCTCCAGACGCGCAGGCTCAGTAGTTGTGGCTCATGGGCTTAGTTGCTCCGTGGCATGTGGGATCTTCCCAGACCAGGGCTCGAACCCGTGTCCCCTGCATTGGCAGGTGGATTCTTAAACACTGCGCCACCAGGGAAGCCCCCTCTTTAATTCTTGACATTATTTTCAAGCAACCATATTTTTATTGGATGCATTTTGAGTTATAAATCTCCTTTAGCTGTATTTCTGAATTTGGATGTGTAGTGTTTCATTGACTTCATTTAAATATTTCTTAATTTTCATTATGATTGCTTTTTTCCCGTGAACTGTTTAGTTTTGAATTCTTAAATTTTCAAATGAATAATTATTTGGGGATACCATTGTTATCAATTTCAGATTAAAGTTGACCCTTGAGCAACAACAGCAGGATTAAGGGCGCTAACCCCTGCCTAGTCAAATTCTGCATAAAAACGTTTGACTCCCCCAAAAGTTAACTGTTAATAACCTACTGTTGACCAGAAACCTTATGAATAACATAAACAGTTGAACACATTTTATATATAACACATGTTGTTATACTGTATTCTTACAATAAAGTAAGCTAGAGAAAAGAAAATGTTATTATGAAAATATAAAGAAGAGAAAATTCATTTATAATACTGTGCTGTATTTAACAATACCATTAAGTTTATGTTGTCTGTCTATAAGATGAATTGTCTGTCAGTACCTACATTAATATTGTCTTATCTGATACAAAACACTGTAGATGTTATACTTATTGCTAACAGTAAATATCAAAAATGAAAAGATAATTTGAAAAATCATGTTTACTATTATAGGTATCATGATTGATGCATTGATAATGAAAAAGCAGCAATATAATTGCCTTATGGTAGCCTATTATAATCAATACAATAGCTTCACAGTAGCCTGGCCTGCACACTAGTGAGAAAGAAAGAGAGAGAAAGAGAGAGAGAGATACTGTATGGTAACGTAATTTTTGAAAGCTAAGTTATAAGACAGTAAGAAAACTAGCATATTATTAATTTTATATTAACTATCATTCACTTTATGCCTAGGTAAAGGTAGACTAGTATCTACATATACTTTACACATTTTTCTTAATTTTTTCAATATTTTTAGGCTGCATGATTCATCTGCAAATTTTTTCAAACTGTAAGAAGCCTCCGAAAAATTTTCCAGTATGTCTGTTGAAAAAAATATGCATATAAGTAAACCCACACAGTTCAAACCCATGCTGTTTAAGGGTCAACTGTATATTCCATTGTGGTCAGATCGTGTGATCTGTTTGTAAATGATTATTTGGTAAGTGTCGAGATTCATCTTTTTAATAATATGTGTGTGGTCTTCTTACATAGCTTGTATGTCATCTAAGCATTCCTTGTGAGACCACTGTTTCTGTCCAGTAGATCACTTTGTTAATTGTGCTGTTCAGATCTTTAGATTTGTGAGTTCTGGTTTTTTATCTGCTGTACCTATCAACCAGAAATTCAAACATTTTAATGTTTATGGTGTTGTCAATTTCTCTGATCATTTTGCTCTACAGACTAGACTTCGAGGTGCTTACTGTTCAATCAGGATTGTTACCTTTTCCATGTGAGTTGATCTGTTTTTAAAATAAGTAATGACCCATTTAGAGTAAAAGGTGTATTTTTGTCTTAAGTTGATTTGTCTGTTATTAGTATTGCTGCACCTTCTTTTAGTTGGTGTTTCCCTCACATGTCTTTCTGTATCTCTGTATTCATCTTTTAGGTAGGTGCCATCCTGTTTGTAGTTTATCTCTTTTAGGTAACGTATAGCTTAATTTTGTTCTGAATGGTCTTCTTAAAATCAAACATGAGGATGTCTGCTCCTTAAATAGGTGACATAATCCTTTTTCACTGATTTCTTTTACCAATATATTTGGCCTTACTCCTTCCATTTTATTATGTATTTTAATGACCATGCTTTCATTTTTTCTGACTTCTATCAAATATTTCATTGATTGAATTTTCTTTTCTTCACCCTCCTCTCTTTTTAATCCTGGAAGTTATAAATAATTATTACTAATCTTTAGTGTTTTCTCTTAAAATTGTAACGTTCTCCTTTAGCAGAGTAAGAAGTTAATCATTATTTCTATTCTTTCCTCCGACAAGGCAAGGATCTTGAATGCCTTACTTTTGATCATATTGTTGTATCTTATCTCAGCCATTTGGAGACAGAACACCTTTGTCTTCTGGCCTCTGTAGTTGCTGTTGATAGGCCTGCCGCCAGTTAATTCTTTTTTATTCCTTTGACTATGATCTCTTTAAACATTTTCTCTTCATCTTGAATGGTGTACAGTTTCATCAAATGAGTCCTAGAATGAATCTTAATCAGGATCAGTGACCTTCTTCAAGCTGAGGAGTCCAGTTTTTTCTTACTTATAAAAAATTCTTGGCTAATAACTCCTAGAATATCGCCTCTCTACTTCTAATCACAGTCTGCATCTGGATCACCTGTTAGGTATGTATTGTGCTTTCCCTCTCACCCCCGTGTAGCAAGTTCATGTTTTCCATCTCTAATCAAAACGAGCTCCATTCTGAGTAATCTCACAGAGCTATCTTCAAATTCACGACTCTCCAAAGCTGTATTTAATGTGTTTTGAACTCATCCATTGAATTGTGAATTTAAGTGACACTATTTCTCACATTTATAAATTGTTTCTTTTTCACATTTGCCAGTTTAAATCTACAAATACCCTTCTTGAATGTAGTATTCTATATATGCAATCATTTTAAACAGAAGTATTTTGGATGATTTGAAAAATTATTCTGCCATCTCAAGTTCATGTAGATGTATGTCAACTGGTTGACTGTCAGGACACCTTATCCCTTGGGGGTTGGTTTACTCGTGTGGTTACGATGTTCCTGTGGCTTCATCTCCAGTGAGTTTCCTTTTCTACAGAACTCTCCTCCTCCCCAAGTTCTAGAATAACCCTGTAGAGAAGTTCTGCAGTTGTTTTTCTCAAAAACCCAGTATTTTCATCAATCTGGGACAAGATTTTGATGTTAATTTCTCAATTTAGCCTCTTTTACTCCACAGTTTGCATAAAGTAGGTTCCAATCTGTAGATAACTGAGGTTTCAGTTTCCAGGCAGACCCAGAGCAGATGAAAAGCTTCCTTGATGCTTCTCAGAGTCTGTAGTTGGAGAGTCTCTTTTTCCTTTAAGAGACCCGCCTGGGATTTTGGCTTGTGCAAGGGTTTCTCTTCCAGCTGCCTGTCTGGTTCAGAGAGAGACCAGTGGTACAGCTGCCGGATATTCACCCCTAGCTCCTTCCATCCCGGCTCGTACCTCAGACTGTAGCCTCCGTAGTCCCCGAGGCATCAGCTCATGTACTTACAGCTCTTAGAGTTTCTCCCTTCATTTCCAGCACTTAGATTACAGATTTTTTCTTTTTTTTTCTTTAGTATATCTATTTATATAAAATAAATGTTTATTGCATTTTAAACAACATTTCTGTGTATTATAAGTGGTCTGCCATGTTGCTGTAAATTCTGAAACATTTTTTTAGGAAAGTCTGCCACATATCTGGGGACCCTGCTGTGAGGTAGAAAAGCAGGGGTTTTATTTTTTTCTGGTAACTGAGGCAACAGAAGTTGTGCTCGAATTTTCAGAATTTCTCTTCTCTCTTTAAAGAGTTTTTAAAAGAAACAGTGAGGATGGGAGCCTCTTCTCTTTGCCTTTCCTGTGAAATCCTTAAATTCAATACCTTAATATGAGATACAGGTTCTGAAGGTGATAAAGTGGGTCTGGGTCACTTGATTCAACAAAAAGAAATGCATAAAAAAGCAAATTAGTCATATGTCAGTATGTTATGCGCTAAAAGGAAATCTTTTTATTTTTCCTGTGCTAAGCAACCTACATCTTTGAAATGGGGAAATACATTTCCTCTAAGTGTGAGAAACCACAGTGTGATCTACTTATAAGAGATGCATAAATTCATCATCACTCTCTTAGAGTTTTGCTGTTTATGGTTTATTCCAGCTGTTGGGAATATGGGACGTTTGTACCAAGTCCCTGATTGTTCCTTCCTCCCAGCAAGACTCATTTTGTCTCTTTACATAAAAAGCAACATGTATTCAAACACACAGACACACACACATACCTATACTTTGACATAGAAGTAAGCATATCCAAAATGAGGAAGGGAAAGATTGTCACTGTATTGTTGAGATAAAAAGAGGAATTTTGTTTTCATGTGAGTTCTGGTATAAAAATGAGATTACAAGAGGTGGGGGAACATGGAGCTAGTTGGGATTAAAGGGTGAAAGAGGAGACCTAATTCTGGATTGGACTTGTAGTGTCCTTTAGAAGGAAGGCTGATGGTAAAAGGAAATAGAACTGATTATGGGCTGAAACATCACAAGAAATGGGTGATGTGAAATACTACTAAGCTGACCCAGCTTTAGTTTTTAAGACCATTTTGACAGGCTATGTCATAAAAATGTCATAAACGTGGTCCACTCCAGTGCAGTGAATCCCTAAATGTCCCCAACATGCCATGTGAAAAATACCAATTAAAAGGAGTAAAGTAACGTATTGACATGCGTTCTTTCTTATTTCTGAGTTATATCTCCAGTGAACATTACTTTGAGGTATTGTCCAGTTAATGGCACATTTACCACCAGGTGATTAAATTATAAATGAAGATACCAAGTTATAGAAAGGAGAAAGAATTAATATGTTCACTAACCATGACCGATGAATAATTATGTGCAAAGGGGAGAAGGTGTTACTGAACACCTGTTACGTGTCAGGCATGTCCTGGGTCATTTATAATGAGACAGTGGGTACTTACTGAGATGATTAGAGTCTCCCCTTACAGTCCAGCCTCAGTGATCTGAAGCCCACTATGCTCTCGGAGATGCGTATCACATTTTGTTAAAATGCTCGCTGAGTAGAAATAAATCAGTGATATCTGATTATAGTAGGTCTTACCCTTCATTTAGAAACCTATTTTTCACGTTAAGAGTCATGCCTACATTTTTCAGTATTTGTAAAGAGAAAGTCCTATGTCTACCACTCTGCAGAACTCCTAAAAGAGAAGGTTTTAATGTACACAAGCCCTCTTGATAAGAGAAAGATAGGAACATATTTTAGTAGTAAGTGTGTCAGTTGCTCAGAGTTTCTTTACAGTCCACCTTCTTTGAAACGGATGGGTGCAGCAATTGTTTATAGGGTTCACATGTGCTTCCTGGAAAATCTAGGTCATCTCTCAATATCAGGATTCTAAATTGCCGTATAAAGCAGGTCAGCTATCCTGCGCCGCTGATTTGCAGCACCATGACAGCCTGCTATTTGCCTCTCAAGAGTTAAATTGTATCTGCTAATCCTAGCTTTTAAGCAGCTAGAACTGACATTGCTTAATTTACTTGTAACCCTTATAACAGACATTGAGCAGAGGGTATTGGTCTTTGTACTGGATTGAAAACTGGCAGTCCCGTAGGAAATTGACTAAAACGATTATCATAGTTAAGGTTGCCTATCATTCTAATTATAATTCACATCCAATAATGAATACCTTGTTCAATAATATTTAATTCAAATCATGATGCTGAGTATAAAATTACATATCGAGAGAATTCATTAGAAGTTTCAAAAGTAAGCTAAGTAAATGTGCCTTGGAGAACGTATTTGATGAATTTGTAAAAGTATTTAAATTAGATCTGCAAAGTATTGTGAAAAATCCACAAGGGGTGCACAATTAGGCGAATAAGCTCTTCAAGGCCAGGAGCTGCTGGGCTTTACAGTGGAACTGTAAAGTGCCTTCTGATATATTGTTTATGCAAAGTAGAGAGATGGGAGGAGGGGCAAGGATATACAATAAAGCAGAAAAGCGGTGGAGGTGATGCCAAAAGTAACTGACTAAGACGTAAGACGTAAGTAATTCCATCATAATTAGCTCTCTAGCCTTTGCCTACATATTATTCATGTCACTGAAGTATTTTAATATGGGACAAATGCTTAGTTAATTTATGCATGTTTTATAAAGTCCATAATGCATGAGCTTCATGAGCCTCTCATTCATAACCAAGTCCTGTTTCAAACTATTGTGTGTAGGTTAGACAGTGTTGAATGTACAGTTTGTAACACGTAAACCGGTTATGTCTGCAGTGGTTTTATCTTAATGTATGGATGACATATGAACATGTTGTCCACTTTTATTTATGGTGCGCTCATTATTATGTAACTAGGGTAATTTTAAATTCAAATGAATGCATCTCTTGGTTCATGCAGTCACTGATTCATGTGTTCATTTCATTCATTCAATATTTATCAAATGGTAACTATATTCTAGACAAATTACGCTTGACCGGTGTGAAGAACCAATGAAGATCAAGAAGAAAAATGATCCAACTTATAATGGAGTTTAAACTTTATATCCTAACGGGGGAGATAGTCCTTCGGTAAATAGCCTCACTCATAGTGCACCAGTGGAAAATAAAATAAATTCTTCAAAGCAGGGGTCAGCAAACTTTCTGTGAAGTACCAGCTAGTAAAGATTTTAGGCTTTGCCAACCATGCAGCCTCTGTTGAATCTACTCAACTCTGCAGTTGCAGCCTAAAGGCAGCCACGACATAGTACATAAATGACCGAGTACGGCTAGATTCCAATAAAACTTTGCTTACAAAAGCCGGTGACAGTCTGAATTTGGCTCCATCCTGTAGTCTGCCAATCCTGGCTCCTAAAGAAAAGAATTACAGTCCTGCGAAGGTACAAAAAATGAACTTGTTCCAGAGCGAGCACGGGGAGTTAGGGACATTTTTACCAAGGAGAAGGCAATTCAGGCAAGATGTGAACAATTAGTGGAAAATACTGAGATGACATGTGGAGGACAGTTTTTAAAAGGTATTAGCAAGCCCTACTGCAGGAAGGAGATGCCTACTCCATGAAGTTTATACTACAGAATATATAATAGGTTATATATTATTTTCACTTTACAGATGAAGAAACTAATGCTCACAGAAGCAAAGTGACTTACCCAGTGGTTTAGCTCTGATTCCCATGTATATTGTTCTAATTCCAAAATCTTCTTTTCTTTCTATTTTACCGCACATACGGAAGCATGATTCCTTTTCTCTTAGGAGTTTACAATCTATCCCACGCTCTTTTGGACCTACATTTATAAAACAAAATAACATTTTAAACTTGTTTTTGGCAAACCTTCATCATTTCCTGATGTGACACAGACCAGGAATAAATTCATGAGGGACTGTCCACAGGAAACTTTCTGAAACACATTTGTTACCTTCCACCATCAGCTTCCATACACTTAATATATCACAAAGCAAACTTTATAGAGGGACAGAACCCCAGTGGTTATTTTAGAGTGGACCTTCAGCCCTAATGTCTAGGATGTGATTTATTGATTGCTATAAGGTGGAACAATGAGAGAGTTACAGGATTGAGGTAAAAAGAGGAAAATAAATGTCTTCTGGCTAGCAGCAGCGTTAATACAGTGGAAGAAATATACTTGTCTTTTTATACTCTATGAATAATTAAGTATGTTTTATAAGCGTGAAGATAGACAAGTGTGGGTTTGCTTGTTACAGTTTACATCTTACTTTCTTGTCTTAACTCTGGATTCAATAAATGCCTTTATGCATATGGATCGGTTCTGTCCCTACTGGATTGAATGCCATTTTATAGTGTCCAAACATGCTGTGAACTCTTTTTAAAGTGCTAGATCAAACTTTTGTCTCAAAATATAATTAAATAAAATACAAAACCTAAAAAGCAAAATGCAGTAAAGGACCAAATGATTTGTAAATATTTATTTTCTGTAAGAGTTAAGTGACATTTTAATATAGTATCTTCAGCTGACACATTGAAACATAAGTATTATATCCTGATAGAATCAAGAAAATCCTGATTTCCATAGTTAAGGAAATGGAAAAGAAGACAAGAAAATGGCTTTTTTTCCCTTTTGTAATGTACAAGCTGTGCAAAATACATGTCTGGAATGAGGTTAGATCGACTTTTAAAGGGAATGTTGCTTTTATTCCATTTGATCAGAAAGAGCTTCGATAGGTGTAGCTGCAAGCTAAGAAAGAAGTCACATACTCCAAGAATTGTCATTTTCTAGTTAATTCTCTTCTGATACATGATTTTTCTTAGCTGTTAGGAAAGAAAAGGGCTGTTAACTAGGCATTAACAAGCAATTTCCAATTCAATTTTGCAGGTAAAAATGTTTGATTAAAGCCAGTGTCTGTAGATATTTAGAGGTGTTAGTAAAACCAAATGTCAAACTTACAGGGAATTTCCTATTAGCAGTTTTTCTCCTGTCCACTCCACTCTATTTTTCATGATATGGTTAGAATTTCTTTTGGGTGGGAAATATTTAACAAATATCAATTAATAAAAAAAAAAGACATTGAAATCTATTTTTCCATGATGGGTATTTCTCTCTCAATTAAGATAAAAATATTCCCAAAGATTCAGAATGTATAAAATAAAAACATGTAATGAAATATGAACACCACAACATTTAAGTTTACATAAAGAAATTTATTTTATTCCTTTTTTTGCATGTTGTTTTACCATTTTAGGCCAAACATTTGATTTGGGCTACTAATAGGACATTTGTTTCAAACACAGTGTTATATTTTCTTTACAAAGTTACTTTCATTAACCTATAAAATGTTCATTGACCATCTTGGAGATGTTTTTCAGTTGTGAAAATGGGGTGCCAATTCTCTAAATGTCATTGCATTGTCCCGAAACTTTGACACACTCAGTAATGCTTCTGGAAGCCAGACTGGCTTTGGGAGACACACACGAAGACATGAAGTTAGTTTCAAGTAGCATTTTCAGTCTCCAAGCATTTCACCAGTACTCGTTTCATTAGTTCTGTGAAAACTGTGAGAAACAGTCCTAAATATCTATGGCAAAATCTTTTAGGACTTGAAATTATATAAAGCATTCATCTACCTATTTAAAAAACGCTCTCTCGATAAGTTTTATTCTGTTATATTTTCATTCTCCATGCTTCTCTGATAGGTTTATTTAATTGTATGGAGATGGATTACAGTCAGGTGTAATAGTAAAACTAGCAGAGACCGTGGGCAGCTCGGGATGGGCCCATGACTTGCTGATACCTCTCACTGTACCTGGCGCATCACTACCATCAAACGCCATTTGTTCTCGTCGCTCTGGTTGGACCAAACAGCTATTAACTGGTGTATTAATAATGACGATAATACTGATGCTACGGCTACAACCGTACTGTGTTTGCTCGAGGTAGACCCTGACCATCCTGCAGTCGTGCAAAGAAAATTTCAACAGATGTCGTTGAAAATGTTTAAGTGACTCTCTTTAACCCAACGTTATTACCTTTGGTTGAATTGTTGTTGAAAGTGGCTAAATGGACTTTCCTTTGTAAACGTAAACCTTTGCCAATTGTGTGGCCAATGCCAATTTCTCTGATTTATAGATTTTGTAGAGAAGTTGGTAAAAAAAAAAAAAAAAAAAAAAGCACAGTGAAATGACTCCATTTCTTCCCTTGAAAGAAAATCTTTAGTTGCCAAGACCAAAATTCATGCTGCTCTCATTGGATTTCCTTATCTTTTCTCTCCTATATTGAAGCTGTAATAAGTCCATAAATCAGTTTCAGATTTGTCCCTATTATTTTCTGTATTGTCAGGCTAGGTCCCCCCCTTTAAATAACAGCTCATTTATATTAGGGTGAATTGTCATAATTATGTACATTGATGGCTTCAATGAACACATTTTCAATATCCACATCCTTGTATAGCCCATGGAGGCACAGGCTGAAACAGCATACTATCAGAAGTGACACTATGCTGTTTCAGCCTGTGCCTCCATGGGCTCCCTGAGCAGCCCTGTGTTTTCTTGGAGGGACCACTTGCAGCCGTGTGCCGGATTACCACATGGAGAGGGATAAGAGAGAAAGAAGTCGGTCCCAGACACGAGTGGACTCACCAGCTACACGTGGCCGCATGAGTAAAGCCCAACAGAAGGGCCACCTGAGTTCAGCCCAGATTGATGAAATTTGTAACCAAAGGAAATGGTTTTTGTGTGAAGCCACTAAGGTTGGGGGGAGGTTTTTATGTATCAACAGCCAATCCAAACGTATTCAGAAAGACCTGAAGGGTGAGTAGGAGCTGGGCTGAGGAGTTACAGGGACTGAGGACCAAGGGGCTCTTTTCAGTTGAACATGCATAGTTCCTGGGTAGGAATAGAGTCTCCGTGCTTGAAGATGGAAAGCGAGGGGAGAAGAAAAAGGAAAGAAGAGCAGGAGGAAAGGAAGGATGGAAAAAGAGAAGGGCGGGTGGGGAAAGACAGAGAATGAGCAAGCACATAGCCTGCGCGACTTGGATTTCTTAATGACGGGAGGGTGGCTGGGTTGAGGCTAGGACGGCTGACAGAAGTGAGACGATGCAGGGTTCTGTAGACTCGATTAAGGATTTTGGATTCAAAAGCAATTGAAGGCTTTTAAGCAGAGGAAGGAACAGAGGCATTTTGTGTTGGAAAAAATATGACTTCAGTTGCCTTGTGGAGAGTGGATGGAAGAGGGCCAAGGGTAAAGTGGAGAGACTAGTTAAAGGAGACGGCGTATTTCAGGCGACAGATGACAGTGACTTGGAGAGGGTTAGAGCGGTGCAGGTAGGGTGAAGAATAGGAAACAGATGTTTGGGGAAATTAATCAAGTGACTTTTCTGAAAAAATGGATTGAATATGGGTGATGAGAGAGAGAAGTATGAATGATGACTCCTTGATTTCTGTTTTGTGCAAATAGTTTCATGAAGGTACCATCCTTTGAAATTCAAGGCCCTGGAAGAGAGCAGATTTGTGATGGGAGTTTGGGGGAAGGGTGATTGAGTTGAGATGTAGCCCTGTTAAATCAGTTGGAGGTAGCTGGAAGATAACAAGCCAAGATACCAAGAAGGCAGTTGGATATACTTAATGTGTAGCTCAGGGAAGAGATCTGAGGTGGAAATTTGCATGTGGGAGACATGCAAGTAGATGGTGTTTAAAACCCCCGGAGTTGATACAATGCCCTAGGAGAGTGTGTAGAGTGAGAAGAGAAGAGAATCCAAGCTGAAGCCCGGAAGAACTCTATCTGCTGGTGAGTGAGCTCAGGAGGAGGAAGGAGGAAAAACAGAAGCCCAGAAGGAATGATCTGAGAGGATGAGGAGGAACGTAGGGTCCTGAAGGCCAAGAAGAATGTTTTCAAGAAGGTGGGAGTTCCTTCTGATGGGTCAAGCCAGTGGAAAGCAGAAGTTTCCACTGGATGTAGAAAGCTGAGGTTCGTTGATGACTTGTGGAAGAGTCATGTGAGCAGAGTGGTGGCGACAGGGCGGAGCGCGGGCCGGATGGTGGGGTGGCGCCTGGGGAAGGAGAGGCCGTGGCGTCCGTCAGCCTTCGAGAGACGCAGCCGGGACGGGGGAGCTGTTAGGGCGGAAAGTGGAAGGGGATAGAGTAACGGGGTAGAGGTGAAAGCATTCGGAGTGCTGGTTTTAGTGTTGACAGGAGAAGCCCGAGGAAACAGCAGGGAGAGAGAACAAACAACTGAGTCAATCATACAGACCCTTGTGGAGAGACCGGCCTCCCTCGCCTCTCGTTGTTACTCTTCTCGGGAACTTGCCGCTTCCTCCAGAGGCCCCTGCACTGCCCGTGTCCCCTGCCGGACGCCTCTCACGCCTCCCAGACACCTGCGTGGCTTCCACCTTCCTCCCTTTCACGTCCTCCCACAGGCGCTTTCTTCTCAGAGACACCAACCTGGCTTCCCTGTGTACCATCTCCAGCCACGTCCCCCTCAGTATTCCCAGCCTCCCTCGCCCTGATCTAGTTTTTCTTTTCCTTTCCATGGATTCAATCACAGTCTGTGATGTAACTAACTAGGTATCATTAATAATAACTCTAGTTTTCTTATTTATGATTTAATAATACTAAATATGTTACTTATTTCGTCTCAACTGGAAGTTAAGCTCTGTCAGAGTAGGGATATTTGCCTGTTTTCTTTAACGATGCTACCCTTCCAGTTTCTGACACAATCCTCTGTGCCGTTCATGGCTCAGGAAACGCTCCCCGATTGGCCTTCAGGAGCACGTCAGGTGCATTGAGGGACGTGCTCACAGAGCGTGTTGTTGAACACACCTTCGTCCACCTTCTCCTTGTCCTCACGTGGTCCATGCCCCTCCCCCCGTCGTCCCTCCCCGCCCCACGTGCCCACGCAGCTGGGGAGATCTCTTTCTTTCCTGCACCCCTCCGAGTCTGCCTTCAGTGCTTTCCCAGAGTGACATGGCCCCTGATCACCTCTCCTGTGTGGCTTCTTTGTGCGTAAAGCATGGGAACCAAAGGATCAGTCTTCGTTCAGGCTGCTCTAACCAACTGCTACAGACGGAGTGCCTTACGTACAACAGGAAGTGATCTCTCACAGTCATGGAGGCTGGCCGTCCGGGATCAGGGTGCCAGCAGAGTCAGGCTCTGGTGCGAGCTCCCTCCTGGGTCGTGGGTTCCAGCTTCTCACTGGGTCCTCACACGGGGGAGAGCAGAGAGAGGAGAGGTCTCGCGGGACTCTTGTCGGGCTCCGATCCCGTTCGTGAGGGCTCCACCTCATGACCTGCTCTCATCCTCACTGCCTTCTCAAGGTGCATCTCCTAATGCCATCACGTGTCGGAGGGGATAGGGTTTCAGCATGAATTTTGGGGGGACAGTGCATTCAGCCCATAAGAATGTCACCCTGTTTTTCTTCCACGTGGAGCTTGACACACCCTCCAAGCTTGTCTGCCGCATTACCTGCTAGGGTGCTTTAATTCGGGAGCGTAAGAGACAAGATTTTTTTTTTTTTTTAAGAAACTTTATTTTTTAAAACTTTAGATTTACAGAAAAAACGTGACGATAGTACAGAGAGTTCTCATATACCCACACCCAGTTTCCCCTGTTACAGACACGTTACATTTACAGTCACTTTACAAACATGGTATGTTTATTACAATTAGGGAATTGATATGGATACATTATTGTAAGTTCATACCTGATTCCCATCTTTTCAGTTTTTACCCACAGTCCTTTGCTCCAGGGTCCCGTCCAGCACCCCACACTACATTCTGGGGTCATGCCTCCTTGGCCTCTTGCGGCTGTGGCAGTTTGTCAGACTTGCCTTATATTTGATGACTTTGACAGTTTGCAGAGTACTGGCCACATATTTTGTAGAGTGAGTCTCAACTGGTATTTGTCTGATGTCCTTCTCATGGTTAGTCTGGGGTTATACTCTTTTTCTTTTAATTTAATTTAGTTTTATTTTTATACAGCAGGTTCCTATTAATTATGTATTTTATACATATTAGTGTATATGTGTCCATCCCAACCTCCCAGTTCATCCCACCTCCCCCTCGCTTTCCCCCCTTGGCGTCCATACGCTTGTTCATAAGAGAACCTTCCAATGCACGTCTCATCTCTTATTAGGCACCTTAGTACAGTGGTGTTAACAGGAGGCTCTTCCATCACAACTATAAATACACAAGCATCTCTTAAGACTGTGTCTGTGTGTAAGAAAGCTCTAATGGTCAGGTTAACTGAGTTCTTCGTCAAACTGCGAACACACCTGCCTGAGGGTGACTCAGAGTCAGCACCATTTGTCTTCCCTCACCCGAGAGACAGTTCCAAAAGCTTCTCTCTCTCTGGGCTTAACTGGGTTCCTCAAAACTCACCGCCTCTTGCCTCTTTCTCTAATACGTGCATAAGTTTATCTTAAAAAAAAAAAAAAAAAAAAGACTAGGGCCTTCCCCAGTGGTCCAATGGTTAAGACTCTGCGCTTCCACTGTGGGGGACGTGGGTTCGATCCCTGGTCAGGGAACTAAGATCCCACATGCCGTGTGGCATGGCCAAAAAAAAAAAACCCCAAAACAAAAATCAACCCCCCTCAAAAAAAACCTGAGTACCCCCAACATTGGATCTGGAATCATACCACCTCCTTCTACTCAGAGGATCCTGTTGTTTTGACAGTTAGGCAGTGACTGATTCAAGGGTGCTCTAAAGTGTGTGTGTGTGTGTGTGTGTGTGTGTGCGCGTGTGTGCGTGTTTGAAGAGAGAGAGACTATTATTTGGTTCTCTCACGGTGTGTGAGTCTGTATGTCAGCTGGTGTGTAGACGCATCTGATAGAATGTGATGTCTCTTCTGACAGTGGTCAAGAGAAGAGCAGACTGACTAGCTGAAGCTCAGAGATGCCCTTGACCTCGTGCTGGAGGGAATACAGAGCTCAAATGCAGGCTTGCTTTGCCTGAGTCTAGCTGAAGAATTGGAGCAGGCATGCCTGAGTTTATTTAAGCAACTTTGTTCAAAATTAAAGGAGTCTAAGTAGAAATCATTTATTTGGAGTCTTTCTTTTGGGGGGAAAAAGGCAAACTATAATAATAAGAAGAAAAGGGAAACAGGTAGGGGTGGGGATAAACTCCTAGGGAATCATTTATAAAAACACAAATGGAAATTAGAAACTATGTGTAAAGTGTAAAACTCTGTGGGGAACTGTATAATCTAAATGCAGAAACCAAGGCAAAGCAACTCCAAAAGCTTTCTCCTGGGCATCTGGGAGGAACAGCCTGCCAGGAGGCATGAGGTTTGAAGGAACTAAATGTACTTGAGACTAAATATATCCGTTTCCAAGGGAGGGGGACAAATAATCACAGAAAGGTGGAGAACATAGGAAACTTCCTCTTCTGGCTTGAATGGATTTGTTGTCTAACGGAACTCCTCTGGCACCTTGTCAAGGATTAAATTTTCTCACAGAGTTGAGGGGAAAAAAAATTTTAAACAGCAATACACTGCAACATCAAAGCCTTCAGGATGAATCTGCTGTTTGCAGGAAGTGCTCAAAGGGCAACCAGGGGACCCTGTCGTCTCCAGCATCCCCGACTGGGGTCTGGTTCTGTGTCAACTGTGCAATGAAGGCATCTTCTAGAAGGTGAGAGGAAGGGGCTATTTGAATTCTTTTGGTGAGGGTGATGTGCCACCAGGAAGAACATTCCTAGGAGGGGGACGTGTGCTTCTCACATTAAACAGATCAGACGAAAACATGAGCGTAACCCAAGAGCGCTCTGGGAGGAAATGCCCCATCAGCCTGAAGGAGCAGCAAGGAGAGGGCCTCTCCTGAGCCCTGGGGGGAGAGTTCAGAAGTAGCTGAGGAGCGTCTAGTCCTTCCCTGTCACCACCTTACACTTGTGCAGTAATAAAAGGATCAAGTAGGCTGTGGACATCTCTGCGTGCGTTACTGACAGAGGGAGACGGGGAGGGTGCCAAGCAGGAAGCACCTTAATTACGTTCGCTGCCGACGTGGTATCGCACTCTACCCAACTCTTCCTCCATTACCCTTAGACTAGACCATGAGCTAAGTCTTCTTTGTTCTCCTGGTCGCCCTCCAGTTGTAAACAGACAGTATCATGTCTGATCTGAAGCAAACTCTAATTTCCCATTTGGTTGAGAATTCTTCTCCATCCCCACCCAGCTCTGGTTCAGCTCTGGTTCAGCTCAGGCCCTCAGGACCGTGTAGCAGGCGCAGGAATTATCGTTGATTCTCTTCGTCTTGTTCTTCTGCTCTTTCTCCCCTTCTCACCACCTGTGACTCCTTCAGGGTGGGCGGTGGGAGAGGAAAGGAGGCGGTGAGCTCCCCGCTCATTGCCCCCTGCATGGGCAGTGCCCGCACTGGCTGGGTGCTCACGGCTCCTTCCTCACTTCCCTGCTCCTGCCTGCACCCAAGGAGGCTCTTTGGCTTGGGGTCTCTGACTCTTGGCAAGTGGTCTTTTCGAACAGATCCCTCTCAGGACAACCCAGGTCCACTCCCATTCACTGTGTCCACTTGACCTTGATAAAATGGGGAAGCGTGGGATACCCCGCCCCAGTCCTCTCTTTCCAGTGTGCTCACATGGGGAACTTCAGGAAGGCTTTTGTGTAGACTGGCTTTTCCAGGGAACAGCAGCCTTTGAGCGCCACAGACTTGAGGAGAGACAGGACAGTGTATCCAGTTGCTCTCACCCTGAGCTCTGTTCCAGACCCTTTGTAGTGGGAAAGCAGAAGCCTTCCCTAGATCAGCAATGGCCCTACTCGGGCAGGACGGGGATAATGCAGTCGCTTCTCCTGACAAATATTCCCGATTATTTGCTTGGTGTCCTTAGAGCCCCGCTCGTTTGACTTGAGGTGGCAGCGGAAGATCTTCATACGCTCTCGCTTATTTACATGTGGGGAGGGAGGTGAGGGTCACACACTCCACTCCTGCAGCTTTTTCCAGAGGAATACCCCACGCCTATCTTCTTCAGTCTGTTCCTTTACCTCCGTAGCTCCAAGCACGTGATGGACTAGGCCACCAGGCCACATCACCTCCTGGGCATCTGTGGACCTCAGCGCAGATTCCCAAACAGGGAGGTCCCCTTAATGTGTCCGCTGTGCTCTAAAATATATTGGGTGCACACAGCGGGACAGGTCGGTGTAGCTTACAGTCTGAGGTGGCTTCGCGGTAGGGGTGCCACTTCAAGTCCAGTCTTTGTGGATTGAAATACAAAGTAAAGGCATGTGGTGCGTGAGACGTAGTTTGAGAAATGGCACAGATACAGCTTGAGGGCTTGAGAAGATTGGATGGATGCGGTGAGGTCAGAATAATGAGAATTCTGCAAGACCAAGTTAGGGTTGGCAAAGTGGCGGATGAAGAGCCATTGTGCTCTCCTGTGTTCAACCCGAGAAAACCACTGGCTTAGGAAGGTGACTGAGGGCTGTGTAGGGAGGAGAGTCACTGGGGTTTTTCACCCTGCACCTTATCATAATCCCTTGTACAAATTTTTTAAGTGATTATAAAAAGAAATAGGATACAGACAAAGAGTTTCAGGTGATGGCGACTTACAGCCAGAGTAAGAGCCGTGCTATAGGGTGGGGAGACCCATGCAGTGGGAACCCTGTCTGTCTTGTTTGCAAAAGCCTCCCAGGGGTCTTGAACAACGAGTGGCCAATGATGGACATTCAGTAAATACTGACCAAAGTAAAGTGAATGGATGTGTGGCCGGAGGCTCGAGGCATGAAGACCAATTAATGGGCCATCCCAGCATGAAAGAGCCAAGTGTTGAAAACCCCAGAACAAGATTGGAGGAGGATCGGAAAGTGACCAAAGAATCTAAATACTTGCATTCTTCAAATACTTACATTACCCAAGGAAAGTTGGTCAAGAAGGTCACTGTTAGAGTCTGTCACAAAACAGAAATAACAAAGACAATATTCAAGTGTTTTTGCTTTAAAGATAATTAGAAACGTGATTAGAGTATAAATTAGATCACTCAGGTTTAGAGATGAAGAACTAGGAAACGAATATCGAAGTCCTTGAACCCAGATTTTTTTTAAGTCATTAAAGAATGAGTCTAAAGAAAAAAGGACCAAAAAGCAAGAAAAAGTCAGCTTCTATTTAGTCAGCTGTATTCACTGAACATTTACTGTGCATCAGACGATGTGTACTGCTGTCTAAATATCCTGGCTAATGTAATCCACGTGATAAACTTGAAGCAAAGGACTAACAGGATCCCCCCGTTCAGATAACACAGTGAGTGGTTTGCCCAAAGCCATGTGACTGGCACTGCTTGGCCGCAGGCAGCCTGACTGCAGAGGGTGTGCTGGTCTCTGACACTTGGCTACTCCTGGCAGTTGGAAGAAGGGGGCCGGGAGAGGAGGACAGCAGGAGGGGAAGGGGGGTAACAGAGCACCGCAGGTCATGTTCAAGGGGAATCAGTGATGAGATGATTGAAGTCATGGTCGAGGAAGGACAGAGGGAATGAATAATGAGAAAAAGACCTGCTCCGTCAAGAAGGTCATTCACAAGAGCAGCTTCAGGAATGCTGAGGGAGGAGGTGGGCTTTTAGAAAGTCGGACATGTTAACAGGTGCAGAGAAATGGGGGGGGATGGGACGGTGTCAGCCAAAAAACACAGCAGGATCAAGGGAAACTTCTCATGCTGTTGAAGTGAAATATGTTTGAAATTCCCAGGGATGGAGTCAGCAGAGGGGGAAAGAGTCCAAATGCTCACGGGCAGAAAGCTGGGGGGTTAGAGGTCTTAGAAGGTATGGCACGAGGCGGATCCTAAGCATTGATAGAAAGGAGAAGAAACTGCGTCAGAAGTCTGGCACACTTTTAAAGAGTCCAGATGGTTTGAGCAAGCCTAATATCAAGGAAAAATCTACGTCAGACGCAGTTTCTGACAGAAAGGAAACCGCACTGCACCTGCTGGGCTGCACGTAAACAACGCCCGACTCCAAATGTCATACCCTGGATGAGCGCCTCGGATGGTAGCATTTCAGGTCTTGCTAGCCTACACCAACCAGTAGTTTGTTTAAATTCAGGAGACGCTCTCTTAGTCAATCTCCACTTAACCAACTCACCACAGCCCTGGTGCTGTACATTTCCTCTGAAAGCAGGTAGTGACCAGTGCTCACACTTCTTGAATGTCCTGGGCTCGGAGGCTTCTCACCTTAACTCCCACATGTTGGTTGGAATATTTGTCAAGAGTCAGTTATGAATTTCTCAAATCTGTTTATGTCCGAGGTTCTTGATATTGCAAATGTGCAATGTCATTAACTTAGATAATACATGAAATACGCGTGTGAAAAGAATTATTTCCACTAAAGGTAATTTGGAAGACTATAAAGATGGTTGGAGTTATGGATTCTTGGCCTCCCAAATGAGGACACAGAAGTTAGGCAGATGGAAATCAAACTGTCAGAGTTTTTACCAGTAAAATTCAGATTGAAATATGTAATTGAGTGGTGGTACTGCAGCACCCTCTGTAATGGATCATTCCGGAACTTCACAGCCATACTTGTGCCATCACAGGTAGCCGTGGGCAGCTGATAAGCTTTCCCACAGAGGTGAAAAACTCATCTTTGTGGAGAAGCAGAAATGTGTCTGTCATGAGGACAGGTTGGGTTCATGAGAAAGAAATTACAGTTGTCCCCAGGTATCCTTAGGGGATTGGCTCCAGGACTCCAGGGAATTGCCTCCCCCCCGCCAAGGATACCAAAATCCAAGGATGTTCAAGTCCTTCATATAAAATGGTGTAATAGTTGCATATTACTTATGGGTATCCTCCTGTATACTTTAACTCATCTCTAGATTACTTATAATACCTAATACTATATAAATGCTGTGAAAATAGTTGCCGGTTCGTGGCAAATTCAAGTTCTGCTTTTTGGAACTTTTAAAAACTATCTTTGATCTGTGGTTGCTTGACTCTGCGGATGCAGATCCCCTGGATACGGAGGCCAAGTGTCGGGATCGGAACCCGTTTAGCTGCCTTTTGAGCTCACCCAGCAGATACCTGTCCTCCTGCTCCAGAGACTCCGGGGAAAGTGACCACAGCAGGATGAACTCTGACTGATTGTGTTCCGGATGGAAACAAGCACCTTGTCAGCAAGTTCTAATCACACACGCACACACACACACACACACATACAATTTCTGTACATTAAGTAGAGGGAAGACAGCTATCAACTATGTAGGGAGAATCATTATAATCAGGAAGGAATTTACACTCAGACTGAATTTCTAATTCAACTTTAAGGAATCAAAACCAGACATTCTAGGTAATATACTATGGATGTGTTTTGCGCAGAAGTCCATTCTGTAAACCCCACTCAAAGAAAAGTTCTTGTCTCTGAAACATTGGCACATACGTGCATACTAACATGTTTTGAGTTATAATAAAATGTTAAGGTGTGAACCATTTCTGTGATTCCCCCTTTTTAGCTGACTTTTTAAAGTTAAACAACTAAAGTACTGGTTCCAATCACATTGGACAAGAGGGCTTTTCTTGTCAACCTCAGTGATCAAAACTTAGCACAAAACTTCTGAAGTTTTTTGTTGCATTAGTAAAAGCTTAGCATGGTTGATAGATCACCCTGAACTATAAGGGAAAACATATTGTTGCATGATCTGGATTCATTTATTCTTTCAAAATTGCTGGGCTGTCTTCTTTGCCAGGTAATCGGATTAAAAATGAGAATTAATAAGGCAGTCTTAATCTCGAGTTATTCACAATTTTGTGCTTATCTAAGGAAGTTTTATTTAGTAAATCATACTATACCAATATATTAGTCCAGGTCTTCTGAGAAGCAGATGCCAAGATGGGCTAACACAGCAAGGACTTGATTAGGGGAGATAGATGTGAGATAGAGTGGGGAGGGAGCTGGAGAGATCTGTGAGTTTTCTGACTGTAATGTTAAGTCTGACCCAGAGGGAAGGAGAGAGAAGGGGGAGGGGTCTGGTCCTGCTGTCTGCAGAAGGTTCCAGGCGACTGCTGCAAGTTCTCAGTCAGAGTTCTCCATCACAGGAGGCTGGGCTCCATCGCCCGCTCCAGTTGGAAGTGTGGCTTTGGAGCTAATGCTGTGATAGACTTCAGGGCCCAGAGCTCAGCCACTGGGCCTTGGGCACATACACTCCTTGTAGTTGGAGGTCTGAGAGATAGTATATTCTCGTGGCCACTGCAGCTGGGTTCTGAACTTAAAAGTCTCGCTCGTTGTGGAAAATTAGAAAACAAGCAAACAACGTTTTTTTGGCTTCCTTCCTCCTCCCTTTTAATCCACTCTCCTGCTTCATTAGAATTCTCTTCCTGGAATGCCGTCTAATCCTGGTACCGATCCCATTGCCTTTAGCAAAAGTAACTCTTCTGATGTGACTCTGGTTCTTGATGTGACTCTCTCCAGCCTCCACCCACCCCTGGAGGAGTGGTCACCACATGTTCCTCTGCCCAGGGGTCCCTCATCACTGAACTTGCAAGGGTTAATCAAGTGTCACCTCCTCTAGGAAGTTTTCTGTTCTTCCTTCCCCCTGTTTCATCGGATGCCACCCCAAGTATTCTTGTTTCACACTGTGAGTAACTCGAAGGCGTGTCTGTCTGCTGGCCTGGTTCCTCCCCGCTAAGGCTGTAAGCTCCGGGAGCATCAAGATTTCCGTCAGAATCTCCAGCAGGGAGCTCAGTGTTTGACCCAGAGGAAAGGCTAAATCCCAGGCGACCACCAGACAGAGGGATGACTGCATGATTGCGTGCTTCTCCCCAGCCTGAGAAAACAAGACTGTCCCGTGGAGCACAGGGGAAATACATCCTTTACTGATAGTGGCGATGATTTCCATTTCATCCCTGAAACAAACTATTCTGGTTATTATAGGTCACAGTAGAGGTGGGCCTTCCCGAAGGAAAAACAGTGCTAAGATACCCCTCTGTGCTTTTTGTCTGCAAAGTGCTTTACTGTAACACCCTATGCAGATCCTCCCAACATCCCTTTGATGGCCTAAGTACTCTCTTAGCTGAGACGCTGAGTCCAGGCTGGTCTCTGTTATGGCGGGTGGTGATCCCCATCGAGCCGGAGGGGAGCCTGAGGCTCCGGCCCTCAGGCGACTCCGCAGGTCCCACTGCTGTGAATGGCAGAGCCCACGGTGGAGTCGCGGTCAGTCCGTCCCTGGTGTTCTCCCTACTCTGTAATCCAAGTCATAATTCCTACGTGCTCTGGATGTTAGACACACTGTGTTAAAACACAGTTCTGTTTAGAGGATGCCCGTGAAGAGCCTGTGCTATATTCAAGATTTTTATTAAAAAACAAACAAGCAAAAATGGAGCACCTTATTTTTTATTTATTTATTTATTTTTACCAATTTGGCAAATGTATTTTACCTAACAGCTCTATTCAGTTGTCTGGGGTCCCCCATAAACCAAACTAGAAAAATAAAAAATAGTTTATAGCCAGTTATATTATTCTGTGTTTAAAAAAATGTACACCCTTTTGATTCTTTGGAATAGTACTACATGGGTAATAACATTGTTACATGGGTAACTGTAGTATACATGTATTCAGTAGGCAAAGAGTGGTCTTTGGAAGAGAAATTCATTATACAGTACTGTGGTATGTCAAGTGAATTTAATTTATTCATTCTACTACCTTCTCAGCAAGGATAATTTAAAGTCAATAGAAGTTTCTTTTTAAAACCTACAAGTTCTCAAATCCAATTTAATTATGAAATTGAAAGAGATGTCAAATCATTTTGAGTTTACATTTGTATAAAGTAAATAAGGTGTACGTGACATATCTCTCAAGTATTTCTAATTAACTTCATTCTGACATTTTCATTCCTTTTTCTCAAATTGTGCAGCCATTAATATCATATTTCCAGGATAATCGTATCTGTTACAGCGTGTATATTTTCTCCACCCCTGTCCTAAAGCCAGAAAAGCCAGGCTGTTCTCTTGTAAACTTTTATTGGCAGGAGTTTGTAATTCAGCTATAAAATTTCATGCTGGGCTGCAATTCAGTGCACAAGCCCTATGCCCTGAAGAGCTTATGTTACTACAAAAACAATTGTAAAAATCCTTTTTTTTTTTCTTTTTTTAGGTAGACCAAAAAAATGGTACAGTAAGAAACGTTATCCTTTCAAAATGTGCTTTCTTTCAAAAAAGTTGGTGGATATAAAGATCTGCTAGGTACTTGGCTCTCACCCCTCACCCATCAAAATAATGATTAGATGGTGGCAACAGGAAATTTACACTTAACCACAGGTGCTGCTTGCTGCCTGGTACTCAGGGTGCAAGAAACGTCACCTGCATTTTTCTAAGTCAGATTAAATCCACTGTAAGGCTGCTGTCATTGAGGTTGACAAGAAGTCCAATATCGGTCCGTTTGGGGTGCCCTCTCCTGCCCTCTGTATTACAACTCTGGGGCTTACACAGGCCAGAAAAAGAGCAAAAGACACAGACTAGGTGTGTGGTGGCCTTTGGATACTCGCCCAGGAAGCTAGTTTTATTAGCAGAGTCGGACCACCCATGCCGTGATCAGTAGTGAGAACTTCGACGAGGTTCCCCCGTTCACTGTAGAGTCAGTCCTCAGTTGCTATCCTCGGGGGATTGGCTCCAGGACCCCTGCAGATACCAGAATCCTCGGGTGCTCAAGTCCTCATGTAAAAGGAAGTAGTGTTTTCACATAACCTGTGCACATCCTCCCGTATATTTTAAATCATCTCTAGCTTACTTATAATATGTAATACAATGTAAATACTTGTAAACACAATGTAAGTGCTATGTAACTAGTTTCTGGGGAGCAGTATATTCAAATTTTGCTTCTTGGAAGCTTCTGGAATTAAAAAAACAATAATAATTTTGGTCTGCCCTTGGTTGACCCTGCAGATGAAGAACTCGGGACTTGCAGTGCCATCCCTTCCCTGAGGTCTTGGTATCGGAAGTGTAGGTTCAAGGATGGGAGCAGGTCTCTGACCCTCAAGGACCCCAGAACACTTGTGCTCCAGCACACATGCATACACAGCTCCCTCACTCCCGTCCTCCCATTGTTTCCCCTTTACCCAGTTTCCAGTCTGTTAGGAATCAACCATCTCTCAGTAGAGGTCTGTTTGTGGAGTCCACACGTTTACACTAGAATTCTCCTCTGCCTCTGAACCACAAAACCAAAAAGTATGTATTTTTACTTTCTCGCTATATTGGGTAAGAAGGAGGGGTGAAAAGATAGGGGTGAAAGAGAATGATTTCAGTCTTTCTGTTTATTCTACTGCAGAACAACAGTAACAACAACAGCTACATGTTTTGTTTTTGTAAAATCACCCCGTCACATAGTAAACTTTCATTTTGCTCTAACCTTCTCAGCACTGGGTAGACGGCTCCTAAGATGTGGATTGTGGTTTTAAATTTGCAACTAATTAGCCCCTGTCTTTGGGTATGTGACTGAAACCCTGATCCCATTTTATTCACCTATAAAATTGAGAGGTATGAATTAGTATTCTACAGAATTTCTTCCTGACTTAAAATATCTCATCATTTATGAAATAATTAAAGTATAGCCTCATGGTTTCTGAGTTGTTTTATGCATTGTGTTATTTCATAGCTAGGGATTTTTGATGATCATACAAAAATCAGCATGTGTATAATTAATAGTATTTATTATTCTGATGATAACCATGGGGCTGTTTGTCAAAACAACACTAGATCAACCAAGTGACAGAAAAAGAATGGGATTTTGTAAGATCTTCTGGAAGATTTACAGATATGAGTAATTGATAGGATATATTTTTGTTTGAAGACAGACCTTAGTTTTGATCAAATTCCATTGTTCAGGTTACTGCACTGGCCTGTCAAAAAAAATACATGAGCTGGGGCTTCCCTGGTGGCGCAGTCTTGAGAATCTGCCTGCCAATGCAGGGGACACCAGTTTGATCCCTGGTCTGGGAAGATCCCACATGACTCGGAGCACCTAAGCCCATGCGCCACAACTACTGAGCCTGTGCTCTAGAGCCCGTGAGCCACAACTACTGAGGCCATGTGCTGCAACTACTGAGGCCCGTGTGCCTAGAGCCCGTGCTCCTCAACAAGAGGAGCCACCACAATGAGAAGAGTAGCCCCTGCTCGCTGCAACTAGAGAAAGCCTGTGTGCAGCAACCGAGACCCAACGCAGCCAAAAAGAAACAAAAAATACATGAGCTGCTCTGATAAATATGTGAATGTCAACAATGGCTTTTTCCAAAGCTTTGATATCACCCCTTTCTTCTAACTTCACCCTTTCCCATAGATCAGCATATCTGTGACACCACATGTTAATTTAGCAAGTCCCCCTCTCTTCGGGACAAATGTACCGATCTGCAAGTGAAACCCTTCCAGAAGACCAGGTGCACATTCATGATTTGGAATTTAAAGCTGTTGATACTTTCTCCTACCTAAACACCCTGTGCACCTTCCAAAGATATGTTGATCTCAAAAACGATAGATAGATGATAGGTAGATAGATAGACAAGTAAAGTAGGTGGGTAGATGGATGGATGGATGGATAGAGAGAGAGAGAGAGAGGGAGAGAGGACTCTGGAAGTCTGAGCTACCCTTCAAAAACTGAGAGACCAGATATGGCAGATATTAATTAACAATAATTTATCAGACTGAATCCTCAGACTTCCAGTCTGTCCTCAGTGATGAATGATTCCGGGCCCCTCCTAGCAGAACCGGAAGCAGAGCTGCTATTAACAGACCGCTGACACATCTCAAAAGGGCCAGAGCGCTGAAATGGGGTTTCACGTGGGTGGATGTCAGTCTGAGAAGCAGAAGTAAGTTATAAACGGTGGGCAGTCTTGATTTGTTCCATCATCCAGCCCTTCCCTGTAACTGTTGACCTCTCTGTATGTAACATTTCAGTCTTCTGTCTGCAAATGAAGTCTTGTTTAGTGGGTGCCCAGGACTCAGGAGGCCGTGGGCAGTCACAGATGTCTTCTGTCGGGTCACTCCACAGCTTACCGACACCTTTCCGCCCCTCCCCGTATCTCCCCAGATGAACTTGGATGGGCTCCCTTGCCCTCTGGTTTGCTGTTGGGCTTGGCCATCGAGGGGCACCTATAGGATATGGGAAAGTGCAGTCCCTCTGCAGAGGTCACACCTGTGTCACCCCGTCCTCCTGCACAGCCCACTGTCTCCTTGTGCCTTCAGAACTAGGGTAGTAGAGGCCTCTGTAACTAGTACGAGGATTCCGCACCATCATTTGTGGGTTCCCTATACCCCACCTACCTCTTTGTCAATGGCTTTTCAATTAAACTCTCCTCAAATCATCCAGTTTTAGCGTGCCATCTGTTTCCTTGGGGACCTTGACTGATACAGGACCCAGGGAAGCTTTCTAGAGAAACTGAACGATAAGCTCTGTCTGGAAGGAGTTAAGAACGCAGGGGAGACATAGTTTGGGACAAGAGGGAACAGAGGGAAGACAGGAACATTGCAGGAGTAAGATGTGCAGAGATGGCAGTGGCTGTGGTTAGTTAGCAGTTACCGAATAGGATCGGCTTTTAAGTGCGTCTGGTTGCTCTTCCAAAGCATATTCGCCCATCAGCAAGTCCTTGGGTAGTGGAAGTTCCAACCTAAGACTCTACATTTTTAAGTTACGGTGAGCAACTAACGGCTTTCCCACCAGGTGGCGCTCATGCAGCAACTTTGGAGCACCGAGAGGGGAAGGTTAAAAAGCTGTCAGACAGATATTCTTGTCTTTGAGGCTGTATCTAAGTTAAGGTAGGAATGATGAGGTCGGAAAGGCTAATAAATGTATTATGTGGTGGAAGAGTTATTTCTCCTGGCCCGTGAGACAGAAAAGCCATTATTTTTAAAGCGCCACGCGAGCTGTGCTTTGTTCGCTGCGACACCAGATTCTCCTAATCCTGCTCATACTTTTGTTATTCCGTGTGTGATACGTGTCTTTGGCTATGAGTAAAGAAGAAGATTATAGCAGTTTCTGTAAGCTGATGGCTTAAGAGTTCAGCAAATTTAAATAAATCTGTAGCAGAAAAAAAAATGCTTTTGGACACTGATCATCCAACAGTGAATAAAAAACGTCGACAGTGCATTAATGCAAAGAGGCAAATGATGTGCAAGAGTGGCATCACCTGTAAATAAAGCAGACAGTTTGACAAAAGCGTTTTTTCCCCTACTTTGATCAAACAGACTAGAGCATCTTTGCATCCAGCTTGTCAAAGTGCTGAATCTGTTTTCCATCTCGCTTTCTCCCTGTCCTCACCTGATCCCCATCATTCTTTTATCCGGGCCTCCTCCCTGGGATGAAATAGATTGTTAGGAGACTGAACTGGATAGTACCCACAGAGTGAGAAGTGGGACAGAAATATCTGGGGCTCTTGTTATTTTCTGCCATCTTCGTCTTCCCCAGGAGACTTTCTGCAGGCTCTCCTAGTAGGTTTTGTTGCAGCTAAGGGGTGTCAGAGAGACAGTGGGCCAGCTGACTGCCGAGGCATGTCCCTCCTGATGGAGCGTCAGGGTGTAGAGCAGGCCCTCAGCACTGCACACCCCGAAACCTGGTTACTCATCCAGTACCAGACGGCAGATTCATGTGCAGGGCTGTGAGTTTGAGGAACTGTGGAGCCAAAAAGGAGGCGAAGAAACGGGGAAGGAAGTGACTAGTAGATGCCAGAGAATCCACGTATATGGCCTCAGGAGACACTAATCGACCCAAGAGATGAAGTTATCCCCATTTTACAGATGAAATAAGTGGAGGAAAGGGAAACTCAAGGGTTTTCACACAAGATCGTCCAACTACGAAGAGAACAAAGAGACAGAGACAAAATTTATAAGCTAATTAAAGTCTCAAATGATTGATACAGAAGCAGAAAGAGGCACCAGATTAAATGAAATTGAGCCCTTCTTTCCCAGAGTTTACTCTCGATGGTATAAAGGTATTTAGAAAACTAAGTTTGCAGCCAGAATGTATCTTGTTTAAGCAAAGGTTTGTCGTGAAGAGGGTTATTTTGTCCAGATTCTGGATTAGTCCAGGGACCTACGTGTGCTCACAATTTGTAGGCACACTAAACACGTCTGCTGGACAGGGATGTCTCCATGGCATAAATCCTGGGCTGTCTCACAGGGCCCTGTGCTTAGAAGGGTCCCACACTTGGGATAGGTTCTTGCTCTGCTGCCGCCATCTTGAAATTCTTATAATTTTTGGACAAGGGGCCTCTGCACTTTAATTTTGTTCTGGGCCCTGCAAATTATGTAGCCAGGCCTACTTTGAGTCAGAAGATGCTTCTTTTTTAATCATTGCTGGATAAACACGGACACTTCCTGTTCCTCCTTAGTCCATTTTGTAACCTTTCCGAACATTCAGTCAGCAAGGCATTTCCTCAGATAGACTGGCTGGAATGCAACCATTGGGTTGTTGCTTTAAATAGTCAGTTCCTTCTTTCACTTGGTAAATCCACACTGAGCGCCCATCCAGCGTGAGGCACCTGCAGAGTCTAAGGTGATTTCCCAGTTCTCTCTAGCAGCGTGGTTCTTCCGCTTCTCAAAAAGAAGGGACGTTTTGATAGCTTGCAGCTCGAAGCCATTCAACGTTCCTACTAGTTTCCCCTCTCAGAGGATGAGCTTTCAGGACCTCGTCCTTCAGCGCTGAGGGCATCTCATTAACTCCCCTGCGTACTGCCTGCAGTCCCCACCAGTGGCAGCCAGTGCAGTGCCATCTGAGCAGTGAACCCCATGGAAATCACCACCCCTGCCCCAGGCTAGGAGAGTTCTTCTGGCAGGTCCTGGTGGATTTGTGAAATCTTAACTGTGTTCCATATTCTTTGTACATTAAAAACAGCAAACCTGAGAAATCTCCTTCTGTATTAAGTGTCTGTTTCTACAAGATATTATATTCAGCACTGTGCACAGGGCTTTAGCTGGAGTCTTATTTCTGGAGAATCTGTCACCAGTAGATCATGAGACTAAAAATATCTGAATTTAAAGACAGCATATACAAAAAAACATGAACGCTACAGAACAGTGCAAGACAGAGTGTGCGCTTGGTGTCCATTTCAAGAATACGTACGTTCGTAGAGCAGTAAGGAGCGAGGGAGCCTTAAGTGGCTAATGCTCACACCGGATGGTGCAGGGAGAAGCTATTAGATCTCTCCCAAATAGCTCTGGAAGACTGTGAAGAGAAGGTGGGATTGCATGAGTTATTTGGATGATGGAAGAGCGATAACTTGGCAGACAGGAAGAGGGAGCATTCCAAGAATATGGCACAGCTTGGAAACGGCTTGTGTGGAATGACTGGGTGATGAAGATGTGAAGCCAGTTGGCTTGAACCGAGTGGAGGCGCCTTCCATTCAAATTAGATTCAAAACAAAATAATGACTTTCTGAGGCATTATTGTGGCAACTAACTAACTATATATATATATATATATATATATATATATAATTTTAACCAAATGCACACTACACAATCAAGACCCAGGTCATGGAATTTCTCGAAGAGGAAGTCTCCGGGGTACTCAGAAGGGAAGTACAACATGACGGGGGAAGCATCAGCCCCCCTCCCGAGTGAGCACAGACACCCCGGTGCACTGAACCCTGAAGAACAAGGAGGAGCACACAGCTGGAGCCGCTAGAGGTGGAGGGACAAGGGCTTTGTCCTTGTGTCACTGTAGTGGCCAGAGAGGACACAGGCCCCAGCCTTGGCATCTCCACTGTCTGTGGCGTGGTGCTCACGAGCTCTGAAGTCCTAACTGAGGCTCAGTGACCTGGGCCTTTGGGTGGAGGACCGCTGTCTATATTTACTCCATGATCGACTTCAAAACCTAAGTAAAAAATGTATTTATCCACTCATAGATTTTAAAATTCTGAGAAAACTTGCTGCTTTTAAGGTGCTGGTAGGTTAAATAAGGAGAGAAACCATGCCCGTTAGAAAAATTAAATAAGAAAAAAATAAAATAATTATCATAAACAGATACTTACCTACCGAATGATTGACTCTGACGAGAAGGGTAGAGGAAGGCCGTATTCTTTAGGTTGGAAAATACTAAGAACCTTAGGAGGGGTTAATGTGTGAGATGTATCTTAAAGGATAAGTAGAATTTAAATACTTCAAAGGCACCACGAAGTGTGATGGAAAGGTACCCAACCTCAGAGGAAAAACATGGCAGCCAGAAAAGGTGAGTCAGAAGAGAAGATGGAAGATGCTGTCCAGAACAGAAGGCTTCTAGAGGACATTAGATGAGACCAGAAAGAGAGGGGTAGCCTCACTGGTGATGGGAAACGGAACTCATTCTCTCTGTTGTAAGGGATGAAATCATCAGAGAAGAGCATTTTTCGCCCAAGCTCAGGAAGGAAAGTTCATAGAAGACTTCTGACAAGTGTTTTTTCACCCCCCTACCCCTGATACAGGGTTGAATTGCCAGTGCATAGCAGAGGTAAATCATCCACCCTGTATGATGATTCTCATAGCACCATCTGAAGAGTTGCCGGATAATTTGTCTTTGTGAAAGGCCGTAAGCACATTCTTGAGCTCTGCTACTGCTACCCGAGCGAGCGCCTTGTCGAGGGGCGCTGGAGTGCAGCGTGTGGCACGTCCCGCTGCCCTGGCCATCTGCCGTACCTTATAACGTGGTCTGGCAATTCCGGAGATGGCACGGGCAGCCCGGCAATATAGCCATATGTTATTCTGCTTTTCCTTCCTTGAGCGACAGAACAGCCATCTTCAAGATACCACCAGGAATTCCAAGTCACGTGACTGCCTTTGTCTCCTCAAGACCAAAGGTACCCGAATTTATTTGAAAAACACAATGACAGACAGCCAGTCAGTGTGAACAAAAACCTTCTCGGGTGCTACCGAGTGAAGAGTTAGCCTCAGAACAGAGGAGAATGGGGGACTCCCACCCCAAAAAACAAGATAAAAGCAAACAAAGAAACCCAAAAAGCTTGTAATGATGAGTATTCACGGGTGGCTTGAGAGGGGTCATTCCCTGATAAAGTAAAAATTCACATGAAGTTCTAACCAGCATCATCCTTTTTGTATAACACTTGTTCACAAGGTTGCATAATCCAGAGCCCTTCAAAGTGTGGTCCATGTGCTGGAAGTATCTGCATCCCCTGGGAACTTACTAGAAATGCTGAATGAAGCCCCCACCCGGACCTGCTGAGTCCTAAGCTGCATTTCACTGGATCCCCAGGTGATTCCTATGTGTATTGAGGTTTGAGATGTCTTGGTCACAAAGAAGACGCTCAGAAAACCTTTGCCTGTGTAGATTTGACTATTCTGGGCAAATCATCCTGATACAGTGAATGAAGTAGGGCTCCTGCAACTGCATCTAAAAATTTATATGTAATGCTCACAGAGGTTATTTCATTGCAGACTTTATACTCCAAATAAATTTGTGTTAATAATAACCGAGCCCGTAATGTTTACCTTTGGGACCAGTACACATAGAACTGAAAGGATGCCCGTTGTGTTATTTCATCACCTTCAGTTCCTCCTCAGGAAAGAAGCACAGACGAGTTTCTGTTCTGCATCTTTGCTCCAATCCGAGACCTCAGAAGTGATCCGAGATGACTACTTCTTGATTCGGGACACTTAACTCTCTGTTTACAGGCTTGTCCATAGAAGAGCCACGAGTCTGGAGATTGACTTGTTATAACCTTATTAGCGCCCACGCTGCTCTGTGACCCCGTCCTCTAATCCGGTGTCAGACATGGGCTCGGTGTCCTCCACGCTGGTGGCTATGTCCTTCCTCTGCTGGCTGAATCTGCGTGCACGCTCTATTAATGAGGCAGGGAAAAGTCTCTTCTGGCTCGGAGTCTGAATTGAAAATGAATATCCTGTTTGCACAGCACCATGACACTTTACATAATATCATACCCAGGCAGCGGTCGTTCTGAACACTACTTCTTAAACACGTTAAGTCCAGTCTCGTATGAGCTGCAGTTGCTCGTATGGAAAGGAAAAGGATGGTTTTAAAATTGAACAAGAAGAACAACAATGCCTCCTAGGCCTCCAAAATGTCCACTGAAAATTCAGCACTAAAGACAGAAAAATGACTAACAAGAACCATATTTTAAAATCATTTTTAAAAAGTACGTGTTTAGCCAAGGAAATTAAAGAAGACTTGTGAAAAAAATTAGTGCCATCTCTTATGGGGTGATTAAAAATAGAGATAACAGATTGTCAGTTAATGAGGCATACAGGCTGGAGAGGTTATAGAGAAAATAAAAGTGGATTATTCGGAGTACAATTTTTAATTGAAAATACACAGGACAATTTTTTAGCATCAGTCATTTCGTATTAATATGGTTACTTAAAAAAATGTTTTGCTTTCTTGGAGCCCAGCACACATGATGGACCTGGGAGCTGCCCTGGGGTTAAGATCCAAAGGGTCCACCACTCTGAGAACCTAAGATTCCACTAGATGATCTACGGGTAGAAACATGAGAACTGACTTCTTTTTAATCATCTAATAATCCAGAATATTTCGAAGTATTCCACTTTAATAGCTCCCACACAACTGTAAAATTGAGGGTACAATTTTCACTTATTTATTTCCTCAGCTGGTATCTATGGGACATACTCTCTGCCAGGCACCGTTTTAGGACTCTGAAGGGATAGTCACTAAGCAAGACAAGCACAGGTCCCTCCCCTCGTGGAGCTTACATTTTAATAGAAGAAATGTGCAAATCAACAGCCCAGACGATCATCACCTTACAATTCTGACAGAGATAATTGGCAAAAGAAAAATTAGCATCACAGAAAAATATGTTAACATCTGGAGAATAATGAAATTATGAGCAGCAAGCATCAGTGAAATCATGCCAAATTCAAATGATGACTGCGCTTGGTAGGCTTCCAGAATTCACTATTAAAATAACGTATTAGCCTTGAACCCAGTATGTCTTCGGTGACGGCTGTGGAGACGGTTATGTCATGCTCCTTTCGTGGGGGATGGACAGATGCCAGGGTATTTCACGGGAACCTAATTGTTCTTCCCTGCCAGGAAATTGCTCCAGCATGACAAAATCTCAAAGAACACAGAGCCTGAACACAAGAACTCCCGTGACAGACTCTTACTGCTTTGGGTTATGTTATAGATCCCCCAGACTGCTCTGCAGTCGGCAGTTCCTCGGACAGAGCCCTCATCCCTCCGTTCACCAGCGATAGTCTGTGTGACCTTGAGCAGGTTGTGAATACCTTTGAACCTCAGTTTTCTCATTTGAAAAAAATCATAAGTACATATATTTTGCTGTGTAATATATATTTACATATAAAGTATATATCCATTATGTAGGACGCCTACTACACAGTTCAGTATGAAACAGATGTTAGTACCTTGCCTCAGTCTTACAACTGTACGATCAGATTTATAAAGTTAAAGTGTATTTCACAAGCACACTGAAATCCTCATATTTTACCTCCAGAAGCACCGGCACGTGTGAGCCTCCCCCCTGCCCTCTGCCCCCGCCGCATTTCTTGTGCTTGTTCACGAACCGATGAACGCTTACTCGCATGTCACTGGCCTCCCCCTGCCAGCCAGCAGCCCCATTTCACCAGCTCACCTGTTCTCAGCTAGACGGCAGTGCCTGCGTGCTACTTGTTGGCATTTTGTCCTTCTTAAGAAGTTGGAATGGAATGCTGAAATATCAAAGGTGGATACTATAGCAGTAGGAGCAGCTGTTTCATAAACACGATGTGATGGGAACAGACAGAGGTTTGCTGTGCTGATGGGGGTACGTTCTCAGACTCAGCCTGTCATTGGCCCTAACGTGGGCAACAATGTGAACAGAGGCAGGCACGGGGAAAAACATTGGCAAGGATACACAGAATACTGTATTGAAATTATATCTAGAAGCGAGATCAAATTAGTACTTAACTTTACTGAAAGAGGACTTATTCTGGCCTATGAATCTACTTCTCTGTTGTTTGCCTTTCACATGTATTTCTAGAAAGCATTGCATGCAGAAGCAGGGCGTTGTCTCTTTCTGTTTGCTTTTGGTTTTTTGTTCATTTATTTCCAGCCTCCTATAGCAAGGATGTAAGAAAGTAGCTGATTTCTCTGATCTCAGTATCCATGCCCTCTGAGCACCCTGGCCGGGGGACTGCAAATACCTGTTGGGCATCTACCGTGTTCCAGGCATCCTGCCCCCAAGGACACGTTCCCTGCTCGAGTGAGCGGGAAGATCCGGCGTAGATTCGAGCACATGGAGAAGTGGATGACATAGGAGGGTGGGAAACATCTTTGTCCTTTACAGACACGTAGCCTAAGTCTCTCTCAGACACGTAGGAGCTTAGGCTTCATACAAGTGTCCATGGAGGGACCAGGGCTTTGCTTCTCACGGGGGAGCTGGCAACTCTGTGTACACTGGCGCAGCGGGCAAACCTTGGAAGGCAGACGTGGCCAAGAGCCACCAGAGGCTCACAGGCTGTTTCTGGCTACCAGGCGTAAACCCCTCTAGAGCTCTGGAAAGCCTCCACTGTGACTAGGTCCTCCTCCCCAGCCAGGAGCTAAACAGATCCTTCTCTACTCGATCCTCAATTATTTTTTGTTTTTTGGGTTTTTTTTTTTTGGTACGCGGGCCTCTCACTGTTGTGGCCTCTCCCGTTGCGGAGCACAGGCTCCGGACGCGCAGGCTCAGCGGCCATGGCTCATGGGCCCAGCCGCTCCGCGGAACGTGGGGTCTTCCCGGACCGGGGCACGAACCCGTGTCCCCTGCATCGGCAGGCAGACCTTCAACCACTGCGCCACCATGGAAGCCCAATCCTCAATTATTTATCTCGAAGTTCTGGCCCCTCTTAGAGGTTCTCCTTAGGTCCTTCTCTGTGTGCTCTTTGGCCATGTGCTTGACGATTCCTTGAGGATCCCTCAGACGCAATAGGCTGAGACTGCAGTTGTTATCAGTGTAGCTGAAATTGTGGATTTACTGCAGCTGAACAGGTAAGAGTGGAAACGAGGGAACGACTGAATGGCACAAACCTTGTTAGCGGCGCAGAAATCTAATTCTGATCCCAAGTTCACTGTTTAGAAGGTCCTGTTTGTTGCGTCAGTAATGACACCACCAGGAACTCCACACGCCTCCCCGTCTCACGCTGTGTAGACCCAGGAAGTTAGCAGCTCCTGTCAGGCCAACCTCCGGAGCAGTCTGCCCAGTCCTCACTTTTCATTATTTATTTCAGTTGTCACCACCTTAGGCCATACTTCCTTTATCTCTGTTAGCTCTGTGTTAATCTAGGTGTCATCTTTCTAGCGAGTTTTTCACTTCCCACCAGCAATTTTTTTTTTTTTTCCAGGCAGTTCAGTTTATGTGAAGCACCGCTCCTCTCAGGCTATTTACCTGTCAGAGTTTGGTTCAGAGTTTAGGGCCCAGTTCACTCTTCCCTCCTGGAAGAAGCCCTCCTCAGCCACCCTCGTAGAGTGCGTCAGAAGTCAACCCACACCTGCCTCTGATCCCCACGTCCCCCTTTTCTACTGAATACATAAAACAGCAGGTTTTGATTCCACCACTTCACCAGACCCTCTGGACAAGATCATCAACCCCCTGGCCAAACTGGCTGCATCTCACAGATCTCCTCTTACTCTGTCAGTGACCTCTGACACAGGTGGGCATTCCTCCTTTTCTTACTGTTTCCCCCTTGGCACCCTGCACGCTACTCATCCATGGTGTTCCTCCCACCCCACAGGCCCTCCTCTGTTTACTTTGCTGTCTCCCCCTTGTCTCCCCAATGCCTACACTGTGGGGTGTCCCAGAGCTTAGCCTTGGATGTCTTCTCTAGCTTGAGGCTTTCTAGGTGATGGTATCCAGCCTCATGGCTTTCAATTACCTTTAAACTTGATGAGTCCCAACTTTACGTCTTTAGACTAAACCTCTCCCCCGAGCCCTGCATTCATATATCCAGTGGTCTGCTTGACATATCCAGTGGGAGGGCTGTAGGCATCTCTGTGATTCTTCTCACTCCCATGCCAAGTCCATGCCACCAGCCAGCCCTGTGGGCTCTACCTTCAAAATGGATTCAGTGTCGTACCTCCTGAACATTGCCGTCTCCGCCTCTCTTGCCCAAGCTACTGTCAGCTTCTGCTGGATTGCAGTAGGCTTTTCTTCTTCTTTTGCATTTCTGCAGTCTCATCCACAATAATCAGAGAGAACTAAAGTCTTCACTAAGATCCTTAAGGCTCGAAAAGACCTACCTGTGCTCACACACCTCTTCTCTCCAACATCTATTTCCCTCCAAATTCCCTACAATCCTTCCTTTACTTCTCTTGGCCCCTACCTTACTGACATCTTGGCACAGGCTGAGCACATCTCAGCCTCAGGGCATTTGTTTCCCTTTGCCTAAAGCATCCTTCCCCCAGATCTTTGAATGACCTTTCTCTTTTTCTTCAGTCATCTTTTCAAATAATCCCTATCCCTGAGGCCTTCTCTGAGCGCCTGTATAAAATAGTAGCCTTTCTCCCTCAATCCCCTGCCTGGCTTCATTTCTCTCCCTAGACTTATCACGTTACCAGCACTTAATTTGACTTTCTTTCTTTCCCTCTCCCTTTTTTTTCTTTATCTATCTATCTGTCTTACCAGTTTGCGTGTTGTGTCCCTGTGAGGACCTACGATCCTGATGGGTTTTGTATGTTGTGCTAAACCCGATGTTTAGAACAGTGCCTGGTACAAAGTAGGTGATCAATAAATACTTACTGAAATCATGATTAGATGGATAATTGGAATCAAAATCTGCTTACCACCCTTTCCACAAATACCCACCCCTGGCAGAGTTTCCTCAGAAGCTGTGTGGTTGGGAAGGCATTTCTGGAGAGTGCACGTCAAAGGGACGTTGGAGGAAAATGCTTGAATAACTAATGGCACATAGCGTAGCTTAGAGTGTCTCTTCTAGTAATAAACACGGAAAAACCTGTGAGAAATTAAAGGTATCAGGTGGTGTGGTAGAAAAGAGAAAACTGTGTGCCAGAAGGCAGAAGATACATATTCAGTATCTGAATCTTATTACCTGCAGAACCCTGGGTAAACAACTAATCCTCTTTGGCCTGTATTTCTCATCTGGACAATAATAGTGATGGATTAGCTTGTCTGTAGGTGTCTGAGGAAAAAAAGAGAGGGAGGGATGGAGAGAGGGACGAAGGAAGGAAGGAAGGAAGGAAAGGAGGAAGGAAGTCTGTTGATAATCCATATTTCTACCAAAGGGTAGAAGGAATAAGTTGGAGTATAAAGAAAATTGCATAGAAGAAGTTGTTTTGGTGTGGCTGCATTACATAGAATTTGGCTTTATAACTGGTTATCTCGGCATTCTAGAAAGAATACTTGAGTTATTAAGTTCTACATTTTCTGTGTTATTTGTGACCAATGCATACACCTGTTGCTCAGGGCTGGAGCTCTTCCTTTCTGGCCATGGTAGGTGGAGTTTTGGTCCATTGTAGGCAATATTGAATGTAATTATTCATTTATAGATATTTACTAAAATATGAACTGGTCTTATTTTTGTTGGAATGCTTTACTACCTCTCTCCTCTAAACATCTTAATATTTTTTCTGAACAATATCTATTCATTTCATATAACTACCGAAGGCAATTCTAATTTAGTAATTATTTAATAAAATTATGCTAAAAACACATAACCGTGCTTTGGAACATTTTCCAATATGCTGAAATATTGTAACATGTTAGAGGTTGTAAGTCTTTATTTCTCATTATCTGCCTTTGAAATTTAGTGTAAAGATATGATTTTCAGTGCTGTGTATGTTTGGCATTTTATTTTATTTCAGCTGAGCTCTTAGAAAGGGTTATACTCCATCTATGACCGTGGAAATTTCATTACTTAGCTAGCCATTCTGTGCATAGTGTTTTCTTAGATGGGTTTCTCCTGAGGTTTTACTAGGGCAGAATATGAATTCATAGCTGTACCTGAAAGGAACATGGCATTGTTTCTTTTTTTTTTTTTGGAACACCTTTATTGGAGTATAATTGCTTTACAATGGTGTGTTAGTTTCTGCTGTATAACAAAGTGAATCAGCTATACCTATACATATATCCCCATATCCCTTCCCTCTTGCGTCTCCCTCCCTCCCACCCTATCCCACCCCTCTAGGTGGTCACAAAGCACTGAGCTGATCTCCCTGTGCTATGCAGCTGCTTCCCACTAGCTATCTATTTTACGTTTGGTAGTGTATATATGTCCATGCCGCTCTCTCACTTTGTCTCAGCTTACCCTTCCCCCTCCCTATGTCCTCAAGTCCATTCTCTACATCTGCGTCTTTATTCCTGTCCTGCCCCTAGGTTCTTCAGAACCATTTTTTTCCCCTTAGATTCCATATATATGTGTTAGCATAAGGTATTTGTTTTTCTCTTTCTGAGTAACTTCACTCTGTATGACAGACTTCTAGGTCCATCCACCTCACTACAAATAACTCAATTTTGTTTCCTTTTATGGCTGAGTAATATTCCATTGTATATATGTGCTACATCTTCTTTATCCATACATCTGTTGATGGACACTTAGGTTGCTTCCATGTCCTGGCTATTGTAAATAGTGCTGCAGTGAACACTGTGGTACATGACTCTTTTTGAATGATGGTTTTCTCAGGGTATATGCCCAGTAGTGGGATTGCTAGGTCATATGGTAGTTCTAGTTTTAGTTTTTTAAGGACATTGTGTTTCTTAAAAGCACAGCCACCCATGGTGTCAAGCTAACAGCTCAAAGCTATGGTCCAGTTAACTGAGGACACTGCCAAGGAGGTCAAAGATCCCATAAAAACTGGGAAAGATACTGGAGTTCAGACAATCAAAAGAATCTGGAGGAACGATCTGGGGTCGTAGTGATTACCTCTGGAGCTGACGGGAGCACTCAAGAAAGGAAACTGTAAGCTAAGGTTCAGATTGTCCTTTATAAGGCTTCTCACCCCGTCTAGTTACAAAGCAGAGTTTATACTCTTGTAAAATCTACCACATTTCATTCTTTATCTTTAGGGGAAACATTTTTTTTTCCAGAAGCCACATAAATGGGAATTGCAGATGGCATGCCTCTGCTGATTGTTTTATGAAATTGCAAAACAGAGATTGCAGCTTTATTTCAGTTGTTTTAAAGTGAACCTGCATGCGCTGGCAGCCATTCTGTTTCAGTGAAAGCTGGACCATTTGACACACAGTAGTAAAGGTAGAATAAAAGGACATTCAGCAAAAAGGCTGTGGGTGGAATATGAGACACTTGACTGAAACTCCTATTAGTATCTCGAGGTTTAAAATCGCTGAATGGGGAAGATCCATTGCCGTGGTTCACAAAAGGACAGCGAACTGTATTTGAACAGAGGGCTCACTTCTCTTGACCTAAATGTGTCATGGTCATACATGCCTCGCGGGGAAGTGGTAAATCGAAGTCATTAAACAAGCAAATCATCGCAGACGGTCAGTTTCTCCTTTGAAGAACTTAAGGCATCGTCACTATCATCCAGCCAAGAGCCTCAGCCCCTTCCAAAGGCAGAAGCCCCGACAGGCCTCAGACTTCCCTGCCGCCCCCCACTTCGCCCGGCTCCACTCGGCTGCACGTGTGCATCTGTTGTTTTTTACTTTAGCTTTTTATCCTGTGCTCCTCCGCTTCTCTTTTCTACCAGCCGTTTGCTGGATTTCGCTCGGCCTCTAAAATAGGCTAAACATACTCTCACAACTCTGAATTCCACGTTCGGGAATTTGCTGTTGCCGCCCGTTTTCCGGGAGTCGTGTCGTGGGCACACCCCCGGCTGCGGCTGCAGCGTGTCTCTTTGTTCCCGTTCTGAGCGACCTGCTTGAAGAATCGCACTGCCCTCGCCATGGGGAGTGCTCGCGCCCCCACTGCTCAGGATTCGTGAGGGTCTTTGAGGCAAGGCTCACAGTCTCAGGTGAACTGTGCCCCTCAGTCACAGGGGCGGGCTGCGTACGCTTCCTGCCTTACAAGTACCTTAGCTTCCAATATGCCGCGTCTACATTCAATTATCGGGCCTCCTTGGAAACACAAAGGTCACTCCTTACATCTCAGAGGCTCTTAAAGCAAACATGTTATTGCCTCCTGCACACTTTGGGTATTAAAACCTTAGAATTCACTTCAGGAGACCCTTACCGTTGTCTCTGTTCTTTTTCAACATCATAGCATAATGGAGAACATCCTGGTCCAACTACTGAATAGGCCAATGAAGCAATTCAACAGGGAAACGCTGAGTTTAAAAAAACTGTGCCATGAAGTGATTGCTTCCATTTTCCACGTCCTTTGTCCCCACCCCTAACTCCAGTGTCAGGTGCCAGGGAATCGCTTCCCTAGCATGAGAATTCAGAATAAGAAGCCAGTCATTATTTTATCATTTAATATTAATTGTAATAGTATTAGTCATGATGAACTACCGTGGCATTATGGAGCTTTCAGATGTAGTCCCAAAGGACTTTGATTATAATTTGCCATTTATTCATGTTCAATTATTTTAAAGCGTTGCTGAATTAACAAGATCGACTTAGCCTTAATCACTACTTACCTCATCAGTTTAGAGGACTGACATGCCTGGCTTCTAAAGATGATCTGTGACAGAATGAAACTGGAACATCATGGCCCCGGCCGCCATCCTCACTCAGCTCTGCGGGGTGATGGTGGCTCCACCCGACAGGGCGGTACCTCCATCCTCTATTAGGAATAAGCCAGCGCACAGGGGGAGGGGGCAGATGGGGGGACATGGCCATGGAGAACCCTCTCCGTTGCTTAGTTAAATGCTGTGTCGGAATCTCGAATTCTATTATAAAATATTTCATATGTTGTTCTTTCTGATGCACTGTAATGTCCTGATTCTGTTTCTTATGTCTCGAGAAAAGAAAATAGGTGGTTTAGTTTTTTTGTCATTGGCATTTGGCATTGTTTTTAATGGATGCTCTCAGCCTAACTACCCAGAAGCTTGGGTTAACTCAGGCTGACAATACTGCACATGTTCTTTCTATGCGTTCTTGTGTCTCTTATGCTAAAGTTTTGTTTTCTTTTCCACACTCTCCTTGGGCTCCCTTGTAGATCCTACCAATATGCTTCATTTTTCCATTCAAGATGTATAAGACTTCTTATAATTCATATCAATTTTTTTCATCTTATTTCATTGTGTCTTATGTGCTAGGGGAATTTTCCACCAAGATACTAAAAATTAACCAAGACTCACGCGTGGCGATTTACTTTGCAAGCCCAACAATGGCGTGGTTTAGTGTTATGAACATATCAAAGCCCTACCGTGTAGCCAGCACCGATGTCAGGTAATATGATAGACTCATAAGTTTAACCGACAGGACACCTGCCAGTCAACTGAGTGAGCCATAGGAGGCCACTGGGAGAGCAGTTATGTTCACAAAATAATCGATGCCGCCCAGCAGAAACCCCTGGATTTTATCCAGACCACCTCAGTGAGTGAAATGACGGGAATCCAAATTCTAGTCACCAGTTTGGGGTAGCACCCATAAAGATTTCTGCAGTTTCATGCAGGCATTTTGGTGTGTGGGCTTTGTAAGTGGGTGACATTAGAACCAAGAGTTTCCCAGCCGTTCCGTCTTCTACTTTCTGACTCAAGTGTGTAAATCAAAGGAAAAAGTGGATTAAGATGGCCTGCAGCAGCGTTCCCCTTTTCATCTGTCCTGTCCATATTGTGCTGTTTAAATTTACTCTCCGCATACCGAGAACTTGCTTAGCAACTGGCACTGCAGCCTTTAATATGGCTCTGAAAACTGATAATGGAAGACTTTAGCAGGGGATTTTTCGTATTTTAGTAATCGAAAGGAAAGGATGATACATTCAATTAGGACGTGGAAATACATGGACGAGCCCCACCCAGGGCAGTGGCATTGTCAGGATAAGAGACTAAGAATTCTTTGAGTTATCACTATACATTTTATTATATGTGCACACACACACACACACACACACAGAATCTGCTTATTATTGGTGCTGATAGGAAACAAAATTGATGCTAAATCACATGATTAGATTGTAAGCTTATTAATGACTCATAGGTATTATTACGTATTACTGAGAGCTGAGTCCTGGTATTACCTTGTTTCCTTCTTCTAGGGTCTAAATGATGCAGGTTATTACCCTCAATGTACAGTTGATCTACTAGCAGCTAGTGGTTTCACTGACTTCATGTCCGACAACTAGAAACTGATGGCGCCAAGGTCTGTCTCTAACTGTAGTTTAACCCCTGCTCTGAACCCCTGTAACTACACTGACCTGGTTCTCCCTCAAAAAGTTATTAGTTGAATCAGTTTTTATGTAGCCACAGACATGGGCTTTGTTGTTTCCTTTCTCCTTTACTCAGAAGTTCCTTATAAAATATTTTCTAAAAACTGTTTTCCCAGAAAAACGAAAGGAAAAATATATTTCTGCGATTTTTTTTTTCCCATAGTCCCGAAGCTGGTCGAGGAGTTCCCTTGAAACAGTCTGTTATGAACTTGCAATGCATTTACTCTGTGGCTTAAACTTTCTGCCAAAACGCATGATAAAATTCCCATTCATCCAGAGGAATTTGGAACTACTCTCTAAATAGAAATCCTGAAATTGCCAGGCTCTGCGTGTACAGCCTGTGTTGCGCCCACCTTGGCGAGTTCTTCCTGTAGGAACGACGGAATGGCAGTTGGTTACTGATCATGTTTGCTCCCTGGCTTCTCCTTCCATCATCTCTCTCCAGGATGTGGCTTCCGGGAGGATTTTCCTTTCTCACTTCCCTGGCGATGCCTTTCCACCTCCTTGCACCTCTTCATGGCCTGTCCTTTTCTATATGACCTTCTTGTCCCTTGAAGCATCTCCTCTGGTTCAAAAACCTCCATTAATTCCGTTTCCCGTTCTTCTATCCAGACTGCCAACTGGATTCTCTGTTTTCCTTTTTCTCCATGTTAGTTCTTCTCTTCCACTGGCCTTCTGCTGGAACAGCGTGCCTCTTAGCAAGTAGGAAGCTCTTCATTTCATCAGAAAACAGAAATTAGAGATGTGTGTTAAGGAGTGTGCTTGTGTCACGGTGATGAAGTAGCATGAATGGGATCCTAATTAGTTTTACCTCGGAATGTGGCAGCCCTCTCAGTAGTGTTCAGATTGGTCCAACATTTCTCATCCACTCATCACAGCAACTTGACCTTGGAAAAACTGCACTAAAAATACTTGAAACAAGCCTCTGACTGGCATTACAGTTACCACCTAATGAAGAGCAAATGCCAGTGGTAACAAGGTTACAAACACTTGTGCTGAGGAGGGAAGCAAGCATCTGTCGCCCCAGACCGAGCCCTGTGCGGACACTAGTGGGCAGGAATCAGCCACTGTCAGAGCAGGTTGGGTGCCTTTTGAGTGGGCCCGTGTGCTAACCAAAGTAGTGAATCAGCATTACTCCTGAAAGCCTGCATTATTCCTAAAACGCCAAATCCTTAATGTTTCACTGGGTGAGAACCATAAAAGTCATTACTTACACTAATCACAGTTGTTCTTTTTTTTTTTTTTGAATTGAATGTATTCAGTTTGTTTTCACTTCTTTGAAATTTAATTGACATTCTTTGATAACTGAGATACAAAAGAGATTTTACACTATTTCATTTAAAAATAAATGTTAAGAAATATATTCATATATTCTATTTTTTGTTGTTTTTAAAGATTTTTTTTTTTGACGTGGGCCAATTTTAAAGTCTTTGTTGAATTTGTTTCAACATTGCTTCTGTTTTTTGTTTTGGTTTTTTGGCTGTGAGGCATGTGGGATCTTAGTTCCCCGACCAGGGATCGAACCCGCACCCCCTGCATTGGAAGGAGAAGTCTTAACCACTGGACCACCATGGAAGTCCCAAAAAATATATTTATAAATTGGAAATCTCTAACATAGGTCTTAAGCTTTTTGCATTTCCACCAGTACGATGATAGAGTCTTCCCTGTGTAGTTTCAATGATCGGTGTATCTGACTCATTTCCCATATCAGTACAGTCTCTGAAGGGGTCAGTTTTTACAATCATGTATTCAAAGCATCATTTAATGATTTCAGATATGATCAAAAATTTTAAAGGTGCAATTATATCATTAGCAAATTATCCAGTTATCAAGTTGACTCCTTGAGATCTAAGGAGGAAAATTCAATGCTGATTATTTTGTAAAGAAAGAAGCTATGATTATGTGAAGACTAGTTGCATAATTTAAGTGAATCTTATAAACATAACCTATGCAACTATACAACTGTAGGAGCTGAATATAATTTGTATTTCTAATCATTTAACATAAATGAAAGAACATGAGCAGCGGTGAAATTGATGTTTATCATGATCAGAATGATTCCAGCACAAGTGGAGGTTGTAGTTAAGAAAGACCACATGGTAGAGCAATGCAAACCTTTCAGAAAATTAGAAGTTTTAGTAAAAGCCATGTCTTTGTCATGCTATTGATATTAAGTGTGGTTACTTTCAGGACAGTACACTTTACCCAGCTTCCTCTGCAACCCCTATTCCCCTGCCATCCGGGATCTCTCAGCAAGGGAGGATTTGGTGCTATATTAAGCCTTTCTGATCATTCAGATTTAAAATTCTTTTTGCTTGTTTTACCTTTTTCTGGTAGAAACACAAGTAGTAATTATTAACTCAAAGGGACTTCGGCTCAACGTGAAGATTCCTGGACTCATTTTTACCCTGTGGAAAAAATAAAGGTTACTTTCTGCATGTCCCAAAGTATAAACTTTATACTGTGGGATAAAAGGACAAGCCTCTTTCCAGTCCATACTTCAGTAAGACAAGAGAGTATATTCAAGCAAGAACCAGAGTAAAATTAACTTTCAACCCTGACTTTCTTCTAGTTTAGCAATTCATCCTGTTAGGTTTTTCGTGTGTTTGCTGATGACTTTGAAGTCTTAATGAGTTACTATAAAATGCTTTAAAACATGCAAAATCATGCTATAACTATTTAATATGATACTCTGGGTCACAGTTCTCATAGGTGAAGGAAATGTATACATGCGTACATACATACACACACACACATTGACATACCCTCGTGCTAAATCATTGTAGTGACGTGCACAGCAATCTGAGCTCCAAGGTAGAGCTGCTTGAAGAAGTATGAGATGCTTGCCCTGGCATAAGCGCTGCTGCACAAGGAAGAAGAAAAAATGGGCTCTCGTCTTTTTTTTTTTTTTGCGGTACGTGGGTCTCTCACTGTTGTGGCCTCTCCCGTTGCGGAGCACAGGCTCCGGACGCACAGGCTCAGCGGCCATAGCTCACGGGCCCAGCCGCTCCATGGCATGTGGGATCTTCCCGGCCCGAGGCACGAACCCGCATCCCCCGCATCGGCAGGCGGACTCCCAACCGCTGCGCCACCAGGGAAGCCCTGGGCTCTCATGTTGATGCCATTTAGCAGCTCTGGACTGTAGCACAATTCAGTGAACCTCAGTTTTTCATTCATAAAAAGCGAGCACCCTATCTCCTTTCCTACCTCAAAGGATGTTGCCTGGATTAAATACAGGAACACCCGAGAAAGCACTTTGTAAACCTAAAAATAGTACAGCAGTATAAAACATTTTTCCTAGGTTTATTAGTCCACTGAAAAACTTTTATAGGTGAAACATTAACACAAAAAATACTTGCAAATCAAGTCCAGGCTGACATACTTGGTGGTGAAATTAATTTTGCTTAGTATTCTTATGGCCATATTGATGATTTGCAGGACTCATGCTTATTTCTTATCGAACACAGATCAGTACATAAAAACTTACTCTAAAAGTTATTTTCAAAAGTATTTTCCAAGTAAATAGGTTTAAGGAAAGCTGTAATCACATTGAATAAATAAAGGGATAATAATATTGATCCACATTTCCTCTAATAATAATGTCATCAAACATTTTGTAAAAATTAATTGTCTCACACTTTTCTTATTTGAAAATGAATTAATAATTCATGGAATAATGAGACCTGCACAATCAACACCATTAACTGGTTCTTAGGATGAGTTTAATCCCTTCATCTTTTAATTTAATTACTAGAAAATTCTTTCATCTTTTATTGACTTGTATTTCAACTGTTCTTATTTCAGTTTCTAATTAACATGTTTTATTATTTAACAACTTGTAAGCTTTAAAAATAATCTGACTGCTATGAACCTTTGAAGTGAAAAGAGAGATGTTTATATGTAGTGTCTTTTCGTTCTGTAAGAAATCACATAAGCAAGGAAAATTTATGTGATTTATTTTGAAGTGGGAAGAATTATTTCTAAAAACCTAATAGAGATAAAAATACCATTTAGATGACAGAAAATCAGAATCTAAAATCTCTAGTACTTTCATTAACACTTTCAGGTCCCACGTCTCACTATGTAAAATTCTGACTGGATTTATTTAACCTTCTCTACTGGAAGAAAGGAAATGGATCTATGAATGGAAACTTGTATTCCAAGGTAGAATGGCAGAATGTGCTGTTACTTTTCTGGAGAGCTAACAGATTCTTTTTGCATTAGCTAACAATGAAGACGAAGGTGGAAAAGATAATAAAAATATTTGTTCGCCTATTTCCTTTTTTTTTTTCCAAATAAGATACTGTTGCCAAGTTAATTTGCAATTATTGCTTTAGACTAAATAATCAATTCCTGACCTCCCTGTATTACCTCTGAAGCTTCAAAAGAGATAATGATCACATGAATAATTCTTCTCAATGGCAAAGCAGGAGGCTGCCTGCCTCTTGTGCTTTCAGGATAATAGGATAGTATTCTCTCTTAAACCATTTCTTCTAATATCAAAGCATACCATTGCCACCACTACAAATATTAATAATAATGACAACAATAATAGTCTCAGTGTCTGCCAGGTGCCAGGCACTGTACTAGGCATGCAGTACATGCAGTATTGCTTTATCGTTCCCGTATTAACACTGCAATACAAGTATCCTTCTGTTCGCTGTACAGCTGAGGATGCTGAGGTGTAGGGTGACTAAGGACCTTGTCACAAGTCACACAGCTAGTACGTGGCGGAACTAACCCTAACCCTGGGAAACACATTTCTAAAGACTTCTATAGTGTATTGTACCCGATCATAATGCAAATATCCTATTAACATGAATCCACTACTGGGAAAAATAAAAGCAGCAGTTAATTTCTTACTCATTTTCCTGTCCAGTGGTTACAGCTTTAGTGTCCTTTGGAAAGTGGAACTTAGGATAGGTAATGTTGTGTTTGCTTTGCTTTGGGGTGTTGGGTGAAGAGATGCATCCCAAGGATAAGATCTTGTCTGTATACGTCAGTCCTGTAAGGCCTTACCTTGGAGAGGACCCGGGAACATGGAGGGAGAGGGACCCTGATGGAGGTAGGAGAAGGAGAGCACATCCCAAAGAGCTTTGCCGACTTTACAGTTTTGCTCTGAGGGGACGCTGGCTGAAGGCCAATCCCCGCCTGTTTTCTGGATCCAACCGCGTCACCTTGAGTGTGTCTACACATCCTTCTGCTTGTAGGCCCTCAGCCAAAGCAGGTCACGTGGGCACACCTAGCGCCAAAGAGATTGGGAGAGAGCACTGCTCCTGGGGGCTCAGAAAGAAGACGACTAGAACATGTGAACACCTGTAGTAACCGCCATAGCTAGAAACGTGATGAAACAAGCTAAAGCTAGCCCCTTCCCTCAGGTACAAAAGTATATTCTAGATACATTAAAAACAAACACGGAAAATTGGACCATAAAACTTTTAGAAAATATAGCAGCGTGTCTTTATGGCATTAGGTTAAGTGATAATTTCCTTAAAGAGGGAGAACTAACCCAGACTGCTAACAAACAATACTGGTAGATATTATTATATTAAAATAAAATACCTTCACATGACAAAAGTATGTTTTAAAAAGGTGAAAAATGTAAGCCACACAGCAGGACACAGACTGCCCATCTGGTCAACAATAAATTAATCTCCAGTGTACACAGACACTCCTAAATATCAAGAAGAAGAAGACAACCCAATTACATAGATAATAAATAAGAACAGATAATCCACGAGAGAGAAATGAGGAGTGATCCATAATTACATATAAGTTGCTCAACTCACGTGTAATCAGGAAAACGCAAATAAGATACCATTACACATCCATCCAGAGGCAAAAGTTACGAAGTTTGAAAAGACCAAGTGTAGCGAGACTGTGAAGCCGTGGGAGCTGTTTATACCCTGGTGTGTGTGTGTGTAAAATTAACATAACAATTTTGATTTACCCAACAATTTGTGTTATGGTGTCAGATCGAAGGTGTGCCCAACCTACAAAACCAATATCCCACCCCTTTTATGTCTCCTTTCAAACAAATGCACAACTAATAATGGTTATGGTTGGTCACTGTGGCGCTGTTTGTAACAATAAAAACTTGAAGACATCCCTAAAAGAAAGAATGCATGCACTGGGATCTGTTCCCTAGGAAAGAAGCTTTTAAACAGCCACCATTGTGTCCTTTTAGTGGACTGCTATGGCCTTATCACCCAGACTGGCGTCTGGAATGTAGTAGATGCTCAATAAATAGTTAATTAACTGAAAGATGAGTAATGACAGGGATACCATAAAGAATCTAAAATAAATGATCCAGAGTTATGTATATCAATATTGACAATCTCAAAATTAATGCTGAATGAAAAAAGTGGGTTGTAGGACATGTAACTATAAAATCGTTAGTATAAATTACAAAACACATAAAATACTATATATTGTTGATGAAGAATACAAAAATATACACAAATATCAAAACATGGACAAATAGGACAGGCAAATTCAGGAAAGCACTTACCCCTTGAGGGGAGGGATTAAGTAACCAGAAAACACAGAGGCCACTGTGATCATATCTGTATTGCTCTACTTAAAAAAAAGCAGATAGGGGCTTCCCTGGTGGCGCAGTGGTTGAGAAACTGCCTGCCAATGCAGGAGACACGGGTTCGAGCCCTGGTCTGGGAAGATCCCACATGCCGCGGAGCAACTAGCCCCGTGAGCCACAATTACTGAGCCTGCGCGTCTGGAGCCTGTGCTCCGCAACAAGAGAGGCCACGATAGTGAGAGGCCCGCGCACCGTGATGAGGAGTGGCCCCCATTTGCCACAACTAGAGAAAGCCCTCGCACAGAAACGAAGACCCAACACACAACAAATAATTAATTAATTAATTAATAATAAAAATAAATTAAAAAAAAATTTTTTTAAAAGCAGATATAGCAAAATCTTAGTGTTTTTAAAACCTTGATGTTGCACTTGAACCTGAGTTTCTAAAATATCAATCCCTGTACTCTCTTTGTATGAAATTTTTCATGATCAAATTATTTAATGAACGATTCAATGTGCCTATATTAAATTCACGGAGCAACTCAGTAGGCGAATTTACTTTTTAATGAAGTATGATAATTTATTACACTTTGATTTTCAGTGGTTTAGTACCTTATTGATACATTTACCCAGTTTAACTACTTTATTCAAATTCTACCCATTTAAAGTATCAGTATAATTTTGTGGTTAAAGATCTCTGAACTTTATGTATAAGTTCATTATAGTCTTCTAGAATCTCACAGTGACTATTATGTTTACGTCAGATAGTAAATAATAAGCACCCAGGGTACCAATGCCACTGTACCATACAAAGTCATAGTACAAATGACAAACTCTTCTAAGTCCTTTCCCTGCCTTTTGGGAGCTTACTGTTTAAAGAGTCTTTAGATAGAGAAAAGTCTTTGTAATGCACCGAAGGAAACAGCTACGTTAGTTCAGGCCGTTATCTGTTAGGGTTTCTGTGGCTTGACACGTGCTTTTTGTTCTGCTGCATTTGTAGCTCAGTTCTTCTGGGCAAAGGTAGAACATTCTTCACTCTCCTCTTCACTCCCAAGCACATTGTTCACACTTCATCAATAATGAAAAAAATAACCACGATATACAACCTTTCATTATAGTTGCTCTCAGCTATTCCATTCATCTCTTTATGATTTGCCTCTAATTCATCTTAAGGTCTTTAATGACGATTTTAATTAAACAAAGCAATTCTGCATGACTGCAGTTATGGATTAGGCTAAGTGGAATATACACGTGTAACAAAATGACATATATTTGTGACTTTAAGACAAGGCTGTTTAATCCTTATCAGTGACATCATTGCAGACCCAATTAGCACAGTTTGCAGCCACTTCATAATTCAAAAGAATGTGATCATTCGGCTGGAAGCACATTTGACAGAAACTCCATAGTCATGAGGATGAAAGCTTGCGAGATCACCCACTAGGATGGAGAAGCTGTCACTCTTCCTTCAGTGCTGTTGAATACTAATGTCAAGGTCAGAATGGTGTAATTTTAGGCTGCCAGAATATTGCTGGAATTGATATATCAGAAGATGTTTAAAGAAAGTTTTAAGAAATAGAACTTTGGGAAACTTTTGTAAGGTGTACTTTGATAGGGCGCTTTACTGCCTGGAGACAAGTCTCCATTTTACACGGTTTTACAGCAGGCTCTTCTCCTAGCTCTCCTGCATAAAGGTTCAGATATTCTTCCTTTCTTTTGTCCCCTATATTATTAAATTCATATCTTCACTAAGAATTATGACTACTGTAAAAATCTATTCCTTTGAGATTCTAATTTTAAGAGAAAGCCTGCTTTTGACCAGCTTAACATTCACCCGTTTCTGCCATAAGATACATCTCATTTCAGTACGGTTTTCTAAAAACATCCTTTCAAACATTCATTTCTCTTTCCAGAGTGTAGACACTAAGAATATGATAAATGGAGAAGCATTTCCAAGACAATAACTTGTTTTAATTAATAATTACAATTGTTACATTGTTACTAAATATTTATCTATAGAACACTTTTTTTTAAGTGATTTTGTGTATCCTCTTTGTCCCATTGGATCCTTATAACTACATTCTAGGAAGTGGAGAGCTGCACTTCTTGCCATTGCTTTAGAAGAGACACCTGAGGTTCTGCTAGCTCTGGACTTCCCGACAGTTTGTGGCACGTAGGGTGGAAACCTGGCCTTGGAAACCAGTTTCTAAAGTGTGTATCAGTATATTTGTATTGTAGCAGGTTGGCCATTTATTCCAGTCTTTTTGAACATGATAACCTAAATCATTCTCTAGATTTCTCTCCTTAAAAAAAAAAGAAAAAAAAGGATAAAGTAATAGACCAAATGCATTACATGTTTCTTTTATTTTTGTTTTTAGTAAAACATTTTAGACTCCATTCACTCAAACAAGGAAAAAATAAAAAACCAAAGCAGTCCTCATAGTTGCCTTGATGTGATTGACTTTACAAACATAAACATGTCAATGAGCTGTGACACACAATACCTCCGTAGGACTGCTTTCCATATTCCAGATACCTTGTGAAAGATGTCTGAAGTGACATGTTTGGAGGAAAATATACATGGCCGGGTGAGCATTCTTAGTCTTATCTTGCGCCTCAGTAACTCTAAAGAGAAAGTGAAATCAGACATATTTTTAAAATATTTAAATGCTGCTCTCAAATATGCCTTAGCCTTCATAAACGTACTGCCTACTTTTAACAATTTCTCATTTTAACCTCCTACTAAGGGCAGCTATTCAGGGCTTTAGGGCCAGAACACAATCACCTTTTCAAGTGTTTCATGGTGGATGTTTTAACTGAATCAATTCAGTCTACATGAGACCATGCCTTTGCTTAGCTTTAAAAACAATTTATCAGCTTCCTATGGTGCTTCAAATCTTCTGAGATGATTATGTAGACAGCATGACGCACTTGCTCCAAGTTAAGCCATCTTTTATGATTTGGGTGTAAAACAAAACTAGATGCCTGATTTTCAATGACTAACGAGTTGGCCTTTGAATCATGGAGTAAAGGCTGCAGTGAGCCACGCTAGCCACTGGAATACCCAATGCCAACGTGTCAAGGACAGATCAAACTCAGAGTTCACCCTCTTGGAGTCTGAATCATAGGAGGCAGCGTCAGAGGAAGTGGGGAGGGAAGTAGGTGGAAGGTTCAGCTCCCGAGGCATGAACCAAAGTGTCTGCGGACATAGTATTCTTGCTAGCATGTCTCGGCTGTTACTCAAATAGCGGCTCTCGGTCTTTTCATGTATGCGGTATTTCTGTTAAACCTGAGTGGTGTTAGATCATCCAGCAAACACTTATGGGGTCGACCAGGCCCTGTGAAGAGTCCTGGGGATTCATCAGTACATAAAATAAGCCCCTGCCCTTGAGATGCTTGAAGTCCAGGGAAAGCAGTTAAACTAAGTAGCCAAAGGCGGTGTGATACATTCGTATTCTGTGACTCTCTTTACGTTCCACTGACCGCTCCCTATGTTCCTTAAGGGAAGAGAGGGACATCTTAAATTGTTCAGATGGGTACAAAGATACCAATTTTAAAATAAACAACACGGATAGAGGCGAAGGAGACTGCAGTTATGTCATGCATTACGAGTCAGCATGGGGAGATGGAGCCGGTCAGCAAAGCGAAGCCAAACCAGTGGTTTGGTTCCTGCACAATAATTTATCATATGATGGGCAGCTACCTGCTTCTAGGAACGCTGTGTCCCACTAGGCAAAAGGTTCATCTTCTCCCTGTTGCTCATCCTCAGCCCAGGGTCTTGAGAAACCAGCCGTGACCCCGCTCTTCTGGATGGTCTGTGGCTCAGCTTGTTTGCACAGGTGTCAGGCCATGGCAGCATGAGTCTGCCTGGCCTGTGAACTTGAGGATTTGAATGTGGGTTTCCAGTGGCCGACAGCTCACTTGCAGCTCATACTGACTTGCCAGAATTACTTAACCTTGCCAAGCCTCAATGTTCTCATTGTTAACATGGGAAAAATAAATATACCTAACTTGAAAGTGACAGAGAAAATTAAGAGAAATGAAGCCCGAGTGCTCTCACCTAGGAGGCAAAACAGTAAATTAGTTTTCTTCCTTCTTTCTTCTCCCCTTCCCTCCTTCTTTAATTTCTTTTGCGTTTCCTTCTCTTTAGTCATCTCATTTTCAAGTTGCAGTCCGAGATGCATCAGATTTCCATGAGGTAGAGAAGCGAAGACAAGGGACCGTGGTCTCCCAGTAACTTACAGTGAGCTAAAATAATCTATGATTACAAGACCATAGGGTTGCTGCAAAGATTAAATGAGATAATGCAAGTAACACACTTAGCACAAAGTAAGTACTCAATAAATATCAGCCGCTGAGAGCTGGCGTCTAGCCTGCTTTCCCTGTGGAAGTGGAGTGGAGTTGCTAATTGTGCAAGGATTAGGGGAAATAATACAAGCCAAGCGTTTAGAAAGTGCTCAATAACGATTAGCTACTCCTAGTGGCTCCTAGCTGGGATTTACTGCCTGAGTGGGAGTAGAATTAGCAAAATGATCCTAGGATAAGGCTTCTGCTGTTATCCCATACCCTGCAGACAGCCTTTGATGGTAACTGAGGAAGTTGTTTGGTCTTGTACCTTCCATGAAGCAAGCTACTGACGTGCTCAGAATACTTGCCAAGAACTGGGGGCTGGTAGAGGGAAGGAGTGATTCACCCCTCGTCTCTCAGCTCAGCAGAGCCGATTGCCACACTGGCCAGAACCAGAAAGAGAAAGCAAGGCAGAGCAGCATTTAAACGTTACACTCGACCTGAGACTTAATGACCGTGATTTCAGCTTGGAAGCTCTCCTAAACTCCACTGATTTAGCCAGAGTTGTACAGGCTTGCATTAATGAACATGAAAAGTAATATTATTAAAATCCATAATGCCGTCCAAAATATTTTTGCACATATCAGTTTTACAGTAAGTAAACATTTATTTGGTGCATTACACGTGTCACATTATAGCTTTAAAAAATTGTGTAAGAAATTGCAAGGGAAATGTCAAATGTAATGGGATGCTGATGGTTTTATTTAAAGTATTTGTTACTAGGGCCATGACTTAAAAATATTAACCTCAAATTCTAAAGGCCGAGGTTCATATCAAGCTTTCAGGAAACACATAAGAAATCGTCACTGTGAATAACAATAAACTAAATATCACTTTGAGTTTTGGCTTTTATATTCAACTCAAAACCCTAAGCACACTTTTTTTTTTTTTTTTTTTTTTGCAGTACGCAGGCCTCTCACTGTGGTGGCCTCTCCCGTTGCGGAGCACAGGCTCCGGACGCGCAGGCCCAGTGGCCATGGCTCACGGGCCCAGCCGCTCCGCGGCATGTGGGATCCTCCCGGACCGGGGCACGAACCCGTGTCCCCTGCATCGGCGCAGGTGGACTCTCAACCACTGCGCCACCAGGGAAGCCTCCTAAGCACACATTTTAAGGTCGCTTATAAATGCTAAAATATTCCATAGAAAAGTTTGCAGAAAGCTGGTATGTGAGCCTGAGTGTCCTGGTTATCTTCCTAACAAAGAAATTCAGTTGAACAGCTCAGCACAAAAGCAAGCCTTTCGGAAGCAACAAAAAAGACTGTTACGTCCAAAAAAAAAAAAAAAAAGTCTCTAATACTACATTATTTGATTTGGGATCCAGATACATTAAGAACAAGGCCCTCTTTCATTAAAGCCGTGACCCATTTTGTGGCAGTGGATTGTAGCTTGTTCACCTCTTTATCCGAATGTGACTTCTGCTAAGTAATGGCAGCCCAAGTGCAGCAGTGGGAAGACCGAGCTGGGGGTTTTCCATTCAAGCCTGACGTTTCCTCCTTGAATCATAAAACTTGAGAAATACATGTTGACGTTCTGTATTCGCACTGTGGGCATTGGCGGGGTGTCACCATAATTGTCAGTGACAGACATTCTTTTACAAAGATAAGTTCTCACCTAATTTGTGGGAAGCAGTCCCCAAAGAATGTCACGTTAACAGCCAGCACATGTGCAGTACTGCTTTCACATAGCATGCGTGTGCCAGATGCCAAAATGAGAATTTGTGGAAATGACATCTGCAATTGAAAACAATACGCCTCATCAAAACCATGGGGGATTCTGCTTTGGGGGGAGTTGTTTTGTTCAGTACCCTTTTAATCTAAAATGACTCCTTTATCACTCTTTTTCTGTGCTGCCTGGTGCACTTCAGCAGTGAGGCATGAGAAGGGTTGGGTCATACCAGGGGCACTGCCCAAAGCAGCAATTTCAGTGCCACTGTGACCGTGCAGGCGAAGGAGAGATGCAGAAACTCTTGGTGTCTCAAAACTTCCCACACCTAATTTGATTTGCTTCTTTTCTGCCGAGCAACATTTAGCAAATTCATTGATGGGACTTCTATCAAGGAATGGTGAACACTCCTTATGTGGTGCTTGCTGTATGCCAGGTACCGTCCTAAGCGCTTTCCGTGTATTAACTCATTTAATCTTCACAAGAACCCTATGAGGTATGTAGAATTGTTATTCCCATTTTACAGATGAGGAAGTTGAGGCATAGAGATTAAGTAAGTTTGGAGCTTGGATGGGACCGTCAACTGTCTGATTCCAGTGCCTGTGTGCTTAACCCCTATGTGATACTAGAAAAGGATGTTTACGCAATTCAACTTTATGAGGTTAAAGCATTCGATACAGTGAGTATTCAAGCCATGTGACCTGTTATCATTGTTTTCATTATTATATTTGCAATGTGGACTCTGCAAGTCAGTCCCCTCGTAAAACAGTTATGTGGATAATCTGAGGAGTATACACAGCAGCTTTGATAATTGGAACACCCCACCAGATACCACTCGTTTCAATCACAAGTGATTCAGAGATAATTTATCTATACAATTTCTTTAATAACCAGCTTACTTTTTCCCACTGCACATTATTAGTATCTGGTAGACTGTTAGTAATTGCGTAATTGTGTCAATGGCACAGAGTTGTTTATTTTCTAAGCTTCACCTTACGAGCATCACTTCCCTTTTCCCATCATGCTTAATTCATTTTGACAGCTTTACTGAAAATGTAAAACTTACAAGTGCCGCCTTTTCTGACTTTCCCCCTCAGGCAGTGGGAGGTGTCGACAGCGCCTCTCACACTCAGCGGAACTCCCCCTGACCCGTACCTGCATCTGTGCACGTGACGAAAATTCATGAGCTGCCTCTTTTTTTTTTTTAACATCTTTATTGGAGTATAGTTGCTTTACAATGGTGTGTTAGTTTCTGCTGTATAATAAAGTGAATCAGCTATACATACACATATACCCCCATATCCCCTCCCTCTTGCGTCTCCCTCCCTCCCACCCTCCCTCTCCCCCCCCGCCCCCCCAGGTGGTCACAGAGTACCGAGCTGATCTCCCTGTGCTATGCGGCTGCTTCCTACTAGCTAGTGAGCAGGATCTTCCAATTCCTCCATGTGCATAGCAGCGAGAGGAAGCCTTTGCAGGACCCAGGGGTAGAGGACACTGTCCCCTGTGCGGTGCAGGAGGGAACAGGGGCTCTGCTCACAGGAGGGGCAGCACCTCACCTGCAGTGGGCACTGCTCAGGCCTCCGCTGGGCACTGGCCACGCTGCCTACCAACATGGTCTCCAGGAGGGGGTCCACACATGTTCATTATGTCCGTCTTATTCAGCTACCTCTTACTAAGAGTACTGGGATTTTTTTTTTTTTCAATCTCCTACTTTAAGGAACTTAATGTTTTCACTGAGAAAATCTGTGCCTAGACTTAGCAGGAACTGATTATTGTAACTCTAATGTAAGTATACTCGGGAAACATAAATAAGATACAGGCACAATGGTAGAATTGCTGTGATGCTTATGAAAAAATTCTTCAAAAGAGATTGATGAAACTCTAAGGCATAGGTTATTTTAAAATGATTTTTTGAAATGAAATTCATATAACATATCATTAACCACTTTAAAATGAACAATTGAGCGGCATTTACTAGAGTCCCAATGTTATGCAACGTCCATATCTATCTAGTTTCAAGTGTTTCCATCACTCCAAAGTAAACCCCGTACCTATTAAGCAGTTTCTGTCCATTCTTGGAAGCCCCTGGTAACCACCCATCTGTGTTATTTTCCTGTGGATTGATCCTTCTGCATCTCTCATATAAGTGGAATCTACAATATATGACCTTTTGTGTCTGGCTTATTTCATTCAACATTATGTTTTCAAGTTTTCATCCATGTTATAGTATGCAGCAGTACTTGATTCTTTTCTATGGCTATAAGTATTCCATTATATATGTATGGAATATACCACATGTTCATACCACGATTTGATCCATTTATTCTTTCATGACCATTTGGGTTATTTCCACCTTTTGGCTCTTGTGAATAATGTTGCTGTAAACACACATGTACGTATACTTGTTTGAATACCTGTTTTCCGTTTGTGAGGGAGGGGAGATTTACCTACGAGTGGAATTGTAGGGTCATTAGATGATCTTTTTACTTAACTTTGCAGATCCTGTGTCTTCCTAGGGTCAACTAGTATGGTCTTCACTGGTCCACGTCCCATGCTTGGCTGATTTTTTACAACCTGTTTCATCCACAGAATCATCTTCTTTCCTTCTCCCCTCCTATTCATTCTTTCAAATTCAGCTTAGGCATCACTTTTTAAGCATCAGAATGTTCGTGTTACGCTTCTGTACTCTCATATTCTCTTTTGATGCCAATCTGCAGAACAGAGAGAGACAGGATGGATTCCAGCATCAAATATTACATTAAGTGGTATGAATTCCATCATTCAACAAACATTACTAAGTTTCTTTAACCTAAACTCTGTGTTAAGCATCAGGAATACAGAGGTGAATGAAATAGAAGTGGCTACTCTGCCCTCATAGAGTTTTCAATCTTAAGAGCGAATAAGGGAAGTGAGGTGAGTTTTTCTTATCTAGAGTGCAATTTGATTTCCAAAAGCTATAAATTGTATTGTAACAGTTTTCAAATGTGACTTGTTTATATTTACTTCCGGACATGATCACGCCTCTTCTTCCTCAGTCTTGTTCCCTCTCCGATTCATTCCAGCTTTCACTTGTGGGCTTGTAGTAACCAGAAGAACCCTCAGAGAAGGCTCACGGTTCCATAACTGTCCTATGGGGTACTTACTGATACAGCAAACGTCAAAAACACTGTCTTGCAAAGCTACACTTCAGTCATACAACGAGCTGTATGTGTACTTCTAGCATTTCCATATTCATTCAAAATTTTACCTAGCAAGAGTGCATTTCAATTTTAAAATAATAGAGCATTCATTTGCATTTGAGGTACACAAGTCTCTAAAAATTAGAACCAATTTAATGATTCATATTAAGCGCTTTAAAATGAATTCCTAATCAAAGTGAGCATTTTATAAATTATAAAATAAAGAGTAAGATTTTTGAAGTTGGAAAATACTAGAAAGAGTTAAATGGATGACGATGATATAGAAGTGTGTACTAGGTTATAGACTAAGTAGATCCCAAAACAGACTGATTTGAATAAGAGTTCATCTGTCTCTCGTGTAGCAAGCAAGAGCCAGTAAGAACGTAAGGCTTTTGCCTCTGTGCTCAAGATGGCTGTCACAGCTTCAGACAAAGCATCTGCATCCCAGCCAGTGGGAACGAGCCAGTTCAGGCCAAGCCCGTTCTGTTTAGGGGTGCAGCCAGTGGGACCAGACCACTTCCACTCGTATCCCAGGAACCATAACTTTGTCATGTGTCCACATTATCAAGGGAGGTTTAGAAATGCCGTGATGTAATCTAAAACTCTGGAGCTCTAATATAATGGGGAAAAAAATTGTGTATGAATCTGCCATAGGTGAATTCTCTGACATGAAGAACGCGCCAATTGATTGACTTGGATTCCATGCTAATAAAAATGTAATCTGAGATTCTGGATTCTGCAATGAATCCTTAACTATTTTTTCAATAATAGATAAAAATCTAGAGGAGCGGTCTAGAAATAAGTATCATTCAGAGGATCAGTCTGCAAATAAGAGTTTAGTGACCATACTCTTAGTACCTGTTTCTCTGTTTATTGGCTTTGGTTTCAAGTGTGTGAAAAATGATAGCGATGTTTGGATAAAACTCAACTTCTCTTCACTAATCAGCTCTTTTTTTTTTTTTTTTTTTAAGTTTTACAGATTATTGTGGGTAGAAAATACCCAATACAGATGTGTATCTATTCATCACTTTTGGGCCATCTCCCACTTCTGCAAAACTAATGGTGCAGCAACATATTTTTGTGTGTGTATGTAAATTATTAAATAATTTTGATTCAACTAACAAATCTAACTTAATGTGAAAGCACAAAATCTGTTTCTTTGAGAAATCTGCCATAAAGACACATTTTACACTTGAAGTTAAACTCTTCAATAATTTATTCCCTCTCTAGGCTGCCTGAAATTCTAAATTGCTCAAATTACTGCTGGGGTGCACGAATGACCTCGTACCAGGGCACACCTGATGGCAGTTGTTTATATATGGAACACAATTCTGATCAATCTCTGACACTCCTGACTTCCTGCTGCTCAAAAATGTGAACCTTAATAGCATTTGTATGTTTTCCTTTACCCTCAAGGTTTCAGATTCTTTCTCTACAAGAACATGGGAAATTAGAATGAACATTACAGACAGAACATAACAGAAGTAGCCCAAGCAATATAATTGTATTCTAAGATACTCTATAGTATTTACTAAATAAAAATGACTTACCTGTATATAAAAATACATCTGCATAGATATAGGTATATAGGAAGACTAACTTATGCATCTATCTTTTGCTTATTTCCAAATTATAAGAATTCTAATCATTATGAATCTCTAATATGCAACATGTTTTCAAGATTCCAACCTAGAATAATTTTTTAAAAGAGTTAAAATAAGTAACTCAGAACAAATTACTAAAAGTTGACAGATGTTAAAAAATATATATAACCCTTTGGAGAACTACTTCTCCAGACATCTGGTATTTCCATAAATAACAACTCTAATATTATTAAATTCAAGGGGTTCAAATGATTAATCAGCAATTAAATGTATGCTGAGCTCTTATTCAGTTTCTTTAAAAAAGGAAGTAGATAATGAAACCAATCTGTTTTAAACCTGAATCTGTTTCAACAAACAGCTTTTAGAAGGATTTGTGTGGTGTGATAGAGAATTATTCAATTTACGTTATTCGTTTGATTTTTATTTAAGGCTAATAGGTGCCCCTTCTGTTACTGCGGCAGAAGGTAGCAAAACATCCTCTGAGGGAGGGATCACTAACCCTAGTAGTTTCATTGCCATGACACTGAGGGGTTACTTGTAGACCAAAACTCTTGAGAATATAGGCGTGTTTAAAAAACCTTTTGAATCTTCAAAAAAGAGAGAGATCAAGCAAGATGATAAAGAGAGTGGTAGGCAATCTCACTCAAAGATGAGGGTATCTGTGGTTCTTTCCCTGACGGTTGGCACCTTGTGCTCAGGTGACCTCAGGTTTCTTCTCCTCCAACACGCCTTTCCTGTCCACTGGATCTAAAGGCGTTCCCTGCTGCCCCGCTTGACGGCTGTATCTGAAATTATTCTGTCTGTACAGTTACTTGTTTATCATCTGTGCACTCGCCAAAGTACAAGTTCCAGAAGATCAGGGATCTTGTTTATCTGGCTTCAGCCGTGTCACCATGCCTTGGCCGTAATCGCTGCTGAGTAAATATGTGTTGAAAAGGTGAAGGAAGCAATGAATACCCGAGTGGGAAGGGTTTGAATGTTTTCACAAGTACACAGTAGATACTTAAATTGGTAATAGGTGTTTTACAATTTCTGTTTTACCTTCTAAATCTCTCTCAGATCCGTCCATTTCTCCTCCACTGCCATCACCTAATCCACACTACCCTCTCCTCTTGCTTGAATGAGCACCATAGGCTCCTGTCGCAGTATCTACGCAAATACCAACCCACATACACGTTCCCCAGTCCACAGGCCTTCCTGAAGCAGAGTGATTTTTATTTTGAAACTCAAACTTTCTCATATTAAAAGCCTACCTAAATCACTTCGAATTCTCTCATCCCTCCTAGACCCATATTTTCAACTTATTCTCCAAGGTCTTGCAGAGCCTGGGGTCTGGCTCTTTTCCCAGGTCCTCCGTGACTGTCTTCTTCTCTGTTCTCTGCAGTCCAGCCAGGCTCCTTTTCTCAGAAGACTTTTTATTTGCTGTTGGGACTACCTGGCATGTTCGCCCCCCCGCCCCGCCGCCTTCCTCTTTAGCTCGTTATTAGTTATCCGGCTCTAAATCCAGTGCTTAACTCACTGCCTGGGAGCTGCCTGTTAGTCTAGGAAGAAGCTGTGGTGCTAAGCAGAGGAATACTAAGGTTGCAGTTCCTTGGCATTGCACCTCCCACTCGTTACTTGTCCAAAAGGAAAAAGCGTGAGATTTCGTTGGAGGACGTCCATCGACATGTCCAGTCGTGGGAGCTGTGGCAGAGGAGCTCCAGCTTAACCCCCGCTTTGAGCAGTGTGCCGTCAGCCACGGTTATGCCCTCTTCCTCTCCTAAATGCCCATACTTTAAACCATAAACGAATAGTACGTTTGTAGCCAATTCTTTGAATATTTAGTCATTCATAGTCATTCACTCAAAAATATTTATTGCAATTGAACATGTGCCAGGGACTGAGCCGTGAACTTTGATGGACCCCTGTTCATGCTGACCCTTCTACCTGTTATATATATACCTTTCCTCCTTCCCTTCTATCCCTTAGATATCCTTAAGTCCCTGTTGAAGTCCTACTGTTCTTTCAAGGCCTGGTTGAAACGTGACCTCTTATCTGAAGCTTCTCTGAACTCCTTCAGGCTGAATTAATTGCTCCTTTATCTGTGCTCCCAGAGGAGTTAGTTCATACATTTGTAACAGCACCTGTCACGTTGCATTGTAACTATGTGCATATCTGTGTCCTTTCTGGACTTTTTTCTTCGTGGCAGGAACCACATCCTGCACATACTTAAACCGCTCACTCTCTTCTCCTCCTCACAGCCCTGGCTCTCCTCACAATGCTTGGCACAGGACAGGCGTTATTTAAATATCAGTTGTTGCTTTAATGCCTAGAGTTCCTCACACAGCCATGGACACTGTCATGAATAGCAAGATGTAAACGATCATAAGATATATTTTATGATATTTTCCAGATGACGTGTTAAATAAATCCTTATGGCATTGTTGCTTTTTTAAGGGAAACTTTTACTATAGCCAAAATTCCTGAAGCGTAGAAAAGACTAAAACAATAGAAAAATACAAACTTTGCAAAAATCAGGGCAATATGAAATCTGAAAAGCAAGTGGGAATGCAACTATCCTTGGAAATTAGGCTAGGTCACCAAGGAAAGATCCAAAGAAATAGCACAAGAGGGTAGGGACGTATGTAAAGGGACAAAACCACAAAAGAAACAGAAATGTTGTTAGAAAGGCAACATAAATATCTATATCTCTATATATCTATATCTATATATATATAAAGTAAATGTTTTCCATAACAAAAGAATCAAGCAAGTCTGTGAAAAATAACGGTTAAAAGATTTGGACGTCACCCCAATTGCATTGTGTCATGATACCTCCTTTGAGGTTAGTCACATTACCTTTGAGGTTTAGTTAAATTTGTGGCTTGCTCATACCTGAGGGATATTTAAGAATAGACAGTCTTAAGTCTACTACAAAATATTAAGTCTCTTAGGGGAACATTGCAATTATCTAGATTTTGATCTGAGACCTGTGAATTATAAGAAAACTCTGTGGAACTCTCAGATTCAGACATCCTGCTGAACATTCTTGGAAGAAGTAAGCCAGCGTGAGCCTGGAACCGTCTAGACATCTCCAGTCAGTTTTGGACTGGAGCATGGTTACTGGTTTTGAGTTATGCAGTAGTGGCAACTTTGATTATACTTCCCAGACTCCATGATGTTTCTGTTTTAGGCTGATCTTTGGCAGACACGTATGCTGCCTGGTGCACGGGGTTGGCTACAATGTCCCCAGACCTCGGCTGGGTAACCAGAGGCAGTATTGTGTTGACAGTTTGTTGTTGATCATCTTTAAGGGTGATCGTGGGTTTACCAAGTCTTGTTCCCTGCTCTCCCTGTTAATTCTGCTTTTGATTCATTTTCATGTACTCTTCACCCAGCCTCTTTGGGTGAAAAGCAAATAAAAATAGATTGCATCCAATCCATTTGGCCCTATGGAAGGTTTAAGACTCAAAGTAAACCATTGAGGGAGGTGATTACTTTGCAAATAAAAAATATATATAAATAGATATAGTCTAAGTAGTATGTAAATAGTATATGCAAGTCAACAGGACCAGATGATGGAGATCTTTGTTGATTTAAGGGGGAGGCAGATTGTATTTCAGTGCTATTTGTAATTATAGTATTCAGTCTGTTTGAATGGTGAAAAGATGTTTGGACTCTAAATAAGAGAAAATATTGTATTCGTTTTTAAAGAGAGGAGAGGGAAAAGAATGAACCTTTTGAATAGATCAGCTAGCTTAACCCTAGTATTTAGCTAGTTATGGAAATATGATATTAATCTGTAAAAATCTCCAGGAGAGTAGCAGATGCTGGTAGTGAGCACAATGCCTAGAAATGTCAGAGCAGTTTGCTTATGTAGCAGATTGTATATTTAACAAGGAAGCAACGGATGAAAGACTTCTGACTCTGATTTTTCTAGGGCTCTCTCTGCCTGGACTCCATGCTCGCTCCCTCCCTCCCTCCCTCCCTCCCTCCCTCCGTCCCCCACCCCATATTCACTGCCTCTTTGGAAATCTACTCATCCTGCAAGACTCCACCATTATCAGCTCATGTGAAATCTTCCCAGGTCACCTTAATCTCCTCTGACACTGTGGTAGACAGTATATGCCCCCAGCCCCAAAGATGTCCACATCCAGTGCCTTGAACCTGTGAATATGTTACTTTACAAAGGGGCCAAGTGGCTACACATAATTTAACTCAATTTAATTGGATGTGACTAGATTAAGGACCTTTACTCGAGGAGATTATTCTAGATTATCTTCTTGGGCCCACTGCAATCACAAGGGTCCTTATGAGTGAAAGGGGGAGGTGGGAGTTTCTTAGAGTGATGTGACATTAGAAGGCCTCGAGTAGCCATTGCTGGCATAGCTGATGATGGAAACAAACCAAGGCCTGGACACAGACTGTCTCTGAGAGGCTCCAGAAACAATGCAGCCCTGTTAACACTCTTACTTTAGCCCAAGACGACACATTTCTGATCTAAACTTCAGAACTGTAAGATTAAAAAAAAAAAAAAATTGGTGTTGTTTTAGGCCTCTAAATATGTGGTAATTTGTTACAGCATCAGTAGGAGACTCATACAGACCCCTGGGCACAATTTTTCACTTTTCTTCTGTGCGTCCGTATTATTGTACTGCATCTACAGGCACTTACTTCAGTGATCCCAGTGATCTGCTATGGACTGTCTCCCCATGGGATCCTCCCTCGACCACGAAACAGTAGGCAGTGTCTTATTCATGTTTGTTTCCCTAGTGGCCAACTCAGAGCCTTTAAATGGATCCAGTGCCTCACCAGCCTGCCCCAGGAGCACGGGAAAGGCCCACCTCAGGTTTATTTGTCTATGGATTTGCTCACATATCCTTCTCTTTGCTGTTACAAGCCACTCTTCCATTGATTTCCAACCCCTTGACACCTGGCTCAGTATCCCAATTCCACTTGAAGTCTTTGCTGAGATGTGGAGACACAAGTCTCTGGCTCTGACCTTGGACACTGTCTTGCTCTTCCAAAGCCCAAGCAGGTCCCCTGAGATCCATATCAGTAGGGGTAGCTTCCCTCACTTTCCCAGTCACTCTCCTATTTCTCAATTCCTGGGAGTAAATTAGGCACTTGACATGAGTAGATACTAAGCAGATTTTTAAAAATAAACAGGCAAATGCATAATGCTTTACAGATGACTTCTTTTATTAGGGAATGGAGAAATAGTCAAAGGGATCCAAAGATCTCCATCACCACATGAGACTGGAATATACAAGGTACAGCCCCAGGGCCCTCAATGACTTAGTCATTGATGTGGGTGGGTTTGGGTGCTAAGCAAGTTTGTAGATGTTGTTAGTTTACTAAAATCTGTAAGAAGTTAGGCATGGTGATTACAGTTCTATATTCCTTTTGGTTTTCATTGAATGCTAATGGTAAAGACCTACTTTCTTTTGATCACTTTCAAATATTTCAGAGAAATGGCTTCAACTGCGTCAGGAAAAACGTTAACAGAGGGCACATCACCTCTCCCCTAGCACATGGGAAGAATATTTGCTTAATGGAAACGCAATTTCATAAACAGATTACCCAATGATAAAAAAATATATGCTGCCTTTATTTGAAATGTTGCCATAAATGGGGGTGTCATATCACAGAAGAAACGGGACCTGGAATTCTAGAACTCCTCATTGTATTCTCAGGTCTGTCAGTTGCTTCCGAAACATTGCTTAGTCCCTTTCAGCATCAGTTTCCTCCTCTCAACATGAAATATTTAGAATTTACTCCCAATTTCAACATTCTTTATCTTTAGTAACATGCAGGATATAACATGCCACAATTGGAAAATTATTTGCACTGTTGTTCATGTCGGCCCAAGAGCTGAGCTTATGTTTCCATGCAGAAACAATTTGAAAACCTGGAAAGAGCCCAGAAAGCAAATGTTCTAAAAAACTGAATTATTGGAAAATACGCTTTATAAAGGAGACTGAAAAAATCAATGTTACTTTGTTATTGGAATATGTTTAGAGTAGGCTTAGTAACAAATTTCAGTCCCATAAGAACTCAAGAAAGAGGAAAGGAAGGAAGATCCTCATAAATACGAGAAAGCAACAGCAAAGTTAGGAATCCACTAACTTTGGCCTTTTTATAAGGTCTAATCGTGAGGGTGGTTCTTCAGTACTTTTATTTTTCTCATAGTACCCACCACAGTGCTGGGCAAACCTCAGGAGCAAATGATTTGATCTCTCTTTATTATCATTCATATACTTATTTGACAAAGCGTGTGTGTGTGTGTGTGTGTGTGTGTGTGTGTGTGTGTAGCAAATGTATCAAAGGAAGACATTTCTTTTTGAAACCTGAGAATTCTCCTTGTGGAGTCAGAGGTGACTTCTCTGTAGAAGTTAGAGAAAGGACCCTAAAGTTGTATTTCAGCCAGGAGCCTCGCCTCTCCCAAATACCCCAGTCCATATTTGTATACAGATTTCAATCACTTTTTACCTTTTAGTCAATCTGAAAAAAAAAATGTTGTTTGAACATGAGTTTCCCACAAAATCTTGCACTAGAGATGTGTTTTGTACTTCTGGTAAACTAAGAGTGTATCTTAGTGCCTGTCTGGGAGTGTTAAGTGTATAAGAGTGGTGTTGAATGTCGAAACTAAAATTCAATAGCATTTGGGGAGAGATTGTGTTCTTTACCTATGAATGGAAATATTGAATAAAATCTAGTACCTACGAATGGAAATAGTGAATAAAATTCAGTTCTCTTCTGTATTTAAGATTTTTTTTTCTCGCAAGTAAACACTTTGATTGTTCTCTTCTAACTAGTAATTTAAACTGAAAACTGAGACTATTTTAAAGTGTAGGTTAAATGGGAGCCCGTGTAGAAGAACAGAGCACAGGTTGGCTTTTGCTTCTGGAGGCTATAATGAGGTTACTTTTACATTTGAGCCTAAAGTAGATCTGTTCTCTATTGTAATAGGCCTGGTGGCTGTAATATTTTACTCATTTTCAGCTGTAATAAGCTCTTGAGTATCTGAAGCTACAAGATTTATGTTTTTCATCCAATTTGTTTTATTCCAAGGGCACTCTGATGGGGTAAGGTGTAAAACAGTTCACAGGAGACTTTCAATATTAGTTTCCTCACACCTGCAGTTTTTGGAAAATAATCTCTTTTTTCTAAAAATAAAAGTGAAATGTTTACAAGGACCTAAGGAACTGATTTTTTTCCCTACCTCAACCAATTTATAAGATTGAGCTGAGTACTTTGGAAGCAGGGGGTAAAGCAAAAACTTGCTTTAGGAGATTTAACAAGCTTTTGCCAGTGGAAATATATTTTTGTACATTTTCCCCCTCTTGAATGGTTTACTGAAAAGCCCATTGGGTTGAGTATATAAATGCTTACAGTGAATCATTTTTCTTTGCAATTTGTATTCTGTTTCTCCAAGCTTAATCATGGCTTTTAACACTTTCTCCAGCTCTGTGCTTGCTTGAGATTTAATCCTCAAGTTTTTATCGTTTTCTTCACATCTGGTGGCACCGGACATCACTGACTAGAGGGATGTCACTTGGCTTTCCTGTCCCCCCTTCATACAGAGGCTATACTTTAGTCTCCTCTAATCTCGGAATCTACAATCTGGGTAAATGCCAGAGGGTCGTCAGCCTAAGACTTATAGCATCCATCCTGCAGTCTTATTTTGTGGTTGCTTTAAAAAAAAAAATCTGCTCTGGTGCCCTGGAATTCTGGATCACATGAGGTCCAGTTCCCTAACCCTATATGCATCCATGTAGTTCAATATTATTAGGATTATTGACATGCCACTTACCTGTCAAAAATTCTCGGGATCCCAGGAAGAAGTTGAGTTATGTCTCAGTGCTTGATCTGTTTGAGAATCCCTGTGTTTACTTCATCCTACAGTGAAACAGAAGCAAAACACTCTAGAAGCCCCTCAAGAATACTTATTTCTGACTGCCTGTGTGCTATCTTTAATAAGTATGATTTTGTTATTTTTCTGTATGTATTTTCAGTTGATCTAGAAGTGACATGAAATTACTAGCGTTACTAGAAATTGTGAAGCGGGTAGCTGTCATAGGTGATGCTCAGTGCATAGACGCTGAGCACGATGAGGCAGAAAAGAACATTAATCAGCTCCTCAAAAATTCACAGTCTAATGGGAAATTTAAAAACTGCATATGCAAAACATGTGAAGTAGCCTTGCTTAGCTTTCTGCTTTCTTGGTTTGGACAATTCCTCAATTACATTACTGAACCAATTTAAACTTACCTTCGTATAAAAGAGCAAGAGCCATACGTTTTTTTACTACCTACCTATTAACAGTCTTAATAATAGATGTCCAGATAACTGCAGGAAATGTATTTGCCTTTAGAACAAAACCAGAGGCATGTTACATTATTTCGGTGAATGAAACTTAAAAATTCCCCAAATGGTAATGTAATGGATTTATGCAAACTGTATATTTTGTTGTAATGTATGACCAAAAAAAAAAAAAAAAGAAAGAAAAAGAAAAAAGCACGTTATAGAACTCTAACTTAATAATTATGGCCAATTACTGATGCTTAGTGATAAGATAATTTGCAAATAGCCAAACATAAGATAATTACACAAATTTATGGTGATGTTCTTGAGTTTGTGTCATTCAAGAATTTCTGATATGGCTTTTATATCAGTGACTGAAAGGGAAAAGAAAGAATAAAAGGAAAAGCGTACAAATAATTACAGTAAAGCGAAGAGGAGGAAGAGGTGTACGAATTCCCCATGGCTGGAAGCATGTACGGGTGAGACGTGGTCGTCTGTGGAGTGTTAGGTAGTGTGGAGTTTGCTGTCCTAGTGACTGCGCCTTCTGTGGTTAGGATTTACCCACTATTAAATGTTCCATGGAAAGGTGCTGTGTCTCCTGCTTCATTTAACCAGTGTTTTGCACTGACACAAAGTTACTGTCATTGTAACCGTTGCGCTCCTCTGGTTTTTTCCATTTCTGACGGGACTGTTTTCTAAGTTGTGGGCCCCGGGGTGGGGGGTGGTGTGTGTGCACATTGAACCGAGATGTCCAAATACAACTTTACACGTGAGGCCTAGCTTCCGAATGCCTCCTGGATTTGCCCACTGTCGCAGAGAGAGACTTCGTGATTACCAAGAGATTATAGCACAATATGAAAGGGCCTGAAAGCAGGTTTCTTGCAAAGCAAGAACGTATTCAGCACAGACTTAGGAAGAATCGGCGGAGGAGTGAGGCGGAGGTATCTGAGGACGTTAAGGCTTCGGGCAGAGGGTCCTGCCTGAAGCTCCTAATGAAAGAAGTAGAAACTGCTTTTAAAAAATGTCAAGGACCGTCATTTGTATTCTCCACCAAGAAAAGGGTCTTCTGAGGATTGTAAATGAAGTGATGGCTCTGCCCAAATACCCTGGGTTTGGCCTTTTTTTTTTACTCCAAACGTAATGAAAATGGAGCTTAATGGTGCATAAATAAAAATAATTAAATGGAAGATAGTAGTAGTGGTGCATTACCTGAATTAATATACAAGATTAAGGGGCCAATAACCCAGAAACAACTTCATTATTTCGGTGTTTCGTATAAATGAGACAACTCTCTCAGACTAGAATAAAACATAGCTTTAACGCTACCATTTTGCTTTCAGATTTAAAAACAAAACATTTCTCACGGATTGTGTTTCTGATGTTCTCTTTGACATATGGTTTCAGCACGTGTTCTTATTGAAACAAGCCAGGTTATCAGTTATACCTCTTCTGGGTATGTCTTTTAAAATTGAAGCTTAAAATTTGACTTATTTTTAGTATTGATTTCATAGCCAAAACTAGAATCTGTGATTAATTTACATGTGTTAATTTTTATGTCCTTAGATTATCTCTCTACTTGCAGAAATTTTGACAAATGCATAGAGCAATGAGCTGCGTAACATTGAAAGCTTGTAATCATTTGTAAAGCTGTTTCAGAATGGGTGATTTTGTAGAAATAAAGGGGCAAATTGAATTTATTTATTTATTTTTTTATTTTTGGGGGGAATATAGCAGTTCTTTAATAACCACTTTAAAAAGAGTATAATATATAAAACTTTTGAATCACTTGTTATAAACCTGAACTGATACAATATTGTAACTCGCCTATACTTTGAGAAAAAATTGGGCAAATTGAATTTAGAAAAGAGAAAGAGACAGAGAAAACTCCAGTTGTGACTACCAAACGTTATCTCTTTTAAGGAACAAAAAAATCATGTATCAGATGGCTTCCTAAACTGTTATGTGTTTGACTTGCCAACATTGGATTAATAGAGGGTTTAAGAAAAAATCAGAAAAAAAATACCTATACCTCCTTTCTTATTAGTGATTATTCATCCTCTGCTCATGAAGAAGTCAGGGTTTTCATTGTCCTTCTGCCGTCTTTTAATCTCTCTTCCTTTCCTTCGCTGGACATGGACAGTGACATTGTCCTATCCGTTTTCCTCATCAAGCTCATCCAAAGAATCTCTTGCAACCCTTAACATCAGACCTTCCCCATGTATTGTAGACCACACCGATTTTCCCCTTCTTGGAACTTTCTCAGAGATGCTGTGTTCTTTTTCCAATCACTTGTTACTTAAACAGATATGTCCTTCCACCTCTGTTTCATATACAGAAGCCTTGTCTCATCCTCTAGCAAGGACAGCAGTCCTTGTCCTTAGGTATCTCCACTATGCTCTGGACCAACATTGTCCTGTAGAAATATACTCTAAGTCCCATGTGTAGATTTCAATGATCTCTAGTAGCCACTTTTTGAAAAACAAGAAGGAACAAGTGAAATTAATTTTCGTAATGCATATTACTTAATACATCTAAAATATCATTTCAATATGTAATCAATGTAAAAGTGATTAATGAGATATTTCACATTCTCCTTTTGTATGAAGTCTTCAAATCTGGTGTACGTTTTACATTCCCAGCACACCCCGGTTCACACAGGCCACATTTCAAGTGCTTAATAGGAACTTGTGTTTTCTGACTCCCATATTGGACAGTGTAGCTCTAGAATATCATGCTCTAAATCAGTGTATCCAGAAAATTCAGATGCAGATGTCGTAACGATATATCCAGGTATCATACACAAAGTAAGAATCCACTTGCTTAAGCTGTCTGAGTCTTTGCTGCAATTAAAGTTCACTTGTGTTGAGCTGTGCTGAGAGTAATCTTATCCCTCATGCCTTCATAAGATGTCTGACTTCATTAATTTTAGAGATAGGCACTTAACGTATTTAGAAAATGTTCTTAATAGTTCAGAGTTTTTAAAAGACTCAGTGTTGTGTATCTTTGGACAGGTTAATTTCTCTGTGTTCTGATATTGGGATTTGAGGCCATTTTAAAATGAATTATAAGATCAAAGCTGTGGTCTACATGACACAGCATTGCTCCACCGTAGGAAACTTGCACATGCAGAAGTGCTGGGAAAAAAGGCACAGAGCCGCAGTGAACAGTGGTAAGGAGGTAACACCTAAGCGTGAGAAGGTTAAGACACGTGATTTGCAGCCCGGTTCCAACTTGGCTACTCATGTCGTGTCTGTTCAGCCAAATCACTTAGACTCGCTGAGTCTCTGCAGCCTTCTTTGCAAACAGGAAAAGAACTCCAAGACTCTTGTGAAGACCAGGTATGATAATATATACAGAGAAAGCTTATAACAGAAAGGATAAGACACATGGAATATGTCACGACTACATTTAGATCCTAATATTTTCAAATATGAGGAATAGGTCATCAGGTCTGGATGATAACAGGCCCTTATTGTCTACCCATTTTTGAAGGGCACATTTTAAAACTTTCCCAAGATTAAAGGGAAAGTGATTCGCTTTTTCTGAACTGTTGTATTCAGATTTATTCTACCACAGCACCAAGCGGTGTTCATTAACGTACAGAATAGTACAGATAAAAAAATACAGGCAAACTACAAAAATCATATTAATTAGCAAATTATGATGCACTTTTTGAAATTTGAAAAAAGGAACTTCTGAGTTCATAGTAAAAACTGTCTGTAAAGGTCTTTTGAAAGCTTTGTTCAAACATTACCAACCCCATTTCTGGTTTTTCGGCTTTTCTTCAAAAAAACAAACTTGTCAGAACTTATTTGGAAGATTTACAGCATTATTAATAACTTTACTTTGACAGGAAGGCATCCCGATTAGAAATCATTTTTGATGGTGTAAAGCTCTGTGGTTCCCATCACAAGGCTAGTCGTGGGCTCAGTACGCGTCTCACTTAGAAAGCGATGCTGGGCTTTGTGCACCTCCATAGTGATGTTGGATTAAGCACCTTGCTGTCCCTTGGAAGAAATCCAGAAGTGACAGCTAGGGCAGAACCGGGGGTCCACGGGCTACTGTGTGCACTGAGCTGCGGGGAGTGTCTTCCATCAGCGCTGAAGTCAGCACCGCCTGCCTCTCTGCTGCTGAGTGCAGTTGTCTGGTCTGTAAAGCACTGAACGGCTGGGCCTTCACTGCTTAGAGATCAGCCTTCCTCACTGGGCGACTTCGGGGCAGTTGAGATCAGCGGGGTTGCTGCTGCCAGCATCTCCCAGCACCCATCCACTGGGAACCAGAGGCAGGGAGTCTTCCGAAGCAGGCCCTTGCTTATGGACCGCCTTGCCTTCCACTAGCCAACATAGAACCAATCCGGCGATCTTTGGGGCATGGCAGAAAGCCCATCTTTTAATCAGGGTTGAAAAGCAGGAATTTCTAGTCTTTACAACGAACAGTGCATTCAGTGAGGACAATCTCAGATTCTTTAAAGCTTTACGTTAAAATAAGATAAACTGTACACTCTCCCCTTTCTTGCCTTTGGTCTTAGCATTTACTGGCTTAACACTTTAGCTCCTTGTTTGATCTTTTTCTCACCTTGTCCCCATTGAGAGGGTGAAAGATTGAATGAGGAAGAGATTTTAATGCTAGATTTTGTTTCTGAACTTTTCAATCTGAGATTTGACCTAATATCTGTACCCTTATACATATTCATGTATTTATATATTCACCCAATAAATAGGAATTGGATGCCTGTTGTATGCCAGAACTTATTTTAAATGAGTCATAAAGTAGAAAAAGAAGTCCCTACCTTGATGGAGTTTGTGACCTGTTTAGAAGACAGAAAATAAACACATACACATAAAGTTACATCAGAAGTGAATAAGTGCTATGTAGAAAAACAAAGCAGGAGAGGAAGTGAGAGATTTAACTTCTAGATAGAATGATTTGACGTGGGCTCTCTGAAGAGGTGATATTTGACCAAAGAAATAAACCAAGTCGAAGGTGTGAGCTGTGCAAACGCAAGGGGCATTACGGAGAGCAGAGGCACCGAGGCTGCTGCTTGCTTGCTGTGCTCGCTTCACCCCGGCTTGCCTGTCGTGGAGGAAAAGGAAGGAAGTTTGAGAGAAATGAGGCTGGGGTCAGGTCAGGTAAAACCTTGTAAACGATAGTAATCACTTTTTTACTGTACGCTAAACGTGATGGTTTCAAGTAGGAATGTTGCTGTGACCTGTGATTAAAGTCATCTCTGAAGAATGGTCTGCAGGTGTGGCAGAATATGCACTAGTGGAGTAGACAAGGTGAGAAGTGTTGGGTTTTACCGCACGTCAAGTCCACGTTGACTAAGCGTGGGAGGCAGGAGCAGAAGGCACACTCCCCCTGCCCTGTAAGGTCAGGTCGTTACGGCAACCACACCTAATTGTTGAGCCCAGGACAGGGTGTCTGTTGCCCTCGTACAGGTGACACTAATACCCCTTGGCGCTCTTAGAACGAAGAGGCAGCCTGTGGGATAGGAGGGAAGTTTTGCAAAGTTAATATCCAAAATGTATAAATAACTCATACACCTCAATACCAAGTCAAATGAAACAAAACAAAGCAAAAACAGTCCACTTAAAACATGGGCAGAGGACCTGAATAGACGTTTTTCCAAAGAAGACATATGAATGACAGATAGGTACATGAACAGGTGCTCAGCATCACTCCTCATAAGGGAAATGCAAATCAAAACCCAACTGAGCTCTCGCCTCACACCTGTTAGAATAACCATTATAAAAAAAGAGAAGAAATAGCAAGTGCTGGTGAGGATGTAAAGAAAAAAGAACGTTTGTGCCCTCTTGGTGGGAGTGTACAGTGGTCCAGCCACTATGGAAAACAGTGTGGAGTTTCCTCAAAAATTAAAAGTAGAACTACCGTGTGATCCAGCAATCCCACTTCTGGGTATATAACCAAAGGAAATGAAATCACTATCTCGAAAAGATATCTGCACTCCCATGTTCATTGCAACATTATTCACAGGAGCCAAGACAACATGGAAACAATCTGAGTGTCCATCAATGAATGAAAAGAAAATGTGATATATATATGTGTGTGTGTGTGTGTGTGTGTGTGTGTGTGCATATATGTATGTATATATGTGTGTATAAATATATGTGCATATACATACATATATACCTATATATATATTAGTGTGTGTATATAATACGTTTTATATATATGTGTGTGTGTGTGTGTGTGTGTGTATATATATATATATATATATATATATAATGGAATATTACTGAGCCATAAACAAGAAGGAAATCCTGCCATTTGTGACAATATGGTTGGACCTTAAGGGCATTATGTTAAGTGAAGTAAGTCAGAGAAAGACAAATACTATCGATGTCACTTATATGTGGAATCTAAAACATCAAACTCATAGAAACAGAGAGTAGGATGGTGGTTGCCAGAGTGTGGGAGAAATTGGGGAGACGTTGGTCAAAGGGCAGAAACTTCTAGTTATAAGATGAATAAGTTCTAGAGGGTCTAATATACAGCATGGTGATTATAGTTAGTAATATAGCCTTATAGTCTCGAAAGTTGCTAAGACAGTAGATGTGCAGTGTTTTCACTTCACACGTGAGTGCACACACCAAAACTGTTAGTTATCTGAGGTGATGGATACATGTGTTAACTAACTTTACTGTGATAATCATTTTGCAATAGGTACATGTGTATCAAATCAACACGCTGTACATGTTAAACTTACACAATGTTTTATGTCAACTGTATCTCAAACTGGAAAAATACAAATGAATACATTAATGAATATCAGAACTAAACAGAGTGGCTTAAAGTATTGCTCATGCCAAAAGGTAGAAAACATGGAGACATTAAGAAGGACTTAGAGGAAAACCATCCCTCTCTGCATGGCCTAATCCTACCGACAAGACAGAGGTGGCAAAGCATGTCATCACTCGTCCACATGCGTTTATTCTTGCAAGTGTCATGAAATGTACGAGGTGCTGGATGTTCAAATATGAACCTGTGGAAGATGATTTGTGTCCCTGATGATTGTAGAACATTGCTCCAAAATACCACGGTCCCACCAAAGCTCTTTTCAACTGGATACTACCAAATCTTAAATAAGATCATTCTATTCAGTAAGAAGAATAGACTTCATTAGCAAGGGTGGGAAACTTAAACCTCCTGCGGATTCTATATAAAGGGGAAGGATCATCAAGATAGGTGTCTGGCACCTCAAGTTGTTAAAAAATAATAGACAATAAATTACTGCCCTGGGTCTGTGATGGTTTCTGACCTCTGCCCAAGTACTCTGTGACTTTCCAACTCCTAATCTTACTATCTGTGTTCCACCTTTGGATCCTGGCATCTTTAAATGGAGTCAACTTTAATGCTAACTTAATTTTTGATGCTGACCTGTGCCTTGAACCCAATCAGTAAACCATGAATGACACCCTCTTGTTTAATAATCCCCAGAAAGATGAATGGTGTATTTGCCATGATCTAGACAATTAGAGTATCACTATTATTACTACTATAGCCAGTAGTAGTATTACCATCATCAACAGCAATGATTTTCAGAGTATATGCTGTGGAAGAAGAAAAGAGAAATGAGTGACTCACTTCTTGGCCCTAAAGAACTTGCAATGTGCACATAGTCGTTGCTCATTATAATTGATTGATTCACATTCCTGGATATAAGGGAATTTAAATTTATAATTAAGGCTTACAAAAGGTCTCATTTTTAGACAAGTAATATTGCATGATATTTTCTCTTTCAGCTAGGGATTTTAGGGCAGTTTATAAATATTACCTTGATAAACTTCACAAAACCCCTCAGGTCGTATGTATAAAACTCATTTGCAGAGAATTAATAAAGAAAAAACATGCCTTCAGATCAGGTGATCTGCCCCGAGTCAAAAACAGCTCTTAGTACTGTTCCTTCCAGTTGGGTATACCAGTGAGGCCCACCCCTGCAGTATCACACTCTAGGAATTGTTTTTGAAGTATTATTTCTCTCAATATGAGCTGGTAAAGCAATTAGAATATGTTCTTATAACCTCATCTCTCAGGTTAGGATAGTAAGGCAAATATATAAGCATGGAAAGGACAGGGTTGGTCAAATGCTTTGCTGTGTTTGTAACTGCCTGTTACAGTGTGTATTACGGTACAGTAGGTAAAGGAGACGCAGATTATAAATGCCTTGTGGCCAACTTCTTTCCCATGTCATTCGTCTAGAATAAGAAACTACCGCTTCTAGCAATGCTGACTTGTGAGGACAGCTGACACTGTCCATTAGGATGACGCAAACCCAAACCCAGTTTTTTATGAGGCGTGTAATCCACGGGTCTTGGGACCGCTTTCTGCACCTGCCCAAACCTTGGCCTCCCCTGCTGGGCCCACTCCCGAGACTAGACCACTCGCCCCACTTCCAGGCCACAGTTGCTCAGCGCAGGCTTCTGTACATCCTGCCCACTTGTTGCCATCTCCTTCCTAATGGCCAGCCTCCCCCAAGGCCGGGGCCCAGCTCTGTCAAGACGACCGATGTGCCCTCTGCGTCAGAAGGTGTGGTGGTTCCTGAACCCAGATGAAGCCGGCAGCAGAACCCTCCCTCATCCCTGGTCTGAACGCCTGTGGATTGATAGCGTCCTTCTTAGGAAAGAATCTTCCCTCGTTAGTGCTTTATGCCAAGTATATAAAGTGAGAAAGCACAAAGCCATTACAGAAACACTGAGGCATTGGAGAGGTGTGTCTCTCCACAGGAATTTCACAAGTAGAATGGTGGGTAGAAAGAAAGGTTAGTCTACATAAAATAACACGCAGCTCAGATCCTGGATCGTGTCTTTCTAATGATTTTAGTGCAATAAAAGAACAGAATTGACTAAATGCAGGAGGTGAGTCTGGTTGGGTTTGAGTGAAGCAAGGCGGAGAGAAGAAACACTATGAGTTGTGTGTAATTGTGTAACGTTTGCTATGTGTAGGCAACATCTTAAGTTACATACACAGATATTGTCATTCCCTGCCCAGATAGTTACGATTATTGTACCTATTTTGAAGAGGAGGAAATTAAAGCAGAAAGAAGTTAAATAACACCCTAGGGATAGCTGAAGCCTGTGTCTGAACTGGTAGCTTGACACCCAGGTGTGGTTTCGCCACCATCCATGAATCCTCTTCAGGAAGAGCAGGAAAAAAAGCAGAGGGTGGTGAGTCACTTTGGCATTTTGCAGGGCACAAAGACATGGAAAAGAGGCTAGAAGGGGTGATGCGGGAAAAGAGGTTTTAAAGGCAAAATGAGGCCGTACCATTGCTCGTTAAGACACTCCCTTCACTGTGCTTCCAGGGCTCCACAGGGCGTGGTGTCCCTCCTGCTTCTCCAGAAGATCTTTCTTAGACCGTTTCGCTTCTTCCTCCTCGTTTTTCTCACCCTCAGATGCTGAAATGCTCACTCGGCTCCATCTCTGGATCTCCGTTCTTTTCTGTCTACATTCCCTCTCTCGTTGATTTTGTCCAGTATCATGGGTTCTACAGCTGATGATTCCCAGATGTTTCAATCCTGAGTCTCTTCTCGTAATCCACACTAGTATGTCCAGCTGCCTGGTTGGCACCTTCACTGGGATGTCTAGTTAACACACTTTACGTGGCAAAGAAGTCAAAAAACCCTCACCCCTGCCTCGTTAGAGACATTCCCACCTGTCTGGTGTTCTACTTACTTAGGCCAGAAATGTTGGCTTCCTCCTCAGTACCTCTCTTTCTCTCATCCTGTATCCAATCGGTCCGTCAAATATTTAGGTCTTCCCTTCAAAATACCCCCCAAATCTGAAAGCATCTAATCATTCCGTGGCTGCCACCCTACTCCGGGCTGCCGTCGGCTCGTTCCTGGACCAACAGCGCAGCCTCCGGCTGCTCCTCTTGCTTCCGTCCTTCCTTGCCCTCTGTCAGGTTATTCCTGACACACCGCGCAGAGCAGTCCTGTCAAACTGGGCGTCAGGTCATGTCGCTTTTCGGCCTGAAGCCGTCCGAAGACATCTGTTTTGGAGTCAAAGCCCCCCTCCTCACCGTGGCCCACAAGCCCCTCGTGGTCTTGGCCCCAGCCCTCTGCAGCCTCATCGTCTACTGGCCTCCCCTTGGCTCAACATCTAGGCTTCTTACGTGAACACTCCAGACACGCCCAGCTCAAGGTCTTTGTGCTCTTACCCCCGACATTCACATGACTCACTCTCTCACTTTGTACAGGTCTTTATTCCAATCTTGTCTTCTCCGTGAGAACCTTGGCAGCCATTTCATCTGAAATGGAAAGTTCTCCCTCACCTGCATTATTTGTTCTTTTTATTTCCCTCAACTGCATTACTTTTTTCTTCAGCATTCATTGATATCTAACATTATGCGTGTCTCCCTCCAACTGAAAACTGTATGTGGTCTAGTCTTTCTTTTTTTAATAACTTTAGCATTCCCAGCATTAGTACAGCACCTGATATAGTATGCATTGAATGAACGAATGAATGAATTACTGTAAATCACAATGACCCCTACCTTCTCTTAACTTTTACAGCTCTATATTATTCATTTGGAATTCAATTATAGTCTGCTGTGATTTTTTAAAAGCTTTTCATGAGAAAACATCCTGGGATTAACAAGTTGATTGTAACCTCATTATATATTATGAAAGGAGAGTATGAATATGCTTTTTTATCAGCCCGCCCCCATGCCTAATTCAGAAGTGCACAGTAAGGTGAATGAATAAGTGAACAGGAAATTTGCCAGATGGGTACAGTGCAGTTGGTGAAGGATGGGCCATGGAGGCCAAGAGTGGGGAGGGGTAGCAGAGGAGACTGGAATCTGAGAAAGATAACTGAAAATTAAAGATTAAGGCAGAGAAGGTATAGGCACCTAACATGGGCAGTCAGGCTGGTAAGGGCATCCTGCCACCGAAGTGAAACAGAGTCACCCCTGATGAATTCAGTATTTGACCCACATGCCAGCTTCTCTTAGTCAGGTCTTCCTGTTTGTCAGAGCTGTATTCGGCAGATGCCAGACACTGTTCTGTTAATTTTAAAAAATGGAAACAATCTAAGCAGTTGAGACAAATAACAGACCCCAGAGAGATTGTGCTCTTTTCTGTATTTCCCAAGCGTTCACACTGAATCAGTTCTCACATGCCGAAAGGTTAGACAGTATAATTCTGGAACCAAATATAAACTTAGAGTCATTTCCAAGCGCGTCATTCTAGAATAATAAAAATTTAAAGTGCAGTTCTGGCATATTTTAGACTCAAGGAATATATACGTACATGTATATACAGCTGTATGGCTCAGCAAACTGGTCAGGGGAGAACAGGTGTATGTATACACGGGTGTGTGGTGGAGAAGAGGGTGGTGAGAGGATTCGGGTGAGTGAGAAGGAATGAACCGAATCAGGACACAGTGCCTGACTTCGTAGCACACAGAAGGAGAGAGTTCAGTGAGCAGAGCTAAGGTTTATTCTAACGGGGCTCATCAGCCTGACTGTGTCCACAGGCTGGTAGCAACGTCTACAGGAGTCACGGCACAGGGGAAGCCAGGAAGAGAGAGGCCCTGAGGGGAGGTGATGAGAAATCAGAAGTACACTCGGTGAGAATGCGAAACCCAAGGACAGATCGTGGAGGGGCTGATGGTGTGTGCTGCACGTAGCTGAGAGTCTTGTGGCTGTCGTGCCCGTCCTAGTTCCTGCCAGGCTCCAGACTGCGGGGAGCGGCCTCGGTGTGTATAGCATTGCCCCCGTCACCTGCGTCTTACATTGGGTTACTGCTTCGGAACATGGTTATGCTTGACTGTGAAAGCAAAGATTTTGGTATCAAAAGTGATTCCATAGGGGCTTCCCTGGTGGCGCAGTGGTTGAGAGTCCGCCTGCCGATACAGGGGACATGGGTTCGTGCCCCGGTCCGGGAGGATCCCACATGCCGGGGAGCGGCTGGGCCCGTGAGCCATGGCCGCTGAGCCTGCACGTCCGGAGCCTGTGCTCCGCAATGGGAGAGGCCACAGCAGTGAGAGGCCCGCGTACCGCAAAAAAAAAAAAAAAAAAAAGGGGATTCCACAGAGACACACATTCACTTCCTACCTCATGTTTGTTAGAACATAGGCTGTCACTAAATCAGCACCATTTCCTTATTTCTGTAATACTTGCAAATGAGCTATACCTTGACGTTCTTTTATCGATCTTCTCCCTCTCTCAGGGACTTTTTAATTGACCTCTTTGCAAAATACGGAGCTATATCCAGCTGCCTTCCCCTAAAGACAGGTGACAGTGTTATCCGCACATTCGAATGTTGCTATTGAGTCTGATTTGTGGCGTGTTTCCATTGCTTTCAGGGTTCTCTTGAAATTCCATCGCTTGGATGTATCCTTCAGACTTCGAAATTCCCCTCTCGCCTCAGTTGTACTACATAGCTTCTGAGACTGTGTCGTGTGGACTTTTCTCGATGGGGGTGAGGAGTGGCTCTGTTTCTGCAGAAATTATGGCATGTGTCATTCTCAGAGTTTCTGGCTCCACCTTTAGCTCAGCATTTCCAAGAATCAGACTCCTTATTGAATGCGCTGTTCAACACCATGATTGTGCCTCTGTTCTTTGTAAATCAATGTCTCTTCAGCTCCTGTTAACTGGAGAGGGTTTTTACGTCTCCTGCTCAGATGAGTCTCCTCCTCCTCCTCACAGATCTCATCTGAAAACATGAATTTTCTATCATTTCTTGGCCCCTTAATGCCTCTCCCTTCTGTTATTTAACTTTCAATTGTATCACTTAACTCTGTCAAGTATCCTGACATGCAGCTTGCACAAAAGCCGCTATCCATGCTGCAACTCGTCTTATTGTTGGAGACTCCTCCCAGATTAAAGATCTGTGCTTGTGCTTTGTGTATCAGCTTCATAGGAACTTCCCTGGATAAAAGAGACAAGGCATTTAACAAAACCCAGTGTCAAATCTTCTGATAATATATGTAGGTCAACCTAAGGCTGTTAACATTATACATATAAGCACCGACGCATTGAAGCACCTAACAGACAGCATCCCGATAGATTATCTGCTATAGAAAATACAGATCCTTCCGTCGAGTTTATATCTTTTATCATAAAATTATTGTACACGGAGCCATCATGGTGTAGAAGAGAAATGATGAGGAAAGCAAGAAAGAGAAACACTTGAACTCCGATCTGTCCCGTTTGGCCCTTAGACACGTGAGTGAGCAGTCCAGACCACTGTGCTGTTTTCACACCAGTTTTAGGATTGCAAATCAGTGCAGGTGATGCTGGTTCACTGCACCTCTGACCCTGCCTTAGCCATAACTCTTTTTACCCGTGCTTTGAGGATTCAGGCTCAGCTCTGAGTGCACTGAAGCAAAATTGGAGCATCTGGGTAGAGTGTCAGAACAGCAGAGCTCACATCAGTGCAGCACCCTATTGGCTTCCTGCAACCCAGACTACAAATGCTGCATCAGTGGTGGCTGAGAGGCTGTAGATTAGCTCGTATTCATATCTAGATGCAATGATTTGTGAAAACTTGTTGGAAAACCTCAGTGACATAGAAAATCATTTTTTTCCTGTGATCTTAATTGGGTTTGTGAATATATGTTGGTGCTAGTTCAGAGTACAATTCCACTGTTTTATTCTCAATTATTGTATTAATCTTCTGGTTGTTTTCCTTAGCATGCATGTAAACAAACTAACAGCTTGACCTACTTAGCATGTGGAAGAATAGCACTTAAAAAAAACCGATTTATGGTATATGCTCCAGTTTAATCTTTGGAGAAAAGGCTTGTGACATTACTGTTACTGTTACCATTATTATTTACTGTGGCCAAAGCTCTGAATTTATGTCATTGAATCATAAATCATATAATCATGTTTTTTGTTTTTCTGTCTTGTTCAATTAAATGACCTGAGTAAAGTAATATTGTCTTAGGTTTTGTTGTTGTTCATTTGCAGGCTGGTGATGGAACTTCCTTCTTTTGACTTCTAGATTCCTTGTGAGTAAATTTACGACCTTTTCCTAAAATTGAGAGCCTCTAAAAAGTTCCACTGTTTAGTTTTTACCTCTTTACATACAACATAAAAACAATTCTAAGGCGAATATATTTTTCCTAAGCAATTCTTTATATTTGCTGAGACTTTCTTGGTGATTTTACGAATTTGGTATATACATATGTTTTCTGAGCATCAGTGTCAAGAAAGTAACCCTCTAAAACTTTATGACAATCATACTCCTAAAAACCTTTCAATAAATAACGTAATGTATTATGAATACTCTGTTAAATACTAAGTGAACTCAGGTAAGAAAACTTCAAATAGTGAGAAACACATTTTCTTCTTTGATCCGCCTGCCAATGACGTTAATTTACTTGGTTTTCACTGAAACCGTGCTGAGCATAAAAAAATTTCTTTGATATTTATGTGGACAATAGATGCCCTTTTTAGGAACATTATTATACTTTGGTAATAATTAATATGCATACCTAATTAACTATTTAGAACCCAGTGAGAACAATATTTCAAACAAACACAAAAACTATGCTATGTTCAGATGAATCATTGAGGTTGCTGTTTATTCAATGCACCCCCCCCCCAATTAAAATTCAGTACTTGAAATATTATGCAAACTGCTTTAAGGTTTAATGTTGAAGGTCATGTGTTAACGTGATATGGCTATCATCAGCTGGGCCTTGATGTTGTGCTAACTGATGATGTGGCTGCTTCTTGGTGCCGTCTGCTAAGACACACTTGCAGAAAAGATCGGAGACTATACCAGCCGCCATTCCCAGGAAACGTTTCTGAGGATGGGAAGGAGAAGCAAATCATCCCAACCTCATGGCTTCCCACCCTTTCCTTTGGCCATGTTCTCCTTCCCAATGGTGATCCTGGAAGGAGGTAAAGAAGATATCTTAGATTCTAGGAAAAATAAGGAGTCCACTAAGAGATAATTGTGTTTTCTAAACTTGCTGGGAATTTCTGACTTGCATAGACTAATTGTATTTAAGCCAGGCTTCTGTTAGCCTCAGCATTTAGGATACTCTTGTCCACTCTTCTTGAGGTTGCTGTCGGTCATTATTTGTGTGCCAGGAGCTACTTGAATCTGTATCTCATTGGCTATATTTGCTCCTTCAGATTCAGTGGGGAGAGTGCTGGGGAGGGTGAGCTCTTCTGAGAGGCGTGCGTGGCGGAGGAGCACGGCCAGAGGGCCTCAGCCGTGGTGGGGCTGTGTGGTCGTAACATGTAGCTATTTCACTCTTCCTGTGCTTTCTAATTTCATAAAATAAATGTCCACGGGAATGACACAACTTTAATATCTGAATAAAGTTTGATATTTTTCTGGCAAAACAGCCCATAATGAAGCATAAGCGTGGATATTTGTTTACACATTTTTAAGAAGTGTTGCACTTGGGTGATGTTGACACATCACAGTTAGACCAGACTGTACTGGCTTCCTCAGACACACGGGAGCGTCCCTGTTGCACAATAATCTACACTCACATCTACAGCCATTTTTGGACGATGAAGAAGAGGACAAAGTAGGCTGGAAAAAAGTCAGCACATGCTCTTAAAGTGATGCAGCGATTGGGAGTGACGGGGGTAGAAATGGAACATGCTTTAAAACAAGTGGCTTCTTTTTTAGAAGGGGGGGGGAGCAAGAAACATACAGTTTGACACGTTATTATCGCGAATTAATTTTCTAGTCGTTTTAGGTGTGCTGTTAACGGTTCTGATTGTGATCAATTTGTTTGGAATCCCTGTAGTGCAAACACTTATTTTTAGAACTGTTTGTCACTTTAAACTAAGTAAGCCATTTCCTGGTTTTAATGAATTTACTGCTTGGAAGCACTAACCGTAAATTTGCAAAAGACCAAGTGAGGGAAGCTGCCCCTGGAGACTAGTGCTGACCCCCCATGAGCATGTCCTGGTGGGAGTTTGTGTTCTGAACGCCTGCCTGCCTTCAGTCAGTAATGCGTTAGTTTGAATGCTGTGCTTGAATATCAAAGCCTGTTCTATCTTCACTGAAACTGTCCCTTGTCAATCTAGTGCTTTAAGGTGCAACACCAAAATATTTCAGACATGTTGGTCTTCTAGCCGATCTGCACCCCTACCCCCAAGTTTAGGGAGCGTCACTACAGATCATGTGCAGTGAATTTTCTTTCAGTCACCAGTTATGGTCGATCGCTCCAAGGTGAATCGTATGCTGTGATGCTCTCGGTATACTTTGCAGTATTTCTCACTTGGCGCCAGATGGATGTCCCTGGTGTTACCACACCTCTGGCATTTCTTCTACTCTTTTTCTTGCCTCTTCCCGAGAAGCCTGCTTTCCTACTAAGACCGAATCTGAATCCGGCCTCTGTACCGCAACACCGAATTAAATCTCAGAGACAGAGTTCTTAACCGCTGTGCCACCAGGGAAGTCCTAAGTGTTTATTTATGTGAGTAGTTCAGCTGCTGTTCTAACAGTTTTAGAACTCCCCTTACTTAATAGAATAAATTCCAAAAGATTTAGAGAAGGCCCGTGTTTTCATTCTAAATACTCACTGGTATTTCTGCATGTGGATTTGATATTTGTTTCTTTGATCTTGTATTGCCTTTTGATACTTTCATCTATCACAGGTACTTCAGAAAAAATGTAATAATGTTTAATTTGGACCGTGATAAAATGGCTTTCATCCAAGTGTTCACACACACATTCATTCATTCTGGGAATACTGATATAAATCTGATCAAGAGCCTGTATTCTTCTGCAGCAGGCCTGTGATGTGGTATATGGTGTGGCATATTCCATGATGACAAAAGAAATCATACGCTTTAAGACCCCAGATAAGGAAGCAGTTACTCCTTTAGGGACGGTTGCAGTAGGCTTCACGGAGATGTTGTATATTTGTTTGGTGTCAAAAGAGATTTAACAGTTTTTCAGGTAAAGAAAAAATACGATATATGTATGATTATAAAATAACATTTATTGGTCACTTACTAAACATCAGATCCATGTGTAGGTGCTTCGCATATGTTAACTCATTTAATCTTCTTAACTATTATTAGTATTCTACTCTACCAATCAAGATAGGCACAGAGTAGGTACATTATTTGCCCAAGGCTACATAGCAAGACAGTAGCAGAATCAGGATTCAAACCTAGGCGATCTGGTTCAAAAGCCCAAGCTCATGCTTAGTTTTCTGGTATGCGAGCTCTGATGACTTTGTAGAGCGTGGGTTAGAGCAGGGAGCCTCCCGAGGGGCAAGAAGGAAAGCTCATGCCATTTCCTAGATGAGCCATTGTTCAGGGGGACATTAAGGACGTAGTAACACCGAAAGAAAGAAGTAGCAAGTTTGAGAGAGCTTTCTGGGGTTGGAGCGAGTGTGGTGATAGGATTTAGGGATTAATTGGTTGTGTGAAGGAGAGAAAGAGGCGGAGAATATTCTACTGTTCTGTATTCTACTGTTCTGTATTCTACTATTCTGTATTCTACTATTCTATATTCTACTATTCTGTATTCTATTCTGCTGTATTCTGTATTCTAATCTTGTGGCTTCAAAGAATGTAGACATATTATTCATCAGATCAAAAGTAAAAGAGTTGGAACACATCTTAGGGAGAAAATACTGGATCTAACTGCAGGCATGCTGACTTGAAGTTCTCATCACAGTGGAAATACTCAGGGAGTCGTTGGGAGGGTGGGTCTGGAGCCTGGGAGGACAGGTGAGCTGGTGAGATGCAGGTCTGGGAGCCGTCAGAGGAGGGTGGTGTAGGACCTCCGGGAGGAAACGGAGAGCACGTGGCAAGATGCCTCATATGTAGGCAGAGGGGAGGACCAAGCAGAGCCCTCAGTGTTAGCAAGGCAAGCTGCAGAGGCAGAGGAAGTTACTGAGGACATGAGAAAAGGCAGAGAAAATGCAGGGGAAAAAAGGGAGTTTGAGAACAGGTGGGAGAAGAAAACTTCAAACATTAAAGTGGTCATGCAGGCAGGTACAAGCTTGACTAGGACTGAAAGAAGACATTGAATTTTGCAGTGAACAGGTCTTTGAATAAGGTTGTAGGATGGAAACCAAGAAATGAGTATGATTTTAGTAAGTGAAGACGAAGCGTGGACCACCTTGCAAAATTTCTGCAAGGTGATAGCTGTGTCACAGGAAGCAATTTCTTTTTGTTTGTATTGATTTGTTATTTCATGGTGAAAGAGCCTTGAATGTTGTGTGTACAGAGAGGAAAGATATTGTGAAGACTGGAGATGAACAGTATTAGGGACGAGGGGATGATGGAGAACCGGGACTTGGACAAAAGAGAAAGACAGAGACAGTGTGGAAATTACACCCCAATTTCACGTGTGCAGGAAAAGAGACAGTTGTTCCTCTGGAACTGGAGGAGAGACGGTTAGAATAGGGTCCCTGCAGGTGGGTCTGGAGGTGCAAGTCATGCCTTTAATGGATTTCATTTTCTTCAGAGAGATTAAGTGCTCAGCAGAGAATCACAGGAGAGAACTAAGACGAGTTGAAGCTTGAAGTTAGAAGACATTTCATGATAAAACAAAAGGTTGCTGAATAAAGACAAAGCCAACCAACAAACAAACCAACAGCATTGTGGGCAGCTCCAAGGCTTTACTGAGGCTGGAAACCATCCACTGGTCACTTAATCACTTTACCTGACTATATGATTTACTTTGGCAATTGTTTGTCTCTTTTAGGAAACAATTAGAGCCTTGTTTGACTTAACCTTAAGGAACAGGGGGTTACTGTAGATAAAGTTGTGTGGGGATATAATGAATCTTCGTGGAGTCCGCAGTGAAACTGAAAGTCATTCAGAATTATTCAGGATACCTCAAATCTCAAGCAATGCTTTATCACCACCGAGCACCAAGCACCTATCGTTGGCATCCAGATCTGTTTTTATTATGCTTTTTTCCTCACTTACAAACATGAGTAAATTAATGGGCTTCCCTATCAACTTATAACACAGCTCTGTGTGTCAGGGTCCCCCAGACCAACCCCAAGTTCAGTGTTTCACTGGAACTCACAAGACTCAACCGAAGTCATACCCATAGCCTCGTAGCCATGATTTATTATAGCAGAGGATACAGTGCAAAAGCAGCAAAGGCAGAGTACAGGGTGAAGTCTGAAGGAAACCGGGCACAAGCTTCCAGGGATTCCCTCATGGCGGAGTCACACAGGACACTCTGGACGATCCCAGCAAGGAGTCCAAACAGCACGTGTGAAACCCTGTCTGCCAGGGAAGCTCGGGGAGACTTAGTGCCGTGGCTTTCCTTGGAGCAGGCTCCCATGGACAGCTACTGCCTGGAACATTCCAAGGATCCTGACTCCCAGAAGGAAAGCAGGTGTTCAGCATATCCTAGAACGTTTGCACAAACAGTTCAGGCCCAATGGGCCACTCCATGAGTTTGGCTGGTGGGCGCCCTCTCAAACCCCAAGTTCTTCGGTGCCAACCAAGGGCTAAACTTGTGAGCAGTCTCGCAGAGGGCGGCAGTCAGGCCTGCTGGGTTACCCTTCTCTTCACACTCGGCCTCTGTTCTCTTCCTCTGTCTCTCTTCTCTTCTCTTCGCCTCGTGATTTCTGCTTATGTAGATACCCTGCCCCTTCCTCATTTCCGCCGACACCTTCTCTCTTTTCTGGCTTCTCTCCTCTCTGCTGTCTGTTACCTGTGAGTCTCCTTTGGAAACCGGTTGAGGAGAGAGCTTCGTCAGTCCATCCGGTCCGTCTGGACCCTGTGAGGCAGACCTCTAACTGCTGGCCACTCGGAGTTCCTGGGGCAGGCCTGTGAACGTGCTCTGCTTGCTCCAGTCAGCTGTGAGTGCCAAGGTGGAAGCAAGTGTTGAGTTTTGCTCAGAGTGTTCTTTGAGCAGCTCAAGCTCTCAGGTAATTAAATAGACTCCTTTCCAAAGCAACGATATCCCTTTTGCAGGGACCCGGAACAGAGAGAGATCATAGTTGGGTTTACCCAGGATTGGGGAGTGATTAGGATTGACAGAATGACACAGGATTATTAAAAGTTATCAGTCCCAGAGCACAGACTTAAGAACGGAAATGTCATATTCACCCTGCTAGTTCGTCTTTTAAAAAATCTTCTTAGAGCACATGCTTTATTGGTTTTTAGTTACCTATTAAATATAACCCAAATTTGTTATCCTTTCGTTATCCATCTCTGCAGTGTCATCAACCTAACTTCCGGTCTTCTTTTCTAAAACAACTCTACCGGAGTCGAATAGAACTCTTCCTTATTCCCCAGAGAACACTTTGGAGTTCTTGACTTTATGCAGTTCCACCTGACTGGAGTGCCATTTGCTGGGATCATTATGCATCTCTCGTGGTCTAGTTCAAATGGCACCTCTTCCAAGAAGCCTTCTACAATCATTCCAGAAACTGAAGTTACCTTTCCCTCTTCGGTGGACTAACGTGTGATGTGAAATAGGACACTAAGCAAACATTCCTTGGAATATTTTTAGCTCCTTAGACTCAACCAGTAGCTCTTTTTGAGTGTAAATAAAGCTTTAGCCCCTGTTTTATCTACCTTAGCAACTCAACGGTATTTTGCATAGAGAGTTGATAAATATATCTGAATGAGTGAATCAATGAATCTGTCAGTATGGCATGCACCAGCATTATTAGGCAGTTACCCCTTTCTTTCAATTATAGTGGCTCCACTGGACCAATTTTACTTTTTTTTTTTTAATCACTTGAAACTGGATGTCAAAGAAATTTGTGAGTTAAATACTAATTAGGTGGAAACGTTTACGGTGAAAACATAAGCTCCTACTCTCGCCCGCACAGTACCTGCTATGTATTCAAGTTTCATTGTCATCCTGGGTGTTTTTGACAGAAGCTCCATTACTTTTACAAGTACCATCAAAATGTGTTATTCTTGAATCAGTTCTGTCACTTGAAGGTCACATTAATAGAGGGATGAGAAATGCCCAGCTCTGTACAGCGCTCCTAGAGATCCTGGCAGACGTTCATGCTGCTGCTTGATTTGCAAGATGGGAAAATGCCTTTCTGCCCCGTAGGTTTTGTTTTAGTAGATCATCATATTTCAGAGGTGAAATATGAAACAAAAATTGAGGCGTTTGACTGTAAAAAGCCCAATTTTATTGCACTTTACTCTTAAGGAGTGACGTGCAAATTAGAAAGCCCTATAGAATGGAACTTATTGATTATACTACTAAAATATTTGTATGCCTTCATATTTAGAAAACCTTTCAACATCCTCCCCATAGCGGTGATGTGGGCTTGCCTGACTTAATTACTTTAGTGATTGGTGTGGATGTATGTGTGTACAGAAGGCAAAGGAGAGGGGAATTAGCCAGATGTCAAAGTAGTGAAAATGATGAAATACGACACGTGCTCTGAGAGGTCAGTGTGCTTCGGTGTCCTATTTCCTCTTCTAATCTTGAACGGAATTTTAGTATAACAGGAAAAAATTTAACTTCTTAACACACAGTAAAGTTCTTCCTTCTTTAAAGAAAATGAAATCTACTGTCTGAGAAAATGAAGTCTCTGTCTCAATGTCATTAGGGCAACACATACTTTCTCATTTCTTTAGAGTTCTTATCAGTGCCTGGTGCAGTGAGTTCTCAACTCCTGTTGATCTGCTGATTATCCATCAGTCTCCTATCTCAGTTGAACTAAGTGGAAAGATAGTGAAATAAATAGAGTCAGTTTCAGTCATTCTTTCTCTTACTCTAGAATTTAGACATTGAACTGAATATCACTAGTGAAAATCATTTAAGAGTTTCTCCTTCCTTGCAGATCAAAGTAAAACTTATAAACCCACAGATTTGAGAGCGTAAAGATATTTGAGATTGTCCAATCCATTGGTTCTCAGCCCTATTAGAGTCAAAGCTCCCTTTCACACCAAATAGTTTATTATAAAAACTCTGTGAAATGAAATTCACGGAAAATATAACTTGCGTATAATCATCATTTTAAAAAAATAACATTATGCAGTTATATAAAGAAGAGATAAAAGTAATTTGTAATAGAAGAATACATATGTCCACATGCACATAAATACTCGTGTGTCTCTATAATAGAAGACATTGTAAACTCATTTCATCTTGCACCTACACATAGGGGCACAGTGAATGCACAGTTATAAATGCAACCTTATAAGTGTATTAACACAAATTGCCATTGGTGATGTGATTTTCTATAATGAGGAATAAGTTTTAGTAAAATTCTAAACAGAAGAGAGTGCAGTCTTTCATTATGTGGTTTTCCACTGCTGGAAAAATGTATGACTATTAAAACTTAGCCAAAAATATCTTGTGTTCATAATTAAAGGGAGTTAGGTGATAGGGCTCGATAATCGCAAACAGGCGTTCCCTGCCAAAGCTTTACACTCCAAAGCTCTACACGATGGGAGGCTTCTCTTCCCTCCATCTGCCATGTCCTGTGCATTGCCGGGCGTTATCATTCCTGGCTTTCACCCAGTGGGTGATTGTAGCGCATTCAAACATGGTCGCACCAAAAGTTGCTTATCCACACATTTTCAAAAGTCCCTTGGGGCATTACTGCTTCTGCTGAGAACCTCTGTCTGATCCTACACCTTCATTTATGGATGAAGAGACTGAAGCCTGGAGAACTGAAGTAACTTACCTGAAGTCGCACAGCTAGGACAGAATATAGCTGAACTAAGTGATGATCTTGGGTTTTGGACTGTACTGAATCTGCCCTATGCCATCGCAGAAGCTCTGATATAGGCAATGCCGAATGGAACAGTGCCCCTGGGAACAATGGCTGTAACCTTGCCAAGGATACCATACACATATGTTAAAGAACCCAGACAGACACCCCAAAGGGTCAGTTTATTTCCTGAATGCAAATAAACCAAATCTTCACCTTCTTTTCCCAGTAATCTCATCCATCATCTTGTTGTCTGCTTATACAATCTTCCTTCCCACTCTTGGAAATGTCTTCCAAGTCTTTCCAAGAGCGTCACATAAATTCCCCCTTCTGTCTGACAAACATCATTTCCTCTCTGTACGGCTCCCAAGCGTCGTCTTCTTTACTTTTTCCACAAATACTTCCCATTGTTCATGGTGCTTACAGAATTGCATGTTCACCTCCCCGATAATTGCACTTCTCTGTATGTACTAGTTTTGCCTGTTATGTCAACGAAGAGTTTATTTTCACTGGTTTTATCTGTCCTACTAACGGATCAACCCTGAAGGAGCAACTAATTCCGGGCATCTAATGCCTTGTCAAACACCCTGTGGCCACTCCATGAATAGTTGACTGATTTATATCCAGCTTAGGGACTGGGATAGGTACAATTCTACTGGTAACTTAATACAGGCTATAAAAATAATGAGATTATATAAAATGTGAGCAGTTCCAGATCCTTCAAATATTTGTGGTAAGTAACAAACTCTTCTTTGGAATGCATTTCATGACATGATTATTGAAGTTTCTGGACGGGTGACTATTTTGTCCTAGTTGCTATGGGCCATCTCCGGGGAGACTTCCTGTAGCACTCTTCACGGTGGAAACTGATCAGTAGAAGGGTCATCCAATTAGTTTCCATTGCTCCAGGCAGAACTCTACTTAAACTGTCATCAATTCTTAACAATCTTCAGAGAAAGAGATCCTACAACACCACACAGTAACCAGACCCTTATGTCAAGAATTCATCCTCTCTCTCTCTCTCTCTCTCTCTCTCTCTCTCTCTCTCTCTCTCTCTCAAAAAAACAAAACAAAAACCCCACTTATTTAAACTTACTTATTTTTCTTTTAACATATTGGAGAATAGCAACGTTGAGTCAAGATGATCAGTATGAAACAGCTAATAAACTTGAAGATGTTAAGCCATCTGTTTGTTCACTTTCATTGTGCTGAAGAAAAGAGCAGTGACTTTTTTTGTTTCTAACATCACTCCCACCCCTGCATATTTAACCAACTGTGCATCGAGTCACTGTGGGTTTTTAATATGTGCAACTGCCTTCTCTTCTGCCTGTTGCCATTTATTAACAGATATTTAGTGAGCAGCCCCTGTGAAGTAAATTCAGTGCTAATCTCTGGGAAGTTAGAGATACAAAAAATTCACTTAAGGGCCATGTCAAATATGTATGAGAATTTCTTGTCACATTAAACCAACAGCACTCAATAATATTTAATATATACATTAAATGGCACAGGGTTCCATCAGCATGTAGTAATCGACATCAACCTACTCGTGTCATTTCATCCATTCATTCATCCAGCAAATACCTATCTCCATATTTTGCACCAGGCCTAGACCCTGTGGTCACAATAGTGAACAAAATATTTACAGCCTCCCTATTCATAGAATTTACATTTTAATGAGTTAGGAAGATATTGATCAAAAATACCACATACCTTCATAACTGTGTATCGAAAGGTGCCCTGGACTAGTCAAGGATATCTGACCTAGTTTGGAGAGCAGGATACAAAAGAGTGGATAGATAAGTTTCAAATGACAATGTTAAACCTAAACTTAGTAGGAGTTAATTAGGGAAAGGTGGGAGGAGGGAAATAATCCAGATGAGGAAACAACAGGTACAAAGCCCAGGAGACAGAAAACAGAAGAAACAATTGGAGGACCAAAGGCCTGTCTTCCAGCAAGTGGAAAATAAGGGGGAAAGGGCTCTTTCTGATGTTGAAATGGGAGTCAGGAGCTAGATCACTGAGTGCCCCATGGGCCATGTAAAGAATATAGTTCTCTGTACTAAGAAAAATTGGTAGCCAGTGAAGGCTATCTTTTGTATTTTGAAAATATCTGTTCACCTGCATTGTGCAAAATTCATTAAAAAAATGCCACCGTAAATGCATGTAGACCTCATAAAAGGATTACAGTAGACAAAGCATATTAGGGATACAGTTAGGATTGGGGATTATTGGTGACCATGGAAAGAGGGGGCATGGGTTTGAGAGGCATTTAGAAGATAAACTTAACAGTTATTTTTAATGGATTGGATTTGGGTGTGTGTGTTGGCTTCTACTTTTGTAGCGTCTAAGTAGAAGGAGCAGATTCAGTGAGAGAAGAATTGCTGCAGGACTGGTGTGGGTGAGGAAATCATCAGGACCGCCATGGACAAGCTGGTTCTGAGGTTTGTGTTTAATATGAAGGTGGACATGACAGATAGACAGGGATGGACATGGATTTGGAACTCAGAGGAGAAGCTGTGTATGCAATTTAAGTTTGGCATCATCTGGGTACAGAAGGCACTTGAAGCCACGGGCAAGCGTGTAGTTGCCCAAAGAGAATACATTTTAAAGATGTTTATGTGTACTTAGAACTACACATTTGAGGAGCATAATCCATAGGGAGAAAAATAAGACAATAAGTGAGAATGAAAAATACAGGCCAAGAAAGAAGAAGAAAGCACGATTCCAGATGAGAAAGGGTCCAAGAAAGGCAATGGTCAACACTGTCAAACAGCTGAGAGTCTAAATAAGATGAAGACTGAGGTACCACTGTTGATTTTAGTAATAGAATCTCTGGATCACTTTGTAACAGCCTATAATTACGTGAGGAAGGCAGAAGCTGGATTGACTAAGTGGAAGGTGACACAACGGAGCTAGTGAGTATATGTATAAACAACTTTCTAGACAAGCATTGCCATGACTGGGAAGAAGAAAGAGGGTCATAGCTAGAGTTGGAGGAGAGTGAGGCGCAGGGAGAGAGAAGCATTTTCATATGTCGATGGGAAGCTCAGTGCATTAAACAAAGGTTCAGCCGCAGGGGGACAGAGCAGATACTAATACAAGCTCCTACGGAGGCGAAGTAGAGTGAGATCAGAGGAGAGTTGACTTTAACCTGAAGGATGTGTATCTGTTCTATTGTTATGGAAGAAAATGAGTGAAAAGACGGTTACAAATGCAAGTACAGTTTTGATACTGAGAACTTGAGTGAGTTCCTGTCTGATGTTTCCTATTTTCTCCAAGAATTTGGTGGCCTGACATCTGCTGAGGGTAATGAGAGAATAAGATGATGTAATCAGAACTTTGCAAAGAGTCCGAAAGATCAGACATAGGAGTTGAATAACATCCTCAGGAAGCGATGAGCGTCTAGTTAGGTTTGGTTTTCCTGACTTCATTTTAGTGCCAGTCCAGGTCCTGACTTCCATTTTAGTGCCAATCCAGGTGAGTTCGGTTATCCTGACCTATTAATAAGTTACTAATAATTCATTTTTATTTCTGTAGTTGAACTCAGCTGCCTGGAGGCAAGTATGGAGAAAAAGGATATTTGGGTTCATCCAAGTTTGAGGAATGGCCAGACAGAGATAAGAGGATCAAGGCAGGTTAGGTCAGTGGCAAAAGACTTACTGACTAGACCATGGGATGTAATCTGGACAGAGAGACCTGTGAATTCAGGAGGGCAGGCAGTACACAGGGTGAAGGTAGTGATATTTGCCTCCTGGATCCTTGAATACACTGAAGAATGGTCATGGTGGGAGTAGTTGAATAATTAAACTGTAAAGTCGAGGAAACTGTGATCAGAAAATGGGATGCTTGACTTAGTGATTTTATTGATGGACCAATTTCAGTAAAAACAAGATTCTGGCTAGATCCACGTGAAAGAGGAATAGAGTAGTGGTTAAAAATTCACTGGATGTGTATACTTATTGCTGAACTGTAATATGATTGAGAGAAAGAACCATATCCTGTACTCTGTTTGGCACATGGCACGTGGCTGAAAAGGTTTTCTTTCCAGTGTCAACTAACATAGAATTTACTTGCACAACAGTGAACGCTGAACAGACCTGCTCTCGTGGCTTTTCTCTTTATGCCTTTCAAAGTTTACATGAACACTTTAATAGGCCTCGTTCTTTGTTTCAGATATGAAAACCAGAAGCACAGGGTGAATAATGTACGTAACAGCTTATAGCATTCAAGACAGTTAATTGTAGTTATTGGTCACATGTGCGTGGGGCAGGTGTGTAATGATTATCTTTTCTCCTGATTCTTTAGTCCGTATCTTTAAGTCTATTCCTCATATTATACAACACAATAATAGAAGAAGATCATGGACAATACAGGGAAAATTGTTAAGGAAACATTTTCTCAGGCCATGTGCAAGAACCATTCAGCCAATATCCTGTGAGGTCCTAAGTGGCCATTTGCAAGTCAGCAAAAATACACAGGCCCAGTCACACTGCAGTCAGAAAGCAGAAGGTGGATGGATGCTTCTCACCAGCCTCTGCTGGTGATTCCACATAGTCATGTAGGCTGTGGGTACTTCTGCTGGTGCTATTGCTTTTATAAGCAAAACAAAAGCAGTGATTAAACGTACAAAAGCTCCTTCCTAAAGGGCTTTCTTTCAAAGAGATACCTGGGAGAGGATGTACCACCCCCAAGCCAATGTTTAAAACCTCCTGGAAGCAGTATGTGTGGCAAAACCAAAAGTATCCCTGTGGCACCCGTGAGGACAGCTCTGGCAAGAATCGTGTGACAGACACGGGTTTCAGGGGGGACGTTGTGACTTTTGTGATACGACGACAGCCTAAGCCTTTCGACATCAGAATATTCTGATCCTTTTTCCTGTCTGGAATATCATCATGCCTGGGTGGGCAAGGGGTTATGAACTGTACAAGTTAGAAAGTTATTTCATCCACTCGGCACAGAAATATTGGTCTCCATCTTACCATAAGTGTGGGTTTATGATTATTCAACAAAAACAACCATCAGATTTAAATTAAAGATTTTTTCATTGTTTAAATAATCGGCTGAGTCATTTAAATTGTTTTTCTTTCTCCACTTTGTTAGCCAAAGTTGTTCATTCTGGCTGTAGGGAATTAAGATACACGGTAAATGTGTGTTGATTGATAAATATTATAGAGGCAGGAAAGAAGACAGCTCAATGGAACTTGAGGAAAGGGGCATAATTGGATATTTATTCTTTCTCCAGCAGTGGCACATATTCCTGAGAAAGGTTTTAAACTTTAAAATCATTTTAAAAGTTACTTCTCAAATTGGTTTCAGAAATATTTGACATTTTCAAGAATTTGGGGTATTTATTTATTTAAGGGTACTTTAATTAATTTATTTATTTTTGGCTGTGTTGGGTCTTCGTTTCTGTGCGAGGGCTTTCTCTAGTTGCGGCGAGCGGGGGCCACTCTTCATCGCGGTGCGTGGGCCTCTCACTGTCGTGGCCTCTCTTGTTGCGGAGCACAGGCTCCGGACGCACAGGCTCAGTAGTTGTGGCTCGCGGGCCTAGTTGCTCCGCGGCATGTGGGATCTTCCCAGACCAGGGCTTGAACCCGTGTCCCCTGCATTAGCAGGCAGATTCTCAACCACTGCGCCACCAGGGAAGCCCCTATTTATTTATTTTTAATTGAAGTATAGTTGATTTACAGTGTTGTGTTAGTTTCAGGCGTACAGCGAAGTGATTCAGTTATATGTATATATACATATATATTATTTTTCAGATTCTTTTCCCATATAGGTTATTAAAAAGTATTGATTGTAGTTCCCTGTGCTATGTAGCAGGTCCTCATTGTTTATTCTACGTATAGTAGTGTGTGTACATTACTTCCAGTTTCCTAATTTATTCCTCCTCCCCACCTTTTTCCCTTTGGTAAACATAAGTTTTGTTTTCAATGTCTGTGAGTCTGTTTTTGTTTTGTAAATAAGTTCATTTGTATCCTTTTTTTAGATTCCACATATAAGTGATATCATGGTATTTGTCTTTCTCTGTCGGACTTCACTCAGTATGATAATCTCTAGATCCAATCCATGTTGCTGCAGTAGGTTTTTTCAGTGTTTCCTTTTCTACCATGCTTGCTTATACATTTTATATTAGTAGCTAAATGGTTACTTATTCATATTATAGTACATATGACAATTAGTATATTTTTCTTTTTTAAAGATATGTTGCAGGAACACACATAGACACACATAGTTAGTAACGTTCTAGAAATGATTTGTCCTTAAATATATGCTACCCCAGAAATGTGCAGTTGTTTTAAATCTTCTGTGAATTCATTTCCTTGCAGTCCCTTGGAAAACAACTGAAGTTACATGTATTTGAATATTGCTCTCTTAGAGTTATTTCCTACTAAAATGTTCTAAGAAATTATAAATTGCTTCACAAAAATACATGACTCCACCAGCTCTAAAATATAGGACAATTAAACTACCATTACCTTTTTTTTTTTTTGATTCATGGATTTATCAGACAGTAACTGGAGGGCTGGTGCCATTAACATACCTTTACTAAAAACACTAAAATCAAGGAGAATGTACAAAAAAGTCATTAACGCAATTATGCTTCCATCTCAAAATTTTGTGATTAAGTTCACGAACAGAAAAAATAGCCATCCTGCCTGTCATTAATATCCCTGCCTAATGAAGTGCATCAAAAGTAGACTTTTAATTCTCCGGTTTATTTAATTTAGGGACCCAAACACACAAACCCACTTTTAAACACACCTATTTCTAGTCCTGGTGACTCATCGCTGACCCCCTGGTTGCCAAGTCTGTGTGGAATTTAGCATTTGATTGTGCTTTAGCAGCAGCAGGGCACACAGCACGCTTTCATACCGTCTCTGAGCCTGTGCGCTGGGTATTCTGTGCTCAAGACCGTTGCTCTCTGCACACACGGTCTGAAAGGCTCAGCTCAAGCCTAAGCCCCCAGGACCAGGCCGGAGGTTTCCTGTGTGCCTCTATATTAATTTATATCAGACCATTATATCAGTTTCCATAATTTATCAAAATGGTTTAAGTATTTGTCTCTCCTACTAAGCTCTAAGGTCCTGAATGTCTGGGACTATGTCTTATCCATCTTTTATCCCCTAGACCTTGGCTAGCACATAGGTTAGACCAGTGTCTGGTTCCCAGTAGGTCCTCAATTAATGTTTTTTATTATACAATAAACCCCTTTTCAGCCTCAAAGAGAGATAAGGCACGTGCATATTTCACTCACCCTTCCTACCTACGTCTTCTTTGTCAGAGTCTTTAGTATTACTGAATTGTTTCTTTACTGTCACAAGCCTTACCTCATTTGATTCCCTCAGTACTTCTGTGCAGTAAATCAGATCTTTACTACAGATAGCAGAACCAAAGCAAAGAGAAAAGGGAAGTGGTTTGCTTGGCTCACCAGGTAGCACAGAGCTCGAGGAGACCTGAGGTCCGCCTTGCTTCTCTGCTCCCCAGGCCCTGCCCTCTGCCCTCTCTCCATCTTCTCCTCCCCTTCTTGCCCCCCCTTTCCTTTCTCCCCAAATCACAGAGAGGAAGGGATCCTGAAGTTGCTTGAGTCTGCTGGGACCCTGCTAAGTCTCCCTTGAAGGATGACAGAGGCTGCATCCACACAGACCCCACCCGCTTCCCTCCAGGCACGCCGGGATTACACTCCCCGGCAGCTGCAGTTTGGAAAGTACGCCTACCTAGAAACATTTTGAAATGCCAAGTTGTTTTAAACTTGTATGATTAATTCAAATAATAACCTTTCACTAATACCATCAGCTCTTGGTGGTTATGAAAGGTGTGAGTTCCCTCTTGTCATCCCTTCCTCCACGCCTCCTTGGGGCTCTCTGGCTGCTCCGCCAGAGGGAAGGCCCTGGAGAACAAAGAGCTGCAACTTAAAATCAATCCATTGTCCCACACGTTATCTGCTCTGAAAAAGATTTTGCAGAGAAAAAATGTTGCAACTACAGTCTGAAGTATGGTTTGGGAATTCCAGTGGAGTTGGTCTACACTTTCCCTGTTGCTGATCCCGGCATGCAATCAAGAGAGGAATGCAAAGGAATGTTAAAAACCACAACAAAGACGACAAAAACAAAAGCAGCTCTTGTCAGTAGCCAATAACAGCTCTTTCCTTGTTCTAACAATTGATCTATTTGTATTTCTAAGCAATTTGTACAAGTCTCTTTTAAATTTCTTTAAAACGTTTATTATCTAAAGAGACTACATTCCTGTGGCCCAGAATTCTCTGACTTTTGAAGCCCCTTACTGATTTAGGCCCAGAGTTTCTTAAGTGACTGATCCCTTACCTACCAAAATAATCAAGTGTTAAAACAAAAGAAGACCTCAGACCGTATCTTGGCTTTTTCTCTCGCTTTTAAAATAAAGAAACATATCCAGGGAGATAACGGAACCTGCCTCGGCTCCTACTGCCTCTCCCTGATGCGAAGTCATACCCGATGGGCAGTCACTGGCGGGACTGGAATGGGAACCGGGGGTTTTCTGGTTTTCACACTGTCTGACTATTGCGGAATGTGCTGTGTTTTCGTGCTCCGACCCGCGTCATCTTATCCATACGTGTCGCTTCATTCTTATGAGGATCTAAACACTATCTTTCCTTGGGAAAAATGTTGCGTATTTATTCAGGGCTTTTACACAAAATGGATTGTACAGGTGCAGTTTGGGCAGTTATTGCAGGTCTTTTCTTCAGACTCTTTTCTGCTTTACTCATCATGCTCACTAGGAAACAGTCATTCCTTTTTCACCGTTTCTGTTACACCCAGGCTTCCATATATTATCTTGGAATCGTAAGTAGGTTCCAAGACTCCCCACGTGTCCAGCTCATCAGGCCTTAGAGCAAATCTTAATGTCAGTAGCCTCGTTCTTTTGGAGAAATGATGATGTCCCAAAATGCTAGCAAGTTGAAAGTGCTTAGATATGCAGAACAAAATATTTTTGCAAGGGTGGCTCTCTCTTTAAATCTTATCCATAGCACTTTTATTTCCTACATCTATCCAGCAGTAATTTTCCAGGAGAAATATAAATCCCAAAATGAATTCGTTTGGTACATTGGTGGTTCTAAAACAAAAATCAAGACCCAATGGAGACAGAAATGATTTGTAAAGCTCTGTTTCACCTTATGAAAGAATCTTTTCCCAAATCATCGTTAGCATGGAATACCTTACTGATGAGCAATAGCCATAATTAGCCTTTTTAAAAATTATGGAGGTACAATTTACTTTTTTTTTCTTTTATACAATTCCTTCAGTCAGTTCAGTGGGCAAAATACAAATTTAGCTTTCATTTTTTCTATTAGATACTATGAAAGATGGTAAAGGTGATCCTTAAATTAATGTATATTATAAATGGAATTACTGTTAATTTTAGTAGCAAAAGTCTCTCTCTCCGGCTAAGCTAGTTACAGCTGTGGTAGGAGCTTTTCCTCTGTAAAGTGTCAAATCCCTGCTCACCAACGTTAACAGAGGCAGGGTGCTGGCTCTCCTGGGCTTAACATTACTTTTACTCCTGGGTCTGTCACTGTGCTAAGCCCAACAGAAATGAAGAATCTGGGATATTCTGTGGGCAGGATTTGCCCTGCTGGGGGACTATTACTAGGAAAATATCAAGAAATACAATTTTTGGTCCCCAGCTGTAAAGAAATCATGGTCAGTTGGAATGTCCAAACCTTTCTGTTGACCTGATTTTATGGCAATGCATCTAGAAAACAGTTCTTCTGCAGCTGACTGATTCACAGCAGAGTTAAAATGCTGATAACCATCATTCAAGATTTGGTACCAGGAGACTGGATGACCACTATTTAAGCTCTTTACTTTTGAGTGATTGTATCTGAAGTTTATAAACAAAACCTAAAGTTCTATTTTTAGTAGGTCTGATCTATCAGATGGAGGTGTAGTAGGTTTTTTATTCACTAAAAACTTCTATTTATATATCAAGTGCTTATTACAGTGATTTCAGTATCTATATACATAGTGGCTAAGAGAAAGAATCATTTTTCGTATGTTTGGATACTACAGGAATATTCAGGACAAGCATTTTCAGGTAATGATGTATCACAGGCCTCCAGTGCCTTCTTTTTCTAAATATGGCAAGAAGGCGGTTAAAGACAGGGAAACAATTTGATTGGTCCACGGAGAGCCAATCAGAAGTCTTTGGAAAACTATAGTCAGCATGCCAAACTATATGGCAGGCTAGCAAATGTCATAAAATCCATCTTTACTTCCCAGTTTCATTTTTCACAAGATGATAAAAAAACAGAAGTAGAGAAAAATCTAACTCTGATCTTACATGATGGAACTTCAGGGAAATATTTTCCCCCATCCATTTCTGAGGATGAATACAGCACAACCATTTGTGACAATGGGTTTAGAAAACAAACAAACAAGCAAAAAAAACAAAAACAAAAAAACCAGTCCTCACCCTCTAACATACTGTCTGTAACTAAGACTGACTTATGTGAATTTTTGAAGAATGAACAAAATGCATTCTTTTTAACGTTTCCCTACTGCTCCTGAAAATCAATGACTGCCACAGTTTGCAGTGGTACCATCCATACCGCAGTGGTGGGTGCTTTGTTGAACTGCCTCGCTTGCTGGCATAATTTCCAGAAGTTAAGCTTCTAAGCGTAGAATATTCTATGTTTGTCCTGAATATTTTGCGTGTGAGACAAGCTGGGTACGATTTATGCTTCGGTGTGTGTTACAGCAACTGAGATATCACATTGCACGATATTGAAGGTATATCTGCACTCATTTATCGTATACCTTTAGAGCAGGTTACTTTTACCTTTAATGTCGTTAAATGATTCTGTTACCTCTGAGGGATTATTTGCATATATTGAACAGAATGCAGACCTGGCCACATTTGTTTCTAATGTCTAATTAGATGTGAAGGAACCTTGACTTTAATATTATGCTTTAAATTTAACTCTGGTGAACTGTGACCGAAAACGATATTACAGTCTATTAGGTATGATCTGGAAAAATAAGCATGTAATTTGTAGCATTATTATTACAACCCCTTTTACTGCATATGTTTCAAACACTATTATAAAATGAATGTCACTACCATTACAATTTTGACATTTTAAATGAAACCGGATGAGGAGTCATGAAATTTAACAAAAAGAATATTCCATACTATTAAAGTTAAGGCCTATTCATTTCCGATAAACATGAAAATCTGTATTTAATCTGTTTAGCTAGTTAACTAATCGGTTTTTGTTAATGCTATGACAGATAATTTTGCATGGTATATGAAGCACTTCTTATTTAGTGAAGATTAACCATTAAACTTCCATTGGCGTTCACCATTTAACAGTCATCTCCTGCACAAGAGACTTGCATTTGCGAATTTTAAGTGTTAAAGAAAGTATGCAAACATCGTATTTTGAAGGTCCTCCCAAACTTCTTAGGTTGTAGTTGCCCCAGGGGAAAAAAAAAATCTATTTTCAGTTTCATCTTCAACTTTTATAGTAAAGTTCTCACCTGAGTTTCTAGAAATGTCCTGAGGTGATGGTTGGGGGATGGTGGTGTTTTTGTGCAGGAAGTATAGAAACAATAGATGAAAAAAGACTCTTAAGTAGCTGGCCAAAGTGTGCTTGGTGATTCCGGCATTTGTAGAAATAGGACTGACCCTGGTTCCTATGTTACGATGACACGAGGAAGGGAGAGAAGAAAGGAATTGAGAACATTTCAGCCTGTGTTAATAAATTCATTCAAGAGGTGTGTTTCTGAGCCCCTAGTATATTCTGGGAATATGATAGGTGCTCAAAAAACATTTCATTCTGTCATGAATGTTAATTGATATTTTTATTTACAATAATGAGTAAGAGGAAACTGATATAACAGAGACGCGTGTTGGAACTTTACTCTTCCATCAGCTATGTGAGCCACTTATTTGCTGAAGCAGATAATGGTTTCCAAATATTGGAAGACTAATTCCTGAATTTCTTTGTTGTTGTTATTTAAAATATAGGGGCTACAGACTCAACACACTTTTAAGCATAATCTACATTATTAATATTTCCTCCATTAGTTTTGTTAGGTCTAGATGATGAACAGAATAGTAGGTCAACTCCTGATTTGTAGCATCTGCCAATTTCTATGACATGACTTCCCTCATCATGGCCGACTTGAAGCTATCAGTGTGACGTCACTGAATGTGGATTTGGGGACGCACAGTAGCCCACCACTCTAAGTGATTTACACCGTGCAGGCAGAGTAAATATAAATAATCTTAAGAGCTTAAATGATAGGAAAATACACTACTACATGAATGAAGTGATGAGTGTTGAGTGATTACTCTTGTTTTTAATATACATTGTATATATAATTTAACGTTTAATAATTGCCATGATTAACAACTGGCTGACACAATCCCTCGTGACAGGGATAATTTAACAGCCTACCTTCACAAGCTAGGATGAGTCCGCTCTCACCCCTCTTGTTATGTGGAGAGTGGCTTTTGAGGCAAGAGTAGGAGCAAGAAGCTCTGGTAATCATCTGGGTGAAAAATGATGGTGGTGTGAGCTATGTTGGAGGTGGTAGAGGTCACGTGGAACACAAGTTCATGTGCCTAAACAAACCAAAACGTCAGAGTTCAGAGCAGAGAAAGGTTTATCGCAGGGCCAAGCAAGGAGAAAGAGCAGTTCGTGTTCAAAGAGCCCGAACTCCCAGATTGTTTTCAGGGAAGATTTTTTATAAGCAAAATTTGGGGGGAGAGCTGCAGGGTGTGTGACTTTCTTCTGATTGGTTGGTGGGGAGGTAACAGGGTGGTGTTCCAGGAATCTCAATCATCTGCCTTCTGGTTCCAGCCAGTCTGGGGTCAGTGTGCTGGTGCTCAGCCTGAAATTACCATCTTCCACCTGGTGAGGTGGGGATGGGGGTGGGGGGGGTGGGGCTTAGTTCCTATAGAGAACCTCAGAGATCTGTATCAGATTGTTTTGTATATTCCTTGAGCAGGAACCTGGACCCTGCTCCAAGGCTGCACTATTGTTTCTCGACAGTCTTTCCTTTATTTCTACTTTCCCTCACTTCCCTAATTAGTAACCATTTAAATCTGCCGTTTGGAACTCAGGGACGGTCTAGGAGGCTGAAAGCCTTTTTCCTACAAACAGGAAATGTGGGACATGGAAAGGCTTTTTTTGTACCCCGCAGAGGTCCACAGGGTCCTGCTCAGTTTCAGTAGTGAGGAGTAGTTGGAATTGGGATCTTTTTTGGAGAAAAAAATGGAGGAACTTTCTGATGAATTAGATATGAAGGTTGCACTTAATGCCTTAGCATCCTCCTGTTTGTTTGACTTCAGAGCATTTTGTTTTTTGACAAAACTTTTGTCTGTATCTGTAATTCTGTTTCTGTCACTTGTAAGCAATACAAATAAATATCAAACAGGTGAGCTTAAACAACATTAATTTTATAACACAATTAACACAACATTATTAAAACTGGGGATAAATAAGCCCAATTAAAGCAGCATAAGGGATTTGCAGAAATGTAGATACTTCTGTTTCCTAACCACTTCAAAATCCAAATGTTCTTTCTTTTGCTCTTTTTTAGGTACACGCTGATGTTAGTACATTAATAGTTATGTATATTAAAAGAAACGTGCTTAATCAGTTATTTGGATTGATGCATCATTTCTATAAATTTGGTGAAAGTACACCTCTATATGAATAATGTTAGTGCCTACAAACAGGATATAGTCTTGAGGACTCTGATTTCTTCTTACTTGGTCTGCTTTTTCTTTCCTTCAGCTATAATTCATATAGTAGCACATGGATGCACGATTTCTTTCAGGAGGGATTGAATGTTTACTACTTATCAACATTCTGTAAAGATAGAAAAGTTGACAAAGCCCACATTTATTTTAAGGGAGTACTTTAATCACAGATTTGTTCTTTAGCTTTTATCCTAGTTCAGTGTTAGGAATATAGACCAGGTCTTTTCAGTAATTAAAGAAATTCCGATCATCACTGATGCTTTGTCAACATGCCCCACGGTGTCTAGGTGAGCGTTAGAGAATTTCAATAAGTGATGACTAGATTAGCCTGTAAATTTCAATTCAAATTAGAAATATTATTAATAATTGTGTTCATTATTGCTTCTGAAACGAATCAGCTTATTTTTCCCCCATTTGTGATTAAAGTTAAGCTTAGAATTGATCCCTCCTGTTTTGTGAACATTTTTTAAGAATTAAGATAGAAATTGGCTCCCTGATTGAACTGAATAATGTTTTCACACCATCAGTGCCTTATTGAATGTCTGAGACCTAAGAAAGGCTCAGACAGCAGATCCATGCTTCTTTCCTTTTCATTCGGAGTGGAGAGGTGAATTTGAAAAGAGTGATCACTTTCCAGAAAGAAGTTACAGTTCTCTACTCGTGCACTTTGTTTTATCAAATGTATTTTGTTGTCTCCTTGATAAGGTCAGATGACCATTAATTACTTGGTATCAGTAGTAAAATGGAAATAACCCTGTACAGTGGAGCGAGGAGACCCAGGCTTCAGCCTCGTGCACTCAGCCAACTGCATGGTAGTTGTTAGGCCCTGGTTCTCAGTCCACATCTTCTTACCAGCAAAAATAAGAGAGTTAACTTGAGTTCTAAGGTCTTTTGTTAGATTTCTAAGATAATCCCAGGGTTTTCCATTTATTATCATTTTGGCTTTCATATCTTATATATGAAGAGTCTGAAAAATAGCAAGATTTGTTATATCTATATGAAATGCATCAAAATGTGCTTTTCTTTACTGTACAGCATCGATTGTTTGCAAAAAGCCTTACCTTAATCGTATGAAGTCAGTTCCAGTAACAAAGGTAGAACGTGAGGCCGTTGAAGTCATACCCAGCACATGTGTCTGAGTTAACTATTTTATTCAAATAAGGGTTCATTTAACTTTAGAAATAAACGTTTCCAATATAGTGTTTTTATTGTTGTTCTTAGATTTTGTCACTTTGCTTCATTTTTTATCAAAAATTAACTGAGAGATTCATTCACCATCTTTCTGTAGGGCCCTAATTCATTGATATTATTTAGATTATTTGAAAGCATTTATCATCTCCATTTAACTTCTACTGCTACTAAATACATCATTATTTTTTATTAAACGTCTCATTTCTATTAAGTGTCCTAAGAAGAAAATAACTATAAAATCCTGCAAAAATGTTTCTGAAAGTTGCGATGGCTTAGGAGAAAAAAGAACCTTTGGGCTTAAAGGGATTCAGAAGACTTAAGCAAGTAGGATGAAGCAAAGGTGAAAGTACAGCACATTCTTCTGCTCCCAGGCCCCTTTCTGAGCTCAGCTTCCCTCTGAAATCTGCCCCTCCAGAGACAGGTGGTTGAGCTGCTGCGTCTGGTCTTTCCGGGGTCCCATATCTGTCTTAGCTGCAGCCACCGTGAGGAATCAGGAGGTGAGAGTGCCGGTCTCCTCCCTCTCAATCTCTGGGTCACTTCTGCCTTCCACTCCAGCACATCTGCTCCTGGGTGCTGCCCTGCTCGTTGTGGGCCACTTAGGAAATTGCAGTTTCATTTCCACCCTCTCCATGGACACCCCATTCATTAAAGTGAGCCCTGAAGTCCCCCCACCAGTGCTGTAGACATTCAGGTCTTCATTGACCCAAAGCTCTAGACTGCCTCCAGACAACTTAGGACATTTCACACTCACAGTAGCGTCAGCAGTGCTAATGTGGCCCCAGGAACACAGCCCAACACAAAGAAGACCAAGCTTTTCTGTCCCATCACATATCTATACATTTTCCTTTCTTCGCCTCCGACTCATCTCTCTCTCTCTCTCTCTCTCTCTCTCTCTCTCTCTCTCTCTCTCTCTCTCTCTCTCCCCCTCCCTCTCCCTCTCCCTCTCCCTCTCCCTCTCCCTCTCCCTCTCTCTCTCTCTCTTTTCTTTTGTTACTGCCCTCCCTATATAACCTCTTCTTTTTGCCTCCACCCGAGCACCTGATTTAAAAGACTTGGATATTTTTCTTTCAGAAATAAAAAGCCATTAACATTTGCAGATTCCACTGTGACTTCTGATAGTAACGTAATGCTCAGTTTGGTTTCAACCAGACAGTTGCACACAGTGTAATAAGAGATGTACGTGTTTTTTAAAAATCTTACGTTGAAGGTGGTCTTGTCGATTCTTTTTTCTTCACGTACCTGAGTCCTGACTTTCCTCTACTTCTGTCCTCGCAGCCCCTCCAGTGTAAGCAGATTAAGGGCATGTTCTTTGCTTCCCACTGCTGCCCCCAGCTTCGCTACCTGAGATCCATATCGACTGTTTATTACAGATTAGAGGAGTAGAAAGGCAGGAGAACTTAGAGCTTCTCACCACTCACAGGCAGGTTCCTCCCAGAATTCAGTGTTCCGTTCTCCTTCTCTAATCACCACCCTCTGTGCCTGCACCTCTCAGACTCCCTTACCCACAGCCTGATCCGTATCTTCACCACAGTCTTTATTTGGGCCTCCATCTGTTACCACACCATCATTTTTGCCCTGCGTACCCTTGACCCCTTCCATAGTCTGCGACCTGTAGGCAGGCATCACAGCAATGCATTAAACACCATCCTAAACCTCTTGCCTCCTTGGCTTACCCAGTGGGCCAATCCCTGGAACTGGGAAAATCCCACTACCAAATCGCTGTTTTACTTCCAAGTGGCCAAAGGTTGTCAAAGAAAGTAAAAAAAAAAAAAAAAAGTCTATTAGAAAATCATGCCATCTAATGTCAGCTGGGCCCTCACTGCTACTTGCAGTCCTTTTATCCTTCTATATTGATTAAACATCAAAATTCTGAAGAACCCATTTGGGCAGTCACAGAAGTTAAGAGGTCTGCATGTACAAGCCGATGGAGTCAGAGGTGGGACGAAGGGAAACCCTGGGGCAGGCTGGTCTGAGACAGGAGTGGTAGACAGGGCCCAGGGGAGTCAGGTCACAGGAGAGCCCAGAGCCGCCTGCTTGGCAGGAGGGTGCTGCTGTTTGCACACGCTCAGATGTCCGCGCCCAGAGCCAACAAAGGGGAATTCCACTGTGGGTGAACAAATAGACTTTCCTCTTCCTCAGCCAATACATATCCCCTATTCTGAATAGGTTCCCAGTTGACTTCTTGGTACAGTTTGAGTTGATGGTCTGCACAGCTGTGTAGAAGTGAGGGCTTGGGTTACATCACAGGCAACCTCTCTGCCTGTAATTGCCCCATTACGGGAGTGATCACCTGAGAGACACCTTTGCCAGACGTCTCTCACTGTGAACTCCCTGAGGCCGGGTACAGACTGTTTTTGATGGAAGGCCGATTGCTTAGGGATTTGCTGCCCTTAGTGGCTCTATAGAAGGCAGCGAGGCTTGCTTTCAGGGCACAAGGAAGAAACCATCTGTTTGCTCAAACTCGCCTGAGTGCAAGCCTCATAGTCTCCGGGGGCTTTGTTGATGTTGTTGTTATTGTTATTCTTCATTATTTATTGATCCTCAGAAATACATAATGTACTGAGAGACGATAATGTTCATGGGAAATAGCGTTTTTATGTGTATGAAAAATGTTCAGTCTAATGCACTATACATAATGTTTGGAAGATGGTGCTTCTTATCTGGTAACTGATGGAGTTGACTCTTCAGGGGTAGTAGAATTATTTTGTTTTTCCTTTAGGTAAGAGTGAGTGTTAAAAAAAAAAAAAGTAAACCCCTCCAACTACTGGAATCTTTGTCCAAATCATCTCAAGGGTGATTGGCTCACAGAACTTACGTGATCTAGACATTTGGATTCCGTATTTAATCCCTCACTCATTTATTTCCCTTCCTTTCCATTCCTTTTTCTCTTCTTCATTCATTCACTCATTTATTCAGGAACTATTTCTACGCATGTCTTCTGTGTCAGCCATTATGGAGTCAAAGATGAATGAACTACTGTCATTATCTCAAAAGCTTATCTTTAAAAAAAAAAAGCCAAGGCAATTTACCTCATATCACCTCCCATCTTGGTAGAAATACATAGATGTTGCCTTTAAGATTAATAACCTCGTAATTAGTTATTGCGGTTAAGATCCTTAATAGTGCAATTACAAGAATATTTGTTATTTATTATATGGATGACATTAAAGGGAAATTGTTTTTAAAATGTGCTTAGATTGATGATACTGTAAATATAAATTTAGGGATTTAGAGTGTGGGAGACTTTTATTTTAGTAGTATTTCCTCTCCCCAAATGATGCATTTTTTCTCAATTTTTGTCTAATTCTAACCTCTTTCTATGATAATGTCTTTGTCTAAATTTCTCACAATGGAATTTCCCAACATTCAAGAATAGGTGAATATTTACAAATTAATCATCAACTAAAATAAAATCAAACAGGTTTTGGAATATTAAGCTCTTATAAAATAACATTAGCAATAATTTCATCTATTTTCCTTAATGAAAAATGCTATTAATATGCTACACTATAAATGTGGTAACATATTTTAACATATAGTTATATAGGAAGTTTTCTAAGTTTGCATCTGTGGTAATGGAAATTTTCAGTAATTAGAACAATGTATTGATGTTTGTTTTCTGTGACCTTTGTAAACATCAATATCTTTACACAAGTTCAATATTTTCTTTGAATACTGAAAATTCAGTGGAGAGAATACTAAAGAAAGGCACAATCTATCTTTATACATGTGCCCATGTATTCAGTTTTCTAGTTGACACTTATTTTCTCAGTCATAATAATAGTTATTCACCAAGAAACTTAATATCACTGTGGAGTTAATTCAAATGGCTACAATTGACCAAAGTCTGTATATCATCCATGGAGTAGGTCAAATCCATTCATAGAAGCTGTTATGAATTAGAAAATATTATGATCTGAATGTTATCTTGAATAAGCATATATAAGAGGCAAAACTGTCTCTGAAAATTGTCCACATTATTGTGGAATTTTCTTCTTTAATATTATAATTTCTGTGATTTCAAATTATAGCTCAACAATTACTGTCAAAGTATAAGCAGAATATCCATTAATTAATTGTTTCATATATGTAAACACCACTGAGAAACTTTAAACATTTAGAAATGCCCTGTGCATTTTGATCTGGGAGCTATGAATCAGTATTTGATATTTGCCAGCATTTCTGGAGCCAGTTTCTTGAAATTCCTCCCAAATAAGACTTTTGTTCACAAACTAGCCATCTAAAATATCTAGAATTTATCCATCGTTCAAGCACTCATTCATTTTTGATCAACAAATATTTGTTGAGGTGATACCCAGTGCAATTTGCAGTATAGGGAACCAGACATAGAGGAGTGAACCACTTCCTGCGAACTGTTTTCCTTTATTCAGAGTTTGGTGAGGACTTCACCATAAAGGATATCTCTAGCCTGTATGGTGTCTTTGAGAGTCTATGACTCAGGAGGATGGGCTGAATTTCAGCCACTTTGAACTCTTGACTAAGTGTTCTTGTGTAATACACAGTCTTCCATTTACACATGGCATCTCTGAGCATGTTTACATAGCACAGTAGGACAGAGGTCTTGAATAATTCTGCTCCAGAAAAGAGGGACCATCAGGAAATGTACAGCATAGAAGCCACCTTCCCAGGCTGGCTTCCAGTGACCCTTACCTTAGAATTCACAGCTTGTATAACCCTTTTAACAAGTAGAATATGGTTGGGATGGACTTAGGTTTTGAAAAGACTGGTTCCATCTTGGGTGAGCTCTGTCTCTGTCTCTCTCTCTTTCTCTCTTTCTCTCTCTCTCTCTCACCCACACACACACACACTCTCCCCCCTCCCTCCCCCCCACCCCCCATCTCTGTCTCTATCCCATTGTTTGCTATTGTGGAAGTGAGCTGCCATGTCAGGAGGTAACCCTTTGGAGAAGCTCACTGAGCAAAAGACCAAGACCTTCCAACAGCCTTGTGAGTGATCTTGGAAACAGAGGCTCCCCTCTTCCACCAAGAGCAGCTTTCACATAGGTCCACAGCCCTGACCTGTAGGTTGACTCTGATTTCATAAGAGTCTTTGAGCCAGAGGAAGTCAGCTAAGTCATCTCTGAACTCCTGACCCACAGAAACTATGATATAATAATGTTTGTTGTTTTTAAGCCAGTAAAGGGGACTAAAGTCTCACCGTCTTTCTTGCCTCAATAATTTCTATTTGCACAGTGGTCCAAAATGGGAATCCTTGGAAGAGCATCTCTCCTGGGCAGCATTCTTCTGAGTGGCGACATAAGGACCCAGGCTCTTTGCATGTTGTAACAGGGCCTTCCTTTAGGTTCTAGGAGTTATTTCCATTCAACCAGCAGACGGGGAGAGATCACAAATAGATGGAGATTCATTTGCGGGAAAGCAGAGAGGGGTAGGCTTGCATCTTTCTATGGGGTGGGTAAGACTGGAAATGACCTACAGCACTTCTGCCCGTATTCCACTGGCCAGAACCTAGTAACATGGCAACACTTAATTGGCAGAGGGCTGAAGAATGTAATCTAGCTGTGTGCCCAGAAGGAAAAAGGAAGTGCTTTGGTAAACAACTTGACAGTCCCCTACCACATGAGGCATAGAGTGATTGGACCAGGATGGGAGAGGATGAGAGAGAGAGAAGGATGGAAAAGTTCCAGGCAGAGGAAACAGCTCCCTGGAACTGCAGTGCTTTGGCCGAGGAGGGATGGAGGAAGCCCAAGGGAGACCACAGTCAGACAGTAGGCCCTTCATTTTCTCTACGAAGTGAGTAAGGAAGCAAACTCGGAAAATAGCAGGAAGCTAATTATGAAGAAATAAAAAATGTATATGTATTTTAGAAACATAATTATGTCAAAAACTAGCAGATTTTGAAGTTCAGAAGTATCAATGCCAATTACCCAGGTCAGATTCTACCAAGATATCAAGAACATCTCAAGCATGAGAATATTATTGCATAAAAGCAAGTACTAGAGGGCTTCACACAAGCTATTTGAGCATTTAGGTGAAAAACTAGTTCTTCAAGGTAATGCTGTCGCATTCTTCCATGGGAGAGTGCTGAAAACAAAAGAGCTCAATCCCACAACAGAAATTTTCACTGACAAATCATTTGGCTGTCAACACATTGCCAATAATGTAGGTTTTTAGAATATATGTTTTGATTGGCCAAACTTTTAGTCTCTTTGTGCTCTGATTTCCGTTTTCTTTGTATTCACATTTCAGTGTAATAAATTTTAATGTGTCATCCAATGGAGGATAAATCTGATGTGAAACCTTATAGAGAGTAGAGAGATTTGCATGAAATAAAGGAGGATTTGTGTTGCCTATGATACTTCCTTTCTGAAGCTAAGGATTCCCTTGTTTTCTTAGCTCTGCTGGTGGGAAATGAAAGAAACTAAATCCAGAACATTCCTTGCTGACATAAAGACAAAACTACCTCCATAAGTTTAATAAAGGAATGATTTTGTTCCCATGGTTCATTCTTATTTGTAAAGCCATCATGATTAAATTATATAGATCACAGAATGGAAGAGAAAATATTGTATTAGACCGTATGAACCATTAAGAAATATTTTTAAATAATTAGGGGATAATTTAAACAAATATTTTCAGTAGATCTAAAATCTCTTTCATAATAACAATAACAAGTGATGAACCCAAGATTTACTCTTATTTTGAAAGCTGCCCTTTAAACCCAAGAAGTGGAGTTTAGGGTTTTAATGGAATCTGTTTTATATCAAATAAGCGTTTGGAAAAAAAGCCAGTAAATCTTTGAATTGAAAAGATGAATAGATGTTTCTCAATGAATATGAATTCTGCTGTTTTCATTTTGACTTGGCTGTTACGACTTTGGAGGAAAATATTAGTTGAGATGTTTTTTGGCCTACTTTATCATTCTAAAAGATGTTTTAACCATCAGAATAAAAAATCATCATTTATATTGAAATGATTGAAGATACATTACTTTTGAAACACTTTAGTTGAAGAAAAAAAAAAATTGGAAATGTCATTAAAAGAATTCTTACCAGCACATTACCTTGTAGTGCGGAGGAAAGGCGCTTGACTTCACTCTCTGTCTTGGCAGCTCTTCTTGTCAGCCAAGTAGTTCAGGACTAGTTGCTTGTCAGCTTTGACACCATCTTTGGGCGTCTTCTAGCCTCTGTGCTACCTGTGTGACTTTGAAGCAGCATGGTCCCCACAGAGCATCCTGGAGCAGGGAGCATTCTGCCAGCTGCACAGGGTGGTCCTGCACCAGCGCCATCTATCGCAGCACCAGGACCAAAGGGAATAGAAGGCCTCTGTAATTTACAAAGTGCTGTTCAAATATGAAGTACAGGCATCTGCCTCATGGGTTGTAAACCACTTCTGTAAAGGGCTAGAGAGGAAACACTTGAGGCTTTTGGGCCATACTGTCTCTGCCGCAGCCACCCTGTTGTAGCACAGGAACGGCTACACGAGTGTGGTCGTGTTCCCGTAAACCTCCGCTGATGGGCAGTTAGAATCCATACCATGATCACGTGTCACAAAATCTTCCTCTTCTCTTTGTTTTCTTTTCCCAAACATGGAAAAATGTAACATCTATCCTTAGCTCACAGGCCATAAACAAATGAGTGGTGGGCTAGATTTGACCCACAGGCTGTAGTTTGCTGCTTCCTGATCTAGATCACTTTACCTAACTGCCAAAAAGAACCTCAGATCTTACCTCTCAGAGTGTGATCCTGGGAGCTTGTTAGAAATACAGAATCTCGGGCTCCTACCCAGAATCAGAACCTGCATTTTTTAGCAGTGTTCCCTAGATGAATCTAGTGCTCCTTTACAGTTGAGAAATTTTGCTGTGGAATGCAGGTAAGAATCAGAAAGAGTAAACAACAGGCTTTTTGACTAGAGTAAGTATATACCACAAAAGTGCACACTAAGGACTGTGCATTTATTAATACAAGAGCCCTTTAGGCTCTCTTGCAGAACCAAATTTTATACACATATGTATATTTATGTAAATATGCATAATTATATATATACACATTATATGTATTGTGTGTGTGTGTGAGTACACACACACTCACACACACAGAGTCTGAAGCTGTGGTTTACCAGAGTCCACAGCAAATTGCAAGTGGGCGACTTTGCTATAAGCAGGGTCCATCTGATAGTCGTAACAAATAATGTCTAAAAGCCTGAATTTTTAAAAAGTGAAATCAAATTTAAATGATTGAAGATCAGGAGTCGGAACTCACTTTGTGTCAGGTCGGACAGTTGTGTGTGCACTAGGCAGTCCCTGAGGGCATCATCCTGTTACAGCAAAATGCAGGAGATGATGTTCCTAGTGATAACCCCGGGGCAAAAAGGAAAGGTTAAATTATGTTCAGTGTTCTCTGCTTAAGAAGATTCGGACATGTCCTTGCACTTTAAGAAGATTTCCGTCACTGGTAGTTAAAATGAAAAGAATGGTTGTGCTTAAAGAAGCTTTACCTTCAATTATTTGGAAAAGTTTTCATTTAGAATGACATTCTCCACCGATGCTAGATAACCATGGCTTTGTCTTTTTAATTTTTTTTAATGTGTAAAATTTCATCTCCCATTCTTGAGGGTGGACATCCTTCTGAGCATTGAAGGATTATGAAGATCCGTTTATTCTTCTCCTAGAATGGTAGAACCTAGGGCATCTGCAGTCTGAATGAGGACTGATAAGGGGACTACTGGTGGTAACGACGGTCTAGAAGTTGGTTCACATCCCTCCTTTTCCCTGTTGGATGGTAGGGTGAGAGAGGGCAGAGGGTGTTGCAGAAAGTAGAACTAGAATATATAGAAAAACACCAGTAGAGAGAAGAGGAGAGCATGGCTGTGATAGGTAGGACCAGTTCTGGTTTCTTCCATGAAATTCTAATTGAGAACTCAGGGCCTGGCAGACTGCAGAGGATTCTACTTCTTTGAGCTTTGGTCAGGCCTGTCATCGATATGATACCCAGTTCCTAGGCAATTCTCCTTGTATGCTATAGTTAAAACTAAATGGCAAAATGATCTGCATTAATGAGGGCCCAGAGCGCTGTCAGTACACTAGTGGGAAAGTCATGCTTCTGATAACTCAGTTTCAGTAGGTGGGTCGTGTAAAGAGAATGGCTGACAGCAGGTTATCAAAGCAATTTCCAAGTGGGCAACTGAGGACGGGCATGCTGACTGAATAGGGACAAAAGAAATGCTTCAAGGACGCGGTGAACGTACTGTGTAATAATGTAGGAAAGCCAGCAATAGCTCAGAAGTCAAGCAGCATGGAGCAGCTGGCAGAGGGCAAATGAGGACCGAGTGATTTTCATTATTCAAAACAAAACAAAACAAAACATGCTGCTAGGAAGGAAGCAGCCACCAACAGGTCCTCAAATTGACAACTGCTATCGTTAAGTCACGTATCAGTGTACATGTGCATCCAGTCAAAATGAGGTTTACACTATAAACAAGAATTTTTTTGGTGTAATGCTCATAAACAAGAAATTACATGTGCAGAAGACAATAATTTAGTGCCAAATTGATACTTTTTTCAAAATTAGACAAAACTGATTTTCTCTTCAATATCTTTTTTCCACACATGTGCTCTGTGTTTAGTGTTATGTGACCGATGCTGGGCCTTGGAGGCGTTGCCCAGATCCCGCCCTCGTGGAGCTTACGTTTGAGTTCTTGAGTCATTCACTAGGGTCTTTCCTTTCTGACTGGAAAAAATCACACCCCTGTTGCCATTCTATCTATGCAGATGTTTTCCATCATTTCCCAGCATTGTCTTTCAGATCGTGTTAACTATGGATTATATCCACACGTTACCACTTGTGTTCGTTCTTAAGAGTCCAAATTTCCCGTTTCTGTGTTTTAAAAAGCCAAGCTCTAACAGAAGTGAGGGGTTTTATAGAGGAAAATATGGTATCCCCTCACCTAGGGAGCCGTTCATCACCGAGGCCCGTCCTCAAGCAAAGGCGGCTGTAGCACACCCTAGACCGTCAACACTCAGGGTTTCATGTGTGACGTGCATGGCACACTGTTGTCTCTCAAGTGACAATCCACTTCGGGAGGTACCCAAGCTACCTCAAGGATGAGGAGAAGATTCTGGTCCCAAACCGTCCCCTTAGACGTTTACAGAGAGGAAAACAGAAGACTAAGGCCATCTCTCAAGGGCCATCGGGGTGTGAAATGAACATACAAGTGCATCTCTTTGCTGTCAAAGGGCTAAATGTGAGCTAAGATATGCGTTGGCTTTTAACAATCACTTAAGAAAGCCTTTTTCATTCACTTTGTGCACAGGAGAATTTAGTGTCTTTGTCAACATGTGTAAAGGCTAGATCTGTAAGGATATTTTCCCCATGAAATCTTCCCAGCAGAGATGCCGGCTATTCACCACAAAGGTGGCCTCTGCTCAAGCCTCAGAACCTCACAGGCTGCGGCTGGCAGGGCTGGACAGCACCCCGAGAGATTTGCCCTCGGAATGCCTCCACTGAGGGCTGCCCATAGGCCGTCCTGTTCACATGGATGCTGCTGAAGAGGCAGCTGTTTGGATGCTTTTAATGTAGATCTCATCCAATTACTGAGGAGACTTTGTCAGCTTGGAAGCATTCTGCTGCTTGACTCTGAATTTATTCAATCTGCTTCACAGAATATATAGGCAATAAACCCACCTTTCTTTCATTCCTCTTTGTGCTTTCTTTCTTTCTCTTTTTTCCCCTCTTTGGAGGAGCAGTTCCTCTCACAGACAAAGAAGTTAATTCTGAAAGCGTGCCATGGAAATGATATGAAAATAGTTTAATAGAAGAGCGGTGGTTGTTCAGTCAAGTTGAAAGAAGCCTGCGTTCTTGCATTGGCATATAGCATGGTGTACGGCGTTATTTGTTAAACTAAGTTGAATAGATATACTTAAATGACATATAAATGTGTTGTTTTGAACTGTTTATGACAGTAAAGTAAATCTAATGACACAGACATAATAATAACTGCTTTTATAACCAGTTTACAATATTTATTGTTTGTGGAGCTCAGCTAGTGTTATCTGCAATTCAACAGTAATTTTCAATCACAGCCTCAAAATAGTTAACGTTAAAAGGAATCAATGTGTACTACACTTTATTGCATCTCTGTTCTTGACCACAACTGCCAACTTATATCTATCACAGTAATTTTTCTCTTCATAAATTAAACGGAGAGAAGAGTGTGAAACAGACTCTAAGATCATGCTATGTCCATATCCTGCACACTCTCTGTCTTTCATTTTTAAGAAAAGTTGTTTTCTTTTTTACTTTGGTGATGCATTCCATTATTAGGAATTATTACCACCAAGTGCCTGAGTTTTGCTATCCGTATCACTAGTGGAAGGAATGCCAAGAAGGCTGGTGTGAGTGCTTTTTACTTTATTCTCTTCATGTCACTGAGTACAAAACCTCGCTCTTTAAAATCAATTCCTTGGGACTTCCTGGCGGTCCAGTGCTTAAGACTTCACCTTCCAATGCAGGGGGTGCAGGTTCGATCCCTGGTCGGGGAGCTATGATCCCACATGCTTTGTGGCCAGAAAACCAAAAACGTAAAACGGCAGCAATATTGTAACAAATTCAATAAAGACTTTAAAGATGGTCCACATCAAAAATATTAAAAAATAAGTAAATAAAAATAAAATAGAATCCATTCCTAGAATGTTACCTGAAAGGATCAGTCTTATGCCAAATGCATGTCATTATAGAAAGAAATGTAGTTTGATGTGCTTAAAGTGTTTAAAGTGGCACATTCTTGGATCATTGGTATGTGTTGTCTGTGGAAGGTGACATAACGGCTTCGTGATCGTGATTCTGTCTTGAACTTCCGTCATCCAGTCGTTTTTGGAACAAATATGCAATAAATGTCATCATGTCACTTTTGTGCCAGATACTTTGCTAGTTATTGAACAGGGAGGGGAAGGAAGGAAGGAAGGAAGGAAGGGAGGGAGGGAGGGAGGGAAGGAGGGAGGAAGGAAGGAAGGAAGGAAGGAAGGAAAGGAAGGAAGGAAGGAAGGAAGGAAGGAAGGAAGGAAGGAAGGAAGGAGAGAGAAACAGAAGACAGATAAGGAAGGGCTGGTTACTGAGACCTTAAAATTTGAAGTCAGGCGGTCCTGGATTGGAATCCAAACTTGCTCACTTATAAATTGTATGAATTTAGGCAAGTTACTTAATCTCTCTATAAGCCTTAGTGTCCTCAAGTGTAAAATGGGAATAATTTCACTCCCTATAATGCTGTTGAGAGAATTCAATGAGAAGATTATAGTTATTCTCATGAATATTATTAGTGACACTGAGGTCCAGTCCCTGTGCTCACAATACTCAGAGTCTAGTGATACAGAAGGACGTCGAACATGCAAACAGGTAACTGTGGTGCAATGTGATTGCACTGGAGCAGGTGGGCTGGGGGTGCCAGGAGAACCCCCAGGGGAGTGCCTGGGGACCCTAGACTGGTTGGTTTAGAGCTGTCTGGAAGGCCCAGCCCGAAAAATGCCCAAGAACCCTTTGTGAATTGCCTGGTTGCTTCAAGAATTCTGTTCTGCTCTTTTGAACTTTTAGGATCCTCTAGAGCTAGACACGGAAGCTGCGTGTTGATTATTTGTAGGCTATCCCATTTCATCAGCGTTCATCTCAGACTCTGCTATGTACAGGGCACAGAGCTACATCCTAGGGAATTCAGAGATGAATGAAATGAAATGGCTGCTCTCAGGTCGCACACTGTCTGGCATTGTCTCTATCCAAGTGTCTCTTTCTGACACTCCAAGTGAGTTTGTTGAGGTTGTTTTATTTCTTACGACCAAATATTCTGCTACAAGAGATGGCATTTTTCCTGGGAGTGGAGGCATATGGGAAACTACCTCAAATCCCTACCGCCAAATCCATAAGCCTGAGGCCTCAGCAGCCATCCTCTCTTCTCTCACGTTAACAGCGGGGCAGGCACTGCTTTCAAGGTCAGGAGTCCCCTATTCTTTGTGTGCCCGAACATCTCAGTAACTGCGTGACCAATTATCCCATCTCTTCTACATCTTTGCCTTTTCCCTTTCTAGTGGCTTCTTCCCTTTGGCGTTTAAACACGAGCTCCCTGTCTGTTAGCAGGTCTTCACTTGACTCACGTCTCGCTCTACAGGCCGTCCTGTTTCTCACTTTCTTCCCACCATCGTCCTCTTTAAGGTGCTGCGTGCACTCTGTCCTCACGCGTCCTCATCTGTCTCCGCTCCCACCACCCCACGAAATGCTCCATGATATCGATTTGGTCATTTTTTGTCATTATCTTTTTTGACCTTTTAGAAATCTCTCACCCTTGACTACCTCCTCCGTGCCTTGGATTTCCGTGTAATCTCTTCCTTTCCTCCGCTCTGGAGCTTTGACCTCAGGTTCCTTGTCGAACTGCCTTTCCTCCATTATTAAACCTCGGAATTCTTCAGACCTTGTCTTGATCGTCTTTCTGTCTCGCTCCAAACTCTCCACTTGGATTATTTCCATCATGGCCGTGGTTTCAGTTAGCATTTTGAAGTTGACATTTTAATGTCTCTGTACAACTTGCTAGATACCTCCTTTGTGTTTTGGGCACATAGAGAATATGTGTAATCAGTATCTCCAGTCATGGTGAGTAAACAGCTTTATTGGCACCTCATCCTCATGTCTAAAACTGAACTCCCGGATTGTATCACAAACCTGTTCCTTTCCCCATTTTTCTAGTATTGGCAAGTAGCGCAATCAGCGGCTAAAATGCCGAGGAAATAAAGAATCCTCTCTCCTGCCTCACTAAGCCCATTGATTCTATCTCCGCAATATTTTTCAGACTAGTTTCCTCTATCCCCTTCTTCACAAACCTGAACCACTGAATATATTCATCCACTATTGCCCCTACCCTAGTTTATTTGTCCCACCGCAGTCCAAAGTGGTTCTTTTTTTTTTTTTCTGTACATGTGCCTCTCACTGTTTTGGCCTCTCCCGTTGTGGAGCACAGGCTCAGCGGCCATGGCTCACGGGCCCAGCCACTCCGCGGCATGTGGGATCTTCCCGGACCGGGGCACGAACCCCTGTCCCCTGCACCGGCAGGCAGACTCTCAACCACTGCGCCACCAGGGAGGCCCCGAAGTGGTTCTTTTATAAGTCAAGTATTAGACTGTCTTTCCCTGCCCCCTCCCCTTCCTGCCAGAAAACACTTCAGCAACTTAGGGTACCCGGTTCCCAAGTCTTTAACGTGCCATAGAGGCAAGGTGATCACGTACTGTATTGTTCAGCCTGGGATACTTGAGAGTACAATGGACAAGTTTAACAACAGGACGAGGACAACTTACGCCTGTCCCAAGGAGTCTGGGACATATGGTCGCCCCTCCTGGAGGGCCTGGGATAGGTGGTGCCTTCCTGGCTTCTTTGGCCTCTCCTCCTGGCTCCTTCCTTCTTGTTCGCTTCCCTTCAGGTTTACTGGTCTCCCTGCAGCTCCTCACCGTTTCCAAGCTTCCCCTCCGACTTCGTTCTGTCGCGGCCTGTTGAAAGCCTTCGTGTGTTGGCTTTGTGGTGGTTCCCACTTCCTCTCACGTTTACACACAGCATTTCCATCTGCTGCCTCCAGGTGTCTTCCTCCTATTTGTGTGTGTGTGTTCTCTCTGTAACACCCACTCTTAGTGGTCACGTACATAGAGAACGCTGAAATGCCCCTCCCTGAGTTCATAGTGGATTATTATAACTCTTAGGAATACTATAAAGTGTGGTTAAGAGTTTAGATCCTGGAGTGGCTTGTCTGACCTTCACCTGTTATTTACCCTCTCTGTGTCTCAGTTTCTCTATCTGTAGAATGGGGTGAGAATAGTATCTACCTTGCAGATTTGTTGAAAAGATTAAATAATTAGATTGCTCAGAATGACCGTTACCACTCCATGGCTGGCATAGAGTAAGTGCTCTATCAGTGAAGGCCATTGCCGCTGTTCTTCTCATGACAGGAGGAAGGCGTCCTTTAACTATTCTTATTGCTCAGCAGGGATTAGTGGTGACTGAGCTTCTGCACATATGAAGGCATCAGAATTTCCAGCTTCCCCCCGGCCCCCATTTACCCATCTCTCTGTCCCACGTTCTTCTTCTGTTATATCTGTACATTGTGTTGCTTGTTGGTTGTTGCTTTGATTTCCCGTATTCCTTCTTTCCAGCTAGGAGAACAGGTTCATCTTCTTTGTGCTCTCTGTATTTCAGATAATTCGAAAGACCCTTCACTGACAGTGGTACTAGTAAATCTCCCCTTGATTTCATCAGATTCATTCAGTAGACATAAGGCACCAATATTTTTTTGTGATGGAGTAGATGGTGAAGTATAATACAGAAATCAGCAGGGATCAAAGGTGGTTTGTGGTTTTCCATCTTGGAGCAGTTGTCTGCAGCTCAAAAGGAGACTCACAAAGAACATACAAAGTCACATCAATGCCTGAGCGAGAATTTCTCAATTATCTCTGATTTTGGAGAGAAGTATAGATGATCCAAAACCAAGTGGATACTGTCCTCACAATTGCCCTCGAAGGGAGAATTGTAATTCCAATAAAGTACTTGTATACTCTCCCTCATTCCTCTCCCACAATCAGTGTTCTTTGAGTTTCTTTCTTTTATTACTTGGTGGAGAAAGCTCCAATTAGCTGATTATCTGTCTTTAGCACATTTCTTTCACTTCTTAGAGTGTTTGATTGCCTCCAGACAAAGAAAGCTAATAATCTATTTTTATCAAGGAGGGTGTCGTGTCTGAAGGGGTCAGAGAGCATCTCGAATGAGCTGGAATTGGAGACTGACCCGAGGAGAGGAGTGAGGTGAAGCCCTGATGGGTCATCTGGGCACCCAGGGGTGGTCAAAGTGCTGCATTTAAAATCCACGGATCCGGGCCTCCCTGGTGGCGCAAGTGGTTGAGAGTCCGCCTGCCGATGCAGGGGATACGGGTTCGTGCCCCGGTCTGGGAGGATCCCATATGCCGCGGAGCGGCTGGGCCCGTGAGCCATGGCCGCTGAGCCTGCGCGTCCGGAGCCTGTGCTCCGCAACGGGGGATGCCACAACAGTGAGAGGCCCGCATACCGAAAAAAAAAATAATAATAAAATAAAAATAAAATAAAATCCACGGATCCTGCATTCTGACTGGCAATATATTTTAATTCTGAGATTTACAGATGGGTGTGTCTTTTTACTGTTCGTGGATACTTTAAATACAGGAATCAGTCACACTGTGACCTCTGCCTCTGGGGAACGCATCTTCCACACACGGCTCTGCATCATTGTGTCCTGCTTTGCCAAACCATGGTACGGAGTGAAACCTGTTCTTAAAATCTTGTAAAGCCCCAGATTAAACAGATGTGTCTTTCTTTCTTATGCGTATGGCCTGTCTGTCTGGAGCCTGGTGAGGGGTTTAGGGAAGGTGGTTCATGTTGCCTAGTTCGAGTCTTACCAAGTAAGATGCACTGAGGCCTCATTGGATCATCATCGGAAAAAAAAAAAAAAAGAAATCAATACTAATCAAATAGTAACATTTGGAATCAATGTTCCCTCATGATTCATACCACTAGGTAACATTGTGGGGGTGCTTACTCTGTGCCAGGCACAGTTTTCAGCACTTCACCTGTAAGACTTTCCTTAATCTTCACAGCAGCCCTGTGAGGTAGGGACTATTACTATCTCTACTATATGGATGAAGAAGTTTAGGCCAAAAACAAGTTTGTCACCTTGCCTGTGGTTATAGCAGCCTGTTACAGGCGGAACCAAAACGACACCAAGAGGAATGGGTTTGACTCCTTCCTCTTCATGGGTTTGGATAGTTCTGTCGATTTCCGGAGCAGAAAAAATCAATTATTTTACTCTAATAATTACGAGTTTCGAAAATGACGATGATGTTGGGGAAAATGGCAGTGAACTCGAAAGGTGATCATCAAAGTACAATTCTAAGAGCTCTGAGAATGGACTAGCGAGGAAATAGCCATGTGCATCCTACTCTGTTTTTAACGTTCCCAGTCATTTCCAACCTTTTAATTTTCTTCCCTACAGAATTCTAGGTAAAAACATGTATGATAGGAGTTCCTTCAGCTAGATATGCCACTATTCTCAGAGAATTAAAAACTCATTAAAATGTCTTTTCAGCTCGTATTCTTTGTGAAGGAACCGTGCTGGACGTCTTCCACGGTCCCTCTGGACCACTCTCCACTCTCCTCCACCCTGCTTGATGTCTCAGGGGGCTGAACTGATTGAATGTAATTAATGAACGCCCTTCCCCTGGGCTTCTTGTTGAGCGGAGCCCATTTGAGGCGCTGACAGAGAAAGGATGGAAAGGGTGTGGAGGCGGGCTGTGTGCTGGCCCCTTTGCTGACAGACCCCCTCCTGGTGGCTGCCCAAGGAATCCGTAGCTCCTCTTAGATGGTCGCCTCCAAGCAGCTCTTTGGGGCCCAGCGACTGCCCCTCCCTAGGGGTTCAGCCGTGCCGCCTCCTGCTCCTAACTTCCGAGTCCTTGCACGGAGCTCCTGCCTGCAGGTTGACAACGAGTGTCTTTCCTCTCCTCGATGACTCCCTATGATTTCCTGCCTAAATCCTGATGGAAACAGAACCCTTTGGACTTCTGTACAATTTCATCCATTGATACTCTTGTTTATATTCAGAACCAATTTAACTACTTTTTCTTTTTTTTCAACTGAAAGTGACTCTGCCAAGTTTCTGCTCACAAGCATATGGTGCAATTCCTGAAACTCAGGTGGAATTTGTAGCCCATTATTTAACAGCAGTTCTAAGTTGTGAGGAATTTCCCTTTTAATCATAGAGAAAAAATTAAATTAATTGCACATTACAGAATTAGGTAATGTCATTACCATCTCTGTCTGTTACCAGAGCCACTGAAGTCAAGAAGCTTTCTGATGATGAATAAACGGCTTGACTGCCTGAGGTTGGTAGGACTAATCATTTTTTGAGGAGGTACTGAATCCTGAAATGATTCAGGTGCTGTGAAGAACACCGGTCAGACAGATAGATCTGTGTGCTATTATAGTAGGTGAACAATCTAGTTTTCTCTGAAGTTTTGCTTCTTTGATGAATTAGAGGAGGAAGAAACTCAGGAGAGTTGGAGCCCATGTATCTTGACTGCCCATATCAGGAACTCTTTTCCCCCAAGTGTATCATTTCCCCCAAATCCAAGCCTTAAAATACCTGCTAGGATTCAAGATCAAAAGGCCTTGCATTTTAGGAAATGGACATTTGTATTGAATAAATAAGTGGGTAATTGACTTTATTCTGTACCATAGGCATTGTCTTAACTGAAGTGTTTTTTCTTTAATGCAAGAATTACAGATTAGTATCTCTCAAACCATCTTGTATCTTGAACCACGAATAGGTTTAATATATCCAGGTGTTCATGTACGGCTCTTGGGAGATTCATATAAGAAGATTATAAGAAAAGTGTGAATTCCAAATACAGGTTTAATACTTAATGTACTATCACTACACAAAAATGAAGCTACCCAAGAAATGTAAGTTGGTTATTGCAGCAGTTAGCCTTTGATGCATAATAAAGCACCCCAAAACTTAGTGGCTTAACCCACACATATTTAACACTTGATTCTACTGGCAGGAACTTGGGCAGAGCTCAGCTGGGCAGTTCTTTGCTTTTCATTGTATTCATTCATGTGTCCTGTGCGTGCAGCCAGGTTGTCTGGGAGCTGGCGAGGTCAGGATCACCTCTGCTGGGGGGCTCACCTGTATTCCCCATGGAATCTCATCTCATCAGGTTAGCCGAGCTTGCTCACGTAACATCTGAGCAGGGTTCTAAAAGGGCCGGTGTAAGCCTGGAAGAGAGGCTTCACATCACTTCCACCACATTGTACAGGCTTAAGTGAGTCACAAGGCAGATCATATTCAAAGGGAAGAGAAATAACATCTATATGTTGTTGGGAGGAGCTTCTAAATCCCAAAGCAGAAGGCACACAAACAAGGAGAAGGGAAGATGTGGCCATTTTGTGATCTACCAAAATTAGATAAGGAGCAATGTGCAACGGGAGTGATGAACCAAATAGCTTATTGTGCTTTTTGTGACAAAAGGGGGTAGGGGAGGGTAGAACGTCGTTCTGCATGTCTCACCATGTATAGATAACACACACATGTCAATAGATATTCCCATTTAATATTTTTCAAACACAAGCAGATTTTTTTTTTCCTAACAACACTCCACTCTAATCTTACTCCCCATTCTTTTGCCCAATCTACAGTCTTTCAGTTTTTTACTTGGCTTTTCCGTACTCTCCCCCTGTTCACTCCCTGACTCCCAGACCTGCTCTCTTCCTTCTCTGAGTGAGTTATAGACTTCCCCAGTCTCTCTTATCCTGCTTACTGTCTATTCCAGAATCGGGCAGAAACCAGGTCAATGAAGAAGATACTCAGCCATTTGGCAACGTGAAGAAGCAATTAGATGCCAGCTTCTAAAGGGCTAGAGGACATTTAAACCCCAAGTGCTGGAAATCTTACTGAAATTGCAGGCAGAACAGAGGGAGGAGTACTTGAAAGACTCTTAGCAGCCAGAGCTTGGCCCCGTTGCCTTTTTTCCGTTGCCTGTTATAAGAAGGCTTCCATGTTCTTCCTTAAGCCAGTGTGAGGAGACAGGAGAACAGATCAGTGAGCATTTGTCTTTGAGAGAGTCCTCAGAAATAGTGAAAGCTTCCTGTCTCCATTCTTTAAGAATAAGACCTAGAGAAAGTGATTCCCAGGGCATAATGGAACACCTTTGGGTGCGGGTGACAGTGAAGAAGAGGATTCCAAATTCCACTGATAACCCATAGTGCGGTCAATCTCTGAATGGTTACTGAGGTGTGTGATTGGAAGCACGAAAGTTGCCATTCATTTCACTCTGTACAGCACTTGATATTGTATTCAGACGTATAGTAGGCTATCACTCAAACCTCTATTTTCTATTTTTTGTTGTTGTTGTTATTCTTTTAATACAGGCCTTGCCCCTTACCCAAGCCAGGACTGTTTTTTCCACAGAGGGTTTTTCAGACATCATTAACCACAGGAAGAGAACATAACACAGCAGAAACTTGGGATTGAATAACAACCTTGAAACTCAAATTGACATCATGTATTATTGTTTGCATTATATACTAAACAGTTATTAGGAACAATTAGCAATTAAAGACTCTTAGGTGCAGTTATATGGTTTTCTACAGTATATCCTGAATAGTGGGATAAGTGCTTTGGCTGCAAGCCAATCATCCAAAAGCCCACAGAAAACTCTCCTCTAAAATGCAAGCTCCTTTGTGGCCACTGAATGAAGCACGTTAATCAAGCAAAGCCACATATGAGATGGGGAGACTTCAGGTATAGACTTTCACCATGAGGCACATTTTCGTTTTATTCAAAATCCATGTAGCCCCGATGAAACTGTCAGACTTACACACATTTTCTATCTTTCACTTTTATGAAAAGGAGACACGTAAGAAGCACAGAAACAGATACCCTGAAATATTTTTAAAGGACTGTATCCTGATTCCAGGACAACATTAGAGTAAGCTCTTGTGTCCTCTAGTTCTTCGGTACTCGACAGTGATACTTGGTGTTTTTCATAATGATCTGCAGGGCCTCAGTATTCTTTCTGAAGCATCAACGTGAGATTATATCACGATCAAGCTAATTTTAATGTTAAGTGTAGTCTCTGTATATTTAATTCCTTGAAAATTAAAAAGAATATGGTGATTTGGAGGGTTTTTTCTTCCACTTTTTTGATATAAGTGACATACAGCACTGTGTAAGTTTCAGGTTTTACAGCATAGGGATTTGACTTATATACATCATGAAACAATTACCACAAGTTTAGCAAACACCCATTCACTCATATAGATACCAAATAAAAGAACAAGAAAAAAAATAGTATTTTTCCTTGTAATGAGACTCTTGGAATTTGCTCTCTTAACAGTTGTTATTTATATATAACACACAGCAGTGTTAATTTTGTTAATCATGTTGCATATTACATTCCTAATGCCTATTTATCTTCTAATTGGAAGTTTGTACCTTTTGACTACCTCCATCTAATTCACCCAAATATGGTGATTTTTAGTTTTCTCACAATATTCATTCTGCCAAAGGGCCATATTCCCAATCCTATTTAAATTGGACTTTGTGTTTTATTGTGTATTGTGGTGATTTTATTAATACCAGAGTGCTGGCTTCAGTTCATTCACCTTTAATAGTTATATAGATTTTTTTTTCTATTTCCAAATTAGAAACCAATTATGTAATATGATCTCAATCTCTAGCACAATGTTAAAGAATACAGAAAATACGAAGGTGGGTGTCTAGCTTCCCTGGAGTGCTCGGTATGGAAAAAGAGAGAAACATTTAAGGATAGTAAAAGAGAAAAGTCTTAATGGCTCACTGACCTTGGTTACTCAAATCTTTGAAATAATCTGTTAATAAACAGCTGATCCATACCGAATAGCACGGCTTATATCCTTCCAAGTTCCAATGTGCCAAGAAAAGTGTTAATGATGTACAAGATGAGAAAACTAGGGGATTCTATTATATATTTGGACATAACCTGAGCCTCTCAGACTTTACATAGCTTCAGGTTACCTCAAAGGGAGAGAAACATGGAATCAATGGTTAGAAGCAGTAAAACCCATTGTCTTGTTTTTTAAAGTACGAATGGACGATATGGACAGTAACTGTTTCAGAGTTTTAAAATAAAGCATGGGTGGGAGCCAGGAGGTGCATTTCAGCTTGATATAGAAACATAAATATGCAGAATTAGAAATCAAGTTTGCATAACCAAGCCTTATTTTTCTAACATGAAAATAGAAAAGCAGATGGTCAATAGCAAAACACAATACGGAAAATAGTCACCAGAAGCCAAGTATGAGGTACAAGTTGTCATTTCACATTTAAAATGGAAAGTGGCAGTTTAAAATTCTTCCAAAATGGGAATTTCATCAAATAATTTGTGATTTCTGTGTGTCACAAAGGGCTCTTTCGTCTGGCTAGACGCTAGCTCTCCGGTGTATGGAGCCTGCATTCATGAGAAGGGTTTATCGCCAGCCAGGGGCTTACTTTGAGTTGTGCTCCAGCAAAGTTATTTCCCTCAGTAACTGAAGGTTTTCTAAGATGTATGTTCCTCTCCTTCTGATGGAGTGAAGAATAATCTCGCTTCGTGAGTGAGACATAAAAGGTCTTTTGCACACAGACTGAGCATGAGTGCTTCAGTGAGGAAATGTCCTGGGTGCCTCTGGGTCTTTAGTTCTTGCTAGTGATGTACACTTCCAGGAGATGGAGCTGTGGCTCAGCCTGAATTCTCCTCTTTTCTGGCTAGCTCAGAGGAAAGAAAAAAAAAAAAAGGTTTAAAATTTCAGAATCTCTTTTAAGCACCTTAAAAAGGTATCATTATTGGATGGCACTAGGAGGTAGGAAATGGGTCAGAAACACAGACACTGTGTAGATTCAATACAGAAAACTTCCCTAACTTCAACTCCTTTAATGCAGTGTTGGTGCAAGACAATCAGAAGGGGTTAAAACCCAAGATTCTGGTGGCGAGAACACAGGATTTTTGACCTCATAAGAGGGAGAGAAAAAGGCTATTTTTTTAGAAAAGGAAAAAAGGGTAAAAGCAAGCAGAGTTGGTGGTGGTGGTGATTTGTTTTTAACAGAAGCCAGCTCGTTCCAAAATCTGATGAGAGAATATTTATGTAATTATTAAAATGGTGCTATTTTAGATTTTTCCATCTGTTTACCCTAAAATATTTTTACGTAAATGTCTCCCCTTCCACCTGAGGTTCTTTAAGCTTTATTAGTAATCAGGATATTATCGCACTCCCAAGTCTGTAGTGTATGCTTTCATCACATTAGGTACCTTCTGTGTAAGAAATCTATTTACGACTGATTTCTCAAAATACGGTAATGGCGTTAAGTTGCCAGCCATGCAGGGCAATCATCTCATCATGGAAACCCACTCGATTCAGAGGAAAACTGTTCCAGGTGGGAGTTGCTTAGGGGACAGGTTCCTCCTGGTAGCCAGCTGTTTTAGCAATAATATCGTAGTAGGCGTTTCAGAAATTACAGAACAGCCCTGACAATAATAATAATTGCATTTGAATGGTGTTTACAATTACAGAATGTCCCCATGAGTTTTACCTTCTTTGAACCCCTCATGACTGTCCAAGTGTGTGAGATTAGTGTAATCGTGTACTCGGTTCGCCAGTGAGGCTTACAGGGGAGATGGATCTGACGGAGGTCTCATTGCTAGTAAGTGGGAGGGTTTGGCTTATAATCTACATCTTCTAATTCCTAACCTTATGCACTGATGGCCTGTGCAGTGAGGTTTCTTCGCTGATTTGTTTGGGGTCTACGTGTGTGTGCAATGATGTAAAATAAAGTCCCTTGGCCCATAGCCAGCACTCGGGAACAACCTTGCGTCCGCCAGGACTGCCCAGGGATGCAAAGCCTTATCAGACTTCTCCCTGAAACTCTGGGAGGACCTTTTGGAGTTTGGGACCATCTACGTTGCATCATTTGAGATATTAATAAAAGCATAATCAAGCAACTATTTCTCCTGTTTAGTGTCACAATTTCATCATATTCTTATTGATTATTTTTAATTTCTGAGCGATAACATTTGGGTTCGTGCCTTCTTCCTGAGCTTCACGTTCTCGTCCCAATTCTTGATTTCTGAGTTTACTTAACACTAGAGGAGTGGTGATGTCTGATAACTATGAATCAAAATTAAATTACCATAAAGAGAAAAAGTTGAATTTTCTCCCAACAACAAAATGATATTTTTCTTTAAATTATAGATATGAATGTGAGTTTTTATAATATACAGTTTTGATTTTTGTCCTACTTTCTAGCAGCTAGAAATATTCTCACTGGGTAGAAATGCTATCCATCATGCTGGTTATTTTTCAGTATACTCTAGATATGACAGGAAGGACATGAACTTTGAACTCGGACTTGAGTTTGAATTCTGGCTCTTTTTCTTACCAGCTATGTAGTGTGGGTAACCCAGTTCTGGGTTTCTTCAACCATAAAATGGGGAGACGCCTGCCCTCACAAGGATATTGTGTGCATATTAAATAGCATAATATATCTCCAAAGCCACTAATATATTTAAGGGTAGTTCTGTTGCAAGGCACACTTTCTCCACTATTCTTTCTGTCTTTTCCATTAAATGATTTTATAACACCCTGCTCTGGTGTTTATCCGGATGTTTGAGTGCTTTTCATTTCGTTCTGAATTTAATTGAGGAAACCGGTGATTTCTTTTGCCAAAGAAATGAGAATTTACTTACTCTCTGAATTATGTAAGTTGTGTTTCCTTGTTATAAATGTGAGCAGAGGGAATGTAAATGCTACTTTCCAAAGACTAAGGAGAAGTGAAACAAGATGAAGACGAAATTACTCCCCAAAGGATTCCCTGAGAAGCTCTAGTGTTTCACGTGAGTTGGGCTGTGTTGCTCTGTAGAAAAGGCTCCTTGGAAGCAGCGGCAGGTAGGAACCTGCCTGCGCACCTCTGCCACCACAGAAAATAGGCTCTGAAACGACTGTTCTGTGTTACTTTTACCAGTGTGTTTTCACTTGTCACTAGCCTACTCAGGGGACCAAAGAAGAAAGCTTTTTTCCAGGACCAGGAAGTCTACAGGGGTCTGAGAGTAGGGATCTGCCAACATGAAATTAAAGTCCCAGGGAAAGCACGCTAACAAAGCCTCTTTTTCTTTTAATAAACATAAAGAGAGCGGTCCCATCAGGCATGACTTTCTCCAAGTGTCACTGCAGTTAGTGCTTTTTGAAATTCTCAAAATATAAAGTAGGAGAGAAAAGAAAATGTATCATTTCATTCTTTGTATGTTTTCCTTCTGAGTGGTCTCATAAGATAATTATACGTAAAACTTATTCTGTTTACCTATAAGTTACAGATTTAAGTTAGTGAGGGTGTCAGTGTACTACACATAGGGTCGCATCATTAATTATACATTTTATAACTTCTGGGTGGATTTAATGCAAGATAGGCCAGATGCTCGGAACGTACTTTGTAAAATTACACTGTTAGACAGATGCAGGGATGTTTTTTGTTTGTCTGTTTGTTTTAGAAAAAGCAACTCTCTCTCTCCTCTATCTCTCCGTCTCTCTCCTCTATCTCAGCATCTCTCTCCTCTATCTCAGTGTCTCCCTTCTATCTCACTGTCTCTCTCCTCTATCTCAGCGTCTCCTCTATCTCAGCATCTCTCTCCTCTATCTCGGCATCTCTCTCCTCTATCTCAGTGTCTCTCCTCTATCTCACTGTCTCTCTCCTCTATCTCACCGTCTCTCCTCTATCTCAGCATCTCTCTCCTCTATCTCAGTGTCTCTCCTCTATCTCAGTGTCTCTCCTCTATCTCAGCGTCTCTCCTCTATCTCAGCGTCTCTCCTCTATCTCACCGTCTCTCTCCTCTATCTCACCATCTCTCCTCTATCTCAGCATCTCTCTCCTCTATCTCTCCATCTCCTCTATCTCAGCGTCTCTCTCCTCTATCTCAGTGTCTCTCCTCTATCTCAGCGTCTCTCTCCTCTATCTCAGCGTCTCTCTCCTCTATCTCACTGTCTCTCTCCTCTATCTCGGCGTCTCTCTCCTCTACCTCGGGGTCTCTCTCCTCTATCTCACCGTCTCTCTCCTCTATCTCACCGTCTCTCCCCTGTACCTCGGCATCTCTCTCCTCTATCTCGGCGTCTCTCTCCTCTACCTCGGCGTCTCTCTCCTCTATCTCAGTGTCTCTCCTCTATCTCAGCGTCTCTCTCCTCTATCTCAGCGTCTCTCTCCTCTATCTCACTGTCTCTCTCCTCTATCTCGGCGTCTCTCTCCTCTATCTCAGTGTCTCTCTCCTCTATCTCACCGTCTCTCTCCTCTATCTCACCGTCTCTCCCCTGTACCTCGGCATCTCTCTCCTCTATCTCGGCGTCTCTCTCCTCTACCTCGGCGTCTCTCTCCTCTATCTCAGTGTCTCTCCTCTATCTCAGCGTCTCTCTCCTCTATCTCAGTGTCTCTCCTCTATCTCACTGTCTCTCTCCTCTATCTCACCATCTCTCCTCTATCTCAGCATCTCTCTCCTCTATCTCAGTGTCTCTCCTCTATCTCAGTGTCTCTCCTCTATCTCAGTGTCTCTCCTCTATCTCAGCGTCTCTCCTCTATCTCACCGTCTCTCTCCTCTATCTCACCATCTCTCCTCTATCTCAGCATCTCTCTCCTCTATCTCTCCATCTCCTCTATCTCAGCGTCTCTCTCCTCTATCTCAGTGTCTCTCCTCTATCTCAGCGTCTCTCTCCTCTATCTCAGCGTCTCTCTCCTCTATCTCACTGTCTCTCTCCTCTATCTCGGCATCTCTCTCCTCTATCTCAGTGTCTCTCTCCTCTATCTCACCGTCTCTCTCCTCTATCTCACCGTCTCTCCCCTGTACCTCGGCATCTCTCTCCTCTATCTCGGCGTCTCTCTCCTCTACCTCGGCGTCTCTCTCCTCTATCTCAGTGTCTCTCCTCTATCTCAGCGTCTCTCTCCTCTATCTCAGCGTCTCTCTCCTCTATCTCACTGTCTCTCTCCTCTATCTCGGCGTCTCTCTCCTCTATCTCAGTGTCTCTCTCCTCTATCTCACCGTCTCTCTCCTCTATCTCACCGTCTCTCCCCTGTACCTCGGCATCTCTCTCCTCTATCTCGGCGTCTCTCTCCTCTACCTCGGCGTCTCTCTCCTCTATCTCAGTGTCTCTCTCCTCTATCTCACCATCTCTCTCCTCTATCTCACCATCTCTCCCCTCTACCTCGGCATCTCTCTCCTCTATCTCGGCGTCTCTCTCCTCTACCTCGGCGTCTCTCTCCTCTATCTCAGCGTCTCTCTCCTCTATCTTAGCGTCTTTGGCTGAGTATTCTGGCTCCTCATTTTAATGGTAGCACTTAAAATAATTTCACAGAAAAAAAAATTACAAACTTTACTCCTTAAATCTTACGACTGGATAAAAGAAGCCCATGGTCTAACGCTAAGATGGGTGAGAAGGGGCCTCCCTGGTGGCGCAGTGGTTGAGAGTCCGCCTGCCGATGCAGGGGATACGGGTTCGTGCCCCGATCAGGGAGGATCCCATATGCCGCGGAGCGGCTGGGCCCGTGAGCCATGGCCGCTGAGCCTGCGCATCCGGAGCCTGTGCTCCGCAACGGGAGAGGCCACAACAGTGAGAGGCCCGCATACCGCAAAAAGAAAAAAAAAAAAAAAAAAAAGATGGGTGAGAAGAATATAAATGATACACAGTTTCCGAAAGGAAAGGCAGCAGTTTCCATTTCTTCTCTCTCATGCGGTAGCGTTCGTTTCTTATTTCTTGTTAATGAAAGCTGACAAGGTGCCCTACAGGTCAACAGTGATAAAATGATGCTCTCGTCACGAGATTCAGTAAAATCGTTTGTCTCTAGACCTTACGGACACAGTGGCTTGAGCAGCTTGTGTCTGAAGGTGATGATGATAATGGCCTGTAGGAAACGACCGCCTTGTGCAGGTGCTTCACAGCAAGATAGGCAAATACACCGTTAATCATATTATCATTTAAGTGCGTGTAGTCTTCGCTCAGTTCTCACTGCTGATGAAGAGAAGCAGTAGGGTGGGTGATGCAGCACGGCCGCTCGAATCATTTACATTCGAGTCAAAATGACTTTTTGTACTTACACTTGAATATAATTGGGTCTGATATTCTGGGACTCCTAGCCGAGCGCCCAGTGGGCAGAGGGTTCCCGCTGATGCGCTTGCTGCTCGTTCCCTCCTAGAAGCAAAGGAAGCTCACGTGCTTGTGCCTGTAGGAACCGCTCAGGAAGCTTGGGCTCAGCTCCCTAAGCCGATGCCTGGCTCAGATCTCTGTGTTTGCCGGTTCCCAGGCTGGCCCTGCTGGAGAGGGAGGGAGTCAGGGGTGAAGATTTCACCTGCCTGATATGTGTGTGTCTGTAACCCATGGGTGGATAGATAAAAGACAATGACATGTCATTGGAAAACATTTTCATGAGATTAAAAAAAATGCATGAGAGGGCTTCCCTGGTGGTGCAGTGGTTGGGAGTCCGCCTGCCGATGCAGGGGACACGGGTTCGTGCCCCGGTCCGGGAAGATCCCACATGCCGCGGAGCGGCTGGGCCCGTGAGCCATGGCCGCTGAGCCTGCGCGTCCGGAGCCTGTGCTCCGCAACGGGAGAGGCCACAACAGTGAGAGGCCTGCATACCACAAAAAAAAAAAAAAAAAAGCATGAGAATTCAGAGAAGAATCTCTGGCCAGTTTGCTAATACAGCTACTTCATGAAAACAGACCTTGTGATTTTATTGACCTGAACCCAAAGGCTGAGGTGTCACCGATTTCTGCAGTGTCTGCCATTTAATAGACTTAAAGTTATAGTTCTGCATTTCTTCACTTGTTGTGTTTCCTACTTTTAGCCCGATTATTGGGTTGGAGCTAGTCTTTAAAGGGGGGAGGGGAGCATGGTTAGGAATTACAACAGGTGCCTAAGGGTGTGGCACATGCTTCAGGAGCGGTGTGGTGTTGGAAATAGCGCTGCAGTAACAAGGCTGCAAAGGTCCTGCAATCTCACTGTCATCAGAGGGTGGACTGGAGTGCCAAGATCATTTTACTATAGAGAGAATGCGATGTGGGAAGCAAGGGGACATATAAATATAATCTTAGCATATTGACAGACATATTTTGTTTATTTTTCTGCTAAGAATCTTTTTCTTCCTTTCTTCCTTCTTTTTTTAAATACCCAATCACAGAATGCTTTATTTGAATACCGTCACCACATCATTATAAATGTATTGTTTAGGAGGATTTCCAACTCTTCAGGATGTAGATGAAAAATTATTGATTAGCAGATAAAGAGAGAAACTTACGAATTGCATGAGGGGTAACTGGTAAAAGTTATAGTTTTTAAGAGTTGTTCAAAGAAGACAGGTGCAGACTGATAGGACTCAAAGAAAATTATAAGCATTTTGTTCAGTAAGTACCAGCTGTCTTGGTTCATTTGGGCTGCTGTACCAAAATTCCAGAGACTGGGTAGCTCAGAAACAACTGGAATGCATTTCTCACAGTTCTGGAGGCTGGAAGTCTGAGACCAGAGTGTCCACATGGTCGAATAAGAGCCCTCTTCGGGGTCGCAGACTTCTCCTTGTACCCTGAGGAAGGGCTCGGGGTCTCTCTGGAGCCTTTGTATAAGCGCATTGATCTCATTCATGAGGGTTCCGCCCTAAGTTACTAATTTTGGTCAGTTTGGAGGTCATATTGATATTATCTTCACTATATATTATGCTCTTGCCCTGCTCTTAATTTATTATCAGATTAAATTAATATTCACTAAGTGTAGTTAGAATTAATGGTAATGGAATAGTTGTTAGGTGGTAGATGTTAAAAAATTGGTATGTGTCCACAGATACATGGAGAATGTCTAAGGTACAATTGAAATTAGACAGTCGTTTCTTACCCAGTGCAAATGCCTGTCTGAATCATCAACAATACATTATAGTTAAACTGGTTTTTATCAACCAGTATGTGTATCCTCTGCACTGTCTAGCACTGTTCAGAGAGTGCAAATTGATTTGTGTCCACTGGGAAAATAAACAACGAAAATCATTGCATCAAAATCAAATTTAAATTACTTGAGTTGTTTTCTACTTTCCTTTAAACTGTGTGATAAAGACCTAAGGACGTACACACCTGAACAACCAGCTCAAACCCCGTCTCCTCTGATGCTTTCCTGGCATTCTCACATCTTCTCTGTCATCTGGAATGTTCTGTCACTCAAGGTCTACTTCTCTTTAGGCAGTGGAGTCTATAGTGTACTTGGAATATCTCTGTGTCCTTGTATTAAACTGTCATTTAGCCTACTTTCCAGAAGTATAGGCAAATGAGTTTGATCTGATCCTTAGTGTGGATACAAAACATGTAACATATATGTACATGAAAATGCCAAGTCATTTAAGACATGGCCTCCTTTGTCCCAACTGGTCTCTATAGCTTCTTCTCTTCAGGCCACGGATAAATTCCCCAATATAAAACCTGCCATATTATCATTCCCTTTACTCAGAAACCTTCAGTGAGCTTCACTGCCTCCAGTGTAAAGTACAAATACCATACATGGATCAGTAGCCGCTGTAAAATGTTTTTTTCCTTCACCTCTCATCTCTCATCATGTAAAACTTCAGAGTCAAGTGGCTTATGTAGAGTATGTCTTTGTTCCGGTCGTGCTTCAGGAGTGAAGTATTTTTTTCATTCTTATGTTCTTATATAATTCCTAACTATACAAGGTCCGTTTCAAGGGCTATTTTCTCCATGAAGTCTCATGACCTTCACAAAGCACCATGCTTTTTCCACTGGTTGGCGTGATTCGTTATCTTTTTCACGTATATTGACAGTCCCACTAACATGCTAACTCCTGACTCTGTTGTGTAACTTTCTGAATTCCTAAGACTCAGCTGATAATGAGTACTCATTAAATGCTGCCACTGCTGATGACAGTAATGATTATAATAAGAACTATGGCTTGGAATATGTGTTGGCTTGGAATAGAAAGGGGTCACATATATTGGGAGGAAATATGATAAAGAAACTAAATAATATAGCTCACTGGTGGGAAAATTCATTTTAAAAATAAGCATGAATTATTCAAATTTTTTATTTTTATATATTTTTGTATTAAGATATTTTATCATACTGTTTACTGTACTTACACAGTAGAGAGGCTAATGTTAGGAATTCAGTGATGCCTGATATGCATGTGATATATTTTAAAATCCAATATATATTTAATACAGCCTTGCCATGATATTCATATCCTTAACATTTCTTTTACAATTTTGTTCCTGTGATAGTTGTGCTTAAAATATCATAAGATATAATTGCATGTATGCCACGGATCCCTGTATTAAAGAATATGAGAAAAATTAATATGTTATTGTTAGATTTTTCAAAGTGTTCATAGTGTGGGATGGCCCAGTTCTTTTGTGCTAAATCTTTTAGAAATTATTCAACTCCACTGAGGTGGAATCTAGTTCTCTTTCTCCTCTAGTCTAAACCCCAGGGCCACTGTTATATGAGCACCGTATCCTGCTAAATTAAGGAGCCCTTCCTTGTTGTTTTGTGTGTACTTTATTTAGGCCATCCACAGACAAAATGGAAATTGTATTTTGTAACCCACAGTGTGGTCCACAGGGGAAATGAGGAGTTGATAAGTATATATCCAGTACACTTACTTGAAGTGATAATTAAAACCGGAGCACAGAAACCCAGAAGGAAGCTTGGAATGAAGCTCTCAATCTAAACATTGTCAATTTAAAAATCTTGCCTAATTTTCCTGCAATCAGCGGTTCCCAGCAATCCTACCACAGACCCGCCTCTGACCTCCTGAGTTCAGCTTAGAAGAGGGAAGAAAACATCGAAAGAAAGCGTGTTCATACAGGGTGAAGCCCTGTTGGTGCCACAAGAGTTAAGATGGTTTTGGCATTTCCATTACCTTCTGGGATAAAAAAAATAGCATAAGAGGTCAAAGACGTATGGATTAGTTTTTACATAAATTAGTTAGGTAATCAATTAACTTACTATATTTATTTTTGGTTCAGATGGAAAACAGTATTCTTCCACTTTAAAGAACGCCTTTAAATAGCGCTTATTTCAAATGTTTTTTACTCAAATACAACCTTTCCTCCGGAAGCTAGGCTGTTATATATGGTTACATTTCCTCCAGAAGCTAGGCTGTTACATAGGGTTGCATAGAATCTTTGTTTTTCCGGTTTCTACATCTTAGCATTCTACTTTAAGAAATAAAATTCTATAATTATTGAATTGAGAAAATAGAGACAATATATTTTGACCAATTTCTGCCATACATTTTTATTTCCTGACTTGGGATTCAGGTTTTTTTCAACGGCTGTCAAGAAAATACTGTAGAAAGTAAGGTTTGTCAGACCATCCCCAAAACATGTTTTAAGCCATATGTGTACAATTGAAAATATCTAAAATAGTTAAAGCCAAGAAGTAATTTAGATACATAGCTCTGGGTTCAAATCCTGACTTAACACTTATTGAATGGCCTTAGGCAGATTACTGAAATCCTCTAAGCTTTAACTTAAAGTCTTCATCTGTAAAATGGGAATAAAAATAATACTTAAGCTTAGACACTTGGGTGAAATTTTAATACATAAACGGAGCTTGGCCTACTATTTGTCACAAAGTTAAGTGCTTGGTAAATGACAACTCTTATAATGAATAAATATTAGGTACCCAAAGAACTAGTAGAACAGTAAAGCAAAGCTACCAAATAAGGCATACTCAAAACCAAAGTGATAAAATGAATTAAATGAAAATGTAGTAATATGATTTTTGTCCTGTACATGTGTGTAAGAACTTTGTAGGATTTTGCTATCCTCCTGGATGTATAATATAAAAACATCTTTAGAAATCGTTTTCTGAGATTTGTTCCTCTCTTGTACAGGGTAAAGCATTAAAAGTGGACACAGCAGGACCAAGATATAAGATATTCATTTGAAAGACCGTGTGTTTACCATGGTGGACCATGCCCAGGGCACTATATTGGGAAAGAGAAAGAAAAAGAGAGAGGGAGAGAGAGGTTGATTGCCCCAGAAATCAAGTGTTTAGGAAAAATAGAAGATAAAGTCTTGGCATTTACAGTTACCTGGACAGTCCAGCCTATCAGCAGTGTCCTAACATACCAACATACTGGAAGCTTCAGAATTACCAGCATAACTGCTTGTGGTGTCTGCTGCTGAGCCACGTGCTGCTACTAGAAAAATCTTTCCTCCCGCAGTGGTCAGCGGGGAGGTGAAGCGTCAACTAAGACCAGCAGAATGGTTTCGTGCAAGTGCATGATGGGATATTTTCAGTATATATTCCCCTTGTAAACCAACAAAAAAAATCTTATTATAATAATCCCAGCAGATTATTATAGTATTTACGGTCCCGATTTCACAAAGCCATGTAGCTTTTCAGGTCACTAGTAAGCACCAGCATGTTTTAAGTCATACTTTCAGTGAGAATGATCCTACCAAATGCTAAGTATCCTTTATCTAGGTTGTTGAGAGACATCCACCCCTATTCAAAGGACAGGCTTCTGACCCATGTGTACACGTGTGAGAAATTTGAAAATTAAGCAATATATCAAACACACTATATATGGTGTTTAAATACACTTTCTACACCGTTTACTGTACAAAGTAGTCCTACTGTGACTCTTTCTGTGGAGTGAATATTCTCTAACTTTGAGTCAGTCCAGTTTTTCACAGATGTGTTGAGAATCTAAAAATTTCAAGTTGTAAAAGAAAGACTAGGAGCTAAGAGACACTGAATACTTACTATGTGTCAAGGCAGTATGTTACATGTTTTGCTTGTTACATTGTTTAATTCTCACCAAAACACTCTTTGAAATTACCAAGTTGAAGTTGAAAGAGTTAAATCTCTTGCTCAAGGAGATATACACTCGTGGGTAGATTATCTGTTCATCCACTTAGCACACTAGTGAGGTTTGAAAGGCAGGTGGATTGATTTTCAGCACTTACTATCCTTGAGGCCTGTTGTTTCCAACCTGTGAGTTGTAGATATTTAGAGGAGTATCAGATTTCGTACACATATGGATTCCTCCCAACAAGCATATTCTGGGAACTAAATAAATAGCTTGTCTCCACATAATACCATTTATTGCATATAGGTGTTATGATAGATAAAACGCAAATCCACCTACAACAGGTTTGCCTTATAGTATATTTAGTCAATATTTTTGTTTCACTCAACAGTAGAACTCCTAAAAATGGGAGTTCCGTGAGAGGTTTGACATTTAGAGTGAGTTTTTCAAAATAGGGGGAGCCTATTAAACTGTATGCAAATAGAGACACACTTTAGAAATTTTACCCTCTCTGGATATGAAGTAAACACAACACTAACAGTTTTAGAACCGTTACTCAAACATGGTCAGGTTCTGGCGTGTGGCGCTCTCGCTAGGCAGACTCCAGTGTTCGAGTGGGCTCGGAACCCAGCCCCAGAAGAACATCTGCAGCTGTCCATCCAGTGGCAGCCTGCCCTGGCCTCGCTGATAGGAGAGCATCTTGTCAGGCTTTACAATTATATTAACATGCAGAGAATAAGAGGCGGCATCTGTGCTACTCACTTGATGACTAAAAGCACAATATTTCACCTACCCTGGCCTCTGTTTCTCCTTCTTCTGGTGCTTCTCCATCTTTACTCTTTTGACCAACATCTAAAACTCAAGGCCCTGAAAAATGTCATATTATTCCCAATAATGGTATCATGGTCATCTCAACTCAGTGGGACCGTGTTCTCCTGTAAGGCCAGGATGGTTCTTTAGCAAATGAGAATTTTCAAAAAGTATGTTATTGCAGCAGTAGAATTAATAACATCTTCGTGGCCCCAAATAGTTAATATGCTTGGTGGAACTTAGCACAAGAATAATCACTCAAGGCACTGGGGAGAGATGGGAACAATAAGGTTAGTTTTTCTTTTATTTCAGTAATTGTTTTGATTTTCTTTTTCACCTCTTTCATGCAGCTAATGAAGTTAGTGATTTGGGGTCTAGGTAAACATTTTTGCTTGACATACTATTTAGATAATTAAAATGACTTTTTCTGGTACCACTTTTTTGGAGTTATTTGGAACTAAAACTTTTTTTTTTTTTTCCTGTTCAAGGTTGAAAATGTCTATCAACACCTTCTCATTAATTAGTCTGCTTTTGGAGTAAACATGCCACTGGTTTCAAAATCAGTGGTCAGCTGTTTACTGACTGTAAAACATTATTTCCATCAGTATCTACTTAGGAGTTGTATCAGTTGTTGTTAAAATACTCATGTGTGCTCCCAGGCATCTCTCCATCCTTTAAACCCTTTGTCCTCTTAACTCTGACCCATCGAATCAAGAAGGGTTGAGAATTGGAAGTCCTAGGTGGGAATTCTTCTGGTTCTTTTGTTTAAATGAGCAGAAACTACCCGTAGCCTTGCTGGAAGGTAGAGGGAGACTGATTTCTCTATTAACACTCCCTAAGCTACAGAAACAAGAGAGAGTTTACAGTACCTTAAAATCACTTTGCTGTACAGCAGAAACTACACAACATTGTAAATCAACTACACTTCAATTAAAAAAAACGGCTTCTCATAAAGTTGTTAGTCGCGAGCCACACTCGGATACCAGATGCCTGACATCGGGGACTAGATCACATGGTCCTAGAGCCGTAGTCTTTATGCCCACATTTTCATTAAGATTTGGTTTTCAAGACCTCTCCGCACAGACTTGATGGGTCTCATTACCCGTCAAACACAAATCTGGTGGCTGTAGGCCTCCTTTTGCTGTCCTTCACTTTGAAATCCTCTCCCTGTTAAGTGAAATCTACTGCCACATTATCTAAATTTAAACCCACATTTAATATATTTTTAGAACTGCTTTTATCTGAAAGCATAATTTCCATTTTTTAGTACATCACTTTAAAATACACACATGAAGGATTCTTTATAAATGTGAATGATTGATAGATAGATAATGAAAGTCTGTTCACTATTTGTTATATGTGTAACACCCATTTCAGGTGAGAAGAGTTAAACTTGTGCGACAAAGTCAGAAAAAAACGCTTGTTTTAGTCCAAGCTTCTTGGGATTAAATTCTCACATATTATAATGAATGCAGAATTCAGAAGACGTAAACCAGTTGCGTTTGCAAACGTAGCACAGTCCAAAGACTATCACCAAGGGTTGTGTGGTTTGCCAAAGTAATTAGCTGATTTTGCTGTGCCAACTTTTAGCTTATCATATATTGTTTTGTATGAAAACGAACATTGATTCAGTGTATTGAGAAGTATAAGTCAAACATTAAAAACCCCACTTCCTGTAGTTAATGATTTAATTTCTTGCCCTCATAATTCAATTTGAAAGATGTTTGAATATATTAGAATAATTCCTCAAACTGAAAAAAAAAAAAAAAAAAAAAGCCTGCTGCGAATCCTTTTAAATTTCTTCAAGTTTTCCAAATTCCAATTCCCTGAATATAGTTCACAAAAATCACCTCTTGGTGAGGAAAATCATCGTTACTGTTTATTGCACTAAGTGATGACTACATTTACAGAATCTTAGTAAGAATCTTGGAAAGGGAAAGGAAAGGCAAAATGTTGCTGAGGTTTTGGAAACTTCTGAGCAGCAGCTTGGTTAAGATTGGGTGAGTTGGTGATCTAATGGTTGACGGTGGGTGGACACAACAAGGCAAGGCTTTCAAAGCGTGTCTTGTAGATTCGAGGAGCCTCCTGTGCTGTCCCTGGTCTGTACTTTCAGAAAACAAGCAATAAAGTTATTTGCACTTTTACTTCTCTAGCTAAGAGTAACCTAAAATAGTAAAAGTATATATGCTAATTCAGCCAGTAAGCTGTGGAGGGGTATAAGTTGGAAATAGTGACCACACCACCAGCCAGCTAACACAGCCATCATACATATCATTTTTCTTTTTATTGCAAGGAACTCTATGCAGAATTATAGTTTTAAATTTAAGAATTGAAGCAACTATAGTTTGATATTTTTATCAAACATTTGATTGTGTAGTCTTTTTAAAATTATCATCCATAAAAACAAAATTGCTTTGAAAATATATTCAGTATCTAAAACCATGTTAAAGGAACAAAAAAAAAAAATCCAATTCTACATAATGACAGGGAGACTAGAGATACTACACTGTTACAGGGGGAAGCAATCAACTTAGCCTACAGTGTGCATAATTTTTAAATTATTATAAAACACGTATTCTAATGGAAATTATATATAGGCAGCAAAAAGGAATATCATTTATGTTCCTCCTTTTTACTTCCTGCATAATCAGTGCATGAGAGACAGCTGTCTGCTTTATTCTTTGGCCCGTACCTAGTATTTGTAAAAATATTTTTCCACCATTCTTTCACTAACCTCTCACTTTCTGACTTGATTTTCACAAAGTCCTATAGTGTATGCTTGATGATTGTATTTTTATCTCCAGTGAGTAGATAACAGAATTAGTTTTCAAAGAGGATTTTGGATCCCAGAACAGATAACTAGTAAAGTTAGAGCCGAGTCTTGAACCCAGTTCTTCTGACTTGCAATTCTTCTTTCTTACTAAAGGACGTATTAACCGTTATTTTTTCAGTCTTCATTTGCTGTTTTGGGTTTTAAGAAGTACAATTCAGAAAGTTCTGTGTAAAATACTAGTGGATGTTTCCGTTTGTAGTAGTTGTTTTTGCCAGTAGCCAATTTAAATAGAATCAGAACTAGGCAAGCATGTGAAACAGACAAGAAAGATACCCCTTTCCCCATCCCCCAGCTCGTACTCCGTCTCCTGTCTCTCTGTTCACTGCCTCCTATTATCATCCCATGGAAAATTTCCTCCGGAGGAAACCATCTGAAATTCATTGACATTAATTTTTAAAAGAGCAATGATGACCACTAAAAGTGTCAAGTTCTGACCCCTCTCCCTTCCACTGGGATTTTTGTATTCTAAGTAATTAGGTAGAGGAATACTGTTTTAATTGTCACAAGAGCCTGTGGGTTTTTTGTTTGTTTTTGTTTTTTAATTTAAGCCGAGAAGTCAGTTATTTTCTAGCACATCTGCAATGAGACGTGTATTCCATACATGCTAGATTTTTAGAGTAGCAGCTTCTGTTCCGTTTTCTCCTTGGAATAAAGGAATATCCTGTCTTATCAGAGGCAGAAGGACAGAGTAACATATCTGCTTTCCCGTCTTCAGATTCTGTAAGGTGGCAGGCAGCACAGCACATGACTGCCGAGGGGAAGCTTACCATAACCTCCTTTTCTGTTGACAGCACATCTGGATTTTCATCTGTCCCAGTGTTTCATTCATTCATTGAAAAGATTGTTGAGCCCCAACTGTGACCTAGTTCTACACCCTCGGAATTCACTTGTGAGTAGGACAGGCAACATCCCTGCCTTCCTAGAACTTGTATTTTGTGGTTTTCGTAAAACTCAAACACCCAAGAATGAGCCCCCAATTTTATCTTTGCTAAACTTAGAAAGTAGATTCAGATTCTGTTTTAAGAACAGAAGATGTGTAGATCATAATGTACCATTTAATTAACTAATGTTTATTAATGTTACCTGGCATTTGAAATACAAAGATGTAGAAGACAGTGCCTCTTCCTCTGAGTGGGGAACACACAGGTAAAAATAAAAATAGTACCATATAAGTACAATCATGGCCAGAAGCCTTCTTGGTCCCCCGAGCTAAAGTGAACTTTCTTCCACCTAGTACACCGCATGTCCCTGTTTCCTTCTTTATTTTTCTCTTCTGCATTCATCACTCTCCGGATATTCTATATTTCACTTATTTACAAAAGCCACATGAGGTTGGCCTCCCTGTCTGTTGTGTTTCACTGTTGTATCTTCAGCACCTGGAACAGTGCCTGATGCAGACAGATGCTCTATAAACTACTTCTTCTAAAACATGTAGGAATTGTGGTGGGGATTATCGTCTTAATGAATTTAGTCTTTATCCTGTAGACACTAAGAGACCCTAAGAGTTTTTATACAAGATCTGTGTAGCAGGGAGACGTGCAGTAGCAGTGCTGCTACAGAAGAATAGGATTTCAGAGGCAGTGACTAGTAAGCGCTGAAAATAAGGACAGTTTAGCTCCACTTCCAGCTCTTTGCTCCTCTTGACCCTATAGAAAAGCACTTTCTGTATCAGCTTGTAAGAATTATCATATTTTTCATGTAAACACAGAGGTTTTCTTCAGAGCATGTAAGTCCTAAAAGAGTTAACCCACTGAGCAAAGTGTTAGATGCAATTTCCAGAAGTACCTGGTACCCTGGAGAGAGGCTCAAACACGGGTGGATTCTGGGTCAGTATGTAACAGAACTGGGTTAAGAGAACTGTGTAAGGCTTGAAAAAATAGAATCATAGAAATTAGAAACAAAAGGGACTATTAGATCATGTTGTCCATCGCCTAACAATTGGTCCAAGACAAATTGTTGCTGACAGTATATTATAGCTTTATTCTTTGCAGTAGATTTTTACAGGCTTCCCAGGAGAATTCTTATCTGTCCAGAATAATGAGTGGGATGATTTTTTTTCTCAGCATCTCACCACTAGAAAGTCTAGTGTTTCACTGACACTGGTTTTTACTGGTTTGGGGAGCACAGTGAAATCCAACATCAATTTCTGTTAGCTTTGTGTATTCGTAGGTACAAAATAGAGTCTGGACTGTTGGAAAGAGAGGTTGACAAGATTTCTCTCCCCTTTGCTTAGCACATTGTTTTTTATAAGATGCAATATACTAAACGTGATACGCTGGATATTTAAGAGGAGGTGCAAGACTTGAAGGATCATTAAAAACCAAAAAATGTAAAACTCCTTAGATGATTAATTCGATTATTTTATTTTATTGGATTTTGTGTATAAAACACTAAAACCAACCACTAGCCTTATGCACTTTATTAAAATTTATGACGTTTCCCTTAATTCATCTAATGATGCTTCTACCCTCCTAAATGCCATGGCACTTGAATTCTCTATCGCGTAGATGAATCGGCAGGCTTGCGGAAAGGTTAGGGGGAGCGCTCAGCTACCTCGTGGTAGCACCAGAACGCAGACCTGAGGGTCCGACTCTTCCTCCGGGGCTGTGTCTAGCCCACTGCTTTTGGTGAGAAAGAGCCTGTGGAACCACAAGGTTGGAAAACGTATTATGGTTACTTATCATAATCACTTTTAATGGTTTTTTAATTGGAGCAGTTGAACTCCTATCAGAAAATCAATTTTATGTCCTTTTCAACAGGAAACATTATTACTATCAAATCTAATTTTTTAAAAAAAGACAAATATCTCCATTCCGCTCCCAGAGTTCCACAACTAAATCTAAAAATAGTAAAATGGTGAACAAAAGCTTGCCTTGTCACTCGTAAGCTATTTTTATTGATGGTAGAACGTGAGTCTCAGATTCTTTAATCTAGCTGTCTTTGGCATGTAACTTCATTATAAAATCTGTATCTGCCTCTCCAAATGGTAATTTAGATATTTTAACAATTCATAGGATGTTGCGTTTTTCTCACAAAAACTGGTTTTTTAAAATCTTTTGAATCATTTATTTATTAGAGTCTATGGAGACTAGTTAGCCTATACCCACCATTTCATTTCAGGAAAAAAAAATGGTGATGATTCAAAGAGTTAAAAATTCCAACATCTGCAAGTTACAGAATAGTCCATGAAATGGAGTGTATGGGTTTGGGGGCAAAGTAAAAGCTGATGTTCCAGGTTCATCCCTGGCAGTCCAGTGGTTAAGACTTCGCCTTCCACTGCAGGGAGTGAGGGTTCGATCCCTGGTCGGGGAGCTAAGATCCCACATGCCTCATAGTCAAAAACCAAATCATAAAACAGAAGCAATATTATGACAAATTCAGTAAAGACTTTAAAAATGGTACACACCAAAACAATCTTTAAAAAAAGAAAGAAAGCTGATGTCCCAACTACAGCACACAAGGACCTGCTAGTACCTAACTCATCACCATTGATCGGGCACTCTTCTGTGCAGTTTACAGGTATTAATTTATTTGGTCTCCACAACAAGCTGAATGAGGTGGTCCAATTATTATCCCTATTTTAAGGTCAAGAAAACTGAGGCAAGGAGAAGGGAAATAACTTGCCTGTGGAACACAGTTAAGAGCAGAACCAGAAATAAACCCAGTGTCCGTACTCTTTACTACTGTATAATAGGTCCTCCACTCAGCCCCCAGTATGGGGACATGGGACCAGTTTGGTCACTTCTGTTGTTTTAAGAGAAGCCAGAAACCCAGATTGTTTTTTTTTTGGTTTGGTTTGGTTTTAGTTGAGGTACAGTTGACGCACAACATCATGCAGGCATACTTTGTGGCCCTTCACGTATGCATTTTTTTTTACAAATTGAAAGTTTGTGGCAACTCTGGATTTCTAGATAATGGTTCCCAATTTTTAGCAATAAAGTCTTTTTTTAATTAAGGTCTGTACGTTCTTTTTTGTAGACATCAGCTATTGCCCACTTAATACACTACAGTATAGTGTAAACATAACTTTTATATGCACTGGGAAACCACAAAATTTGTGTGTCTCACTTTATTGTGGTATTAACTTTATTGCGGTGATCTGGAACTGGACCCATAATATCTCCTAGGTCTGCCTGTATTAGTTTTAGATGTACAACATAATGATTTGATGTTTGTATATATTGTGAGTTGATCGCAATGAGTCTGGGTAACATCCAGCACCGTACATAGTTACGGATTTTCTTTTCTTGGGATGAGAACTTTGAAGATCTACTCTCTTAGCAACTTCCAAATAGATAAGTTTATAGGAGATTTATTAATTTTTAAATGTGAGCAACTAATTAAAAATATTTAAAAATACAATGTGGGTCCAAAAGAAAGCATCTGCAGGCTAGCTCTAGCGGTCTACCTCTAATTCATGACCTCTGCTGGCTGGTAAAGGGCACCTGAGGAAGACTGACAGATTTCCTGGAAATTTCCCAGACAGGCCAGTTTTCATCTGTCACCTCTCAGGGCACCCCCAGTGCCCGCACACACATTAGAATCCATCTTCTGTCAGTGAGCATAGGCCAGTGAGGTGCTCGGTGGTCAAAGAGATTTGTAAAATGCAGAACCTTCAAGAAACCCCAGGACTTGAAAATAGAAGCAGATTCGGATGTGAGTAGACACAGTGGCATATGCTTCTGTGCACAGCTACTATGGGAGTCCCATTCTCAAGCAGGATGCATGCTGGTGGTATAATGAAAGGTCTCTTTACTTCAGAGCAGATAAAAACATTGTCTGGAAATTACCCCAGAATTGAAGCAGACACATGAAATCAAGGCTGAGATACCATGCGTGTCCTATTACACTCTCCTGGCCAGTTAATAAGGCTGTGATTTGAACAGGATGGATCCTAGCTGGGTATACTCCTTACCTCAGATCAGCAATACTTTAAAAAAAAAAAAAGAAAAAAATGAGACTAATATGCCATATTTTTAAATTATAAAATTGTTGACCTAAATCTTAAATGATTCACTTACTAAGAAATATTGCTCTAATGATCTAAGGTTCTTAATGGATGTTGAAAAAAAATACATGTTTAAAAAAAAAACTACTTATAATATTACTTAAGGTGTATTCATTTATCACTTATTTAATTCTGGGGTCAAATAATTCATTTACATGCACCAGTCATTTAATCTTCATAATAGTGCTAAAGGACACACAGGATTTGCCCAAATTTATGGAACTTTGTAGGTAGAGGGTATATATCATAACCAGAGATGGGTGGAGGCATCGTCATCAAGGCCACCCGTACAAGAACTTCTCGTAGTTTTTTCAGGGGTGTCCCATCTGCTCCCTGCCCCTCCATGCCTTTCAAGTACACAGGGCTTTCTTTCATGCACTCACCACCCTCCTTTTCCAACAATGCACTCTCAAGAAAATAAGCAACGTCTTTCAAAAAGCCCAAGTATAAACTTCACGATACTTTGTATTGACTGAGGATATTTTATAACTCATTTTCATCTTCTGCCGAAGGAAGGACAGGTGTTGGAGGGGAAGAGGCAACAGAGCCTTTCTAGAAAAAAGCCTGAAACCCTCTGGGAGAAGGAGCGTGGTGAAAGGAAGTGGAGAGGGAGAGACGAGTGGGAAGACACGGAGTAAGAAAGGGGGGTTCACGTACGCTAAGCTGAGCTCAGCAGAGCCACTACTGAGGATTCGATTAAGCTTGTGTGTCTCACTCTTGAAGAAACCTTCTGGCAGGATTGAAAGTTATTCTCTTCCCTGACCAGCCAGCAGCCTCTTCCCTATTCCAGGCCTTTCTTTTTCCAAGGTCAGGGTCCTCAAGGCATTTAAACATTATTTTATGAGAACGAGAAAGACAAGGAGTAACACATTTTGGTTTAAAGGTTGGAGTAGTTAACATGGATCTCCAGAACCTTCAGAGAAGAAAGTGGGTTATCGTCCCATCATGGTGAGTTATGGTCCCTGAACCCTGAGTAGCAAGGCGCAATTGGTCATAATTCATTGGGGTAGAAGTGGAGGAGAAAGACGAGAAAGAAGAAAAGCAGAAGGACGAGAAATCAAATGCTTCCATCTGTTCACATACTGATTTCTCCATTGTACTAATTTTCATGGTATGTGGAAAAGCAAGGAGAGATATTCTCTTGATTTTACAGAAGAGAAATGGAGGCACAGAGAAATTAAGAAAACTACTTCAGGTCTCATAACTGGTCAGCGGCAAACTAGAAATAGGATCCGGGTTCTTTAGTATTGACCTCAGGACTATTTTCAACAGAACATACTGGTTATAAAATTTTAAATATTTGGCTGCAAATAATGTAGACAAAGTGAAAGGGAAGACATAAACAGAAAGCCATCCAGAGGGTTTAGCAAACAGCCATATACTTAAAAAGTACTCTGGTTAATACTGTAAAGATGAGAAATCTTTTCCTCACACAATTGGACAATGTTATTTCCATAGTTAACAGTACCTGTTAATTCAAAAAAAATTGTTTCATTCACAAATATTAAAGATGTTTGGTTTGACATGTGAAGCCTTTTCATGCCCACTGTACTTTATAGAACTCAATGAATAATGAAACATGGGGTTTGGTGTCAAAAGTCCTCTTTTCACATCCTAATTCCCTGTGTGTGACCTTGGGCAAATGTCCTTTCTAGCAAATGGTGGTTAAAATAAAGTCCTTGTACGGTCGTTTATGGGAATCAAGAGAAGTAATCTGAAACATACAAGCAGGATCACTGCATATTATGATATGCCGACAATCGTAGGATGGTTTTGTGCCAATCTGTTAGAGTAGTTATGGGGCAGGGAAGCCATAATTAACTTTCCTTTTGCACATTAGTAGTATTTGCAGCATTTGAACTTTAGAACGGAATATATATTCCTGTTGTAATCAGAAAATAAAGTTTATTTAAAGTGAGTTTGTCAGTAAAGGGACGAATAAACATGATGTGCCACCAATAGGAAACAGTAAGGAGTATACAACCTGACTTCTGTGTTGTACCAGCCCAAAGTGCATCATTTGAATCCAATCTTGGGAAAACATTAGGCAAACTTATACTGGTGGACATTCTACAGACTGTTTCACCCGCCACCTTCAGACAGGTCAAAGTCGTGAAAGTTAAGAAAAGACTAAGGAATGGTTCCAGATGTTAGGGGATAATCAGTCAGGACTGGTGAGTACAAGTATGTGATCCTGGATTAGGGCCTTTTGCCTCAAAGGGTGTCATCAGAAAAGTGAGTGAAATTTGAACAAAGTCTCTCAGTGTACTTGTACTGTTATTTCAGTTTTTTGGTAAATTTGAAATTGTTTTAAAAGAAACTATTTTTTTGAAAATGAGATTATGCTTGTCAAGCACTAGCATATGACTGACATGTAGTAGGTGTTCATAGATGTCACTTCTCCTTCATTCCCATAATACAGCAGACAACACCTCTAGTCAGACTCAACCTACTGAATGTAAATTTTGCTATTTTACTGTGTTTTTTAGAATAACAACAACAGAAAAAGGATAACATGAAAACATTAAGAGCCTTATTAGATCATAAATTCCTAGACTTGAAGGAAATGATCCTCTTCATGTTTGTTTTAACCTCCAGGTATAATCTGGGGCCTTGTATAAAGCAGATGTTCCGAAGGGACTTACTGACTACATAAGCTATTTGTAATTTCTTACTTTGAAGAGTTAAATAGAGGTAAAAATATTTTATCATCTGTTGTCGTTTGATAAGACATTTAAAGGTTTACAAATAAGCTTTGGATTTCATTGTCGTAGAAAACTGATCCAAAGGGTTTTAATATCTGTATTTAAGTATAAAACTTAACTTGAAGCTTTTCTTAAGAAAAAGGAAAATGAAAAAGAATAATTGTAATTACTTTTTTTGCTGGTCTGTTGGATAGCATATTGAATGACACCCAAATACTTTCTTCTATAGGCAAGTCTATTCTGTATTAACTATCCTCAAATATTTTCAAGCTGCTGTCTAAATAGAGATGAAAATGCATGCCTCACAGCCTGAGCCATTGCAGAAAAGGCTTGGGTTTTCTTTCTTTAGTCTTTTATGATTCAACTGCTTCAAAAGAAACAGAATGAAATCAATCTCATTACTTGTATATTTTATCACCTGATTTCAGAGATACTCTGCTTTGATTACTTAAAAGATGGCATAGTTCTATGAAGCTGTAGCTGACTGACATACAGATTTAAGTCCTCAGATAAGAGTGTATGGAGATCAATAAAAAGGGCCAGCTCCACTAGAAAGTACGAGTCGTTTCCCGGCTGGGAGTGAGGCCTGCAGAAGCGGCAGGTAGGAGGGCGCAGTTTGCACCTACACCCTAATCCTTAGGAGACCTGCTGTCCCTATAATCTCCATTCTTCCTCTACCTGCAAAGTAGCCCCAAGAGGCTTCTCTCAGAAACTGTCTCTTAGCCTTTCTGACACTTGTTTTGTGTGATTGATGATTAGAGCTCAGTGATTCTGTTCTTGATCAAGCACATGCTCAGTGTGAGAAAAGAATATGGGATATCGTTTGTTTTTTTTGGCTAATATTTAAATCAGCCCCTTATGAGTAGTTAATGTGCTAAGTGTTGTCTAAGTCCTTAAGAAAAAAGCATCATGTCTTCCTAAGGACCTGAATCACTGGAAGAACTGAAAGTGACCTTGAGCTTTCCTCCTTTGTCTACTACAGACAGCAAGGATTAGAAAACAAAACAAAGCAAAACTAAACATAACACAGCCTGGTGATTAAAGAACTCATTCAAAGATGACTAAAGGGCTTAGTCCAGTTTTCTTCAGTAGGATTATATCCTGTTACCAAAGGTTGTAAACTGTGTGTTTCTCTGGTTATGAAGACAAAGTAAAACATCTAAGAGCAACTGGGAAAGCCGTCTACTAATAATCAAGTAGACAGACTTCGTGGAGAAGAGCGTACCCCCTACATCAGTGGAAAGTGTTATCAGGGATAGTTTGCGGTCTACACGGCGTGGCCAACCACTTTTACAGCCAATATATATTTGAAGGTTGCCGGTTCTCGGTGACCTAATTTTAACTTTTTTATGAAATTATGGTATTATATAGTTTCTTTTCTGTGGTCAGTACAGTCATTGGGGAACTTTACAGAAAACCTGTAGACAGTAGAATTTCAAATACTAGGCCAGTAGAATAAGGAAAAGATGAAATAGTTAAGGCAAAATTACTCTTTATATGTGAATTATTTTCCTTCTGGTGCATATAGTAAAGCATACTTTTGAACCCAATTGTAAAGGTCTCTAAAGGGTGTACAGTATACCTCATCAAATAGGAGGTTATTGTTTGGAAAGGCTAAAACCATAATGGCAAAAGGCCATAATGCAAATTTTAAATTAGTATTAGAAAAAGCACCTTCAATGGCTTTGATTATCCAGTCAGCTATGAATAGAATATTACTTGTGGCTTTTATCAGTGTGTTATTTTGTTATGGCATTAAATTATTCATAATGTATAGTAATAAACCTACAGCCTTTGATATTCCGGTGCATCTTTTTGTCTTCCCAAGACTGTGGGGTTTGAAGGAACAATTGATAAACGAGAAAGGAACAAAATGGTCAGTTCACACCTCAGCATACCTTCTAAACAGAGCCTCATCGCAATTTATTATGTATCTTTAAAATGCAATTACGGTACCTGCAATTTTTCAAAGAAATGCTTCACTAAATTGAGACAAACCATGACGTCGGCTGAGACCGTGTCTAACCTCCTGAACAGCACCACATAAACACACACGGTGCGCACTCCAGATAACTACCTCGCTGTCTTCCCAATAGAGGAGCAGCACGAACTGTCACACTGAGAAAAGTAATTCCACACCTGTGTCCCGCCGGCAGCCTTTAAGGGCTCCGCGCCCTCTTTGTGCTGAAGCAATCAGTAATAGGATGGCTCTTCTGCAGGCTGACCACAGTCTCACAGGCAGTCACAACAGCTAGGTGGCCCCTGCTCCCGCCTATGGCTCTGACGAGCATAAACCATCAGGCAGTTTGTGTGCAGTTGCCTTACGGAAGGGTTCACCGCTCATGAAATGCCCATTCCTGCCATCATTGTGCATGATGGTCAATGTATGCAAGACAAAGGACCCATGTTCAGATAAAAGGGCGCTCCACGCAATGCAGGGAGGTCGTGTTGGCGAGGAAGACTTCTGTCTCTACCCTTCTGGGTTCTTCTGGGTTTGCTCTAAGAATAAATTGACATGAGACAGATTAACAGGAGGAAATCCAGCAGAAGTTGAATAACATGTATACACGGGAGAGACCCTAGAAAACTGAGTAACTCGCCAAAATGGCCAAAACCCTCCCCTTGATCACGGTCTTCAGCTAAAGCAAAAGAGGATGTTGGTGGGCAGTGAGCAGGGCCGGGGGTGGGGGGTACGGATGGGCCTCAAAGGGACGGAAGGCAATTGAGATGGAAACGGAAAAGCAAATGTTTGTTAAGCAAGCGTTTGCTGGGCCAGGCAGAGACAGTGGGACCCAGAGAGGAATTTTAACAAACAGACTCTTCCGGGTTCGCCTCCGTCTACACACCTAGTTCATACTCTAGTGATCTGTGGTTACAACTCCCGTCCTGAGCAGGTCCTCTAACTACGTTCTTCACGCAGTTAGAGGGGAAGTGAAGTTTCTTCCTGAGTCTTTTGGGCCTTGGTTGTTTTCAGCTGGAAGTAATCTGCACGCCAAAGAGATACTTTGGGGTGGTAAATTTTGCTCCCCTAGATAGTGAAGCATGAAGCACCCCTGGGCTAAATGAGAGAGAAAACAGACATTGGAGTCTGAGGCCAGTTCATGAAGGTCTTGGATTTTGTGCTACAGATTTGGTACTTTATCATACAGCCAGCAGAAAGCATGAGATCCTCTGTGCAAAGCAGTGAGGGCGCCCGACACTAGTACACAGGCATGTTTGAAACGTCGCGCTTGCTGTGTCTGGGGGTTGCCCGCCTGACGGTCCTTGCGTGCTCTCCCCCCTGCTCCCTGGGCTTCGGCACTTCTCCCCTGGAATTCTCTCGCTTCTTGCTGCATCCATTTAGCCTCACTGTCCCTGATGGACTCAAAAGGAACCCCTGTACAGTGCTTTCCCTCCACATCCCACTCAGAAGTCCTTATTAGGCTTTAATTACCTTCTTAAATTGATCTCAGTTGTACGATTTTCCCCCTTTTTATGTGTCTGAAATCCAGATGCGCCTTAAAATCGATGAGGCAGGTGTCACGAGGTCATGGTCTCTGCCCGGGCGTGTGCTGGCCTGGCCATAACTGTTGGTCCTTTCATTTCTTCAGTTGAGTTATGTACCTGTTAACCCTAAACACGTTAAGGTTAATTGCCTTTTAAAACGCCTTTAAAAGACTGCACTGTGCTTCACTCGTAAAACACAAGTCATTGGGTATGTATGCGGAAAGCGTGAAAACAGAACAGAGGGCTGTGAATTTGATATTAGTGAAGCAAGTATTTCACAGTAACCATCAAGTGCTGTATGGGACCTAAGAAAGCAAAATACCCACAAGTTGAGGAAGCCGAGTTGTTATATTATTGAGATATTTGCACAAGGATTGCTATCACATGCCAAGCCATGCAGGAGCAGTACCAAATCCCTGAGAATGGATGAAAGACATTTCAAAGCAACAAGATGCTGGTAGGATCCATTCCTGCATTTGCAGGACTAATATGCTGGTAAACTTAAATTGTGTTTTTTTTTTCTTAATGGTATACAGAATAATATGTATCATTAATAATAGCACATCTTACAAGAAATGATAAATTTGATGAGGTGTAATATTTTCTTTGCCACATGCTTAGTGCTTTTCATTGACTTCTGTGGGGGGTTTTTGGGGGGTTTTTTTGTTTGTTTTTTCTTTGTGAATTTGTCACAATCACAACCAGATAGATTGCAGGCTACCTGAAGTCAGGACTCTATTCTCATTGCTCTGTACATCACTCTCTGCCACTTTCCCAGTACCGTCCACATCATGAGAATTTTTCGTATGTTAGAAAAAGAATCATTGATTTGTGGCTATACATTTTGCACTGGGAGAAACACAGTTAACCAAGGAGAGGTTGAAAAAGAGCTTCAACAAGGTCTAACCCACTGAATTCACATCATTTATACTTGGCATTGTGGTCCTATAGCAAGAACAGCCTCTTGAGATATACCTGAGTTCATATACAGGCTCCACCATTGATGAAATGTTTAAATGTCCCAACTGGACAGAATCACTAACCTTCTGAAGCCATGTTTTCCAACTTCAAAATAGGTATCATGGTACTCATTTCCAGTAATGCTGTTTAAATGGGAAAGAGATGTTTAGTGTCACACGTGACTAATGTACACGTGCAGCAAATGTCAGTCCCAGCCTCTTCTGTCCCTCTTGATTATTAGTCTGCACGTGAACCAACAGGGAGCTGCCATGTGCATTGTAATCGCATGTCCTACGACCTGTTCAGAGCTGGCTACTAGTAAGAATTTCCTGTGCAGATTTTTTTTTTAAAGAGGTACACTTTTCCCACCTTAGAGATTACAGTTTATAATCTGGAGTGGTTGTCACGAATCTGTATTTTTATTCATTTATTTATTTATTTATTTTGCGGTACACGGGCCTCTCACTGTTGTGGCCTCTCTCCCGTTGCGGAGCACAGGCTCCGGACGCACAGGCCCAGTGGCCATGGCTCACGGGCCCAGCCGCTCCGCGGCATGTGGGATCTTCCCGGACCGGGGCACGAACCCGCGTCCCCTGCATCGGTAGGCAGACTCTCAACCACTGCGCCACCAGGGAAGCCCCACGAATCTGTATTTTTAAATGGTTCCCTGATCAGGTGATCGTGATACACACCTGGGATTAGGAATTACTGCTCTAGTCATGCTAGATATTACCAACGTTCACTCTAATTTAAAACCTGTATTCGTATTTGGCCTCTATTTGGGGAAATGGAAGAGCTGAAAAAAGACCATGAATGCAGAAAACCATTAAAAAGTGCCATATATACAATACTTTCTGGACTAGTTTAGTGAGGATGGAAAACAATCATGTTTACTGTCTTGTTTTCCCTTCAGAGTCCTACGGAACTTAGAGATAATTTTTTGAACTTGCACGCTAAAATGCAGTCTCTTGATTCACACTAAAATTAATGGTTACTGCTTAGTCTTTAAATATTTAAGATAAAATCTGCTCAGACAAATCCTGATCCTATCCTTCATATAAATTCTTGCTACTATAGACTGTTACCTCTTTCTGACACCACTAGAGTGTTATAATCATTAACGTGGACACAGACAACTCGGATTATTCAAATGGACGGACACAGGGATGAGGGTTAATAAAGAAAATGGTGCAATATCATTTCAAACAGTTTCTGTGTTTGATTTCTCAGAATATCATCATTAAATGCATCTTTTTTAATTTAATTTTTATCTCATTATATATTGTAGTGTAGTTGATTTACAATGTTGTGTTAGTTTCAGGTGTACAGCCAAGCGATTCAGTTATATGTATATCCATTCTTTTTCAGATTTTTTTCCCATATAGGTTATTACAGAATATTGAGTAGAGTTCCCTGTGCTATACTCAAGTAGAGTTCCCTGTGCAATAATCCTCGTTGATTATTTTACGTAGTAGTGGGTATATGTACTCAGCCATCGAAAAGAAGGAAGTAATGCCATTTGCAGCAACATGGATGGACCTAGAGATTATCATACTTAGTGAAGTAAGTCAGAGAAAGACAAATATTATATGATGTCACTTATATGTGGGATCTAAAAAAATAATAATACATTAAATGCATCTTGATGCTAAGACACACACATAAAGACACACCAGCTAAAAGTATTAATAGCCATGACTTTTAAAGTTCTCTGACCCCAAACCATTAATACCTAAGAAGCAGGTAACCAAGGAAAAAGAAGAGGTACTATTTATTGAGTGCCTGCTTCGTGCCAGGCCATATGCAAAGAAATGTATGTATGTTGCATCTAATGCATGCAACAAATATGGAAGTTAGGAACTACTATTTATATTTTATTCCCCCCCCCAAAAAATATATCAGGCTAGGAAAAGTTAACGGACTTGCCTAAAATGTGACTAGTAAGCAGCATCCATACAGAGATCTGAGTCCTAAAGAATCAGACCCAATAAAAGACAGAGTAGAGTGGATTCTGCCACAAGCCAAAGGAATTTTAAATCATTGACAAGACTCCCTGCCCTACCCTACCTGCCTCAAAAAATACATATATTGTTGCCATACAGTATGTACTTACAAGATTTGGGCCTTAAATGTAAACAGAGAGGAAGGTCGTGTGTCAGGTGTGTGCTCAGGATGCTGGCAAGGCCGTGGTGCTCTCCCGGGTCCTACTGTACTTGCCATAGCTTAACAAGTGCATCTCCTGGTACTTGGGATTTCTTGCTCTGAACTTCACCCATTAGCTAAAAGCTCCGACGCCTATTCAAATTCTCTGCCCCGTGGGAGGTGTAACACTTTAAACTGTCATCAGCCATTCACGTTTTAGTTTTGACCTGGGGATTACAGAAAGAGGAAAGGAAGGCACTGGGGCCTGGCTGGGGAGAGAGGATCTTCCCAGAATAGAGCCGGTTCCCTGGCAGCCCTCACCCAAGAAAAGACGTAGCCTAAAGCTGGCCCTCCACGCAGCGCTCCACGAGGTGGAATACCTTACAGAATTTTGATTAGACACACTCTTCTTGTCCCAGATTCAGGAACTACCCCCCAAGAAGCCTGAAGCCTCATCAGATCTGGGCTAAACTGTATATTTAGTCCATGTATGTGTGCTACATAGATGTAATCTCTCTCCCCCAAGTCATTCCTCACGGGGGAAACTGTTTTAAGATTTTGTTTTATCCTGTTAGGAATCATATTTTATAGAGAAAAAAAAACTTCTCTAAGTACCTATATCTGAAAAGTACACTTTACTACTAACAATTAGGGTTCGGTCCATCGACTCTGATCTCCTGTTCATTCTCTTTCTCCACTGAGATTCGAATGCACCATTGTCACAGGGGAGGAACCACGGGAAGTTCTACGCTGGTCACACTTTAGGGGAGAGAATTTTCCTCGTGCACAGAGCTGTAGGGGGCCGATGAGGCTGCCGCGTAACCTCTAGGATGGCCTGGCTGCTTTGCTTTTACTCTGACAAATAGCCAGCCGCCTACAGAATGTTCCAAGAAGGACGGATTCCAGGGGTGTGCAATGGAATTTTTCTTTTAATTTTTATTGGAGTATAGCTGATTTATAATCTTATGTTAGTTTCAGATGTACAGCAAAGTGAGTCTGTTATACATATCCATATATCCACTCTTTTAGATTCTTTTCCCATATAGCTGGAATGGAATTTTTGAAGGAAGGAATGGAGGTAACTTGAGGTTATCTGGCGAGTTGGTGCCAGACGTCGTAATCTGCTGGTGGACCTTAGTAAACATGATTAGTGAGAAGACTCTCTTTGGAAAGTATGAGTTGGTATTTATTCCACCAGCCGCCATCGAATCCATGTGACTCTGAGTGTAAATCTAAAAAGATACCAGGGCTTCCCTGGTGGCGCAGTGGTTGAGAGTCCGCCTGCCGATGCAGGGGATGCGGGTTCGTGCCCCGGTGCAGGAAGATCCCACATGCCGCGGAGCGGCTGGGCCCGTGAGCCATGGCCGCTGAGCCTGCGCGTCCGGAGCCTGTGCTCCGCAGTGGGAGAGGCCACAGAGGTGAGAGGCCCGCGTACCGCAAAAAAAAAAAAAAAAAGAAAAGGTATCATACGTGTCATAGTAATATATAGAATTCTATTTTTAATTTATTTTTAATTTTTATTTTATATTGGAGTATAGTTGATTAACAATGTTGTGTTAGTTTCAGGTGTACAGCAAAATGATTCAGTTATACATATATCTATTCTTTTTCAAATACTTTTCCCATTTAGGTTACTACAGAATATTGAGCAGAGTTCCCTGTGCTATACAGTAGGTCCTTGTTGGTTATTTATTTTAAGTATAGCAGTGTGTACATGGCAAGCTCAAACTCCCAGTTTTTTTTAATTTAGAAATAAAATGGACTTGCATAAAAAGTTGTTCTCATAAAGGAGAAATAAAAAATACGTTGTTTTCTAATGTTTTTTCCATAACCGCAATGACATCATAAACACATCGTGAAGGATAGCTGCTTGCTATCTTTAGGGAATATTTGGAAACACATATCTAATGGTGGGAGAATTCTTAGGTAAACATTGATATCTTTATTGGATGTTGTCTATCAATCATCAGCCACTGATGCTATTGAAGACCATGTAGTAACAAGGAAAGGTGTCCTTATTAAAAGGGGAAAAAGCAGGAATTAAAGCTATATACATTTATGTCAACTATTAAATGTGCACGATGATTTTGACCACCAAACAAAGCAAAGCTGATGATATGTAGACATAACTGTATCATATGTTCATATCTGTATCAGTTTAGGGTGAAATGATTATGGACATTTTTTTTCTTTTCTTTGTTTTCCAACTTGTATATAAAATGGTTACATTCTTTTTGGAAGGTGAAAAGAGACATTTTCAAACGAACATGCAGAGAACATTAAATAATCTAGATTAATTGTTAGCCCAATCAAATATTTATTTTTGAGTTATTCCCCAGCATAGAGTAGAAGCTGATGCAGGGATCATTTCAAATAGGAAGCTACTAGATAAGATGATATTTTAACATTATCATGTTCCTTCAAATCAGTTTCTCTGCATAAACTGGCAATGAATTGCATCTAATTTTGAATGGCATTTATTCTACTAGCATTTTAGAATCCTTTCCTGGCACTTAACGTAGCAGGAGTGAACAGTTCATTAAGTAAATATGTTCTAGAAGGCTAAAGGTGAAGGCATGAAGAGACTTTTCCTGCTTTTGTTTTTACTTGTTTTTTTTTTTTTTGCTTGTTTCTTTTTCCTGTTTTGACCCTGAATTGGGAAGTTATTTCATCCTGCTCTAGGACATCTATGATGTATGAAAAAAATAGAGTTTCAAGAAGTTACAGCTTTACAATTTCAACATCATTCCAAGCCTGTCACTGTTGTCTGTTGGTTTGATTGAATTCTAGCTCATTTACAGCTGGCCTTTGAATACCTCCCTCTCAGAAATCAGTGACACAAGCCATCGGTGGGGCAGCCCGGCTGGTACCTAACTCACCCTTCTTTTGAGTAATGGAGAAAACACAGGCAGATCACATCATTAATCTAAGACACCCAATTGTCTTCAAAATACAGATGGAATCTTCAGTGTGAATCATTAGTGTTAAGAGAAAATAACGCATAAAGAATGACATTGTTTCTCACTTATTAGGGAATTTAATAGCTCCTCCATGACTTGAGAGCTGAGTGATTGATCACCTAATTTCTGAGCTGTGGTTTTTCTTAGGTCTCTTCTCCATTGTGGGTTGCAAACAAGGCAGCGTTTTCTCAAAAGCTAAAAACACCTCACACATGTAATTAGAATGGTGTCTGGGTGTGCTGGTCCTTGAAATGGAGGAGCGAGGAGGAGGAAGGAGAGCCAGCAGAAAAGTGGGAGGAAGGTGAGGCCGAAAGAATTCGCCCGCAGGCTGTCTTTTCCTTTTCAAGATGTTGCTATTTAAGCACTGCCATTGATCTGCTCGGTCTTCACATGCTGTTATCTTAAAAAATAGTAATAATAAAATCGACTTGAATGTATATATAGTCAAAAAAATTTAACTGCTCAAGTACGTGATGTTCCAAGTAGAGCCATAATATTCTGCCCAAAAACAAGATGATTTCAACACCTGTCCTCTAAGGGTTTATAAAATAATCAGAAAGATAAGACAGATTAGGAGATTAATGACAATATGACTTTCAGAGAAATTTAAAAATATGTATATAATCTATATGTCATATATTTTCCCTATCGTATATTAAATGTTACGTTACACATATATATCATTTCTTCATCCTTATGTTCCACAGAAATACGTGAAGGTGTGGGCAAAGACAGAAGGGGGTAAAGAAACCTGTTTTGCAGCCCAGGCTCCCGCGTTTATTCTAATTGCAAGTAGGAGCTGGTTGCACCTTTTCCACTTGAACTTCACAAACTGCTGCTAACAGTAGTGGAACCACCAGTGGCTTATTAGAAACAATGACTGCTGTGTGCTGGGCACATTGCTGGCCGTCGCCCCATCCCATCTCTTCTGAGGCTTTTAAGGACACTGCGAGGCAGCTGCTCGTCACCTTCCTGTTCCAGGCAAACATCTTGAAGCTTGAAGATGACAACCAGGAAAGGGTGGAAAGGAGATGTAAATTCACACAGTACCGACCCCAGAATCCGTGCTCTTAATCTCTGCACAACCCTCACCTCTCAGGTTAAAAACATTTTACAGTAAGTGAAATACCTGAGTTTGTAAAAGTTCCTATCTCCATTTCACATGCGTTAAGTTAGGTTTAGAAAATCGTGGTGGAAGATGACATACTGCCTTGACTTTTTTATACCTAGGATGATTTGAATTTCAAACTAAAAAATGAGTGCAGGGGTAGTGTCACTCCTCTTCTCGTCTAAACAAGGGTGACTGGCACTCAGTAAAATTTTGTCAAATAATCAGTGTCACCTCTTCCTTTGCTTTTATTTTTGTTTGTCATGTTTACATTTTAAGATAAGATGATATTTTAACATTATCATGCATTGGTCATTTTTCTTTTCTGTGAAATCCTCGATCTCGTTATTAGGGGATGAAAATAAAGAAAATGAATCATTTTGATGTTTTTCTAGCATAGTAAAATCCAGAGCACTGATCTGGGATTCGAGCACATGAGCTGCAATCCTAATTCTTAAAGTTGTTTACAGTTGAACCTAAAGCCAGGCTTTGAAGTTGAGTTTGTGTTTCCTCATCTGTACATGGTGGAGCCCTTATGACTTAGACGTCTTCCTTTAAAGCCCCAATAACCATGCAATTGCCTGTGTCCTGCCAGGCACATAGCGTGGACACAATACAGAACAATTCACTTGTCGTTCTTGCTCTCTCTCTCCTTCTATCTCAGATAATTTTAAGTAATTAAGAAAAAGATCATTCTAATTATTAAAAACCATTGGATTTCATAGATGAGAATATGATGCACATAACAATCTATCCAAAGAGTTAAAAGAATTTACCGTCACTCTGTTCTTCCATTAGACAGTTTGTCAATAGAAGTTTCCCTTTTCTCATAATGACATATTTAATCCTCTTAGTATAATATAATCCTTTGAGGTTCATAAAACTTCAAACTTTCAAATGATTAATGCACCTACTAAAATGACCTCCAACACATGCCTCTTGCCAAAAAAATTGATTAAATCCACATTTTACATTGTTTTTTAACCCTTGAAAGTCATAGGGATCAAAATAAAGAGAAAACCCAACGTTCTGATTCTCTGATTTTATTTATTTATATATTAAATGTTTATTCAGCAATTTCCTGGAGGTAAGAAAACCATAATCAGATAGAAACCTAGATACTTTTTAAGTATCAAAAATTATCTGCTTCAACTGTAAACTGGTAAAACCAAATTTAAAAATAAGCTCAGCACTCAAATATATTCCTTTTCCAGCCTCTTCTTTTTGTCATGACACAGGAATTCTGGCTTCCATTTATCCAATCCTCCTGGCAATTATAAGTTGTCAGCCTGTTAAACTATTAAATTGAAACAAAAATTCTGGGTTTTTTTAAAGCTAATATTCTGTCTAATTTACTTCAGAGCTTCAAACTCAACATGTTGGAAAGAAACCTCTCCGTCATTCAATACTTAGTTTCCCAAGTAATTATCCTTCTCTTGAGAAGACAAATTGGTCTCACAAGCTGATTTTGTTCCCTTCTTTGCACTGGCTGCCAGAAAACTCATTTGTGTGACATATGTATAGGATCTAAAGTGTGCATTTTGTTTATCAACCTCACTCTAGGCTTTGTGTTATTTTTCCTGTAATTATGTTCCTAAAATTTTAATTTGCTTACTCATTTTACTTTGTAAATTTTAATTTATCATACTCTATATCTCTGAGTCACATTAAATCACATCATTTTTACATATCTGGTTGTGGGTAATTTAAAAATAAGTCAATCCCACTAACCCTGATACTCTCCTGCTTTCTCCAGCTGAGTCAGTGGCTCAGAAGATAAGCACCTTAGTCATCTTTGGCTTTTCCTTATTTTCATTCCCAAAGTCAGTGATTTCCTAAAATCCCAGAGTTTCTAACTCCTGCCTCTCTCTAAAGGCTCCCTCCTTCTCTTCAGTGGAACTTCATTGTCTTAGTTGAGAAATTCAAATAGCTTGCTCCGTGGGCTGTCAGATGTGGGCTCATCTCTTCAAACCATCTTTAGCGCTCTTGCCAAAATGGCCTTTCCAGAAAATGCAAGTCTGCTCATACATTGCATAGTTAAAAGCACGACCAGGTAGTCATTAGCCTCACCAGTGCTGTGTACTGGTTGGCTTCTGTTTGTGTTGAATTTCTGGCTATTGTAAATTTATCATCCGCGTGTTCTTTTCCAACTCGGTGTTTGTTCAGAGTGGTCAGGCATGATGAGGGTACTGTGTATTGTGAAGGATGCAGAAGGCGCCGGACAATGAAGGAGGTGCTTTTTTGCAAGTCACTGTCGTAGGCAGAGCGTTCACTAATGAGGAAAGTCTCCAAGGAAGGGAAGGGAGCTGGGGCTTACAGAGCCAGGCAGGCAGGGGACTTACCCGCGAGTCCTAAGGGACTCACGTACAAGGCTGGAGGTGAGTCTTGTGTACGTCACTGAGGAAGGGCGGGGGTGGGGATGTGCCAGAGCAGAGCATCCTGTCGCCTGGCCATCGGGGGGAGCGTGAAGGGGTGGGGTATTTTGGAGTAGGAAAGGTTGGGGAGCTACCTTGACCTTCGCTATGTTCCAGGTACAGGTTCAGGTAAAGCTTAACATCGTCACTGTTCACCTGTTCCACAAGATCATGTCCTGACTTTATTATTCACACAAATGAAAATAGAAAAAAAAAAAAAGCCAATTTCCTGAATATCCCCTGTGGTTCCTCTTATATGCCCACATGCCCTTATGTAACTGGTACTTTTTGATCCCGTGAGGAAGGGAGGAAGGGGGAATATATGTATTTATATATGTATTTATATTATATATATATACATATAAAATCACTTTCAGAAGGACAGGAAGGATATAGAGACAGCACGTTACTCAGCAGGCACTCTCTCCATCCCAGCTCCAGATGATGCAGATGCGAGCGATTAGCAGGACCCACTCTGAGAAATCCTGGCCCGTGGCAGCGTCTCTCTTAACCTCTGGGTACAACTGGAAATTTTCCTTGTACCCCTCGCTCAACCGCCAAGAGCACCGCTCATCCCTCCCACACAGGCCAGGGGATTGAATCCCCCGCTGCCGGCGTAGCCTGTGTTTCAGATCTGCCCACGGATTGGGGATGTGAAATGGAGTCACTTCATAAGCCTCTAGGTTCCAAGAGTAACTCAAGCTCTGATTCCACAGGCCGGCAGACCACCCCGCATCCGACCCTCCGAACGGCACGTCGGTGGTGCAGGACTCGCTCGCTAGACAGCAGCCGTGCCTCAGCTGTTCCCGCCCCGGCCAGGTGGTCCAGGGAAAACGAAATGTGCTTACCTGTGAGAACAGGCTGCCTATAAATCAAAAGGGGTCGAGTTCTGTCCACCAGATGGAGGCTTTAAAGTCTTAATGTGTAAGTTAAGGTATAATGGATTACTGGAGGTGAAATTTTAGTGAGGTTGAATCTCTCTGTTGCCTTCTGGGATCTGGGGGAGCAAAAGGTTACTGTTACACTGAACAAGAACAAAGTCAGATCTTCATCTTAGGTGACCTAATTACAGAGGATGTGATTCTGACCCATTAATTTTCAAAATCATATCTAATTATCTATTGGTGTGGCTTACTGAGGCTCAAAAATACATGGGCTAAGGGATTTTCTCTGCTAAGTGTATAGTTTCTTTTGCGTGAGTACTGGATTTTGGCGTATTACAATTTTACGTGTAAAGTTATAGGATCGCTCTTTCCCTTTCAGTCTTTCTCTGTCCTTTTTCCCTCCCTCCTTCTCTCTCTCCCTCCCTCCTTCTCTCTCTCCCTCCCTCCTTCTCTCTCTCCCTCCCTCCTTCTCTCTTTCCCTCCCTCCTTCTCTCTCTCCCTCCCTCCTTCTCTCTCTCCCTCCTTCTCTCTTTTTTTCTGCCCCTTCTTTAGTTCTGGAAAGACAAAATGAACAGGAGAACAAGAAGAATCCAATTCAGTCCGTTTTCTCTTTTTGGACAATTAGAAAGTTGAAGTGTTGGCGTAATACAAAGCTTTGTTGTTAACCATGGATTTCGTTTATCTCTGTTTGTCGCTGGAGTTAAATGTATGAACACATTTGGCCGTGAATTTTTTTTATTAGTGGTATTATGAAAGGGACAGTCACAAGCAAAGCTGAAATTATCTACGAGTGACAAAGGATATTATCAAGGACCCTTATATATTCCTATGGTTTTCAATTATTTCAAAGAATCATTCCAAATGGGAACTATGAATATCTTCTTCCCTCACTTAGTTTTTGTTTCTTTGTTTTGTTCTGTTTTTTGTTTCTTTTTTTCTTTAAAACTCCATGGTGTACTTGTTTCTCACCACCCTCTGTAGAAAAGTGTGACTATTTACATAATAACACTTGTCATTTTCCTGGCAACCTGGGAATGAAGTTTTCTCTTTGATTCTCTATTGCTAACTGGTGGGCTCACCAGCTTGCTGCATTGGGACACACAGCAGAGAACATGACTTCTTGGTAGAGGGGAGGACATTTGGGTAAGTGGATTACTCAATGTGTAGACTCCCTTCAGGACTCTTAATATAAGTTCTGTTTCCTCCATCTTAAAATTCTTAGCTACCTTTAAGATATCACCACATTTACGTTCCAGACCTTTGTTGAGATGTTTTTCTTTAACTTATAACTTTAAAGTTATTTTACATAAAAAACAAGAGTCTGTTTTAAATAACCTAAACTTTTTTGGAAACTTTAAAAATTATTAGATAGATACCATTACCCTTAATGGACACATCTTTAATTTTCTTAAACAAAGTGGCTTTTAGTGAGAACAATGGGAATGTGAAGTGTGATTCTAGGTGTAACTCATGTTTTGACACAGGTTCCTGACTTGAAGTCATTTAATCATAGGTGCTTTTAATTCATATGGGCCAGAATTGAAATCCGTTTCTCTAGCTTATTTTTAAGTAGTTATAAAGTCGAGCTGAACTTTTATTTTTGTTTACATTATAATGATTTTTTTTTTTTAGGTTTTAAGACTTTGTGCAATAACTCCCTCCATTCTGCTTTAGTATCGTGATCTTAGCTCTGTGGACATCAGGATTAAATCTAATTTTAGTAAGTTCCTGAAACAAATTGTTATCATCCAAGGCAAGATACTCCTGGCAAGTAAATTCATATTAATGTAGATGTTGAGGTTTGTAACTGAAGGTGGTTTTAGTTCTCAGTATTTATGCATAAAGTGAATTGAATTCAGAATAACTGAGCGTGAATGCTTCACCCCAGTGAGAGTAGCTGTCCACTCAGTAGATTTTCTTTTTACTCAGCTATGCAAGTACATACCTATGAACCCCATAAAATCACCTGTGATCCAGGTAATATATGCAACAGTTCATGTGCCTGATTCTTTGAGCTGCTCTCAGTATGTTAAAGCAAAGATAAAGACATCTTCTGTCTGTCGTAGTCCATCTGCAAATAACTTGCCCTTGCAAGGTGTCATTGTTGCTTGCTAAGGCAACAGATGATGCCTCCCTGCCTTTGGATATCCAGTTACATTACTAGAATAAACCATTCACTGTACCAGACATAGTCTTTTCACTGCTCTGTATTTCTTTTTCTGTTGGAATTTAGAGAACTCAAGGACAGTGAAGGATCCAATTCCTCATTCAACAACTCAATAAAGCATATGTACCTTGAATATGTCTTGGGGACCAAAGAGACAGTATTAGGCATCCCATGTACGTTTACGAAGTATTTCTTACAATATCTGAAGCACAGTTGGGTGATCCACGTCTCTATTGCCGGTGAGACTTCAGTAGCAATTCTCGTGTCAGTAGCCCTCGTTGTCCTAAAAGGAGGACAGACTCTACAGTGGGTGGTAGTTTTCAACACTAAAGAAACCTCGGTGGTCTCTTGCCATGTCCCGTGTGTATATCTCATACCGCCAATAGTTGTTAGCGCCCTCATCACTGTACAGGAGCATTTCATTGGGCTAGGTAGAAAAGAATCACCACCTTGAAAAACAAATGTGTTCCACAGCATTTTGACGCATGCATCAATTGTCCACTCCAGAAAGGACCATTCTTTTATTACACAAATAAGAATAAATGATCATATGCATTTCTCTGGTGGGAATATAAAACGATATAGTTTAAGGATTTGCTAAAGTTAGCAAATGGGGACGTGCAGGCCATAACCCAAGTCTGTTAAGTGAGACTGGTGACTCAGATTCTGGTGATTATTTCACTGTAATTTTTGCCGATGATAATATTGATGATAATAATGACAGCAGGCACACGTAACAATTTGCTATTTGGTAGGGACTGTTCTAAGCATTTATACAAAAACTTACTTACTTATCAAAATTACTCCAAGAGGCAGGTACCATTATTGTTCCTATTTTATAAAAAAGCAGGAGGGCACAGATGAATCAATGAACAGCAGTGAAGTTCCGGGAGAAACAGCTCTCACACCCAGCTCTTTCTGTGCTCCTCTATTTGGAAATCAATCTACTTCTAGACAATGTAATTGAAAGTTCAGTGCTTAGTTATGATGTCCATGGGTAGTAAAACTGAGACTTGGAAAATATTTAACATGTAAGGTTGCTGGTTGACTAATCACAGATCATTACCATCTCAACTTGCATTCAACTCTTGAGTAATCTGCTGTGCTGTGGTATAGCCCTGACTCGATACCCCGTGGGTCTAAGCTTCTGAAGTCCTTCCTGGTTCCTCTTAAGATGCTCATCCCGAAAAGAATAATCCTCTGAAGCTAACCCTACATTCAGTCTATCATTCCTTCAAGCCACTCGGTTCTAGGTCTGCTGCTGCCCTTTCTATAGGAAGAACACGACAGGTTTCAGAGACGGTCCGTACAAAGAGCTGCTAGATGAGGCAACCGTTAACTGTAATTATGCGCTCCAACTATATGGTTTAAAAAAATGCCACCTTAACTGAAATTTAAAATTATTTATCTTTGAGATTTCCTTTTCTGGATATGATATATTAAGCCATGGCAACAACTAGAAAGTAAGTGGATGCATTGCAGTGAAATCATATTTTTAAATACAATGGAAAGCTATGGAAGCAACAAGGACTAGGGGAAATGAAATCCCAGAAAGGAAGAGCCTTCGTGAGGGGAGCCGAAGTTTATAGCGGATTTTCTTTCCTAAGGGCATGTGTGGATTCAAGGACAGGGCTCTGCCTAGCCACACAGATGCTGGGGGCAAGACAAAACAATAGAGCTTTCGTGGTTGAGTGGGTTGGCATGATGGAATAGGAATCTAAAGAACCTGCAAACACAAAGGCAGCTTTTTCCAGGAAATATTTACAGTGTTCTCGGTGGGATGGGAGGCTCAGGGACTGTCCTGCAGTTTTGCAGTGATTAGAAAACGAGGTCCCACTCGAGGTGACCTGGTTCCCTGCCAAGACTTTGCCAAAATTCGAAGCTGTGTAGGGTAGGAAGCTAAACTGATAAAATCAAACCTCTGAAGGGCATAACTTAATCTCCAGGGCTCAGTGGACACGGATCTGCCAGAATCTCAAGCTAAAAGTCTAGGAGGCCACCTCTCAGGGATGGGATTGAAGCAGTTGTGGACTGATTTAAATTCAGTCTGCAGCTCACCCCGAACCAGACAGTCCTTGGGATCGATGTGTCTGTTCTGTACATCTACAGGGAAAAACATAACCTCCTCTGGAGTAAAATAGCATCATCTGGACCAATAATCAATATTTTAAAAAAAAAAGAAAAGAAAAGCAGACCCACAGATTACCCAGATACTGGAGTTAGCAGGCAAGGACATTAAAATAACCATTATCAATATGTTACAGTCAGACAAAAGATGGAAGATACTAAGAGGTTCAAAAGAGAACTGGATCTTGTTTAAAAAATTACTATTTGTCCTCGCTGAGAAGCGCATTACCCAGCATGAGATCTCTTGAAATTCTCTGAACCTTAATAATTAGATGCTCGGGTACTGGGGAGATTGAGAAATGAGGAGGAAAGGAATCAAAATTTATGAAATACCCACTATGTGTTAGACATATGCTAAGTACAATACATGTATTATACCCTTTCATTTTCTGTGATGACGTTATTGTTATTCCTACATTGTAGGCCAGAACTTTACATATAATAAAGCAGGAGAACTTATTTTCATGGTATGCAAAGTCTCCTAACAGTGGGAAAAGTTGTCAATGAACACATACCACCAACACCACCTAAGGCTCGCAGTCCCATGAGCTTGCAATCCCACCGTCCTAGGAGCTCCCTGAAAGCTTCTGTGTCCACAAGCTAAGCTAGGATATTCCTTGCCCAGAGACTTTGGCGTACTTCGTAAGGGGCCAAGAGTGTTTAATCATGAGTGGAAAATAACTAATTTTTTTCTGTGCTTTTCCTTTTTCATGCTTATTAAGAGGAGTTGAATCATGAAGTGTAAATTGAGCCACATGATTAGAACCCTCCAGGAGCTAAAGACTGTAGACCTTATTTTTAAGGATTTTGTGTGTGGTACCAGCTTTGTTATTGACAGTGGGTTTTGTACACACGCCTCATCTTTGAGTTACTAAAAAATGCCACCAGAAACTGCATTCCCAGGAACAATGGAGCCCTTTGTGAAGTGTTTCCTCCCTGAAGAATAGTAAAATGTCAAACAGACAAAAGTAGGAAAAATTATGTCCCCAAACAGCTGCGTTGCCACTGTGACTTCTGACTACACCATTTCCTACTGTACAGAGTCTGCTAACCACCTCTTATTCTACCAAAATGCCATCTTGATAGAAGAAAAAGGTTTTAATTATTCACTGCTATAAACATATCTAGAATAACTAATAAGTGTAATAAAAATTATGCCCATTTTGAGCACCTGTGAAGTAGGCCCTTCACATATATCTCTCCTACTTAATCCTATTACTATTCCCATTTCAGAGCTGGAAAAAAACAGGTTAAGCAGAATCACAAATTTCCCCCCCAAAAAACTCAGACATTAAGCTTGAAAAGCATGGATTTGAACCCAGTTTTATCCAAGGCCAAAACCTTTCATTTTTCACTATGGTAGGCTGCCTCGGCAATTATAGCACATAATTGTAACGATAATGCCTTGTTTACCTACACCTTTCTACAAGTGCTGAAATGCTGCACAAAAGCGTACAACTGATTTTCTCTCCATGCCTGTGAGATTAGCGTATGTGTATTATTACTCACAGGCATTACATACACATATTACATTGAAATGGGACCTGGATCTTAGGACTGTCAATGCAAAAGTCCTTCTTACTCTTGAGCAGATTTCCAAAACAAATTAAATGGAGAGAACAGGAGTCCAAAAACGAGATTTGCCTTTTTTTAAATTTAATTTTATTTATTTTTTTAAACAGCAGGTTCTTATTAGTTATCTACTTCATACATATCAGTGTATGTATGTCAATCCCAATCTCCCAATTCTTCCCACCACTGCCCCACCCTGCCGCTTTCCCCACTTTGTGTCCATACATTTGTTCTGAGGTTGCCCTTTATCTTAGTTTCTTCTTTGACTCTTCTGGCTTTGTGCCTGTGTATATATTTTTTCATCTAGAAATTAATTCTCTGGAATATCTTCTCCACAATATCTACACCTCCCAGCCTCCACTCCCATGTGTAAACTATAACATCCATTCTCTCTCACCTGCCTATAGAAGAAACGTATTCATTGCATAGAAAAATACACAACACATTCAGAAGAAAACTGAACCCCCTACTTTTCTTTGATGCAAGAAGAATCACTGCTAACATCTCTTTGCACCTGTTTCATATTTATATCTGTATATCTCGATATCTATCTCCATCTTCATTATGCTGCTTTCTTTTGTTTTAAGTACAATCACTCTGTATGTATTATGTCGTGAGTTGCCAAACTTCAGCTGGTACTGATCTTCATTCAGGTGAAAGCGATGAGGAAAGAGCCGATGAAAGGGAAGACAGGTGGTTTCTCTGAAGATAAGCAAAGAGGCAGTGCTATTCTAACAGTTCCGGAAGTGCCCTTCTGTTGGGTTCAAGACTCTCCACCAAAGATCAAGGGATGTGAATCCTCAGCAAAATTGTATTTGTTCTTCAGATTTTGGAGTTGAGCCTTTAACATAGATTTGAGGAGTCCCTGTGGCCTTGTAGAGAGAATGGATCTAGGTGGAGAAGAGTCAGGTTTGGGAGGAAAAGGAGTGACACATTTGGAACGCTATGTAAAACAAGTCAAGATATGCTTCTTAGTTTACTTCAGGTTAATTTGGGAGAATCTGTTCCCTGTGAGAAGCACTCGATCATTGGTCCATACGAGTATGTGCCTTTGGCCTTGACAAAGAGATTCTACCTGCAGCGGGAGCTGGAGGTGATACGGAGGCAAGTCAGGGAGCAATAAACAAGGGTGCCGCAGTTGAATATTTCCCATTTATCCTGTTTTTGGTAATCAGTCTATAATAATGTCTCCCACTCTTTTCAGCCCGGGACAAATCAAGAGGATTCAGAGAAGGGAGGCAAAAGGGAAGGACCCACTCATCTCATTTCAGCCGTTTTACCCTTGTAAATATTAATATTTGCACATGTGGGCTTATCCACAACCCCAAAGCACTATTCCATTGTTTACATTATTTCTCACAGGCAGGCACATGCATGCATCAGCCGTGCGTCTCTTCTTTTATTGTAATTAAAACACCATCTACCGATGAGTTTCCTTATCAAAACTGGGAAGCTAAGACCTTTGAACAGCGAGAATGGTTATGGGAAAACGAAGTAATTTTGAGAATATATTTCACAAATATTCCATGAGGGAGATCTGTTATGCTTCATGGTTCTGTAAAAGCAGATTCATGTCCCATAATGCATAAATTAGTAATTATGCATTACTAACTAATTAATATTGGTTAGTAAGAATGGAGAGGTTTATTTCTTTTAATTTAATATATGTATTAACATCAGTATAAAGCTAATGACAGCTTGTGTAACAGTGACTATCTGGTCCCTGAATTTTCAGTAGTTTTTAGTTAATTTAATTATTTCACTTTTTTCTTACTTGTGTCCCCCCCCCCTTCAATTTGAATTTTGTGAATCTCTCAGCCCCTACAGAATTCATTAAATCTATATCTAGAATGAAAAAGGGCCAACTTAACTATAGCTTTGTTTGGTGATTCTCATTTTGAGCTCAAATGTCTAATCAATGCCTGCTGCCTGGGTGTGTGTTAGGTAGTTTACTGTGCATGCTGCCGGGGAGGGTAACATAACTGTGCTGTTGACAGACTGAACGTGTGCAAGTGAGCCTTCCCGTGCTTCCTCTCCACGTGGTACAAAGCGAGTAGGGCTGCTTTGAAGTCCTTTACCTTCCCTTCTTTATTATGACAGATACGTTAGGCTGGTATTATTTAAACACACCAGCAGCCTGGGAATCTGTTATTTAAGATGCTACCCATTCATGTGACTGAGAGAAAAGCTGGCAAAATAGCACGAGTTCAATTATCTGGCATTTTTCCATGCATTTTCAACTCTATTTTTCACTTAATGTGGATGATATTTTTCATTAGCTTGAAGATAAATTTTATAAATTGTTAAAAAATGGATTTTGCTTATTGAGTTGGTATGTTGAAATAATCATAATATAGCAATAGTTTTTTTTTTATACCATGGGTAATTACGTGAATATTGATAGCCCTCAATATTACATCTAAGAATCACTTACAATGATACATGATAAACCTGGCTTAAACTATTAAAAAATATAAAAGTATTCTACTGAAAAAAGTTTTTAAATTACATCTGCTTTCTTCTGAAAAAGAAGCTCCAGAGCATTAACATTTAATTCTGAAATTCAGTTACACTATGTAATGATACAAATTTGTATGCATTCAGTTTCAAGTACAGAGGAAATGCCAGTGTTTTACCACCAAAGTGATCACTGTATTTTTGTTCGAAGAATAAAGGACAGAATTTAAAACATAATTTTGCTCGCTGTGATCAGCATTTTTATTTTCCTGTCTAGTGATTGGAATCAGCTCTCCATGGAGAGAGCTGTGTCTACTCTTCACACGGCCTGGGCGGGAGCAAGCTCAGTGGCCAAGTTCCCTAGAGTCCTAAACAGATGAGCAAAATCCACCTCTCTAAGCTTCAGATTCTAAACCCAGACTGGTAACTTGCTTTTACGGTAATTAGCAGAGAAGCAATCTTGTTTCGTTGAAATGAAAGAATTTTTCTGTGAACCAGAAACTCTCGCCAGGATCGAAGATAAGGAAGGGATGATACTTTTGCACTGGCAGGTCTACTAAGGCTGCCTTTGCTACTGAAAGAAACTCAGTAGACATCTATAATTTATTAATATACCCTTCTTATGAGACACAGTGCTGGCTGGAACCAGGGCACTTTTCCAAAGGAGATTCACAGTTGCTGTAACATGGCGGTAGTATGTGCAGTAACTTACGTTTGAGTCCTCACTCACGGAATGGAACGGGGACTGGAGGATTGCTACACCAAGTTCTCACTGGCTGAGGTGGTGTGTGCTGTGGGGTCTCTACACACAGCCGGCGAGACCAGTGGCCTGGCCGCTCTGCTTGTGTCGACACATACTTTCCCCAGCCTTTGTCACCCACCATATTGGTGAGTACGTCTTAGCTATATTGAAATCCAGACAATATTCAACTTGCTAACAAACTTAGTTCAAGATTATTTTAAAAAAATCAATTAATGTTGAAAACATATAAGAAAAAACTATGTGGAAATTATCTGTATATTCAGAATAACTCACAAAATCCCCATTCCTGTGAACTTAGAGTACAAGCTGCCTAAGTACCAAGAACGGTGGACATAAAGTCAAAGGAGGAAGAGTGTCGTATATTCTAGAAGCCAGAGACAGTGGGTGATTCTTAACTGAGCCCCATCCAAGCCAGGTGTGTGTATTACCTGTTTGCACCGGCGAGCCTCTTCCAACGTGGGCCTGAATCTTCGAAGAGGAAGATCTTATGGTTCTTCTTCTCCTTTAAAACTCAGCTTAGGGGGCTTCCCTGGTGGCGCAGTGGTTGAGAGTCCGCCTGCTGATACAGGGGACACAGGTTCGTGCTGCTGCGGAGCGGCTGGGCCCGTGAGCCATGGCCGCTGAGCCTGCACGTCCAGAGCCTGTGCTCCGCAATGGGAGGGGCCGCAACAGTGAGAGGCCCGCGTACTGCAAAAAAATAAATTAAAAAAAAAAAAAAAAAAACTCAGCTTGGGCATCCGTCATCCCTCTTGGTAACTGCCTCTGGCTACCGCTCTGCTGTCTGAATATCTTTCCCATCGTATGCTGGACACAGGCCTGTAGTTAGTCTTTGAGTTACAGTTATGCCTTCAGAGTGTTTCCACTGCTACACTCTTTATGGGCACAGGGCTCTGTCACAGTGTCTCGTTCATGGCAAGGGCCCGTGATGGGTACTGAATGAGTGAATTCTGGCTGTGTTATCTCTTAGCCCTGAAATCTCAAATGGAGCCACACTGGATCCCGTCCTCCTGGTTACTGGCACACATACATTCAACTCTTTGCTTCAGCAGCTGGTTTCCACCAGCCCTCATCATGCATCCTCAGTAGACGCCTATAGAGAGATCAGAACTTGAAATTTTAATAGACATGTTATTTTTTCTCTTTGTAGATAATTAGTGAATAGTATTATTACTGTTGTCGTCGTTGTTAGGTGCTCTGCAATTCCCTTCATTTTTCATTCTCTAATATCTCGTCCCCCAAAAAAACCTTAATTTTCCTGTAATAACAACAGCACTAAGTACTTAGGATTTCTTAAGCTTCTCTCTAATGATAAGATGACTTTTCACCTCCCCTACGTCCACAGGAAAGGTCATTAGGTTAGCTGAGAACATCAAGGAAACGTTGCTCAATTAACGAAAATCTCACCACTCTGTCATCTGTAGATCTCATATTATACAATTATCAGGTGTAAAGATTATATCTTGTTTCAGTTAGTTTAAAATTAGTACTTAAAATCTGTCCCAAAGCAGAAAGGCATTGATTAAAAAAAAAAAAAAAAGTCTAGAGGTACAGAAAACTGTAAGAATGAGTAGTAAATCATCAACATGAAGTGGCATGTACTAGGCAGACGTGCACGTGCTAGGACCACTTGCATTGCCAGATCTCATTCCTCAAGGGATCTGGACTGCGGTCAAGAGAAGGCTAGGTTAGTTTGGAAAGCAGAGCTGTCTTGTTAGCTCCTGAGCAGCCGAGAAGGTTCAGAACCATTGCTTTCAGGCTGGTATGCTCAGATCTACTCTGGGTCTATAAGAAAACACTTGGTCCTCCAAAGAGAACTTGAAATTTCCCTGACCTTCCTCGAAGTTAGGCTGAAATTCAGGTACCTTTAGACCTGCAGGCAATACTGTTCCTCCTACTTGGCTTGTTAGATTCTCCCAGAGCAGTTGCTTCCAAGCAGAGAGACCATTGCTGCAGTTTGCGGAGGTAGATAAGAGGCTTATATAAAACTTCGTTGTTCAGGTGCTGCCCTTGGTACAGTTTCCACAGCAGTAAGCATTGCGTTTGAAGAGACTGTCACAATTGCACAAATGAAATGTTTTATTTATAAAATTGTATGAGTTTTTTAAAAGTTATGAAAACACATCATATACCCTACACTATGATCATACCATATGATTGTTCAGCAAGACTTTTTTCTTACAGATTTTTAAAAATTAATTTTCATTGGAGTGTGGTTGATTTACAATGTCATGTTAGTTTCTGCTATACAGCACAGTGAATCAGTTATACACATATCCACTCTTTTTTAGATTCTATTCCCATATAGGTCATTACACACTATTGAGTAGAGTTTCCTGTGCTGTACTGTAGGTTCTTATTAGTTATCTATCTTATATGTAGTAGCGTGTATATGTCAATCCCAATCTACCAATTTATCCCTCCCCCGCTCTTTCCCCCTTGGTAACCGTAAGTTTGTTTTCTACATCTGTGACTATTTCTGTTTTGTAAATAAGTTCATTTGTGCGATTTTTTTTATAGCACGACTTCTGAAATGAATCACAGATTGGCAAGAAGAAAATATCAACAGTGTATATAATGGTTTTACTACTTATTTACAATTAGTAAATAATAGTCTCCTAAAGTAGTGTCCTACATTTCTTCACATCTATTTCTTTTTTTGTTGTTGAGATAATACTGATTTATAATATTATGTAAGTTTCACACATACAGCATTATGTTCCTACTTCTGTATAATCTATAATGTGCTGACCACCAAAAATTTATTTTCCATTCCTCACTATACATTTGATCCCCTTTACCTATTTTTCCCTTCCCTCACCATCACCCCTTCTCTGGTAACCACCACTTTGTTCTCTGTGTCTGCATGTTTGTTTTTGTTTGGTTTGGTTTGTTCATTTGTTTTGTTCTTGTTTATTAGTTTTTTATGTTCTACTTATGAGTGAAATCATATGGTATTTGTCTTTCTCTGTGTGACTTCTTTCACTTAGTGTAATACCCTCAAGGTCTATCCATGTTACCCCAAATGGCAAAATTTCATCACTTTTATGACTGAATAATATTCCATTGTGTGTGTGTGTGTGTGTGTGTGTGTGTGTGTGTGTGTATATATACACCCCACATCTTCTTTATGCATTCATCTGTTGATGGGCACTTCAGTTGTTTACATATCTTGGCTATTGTAAATAATGCTGCAGTGAACATGGGGGAATAGATAACTTTTCAGATTAGTTTTTTGGTGGTCTTTGGGAGAATACCCAGAAGTGGGATATCTGGGTCGTATGGTAGTGCATCTATTCTTAATTTTTGAAGGACTCTCCATAGTGTCTTCCACAGGGGCTGCACCACTTTACGTTCCCACCAGCAGTGCGCTGGGGCTCCCTTTTCTGTGCATCCTCAGCAACACTTGCTATTTCTTGACTTTTTCGTAATAGCTCTTCTAACGAGTGTGCGGCGATACCTAATGTGGCTCTGACGTGCATCTCTCTGCTGATTGATGATGTTGAGCAGCCGCCTGTGTGTCATCTTCTTTGGGAAAATGTCTTTTCAGCTCCTCTGCTCAGCGTTTTAGTCAGGTTATTTTGCTGTTGTGGGTTGTCTGTGTACTTTGGATATTAACCCCTTATCAGATGCATCATTTGCAAGTATCTTCTCCCATTCAGTAGGTTGCCTTTTTGTTTTACTGATGGTTTCCTTTGCTGCACAGAAGCTTTTCAGTTTGATGAAATCTCATTTGTTTAATTTTGCTTTTGTTTTCCATGCCTGAGGAGACAGATCTAGAAAGATATTGCTAAGACTGGACATCTGTTTCTTGATAGAGCATTGCTAACATATTTTTTAAAACATTGAACACATCTCTTTAAGCTAAATGACAGTTCACTGACCAAAAATAGGTAAAACTTCTAAAGCCGTTTTACTCTTAGTGTTTATAACTTAACCCAGAATTAGTTCAGTGACTGTTAATCAGAACCCCAGAACATACATGCCTGATACTCATTTTAGTTGATACCATACTTTTCTTTAAACAAATCCCCCATATATTTACGTGTGCATATGCACATCCACACACACTTCAAAAATTATGAAATGTATCACACGTAGGAAGCAACCTACATGTCCATCAACAGAAGAATGGACAAAGAAGATGTGGTACATATATGCAATGGAATATTACTCAGCCGTAAAATGGAACGAAATTGGGTCATTTGCAGAGATGTGGATGGACCTAGAGACTGGCTTACAGAGTGAAGTAAGTCAGAAAGAGAAAAATAAATGTTGTACATTAACGCATATATATGGAATCTAGAAAAGTGGTATAGATGTTCTTATTTGCAAAGCAGAAATAGACACAGATGTAGAGAACAAATGTATGGACACCAAGGGGGAAGGAGGGTGCTGGGATGAACTGGGAGATTGGGATTGACTTATATACACTACCATGTATAAAATAGATAACTAATGAGAACCTGCTGTAGAGCACAGGGAACTCTACTCGGTGCTCTGTGGTGACCTAAATGGGAAGGAAATCCAAAAGAGAGGGGAAATATGTATACGTATGGCTGACTCACTTGGCTGTACAGCAGAAACTGACACAGCAGTGTAAAGTGACTATACTCCAATTTAAAAAAATATATATGTTTCTCACATAGCAGAGTACATATAACATATGTGGGAGGATTTATAAACCATAATAAGGAAACTAGGTAACCTTGACCCAAGAGGTAAAATCTAATCGATACCTTGAAGCCTTTAGTTTGCCCTCACCTGATCACAAATATCTCTCCACCAATCCTGTAGGTAAAAACTGTTCTTATTTTCTGTGTTTTTAATATTTTTACCATGTGTGGATATAATAGTATGTTCTTAGTTTTACATGTTTCTAACTTTATATATGTTGAATTAGAATGCATGTATCCTACTACGATTTGCATTGTTCACTTAATAATCTTAATGGTGTATCCCTGTATGTAGCTGTTGTTAACTTTCTAAATATAGCACAATATACGTATTTGTTCTCCTCTAATAGATATTTGAGTTATTTCCACCTTTTGCTACTAAAAACTACACAGCCATGAGCATTTTTATCTGTCTCCTGGACCACATGCGCTGGAGTTTCTCTTGGACAGTATTTTTCAAACTGTGCGCTGTAACCCTTTAGTGGGTCGTGAAATCAATTCACTGAGTTAAAACCCCTATTATTTTGTGTGTGTGATTTTGAAGAAAATAGAGGATATCAGAGTTTATAACACTTAGTACAAATAAGTTATTTTTTACAAGTTCTGTTATGTATGTGTGTAATGTATTACAGTTTGACTGTGGATTGTGATAAATATATATGAAACACAGCAATACAGGTACTTTTCTAATATGGAATTGCTGAGTCATAGGGTATAAGCACATACAGTTTCTAAGATAATGCCAAATTGTTTTCAAAATTTGTTTTCAGAAAATTAACCCTTTCACAGCAGTTTCCAGGGTGCACTTGGGTGACATCTTCAGCAGCAGTTGTTACGGCAGACTCTTAAACTTTTCCTAATGTGGTGAATGCAAAATGGCATGCATGCCATTGTGATTTTAATATGCATACCATGATTACTAGCAATGTTCCTCTAGTATTTAAGGCCATTAGGATTTCCTCTTTAGAGAAGTGCTTCTTCCTGTTTTATTCCCATTTTTTTCATTTTGAGTTGTTTGTATTTTTGCTCATAAATTTCACATATATGTTTTATGGTTATATGTTTTCAAATGAAAATATCTTCTCCCAAAACTATGATTAGGTTTTTCGCTTCATCTCTGTTATCCTTTGGTGAACAGAATTGTTCATTTTCATGTAGTCAAATGGACCAGTCCTTTCCTTTAATCATTTGTGAATTTTGTGTTGTAAAGAAGAATTCTTTCCCTACCCCAAGTCATAAAGCCATCATTGTATGTTTTCTCCTGTTATTCTTGAAGTTTTCATACTTTTGTCCAGCAGATATTTTAGGTATTTTGGGGTTACAGTTATTTCTTCGGCCAACTGACAGTTTGATTTCTTTCTTTCTAGTCCTTATACTGATTTCTTTTACTTGACTTACTGCTTTGAGTAGAATATTCCATGCAAGAAACTGTCTCAGTCCTGACTCTAATAAGAATGCTTTTAAACATTTTATAATTAAATATAATATCGCTACAGAGTTTTTGTAAATATTCTTCATCAGCTTAAGTATATCTTCTATTTATGGTTTTTAAAAATAGATTTAGTCAAGAATACATATTGAATTTTATTGAATGTCTTTCTGCATTTATCGGCATACGATGTATTTTCCCCACCTTTATTTATGTAGGGTAAAACCAATATATTGTCTAAATGTCATTATTTTAATATATTTCTGTATTTCTTTCTGAGAGAAAACCATCTTGGGTGGCATTTATTTTTTAAATTGTTGTAATAGTTTATTAATACTTTGTTTTAAATATTTATATTCATGGGTGAGATTGGACTATGATAGTCAATGAAAAGTGGTGCCTGAATTGAGTTCTGAAGCCTTTTCATATCAAGGAGTCATAGGGAGGGGAAGTTTTTTCCAGAATGAAGGAAATATTAGCTATGATTAGAAAATAAGTACCTGTTTTTTGAAGTGCTACTTTTAAGTATCTTTATACTGAATATTCATTAACTTCAGAAATTTATAAACATTTATTAAATAATATAGTTCTGGTAAGTTAGGAATCAGGAAAACTTATTTTGAATCCTGGCTCCATCACACACTGTTTCCGTGTACTTGATATATTTACTTCCTTTATCTCAGCCTCAGTTATCTTACCTGAAATATGGGAATAATAATTTTGCTTACTTTATAGTAATGTTTTAAAATTAAATCACACCATACATATGAAGACTCAGCACAGTAACTGGCATATAGTTAATGCTCAAAAAGTGTTAGCTACTTCTGTTATTTTAATTTCATGGAAGTAAATTATATTTTAATCATAGGTGAATCAGCACATATTTTTTTAAATTAAATTTGGTAAATTATGCTTTTCCTAAACCTTAAGTGAACTGATCTATTATTTTGAAAGAGACATTCAGAGTATGAATCCTTCTATTCAAAATCAAAATTCCTGGAAATTTTCATCTTCCACACTACGGCACAGGAGACAGTTTGGATTTTTGTAAGTTAGGTTGTTTTTAATCCTGTCCATTTACACCCATCCAAACCTCCAGTCCTCCTTTAGAGAACATAGTTACATCACTGCTGAGGTCAAGGGGAGGTTGAGGTATGCACACCAGTAGGAACTGTGTGGGGTGGATTGCCAGCCTCTAAGGACCTCTGAAGAAAGTGTCGCCAACACTGAATTATGCATGTGATGCACATTGGATTTATCTAGCTCTCTTCCCCAAGAAGGAAGGAAGGATATCCCGTAATCCACTTTAGCAGTTGTTCCCACTTTATACCAAATCTCTTCACATTTCTTCATTAAAACAAAACAAAACAAAAGTGCTTCTTACACATGTGCTGACATCTTAGGTATTTATGTATCAGCAGAAGAGTAGGGTCAAAGAATGATAATCTGATGGCTAGAGAGCATGGATTCAGATCCTAATTTACCACCTCAGATGAGTGATGTGATGGGAACTGAGTCTTGGGTTTTCTTATCTGGAAATGAGGATGATAATTGTTATTTGGGGAAAGAAATGAGTTAATGTGCTAAGAACCACCTTAATCCGTAGTCAGCACTATGTGTGTTACCTATTATTATCTTTATACTTTACCAGGGGAAGGAGACCATCTTTAGTCTAACTTTTGGGTTGAACCTAACAACGTATTTCGAATATGCTTAAAATATTGTACTTAGTAAATCATTTTTATTTATCCAGTTCAAACGTTTTGTAATGCAACTTTAATTCACAACTTTTTCTTTAGTCTTAGGAAATATGTGTATTTTGCCTAAAGATCAAATTATTAGGTCACCACATGACAATCTTATCTCTAAATACTCTAAACTTTTAAAAATTTATTTTCCCTTGTAATAACAATAACATGTTTGAAAAAAGGATGATTTTTAAAAACATATAATTACTATACCAAAAATATTATTTTATGTAATCCATAAATCGCACCTTTAATATTTTCAACCTGATAAATAATAACTGCCAACTTAGAAATGTATACTCACAGTATCCAGATGGGCTATATTGCATCTTGCCAGAAGCTATGTATCTTTATCAATGTCAAAGTACTATGGACAATACAGTCATTATTCCAAGGCAAATTTTTATCCTTAAGCCCATATATATATTTTTCAAATAAATGCACTGCTTCAATCCCCAGTAAATACATTTCTGGAGGAAATGAAAGTCAGTCCAATAATACCTGTGGGCACCTAATACCCTTGCATAATCATTCTGACTTGGTTGAGAAGAGTTGTTGTATGGACGTCACCTACCTCAAAGGAATGCTGTGAGGATTAAAGAAATATCTAAAAAAATGATTTGCACTTCTTTGGGAAAGATGTTATTAATATGAGATGGTATTTTTATTTGAATAAGTAGGAGATTGAAAGAGGATTATTTCTGAAAGTGGAAGGAGCCCTGGTGGTGAAGAAATCAAGTGTTCCACCTTAAGTAAGATGGATGACAGTGATATCCAAAGGCCACTCTACTGGTTCAGACCTGACTGGCAAGAAAGAGGAAGCAGCTTCTAATCCCCAAGGCCGCCAGCTTGGGTTTTTCTGAATAGACTCACTCTTGAGGAGAGTCGGTAGCCGTGTAGAGTGTTTGGGGTCAAGACAGTCAGTAGCTGATGAGGTAACATAGTTTATCCTCCCCTGTTGTCACTCAAGATGTGATACATTGTAATTTATGTGAAACTGTCCCAGGAGTGGGAGTGCGGGAAAGGGTAAGCAATATGGCTGAACGTGATATGTTTACAGCCAGTGTCCGTCCATGGGACCTAAGAGTCTGCTCTATCACTGCTCTGCATAGGGGCACCCAGGCATCTAATCCAGGCATAGGAGCCCCGTTGGTAGATTTTAAAGCAAATCAACCATCCCCACCTCCATCATCAAATCAAATAAACCACTGTAAAGCAATAAAATTTTGAACTGGCTGTGGAGAAAAACAAAATGACTGTGGTTAGAGATGGAGACCCTTCTGGCTAATTCAGGGCTTTGGCCCCAAATCCTTTCCTCTAAGAATTCAAAGAGGGAAAGGATGCATATGTATGTATATGCATATAAACCAGAAGGAATTGGTGGTGGGAACAGGGAAGTTAGGTGGGGGAAGGAAAAGGAGAGAATAAATTCCAGAGTTTGATTTGAGTAAAATAAATTCGGAGCATAGTGTAAATTTTTTTAAAATGCTTTTTGAGCACTTCCTTAGGAAGAAAGTATTTCAGATGCTGTGGGAATGAACAGATGAAATCAACCTGGTCCTGTCCTCAGACAACTGTAACTCGGCCACGCTTTACGAAGTACCTATGGCTGGCTGTAAACCCAGAGATTCTGATTTAACTGGTGTAGGGTAAAGCCTGGACAACCATATTTTGTAAACGTCCCCAGTTAATTCTCATAGCAGGCAAGGGTGATAGCCATGGCTGGTACCAGTGAGTCCTTCTCAGATTTCCACGTGAACATCAAGCACTTGGGAATCTGTCCGGAAGATGCCTGAGATTTTCTGTTTTTAACATGCTCCCAGGTGACGCTAATGCTGCTGGTCTGCGGACCACACTTTGAGTAGCAAAGATAAGATAACAGCTTAGCGGGTAGCCAGTGTTTGTCGGGGGAAACTGTTGAGCTGAGCTACTCGTCATCTTCAGTAAAGAACTCCTCACCTGCATGCCAACATCTGTCCTTCTAGAAATATTAGGGCTGTTCCTGATGGAGCTGGCTGTTCTATTTTGGGTTTGCAACAACATGCCATTTGGACACCTGTAGTTGATGTTTGCTCTACTGAACATGGAGGTAAAGAGAAAAATGCGGTAAGAAGTTGCCATAAATCTCTTACAGTTCTATCCCAGAATATTGGCCTTTACATTTTTACAGGCCACACAGTCTCACATTTTCTTCCTCAGGTCCTTAACACAGTGTCAAGTCAGAGTGTACTGTCATACTTGAAAATTTCCTAGCGAGTGGCATGGACTTATATACGCTACCAAACATAAAATAGATAGCTAGTGGGAAGCAGCCACATAGCACAGGGAGATCAGCTCGGTGCTTTGTGACCACCTAGAGGGGTGGGATAGGGAGGGTGGGAGGGAGACGCAAGAGGGAGGAGATATGGGGATGTATGTATACATATAGCTGATTCACTTTGTTATACAGCAGAAACTAACACACCATTGTAAAGCAATTATACTCCAATAAAGATGTTTAAAAAAAAGAAAAAAGAAAAAAAAAGAACATTTCCTTTCCTTGAAATTTAAAACATTGTTGTGGCACAAAATCATTCACAAAAGGATGGATTTTAGTATGTTCCCAATGGGATATTAAAATCCATCCTCTTGTCTGAGGATTTCTTAATGACTTGTGTAATCATTTATGTATATACACATAGAAAATATGTAAGACACTAGATAAATGAAAGTATATCTCATTACTGATTAAAAGTCTATATATGATTTTACAGGACATAAAAGCAAATAAATGTAACCCAGTTTTTCCCTGTTTCTATACTTTTTTTTTTCTCTGCAATTGAGCAAGTAGGTTTAAAAGTACATGTCAGAATTGCCCCCAAAATGTGTTGTAATTCCATTTCAGTGTGACAGTACATCTCAGAAGAAACTGTTTCTGAGGTGAGCTGCCGTGGGTTACAATGCTAATCTCACAGCTGTCTCTGGAGCTAGCGGTGCTCATAAATCATGTGGTCTGTAATAAGAGAAGTAAGTTTGAGAGGTTAGAAATCTTAAGAAAATTGTGACAGAGGTGATAGATGATATGAAATGACTACATTCTAAAGATGTTATATAAAAGGGAATGTGTTACATTTGAGATAAATTCCTCCTGGCTTTTTTTTTTTTTTTAACCAGAAGAATATTAGCAATGTAATACATGGCATACTTCGGCAACATCATTTGATAAACTTGAAGCATTTGTATATTAAGGGGTTTTATATATAATCAAGTTTCATCTGAGTTTTCAGGAAGTCTTATGGGGCATTCTAATTATTTTGGAGTTTTTTGAAGATATCTCATGTTCTCAGGTGTGCTTTGTACAGTTGTTGAAAGTATTCAAGTTCTTTACTACGTCTGAATTGATTAACCAGTCTGAAAAAGATTTCAGATACAGTGTATGAAACAGGAATCCTGATAAGATAAGCGTGGGATGAGAGACGTTTTGATTTCTGTGCTGGACTCTGGGAGGGCACGGGAATGGTCACAGAGAGCAGATAAACCTTGACTGTGAATACATCAACCCCAAGAAGCTATGGTCTTTGTAAATGCTTGTGGCAAGAACAGTGTTCAGTATTTGAAAGATTGCTTTTTTAAAATTAATATTTATTAGAGTATAGTTGATTTACAATGTTGTGTTAGTTTCTGCTGTACAGCCAAGTGAATCAGTTATCCATATACATATATCCACTCTTTTTTAGATTCTTTTCCTATGTAGGTTATTACAGAGTATTGAGTAGAGCTCCCTGTGCTATACAGTAGGTTCTTATTAGTTATCTGTTTTGTATACAGTAACGTGTATATGTCAATCCCAATCTCCCAATTTACCCTCCCCCCCTTTTCCCCTTTGGTAACCATAAGTTTGTTTTCTACATCTGTGACTCTATTTCTGTTTTGTAAATAAGTTCCTTTGTACCATTCTTTTTAGATTCCACATATTAGTGATATATGATATTTCTCTTTCTCTTTCTGACTTACTTCACTCAGTATGACAATCTCTAGGTCCATCCATGTCACTGCAAATGATATTATTTCGTTCTTTTTTATGGCTGAGTAATATTCCATGGTATGTATGTACCGCATCTTCTTTATCCATTCATCTGTTGATGGACATTTAGGTTGGTCTGTGTCCTGGCGATTGTAAATAGTGCTGCAATGAACATTGAGGTGCATGTATTACTTTGAATTTTATTAGAAAATATTCCAATTCTTTAAATAACAGGTCATGCTTTAAATTACTCTAATTGCACTAAAGCAACACTTGAATGTCACTGTTAAGTGAACTTCTTTTTCTCCCAGTGTCATATATTGAGTTCTCTTACCAGCCTATGGATTGGTCAGCAGAACCCACCTTGAACTAGGAAAAACGCACTGAGGGAATTCATAGCGTGAACATATTGTTATTTATTCTCAGTACTTTATTTTATTCTATAATAAAGCACTTGTATATTGCTAACGGTTTAGTCAGTCTTTATGTTCTTCGGAAATGCCTCCATGTATCTGTAGCTTTCACCAGGGATTTTTTAAAAGCTCACATCACTGTGACTTATGAAGTCTAAGTTTTATAACAAATATATAAACTAATATTGTATGTGAGATGCTTAAAATCGTATTCTATTCAGAATTACCTTTTCCCATTTGGCTTGAGTCCTTACAACTTTTTTCTATTGCTAGTAAAAATATATCATCCTTATGACACCCCACACTCAGTTTCTCCTTGCAGTATAGTACATTTGCCACAATTAACGTCTACTGTTGATACATTATTATCAGCTATCCTCCATGCTTCATTCTGATTTTAGTTTTTACCAAATATCCCTCTTTCTGTTCCAGGACCCCATCCTAGACACTGCATCACTTTTAGTTGTCGTGTCTTCTGAGGCTCCTCTTGGCTCTGACAGTTTCTCAGGCTCGCCTTTTTTTTTTTATGACCTTCACAGTGTTGAAAAATACTAGTCAGGTATTCTGTAGAATGTCCTTCGGTTGGGGTTTGTCTGATTTTTTCTCATGATTAGACTGGGGCTATAAGTTTTTGTGAGGAAGATCCCAAAGGTAGAGGGCCATTCTCATCACGTCATGTCAAGGGGATATATTATCAGCACGACTTATCACCACTGATGTTAACCTTGATCATTAATGTTCGTCAGGCTTCTTGACTGTAACGTTGCTTTCTTTGCCCCCTTTCCGTGCTGCCCCCTTTGAAGGAAAGTCGATAGGCACAGCTCTTGCTACAGCACTGGGCACGTAGCTCCGCCTCCTTGAGGCCAGGGGACCCACATAAAGTGTTTGGGATTTTGCAGGGGAAATTTGTCTGTTTTCCATCATCTGTTTATTCATTCAATCATTTATTTATATCAATATGGACTACTGGGTATGAATTTGACCCTGTGGTTTACAATCCAGTGCTACTTTGCATATTTACTTGCTCAAATCGTTCCAGCTTTGGGCTCTGAGAGCTTTATCATTTGGCTTCTGTGTCCCTTTGATGTACCTGGTTGGGCTACTTCTAAGCATAAAATGAAAATAAAATCTAGCAGTGGATTTTAAGACCTTTGCAACTCCACATTTTCTAGAAGTCTGATTTTTCGAATCTTATTTTCCTAAGAAAGTGAATGGCAGAGGAGAGAAACCAAAGTTTGACTTATAACAGTGCATTACACCAGCTGTTAGCTCTTGAGTAAATGATTTAAGCCCTGTGAGCCTCAGTTTCTTTATTGTTAAGGTGAGAATACTTTTAGTTTGAACCACATGATTGAACCACATGAAACTGCCAGTATTATGCAACTTTTGACCTACAAAGCAAGTTTATATGGCTCAATCTTAGTTGTACCTAACTCATGAGAGTGTTGTAAGGATGACATGAAATCACACATGCAGAGTCCTTCCTGTACAAATGTTAATGCCCTTTACCTTGCCCCTATTCTATCCCTTAGAAAAAGCTGAGTTGGCTGTTGGCCATCGACATAAAGAATCCATACCGAAAATAAATTGCTGGTTGTTCCATGTTAGGGAAGAGAATGCTAGGGTATCTAAAATGCAAAAATCTCCCTCCCCCCCAAATATCTTAATCAGATGAAGGACAGATTTTGGTAATAAATTCTTCAGGATTGAATCTTATTTTGAACTCTCGTCCAAATCCAGGTATTTCAAAAAATGAAGGCTCATGAACTAGTATTTTATCAGATACTAAAACAACTTGAGACTAGTTTCCTTGGTACATTGAAATTGCTCATTCTTGAATCTAAAACAGTCTACCAAAATCATTATATTCCCTTGATATAATGAGATACATTACATGAAGTGACCCCAACCCATTATACTGAATGGAGGTTCTTTAAACGCAGCAAAGCACAAGGTTGCCCAACTCAAGTGGAACAAGTGAGATTACTTCCCGGCTTCAAATTAGATGTGCGTTGCTGGCAGTTGGAAGTTGATTTTGTGGCAATGACCAAAATTGACTTACATCCGTTATGAGGTCCCACAGGGAAGATTTTTTATACTTTCCATGCATTTATGGCATGAAAATCTGGACCTCAGACTTTACTTTCTTCCTCTTTTAGGGGCATTAATGTTTTGAAGAAAACAAAACAATACATAGGTGGGAATACTTTTAGTTTGAACCACATGAAACTGCCAGTATTATACAACAAATAATCATGTGACCTTTTTTTCATACATAGGGCATATGACTTATTTTATGACATAAATGAGAATAATTGGTCATAATAGGAAATAGACTTATCTATGCATCATGTATCTATGATGTGTATTCATTCCTAACTTTAGACTGGAATAGGTTTTTCAAAAGGAAAGAATACTGGCCTGGATGCCAAACGCTAAGTCCAGATCTCACTGCTGACGACAATGTGTGTGCCCAGTCATCAAGACATTTTATTTTTATTTTCTTTCCACTACTTTGTGTTGACCTTCCCAAAAGGTCAGTTCCTAAGAGCTGTGAAATAAACGAGAATATTATTTTTAATAGAAGAATTTGCTTATGAATGTTAAAATACCCTTTGGTAGCCATTATAGTATTAACCAATAATGAAAAATAGTTTGGGGGGAAATGGTGAAAAGGGGCCAAGGCATTCTCATGGCCACTTTTCACCCCAGCTGCCCTGCAAACGAGGCAGCTCCCTTTGTGACTTTGTTTTAAAAGGCATTGCAAATCTTCCCTCCTCCCGCAAATTTCACTGAAATTTTACTATTAGAGAATCACTCTTCAGGATGAGACTGTCATGTTTCTGTGAAGCCCTGTTAAACTGCAGTTACACCTAGACTGTTAAGTGTTGAGCTGCAGTCACTTTTACTGTCGTCAGCCGAGGTGTTAATCATGGCAGGTTTATTTATTTCTTTCCACGTCCTGTGGAAGAAGCAGATCCCCTTCACCCTTGTTCTCCCTTTAGCCGTCATTCTATATCTTCTATTCACAAGCCACACGTTGTCTCCAACTTCTCACCTCCCATTAACATCTTAACTCTTTGCTCTTTGGCTCCTGCCAAAGGCCATTTCTTCTATCAGAATGGCATCCTTCCTGTTGCTCTACCCAGTAGCCTGTTTTTAGTTCACATCCTGCTTAAAACCTCTAGACCACTTGTTTTTTCTTGAAGTCTTTCCTCTCTTAGCAGTGAGATCAATCTCTCTCTCTCTCTCTCTGTCTCTCTGTCTCTCTGTCTCTCTGTCTCTCTTCATTACTGAATCCTCCTCAGTTTCTGTGATGGTTCATTTTATGTGTGACTTTGATGAGGCCACGGTACGTAGATATTTGGTCAGACATTATTCTAGATGTTTCTGTGAAGGCATTTTTAGATGAGATTAAAATTTAAATCAGTAGACTTTGAGTAAAGCAGATTACCCTCCATAATGTGGGTGGGCCTCATCCAATCAGCTGAAGGCCTTCATAGAACAAAGACTGACCTCTCCCTAGGAGAATGGAATTCTGCCAGCAGACTGCCTTTGGATGCCAAGTGAAACTCTTCCCTGGGTTTCTAGGCTGCCAGCCTACCCTGTGGATGCTTGGACTTGGCAGCTTCCCTAATAACATGAGCCAATTCCTTAAAATAAACCCAGAAAGATAGATAGATAAATTGAGAGATAGATAGATAGGTAGATAGATAGATAAATAGAGAGAGAGAGAGAGAGAGATGGTAGAGCTATGTATACATTTGTGTATATGAATAATAGACAGACATACCTACAAACATCTTATTGGTTCTGTTTCTCTGGAAAACCCTAATATGGTTTCACTTGCCACTTTCCTGCTTTGCTGTCTCTTGAATAGCTGGGCCTTGTAAGGCTCTGTCTGCCTCTCTGATCACCTCACTCTACATAAGTGAGTTCTCAGAATTTCACTCTTTTCCAAGCACAGGTGTCTAGCCCATAACTCTATTTTGAACCCCGGATTTCAAATTCCATTTCTAACCTCCTAACTGGCAGTACCATGTAGGTATCCCACAGGAATTTTGAAGTCACTGTGTACAAGTACAGACTCATCTTCCCCCTCCTCAGCTTATACTTTATCATAAAAACTTAGTTTATTAATAAAGTGATTAGCAACTGAAGCCAAAAAATCTGAATAAACAAGTTCCTTTGAACGCTTTACTTTCCCACGGTCTCAAATCCACACCCACACCATCTTCTCTCCTCTGACATAGCAGACCAGCTATTAAGTCATAGTATAGACATGCTTAAAATATATTTTCTTGTCTCAATTTTCACTCCAGGGCCTAATTTCAGGCTATCGTTACATACAATTAAATCAAAATACAATCTGAATCCCGTCTGCCCATCACATCTCCTGGTTTTACTCCCCCTGTGCTTAAAAATTTGGAATTACTTACAGATTCCTAAAGTTGCATAGTTTTTGTACTACTGTGACTTATACATAACCGTCACTGCTCCTAGAACTCCTTTCTCCTGTATTTAGAAAATACTCCTGGTGCTTTAAGACACTGCCTAAACAGCACTTCTTTCATCAAACCTGATAGATCCACCTTTCCAGTTCTTGAACTGATTATCCTATACTTCATGCTATTGCCACACGTTTTGCCTACATCTAATGCTGCTATGACTTCTTCTTATTTAAAATGTCGTTTGTCTGCGTATCTATTGCCTTGTGAGATTTTTAAGGGTAGAAATTGGGTTTTATTCATCATTGCATCCTTATATTTAGCAGACAAGACATCCATGGAAGGCATCCGTGAGGGTTTGAGTACATGAGTGATCAAGGAAGAAAAAGTAAACATGGATGTGAAAAACGTAACCTTATCGTTAGTAAACTGAGTTGAAACTATTACCATATGTTTGATAAATGGCCTGCTGTCATATTAGAAAGGAAACAGACAAAATGGTTAAAAAGATACAAATTTTAAAATAACGTCCTGAAGTTTTAGATTAAAAAAAGAGAGAGAAAGTCAAAATTACAATTAGGCTCTTTATAAAATAGTCAGAATGAAAAAAGCAAGATGTAACCCAGTATACCCTGCATGGGCTGATAACACGTGTGAGTTTGTATGTGGGCATGTGTGTGTCTGTGTGGAAACAGCAGTAGGCACAGATCTAAAGGCCACCAATTGAGTTGTCCAAGGAAACAAAAGAAGACTTTTTTCCACGAAACTATATATACTGTGCTTCTTTTATGGTGTCATTTAACATAAAGGCAATTCAGAGTGTTTTTAATAGATTCAAGGTCTCTCCCTGCACCTCCTCCCCTTTCACCCCAGGATTGCACGTGGGTGTTGGTGGAGTGTTATGCTATCATCAGGGTCTTTGATATTATCATGATATTATCATATTCACATATTATAGTGAATGTGATACATGCCTTTTTCAGCTGCATTGCATGTATTAACTCACAAATGCCTGAGACAGGAAGTGCTATTATTACTGCCATTTTAGAGATGAGGAAACAGGTACAGAGAAGTTAAGCAGTTTCCTCACGTTGGAACAGCTAGTAAGCTGTGAAGCAGGGAGTAAAACGCTGTCACTTCTTCTCCAGGGTCAGGGCTCTTTCTCGCCCTGTCATACTGAGTGCAGCCAAGGCGGGTCAGGAAGGGCTTCCTTGTCCTCAGCTGTCCTCTGGACCCAGGCGGACCCCTGCATCCCCGTTGTTTTGTGTTCATTTTGATCTTGGCTGTGTATTCTTCATTCCGGCAGAGGATTCTTGTTTCATTTTTCGTCTTAAACAGGCAGTTACCTTGTCTGGACTCAAACTTCAGACAGTGCTCCTATCTTCAGTCGGCCCCTCCCGCACGTCCCCTGTGCTTGTAGAATCTGCTGGTCACTCAAGCACTTGGGCAAAGTTTACCTTCACGTGGTGTGGCTCACACTCTCTGTAGCTTCCTGGCCTCTAGGAAATCCTCTTCAATTTTCATCTGTTCCACCAGTTTTCAACTCTAGCTTCCGACACCTCAAGCCCAATAAGACTTCAGCTTTCTGCCACCGAAGCTGAGCGTGGGTTAGGAAGTGGCTTCCATTCCAAAAGCAGCAAACTCACAACATTTCTCCCAGTGCAACAGAGTCTTTTACAGATAAATTTCGCTCTGGTATCTGCCTGCCCCACCCCTGCCCCAAGTCCCCTGGGTCTTCCCTGCCCATGTAGAGGTTAGAAGTTTGCCTGGGATGAATTGGGAGATTGGGATTGACATATATACACTAATATGTAGAAAATGGATAACTAATAAGAACCTGCTGTATAAAAAAAATAAATAAAATACAAAAATTCATTAAAAAAAGAAGTCTGCCTAGGGTTTGGGCAGGTTTATATTCAGGTCTGACGTCTGTTCTTACTCTTTTCTTTTCACGTCCAGAATTTTCTCTTTAAATTCGGAGTTTCTCTTCGACACTGCATTCTCCTTGCCACCTTTAATCAAGCGAGTAAGGCTACAGTTTTTCTGTTGCCTTAGGTTTCAGGGAGCGGGCTTGGTCCAGACAGCAAGAAGCTCACAGCCCTCGCCCTTTCCACAGCAGCTTTTCAACAGTGCTCTCTTCAGTGACATCTGTCTGTTTTTTGATGCTTTTCTGCTGTTTCTCCAGCTCTGCACTCTCTTTGCCACTCCAACCCAGGAGAGTAAGGCTGTGGTTTTCTACCCCATAATCTTGGGAACTGGGATGCGTGTTTGGGCGAAAAAGCAATAAACGCCCTCCTCTAGTGGCAGTTTTTCAAGACGCCATCCACTTCTGCATGCTTCCCAGGTCCTTTAAATAGTACTTAAAGTTTTCTTCAAATTTGACCATTGTCTGAGAAAGGGTTTGCATGACCACTCTGCTGCCATTACTGGAAGTCCCCCAAATGTATTTTTATGTTAATAAAAAGTAGTACAGTCCACAAAAAAATACCACAGGTATGAATCACATGCTTTTGAAGTGAGGAGGTTTGAAAGCTACCTTATCTTCAGGTTGGCTCTCTTTCATGAGGCCAAATGCCATGACATGCAACCTGAGTATGTCTTTATGCTCCAGCTAGATACATCTTACAGTGAGGTTCGTGGAGGTCCCCGTTTTCTGGGACAGTCTCCATTTGTGGCTGTTATCCTGGTGTAATTATTAATTAAACTCTCTTTAAAGACTATCTCCAAATATGGTTACATTCTGAGGAACTGGGGGGCTAAGATTTCATTGTATGAATTTGGGGGTTATATAATTTACCCCATCATAATCATGGATAACAGTGTTATGAGAATCATAACAGGTGGCATCAGAGTGGCAATGTTGCTAGACATAGCAAAGTCAGTAAAAAATAGCATTTGATTTAATTCCCGATGACTGAGGGCCGTACATAGGCCAGGTGTGATTACGAGGTCCCCTTAACCTTTCCCTGCATTTGTCAAAGTGATGATGATGTACACATAGCCTTCCTGTCCCTGTAATTCTCACCACATTCTCTATTGTAGGCTCAGCTTCCACTTTCTTGATGCCAGTGTTTATCCAAAGTGTAGTCTTTGGATGAATAGCATCAGAGCCACTTGGAGGGCTTGTTAAAAATGCAGAGTTCAGGGCCTCCCTGGTGGCGCAAGTGGTTGAGAGTCCGCCTGCCGATGCAGGGGATACGGGTTCGTGCCCCGGTCTGGGAGGATCCCACGTGCCGCGGAGCGGCTTGGCCCGTGAGCCATGGCCGCTGAGGCTGCGCGTCCGGAGCCTGCGCGTCCGGAGCCTGTGCTCCGCAACGGGGGAGGCCACAACAGTGAGAGGCCCGCATACCGAAAAAAAATAAAATAAAAAAAAAAATGCAGAGTTCACACCAGACCACAGAACTACAAAGTTTGGCAGGCAGGGCCCAAGAATCTTCACCTGCAAAAGATTGTTAAGGCACACTACAATTTGAGTGTAACTGAATCCGTCAGAATGTCTATGGATGACTCTTGCACTGAACTTGAGAAGAGGACAGTAAATGACTTCAGGCAAAGTGGATGAGTCACTAAGCTCTCCCTTTAGATGGTCAGTGTGCAGAGACATGGTATAAGACCAGTCATGATGTGTAGCTCAAGGTACATAAGATATTTAACATTAAATTGACTCACTAAGGAGAGAGCTGGGGTTAGACCCTGAGGGAAGCAGTATTATTCTAACAAGTTGCATGAAGTTTGAAGAACTTTTAGCTTACGAGGAAAAACTATGCATGCCAAAAGTATCTGGATAAACATTTTTAAAGGCAGATTTTCTTAAACACAGTTTCTTTGGAACTTAGAAAATGATTCAGATCTTTTCATTTATACATCTTGACTTTGAATAAATATTTTTAAGCCTACCTAAATAACTGTGGCACTAGAGAAATCAGATGACTGTCCTGTAATAAGATAACAAAAATGCAATGATAACTCCAATTTAATGGCTGACTTTTACAACGTTAGCATTTTTCCTGAAGTGAACTGACCTTCTCACAAAGCATGTCACAATACTCTCTTTTTGCTAGGATGAAGTATTACTGCAAGATTATTAACATTTCTGTGGAAAGGTAAATGTTCTAAGGCCACTGACTCTACGATGCATCCATGAAAGTGTGGTTTGATGTCTGTTATGGAGATTCAATAATTATTACTGGTTAGGTCAATAAATTTGGAAAGATGGAAAAGGATTACAGAATGAGAGCACTTTATGTTTTAAAAAATTGATCTAATGCCTTCTTTGGCTGATTCATCCATGACAACCAAATTTGGCCCAGAGTTCCACATGCACGGCTTCCACTGACATCCATAGAATTTGTGCATGAGTTACTGAGGTTAGAATTAAGCCCTAAGGAAATAACTAAAGATTTTTGGTGAGATATACTTCTGTGATTAAATAAAATCATTTTTATGGGCTTTGTTTCCTTGTTTTCAGACTGTTTCTTATGAAGATAAATAGCCTAAGCACATTGAGGTTAATATTGCTTTTAAGCTATTTGTCTCCATTTGGGAACTAAATGCAAAGGAAAATGAATGTTTTACGTCTCAGAAGCTTTCTCCACTTAAATGTTTCCATTAAACCCAGAGTCCAGAAAACTTTATCAATTTCCCAGGAATAGGCATTAATCACCTCCAAATATTTTGGAAAACAGTGGGAAAACCTATCTAGCAAGAAGAGTGTTAACTATTCAGCTATTTGTTCCCTTCTTGTACTGCTATGACCTGAGTGACACCTGCTTCCCTCTGTAAAAACAAGGAACATATAATCTGATTTGAAAAAAAAATATATTCATGACATATGGTCCTCTAAAAAAGTACAAATTTAAAAAGTAAGTCTTAAAATACAGCCTTATTTGAAATTTTAGTATTTAAATTTTAGTACTTAAAAATACATAAATATTGAGCTAAGGTAATTGTCTTCAACTTATTTTTTATGAAGGCACTAAAAGCCTTAGTTTGTAGAAAAAGGGCTATATTGAATTAAATGGTACAGGCTGGGCATGATGCTAACACATTATATTTCTTTTTATTTCTGTGTTTTGTTTTTAAAGTTCATCTTTTTTTAAAATTTTATTTTATTTTTTTATACAGCAGGTTCTTATTAGTCATCCATTTTATACACATAGTTTACACATGTCAATCCCAATCTCCCAATTCATCCCACCATCACCCCCACTTTTGCCTGCTTGGTGTCCACATGTTTGTTCTCTACATCTGTGTCTATTTCTGCCCTGCAAACCGGTTCATCTGTACCATTTTCCTAGATTCCACATATATGCATTAATATACGATATTTGTTTTTCTCTTTCAGGCTTATTTCACTCTGTATGACAGTCTCTAGGTCCATCCATAACTCTACGAGTTACCCAGTTTCATTCCTTTTCATGGCTGAGTAATATTCCATTGTATATATGTACCACATCTTCTTTATCCATTCGTCTCTCGAAGGGCAATTAGGTTGCTGCTATGACCTGGCTATTGTAATAGTGCTTCAGTGAACATTGTGGTGCATGTGTCTTTTTGAATTATGGTTTTCTCAGGGTATATGCCCAGTAGTGGGATTGCTGGGTCGTATGGTAGTTCTATTTTTAGTTTTTTAAGGAACCTCCATACCATTCTCCATAGTGGCTGTATCAGTTAACATCCCCACCAACAGTGCAAGAGGGTTCCCTTTTCCCCACACCCTCTCCAGCATTTGACATTTGTAGATTTTCTGATGATGCCCATTCTAACTGGTGTGAGGTGATACCTCATTGTAGTTTTGATTTGCATTTCTCTAATAATTACTGGTGTTGAGCAGCTTTTCATGTGCCTCTTAGCCATCTGTATGTCTTCTTTGCAGAAATGTCTATTTAGGTCTTCTGCCCATTTTTTGATTGGGTTGTTTGCTTTTTTTTAATACTGAGCCACGTGGGCTGTTTATATATTTTGGAGATTAATCCTTTGTCTGTTGATTCATTCGCAAATATTTTCTCCCATTCTGAGAGTTGTCGTTTCGTCTTGTTTATGGTTTCCTTTGCTGTGCAAAAGCTTTTAAGTTTCATTAGGTCCCATTTGTTTATTTTTGTTTTTATTTCCATTACTGAAGGAGGTGGGTCAAAAAAGATATTGCTGTGATTTATGTCAAAGAGTGTTCTTCCTGTGTTTTCCTCTAAGAGTTTTATAGTGTCCGGTCTTACATTTAGGTCTTTAATCCATTTTGAGTTTATTTTTGTGTATGATGTTAGGGAGTGTTCTAACTTCATTCTTTTACATGTAGCTGTCCAGTTTTCCCAGCACCACTTACTGAAGAGACTGTCTTTTCTCCATTGTATATCCTAACCTCCTTTGTGAGAGATTAGTTGATCATAGGTGCATGGGTTTATCTCTGGGCTTTCTATCCTGTTCCATTAATCTATATTTCTGTTTTTGTGCCAGTACCATATTGTCTTGATTACTGTAGCTTTGTAGTATACTCTGAAGTCAGGGCGTTTGATTCCTCTAGATCCGTTTCTTTTCCCTCAAGATTGCTTTGGCTATTCGGGGTCTTTTGTGTCTCCATACAAGTTTTAAGATTTTTTGTTCTAGTTCTGTAAAAAATGGCATTGGTAATTTGATAGGGATTGCATTGAATCTATGGATTGCTTTGGGTAGTATAGTCATTTTCACAATATTGATTCTTCCAATCCAAGAACATGGTATATCTCTCCATCTGTTTATGTCATCTTTGATTCTTGCATCAGTGTCTTATAGTTTTCTGAGTGCAGGTCTTTTACATCCTTAGGTAGGTTTATTCCTAGGTATTTTATTCTTTTGGTTTCAATGGCGAATGGGATTGTTTCCTTAATTTCTCTTTCTGATCTTTTATGGTTAGTGTATAGGAATGCAAGAGAGTTCTGTGCATTACTTTTGTATCCTGCAACTTTACCAAATTCATTGATTAGCTCTAGTAGTTTTCTGGTGGCATCTTTAGGATTCTCTATGTATAGTATCATGTCATCTGCAAACATGACAGTTTTACTTCTTCTTTTCCAATTTGTATCCCTTTTATTTCTTTCCCTTCTCTGATTGCCGTGGCTAGGACTTCCAAAATTATATGGAATAATTGTGGCTAGATTGGACATCCTTGTCTTGTTCCTCATCTTAGAGGAAATGCTTTCAGTTTTTCACCATTGGGAATGATGTTGGCTGTGGGTTTGTCACATGTGGCCTTTATTATATTAAGGTGCCCACTTTCTGGAGAGTTTTTATCATAAACAGGTGTTGAATTTTGTCAAAAACTTTTTCTGCATCTATCAAGATAATCATAGGGTTTTCATTCTTTAGTTTGTTAATATGGTGTATCACATTGATTGATTTATGTATATTGAAGAATGCTTGCATCCTTGGGATAAATCCCACTTGGTCATGGTGTATGATCCTTTTACTGTGTTGTTGAATTTTGTTTGCTAGTATTTTGTTGAGGATTTTTGCATCTTTATTCATCAGTGATATTGGTCTGTAATTTTCTTTTCTTGTGATACCTTTGTCTGGTTTTGGTATCAGGGTGATGGTGGCCTCATAGAATGAGTTTGGCAGTGTTCCTTCCTCTGCAGTTTTTGGGAAGACTTTGAGAAGGTTGGGTGTTAGCTCGTCTGTAAATGTTTGATAGAATTCACCTGTGAAGCCATCTGGTCCTGGACTTTTGTTTGTTGGAAGATTTTTAATTACACTTTCAATTTCATTACTTGTGATTGGTCTGTTCATATTTTCTATTTCTTTCTGGTTCAGTCTTAGAAGGTTATACCTTTCTAAGAATTTGTCCATTTCTTCCCAGTTGTCCATTTTATCAGCATAGAGTTGCTTGTAGTAGCCTTTTATGATGCTTTGTATTTCTTTGGTGTCCATTATCACTTCTCCTTTTTCATTTCTAATTCTACTGATTTGAGTCCTCTTCCTCTTTTTATTGATGAGTCTGGCTAAAAGTTTATCAATTTTTTTTATCTTCTAAAATAACCAGCTTTTAGTTTTATTGATCTTTGCTATTGTTTTCTTTGTTTCTATTTCATTTATTTCTGCTCTAGTCTTTATGCTTTCTTTCCTTCTACCTACTTTGGGTTTTGTTTGTTCTTCTTTCTCTAGTTCCTTTAGGTGTAAGGTTAGATTGTTTATTTGAGATTTTTCTTGTTTCTTGAGGTAGGCTTGTGTTGCTATAAACTTCCCTCTTAGAACTGCTTTTGCAGCATCCCATGAGTTTTGGATCGTCGTGTTTTTGTTGTCATTTTCCTCTAGGTATTTTTTGATTTCCTCCTTGATTTCTTCAGTGATCTCTTGGTTATTTAGTAACATATTGTTTAGCCTCCATGTGTTTGTGTTTTTTACATTTTTTTCCCTGTAATTTATTGCTAATCTCATAACATTGTAGTCAGAAAAGATGCTTGATATGGTTTCAGTTTTCTTAAATTTACTGAGCTTGATTTGTGACCCAAGATGAGATCTATCCTGGAGAGTGTTCCATGTGCACTTGAGAAGAAAGTTTAATCTGCTGGTTTTGTATGGAATGTCCTGTAAATATCTATTAAATCTATCTGGTCTATTGTGTCATTTAAAGCTTGCGTTTCCTAATTAATTTTCTGTCTGGATGATCTGTCCATCGGTTTATGTGAGGTGTTAAAGTCCCCCACTATTATTGTGTTACTGTCGATTTCCTCTTTTATAGCTGTTAGTGTTTGCCTTATATATTGAGGTGCTCCTGTGTTGCGTGCTATATATTTATAATTGTTATATCTTCTTCTTGGATTGATCCCTAGATCATTATGTAGTGTCCTTCCTTGTCTCTTGTAACATTCTTTATTTTAAAGTCTATTTTATCTGATATGAGGATTGCTACTCCAGCTTTCTTTTGATTTCCATTTGCATGGAATATCTTTTTCCATCCCCTCACTTTCAGTCTGTATGTATCCCTAGGTCTGAAGTGGGTCTCTTGTAGACAGCATATATATGTGTCTTGTTTTTGTATCCATTCAGTAAGCCTGTGTCTTTTGGTTGGAGCATGTAATCCATTTGCATCTAAGGTAATTATTGATATGTATGTTCCTATTACCATTTTCTTAATTGTTTTGAGTTTGTTATTGTAGGTCGTTTTCTTCTCTTGTGTTTCCCAGTTAGGGAAGTTCCTTTAGCATTTGTTGTAGAGCTGGTTTGGTGGTGCTGACTTCTCTTAGCTTTTTCTTGTCTGTAAAGCTTTTGATTTCTCCTTCAAATCTGAATGACATCCTTGCAGGGTAGAGTAATGTTGGCTGTAGGTTTTTCCCTTTCATCACTTTAAATATATCGTGCCACTCCCTTCTGGCTTGTAGAGTTTCTGCTGAGAAATCAGCTGTTAACCTTATGGGAGTTCCCTTGTATGTTGTGTGTCATTTTTCCCTTGTTGCCTTCAATAATTTTTCTTTGTCTTTAATTTTTGCCAATTTGATTACTATGTGTCTAGGCGTGTTTCTCCTTGGGTTTATCTTGCCTGGGACTCTCTGCACTTCCTGGACTTGGGTGGCTATTTCCTTTCCCGTGTTAGGGAAGTTTTTGACTATAATCTCTTCAAATATTTTCTTGGGTCCTTTCTCTCTCTCTTCTCCTTCTGGGACCCCTATAATGCAAATGTTGTTGCGTTTCATGTTGTCCCAGAGGTCTCTTAGGCTGTCTTCATTTCTTTTCATTCTTTTTTCTTTATTCTGTTCCACAGCAGTGAATTCCACCATTCTGTCTTCCAGGTCACTTATCCGTTCTTCTGCCTCAGTTATTCGGCTATTGATTCCTTCTAGTGTAGTTTTCATTTCAGTTATTGTATTGTTCATCTCTGTTTGTTCCTTAATTCTTCTAGGTCTTTGTTAAACATTTCTTGCATCTTCTCGATCTTTGCCTCCATTCTTTTTCTGAGGTCCTGGATCATCTTCACTATCATTATTCTGGATTCTTTTTCTGGAAGGTTGCCTATCTCCACTTCATTTAGTTGTTTTTCCAGGGTTTTATCTTGTTCCTTCATCTGGTACATAGCCCTCTGCATGTTTATCTTGTCTGTCTTTCTGTGAATGTGGTTTTGTTCCACAGGCTGCAGGATTGTAGTTCTTGCTTCTGCTCTCTGCCTTCTGGTGGATGAGGCTATCTACAAGGCTTGTGCAAGCTTTCTGATGGGAGGGACTGGTGGTGGGTAGAGCTGGGTGTTGGTCTGGTGGGCAGAGCTCAGTAAAACTTTAATCCACTTGTCTGCTGGTGGATGGGGCTGAGTTCCCTCCTGTTGGTTGTTTGACCTGAGGCGACCCAGCACTGCAGCCTACTCTTTGGGGCTCTTTGGTGGGGCTAATGGCAGACTCTGGGAGGGCTCTCGCCAAGGAGTACTTCCCAGAACTTCTGCTGCCAGTGTCCTTGTCCCCATGGTGAGCCACAGCCACCCCTGCCTCTGCAGGAGACCCTCCAACACTAGCACGTAGGTCTGGTTCAGTCTCCTCTGGGGTCACTGCTCCTTCCCCTGGGTCCCGATGCGCACAGTACTCTGTGTGTGCCCTCCAAGGGTGGAGTCTCTGTCTCCCCAGTCCTGTCGAAGTCCTGCAATCAAATCCCGCTAGCTGCAAAGTCTGATTCTCTAAGAATTCCTCCTCCCATCGCTGGACCCCCAGGTTGGGAAGCCTGATGTTGGGCTCAGAACCTTCATCCAGTGGGTGGACCTCTGTGGTTAAGTGTTCTCCAGTCTGTGAGTCACCCACCCAGAGGTTATGGGGTTTGGTTTCATTGTGATTGCACCCCTCATACCACCTCACTGCAGCTTCTCCTTTATCTTTGGGGTATTTTTCTTTTTTCTCGTGAGTTCCTGTGTCTCCCTGTTGATGACTGTGCAGCAGCTAGTTGTGATTCTGGTGCTCTCCCAAGAGGGAGTGAGCGCATGTCCTTGTACTCTGCCATCTTGAACCAACCTCCAACACTTTATATTTCTAACCCCAGTTTTTCCTTAAAATTTTGTCAATTTTGCACATGAGGAAATTGACATTTAATGAGGTTAAGAAATGCATCATTTAGAACCAGGATTCACATTCCTGTGATTTGCTATGTTTAATATACAAGGACACTTTAAAATTAAATGTAAATAAAATTGATTCCAAGACACAATTCTCTAAATTCAATTTCAGGTGGATTTGGATTTCAAAACGAATTTTAGGGAAACTAGTATAAATAGATGTGAGTATTTTTCATTCTCTGTAGGGTCATAAATTTATCTTCTCTGAAGAGTTACAAAGAAAAATTAGTAACACATATACTAATGTACATTGTTACAAAAGCAATAAATAGCTCAAATATAGACAAAGACAGATGAGAAGAGTTAACGTGGTAGCATGCATTATGTTTTACTGTATTTTGTATCCCATATGAAAAGTTCATAAAAACAGATGACAGAGTTCTGATTCAAATAAGTACACTGTCAAGTGATGGATAGTCAATTCACAAAAATATTAAATACAGTTAATTAAATAAGCATTCCTAATAATAAATTAAATGTAAATTTAAAAATCTGAGGTGACATTTCTAATTTATACAATGAATAAATTCTAAAATTAAAAAATATATATAGTCGGGCTTCCCTGGTGGTGCAGTGGTTGAGAATCTGCCTGCTAATGCAGGGGACACGGGTTCGAGCCCTGGTCTGGGAGGATCCCACATGCCGCAGAGTAGCTAGGCCCATGAGCCACGGCTACTGAGCCTGTGCGTCTGGAGCCTGTGCTCTGCAACAAGAGAGGCCGCGATAGTGAGAGGCCCGCGTACCGCGATGAAGAGTAGCCCCCGCTTGCCACAACTAGAGAAAGCCCTTGCACAGAAACGAAGACCCAACACAGCAAAAATAAGTAAATAAATTACTAAACTCCTACCCCCAACATAAATATATATATATATTTAGTCAAGGTTGAGGTCAAATGATATATTCCTTTCCATTGACATTATTTTTATCAGTCATTTAGCTCATTTAATATTATTTTATCATTAGCTATTTAGTTCAGTTGTTTAGCAACCAATTCTTGAAGTAAAATGGGCTTAAGTAAGGTTAGATGTTTATTCTTTTTATGTAACATAAGTCCTAAGACAGGGATTCAAGGGAAGGTGTGGCAACTCCATGGTTATTAGGGATCTAGGCTCCTTCTGTTTTTTGTTTCGTTAGCCTAGTACTTGGATTCTATCCTCAATGTTAACTCCTTTTCTAAAATGGCTGCTGGAGCTCTAGCTAACACCTCTACATTCCAGGCATCAGGAAAGATGATTATAGGAAAGACAAAAGGGCAATCTGCCAGCTAGGTTGCCATCCTTTAAGCAGCTTCCCTGGAAGTCTTGTACAGTACTCGTTGGCCAGGATTTAATTTCACATTAGCTACACATAGCTTGCTTGGTAAATTAAGAGAGGTTATCTTCAAGGTGGGTTCATGACACACCAGCTAACATCCAAATTATGATCCTTAAATACATAGTTGGTGGCGAATACCAATCAGACACAAATATTTTAACAAGTATTATTTGTTAAATAGTTTAACAACTAGTATTGAGCTTTTCTTTGGTGTGCCAAGCAATGTGCTATGTCCTGGATTCCGTGAATAAGAAAGCATGGTCCCTTGCCTCAAATAATTTGGACACTAGCTGGGAGAGAGATGCTTAAACATGCATGGTTTATAGAGACAATACAAAAATATTTATCAATAGCTACTAAAATATTTACATATTTTGACCTATTAATACTATTCCAAGAAGGACTCATAAGGAACTAATTCAAAAGGGAAAATGCATAAGCAGGTTTATTACCACATTGTTTATGAGAACAAAATATTGCCTTTAACTTAAACAGGCAAACTCCAAGTAAATTTTAGCAAATCTACTCAGTGTACAACCTCTAAAAATATTTAAAACCTTTATAGCATATCCACAGATTAAAAGAATATTTTCAGGAATATATGGCAGACATAAGGCTAATATATGATCCTTCAATCCTTAACTGAGAAAGAATATATTGTTTGTATGTTTTTATATAATCATCCAAAAATTGTGTATATATGATTAAGAACTGGAAAACATTATGAAAAGGGAAGGCAGTTATATCTGTTGCAGTGGAAGTGCTTTGAGTGAGTGCTTTATTTTATTTACACTTCTGTTACTTCTGGTCTAATACTGATTTGTGTTTTGTAACTCAACATGAACATTTCTGAAGATTGAAGTTGAATGCAAAAGTGGGAATGCCATCTCCTAGACTCTCCTTCAGTTTCCCTGTCTCCCCCCTTTTACCTTCTTCATTTTTATATAGTTTGTTACGCATGTGATGTGCATGATTTCATATCTTTATAGCCAGAGAATCCTCCTGTTTGAGATTGCTGCTTTGTCCTTTCTGATACAGTCCAGGTACCTTACGGATAATCGTGTATGTATTAACTAATCCTGTATCCTTTCTGATACAGTCCAGGTACCTTACGGATAATCGTGTATGTATTAACTAATCCTGTATCCTTTCTGATACAGTCCAGGTACCTTACGGATAATCGTGTATGTATTAACTAATCCTGTATCCCTCGGTTCTGCTTTCCTGTTTGGGACCCTCACTGCCCTGTCCACTTGGCACAGCCCTTTGCACCCTTCAAGGCCAGTGTGGCTTCGGCTTTTGCATGCCCACGCCTCTCCCTCCATCCCCAGGCAGAAGGCGTTCCTCCTACGTGGCCACGGTTCTAGACTTCCCTCTCTTATGGCTCTTAACATAACACACTTCAGTTGTTTATTACCACCGAGAGCAGAGACCGCATCGTTTGCCTTCTGTGCTCCAGCACCTGGCAGACCTGCTGTTAGGAGCTCAGTGTGTGTTTATGAAGCTCCTTATGAACTTCCTTTGATCCAAAGTGATCTGCATTTTCCAGTCACTACAGACAGAAAGAAAACTGGTTATAATTTGGGATATTGTGAGAAGAGCCAAGTAGTGGGAGGGAAAAAAATACTTATCATTTACCTTATTTTTTCCTAAAAAACATCATCTCATATTTTCCCATATTAATAAATAACAACTTTATGTTCAGCATTAGCTGAAGACATGATTATTTTTAAAGGAATGTAGTTAATAAAAGTTGGTACTGGGCTTCCCTGGTGGCGCAGTGGTTGGGAGCCCGCATGCCGATGCGGGGGACGCGGGTTCGTGTCCCGGTCTGGGAAGATCCCACATGCCGTGGAGCGGCTGGGCCCGTGAGCCATGGCCGCTGAGCCTGCGCGTCCGGAGCCTGTGCTCCGCGGCGGGAGAGGCCACAGCAGTGAGAGGCCCGCGTACCGCAAAAAAAAAAAAAAAAAAAAAAAAAGTTGGTACTACCTAGGTTGTTTATTACCTATAGCATTACTAAATATATTTAGACATTTATGTGTATAAATTAGGACTTTGGGTGAGGATTCAGAAGAATCTTAAACCTTTTTATAGGTAATTAATGCACATATATTGCTTTTAAATAATACCATATTGAACAAATTTTGTTATTATTTTAAATATGTTTCTATCCACAAGATATCAAACTCCTTAATTATATTATAGCATAGGTTATGTTTTAAATAACAATTTAGACACTCTATAACTATTGAGCCATATATTCTAAATATCTGGTAAACACCTCCAGGAAATGTTTGGTGAAAAAGGATGAAAAATAAATACTTTAAGAAGTTAGTCAATAACTGTCTGTCCCTAAACCTGTGCCCCCCTTTCTTCACCTGTAACTTTATCAGCTTTTGGCAAAAAAACATAAGTTTACTGCTCACTGTACAAACTGTTCCTTAAACATTTGATATTTATATCAACTTAAAAGATTCTGGAGGTAATTTGCCAGCAATTAATTCTCTCCTCTAAGTTGACAGGCGCTTCTTCACTAATTGGCCCCTCAAAATACTCAGAATTGATGCAGTAAGAAAGTAAGAGAAAAGTGTTCTTCCTAGAGAAATTAGCTGTAGACCAGAGCAACGGAAAGTTAGTAGCAAGTTGGCCTGATTCTTGTCATCACTTTTATTCCATAATTTCAGATAAGAAATTGCCTTTTCAGAGAAGTTTCCCATCTGTGCTTAGAAGAACAATGAGGAATGATGATAAAAATGTACGATGCTTCTGTATTGTTAGAGGTCTTTGGCCTCCTATTTAACTGAGGCAGAAAGCGATTTTCTAAGATGCTCTAATTCATTATTTACATTCACTTGGACTGTTGGGATTGTTTTGCGTTTTTCTCAGAGTTCTAATCTTATTTAATATTCATGTCTTCAGAATTTTGGAGGAATAAATATATTCAGAGAAAACTTTGTTCCCATATTGACTGGTGTATGCTCTCCGTGATAGATTAATACAACCCAATCTGAGTGTTAGGAAAACAGTTTGAAGTTTATATTTTATATTGAAAATAGAAACATTTTAAAGGTAGACACCACTCAGATGTGAGTGTGGCAAAGAAGTCTTTACGTGACAGCAGAAAGAGCATTATCTTTACCTTTTAAGGCTGGTTCGAAATCATTTCCAAGTTATTACAAGGTTTATTTCTGTTTTCAGAAGTGTTTTTTTTTTTTTAAATAAGCATGTTTATTACTTTTTTTAAACTGTCACTATTCAGGGACTTGAATATAACCAAGGAAAACTTCCCTCCATTGTAAATGTTCCTCAGAAGGAATATATTAAGAAATCTGTGTGCAGGACTATTTATTGCCTCTCAAAAAAGAAGAGTTCCAAAGAGGTGCAAACAGACCTCCAGTGGTTCAGGCACAGATCGGCTTATATTCTCCGTGTGGTGCATAGCTCTCGATGGTTTTTAAATGCATCCTTTTCCATCCCTTCCGTGTTTTACCCCTTTGAATTATTTCATACTGGTCTCTACTCTGAAGAATCCTGTTCCCTCATACATTTGCCTCACCATGACTTGGCTTCCTGGAAATCCTCCCCTAGGAAGCCTGTTACCAGGCAGGGGAGGCAGGTCTCAAATCAGAGCCTTCTTGAATCCCCTCTGCAATTCCTAACCTGATACTCTTAGTTTTACAGGATTGTGAATATAATTTTAAAAGTCTTAAATTTCCAGAACTTCCTTCTTCTTCTTGCAAGAAAACTTCTCAGCTATTTCCTTCAATCATAACATTATATAATAAGCAGGAATCAATTAGAATTGTTTTCATTTCATAGTTAAAAAGAAGAGGTATATGCATATGTGTGTGAGAGAACTTTTCAAGCTTCAAGTGACAAAGTAATGATAGATTCCAGGAAAGAATTGAGGGATGTGTTCAGAGACATACCTCAAACTCTTGTCTCCTTTAATAAGCATTTTATTGGCATTAATTAAACTTGCACGTGATTCTGGACCTCGCTCTCAAGTCCTCCTCTGTATCTTCAGAATACTACACCTCTCACATGTAGCCAGCAGCCTGACCTCCTACAATTAGAGTCATTTTCTGGTGGAAACAAGAGACCTGCCACCAAGTCCACTAAGTTCCCTGAACCTCTTCTGGTCTCCTTCCCCCAGACCTTTCAGCCAAGAGAAAATGAGTCACTGCATCTGTACTCTGAATGTCATTCCTTCTAGCCTCATCAGGAACCGTGAGTGTGGTGCCCAGATCCTCTAGGTTTTGTGTCTTCACTGCTTCTTTCTCCCTGGTGATTTGATTCCTTCCCATCAGCCTTCAGACATTCTGAAAGTTAATTTTTAATCTAGAGTTGTGCATAAATAGCTGACTTCATTGCAGCAGCAATTCTGTGAATTAAGCAATGCAGATTTTACATACAATGAAAATGATTCACAGTGATTTGCCAGACTGCATAATTATTAAATAACAATTGACAGTAGAACGCTGATCTTCCTAGCCCTTCTCCAGTATTATTTACAAATCATTTTCTAGTGCTTGTACTGTGGTTCATCAAATACTGTTATAAACTGTGTCTCATGTGAGGTGAAGTAGAAATAAAAAATTATTATGTTAGGGCAAATTCACTGTTGAGACCAGTTCTATGATAGACCATTGTTCACTGGTGCCTGGATTCTCTACAGAAGATGCTGGAGAATGAGAAGTAATATGTAAAATGGCATTTCACTTAGCTTAAAAATAATAAGAACCTTCTCAGGGACACCTAAGGAATGGAAGCACGAAATAATATTCTCACCTCTTGTTCTGCCTTTTTATCTTTGATATATTTTCAGGAGCAAATAGAAATCAAACAGCCCTCTGTTTCCCTTACTTCTGGTGACTACATTGCATTTGACTTCTTCAAATGTGAGGCTTCTTATATATAATTGAAAAAAGTACCATCTGGAAGTATAATTTTCATTACTCATTGGGTTGTCTTTTTAAATTTTACCACCTCCTCTTTAAATTGTCTTCTTCTCATCCTTAGATCTCACCAGTTAAAATTCTTCCCTTGTCTGTTCCGTGAAAGTGCGATTTTCCTATCCCTTTGCTCTTGGAGCCTACCTCATCTCTCCTATTGCAAGCTCGGTCACCATCTTCTTGACTGGTCGTTTAAGCTTTGCTTGTTTTAAGTGGGGCTACAACTTCTTTTAAATACAATCTTTAGCTGTTCTCTATTTCCTCTCTTCTGTTAATTCCTCATTCAGTAATATCTTTAACTCTTAAGGCAACCTTATGGGTGAAAATGGATTACAAAAACATTGGGAAATTGCTGAATAAAATAGTTAGAGATGTTCTCTACAAACTCATAAAGTATTGTACATGGTACAGACATTTGAAGCCAGGTGGTCTGGATTTCTCATGTTTAGATGAACAAAGATCCAGAGAGCCTGAAGGATTTATCCAAGGCTACCCAGGGCAGGACTAGCACTAAGCATTCAGGTATTGCACCTCCTAGTTTGATACTGTTTCCAGCACCCCAGGTATCCTAGGGGTATAGTCACTAAAATAATGACTGAATTAATGGTAGCTTTGATGCCAAGGAAAGCCTAGGGCTTATAGGGAATAGAAAGTATTTGCTCACAAAAAGCAGGTCACGTGGATGATTGAATTCTGCCTCTGCATTGGAGTCAAAGTAGAGTGAGTCTGTACCTATAATTTTGAATGTTGGGATTCAAATGGTTTAACAACTTTGACTCCTTTCCCATGTGAAACACCAGGTCAGGACTGGAGGCGTTTGGCCTCACAGTGGTTTAATAACCCTGATGGCCACAGAGATGTGATTTCAGCTGTTCTAAGCAAGATTCTCCTAGTGGCCACTTACATCTCCAGTGGTCCCATGGCAATGCTAATGGCAGGTGAACAGAGGAGAGGGGCTGTTTTCTAAAGGCTAAGGGGGATGTAACATTGGACTCAGCAAGGAAGTCATTTCTGTGTTCATATATGCTCTTGATCAGCTCATCAAAACAGAGAAAAGTTCATGTAGAACAAATTTCTGATCTTTGTGAAAACATGGCATTCACCTTCTGGCCGGCTTAGGTTGAACTCTAACCTTAGAAACTACAGTATGAATGCAGCTAGAAAAAAAAAAAATGGAGAGAAAACTTGCCTTTCTCAGTCATGGTTTACAAAGGATTCTGGGCAGTTTATTCAGTTCTGTCAAAATGATCACTGAATCACTAGCTTGCTCAGGCCTTCCATGGAGACCTGAGGTTTCAGTCACCTGTTCATTCTCATCCTCTCATCTGTGCCATTAGAAAGTGGAGCTCATCTGTTGGTTTGGTTTTTTTTTTTTTCTTTTCTTCAGCTTAGCGCTCCAAAAGCCTAACGTGAATAAGGGACAAGGAGTCGTCCCTAATTATTTAACCCCACAGAGATAGTTTATATAGTTGTTTTGCCCAGTAACACTCAGACTTGATTGTAGTGAAAAAGTGTTTTTGGCAGATAATTGCAATTTTAAAGATAATACATTTTAACATTTATAATAATGGAGCAGAAGTGTTTTTTCCCCTGCAGAATGGCTCAAATGTGAACAGAATTGATAACATGCAGGATGTTTATAAAGTCCTCAAATCATGTAATAGCTTTGAATGAAGTGAAGATTTGATAAAAGAAGTCTGAAAGCATAACATAGAACCATGTTTCATTGAGTTTTGAAATTTTTACAGTAATCCTATTCAGGGTTTGTGATATCAGGATGGTATCGTTTCTGATCATCCTTTGGTAAACCTGTTGTAGAAATATGTGAAATGTTTAGTATAGTGCTAATTATAGTAAATCAATGTATATTATGTAATTTAAAGTAGGTATGTGTCAATTTAAAAGCCATGTAGATATAAAATTCAATACTATGGATTGCAGTTCTGCAAAAACAATATGTTAATGACAATAAGCTGGGGCAACTAGCACTTTATGCTTATTTAACCCATTTAGGTTAACTTATTTAACTCTATAGATGCTGTTATTTCCCCCATTTTACAGATAAGAAAAAGAAGCATAGGGTGGTTACCCAGTTAGCTAGATGAGGACCTGAGCTTAAGACAAGGCAGCTTGGGACTTCTCTGGTGGTCCAGTGGTTGAGAATCTGCCTTCCAATGCAGGGGGTGTGGGTTCGATCCCTGATCGGGGAACTAAGATTCCACATGCCGTGGAACAACTCAGCCTGCGCGCCACAACTAAAGAGCCTGTGGGCCGCAACAAAAGATCCCACGGGCTGCAACTAAGACCTGATGCAGCCATAAATACATACATACATACATACTTAAAAAAAAAGACAAGGCAGCTTGGCTCCAAAGGCCATGCCCTTTGTCACTATGTACGTGGAAAACAATGGAATAACACACAGAAGATTTAGTATATGTTAGCCTGGTGGGAATATAGTTTCACTTTGACTGTATTGTAAATTATTTATCATAGTTATAGGCTATTTGAAAAATAAAGTGCACATTAGTCAGTATCTGCTATAGACCGAAGGTTTGTGTCCGCCCGACCCCAATTTCATATGCTGAAACCTAAGCCTCACTGTGATGGTCTAAGGAGGTGGGTCCTTTGGGAGGCGATTGGGTCATGGAGGGGGAACCCTCATGAATGGGATGAGTGACGTTGTAAAAGAGACCCCAGACCTCATCCCTTCCACCACGTGAGGACACGGTGAGAAGACAGCTGTCCACAAGCCAAGAAATAAGCTCTTACCAGACACTGAATGTGCTGGTGCGTAGATCTTGGATTTCTCAACCTCCAGAACTGTGAGAAATAAATGTTTGTTGTTTCAGAGTGTTTGTTAGAGAAGCTCGGGCAGAAAGGGCGGGATGTGGTGGTAGCTAGAGATAAGAAGTTGCAGGAAGCGGCTCCCCTGGTTCTCCAGGCTGGCGAAGTAAAAAGAGAAAGTGGCGTTGCTCCGAGCCCGTGAGCCCACACTCTGCACTGACATTGCTGGTGAGGCCGTTGCCGCTACTGTTGCTTTTGCTGGAATTGTGTCCCCGCTACTGATCAGGAACATGGATCCTACTCCCTGCGTGAGTTCCTGAAGCTGATGTTGATGGTGCGGCAACTGCTGCTTCTATAGCAGCTTTGAAAATAAATAACCACTAGTGAAGAATATGTCCTGGTAACGCTGCAGAATTCCTTTGCCTCTGAATTACAATTTTCCAATAGTATTATTTTCTAGTGAAATATTGAGTTATTATGATGAGTTAGAAAATCAAATGCAGGCCATACCTCTAAATATTGTATCAGTAGTTATGTTGAGCCTGATATTTGGATGACATTATGTTTAACTGATAAGTCATACATTTTCATATAATGCTTACTATTTTCTTTAATGGATTATACATCCAGTGTTATTTAAACTGCATTTATGCCATAAAGTCTGTATTATAAATTTTTATCATTTTTGTCAGCCAGTGGATTTTTGTCCAAATCTAGGACTGACAGTCAAAAAGAGGGATCAGCAAACTTTTCTGTAAAGAGTAGGATTGTAAATATTCTTGGCTTTGCTTGCCATACTGTATTTTTCATAACCACTCAACTCTACGGCTTAGTGCAAATGCAGCCATAGAAAACATGTTAACAAACGAGTATACTGGTGTTCCAGCAAAGCTTTATTTCCAAAGTGTGAGGCAGGCTGGATGTGGCCCATGGGCCACAGTATGTTGACCCGGGTCTAGCAGAAATACCTTAATAGCAGTCCTTATGATTTCCACCATATCTGATGAATCCACATATACTATAGAAAGGCTAACAGAATTCTATAGTAAATATTCCTTAATTTGGGGATAAATTACCAAGATTAAGAAGAAAAGTCACTAGACTACTGCACTGTGATAAGTAATTTGCGTACCTTATTTTAATTTATCTTTCCAACGAGCTGTGAAGTAGATATTATCACCTCTGTATCGCAGATGAAGAAGCTCTGGAGAAGTGATATAAGCTTCTCTACGTTCACTCAGGGAGTAAATGATAGGATTCAAACCTATGTTTATCTGATTCCATATATATTATTGCTACAATGTGTCTTATGATACATTCATTTATATAACATTTTCTGCCTTATGTTCTATAATCACCAGAATTTTGAGATTAAAATCAAAACATGATATTATGCCCATACTCATATGCATATGTATGTACACACATAGAATCAATTAGAAGACATTTGGGTCAGCTCCATAAGAAAAACTATCTGTCTCTTTTAACCAGTACTTATTAGAGGAGGCTCTCTGTGAAACACTGAGTGTTCTCATTATCCTAAGAATTCATGGAGAGAGAAAAGCTTTAGGTCTAAGGCAGGGCCCTGCCCTGCTTGCTTGGTATTCTGACAAACGGCAAGTCCTTGCGAGACTTCAGTCCCTAGAAGCCTGGACCCTTTCCCTGATCACCACCCACTGACTAGTGTTTGATTCAAACCCCATCACCTTTCCCCACAATTCAGAATCGTTTGGCTATGTGAACCACTACTGCCCTGAAATGCCTGTAGGTTTCTCTTACCTTGCAAATTTGATTTGACCTTCGTGTGTCCTCAGGGAATGAATTTTCTATGAATCACCCTCGCTCCACAGATCGACTTCTAATCCACTCCCTCCCGTCTTCCCCTTCAACCACATGAAGAGAAACCCTCACAGGGTCTCTTCCAGTCTGCCTTTGCTTATCTGCTTTCCTATTTTTGCCTCCCTCTATAATCTGATCTCTTAGCTCAGAACCACTGACATCTCTCTGCTTCCTTGGAATAGCCTTGAATGTCCCTGATACAAACTTGGCAAAAATCTATCAAGAAGAACACTGACACTTAGTCCTGATCACAGGGTATACGTTGTTCTAGGTTCATGATTTATATTAACTCATTTAGTCCTCACGTCAGCTATATGAAAGAGATACCAGGGCTCTGACAGTATTCAAGCAGCTCATGTGTGTCTTCTGAGGGTACAGCAGGTGTATTAGTGGTGTCTTTTCATGGTGTAGATTCAAAAAGTCCATGCTCTGTTCAATAACCTGGCCTGACGGTACCCGCAGCACCTAGCCAATGAGCCCACTACCCTGTGCTCCAACCCTGGTCCACACAAGCTACCTTAGCAGGGGGTGGTTTTGGTTTCTTTTGGTTCCTGTGTGGCTGGTAATCAAATGTGAGAGATTCCCAGACTCCTGATGGTGTGCCATATGAAGGCCATGGAGTCCCCAAATCCCAAAGATGCTTCCTGGCCTTATGGCCAACTGATTGACTTTTAGAGCACACAAAAAGATGGAAAGGCAGCCCCATACCTACATTCCCACAGCTTTGCCCTGGATAACAAGAAAGCAGTTGCCCAAGGTGCACCTTTATGTTTTACTTCCTTTCCTAGATTGTGATATGGAATAAAAACCCATGTATACAAGTCTCAAGAGTCCAGATTATTTCCTTCTGGTCTGGGATATGGGTTGGCCTGCTGGTAGATTCTCGAGATATCAAAGATCACCAAGAAATCTTTTATCTCAATTTCTGAGTACACCAATCTCTGAAGGGCATTTAGAAATGTGAATTAAGGGGCCTGTAAGCTAGAACTGGTAAGACAAAAAGTGAAGTGTTAGAGTGGGGACTTCATTAGACACTGAAATCTAGGTTATTAAGTTGGGGCAGCAGGTTTCCAGTATTTCGTAAGCAGTGCTGGGCAGTCCTGTGTACCTAGTGTCCCTGCCTCTGGCTACGTGTGACGTACCTGCTGTGATACCCTGAGTGCGAGAGCCACAAGCCACATGTCTTTAAAGTTCACAGAGGGGTTGGTCTCATGTAGATGAACTGGTCAATAGAGTCATGTTGGGACCTTAATATCCAGGCCATTTCGCTGGAGCAGTGCACAGACCAAACCTGCAATCCTGCGATCAGGAAGCTGTGGCCTCCTGAGCAGAGAACCCTCAGCCATCCCGCAGGACCGCTCTAGTCTTGTGGGGCTAACAGGCAAGAGAGTAATTGCAAAATGCGGGAAGAGGCCCAGGACGCTGACCCGTATATCTGCACATACAACGTGCATGGGGTCAAGTGGAGGAGCTGCCTAGTGCAGGGATCACGTGTCATCATTCTTTGGAACGCCGATTCTAACCATTTCTTAACAGACGTTAAGAGAGTTCCTCTTCAAGACCCTATGACACAGGTTCATCTGGCCCCTCCAGTACCCACAGGCTCACCTTGAAAGCTATTAACTGTTCTGTTGGTTCTTATATTTTCTGTTGGTTCTTATATTGTTCTGTTGGTTCTTATATTTTCTGCTGCTTATATGGTGTTCGTTCTATTGGTTCTTATATTGTCTGCTGCTTATGTGGTGCCCACAAGTGCATAAATGGATAGACAAATGGAAGACTGCCTTAAAAACTTGCTGTGGGAATTTTGAGTATAGATTAATGCTGTTTAATCTCTCCAGTGCCCAGACAATACCTATGAGATTGGTGAACTACTGTTGCTCTATTAAACGAGTAGACTAGTGTGGCTATTATGTCCATGACCCTGTCTACAAAGATCAATATTTGATGCTCCCGAGTAAACACGAACATGTAGCCAAAGTTGAGAGATAAAAGGGTCTTTCAACATTCCAGTTTCTATCTTCTCTTCACATGGAATCCAGTAGATTCGAGCACGTGAGTAACATGATAGAACAGTTCAACTACCTGTAACATGAAAGACAAGCAAACGTTCCATGAGCAGCGACTTGTTATTCCTTGATTTACAGTACTGGCATTTTTTACACTTTTCCTTCCTGCATTTCTGAAAACAGAGCGGCTCTTTCAGTCAAGGACACATTCCAGAGGCTGTGATGGCGTTTGATTTGGGCTCTGCATATGTTGCCTGGACTGCAACCAACTATTTACATTTGAAACAGGTGTATTGATTGTGGCTCTCCATACTATCTTATCATAGCAACTACATGAGGCTAGACCCTACTTCTGTTTGTAGACATCTTGGGGAGGTCCAAGCTGATGAAATGCACTGACCTTCTCTGAGGGAGAAAAATCCTATGTATCAAGCACAAGTTGGAGGACTGGCATTCTGTCAGTTTGGGTCTTCCAGGAAACAGATGGCAGAATGGACTTACATGTACAACAGATGGATTGAGGAAAATGTCTGTGAAGAATAAAGGAGGGAGAAGGCAGGAGTGCGCAGGGAGGGCATTCAGACACCTACAGAGGGAAAGAAGAATGGTGGGAGGAGGACTGGATGCAGAGGTCCCCGGCCACAGAGCAGCCCGGAGTCCGTCCCGGCCAAGCTGCTGGAGAGCTTCAGGGCGAAGGGCCCTCCTCTGAAGCACCCCCGTTGGGTAGAAAGAACCAGGCTCCTGTGTTCCACTCGGGCTGGTGGTCAGGCTTCAGGTGTGAGCAGCCCCGGGAGAGCATGGCCTGAGTGTGAGCGCCGTGTGAATGCCCTGGCTGCAGCAGCTGGAAACTTTTAGCTACACTACGTGCTGCAGTGGGATGTCTCTTGAATGGAGATCTGAGCGGTGCTCCTCCATGGCTGCCATGGGCGGGTGGTATTTTTAAAAGCTCCTGTGGAGAGTGTCTTCCATCAAAACTTGTAAAATAGAAATTTTCTCAAACGTGGAAAGTGGTTCAAAGCCTAGGTGCCCGTGAGTAATGATAAACGTCCACCACACAACTCCAGACATAAAAATTGAAATAGAGAGAAAATTAATCCAAGGCTAAATGGTAGGTTATTTAAGAAGAGAAACCGTCTTTGCATTTCCAGTGCTTCACAGAGCTTTTAGTAGCTTATAGTTGCTTCATACTTTTTAGTTGAAATGAAAGATAATAGTAATTTCTACTCCATTCTGGAGGGAGTCAAACTGTTAAGAAAAAGTAACTTATTGCTATAGTAATGAAACAGTTCATCTTTGCTTGACCAGCTACCATCCCCACTCCCAGCATACGCATACAAGTTGACAAAGACAACACATTTAGATGACAAGCGGTTCTGTGTCAGCAATATGTCTGAAGCACATAATTTGAGAACTTTAATGCAAAATAAGCTATAGACTATGTTGTAGTCGTTTCTATGATGGCTGCTTCCTCATCCTTGATTCATAGCAAAGCCTGTCATAATGGTTACTTGTTCTAATCAAACTTGTTCCAAACCCAGACATCAAAAAAAATAAAAAATAAAAGGGACCGAGGAGGGAGGTAAATAAAAGCAAATGAGATAATTGTTTATAATCCACTGGATGGTGGAAGTATGACTCAGATATCCAAGTCAATTCTAATTCTGCTTGATTCTCCCTGAATCCTTGTTCAAAGAAACGATTTTCCCATAATTTAACCTAGAGGGCTGCTCTTACATTTCACTGCAGTATCAGAAAATGAGATCCTCTTTGTTCTGATGGAAGAACACACGTGTCTGGAGGAAAGCTTCTGGGGAAGTCTTCTGAAGCGGGTGAGATGTGTGGTGTAATCAGCAAGGACTTCTGAATAGATTACAGTCTTCCTTTAAATAGATATCTGGATATTATGTTTCTTATTTGATTGTTTCCAAGCAGAAAAATGTTTGTTGTGGTTTGAACATGTTTGGATTCTGTAAAATGAAAGAGAAACTCACAACACTTCATTCTCTTAAGAAAATTTTTTTAGTTAAAAACAGTTTTTCATAACACTTTAAATTTTAGTTCCATGTCACAAAGACAAAAGCTTAAATAAAATGAAGGACAAGGAATAACCCAAACACTAAGAAAGAAAATTTTAAACTATTTATGTTCTATAATTGGAATATTTCAACCGCTGCCAATAATTGACTTTGAATGATGTGACAATATTTATTTCTTTGGTGTGTTAAGAAAATCTTGCCTATCTTGAATATTTACCTTGGTCCAATTCACCAAATGATTTTATCTAAAACTCAATTAAAATAACAAAATTTCATTCTATAGTTAAACCCGATTTTATTTATGACATTTATGGAACAATTTACTTGAGATACTGCTGAAGTCGCTTAAGTCAGTGTTTTCTTTTTTTACTGGTGTAGAATTGTTTTACAGTGTTGTGTCAGTTTCTGCTGTACAACGAAGCGAATCAGCTATGTGTATTCTTTCTGGTTCAATGTACTGTTTTCACATTAGGCATGAAACCAACAGACACCTTCTCTCTTTACAAAGCCAGCTTTGGGTCCTGGGGCTCTACCCGCCTGCGTCCTGAATCCACCGGCTCCCTCTCCAGGCCCTTCATCTTCACTCACTTTCTTCTTCTGCAACCTGGTGTCCTCATTTATCTCCTTCCCATGTTGAATATGTTTAAAAACAGAATCAAAAGCAAAATCTTCCCACTAGATTCCATCATCCTCTCTATCAACCAAATGATTGTTCTTCCCTTTAGTGAGAAATAATACCAAACCAATGAGTATAATTTCCTCATCGTCTGCATTTTGTGAAACATTTTTTCTTTAACCCCTTGCAGTGGAATGATTTCTTCTTTAAGCGGTAAGCTGCTACTCCGTAGTTTCCACCACCTTTCCTTGGTCTCATTCTCATCAGCTGCTTTTCAGTATCTCACGCTAGCGATTCTCCTTCTTCGCAAACTTCCTGTGACTCCAGGGACCCCAGCCGATGATCCGCTGCTTTTGCGGCTCCTGTTACAACATCTCTCCCAGGCCCCACTCCTCTCTATTTGAATATTTTCTTCCTTTAACATCACCTTGCATTCAAAGTAACTAAAAATCGTGCTACACAATGTGTTCATCGACCTGAATGTGTTATTTCTGTTCCTGGTAACAACGTACTGTGAAATACTCAGGCTTAAATCATGGGTTGCCCCATTGCCTTGACCAACAGTCCTCACCTGGGAAGGAGGATGAGTCCTACAAGCAAAGCAGGCTTTAACAAAATCACACACATACACAGCTTCAATCCCTGATTCATTGGGTAACGACAGATTGTTCAACATTACTCCCCTCCTCATACCTGCCATCAAAGATTATATTTCAGACCCTCGAGGGCAATTAATAAGACCAGTATAAGTACTCTGATAAAGATATGGACCAAGGAACACATGATCCTTAGAAATTCTTCCCCAAAGATTTCATGTAACACTCTCAGCCTTTTTAAGAATAATACGTTTTATCTTTGACACTGGAAGCAGGTTATTCACTCCCATTCTGGTTTTCTGAAAGCATTTAAAATGCTTTCCTCGTTTTTGCTTATCAATAAAAGATTTGGGAACTCTTTGCTACTGCACTTGTTTGTAATAGTAACGACCCATCAATTCAGTACCAGGCACGGTACCAAATTGTCACGATGGTGTTGGTGCTATGAACACACCTTAGGGGGAAGAAAGAGAATGTGCAGTGTGGTGCCTAAAAAGGCAAACACAAATTCAACTTCTTTAATTTGTGTGGCAGTAGATAAATAATGATTTGCAGCAAACAGGGATCTCATCTGGCTTTGTTCACCTTTTAATAGTGTACTCCTCTTTTCCGTCTGAGTAATTAAGTCTTTTGGCATTCCAGAAACCATAAATCCTGCTGAGATGTTTTAAGTTTAGAACAAACTCTTGATGTACAATCAAAATATTAAAAATAGAAAAAGGACACTTCTCTGGTTCTTAACAAGCTGTGTTTTGCTTTTACCTTTGAAACACAATTGAATATGGCCCACTCCAACTGTTCACCCTCATTGTTAATTGGAAGTTCCTTTTGAAATTCATTGCCTTCAATTACATTTTTTCAAAGAATTTTAATTGCATGGCTGTAAAGAATAAAGATGCTCTAGGCTCCATTTGTTTATCATGGTGGGGCCGAAAAGAATGAGGACAGAGCTTCCCAGCTCATGCAGGGGCTGCAGAGGCAGGGGGATGACTTTTAATTCGACAAGTTCAGAGAGATTTCTTAGTTTGACGCGCTCTGCAGGGGGTCTTTGAGCACCCGGCAGTGCTTCAGCGTTCTGAGCTTTGAAAGTCTTTCCCTGCAGCAGAAATTGTATCAAAAGCCAATGATAATATTCCCTGCAAGGTAAAGCACCCTATTGAAGATTTGGAGAGCTGTTTATTTATTCATCACAGTTTTTCTTTTAGGACATATCAGGCATCTAGGTAATAATTCACATAGACGATAGAAAATGCAAAAAAATAATAAATCCTCCTCATTAATCTTCCACCTTTTCCTTCTTCGTCTTCTCTATGGGCCACATGTAGACATAACATGTTCTCTCTGCTTGTCCCAAACATATATATCTTTATCCCAAATCCCAGTGTCTTCCCCTCTCTTTCCATTTTTTTAAACAAAATTGTCATTTCAGCCTCCTCCTACCACCAGCTGAGCGTATAAAATGTTTATGGCCATTTCCTCTTGCTAAATCCTCAAAGTGATTAATTAATTTTATAAAAGTATATTCAGTTTCTAAGGCTCTTTTTGACTCTTGGTATTTTACATATGTTTCAGAAAGCTGTTTTCAAAGCAAATGTTAACAATCATGTTGCTCTCTTGAAGGATATACATATTTTAATGTTTTGTATTATATTTTGTATACATGGCAGGAAAAAAGTGTTTCTCTTTTGCTGTTTCTAGGACAGAGCTGGGAATTAGGGACGGTGACAGCCTTTCTCTCTTGTAGCATCAATGTCTGCTCCCGATTTGGCAGAATCAGTGAAGGCAAAAAAAGCCCCCTTGTTTTTGGGTTTTTTTTTTTTCTTCCTCTTCTATGGCATTAAAAGTGACCTTGCCTTTCAAATATCGGTGTTACCACAGGGAAAGCAGTCACCATGTAAGAGAAAGTTTAAAAAATAATTTTTAAACTATGGGGACTTAAGAACGGTGCTATGCTTACAATTGCAGGGGTTTTTTGTTTTGTTTTGTTTTTTACTAGAATCAATGAAGGAAAACTATGCATGCAAAGGAAACTTGGAAAAAATTCAGTACCTCATCATATTTGGGCTTATTTAAGTACATTTCACTTTACAAACATAAACCAGGTTGAAGATTGTATTTAAATATCAAAAGTGTGAGAGGAAATCACCAGGCCAAGTAACCAGTTTACTAACAAAATACCCATAGAGTAGCATCAGCAAATATTCAGGACATCCATTAATGTATTTTTTTAAAATTTTTATTTATTTATTTATTTATTTATCTATCTATTTATTTATTTATTTATTTATTTATTGGCTGCATTGGGTCTTCGTTGCTGCACACAGGCTTTCTCTAGTTGCGGCGAGCAGGGGCTACTCTTCGATGCGGTGTGCGGGCTTCTCATTGTGTTGGCTTCTCTTTGTTGCAGAGCGCGGCACGAGGGCTTCAGTAATTGCGGCATGCGAGCTCAGTGGTTGTGGCTCACAGGCTCTAGAGTGCAGGCTCAGTAGTTGTGGCGCACGGGCTTAGTTGCTCCGCAGCATGTGGGATCTTCCCGGACCAGGGCTCGAACCGGTGTCCCCTGCATTGGCAGGCAGACGGATTCTCAACCACTGTGCCACCAGGGAAGCCCCTCTGCAGAATAACTTAATTGGGACATTGAGAAATGATTGCTTTCACCCAGTTGCTGTGCTTTCAAGAATAATCATATTTCCCAACTTATCCCCACATCTCCATGGAATTTTCCTCTACCTCCTAAAGGTAATGAAATCTGGCTTTGTACCAAAGTAGTGATCACACCGTCCTTAATTGCAGCATATGGAAGTAATTCAGATTTTTACCCCTTCACGCCTATGGTTTTGAAAGTGTCTTTAGAAAGTTGCCTTGGAAAATGTTGCAAACTCTCTCTCTCTCAGTTGTTCATCCCGCTTTTCATCAAGCTACAATTATTTGGATATCTGTGCAGTAGAATGCAAACGATCAGGATTTTAAAACCTGCAGTTTTAGGTGAACATCGACAGGTGCTGCTGGTCAAATTCCCTGGAGAGCAGACCCTATAATTAGCCTGAGAAAGCCCAGTCACTCAGCACCCACACCTGTGGAAAAGGGAAGGCAGCGAGGTTGGACAGAGAGAGACTCCAGGCTGCACTGAGGTCCTTAGAAGGTGTCAGCCGATCTCACGGCGACCTTGATGCTGCCGTTCCAAGCTGTTCTAAGTCGGGAGTGAGCAACCCAGGCCTTGATCCTTCCTAATTGACCACCATTGGATGCAGGTGTTCCTCGAAAGAGGCAGCTCTTCAGCTGAAGGCAATTTCAGGAGAAAGCTGATAGGCCCAGGGCAGCCTAACCAGCAGCTTGGGGGTATAAATTCCTCCATCTTGGAGGGGCGTCCCTTCGGTGCAGCACGGCGTTCCCTGCGGTTCTGCAGTAAGCAGGGTTCCACGAGAGATGTGAGTAGTTCTGACGTTGCTTTTAATGTCTTGCTTAATTTGTCCACAGTTTGAGAAAAGGATGAGGCATTTGAAACTTTTCAATGTCATTGACTATCTGACCATTTAGCAACACTTTTAGGGAAGTCCAAATTACGACAGTTTTAAACAGACATTCCTTGCTTAACTACTTAGGAGAACAACAAATATTTTATTTATTTTGTATATGATATATGAATCAACAGAATTTCATAATTGTCTAATGATCAAATTTATCATGCTGTGTTTTAAGTGGTTTAAAATAGTGTTCATATTTCTTTTGGGTCAGAGATTATCTCTCCTTTCTTTGGGCCCCCATTAGATTCCCTCCTAGCAATGACTTCTTTTTTTATTTTTTTTTTTTTGCGGTATGCGGGCCTCTCACTGTTGTGGCCTCTCCTGCTGCGGAGCACAGGCTCCGGACGCGCAGGCTCAGTGGCCATGGCTCACGGGCCCAGCCGCTCCGCGGCATGTGGGATCTTCCCGGACCTGGGCTTGAACCCATGTCCCCTGCATCGGCAGGTGGATTGTTAACCACTGCGCCACCAGGGAAGCCCGTCCGTTAACATTAATTGAACTTCCATAGAGTGTGAAGCAAGGCACAAGGCACTTTACAAACACAAACTTAACCTTAGGGTTTCAAACTGTAGGGTTGGTCCTTGATTATTTCTATACACGGAGAGGAGGATAATCATTCATTATTAGTTTGCGGGGCCGGGGGTGGGATGGTTTGTATTTTGTAGAAAGGTTTGTGCACTTTAAAGCAAATAATGCTATCTTCACTATTTACGCCTGGCACGGGAGGTTCTTGGGAACTTGCTTCGGCCACCACTGTCACCATAAAACTATCATTGGTACCACAGTCCAGGGCACCATGGGGATACCGTCCAGTTCTTTTCTTTTGGCTGATAGTAGGTTTCAGTCTCTCAAACCATCCTAGGGTTGGAGAGCTAGTCACTGAGTGTCTGCATGTACAAAATGAATATAGTCACCCTTTCAAACTGACTAGCTATCATGGGAATAAACTCTATTGGTAAACTTAAAAGTAAAATAAATTTGATATATAATTTATGATTTACCATACCTTTATTTCATATTTATTTCTCAAGGAAATAACTGCAAAGATTTATTATGAACTGTGCATTTTTAAGCAATCTCTATTTAAAATTCAATCAGCTACAGAGGTGGGCAAGAAAGTATTCAGGTGCATTATGGAAGGATGAGTAATTTCAAACATGAGTCTGTTAAAAGCACGTTTACCTCTCATGTTTAAGAAAAGCTTACTGCCTTTTCTTCTGTAATAAGAATTCCCTGGATTGCCATGGGTTTTCCACTCACAACAGTGGTCCCATAAAATAGTACATAGGGAAATTCATGTTTGATTCTGTCAAATTATTCATTCTCCCCCACTACTCATAGAAAATATTGTCTGTAGTTATGTGTATAGTGCACTCAGATCCCAGGTTATGTGATTCATTCATTTATATTTGAATTTCTTTAAAGCTACATGATGGCAAGCAGATCATTCACAGGACCAGCAGATGACTGGATTAAAATAGTTAAATTGAAAAATATTTCAAATCATTAAGAAATCTTACATCAAAGTTCTGAGCTCAGTGGATATTTATATTAATTTTTTAATTTTGTTTTCATCATATGCATGTAAGAATTGTTTGGTCCTTGTTAGATATGGAAAAAAAATTCCTAAGTGATTATATTGAAAGCATACTTTTTCTCTTCATAATAATGACAAGTGGTGACTTGAGCACTGAAATCAGCACATTTTTTGTTGTTGAGGAACAGATTTTATTTAAAATTTGATTGATCTGATTTGATATGTTTGTATTTGAAGTTTCTCGTAATTTAATAGACTAATATACTTAATGCGTGATTGATCTAGACCTTCCCAAGGCATCTACGCTAGCGGTATTATCTTGAATCAGATAACCTGTTTAGGAACATGCAAGTAGTCTATATGCCAATACAGTAAAATAACAGAATATATGTGAACAACCCTAGCATTGCAAATAAAGTAAATCTGCTTAATTTCCATAGCTGAGGGAAAAATCAACTTGCAATTACCTAGGTTGTTTGAAAGACAACATTTTCGGGAGAAGTATTTTGTTTCATGTAACAAAATGGAAAACTCAATATATAATGGGATAAAACACAGCCACTGGACATCTTGGATGTATCTGTTCTGTATTTGTATCTGTATTATAGACTACAAGTACAGTTAGCAGTGATTTGTAAGATGGGACCAGAGTGCCAATGAAGCCTTTTCCTAGGTTGGCTGTTCTCTGTTTGCAAAAGAGGACCTGTCCTTGTTTCATCGGTGTTTTCTACTTCCTTATCCTAAGGAAGTACTTGCTAGATCACTTGGGGGACCATTCAGATTGCAGAATCTAGAGGAAAAGGGGAAACTACTCAGGGAGTTGAATTTCTTAAGGTATGGAGGAGTATATTGCAGGAGCAAATGGGATGGGAGAGAAAGAGGGGTTTTCAGCAGTATTCCTGCGACTTCGCCGTCTTCATTACTTTGTTGAGAAAGGGCAGGTGGAGCGCTTCGGAACCACATTTGATTATTGTATTGTGTTTCTTTGCAAATGGACCATATGGTGACCATTTTATAAAGGTCACATTTTGCATTTGCAGTATGAGTCATCATGTAGAGGCATTGCTTGAGCAGTTGTTTCAGATAAAGTGAATCCGAGGACCAGAACTGCATTCCTAGCCAGATAGTAGTGTAATTCAACCTCAACCTGGCTTTTTAAAATCTTGGCAGAAGCCAAAAACACCATTTACTGCTCTTTAACTATTGAGGCGTTTGCATCTCTCTGGACACTGAGATGGTGCTGCTCACCAAGATAATTGAGTCCCATGTGGTAGATAGAAATTTAAGATGAAAAGTAAAGATGCACATCTTTTTTTTTTTTTAATTGACAGTAGGAGAAGAGGGTTACAAATGATGTCTCTGGCAAAGCTAGAAGAGAAACCAACAGAGGGCCACCCTAAGAAAGCAGGAAGGAATATGATGGGAGAGGGGATCAGGATAGTCTTCGAGTTACAGAAAAAGAAGTAGGAGGATTGATTGGATAGAATCACAGATTTGTGCAGAATGCAAGCAAGTGAAGTCTGGTAATCATAAAAAAATGATGCTTCCAGTTAAAGTGCTGTAGAATCCTCTAGAAAAGAGGGTGGAGTTTAAGTAGCATGGCATTTGAGAATTTAATTCTTACCAATAAGTAACTTACACCTTACCATCCTCCACTACCCACATGTCCCCACCAGTGACCCTACAATCACCTTCCATTTTAATGAGGAGCCTCAGACTTCCGGGTTTGAGGAGGGTAGTGTATGCAGTGCAGTGTTTGAGATTCAGAGACAGCATGTTTCTTAGGTAAATATTGTAAGACTTATTAGTTATTGCTAAGCCTGTAGAAGAAAACAATGAGAGTGCAAACGCTTAAAAATCCCCTCAGGATTAATGGAAGTCTAAGAACCTTCTTGAGGTTTTCTACTGTATGTATTAAGTTCTTTAGAAAAAGGACTGTTTACCTTTGTCTTTAAATACATATCATCTGTAAGAAAAGTGGTTAAAGAGAGGAAAACCAGGAAGTGTTCCTGGAATGAATGAAAGTAGAAAATAAGTCACTGAGTGTAGTAATTTCTGCCCCACACTTGATCAATCCATTTTTCTCATTTCTTAAGTATTTTCCTCTTTTACCTTTGCTCATTGTTCCTTTGTCTGTCTTCACAAACTTGGTCCTTTTACTTTCTCTGCGTTTTGATTTCTCTTTGTCTACCCTCCCACTCTTTTTTTTTTTTTAAACCAAAAAAAATGTAGAGTAGGAAATAGAAGGTTCCCAAGAGAGTAAGAAAGGTAGGCAGTGCCAGGTCAAGAGTGGTGCTTCACGTAACAGGGAGATAATTCTTTAACTAGATTGAATGAATCATGAATCTGACCAATATGGAAATCCTTGGGTTCTTAAAATTCAGCATGTCATGTGGGGATATTGATGTATAATTGAAAGCCCAGAAAATGGAAGCTTCATTTTCCTGGCCAGAAGTACAGTCGAAAAAAAATGTGAAATGAATATATATATATACAGACAGGAAAAAGAGACCATGGCATTTACCTGCAACCCACATTCCAGAAATTAACTTGGAAACAAAACTTTTTGTATATTACACATCCATGCATTGGGCAATGGCTTTTAAATTCTAAAAATGATTATGAAAATAAATTTCAGCTTGTTTTGGAGGCTGCACTTTATTTTCCATGAACAGTTTGTTAGAAATGGGGTTCAAGTCCATAGGCTAGTCTATGAGTTTATACCAAGTATAGTGGAAGCAGACTACTAACCCTTATATATAGCATTATTTCTCATTGAAGTCAATAAACTGAGGTTTAAGTGGTAACTTTACCATTTCCAAGAGGCTTGGCCTCAATTTCCTCCACTGCAAGACTGAGATAATGATTCAAACTTCATAGATTTGTTGTGAGGAAAAGCACCGAGTACAGTGCCTAGATACTGTATACTAAGGTAGCTAGTATATTCTACCCAAGTGAGCTCAAGGTGGCATTTCCAGTGGGCCCTTAAGCCTTTAGATGTGGCTACAAACCAAAATGGATCACCATTTGGGGTTAGAATCGCATTCAGTATTTTCACCATAAGCTTCTGTGGCTGTAAACATCTTTTGCCACAAACATTTTTGCCACATAACTAATTGGCTGTAAGGCAATTTTGCTGTAAATGATAAAATAATAAAAAGGAAAAGAGGGACATTTAAAAGGACATAGCAAAACATGAAAAGTAAATAACGAAATTAAAAAGTCTTTTCTTGTGAAATACAAAATGTTTGAATACATTTTAAATGTATATAGATTCATGGCAGTACTTTGCAGACCTCAGATTTTATTTTGTGAGTTGTTTCTAAGAACTTGTCTTCCAGGTCTTTTCTTCATAGTATCATACATTGTTGTTGCTTGTTGATTTGTCTCCTCATTTAGCATTGCACTTTTCCTTTTTCACTAAAATGTCTTCCTTTTTTAAGAGAGCTATCAGTTTCCAAATACTAGGATGCGTGTTTGTAACTGAGCTCGGCATTGCGTTGTGACAGCCTCTGCGCTGTTGCCTCTTGGCGCGTCGTCACACTGTGTTGATGGGCGTGTTCCGGAGTGTCATGGGGAGTGTGGGTCCGACTCTGCACCGTCGAGGCCCTCGGTGTCCTTTTCCTCCAATGTCGTGCGCTTCAAAATAAGAAACCAACGCGTGGGGCAAATCATTATCATCTGTCAGCTTGAGAAAGCCAAACTGTCAACCAGTTATTTTATCTTTTATGGCAAAATTGCCTTACAGCCAATTAGTTAGGCAGCAAAAACATTTGCGGTGGAAGTGCTCATGGCAAAGATACTTATGGCAAAGAAACTTTTGGTTAAAATATCTAGAACCAGTTAGAATAACTGCACACTTGTTGTGTGTTAACTGGCCAGATTGCTCATCAGGATAACGGTGGCAAAGGATAACGGAGCGACATGATGCTTACTTCCTGTGTCCAGGGAAATTATACTGCGGGCTCTGTGGAGGGATGGCCAGGACCCCCTGCTGCCACTCATCTGTATGGATATCTCTGGCCTGATGGCAGTCTTTTGGTATAAATTTTGAAAATATGTATATATCTTATGCATATTTCCATGGGTTAGGAGCTGATGTAAAGACGTGAGGGAGCAGTTACCGGACTGGCCTTTGTTAAATGTAGTTACTGAAGAATTAGAGGTTAGAATCAGTTGCCCAACTCATAAGGAAGGCAGTTTTCTGTTTATAAACAAAAATTCTGAAGGGACAATTCTATTGTCCCTTCCCTTTTCCCCAAATAGTTGTTAATACAGATATTTCCTTTGTAAAATTAACGACTATTCCTATTGAGTAAGTTACAACATAATTTACATTTTACTGTATTCCATCTCATGTTCCTTTAATTTTCAAATTTATGTTATTTCAATTTCAAGTTTGCTTTGACTTTACTTCAATTTTTATATTCCATATTGATCTGAGTACAGTTAGTCTGTACTGAATTCCACTGTGCCAATTCCTGAATTGCTGCGTCGACTTTCTAGTCAGTTTTCCCCCAATACATATGAAAATGGTTGTTTTGTTTCTGTTTTCATTGTTACAATAAAAGCGACACTCTTGTACTTTCAGAACTCTCTCTTTATCTAACATTTCATTGTCTGATGTCCCAGGAAGAGCAGCTTGCATTCTGAACGCCCATGATTACCTACAATTTCTCATGGCATTCAGAGCAGAAATTTTTACTGTATCTCATTTTTGATAAATAATTATTAAAATGCTTTTTCAAGAGAAAGGTAGCTTTTAGAATACCTGAACACGTGGGGAAAAAATGTCATTATAAAGCTTCATAACCATGCGGTCATCTCGGAAGCAAAATAGAGAAAAAAACATCAAGTCAAGTTCAACGTTTCGAATCAGGAGAAGTAGCACCTCTGTCATCCAGACAATACGTGATGGGTTCTTGTGCCTGATTACCAAAGGGAATCTAAAATGAGTTTTATGCAAATTTTTCTACAATGAAACATTTTGTAAGTCATTATACTAAAAGGAACTTTTTCAAAACACTTGCAAAGTAAAATCAGCTGATAATTCAGCAATATCTAAAGAATATATGATACAATTAAACTTTCTCATGAATTACCAAGAACTCTACTTAGACACTCTTGTATCATTTCTGATGCGGAGGTAGATATTTCCCCTTGATTTTCCTTCCTCAATTGCCATTTGCCTGCTTAAAAGTGATTTTTAAGGCTATTTTTGGTCTGTTTCCTACTGCTACTGAGGCATTTAAGTTACAGAGCTTGATTTTTATTTTAGTATCATGAGAAATGGTTTCAACTCGGGGAAGCCCAAACTTCAAATACCTATGGAAGTGAGATTAATGTAGTTTGAATTTTGCAGGAAAATAACTTCAAAGATGACATTTTTTGTTGGAGGTACTGAAATATCTACAGTAATACTTTTAACAAGGGTTAGTCTAGAGCATTGCTCAGAGCAAAGAAATCTAACATATCCTATAACTGTCTAAAGGCAAAAGCCAGAGATGGATTTATGAGCCATGCTTAGCACTGTCACCTTGAAGTGAAGCACTTTGAAAGGCTGAATGAAGATGAACAGTCAGTCTCTTTGGGGGAAAGTCGTTCTATTTATTTCTTTATTAGTTTTAAGAGTGAGACCATATTGTGTCATAGGTTGAACAGTGTCCAGTGAGAATATCTCCTGTGCTTTGCACATCATCCTTCATTCACTTCCATCCTCCACTGGGAAAGTGCTCGAGAAGAGAAGAGGCAAGGGGAATGTGGCATCTCTGGTCTCTTTTGGAAGCTTCAGAAGGTTCCAACCAACTGAGAGTGTTCTTTCTGCCCCCCGTTCCCCCCCCCCACCTACTGGTCCCTCTTGTCTCCCCTTGGTGTTTCCTGTCACTCTCTAAAAGCTAAAGTGACTGGTGGATAAGTAGGTTGCAGTTTAAGTAACTGAAGTGAGACACCTAGTATCAGCCTTTAAAGACACATCATATTGTGTTGGCACCTAGTAAAAGTTAGACCACCAAAAAATAACATGAAGCCTAGAAGATTCTGACATGTCCTTACAGTTAAAGTGGCATAATCTCTTAGAACTAGTCCTAGAGATCTGATGCACCGTAGAGTGAACACAGACAACAATATTCTATCATCATCGTCTGACTTGCTAAGAGACTAGACCTTAATTATTCCAGCCACAAAAAAGAAATGATAATGATGTGACACGATAGAGGTGCTGACTATCCCTGCAATGAAAATCATATTACAATATATAAATGTATCAACTCAACATGTTTCACACCTTAAATTTACACATGGATGTATTTCAAATATATTTAGATTTTAAAAAGTGTAAAATGGCATCATCACTGCTTAATTACAATGCGTTATGTGTACATCTTGCATAATTGTCATTCTTGTGAGGGACAGGGTAGGAAATTCCTATTGAAGTAAATTTTATTCAACAAGATGTGTTTCAAAGCTTGATTTACTATAATACCTATGATAATAATGTTTATTAGCAAAGCATGATCTAAATATACAGTAAACGAATTATTGTAGAGTTATAATGTTGATATAATGATTGGTACTATGGAAAATAACAAAGTACCCGACTCTTTCCGGAAACAATTTATGATCCAGATAGGGAAGCTAATGCATGTTATATATCTCAAATGTCTAATGACAACGTAACAGGCACACAGGGCCACCTCCATGGGTACACCACCTATGCAGTCTCACAGGGCCATGTACCTAGAAGGGTCCCATGCTTGGTTTATTGTTCTGTTGTTGCTGTCTTGAAATTTTTTGAAAAATTTGAGTTAGAGTTCCCCCATTTTCTTTGTGTACTAAGTCCTGCAATTATGTAGCCAGTCCTAATGGTAAAGCATCATGAATAACTGATGAAGTGTTGATTGAATAATACGTAGACTTGCTGTTGCATTTTGAGGATAAGAAGATGGCCAAGGCTGGAGTTATGGGAAATGATTTCTCAGTGAATTTGGAGCTTAAGATGAGCTTTGAATAATGTGGAGAATTTGGCTAGATAGAGGGAAGGGAGGAGAGTATTTCAGGTGGGGAGAATTGTGTAAGCAAGTTCCAGGGACAGGAAGTAGAAAAGGTTGTTTGGAATTGGATTGCCTGGATTAAAGGTTTTTGTACAGCAATTGTGAGAGACGAGGTTCAATCAGGTTTGTAGAGACCTTTAACTACTAAGGTGAAAACTGTATGTTTTCTACTCTACAATTATGGCAGAGCATGGATATTGCTTCAAAAGATGAACTCAGTAGAGAATTAAAGCTTAAGTTTTAATCATCATCAAAGAAGTGGAAAGGACGTGGCAGATGCAGAAGATGCACTCCAGAAAGATGTATTCGATGTGGCACCACGTTACAGGGGCAGTGACGGAGCTCCCGGCCTAAACAAGGAAATCACAGTGGAGGGTAGAAAGTGGCGGATTTAAGGACCGATATCATTGTGTATAATATGAGGCTGAAATGTTATATATGATAGCCCACACCTGAGCGGTCATGTGGCTTCTAGAATTGTCTAAACTAATACCATTTATTTACTTTGATGCTCTACATTTATTGAACACATCCTGCTGGACAAGTGCTTTAAATACAAAAACATTTCTGCTCTGTGAAACTGAACCACAGAAAGTTTTTAATAGGCTCGTCACAAAATATCATAATATTTAAATATCTTTTAAAACAGTTTTGGAGGACAATCATTTGAATATGTGTCTGACATGCACACTGACAACAACCAAAAACATTCTGAATTCCTGTTATTGTGTGAAGGCAAGGTGATTACATTCCATGCCCCACACAGTTACGAGGGGTTTTGATTTCAGTCACCTCTTTCTCACTGTTTTCCTATGCACACATATGCTAAAATATTTATTGTACAACAAAAGTAAACCACCAATGCAATGCAAATGTAAGGCAAAGCTCAACTTTTCTTTTCTTTCCTTCTTTTATTTTTTCCTGAAAAGAAAGGATTTCAGGCTACGTAAATTTATGCATCAGTGCCTTTTTTCCATTTCCTCCTGATAACGTCTGATTGACACCCCTACAGCCTTACTTTTAAAGAAACCAAAGTGAATCCCACAGCCTCATATGGTTGGGCCTTAAACTGTCTGTGCATTATATTCACTGAGGCCTGACTGATGCCACCAGCCATGGCATGAAATGTTACCTATCACCTAGAAGACCCATACTGTGGTGTTTTTAACTTACATAATTAGATATTGTGAAGGAAAAGCAGAAGTCAAGCTAGTTCTAAATGCATTTTCTAGCTCTCTCTTTTGGCATTTTTATAAAGAGATTATCCTAATGAAAATGGGTTATGCCTGACTTTTTTCTTCTTTACTTGAGGCCAAATATTTTGATTCTGTATCGATTAGTAAGCAACCCTCAATTATTCAAGTTGTGATTTATCTAAAACATTTCATTCTTCTCCATTGTTCTGGTCACTTATGCCCACTTGACTGCCTTTCAAAGGATGGATAGAAATGGAGAGACAAGTAACACTCAAGTCAACTTTACCATGTTGAATAAAAATCACTATTTCTGTTCAAAGGCATGTATAGGTGAAAAAGAGAAGCTACTAGTTATCATGAGGCCCTAAATCTATGTAGATTCAAATGATTGATGCTTTCTCTTCCCTCTTGATCATGGAACGCTGAAGAGTGATTTATATAAATACACATATTGTATACTTTTCTTTTAATGTTATTATATTATAAATTAATAAGTTACCACATGAATTTTAAGTATTTGGTAACACAAAAATGGATGCCCAGACTTTCAAGATGGCAGAGGAATAAGACGTGGAGATCACCTTCCTGCCCCAAAATACATCAGAAATACATCTACATGTGGAACAACTCCTACAGAACACCTACTGAACGCTGGCAGGAGACCTCAGACCTCCCCAAAAGCAAGAAAATCCCCACATACCTGGCCATGTGGCTGACAGGGTCTTGGTGCTCTGGCCTGGTGTCAGACCTGAGCCTCTGAGGTGGGAGAGCTGACTTCAGGACATTGGACCACCAGAGACCTCCCAGCCCAATGTAATATCAATCAGCGAGAGATCTCCTAGAGATCTCTATCTCAACACTAAGACCCAGCTCCACCCAATGGCCAGCAAGCTCCAGTGCTGGACGCCCCATGCCAAACAACTAGCAAGACAGGAATACAACCCCACCCATTAGCACAGAGGCTGCCTAAAATCATACTAAGTTCACAGACACCCCAAAACACACCACCAGACGCAGCCCTGCCCACCAGAAAGACAATATCCAGCTCCACCCACCAGAACACAGGCACCAGTTCCCTCCACCAGGAAGCCTACACAACCCACTGAACCAACCTTACCCACTGGGGGCAGACAGCAAAAACAAAGGGAACTAAGGAACTGCAGCCTGCAAAAAGGAGACCCCAAACACAGTGAGTTAAACAAAATGAGAAGACAGAGAAGTACGCAGCAGATGAAGGAGCAAGGCAAAAACCCCCAGAAAACAAGTGAAGAGGAAATAGGCAGAGTCTACCTGAACAAGAATCCAGAGTCATGACAGTGAAGATGATCATAATAAAGGCAAGGTGGCCCACTCTCACCACTATCATTCAACATAGGTTTGGAAGTTTTAGCCACAGCATTAAGAGGAAGAAAAAAAAAAAAAGGAATCCAAATCGGAAAAGAAGTAAAACTCTCACTGTTTGCAGACGTCGTGATACTATACGTAGAGAATCCTAATGATGCTACCAGTAAACTACTAGAGCTAATCAGTGAATTTGGTAAAGTAGCAGGAAACAAAATTAATTCACAGAAATCTCTGGCATTCCTGTACACTAATGATGAATAATCTAAAAGAGAAATTAAGGAAACACTCCCATTTACTATTGCAACAAAAAGAATAAAATACCTAGGAATAAACCTACCTAAGGAGACAAAAGACCGGTATGCAGAAAACTACAAGACACTGATGAAAGAAATTAAAGATGATACAAACAGATGGAGAGACATACCATGTTCTTCGATTGGAAGAATCAACATTGTGAAAATGATAGTACTACCCAAAAGAATCTTAAGGATTCAGTGCAATCCCTCTCAAACTACCAATGTCATTTTTCACAGAACTAGAACAAAAAATTTCACAATTTGTATGGAAACACAAAAGACCCTGAATAGCCAAAGCAGTCTTGAGAAAGAAAAACGGATCTGGAGGAATCAGGCTCCCTGACTTCAGACTGTACTACAGAGATACAGTAATCAAGACCGTATGGTACTGGCACCAAAACAGAAATATAGATCAATGGAACAGGATAGAAAACCCAGAGATAAACCCATGAAAATATGGTCACCTTATCTTTGATAAAGGAGGCAAGGATATACAGTGGAGAAAAGACAGCCTCTTCAGTAAGTGGTTCTGGGAAAACTGGACAAATACATGTAAAAGAATGAAATTAGAGCACTCCCTAACACCATACAAAAATAAACTTAAAATGGATTAAAGACCTAAATGTGAGGCCAGACACTATAAAACTCTTAGAGGAAAACATAGGCAGAACACTCTATGACATAAATCACAGCAAGGTCCTTTTTGACCCACCTGCTAGAGAAATGGAAATAAAACCAAAAATAAACAAATGGGACCTAATGAAACTTAAAAGCTCTTGCACCGCAAATGAAACCATAAACAAGACGAAAAGACAACCCTCAGAATGGGAGAAAATATTTGCAAATGAAGCAACTGACAAAGGATTAATATCCAAAATTTACAAGCAGCTCATGCAGCTCAATATCAAAAAAACAAACAACCCAATCCAAAATGGGCAGAAGACCTAAAGAGACATTTCTCCAAAGAAGATACACAGATTGCCAACAAACACATGAAAGGATGCTCAACATCATTAATCATTAGAGAAATGCAAATCAAAACTGCAATGAGGTATCACCTCACACCAGTCAGAATGGCCATCATCAAAAAATCTACAAACAATAAATGCTGGAGTGGGTGTGGAAAAAGGGAACCCTCTTGCACTGTTGGTGGGAATGTAAATTGATACAGCCCCTATGGAGAACAGTATGGAGGTTCCTTAAAAAACTAAAAGTAGAATTACCTGACGACCCAGAAATGCCACTACTGGGCATATACCCAGATAAAAGCATAATTCCAAAAGACACATGCACCCCAATGTTCATTGCAGCACTATTTACAGTAGCCAGGTCATGGAAACAACCTAAATGTCCATCAACAGATGAATGGGTAAAGAAGATGTGACACATATAGACAATGGAATATTACTCAGCTGTAAAAACAAATGAAATTGAATTATTTGTAGTGAGGTGGATGGACGTAGATCCACCTTACTTATAGAGTGAAGTAAGTCAGAAAGAGAAAAACAAATACCGTATGGTAGCACATATAATATGGAATCTAAAAAAAAAAAATTGTTCTGATGAACCTAGGTACAGGACAGGAATAAAGATGCAGATATAGAGAATGGATTTGAGGACATGGGGAGGGGGAAGGGTAAGCTGGGACGAAGTGAGAGAGTGGCGTGGACATATATACACTACCAAACGTAAAATAGATAGCTAGTGGGAAGCAGCCGCATAGCACGGGGAGATCAGCTTGTGCTTTGTGACCACCTAGAGAGGTGGGATAAGGAGGGTGAGAGGGAGATGCAGATGGAGAGGTTATGGGGATATATGTATACATATAGCTGATTCACTTTGTTATACAGCAGAAACTAACACAACATTGTAAAGCAAGTATACGGCAATAAAGATGTTAAAAAAAATGCATTCCCAAATCCCAAAACTCTACAAAGAAAAGATGAAACTTAAGGATGGGTCTTCTTTGCAATGCATGTACATATAATTTTGAGCTGTTGTATTTTTAGATGGCATGGATTAAAGTTTATTGAGATCCATTGAGACTAAGTGTTCTGGTTTTTCTTGAGCCAACTTTGATGGAAGAAAAATGTCATATTTTAGGTGTTAGAGGGATGCACAGCCATAGAAAAATGAGAAATACTTGTCCTAGCAAGGAGAGTGTATCAAGCTAAAAATGGAAGAAATGTGTGTATAGATAACTTACTAAGTTTGTCTAAAATTAAAGGACTTTGTAACTTGTTGGAAATAAATTATTTTAGGACTGTGTCCTTGACATCCTGCAAAAGTGGTACATCTCTGGGGTGGCATATGAAATGACAAGGACCAAAGGCAGTGATGATGGATTGTCTACTGAGATATGGCAAATCTTAGCCTAACACAGTGAACATGATGCAAATGATGAACACCTTTCAGGTTCAAGTTTAAGTACCTAGACTCAGGTGAGAAATGCAGAGAGTTGTAGACTTCGCTACTTTTACTTTGCATTACTAAGAAGAATGACTAAAGTAAATATATTGCAGACGATGAAGGAAACGAGACAGCTAAGTAGAAATCAGGAGCTGATGTCGGAAAGTATTTTGAGAAACAGGAGATGGTTGAATGTGACAAATTCTGCAAAGAGGGTGAGGAAAGATGAGGGTGGAAATTGGACTGGCCCTTGGGCTTAGTTGTAATGAGGTCATCAGAGACCTCACTGAAGGTTAGTTTCTCCCCAGTGACAAGGGCACAAGCTGGACTCGAACTTGAAAAGGGAGTTTTGTGAGAAGACTTGGGGGCAGTATAAGAAAACATAGTTTAGGAACCACTGTGTGAGAAGGAATTAAGATCACGAATCGACTGGTCACATAATTTTATGGTGCTTGTGAAAAGTTAACAAGGCTTTTAGATTATGCTAAAAAAAATCACTGGACTTGAAATTACTTCATTTGTATGAGAGTTATACCTGATACAGAATTTCTATTGCTTTTTAAAAAATTCCTTACTTGTCTGTTTATCATTAAGCTAGGAGCACATAACTGCCTCTAGGTACATCAAAGCAGAGAGAAATTAGAGAGTGAGAGAACAAAGAAGAGAGAAAGAAAAAGAGAGGGAGACTGATAAGTAAACAGATGTGCACGTGTGCACACACAGATGCACCTGACCACACGCGCGTGCACGCACATACACACTCACACACACTCACTCATACCAGTAGGAAGAAAGGCAGAGCATAATAGAACCACCGAGTTGGCTTTTCTGTAAACTGTGTTTATATTCCTGACTATTTTCTAATTAAAAGTCCTAAGTTTGGGATATGGGGATTTGCTAGCTAGTCAGCAGAAACATGTTTAATCTTGCTCACATTCTAACGTATACCGTACAATACCATATTCGATCGAAGCAAGCATTTATCGTCGCATTAAAAATTAATGATGAATAGAGAGTAATAATTCACCACTGAGAGAGTTAATGATTAAAAAAAAGGCTACATGCTTTTAAAATGTGTCAGCGAGTGTTAAATCTAGAAGTCCAACTTTTAAATCATTCATTTGTGCAGACACTATTATAGGTAAACTTGTTTTCCGACTGGGGTAAGAGACCAGTGTGGAACATTCCATACTGTGTGAGGGCAGAGTTACATCAGGAGGCGATTATGGTCATGCCAGCACCAGGCATTGGTAAATGTGAAATTTTCAGCCACTGAACATTTCAGGAATACATTTTTGCATCAAAGGTGCCCTTTACTCCTCAACCAGAAAACCAAACTGCTGATTCAAATGAGCAGACCACTTAAAATTAAGTGATTCTTCATCTGAAAATTCCATATGCTGTATTTAACTACCTATTTCTAGGGATTTGCCCTTTTTTTAGTAGAACTCGATTCTAATATCCTAGAGAAATTTTAGTGCTAAAGATTTACATTAAACGATCCGGGATGTCTATGTTATTTGGAAACTATGTTTAATGCAAATTTACAGAAAGGATACATGTCACTGTGGGTCGCTCCTGAATTTTCTTTTTGGGCTTTCTCTGTTGGATATGCAATCTCAGCTGAATGTTTTGAAGAAGGAGGAATCAAATAAATTGCCCTATTTTGGGTGTTTCTCACCTGTATACAGTTGTACAGCTCTAGTAGACCTGAAAATTGCCCAGAGACAAACTTTAAAAGAATAGAGTGCTTTTGAGGCAGAAAATTGCTTTTCTGCAGTATGGTCTAAAGGACAGACAGTGACAAGAGGACAAGGAGTTGTCACCATGCAGTGATATTGTAAAGCATATCCTCCATAACAAAGAGGATAGTTTGTTTTTATGTTGTTCCTTATTAGACCACAAAAGGATTTGGTGCAATAACATTACGGTTTTGATTTAAATCCTGGGAAGCACATGCACAATTAGATTTTTGAAAGTCCATCTTTAACTCACATGTGATGCTTAGTATCTATGGAAAACAAATAGCTTAATATACTAGATCATTCACTATTTCCCAATTTCCTCCATAGCCTTAAATATTTGGGCTTTGGGATAAAATATAAACGAATTGTCCATCGCCTTGGTTTTTGTGTAATAAGTCAGTTCCTTAGTAGCATTTCAACAAGGCTTTTGTAGTTTAATGTAAAAAAAAAAAACCCCAAAAACAGTATTTTACGTATTTGGATTGGCCCCTTGATGTTTTTGGAAGATTTTTTATGTGGTTTAATTTCCATTTTTATGGCGGTGTGAACGAAAAATGGGAGAAAATATGTCTTTTGTGTGTTAAGGGATTTGAAACTCCTTTGGGCCTGTTATCATGTTAATGAGACAGTTGGGAGATATCAGGATTTTGTGTATTAATCTTAGCAGGCATTTGCTCACTAGAACTGCTCATTTAGAGCTTTAATGGCATTAGCTGTGAATTTGCACAAAATTAACAAAAAACAGCTTCACATTATGGATTCATAATACCAATGTTTATGAAAACCCATTTAAAGTATAAGGATAAAATATTTCCATTTTTCAAAAAAGGTATTTTACAGTTTTGAAAGGTTTTCCTTTAATTGGTCACACAAAGGATTTTCTAAATAACTGTATACCTGATCAAGAGGTCCATTCCAACGTTGATATTCTTTGATCTCAGTAATTTTTTTTTTTGTTTTTAAGTTGAACAGAAAGTTTGTATTCCTTTAAGACCCGTTTCTCTTGTCCCACATGGAGGCACAGTTGCGCTCAGGGCAATCACACTGGTAGAGGTGATGAAGTGGGAATTGAAGGTCAGCTGGACATTCTTCACTTTGCAACTTCTGCAAAATTACTGAACTATAAATTCATAGAGTGGAAGGGGCCTGAGAACTCATGTGTGCCTGCACTCACATGCCCTGTGAAGAATCACTCCCATATTAGTAAAGAGGTGTATCCCAAGTTTACTTTTATTTTCTCATTATAATTATACTAGAGGTGCTAAGTACCAGTGATCTCAATTTTTTTTCATTTTCTTTCATCTAAAATATCTATCATATTTACAGTACACATCTTTTTGATAAATCATTGTTTTTTCATTCAACAAATATTTCTTGAACATCTACAAGAAATAGTAGTAGGTACGTACTACAGATACTCCATAAACCCAGTCCACACTCTCACAAGGTGTACAGTTTAGAAGAGCATGAAATCAGAGCTCCTAAAGGACAGGCTGGGCTACCATAGTCCTCACTGTAGCGAGACTGCAGCCGAGATGATCCACAGGACTTACGCTGGCCATTCACTCCCCTTGGGAACAATGACGGCAAACTAATAGACTTGTGGTTTTTGACTCTTTTTTTTTTCCTCCCCGATTTTATTCCTACCCACGTTGGGTTTTTTTGTTAGAACAAAACAGTTACCCAAGACATATATCCTCCTTAAATGGGTGTAGCTTTCTTTACATCACTTTTTTTTTCTGTTCAACTTTCCTTGGACTCTACTGGCCACTTTGTTAGGAACCTGGAAGCATCTGAGTCTCACCAGTGTCCACTCCACAGCCCACGTCAGCAGACACTGAATACCCGTTGGATGGGTGACTGATGGGCATGTGTCTATCCTGACGCCTGACTGAAGGCACAGAAGAGATAACTGCTGCTCTGTGGGATGTGTCTCCTGTGAACCTAATGACTTATCTATTGTTTATAACGAGTCCACATTTTGGGTGATAATTACAATGTTTCTGTACAGTTGGGTCCATTGACATCATTTCCACTGAAATGCTAACAAGTGTAACACAAATAGATTTTGCTTATGAGTTTCCCAGGGAATCCATAATTAGGCTACCCTGTAAAAGCTCCTGTAGACTATCCTGCAAAACAACGCTGTAAAGTGACACAGTGCAGGTGGGCCCTGTCTTCATTAGGGGCGGGTGTGCTGAGGCGTGTCTGTCCCCAACTGCCGCAGCCTCTCGCTGACACATGCCACTGCCCCCAGCCTGCTCGCTTCCTCTGGCCTCGCCCATTGTAGTTCTTATCTTCTGGCTCCTTGGGTGCAAAGTGCTCCATTATGTTCAATGTGTGCTGCGCCCATCTCCTGCCTCTGCCTATTAATCCCTGCCAACCACAGGGACAAATGGAAACAGGTGATTGCACAGTTAGTATCAACACGTTGAATTTCTAGCACAGATTCTGAGGGCTTTGCCAGAAGTGTACTCGCAAGACTCAAATGGTCTAAGCAGCCCTCGGTTCACAGATGGGCCATTGCACCACAGTATCTCCGATACACAATGCAATAATGGCAGAAAAATCACACACTCCATCTCAGTGATAAATAAACCAGCAACTTTGATAGGATCTTTGAAAACATTAGTTCAAGTTATTATTTTTAAAGGCCTTACTATTTAAAATGAACTTATAAAAATCTTCACTTTTTCTGAATCTACATTTACTCATAATTGTAAATCTACCAATAGAAACTTAGATTTTTAGATTGATTGGGAAGGTTTACTTTTGAATTTTAATCACAGGAAAGGAAAGTAAAAGCCGTGGTTATTTAAAATCCCACCATCTTACCCTCTTAATATCCCATCTTGTAAAGATAAACTAGTCGCTAAGATAATGGTGTCGACTTGATAAAAACCAGCTTGGAGAAAAATTTGTGCCGGCTCCTCTAGATGGTAGTTTCAGGGTGTTGTCCAGAAACTCCCAGGGACTCCGAGGAGAGGCAGGACCTGGGGCGCCCAGGTCCCTCAGCGTGCCTCACTCGGAACTCTGCTGGGTTTGTGTGTGTGTGTGTGTGTGTGTGTGTGTGTGTGTGTTACACGATTGGCTTCCTTACAATATTTTTTTTTTTTTTTTTTTTTTTGCGGTACGCGGGCCTCTCACTGCTGTGGCCTCTCCCCGTTGCGGAGCACAGGCTCCGGACGCGCAGGCTCAGCGGCCATGGCTCACGGGCCCAGCCGCTCCGCGGCATGTGGGATCTTCCCGGACTGGGGCACGAACCCGTGTCCCCTGCATCGGCAGGCGGACTCTCAACCACTGCGCCACCAGGGAAGCCCCCTTACAATATTTTGTTTGTGGAAAGAGTTCTGTTGCTAAAAGAAAAGTTTGGAATTCAGGGTGGCGTTACAGTGTAGAAGATGACTGTCACGAGATAGGATCTCCAAATGCCTTCAAAATCATCAATGAAATTAAAGCATATTTAAATAGGAAAAAAATACCAGTTAATCTTTGCAATTATGAGTATGATACAAATGTTGAGTATTTACCATTTTAAAGTTCATATTTTAGTATAAAGGCATGTGTTCTATATCTATATCAACATATCAATTCCCTTTATGCAAACTGCTCAGTTGAACAGATTGATTATCTAATAATTCTAAATGAATAAATTTAGTTAGTTATAAATTTTAAAATCCTGTGAAATTTACTTAGAAATAAATCAAAAAGCAGTGAAATATGCCTGTAATTGTCTCCTATATTAATGTACTTTTCACATCAATATATATACTTCTTTAAAGTTGTGCCTCAAACCACATTTTGAAAAATCAACATTTTTTAGAAAATTTCTCTTTATGTATCTGAGACTTTACACCATTCTGATAATTTATTTAAAGTCAGTTGATAATCCAAAGTAATTCAAGTGTTGTGTCTACATCCGTTTCTTTATCAGATTACTATAGTGCTATCTAATAGATTCATTAATTTGATTTATATTAATTTGTATTAAATTTGTGGAATATTTTAAAACTCAGAACACCTTTGCATTACACTTTATACCTTTACTGCCTGAACCAAGAGCTAAATATGCATATCAGATGTTTCAAAATGTTTACGAATATTGTGATCTTTATGTTAATTATCTGAGGTATATTTAAGACATATATTTGAGTGAATCTAGAAATGTGAGCAAATGTTTAATTAGGTTGGACACAAATATTACTCCAATAGTGTATACGAATTTATTATACAAATTTTCCTACCTCAACTTGGTATCCAAAATGATTGCAGTGGGGAAAGTGAAAACAATATTTCCAGTCATCGTTGACTGAGCTCAAGTTGACAAACAAAGATTAGGGATAGGTTGCTTGCATTCCCACTTGGTCTTTGCACAAAGTGCCAGATAGAATTTTAGACCTATTCCCTTTAAATGCAGATCATTTTTCGTGGGCTCAACTATTTCTGTCTGGTTTGGAGGAATTCCCATAATGTGTATAAATACCAGATAGTATGTAGTAGATATACTATTTCATTTTTTGCATTTTAAAATGTACTAAAATTGGTCCTTTAAATATTTTTAATCCATTGCACTTTTTTGAGAAGTATTCTATAAAATATATTCTCTAATTAATATGTTAGCCTTACCATTATTGATCTCAGGCCCCCAGCTCTTCTCTTGGCCTCTTCATGTATGACAGATAACTTGGTCTCCTACTTGAAAGATTTAGACTGGTCAAAATGAGACCCTTTAATTTTCTTCTCCAGTAATATATGTGCCTTTTCAAAATTATCTGTATTTTCAGCACCCGTCTTCCTATTTCTTCTCCCTCCGCCTCCTCTCCTCTCTCCCACCCTGTAAAATTGACCCTCTGTCTGGCCCCTTCTTTTTATGACCTTGTATGCTCTCTTTCTGGCTTACTTTAGGATCTTATTCTACAAACTGGTTCCCTCTGTTAGCCATCGTTTCCCTCCTAGGACATTAAACCCCTACAATTAAAAACAATTCCATATCAATAGGTTCAATGATCAATCAATCAAAGTTAACTATATTATTACAGGAAATGCCTCCTACATGTTTGGAGCTTGGGGAATATTGACACTACCTATTTCCTTGTAGTTTATGGAGATGAGATCTCTTCCAATCAAGAGGAAAATAATAGTATTCCAAATTTGCACACTTCTTGATTATTTTGATTTAGATGAGATAATGTGTTTTACCCTAAAATAAACACATTGTTTAAAATCCTGAAACTAAGTAAATGAAGCTAAATTTTTTAAAAAATCAGTTGAATAAAAGAATGTAAACAAATAAAAAGGGCCAATTTCTTAAAAATGGCAAAGTAATCAGCATTTTCATTGAAAATTTTCTGTCAGAACTTTACTCCACGCAAGATCTATAATTTTAAGAAGATTGTGTTTCATCAGATCTAACAAAGTACCTACATACATACTCATACTTAAATTCTGAATTCCTGAAAAGGAAACTTTCTGGTATTCACTGACACTGATTAAAGACAGGAAACACTCTTGTACTGTGTAAGGAGCCCAGTAGGTGCTACGTTGTCCAGACTGTCTCCTGGCCCAGGATTTTCGACCAGTGCATAAACAGGGGATAAACCTCCTACATCCCTTATCCAGGAGCTTCTGAAACACACTAAAGGTCTCAGAATCACAGGCCTAGCCTCTTCCTACCAACGAGGCTGGTTACTGGTTATCAGTGATTACCAGTTGAGTATGACACTCCACCCCTCAAATCTAATTAAAATAAAACAAAAGCAACATGCTACCTCTTTGAGAATCTGTTCACTGCTTGCAATATTCTGTAGCTACCAGACCTTTTACATGCACATTGTCCAATATGGTAGCCACTAGCCAATATGTTACTACTTAAATTTAAATTAATTAAAATTTGGAATTCATTTCCTCAGATGTAATAGCCATATTGCAGGTGTTCAATAGCCACATGAGGCTAGTGGCCACCCTATTGGAAAGTACAGGTTTATAGAAATTTACATCATTGCAGAAAGTTTTATTAGACAGTTTTGCTTTAAACCTTTCAGAACCCCTACTTCGTCTTCTGTATCAAGTGATGACAAAGACTGGCTCAGAAAAAAAAAAGCACAAAAGTGCTTTTGTTGACAATCTCAACTACATTTACCATTTTACTCACTTGCTCTCTTCTATCTCATGATGGTAGTGGTTACCTTTTCTTTTTTTTTCTTTATCTTTTCATGAAAAGCTCACTGAAAAACCACAAGGACTATGGTTCAAGATTTTTCTGAAATATTTAAAATGATATTTTGATATTGCTTTTCTTGAAAGCAAAGACTTAGAACAGACTATACAGCCATTAAGGTGGGTATCTGCAAGTGTCCTGTCCGTGGCCACTAAACACTTATTCTGTAAAGCCAACTGAACTCATCAATCCTTTCTTCCATTCTCACTTTTGCCAAGAATGAAGAGAGGGAATCCATGTTTAGAATTCTTCCTCACCGGCACAGAGAGGCCTAATCCAAAGAATCAAAGCCCAACCCAAAGCACCAGCACAAAATACAAAGATAACAACCATTAAAATTTTTATTGTCAGTAATTTGAAACTAGTTGGAAATTTTTACAACTAAATAGGTGGATTCTAAACTACTAAGGCTTGACTTGGAGATGCAGTTTTTTTTCACCAGCAGTAATTGACATTGTCACAATTGTAAATAAGAAAAGGAAGGAAGGGAGGAAGGGAGGAAAACAGAGGGAGGAAGATGAGGTTGAAAGTAACTGGAGTCATTTCCAGAAGCCTCATGGCTTTGAACCTGGTGCAGCCAGTCCCTGTGGTGCAGGGATCAGCATTACATTGTCAGCAGGATGAACTAGGCTATGCTTTCATTCTCTTCATCTCTCATTTCCACTGCTCTCTGGGTTAAGCTCTCAGGGTCAGGTATTCCCAGGGAGAGCTAGAAAATTAGTACAGCTCTTGCCATAAAAGACCCCAGGAACCCTAAGAGTCAAACACAGCCTAAAATTAGCCTTACAGGTGCGAAGTATCCTATCGGGGCAGCCGCTTCTGCAAGTAGAAAACAAACATTGATTGAAGAACCTAATAGCGTGTTTTGCTTTGATAATTGCAGAAGCTGTGGGAAAGAATATGCATTCTCCAGATCGAACTTTGCTAAATGAGGGTCAGTAGCTTTAAGCTTTTTATAGTAGAAGCTCAACCCTGCAGTAAGTGAATATTTTAACCACAGGAACACTGAAAATTCAATGATATTTTCATAATTGCATTTCGGATAGTCAGTAAACACTGTAACCTGAAGTAGCTCACTTTGAAGCAAACTTGATTGCCTAGCTAAAAACATTGTACCACCTACTATTAATAAACCTAACTGCTGAACTCTGAATATAATAGGATGGTTACCTCCAGGAAGCATTAGTATTCATTATACCCAAAACATTGGTTTGTACAGACAGCTGCGGGCACAATGTATGTAGAACAGTTACAGTGCATCAGAGACATTCCATAGAACGTTATTTGAAATTTTTTGCTCACCTTTGTTATCTGTCTCAAATACTTTCTTCTAATGATATCCTGGCTAAATAAAATATATATATATAATTTATATGTATAGGTAAAATATAGATGAGGAAACATAGTTATTAACCTCAGTGAAAAGTACTAGAAGACAGGATATGAGTTTATGCATATTTTTTTCCTTTGTAGCCCAAATAAATACTTCAGAGGAATAATAATGCATTGTAAAATAGATGTCAGACACTGGGAAGGCTTTATACTTACCACTGGAACTTAAGTATCTTCTTCAATTATTTGACTTCCATTTGGGCTATCAGTTGCTTCTCTTTACTTAGGTATGTGTATTAATTTCAAAATATCTTAAGAAAAAGGGAATCATTTTAAGCAATCTTCTAAAACAGCATGTAGCTTTAAAACTAAAAATTTTGGATGAAGTTTAAAAAGTAATAAATGCCACCCCAAATTCCTCAAATATTGTGTCTTAGAAACCAAATATATCCTAGGTTAGAAGATAACATGCAGAACTGACATCTCTCAAAAATTCTAAATAACTGATGAAACCACAAAGTAACCCTAGATAAGTAAAGGACTATTTAAAAGGGAAAGAAAATAGCAGAGATTGTGGAATGAAGACAGTAACCAACAACTGTTAATTTAGCAAAAAGATAAAAGTTGCAGAAATCCCCTCCCTGATCCCCTTAATGCTTAGTGCTAACCTGCTGTGTCAGTGCCTGGAATCTAACTGAAGTATCTCACATGTAACCACCTGAAGGATTCCAGGATCTAGAAGTTTTGAAATTCATAGTATGGGCCTTCAGTAATCACACCAACAGAAGTAATGCAGGAAATAAGTGACATTGAGGGATCGGACAAAATCAAGTTAGTGCCAAGGTTATTGGAAGGATGATTATTGACGATTTTTGTTCTTTGCATGAAGGAAAAGAGATGAGAAAGAGCATGTTTCTGTCAGACATATTTAATTATGATTAATTTAAATCAATTCTGCAGTTATTTTTATTGACTTTTAGTTTGCATTTCTCATTGTCCTTTCATCTGCTTTTTATGCTTAGGAAGGAAAACCTCAAGAGCATCATTAATTGGGTTTAAAAAATAGAATGCAAAATATACATTATCTATCATCTCTATATCTTTAGACAGCCAAAACAAATTGAGTGGCATTTGTTTTATATTCTGATTATAAAACCAATGACATTGGTTATAAATGATTTAGAAAATACAGAAAAGTAAAATTAAAAATTTCAAATCACCTCAATTTTACCACCAGAGATAATAATTGTGAACATTTGGTGAATTTTTAAGAATCTTTCTCTAGGTATATATGTATAGTAGGTATATTTAATATGTTTTGAGCATTTTCCAAGGGTATCAAACATTCTTGAATGTTTTCTATTAACTCTTATTGACTGCAGAATTTATTTCACCAATGTTGGATATTAGATTATTCCTAATTTTTTCACTCTAGCTAATTCTGAAAAGAGCATCTTATAAATACCAATTAAATTTTTATGTATTTTTAATTGAAGTATAATTGACATATAACATTATTTAGTTTCAAATGTATAACATAATGATTTGATATTTATATATACTTGGAAATGATTGCTATAATAGCCTAGCTAACATCCATCGCCATATAGAGTTACAAAAAATTTTTTTTCTTGTGATGAGAACTTCAGGGGTCTACTCTCTTAGCAACTGTTAAATATGCAATACAGTATTATTACCTGCAGTCACCGTGCTGTACATGACATCCCATGACTTACTTATTTCTTAACTGGAAGTTTGTACCTTTTGACCCCCTTCGTCCATTTTGTTCACCTGCCACTCTCGCATGCCTCTGGTAACACCAGTCTCTTCTCTGTATCTGTGAGCTTGTTTGTTTGTTTGTTTTGTGATTCCACATGAAGTGTGAGCACATGGTATTTGTCTTTCTCTGTTTGACTTATTTAACGTAACCTAATGCCCTCAAGGGTCATCCATGTTGTCATAAATGGCAACATTTCATTCTTTTTTATGGCTGAATAATAATCCATAGTGTGTGTGTCTGTGTGTGTGCCATATTTGCTTTATCCATTCATCTATTGATGGACACTCAGGTTGTTTCCATATTTTAGCTATTGTAAATAAGGCTTCAGTGGACATGGGGTGCAGATATCTTTTTAGTTAGTATTTTCAGTTTCTTTGGATAAATACCTAGAAGTGGAATTGCTGGATCATAGAGTAGCTCTATTTTTTATTTTTTGAGAAACCTCCGTACTGTTCTCCACAATGGCTGCACCAATTAACATTCCCACCAGCAGTGCACAAGGGTTCTCTTTTCTTCACATCCTCACCAACATTTTTTATTCTTGATTTTTGATAATATCCATTCTAACAGGTGTGAGGTGATATCTCACACATTTTGTTTTGAAAAAAAATAATTCTAGCAGGACTAAATAGACCTCACCATTGCTTAAGAATGCAATTAAAATAAGTAAATGTATCTTACTGGATTTTATACAAGTTATTAGAACAAGGGAAAAAACAATTCATCATATTCTAATTTACCTTTTAACAGGATGAAAGTATTTATTGAGTCCAACCTTTATCCTTGTTGCTACATATAGTTCATTCCTTTTTATTGTTGGGTGATGTTCTGTTGTATAGTACAATTTGTTTATTCATTTGTCTGCTGCTGGACATATTAGTTATTTCCAGTTCTGGGCTATTATGAATATCCTGTAACAAGTCTGTTTGTGGACATATGTTTTTATTCCCCTGGAATGAATACCTAGATGGGGAATTGCTTGGTCATAGGATAAGTACACATTTAACTTTATAAGAAACTGCCAAACAGTTTTCCAAAGTGGTTATCTCATTTTACATACCCAACTGAAGCTCTTATATATCAATATGTGGACCAAGGTATATGCATAGGTACTGGATAACAAGTTATCACTGTCAACATTTTCAGACAGTTATTTTCCAACTGAGGGAGTGTCTTTTTTTTTTTAAATTAATTTATTTATTTTTGCTGTGTTGGGTCTTCGTTTCTGTGTGAGGAATTTCTCTAGTTGTGGCAGGCGGGGGCCACTCTTCATCGCAGTGCATGGGCCTCTCACTATCGCGGCCTCTCTTGTTGCGGAGCACAGGCTCCAGACGCACAGGCTCAGTAGTTGTGGCTCACAGGCTCCAGACGCACAGGCTCAGTAGTTGTGGCTCACAGGCTCCAGACGCGCAGGCTCAGTAGTTGTGGCTCATGGGCCTAGTTGCTCCGCGGCATGTGGGATCCTCCCAGACCAGGGCTCGAACCCGTGTCCCCTGCATTAGCAGGCAGATTCTCAACCACTGCGCCACCAGGGAAGCCCTGAGGGAGTGTCTTTTACACTTTGAAACAGTCCATCCATACCTGAAACCTGTTACAGTCCTTTAAAAGAGAAGAGAAAGGAATTTGTATAACTCCAAACTTCACGTTGGTTTGGCTTAAATGAAAATATCTTCCTAATACTCTTTCCAATGAAGAATTAAATTAGTTTAGGCAGAGCATTTTTCATCCAATCAGAATTTCAAATCTCTTTCCAACGTAAGGTGAGCACCAGAAACAAAGAGCTTGGATTCTAATCATTTTTCTTTGACTGTGTGGCTTTTGATTAAGTGATGTAACTTATCAGGAGTCTGTTTCTCCATCACTGGACAAAGGTGATGGCCAACCATTTAACCCTCTTACCTTCTGTACTGTTTGCAGGATAAGAGCATCCTTTCACCTGTATGATACTATTTAAATTTTTTATAGATTTTATTTTATTTTTTAATTTAAATCAAATTCATTATTTTTAGTGGACTCTATATTATCTCATTATGAAAAAAAAAGAGATTTAAATATATATAGCTTTGTGGTAAACACATGCTCCAGGTAAAAAGATGCACAAATGAATAACTGAGTTGAACCATGCATAATTTTATGTTTTCGGTTTTTGAGTTAACAAAGTGAAGCAGAAATTACAGCATAAACTTCTCAGCCTTATTTCTATAGACTGAATATTGTTTTCCAGCAAACTTCAAGGTATTTTACCTTCTTTTAGTTACTTGGAACTGGTAAGGAGAACAATATATGCAAAATCTGTTCATGAGAACATACAGAGTAATCCGTCTTCTCTGATATTTGATTTATGCTATTGTGCACTCCTGATTCTAAGGATGAAGATATGAATAACCTTCTGTATAAATTTGCTGATGGATTTTACAGTAGCTCCTGTGTCTTCATTTACATTTCTTGGAAATGTCTGCCTTTCACTTTAGAGTTTGAGGACATTATAAACATAATTAACATGCTGATACCAAATGCATGCAAGATAATAGCCCCACTCACCACCATTAAATTAGGAAGTGAATACTGAATAACAGATTGGGAAAGTAAGATAATGACAGATTTGCTTCAAAATACTTACAGATAAAAAATGGGTCTCTTACAAACAAGAAAAACCAGAATATAAGCATTCTGTTTTATGCATTTCCTATATGTATTTTCTACATGTATTCAGGAAATCATCTGTTCTGAGTTTCAGGTTTTCCAATTATAAATAGGTTTATTATATTTAACACATGGAAGCAGACTAAAATGAAACTATATAATTATAGTAAGAAAGTACTTGGAGTAATTGTAGGAGCTACATAAAATTTAAATCTCATATTTTGTGGCACAGCTGTGCACGGGGTGTAGGGTTCCCCTCTCAGATGGCACCTTAACGTGGCTGTATTATCCAAGGCCGAGATACTTCCAGGGAGAAAGGACTCACACCCTCCTCAGGAACATCTATTTAATTTTAAGATAGCATCTCCTGTGTATTTAATAGCATCCTCCAAGGGATACAAAAGAGTTTTAAAGTCTTACCTGCATTTTCAAGTTTCTTGCCATCTGTTTGAGGAGACAAGGTTAACACACATGAAGGAAATAGGAGACATCAGTGCAGTGCACAGATGTAACCAGAGGCTACACCTTCTGTGAAACACTAAGCATAGTGAGGAGTTAAAAGAGAAAGGTAGACCCACATGGGCCAGAGCCAGAAGGCTTCATGAAGGAGGTAGACTTGTGGCAAGCCTTAAAGGAAGGCTTTTTCTATGGGAAGAAAATTCAGGGCGTCAGAATTAATCCAGTAAATACAGTAGGAAGTATCAAGCATATTGACTAAAAACAGGTTTCTATGTCAGCAAAAATGTGAAAGTCAAGTTGCATAGTTAGAATGGGACCAAGCTGAGATTCTGGGATATGTATATGAATGTACTTTGAGCTGTTAAGAATTCTTAAACCAGTGGGAATTCCCAGTCAAATGGAATTTCTTTGGGTGTAGAAACTCCAAGAAAACTTGTTTAAATGGTCTATTTCAACTATAGCACCTATTTTGTATGGGCAACCTTGTTCAAAATGTTCAAATGGGTGATTACCACCTATTTTTCATAGTACATGTGAACATTTGTTTTTTAAAAAAAGCCCCCCCATAATAGCAATATTAATATCATGTTATAATTTATTTCTATATAGAGTGAATATTGTTATTAAATGGAAATATGCTGAATTAGCCATTCCAACAGGATTTATATCCAAAACGATATTTAGTGGGTAGAGTAGTGGTAAACCATAATAAACAAGAACTTTTTTCTGTATTGTGTTAAAGTTCTCAAGCTTTAGAGCGGTCAGTTTATTAAACATCTGAGAGGAGCTCAAGGTGGCTGCATATGTGATACAAAGGATCAAAAATATCAAGGTGATTTTTCCTTCTTTTATATATAGATATATATTCATTCCAGAATCTCAGTTACACACACACACACACACACACACACACACACACACAACTAACTGGAGGCAGAGCCAAGCAGCCCCAATTAATTCAGCACCATTTGGCACAATCGGTGCTCCCTGCTGAGAAGAGACCCGGGTCCAAGCTGAGCAAAAGGTCTGACTTGGCTCTTCATAGTTAGAAAGATGCGCTTCCCCAGATGAGTGTTATGGTCACTATCTGGGTTGCATTCTGGGGGACACTAACACGGCAATTTGCTGGTGTCATCCTCAGCTAGTCAGTAGGAAAAGAGTGATGTGCAACCTTTCCCCTAAATTTAAGGAGAGATTTGAGATTTGTCTATGTGTTTGTGCACATGTGTGTCTATGTATGGGGTTTATTTGCTGAGTTGCTGAGTCTGTTCAAAAATTCCATGAATCTTCAGTTTTGCTTTTGTGTGGGAATGTGCACACTCTTAAAGTTTGTAGCCAAGAGGGAGAGGACTGGGGTTGGCGGCGTGAACACAGCCGGAAGGGGGCTAGTGCGCCACAGCTGGCCGGGAGGGAGTCCGGGAAAAAGTCTGGAACTACCTAAGAGACAAGAGACCATTGTTTCGGGGTGCACGAGGAGAGGGGATTCAGAGCGCCGCCTAAACGAGCTCCAGAGATGGGCACGAGCCGCGGCTATCAGCGAGGACCCCAGAGACGGACATGAGATGCTAAGGCTGCTGCTGCAGCCATCAAGGAGCCTGTGTGCGAGCGCAGGTCACTCTCCACACCTCCCCTCCCAGGAGCCTGTGCAGCCCGCCACTGCCAGGGTCCCAGGATCCAGGAACAACTTCCCCGGGAGAGCACACGGCACGCCTCGGGCTGGTGCAACATCACACCGGCCTCTGCCACCGCAGGCTCGCCCCGCACTCCATGCCCCTCCCTCCCCCCGGCCTGAGTGAGCCAGAGCCCCCGAATCAGCGGCTCCTTTAACCCCGTCCTGTCTGAGTGAAGAACAGATGTCCTCCGGCGACCTACACGCAGAGGCGGGGCCAAATCCAAAGCTGAGCCCCGGGAGCTGTGCAAACAAAGAATAGAAAGGGAAATTTCTCCCAGCAGCCTCAGGAGCAGTGGATTAAATCTCCACAATCAACTTGATGTACCTGCATCTGTGGAATACCTCAATAGGCAACAACCCACTGAACCAACCTTACCCACTGGGGGCAGACACCAAAAACAACAGGAACTATGAACCTGCAGCCTGTGAAAAGGAGACCCCAAACACAGTAAGTTAAGCAAAATGAGAAGACATGGAAACACACAGCAGATGAAGGAGCAAGGTAAAAACCCACCAGACCAAACAAATGAAGAGGAAATAGGCAGTCTACCTGAAAAAGAATTCAGAGTAATGATAGTAAAGATCCAAAATCTAGGAAATTGAATGGAGAAAATACAAGAAACGTTTAACAAGGTCCTGGCAGAACTAAACAGCAAACAAACAACGATGAACAACACGAAGAATGAAATTAAAAAGTCTCTAGAAGGGACCAATAGCAGAATAACTGAGGTAGAAGAACGGATAAGTGACCTGGAAGATAAAATAGTGGAAATAACTACCGCAGAGCAGAAGAAATAAAAAAGAATGAAAAGAATTGAGGACTGTCTCAGAGACCTCTGGAACAATATTAAATACACCGACATTCGAATTATAGGGGTCCCAGAAGAAGAAGAGGAAAAAAAAGGTGAGAAAATATTTGAAGAGATTATAGTTGAAAACTTCCCTAACAGGGGAAAGGAAATAGTCAAGTCCAGGAAGCTCAGAGAGTCCCTTTCAGGATAAATCCAAAGAGAAATACCCCAAGACACATATTAATCAAACTATCAAAAATTAAATACAAAATAAAAATATTAAAAGCAGGGCCTCCCTGGTGGCGCAGTGGTTGAGAGTCCGCCTGCCGATGCAGGGGATACGGGTTCGCGCCCCGGTCTGGGAGGATCCCATATGCCGCGGAGCGGCTGGGCCCGTGAGCCATGGCCGCTGAGCCTGCGCGTCCGGAGCCTGCGCGTCCGGAGCCTGTGCTCCGCAACGGGGGAGGCCACAACAGTGAGAGGCCCGCATACCGAAAAAAAAAAAAAAAAAAAAAAAAAAAAAAAAAAAAAATATTAAAAGCAGCAAGGGAAAAGCAACAAATAACATACAAGGGAATCCCCATAAGGTTAACAGCTGATCTTTCAGCAGAAACTCTGCCAGCCAGAATGGAGTGGCAGGACATATTTAAAGTGATGAAACGGAAAAACCTACAACCAAGATTACTCTACCCAGCAAGGATCTCATTCAGATCCGACAGAAAAATTAAAACCTTTACAGGCAAGGAAAAGCTAAGAGAATTCAGCACCACTGAACCAGCTTTACAACAAATGCTAAAGGAAATTCTCTAGGCAGCAAACACAATAGACGAGAAAGACCTACAATAACAAACACAAAACAATTAAGAAAACGGCAATAGGAACATACATATCAATAACTACCTTAAATGTAAATGGATTAAATGCTCCAACCAAAAGAAGCAGACTGGTTGATTGGATACAAAAGCAAGACCCATATATATGCTGTCTACAAGAGACCCACTTCAGACCTAGGGACACATACAGACTGAAAGTGAGGGGATAGAAAAAGATATTCCATGCAAATGGAAATCAAAAGAAAGCTGGTGTAGCAATTCTCATATCAAAGAAAATGGACTTTAAAGTAAAGTCTATTACAAGAGACAAAGAAGGACACTACATAATGATTAAGAGATCAATCCAAGACAAAGGTATAACAATTGTAATTATTTCTGTACCCAACATAGGAGCACCTCAATACATAAGGCAAATGCTGACATGCATAAAAGGGGGAATTGAGAGTAACACAATCATAGTAGGGGACTTTAACACCCCACTTTCACCAATGGACAGATCATCCAAAATGAAAATAAATTAGGAAACACAAGCTTTAAATGACACATTAAACAAGATGGACTTAACTGATTTTCATAGGACATTCCATCCAAAAAAAAACAGAATACACTTTCTTCTCAAGTGCTCATGGAACATTCTCCAGGATAGACCATATCTTGGGTCACAAGTCAAGCCTTGGTAAATTTAAGAAAATTGAAATCATATCAAATATCTTTTCCGACCACAATGCTATGATACTAGATACCAATTACAGGAAAAAAATCTGAAAAAAATACAAACTCATGGAGGCTAAACAATACACTACTAAATTACCAAGAGATCACTGAAGAAATCAAAGAGGAAATCAAAAAATACCTAGAAACAAATGACAATGAAAACACGATGACCCAAAACCTATGGGATGCAGCAAAAGCAGTTCTAAGAGGGAAGTTTATAGCAATACAATCCTACCTCAGGAAACAAGAAACATCTCAAATAAACAACCTAACCTTACACCTAAAGCAATTAGAGAAAGAAGAGCAAAAATAACCCAAAGTTAGCAGAAGGAAAGAAATCATAAAGATCAGATCAGAAATAAATGAAGGAAATGATAGCAAAAGTCAATAAAACTGAAAGCTGATTCTTTGAGAAGATAAACAAAATTGATAAACCATTAGCCAGACTCATCAAGAAAAAAACGGAGAAGACTCAAATCAATAGAATTAGGAATGAAAAAGAAGAAGTAACAGTTGACACTGCAGAAATACAAAGCATCATGAGAGATTACTGCAAGAAACTATATGCCAATAAAATGGAAACCTGGAAGAACTGGACAAATCCTTAGAAAAGCACAGCCTTCTGAGAGTAACCAGGAAGAAATAGAAAATATAAACAGACCAATCACAAGCACTGAAATTGAAACTGTGATTAAAAATCAGCCAGCAAACAAAAGCCCAAGATCAGATGGCTTCACAGGCAAATTTTATCAAACCTATCCTTCTCAAACTCTTCCAAAATATAGCAGAGGGAGGAACACTCCCAAACTCATTCTACGAGGCTCCATCACCCTGATACCAAAACCAGACACAGATATCACAAAAAAAGAAAACTACAGGCCAATATTACTGATGAACATAGATGCAAAAATCCTCAACAAAATACTAGCAAGCACAATCCAAGGGCACATTAAACAGATCATACACCATGATCAAGTGGGGTTTATCCCAGTAATGCAAGGATTCTTCAGTATACGCAAATCAATCAACGTGATACACCATATTAACAAACTGAAGGATAAAAACCATATGGTCATCTCAATAGATGCAGAAAAAGCTTTCGACAAAATTCAACACCCATGTAGAGGGTTATGATAAAAACCCTCTAGAAAGTAGGCACAGAGGGAACTTACCTTAACATAATAAAGGCCATATATGACAAACCCACAGCCAGCATCATTGTCAATGATGAAAAACTGAAACCATTTCCACTAAGATCAGGAACAAGACAAGGTTGCCTACTCTCACCACTATTATTCAACATAGTTTTGGAAGTTTTAGCCACAGCATTAAGAGAAGACAAAAATAAAAGGAATCCAAATTGGAAAAGAAGTAAAACTCTCACGGTTTGCAGATGTCGTGATACTATACATAGAGAATCCTAATGATGCTACCAGTAAAGTACTAGAGCTAATCAATGAATTTGGTAAAGTAGCAGGAAACAAAATTAATGCACAGAAATCTCTTGCATTCCTATACACTAATGATGAAAAATCTGAAAGAGAAATTAAGGAAACACTCCCATTTACCATTGCAACAAAAAGAATAAAATATCTAGGAATAAACCTACCTAAGGAGACAAAAGACCTGTATGCAGAAAACTATAAGACACTGATGAAAGAAATTAAAGATGATACAAACAGATGGAGAGATATACCATGCTCTTGGATTGGAAGAATCAACATTGTAAAAATGACTCTACTACCCAAAGAAATCTACAGATTCAGTGCAATCCCTGTCAAGCTACCAATGGCATCTTTCACAGAACTACAACAAAAAATTTCACAATTTGTATGGAAACACAAAAGGCCCTGAATAGCCAAAGCAGTCTTGAGAAAGAAAAACGGATCTGGAGGAATCAGGCTCCCTGACTTCAGACTATACTACAAAGCTACAGTAATCAAGACAATATGGTACTGGCACAAAAACAGAAATATAGATCAGTGGAACAGGATAGAAAGCCCAGAGATAAACCCATGCACCTGTGGTCAACTAAGCTATGACAAAGGAGGCAAGAATATACAATGGAGAAAAGACAGCCTCTTCAATAAGTGGTGCTGGGAAAATTGGACAGCTACATGTAAAAGTATGAAATTAGAACACTCTCTAACACCATACACAAAAAGAAACTCAAAATGGATTAAAGACCTAAATGTAAGGCCAGACACTGTAAAACCCTTAGAGGAAAACATAGGCAGAACACTCTATGACATAAATCACAGCAAGATCCTTTTGGACCCACCTGCTAGAGAAATGGAAATTAAAAATAAATAAACAAATGGGACCTAATGAAACTTCAAAGCTTTTGCACCACAAAGGAAACCATAAAAAAGACGAAAAGACAACCCTCAGAATGGGAGAAAATATTTGCAAATGAAGCAACTGACAAAGGATTAATCTCCAAAGTTTACAAGTAGCTCATACAGCTCAATATCAAAAAACCAAACAACCCAATCCAAAAATGGGCAGAAGATCTAAATAGACATTTCTCCAAAGAAGACATACAGATTGCCAACAAGCACATGAAAGGATGCTCAACATCGCTAATCATTAGAGAAATGCAAGTCAAAACTACAATGAGATATCATCTCACACTGGTCAGAATGGCCATCATCAAAAAATCTAGAAACAATAAATGCTGGAGAGGGTGTGGAGAAAAGGGAACCCTCTTGCACTGTTGCTGGCAATGTAAATTGATACAGCCACTATGGAGAATGGTATGAAGGTTCCTTAAAAAAACTAAAAATAGAACTACAGTATGACCCAGCAATCCCACTACTGGGCATATACCCTGAGAAAACCATAATTCAAAAAGACACATGCACCCCAGTGTTCATTGCAGCACTATTTACAATAGCCAGGACATGGCACCAACCTAAGTGTCCACTGACAGATGAATGGATAAAGAAGATGTGGCACATATATACAATGGACTGTTACTCAGCCATTAAAAGAAATGAAATTGAGTTATTTGCAGTGAAGTGGATGGACCTAGAGACTGTCATACAGAGTGAAGTAAGTCAGAAAGACAAAAACAGATACCATATGCTAACTCATATATATGGAATCTAAAAGAAAAAAAATGATTCTGAAGAACCTAGGGGCAGGACAGTAATAAAGACACAGACGTAGAGAATGGACTTGAGGACACGGGGAGGGGGAGGGGTAAGCTGGGACGAAGTGAGAGAGTGTCATGGACATATATACACCTCCAAATGTAAAATAGATAGCTAGTGGGAAGCAGCCACATAGCACAGGGAGATCAGCTCAGTGCTTTGTGACCTCCAAGAGCAGTGGGATAGGGAGGGTGGGAGGGAGACGCAATAGGGAGGGGATATGGGGATATATGTATACATAGAGCTGTTTCACTTTGTTATACAGCAGAAACTAACACACCATTGTAAAGCAATTATACTCCAATAAAGATGTTAAAAGAAAAAAAAATGTTTGTAGCCAAGGGCTCGCCTTCCCACTCTCCATTTGTATTAAAATCTGTTAACCTCCCTTCACATCTCTTAAGGCCTTCCTTTTTTTCCCTAACCCTTGGCAATTCATTGTCAACAATTTTGGAACCAAACCTGTATGGAATTTTTAAAAAATCATCTTGAGTTTTATACAGAGAAAAACCAATTTCTTCATGAGATGCTAAGAAATGAGTAGGTCTGGGTCCTTTTTGAATTCAAGGCTAATAGCTCATTTTATCTTTACTGTTACGTTAAAATAGTCACTTGCTGGAATTTATTATAAAATTGGATTTTCATTAGTAATCAGGAAACAAATAGATTGCTCTTTGGTGAGGAAGTCAAAACATTTTGCAAGCCCTTCATCTTTTGGAGAGAAATAGCTATTTCATTAGCATGAATATTTGTAAGTTATTTAAGAAGTTTTAGGGTAAAGAAGTTTTAGGTTAAATAAGTTTTTTTTATAAGGAAAATTTTTCTTCAGATAAATTCTGCTAACACTCCATGTTTTAAGAATCTTAAGAACTATTGTGTATCTGAGAAGTGTTAGAATTTTACCTAAAATTATTTTCAGTACTTTAAGCTGCAGTATTTCCTTTCCCAGTTCCTACACTTGAACATCGAATTGGATGCCTCTGCTCTTCCGTAGCCCTCAAGGCAACATATGTTATTAAACCGCAGACAGTCACCAGGGAGAGCTGTGAACATGTGGGAAATTAGGGCTCCTAAGTAGAGAGAAGTTGGTAAATCTATAAAACTCTGGAAAATCTCTCTCTTGGGCCATCTCTCTACTTTAAATTATCCCTGTTAACCAAAATAAACTTCAGGGATCATTCCTTGGTTAATGTGCTTTGATATATTTTGTTCAGTTGTGGTCAGGAGGTCTGTCTTACATGTCTATTACAAATGTTTTCTCTGGGTACTCAATGATATTGATTTTGTGGGCAAAGGGACATGATCAATGAAGTGACAGTTGCAGCCTAAAACTGATTGGGGCAGGAAATGTCGAAATGGTAAACCTCAAAAGGCTTAGCTTTCAGATGCTTATCCAGACCTCTTGCCTTCCCAGAATTGGGAGGTAATCCTGGGAGGGCTACTTTTTGCAACGATTCTGTTGACATATACGTCATGTCAGGTCAAAAATACCATAAGAGCATCTTTCCCACTATTTTTTTAGCCAAGGGGCTATAAACTCTTAAAGGGCACTGTTAAAAAAAATAAAATAAACTTTTGTTTGTTATGTAATGGAGAGAGGTGGCATGGAAAGTTCTTAACTTCAAAAATTTAACTTGTTCTATGAAAGAATCAAATTTCTTATTAATTTTTAGGCATAAATGTGGCCATCCAAAAGTGAAACTTCCTCTACTGTAGAAATATACTGTTGACAAATATATTGCATCTATATCTATATTTATAATAAATTTTTAACAGTGCTCATTTTATGCTCATATAATTCTTTACTGTGTTTTACACTCAGAATTCTTAGAACGATTTCATTCAGCAAGCACATACTGACTTATTACCGTGTTACGGAGGTACCTTGCTAGGTGCTGAGGATTAAACTATAATGATTTACATACAATTCTTTCCTTTAAGATATCCCTTCATCTATTTATGCACACATACCACACTGTGATGTGTCAGTCCAAACAAGGGCAATCCATTTAAGAAGAGGGAGAACAATTTTATATATGTGGAGAAGGCCATTAAGAAAGCTTCTTAAAGAAGTACTGTCTGAGATGAGTATGAAAATGTGAATAGAAATTTGTCAGATCAGAGGTAAAGGCAGGGCTTCCCTGGTGGTGCAGTGGTTAAGAATCTGCCTGCCAATGCAGGGGATACGGGTTCGAGCCCTGGTCCGGGAAGATCCCACATGCCGCGGAGCAGCTAAGCCCGTGCACCACAACTACTGAGCCTGCACTCTAGAGCCTGCGAGCCACAACTACTGAGCCCACACGCCGCAACTACTGAAGCCTGCGCACCTAGAGCCCGTGCTCCGCAACAAGAGAAGCCACTGCAATGAGAAGCCCACGCACCTCCATGAAGAGTAACCCCCATTCGCCGCAACTAGAGAAAGCCTGCAACACAGCAACGAAGACCCAGTGTAGCCAAAAATAATAAATAAAATAAATAAAATTTTAAAAAAAGGTAAAGGCAATACCTATGCAAAGGATCAACAAAAAGAAATCATCTCTTAACAATTTTACCATAGGGAGCTTAGTAATCCTAGTTCATATAGGATGGCTTGAGAAAGTGAGAAAGTAGAGAGAAATTAGCGTAAACTGGGCCCAAGTAAGCTCATGAACAGTGTAAAACATGCTTAGGAATTTGACCTACCTGCAGGCAATGGCCCAACACTAAAGGATTTTAGCCAAAGGAGAAAGGCAGAGCTAGACTGATAGGCAAGCTGATCTGAGTGTACTTTCAGCCAAAAAAACATTATTACTTATTGTATATTTCTCTCTGTGCCAGTTTGCCCAAAAGTGTACTTGGAATAGCTCTGAGAACTGGTGTACTCCTAAGGAAACTAAAATATTAATAATAAGCTTCCTTGTAGTGATACTTTTGTGTGTTTTTAGAAAATATGAGCAATTTGACAAATTATGTAAATGCCCCCTGCACATGCCCACTGTATTAAAAATACAATCATGGAAGAGTTTACATATTTCTTACACTACTCTTACTTACTTATTTTAAAAATAGTGGATATTTACAATTATTAGATGATACCTTTGTGACATGAAAAGATACTAACTAGTGTATTATCAGAGTACATTGAGCACCCTAGAAAGTTAGACTTATTATAGACAAAAGTGTGTACACATGGTATCTATCTTGTAGCATTCAAAGACACAGCAGGAAAGAAGAAATTTTGAGTCTACTATATTTACTTAAAACTATGAAACATGTGCCTTTGGATATGTCTCTTATAAATTGGCTTTTCTCATAAATAAGATTTAGTAGTATTTTAAAAAAGACTATTGATTAGTTTAACAACAACAACAAAAATCTCATGAGCTACCTGTCTGATATCACCTCATTTCAAAATTGAGGATTTTTTGAGTATTATTTAGATATTTCATTGATATGAAAACTAAACACTTGAGTCTGCAGGCAGCAGAATGCCTTAGGCAACCAAGCATATCAAAACATAGCGCACAGAGAGACTTTTACTACTCCCGCTATTTAAAGACCTATTTTCATGAGCTTATTAGCTACTAGTGATCCCGAAGGAGAAATACAATTAAAACTTAATCATACCAAAAGCTGGGATTCTTCTGATTCAGCGAACTTGTGATCTATTATATTTAGTAGTTTACTTGTAAATGTCTGAACACTGAGAATGAAAATCATATAAATGGACTTCATTCTGTAGGGGTATAACTCCTTTGAACTAACATCACAGGATTTGCCTTTTCTGTGTGCATTTCACTCTATCATGCTCCCCCAACTTTTTTTTTTTTTTACACTTTCCAGGGTTTCTAAATTGTGGCATCTCTCTTTTCTTTTGTGAAAGCAGAATAGCTTCCATTCCCTTTAACTATCATATTATACCATTCCCTAGATCTAAGATAGGAAACCAAATCCTTATAAAATAGATGATGCTGAAGAATTTGAGCCCGCATTAGCAAGTCAAGTAAAGAGTTTAGAGATATATAAAAACCACACTCGGGTGATCTTATATTTGCCCAGGAGCTTGAGGTGAACAGGGAGATTTTATTACTCAGAGAACCAAGATGACCGCACTGTTTCATTTACAAATATTGATTCTCCTGCGTGTCCCTGCCCTACCTTCCTACCATCACCACTGCCTTTTGTTACGGGACAGTGTGAGCTTCCTTAAAGCCAAGTAAAACAAAGAAGCAATGAGAGAAAGAGGGGGACTGGCATTGCCTCCCACCGTGAAGAAGTATGTTCTACTGTTTTCATTCAGGGCGTCCTCTGCTTTTTTGCTGCAGAAGGAAGCCTGGTCAGAGCATAACAAGTGTGACAGTAGACACTGGGCAACCTGGGATTCTGCTGGTCTTGCGGCCACTTCCCAAATCATCTTCTATGTGCTAGTTCTGAGGGGACAGTGACAATGGGCTTTGCTGGCAGCAGGTGCCACAGAGGTGGTCTCTTTATCTAGCAGAGAATCAAGGCCTTTAGAAAGGAAAGGAATACTTGAAATGGTCTGTGTGTCATCTGGGAACAGAACTTGATACTCTCATGGGTACCTCTCATTCCATTTTTTATTTTGAGTTTACTGGGTTTAGCCAGTGAATTTATTTCCAAATCAGGCGCTGCATGTATTTTAAATTTGATTCAAATTGTAATTATTTTTGTGTTCATTCTTCTTTCTGTCAGACAAAGGAACCAAGGACACTGGAGCACAGGGTTCTCTCTGCCAGTGAAGGTTCTCTCAGAATTTTGACTAAATTAGATGAAGGGAAGGACCAAGTTCTGGGGCCATAAAAGAGGATTTGTAGCTAAGACCATGTTAGCCACATTAGGGATGGCCTGAAGGATCTTGTTAGTACAGCTGACCCTTGAGCAACACAGGGGTCAGAGGCACTGACCCTCTGCACAAAAAAAAAATATCCATAGAACTTTTATAGTTGATCTTCCATATACACATTTCCTCAGTATCTGTGGTTCCACATCCAGGGATTCAATCAACTGCAAACTGTGTAGTTCTGTAGTATTTACTATTGAAAACAATCCACGAATAAATGGACCTGTGCAGTTCAAACCCACGTTTAAGGGTCAACTGTATTTGTTTTTTTAGGTCGGGTCGACGAGTACTTCTCATGATAAATGATTTTATCAGCCAGACTCTAGCACCAGTGTCTTCGCTAGGACCCTCCCGCTTCACCCTGCCTCCTTGTAATTTCTCCTTCTCCCTTTTGGTTTCAGTTTCATTCTTGTTATTATATTATGCCTATTCCATCTTGAGATAGAACGTCTGGAGAGTTTTGCCATTTGGCACTGGGGACTCTTTGATCTACCTTGAGGTACTTGGGACAAATTGCCACAAGTTATCCAACAGAACTAAAGAGCTCCATGCTCTCCTTCGTGGGCAGGAGGGCTGGTTGTTTCCCACTGAGGCACAGATCACTCCTCTTGTATATCCCCAGAATACGTCGTCTACTTTAGGCAAATTTGTTCTCAAAGTGACACAGCGCTGCTTCAGTATAACCTAAGTGTTTACAGATCAAACGTGTACAAGAAGAAAAATAATCTCCATTCATTCATTCCACACACGTTGATTACTTACCTACTGTATGCTAGACACTCTTCTTGGAAATTAGGAGTTTTCTGTGGACAAAAGAAACAATGATGTATGCCTTTATGAGGCTTACATTTCTAGCAATGTATAGTAGTTATATAATATATTTATAATAATTATTTATATATATGTGTGTATATATAGAGAGGGAGGGAGGGAGGACGGCAGGGAAGGGGGGAGTGTTTTATGTGGTGAAACGTAGTTCTGCGGAGGAGGGAAGGGTCAGGTAAAGAGGACTCGGTGTGTTGAGGACACAGTGCAGGGCAGCTCCGTCTCTCTCCTTAACCTGAAAGCAGGCCTCTCTGCTCCGAAGGCACAGCTGCCTTCTTAGGCTCCTGGCTGAAACTCCTGTCCTCTCACATACACAAGTATGCTACCCAGGGGATCGATTTCACTGCTCTGTAGGGATATATGACGGAGAAGCTAGCTCTCTCGCGCGCGTGCTTGGGGTCATGTAAGAATGGTATACATTCTTTCTGACAGTTCAGTCCTTTGGTGCGTAGCAAAGGACACGGCCGAGAGCTGGGAGTCCATGATATCATGAGCAAATAAGTCCCTAATTTGAACAACTTGCTTTCTTGCTATTAACCCACAGAGAGCAATCAAATAGGAAACTGCTTGGGTAGAAAGATTTAGTTGTTGTTCCAAGCGAAAACAGGGAAGCCATGTATAGACAAATACCTAAAACTGGTGTTTGTCTATTCAGTGACATTTACACGGTGTTTATCAATGACCAGGCAGCGTTCTAAGCATCATTTCCTAGGTAAACTCATTTCTCAGTGAAAATAACTTTTAAGATAGTTACTGCTATCATCCGCATTTTGTGGGTGAAGGATTTACAGTGAAGCATTGACATTAAGCTACATGGTTTTGAGCACTGATTACAGGAATCACTTACCATTTTGCCTTTCGTATGTTTAAAATGAGACTAACAGTACTTTCCTAACATATATTTTATGCGGATCAAATAATGTCCTTATTCAAGCGGCCTAGCTTATTTTCTGAACCATGGCTCTTTTCTCCAAAACTTTACTTCCTTTACTCCTTTCCAGAATATTCAATTTACATGGTAGAATTGGAGCTTTTGGTTGTTCCCTGTGCTGTAGTTATACCAACTTCCAATTTATCATGCATGTAATTTATTCCTGCTTTCCTTATTAATTAATGATTTGGGAAGCAAAATCTCAATTATATGAAATAAAATAATAATAGGAAATATTCACACAGCATTTCCTGTATTCCAGGTACTGTTGTAAAATCTGTACATGTATTAACTTGTTTTCATCTTTTCATAGGCAGTACTGTTAGAAACCTCATTACGCAGACAAAGAAACTGAGGCACAGAGAATCAGAGCACCCGCCAAAGGTCCTGTGAGGTTTGGGTAGAGGCCAAATTCAAATGGAGACCTTTGGGTTCAGAGTCTCTGCTTCTACATACTACATGGACCTGCTCGTTTACATTTATACCATTAAAAAGAAGAGCAGTTTATAAAATTAGGTTTCATTACGGTGAAAATTTGAAGGTCTGATCCGTGGTTTGGGATATTTGGAGTTATTGTTTTTGTTTGTTTTAAATACGCGAACAATGCTGAGGCCAGGAACGGTGTCACGCACTCAGAGACACAGCTATATCCTTCATCACCTGACTCTTCTTCCCAGTCCGCAAAGTTAATTGCCTGATTCCTCTCTCTCGTACCCCATTTTAGCCACACGTCCAGAATTGCCTTAGATTCCCACAAGTTTGGAAGGGTCACAGTTGTGACCCTTAGCTAGTTAGCAAGGATTAAGTATTGAAGCCTGCTAACCTAAGGACAAATTATAAACCTAGCTAGGTTTTTTTTTGTTTTTCATAAATCGAAACTCAACTATCTAAATCATATTAACTTTTGTGAAAAACTTGATCTCAGGTTATTATTTGTGACATTCTATGAATTTGAAAATGATAGCAAACTGCTCCTGGAAAGAAATATAATTAAAAGGCTTGGGGAACCTTTTAACTTTGAGTAATTGTAATCTGTGATACGTTTCTAGCGGCACATTTTTTTTCCTACAAGCTTTTTACAAAGGAATTGTGCTGAGACACACTTCATTCTGATGTGTTTTTCTCTTTTAAGGCTATTGAAACAGAATCTGTTCTCTTCTGGTGGAGCGTTATTTCACACAAGGCTTCTACAGATATAAAAGATTGCCTGTATCTCTTTCTTGCCTTTAGACATTTAAGAGTGCATAAATATTGAAAATGTTCAAGTGCCCATTTAGGCATTATTACTGAAAACTAAGTATTGGCAGGTATTTCACGAACTGCGTCCTACATTTAACAGAATTCTTAAATTTCAGTTTTGCGGGTAATCTTAGAGGGCAGGTGGCGAGCTTGGTAGTTTTCTCCATTTGCCTCATCTTAACTGAGGAGCACAGGAGAGAGGCGAGATGCCAGGCACTTTTTCACTGTAAATATTAGAACCTGGAGACTTATTTGAAAGATTATATAAGAGTATCAACATTATCTAAAAAGAAATTATTAAGAAAAACAATCCATATGTTCAGTTTCTGAGGGTCTTGAAATTTAGCATCTCTGCCCAGAGCCATGGGTTGTGACCCTCACCCCCATCCCAGGCAATAACAAGCAGAGGTTGCTTGTGATCTCCGTGGATTTTGGAGCCTTCCTTAGTCATCAGAGCCCCTCGCTGACACTGACATCAGATCGAGCCGTGGACACCACTCTTAGTAGCCATGGTCGTAAGCGCTCCTTTTCATTGAAAGCCTAATGCGTGTCAAGCTCTGCACTAAGTACTTCAGTTAATCCTCTCAACAGCCATAGGAAAGAAATATTATTAATATTCCTGTTTTGTCAGTGAGGAAACTGAGGTCTAGAGAGGTAAGTAGCTTGTTCAAAGTTACATGGGAACTACTACCCTAGAATACAGTCCCCGTCAATTCAAATTCAGAAGCCATGTCTTAACCTCTAAGCTCTTTTGATCAGAATATCCTTAGAGCCACCAATGAGGCTTTGCATGCAGAGGCTAATTTTTATGTTGCCACTTACTATAATAAGACCTAAGAAATCTCCCAATTTTTCCCCCATAATACATAAAATAAAAGTAGAGACATATTTTTATTCAGTCAGGAAAAATGTTCACTAGATGGTTGGTATTTGCATCAAGTAATCTGATAAATTAGCTAGTGAGCTATTTTTATTTATAATTAGACAGGAGCCTGTCTGAAAATAAAACCCTGAACTCGGGAATGAATAAATGTAATCTCATTGTAAACCAGATTTATTTACTGACTGGCTATAAGAAGTGGAAGGGTGTGTTCATTTCCTAGGGCCGCCACAACAAATTGTCACACACTAGGTGGCTTAAAACAACAGGAATTTATGCTCTCACAGTTCTAGAGGCCAGAAGTATGAAATCAAGGTATTGGCAAGGCCACACTCTCTCCTAAGGCTCTAGGGGAGAATCCTTCTTTGCCTCGTGCAGTTTCTAGTGGCTCCAGGAATTCCTTGGCTTGTGGCTACATAACTTTCATTTCTACTGCTGTTTTCACATATTCTTCTTTTATAAGGACATTTATCATTGTGTTTAGGATATACTCTGATAATCCAGAATGAGCTCATCTTGATATCCTTAATTTATATCTGCAAAGACACTTTTTCCAAATAAAATCTCACTCATGGGTTCTGGGAATTAGAACGTAGACATAACTTCTTTTTGGAGGGGTACTGTTTACCCAACTCTAAGGGTAAATGAAATATGAAATGTTCCTTCAATTTCTAGACTGTGGATTAGAAGTTGGGCTATTGACTGAAGTAAGGAATAGAGAGAGAGAGAAAAGTGGAGAGAAAAATAAAGGAAGTGATGTATTTTATTGTGGACGTACTGGTTATGCCTGGGAGTAGATTCACACCTTCAGTTGGGAGCTCAAGAAAAGAGGTCAGTGCTGGAAATGCTGATTTTGGGAACTCCTCAGCATCCAAGCTGTGGTCATGGGAGTGTTTTGGTTTGGCTAAAACAACCACAGTGGGATTAGAAGGGCGCCAGAGAGAGAATGCCTCTGAGCTCGCTTTGCTTTCATTTGATAAATAGGTAGAGAGGAGCTGTGGACTGAAAAGGACAGCTGGGTTTGCAGCAGTCGGAAGTGAGGTATCATCAGCAGAAATTAAGACAACATTGTAAAGCAATTATACTCCAAAAAAGATGTTTAAAAAAAAATGACCACATTTCAAATTACACCAGCAGTGCTGAGAAAAAAATATCAGAACATATTTTATAACTGTGTTGGTACAAAGACAAATAGATTAATCATACATATTAAAAAAAAAAAAAAGAAAAGAAAAAACCAAATAAGGTATCGTGTTAGGTGCCTGAAAGACACAGGAGGCGAATCCAGGAAATACAACAGAGGAAAAGTGAATGCAGGAAGATACCAAATATAAATGGCCTATTTCTTTAACATTACCAGAAAGCAGGTCTGTGTCTTGCTAATGGGGAGAACCACAGCAACATTTCATTTCTATCTTCTTTACCCAGTGGCTTTTCATTGCCTGTTAACTTAGAATGGTATATGGCTTCCATACCTTTTCATTTATCCTGAGCCCTTTGTTTGGCTCCAAGTATGTGGACAATGAGAATCTAGGATAACTTGACAGTGTAGCAGACTGACCCGTGTGATACATATCTGTGGTTGTCACTTTTAGACCTGACTCAGGGTCTCTGTGGACCAGAAGGTTCCAGGTGACTGAGTTCCCTGTCCCTGTGTGCACACGAGGATAGTTAGCGATTCTGTCTATTAGACTAAGCAAGTAAACAAGCTTGGCCCTTTGGGCCACAAGGATGGCAATGGTAGTAGGCTCCAGTTGTTTCCTGTCATTGTGTCAGCTATTTTTTCTTTCTCCAACTATTGTTTAGTTTGATTTTGATGAAAACACAAACTTTGAATCTATAGCTTAAGAAAAGTCCTCCTCTCTGTAAACCTTGCCCCTAAACCTAGCGTATCGTCAGTATTTCTCAAACTTTTTTTTCATTATTATTCCCCTAAGGAGCCTTTTAACCTTTTTCTTTTCCTAATCACCACCCACCCAATTATATCCAATTACAGTGACTAGGTGTTAATACCAGTGTATATCAATTTGTGTACTGTGCCCTTTGGAGGAGCAAAAACCATTGTAATATAAGAGTTTTTCGTAACAACTTACCCAACCAGTTTTTGCCCCCTGGGGGGCAGGCACCTTGGTCCTGTGGAGAATGCATGGATTAGGGTCTTTCATTAAGGTTCATTTTAGCACCTTCAATAGTAAATGACCATCTTGTACATGGAAGTAGGTACTTTACTTCAATTTGAGGATCATTTTATGTCCAAGAGAGCATATTTTACTTTCTTTCCTCTGCTGGAAATGTGAGGACATTATTAATAAAGCTAATGAAAATTTAACTTCATAGATGCATATTGCCGAAGTTAATTTTTTTCACTATTACTTAAGATTTAATTGTAATCAAGTGCCACACGGTAGTGAGTGCCTCCGTACCTCCGTACCCTGACTCAATGAATTGCTCCTGGAGGACCCTTACAAATGTCATCTGCTGAAGGAGTCACACAGAAAGGAAATTCAAAAGCATTCCCACCTGTTAGGGTCAGTCTTTATTTATTTATTTATTTATTTATTTTATTTTATTTTATTTTTTTTTTGCTGTACGCGGGCCTCTCACTGCTGTGGCCTCTCCCGTTGTGGAGCACAGGCTCCGGACACACAGGCTCCACGGCCATGGCTCGCGGGCCCAGCCGCTCCGCGGCATGTGGGATCTTCCGGGATCGGGGCACGAACCCGTGTCCCCTGCATCGGCAGGCGGACTCTCAACCACTGCGCCACCAGGGAAGCCCCGGTCTTTATTTTTTAAGTTGCAGTAGTGGCAACCCACGTTAGACTGTATCCTCAGTATCGTAATTAAATATATAAATTGATTTTCCACCTCACAACCTTGCTGCTTCAGAAGGATTCAGCAAATGAAAGCTACTGTGTGTGTGTGTGTGTGTGTGTGTGTGTGTGTGGTTGCTCAAGCTAAAATCTTTGGAGTTACCTCTGTCACCCCCAACTCAGTCCACATAGCCTATTAACCAGCAAGCTCCGCCAACTGTGCCTTCAACATAAAACCAGAATCCAACCCCTTCCCACCACCCTCAGCACGGCCTGAGCCACAGGGGGCTCCCACCTCGATGATTACAGAGTCCTCCACCTGTATCCCTAATCCCATCCTTGCCCTCTACAAACTGATCCCAACGGCAGCCAGAGACGCTGTTAAAAGAGAATTCATATCACATCACTCAGTGCCCGCCGATAACTCCCATCTGCTTCCTGATGGACGTCAAACCGCCGTGGCCTCTGACACCCACAGCACTGCAGCCTCTGCTGCATCTTCAGCTTCCTGTCCTTTACGCTCTCTGCTCTGGCCACACTGACCTCTGTGCTGTTTCTTGAAGAGTCTAAAGCATCCCCCCCTCAGGGCCTTTGCATGAACATTCCCTTAACCCAGAAGTCTCTTTCCTCACATGTTCTCATCCTTTGCTGCTTCACTTTTATCTCAGTTCAAATGTCGACACATTACTGAGGTTTTCTCTGGCCACCACACTTTAAATAGCCAAATGAAAACAAATCCATATTGGAGACTCCTTATCCCTTTTACTCTGTTTTATTTTTTTCTCAGCATTTGCACCAACACCATCCTAAGTGTTTATAAAAGATTTGTCTATTTCTGTTCACCGTGGAAGTCCTCTGGGGCAGAAACTGTACCTTTGTGTTCACATCTATATGTCCAACGTCTGGCAAATAATGGGCACTCAAATATATTTCTTTCTTTTTATAAATTTATTTATTTATTTTATTTTTGGCTGCGTTGCGTCTTCGTTGCCGTGCGCGGGCTTTCTCTAGTTGCGGCGAGCGGGGGCTGCTCTTCGTTGCGGTGCGCGGGCTTCTCACTGCGGTGGCTTCTCTTGTTGCGGAGCACGGGCTCTCGGCACGCGGGCTTCAGTAGTTGTGTCACGTGGGCTCAGTAGTTGTGGCTCGCGGGCTCAGTAGTTGTGGCGCACGGGCTTAGTTGCTCCACGGCACGTGGGATCTTCCCGGACCAGGGCTCGAACCGATGTCCCCTGCATTGGCAGGCGGATTCTTAACCACTGCATCACCAGGGATGTCCCAAAAGTATTTCTTTAGCGTAATCCTCCAATTAAATCTTCTCGTGTATTATGTATTTAAATATTCTAATATTATGTTATCTGTTTAATTGATATCAATTAAATATTGTTTTTCAATAACCCTCGAAATCCCTCTGTCACCTTGTCCCCAGTGCTTGTCACCCCTGCAGCCACTTTTAATTATTTATTTATTTATGTATTTTGGGCTGCGCCAGGTCTCAGTTGCAATCACTTTTATTTAAACCTGAGGAGCTATTTGCCAGAACCTGTTCTAGGGTCAGAGGATATGAGTGAGTAAAACAGACGAGGTTCCTGCCCTGTAGTTCACAGTCTTTTGTTCTGTTTGCTTCTGTCTCATATTTTCTTAAGATTTTTAGTTAGTTGGGCAAGCCTCAAAGTATATATCGAGTTATCACAGATAGACTAATGGCACGGGACAAATACAAATAATTCCTTTATTAAATAAAAATCTGAAATAATAGAGGTTTTTGGATAAAAATTTGTTTTTAAAAAATACTCCATTTGAGGGACTTCCCAGGTGGCGCAGTGGTTAAGAATCCGCCTGCCAATGCAGGGGACACAGGTTCAAGCCCTGGTCTGGAAAGATCCCACATGCTGCGGAGCAGCTAAGCCCGTGCGCCACAACTAATGAGCCTGCGCTCTAGAGCCCACGAGCCACAACTGCTGAGCCCATACGCCACAACTACTGAAGCCCGCACACCTAGAGCCTGTGCTCCACAACAAGAGAAGCCACCGCAATGAGAAGCCCGCACACTGCAACGAAGAGCAGACCCCGCTCGCTGCAACTAGAGAAAGCCCGCACGCAGCAACGAAGACCCAATGCAGCCAAAAAAAACAAAAAAATTCCATTTGAGAGAAGTATCCTACCAGGAATTCACCAAATATATTCACTCTCTGTAAACTGAAACATGCTAAAAGTACAACCATGAGGTGATGTAAACATTTACATAGAAATTACTGCACTGATTTAGAAAATCCCGAGCAAGAAAATTTTAAAATTAATTAGACCTACACTAAATTTTTTCTGTGCTTTTACATGCACATCTTATTTTGCCCAAACCAGGTAATTTAATACAATAAATTAAGTGTTTTAATGTTAGAGTCTGGGGGCTAAGAAACCTGAGCTACCCCTCTAAAGATTCTTCTCATGACAGCGCAGTGCAATCCCACACAAAAGCAATGAACAGCCTATTGCTGTAATTAATGCAATGAATTTTTGAAGCATTAAAGATTTAAAATGACTCATAAAAAAACCACAAGACAGGCATTTCCTTTTCCCACATTTAAGGCCTATATTTCTGATGATATCTTTATGTTGAATTTAGAAATGTTAGACTGACTTTTTAGTTTACATCTCCAATGACCACTGATGTGACTGACCTTCAAGGCAATATTAATTACCTGATCTAATATCTTGTAGGTGCATAGTATTAAAGAAGATATCACTGTGCTCGACCGTATCTATGCAGTGACAAATATCCTACTTTAGTGTGGTTTTATACTAAAATGGAAATTTTGCAGTTTTGAAGGTTGTGGATGAGAAAGTATTAATAATAAATATGTTGTACACTCTCATGAAATACCCACAAATTCTGTGACTGTTAATTCTTTTGAGATATCCTACCAAAAAAAGCAAGAAGATAGTTGCCTGTCGACCAGCTTTTTTTTTGGTTGATGTACATGGATTTTATTGAGAACTGTCTTTGTGTTGGCTTTATGTCAAGAGAGAATGTGTCCTCATCTCTAGGTTATTAGGAAAGATTCCTAGAGAGGGTCTGATGTGAATTAGGGAGAAATGTTTGCCAGGAATACATAGACTTATTTCCAATGTAAAAAAGTTAATAATTTAGAAACGTAGAACTTTGAGACCAGAATTTTTAAAAATACAGTGAAGAAAAATTTACCAGTATGACATATATATATTTATATATATATACATATATATAAATATATATATATATAAGTTTGAAATTATGAGAAAGCTTAAGCAAAAAATGAATGTTTACAAAATAGTTCAAATGTCTGTGCAGTTGATATTATGTAACTTTCTTGGTAAATTATAAAATACACTGACATTAATTTGGGGAAATTGTCAAATCATACACAGACTTCACTGAAAGCAATCATAGAGGCTAACTTGTTCACTGCATAACTATAACCAGATATACTATGAGTCAGATCCAAAGAGGTGGTATAACAAAATTTTTTTAAAAATACACAGTCAGGATGTGGAGTCCTAGTAGAAACCACCTGGTCAGTGTGGGATGAAGGTTAAAGGACTTATTTCACTCTTCTTGTAGTCTTATCTAAACTTTACACAAAAGGACACATCCGAGGCCAATCTCTTTTATCGCCTTGAACTGCTTGAACAGTGACTCTGACTTCTAGAATCATTCTTAATATAGCGACGATTCCAGAGATTATGGGCCCCCTGCATCGTGGCCACAAGCCTGGCAGTAGCACTTTCTATCAGTCGGGGGGTCCAGCTGAGTATCAGACAGCTTTCCCGAAACTGATACCCCCGGGGCCCTCAGGACACACGGCTCCACAACTCCCTACAGTTTCCAGCTGAAGTCTTCCTCGAGCCCCCAGCCCCCCTGAGGTGCCCTCAGCGTCTCATCATTCCAAATGCTTTCTATTCATAGCCTCTAATGTAGCTCTAAAGAGTCATTTGTTGGCTAGGCCACCTTTAAAGGCTTATTTCATACGAAAGTAATAAGAAATAGATGTTCAAGAAAGGCGTTCAAGATTTACAAAAACATTCTGAATTCTATCCCCTTATGTTAAGTATCAGAAATAATAGCTCACCTAAGACTACGAAGTAGGAGGGGGGGTATCTGGAAAAACAATACATAGGGTTCTTTTTTTTTAATCTATTTATTTATCTTTATTTATTTATTTTTGGCTGCATTGGGTCTTCATTGCGGTGCGCGGGCTTCTCATTACGGTGGCTTCTCTTGTTGCGGAGCACAGGCTCTAGGCATGTGGGCCTCAGTAATTGCGGCTCGCGGGCTCAGTAGTTGTGGCTCACGGGCTCTAGAGCACAGGCTCAGTGGTTGTGGTGCATGGGCTTCGTTGCTCCGTGGCATGTGGGATCTTCCTGGACCAGGGCTCGAACCCATGTCCCCTGCATTGGCAGGCGGATTCTTAACCACTGTGCCACCAGGGAAGCCCAATACATAGGGTTTTTGGTTTTGTTTTGTTTTTTGCGATACGCGGGCCTCTCACTGCCGTGGCCTCTCCCGTTGAGGAGCACAGGCTCTGGACACGCAGGCTCAGTGGCCATGGCTCGCGGGCCCAGCCGCTCCGCAGCATGTGGGATCTTCCTGGACCGGGGCACGAACCCGTGTTCCCTGCATTGGCAGGCGGACTCTCAACCACTGCGCCACCAGGGAAGCCCTACATAGGGTTTTAAATCAAAGATATCTTTAACTGGAGAATCAGTACAGGTCTATACTGATCAATCAGTGGCATGAAGGAACATACTTCAAAAGAGGAGCTGTGCGCGGCATCTTTACCACTTACTAGGGATCCGATTTAATATGTGATTTACTCACTTTCCGTAGCTTCATGAATATTCTCTTTTTTTTTTTTGTAAGTAGGAGTCTGAAGCAGGTCATATATTTAGTTCAACCTGTTATGGTCCTATAATCTTGTTTCCTGGTTTATGAGTCTATAATCTTGTAAAGGCCACCAAGGAGTTACTGCTTCCAAAGAATTACAGTGTACTTAGGGAACAAAATTAATTCAGTAATCAATGACTAAACTGGATGGCAAATATATGTAGAACAATGAAAATATCAATGTTAATTGACATAAAATTAGAGGAGATGTCAGAAAAATGGGAATTTCGAGCTGAGAAGGGAGGCAAGTACCTTAAGCAGAGAAATGGGTGTCAGGTTTTGGAAGCACCTATGAGAACTCTGAGGAAATAAACCAGATTATACATGACGTAAAACAAAGGAGTTGAGATTTGATGACCTAATTAAAGAGAGATGTTTCTTAAAAGGGTATCAAGATGAAAGCAATATTTAATAAGTAGTAGGCTGACTGGTGACGGATTTATTCATTCAACAAATAGTTACTGAGTACAAATTATATGCCAAGAACTCTGTGAAGCACTGAAAATTCACGTGTGAACAAGAAGACACCCATTTTCCACCATCGTGAAGGACCAGAGCCTAGCAGTAGTGAGAGTGAGATGGGACAGGCACTGTGTTGTGGGTGGTAAGAGTCAGATGGGACAGGCACTGTGTTGTGGGTGGTAAGAGTGAGATGGGACAGGCACTGTGTGTGGGTGGTAAGAGTGAGATGGGACAGGCACTGTGTTGTGGGTCGTAAGAGTGAGATGGGACAGGCACTGTGTTGTGCGTGGGGCCTAGCAGTAGTGAGAGTGAGATGGGACAGGCACTGTGTTGTGGGTGGGGCCTATCTAGCCTTGGAGATTGGGTCAGAGAGGACTTTGAGGAAACAGTGACCTTGTTTTGAGACTGGAAAGTTGGAATGAGTCAGGAATGGTACGTGCCAAGAGTAGGATGGTTGGTGGGGAAATGTTGCAGGTAGAGGGACCAGCATCTTCTAAACTTCCAAAGAGTAAGGAAGATGAGTTGGGACAATAAACTAGAATGTTGTTATAATTATCCAGGCGTGGGCTAATCATAGTCTAGGGTGAATTGGTAGCAATAAGAAGGGAAAGTAAAGTACAAATATGAAAGATACTTCATTATAATATAGACCCCAAATATGTATTGAGAGCTCCAATATTAAAATTTAAGTACTTAAGAGGGAAATTGTTCTCCATGGTTTTATTATCCAAATAAGCCAGTGAAATACATGAAAATGCCTTTCCTTCTGCCTTTGTTTTAATATACACATCAGGATGAATTGGAGATTATAAAATACTTACTTGCCATTTTAGAGATACAGGAAAACTTTTATAAATTAGATGGCTTAAAGAGCAGAATCTCAGGAATATTCAGATTATGTTATCACCTTACATCTTAGATCAGCAGAGTTAGAAAGTTCCATTTAGTTTTCTATATGCCTCTTATCTCTTAGATAACTATTTAAAGTCAGTGATTTCTCTTTGTCATACTTTGCCCCTCTTTCTGAGAAGAGAGGAGTTTTCTCATTTCCATATAATAGATATAATGTAGGTAATTGGACCCTTTAAAATCCTAGGCTACATATTCTGAGCAAAATCTCCCTGATTTCCTATATGCCTTTGTTATCTGCATATCAGATGACTACGACTAAATCTGGAACAAGTTTTTAACTCATGACTTTTTTTCCCCCGAAGTTCATTTATGGACTTTTACTGCAGTGAGTTCAAAAACAAAGAAGTTAATTTTAAAAGCTCATTTTATTGAGTTAACAGTGAATTAAAAAACCAATGAAATTAATTTTAGAGCCACTTAATTTAGTTCAGAAAAGAGTGAGATTCTTTTATTAACTTAATTATTTTGGAATTCACTGTTTTAAAGTCCAATAAATGTTACGTATTTTATTTCCCATTAACTTCATTGTGCTCTGAGTCGTGTTTGCTTTCTCCATGTGGCAAAATCTCACCTCTCATTTTGCACATGGGCTGACGCATTCACAAATGGGCTGATCTCAGTATAAGGACATGAGATACAAGTAGATTGCATCTTGAAAAATTTACTGTTTGTTTGTTGACTATTATTTTAATTCCCTGAACTGACCTATTCCTGTGTAACATAAGGGTAGCAAGTCAGCAATATTTTTAACTGTGCCTTTTGCCAACAGTATGAACTGTTGTGTGGTCATTATCTGTAACATCCTACATGCCCTATTCATCAATGTATAGGCATTAGTTTAAAATACAAATTTAGTGAGTTGGGTTGTACAAAGGAGGTAATATGTCAGTAATTCAAATTTTTCTTCAGATTTTAAGAAATAAAAATCTGAAAAAGGTAAATGTTATCTGTTAAAAAATTTTAAAAAATTGTGTTTTATTTACAGTTCTATAGAGTCCAAAGGGGAATTTCTACCTTACTTTTGGAGAAATTCTGGAGTGGGTTATATGAAACTGCTAAGTACATCAGAATCTGCAGATCTTTAATTTTACATTTCCCTATCTCCGTTTCTTAATTCATTATAGGAAAGTAGAAAAATAGAATTCTCTATACTGTGTCCAGTGAGAAAATTAATCTGTTAGCTGGCATTTATTCAATAAGTGAATCTCAAAACCCTCATTTGTTCATTCATTCATTTTGGAGGAGGGGGTCATGGATTGTGTTGTGTTTTTTGGATGAGCAACCTTTGGAAAAAACTCAGCCTCTTTTATCTGCTGATTTTACTTCTGGATAAAATGAAAAAATGGAATAAAGGTTAAGTCTTACCTCCCTGGTTGAGTTTGAAAATGGAGCTGTCAGACAGGAAAACTGGTTAGGGCAGTAGCCGTGTAAAACTTCTCCACTAATTGGCTGACATTCAGAGCTGGAGAACCAGCAGCTGTTGAAGCAGAGTTAGTCTGGGTATAAGGCAGATTTTTCATTTATTTCAATTAATTACCACACACATCAAAAGTCTCTTCTAAAAAAATTCTCAAATGAATACCTGTAAGGAAGAAAGAGTGCTTAGGTGTGCATAGACTTCTACCGCCTCTTTCACAGCTTTCAGTACACAATCAACTGATTGGTATTCATATAGGAACTTGCTTGACCTTTTGTAGAATTATGGAAATAACATATCTGTACATTGAAAACCATTTCAGGTTGATTCCAAGGAGAAGTTGCTAATGGTAGAATGTACATGTTGTAAAGCATATGGTATATGTGGGTAATTGTATGTATTTAGTATATATGTCTCCATATGTGGAAATAATGCTTCTATAAAACAACTGAAAATTGTCATTGGGCTTCCCTGGTGGCGCAGTGGTTGAGAGTCCACCTGCCGATGCAGGGGACACGGGTTCGTGCCCCAGTCCGGGAGGATCCCACATGCCGCGGAGTGGCTGGGCCCGCGAGCCATGGCCGCTGAGCCTGTGCGTCCGGAGCCTGTGCTCCACAACAGGAGAGGCCACAACAGTGAAAGGCCCGCGTACCGCAAAAAAAAAAAAAAAAAAAAAATTTCATTGATGCATGCTTATAATAGCTATAAAGTATATAACATGCATATTGCAATATCTGTGCACTTTACCCAAAATCCTTTATCTGGAAATAGTGTAATTCTGTATGATGCAGTACTCTAATTAGAAAAGTGCTTTATTGGATAGAAAAGTAAATAGGCCACTCCAACCTACATACTGTAATTTGTTACTATAGAATGTGTAATGTGTATACCATATGCCTAAAATGTATATGCTTTTTAATTTTACTGTAGTATTTTTCTTTGTATATATGAGTTGAAGGTAGTCATCTATTATTTGCCTAACAACTGCTTTAAAAGAATAGGAGAGGGACTCATTCATGCAATAAAAGATCACTTGTATATATTTTAGCTTTAAGAAGAAAACATGAGTACATCGTTATTTCAATTAGGTCATTATTGTTGCAATTCTGAAATCAGAATACTTGTCCAGTCCACCCTTGTCAACTAAATATTTATAAGATGGATTTTTATTATGAAGATATAAAGAAAATAGACTCCTTAATATAGGTAAATAAAACACCCATATGTTTTATGTAATAAATATGTAAATAAAATACGTGTTCCCACGTATTTTAGCAAAGAGAAAAAGAACAGTTAAGCATTTACCCTGTAATGCAGCAAATCTTTGTTCTTTGCATGAATTCCAGAAAAAGCAAAATAACTGCAGTGAGAGAACAAATTAGAAGATTGATGATTAACTCCCCCCAATACTCTTCCTCTATAAAAGTTTGGACTATAAGCTCATTAAACTATTTTTTTAATTTTAATACATTCATAGAGCAAAAAATAATAAGGTGCAATGATACTCATATACCCACCACTCCACTTAAGAAATAAAGCTTTGCCAATAATTCAGTCTTCTTTTGATCCTTTTTGAGTCACTTCTTCTACCCTCCAGCACTGGATTGAATTAGGCATTATAAAAGTACAGGTTTTAAGTGACTAACTGTAATTTTTTTTTGAAAACAATCAACTAATTTCATAAATTAAATGGTGAAACACAACCTAAGTATTTTCAATTACACTAAAGTCAAACCATCTTCATTTCAGAATGTTTTGCTTATGTACCTACCGCTCGATAGAAATCTAACAGAACCAAGCCTCTGGCAATTCTTTCTTTCTTCTTTCTTCTGAGGAGGGAGGGGAGCCACATACATCCCAGGGGTTTTGCCTGAATTACTTGGAAATGTGCTTCCAGATCCCTGCCCTTTAGTCTTCACAGGGGGATCCTTGCGAGTGTAGCTCTTCGCAACAATGTTTAGCTAATGACTCAAGAGGACTACTCAGAACCTTGAAGAGCACCTCAAAAACAGATGCTAAATGGACTTTTGTCAGGTTCTGCTAGTAGAGACATCAGCGGCACACCAAGTTGGAATACATTGAATTGAAATCGACAAAGGCGCATGCTGTTTACGGATAGTATTGCATCAACTTTCCCTTCCCTTTGGAATTCAGGGACAGTTTATCATAGGCTAGTGAGTACTTCCGGAAGTCCAGTGCATTTTCCAAGCCCAGAAGAGTATGTAAGAATTATGTGATTCGGATTTTAGTCCTTTAAAAATGTTATTACATGAATACAATACAGTTATTGCTTTAGTTGATTCATCGTCATTATGATCTCATAATTTGCATTGCCTGTATCAATAATTCGTATTATAGTAAACAAATCTACAAAGAGAAATGTTTTTATGGTGGGAGGTGGTGAGAAAACATGAGCATCTGGCAACCACACCTTGATTCATTTTAGCCCCTAGAGTCATGGTATGGTGCATTAATTTCTCAGTTTGTAATTTGCCAGCTGCATTTAATGGAACCAATTTTCATTACATCTGTTCTGTGGTTCAAAGATCTCTTTCAGTTGCCAAAGAGGGCCAGCGTCACGCAGATCCTGAGAGGGGCTGATACACTGTTTCTTGAAATATTAGATAACCAAGGACGATTCCTAGTTTTACAGCAATCAGATTATTTTTACAGAGGCAAGTTTTATATTCATGACTTACCACTGATAGATTTCAAATTAAAAGAAGAGCACGCCCTTTTCCCAGGAATTACATATTGATTTTCATGTCATTTTCTTCATAATACCCACTGATCTCCTGTCTTTGCAATCAGTAGTAGATTTATTGTTTACTAGTTAAAGGAAACATAATTATGCTTAAGCAGATCCTCTTGTAAATTGCAGGTGGTTAGAAGATGAATATTTCTTAGGCAAATATGGAATTTATAAGCAGTTTTTAAATTTATTGTAGTAAGCATTATTTATGGACAAGAGTAGGTCGTAGCTCTTCATAATGTATAGAGAGAGCATTTTTAACAGTAGAAATGGTTTTGCTTGGGCAACTTTACATTCTTGGTGTGTAATTTCAATCTCCATAAAAATATGTCACTGTTATGTAATACCAAACATAGGATCCCAGTTGAAAGCAACTTTCAATACAAAGGGTTTTCTCATGGGCAGAAGAGAAATTTGAAATGTTCTGCAGTGCTTTGAAGTTTTAAAGCTTCAGCTGGGAGAATTAAAAAGCATTAAACCTGAAAAGTTTCCACCTGACGGTCATGAAATAGCATGGCCATATGAAAACTGACTCTGTCTTACTTCCTCAGGCAATTTTTTTTCCTTTTCAAGAGTTTTAAAAATATCGTGCATCATGTTATATTGAGAAGATCATCTGAGACTTTATCCTTTTGAAATCATTAAAGTACATAGGATAATTGTATTTATATATGGAGGTTCAATGACATAATAATCTGTACTCAGAGCTTCCCCATGGCTGAAGAAGTCACATGTGAACCCAAATTAGAGGTAACTTTGTGTTTTGTATCCAGGTTCAAATGATCATTTTTGTACTTGCCTACAAGTAGAAAAATGAGTAGTTTACTTCTAATTACGTTTCAAATTAGAGTTTTATTTTTACGTTCACCTTCCCTGACAATTTTATCTGCATCTCACTTGAGTCCCGTCATGTCCAGTGACTTGGTCCAGGTCACAAAGTGAGAAGGCAACAGAAATTAAACTCAAGAAGTGTAACTCCAACTAACCAAACATCTTATCTCTGAATTATCCTGTTATTACTGTCATATTATTAGGTCTTAATTTCGGGTTTTTATTTCTAGCATTGGGAAATATAGGTAAGGAGGTAAGGATAACTTTGAAACACAGGGACTAGCTTGGCGTATTACAAGACCGTTTTCCTTCCATCAAGCTGAAAATGTAATTGCAACAACTAGTATCATTAAAAACTATTTATTGACCCCCTAAAAATATTCAGCAGGCATTGATAGGAGGACGATAAAAACATAATAAAGACAAAGCCTCCGCTCCCTAGGAAACCAGATAATAAAGAAAACCTCTGGAGTTACTCTATGTCGTTATTCTAAGATGCCTGTTTCTCAAATTTTAACATTTTTGAAATTTGGACTCATCTTACAAATGATGGCATCTTCGTACTGTGTCTGATTTAGTTAACACTTAGTTTTCTCTTTCCCAGTGATGAAAGAATGAATATTATAATCAACAATAACTTAGATGTGATGAAATATAGAATATAATTTCAAAAATGCCCCAAGTTACTTACATGGCATATACATTTACAATTTTAATTAACTTTTAAAAATTACACATATAATATTAAAATGCTTGTCACTGATTAAGAATCAATGCCCTTGCCACTCGGCTAGCCGCTTTAGAGGTGCCATTTTACTTAATCTTCGAACAATTCCTGCAAAGCAAATGTTATTGGTGTTGCTTTGTAGATGGGTGAATTGGGGGCCCGGAGCTTAAATAGCTTGTCCAAGGTTATAGTGGAGTCGGAATTCAAACTTGGATGTATCCAACTCATGTGTTATTTTTTTTTCTATTTAAAATAAATTGTGTTAATCATAATGAAGTGGTTAATTTAATAATTACTTTGTTTACCTTCTTAACATTTAGAGTTCTTTGGAAATGACTTAGGTGATGTGGGTCTATTACACAAGGTTTTTTAAGTGAAAGGTTTTTTTGAGTGTGAAATACTTTCTCTTCCTTTTTCTTGGGGCATTTCCTCTAGTAGACAGGAGCAATCAAAGTCAGTTCACTGACTTCTGAATTCATAAACTTGGGTTATTTTAGAGCCGAAAGGCCCTTACACAGCATCCACTCAACCATCGTCAACAGCTGTTGCTCAGAGAGCTTCCGTCAAGGTGGACGGTCAGTTGCAGGCGAGGTTGAGTCCTCGGCGGAGTGCTGATTCTGGGTGTTACTCCATTTCCCTCTCGCCTTGATCTCCGTCTGAACGGACTGTCTGAACTGTCCTTCATGACAGAAGTGCTCAGCCGGGACTTGTCATCAGTGATGAAAACCATGCTGTTTCTCTTCGTCATAGGAAATCAGACTCTCAGCTCTGTAGCTCCCGCATTTCTTTCATCTTCTCCTTTCTCCTTACTTCCTTCAAACCAACAAGATTGTCCAAGTCTTCATCCTAAAACATCACAGTAGGGAACAGTAAATGTCCTTTGATTCTACTTCTTCATCTTTTTTTTTTTTTTGCGGTATGCGGGCCTCTCACTGTTGTGGCCTCTCCCGTTGCGGAGCACAGGCTCCGGATGCGCAGGCCCAGCGGCCATGGCTCACGGGCCCAGCCGCTCCGCGGCATATGGGATCCTCCCAGACCGGGGCACGAACCCATATCCCCTGCATCGGCAGGCGGACTCTTAACCACTGCGCCACCAGGGAGGCCCTACTTCTTCATCTTTTATGGCCACAACTATGGTGTTATCAGTCACTGTGCTCAGTCTGGCTTCCTGTCCCAGAGGTTTGAGCAGATCCCCATGGAATTTCTACACGTAAGATGCTAAGTCCCATGACCCTTCTGGAAACCTAATTCTAAAACTTCTCCCCTGCATTCCTCACTTTATCTAAAACCTTCATTTAAAAAGGGAAACAATTTAGAACAGCTTTTCTCTACATCAAAATTGTGTCCCCTCATCTGTCCTTCTGTACAGTAGGCATGATTCTTGCTCTGCAAAACCCAATGATGCAGGGCGCCCAGACCACAGCATCTCAAGTTGCACTTGACTCTTTGTTGATATGCAGTGAGTACTTCACTCTTCATTGGAAAGTCAGAGGAATCATTAAGTCATTAGCACTAACACTTGGACAGAAATTGAAAGAAATGCCCATCAGTGCGAAGACTACCCTGAGGACACATGCTATTTGCCTTTTTGACGTAGACAGAACCTGCCTGAGGAATCAGGAAAACAAAATACATCACAGAGAATGGGAAAGTACGGGTCTTCCCTTGGATGGATAGACAGAGAGAACAGTGAAAGGGCAAGAGAGGACTCTGGGAACCCCGTGCACGCCTTACACTGGCCAACGTTTCAGTGCGACTTTTTCTTTTTCTTTTTTTTTCCTAGTTTCCTCTAGGTTTTGTCTGGTTTCTTCGAGCATCAGACCTGTGATCCTTTACTAATTTGCTTTGCTAAAGTAAAGCTACCTATATGATTGGAGCCAGAGCAGGAGGCCAGATGCTCCCACACTGTTTGCACCTGTCTCCAGCCAGCCCCATACATTTATCTGTAAAGATGACATGGAAATGTGCACGCACACATGGACTCCAACCATATGTTTAAGTCTGCACAAAGCACTACCAAACATTTATTCTCCTTTGTAAGAAACCTCCTTACGATTTGCTGAAGGACAAAAGAACACACGTGTTGAGCCCTCTCCCTCTGCCTTCAAAATATATATTTATTGCCCATAGTATTTAACATTAATATGTGAGGACAATTTTTTAGTTGCTGGAAAATGATGCTGCAGTGCTCATTTCTTTGCCACCTAAAAAATAACAACAAAAGTAACTTTTCCAGCCTAGTCTCCAGACATTTGGATTTGCCTCCTAAACAAAAAACAAGCACAATGATTCATCTCATTCCTCTTGAAGGTTGAAGGCGACATAGAACATTGCTATAAAGTAATTGTGCAGATACTAACATGGGTGAGTTCTACTTATGCATTTCCAGCCCTATGCTGAGAGCAACCTAAGACTTTTCCCCAGTATGAGCCAAGATCAATCACAAGATTGCAGGAGAGACTCCCTCTGGCTTTTAGATTGGTCCGTTTATTTGGAATGAATTGGGGTCCATAGTGTCAGCTTTCGAACTGGTCAGCTTTGGGTCCTTCTCCTAAATAAGAGAAGAAAGAAAATCCAGTCCTCTGAGGCTTCTAATCTCTTGTCTTTTTTCATTAAACGGAATCAAAAGAAAAACAGAAGCCCTAACAGTTTCTAAACATTCTGGCAAACAGCAGGACAGTTGTGGGAGTGGATTGTTTTCATACTTCTTATTTTTGTGTATTATTTTATATGGGAAGTTAATGATCACATTTACATTTTTTAGAGTAAAAATACATCTTGTTTACAGGGGGTGACACATTTGTGGTCGGGCCTGGAGGAATCAAAATTCAGCATTTGTGATCATAAGGTAATGCCAACAATAATTTCTATGTCACTTAGAAGGAGAAAGAGCCTCCTAAGCTATATTTCTGTTGTAATTTTAAACAAGATATAATAACACAAAGAGAAGCAAAGCCTCCAGACTGGTATTCAGGCTTGATAATTCCCTTTGTTTCAGTCTCAGGAACACAAACCAAAACAATGGGGTTTTTCAATTGATTTTGAAATGTAAAAGCATCATAAAAGGAGCAAATGGAAATGCATAATAAGCAACCGATTGTCGGAGTCTGAAACAGAAAGAAAAAAGCATCAGTTCCATGGTTAGTTGGGGGAAAAGATGTAATTGTTCCAGGAAACAGTGGAATCCTAGAACCACCCTTTTGAGAGTTAACTCCATTTTCTTGCTTAAAGAACTCTTAATATTTTGTACTCCTCGATGTGATATTTATTTCCAGGACAGCATCTAAATTCTGATTCCCAGTATCTGACAATAGTTATATTTACTTATATTTATGGTTACTAATGTCCAATTTTGAGTTATGTTGAATAAATGTTTGTATAAGAATTGGAGCATTTTTGCCACTACTCTAGAATAATGGAGAAAAATTAGAAACTTCAGGGTATGACTCATGAGAGAATATTTTCCCTGATATGGATATAATACAGTATATTCACCTTACAATATGGAGATGTTTTAGTTCATTCAACTTACTTCAATTAAACCTGTCATAGTCACTGTATATGATTCGAAGGAATTATAAAACATGGCTCCTGCTCTCAAGTAACTGGTGGTCTGGTCAGAAGAGAAAAATGATGGATGTAGGAAACGTTTAATAGCAGCATAGTAAATCTTAGACTGCCTGTGAAGTAGTATAAAATTTTAAAATAATAGGAATCAGAAGATAGAGGTTACTATAGTTCTAGCTCTACTGTTGATTCTGTAAGTAATGTAAATCCTCTTGGTCTCAGTAAAATCTTCATTGGACTTGGACGATGTTGGATTGAAGTTGAACTTGGACAATGTCTAAGTGTCCTATTAGCAATGATGTTAAAACAAAAAAAAAGGCCAGGTGTCTAAATATTTGAATAAAGAGAAGAAAAGGGAAATTTAGTAAAAGAAGAAATCAAGTTGGGCTGTCATGCTAGGGAAGACTTCAGGGAAGAGGTGAGATAGTCCAGCCTCTTTGAAGAATAAAGTTTATATTGATGCTTCCTTTTTCGCTGAACATATGTCCTCGTAGCAAGCAAAGTGGCTATTGCATATCTGGATAGATAAAAGTGTTCCTAAGAGCTTTCTAGGAAGTAATTAAAAATGAAAGGGCTTCATCTAAAAAACAAGTGTGTCCATCTTAGTTTATTTGCTTGATTTCCATGACATCATCAAAGGGCATGTGTAAAAATTGAAAATGTGTCATAAAGATAGCCTGATGGACAACATATAGACATCAAGACTTCTTAGGAAATATGTTGCCTGAAAGAACATTAGATTAAACAAACACGTTTGGAAAATCCACTGTATAGACATAAATATAAACCTTTATACATGTGTTTTTAAATATGACAAAACATTTCTACCTTATCAAGAATGTTCTATCTAAAATCTAAAGGCTATCAATAGATCTGATACGTCAGTCGGTACCTTAGTTCCTTCCAGGCATATTGCACTAAGCTTTGCAAAGATGAGGCTATTTCAAGTGTGGGGATGTCTTTAATAGAGTATTCTCTGATTCAGCCTGAGGATTTTCATATTTTCTTCTTATTATTATATTAATTCTTATTTTCTATCAATTATCAATAACTGAAAAAGCTACAAGACCGTGATCAATTTGAACATTTTTTTCCATCAGTTAAAAAAATTAAATTGTAGATTAAAAAAATAGTGTTCTTGGTTTTACCATTTATAGAGAATACTTAAAATGTTTTGAGTGCTTTTATGTCCTATAGTAACCATCTTTTTGAACTTTTGTTCTCAGTACTATTATTTTGCTTTGTGTTTTTATCCAGTATTCATATTTATACATTAAATACATCTATTCATTCCTCCCCTTCATCTGGTGAGCTTAAAATTCTTTGTTTTGGAGTATTATATTTTAATTTTTATGTAGTGACATATATCTCTATAAAATTATTCTACTATATGATATCAGAATTTTCAAAAACTTGCCTCCAACTTTATCACCTCTATTTTCTAAAAAAAATAAGCCATTTTAATAACATACTTATTGAAAAGATGTCTAAATATTAAGTATAGATGTCTGAAAAGCTAAATTTAAAGTATCTAAATATTTAACAAAGGACTCTGATTGCATTTTATAGAACAGAGGAAATTCTTCAAAAGGAGAAATTACAGTGATTAATGTGATAAAATTATATTCCCATTTTTAATAAAAGAGAGTAATGTTGCATTTCTTTCTTTTTCCTTTTAAGGTATGGAATTTCCTAGAAAACTAAAAACTAATTTTCTAACATCCCATTAAGGACACTATACATGGTATATAAATAGCCAATTGTTATCTTGCAGTGATTCCTTTTGACAATGTGGCATACTTAAAAGGAATCAATAGGTAGAAAGTATCTTGTTTACAGCCATCTCATATTTGCTTTGTAAAATGAAAACTATAATCCCTGGAACACTTTTTTTTTTCTTTATCACTAAGACTTTAGGAAGATATAACATATCTTGAAGATAAATAGTTCCCCCCCCCTTTTTTTTTCATTATAAATATCAAATGCTATATGTTTAGGGAAATAACCAGTATAAAAAAAAAAAAAAAAACAGTAGTCAAGGAGGGATGGTACAAATGCCTAACGTGTTTTCTTGGTTGAAAATAACAATACAGTGGGAAAACACTGAACCATATGTAGCTTGTATATTTCAGCATCTTGCAAAATCAGCTACTCTTTCCATGCACAAATGTGCTAAAGCTGATTTTACAAAATAGGCAGCAATGTTTGTCCAAGTACCTGATTCAGCAGCTGGCCCACATTTTTTTACTATGAAAAATGAGGATTAATTGATGAGAATGTTGACCTTCCCTCTAAAGAATCACTTGAAATTTAGCATCTTTGTTTGGTTTGGCAGCTTCGTATTATTAGACTTACATGTTGGTATTTTTAAGCTAAAGAGTAGATAGAAAAGGTAATATGTACATGAATTTAAACAAACAAACAAAAAAACCCAATAAATCATGTAGTCAATTTTTTACTAGTTTTTGGAGCTACTGTTCACTGCTCTGTTTTCAGCTATGAACTGCTAAATAACTTTGGCCAACTACAATGTTTGCTTTGAAAGTTATGTGATCTTATTTCTCTACACTGATGGAAACCGAATATTTTCTATGTAAAATGATTTGGAAAGTAGGTAAAATTATTCTATAAGCAAACTACTGATATATTGTAAATCCAGTGGATGTATGCTGGGCACTGAAAAGATGACAGAAATTAATTAGGTATGAATCTTGTTTTCAAGGAAATATTATTGGTCATCAGGAGAAAAGGACATATATTCAAATTGCTATTGTTTCTGCAAATAACTTGCTTTGTCACTTTAGGCAAATCATGTCAACTTTGTGGGCCTCAATTTCTCTACATAGGAAGTATTCTAAGTATCCTTCTAGTTTGCAAATTCTATGACTCTTATTTTTCTTAATCTCAGAAATGCAAATATATATAAGAAATATTTTTAGACTTGAACAGTTCCACCAAGTTTTTCTGGACCCATGTGATTTTTTTTTTAACTTTAAAAGATACAGAAAATTATTTGGGTTAAGATAATGAACACCATATACCTCATAAACTAGATTTAATCCCTATTGTTTGTTTGCCTGAAACATTTTAGTGTAGATTACAGGCATCATGACATTTTACTCGGAAATACTTCATTATGTAATAGCATCACAAGTCCATTATCGTAGCTCATGAAATTAACAAGGATTCCTTAGTATCACCTGATAGCCCACGTTCATGACTTCCTAATCATACCTAAATACCTCTTATGGACGATCCAATCAGTGTCCCTGCACTGCATGTTGCTGTTACGTCTCTTTCGGTCTAGACTGGTCCTCTGCCTCTCCCACCTTGTTTTCTTGTTGTCCTTTTGTTCATGACATTGACATGTTTAAGACATTGGATCCATTGTTGTCCTGTAGAATGTCCCACTTTCTGGGTTTGCCTTTTGGTTTCTTCTCCATGTGTTTTACTTCTCTAGTCCCTTCTGTTCTATAAACTTGAAGTTAGGTTCACAGGTTTGATTAGATACAACTTAAACATTTTGAATACTTCCTAGATAGGGCTGTATATTTCATGTTGTCTCAAAGAGTTTGTTTCACTGTCAGTGATGATAGGATTGATCAGTTTGTTAAGGGAGTGATAACTTGTATTTTCAATTGTAAAATCTCCCTTTGCATGTGTTCTTGGGATGATTAGATACTTTTCTTCTTTAAGTTGGAATCTATGCTAACTGATCAGTGGCTGTCTGAAAAGTCTAATAAATATGTCATCTCAGCAATCCTATAGTAACATTGAAGTCATGTGGGTATAACAGCACATTAACTCGCTGATAATGTCTTCTCTTTAAGGGGCAAAATGATAAAGAGACTAGGATAATCTTGTCCTATGAAATAACTCTTCTGAGAGTCAAGATCTTCACTTTATTTCCTAGAGGATTTCATCCTGAGGTCATTGTCATTGTTTTACAGAAGCAACTTCTTGGAATGCTTGCCAGGAAATAGTATTTCACCAAATTTTTAAAATATATAAGGAAATATAACTATAGTTTATAATTAGCCATGGAGTATGGTTTTAATGTGGATGCTCATAGGCTTTTACAAATAAATATTGGCTATTGTTTACATCCAAGATATATTTGAATCCCCCAATGGGCAGGCACTAAAATACTTAAAATGTAACTATTATGGCTCCAGTGATAAGTGATTGAAAATTGTACAGCCACCTATTTTGAAGAGCAGCGTATGATTTGACTGGTATCTTCAAGTGTACAGAGTCACAGAAATATGGAACCAGCCTTCTCGTGTGGAGTCATCAGCCATGATGACGACCCTCCATGCCCCAGCCACACACCCACACATGTTGTAGCAGACCTTGTCAGCGCCTAGTCCCATCCCTTTGATCTGTCAGCACATCTTGCAAAGTTTTGAAGCATTTCCCAGAATTCCCACCCCCGACACATAATTAAGCTGTCACCATGCACTGTATCTGATTTAATAGAGCCTGTTTATTGTCAAGGTTCATTCACACATGTGTATCATAACCCCACATCTTTACCAGGGTTCCCACCATTTTCCCAAGTAAACCATTTAGACTCAAAGCTCGTCTCAGGGTTTGCTTCCGGAAAAACCCAAACTGAGACAAGGCATCCTTCTTCCCCGAACTATGTGCGCAAATTTTAAAGAACAGACCTATTTTATCTCCGTATTTGTTCACGTGCAACGCAGCCTGCGAGGAACACCATCCTTTCCTCCCTCTCCTCTCTTTGGGTAGCAGGTATCCATCTTCATTTTTGACATTTAGGTTTATGTCTAATACGTATTCTACATGCATATAAAGAAGAAAATGGTTCTATAAGGTCTGTTACTGTCTAAAAATATGTTTAAAAACATGTTCTTTCCCTTTTTTTTGCTGTCTTCTTGCTGTGTTTATTTCAATTCTCTAGCCCTCCACTTTCCCTATACCCCATTCCCTAAGGGCAAGCAACCATTTGCAACTTTTGCAGTGGATTCTTGTGGAATTTGCCTCCTAATCATATGATATTGTTGTTTCCTGATTAATGGATTTTTGGCATTGTCTCTGCATTTCCAAAAATGGAAGAAGGATGATTTCACTTTCTTTATTGGCACAGTACCATACAGATTCACAAACATTTCTGTCTCCCAGTTCTCCTAATATGCATGATAATCTTGATTAAATAAATATTCATTGTTTGCATTAGTTAGACTGCATACACACCATTGACAGCTGTACTATGATGATTTTTTTCTTTTTCTTACAAATTTGGTTTTCCTTGCAAATTAATAATTATCCTACATTTTAAAATTTCTTAATTAGAATCTTCTGTGAAAAAACTAAGAGAAGAAAAAGACAAGCCACAGACTGGGTAAAATATTTGCAAAACACATATCTGATATAAGACTGGCATCTAAAACATACCAAAAAATAATAATAAAATCTCTTAAAACTTAACAGCAGTGAAAGAAACAACTCAATTTAAAAATGGGTAAAGGATGCTCAACATCATATGTGCTAATGACAATTGATGAGTCTCGTTTTTCTCTTTTTCTTGCAGGATTTCTGCTTCTTCCAATATGCTTGCTTTTTTGTTTTGGTCTTTGTCTTTCATGTCATATGTTTTCTTCAAAATCTGGAAACCCTTTGCTAGGAACTTATATCTAAAAATATTGAAAGAGAGAACTGTATGAAAGTCCCGTTCACTTTGCTGGGTTGGCTGTAGTTCCTACTGTAGGCTGACCTGTCTGGACAGTTCCATTGCAGAGTCCCCAAAGTCACTATTTTTTCTCTAGGGCTGGCCAGATTTCTTAGAGAAGGATTTTTCAGTGACGTTTGATGTCTGGCTGAGAGCAGTCTATGAGTCAAGTGATTTAAAAAGACTGGAATCTCCACATTCAGCATGTAAACATTTACTTCCAAAGTGTGATCTTCAATTGTCCTGGTGTCCCCAGTCTAGACTCCTTCTGTTTTACCATCTCCAAAGATTAAACGTCTAATCTTATGGGGAGGAATGAGGCCTAGTTGCCTAGTTATGGGAGAGAAACTGCAGGTCTAATTGCTCCTTAAGCAGCTTTCAACCAGTTCTCCCCGTAGCAACTCCAAGGGTAGCTGGTGCAGCCATTACCTGTGTCTTTCATTGATCCTCTGATACAAATTAGGTGACATCACAGCTTCCTCTACTGCTGGCATAAGGTCAAGTCTTCCAGGTCTGCTAAGTCAATTGCCAATTATCCCTGTTTATGTGAGTTTATGAATAAAACAGGCAAACAAAAAGTCAACTTTGGACTTAACTTCAGTTGTTAAGTGCCTTTGGTTAATTCTCCATCTTAAGCCAGAATTGATTCCACTTAATCTGTAAGAAGACCTAATTCCCAAAATTCTCATTCAGGAGGCGTCTCCTGCCATCACCTACCTTCACCCCATCCTCCTCCAGGTTGCAGAGAATCCTGAGTATTCCTGAGTCTAAGGCAATGCTTTCAACTCGTGTGTCTCAACTCTTGCTCTGTCTGTCTTCATCCTCGATCTATACAAAAACCTGGAGATGAAAGCCTCTGTTTTTCATCCCTGTGTCTTTTTGCTTAGTCAGTGCCCAGCTCATGGTAGGCCTTCTTTATGTTTATTGAATACATGGATGATTGAATGAACTGTTAAGGAATTGAGCAAAAGGCTAAAATAAAAGGGAGTGGGATTCAACCATATTCTAGCTCTTACCGGTCACTAATAAAATATGCTTTGCTGTCACACTTATGGGCAGTTTCACTGAAGGTGTATGAAAACAGTGTGAATGGAGGAATAAAGAATTTAGGTGCTTTGTTACCTGTTTATGGTAATAAAAGCAAACGTGGGTTCAGAGCACTTTCTAGATTATTTTGTGAGACTCTAATTTCTGCATCAACATATCCTTTTGTTAAATTCTATTTTTTTTCTGTCCCCCTCCCACCATCCAAACAGAAAAAAATCCTGAAAGAGTAGTTGCAAAATTACTGTGTATATCTGATAGTTGACTATGCCTCACCAAAGGTCCTATTTATTTGTTTTAACTAATGTTCCAAGGAAAATGTGCAGACCCTCTAACATATTGCTTGGAGGTTAAAGTATGTTCATTTCATAACCTTGACTTAACGTGCTGTTTCTGTATTCCCTCTAACAGAGCCGTATCTATCTCCTGAACATCTATGAAAGGGAACTCCCCTAGGAAAAATAATTTATAAATATCTGACCAGTCACAACTTAATCTTTGATGTTAAAACTTCACAGGGAGCTGCTTTTAGTTATGGAGGTTTCAGAAAATATGTAGTCCAGGCTCTTAGGTCATTCATTTCAGGTATATTAGTTCACCACTTTTAGGGCTTCATGTAACTGAAACATTCCACCCTGGATATTGTCAACTGAAAAAAAAAAAAAAAAAAAGCACAGCCTAAAAGTTGAGAATTAGGTTTTCTTTGGTGGCTTTGCTGTGGACCATAGCCCAGGAAGGCAGCCTCTCTGGCAGCTCTGAGGAACTGTTCCAAAGAGATAAGTGAGGGACCGGGATATATAGGAATTTTTTGCTGAGGAAAAAAATGTAGTCTAACATCAAAAGATTACTGCTAGTCACAAAAAAACCAGACATGTTAAGTTCATGATTTTAGTGTTTTTCTGTGTATGGGAAGTTGCAAGAGTCTGGGCTTGTTGAAGTCATTCCTTCGATGTCCACCTCAACTCTCTAGGGCCAGGATCCTGTTTTTCTCCATCCTGAATTCTCCTGAGGGTGCACCATTGGGGGCGGCTGCAATGGCTGATGACTTTATGGTCACAACATCCTTTGTTTATTGAAATGGCGGGTGACATTCTTTGTCCATAGTATAGATTCTGGGAGGCAACCCTCCCTGCTAAGCAGAGATGAGAAAAAATAGTCTAGAATCTTCCTCATGAGCGCAACACTTTTTTAGTCCATCCTATTCTAGAGTAGTGGAGTCAGGGAGCCGCTGGTAAAACACCTGTGCCTGGGCTGTGGATTTGGCATTACCTGTAGTGTTGCAGGGTGGTGACCGGCATTCAGGACTGTGTGCTCTGTACTGTACCGGAAAGGGCCTCTTGATCTGAGGACTCTGGGAACAAATGAATCATCATGGAGTAACCAGCCGGATTGGGATAAATTGAGGTAAATTATGTAACGATTTGTTACACCATCAAGTGGTGTGTCAGCTAGTGCCAACTGCTTATCAAGAAGGCCTTTGTGTCTTTCTGCCCCAGGAGTGGCTCAGGTCTTGGTTTTATATCTAAACGTCTTGGTCTCCCCCCCTTTTTTATTTCGTCTTTCCTTGCTCCCTGACACTTGACATCCACTCGCAACCTGATCAAATTTTAAGGGTAAAAATGGCCGTGAGGTTGTTTGCTTCTAGCACCTCTGTTCTCTGGCCAGTGGTCACTGTAACTTACGCTTTCCTTCTCCAAAGTCTGCCTGGTCAAATGCTCGAGATACTGCACTGGGTCCCTTCCCACCCTGCATTCTTATTCCGTTCTTCACACTATCATTTATTTAATTTTTAACAGACTTTTTAAAATTTCTAATTACAATTCAGATTTTCTGTAAGATGAATGATGATACCAATTAGCATTGAACAATCTGCCAGACTCTGTGAAAGCAGTTTACAAACATGATCTTAAATCACTTTCAAATAATCCTTTTGTCTGCAAAGGTGGTTTTTTTCTCATTTTATACATGGGAAAAAGGTGAGATTCAGTAAGCTTTGGTGTTTTTCCCAAAGTGACACAGCTAGAAAGTTCTGAAGATGGAATTTGAACCTATGTCTACCTAATTTCCCTGCCCTTGCACTTAGCTATTTATCAGAGAAAAAAGTGAAAGGCACCCATAATTCTATTAGCTAAAAGAAAATATTTTTGATATTCTCTTTTTCTTGTTATTTTGCTTACAGTAGTACATGCATAAATGTGCATGCATATCCAAATTTATACATGTCCACATACATATTTTTATGACTTTCTAAGTTATACATCTATTTAATAGGATAATTCTGTGTATGTTTTTTACTTATAACTATTGTGAAGCTTTTCCTGCATTGTTTTGTATACTTTATGAAAACACAATAATTTAGTTTTGTGAAAATAAACTCATATCTACCACTCAGAGATAACATATTTTAACCACTCCTTTACTGGTATTTACGTGTTTGGTTTTTTTTTTTGCCCTAATCTTTCGCTGCGAGAGATGTGGTGGTGTGCACGTTTCACTGTCGACCTCAGCCTGCCCTCTAGGGGGCCTCCTTTGCTGTATCCATTCTCTCCAAGCTGCTTTCATTGTTGGAGCCAAAATGGCCAGTCTTCCCATCTCTTACCTTTTTTTTTACTGGCCACCTCCCAATATAGTATATTCCGCCTGCTCTAACTCTAATCAGTCCTCATAAATGTGTACAGAGCAAAAGACTAAATTCCCAGGAGAGTGACGTTAGAAAGCCTATTTCCCCAGAAATCAGACACACCCCTGTCTCTGGCTTCTCCTGCTTCCTCCTCCTCATTTCAGCTAAACACCTGCACGGGGGAGGTCGGTGTCCTCTGTGTGAGCACATCGATAACCAGGCCGTCACTAACTGATGTGTCAAGTGGACCCTAGTAGTCCAGTCCTCAACTGCGTGGCCCCTGAGGTTACTGGTTTCCAGCTGCTCCCTGAAATACCGCGACTTAGGAGCAGGTGCTACCTGCATACTTTTATGTAAATTTGAATGATGACATTATATCCAGAAATTACTCTTAAGTGTTGAAAGATGTGTCAAGTCCAAGGTACCTGTAGAACACTTCGCTACCTTTAAGGTGTAGTCTTAGCCCAAAGAGTAGATTTTGTCACTTCTTAAAATTACCTTTAAAAATTACAACAGACCTTTGTTTTACTAGCTAAGACTTACGGGAGGGAAAGAAAATTCTTAAGACTTGTACTTAACTCCTTATCCTCATTTTTATGGCATTTAGGTCACTTACAAAGCTTCCGAAATTTGAACGTGGCTACACTTTTGTAAACCGCCTGATTGCAGTTTTTCAAACAGAATCGTGTAATGTTTTCTGTCTCCTGAGGAATCTTCTAGGTTAGGTACCTTTCTAAGTTCTGTGCATATCACATAGGACTGCCTTATTCCTTATTTAGAATGTTTGCATCAATATCATGAGCAGTGAGGGGGAGATAATATTTGTATCCAACATGCGAGAATCTTTCGTTCCTTCACACACACACACACACACACACACACACACACACACAGATGCACACAGAGAGAGACACAGAGAGATAAATATGTGAGGTGATATATGTTAATTAACGAGGTTGGAGGGAATTTTTTCACAGTGCATAGGTATTATCAAGTCATCATGATGTACACTTTAAATACCTTACAATTTTATTTGTAAATTATAACTAAGTAAAGCTGAAAAATATTATTTTATTCATTTTTCTGTTCAAATACATTTAAATAACGACAGTATCCCTACTAGAAGGCTCCCCTTGCTCTGCTTTATAACTTTTTAAATTCACTGTTAGCATCTGATCCTCATCAGCCTCTTGCCTGATACAAATGGAACCACCACGTCCGGCTCTGCTGGACGAAATGCCGTTTGTTGATAATAATACTAGTTATGGTTTGCCGATCACCACGGGCTGCTCTAAATACTGTACATACTCACCTTGAAGCCTCCTAACAGCTCTGCAAAAGTGATGCTATGATGTGATTTTACAAATCAGAAAACAGAGTCAGAGAGGTTGAATAAGTTGTTCAGCGTCACCTGGTTAGTAAGAGACCAAAGTGTGATATGAATCCTGAACTCTAAGAGTTTGTGCTCGTTCCACAACTCTCTCCACAGTCGGAAATTATTACCTGCGGGCTTAAATGCAGTATTAACCCAGTGCATTTACCAACAATGCATAGCAGATTTCAGTTAAAATTAGTCAACCTGAAGTTCAAGTGCCATTGCACGGTTGGAATCAATTGAGCATCTACCAAGAACCAGACAATATGCTGGTTACTAAAAATACAATGGAGAGAACAAAAAGGCATGGTCTCTACCCTCATGGTCATAAATGTCTGGTGTATAGGTAATAATGCTCTTCCTACATGGTTTCTGTAACCTGGGGCTTTATAATCTGAGCTCATGTTAATGAAGGGAGTGTATTTACCAGAAACTGCCGTTGCTTCCCCATTTCCCGTAGTCTTTGCTTCAGCTAAGTGCTCCCATTGACCTTCTTCTCTCCCAGCCGGTCTCATTCCTGAATAAAAATCTTGAGCTAACTAGAAATATTTTTTTAAATATTCATACCAAGCCCTGCCCCATTCCTCTTCCCTACCCCATCCTGGAGTGAGACCCAGTCTTCAGTATTGTAAAAATACACCCAAAATGATTCCCATGGGCATCAGGGGTTGAGGCTCCTTAGGAAGCTACTATGTCGCTTACAACTTCCCATCATGAATCCGTTAAGATTCTGTGGCTGCAGCAGAAATCTGACTCAGGGTCAAAGCTCTGTCCACTGCAATGGCCCATTTCTGTTGCCCAGATGTTTTTCTAAGTTCCTGAACTATTGTTAACATTTCCTTATCTGACTTTGGTGAATTGAGTTCTACTATCGGGCCCCACCTAGGGTGCTGGTCAGTTCAGTTCAGAGACCGGCTACCTTCTGGGCATTTGCATAGTCTAGGGAGGGAGTGTCTCATGAAATAAAGCAAGGAGAATTAAGTGTAAGGAAGTCCTTGCCAGAAGCCTGTGACAATGACAATAGCTGGTGGCTTCTTGCCTGGCACTAAGCGCCCAGCACAGTATGTGCAGAAGCAGTTGTGTGTGAACATCATCATGAGTATTCAGTATTCTGGAGAACTTACTAGGGATACAGTTATAAGACGATCCAGTGGTAAATAAATGTATGATGAGGGAGACAATTTCAATGATGATAAATGTCAATGAGAAAGAAGAATGTTACAGCATATGTTAAATAAACGTTTAGCAAGTGTTAGAATTTTAAGAAGGGAAAAAGTTCTATAGACTAGAAACGTCTCGCTTAATGAAGGAGGGAGATGAAGGATGCGTAGGATTGTTGAGGCGACGAGATCAAGAGAGAGAATTCCAGCAGAGAGATGTTCCTTGAGCAAGAGAGCAAGAGTGGAGTGGATGAGGCCAGCTCCTGCAGCACTAAACAGGGGTGTTAAACCGGGAAGCACAAGGAAGATAAAGGTAGGATGAAGATAAAGGCCATTTGCTTATATAATCCACTCAAGAGGTTGGGCTCGTATTGAAGGGGAGAGTTGTTGAAGCCTTTAGGGCAAGGAAATGACAAGCAAGCATTGTTTCAAGCAATTCAGTCTCTCTGTGTTGTTGTTCGAATTAACTGGGGATAGATGAGAACTCAGAGAGGTGAAGTTTTAAAATAAAATGGACCAAAAAGAAATGTGAAAGACGTTGCATACTAGTTTGGATAGGGGAAGCCAAGAAGACAAAGGTGGCCATGAAATACTGGACATCTCCGAAGAATGAGGCTGCCATCAACAAAAAGAGGTAAATTCAGAGGAGGGGGCATTTGGCAGGATTAGATGAGGGAGTTTTGTATTAAAGAAGTCTTACTTATGACCTTAGGATCTCTGAAGGGCAAATCCATGATGAAGTACCTGTTATCACATGAAACTAAACCCAGTGACATATGAAACTGACATGAAAACAGCTGAAGGAAATTTTCACAGAATTGTGTAGGGTGCAGAACATGGCAGATGAATGATACTGTGGTTACATAGGATGATGCATTCATGTGAGAAAGATAAAAACTATAATTTTAGCATGATGAGTTATCTTATAAAGCTGTCACTTCTATATAAATTTGTAGTTTCAGTATTCAAGGGGTTAACTGTACTGAGCCATTGTCACCACCTAAGCAAAGGATGTGGGAATTATTGCAGACTGCTTCCTAAAGACCTTAACCCAACATGACATTGAGTAAAATAACCAAATGTTTAAGGTTATAAGAAACAGTTTAAAAAGCTACTTAATATAACATATACTTAGGAAACTATGATAGCTGTGGAAGATTTAGGTTACTTTACTTCTAGAAATACATGTAAGTGATTTGATAAAGGTCTTTAAAAAAGAATAATCCCCCTGTTGAAATAAAAATGAATAAGTCAGAGTCCCAGTCATTGAGGAAATTACTGTTTCGTGAGCAGAGAAAAAATCACTGTAAACCATGATACAAAATATTTCAGAGGGATGAAAAGATTGTTCTGATAGCACAGAGAATGGAGCATTGCTTTCACCCCAGGGACTCAGGAGAAGGTAACCAGAAGAATGAATATTTGAGTTGAAAATCAAAAAATGGAATCATCTGGGTAAAAATGTGTGTCAAGAGTTCCAAGTGCAGAGAATAGCATCTGCAAGGCTGTGATGTCATGAAAAAGCTCAGCAAGTTTACTGAACAGTGAATTTATTATTATTATTTGTATGAGGAGTAAGGAAAAAGGAGAAGAAGAATTACTGAACAGCAGCCAAGGTGGAGGAGGTAAAGTGAATTATTCAGAATAGGCAAGGTTGTGCTGCCATAACAAACACCCCCAAATCTCAGTAATTTAAAACTAGGAGGATTTGTTTGTTTCTTTCACTACATGGTGACCCCAGGCAGCTTGGATCTCTGCTCTTCATTTTCCTCTTTCTCCACCATATGAACTCTAGACACTATGATAGGGAGAAAAAGAAACATGTTGAATTGTGCACTGGAAACTCACCAAAAGTGAAACACACCTCTTACATTTTATTAGCCAAAGCAAGTACCTGGGCACACCTAACTTCCAAAGAGCAGGGAGGTGAAACTTTACCATGTCCCTGAAGAAAAACTGAAAATATTGGTAAACTGTATCAACTACCGCATAAACTTTGCTGCAGATTCTGGCCTAATCTTACAGGTAACCAGTGGATCTGTGCATGGGAGGAATGACACCAGGGGATTTCTCACATATGAAACCTTTTGGCCAGCAGAATAGAGGTCAACTCAGTGATTCTCAGATTCAGCATTCATCAGAATCGTGTAGAGGGCTTGTTAAAAACACAGACTCCTGGTCCTCACACCCAGAGTTTCTTAATCAGTAGGTCTGAGGTGGGGTCTGGGATTTCTTATTTCTACCAAGGGTGATGCTGATACCTCTTGTCTTGGGACCACATTCTGGGAACCACTGAACTGGTGGCATCAGATACTGGAGTTACTGTGAAAGTCTGATGGGAAGATGATGGATAAAACTAAAGCACCAGCAAAATGACAAGGGAATCAATGGCATACCCAGGAGGCATTTTCGAGGTTGCATTACCAGGATTTTATAATATTGGATGCTGAGGGTGAGGATTAGAGAAGGTTGGAAAATGATAACAACTTACTTTCTCTAGATAGATAATTGCTCCATTAATCAAGATGGGGGCTACAGAGGATGGAGCAGGGTTAGGCATGGATGGAGGAAGACCAAAAGGAAGAGAAGGCATTTAGTTTATGACATGTCGTCTCTCAAGTCCCTGAAGACATGCAAATGTGTTATGTCCAGCCAGTGAAATGCAGCTCTGAATCTTGGAAGAATGCTAATACCTGAAAATAGAGATTGAGAATCATCAGGGTATTAATGAAGTGGAAGCCAATGGATAAAATGAGAACATCCAGGAAGAATATTTTGCATGAAAAAGGCAAAGAACCAAGAGCAGAATCCTGACGTGCCATAATAATTAGATAAACGAAGAGGATGTCGAGAAGCCAAAATAGGACAATAAAAATGAACAAAGGGTAGAAGAACTAGCAGACGTCTGTGTCGGGAAATAAAAAAGGAGAGAGATTTAAAAATCATGAGTATCAGTGGTGGCAGATATTTTAGAGAGATCGAACATGACCAGGACTTAACACAGGCCTATAATAAATGCATCCATCACTTTATTTAGCCAGGCCCTAATCCACCTGTTGGGTGTGGCGTCAGCACAAGTCTCTTGTCCTCATCCTTGAATTAATCATGGGAATCTTCTTAGCCACTAGGTTCAGCCTCTTAAAACTGAAGTGACCCCTGAGGTATTAGTCCTCCTGCAATCATAGGCACAAGAAGAAGGTTATCTTACTCTCTTGGCAAAGGGAGGGAGAGTGAAAAACAGAATGAGTCTAAGCCTTTCCTTGACAACACCTCAAAGACAGCTAGAAACTGGAACTGAAAGCATGCTGCCCTGAGATCCGTAGTTGCTTGTGTGTAAGGGGTCATTGCACAGGCCACCCTCTTGCTCAAGTTTTGGAAATTCTTCCCAGTCGCTTTATGAAATATCTATATCCCTGCTTCTATCATTAGGCCCAATATGGACCCTAAACTCTAAGTTGAATCTCTGCCTTTTCTTCTTTCTTGACTCAGACCTCTCTCTATATATATATATATGAGTCTGTATTCCCAGATGTATCTCCACTGGGCCTGCCACCTGGCCCGACTAGTCAACGTGGCTTTTCAGTTCACACTCAGAGAATTGCTAAGGTCATCTCAGGTCTCTGCAGGTCTCTGCAAACTACATCCAACCTGTACCTTCTGTACCTTTCTTTACTATCTAAGCCTAAGCCCTGTCTGGTCCTTGCTGTCATCAAATTATGTCCTTTGTCTTGCCCAGGCAGTTGAGGCTACCAAGTATGGATGCTATGACCATGGCACAGAGTCTTATTAGTGAAAGAAGCCAAACAGAGCAAGATCTAAACAGATCAAGCTAAGCCTTCATGACCATGAATGAGAGATGATGTGTCTTTCTTTCTCTTTTTTTTAAAAATAATTTTTTAAAGCACCCATGTGGGAAACTTCTTTCACTTCATTATAACTGAAAGAGAAAAATATTCTCTCTTGGACCTTTATGGACATATTGTGGTTTGAGTTATATGCATGTTTTCTTGGTTTAAAAAAAAGAAAAAAAAAACCCAGAAATGATAAATAAGTGAAAAGGTGTAGACTGGTTCTGAGAAATTATCCTAGTCCTTTATCCTTTTCAATCAAAACTACATGTAAATGTAACAGAAACAGCTCCCCAAATAGTCATTGATTACAAAAGAGCAAAGAAAAGATACATGATGTTATAGGTTTAAGACCCTTGATCCAGTTATTCTAGAGAACCTCAGCTGTCTATATCTTTATTTTCTCATATCCACAATGGAGAGAAATTCATATAGGATTATTTCATGTCATTCTTCAGTCATATTTTAATTAATAAATGTTCAGTAGTCATTCTATGGAAGTGTAGGTAAAAATGAATCCTGAACATAACCTCGAGTTTATCCTTGTCTTTGATATTAGAGACTGAGTATGAGCAACACCTGCTCTATAAATAACTCCCTGATTCATCTGAACATAAAAAAGTTCAGCAAAATAGTTGACTGCTTTAGGATACAGATGGCATCTGTCATTTCAATAACTAAGTTATTGAAATTGAGTAGCAAAAATATCTGACAAATCTTCTTCAGACAAATACAGCAAAGAAATCTGGAACAACATCTAAGATATCAGAAGTTGTCTTTAGGCCTTCAGGATTTTCTTTTATTCAGGGGAAAACTATTGTGTCTGTCCCTCTCTTTTTTCTCTCTCTGTTGTGAATTCCATCTGCTTGTAAGTGTCATTGCTGAAGTTGAATGGAAACACTTTTGAGTAGCACTAAAAAGTTCTCATGTTTGAGAGCTTGAATGCAAAACTTCTGACAAAAATAAACTTCAAGGTCTGGGAATACTCTTATCAGATCGACGATATGGCCCCAGGGTAGGTTGCTTAAATCTTCTTGGTTAAGCTTGAGTGTGCAAAGCTTAATACCCACAGGCTTGCAATCTTTTTGAATGTGATTATAATTCAGCACCAACTTTGCATCCTGGATAAAGGTTCCCCTTGAACACAAAGCGTGTTACATGCTTGTGTGCTAGTGATCAAAATACTCAGAGGATTACGGCACTTGCTGTTCTTAAACCTCCAAAATGGTGTTAACATGCTCCATCCAATCAGCTAAGCTGTAAATTAAATTTTTGTAGATTGAAGACATAATTTTATTTCATATGCCAGAAACTCATGCAACCCTAGCATTTCTGTTAGCATGTTGCATCCAGCAGCATAACTCAAGAGGTTTAATGAAAGTTTAAAAACAATATGTTGCAGATTTTGTGCCTAATTTATTTTTAATTGCAAACTGTACAACATATTATTGCCTGTGAAAATAGAAATTTAATTTTCTTCCCGTTTTTTTTTTTCTTTCTTTTTTTTATAACTCTAATGCAACCTCAGATAAGAAACAGGGTTTTTAACATGCTGTTTTTCTGGATTTTATTTCTTTGTTTTTAGATCCTTGATGTGACATCTTTGGAAAATATAGCTCATGTCACTAACATTATCCTTCAAACACACTTTCCTGCTTTCAGAATGTGCTATTTGGAATTTCTGTGTGTGCTATTTGCACTGACACAATGATCGCAAGTATATAACATGCACCGTGGTTACAGCGTCCCTCTTTTCCACGTGAAAATCTGATAGTTTATTCCTGCTAACAGTATCCGTCTTCATATTTAGAATTAATTTAGATTGTGAAGCTTTATTGGTGAAGGAGTAAAAGCACACACAAGGTAACTTTAATCGTAAGAATAGCTGAAGAGTTTGTGAAAATTAGATGTGCTATCATATTTTCATAATAGTAGAAGAAATACTTTCTTACTGTGCAATTTGCTTTTTCGTGTGACCTTTAATTTTTGTAATTGGTCTTCTCGGGCATGCAATGAATGAAAAATCAACATGAGCATCCATTCCGATCTTTTCTTTCGGAAAGTTTTGTCACACTCTGCTGCATCTGGTAGTTTGACTTTGGATGGAATCTGAAATGAAGCTTAATGTGAGTGCTATCAAGTGATTCTAGGAAAATGTCAAAATACAAGAGAAGCAAACAAAGGTCTTCTGTGCTGGATTTGCATTCCCTTCTGAAATCTCCGGCACTTTACATCAGAGGGTGAGCTGTGTTGTTTATTTTAAATGTCCTGCCTTTCTCTTCCTCCCTCTCCTTAGAGAGGGGCCATCAGCTCGCTTCCCGCAGCCCTTCCCTCTCTGTGCTGGGCATTGTGTCAGCGCGGCCAGCTGCCTTCAGAGCTGGTGACAAGACAAGGGCTGCCTCTTGCCAGAGAGGGGTGGGCAGGATGTCATGACTGGGTCTCCTTTCCTGCCACACACTTCTCGTGGCCTCTCCAAGGCCCAGCTTCCAGGGATGGCCAGATCAATGTGCTACCCTGTTTCAGGTTTGCTGTTCTGAGCAGGTGCACTAGACAACGTCACAGTCTCCACGGAACACTTGTTGTGAGTGAGTACCTTGACCTTGACCTCCTACAAAACATCATAATTCAAGTTCAGGTAGGACTTGTGCCTGGGGTGATGGAGATGGACTTATGCTGTCATATTTTGAGCACTTGAACTGCATTGCAGCTAAAAATTAACTAAAAATGAAGCAGGAAGAAGGTCAGGACAATTATTTTTCAATAAACCTCACATAAGAAATGTAATAACCCTCCTAAACCCGAGAGTTTTAATCATTTTAGAAGAGTATACTCCCATAGAAAACATCTGATTCGTTTAAAATGCTACCTTATAAGCTGCTTCTCTGAGACTTTCGTATGTTTCTATTTTAATTTTTCAAAGTATCTAAGCCTGTGATATGACTTTTCTCCCTTCACGCACCACATGTCCTTAAAGGGACGTGGTATTGATTAAATTATTATTTCCTAAGATATTTGCCGATTTCCAGCTTTGCCACATTAGTTTGGATCAGAGTAAAACATTAATGTAAATTATTCTTAATGAAGTAAATAAATATGGAAATTCCAAATAGATAAATTAGATCTCTGTGCTATACAAGAAAAACTGACTATCTATTGTATTTGTGTAGCACAAGTACAAGTATATTTAAAAGAGATTCGATGAAAGGACCTCTTAGAAACCTGATCACAGAATGGGCCAGCCATCCCAAAGAGAGTTTGGATGGATGCTATTGACCAAATCGATGGGGGATGCATGAATTGATGGAATCAGCTGCAGGAAGTTTTTGGAATGTCGCGATATACAGGTTAGGCTGATAAGATTGGTACCTACGCATATAGAAATTATTGTAGAGAAATGCAGTTGCAATTACTAGGACATGAACATGTACCTGCTTTTGTAAACTCCTGTCAGAGACTGAAGGACAGGTTTCCAGAAGGAAAGTGCCTCTCCTGTTTCCTCTCCTCCTCCCCATTTCCATAGATCAGAGCACTGTGGATAAAGACAGTAACGCCCACAGATCCTTTGGTGGAAGTTTTGCTGATGGGCGTGAAGGCAGCTTGAACTTCCGTCAGTCTCAGATCCTTCCAGGTAGATCTATGTTAATTCTTAATTATTTGCTTATTAAAGGGATGCTTGTCTCTTTTCTCCACGTGTATATACATAAGCTCAGTGTAGCCTTGAAATACCTTCAACGTATGATACTGCGCCATTTGCACACACACACACACACACACACACTGACCCTTGCTGGAGTGGAGATTCCACAAATGCATCCATAGCTTTAAAGTTTCGGCAGTCTGCTGAAGAGGAATATTTTCCTTTTAAACGGAATCTTCAAAATGTGATAAATCTTTACTCAGGTCAGAAGATGGATGTGAATATACCTGTCCTTTTATTTATGACTTTACAACTTTAACTCATTGCTGAAAACCAACCACTGAGTTGGGGAAAAAAAAAAAAAAACCTGTTAGGTGAAAATTAATATTTTCCCCAAATTTGTATGGGTAAACTTTGATACATTTCATCTCCATCCAAGACACTCCAAAATTGTTCAGTTTAAAAAATATATCCATTAAAATTGAAAGCAAGTTTTTACAGGTAAAAAATTTGAACAAAGTATAATTTATTATATTTTGCTAATATTATATTATTATATTTCTTTTGTTTACCAAATACTAAACTCTTTTAGAGCTTATGGATTTCTTGCATTCAAACTAAAGTTAAAAAAATAAGGTTACAGTCACAGAGTGGTTAGTTGGGTTTTTTTTTTTTGAAACACAGTTGACTTACCATATTGTGTTAGTTTCAGATGTGCTACATAATGATTTGACATTTGCACACATTTGATCACCACCGTAAGTCTAGTGACCGTTTTTCCCCGCAGAGAGTTATTGCGGTGTTATTGACCACATTCCTTATGCTGTCTATTAACATCCCCGTGACTTATTCATTATATAACCAGAGGTTTGTACCTCTTAATCCCCTTCTGCGCCCCCTACCCTTCTCCCTTTTGGCAACCACCCAGTTATTTTCTGTTATCTGTGAGTCAGCTTTTGTTTTTGTTTGTTTTGTTTGTGTTGACCTAAAGTTAGTGAAATTTAAACCAAATGATTGTCATTTGAAAAAATTTTAGTTGAGGTTTCTGTGGTTTCACATTGAACATATTACAAATATACAATTCTAAGCTGTGTTATAATATATACACAAAAATAAACAAAGCTATAGTTCAGAGAAACACCATGAGCATAAAGTCAAACTATGAGAACCCTTTGAAACACTTGGGAATAGAATATGCATATGAGACTGAAGAATTGTAAAAATGTTACTCGTCATCTCTCTTGCTAAAATGACCTGTGCAAATCAAAGCATTGTGGGTTAATTCAAACATGGTGTATGTGTGCCTCATAGGTGAGTGAGTTAGGGAAAAAACAAAAGTTTCCGCCCAAATATTTGCAATAGGCTGGCCATCCTTTTAAAATACTGAGGCCAGAAATGAGAAAGAGGGTGAAAAATATTCTCCACTTATCTACGCTCCTGGATTATAAACTACTTGTGAGCAGGGAGTGTTCATCGATGAAACACATATACATTGAATATCTAACATGAGTCCAGTACTCTACCTGATGCTGGGTATACAGAGATGAGAAATTCAGATGTATTCTATGATCTCATAGGATATAGACTCTTACAGCTAAAGATAGATGATAGATAGATAGATATAGATTCAACATAATTCCTTTAACTGTGTTATTTTACATTGAGCAGTGATCATTTCAACCAGTGTAATCAAACTACCTGACCTATCTGTATTCATTCATTCAACATTTATTTGCCCATTATATGCTATATGCTGTAATGCAGTGGGATTTCTTAATTTTTTCCCTCAAGACTATGTTTCATACAAAACAACAGGATAGGGGAGGCAGAGGGAAATGAAATAAAATCCATGAACAGAAAGCTGATTTGTATTAACAATTTCACAATATAATCAGTCTTTTATAAATCCATGCATGTGCACAGACGAAACCAATAAGAAAAGCATCGTGTGTTTCTGAATCCAGCTCCTTGATTTTAAGTTACATCAACCTATAAATGTTTCTTTTTGTTCTAACTAATCAGTATTCTGATAACTTATTATTTGTGTAAGATTATTTTTAAAAATTCATTCATCACCATAATATTCTAAATAAGAAGCGTCTTGCGGGCTTCTCTGGTGGCGCAGTGGTTGAGAGTCCGCCTGCCAATGCCAGGGACACGGGTTCGTGCCCCGGTCTGGGAAGATCCCACATGCCACGGAGCGGCTGAGCCCGTGAGCCATGGCCACTGAGCCTGCACGTCCGGAGACTGTGCTCCGCAACGGGAGAGGTCACAGCAGTGAGAGGCCTGCGTACCACACACACACACAAAAAAAGTGTCTTACAAATTTTATGATCTATACTTCCAGATATATGATAAAGATGACAAGTACAAACACTGCTTTATACAGAGGTGCTGTGCAAAGAGATGTTCAGAGATGTGGCTTTAGGCTTGATTTTGCTACTTTTACTCATTGACACTTCGGACAAGTCATTTTAGACTCGCTGAGGCTCAGAGGTCTTAGGATAATGAGTTCAAATTGTGGCCCTCAAAATAACTCACCTAAGGAGGAATGACCCGGAATGCATAGGGGTTTCTAAGACCACAGTACCTGTCCAGAAGTGTTTGAGAGGTACAGTTGCTGGGTGAATGAATAAAAGTACAAGCAGGGAAAGCTTTCTTTTACTTCCAGACCACATTCAAATCACAAGTGTTTAAATTAACTTGGCCTTTTAAGCACAGATTCAGAGGCATGTGCTGTGAGTGATTCAAAGAAAATAAAATGTGGTTCTTTCCATTAACAGAATGAAACCTATGTAGAGAAACAAGACCCCAACCTGAGATAAGGAAGAAGACAGGGGCATGTGTAAGCACTGAATATGTGCTGTCAACTGAACTTGAGTTATAATGAAAAGAGGGTGGTCTTGGAGAGGGACATGACTTCTAGTCCTGGTTCTGACCCCTTTTACAAGCTGTTAACTGTATGCCCTGACCTCCAGTTACGTCCCCTGTAATGTGTTTAAGAACATGTACACCAGAAGGAAGGTTATGAGAATTGGAAGGGAGAATGTAGGCGAAGTACTTAGGATAATGTCCCCAGATAGTTTATGCTAAGCAAACATTACTTTCTCTTCCATCCTTTCTCTGTAATCGTTTAACAAAATGGCGTGATTATATATTGGCTGTGCCTGGCTTAGACTGCTACCTTGAAAATGCAGTGTAGTCATGGTTGTGAAAACTTTGAATGTTGTAAAAATGTAAGTATTTGTGAGGTATTATTTCTGGTAATGGATTTTCTGAACTCATGATGTCCAAAGGCCTTACCAAGGAATAGAATCGTATTCCTGAAGACTTTATTATCATATAAATGACAGGAGCATAAAGAACCACCACTTAGATGTGGGTTCCAACTCTCCTTCGTCTTCATACCAAAGGGAACACGTGTCACCTCAGATAGAGTCTGGGGATGGGGTGCTATTAGCAAAGACACACCAGGCTGGATTCATGAGAGCATCAGAGCCCTAACTCCCCTGGTATTAGACACCTAACACAGGTGACAGCATTTGTTAGAGACTAGAATGTGTGTAGGAAGTCTGTGCCTAGCAGAGACTCTTTGTTGATCACGTGTAGAGCGCTGATTTTGAACTTGTCCTTGCACTCATGTGCTGTTTCCATCACATACTATTGAATACACATGATCTCGGTCACAGTACCTAGCCTCTCCGTGGGTTAGTATACTCATTTATACGGTGGGGCAAATGATTATGCTTCCTACGTGGACTGCTTGGAGAATAAAATGAATATGTGGCACATGGTAAGTGTTTGGTGAATTTGAACCATTATTAATGCTAAGTGATGATATGAATAGTCTTTTGTGCATGTATTAGATAAATAAGAAGCTATAACCAAAAAGATAGAGGCAGTGGTGTGTGTTTCCTACCTCCTGGGAAGGAGCTTCCTCTTTCAAGAAGACCCTGGCTAGACAGGGAGAGAGGATTCAAGGTCATCCTCGAGAAATAACTCAGATGAAATTGGAAGGAATACCCAGCAGATGAAGTAAGAGAAGAAAAGCTGTGCAAGATTTAGGGATGCTGATAATAGAATTTTAGTAGTGAGCAAAAACAGGTGGCATAGCGGTATGTACGTCATACAAATACATGTTGGGATATGTCTCTCTCACGATTTCTGGCCTATTTGAAGTAACTCTCTTCCATCAAAACACATGACATAACACAGTGGCCGACCACCTGAGCTGCTCTGTTACTTCAACCGCTGAGACTAGGTCTGAACAGCCTCCAGATCTGTCGTCACCTCCGTCCGTTCTCTTTGCTAAAACATGTGAGAACATCTTTTATTGACCTCTAGAACTGTGGTAGGCAACAAAGACCAATTTAAATCAGATACTTGTGTGAAGAAGTTTAAGTCTCACAATCCCTTTTTCTTAATGGATAAAATTAATGAAACAATAAAACCTATAAGAAAATGTGATATATGCATACCTGTGATTTAGTTAGATCACTTGGGGTCAACACAAAAGGCTTCATTTTGCAAAGATCCATTACAAAGGCTGCTATAGCAAAATAGTAAAGCAAACAAATGAAGGAGCAGGCAAATATTAAGTAGGTATTTTAGAAAGAGTTGACTTTTTTTTTTGGAGGGGAGGGGATATTGGTTTTTGCTGACAACTGAAAAGAAAGCTATCCAAATGTGGTTTTATAATCGTTGACTTTATGTGTTTATCTTTTTTTTTTTTTTTTTTTTTTTGCGGTACACGGGCCTCTCACTGCTGTGGTCTCTCCCGTTGCGGAGCACAGGCTCCGGACGCGCAGGCTCAGCGGCCATGGCTCACGGGCCCAGCCACTCCGCGGCATGTGGGATCTTCCCAGACCGGGGCACGAACCTGTGTCCCCTGTATCGGCAGGCGGACTCTCAACCCCTGCGCCACCAGGGAAGCTCCTATGTGTTTATCTTTAATGAGGCCCAACACAGAAACAAACTAGATGATCACAGTGGGTTGATGGATTTCCCTGTTAGCTTTCTAAGCTGGTTAAATATAGGTAGTTACTCTAATTACATATTTACTATGCCAGTTTTGCAGCTTTCTGAGTGACAGAAATTCAGCCCCCTGTCACGAGTTTGAGATGTTCAACTGTCCTAAACATTGGCAGTGCTGTGATAGATGAACACAAGCAGCAAGCACTTCATACATTGTCACACGAGGCTAATTTAGGCTGCTGTAAATGAGTTGCTTGTAGGAGGGAAACCAACGTGGTGAAAGTAAGAGGTGTGAAGCCGTCTGGTGACAGTCTCAGTCTGTGTTGTGACGCTGCTTTATTAAGGTCTCATAAGATCTAAAGTGGGTTCTGCCTTGCTTTTGTGTGTGCATTCATCATCTAACTGTGTGAGCTGACCCAGGGGCACTGCTATGAGCAGGATCCTGTTTTTGCGTCATATTTGTTCTGAAAACATGGATTAGTCAAAAGCGCTACAAATAGGACTTGTCGGAGCAGAACCAGAGAGACTTTTTTGCCAAATCAAAGATCCATTCCTTCACAAAAGATAGACTTGTATTTGTAGTTAATGATTTGTCTCAAGATCTGATAAGTATCCTTCAGATATACAATTGATTTTAAAAGAGAGCCATTGAATGATACCTCTCCACACTGTGTCCTTTGGAAAATCTGTACCTGTCGTCTGTACAACTTATCTAAAAACTATACTTCAGTATTCAAGATGCTCTATTTTTTTTCAAGCAGAATTAGTTTTCAGAAGTATTTTTGTTCATTTCTTATTGGGAAAGACCTTGCTAGCCTCTTCAAGCAAGAAAATTACCCCAAAAGCTTGCAAGATTTATAATGCTTAGGGAAAAAAAAAGGCAATTCAAAACCTAATGGGACATTTTAGGCCTCATTTACATCTCTAACCTGACCCATTTTCTGTAAAACGTTTTCACTGGTAATTTACATACTAAAAGCCAGTTATTTATCCATCCTAACCAAAAAGTTGATGAGATTACTAATACCACAGTGAAGTTAACATTACCCTGAGAGCTAAATATTGGCCATTTCTAGAAGGTTGACTATTGAGTCATTTATTTAGCTATAATGTCCATTACAGGCTGGCATCCAAATTCTGAGAGGATGACATGAAAGCTCAAATACAGCATCGTCACACTCAATTTATTAGCAGGAGTCTTTCCAGGAGCACATACTTTGGAAATAAAGCATATTAAGGTGCTCTGGTATGTACACACACGTATCTACCCAGGAAAATAAATAATGCAATGAAGTACATTCTCTAAAACAAGTTCCAATATCATATATTTTTTGAATCCCATAATGCTTTGCATATGTTCAGAGCTTAAAATTGTATTTGATGTAGTTTTTATTTTTTTAATAATTGTAAGTTCCTGAGATTTGGGGGAAACGACTGCAAGGGGAGCTGAAGTGCATAGTTGCAGAGAGAGATGCTTCTCACTGCCTTCAGGAATATATATATTTTTTCATGATGAAAAATATATATCCATAAATACATATATTTAGTTTATAAATATATTTTAGATCTATATATATTATGTTCATATTACATACACACTTGTCTTTTTATTAAAACATCTTTCTATTTTATATATTTGTATTTTAGTATATATTATAGATATTATATGTTATATATTTTATTATGTTTGTTATATGTATTTTATATAGATGTAATATCACCACCTGTTGCTGATTGTTACTTGATAACTATCACAGAGCACTGAGTTTAATAATAACGTGGCTCATGTTCATAATATAAGCATCTATGAAACGTGAACTGCTGATAGGTCTTTAATTTAGTTGGACACCAGTTGCGCACATGTTCAAAGTCACACTTCAGGACCTTCAAGACCGTCCTGAGGTGTAATGTGCCTGCATGCTAGTTTGAATCCCTCTCTAAGTGGCATATGCCAAATCCTACCAGAATCCAGAGGTTGAGAGTACATAATACATCTACGCGGCTCCTTGCTCAAGGAATTTTGTTTTGTTTTGTTTAGGGTTTTTTTGTTTTTCTTTTTGGCTGCACCAGGGGCTTGTGGGATCTTAGTTCTCCAACCAGGGGTTGAACCCAAGCCCTCAGCAGTGAAAGCACGGGGTCCTAACCACTGGACCGCCAGGGAATTTCCAGGAATTTTTAAACAGATTGCATTGTGAGTCCCTTGATAAGTTCTGGTCCTTTGGGGCGGTGTTCAACCCAATTTTAGTCTGTTCAGCGTCTCCTGCAAACCTTCCTGCCTAGCTTAGTGTAGCATTTCATTGCCATCAGGGCAAGTCTGGTACCAAAGAAGTGACCTTGGAGCCCAGGGTCTGAGGCTGGGCCACCTGAGACGGCTGCGGGGCCTTGCCCTCCCTGGACAAAGGTGGCTCTATTTCGCTCCTGTGTAGTTTTAGTTTACTCAGAAATGAGTTTCAGATTGTGCTTGTTTTCAGAAATTTTGTTTGCTGTCGTACCCTTCCTGTTAGTAGAGGCTTTACTAGAGGCTGCACATCGATTATAAGCAGAGAAAGCAGTCCTTGGCTCACGTAATTACTAAAAACTCATCTGCAAAGTAAACTGCCATCACCAAACCTTATTATCTTATGACACGTAAGAACTGTGATTTTGTTCCCTGTTGTGAGGGTGTCACGTCTGGTTGGCATTGCCACCACCGTCCCCATGGCTGTGGCCACCATCACAGTTATGGCTGCGGCTAAAGCCCCCTCTTGAGGAAGGCCACTGGAAGGGTTGGACTTCCCCGCTCTGTTGAGTGGTCTGAAAACATAGGTCGTGTTGGCCCCACACTCTGCCTATCTCCGTCTTCCAAAGAGCATGTGGCAGTTTTCTACTCAGCTCCTTGGAATATCTTTGGATAATGTCTCTAGTGCTGGAATTGAATGGTAATACTCAGTGAATAGTGTATTTTCTATGAAAACACTTTCCCTTGTCAAAGTTTCCCAAGTACATGCTGGTAAATGATAGACACCGTCTCCAGCTGTATTATTAGATGCTAGCATCAGGCCACACAGCAAAGCATTTCTTTTTTTATCATCTGGGCATTCTTGTGTTTGATCTGTGAAGATAGTATCATTTAAACACCACAATTCCTATACACTCACTTCAAAGATATCTCATGATGATCTTAAACTATGATGTCCCTCTTAATATTTCCTAGAAATTAAATATATTTTAAGATTCCATGTCTACCAATGTCTTTTCAGTCATCTCTTCTAGAAATGTTGAGTGAATATTTACTATGTAATAGTTACAAATGAAACGACCATGATACCTCACCTCATGAATCTTAGAGTCCCGGGGAGGAAGTAAAACCAACAAAAAGACCACAATATAATGCCGGGTTATGTTAATTTAGAAGAAAATGGGGATTTCCCTGGTCGTCCAGTGGCTAAGACTTCGTGCTCCCAATGCACGGGGTTCTGGGTTCGATCCCTGGTCAGGGAACTAGATCCCACATGCTGCAACTAAGAGTTGGCATACTGCAACTAAGAGCCGGTACAGCCAAATAAATAAACAAACAAACAAATAAATAGAAGAAAATGAACAGAGGACTGTACTATTCAGTAATGGAGAGAAGGCTGGTATTTAGATAGGGTGGTCAGGAAGCCTAGCTAGCAGAGGACATTCAGATCAGGACTGAAAGGTGATACGGAGCCAGCTATGTGAAAATTAATGGGAAGAGCATGCCAGGCAGAAGATGCCTATACAAAGCTCCTAATGCAGTAAAGAGAACAGTGTAACCACAGATTGGAAGAAGGCTATTCCGGTTGGAGTGTGATGGTGTGTATTAGGGAGACACACACAAATGAGATTGGAGAGGTGGACGAGGAGAGAGACCATGACCGTGGTACCAAACCTTGGGCACCGTTATCACTGTGTGAACCGAACCTACACTCCCAACTAGGGCCTTCCCCCCGCCCCCATCGTTGGTAGCACGTGCCCCTGAGCAAGCTTGTGGCATATGGGAAAACAGAAAAGAACTGGCATCTTCAGAGGAGAGGCCGGCTCCCAAGAGAAGGGGATGAGAAGCGTCTGCCCTAAATTGGTCCGGGTTTTTTTGTAAACTCACTAATCAAATAAGTTACTTCACCTTCCATGTGGCAGAGAAATGGGGGGGGGGGGCGGAAGTTGCCTGATTCTTACCCTAACGTGGTGCCCACAACAGCTCTGTTGTCTCGCTCGCTCTTCTGGAAGTAATACAATCTATCATTGTACAAAGGAACGTTCTTTTTTTTTCCCCATAAAGTTGAATTTTTTTCCGTTTGCTCTCAGAATCCATGATGTGTGTTATTGTAAAGTGAACATGCTAGATATACCCCAATACACGGTCATACCAGACCTGAATGTTGTAATGTTTGAATATCCTAAGAAAATTAACTCCAATGCTGAGAAGATCAGGGCCAGAGTTTTGATGCATCTGCTAACTAACTATAGTCAACCTTGCGAAATAGGCCTTCAGTATTTTATTTGTATCTTTAGTGAATGTTGTATACCTACACATGCACAATTATATCAAATTTATCTATTTATTCCTCTTTTCCAGAAAAAAAAAGCTCATGTAATTATAAATGTTTATATGTAAGAATTACCAACAGAAATAGAGTTTATGTATGTGAACTATTCATGCACAGTCATAGTGGCTTGTGGGTCCCTGTGTAAGGAATGCCTTCTCTCTGCAGGCCAAGAGCTGTTTCCTAAGAAGAGGTGCTGCCTAAGAAGGCAAGGTGGCCACCACCCTCCGCAGGGCAGAGCCAGGGGGCCCAGGCCCAGTGCACTGACGTTGCTGGCAGCTGGCCTACGTGGAGGTCCAGAACGACCCCCTGGGAAGACACAGATGTGGTGAGTACCCATGCGAGGCCAGGCGCTCTGATAGCCTGTCTTCTGGAGAAGCTTGTTTTCTGATTTCCTCGTCAATCCCGTCATTCTTTCATACATAACTTTCTAACAAACTGTCAGACATCTGCCTTTTCTTTGTATACTTTTTTCTGCACCCTGCGTGTAGCCATAGTATTTCAGTAGATAAATGACATCTCACCTCCTGTTTGTGCATAAGTGTGCAATGTTGCAAATGCCAACTTATAATAAGAAAGAAAGGAGGGAAGGAAGAAAGGAAGGGAGGAGGGAGGGAGGGAGAAGGAGACAAGGATGGAAGGAGACAAGGATGGAAGGAGAGAGGAGAAGTACATCAGCCTACTGTGTAAGCCTGTAACTCCACCGTCATAGTGCTTTTAGCATCGGTTAGAAATAGCTATTATCAAGTGTCTGGCTGCCAGGAGCCTTTGAAATCCAGTAATTGTTTATGAGAATGTTATATAGAAGAGGTAGAAAACATAAAATAGCTTTGGTTCATAAAACAGGAAAGATAAATGTTACCAGAAAAAAAAAAATCTATAACAAATGTGTAATGAACTCTGTGAATGAAAATCTGTCCTATGCTTGTGCGATTGTTAAATGGAAATCAAGGGTATTTGCTTTGTCAGTGAGCAGGTTCTGTCCCTCTACATAAAAGCAAGTCTGTTCCCGAAGATATGACACAGAAATATAATTTTTATTGTTAGAATTTTGGGGGGCATGCTGATTGTAAATATATTGTAAAGTAAACCTAAGGCTGCGGTTTTCTTTCTCTTTTTTTCCTTTCTTTTTTAAACCATGGTCATTTAAAGTTTTTTGACGTGGAATTTCTAAGTTCCTCTAAACGTAATTATAATCTTTAAACCACTTTATAAACAAGAATTATAAAAAGTAGTAAAGCATAAAGAATTACTATTTGCGGCACCATATACCCTCTGAGTACTTGACTATTTAAAGGTCTCTGACTATATTTAGAGAGAACTAATACTAGCATGTGATGCAGGCAAAGATTGAAAGCAGGAATTGTGTAGAACGTCTAAATGTCACAGGTGTTATTGGAATGCAAATGTACTTTTCTATGCGTTTTATAGGTGTTATATATAGCTAGCATTTGACACCATACTTTTACACTTTATTTTCTGACTTTTTCACCTATTACCTTTTTCCAAATTACTAGAAACTAAAAATACCCTCCTGAAATTAAGAGCATGGATGCTTTGGCAAATAAAGGAAGTGCGAGTTTTCTGCTATCATTAAGATATACGCTTATATCTTAATGAAATAGATCATTTCTAAATGAGCTGAACTAACTACTCACTGTCAGAAATCTTCCTGAGATGGGATTTCTGCCTATCAACATAGGATAGATGTGACTTTGGAGATAAGTAATTTGGGCAATCTAATTATTTGAAAAAAGGAGGAGAAAATGAGTAATAAACTTATTATAGGAAAATTAGATTTCAATAAAAGCAGAGTTGAAGATTAGAAAACACGTATAATTAATGAGAGGATTCCTTTTATTTGGCATTTGAACCACAAAATTGAAGTCTTCACATTTTTTCCTCGACAAAACACAAGTTTTTCAGAAATTAAATAAAATTAAGGAAGAATTTCCTTTCAGAGCAAAGAGAGATGGTACATTTTTAGTTAAACACATTATATAAAAATGTAATGAAAAGAAAACCTGTCACTTACGTCATTCTGCAATTTTTAAGGCAAATTGTTTATCACTGAGCTACTAATTAACATGTAGGAGAAATGCTGTATTTAAATAACATCCTCATTCGCTAACTGGATATTACATTAATGGGTATAAAAATATGACACAGCAAGGATACCACTTAAAGCCTTCAAAACTGTGAATATCCAAACTATTTTCTGTCTGATATCATCACAGTCACATTCATAACCAAATGTGTGTTTTATAAGTACTGTTAAGTCATAAATACAATGGGTCTATTCTTTAGGATAGCATTTTTGGAGCTAGTTACTTGAGTAATAATTCACTGCAAACACTTTCAGAGTAATTTTGCAGAAATAAAACAACTCTTGAAGGAACACAACTGCTTTCTTACTAGGAACAGAAGTATTTTAAAAAGAAAAGAGCATCTGTTCCTTTTCCCCTCCAATGACTTTATTGTCCTCTGGATCGTGGGAATTTGCTATGGGTAAAAAGAGAGGTGTGTTGCAATTCAGGATCACTTTGCCCACCTGGGAACTTGAGCATCCAGTTCAGAACGTGACCTGACTTGTTCAGATGACGCCAGGTTCTCAAATTCTTCTGTTGTCATTTAAATTTCTGTTCCTGTTTGGACAGCCCTTCTTTAGTAGAAAGCACAGGAAACACCACACTGCACCTCTTGAATCTCCATTCTTAAGCTAGAGCTTAAGCTTATTCTAGAGCTAATGTTTCTGTAACACGTGGTGTCACAAAGGAGAGTGAAAGTCTCACCTTGGATATGCCTCTGTAATAATTCTCAGTTATAGACTGTAATTAATTTGAATAATGGCAACAAAAGAAACACATGAGAGAAGTAATTTTCGTCTTTAGTTAAGGAAGCTTAATGAAAGCAGCATTCTCCCACTTAACAAATATTTATGTGCCAGGAACTTGGTTGCTAGGTGCTGAGGATCGTGAAACTTACATCTACACTGTGCTCTCGTAGCAAGCTGTTCTGATTGATGTAAAAATAAAGCACACAGTTTCACCTGGATTTTGCAATAGGCTCATCTGCCCTTGTCATAGGGGAAGGAGGGGCACATAGGGGGTCCAGTATTTGAGCAGATTGAAGCTTGGGGTAAGGAGTGGGCAGGACTTTCGGCCGTGGGAAGAACACAAAGTTCTTAAGGTGGGGAACTGCTTGGCACACTTGTTGAGCTGAAAGGGGCCCAGGGAAGAGCAGAGAGGAGATAGAGATCACCCTGGAGCAGTGAGTGAAGGACAGGTCGTCCAGGGCCTCGCACACCCCATTAAAGAAATTTGATCATTATTCTAAGTGCGATGAGAAGCCATTGGGGATTTTTAGGCAAAGGAGTGATGAGGTCAGATTTCTATTAAACATCATCACTCGGATAAATGTGCGAAGAACGAAACAGACATGGAGAGGAGAGGCTACGGGAAGACCAATTTGGAAAATTTTACACCAGCTCAGGAAGGGGAAGCGGGTGACGTCGTAGGGGTCCCCTGGGAAGATGGAGACAAGTATGTGGTTGTCATGGCTGGTTAAGAAAGAGAATGGACCGGATGGGTTAGAGGTCAGAAGGGCCAAAATGACTCTCATGTTTCTGGCTGGAGAGACAAGGTGGTGTTTCTGACTCTTCTGTTCAGTTTGAAGTGGCTACAACATCTAAAAGGGGTGGATCCCAAAGAAAGCTCTGTATATAGTTCTGAGGCTCAGAAATCTGGACCAAAGGTCTGAATTTGGAGTCATTGGCTTTCAAATGGTAATTGAAGTCATGATAGAGGATGAGGTTGCTTGGAGAGCGCACACAGGGAGATAAAGAAGGAAAGTCCTAAGCAGAGAGAAGCTAAAGGGCTCTGAACTTCAGCCACTGGGTGCAGGGGGAGCAGGTGGGAGGGAGACTGATGAGGAAGAGACAGAGAAGGAGGCGGGAATGTGCAGCGCGACCGAAAGGTCAGCAGAATGGAGTACGAAGCATCCCCTTGAGTGAAACACCAAGAACATCACTGGTAGCCTTTGCAACAGAGTTTTGATAGAGGGGTGGGGCGAAATCCAGGTTAAAGAAGGTTGTTCCGTGAATGATAGAGGAAGAAAACGGAGCAACAAATGCAGACAACTCTTTCCAAATATGGCTGTGAAATTGAGGAGATGAATAGGAATGCACGAAGGGAAAGATGGGAAATAAACGGAGGTTTGTTTGGTTTGGTTTTTTTGGTTTAGTGATCATACAGAATTCCTGAAAAAATAGGCATGGATGGGACCCAGCAATCCAGTGTAGAAAAAAGGTATTTTTTTCTTGAATAAAAACATTTTTATTAATGTCTCAATAATGAAATTCATGTTTTGATTTAACTTACATCTTCATCTTTTTTGCTGAGAAAATTTCCAAGTTAGCTTGAAGCCTTGTCGTGTATTAGGATCTTCCTCAGTGGTTTCCATCCTTGTCTACATAGGACTGTCACCTGGGAAGCTGTATAAAATACAAGTGCCTGGGTTCCATTCCTAGAGGTACTGATTTAACTGGGCCGGGTTTTATCCAGAGTACTGGGGGCTTTAAAAGCTCCCGAGTGATACCGGAGGGCAGCCGCGGGAGAGAAGCACTGACGTAAGGGACTGTTTTGTGCAACGACTAAGCATATTCAAGACGTTTTAAACATTCAAACTTATTATATTAGGAAAAGGTTTTAAAAAGGAAAAGGAATATCTCTTCTAATGTATCAGGAGAAAAAGAGGAAAGGATGGCTACACGTGCTAAGAGGCTCTGTTGGTTCCATGGCGGGAGTTTGAAGTATTTGCTGCACCGGGGAGGGTTGTGTTGAGAGTAAAATGAGCAAACACAGTCCTGGGGTTGAAGCAAGTAAACAATGTTTGAAATAATCATCGCGTTGAATGGAAGAGAATAACAACTAGAGGAAGTCAGCGAGTTCGCCCGGCGTTGCCGGGAGCTTCTTAAGGTGGACGACTGTGATTGCTCAGAGGACTGCGTGATTTTCTCCAGAAGCTTCCCAGCAGGAAAACTCCCATATGGTATTAATCCAGGGTGAAATTTTCCAAATAGTGTGTAAAGAACAAAAGAGCCTGAGAATGCAAGAGGGCGGTAAGGGACTGATGCATATGTGGGGCTGGGGATGGTAACCGGGATGAGAAACGAAGCAAAGACAGGAAAGCCTGGCGTGATGGTCCTGATGGAGTCAAATAACAGGTTTAGTGGGAGGCACCGAGCAAACAGGGTAGGTAGAGAGAGGCTGGAGGTGAGGCAGAGGAGGGCTGGTTTAACGTTTCAAAGTAGAGTTTCAGGAAGGGATACTCTGTTCTGTGACTCTGGGAGTGGTGGATGAGACGGAGTGAAGGAAGAGATCACTGAAAATGTGGATGTCGGGAAACAGCGGCCAGATCGTGCCGTCCCGTGCTGGCAGTGGTAGGCTGGGAAGAGCCGGTAGACAAAATCTTAAAATAATGAAGAGCCGTATCCAGAGGTTTAGCAGTTGGCAGCGAAGAGTAGAGGTGAACAGAGGCACCACTAGGTAACGTGGACTCAAGGAGTGGTTTCCCCACACGAGGATAGAAAGGATGACGTCCCGTAGGTGGTGTGGAGCGAGTACCACTCTTCCATAAATAGCGCCGTCCCCTCCTCGCTTCATATATGTTTGTCTGTGTTGCATGGTTTGAGTGGAAACAGTCAAGTCTTGTGTGCAACCAGCTAGCCCATCAGCCCCATAGTGATGCCTCGATATTTTGTGAGAGTCGAGTCCTTCATTAACTCCCTGCGCCAGGAATATTCAAAGTCTTAGACGATTTGCACAAGAGGGTCTTCTGGCAGTGATCTGAGGATAATGGCTTTGAAACGTGGCTAGTGGCTCTAGCGCTCGCTGGTGATTGTGGGTGTGTGAATTAACGTCTCTGCGCTTCAAGCTCCTCATCTGTGAAATGGGAATAAAAATAATGAGTTCCAGTGTGGGATTGTGAAGATTAATGGAAGCAATGTACATAGAACCAGCTGGCATTACGTGTCACATATGAAGTATTTAATAAGTAGAAGCCGACTACATCGTTATTGTTGTTATTTTAATGTATAATCCCTCTTGTGTGCTACTGGTCAAGCTCAAAGAAGTGTAAAAGGCTTCTTGAGGCTCCCTCCTGCCTCTGTGACGTCACACATTCTGAAACGCCCCTCCACGTGCCCATGCCCTACGTCTAACTGGCATGTTCATCTCAAACTGGCTCCAGCCCCAAATTTCTGTATCTTCCAGCCCAAAGTTTATTCTCATTCCAACCTCTAGATAGTGAACAGATAACCTTATCTAATAAATCCTGTATCCCCAGCCCCTGAATCAGAACTTGGATCAAAGTAGGTGCTGAGCAATATCTTAATGTAAAATGGTACAAAAATGGAACTTGCCCTAGGTTGCTAAGAGACATGTTGTTTGTTTATCTTCTAGAAGCAGTGTTAGGTGTGGAAAGCAGGTGCAGGAGAGAGACAGCCTGTGAATCTAAACTGAGGGAGGAGAGAGAGCATATCCTTTGCTTCGTCCATTGCAAGTGATGTTTTCTGGTGCACTTGGCTGGGGGAATGGATAATTATGAATTACAGTCATCAGTCTTAGAAATGATGAAAGTTTGTAACATCCCCACATCATGCCTGCTGAGCAGAGCCTTAGTCTGGCAACATTTCAAATATGATAAAAAGATGCTTGAGTAACATTTGGCAAAGGTTTATAAAACATTAAATCCCATAGAAACATATTTGAAAGACCTAGTTTTTCAAAGTTTAATAATTGGATTATTATTTAAATGAATCACTTTTTAAGATGTCATGCCCAGCAGGAAACCAATCATGTGAGCAAAACTTCAGTCTTTTAAAATTATAATTAAGTTAAATAGTATCTGGTGGCTTACATGTAATATGGGTGATAGTGGCGCTGATCTTATGCAACAAAACATCATCAGCTGCAAAGAGGTACAATTAGCTTATTCTTGCAATATATAGTCATTTCAATTTAAAAACAGAAAAAGTTAACAGAAAAAAAACCTCAAAATTCTGAAGTAGTGGATTTAACTTCTTTTATTTTAATGACCAGGTTGTCCTAACAAAAGAATTAAGTAGAAGAGATTGTAGGATGGGCTTTCCCAACAATAGAAATAAGATACAACATTAGCAAACTACTATTCTTATATTATGATGGCAAGGAGAAAGGCAGGTAGCACTGACTGAGCACTTCTCTACTGAAAAATCCTGTAGACACCGCATGTGGCATATCTCATTTAATTGTGATTCACTAACTATTGTCCCTTATTTTCATATTGTTTTAAAAAATGATATGAAGAAAGATTGACCTGGTGAAAAAGAGCTATTAAGTGACAGATCTGAGGTCTGAATTCTGTCAGATGCCAAAGCCAGTGTTTTCATCAGTGACGTATGAAGCCTCAATTCATCCTTGGATTGTCTAGACAGCTGTGGACCATTAACTTATTCATTGCAAGTTAAGAGTTTAAAACCAAGGAGTGAACAAATGATTTATGAGGTCTTAGAAAATGCGGTAGAACTGCTAGAACATATTTTGTCAAAATTCGTCATTTTTCTTCGATAGTTTTTAGACTGACACAGCAGGAGTCGGGATTCTAAGCTAGCATAACAAGGCTTCTGTCATGACAAACTCGTGGGCAAGATGGAGAAATGGGAGCAAGATGATGAAATAGATAGGTAATACTGGTGCTGAGATTCTGTATTGTCAAATAATTATAGTGCCAAATGAAGGTTACAGATATGAGTGCGTGAATGATAGATTTTAAAGTGGGACTTGAAATGTATTGTTCAAACTTTTGTCTAAGATATTTTAGAAAATATTTTGAACAAAAAATATATTAGGAATTTTGAAGTCTAGAAAATAGATTAACAGGTTTTAATCAGAAGGCTCTACATTCTCTGAATAATTAAGAAATTTTAATTCTGAACTACCCACAGAATGGTAGAGGCGTTTTGAAAAGAATACAACTCTGTATAGCTCACTTCTTGAATTGGGGAAATGTATTTGTGGTTTGAACATTCAGTAGAGAAATGGTTTCCCATCTAATAGAGAGTGTTGTACAGGGAGGGATGCTCGTCTTTGGAGCAAAAGGCTTTAAAAGTGTCGGGGTCTCTCAGTCACTTAATCGGCAGTGAAACAAAGCAGAACAGGAGACAGCGAACTAAACCTAATAGGAAGAGTTTATTCAAGGGTTATATTATATGATAGAAAAATGATTTAAAATAGTAAAAGTGGGGCTTCCCTGGTGGCGCAGTGGTTGAGAGTCCGCCTGCCGATGCAAGAAACACGGGTTCGTGTCCCGGTCCGGGAAGATCCCACATGCCATGGAGCAGCTGGGCCCGTGAGCCATGGCCGCTGAGCCTGCGTTTCCGGAGCCTGTGCTCCGCAACGGGAGAGGCCACAACAGTGAGAGACCCGCGTACCACAAAAAAAAAAAAAAAAAATCGTAAAAGTGGCATTTCAAAATAATTTCAAGTTGTTTTAAATTTCTTAATATTGAGTAGCATATAGAAAGGTAGTAAATGTCCGTAGGCTCTATAGGAGCTTAAACCTGGTGAAGTAATAATGCCTCTGGTAAGCAGCTTATTATGACAGATACAAGTCAAAAAAAGGCAGAGCAAACAGAGACATCAGTATGTCTTCCTCGAGTTTAGAGCCAGTGTTTATTTTAGAACTCTGAGTCAATTTCATTATTCTGCCTCCTTGGTAATCAATTTACTGTTTAGGGTTCTCTCTTGATTAAACCCTGTCACTTCAGGGGAAGTTCAAGAGAATAGAGCATTATTGACATCACAGAAACAGTTGTTAGTAATCAATACATTTTGAACCACATACTGGGTATATCTTTAAGGACATAATTCATCAAAAACAGGCTTACTGGGGCTCTTCGTGCTATTTTCATTGATTTTCCCTTTGTGGGAAGACATGGTAGATATTCTATATGTGAAATAAGAGTTATATTCAAAGTAAAGAAGTCAGCTGCTCAAAAATGCTCAGTTACAGAGAAAAAAATCAAGTATAAGTATTCTAAAGAAGAAATAAAATGGAATTTAAGTTGTTATTCTCACATTTTAATAGCTCATGCAGAAGAATGTAAGTAAATGACTTACAATTTTTTAAAAGATTACACGTAAGGAATACCAAATTCTAGGTGTGAATTCCATTCTTGACTTTCTGTGTCTGTGAAATAGAGGTAGAAAATTACTTTTATTTAGTTATCTTATGGCCACTGCATAGCTTTCTTTTAAATTTAAAATTAAGTGTAAATATACATTGCTTTATGCTGTATGTCTTCTACATATTTGTCTGTTAATGTAAAATTTTAAATAACTATTGGAGTTCACATTATAAAGTATCCTAAATGAACCCTAGTGTACAGCAAATGATTTATAAAGGGAATAATAACCTTCTAATCTTGCAAATTTGTGTTTTCCTATATAATGTTAGCTTAAAAAATCAAGACAATTCTGTTTTTTTTTTAACATCTTTATTGGAGTATAATTGCTTTACAATGGTGTGTTAGTTTCTGCTGTATAACAAAGTGAATCAGCTATACATATATATATATATCCCCATATCCCCTCCCTCTTGCGTCTCTCTCCCTCCCACTCTCCCTATCCCACCCCTCTAGGTGGTCACAAAGCACCAAGCTCATCTCCCTGTGCTCTGCGGCTGCTTCCCACTAGCTATCTATTTTACATTTGCTAGTGTATATATGTCCATGCCACTCTCTCACTTCATCCCAGCTTACCCTTCCCCCTCCCTCTGTCCTCAAGTCCATTCTCTACGTCTGCATCTTTATTCCTGTCCTGCCCTTAGGTTCTTCAGAACTCTTTTTTTTTTTAGATTCCATATATATGCGTTAACATACGGTATTTGTTTTTCTCTTTCTGACTTACTTTGTATGACAGATTCTAGGTCCATCCGCCTCACTACAAATAACTCAATTTCGTTTCTTTTTATGGCTGAGTAATAGTCCATTGTATATATGTGCCACATCTTCTTTATCCATTCATCTGTCGATGCACATTTAGGTTGGTTCCATGTCCTGGCTATTGTAAATAGAGCTACAGTGAACATTGTGGTACATGACTCTTTTTGAATTATGGTTTTCTCAGGGTATATGCCCAGTAGTGGGATTGCTGGGTCATATGGTAGTTCTAGTTTTAGTTTTTTAAGGAACCTCCATACCGTTCTCCATAGTGGCTGTATCAATTTACATTCCCACCAACAGTGCAAGAGGGTTCCCTTTTCTCCACACCCTCCCTAGCCTTTATTTTTTGTAGATTTTTTGATGATGGCCATTCTGACTGGTGTGAGATGATACCTCATTGTAGTTTTGATTTGCATTTCTCTGATGATTAGTGATGTTGAGCATCCTTTCATGAGTTTGTTGGCAACCTGTATATCTTCTTTGGATAAATGTCTATTTAGGTCTCCTGCCCATTTTTGGATTGGGAAGACAATACATTCTTTTCAGTATTGACAAAGAATCTGAAATGAGGGCTAGGAAGGTAGCGTATCTTAAATTGTGTTAGAAGATGGAATATTACCGCCCTTCAGAGTCAGGAAGAAAGACTGGATCTAAAAGTGAGGGTTTTCACTTTGAAAACAGTGGCCTATTTTGTTTTCTGAAATCCACATATTTTAGGTCACAATCTAACCCCCAAATCTGCCCAAATAGCCCATTATTCTAATTTTTGCGTTGAAGGTGCATTGTTATAAGCTCCTTGAGTGAATTTGCTGTGAAGAAATCTGATTTGTGAAAAAATAAGAAATCTCTTCACAGCTGCATACAGCTGCATACAGCTGCATACAGCTACAGCTGACTCAAACGGCCATTGAATGCACAGACAGACACTTTGTATGTTACCTCACTCCTGGCCCAACCTTAATTTGGGGCCTTACTTTTACCACTTGACCTCCCCACTCTTTCCACGTAATGCCTCACCAGTCCAGTCCATCTGATGCTTTGCTCTAGCTAATATTATCTGCCAGAAATATTCTCCTTCCTTGTATGTATCGGTGGTTCAATACTTTTTATTGCTGAGCAGTGTTTCATTGACTGGGTATACTTGGTTTGTTTATCCATTCATCAGTGGAGGGGTGTTTAAGTTGTAATCCACTTGGCGGGGCGTATTTTGAATAATCTGCCATGAGAATTGGAGAACAAGTGTTTGTGTGGATCTATATTTTTATTTCCCATGGGTAAATAGATAGAAAATGGCACTTACGTATCTTATTGTAAGTGTATATTTACTTTTAAGTAGTTGCCAAATAGTTTTCCAAATACAGCACTTGGCATTTGCATGAGCAATATATGAGACTTTCATCTGCACCACATTTGCACCAAAACTTGGTATGTCAGTCCTCTTAACTTCAGCCACCCTTAAATATGTGTCCTCATGGTGGTCTTAATTTGGTCCTAATGACTGATGACATTGGATATTTTTATGTGCTTATTGGATGTCGGGATATCTCATTTTATAAAATATCTGTTCAAACCTTTTGTCCATTTAAAAATAGTTATTTGTCTTATTATTGTTTGGTACTTCGTGCATTCTGAATAAATCTATCAGGTATCAGTTCTGCGAATATTTTTCTCAGTACACGACTTGCCTTTTCATTTTCTTAATGGTTGTGCTTTTGAAGAGCACAAGTTTTAAATGTCGATTAAGTAGAGTTTATCATTTAAAAAATTACTTCTGTGTGTCCTATTTAAGAAATCTTTGTCTAAGTTCACAAATATTTTCACCTGTGCTTTCTTTTAGAAGTTACATAATTTGGGGGGTTTTATTCAGATTTCTGATTCCTTTCAAGTTGCTTGATATATATGGTACAAGGTAAGAGTCAGTGTTTTTACATGTGGATATCCAGTTGTTCCTGTACCATATGTTGAAAAGTATTCCCTTTCCTCACTGAATTTCCTGGGACTCTGCTAAAACTCAATTGGTCATGTAAGAATGGGTCTATTTGTAGGCTGTTGATCTGTTCCATTGACCTTTATTTTTCTTCCCATACCACATATTGTCTTAATTACTGTAGCTTTATAGTACATCTTGAAATCAGGTAATATAGATCCTCCAGCTTTGTTTTTCTTTTTGAAAACTATTTTGGTCACTGTAGTACCCTTGCATTGCCCTATACATTTTAGAATCAGTCTTTTAAGCTTGAAAACCTGTTGGAATTTTGATTGGAATCACATTGAAAACAGAAATCAATCTGGGGAGAATTGACACCTTAATGATATTGTATCTCCTCATCCCTGTTCATTTATTTGGGTCTTCTATTTAGCAATGTTTTATAGTTTTCAGTATCTTGGACATATTTTTTTAAATTTATCTCTACATATTACATGATATTGATGCTATTTTAAATGATACAGTTATAAATTTCATTTCTATTTGTTGCTAATACATAGAAATAGAATTGCTATTTGTATATTGATACCGTATTCTGTGACATTAAAAAAACTCATTTATTAGTTGTGGGAACTATTTTGTATATGCCATAGGTAATCATTCCATCTGTGAATAGAAAGGGTTTTACTTCTTGTTTCCGAGCTTGGACTTCCAGTACAACTTTGAATAGAGATGGAGAAGTCGACAACAATACCTTATTACTGAGCTTAGGGAGAAAACACTCTGTCTTTCACCATTACTATGATTGATCTGTAGGTCTGTTATAAACAGCATAGATTTGGGTGTTGCTTTTTAATACAATCTGACAACCTCTGGCTTTTAATCAGCATCTCCTTTTTTTTTTTTTTTTTTTTTTTTTTTTTTTTTTTGTGGTACGCGGACCTCTCACCGTTGTGGCCTCTCCCGTTGCGGAGCACAGGCTCCGGACGCGCAGGCTCAGCGGCCATGGCTCACGGGCCCAGCCGCTCCGAGGCATGTGGGATCCTCCCGGACCGGGGCACGAACCCGTGTCCCCTGCATCAGCAGGCGGACTCTCAACCACTGCGCCACCAGGGAAGCCCTTCTTTTATTTATACATTTTATTTATATGTTTATAGGTTATAAAATATATATTTATATTTAATGTCATTGTTGAAATAATTAGGTGAAAAATTCCCAGTTTACTGTATTTTTCCAGTTGACCAGATGTTTTTGTTTCTTTTTATCTTTTTTCCCTGCCTTAATGTTGTTTAAATGAGTATTTTTTGTATTACATTTTATCTCTGCTATTGGCTTACTAGCTATAGTTCTTTCTTCTTTTTTTATAGTGGTTGATCTAGGGCTTACATTTATCACAGCAGCTTTCAGCCACATTCTACCACTTCACGTATTGTGTGAGAAACTCGCAACACTGTTCCTTCATTTCCTCCCTCCTGTCCTTTGTGCTAATGCACAAATGCTAATACATTTTACTTTTTACATGCGTTATAAACTCCACAATACATCATTACTCTGTTTTATTTTGAAGAGGCAGCTATCTTCTAAAAAGATTAAAATTTAAAAAGTTTTTTCTATGTGCCTTCATTTCTCCGTACATCCAAATTTCTGTCATTTCCCCTTTTCCTTTTGTTGGATAAGCATCCTTTACTATAATTTGTAGTGCATGTCTGCTGGTGATGAATCTTCTCAGATTTTTTATGAAAAAAATGGCTTTATTTTATCAATGCTTGAAAAATATTTTCACTAGATATAGAAGTTTATTTTGACTTTTTTCCCCCTGCAATTAAAAATTTTTGTTTTTTCTTTCTTCCTCTACACCTAATGTGTCTCTTTTTATTCTGGCTACTTTTAAGCTTTTTCTCTTTATCATTGATAGTCAGCAATTTGGCTATGTTGTTCTTTGGTGTGATTTTATTTGCATTTATTTTATTTGAAATGTATTGAACTTCTTTGATTTGAAGGATTATGATTTTCTTCAAATGTGGAAAAATGTTAGCCATAATTTCTTCATTTTTTTGTGTGTGTCCCCCCTTTTCTAGAACTTCATTACACATATGTTAAACAGCTTGATGTTCCACAGGTCACTGGTACTTTTTTAATTTTTTTTCCCCTCAGTCTTTTTTCTCCACTTCATTTTGGATTTTTTCTATGGCTCTGTTTTCAGGGTCAATGATCTTTTTCTATTCAGTGTACTCTATTCTGTTGATCTTATCGAATTTATTTTTCACTTCAGTATCTTACCTTTCATCTTTAGAAGTTCCATTTCAGTTTCTTTTTTATATCTTTCATAGTTCTCCTCATCATATCTGTGTGCTTCTTGACAATGGTAAGTCTATGAAACGTATTTATAATAGCTGCTTTAATGCTTCTTCTGTCTAGTCCTATCTTCCCACTTGTGTGTATCTGTTAATTAAATTGCTTGAATTTTCTTCTAATTATGCCTCATATTTTCCTGCTTCTTTGCACACCTACTAATTTTGGATTGGATGCTAGACATCATGAAGATTATGTTTTTGGATTCTGGATTTTGTTGTGTTCCTTTACAATAAAAGTATTGGATCTTGTTCTGGCATGCAGTTAGGTTTTACTTGGAGTCAGTTTGATCCTTTCTGTATTTGCTTTTAAGCTTTGTTAGGGAGGATCCAAAGCAACTTTAATCTAGGACTAATAGCCTCAATATAAAAATGATGTCCCCCTTGAGAAGTCTACAATATTCTCCAAATATCATGATGTCTTTCCACTCTAGCTGATGGTAACACAGGCTCTTTCTAACCCCGAGTGATCTCTGGGAATTTCATTGCTGGTACTGCTGCTTTCCTGTAGTTCTTTCCCCAGCTTTAGGAAGTTTCCTCTCATGAACAGATTAAAGATTCAAGGGGACAGGACCCATCTGCAGATTTCCAGAGTCCTCCTTGGTCCTCTGTCCTGCATGTTACAGCTGCCTGGGACTCTCTGTACTCGGTTCTATGTCTCCTACTCTCAGTGAGTTAGCTAGGCTTTTTAAAAATTTCTCCTTCTGTGTAATGGCTTGGAAACTGCCTCCAGAGAGTAACTTAGGGCAATTGTAGGACTCACCTCATTATTTCATTTATGTCAGGGATCAGAATCCTATGCTTCCTCTGAACCAGTGTCTGAAAACCTTTTTTTCAGGTATTGTGTCTGGTTTTATAGCTGTTTAAGGCAGATGGTATATCTGGTCCATATTACTCAGATATTCCCAGATACAATTTTTCTCTTTCTTTAGCTTCCTTTTTTTAAGACATACTTCATGTGTAATTCTCACTGGGAAATTACCACTGACCCCATTTTTCAAGCTGAGTTAAGTTTCATTCAGCACATCTCCATTCATAGTGATTCTGTCAGTTAGGACACTTGTTTCCCATTGCCTACTGAGTGTTGGTTTCCTTTTCTGTCTTAGGAAATAGTGTCCCCCTTGAGGGCAGGGACTGGATCTTATTCATATCCATGCCCCCCTGTACTAGACTAAATCAGTCAAACTTACTACTCCATAACAAACAGCTTGAATTTTTCTGCTTTGTCCACATATTAAACATACATTTCTCAACTTGGTTTTCAGGACCATCCATTCTGTGACCTAATCCATTACCATGGTCTGACCCTTCTCTACAAGAGCACCATGGTTTAGCAAAGCTGAAGGGACAACCACTTATAAAAACTACACAACCCTCCTGCCCCTGGCCCTTTCCTTATGCTATTTCCTCTGGCTGCAATTTCCTTTTCCACCACGCTACCTATCAAAATCTTGTCCTTCTTTTAACATACACATCAAATGCCACATCTTCCCTAATGTTTATTCTGGTTGACCACTATTTGTAACACCTTGACAATTTATTGGTTTTTGTCATGTTTCCTATTTTATCTTTCCTGTTCTGTTCTATCTATTTCTATCTATTCTATAATATTCTATGTATTTCCTATTTTAGGACTATTTCATATTCAGTCATCAAATTCCATGTCTACATTAGTCTTACCAAAACCCAACCCAATTTTCCCATCCTCTTTTAACTAGATTATTTTTTCTCTTTAGGATAATAACTATGTATTTCTTTTCTTTTGGAGCTGCATTTAAAAAGTATTTTTTAAATCAAAATGGAAATAACAAAAGATTTCATTGTTGTAATTGTAGCAAATATTTTAATCTAACAGCTTTATGATATATAATTCATAATCATAAGATTCAGCTTTTTAAGCCTACTATTTAGTAGTTTTTAGTACATTCACAGAGTGAATGTACTATCACCATCCTCCCTGTCTAATTTTAAAGCATTTTCATCATCCCCCCTCCCCCCAAAAAACTGTACTTATTAGCAGTCATGCTTTTTTCTCTCCACCCTCTAGTCCCTGGCAACTAGGAGTCTCCCTGTTGTCTCTATGGATTTGCTTATTCTGTACAGTTCCTATAAATGGACTCATACAATATGTGGTCTTTTGTGACTGGCTTCTTTCACTTTGTGTAATGTTTTCAAGCCTCTTCCATGTTGTAGCCTCTGCCTCAGTACTTCATTCCTTTTTATGGCCAAGTAATATTCCACTGTATAAATGTAACACATTCTATTTACCAATTCAGAAAGGGATGGACATTTAGATTCTTTATACTTTTTGGCTATTATGAATAATGCTACTCTGAACATTTGTGTACAAGTTTTTACATGAACATGTTTTCTTTTAGGTATATGCCTAGAAACAGAATTGCTGGATCATATGACAACTCATTATTTAACACTTAAACAAACTGCCAAACCTTTTTCCAAAATGCTGTGTCACTTTATAATCCATGAGCAATGTACAAGGGCTCCAGTTTCTCCACATCCACACTTGTGATTGTTGACCCTTTTTATTGTAGCCATTCTAGTGGGTTTGAAGTTGTATCTAATCTAAAGTGGTATCTAATAGGTATCTAGTGGTATTGTTTTGATTTGCATTTTCCTAATGATGATATTGAGTATCTTCTCATGTGCTTATTGGACAGCGATATATATCTTCTTATTCAAATTTTATTCAAATTACTTGCCCAATTTTTATCTGGGTTTTTGTTGGTGTTGTCTGTTGTTGAGTTATAAGAGTTCTTTATGTATGCTAGGTAAAATTCCCTTATCAGATATAGAATTTGCAAATATTTAATCTCATTCTGTGGGTTTTCCTTTCCTCCTCTTGGTGGTTTTCTTTGAAACGTAAGTGTTCTTAATTTTGACAAAGCCAATCTGGTTTTAGTCGCTTGTCCTTTTGGTGTCATATCTAAGAAACCATTGCCTAATACAAGGCAAAGCAAATTTTCTCCTAAGTTTTCTTTTGAAAGTTTTATGGTTTTACCTACATTTGTGTCTATGATCCATTTTGTGTGCATTTCTCTATATGGTCTAAAGTAGGGGCCCAACTTCACTCTTTAAAGGTACTTTAAAAAAACTGAAAAACTTGCATCCAACCCTTTTTTAAAAGTTGTTTTCCATTATCATATTCTTTAATCAGGTAAACATGTAGATGTCTTGAGAGAAAAAGAAAACTGAACAAAAACTGGTTGAATTCACATATTTATTACAAGGTCTTTATTTTTTCATTTTGATACATTAGACTGACTAAGGCATTCCTCAGACGGTGATCAACTCAGCATTTTCTTGCCTAGGATTGTTAAAAAGCAAAGAGTACCTCTACTTAGACATTATCTTTTATCAATTCTTCTTAAACTTCTCTTCTCTAAAAATGTCATACCAAGGAGATGAAACAAAAGAATCCACATCTCCCCCAAAATAAATAATTTTTAAAATGTATGAATACATATAGATATTATATGTGTTCTGTTTCTTTTCTGGCAGAATTCTAGATTCTGTAAAAATTATGCTTTAAAAAGTAAGAATTTATAGGCATATATTTAAAAAGGTCAACAGGATTGATATATCCAAGGCCTCAGAATAGTCCTGAAGCTCCACTTTCCTCCACCACTGCAATGTGGCATTTTCAGTGAGCAGCAAAGGGAGGAAGGTTTGGCTGAGGAAATTACTAGATGTACACATCACATCACAGAGCGGAAAACTGGGTCACAGAAGAGGGACTTAAGTCCTGCCGTGACACCGTGCCTCTTGCTGTTTGTGGGGACATTTTTCCCTCTGAAATGCCTTGTTTGAAACTTCTCAATTGATTCCACACTTGACTTTCAAATGGTGAGTCAGATACAGCCTACATGCCATGACCTGTCCCAAGCAGTCACATTCTTGACATCCACTTAGCCACGTGGGAGGACCACGCTCATGTAAGAAGGCTGAGTGAGTCTCATAGAATTTAAGGGCAATGTTGTTATAAGCAAACTGTATGCTACAGTGTGATTGCATCGTGCTGTGGGAGCCACGTACACTTTTCAGGAACTGATTGTGCAAGTTTTTCCTTGAGAATCCGTTATTATAATACAAGAAATTCTGGGGAAGGTAGAAGGAAGAACACATCATGGTCAGATTGTAATAATTATTTAAACTTTAAAATCACTAGGCTTTTTTTATATTGGAAAAACAAACCCTCTACAATTATGTAGTTTATGCATTTGATATGGCTTTCTGATTTCATGCTTGAGACAGAACATGTTATTACACATTTTAATATTGATGTTTAGGGAAACAACTGCTTGAAATGTGAAATACAGCCCCCAAACCTTTACAGCTTGAAGTAAAATATTCCTCTCAAATTTCTTTCTAGTTTTTACTTAGGAAAATGTTGAACATGTTAGCACAATACCTTTATTCTTTGTAATTCATTCGTGATATCCTGACTCATGTGGTAGGTCCTCCTTACTGCGTCTCTCAAAATATTTCATTGGTGCTATTTTTAGGAAAAAAATAATAATTTCCCTTTATTTGAGTAAGCTAGATATGTTCATAGTTTTCCTCCCATCTGTTTTACATAAAAATTTAGAACTTACTTTATTCTATTTAATTACTGGGAACTAGGTAATAGTTTTAGTAGTATAGGTTTATATTACCATCTTATTCAAGGTATAAGTTTCTTAAATCACAGATGTAGTATGATAGATGTCTAATTATTACACTGATTGTCTCCTTTCAGTGGACAAAAAAATTAATGGGGTATGAAATATAATTAAATTGGGTTAAACAAAACACTCCAAGTTGCAAAGTACCTTCCTATTAAAAAAATATATTTAAGAGTGGATGAGTGAGGAATAATGAAAATAAATTTCAAGTGACACTTAGAAAGAGACTATAAATCCAAGACCTGAATCAAAAGGAACAGGGTGGTATAGCAAGAAATAAATAAGAAGCTGAAAACTCATTGGCATTGATATATATTTTTCAAATATTTGTGATACAAGTGAGATTTTTTTTAGAGCAGAAAAAAAGAAAAGTTAGTGATATCTGTGTCCACTGGATGATAATACACTGATTTTTGGTACCTTTATCATGTTCAAGAAACAAGATTGATCCTACATTATATATTTTAAAGATTTGCCAGGGTAAATAACTTACACTTTACAAACAGTAACATTGTTTGGTTCTATTTCATCACAGTTAACCAAATTTAATGTGAAATTAAGAAGAAAAAAAAAAAAGACAAAGTACTTCCTTTGTAAGCCCACAAGTTTTATTCCCTTCTTTGATTTCTCTTCTACATCTTGTCTGTATTTATTGCAAAGGTACTCGCATCTTCTGCAGTTTATTTTACACAATCAAGGACAAACGGAGCAATTTCTGTTTCTGTGTGAATCATCCCCAGATGGGAATTCCAGTCACTGTAAGCCACAACCCATCTTGCATGTTTGGCCACCATCTGTGTAGGGCTCTCTTCAGCCTCTCCATTTTCAGTTCTCTTGCCTCCTGTAGCAACTACACTTGTGTAGTTTGACACATTACTGCTGGAAACTAGAATTTTCTCCCCACTAGAATGCCTAGGATCTATAGAAGACAAAGGAAGTCTTAGGTCTGTTCTCACTCTGTATCACTGCCAAGTCCCTGATTTGAATGCCTATCTCTATCATTCCAACCTAAATTTCAGCTTTTTATAAGCATTTTCGTTTTGCCAGCATTTTGCCTTCGCACTCTCTGATTTAACGTGCTTTTCCCAGGGTATCCTCAGCTTTCCTTACAAACACAGCTTTTGGAAACCTTGCTACCTTTTACTAACTTCTTTTCATTCCTTCCGGTGGACGTGTTGGCCTCCTCTATGTAAATGTGCCTTTTGCTTCTTTTCAGTATATCAGTTTATAAATCTCAGATGTCAAGTTGGATGTCAGAATTTTTTTCAGTCCATACATAAATTAGACACTATTTTTTTAAAATTAATAAATGATTGATTCAAAGAGCAAAAGAGTTATTTTTTTAGTCAAATGGTTCTATTGTAACTCTTAACTGTCATGCAGAAGTTTTTCATTGGTTTGCTCTGGGTGTATCATAAATTTTGGCTTGGAGTGATACTTTGTTATGCTTACTTGCGTAATAGTGCTGTATATTCTTGCTTATACTTGAACTGAAATATAGTACATTATAGCCTCATACACGGAATCACTCAATCCTCTTTTTCTCTCCATATATAAAATATGACGTTCGATCACTTCTTTTATAAATTATTATGGCAATTAGGGAACAGTATTCTAACTTTGGCTCAAATATCTTGTAACGTTGCTATTTGGGCAGAAATGTAGCTTATTTATAATCAGTCAATTTTAAAGATATTTGTCCACTGAAACTTTGTTTTAAAAACTACCTGTATATTTTTGTTCTGAGAAATTGGATCCAGACACAGTTTTAAATAACATTAGAGTTAAGGGTAGTAAGTCACAGTTCATGGCCAGAACAGTAAAGTTGACAGAAAAATTGTAAGCCATTTCTAAATGTCTGTTCTCTTGCATTAATATACCTAAATAGCAATTCCAGAAAATTGTTATGAATAATTAAGTGAAAAGTTAATATGTCTGGTTCTTTTCCTGTTATTTAAAATAACAGTATTTTACATATTTTCCATTAATTGTATTAGTCCTCCTCCAAAAATGAATGAGTTCATGAAATTCTACTTTGTTAAAATGTTATACCTGGGACTTGGTATCTTTACACTTACACCCTTAAAATAACACTTAATGACAGCCCCAGAGTCACATATACAGTAGAAAAAACCAGCAGAACCTCCATGATGTTTTGTCATTAAGTCCAGTTAGTGTGCACAGCACACTGTATTATTACTCAAGTACATCTAACTCATCTCAGAACATAGCACACGGGGTCCTGAAATGTTTCCCTTCCCAATGTGTGACTGTGTCTTCTTCCTGCCAATTCACAGTGTGAGATTTACTAACTGAGAAAAATGAAAAGTAACTTCAACTGTACAAGACTACAAATCATTCAAGAGAAATTATCCTGTTTACCAATGTCTTAAATAAACTATTTCAAGATCAAGTCAGAAAATTTCAACCACAGAGTAAAGTGTATAGAGGGAAAGTATTTTAAAGTATGATTGGTCCTTTTCAATTTGCAGAATTTTTCCAGAGAATGAATTTTGAGGAAAAGGTATAATTAGGCTTTTTTTTCCCCCCTAAAGCTCTCTTTTAAAAGTTTTTCCAGCCTTTATAACACACTAAAATATATAACTGGTACATTTGTTTCATATCAGAAACTTGGTAATAAGCTGTTTTAAATCGTAAAGCACAATTTTTTTTGGTCACTATGGGAAGGGAGCCTGGGTGTTGAAATTGACCTTATAAGGTTGCTCAGTGACATGCTTCCAACGCCCCCTCCCCCCCAAAAATGTGTTCCTTCAATCCTTTCCCTCCTCGAGCAGTGGACACATACATACGAGCCCACGGTGGTGGGAGCCTACTGAGGCTCTTCTTCCCAATGTCCATTTTAAGGTTAAATACCAAGTATTTTCTCTGTCAGAGATCTCAGATTTAAACTTCTTTAACCTTGCTCTCTTCAGAAATGTATCAAAATTAATCAGCCCAGAGTAATGCGATTTGCTAAGAGTATTTGCTATTACTTTTAATTCTTCTTTAATTCCTTACAATAACTGGCTTAGAAAACCAGATTGTAGCACCAGCATACATACAGAGCATGATCACCAAGTAGCAACACTATAGGCTGTAAGGTGGAAAGTTTTCTTAAATACTAGTAATTTTTACCTCCTGACATGAAATAACTAATTTATTTCCCCAGTTATGATCATATCTTTTGACATAATTGATTTTTTTATTTGGTTGATAATTTGCTTAGTTTGAAAAAAAAAAGAAACTAGATCTAACCTTACAATGGTCATTAGCCGTGACGACTGAGAACTGAAGCAGGGGCTTTGCACATTGATTTTTCAACATGGCTGCTCCTTGACTGGCATGAGAAATGGTCTTATTAGCTTCTGCTGGTTAATTTTAAAGTATGTGAAGCAATGTATCTTTTTTTTTAATAGTTAATAAAAATAGTATCTCCGAAAGAAGAAAGAAAAGAGAAACTACGGTCTAGGTTTCTCAACCATAGTTTAAGTACATAAATTCAGGCAATACCAGATGCCAATATAGATAAATGGGTAATTCAGTTAAAATCTCAAATGCTATGTCTACTTTGTCAGAGATTATCACATTTTTTGCTTACTTATTTGTTTATATTATTGGCATTATGATCCTTTTGGTGCTGCCGTTAGAGCATCATTTTGCTTCAGTCTGTAGGCGGAGTGAGGAACCGAAGGACTGCACCCATCCCCTGAGCCACAGGATTGCTAGTCTCACAGGCTGCTGAGCTGCTGTTGAAGCGCAGCTGTGGTGAGGTCAGGACAGCCAAAGGAGGAAACAAACAAACCCACAAAACTTTGAATTCGGGTTCTAAGTTTGGAAAACTGGGTTTGTGAAAACCTGGGTTCAAGTCTTAGATGCTAGGGTTGTTTTTTTAAGCTCCGTGAACGTGTGTGAGGCCCTTGGCCACCTGCCCAAGCACCTGCCCAAGAATGTGATAGGCTCTAGGTTGGCTTATTTATCAATACCTACGTAGTCATTGAATTAGAAGAGGAAGCAGAAGACTGTTGTACAAGTCCTTTAGAGCGTCGAAGGTGGAGCTGGGAACCGGAGACCTGATAGGGTGGTACTATTATGGCAGAAGGTGGAAGGGCCCATCGAACAAAGTCAAGTGACTGGAAAACTTGGGCACCTGGGGGCAACATATGACACCCGTGGCGGAAGGGGTTTTCTCCTTTGTTCAACACAGAACACAGAGTCAGTTGAACAGAAAACAGAGAGCAGGGATAGAGAAGCACCAGAGGGTCCCCCTGTGCCACAGACCTATTGCCAGGCCCCTCCATGGGTGAGGAGGCCAGCGTAGCTACTGAGGAGGGCCTAGTTCCTGAGCACAGAGGAGAGGTGGCCTCTGGAGGCTGTGTGGAGGGGCAGGGAATTCTCCAGATACCGGATACAGAAGTGGTAGATGTAGGTATGTGCTTCTTCTGGGAGGTTTTTGGCTTGGGGCGATTTTTGGTTCGTTTGTTTCGTTAAGTTTTGGGTAGCAGTGCAGCAAAATGGCGAAGACCACGGGCTCTGGAGCTAGCCTGCCGGGGTTGGATCTGGGCTCTCACGCCTGTTCACTGTATACATCCTGGGAAGTTATCTGTACTCTCTCTGTGCCTCAGTTTCCTTGCAGAAAATAGAGACAATAGTACCTATTTCGTAGACTTATTATGAGAATTAGATGAGTTAACACATTTTAGAATAGTGCCCACACAAACCCTGGTCATTGGATTTTGATTTTGGATTTGGCTGATCTAGACATCATTTTGCTTAATCCTGCTTATAACTGAAGCACTCAAATCAGGCGTGAAACATAAGAGGCAGGTGCTAAAAATTCATAATTGAGAAAAACACTGTTTTAATGAAGTCATTTTTAAAATCAAAATTGATGCGAAAGGATTTCCCTGGTGGTGCAGTGGTTAAGCATCCACCTGCCAATGCAGGGGACACGGGTTCGAGCCCTGGTCCGGGAAGATCCCACATGCTGCGGAGCAACTAAGCCCGTGCGCCACAACTACTGAGCCTGCGCTCTAGAGCCCACGAGCCACAACTACTGAGCCCGCGTTCCACAGCTACTGAAGCCCGTGCGCCTCGAACCCGTGCTCCACAACAAGAGAAGCCACTCTGATGAGAAGCCCGCGTACTGCAATGAAGAGTAGCCCCAGCTCTCTGCAACTGGAGTAAGCCCGTGCGCAGCAACGAAGACCCAACGTGGCCAAAAATAAATAAATAAATTTTTAAAAAGAAAAAAATTGATGCAAAAAAGCCTATAACGTGCAGAGTATCAAAACTTCTCATAAAGGCAAGGATCCATCAGCTTATTTACATAGATGTTTGTCACACCACAGATCAGGCTGGGGTAGTTGTTGAGTAACAGAAAGATTGTTCTTGAATACGTTTGGACCATCATGGCTGAGATTTACTAATGCGACAAGACGTGCCTGCTGGTTGTTCATGTTCAACTTAACTTTCTTACCATTTAGGCATTGTCACAACTGTAATTACACAATTATGTGTACCTGTAGAAACATTTATATGCATACATACATACAACAGCAAGATATTGATAGGTACAGTTTCTAAAATATAGCACACAAATATATTTTGCCACTTAATACTGATATACCATGAAAGACTAGAAAATGATTCTAAGAAAAAGATCATGTACACACACCACATAGTTTTATTCATCTATCCGGTGCATATATATTGAGTGGCTACTCCATGCCAGACTCTGAAATTTTCAATCTTTCTGTCTAGTGTTTTTCACCTTTTCTTCCTTAGATGGAACTCGAGGGTGCAAAGCAGATAAATCTGCAGTTGCTCTGGTTGGATGGGAAACATGGTACCCTCCTGCCTTACTACGTAATTCTCCACTTACAGCCGTGCCCATTGATGAGGCTCTGGACTCCAAGAATTTGAAAAACACTATTTTAAACAAATGATCGTGCAGTGAATTTCCTAAAACGAATAACAATGTAGTCAACAAAAGACAGAAAAAAATATGCCTATCTCAGATCTATTTTTATATGTGAATATAATGATCTGTTTAAATATAATTTGTCCAGGTACCAAAGCCTCATCTACCCTCTAGGAGTTTTGCAATGAAACAGGCACCTGCTCCCCTCTGAATAACCTCCAATACCAGTCAGTTGCTGTCTCTATTCTCCCCTTTGTTAGAGCATTTCGAAGTTTTGTTCGGCATCTTTATTTGGGCCCCTGTAGATCTCTAGGATCTAGCAAGGTAACATAGGCATGCAAATGAATTCTCTGTCTCTTTGTTTATTAGCTGATGCTCTTCCACAGGAAAATGTGTGAAGAAAGGAACCAAGTTCTGGGGTTTTTATTGAGCAATTGCTTTTAATTGACTGAAAGCGTGAAAATCAGAAATTCCTAAACCTGTTCTTTTGCTCTCTGGAAACACTGGCGATGTCTGTAGAATATTTTTGCCTCTGTGGCGTATTTGAGATGTGAGACACATTAACCATGAGAGGGGTTTTAGGTCAGAATCACTCTGCATCAGAGATGCCATTATCTGCTGATTTAGCTGGGCTGAAAACTGCTGAAAAATAATCCTTTTTGTGCCCTTGTCACTGGCTTCAGCCTAGAGTTATAGAAAATCAGCTCTACCTGAGTCAGATAATCATTACAAAATGAATTTTGTTCCTGATTCAATGGAAGTAATCTGGGGAAAATATTTGATGGGTATGAGGACAATTATCTTAAGTTAAAGCTTTCTAGTACATAAAAAAGACTAAGTGCCCCTAATACTTGAGCCAGCAGAGGCATTGGCAAATTATCCTTCACACTGGATGTAGGTGATCACCTAAAATGTATTTCTCCCCCCGCCCAAAGCTTGATGTTCTCCTTTTCTTGGGCTCTGGCAAGGGGCACAGGGTTCATCCCACTGAGGCCCCCCCCCCTGCAGCCTGTGAAGCTGATTACCCAGCAGGCATGCGGTTCCAGCGGGGAAGTCAGGATGGTGCTGCCTGTTCCCTGGGGAGGGACATCCTGTAAAAACACCAAGGTTGAGAACTGTCATATTCACAGCAGTAGGTGCGTTTTCCTCAGAAATTAATGGAGCAAGCTGGGCAGAAATGTTTTTAAGCTACATCTTCCCTAGAGAAAGATGCAAATTCAAAGTTCTTTCGAAGCCCTGGCATGAAAGTTGAAGATAAGACTTTTTAGTGTTTTGCCGTTGGCAATACAGGCAACCCTAGCACAACGAATATTAAGTTGACACATGCTGGAGCAGTGGGCTGGACATCACTCAGGTTGGCTCGGCGTGCTGTCACAACCCTTTCTTGAGCCTGTTTTCCTGGGACAATTTCCATACAGGATTATTGGGAACTTCCTGTATATTTCTTCTTCCGGGGAGCTATAGACAAGCAGTGTGCTCAAATTATGACTGGTATATTTTAGGGTGTGATAAATGTATTCAGTGAGTAGCTTTGACCCTGAAAGTAACATCTGGAAAGGAAGTAGCCACAGCCTTTGGAAGTTCTCTGTTCAGTGTTCTGCAGCCCTGGGGAGGGGGGGGCGTGTATGTGTAGCAGGGGAACTGTGTTAACTTTTCCCCCGTACGGCATATGATCTTAAATTATACATCCCATTCCGCAGAGGTAAGAGAGGATTACGTGCTGAACTTAAAAGAACGTGCAGCGCATTTTGGAGAACTGTTTGTTACACTTCTCAAAGAATGTGCCCGCAAACGTTTTGAATGTGCTGGTGATGGCCACAGTAAAGGTTTCTCCTGCTTCAAAACCACCTCTTCTCTTCACGTGGTTAAGTAGAGGAAAAAACGAATACAGAAGCCCTCTCTGCCTTAGATGTATGTGCTTAAGGACAGTTCTCTGGCTGGGACGTTGACACTCATTTCCAAAAAGAAGTACAGTAATCCTCAGAGCTCGTGTGGGTACAGCACCTTCTGAAAGTGCAAATATTGGGCTGGCCAGAAAGTTCGTTCGGGACGTTTCGGAAAAACCCAAACGAACTTTTTTGTCCAACCCAATACACATAGGATTCCTGCCTTATCACATTGATCTGAAGAGCTGCAGAGCCTTCGGCATAACCTACCTCAGTCTACCAACCAGGAAACTGTGGTTTGCAGAGGTTGAGGTAATTTTCCCAAGAGAAAACAGGAAAACCTAACAAATTGGGTCATTCATTCATTCATTCATTCCTCCATTTAATTACTTAATCAAAGGATATTTCTTAAATTCCCTTCTATATGCCATTACATTTTTCCTTCCACCACTGGCTAGTTCTGGGCCCTCAGGAAATCCCCAAATTCTTCAGTGATCTAGTTACCTTAAATAAGAACTTGAGAGGAGAAAAAGGCCTGAAAATCGGGGATTTGAATAAGTGATTTTTTAAAAATAAATTTTATTTATTTATTTTTGGCTGCATTGGGTCTTCGTTGCCACGTGCGGGCTTTCTCTAGTTGTGGCGAACGGGGGCTACTCTTCATTGCGGTGTGCGGGCTTCTCACTGCAGTGGCTTCTCTTGTTGTGGAGCGTGGGCTCTAGGCATGCGGGCTTCAGTGGCTGTGGCTCGTGGGCTCAGTAGTTGTGGTGCACGCGCTTAGTTGCTCCATAGCATGTGGAATATTCCCGGACCAGGGCTCGAACCCGTGTCCTCTGCATTGGCAGGCGGATTCTTACCCACTGTGCCACCAGGGAAGCCCTGAATAAGTGATCTTTTGAGATGCCTTCTTGCTGCAATATTTATACTTACATTAATTTTTTTTTATATTTCCTTCTTGTTGACTTTCTAACAGACACTTACAAGATCTGTTTCACTCTTACTTGTTTATTTTACACCTGAAAGTTCAGGAAACATTCAAAATAAACTTGGTGATTTTTGTGTGTGTTTTCTGAGAAAATATTTAGAATATACACACACACAGACCCATATATATTATAGCCGTCTATCTAAAACATTTTCATTGCCAAATATCCAAGGCCACCCAAAATGTGACCAGACTGTTGCTCCCAGCTAGAGCCTTTGTTTTATAAAGAATTGTCTTCTGTCTGTAAGATGTTTTTATTGGAACTTGAAACCTTCAGTCCCCAAATTGCCGCTAGCAGCAACAACAGCAAATTTGGAGCCAGCTAACTGGAAAGCGCCAGAGCATGAGCATCTGGGTGTGATCCATTGTGGCAGTGCCGTCTCCGGTTACTCATAGTAGGTTTTCATTCTGAATCATGTGAGTACTTAGAAGGAGGAAAACAGGAGTCCACCAGTTTGGTTTACATGTTTTGGGTATGGAGTAAGTGATTTTTTTTTTTTACCAGCCTAATCATCCCTCTGCCCTTTGCAGAAAGACAGGGTAGTCTAAATCATTAATGACGGAAAAATATTTGCGGCTTGCTCTTGTACATGAGAAATGGACTGGATTATATTAAAAGTTGTCTTAAACATTCCATAAAAATTACAAACATATCAATTAAACGTTAGTGGCAAATATTTCAATTATCCTTAATGAAACAGAGCGTATAAACGAGCCTATTGGGAGACTACTGGGACTTTATGTGTAGCCATTCTCTTCAAAAAACAACAATTATAGTTTCTTTTTTTCCCGTACGCGGGCCTTTCACTGCTGTGGCCTCTCCCGTTGCGGAGCACAGGCTCCGGACGCGCAGGCTTAGCGGCCATGGCTCACGGGCCCAGCCACTCCGCAGCATGTGGGATCTTCCCGGACCGGGGCACGAACCCGTGTCCCCTGCATCGGCAGGTGGACTCTCAACCACTGCGCCACCAGGGAAGCCCACAATTATAGTTTTGCTCATGAAAATCGGTCCATAAAATGTAAATGTGCTAGCAAGCTTGGAGTTTATTTTAATGTAACATTATCATAAGGTATGATAATAACCTTACTAGTTCCTTCTGAAAAAAGCTATAGAAACAAAAATATAAAGACATGTATTAGCATCGTCTTTCATTAAAATGTCATCTTTTAGTGGACTGAGAATTTCTTTTGTAATTGTACTGCTTCTCTCTGCTGCCTGATAGATCTAGCAATGTGATTATGCCCCTACCGTCACATGCTGTTTGGGCAACAGCAAGGATCACAATGCCAGTCTCGAGACTTCCACACTGTCCATTCCCTATGCAAACTTCAGGTTATAATCGTTTTTTTTTTTTAATTTTTAATCACTGCTTTTAAACACGTATTGGCCATTTCCAGAAGACAGATATGTGTATTCCTTCTCTCGGTAAAAGAGCATTCTTTCTTTAAATATATCAAGAGATTTAAATTTAGACATCTGAAGCTCCCACTTGACGACATGTTATTAAAACATCTGCCTTTCCATAAGCCATTCTGTTCCTTGCCATTCCACATGTCCTTTTCTACTTCACCAGACAAAATTGCCCCATCTAAATTTTAGCTCAAGTGTTTGATGGTTTTCACGCTGAGCTCAAACTGTTAATGCTTCCCTGAGAGAATAGAATTGAAATGGGATTTCATCTAAAGTAACAAAACAGAATAAAGGCTTTACATATAAATAAGCAATGTCCTGCACAGTCTTATGCAAGTTTTTCTTTTCCGGAGTTTGCATGTAGGAGAGGGAAATGGCAAATGGCAGAGATTCAGAATTTGACCCTGTGGCAGAGACCACTCTAAATAAATGAACGCTGTGTTGTCTGCCATCTGATTAATGCACTTTGCTGAAGCCAATTTTAAAATTGTTTTTAAAAGCTATTCCTAATATTAACTTTTAATTTCATGTGGTTATTTTATTTTAACGGTGACATTTTCAAATATCATGTTAGATAACCATTATGAACACCTTGGAAAATGCTAATTGGAATGGTAGATGATACCCTCCTTGCTAGAAGCGTCACAACAGGCTTAGACTTACAACTAAGCATCCTCTTGTGGAAGCCGATGCTTCAATTGACTACACATCACAAAGCAAATAACAAATTACCTACACATTTGGGAGCAGGATTCTGGAGCAAAACCCTGTAGTCTTTGCCAGAAGGAATTAAAAACAAACAAACAAACAAAACCCACCTTTCTTTCAGTAAAGTGATTTTAGTACCAGAGCTCTCTGTCTGTCCAGCACTCCTGTCTTCCTTTCTCTTAAAAACATGGCCCTCTGTGCCACTCTCAGAAATGTGACCTCTCTCAGTTAAAAAACAGGGAGACATTGTAGCGCTGTGTGGAAAAATTTAATAGGACTCATTTAACATAAAATCATGATTTGTCCTACTTTGTTGACACTGAAAAGATAAATATTTTTGACCTGTTCTCTGTGTGTGTATATATATATATATATTTTTTCTTTTTCTGAACAGATTTAAAATGGTACGAAAAATTGACATTTCAGGATATAAGTTCAGTTCCTTCAGCTCTAACGTGAGAATAATAAAACTGCTGTAACTCACCTCACAGAGCAGGTGTGAGGTTGAGGGGGAGAGAGGATATTTTGAAAGTGCTGCATAAAGTGTTAAGCTCTGGGCCACTGTACAATTTCAGCTGTTACCTGGAAATCACAGTGACCAATAATATCTATTTACATTTCATTAACATCACTTTGTGATCATACCAATAAAATTAAGCTACAGCTAATTCCAGTATTCTTACGGGACCAACTGAATGTTTATCTACAAGTATCCGACACAGAAACCCAGATCAGTTCCTAGTAACTGAATTGCTAAGAAACCTACCACATTTCTTTAAAATGTTTGTTTTCTCTTCCCCTCTCTACTATCCACACAAAATAAAAACACATAACATGTTTTATTCATTCAGTGGGCGACCTGGAAATAGCTGCTCATGTAGCAGGTCACAAAGAGTGTGAGGTTGGGAGCACAAAGCTTATGTATGTGTCTCTATTTATAAATAATGGAAAAAGTGTGTGTTTAACAAACTTGACTTAAGTTGGGCAAGATTAAAATCAACCATTAAATTGAGAGATAGATTCATCTTTATGGCACTTACTATCAATATTGGATGTTAACCAAACATAAAATTTAGTTAATTTAGGTGTATAGGGACATTTTCATGCAGGCCATATCATTATAATATACATAGGAGGACATTTTCTTTGTGAGTGAATTGGTGATATTAGTTTAGAATAGATGTCCACTATGGATGAATTGGTTGTCTTAGATGGCCCCTATTTTTATTTCTTTTTACCGAAATTAACAAGTCCCCAAACTTTTGGGTGCAATTTTGAAAATTAAAAGAGAATTTTATGTATATGTGAATGACCAAGGTTGATAAGTGTCAGCAGCCTTATCTCAAAGATAAAAGGTGAGAGAAATAAGGATTCAAAACTGAAAAGAAATGTTTAAAGTTGGAGATTTTTCATACAATAGTAGCTGCTTGTCATGAAACTAGTGGAATAAAACCATCTTAACAGTTCTCCATGAGAAATCAATATTAAATAGTTCAATGAAAGTATGCCTAGTTTAGGATAAGGCTTGAGGAATTTTGTAATTAAGAGTTTTATGAGGAAAAAAATCAATCTAAAAATATTTTTGTATTTTTCTTCTCCTAGGCTTTTAAAAATCATCTTTATTGTTTTAACATAAATATCAGAAGTAGCACAATCTACGTGTAACACATGGACACGATACAGAAATGTACCAGATAAAAAGTAAAGCTTTGCACCACCGCCATCTCCCCTCGTCAGGGATGATGCCTACAAACCATCCAGTGCTCATCCTTCAGGCTCTGTTTGCTAGAAATATGTGGCTTCATGTGAGAATCCACGTAGATCTTTCTTTTTTAGGTTTCCCTACTTTCCATTTGTATGGTTATCCACACTGGAGGGTATTTAAGTTGTTTAATTTCTCACCTTCACAGACATGTTTAGATAAATGATTTCTCTGTGTTAAGGGAAGGAATAGATGTGACTGTTTTCTGGAACTCGTTCTTATGTTCAACAAGCTATGGAGTATTTAGTATTATCTCAATTTTTACAGAGATGAGACTAAGGCACAGAGAGGTTAGTTAACTTGAATAAAGCAACATAACCAGAAAGTAGCAAATCCGGGCCATCTGGCTCTGGAATCCGTGCTCTCAATGACTGATTGATTCCATCAGCCTACACAGAACCCCAGCTGTGCTCCCAACTCTCTGTGGGGTGTGGGGCACGTTTCTTCTCTCTAAGCCTCAGTCTCTTCATGTGCGAAAAGAGAGAGCATCGTTCTATGTGTCCAGCACAGTGGAAGTGCTCGATAAATGTTACCTATCGTTATTCTTATAATGAACTTTATCTTTATGTTCATACCTTCTTACTGAAGTGTCTAAAAACCAGATCCCTAGAAGCAGTGCTGCTGGGTCACAGTGTTTCAAATTTGGTTCTTTATTATGATGTTAGTTAACAATGGAAAGGTATCAGGCTCGCTCCAATAGAGACGAACATCAAAGCAACTAGGAAGTATCGATTGATAACCAGTCTCAAGAAAGTCAAGTTGACTGCCTTCTCATTAGAGGGAAAAGTTGTAATGGATCCCTTGTAAAAAGCAAGCAAGTTTCTCCTTTCGCTGTCTAGGCTGAAAATTGTTCTAGAAATGTATCCTCCCTGCCGTCACATAATTCACCAGCATTAAGCACTGTGTGCTTTCTTGTTTCCATATCCTGTAGGTACTTCGTTAGTTATGCAAGCATGGTTTCCACTGTTGTTCCACTGTAGTCCAAGTGCTTATTTGGTTCATCCTCATCATTAACCCCATAAGGGAGTGAGTAACTCTGGTTGAAGGTTCCAAATGCACAGGTGTTGGCGGTAGATTTGCTGGGGAGAAAGTGTGTTTGTTTCAGACTGTGCATTCCTAAGCAAAAGGCATCGGTCTATTTTCTCTTTTCATATATTCACTGAAGATGAAGCATCAGATAGATACTTTGTTGATGACTGCAGAAAATTCTTCTTTCACCCTCCAAAAAGGGCTCTACTTTCTTACTAACATGAAAGATAGCCTCAGCTTTGTTTTTTGTTACTTTCGCTTTTACCAAGTAGTTTCTGTAAGATCTGTTGGATGTTTTGTGTCTCTGTATTTTACCAGCCTTTTATTTTATATGTCTGTACAATTTACCATTCTTTAATTATATTCCCATCTATTGACTCAAATCTCAAAGAAGCAGACATAAATAAAATGGAAGAAAGGCCAAGGCCATTCCCAAGCAGTGATTCTTCCTGACACATGATGTTCAAACACCTAGAGTATAAGCCATCCACCTTTTGTACCACAAGACAGAGTATTCCGGATGCTAAAAATAATTGTCACTATTTTGGGTGTATAGTATTGCCCTTTTCAGGCAAAAGCAGAAGAATTTTACAAAAATATAAGAAAACAACTGTAAGTGGCTACATCTGAATTTCTTCTTCGAAACAGTGTAAAGAGAATTTGGGGCTTATACTGGAAAGACTCAATAAGAACCGTCAGGTTGACACTGGACAAATATTCCCCAGTGGTTTCAGAGTGAATGGTCCAGAACCTGTATCTGTCGTGCCAGTTAATATTGCTTTTAGAAAGGTTTTTTTTTTTTAATTACTATTTTTACAGCTTGAGACCGCTGTGGCCCTTATCTACAGTGAGAGGTATAATTTTACCATTTGTTGTCACAAATAGGACTTCATTCACACTATGATACTAATTGAGCGAACCTCATCAGAAAGGAAAGCAGAAACAATCATAATCATTCTGTGGATTTAATCCTTAGCTGTAATAAGGTGGAACTCTTTCAGACTCACCTGCAGGTCTTAGAAATAATTCTGGGAGAAAGTCTTACCAAAATATATGTTAAGAATTAAAAACAAAAGATGCGGAATATCCTTGGCTTATCTCCACCACAGGTACTTTTTAAGAAGATTTTGACTTACAGTTTAATTGCGAGCGAATTGCTTTTCTAGTTAAAGATGTTTTTCCTTGAATTTTCTTAGATATGGTTGTACTACATATATCATGTTGATATTTTATATTTGATTGGGTTCTTCTGCCCAAGTCAAAAGAAAGGTGGTGGAAGTTGATCAGCACAAGTCTGGGCTGCGTTACTCATCTGATGATAAAAATCTTTCCAACTTTCCTTTCAGAAGGCTGTGCGGAAATTGTTAGGTGTTACGAGCAGTTCTTCATCAGCAAACGTACCCCTTCCTACTGCTAATCAGCACTGAGCTCTCCTTTCTGTATTGTCAAAGCTTGTCCTTGGCGCCTTGATTTTTTTAGTTTGTTTCCTGTGCATAGAATACTTATTTAAGGCAAAATGGAAGGTTCAGAAACTTTCAACTGTTTTCAGTTTTATTTATTTTTTCAATTAGAGCTTAATGTCTGCACATTTTTAGTTTTTGTGTTTTTTTTCTTGTTTGACGTTAAAGGATCTGACTTATGCTTAGAACATGGCTTGTGTTGTTATTTCCCAGCTCTCGCGTGTGTGCCTGTGTGTGTGTGTGTGTATTTTATCCCAGCTAGTTATAACCTGATAACCTGATTTCATACTGTGCTTTAGCACAATACAGTCATCAAACTAAAGCCAACACAGTAAGCGGTCACATTAACCATCATTTTGCTTCATCACCTGGGAGGGATTAAATTTATTCATTTTTACTATAGATAATCAAATATTAAAACATGTTAAAGGGAAGTAGAACTATTGAGCTGTGACATGCTTGTTGCCAAAACAACGTCCTATATGCGATGCATAATGCTTCTTGGCAAGATGTTTGGAAGAAATTTCATCAGGTCCTTTTTTCTTCTCATTTGCATTTGGTTTATCTAAAGTGAAATCCATTCAATTTTATTGAACTGTAATTCTCGTAATTTACAATATTTACATGCTGCAGTTAGATGGAAATCAGTCCTTAATTCAAATTCAATCTAAATTTACTGCATAGTAATTAGGGCTTTGTAACTGACACGAGGGGCCTATTGATTTAATGAAAAACTTAACCTTACAGTAAGTGTTTAATTAGTTGCTGCAGTAGATTCTGTGCTGTCCTAAATTGTGGACTTTAGAGAATCAGGTACTAATTTAGATTACACAACTATATAAAGATCAGAACTAATTTTTTTTTTAACATGTAGCCTAGCAGATGAATTAATTTCTTCCTCTTTGAAAGGAGAGGGGAAAGAGGCAGTAATGAAAGTAATTTCCTACCTTGCCTAATTTTATGTAAGGCCGGGCTAACTATCCTGGAAATGATTACCTACTTCTGTTAAATATTGATATAAAGAGTTATGAAAATTAAAAGTCAAGGAGATTTCTTCTAGGATTATTTTGTAAATAGAAAACTGAAACAATATGCATTCCTACTGAGCGCAGAAAGACTCTTGATACAGAAAGAAAAATAAAAGATTTTACCCAAAATAAAACTGAGGATGTTTTTCTCTAGATAATATTACTCGGCAGCCCCAAGCTTCCTTTTTAGCATTCATGTTAATTATTTTCAAGATGAGAATTGAAAGCATAAGTTGAGATGAACTGCAGTGGTTTTAGCTTGTTGTCACTGTTGATCTCTTTTGAAATAAACCTAAAGGAACACAACCTATCTTAATGGTAGTCAATATTTTTTCCTAATTTATTTTAAGAATTACAATAAAGTATTGAAAGAAGGACACTTTTAGACTGAGTTTTAACCTGTCTCTAATCTGTCAGGTCTATAATTCATTTCTCGTAGTACACATTTGTGTTCTCGAAGCTAGAAATAGTAAGGTTTCTATATAAAACTAAGAGATTAATGCCAAAGGAAAGAAGATTCCTGCTGGCACATTATTCATTACTTGTCTAATTTATATTAGATGTACTAAAGGTACAGTGAAAGGAGACTTTAAAAAAAAACAACAAACCAGTATCTCTTTGATTTTTCCATTTCATGTGAAAAACACAGACAACTATTAGGTGGCAAAAAAACAAGATATTTTTTAAGTGAACGCTTTAAATATTTTTAAATAGTTTTTCAAACAGTAAAGTAACTGTTAAAAACACACCAAGTAGAAAACATGAATAACATCATTACTATATGAAATTGGAAAGTGTTAATAACGATACAGTTAATTCTTTAATGCTACAGTGATGCTTACCTTAGTATCATGGTGAGTGAACCAAGCATTTCAGTTTTGATCAACAGTGAATTCGTTTGAAAACACGTAAGCTACACCCGCTAACTAAGTAATACAAAATAAAACTAGTTGATGCCTGAAGATGATTGGAACAACTTGTTTTAAGTGAACCAGTTCTTACTGAAATTAAAAATGTTTATTTCAAAGATATCTCATTTTAAACACTTCAATTTTTATATAAAGCTATGGGTAAAGAATTTTACTATAATATTTAAAACTCCTAAAATGCATAGAGGAATGAGAATGACACTCAAAAACTTGGCGGGGGGGAACCTGTAATATGTGTTTGAGTGTGTCTAAGACTTGATTTTGTGAAAACACTGCAAAAATATCTTTCTTTCCTTGACAGTACACCAGGTCCAGACTTCACCACCTTGACAGTACACCAGCTTTAAGCCCTCACTCCCCCAACGCACCTCAGCATGAAAGCAAAACACACCAGGTACAGAAGGATGCAAACCGCACACTCTTCCTTTCCTTTTAACGTGTGCTCTGATGAATGGCACACGCGCAAGCCGTACTGCCCATATCTCTGCGTGGCCTTCGCTGCCAGCACAGCTGAAATCTGGAAGCTTGCCTCATTCACATTGTCAGCTTAAATACCCAGTAAGGACTCAAACTGGGAATAAGACAAAGTACCATGGCATGTTGATCCACTTCACTGGTCCCACCAATTAGCTATGAAGAATATGGCTCATTTAGAAGTGTATATGATAATACTGAAGCATAACTGAAAATTAGTTATATAAAAAAGGAGGTCATTAGCTTGCACTTGTCTAATCTTCAGCTACATGAATCACAGATAAAATCCAATAGGATAAGTTAAGTCTTCTTAAGCTTTTGAGCCCTTTCTTATGTACTTACATTAGGTGCATCTCGATAAAGAAAGTTTATAGCACTGCTATTAACAACACACTGTTAACGTTGTGCTGCAGTTTGCATGACCAACCTCTATGTTCTGAGGTGCCGACCCTTAACGTAAAAATGTGTTCTGGGTTCAAAAGAAAAGGGGTGTAGTAGATTACAACCAGAAAATAAACCTAAAGACAGTATCTATGCAATTTTCAAAGTCTTAGGATCCCAAGATAGCTGACAATTACATTGGCACCTGCTATGTGTTAATGAGTTCTTATAGATTAAAAATATAATCTTCTAATAGAAAATTAAATGTAATTTATCCAAAATATATACTCTAGAGACGTGTTTGTTTGAGAGAAATGTAAATGTGACTCATTATTGGTGGGATATAGCCAAATAGAGAACATAATGAAGTGTCTGCAGTTGTTGAAAATCATAATTATGTTACCTGCAGTTCATGGATTATGTACTTACCATAAAAACATTATTAGGAATATAAAAATGTGTAATATAATGTCTTTGTTCTAGAAAAATAATTCTTATTGTCAATTAGAGAAGGCAAAACATTTTCAATCAGAAGATAGTGAGCCATAACAGAGCTGTGATGGGATTCCAACATACACATCCGGATGGATAGGTTGATAGATTGGCAGTGTGATCGATTGATTGATTTATCTATCTTTTCATTCTTAACATTGACACTGTTATGAGCACATCTGACAACAATTACCTGAAACAAAACACCTGGAGATACCTGACCTCCCAGCAGTGTAGAACCCATCAGGTGAAAGGCACAGGATCTAGAAGACCGAATCTGGGACCCAGACCTCTCTCAACATCTGTCTACCCAAGTTAGTCCTGGCCCCATTATATCCAGACCCCTGTATGTCCCTGAAGGATGCTAGGGAAAGGGAAGTATGGTGTCTGGGCTTTGATGAGCACCTCTTGCTGGCAAGACCTGCCTCTGGGGAACCATATGGACAGGAGAAGGTTTGCCACCCTGATGGTTGGCTCCCAAAACAAGTCATATAAATTTCTGGCTTCAGTCAAAGAGAAGTGAATTGCATCCTGGGCTGGGCTACTTTAAGATGATCATGGAAGATCATCTCAGGTAGACCGTTTGGAGGGTAGGCTGTGGAACAAGCCTGAGCTTTGCAGTCAGGCAGCCAGTGGGAGTTTTGGCTTTGCCATTGAGTTTCTCCTTAACCTTTCTAAAGTCTGTTTCCTCTAAATGGGAAAATGATATTTACCTTGCATGGTGATTTGGGGGACTGAATGAGGTTTTATATACACACTGCATACTAAGTACTGTATAGATAGAAATGATGGTGATTATTATTCTACTCACCATCAGTACGATTGGTGAGTGTTAGGCAGTAAGCATTTATGTTTCCCTTGGGTTGTCTCCAAGCTTCCCTATCCCTGACCCCCCTGAATGCTCACTGTGTGGGATTTTCAAGATTACTAGGCAGCAAAATCAAGACAAGCCAGCGGGTGAACATCACCTCATTCTCTCTAAGGGTTTCATTTACTGATTCAGCCAACAGCAGTAGCAGAAATTTGATTTTAAATTGGAAAAAAAAATGTAAGCAATGTTTGTCAAGTTTACCATGCTTTAGACTGAGTTCCAAAACTTTTTTTAAAAGCTGTGTTGACATTTAACCATCGAAGTGATCATTTAAAAATAATTGTGGTTTTTGGCCATCTTGAATATATAACAGATTAAAGTGGACTTGACATAAGTTTACAGTAAATTGGCAGAATGCATTGGCTTGACCATTGTCTTGTTCGTTTATGTATGGTTTTATACAGCTACATATTATAATAAATTTACACAAATTGCAAGATTCAGTGTTCTTACTCCTCAGGTTGAGTGCACACAGTAGACAGTGTTTGAGCCACCAAATCTCACTGAATGGTAAATTTGTCATGAGGAACTATTTGCCAAATTCCCAAAGGCCACGATACTTGCCTCATCAGAAACCTGGCCGAGTTTCCTCTCCAGCATCCCTTACAAGGTGAAGATCACCCAGCGGCTATGCCTTCTTTCTGTAGCTGCAGTTACTTAGATCAGGGTCCTCAAAGCCTTGCAATAATATCCTCTAAGAACCCAGTGGCAAGTGACCAGAGGGGACCCTCACTGCAAATTGCCTGGGTGCTGAGAAACCCATTCATTCATCTGCAGGCAATAGCACTGCAATTCTGAAAAGGCCCCGTGCTCCTTCCCAAGGCAGCTTCTGGCCTGCAAACTTCTCTTTTGCTCCATGGACAATATTGAGTTTTAGGACTTCACTCTCTCTGTAAGAATCACAATTGTCCACTTCGTGTCTCCTCTCTGTAGACAAACCTTTCCTTGGCAATGGCTATCAGAAAGCTCCAGAATAAGCTACTGAAGCAACTTCAAAAGTAGCCGGATAAATCAGAATGGGCTTAGAAAGTACCATCGTATGTGTGTGCCTCTGTGCATGTGTGTGTGTGTGTGAGAGAGAGAGAGAGAGAGAGAGAGAGATAAATTCAGATAAGGCTGAGACTAAGCAGTTTAAATTACAATCATGTGGGGTTTGTTTTGTTTTGTTTTGTTTTTACTTTCAGTAATTTATTTACAGTCATAATCCTACTTCAGGAATTTCAACATTTGATCTGGGCTCTGTTTAAATCACCTGGAAGGCGGATTGCTTATTTTTTAAAGTTATATAAAATATTTGACTACACAAATGGAATAGTATAGTAGGCAACACAATCTAACAACATATATATGTGTGCTTGGGGGTGTGTATATAATTAGAAATTCCAGTTATAGGAAGCTATCATTTGTTAAGATTCTCCAAATAGCTAATTTTACTTTTTTTCAATCCTGATTTTAAACAAAGTTCATGGAAAAGTTTATTTTCAGCTAACCATAGTACACATTTGTAATTATCGTCCACTTGTAAATTATCCATCAGGGTACATTTCTGGTTCAGTAATGCCATTTGTAATATTTCCAAAGCAGTTGGTCTGAGATTAGGTCAATAAAATTCTTCATCTTAATTTAGCTATTTGTATTTTAGTATGCTTGCACCAAGTGAAGATTATAATTTATATTCAGATAACCTATTTTTTGTTTGCAGTTTGATGAGGGAATATTTTTAATGGGTACCTGGGGATGACTCAGTACCACCAGATGGTAGTTTGCCATCCACAGGTTGCACTTTGCCTATTTGTGACAGCCCACAAGGACGTGCTGAGGCATCCATCCGGTCAGTAATGTATCTGGGACAACTTTAATGCTGCGAACATCTTTATGAGTCTAAAACGGCTTCAGTTTGTCCTACTCCAGTACAATTGGTCAGTACAGTAAGTCGTGGCATTCCGTCCGTTTGGAACGAATGCACTGTGTTAATTGCCCTGATCTGGGCAAGAGCACAGAATTCAGTGCAGTCATTTTTACGGAGTTTTCCAACAGGACTACAGAAGTCCTTCCTGTTTTGTGCTGATTCTTAGCGTGAGTACAGCAAATCGTTTTGGTAGGAACACCTTGCATGTTGGTAAGAATTAGAATAACAACAGTGGTAGCTATTGTTAGCAATGATAACCTCTGTCATTATTACCAGTCATGTTATTTTTAAAACTAAGGATCCATCATGTGATGTAGGCTGTGCAGAACTTTTACCCTTTGATGTGTCTCCAGAGTCTTGTGCTATGGAGCAAATAATTTTCCATCTGTCTTCAGATTTTTCAAGTATGCTCTCTGCTGACTTGAAATTGTCAAGGCATTCCTCCTCCCATCCTCCCCAAAAAATGTAATTTTACATTTTGCATATAAAACAAACCTGCCAATGAACATATTTTAAAATTAAAATGATTTGTTAGTGTCTTGCAAATTAATTTTGATTCTATCTGTAAGTTTGTTCTTTAAAATGCCTTCCAAGACTTGATGTTTTAGGAATGCCATTTATGGTCTTTCTGGAAAAAAAAAATTGGATTTTTGAATTTTCTGGTAAATCTGACACATATTTGTTGACTTCATCAAGATGGCATGGAATGGTAAATGCCCTGTTGAACAGGAAAGGTTATATTAAGATTCAAGCTTACAATTTTACTTGGTTATTGACTTTAGGCTTCTTTTTTATAAAATGGAAATAAAAGTTGAATTCACTATTTTAAAATGAAGAGATAATTCATGTTCACATTATGAAGTATAAATATAGAGTCACTCTAAAGTAAATATTGATACATATGTGGATTATTCCAAATAAAGTAGAAATTGATTTTATATATATTTTCTCATATGTATTTCCACATATTCTCTGTCTGCTTCTCTTACCCCAATTCTCAGAAAAAAATAAAAAAATAAAAATTTTAAAAACCCTAGGAAAAGATAATGAAAGATGGGTTTTTTCTCACATTCCTGAAGTATATTATATAAAAATATGCATTTTAAAATTATGCCTTGACAAAGTAAGGAACAGGTGGAATTTCCCATTATGTGAGATATGTATTTTAGGACTTCTTTAAAAAAAAAATAGATGCAGAGATAGCACTGCCAATTAATCATTTTTGAAAGCTGTTGAACGGTACTAAGTAATGATTCTCTTGAAAATCATTGTTGGAAGTCTGCACAGATGAGTGCTATTAAAATATATTATTTTAGATATGACTTTGCTTTTAAGCCAGAAAAGTGGGCATTAATTTGTAGTTTTCTACATTAATAATTTATCTACTTACGTAAATCAATTCATTTAATATATTCTGACACTTTGGTCTTAACAAAGAAAAAGTGAATACCACTTCCTTAACATACTGTATGAATTTTTAAAAATTGAAAATCATATGATAATGTTTCTTTCATCATTTCTCCTAATCTATGTAGTGAATGTCATTTTGGAAGCAAAAGTATATATGGCTGAACAAACCTAGGTGATGGTTAGTCTTTCTTCTTCGTGGTGCTAGAGAAACTTCCTGGTTGTTTTATTATTTCCCACTTACTGTTACACAAACATAGAGTTGCTTCTATACTGTCTGGACAGTCAGTAATAATATTTTTTTAGTGCTTGAATCCTGACATACAGGCATGTGTGTGTGTATGAGAAAGTCTATCCCACAATTCTTGAAAAAGACCTCTTTAATTTGAGAAGATTTTAAAGATGTAATAAAATTAAGCTTGTACACAACTTTGTTAAAAATCTAAATACTGCTTCTCTTTTTCACAGAATACCGTGTGTTTTAGCAGGTCCCAAAAGAACAGTTTATAGAAATTCAGTTCATCCCTTTTTGAATAACATCTTTTAAAAATACACATGTGCTGCTTATGTCATTTCCCCAATTAAAATGTTCTAATGGTTCCCTTTAATCTTCAAGATATCGTTGAAACTTCTTGCAACTTTACCGAATTCATTGATGAGCTCTAGTAGTTTTCTGGTAGCATCTTTAGGATTTTCTGTGTATAGTATCATGTCATCTGCAAACAATGATAGTTTTACTTCTTCTTTTCCAATTTGGATTCCTTTTATTTCTTCTTCTTCTCTGATTACCATGGCTAGGACTTCCAAAACTATGTTGAATAAAAGTGGCCAGAGTGGACATCCTTGTCTTCTTCCTGATCTTAGAGGAAACGGTCAGAAACTCCCACATGTCATCCAAGGGCCATCTTTTCAGATTATTCCCCAACTCCCATCCCCTTACTCTACCTCAACCTCACATACCCTCTTGTTCTAACCAATTTTCTTCTATTTTCTCTTGGATGTTCAACTCAAATGCCATCACTGTGTTATTCATCCACTGAAAGTGACTTATTGAGGATCTGTTAAGTTTCAGGCACTGAGCTCAACATTAGGAACCCAAGGAAAATCAACATGGGTTATAGCTTGTTTCTTCCCCGAGTTTACGGTTTAGTTAACCATCAAGACAAACAAGTCTTTAGAGAAAAAGAACTACAAGGTAGAGGAACCATGTTCTCTAAACATGGCTTTGCGAGGGCAAATGGAAGAGTTCCAGGAATAAGTTACACCTAGGCTGCAAACTAAGGGAGTAAAAGAAATTCGTCACAGAGTTGAGAGTACAGCCATTCTGGCATCAGTGACGATGCCTACAATGTTCCGGAGGCCTTCAGCGTCTCAGAGAAGAAAAGGTGTTGAAAAGTGATCTCTCTCTAGGAAACTTCCTTGCCCTCCCCTTTACCCTGCTCCAGTGAGATGCCAAAGCGTCCATCCCTGTCTTACTCCATCATGACAGAGGATCGCTAGATGAAGTCATTGCTTATTTGCACACTAGACCCAAAGTTACTTTATGGCAGGTCCTTTGCAAACATTTAGCCTATACTGCAGAGATATATGGATTGATTTTTAAAAGATGTTGTGATCTCAGCACTGTTGTACGATGACGAGGCTTTGTGTGTAAAGTTGACGTAGAACAAAAAATGAAACTCTCTAGATTTAAGGAGATTTGAGGAGGTACAGTAGATTTTGCGTGTTTGTGTGTGCATGGAAAATGCGGAAGGAGTGTAATCTGTTAAAGAAACAGGATCAGCAACCAAGACAGAAATTCTCACAGGAAAATATGGGGTGGTTAAGAGATTTTAAAAAATTAAATCCAAGTGGCTATCACACAAGAAATTTGGAGCTAGCATGAAGCTAGGAATGTCCAGCAATGCACCGCGCACTTTGGAGGGGTAGGACAAGACAAATAAAGAAAACACCCGTGAAACATTGCTCATCTAGTTTACTTGAGGTGCTTACTGTTTACTTTTGGAGCTAAGATATCCCCCCAAATAAATGCAGGGCCTACCAGTGAAGCATCAGCAAGCTGCCAGGGTGAATGATCAGAAAATGACCAACAGTAGATAATACGTCCTAGTCATTAGCAAGCAGGAATTGAATATATTTTGTGATCACTTAGAGCTATCACAAAAATGAACACCGAGCCTCAGAGAAATCTGAGCAGGTCCAAGGGAAAAAATAACAGAGTAGAAGGCTGTACACTTGGGGGACAGAAGAAGAGCCCGGTGTTGGCAGATGCCGTATCTGTGTGTTGTAGACGACGCTCAGTCCTCGACTGCGCACCATTGGAAAGCTGTTCAGTATTTATCCTCCCCTTCAGTGTTGACTGTGCTTGTCTCCTTACGATTATAATTCCTCGCTGTGCATCCATGTATTAATGCTTTTTCCCTGAATGCTCTGTTGTACACGTATCTATTTAAGTGTGCTTCTTCAGAGGCCAAATGCCATTAAAGATGTAGTAAAATATATTTTTATGATGAAACAAAGTTATTTGACTGCTCTTTACCTACAGTAATTCTTGCCATAAAAATAAAATATCAATCTGTAACTTTTCAATGTATGATTTCAAGGCTCCTTTTTTTTTAATACATAAAGGCATAGTTTTTCTGAATTCATTAGACTGCTTTACAATGGAGCATGTTTGAAAGTACAGATAGTAGGCACGTGCCAAATGAATTCGTTAAGACCAGTGTGACTGCGGTGAACGTCAAGTGAATTAATAATAATGGGACCTCTAAGTGTTACCGTTACTTTCACAGTGTGTTACTATTTTTATACTTATGAGCCCTGAGGATAAATGACACACATGTGTTACCCTTGTATATTAATTGTATCTTGATAATCAAAGGTTGGTCTAGCAATCTCATGGGCGGTAATAATGTCTACCCCCTATATGTGGAGAAATTACTATTACTCATATGTTTCATTGAAGAGTAATTTAATATTTTAGATTCCAATTATAAATGGCATTTATATGAGGCCTCTCACACATTCACTGAAATGTCACAGCCTTTAGACATACGTTTTCCATGACTAATATTTAAAATGAAGAATTTAAATTGCTCTGAACTTTTTCTAGGAGTTTATATTTTTCTTCACTTGAAAATCAGCTGCTCATTATACATATACATATGCACATATATACACAGGGAATCTTCATTTAACAAACACATACAGAGGCACACACGTAGATACAGTCATTCTGGCACATACGTGCTCCCTCGTCAGCAAAATTATAATGAAACCTACCAGTCATATAATTTTTTGTGAGCTTTGTAACATATGACCACTAGTGTATAGAGGTGCAGAATATCCCTTTTTCCTCCCATTCCTAACCCAGCTATTTTGTTGTTGTTGAAGTATAGTTGATTTACAGTGTTGTGTTAATTACTGCTGTACAGCAAAGTGACTCAGTTATACATATATATATATATATATATATACACACACACACACACACACACATTCCTTTCCACTATGGTTTACTACAGGATACTGAACACAGTTCCCTGTGCTATACGGTAGGACCTTGTTGTTTATCCATTCTATATACACCAGTTTGCATCTGCTAATCCCCAAATCCTGCTCCTACCCTCTCCCACCCTCCCCCACCCTTGGCAACCACCAGTCTGTTCTCTGTGTCTGTGATTCTGTTTCATAGATGGGTTCATTTGTGTCATTTTCTAGGTTCCACATATAAGTGAGATCACATGGTATTTGTCTTTCTTTTTCTGACTTACTTCACTTAGTATGATCATCTCTAGTTGCATCCATGTTCCTACAAATGTCATTATTTCATTCTTTTTTACGGCTGAGTAGTGTTCCATTGTATATATGTACCATGTCTTCTTTGTTCATCTGTTGATGGGCATTTAGGTTGTTTCCATGCGTTGGCTATTGTGAATAGTGCTGCTATGAACATAGGGGTGCACGTATCTTTCTGAATTATAGTTTTGTCTGGATATGTGCCCAGGAGTGGGATTGCTGGATCATATGGTAATTCTATTTTTAGTTTTCTGAGGAACCTCCATACTGTTTTCCACAGTGGTGGCACCAACTTACGTTCCCACTGACAGTGTAGGAGGGTTCCCTTTTCTCCACACCCTCTCCAGCATTTCTTATTTGTAGACTTTTTAATGCTGGCCATTCTCACTGACGTGAAGTGGTACCTCATTGTAGTTTTGATTTGCATTTCTCTAAAAATTAGCAATGTTGAGTATCTTTTCATGTGCCTTTTGGCCATCTGTATGTCTTCTTTGGAGAAATGTCTCTTTAGGTCTTCTGCCCATTTTTTGATTGGGATGTTTGTTTTTGTTGTTGTTAAGTTGTATGAGCTGTTTGTATATTTTGGAAATTAAGCCTTGTTGGTTGCATCACTGGCAAATATTTTCTCCCATTCCGTAGGTTGTCTTCTTGTTTTGTTTATGTTTTCCTTTACTGTGCAAAAGCTTGTAAGTTTCATCAGGTCTCATTTGTTAATTTTTGTTTTTATTTCTATTGCCTTGGGAAACGGACCTAAGAAAACATTGGCACAATTTATATCAGAGAATGTTTTGCCTATGCCCTCTTCTAACAGTTTTATGGTGTCATGTCTTATGTTTAAGTCTTTTAGCCATTTTGTGTTTACTTTTGGGTATGGTGAGAGGGTATATTCTAACTTCATTGATTTATAAGTGGCTGTCCAACTTTCCCAGCACCACTGGCTGAAGAGACTGTCTTTTCCTCATTGTACATTCTTGCCTCCTTTGTCAAAGATTAATTGACCATAGGTGTGTGGGTGAACCCAGCTTTGCATTTTTCATTCTTGTGATGACTGGTTGGACTTGCAGGTGCGTAGGTATTGGGATGGATGAAGAGGAAAGGGTTGAAATTAAAGGTTGTTGCAGCTACAGCACTAAGTAATGGATAAATCTTATTTTAATTCTTAAAGTCATCATGAGGTCCAGACCTTCAGATATCAAAGAAAAGGAAAATGAAGGCAGGGTCTTCAAATCCTGTGAGATAGAAACCAGGAAACTGGAGTATTATCTTGTTATTTTGCCTTGAAGCATCAGTACCTAATGTCTTTTATGCTTCAATAAATAGCAGACTTATTTGCTTGCAGATTTTAATGGTCAAACTCAGTAAATCTGCAAGCTCCCTCCTTTTTCACTTTCTACTCATTACTCTTTCATAGTTCTTGTTGCTAACCAAAAATAAGTCCAGTTGGGCTTCCCTGGTGGCTCAGTGGTTGAGAGTCCGCCTGCTGATGCAGGGGACACAGGTTCGTGCCCCGGTCCGGGAAGATCCCACATGCCACGGAGAGGCTGGGCCCGTGAGCCATGGCCGCTGAGCTTGCGCGTCCGGAGCCTGTGCTCCGCAACGGGAGAGGCCACAGCAGTGAGAGGCCCGCGTACCGCAAAATAATAATAATAAGTCCAATCAATATTATTTCTGTTTCAATGGTAGGTACGGCTCTAAAGAGAAACTGGATGTTTTGGAAATCCATCATTTGCAATAGATTTTCTAATAGAAAATATTATGAATTTCAGTCAACTTACAGGCATTCTTTAGCAGTACAACAATTCAAAAATGGATACTCTCCTTTCTGGTCAAAATTTCAATTACTGCCTTAAATGTCATAAATGAAACACACCTCAAGTTTGTAGGTGATAGGAAACTGTGACCAATAATTAATTTAAAGGATGGCAGCATCTAGATTCAAAAAGATCTGCACAGGGCTTCCCTGGTGGCGCAGTGGTTGGGAGTCCGCCTGCTGATGCAGGGGACATGGGTTCGTGCCCCGGTCCGGGAAGATCCCACATGCCGCGGAGCGGCTGGGCCCGTGAGCCATGGCTGCTGAGCCTGCGCGTCCGGAGCCTGTGCTCTGCAACGGGAGAGGCCGCAACAGTGAGAGGCCGGCGTACTGCCAAAAAAAAAAAAAAAAAGATCTGCACAAGCTTAAACAATAGATATACATTTTAACAAGAATAGATGTAATCCTCAACCTACACTCCTTCTCTCCTCAAAACAATATTTACGCAAATTTCAGGGAGTAGTCAGTGAGACTTAGCAGAAATAGCTATGAAAATTACATTTTAGTTGACTATAAATTTGGTAATAGTCAACTGTATGATATGGCTAAAAATATTAATATTCTTTTGGGCCAGATTAAAAGAAGTATGGTATCAAAATGAAGAAGATGATATTCCCTCGGTGCTCTGGTTTGGTAAGTCAAACATGGAGAACTGTACTCAATTCTAAGCATCCTATCTCACGAAGGCACTGACATACTTGTTGCTTTGAGACAAGAGGTATGATATGCTCAAGAGGATTATAGAAGATGCCGCAGGAGAAGTTGCTGAAGAAAACAGAACTGGTAAAAATCAGTGGGAAAATGATAGCCATCATCAAATACCTAAAGGACAGTCATGTGGAAGGGGTAAAAAATGAGTGTGTGGTGCTCTGAAGATGAAAACCTCACCTAATAGGATACAGGTACAGATTTTTGGCTCACTACAGGAAAGACCTGTAACAATTAGAGCTGAAAATAAAATTGCCTATTACGTGAGTAGATAAGTTCATCACCGCTGGTCAGGTTCAAGTCGATTTTTAAATAGCGCCCTATGGGTTGTGGGGGAAGCAGAGGACCACTACCTAGCGCCACCTAGAGGGGTGGACTAGGCAGTGACTGTCAGGTTTGTGTTTCTTTAAACTGTGACCCACAGTAAGAAAGACATTGTACGTGATGAGTATTCATGCACATAAGTATGTATAACTTAAATAAAATGTTCTCAAAATAATACTCACCCTTCTTACACACAATCCACTCGTATATTCACCACTTTCATTTCTTTCATACAACTGCTAGATTAAATACAGTTTAATACAATCGCTAGATTGACTTCACATCTCAATAATGGACCGTGTTCCAAAATTTGAAAAATACCAAACTAGATGACCACTTCCAACTCCAAGGTTCTCTCATTCTGCTAGAGGTGATAGAGAAGGCTAACGATCCCAGTGGTCAGAAATAGATGTTCCCTCTGTAACTGACAGTCATAAGCACGTGGACAACGTTATAACGAATTTCTTGGGACTTCTCTCATAATTTTGACTTCCATTTAAGTTTAGCAATATAATAAACATAATAATTTTGAGCACTTTTTTAGGGTACACATATAGAACCTATTTCGATTTCATGGTGATGGTCAGCAATAGAGTCTGTAGCACCTAAAGAGAGGGTGTAACGGAGGGTCTTACCTATTTCTTGAAAATTCCACATCACTGTTCTTATCACCGGCAAGGAAACTGTGGTGTAGGGAGAGGCCGTAGCTGGGGGACCTGCAGGGGCTCAGGTGGAAGATGATTGGTGACTATGAACATCTTCTTACTAGAACGAGGGAGAGGGAGAACTAGAAGGTAAGGTTTGAAAATCTACCTGAGACCTCTGCTAGCTACTAACAGGCATCCGTGAGTATATTATTCAAATATAACAATCCTCCTAGGAATATCTGAGAAAATGAAAAGAAGTCTTGGTGAAGTAGAGGGACTTGCCCAGAACTTGGTTTAATTACTGGACCATTCAAAACATTATTTAAAAAAAAAAAAAAAAGCCGTGGCTTGGTTGGAGCCTTTAAGGGCCTCAATTTTTTTCCCTTGGGATATAGAATAAGTCATTTATTACATGGGAGCTTTTTCAGGAGAGAGGAAAAAAATGAGAATTCCTAGAAGTGATGAGGTATAAAAACATCAGACTCACCTTAAGCACATCTTTCCAAATGCTTTCTGTATTTGGGGTTAGTGATTTTGAGTTATGTTTCTTTTAAGAGATCATTTTTCACTGAAACTTTTAAAGAAAGAAAATCCACTTCTTATAGGAAAAAATTATGCAGATTCTCTGAGGCAGATAGCTGTTAAAAAACATACACACTCCCAAGCCACACTCCCAAACTCCCAAGTGGTTGGTGGCCATGGTTGAAAAGACTGCAGATCCGGACAGGTTGGCCTCCCTGTATCGTCAATCAGATGTTCATACACTTGAGATGTTTACACCCCATAAATTTCAGTTGCTTCTGTTTGTAAATCGAATGCTTATTGTATGTTACTGAGAAATGTATGTAGAAAGGAAACGTAAGCTAGTCATCCTTGCTGGTTTACTTAGCATAATCAAATTTGCACTCACAGAGATCATATCCACATGTATATACCCTCGGTTTGTCCCCATATGTATTTACCTTTATGTATGACAATAGGCAGCTACTCTACTCAGAAGTGCAGGGTTTTTTTTTTTTTTTTTTTATTCTCTCAGAAAAGGTTAGAACTGACTTGCTTTGGGTGTCTTCCAGAGACTGCTGGTTTGTTCTATTTATGCCCATACGACCCTGGCAGGGCCTGACCCTTCCTTAGTCATTGGGAGATTTATTTTCATAGACAATCTTAAACATGCAGGGCTGGCTTGACAGTCCAGACACGGGGAATCCCTACCCCACCTTTCAGTATCCCCTCATCTCTTGTTGTCAGTTCTTACATGGGGGGCTTCATAGCTAGTGACCTGACTGTCTACCTGCTCACCCTGGCTTCTGGCCCACCTCCTAGAATCACCAGCTGCCCTCTCTGGGCCAATCAAAGAAAAAAATGAGAACAGCATTGAATGACTTTAGGGACTTGGCTGCAAGTGGTGACTTAAAGATCTGGCACTATGTTTGGGCCTTGCTGGTGCTGGCCTGTGGGAAGACAAGGCCGCTGTTTCAGACCTCCATTCGCGATGGTTTTGGGACACAGAGGCAGCAGAGATCTGGGAGAGATGTCCCAACCCTTTGAAAGTCAATTTTCTTGCTCCGGCTCCAAGCCCTAAAACTTTCTCTCAATGATCGTATGGGAATTAGTTATCCTGTCTATGCATGGGACAGCGCATGACCATAAGCACCTCAAGCTATTTCCCTAAACATTGTGAATTCAAAGGGAAAAACCGCAGTTTAATGAACTGATCAGACAATCCAGTCAACTCAACATTAAAATAAATTGAGTCTGTGTTGATGAGCTCAGTTATGGCAGGTCATTGCTAGGGGGTCTGAAGACATGGATGCCATACTCAGCTGCAGGGGTTATAAGCGGTATATAAGTAAGAAGAGAGAGAAACCAGGATGAGCTGCAGGTCCAGCCGCAGGACTAGTCCCAAATAATTTCAACCATGTAGAGTAACAGGCCCGCCCCTGTTTCACACTCACAACACCTCGTGGAGTCCAAGGCAATGGGACCCATCAGGCAGGATCTCAGGGCGTGACGGAGGCTCACTGTCTGGGGGTGACACGGCACTGATACCCTGGGGGACTCGGTTTGATGCAAAACCTCATTTAGTAGCGGAGCACAGGGGATTTTTAGGGAGTAAAACTGTTGTGTATGATACGAGAATGGTGGGTGCGTGTCATGATACATTCGTCAGAACCCACTGAATGTATAACGTGGAGTGAACCCTGCGGACGCTGGTTGACAATAATACGTCAATGTTGGTTCATCGATTGTAACAGACTGCGTCAGTGCAGGATCTTGATGGGGGAGAGGCTCTGTGTGTGGGAAAGCGTATACGAGAACCTTCCATGCTTCTGCTCAGTTCAGATATGGTCCTACTAAAATGGTCTAAACGATAAAGTATAATAATTTTAAAAACCTAATTTAGCCATCTGGCCCCCAGGGACAGGTGGCAGGACAGAAAGCTGGATGGGCCACAGTCAAGCCGGGCTCCTTTCCTAATGGGTGAGGTCTGGAGTAAGAGGAGAAAGTCAGGAGGGTTAGGCACTCAAGGGAATAGATGTTCAGGTTCCCAAAGGCCTCTGGGAACATCGGACCAGAGGTCGTGGGAATTCTCTGCAGCTGTATCCTCCGCTTGTGGGCCATCGGCCGGGATGAGCACAGCTTGGTTTTCACCTCTTTGGTGGCAGAGACCGGGTTTCACTGATGGCTGTAAGTCTGGCTCGAGCTTGAGGATGGGTCGGAATTCACGTTCCAGAAGGCTAAGCTCATTCAGAGACTCCTCCAGGGTGGAGTCAGGGAAGCATCTCACCGGCGTGCCACCCTGATGGAGGGACGTCATGAGGGAACGGTGCACTACTGCCACCGACCACAGAGCAGCACGAAGAGTGTTTTCTTGGCATCGGCTATAATTAGTAGCGAACGTACATCCCATTTGGGGGATGAGATCGGGGCCACCTTTGGGTCGGGACCACTGGCAGGCTGTGACCACTTAGAGCCTCCCTTCTCTGACCTTCAGTTACTGCTTTAGGATGTGAGGGCGCTTTGGAAACTCTACCACCAAGATAAAACATGATCATCTGTATAGTAAAATATATTTGATTGGTATAAAATTTCTTTCTGTTTCCTCCATTTTTATCTGTGGACTGCAAAAGGAAGTGACTCAGATTACCCTCAGAAAGAATGATCTGCCAAGATGAAAGGGATCGGGTACTATCTTTAAAGTTGATTTCATGTGAGGCACATTATCAAGGTGTTTTCCTTTTTCAAGAAACTCTTCTGGACCAAAGGGAGAGTGGGGTTCCTCCAGCAGAGGACAAAGAGCATCTGACGTTGAGGTTCCCCGTTATCTTGTTACATCCAGAAAACTTCCTCCACTCGAATGATCTGTCTGTCCCGACGGGGACAGAAGCTTCTCCCCTACCAGGAGTTCTCAGCTGAGATTTCAGCATGCGAATCCTTTCCGCCGCTTCCTTTCTGAGGGTAGCAGCTGCATTTGCTTCACAGCCCCTGCTTGGAAGGAAGCTGTCGGGCTCCTTAGAAACCAGCCCTTCCTTGGCTGGAAATGTTCTCAAGCCGTGGGGTACACTGTTTACCCTCTTCTTCCCTGAGTGCCAGCAGCTTTCCCACTTTTCCTGCTGTTTAAGCCATGGTTTCAGTGACAAGACAGGCACTGCACCTCCGTCATGCTTTAGGTTACCTGATTCACACTTGAGCTGCACTTAAGCAAAGTCAGAACTTGTTAACTAGGCATTTTCACCATTTGTCCTTGTGGCCTTCACTGCCAAGTGCGATGAAACCCAGGCAGCCATTCTTTTTTTTTTTTTTTTTAATTCTTTTTTTTGGGGAGTGGGGAGCTGTGTCGGGTCTTAGCTGTGGCATGTGGGATCTTTCGTGGCGGGGCGCGGGCTTCTGTCTAGTTTTGGCACGCAGGCTCCAGAGCACATGGGCTCTGTAGTTGTGGCACACGAGCTCTCTAGTTGCGACGCGTGGGCTTAGTTGCCCCGTGGCATGTGGGATCTTAGTTCCCCGACCAGGGATCAAACCGGTGTCCCCTGCCTTGCAAGACAGATTCTTAACCACTGGACGACGAGGGAAGTCCCCAGGCAGCCATTCTGGATAAAAGCAGCCCCTTGACCTGGAAACACCCAAGTTTCAGATGGTCCCCACTGGCCGCTGTGGGCTCCCGGCTTGTGCCCCTTTCTTCCCTCTCCAGCCTTTCCTCCCACCCTCTGCAGCTTTCCTCTCTCCTCTCCTCCACCTCTTCCATATCTTCAGCCTCTTCCTCCACTCCTACTCTGTGACCCCCCTCCCATTCTCAAGACCCAGAATTCAGGATAATTCTAGTAGTTGTGTAGTTCAGCTACAATCCAGTGGGCTAAATGGGCTTCAGGGGGGACACACTAGGAACCAAGCCACCTTTTATACACTCTACATTCCAAACAACCCATTTAACATGTTAGGACCTCAACCCACTCTTAAGTTGTGGCGCTGTGTGTATTTTGGACCACCATCTCCTAGAGTTAAGACATCAAGATAATCCCCCCAGTCTAGAAGTCACAGACAGTTGTATAGTTTGCTAAATCCTGGTAATCCCAATAACACCATAAATTTGTTTATTTAGCCTTGGTGGCCCGAGCCATGACGTGTAATTGATCTTTGTCTGACAGAACCTGAAACACTGGCTCAAGATAACACACTGATTCGACTCTGGAGAAAGCATGTGGGGTTAAAGGGGCCAGGTGTGGGCCAGGCAGATGGCATAGCAGCGGTGCCTTGTGTTGCCATGCACGTAGTCTGATTTTCTGAAATGACCTCGAGACACCAATTTGCTCCGCTCGCTATCGGGTGTGCGGCGAGGGGCCCAGCCTCTGGGGAACACGGGCCCCGCTTTCCAGCGCTTCTCGTCTGTGCGCTGATGGACAGCGCTCTCACTGGAAACGGCACTGTTTGCTCTTCGAACGGGAAGAACGTGTTAAAATGCTGGTAGCGTTAGCAGGCAGCAGGTGTGGCAGTGCATCCTGAATAAGTAATTGAAGAGAACTTTTTTTTTAGTCGTAACTTTGGCACCCAACAGCAAATAAATAGTACCATTGGGAGCTCCGGCAGTGCACAAGGATGGGGTTTAATTTTTATTTGAACTGTTGATACCCATTTTTCCTTCCTTCCTTCTTTCAAAAAAGCTGTTTCTTATTTTTCACCGTTAAACCTTGAAAAAACTTAAAGAAAAGTTTGCAGAGATATGCCACATCATCATCTGGTCATGAATAATAATAATAATAATGACCTTTGCATTTATTTCTAGTGAGCCTTCTGTGACTTCTAATAGGGTAGATTATATGAGAAAGGTGTCTGTTCTTCTTTTAGTCAGAAAATTGAGGGACCCAGAGGCTTGAACTTCCTAAGTTTAATAATCCAAAGTGACAAAGGATTTTGCAAAGACAGGCATTTACTTAGGAAACTCTACCAACTTTTCCAAGTTGATTTTAGTACATTTCTGTATTTTGCTGAAAAAAAAAGCAATCAGATATTATCAGCCAAAATTACACTCTTACATCCTAAACCTAGCAAAAGAAGAACCTCATTTCTCTGTCTGGATTTATAAGATACTAAAATCACATTCTTTTATTGGTTGTCAGGCACTTATTTAATAGGTCAAACAATTATTTCCAATCTTGAGAACAGAATTCTTGATGAGGTGATAAAGATTTTTACTTTTTAATGACTTGGGTTGATAACAGGAAGACAAGATTTTATCATCAGCAGAAACTTTAGCGTCTTAAAGGCAAACTTGTTATGTAAATAATGACCTAACAGATATAGTTTTAAATTGCTGGCAGGATCAATGGAGAGTAATATTCCTCCTGAGAACTTTGAGCTCTGAACATGCGACTTCTGGGTGCAAGACACTGTTTTGATTTATCACAAAACCATTCTTATTTCCTAGAAAAGTCCATTTTAAATCATTGGCATCTTTACTTGATGACTTGCTTGGGGAAGCACTGCTCTGCCCACATGTGAAGTATGATGCTCATTTCTGTCTCTTAATTTCTGCATCTCAATTGGGAAATCGACACCCTGGGATATATCAAAGGAATAGACTGGGGTCTCGAAAAGACTGGGAAAAAAGTATTATCTGAAGAATGCCTGTGGGAAGTAGGAGTTTAGCATGGAGAAATCAAGGGGTTAAGGCAACATAAATAAATAGGCTTTCAGGGATAGAAGCACCAGTCAGGAGGAAAGGCTCTTATCTCAAACTGGGGCTGTGAAAGAATTATCACCAAAGATTAGAGTGTAGAGAGAGGCAGTCTTTGATCCAGTAAAGGAATGAAGTCTCTAATTCTTAGGACAATTACAAACTGTGTGTGTGCCCACATTCCATAGTCCTGGTCACTGTTACAGGAATTTCTGAAGTAGCAACAGGAACCATTTGATGGGATCGATGTAGAGGGGCTGAGAGCTTGGACCAGATCACCTTGAAGTTCCCTCCTAAAAGGCTGTTCTTCTAGGTGAATCTGTGCACATCCTTCATCTCTGTGTACAAAGGCCTTTTGGTACCCATTCCTGATCCGGTGGTGGCTTCTGGTGCGGCCTCACACTTTTCCAGAGTACACTCGCCCTCCACTCCTCCAACCCGGATTCCACACACTGATTCATCTACACCCCACAGAAGTATTTCTTTTCACACGTCTAAAGTTTGGGAAGAGAAAAAGCTGAAGTCAACACTTCTCAAAAAGTGGTCGGGACAAGAGTTTCCCTTTTGCAAAAACTAAGACAGTCTTCAGGAGTAAAGGAGCTGCACGTGTGTCATCTACAGTTACATCACACCAGCCAACGGCACACTATTAAATGCATCTAAATTCCCTGCCTTCCTTTTCAGAATCTGTTCACAAAATGATTCCTAAACACAGATGGAGTCTTCTCTGCCTGCACGTATCAATTTGTGCTTTTATTTATGCACTTCTGATCTTTGTGACGTTTTGTCCTTTAGCCTGACACCAAGTCATTTTTTATACATGTCCTGGGAAAGGTGGTCCTTGCCCTGCAGTCAACCTCACAAATCCCTGACACACACGCATGCATTTTTTATTGTTCACACGTGTTGCTTTACAGCCTGCGTGATTACTGCTTTACAGCACGGCAGATGGGGTTCTTGCATAGCCGTGAAACAGATGAGATGCGCAAATCGATTGTTTTATCAACAATCAGTTGCAGATAAAAATCATTTTAATGAGAGAAATTAATGGTGTTTGCAAACATGATGTTAATTAAGGAACATTGCTTACGCGTTTTTTTCGCCTCTCTTTTTTCTGCACACAATTTTTTGTTACCCCTGACATCTTTCATTATTGACTCATGCCCCAAAGAAAAGGCGATTAAAATCTGCTTTTGTTTGATGTAGCTTTTATTGAAGAAAGAAATAGATCTTTCTGAAGCTTCCTGGTGAGATGAAAGTCTAATTATCTCCACAAATGAAAGGAAAAGCTTTAATTAGGCCGGGGCTGAATCCGCGCACTGCGAATTTGTGCATTGTGATGGATGGAGCCAGCATCTCCTCCGTGACTGCCGCTGAAATAATGAACGCACAGAGAGGTAGCCGGCTCCCAGGATTCAGCTGGCAGAGTGGAGTCGGAGGCACACCTGGGTTGTGAGCCCGTGCCCAGAGCAGCTGCCACAGGCCATGTTTCAGTGCTGGGCATTCGGCTGTTTTACAGCCTCCCTCTGAGCTTTGATCTCTTTGCAGACAGCAGGGGTCCTAACAAATCAAGCTTTTCATGTTTCACTCAGTTTCACTGTCTTTTGCTTCTCCATTCACACTCGAACTCCAAAGAGGATGGATAAAATATTGTCTTTTTCTGAAGCAATTAATGATTAACAGCTGACGTGATTGAAGTGGGTATTATGCCTCACAAGCAGTATTTTAAGGTTGACTGGGGAGGATGCTGGGGAAAGGAAGGACTTCTTTAACTTTTTCGTTGTTTACTTCGCTGTTGATGATTTGACTAATTGTTTGGGCAGAAGGCTTAATCTGTATGTTCACTTTTGGAAAAGTGCTGATATGTTCACCCAGGGGTGGAGGGGGACATTGTGAATTATTTTAAACTGCTGATTGTCACGTGCGAGAAAGCTAAAGATACCAAGTATGGCTGAATCCCTTATTTCGCCCCACTTTTGCCGTGTTGCGTGCGGTTTGGTCTGTTTCCGTGCCGTCTGTCCCGTTGATGCCAAGAAGGTCAGACTCTTTTTGCGCTCTCATTACTGCTGGTAATCTACTCTTTGCAGTGAATCCAAAAGCACTGTGACATCAAGAGCAATGATTGGGACTATTTCACTTTTTTTGGCCAGGATTAAAAAAGAAGTTAGGAAGGGAGAAATGATAACAAAACTGAACAGCATGGACAGGGCATCCGACCTCCCCCTGCCACCTGCCCTTCTTGGGTTAGGAGTTTCCTGTTGTGGAAGAAAGTTAAATTTGCTTCAGAGGTAAAATAATTAATTAATTAAGCTGTCAACCCAAAAACAGAGGAGAAAAGAAATCGTGCGTGGAACACAGTGTTTTCACATCCTCTTGTGTGAGGGGGTAAACTGAAAGGAAATCTTTGTGATCTAAAGAAATACTAGCTTTCGACAACCTTCTCTATTTGATAGAGGTCAAGGGTGGGCAGTAAAGTCGTTGAGTGAGTGGAATACGCTCAGATTAACTGCGACGGTTCCTGAGGTGGGGTCTGACTTGCTCTGTGGGATGGAAAATTTGAAGAAATGAGTGCTTTCTCCAATGGATTTGAAATTTATGGAATTTAGCCTTTAGGGCTGAAGAACCTTTCCTATTTCTTAAAAGAAACCACTTCTGGTAACTCTTAGATCTGCTAACAACGCTTTGCACCTCCCTCCCACTCGGCTCCATCCTTGTCCCCTGCTAAATGTTTTTCTCATTTAGAGAGATTAGAGCTTTATGTCTTCTGTGTTTCATTTTAGGGCAGGATCACTGCCGTTTATAGATGTCACCCACAGAACTGACCATCTTGCAGGTGGCTGGCACCCAGCAGGAGAGCCTTATCAAGGTCACAATTAAAAAAAATCAGAAGGTCTGAAACCTAACTGGGCAGCCGCCTCGCTCGCGGTCCATGCTGAAATGATGTCAGTTTTGGTCAAAACAGTGCAGAAGGGGGGAGGAATTTACCGAGGTGCTAAGGGTGAGTGATCTCTAGAGAAAGTTGACATAAGTTAGGGAAGAGTAGATGCAGTCAAGTGGTTCATTCAGCAGCACACGGTGGGTGCCCAGACCGAGCGCTCCTGAAATCAGGAGTATGGGGAAGGCTGGGGACCTTGGTAACCCTATACTTTACTTCGGTGTAGTAGAGCGTCAGAGTTAGATGGTGAAATAAAACTAAAACCAAATGCCAGAGAGCAGATGCAAGCAAACCCCCTAATTAAATGCTCACTTCCCTCCTTTCAAGCTTTATCTGCGTCAACAGTCAATTTCACTCTTTGGAGCTCAGCACCCGTCTCTTCCATATGTGAGTCCAATGGTGGTATCGGCGTCTTACGTGGGAGTGTGTACAGTGCTTATTACACGAAGTGGAAATAGTGACACGGAGGCATCGCCCCAAAGTTAGACCCTGTTTGTTTATTGGTCGTTAACTTTCACAGCTGAAAATATTTTAAATTACCTTTTCCCTCCTTTTAGCAAGTTGGTATGATATTTAAGGCCATTTAAAGCCAAAGACAGGACATTGACCCTTTGAACATGTAGGAAAAATAATCCAAGGTCCATCAGCAGGGGGGGGAAAAGCCTTTGAGAGATTCCCCTACTACCCCCAGAGCTTCCTGTAACTTTTGGCTTCGTTCACCCCGATTCTCCAGAGGAGTGAAAGTGTTTTGTAATGGCGACTTCAAAATATAAAAGCACTTTTAACTTTTACTAAACAAGTAAAACCTATTAAAGATAGGTAAATTATAATTACTCGATAAATGTTATTTGTTAAATACTCACTGAGTATCCAAATGAGCGATCAATAAATTAATAACATGTAAAGAAGCCAGTACATAAATAAATGTATAAACAGCTTCAAAGTTCAAAAGAGTCTGAGTAAAATCACCCAGAGTAAGATACATATAATACTCTGGAAGTGAGGAGAGAGCATTGCTGTTTTTAAAGAGCTTTTTAGCACCCCCCCCACCCCGCCCCCCAGAAAGTATCGCTGATGAGAGGGTAAAGGGCGGAAATGGGGGACAGCATCCGGAGCGGCTCCCAGGACGTGTGCCCTGACCACAGCCCTCCCCGGGGCCAGTAAGGGTCAGGTAGGGACCCAAAGACCTCAGAGACCAGCTCCCTCTGGCCCCCTTTGCGTCAGTTCTCTGGACCTTTCTTTTCTTGTCCAGGATGTGGGGATTCCGGAATGCCTCCCCTTGTGGCTAACTGTTGGGATGCTTTAAAAACAGTAACTGCTATTTCAGTGTAAATCTCGCAGTTACACTGATCAAAATAGTTGTTGTTCTTATGATGGAAGCTGAGTTGGTGCCGCAGGACTGCCACGCCCCGGGAGATTGTTTCCTCAACAGGGGCGCTGTTTTCTCTTTGATTCTGGGATGAGAGGTAATGGATGAGTCCAAGGCGTTTTCAGGGACTGCTGCGGGCAGGGGGAAGTCAGGGGGCTCCAAAGTGCGTGACTTTGGGCAGCCTGTTGGTCCAAACACCAGGCAGTGGTGTCCAGCCAGGGGAGAGCGGCGGAAAAAGACTAGAACGTGGCAGAGACAAAATTGGCCTAAAGTCCGCGACTGCCCAGACCTGGCTACGGAGGGACCCGCTGCCTCTGAGAGCCTGCTTTGGGTACCAAGTGGCACACCTGGCTTCAGAGCCCTTCAGTGGACTGTCCGTCAGCTTCAGGACAGAGCTCGTCAGGTGCGGGCCAGTCCTGTGAAGCCCGCTGGCTGACTCACTGCTCACAGCTCACCCTCTGAAGTCCCAGCCGTGAAAACTCCTTTTTGTACCTGGCAGCCCCTGGTGGGTTGTGCCGGGGAGGAAAGCATCTTCCTGTACCCTTCTAGGTTCTTCTGTCTAAGAATTAAATTGACGGACAGGAGACAGATTACCGGGAGAAAATCGAGCAAAAGTTAGTTGATAACATGTGTACATGGGTGAGATCTGGTAAAACTGAGTAACTCGTCAAAATGGCCTGAACTCCCACCTTAAATACCATCTTCAGCTAAAGGCAGAGGAGGATGTTCAGGGTAGGGGTCTGGGACTTCAAAGGGGAGGAAGGCAGTTGACAGGAAGATGGAAAAGCAGATGTGTGTTTGGTAAACAAATGTTTGCTGGGCCAGGCAGAGGCAACGGGACCCAGCGAAGCATTTTAACAGCCTCTGCTGGGTTCTGCTCCGTGTCTACACACCTAGTTCATACTGCAGTGATCTATGGGACAGCTCCCTTCCCGGAACAGGTCCTCTATCTCTGTTCTTCAGGCACTTAGTGGAAAGGTCAAAGGTCCTGAGTCCTTGGGGGCCTTGACTGTTTTCTGCTGGAAATAATCCACATGCCAGAGAGACACTTCAGGGTGGCAAGTTTCACTCCCCTACACAGTTTCCTCCTTCAGGCCGTCAGCCCACCCGAGTCCCTCTCTTCCCACTACTTCTACTGCAGCCTTTATTCTGTATTGTTGTCATCTGTTTGCCTAGTGTCTCTCTTGGAGAAGGATCTACCACATTCCCTTAAGCTCAGGACTGTATTATTGGCCTCTGTATCCCCAAGAGGAAATGTGTGCCGTAGCTGGTAGGTGTCAGCAGTTGAAACAGACACCTTTTCGTTTTCTTAATAAGAAAATGGCACGCAAGAGTGAAGAGAGGTGTGGAATTGGTGTATCATTATAACATAAAGTATTCTGTATTTGTGAATTATTATAACTCAGACCTTCGTACTGTCTGGTGGTTCAGCCATAGTTTCCTCCCTTACGTTTGAAACACGAAAGTTCATTTCTTTATAGGAAAAGCTCAGTGCTGATTGATAGACATCTATATTTGACTTCTTGGCTGACCCATGTATTATGCAGGCTCATAGCCTTCCACCTACATTTGAAACCAGGACGTATTTCTCCTGCAGAGTCTATGAACCCGCTTATCTACTGCACTTAAAAGTGTTCTTTAAAAAAAAAAAAAAAAGTTCTTATAAGAAACAACCGGACATAAATAATAAATAGTGACGTACATTTTACTTCTCCATCATGGTATTCATTTGCCCTCCAGTTCCTATGTAATGCATCAGGTGCCCAAGTCCAGACTCATTTAGATTAGAAATAGCCCAGAATGTGGATGAGACACATATATATCATCTTGATTTATTAAGGAGCAGCTGTAGAATGATACTAATTAAGTGACTATGCTTTTTTTTTGAGACTATAATTGTATTTGGACCTGGCAGTAATGGAAGGAAACAAGTAGGCCAGGGGATTTGAGTACATTAAATCTCTATTGCAAAGATTAAAAAAAAAAAAGTCCCCTTACATTTTTCCTGCAATTTACCTGTTTCAGGAGGACATTTGCAGGGTTTACAAAAAGTTGTGGAGAGTCGACATTCCCCTAAAACATCTCCGTGCCATATTTATACCATTTTGAGTTATTTAGCCAATCGTTGCTGAGTGTCTTCAGCCTGCTGATCTGAGCTTGGTTTGCAGGGATCCTATGGCCAAGTTCTCAACCATATGTCATTGTTTTTACCTGAGTAGTATATTACATGCAAGAAAAATATAAGCATATACTATAGGCTTTAAAAATATTACTGTTCTCCAGACTTTCTGTAGAAAGTGTGTATTCTACCTTTACCAGCGAGAAGCAGGGTAACTATCACTAAATCTTAAACAGAAAAAAAGATGAGCCAGAGCCCTCAGAGTTTGTCAGTTTGTTTACTAACACAACCGAGAAAACTCAAATAAAAGTAAATGTAATTCCTTTGGATTGGTCGTGACAATAAAATGTCAATAAAACGAAAGAAATAGTTCCAAGAAGTTTTCAGTAGGTAAATCTCATAAGTCTTGTAAGCATAGGAGAGCTTTTCATGGCAAACTTCTGGCCTAATAAAAAAATACAATCAGTAACCTAAAATCTTGGCTTCCACACTATCTACAAAGTGAAATACCAAAAAAAAAAAAGAGCTTACATACAAAGTAAAACTTCACATAGTTATAAAACAGACAAGGTTTTAGTAGAACATTCTCCCTGCGTATTATCTCGTCGCTTACTTTCTCGTCCCTGTAACTGTTCCCACTTAAAGTTCATCTTCTTTAAACATAAGTGCAATAACCTGCAAACGGGCCGTATGAGGCAGAACACTTCTTGATAAGAGGGTGGGGTGGTGGGTGGTTCAGAGCACAACACTAAGCAAGCTGGGGTTCTTTCCCCCTTTCCCTTTAGAGAATTCTGCAAAAATGACCTTTTAAAACAATTCACTAGAAAATAATGTTTAGCATCAGCTAGGAGATTTATGTAAACATTTAAAAACAAGTGGAATAAAGAAACTCCACAAGGACACCAGCGGTAATCCTGTCAACCCGTAGTAAATACTATGCCCCTCACCTGCAACATGAAATAAGAAATCAGGTTTTGGAAAGCGGTAAACACTCTTACTGCTTTAAAAAGTTGACCCAATAAGGGTCTTGAAAATGAGGATTTGACTCTCAGTTTCAACTCAGATCCTTTCTGCAGCAGTGGTGTATGTTCCTGGGAGGATATAGGATTGTAATTCCATTTTTGAAATTGTAGCAGTTAAAAAAAAAAATTTAAAGCTCTGGTTCACTGACTTACTCTGTGCCTCTACCTTATTAGCATCATAGTAAAAGTTCCAGGTTGGAGGGAAGGTCATATAGTCAAAGCATTTAGCGTCTTTCTTCAGCTCAGTCTAATCTGTACTTTTGCTATAAATTTTCTTACAGAAAGACGTGAAACACATTTAGTTGCAAATGGTTATATTGTTCCCCTGAATTTCAAAAAAATGTAAGAAATTTTCTATCCATGGAGTAGTTTTGCATTAGATTACTTGGCTTTGCAGAAATTTGGGAAAAGACAATGTTTTTGAAGTTGCACAAAGTGTAACGCTTCTAGACAGCAATGGGCCTTGCTGAGGTGGCATGTGTAGGTGTGCTGGGGTGAGGTGTAGGCTTCTGGCCGGATCTGTCTCCTCTGGGTTGTCGGGCATGACTGCCATTGATGGCTCAGTACTGTCACTGTAACAGAATCTAAGAAAGCAACAAGACCATCGGCTTAGAAAGGCTAAAACACACTTCAGAGTGTGAATTAAGGTAATTAACTATACATTCTGATGTTTACTAGTGCAAAGCCTGATGCCTGGTAGACACTAGGCGGAGGAGGATTAGATGCTAAATGGAAGTTCTAGGCAACACACTAGGCATTTCCTACGTACTAAGGCACTACTTGGAACAGACCTGTGAGACAGGTCTTGGTTACTCCCATTTTACAAATCAGATAACTGAGGCCAAGAAGTTAAGTGAACTCCCCAAGGACACGCACCATTAATACGTGGTAGAGTCAGTTTTTCGTTAAAACCAACACTTGTTTAATTGCCCAACACTTTCATAAACATGACTGTATACAAGCAACTATATATAATATGCAGTGGAACTCAGACGTAGAATACCAGTGCATGAGAATTTTTATTTTTTTATTTTATATTAGAGTATGGTTGATTTAGAATGTTGTGTTAGTTTCAGGTGTACAGCAGACTGATTCAGTTATACATATACATGTATCCATTCTTTTTCAGATTCTTTTCCCATATAGGTTATTACAGAACATTGAGTGGAGTTGCCTGTGCTATACAGCAGGTCCTTGTTGTTTATCTATTTTATACATATGTAAGTAGAGTGTATATGTTAATCCCAAACTCCTAATTTATCTCTCCCCGGCTTTCCCCTTTGGTAACCATAGTTTGTTTTTGAAGTCTGTGAGTCTGTTTCTGTTTTGTAAATAAGTTCATTTGTATCAATTTTTTTAGGTTCCACATATAAGTGATATACGGTATTCGTCTTTCTCTGACTTCACTTAGTATGATAATCTCTAGGTCCATCCATGTTGCTGCAATTTTCATGGCTGAGTGATACTGCATTGTGTGTGTGTGTGTGTGTGTTTATACCACATCTTCTTTATCCATTCCTCTGTCAATGGACATTTAGGTTGCTTCCATATCCTGGCTATTGTAAATAGTGCTGCTATGAACATTGGGGTGCATGTGTCTTTTCAAATCAGAGTTTTCTGCAGACATATGCCCAGGAGTGGGATTGCTGGATCATATGGTAGTTATCTGACAGTGACTAGGGAATTGCCCCTGTTCTCTCCTGGCCTGTATTTTCCTACTTGCGTGGCCTACATTCCACCGTCGTTTTCTTTTTGCCCTAGCCATAGCAACTGGTTTGGGCTGGACTGGAATCGTCCTTTCTTGCATTGAAGTTTATAGCAATAACTGCACACCACAGTCTTTCTTATTTGCTCAGTGCCCGCACTTGAAGCAGGAAGTTCCTGCAGGTATATTTCTGGGCTCTTCTCCAATAAGCTTTGGAAATATCTGCCACTAATAAGCTCGGAATGACCCGTCGTCAGCTGACTTCCGCCTGTGTGTGCTGTCCCGTTATCAAAGTAAAGTCCCTACAGACATGGTGAAAAGGGACTCTTTCCCCAGTTTTCTTGAGATGTAATTGACATATCGACATACACAGTGTACTGGTTTTAGGTGTACAATATGACGATTTGGTGTGTGGTTATATTGAAAAATGACTACCACGGAAGGTTAGTTAACCTCCATCACCTAATTAAAAAGTTTCATTTGCTTGTGGTGAGAACTTTTAAGATCTTCGATACAGTATTATTAACTTTAGTCACCAAGCTGTACATTACATCCCCTTGACCCTTGCTTTATAACTGAAAGTTTGTATTACCTTTTAACCATCTTTACCCAGTTTGCCCACCTTGTTATCCCTTGCCTCTGGTAGCCACCAACCTGTGTGTGTGAGTTAAGTTTCTTTAGATTCCACATGTGAGTGAGACCATACTGTGTTTGTCTTTCTCTGATTTATTTCACTTAGAGTGTCACATTCAAGGCCCACCCATGTTGTCGCAGATGGCAGGATTTCCTTCTGTTTCTGGCTGAATAATGTTCCATTGTGGAGCTATTTATAAACAGCTTAGGTTGTTTCCATGCCTTGCTATTGTAAACAGAGCTGCAGCAAACAAGGGGGGGGGGGTGCAGGTCTTTGAGAGAATGATTTCATTTCCTTCAGATAAACACCCAGAAGCGGAAACACTGGATCATAGGGGTCGTTCTATTTTTAATATTTTGAGGAACCTCCATACGGTTTTCTCTAGCGGGTGCACCAGTTTACATTCCTGCCAGCAGTGCACGAGGGCTCCCTGGTCTCCGAACCCTCGCCAGCACTTGTCGTGTCTTGTCTTTTTGATAATAGCCGTTCTAACAGGTATGAGATGATACCTCCTTGGGGTTTTTGATTTGCATTTCCCTGATGATGAGTGATGTTGAGCACCTGTGTACTTGTTGGCCCTGTGTGTGTCTTCTCTGGAAAAATGCCTACTCAGGTTCTCCGCCCAAAAAGGGGGCTTTTAAGTGCAGTCCCAGGTTGGGGTTTGGGTTGAAGATAGGCGTCTCCAATTAGTCTTTAAATACAAACGGCGTGATGCTCCTTCTGTAAACTGTCAAATACCCCTTTCTGTGCAGTGAATCAGTGGTTTTACACATCTCCATTTCCTTCTCACTGTCCGTTTGCATAAACCGTGATGAGAAATTATTCTGACCCCTCTAAAGAAAGAGTTAAGATTAAGGGAACCATTTCGTAGTTAACCCTTCCAGCTCTTCCTCTGTATTGTTGGAGGCTCCCACTCTCCACGACCGCTGCCAGTCTTGAGCTTGAAGATCTTAAGATCTGAAATTTGATCAATTCTAGAGCATCTTCGGGGCAATTAATTAGGCCAAACCAGGCAGGCTGGGCACCGGGCAACATGAACCTTGGGCTCTCTGCTTGTAGCCTAGAGAAAACGTACTTGCTCCTGGATGCTAGGTATAACCAACCCTCCCTAAACTGGCTGTGCCGTCTCCCCAGCTGTCTCTGAGTGTGTGCAGCCTTCCCAGGTTTCTCCATACTCATGAAGCGCTCCTAAAAGCATATGCTGGGAGCCTCCACATACGCTTTTAAGGCCTAGGGCGAAGTGAGTGAGGCATTCATTTCAGGTCCAAAATTTAAGGGGAACCCCCAAAAAGTCAGTAATCAAACTGCATATTAAAGCAAAGTTTTTAAATCAAAATTAATACCAAAAATGCATAATAAACAAACTTCAAAGATTTTAAATAAGCACAGGATCAGTATTACGGTTTTTTTCCCCTAAGGCTCCAATATGGCTTTAACATTGTGCTACTTCAGATCGTTGCAGACCTGGAATCCCATCTCACCCAGAAACCAGGATGTGGGCTGAACAGGTAACTGCTTTGTCCTGGTCCCCTAGATAATAACGCTGACTAATGTTTATGAGGCTGTTACTACGGACCACTTTATATGGATTATTTCATTTAACACCTTAAAGTAGATATTACTGTTATCTCTACTCTACCAATAAGGAAACTAAGACCCAGACCCACTTAATAAGTGACAGCGTAGGGATTCAAATCTCCACAGCCTGACTCCAGAGGTCCTGCACTCAGCTACTACCTGTTTTGTACTGATCGCCCATGCAGTCATTTTAAGCCTCCTTAAAACCCGGGGCATACCCTCTGCTTTGTACACTCTAAGGTATTCAGCAGCCAGAGAGCTACAATTATATTCTTAACAAATGTAACTGGATGGAAACTAGGAAATTGGAGAGAATTGGGGGGAAAAAAAGCCTTTGGGTCAGTAAAAGATAGAGGGGAAGACGGTTCTCGAACCAAATGATTAGGCCATTTCAGCTCATGACCCTCATATTTTATGAGAAATTTGTATTATCTTACTTGGTTTTCAGCCCCGAAATCATATATACACTAACTATGTATTTCTGAATCATTAATCTTTTCTAAAGGCAAATAAAACTCCTATCAGAGAAGGAGATGCCCCCGGAGTATGGAGAACAGGTACCCATGCACACATATCTGTAGAGGGTGGAGGCACAAAAAGAGAGCATAAGCGTTAGCATCGGCCCCTTAGAGCAAAAAGGCTGCATTTCTGCAAAATGCTTCGGTTACCCATTGTTATGGAAATGATACAGGACCCAGGATATTAACAAAAAAGGCTCTTTGCACGCACATGTCTATTGCAGGGTTTATTCCCCTAGCATGTTCCAATTGTCTTAAAATTGGCTTGTTCATTTGTTTTCCAATAACCAGAATGCTTTCTTCCACTTCACAGCTATTTCATAATAGTGCTGATGTCTGAACCACAGGGAAAACGCTGCATGGTTTGCATACACTATCCTGGGCACTCCGTTTTCTACGCAAGTGATAATAGAATAATTCTCTACTTTTATCAAATATGCCTTTTCATTTTGATGTTTTGGTCCAGTTTGAGTATTACTTTGGTGTAGATTTCAGATTTTACCTAAGGAACGGGCATTGACCATTTTACCGGTCTTAACTAAGCCCTTTCCAACATGCTCAGGTGCCCTCCTTCAGAGCTATCCGTCACATCCAAGTGAATCAGGAGGAGAGTTGAACATGTGTTGAGTAGTAATCGTGTTGTATTTGTGTTCATCTGCTCATCAAGGAAAAAAACCCGGTCAATTTAAAGCAGCATGGGAGCGGCAGTCCTTGTCTTTTAGGCAACTGTTGTATCACTGACCTCCTTTAACGTTTAATTTCTCAAGCCTCTAGGAAGCTTAATTTTGAACATCAAAGAGGTACCTGTGGAAAAAGTTGTCCCACACTGGTGAGTAAACAAATTACAGTTAATAGGGTCGTTAGCTTTTGTGGTAAAAAAGTTTAGACCAGGTATTCCTTACTAACGAATATGGAAACTGTCAGCATGTGGGGTTTTTTGAAGCCTTTAAAAATAAAATTAGACTTACAATTTGACAAAACGTTATATATTCTTTGCTGAATGCCATTTCCTAGGTTTAGGCAGGACTCGGGTTTTATAATGTTGAAGTGTTTATGAAAATCCCTTCCTAGCCACGCATAATCCACACGGATAAATGTATCCCCGTACGTCCATGAATTACAGAGCTCCGTGGTGCCCACTACACTGTGCGCCTCACTCCCTCCCATCCAGGATGCCAGCTGAGTAACAAAGTGCCAGTCTTCTAACTGCCCATCACACAGTATCCCTGGCGATCTGCTTAAACACATGGAGTAATTCTTGAAGACACAATGCGGGCGTGGTGGGGAGAATCAATAAGAGAGTTTGTTTTGCATTAAACCTCAAGACTGGTGAGCAAAAAAAAAAAAAAGAAAAAAAAGATATGTTTAACATGGAGGAAAAGCAGATATTTGCTAGCATTGACAAAGGAGATTTGCAGCACTATTTAGCCTGGAAATCTGCAGCTGGGCAAGCACATCCGGTGGTAAGCCTCCTCCTTACTGGGAAACTTATTGTACCAGCAGGATACAGGAAGAGAACACAACAGTGAAAGCTCAAAGGAAAACTGAGTGAGGCAGAGATGGTGTGGTGCTCTGGGTTTTAAAATCTGTGTTTGGGGGGCACAGGCTCTGTGCTGTACCTTAATTATGAAGGGTTTTTTAATGCATATTTACTCCTTCTCCTCTGAAAATGCAACTTACCAAGGCACTGTTGTAGCTTTCCTTATAATTGGTACCCATCAGTTTTACACCAAAATTAGTCTCCTTCAGTCCCTTTTGTTCATCTCGTTGCCTCTATCAAAAGAAAAACGTCTTATTTCCCCTTCCTGTGTGCTCCAAAACAAAACGCACATACAAACGTAAAAGTAAAACTGCTATAATTATTATTTAAAGGTTTTAGAGAGACGTAATTATTCTGTTAGGTTAGATAAGCCGTTCAGAGATAGTGATGGTGATTTTTCATGATTTTATGCCTATAAGTGATTGGGTCACCTCATTTTTCTTCAGTGCTCAATTGTTTTTGTACTTATGGAAATGAAGATATTCATTAATATTAATAAGTAATATATTAATAGCTTTTTGAATAATTTGAGTATTTTTTTTTCTGCAAAGGGAAGGAGTGTCTGTTAGCCATTGAATTTCCTGGGCCCATACCTCCATGCCATCGTGGTGTAAAAAATAGAAATACCACAATGAGCAGAGGTCCTTGGAGAGTGAACCTTGCAGGACTCCAACCCAGAGAGCACCCCCTGCCGCATCCAGCACGTGGAAGCATTTGAATTGCTGAGGTCAGAATTTCTGTCTTAGTCCCTAATACACATAGTGATAAATGCCCACCAGGAACTCGGGCCCATGAGGTCACCTGGTTACTGAAGGTCTTTCTAAGTCTGGGTCAGCAAGTGAAGCTTTAAGCTTTTCTACAATATGCTGGTAAAACCCCGAATCCCTTACTCTCTTTGAGCTCTGCCATCCTTAGGGAGATAAACTCTGAGGAACCGTAAGTAAGTGCCATCAATTTGCCACTTGGAAACAGCCTTATCATTGGCTGTGGTACCAACCCACCACTTCTGCACAATACAGCACCGGCCAGCATCCAGAGATGTTGTGTCATGCTGTGCTGGTAAAAGGGAGAAAGTGCTGATGTACTTCCTGCTGCTGGATTTATGGCCTGAATTTTGGAATCCGTCTACCCCCATGACACTGCTGTCCCAGTTTCACCTTGGCAACCGTCAAAGGGTGCCCACTTACGTGTATGTGTATGGATACACACACTCACTCATCTAACGAGAAAGGGATATGAGAAAGATTATTTTGTAACAGAAGCAACTATGTATAAACACACACAAAAAAGCCAGATTTTCTAAGAAAACAAAAAGGGATAATTGCTTAAGTATCTTTGTCTAAGAAAGCAGCAAAAACTTTTAGCAGAGAGTGGCAGAGAGATTAAAAAAAAAACAAATCCAAGAAAAGAAAGAAAAGTCTTTCTTTCTTTAACAGATGGAGCTTTCCCTTTCAATATCCACCCAGTGAAACTTATTTTATGGATAATGTCGGCCACTCCAAATGCAGGTGGAGACTTCTGTCGGTCCATGTTGAGCACTAAACAATTTCACGACCCCAGAAGTTGCAAGCATCTGTGTGCTTTACCTGAATTAATGGTGGGGCTTAAATGAAAAGTAAATCATCAATCATCATTAAGTATCTGTTCCACTGATGTCTGCCCTTTCTTACACTTTAATCTTCATTAACGTGGAGGAAAGGGAAAATCCCAGAGGGCATGCCACATGTGTTTCTGTGCCGTGTGTCTGTCTCTCCAGAACACCCAGCCGGTCAGAAAAATAGCGCTGTGAAATGCGAAGCCAATGCCACCAGGGCTTTTTCTCTGAATGCTTCAGATGAAATCAAAACGCTCAATTTGAGCAGCCAGGGACCGAAGCGCAGGATTCAGGTCCTTATGTCTGAGGCCCTGGTGGTCTGTCACTGGGGCATCTTGTGCAGCACTTGAACTTGTCCTGCCAGACTCAGTGCGGATTGCATCCGTGCTCCCTGGGTGGAGGAGAACAAGGGCTTCTCCATTCCAGATGTGCTTCTCTTACCCTTTGTAATGAGCTGTTCCGAGAAAACATAACTCGTAAGAATGCCATTAGCTTCTTGCCATTCTTGTGACATATATAAGCTGCGTAAGTGCTGTCTGGTGTATAAAAATTGCTTGCAGTGAGGTTAAATGAAATAATTTACTTGCACAGGGAAAGGTAAAATGTGAAGCTGTTTTGATGAGCTGTGTAATGAAAGGTAGACTTGGTGCAGAAGCTTCCTGTTTTGCCTTGTGTTATTTCCTCTACTGCAGGATATAGGTGCTTGGCATATGTAATCGTAACTCAGTGGCAAAAGATTTTACTGTGTACAGCAGCATCCTTAAACATTGGAACCACTTGGACTCAGCCTGTCCCCATAGCGAAACTAACCTCCAGCTCAGCTAGAAGCTGCGCCATCCCTTCCTCAACATTTGACAGCTTCACTTGCTGTTTCCTCTGCTTAGTCCACATGTCAGCCATCACCAAGCAAGTATGAAGTGGTCCATTCGATCCCACGTGTGCTGACAGTAACGTAAGGAGCGAATGTGGGTAGAGTTTATGGCTTGGCTGGGTGCTGTTTCCAAGGGGAATGAATATATCATCGTACTTAAGGTATCAGCGTGTCATAAATGGACATGGTTTTACACCGCCGAGAGGATCTTGGAGAAACCCTAACAGCACTTCTTAAAGCTTGAAGATGCCCTGTGCTTATGCGCATAGCCCAAGAACGAGATTACTTTTATTATCTACTCTCAAGCTTTTTAAGTGTTCTGATGTGATTAGAGTAATCTGAGGAAAATTATTCTGTTGCACCCTGATTAGTTGAGCTAATCTCCCAGAAAGAGCCTCCAGCCTTTTCGCTAAACATCTTTCGTTTAACAATGGTAATTATTAGAAAAACGGTTTCAGTTTATCTTGCATTAGTGACAGAGATGAGGAGACTCAATCTTCTTGGAACACTGAGCTGATGTTAGAAAACTCGTACCTTTGGAGTGTTCTCCTGTCCAGTTTGCAGCGGTCTCAGACTACAGTCCTGGGGCAGTTTGCAGAACTATTTTCCAGGCACAAGAGGGAGGGAGGCACAGGGAGAGGGAAAGGACCAGAAATCAGAAGCATCTTTGATTCAGTTGTCAGTGCTATCCTAGCAAGAAATAAGTCTGCATCCTCCGGAGATGGGATTGCACATTCTCTGCCTATTCTTCTTCTTCAGTTAATTCTGGAACTTGGTTTACCTGTTCCCAAATGTCCTGGCCCTGCCCTGTCTATGATAAATGGATAAATTGGCGTCCAAATGTGTCTCAGTAAAGCAAGCTCTAGCTGAGAGGTGAGTATGGTGTTCTTCTCCCACGGATCGGGTATCTTCACAGACGTCCCCTGGGCACCTCAAAGTAGTTTTAACCTTCAAAAGTATCATCAGCGTTCTTTGGTGTACTTAGAGCAAAGCCAGGTGGAATAGCATCCTACAGGATTCAAACGGTAGCATACAAGAGCTCAATCATCTCTGAAGAGCTTTCATTTGACAAAAGGGGAAAGGAAACAGGTCTTTGTTGGTTTCCCTCTTCTTTAAGAAACAAAAGGCTGTTCAATTTTCTCTTTTTCCTCCCCATTTTATACTCCCAGAATTCCACATGGTTTGCTGCTGTAGAAGACAAAGATCACTAGGTCCCTTGTCATCCACAACACAAACCTTCTTAAAACCATGCAAATTTTTCTTTGTAAAGACGCACCTGTGAAAATGTAGGGGAACAGTACTTACAGGCGTTTCTAAGGTGTTACTGGTTTCAAGAGTGTGGAATTTTTTTACTCCTAACTTTCCGGTATGAATCTGGATGGGCCAGGGAGTGACCAGTTTATCACAAGACAAGCAGAAAATACGGTCCAGTAAATTGGCGACTCATGTCATATTGGGCTTGTTAGGAAAAACTTCCATACCAGGCAAACCTCTTCAACAAATACACAGGCTGTTAGAATTGAGAGGAAAGATTTAAAAGGAGCAAAAATAAACTCACGATTCCTTTCCCCTTCTTTGGGACGAGGCTGTAGGTCTGCAGTCAGCTGTAGTATATGCCCTGATTTAACGAGGAGTAAAAAGAGGCTATTTGATTAATCAGTTCCTAGCAGGTTTTATGCATTAAATTTACTTTTACAAAATCCAAAAGTTACTCTTATCCATATCGCTCAGTTTGACTGATTAATTATCTATGGTTCCCCGGCACATACCAGGATCACAGTGGTGTTCTTTGGAGATGTAATCATCAAAGAACACCCTTTGGTTAGTTTGGTACATGAGCCGGGCATGAATAATGAAACGGAACAGGGGCCATTAATTCGTTCTGTTTTGTTTTCAGTGCTTGAAGGTAGGTTTACCAGGCAGGGGGTATGGAGTAGTTGGGAAGTGCAGGGGCGGAGGGGAGACAGCGCTGTGCATCAGGATTCTGCCCTGTGCCTTTCAGCCAGCCCTGCTCCTTGGACCCCGAGCCCTGAAGCTCTGGCAAGCCTCGAGGGCTCAGAAGTCCTCATGTTGACTTGCCAAGCTTTACGTATTCCTGGGGCATAGAACTCTCCTTTGGAGCTGAATGCGTGTTTCTCCAACATCAGATGATTGGAAGAAGTTGCCTGGCTGTGACGTGTATGGTTTACACGTTAACCCATTGTTTAATGCAGACCTTTAAGCAGTTTTTAACTCAAAAGTGTGACATGTTTGACTGCCAGTTAAGAACGCAGAAAAACAGAGGGCAAAGAACAAAGCTTTCAAAACCTACACATGCGCGCCCCTGACTTTTGCCGGGGTTGGAGAGCTGCCAGCCAAGTTGACTTGGCCGACTTCTATTGTGTCTCATTCCCCAAGCACTCACTCATGTTCTCTAACATTTATGTCAGGAAATTCGGACTGTTTGATTCTTTGTAATATCCCTTTGCCTGTTTACCTCCTTCCCTGTGTTTTGGTTTTCCAAGACTTGAATATTCCCAACTCTATAGACATTTTAGAACCAAACTGCAGTTGGCCAGCTTACTGAATACGGATCTCCTTGTCTCAAACGCAGCAGCAAAGGCTGGGGCCCCGCAGGTCTTTTTTTTACCACATACTGATGGGAGCATCTGGGTTAGTGCCCGCGGGCAGAACTGGTCTGGGCGCAGGGCCACTCCTCATTCCTCCCAGCAGGTAATTAAATGTGTACTGCTCCAGCCTGCTGAGGAAATGTCAGCCCTACTCCTGGGTTGATTTTTTTTTCCTAGTGGAGGAGAGGACAGCACAATAGGTCTAACCAAACAGTGTCAAGTCCAAGACACTTAAGAGTGGCCTGTTTTCTAGGACCTCTGAATGCATCCTTCCCAACCAGTCCTAACCCAGAATCCTCACTGGCAGCATTACTCTAATAAGCCCAAGAAAACAAAGGTCCAGAATGGAGTCATTGTTATTTACCTTTGCCGTAGTCGTGAATGTACAGGATTGGTCTGTTTCCTTGGTTGTAGGAAATCATTCTTTCAACCTTCTGAGAAAATGAACTCTGTGGAATCTAATCCTTCTTACTGTATAATTTTAAAACAACCTAAAAGCAAGAGAGAAAAGAAAGGTTTCTTTTTTAAGTGATTTCTAACAGAAAACTGGTGAATCAGTCATAAAGGCCCCATAGGGCCCACCATGTAAGGTCTACCAGCTCTATATTTTTCACCCTGTCAAATTGTTATTCGACAGGTAAAGCAGCATGCTTTTTTTTCTTCAGGTGTAAATTCCACTTCACCAGACGTGCTCAACCTGTAGCCCGAAGAGCTTAGGCTGTTTCACAGTGTGATTCAGAAGTAAAGCTCAGCCATGTTTTGTCCCATCGCCATTTATTAAATGGCTTCTCTTACCCATCTATCTGGGTACCAGCATACAGAGCACACAGTGGCTTCTTCTGCTCTTTGTGCGAGGACTTCATGCTAAAACTGTTTTGAGTTTCTTTGTGTTGTTATGGTGTGGTGCTTAGTTGTAAAGTCCCAATGATAAATGACAAGGGACTAGTTGAGAGGAAGTGTACAAGCATTGTGGAGAAAGCTGTGGAACTGTAGTGGATTTTCCTTCTGTCTTTAGAAACTCTTTCACACTCTCTCGCCTGCACGTCTCTCTCTGTCAGATTCAGAGTTAATACGTTCATCCGTCTCTCTTTCCAGTCGTAGTAAACACGTGTCCATATAACTATAGTTTGGTGCTGAAATTAAGCCCCTGGCCAAGTACTGCCTCCTTCTTGGGCCCGAGACCCTCCACCTTAGTCCTCCTTGCTCAGTGACTTAGCCAGAAACTCGCTTCTCTGACCCTCTTCTGCAACCAGTACTCTTGTGTCTGCAGAGAAAGCTTGGCTTTCTAGGTCCACAACTGCTTAAAGTTCAATCCACAAAGTGTTTCCCTGTCTCCAAGAATGTTTGTATTGTGTGATTTTCCAAGTGAAAAATTTTACAAGTATCTGACCAACTTTTTTTAATGTTTTTTTACACTGTGGTAAAAGTCACATAATATGAAATATATTATTGTAACCATATTTAACTGTACAGGTCAGTGGCACTAAGTACACTCACCTTGTCGCGCAGCTCTCACCATGATCCGTCTCCCGAATCTTTCACCTTTTCCTAAACTGAACTCTGTCCCCATTAAACACTACCTCCCCATTCCCCCTCCCCACCTGCCGGCACCTACCAGTCAATGTACTTTCTGACTCTATGAGTTTGACTGTTCTAGGTACCTCCTATAAGGGGAATCAACAGTATTTGTCTGCACCTACCTAATGTACGTTGGAATGCATTTTTAATGTTAACTTAATATATGTCCTGAAAATGGATTCCCAGTTAAGCATTTTGTTTTATCTGTCTCAAGATGTAATGGGCTTAAAAGTTGAAATATTTTCTCGCAATTTAAAAAAAAATTTTTAAACTATAACATTGAAAATTTGGAAAACATGTATATATATATGTTTGTTTATACATATTCAGAAGGAAATATTAAAAACATAATTCTCCCACCAAGAAAATTATATTTTGTGTTATGGTACAGCTGCTTGCAGTCTTTTGTAATGCAATATATGTACATACACTTGGTATTTTAATCTATAAAGCAGTTTGTAGGTTACTTTTTATTTAGCCTTATATCATAAATACTTCTGAGTTATGTTCTTCAAAAATATGATTTTAATGTCTGAACAATATTCTATTGTGTAACTACCACAATGTACTGAAAAATTACTTTTGTACAGAGGTTTAAACTGAAGACCTGGTATATAAATCCTTATACACATTTCCAATTAACTTTTTTTAGGAAAAAATTGAAAATGGAATTATTCTGTCAAATGAAAACAACCTGTGGTTTCATATCTATCTACTATTTTCATGAAATAGATATTTAATATCTGCACTTTTATGTTGAACTTTTTTTTTTTTTTTTTTTTGCTGTACGCGGGCCTCTCACTGCTGTGGCCTCTCCCGTTGCGGAGCACAGGCTCCGGACACACAGGCTCCGTGGCCATGGCTCGCGGGCCCAGCCGCTCCGCGGCATGTGGGATCTTCCGGGATCGGGGCACGAACCCGTGTCCCCTGCATCGGCAGGCGGACTCTCAACCACTGCGCCACCAGGGAAGCCCTGTTGAACTTTTTTGGTGTATGTCTTGCCTAATATGGTAATTAAAAATAAAGCCATTTAATTTGTACAGAGTACTCATTATAATAAATGACTTTCGGTCTAAGTATTGGTATAAAATCATTCTTCTTAAGCCTAAAGAAATAATTCTTGTCTTTACTAGAAATAAATAAGTTCTATCTTGATAACTAGAAACGGTAACCTCTAGCAGAGTGCTAGGCTTTAAACAAACAAAATTCAAAAGACTTAGAGATGAGAGTCATGACCTTATATAAATGTGGCTCGCAAAGCACAGCAAAGTCTAAATACCTTTTCACTATGTAGCAACACTAATAATAGCTCATACTTATTGAATTCTTTCAAGCATCAGGCACTGTTTGAAGTGCTGAAATGAATTAAATCATTGAATCCTCATAACAATCCGATGAGGTAGATTGAATTATTAAGCCCATTTTACAAATAAGGAAGGTGGGGCTCAGGGAGGTTAAGTAACTTTCTCAAAGATGCCCAGCAGTGTTTGGAGGAGTGGTTTTTGACCTGAGGAAGTCTAGCTTCACAGCCCCTGTGCTTTCACCACTACACAATGCTGCACCCCAGCGTAAGTGTGTGTGTGTGTGTGTAACAAATGTTCATGTGATCAGGGACTGCTCCTTCACAAAGATGTGACTTTGAAAGGTCTTGTATTTTATGAATATAACCAAGGGCTTGTAGCCAAACACACACACATGCACATACAGATACACACACCACACATATATATGTATGTGTGCATATATAGATGATATACATATATGTATACATTTGACTATATATTAGTATAAATACGTAAGAAATATTTTATATCATCTATAATTATTATATTTGATATGTTTGAGGAGCTTTTACTTACATTCTCCCATCTATAGGGAAGGCACGGTAGAGATTACTGAACCCACTGTACAGGTGAGAAAACAGTCTCATAGGTTAAAATATCTTACCCAGCGCCCTACAGCTGGGAGAGGTGAAGTGGGAATTAGAGCCCAGATATTTTGACTACTAGTCCAGCGCTCTTCTACCCACCTTATACGTCACCAATAGCGCCTCTTGTGAAGTATCTGAAGGCATGAATAGAAACTAATGAGAAATAGTAAGGAAAAGGAAAAAGGATCTGCCTCTGTTTATGTTTCGATCTAGACATTTTTAGAAAAGAGAAGGAATGGCAGAACTGCCCTCCGAAGGTGATAACGGAATGTGAACAGACAACAGAGAAGGAACCACCACTCACTCCAGTGTTTGATGCTCTTCTCTTCAGCAAGAAAGATTAACTTCAAACAGAAAACTGAGAGAAAATGCAAGTGGGAAAGTAAATACTAAAGGCATAAATCCTTCCGAGAAACAAGAGAACTTACAAATGACAGCCTGAGCTACATATAATCACATTTGGTGGTGGAATAATTGTGATTAATCTCAATATAAATTATTTCTAATGACACCAGATAAACAGGTGCTGTGATAATACTTCACTTGGAAATGAAGATACTGCTTACTGACCAGATAACATGAGGCCACAAGCATTGCATTTACACTGAGTCATTCCCTGGCCCATTTAACCACCCCTGTGGCCAAGGGCAAACACTTGTGAGCCCAGTACTTGGGACAGAGTTCAATGGGCACAGTGCCATGGACATAGTAGGTGCTGGAAAAATATTTGCTGAATTAAGTAGGATTGGACTGAACCCTTTGATGAGGTTGTCCATGCACAGAAGTTCTCTTTCTCCAAAATACAACATTCCTACACGGGCTTAAGACCAAAGTTACTCCAAATTTGTCTTGAAACTAAGAACAAATAATAATTATAAATGGGACACACACACACAAAAATATGTTAATATCGTAAAGACTTGTTCTTCTCTTAATACTACAGTCTTTGTAAACCAGAATAATAACTGTGTATAATTACATTTTTATTTATTCTCCAAATGATAAAGTACCTTTTAAAGAGTAGCATTTTGAGTGCTTGCTTCAGCAGCACATATACTAAAAAGTAGCATTTTGGTACTTCCCTGGTGGCGCAGTGGTTAAGAATCTGCCTGCCAATGCAGGGGACATGGGTTCAAGCCCTGGTCCGAGTAGATCCCACATGCCTCGGAGCAACGAAGCCTGTGCACCACAACTACTCAGCCTGTGCTCTAGAGCCCACGAGTCACAACTACTGAAACCCACGAGCCACAACTACTGAAGCCCGTGCACCTAGAGCCCGTGCTCCGCAACAAGAGAAGCCACCGCAATGGGAAGCCCGTGCACCATAATGAAGAGTAGCCCCCGCTCGCCGCAACTAGATAAAGCCCGTGCGCAGCAAAGATGACACAACGCAACCAAAAATAAATAATTTTAAAAGTAGCATTTTAAGTGTCAGAGAAAAGGCATATTAAGCTATTATTTGTTTCTCAGTGATCATAAAAACATGCAGTCTGAAATCAGGGCAGCTAGAGGCTTAAAAGCCCTATGTATAGGGTAATAAATAAGATGAATGAATAATTGAAATTTTGCATTTTGTGGCACCGATAGATTAATTTTTACAAGGGAACTTATTTCCAGTAATGATCTTAGGAAGTGATCTCTCATTAGTAGCTGTCAGTGAATAGAGGTGACCAGTCTGTACTACATGAAGTGTCAAAGCTGAATTCTCACTATTTCTCTTAAGACTGTTTTACAGGTAATTCATATCCACTTTAACAAGCCAAACTGATCCTAAGGTAGATCTTGCTGACAGAACATAAAAAGCCTTATTTTTTCCACTGCTACCAAGCATAGAATTTGTGAATTCAAGCAACTGGTAATGAGTTTTAAGGGGACACTTAATGCACAACCTGGAAAATAATACATCTTCTCTGTCAAATTCTGTGAAAAATTTAATCCTCAAAACAGACATAACCATAAAAGCAAAACTGATCTTTAATGGCTGTTGATTCAACAACAAAGATATTGCCTATGCACGTTATATTCTTTGGAGGAGTGAATTTGTGTGTGTGCCCACATGCATGTGCATGTATGTGAGTCTGTTACATATTTCTAAAAATGGAACTGGTCTAAAAAGTCATAATTCCTCATAAGGACTATAGTCACCATGCCAGTTCTGTGTTTCACAAATTAGAAGTCATTTTAGAAGTAGTTTCTTTTTTTTTTTTAATGTTAACCCTAACTGTTCAGGTCTTACTCTGATACCATTCCAGTGACTTTTAGAGTGTATCATGCCTTTTTATCCTTAGTGAATGACTATTAGCATCAATTTTTATTACATTCAAAATAACCATCAATTTTTCCTTCAATTAAATGTTTCAGTGTCATGTGGTTATGTACTGCCTTGCAGATTAGAAAGTAATCAGAACCAGAGTGACTTTAACTGAACTGACCCATAGAAGAGAAGTGGTCTGAATTATAGAGAAAAGAAAGGGGAAAATAGAGATTTACAGTGATCATCTGAGAAGGGAAAGAAAGGGTAAGTGCAGGAGGAACTTCCAAAGACACAAGAGCCAGAGGAAACGTCTGTCTTCCTCAAGTTTTGGCTTAGCCTGGTGCTGTGATACATGTCTGGAGATGTATGCATACGTGTCCCAGAGTCTATTTCTGCTGGTGTGACTGGACCTATGCTCTTCCTGTCCTAAGCGGAATGTCTTTCAGAAGGGAGCACATTAAAGACTCATTACATTTTAAATCATGAGTTTACACATAGGGAGTGAACTTTAGGCAGTTATTTACTGAGCACCCACAAGATCCAGATAGCTTCGAAGGCTCTGGGAATACAGCAAACAAGACAGCTGGGATTCTGACTTCATGGGGCTTGCAGTATAATGGGGAAGAAAGGCATTAAACACATAATTGCAGATGTTAAGGGCTGGAGAGGAGAAGCCCAGGCTGCTGTGGAGAAGTGAAAGGGAAGACCTCGCAGGCGTGTGTAAATGTACATGCAAGAGAGGGCAGAGGGGTGGACAGAAAGCTTCCCCAGCCACTGCCACTGAGGCAGAAACCTGAGGGGTGAAGCAGAGTTGCCGATACTGCACCTTGCTGATGAGGTCTCAACTCCAAAAGGTGCCGTTAACTTAAACCATGAAATAAATATGTGGGCCCCCCTGCAGTTTCACCATGACTGTCCCCTGCTGGCTCTGAGGGTGAGTGGGAGTTAGTTAGGTGATGAACAGAATTAGATGGAGATATATGATGGGGAGAAAATACTACAGAAAGAAGAGCATTACCTCATGGGGTAAGAAAGAAAAATGTATTACAGAAGTAGATAGTGGCTGCAGAAGCAAGCAGGGGACGCAATGGCTGACTTTTATACACAATGTTTTGGATCCATCCATTTGTTCTAAAAGAAATGGAAAGTCCATTTGCATGAAATGCATTGAAAATGTTACTTAGAATTAAGATCTAATTTCAGGAGGACAAATTGGATGTGGGGACTAAGGTTTAGACTTTTCCAGCAGTAACACCGAGAATTGGTTGCTGGCCAAGATTATGACCGTGGCAAACTCCAGCCAAAAGTAGAATGTACAATACTTGGGTGTGGGAAGTAAGAAACAGCAACAAATCAAGAATGACACTGGACACCTATGGTCAATTAATCTTCGACAAAGGAGGCAAAAATATACAACGGGGAAAAGACAGTCTCTTCAGCAAGCGGTGTTGGGAAAGCTGGACAGCCACATGTAAATCAATAAAGTTAGAACACCCCCTCATACCTTACACAAAAATAAACTCAAAAATGGCTTAAAGACTTAAACATAAGACAAGGCACCATAAAACTCCTAGACGAGAACATAGCTAAAACATTCTGACATAAATCTTACCAATGTTTTCTGAGGTCAGTCTACCAAGGCAATAGAAGTAAAATGAAAAATAAACAAATGGGACCTAATCAAACTAATAAGCTTTTGCACAGCAAAGGAAACCATAAACAAAATGAAAATACAGCCTACAGAATGGGAGAAAATATTTGTGACTGACAAGGGTGTAATATCCAACATATACAAACAATTCATACAACTCAATAACAAAAAAACAAACAACCCAATCAAAAGATAAGCAGATCTAAATAGGCATTTCTCCAAAGATGACATACTGATGACCAATAGGCACATGAAAAGATGTTCAACATTGCTAATTATTAGAGAAATGCAGGTCAAAACTACAATGAGGTACCAGCTCACACTGGTCAGAATGGCCATCAATAAAAAGGCTACAAATAACAAATGCTATAGAGGGTGTGGAGAAAAGGGAACCTCCTACACTGTTCGTGGGAACATAAATTGGCGCAACCACTATGGAAAATAGTATGGAGGTTCCTCAAAAAACTAAAACAGAGTGTCCATATGATTCAGCAATCCCACTCCTGGGCATATATCCAGAGAAAACTATAATTCAAAAAGATACATGCACCCCTATGTTCATAGCAGCACTGTTTACAATAGCCAAGACATGGAAGCAACTTGTGTCCATTGACAGATGAATGGATAAGGAAGATGTGGCATACACACACACACAAACATATATATATATAACGGAATATTACCCAGCCATAAAAAAGAATGAAATAATGCCATTTGCAGCAACATGGATGGACCTAGAGATTATCATACTAAGCAAAGTAAGAAAGAGAAAGACAAAAATATATCACTTATATGTGGAATCTAAAATATGACACATGTATTTATGAAACAGAAACAAACATACATAGAGAACAGACTTTTGGCTGCAGGCAGGGGGGGATTTGGGAATTTGGGACTAGCAGACGTGAACTGTTATATATAGGATGGATAAACAAGGTCCTATTGTATAGCACAGGAAACTATGTTCAATATCTTGTAATAAACCATACTTGAATAAATATAAACAAATAAAGACACTGAAATTCCTGGCTTGAAGGTGAATGATTGAACCATATCTTGAAATAAAGCATTATGGTGATCAGTTTTTAACACATTGAGTTTTAGGTGTGGATGGAACATACAAATGGAAATATTAAATAGGAAATGATATGTGTTTCTGGAGGGAAGAAGCGGGATCTTGGTTGAAGATAGAAATTTTGGAATAAAATACCCTATTTGAGTGTATTTAAATCTACATATTAGCAAAAGTAAAGGGATTAGAAATTAACACTATTAAAATACTTCAGTGCTTTATGAAGCCACCTAAGTGAAGAGGAAACTTCTATTTTATATACTAGTCGCTTTTTTTCCCCACAAGAATGACTATGAATAGCTATATAGTTTCCTGATTGCTACAATTTTTAAATCTCTTGTGCTATCATTTAATTTATAGCATACAGTTTTTTTCCTCTTGAAAACACTGTATATGTCTCTGCATCTTTGATTATTTCCATTAAATTATTTTCAGGTGTTATAAGCATTTGCTAAAGACTTGGATATATTTCCCAAGTTCTCTCCGTAACTACTTTACTTACTGAAGCTACCAATGGCATTTCACAAACACGTGAAGAAAAGACTTCAGCCCAGGATTTCAGGGGAGATGACTTCTGACCAAGGTCCCCTCTCCTTGTAAAGTTCCCTTTGTTCCTAGAGAACTCAGAGAGACAAGATTGTGACTGCCTGGAGGGGTGGGATAGGGAGGGTGGGAGGGAGGGAGACGCAAGAGGGAAGGGATGTGGGAACAGATGTATACGTATGACTGATTCTCTTTGTTATAAGGCAGAAACTAATACAAAAAGCCAACTTAATTTCAATAGTATAAAAAAAAAAAAAAGAGTAGGGCCCCAGGGAGAAGCAGCAGGAATCTGGCTACTCAAAACCTGTCATGGCTTCTAAAGGGACGGAACAAATGTGGCCCTTAAGGTTTCATCCAGAACACCGGGTCAGAAAAGAGTGTTTCAAGGCGAGGAACCCTGCTCAGGATTGAAGAATTTCATGCCTCTGGCTTATTTTGTAGCAGTACCCCTCACTCCTCCGCCTCCCAACTATACTGTGGACACAGGACTCTGATTTTGGAAAAATGTGTGTCACAAGCTGTGATACAAAAAGTTCACTCACTTGTGCACAGATGTGTTCTCATGGGCATAATGGGTGATTGGTCACCCTCTGGGGAAAGACAGGTAGACAGAAGGCCCTCATTCTCCCTTGTGTTTTCAGTACCAGCATTGGTTTCCAACCTGCCTTTGGTCCCTTAAAGACTGTCTGGTTTTCTAGTTAATAGGCCCCCAGAAGAGAGGGAGCAACCCCCAGCACTCATTCTCCAGCATAAAAATTCCACTGGGGTCTCCCTCCCTCCCCAGGTCCCTTCTCTCTTCTCCAACTAGTCCCTCAACAGTAGGCACAAGACAGCCTTCAACTACTGCCAGATCCACAGTGTTACATCTGAAATATTATCAAAACATATTAACGTGAATCCTCCTGCATTTAATCTTTTTTAAAAATCTTCCCTTAATTTTCTGGGGGTAGGCAGACCTCTCTTCAGACCCATTCTTTCTCCTTTTTCACCTACACACTCTTTCTTATTGAATGCACTGGTATAAACTCCCATCTTAAGATCACCATTACCACAGACAACTTTAACCACTGTTACCATCGACAGAGGTAAAACATGTGTTAACTCAAAAACATAACCCAGACCCCTGGAACAAAATCCAATTGGATCAAAATGAATCTAGTGAATACTCCAAATCATTCTGAGATTAATGCAAATATAGAGAACTAAATGGTTAATTTAAACTTAGAAACAACATTATATACATGCAACAGATTTTTTTTTTTTAAAGGGTTGTGTTCAGGGTGTTTGGAGTTATAAGGAAGATACTCTCTGAATTGGTGCAAATCTTAAACAAGGAAACTTGAACTTCTTGTTTCAAGAAGTCAAACATATTTACCAGCCCATTGTTAAGCCCTAAGATGAAGATGACATTTTAAAATAAGATTATTTGTAGTTCCTTTGGTGGTCATGTGGTCTTTATAGCAGACGGTGACTTGCCGTGAGGTCTTCCTTCCCCCGAGGTCTTCCTTCCCCCAGTTCCTCGAACTTGGCTGTTTCTGAAATGTGCTGTATTCCCCTTTGCTTGAACAATGTCCACTGTGGCTTCTGGTCCTAAGTGCCAATTTCTTGGGAAAGTTTTCCAAAATGCCCAGAGTGGGAAGGATTTCTTGAGCTACACCCCCAGAGTACCTGGGAGTTCCTTCATCATGTTTACTACACAGATTGGAGCGGAAACTCTGTCCGGGTCTGTAATAATATTCTGCCTGTTTACTGTTTCCCCACCCGGCTCTGCTGAATCTCCCTCTCCAGTCTAAGGATGGTCCTAGGCAGGTCCCATACGTGTGCATACATTATGGGCACTGACAGACCAGTTCTCCTTGGCACTTCCCATCTTGGACCTGATTCCATACTTCCCTCCTTTCTCCTGTGGGCTCCAGCTCTTCCTGAGATGCAGACAGAGAGCAGAGTGAGTCTTTATGTAGCAGTCACAGCTCTGACATGCTCCTTGCTGGTAATCTCTGCCTCTCTGGCTCACCCTAGGTGGCTGCCTGTGTCTTTTGTGTGGCCTGACTTGAAATGCCAGCTCTCTCATGGAATATGTATTTGGATGTCTTAAGTGGCCAGAGATAGCCTCCCAGCTACACAGCCCCAGAATGGCTCAACTCGGGTCCCATGTCTTCTCTAAGCTTAGCTGTCAGTAGTGGACAGTGTTTATCTCCAGCCACTGGCTTCTGAGGCTTCCTGACCCACCAGTTGACCTTCTTGGGAGCAGAGGTTGGTGGTGTTCAGTATCAACTAAGCTTTGCTGTGTTCATGTCAGGGACACACGTAGCCCTGTGGCACCACCAAATACAGGGCATGCAGCCTGCTCTTCTCCCACCAGCCCTTCATTTCTCTTGTCCTCTGTTCAGATAGGCCCCAATTTAAAGTGTCTTTAGGAGAACGGGGTTTGGGGGTCACAGAGAGGGGGTCCAGGAAGTGCCAGGCAAGCAGATCTCCAGATTAAAGAACTTGTCTGAAGTTATGGAACTTCTGGAAAGAGAGGCTTAAATTTTGGATGCATACCATTTCTCTAAAAGAAACAACTTAAAAGAATTATAGCGTTTCTGGACAAGATGGCAGAATAGAAGGACCTTGAGCTCACCTCCTCTCAGAAGCACACCAAAATCACAACTAACTGCTGAACCACCATCGATAAGAAAGACTGGAACCTACCAAAAAAATATATTCCATCAATATATCCAAAGATATAAAGAAGAATCCATGAGATGGTAGGAGGGGTGCACCTACGATATAATCAAATCCCATAACCCCCTGGATAGGCAACCCACAAACTAGAGAATAATTATATCACAGAAGTTCTCCCAGAGGAGTGAGAGTTCTGAGCTCCACATCAGACTCCCCAGCCTTGGGGTCTGGTGTTAGGAGGACGGGCCCCCAGAGCATTTGGTTTTAAAGGCCAGTGGGGGGGGGCTTCCCTGGTGGTGCAGTGGTTAAGAATCCGCCTGCCAATGCAGGGGACACGGGTTCGAGCCCTGGTCCGGGAAGATCCCACATGCCACGGAGCAACTAAGCCCGTGCGCCACAACTACTGAGCCTGCACTCTAGAGCCCGTGAGCCACAACTACTGAGCCCGTGCTCCGCAACAAGAGAAGCCACTGCGATGAGAAGCCCGTGCACCACAACGAAGAGTAGCCCCCGCTCACCACAACTAGAGAAAGCCTGTGCCCAGCAATGAAGACCCAACGCGGCCAAAATAAATAAATTTTTTTAAGAAAGGGCCCAGTGGGGCTTGACTACAGGCACTCCACAGAACTAGACAAAACAGAGACTCCACTCTTGGAGGGTGCACACAAGGTCTCATGTGCACTGGGACCCAGGGCAAAAGCAGTGAATTCATAGGAGCCTGGGCCAGACCTGCCTGCTGGTCTTGGTCTCCTGGGGAGGTGGGGGTGGCTCTGGCTCACTCTGGGGACAAGGACACTGGTGGCAGAGGTACCAGAGAGTATTCGTTAGCGTGCGCTCTCCTGGATGCTGACTTCTGGCACCAAGACCTAGTCCCACCCAACGGCTCCAGTTCTGGGACATCTCAGGCCAAACGACCAACAGGGTGGGAACAAAGCCCCACCCATCAGCAGACAGGCGGCTTAAAGACTTCCTGAGTCCACAGCTTCCTCTAGACAGGCCTCTTGACACAGCCCTGCCCACCAGAGGGCCAAGGCACAGCTCTACCCATCAGTGGGCAAGCACCCGCCCCTCCCACCAGGAAGCCTGCATAAGCCTCTAGAACAGCCTCCCCCGCCAGGGGGCAGACACCAGAAGCAAGAGAACCATGATCTGGCAGCCTGCAGAACCGAATCTGCAAACACAGATCAGAACCTACCCTGGGACCTGCTGGTCCCTAGCCCTTGGCTGGTGAAAGGGGAGTGTACTTCTGGGACATATGACATCCTCTGTAAAGGGCCATTTCTCCAAGGTTGAGAAACATAACTAACCTTCCACATACCTAGAAATACACATCGAAATTTAGACAAAGTGAGATAGCAGGGGAACATGTTCCAGATGAAGGAACAAGAGAAAACCCAGCAGAACAATCTACGTGAAGTGGAGACGGGCAACCTGCCTAAGAGTGCCGAGTAGTGATCGTAAAGATGATCCAAGAACTCAGAAAATAATGGAGGCGCAGAGTGAGAAGCCACAAGAAGTGTTTAATAGAAACTATGAAGAACAAACCAGAGCTGAAGAATACAATACCTGAAATGAACTATACACTAGAAGGAATCAAGAGCAGAATAAATGAGGCAGAAGAATAGATAAGTAGTGGGAAGACAGAATGGTGGAGATCACGGCCACAGGATAAAGAAAAAAGAATGAAAGGAACTGAGGACAGTTTAAGAGACCTCTGGGACAACATCAAATGCACAAACATTCACTAATATTAGAGGGGTCCAAGGAGGAGAATAGAGAGAGAAAGGGCCCAAGAACATATTTGAAGAGATAATAGCTGAAAACTTCCCTGACATGAGAAAGGAAATAGTCACCCAAGTCCAAGAAGCACATAGAGTCCCATACAGGATTAACCCAAGGAGGAACGTGCAGAGACACATAGTAATCAAATTGATGAAAATTAAATATAAAGAGAAAATATTAAAAGCAACAAGAGGAAAAGCAACAAAACATACAAGGGAATCCCCATAATGTTACCAGCTGATTTTTCAGCAGAAACTCTGCAGGCCAGGAGGGAGTGGCACAATATATTTAAAGTGATGAAAGGAGAAAAAGCCTACAACCAAGAATACTCTACCCAGTAAGGCTGTCATTGAGATTTGACGGAGAAATCAAAAGCTTTCAGACAGAGCAAAAGCTAAAAGAGTTCAGCACCACCAAACCAGCTTTACAACAAATGCTCAAGGAACTTCTCTAGGCAGAAAAGAAAAGGCCAAGAAACTAAAACTAGAAACAAAAAGACTGCAAAGTGGGAAAGCTCACTGGTAAAGGCAAACATATGGTAAATGTAGGAGATCATCCACACACAAATATAATATCAAACCCAGCAATCATCAGAGGAGGAGAGTACAAATGCAGGGTATTTGACATACATTCGAAATTAAGAGATCAGCAACTTAAAACAATAATGTATGTCTATAGCCTGCTGTACTAAAACTGCAACCCCAAAATCTATGATAGATATAAACACAAAAAAGAGAAAGGAATTCAGACACCACACTAAAGATAGTCATTAAATCACGAGAGAACAAAAGAGGAAAGGAAGAAAAAAGACCTATAAAGACAAATCCAAAACAGTTAACAAAATAGCAGTAAGAACACACATATCAATAATTACCTTAAATGTAAACAGGTTAAATGCTCCAACCAAAAGACACAGACTGGATGAATGGATACAAAAACAAGACTCATATATATGCTGCCTACAAGAGACTCACTTCAGATCTAGGGGCACATACAGACTGAAAGTGAGGGGATGGAAAACGCTATTCCATGCAAATGTAAATCAGAAGAAAGCTAGAGTAGCAATACTCATGTCAGACAAAAAACTTTAAAATAATGACTGTTACAATAGACAAAGAAGCACACTACATAATGCTCAAGGGATAAATCCAAGAAGAATATATAACAATTATAAATGTATAAATGCATACATCCAACATAGGAGCACCTCAACATATAAGGCAAATGTTAAGAGACATAAAAGGAGAAACGTACAGTAACACAATAATAGCAGGGGACTTTTAACACCCCACTTACATCACTGAACAGATCATTCAGATGGAAATCAATAAGGAAACACAGGCGTTAAATGACACATTAGACCAGATGGTCTTAACTGATATTTATAGACCATTCTATCCGAAAGCAGAATGCATGTTCTTTTCAAGTGCACATGGAACATTCTCCAGGACAGATCACATGCTGGGCCACAAAGCAAGCCTTGGCACATTTAAGAAAATTGAAATCATGTAAAGTATCTTTTCTGACCACAACACTATGAGATTAGAAATCAGGTACAAGAAAAAAACTGCTAAAAACAAAAACACGTGGAGGCTAAACAATATGCTACTAAACAACCAGTGGATCACTAAAGAAATCAAAAAGGAAATGAAAAAGTACCTAGAGACAAATGAAAATGAAAACACAATGATCCAAACCCTATGGGATGAAGCAAAAGAAGTTCTAAGAGGGAAGTTTATAGTGATACAAGCATACCTCAGGAAACAAGAAAAATCTCAAACAAACTAAACTTACACCTAAAGCAACTAGAGAAAGAAGAACAAACAAAATGCAAAGTTAATAGAAGGAAGAGAAATCATAAAGATCAAAGCAGAAATAAATGAAATCGAGACTAAACATAACAGAAAAGAATAAATGAAACTAAAAGCTGGTTCTTTGAAAAGGTAAAATTGATAAACCCTTAGCCAGACTCATCAGGAAAAAGGGAGAGGGCTCAAATCAATAAAATTAGAAATGAAAGAGGAGAAGTTATAACTGACACCACAGAAGTACAAAAGATCATAAGAGACTACTACAAGCAACTATATGCCAATAAAATGGACAACCTAGAAGAAATGGACGCATTCTTAGAAAGGTACAATCTCCCAAGACTGAATCAGGAAGAAATTTAAAAAAATATGAACAGACCAATTACAAGCACTGAAATTGAAACTGATTAAAAACTCCCAACAGATAAAAATCCAGGACCAGATGGCTTCACAGGTGAATTCTATCAGACATTTAGAGAGGAGTTAACACCTGTCCTTCTGAAACTATTCCAGAAAATTGCAGAGGAAGGAACACTCCCGAGCTCATTTTAGGAGGCCATCGTCACTCGGATACCAAAACCAGACAAAGATATACCACAAAAAAGATAGGCCCCAAAGCTGGTCAGCATCATGGCCGGGCTATTACCTCTCCCCTAGACTCCTGCCTTCTAACTGGCTTCCAGCTGGGACTGTTGGCCCCTACAGACTATCTTCACAAAGTAAGTGGGCTGATCCCATGACAATGGGAGTTCGATCACATCACTCCTGTGCTCAGAAGCCTTACATGGCTCTTCCCTTCGCATTCCAAGTAGAAGACAGATTCTTTGCAGAGGCTTTCTGGGCGGAGTGATTCAACTCACCAGTTCCACGACCTCCTCGCCCAGCACTTCGCTCCAGCCCCACTGGCCTCTGCACCGACCCGTCAGCTCTTCAGACACACCCAGCATGGCCCTGCCTCAGGACTGTGAGATTTCTGCTTCCTCCATCTGCCCCGATGCTCTCCCAGCACCTGTATGGCTCTTAGACCTACTTCCTTAGACTCTGTACCAACACCATCTCATCAGGAAGTCTTCCCCAACCACCCGCATTAGATGCCAATCGCCTCATTCTCTCATCCTTGCTTTGGTTTTCTTTATAATAGTTGTCACCACCTGAGATAGTATCTAAGTGCTTCTTTTTTTTTTTTTTTTTTTTTTTTTGCGGTACGCGGGCCTCTCACTGTTGTGGCCTCTCTCGTTGCGGAGCACAGGCTCCAGACACGCAGGCCCAGCAGCCATGGCTCACGGGCCCAGCCGCTCCACGGCATGTGGGATCTTCCCGGGCAGGGACACGAACCTGTGTCCCCTGCATCAGCAGGCAGACTCCCAACCACTGCGCCACCAGGGAAGCCCTAAGTGCTTCTTTTCAATCTCCATAAACCACACACCATACCCTAACACATAAACATAAAAGCATACAAAAAGTAACCTTCATGCATGAGGTCAGAGACTTTACTTGGCTCATCTCAGTATTTTTAGGGCTTGGAACAATACCTGGCAGGTACATATTAGGTCTTCAATAAATTTTTAGTTTAAATAAATGAATAAATAAGTCAACTAATGAATAATTAATCAGCAAATCTATGGCCTAAATAGATATTGGAACCAGAAAGTGGGATGCTTGTGTCCCCTTCACATGCAAGTCACACTTGTATCCACCTGCCTCTGGAGGAAAGAACTACCCCTCGCGTCCCTCCGCTGGGAGGGACGGAGAAGCCTCTCCCCTGAGCAGGACACTCACCGCAGGCCGAGGCCCCGCCCCTCCTTCCCTCCCCAGGTCCGCCCTCACATGCAGGGAACGAGCTGGTGAGGCAGGGGCTGCGGCCTCCCTGGGGTGCACAGAAGTCCGGCTGCAGCTATTGGCTGCTCCGGGAGCTTTTCTTAATGGGAGGGGTATTCGCCTCTCCATTCTCAACCTGGGCTGCGAGCCAGGTTTCCGGGATGAAAGAAAAACTTCCCCTCCGCCTCTCATCACAGACTTCTGTCCCACTGGACTACAACGTATGAAATGTGAGCTCAGAAATCATGTCTGAAATTGTTTTCTGCTGAATCCCATGTACCTAGCACAGTTCCTGGTAGTATAATAAGTGCTCAATAAATACAGTCTTCTGAGCCTCCCTCCTTAACATGTATCTTTCAACGTCCTCCAATTAGACGCCCACTTTTTTCCCCCCCCTTTTAAAATCACTGCTGCCTTTTGGATGGACTCACCACTTCCTGTTTCAGCAAGAGGGTTAATTGCAACGCTCAGCGTTATGAAGGTCAGAAATGATTTGTATGTCCTGAGCAAGCTTCTCATTCCTCCTCATCTTAAGTGGCCAATTCTGCCCGATCTCTCCTAGATGTTATTACTGCAGTGCCTCCAAGAGAAGAGCATTCTAGAATTTCATCACTATGGATTTACCTTTTCAAAAAATATATACATAAGAGTCAGAGATATTATCACATCAAGTTAAAAAAAGGCATTCCAGCGTATGGCACCATCGACTACCCTCTGGGTGATAGGCAGTTCAGATGAGAAACTGTCAAATGAGAAAGAAATCTTCATTTCTCCAGTGAGGAAGTGGCCAGTTTCTTTATTTCTGCCCTATCATTGGTTCTTTAGACACTTCGGCCATTCCGTTATTTGATTCTTCCAGGACATTCCGCAGCGTTAGTAGTTAATACACCTTTGAAAGAGCTTTCATTATTTTGCCCCACTTGTAGGTTCTAGTGGGTAGAATTATTCAAAAAAGGATGTGTCTTTATGGAGTAGGCACATGGGTTTTTTTGCCATTGGATTAAAAAAAGGGCAGTGTTTCATGAGAGTACTAAATTAATCTGCAGTAAGAAATATGGAACGGGGAGATAGGAAGGGACCCTGGTGACCTCTGTTCTGTGTTACAGATTTGCCTCATAAAACCGTAATCAGAGCTTCATCAACTTACTAACTCCAGACAGGTCAGCTGGTACTGATTAAGCAAGTCCTCCCTTTAAGAAGAGAATTATTTTCCAGGGTAATAAAGCTTTATATGTTTATGTCTGTCTTTCTTAAGCGAGTTCAAACTCCTTTATAAACCTCAGTCTCCTCCAAAAGAGGCAAAGAAAGATAACCTTTTCCCAAAGACGAAGGCACAGCAACATTGGGCTTTGGTTAGGAGAGGGAGTCCACCGCAAAGTTAGAAATCACTTTCAAGTTTCCTGACTCATGGTTCAGTGGTCAAGTCAGAATTTTATATTGCCATCATGACTACAGTTTACCCTGGGAATATGGCCAAGTATTTTCTGAGAAGAGCTTCTACCTGAGACATTCTGTTACTAGATATGCATTATAATTCACAAGTGTCAAATAAACTAGAAGAGAAGAAATTGCCGAGCACCTGGGTCCTTGTAAAAACGCAAACAAGTCAGTAAATCTCACTAATTCAAGCCCACTGGAGAAAAGGCCAGTATGAATTAATAAAAAGACTGAATTACAAAATTGCAGAGGTAAATTGTGTTATTACTTCAAAGTACACTGAGAGAAAAGGGGACAGGAGATGGTTAAGAGTCACTAAGCATATCTTATATTCCAAGCACTATGTTAGCAGCTTCTCCTACAATATTTAGTCACATGCAACCTCCATGTGTTGTAGACATTATTAGCTTCGATTTAAAGTTTAGGAAACAAAGGACCACAGAAGCTAAGTGATTCCCCCAAGGTCACACAGCTTATAAGAGATGGAGGCTAGGAAAATTTGTCTTCCACCACGGCCTTCCTACTTATGGTAATACAAAAACTAAAATTAGTTAATGCAGCCAACACAAAACTCTGCATTAATTCACCAACAGTAGCACATTTGTAATTAGATTTTTGTACACAATGCTTAATGTAAAACTACAGACAGTCCCCAAATTGTGATGGTTCAACTTACAATTTTTTGACTTTATAATGGTGTGAAAGTGATACACAGTCAGTAGAAACATTACTTGGAATTTTGAATTTTGGTCTTTTCCTGGGCTACTGATATGCGGTAGGGTCCTCTCTCGTGACGATGGACAGCGGCAGCCAAGTGATCACAAGTGTAAACGACCAACACACTTACAACCATTCTGTGCCCAGACAACCATCTGTTTTTCACTTTCAGTACAAAATTCAATGAATTACATGTGATATTCAGTAACATATTATAAAATAGGCTTTGTTTTAGATGATTTTGCCAAACTGCAGGTTAATGTAATGTTTTGAGCACGTTTACTGTAGGTGAGGCTAAGCTGTGACGTTCAGTGGGTTAGGTGTATTCAATGCATTTTCTTTTTTAAATTTATTTATTTATTTATTTTTGGCTGCATTGGGTCTTCATTGCTGTGTGCAAGCTTTCTCTAGTTGCGGCGAGGGGGGCTACTCTTCATTGCGGTGCACGGGCTTCTCATTGCAGTGGCTTCTCTTTTTGCAGAGCAGAGGCTCTAGGCACGCGGGCTTCAGTAGTTGTGGCTTGCAGGCTATAGAACGCAGGCTCAGTAGTTGTGGTACATGGGCTTAGTTGCTCAGTGGCATGTGGGATCTTCCCGGACCAGGGCTTGAACCCATGTCCCTTGCATTGTCAGGTGGATTTTTTTTTTTTTTAAAGATGTTGGGGGTAGGAGTTTATTAATTAATTTATTTATTTTTGCTGTGTTGGGTCTTCGTTTCTGTGCGAGGGCTTTCTCTAGTTGTGGCAAGTGGGGGCCACTCTTCATCGAGGTGCGTGGGCCTCTCACTATCGTGGCCTCTCTTGTTGTGGAGCACAGGCTCCAGACGCACAGGCTCAGTAGTTGTGGCTCATGGGCCTAGTTGCTCCACGGCATGTGGGATCCTCCCAGACCAGGGCTCGAACCCGTGTCCCCTGCATTAGCAGGCAGATTCTCAACCACTGCGCCACCAGGGAAGTCCCAGTGCATTTTCAACTTAAGATATTTTCAACTTATGATGGGTTTATTGGGACATAATCCCATTGTAAGTCCAGGAAGATCTCTACTTGAAATATACCATACTGTAGGAATGTGAAATGTACTCTTTGTGTATTTAAGGGGTTGTAGGGGGAGATTTTGGCATTTGATATACCTGTTTTATTTTTGTTTCAGCCCAGGCTGTGTCTAAATTAGAAGAATCAACATCATGGGGCATGATTTTCAATTGTGTAATTGCTAGATCTTCTAAGAAATGTGCAAGGATACAAAGGAGAAAATACTAATATTGATATCATTCAAAGTCATATTTGAACTATTAAAGATGTGTTTTAAATCCACTGTCCACCAAATTTGTCTTAATTACTGGATTAAATTGATCTACTCTCACAATACTCCTGCTGCCTGGCTTATCACAATGGGATGAATAAGCTTCGATCCTTTTTTCTTTCCTTCCTTCATTCATGTATTTAATCAAACATCCATCTCGTCAATGCTCTAGTAGGCACTTGAATAAAAAGATGAACGAGTTAAATATTGGGGTTTACCACAGCGGGCTGGGGTGAGTATGGAGGATGCAGTGGTAAATAGAGTGAAAGGGGATCAGAGTATAGTTGAAAAGCAGAGTGGATGACAGGGCGGGGGAACATCGAGGATGATGGGGCACATGTCCAGAACACCTATCACACTTAGGTTTCTTAAAGGTCTCCAGGAAGCAGTGACATCTAAGCTGAGTCAGCCAACTGAATATGCATATATAAGATATGTTGAAAGCAACGTACACTTTAAAACAGAAAGAACTCAATCCAAGAACTATAACTAGTTTAGTGCTCAATGCTCACCAAGGCCGAAGCCCATGAGTATTTCCCATTTGTCTTCCTCAATTCAAATATTCATACTCTTTTCCCCCCCTTTCATGGGAGAATTTGAAGTAGCTTTTCTTACTTTTTGCCTCCTTTTGAATCTTGACCCCAAATAATTGTCCTTGTTCTAAATAAATCCTGAATGAACACAATAGCAGGTATAATCTAATTGGCTTAGTTATTTAATTATTAAGATTATGCAAAACCAATTGCCTTCTTTGACTATTGGGGAAAAAAGTGAGTAGTAACTAAAACGTTTTATGTATGACCATATTTAGGGGATATAAATCTTTTATAATATCCCATAAACAGGCTAAAATCCAGCACCTATCCTCCCCTTCATACTTTCCACACCCAGCAGATAATCCTGGCAGGCTATGTCCTAGGTAGGTGACTTGCTGACCACCGAATCCCCAGCAATGTGTTGTCAAAGTACTTTCAATGTTTTTCTTCATCATTGGAAGAACCAACCAACTGGGGGAAATGAGATAGAAGGGGAAGTGTTGATGGAGTTGAACTTTCCTGTGTAATTGAAATAAAGTTTCAATTACCCAAAGTTCTTCAACTCTATTTAAATTACGAAAAATGATTATATATATGTGAAATTAAATTTCCTTGGTGTGGTTAAAATTTGTTAAATTCCCAATAATTAAAGCAAGTTGATTGATGGTAGGAGGTAAGTTATCATTCTTAAGATTAATTTTGAAAAGGAAAAGCTTGTTTTGTAAATAACAAGGGACCAAAGCAAGAAAATAAGATTGCCTCTTCTTAATGAGATAGGTATCTCCATTCAGTAAAACAATGTTTATATCATTGAAAATCCATGTTAGTGACTTTTTGTTCATTTTTCTTATTCATTTGAGGTAGGGAAAGAAAAAAAAAAAAGAAAAAAGAAAAAAGGACATGTCCAGATCTTCAGATCTTAGAAGTAGAAAAATAATTGCTATATTTGGTTAATACAGTTGGACAAGAAAAAGAAATTTACCCTTCCCTTATGTCACTATTTTTTCCCACAAGACTAGATTTGTATTTCAAAAATGGACATAGGTTAGTTGCTGTATGATATACGGTGAAATTATCCTTGCTTCCATAGCTGACCTAAAAATAAGTGGATAACATTTATATGATAATTCAGAGTGGATTTATTTTTTTATTTTACAAATACAGCTATTTGGGCACATTATAAATTATTTATCAGAATTTTTGTTTGAAATACCAAGCACCCAGATCTTGGTTTCTAATACCATTTTACAATGAAAGGAACCAGGGCTCCTTGGAGACATGGCTGATTCTAGGACTGGGGACAGGAAATACATAAGATGAGCCTGGAGCATCTTGTTGTTCCAGAAAGTAAGGAGATGCTAAAAACAAAACAAAACAAAACACTATGATGGGGAGATGTCAAAGTCCCATAGGAGCTAATAGAAAGACTCCCCAGTGGCCAAAGCTGAAACAATTTGAGCAACAAAATGAAGTAGTAAAATATAGTAGTATTAGATTTTTTTAAACATCTTTATTGGAGTATAGTTGCTTTACAATGGTGTGTTAGTTTCTGCTTTATAACAAAGTGAATCAGTTATACATATACATATGTTCCCATATCTCTTCCCTCTTGCGTCTCCCTTCCACCCTCCCTATCCCACCCTTCTAGGTGGTCACAAAGCACCGAGCTGATCTCCCTGTGTTATGTGCCTGCTTCTCACTAGCTATCTACCTTACATTTGGTAGTGTATATATGTCCATGCCACTCTCTCACTTTGTCACAGCTTACACTTCCCCCTCCCCATATCCTCAAGTTCATGACCTTTTTTTCTTAGGTTCCATATATATGCATTACCATATGGTATTTGTTTTTCTCTTCCTGACTTACTTCACTCTGTATGACAGACTCTAGGTCCATCCACCTCACTACAAATAACTCAATTTCGTTTCTTTTTATGGCTGAGTAATATTCCATTGTATATATGTGCCACATCTTCTTTATCCATTCATCCGATGATGGACACTTAGGTTGCTTCCATGTCCTGGCTATTGTAAATAGAGCTGCAATGAACATTTTGGTACATGACTCTTTTTGAATTATGGTTTTCTCAGGGTATATGCCCAGTAGTGGGATTGCTGGGTCGTATGGTAGTTCTATTTGTAGTTTTTTAAGGAAAGTAGTATTAGATTTTAATCCAAAGTATAAAATAAATGTCCTTGAGTCATACTGATATAAGAAAATGATTGAATACATGAAGAGACAAATCTGTGGAGAAAAATTCTGAATAATATATGTCGTTACTCCCCTTTAAAGGGGGTGAAATATAATGCCCACTCCTTAAGTGGGGGCAGTGTGTAGAGACATTCTTCAAAAGAAGAGTAACTTCGCAGTGGAGAAGCCTAGCAAACCTAGCTCAGGCCAGGCAGTCAAGGTCAACATCAGCCGTGTTTAAGTCATGTTGATAGTAGGTGTCCTTGATATGATGGGATGAGAATGGCACTTTACCCGAGGTCTCCTCTCTCCAAAACCCACCATCCCAGTCTAGTCATGAGAAAAACAACAGACAAATCCCAAGGGTGGGACACTCTGCAAAACACCTGACTAGTATTCCTCAAACTGTCAAAATCATCAGAAACAAAGAAAGTCTGAGAACCAGTTACAGCCAAGAGAATTCTAAGGAGGCACGTTGACTAAATGTAATGTGGTGTCCTGGATGGGATCCTGGAACAGGAAAAGGACATGAGGGAAAACTGAGGAAATTTAAATAAAGACTTAAGAGGAAAATATCAATATCGGTTTGTTAAGTGTGACAGATATACATATAATGTGGGAAACTGGATAGGGGCTTTATAGGGACCCTCCGTACTATCTTTACAATAAATCTGTAATTCTAAAACTGTTTTAAAAACATGTTTACTTAAAAATTCCCTTTTGACAATGCTTGTAAGAGAGAAATCTGTTCCAAATATATAACTTTAAAGTTCAAAATCTAGAACAACTGAGCAGCTTCTCCATATTCACTAGTTCAACACAAATAGAATAACTATCCGGCTCTTGAGTTGTTTACTGCTGGTTGGGCTAGTCCATGAGTCGTCACTGAACTCTCTGCTTTGGTGTATGTCTTGGAATATCCAACCCCTGTGTTAAGAGTATTTAACAGTAATAACAACCCCACTGCCCCCTTCAGCAAAGTACCTGCTACAGCTCATGAGACAGAGAACAAAATGGCAGATATGGAAGATGCCGCTCCCACAACTGGCCTGTTCCTCTTGGTCTTGGCTACTCTCTTTCCAGGAACCCCAGTGCCTGGGTTGATAACGACCAGGATGCATCATCGGAATACAGTTACAACCAGGAGTCAGAACCCCAGCTCACTACACAAGGCAACGTACTTGCTTTAAGGATTGCTTTGATGATAATTTTACCCAGAGAAATAATTTTAGGTCTCTAGTCTAGGACAAAATCTAGATGTCCTAACTCCTCCCTATTTGCCTCAATTTCAGGTTGACCGTTTGCCTGAATTCATAATTTAGAAGTTTGATACTCAGTGTAAAAGGTGGGTCCTTGTGGCAAGACACCACCTTTCATGCATTTATTCAACAATCACTTGCTGAGTATGAACTGCATGGCGGGCCTTCTTTTTTTTTTTTTTTTTTTTTTAATAATTATTTTTTTTTATTTTACAAATTTAATCAGTTATACATATACATATGTTCCCATATCCCCTCCCTTTTGCGTCTCCCTCCCACCCTCCCTATCCCACCCCTCCAGGCGGTCACAAAGAACCGAGCTGATCTCCCTGTGCTATGCGGCTGCTTCCCACTAGCTATCTACCTTACGTTTGGTAGTGTATATATGTCCATGCCGCTCTTTCACTTTGTCACAGCTTACCCTTCCACCTCCCCATATCCTCAAGTCCATGCTCTAGTAGGTCTGTGTCTTTATTCCTGTCTTACCCCTATGTTCTTGATGACATTTTTTTCTTAAATTCCATATATATGTGTCAGCATACAGTATTTGTCTTTCTCTTTCTGACTTACTTCACTCTGTATGACAGACTCTAGGTCCATCCACCTCATTACAAATAGCTCAATTTCATTTCTTTTTATGGCTGAGTAATATTCCATTGTATATATGTGCCACATCTTCTTTATCCATTCATCCGATGATGGACACTTAGGTTGTTTCCATCTCCGGGCTATTGTAAATAGGGCTGCTATGAACATTTTGGTACATGTCTCTTTTTGAATTATGGTTTTCTCAGGGTATATGCCCAGTAGTGGGATTGCTGGGTCATATGGTAGTTCTATTTGTAGTTTTTTAAGGAACCTCCATACCGTTCTCCATAGTGGCTGTACCAATTCACATTCCCACCAGCAGTGCAAGAGTGTTCCCTTTTTTCCACACCCTCTCCAGCATTTATTGTTTCTAGATTTTTTGATGATGGACATTCTGACTGGTGTGAGATGATATCTCATTGTAGTTTTGATTTGCATTTCTCTAATGAGTAAAGATGTTGAGCATCCTTTCATGTGTTTGTTGGCTGTCTGTATATCTTCTGTGGAGAAATGTCTATTTAGGTCTTCTGCCCATTTTTGGATTGGGTTGTTTGTTTTTTTGCTATTGAGCTGCATGAGCTGCTTATAAATTTTGGAGATTAATCCTTTGTCAGTTGCTTCATTTGCAAATATTTTCTCCCATTCTGAGGGTTGTCTTTTCGTCTTGTTTATGGTTTCCTTTGCTGTGCAAAAGCTTTGAAGTTTCATTAGGTCCCACGTGTTTATTTTTGTCTTTATTTCCATTTCTCTAGGAGGTGGGTCAAAAAGGATCTTGCTGTGATTTATGTCATAGAGTGTTCTGCCTATGTTTTCCTCTAGGAGATTGATAGTGTCTGGCCTTACATTTAGGTCTTTAATCCATTTTGAGCTAATTTTTGTGTATGGTGTTAGGGAGTGATCTAATCTCATACTTTTACATGTCCCTGTCCAGTTTTCCCAGCACCACTTATTGAAGAGACTGTCCTTTCTCCACTGTACATTCCTGCCTCCTTTATCAAAGATAAGGTGACCATATGTCCGTGGGTTTATCTCTGGGCTTTCTATCCTGTTCCATTGATCTATCTTTCTGTTTTTGCGCCAGTACCATACTGTCTTGATTACTGTAGCTTTGTAGTATAGTCTGAAGTCAGGGAGCCTGATTTCTCCAGCTCCGTTTTTCGTTCTCAAGATTGCTTTGGCTATTCGGGGTCTTTTGTGTTTCCATACAAATTGTGAAATTTTTTGTTCTAGTTCTGTGAAAAATGCCATTGGTAGTTTGATAGGGATTGCATTGAATCTGTAGATTGCTTTGGGTAGTAGAGTCATTTTCACAATGTTGATTCTTCCAATCCAAGAACATGGTACATCTCTCCATCTATTTGTATCATCTTTAATTTCTTTCATCAGTGTCTTATAATTTTCTGCATACAGGTCTTTTGTCTCCTTAGGTAGGTTTATTCCTAGATATTTTATTCTTTTTGTTGCAATGGTAAATGGGAGTGTTTCCTTGATTTCACTTTCAGATTTTTCATCATTAGTATATAGGAATGCCAGAGATTTCTGTGCATTAATTTTGTATCCTGCAACTTTACCAAATTCATTGATTAGCTCTAGTAGTTTTCTGGTAGCATCTTTAGGATTCTCTATGTATAGTATCATGTCATCTGCAAACAGTGACAGCTTTACTTCTTCTTTTCCCATTTGGATTCCTTTTATTTCCTTTTCTTCTCTGATTGCTGTGGCTAAAACTTCCAAAACTATGTTGAATAAGAGTGGTGAGAGTGGGCAACCTTGTCTTGTTCCTGATCTTAGTGGAAATGGTTTCAGTTTTTCACCATTGAGGATGATGCTGGCTGTGGGTTTGTCATATATGGCCTTTATTATGTTGAGGAAAGTTCCCTCTATGCCTACTTTCTGCAGGGTTTTTATCATAAATGGGTGTTGAATTTTGTCAAAAGCTTTCTCTGCATCTATTGAGATGATCATATGGTTTTTCTCCTTCAGTTTCTTAATATGGTGTATCACGTTGATTGATTTGCGTATATTGAAGAATCCTTGCATTCCTGGAATAAACCCCACTTGATCATGGTGTATGATCCTTTTAATGTGCTGTTGGATTCTGTTTGCTAGTATTTTGTTGAGGATTTTTGCATCTATGTTCATCAGTGATATTGGCCTGTAGTTTTCTTTCTTTGTGACATCCTTGTCTGGTTTTGGTATCAAGGTGATGGTGGCCTCGTAGAATGAGTTTGGGAGTGTTCCTCCCTCTGCTATATTTTGGAAGAGTTTCAGAAGGATAGGTGTTAGCTCTTCTCTAAATGCTTGATAGAATTCGCCTGTGAAGCCATCTGGTCCTGGGCTTTTGTTTGTCGGAAGATTTTTTATCACAGTTTCAATTTCAGTGCTTGTGATTGGTCTGTTCATATTTTCTATTTCTTCCTGATTCAGTCTTGGCAGGTTGTGCATTTCTAAGAATTTGTCCATTTCTTCCAGGTTGTCCATTTTATTGGCATAGAGTTGCTTATAGTAATCTCTCATGATCTTTTGTATTTCTGCAGTGTCAGTTGTTACTTCTCCTTTTTCATTTCTAATTCTATTGATTTGAGTCTCCTCCCTTTTTTTCTTGATGAGTCTGGCTAATGGTTTATCAATTTTGTTTATCTTCTCAAAGAACCAGCTTTTAGTTTTATTGATCTTTGCTATCGTTTCCTTCATTTCTTTTTCATTTATTTCTGATCTGATTTTTATGATTTCTTTCCTTCTGCTAACTTTGGGATGTTTTTGTTCTTCTTTCTCTAATTGCTTTAGGTGCAAGGTTAGGTTGTTTATTCGAGATATTTCCTGTTTCTTAAGGTGGGATTGTATTGCCATAAACTTCCCTCTTAGAACTGCTTTTGCTGCATCCCATAGGTTTTGGGTCGTCGTGTCTCCATTGTCATTTGTTTCTAGGTATTTTTTAATTTCCTCTTTGATTTCTTCAGTGATCACTTCGTTATTCAGTAGTGTATTGTTTAGCCTCCATGTGTTTGTATGTTTTACAGCTCTTTTCCTGTAATTGATATCTAGTCTCATAGCATTGTGGTCGGAAAAGATACTTGATACAATTTCAATTTTCTTAAATTTACCAAGGCTTGATTTGTGACCCAAGATATGATCTATCCTGGAGAATGTTCCATGAGCACTTGAGAAAAATGTGTATTCTGTTGTTTTTGGATGGAATGTCCTATGAATATCAATTAAGTCCATCTTGTTTAATGTATCATTTAAAGCTTGTGTTTCCTTATTTATTTTCATTTTGGATGACCTGTCCATTGGTGAAAGTGGGGTGTTAAAGTCCCCTACTATGATTGTGTTACTGTCGATTTCTCCTTTTATGGCTGTTAATATTTCCCTTATGTATTGAGGTGCTCCTATGTTTGGTGCATAAATATTTACAATTGTTATATCTTCTTCTTGGATTGATCCCTTGATCATTATGTAGTGTCCTTCTTTGTCTCTTCTAGTAGTCTTTATTTTAAAGTCTATTTTGTCTGATATGAGAATTGCTACTCCAGCTTTCTTTTGGTTTCCATTTGCATGGAATATCTTTTTCCATCCCCTTACTTTCAGTCTGTATGTGTCTCTAGGTCTGAAGTGGGTCTCTTGTAGACAGCATATATATGGGTCTTGTTTTTGTATCCATTCAGCCAGTCTGTGTCTTTTGGTGGGAGCATTTAGTCCATTTACATTTAAGGTAATTATTGATATGTATGTTCCTATTCCCATTTTCTTAATTGTTTTGGGTTCGTTATTGTAGTTCTTTTCCTTCTGTTGTGTTTCTTGCCTAGAGAAGTTCCTTTAGCATTTGTTGTAAAGCTGGTTTGGTGGTGCTGAACTCTCTCAGCTTTTGCTTGTCTGTAAACGTTTTAATTTCTCCATCAAATCTGAATGAGATCCTTGCTGGGTAGAGTAATCTTGGTTGCAGGTTTTTCTCCTTCATCACTTTAAGTATGTCCTGCCACTCCCTTCTGGCTTGTAGAGTTTCTGCTGAGAGATCAGCTGTTATCCTGATGGGGATTCCCTTGTGTGTTATTTGTTGTTTTTGCCTTGCTGCTTTTAATATGATTTCTTTGTGTTTAATTTTTGACAGTTTGATTAATATGTGTCTTGGTGTATTTCTCCTTGGATTTATTCTGTATGGGACTCTCTGTGCCTCCTGGACTTGATTAACTATTTCCTTTCCCATATTAGGGAAGTTTTCAACTATAATCTCTTCAAATATTTTCTCAGTCCCTTTCTTTTTCTCTTCTTCTTCTGGAACCCCTATAATTCGAATGTTGGTGCGTTTAATGTTGTCCCAGAGGTCTCTGAGACTGTCCTCTGTTCTTTTCATTCTTTTTTCTTTATTTTGCTCTGCAGCAGTTATTTCCACTATTTTATCTTCCACCTCACTTATCCGTTCTTCTGCCTCAGTTATTCTGCTATTGATCCCATCTAGAGTATTTTTTATTTCATTTATTGTGTTTTTAATCGATGCTTGATTCGTCTTTAGTTCTTCTAGGTCCTTGTTAACTGTTTCTTGCATTTTGTCTATTCTATTTCCAAGATTTTGGATCATCTTTACCATCATTATTCTGAATTCTTTTTCAGATAGACTGCCTATTACCTCTTCATTTGTTAGGTCTGGTGGGTTTTTATCTTGCTCCTTCTCCTGCTGTGTGTTTTTCTGTCTTCTCATTTTGCTTATGTTACTGTGTTTGGGGTCTCCTTTTTGCAGGCTGCAGGTTTGTAGTTCCCGTTGTTTTTGGTGTCTGTCCCCAGTGGCTAAGGTTGGTTTAGTGGGTTGTGTAGGCTTCTTGGTGGAGGGGACTACTGCCTGTGTTCTGGTGGATGAGGCTGGATCTTGTCTTTCTGGTGGGCAGGTCCACGTCTGGTGGTGTGTTTTGGGGTGTTTGCGGACTTTTTATGATTTGAGGCAGCCTCTCTGCTAATGGGTGGCGTTGTGTTCCTGTCTTGCTAGTTGTTTGGCATAGGGTGTCCAGCACTGTAGCTTGCTGGTCGTTGAGTGAAGCTGGGTGCTGGTGTTGAGATGGAGATCTCTGGAAGATTTTCGCCGTTTGATATTATGTGGAGCTGGGAGGTCTCTTGTGGACCAGTGTCCTGAAGTTCGCTCTCCCACCTCAGAGGCACAGCACTGACTCCTGGCTCCTCAATTTGGGATGATGTGTTGTCTATTCATGTATTCCACAGATGCAGCGTACATGAAGTTGATTGTGGAGCTTTAATCCGCTGCTTCTGAGGCTGCTGGGAGAGGTTTCCCTTTCTCTTCTTTGTTCTCACAGCTCCTGGGTCTCAGCTTTGGATTTGGCCCCGCCTCTGCGTGTAGGTCGCCGGAGGGCGTCTGTTCTTCGCTCAGACAGGACAGGGTTAAAGGAGCAGCCTCTTCGGGGACTCTGGCTCACTCAGGCCGGGCGGGAGGGAGGGGCACGGAGTGCGGGGCGAGCCTGCAGCGGCAGAGGTCGGCGTGACGTTGCACCAGCCCGAGGCGCGCCGTGCGTTCTCCCAGGGAAGCCGCCCCTGGATCCCGGGACCCCGGCAGTGGCAGGCTGCACAGGCTCCCGGAAGGGCGGTGTGGACAGTGACCTGCGCTCGCACACAGGCTTCTTGGCGGCGGCAGCAGCAGCCCCAGCGTCCCACGCCCGTCTCTGGGCTCCGCGCTTTCAGCCGCGACTTGCACCCATCTCTGGAGCTCCTTTACGCGGCGCTCTTAATCCCCTCTCCTCGCGCACCAGGAAACCAAGAGGGAAGAAAAAGTCTCCTGCCTCTTCGGCAGCTCCAGAGTTTTCCCGGACTCCCTCCCGGCTAGCTGTGGCACATTAGCCCCCTTCAGGCTGAGTTCTCGCCGCCAGCCCCAGTCCTCTCCCTGCGCTCTGACCGAAGCCCGAGCCTCAGCTCCAGCGCCGCCCGCCCCGGCGGGGGAGCAGACAAGCCTCTCGGGCTGGTGAGTGCCACTCGGCACCGCTCCTCTGTGCGGGAATCTCTCTGCTTTGCCCTACCCAGGTATGTGGGGAGTTTCTTGCCTTTTGGGAGGTCTGGGGTCTTCTGCCAGCGTTCAGTAGGTGTTCTGTAGGAGTTGTTCCACGTGTAGCTGTATTTCTGGTGTATCTGTGGGGAGGAAGGTGATCTCCACGTCTTACTCTTCCGCCATCTTACCCGGAAGTCCGGGCCTTCTTATAGGAGCTGAGTGAAGAACACTTCTTAGTCCCTCTCAAATTTTGGTGTGGTAAGCTCTATGCTATATACAAACAATAATAATGTAAAGCAAGAAGACATTAATATAATGGTGGTTGTTATGAAGGAAATAAAATCCAGAGTAACCGTGTGGAGGCCCAGAGGATGAAAGTGCGACATCCAGACAAAGAACTGGGTGGCGAGCATTCCAGGCAGAGGGAGAAACAAGTGAAAAACCCCGAGATGGGGCCTCCCTTGACCTGGAGAACAGCAAGCCACGGAGATCATTGTCCGAGGTAGGCCTGCAGAAGCGGCATCTGACTCCCACGTAGAGGGTCTCCTAGGCCACGGTGGAGCTCTCGTGGTTTGTCCTATAGGAGCGATGGGAGGCAGGTGAAGCTTCTGAGCAGCAGACCTGATGTATGCTGGTGAAGGGGCCCTGGCGGCTCTGTGAGCAGTGAGTTGTAGGGAAGTAAGGCAAGCGGTGAAGCTATTTTAGTTGCTCTGAGAAGAGTGAGTGATGTCACTTAGATTAGGAAAGTAGAAGTGTGGATGGAGAGAAGTGTGTATGTTTAAAACTAACGGGATTGCAGGTAGATGAACTGTGGTGAGTGAGGCCATAAAGAGCTCCTAGGTTTTGTAATTTCACCTGGAAAAACTTAGATTAACTGCCTTGGCCTAGATTTAGTGGACCGAATCCAACAAGGCAGAAGAACTGATGCATTGAAGAGCACATCTAAGGTCCCTAGTCTTTGATCACCTACTCAAAGTATATTCTCTTTTCATAGCAAATTTCAAATCTCTCTGCATGTGAGGATTGGGGTGAAACTATCTGTGTGTTATTTTGTATAATCTGTGATTCAAAAATACCCAAAGCCTTTCACCATTGAAAGGCTTCAAGGGTGCCCCTGTCCCCTGTATCCGCTTAGCTGTCCAGCTGGGCCATCCGCAGACTATAGGTGCCTCCTCATCTCCCTCTCTGCCCCCATCCCAGCCAACACTCGACTACACTCAAATCTGCGCCCTTGTGAGTACAGACTTCAGAAGATTATCTTCCATCAAGTTTGAACAAGGCGACTGCAAAATTTGTTCTACCTAAAGGGGTAGAGCCTCCACTATTTTTTCCTAGATTCTGTCTCATAAAATGTATGCCTGTCCTCTCTTTTCTTCCTGTCTCTCCACATTTTATCCAGAAATTTCTTCATGAGTATCCACTCAAAGTCTGGCTTTCTTCTACCAGAGCTTGGATGTATTGGGTCACCAAGAGCACAGAGCTTTCTGTATATAACTGGGGGTCTTAGAAAACACAGAGAAGGGGAAGGGGGAGGGGGAAGAAATGGGGGAGGACCAGAAGATACAGAAATAGGAGACAGAAGAGCAAAAAGACCTTAAGATATGGATTTAGGAATTGTCTGAGCAGCTTTTCATTCAAGTTGCTATCAGCGGATTGGATTTCTCAGCTCAGAGCTCTTCCTGACTTAATGTCTGAGAGATTTCTTCCTGTGTGATGACCAACTCTCTCAGTTTGCCTTGGACTGTGCTTTTCTGATATCCGTGATGCTAATCCACAATCTGCTTTTTCCCACTAAACTCAGCTGCCAGCCACCTGCTGTCCATGAGGCCTCGCCTACCGCCAGGTCTTATAAATCCAACATGGAGGTGAGCATCAATTACAACACAGGCATTGGCATCCCGATTTTTCAACCTGGTTCCCAGGAGAAATAGCGAAATTATTTTTTGAGCTAGTTTTAATCTTATGCTGATAAAGCACAAATGTCCATTTTAGCCATAGTTTGATGGCTATAACAATATATGTTCTTTCTTAACTAAAAGCATATCAACAATGAATGGACAGCATAATATTTTAAGTACTTACTACAATTATATATTCTTCCTAAATAATGAAGAACAAATATGATCTTATCTTCCTGAAATTTAAGTTTTAGGATGGTAGGAAAGGACATAAGTCCAATCATTAAGCTGAATATTTACACATTTTTTAAGTGTGGTGAGAACAGAAATGAGGAAAGAGAATAGTCAATGAGGTGACTTAATTTTTTAAAATAGATAGGGCTAATTAGTTCACCATTGCCTTTCATTCTAATTCTGATACATCAGGACACCAGATAATCCTTAAGAAATTGGATATTAATAACCAATCACACTGAGTCATTTCTTAGTATCATATCAAGGTAAAAATATATATAGCTATCTCTAATAATAAATTTGTAACTATAAACACTTGCAAATGTTACTGAAAATCTTTTACTTAACATTTTAAAATATGGTCTTTTCCATTAAAATACTTCAGAGATTTTTTTCCTTCACAATTTAAAAAAATAACTAATATCTTATGTAACCACCTCTCAATTACCCACATTTGGAAAGCCCACATTGACAGTTCTTCACAGAAACGTTTAACCCCAGTCTAACTAACCCCAGTCTAACTAACCCCCATCACCCACTGCTGGGTTGCGCCCTACCGCTGCCAATTGGTATGAGCTCAAGGAATGCAAACATATTTTAATATTGGTTCCAGCAAAGCATTAGCCGGAATGTAAACCTCCCAGGGAAAATGCATATAATGTATTTGAAAATCAAATATAAAATGATTTGGGGTAATCGGACCCATCATTGGTTTCCATTCGGACAGATAATTGAGAATCAACTGTACTACTGTGTTCATAAACTATGCATCACATGTAGTCCGGGGGAAGAAAGGATTTCTGAAACACAAATTAAAATAAGGAAGCCAGAAGGTGCTGTGGAAACAGTGGGTCTTCATAAAGAGGAAGCCGGAGCTGACAAATGTTTTTACTTTTTCTTTCTCTGTGAGAATATGAAGTTTTAAATGATATGCAGCCAGAAGCAGATGAAATAATAGCTCTCAGACACTTTATAATTCAGAAACAGATATGTGATTGATTGCAAGGTGGCATCGCTGCTGGCAGTTTTTGTTGGCACATTTTGATGATACAGTTGCTTAGGTGAACTTCGGGTACATCAGTGACACACTCTGCGTTGCAGACATGTTGAATGATTTTGAAGCTAATAATTTATGAGAGCTTTTGGAGCCCGTTATTAGGTTCAAGTCAGGAGAGATTTATTTTGTTTAATCCTAGATTCCTTGCTGTGTGTTCTGTTTATCTCATCGTATTCTGCTAGTAAACAAATATGTAAAACTTTAATGTAGGTGGAGCCCCTTGATAACAATGCGTCATCCCCCAAACAAGGTTTCCCATTTGAAACACTTTCTCTAGTCGGTGGTTTTGTTGCCATCGTGTTTCTTGAAAAAGAGGAAGGATAAAACGAGGCTTCTCAAGTTGGAATTCCATCAAGGAGTAGCTGATAGGGAAAATTCAATGGTTTGTCCTTAATTAGGAGATGAAACTATCATTGACCCCAGAATTTATTATATTCCTGCTATTTTTAAGTTGAGGATACTAGATTTTAGAAAATACGGTGTTCTTAGGAGCTTTTTAGAGGTTGTGAATGCCAAATCAAAAGGAAATGCTAAAGTGTTATGACACAAAGTCTAAATCAAATTTTTTTTAAGGCATTCTTTGGGCCATGTTTTATTTTCAGTACCTACTGAATGCTGCATATACCACAGTTTGTTTAAATGAAAGAAGTTTTAAATTATTTTTACATCACAGCTGATGTACAATGAAAAGAATTCCAGGGTGTATAAATCTATTTTCTGTAGTATTCTTCAATCACTTTCTGCTTATAGTCTCTTAATCCTGCTCTGTGTTTTTTTATTGCACTGATTTGAAGGAAGAAGTAGCACTATGTGTTTCTCTGTTATTTTTCCTGTTGCTTTTCTTTTGCCTCAAGAAGACCCATTGAGAAACATTCTTCTTCAGAAAAAGTGCACATATACACAGTGTGTAAATATGGTGATGGGACAATTCTCATCACCTTGTCTTCACAGTGCGCACAGGAAGCCTTCATGCATCGCCTGGTATTGCCAAGGTTTGCCCATCGGGCATTTTCTCTCTAGCGGCCACTGCAAAGTTCCTGTGTTCTTGCATGCTCAGTGCAGGCCTGCTTCTCAGACCATGGTGGTGGGCATGGGTGGGAATGGCCTCTGGGATCTGATCCACTCACAACAGCCCTTTCAGGCCACTTGCACCTTCTCTCTTCATAAAACTGTGTCAGGTTCCTTTTCCTTCCTCATACCCTTTGATTAGTCCAAGATGTATTATATGTAAGAAATTTGTACCCACAGTACAACGGCATGGCCAGCATCAAAATTTAGCATCCTTGTGATTCATTTACCATCAAAAACATTTAGCACTTTAAGATTATTTTCATAAAACATATTCTACTGAAATGGCACCTACGATGTGTTTAGATCTGTACAGAGGTTAGATTCCACGCTCTTTAAGTTTTTCATTATCTCCAACCTGCCTGTTAGTGTTTTTTTTGGGGGGAGGAGGGTGGGTTCTGCTACCCTTGCTGCCTCTCACTGCATTTTTCGTGAACATTCTTAGTGGCAGCGATATTCTTTGAGCCGTCAGGACTCAAAACCTTAATCATCCGTCGGTCCCCCCCACCCTTGCCACACTTTTTGATGCACCAAACACTGTCCATTCTTTCCTTAACATCTTCTTCCAAATCATCGTTCTCTTTCCATCATCACCAATAGAACACTTTAGTTCAAGACACTCGGCCTAATGCGTGGCATCTGCATTCTTCATTTGAGTAGGTGAAAATAAGTGTATTTTCAGTCATGTGTTCCTCTATTTACCTTAAGCAGACTAACCAGGTGAGATTTTGTTTTTGTTTGGTTGTTGTTTTTGTTTTATTTCAAAAACAGCAATGTAGGAGAATGGAAGAGCACAGTCTTGAGGGTGAAATGATCTGGGACTTCATGCTGATTCTGTGTTTGTCATCTACATGCTTTAGCTCAAAATCTCTATTTCCATAAACCTAATTGTGTTTATCCATAAAGTTGTTGAATGAGTTTTTTCAAAGTGCCCAACTCAGGAATACTGCTTAATAAGTGATAAATCTTATCACTTTAAGATTATTTTGCAGAAACAGCTCATCCAACTCAACGACAACAGAAAAAACAAACAACACAATCAAAAAAATGGGCAGATGAGCTAAATAGACATTTCTCCAAAGAAGACATACAGATCTTCTTCCCGTGTAAAGATGCTCAACATCAATAATTGATTTGATTTGCATCACTAGAGAATGCAAATCAAAGCTACAATGAGGAAACACCTCATACTGGGCAGAATGGCCATCATCAAACACTCTACAAATAACAAATTCAGGAGAGGATGTGGAGTAAAGGGAACCCCCTGCACTGTTGGTGGGAATGTAAATTGGTGTAGCTACTATGGAAAACAGTATGGAGGTTCCTCAAAAAACTAAAAATAGAGTTGCCATATGATCCAGCAATCTCACTCCTGGGCATACATCCAGAGAAAACTATAATTCAGAAAGATACATGCACCCCAATGTTCACTGCAGCACTATTTATAATAGCCAAGACATCGAAACAACCTAAGTGTCCATCAACAGATGAATGAATAAAGATGATGTGGTGTGTGTGTGTGTGTATATATATATATATACACACACACACACACACAATGGAAAACTAATCAGCCATAAAAAATGGGTGAAATAATGTCATTTTCAGCAACATGGATGGACCTAGAGATTATCATACAAAGTGGAGTAAGAAAAAGACAAATACCATATGATATCAGTTGTATGTGGAATCTAAAATATGACACAAATGAACATATCTACAAAACAGAAACAAACTCACATACATAGAGAACAGACTTGTGGTTGCCAAGGGGGAGGGGGTGGGGGGAGAGTTGGATTGGGAGTCTGGGATTAGCAGATGCAAACTATTATATAAGGATGGATAAACAACAAGGTCCTATCGCAGAGCACAGGGAACTATATTCAATATCCTGTAATAAACCATATGGAAAAGAATATGAAAAAGAAAAAATATATATAACTGAATCACTGTGTCATACAGCAGAAATTAACACAACATTGTAAATCAAGTATACTTCAATAAAATTTTTAAAAAAAGATTTCTTTTGTAGAAAGATATATTCTGATGGTAGCCCTCCCAAATTGCAAATGTCTAGCTTATATTTGATTCCCTTCACTCTTACCTCTTGCCAATATGATTTTAGTATCAACAAACGTAGGCTGAACATTTAATAAACCAAGGCACATCATAGGTACTGCAAAAACACACACAAGTTGAGAAACAAACTCTGCTTCAGGAAATTTGTAATACTGACTGAAAATATAAAGAGGCCTAGATGCAAGTTAACAGTAGCACTGATTCTAAACATCCTTGCCTTACGATCAAAGTAAAAACAGCATGGAGGGCTTCCCTGGCAGCTCAGTGGTTGAGAGTCTGCCTGCCGATGCAGGGGACACGGGTTTGTGTCCCGATCCGGGAGGATCCCACATGCCGTGGAGCGGCTGGGCCCGTAAGCCATGGCCACTGAGCCTGCGCGTCCGGAGCCTGTGCTCCTCAACGGGAGAGCCCACAACAGTGAGAAGCCTGCGTACCACAAAAAACAAACAAACAAACAAACAAAACAGCATGGAACTGGGGCCCCAAGGAGAGTGGATATCCATGTCAGCTGGGGAAAGCATCCTGAGACAGCCTATGTAATTAATGGGCTGAGGGTCACACAAGAACGTCACTCTTGGGGAGAATGGAAGTTTGTGAACAAAGAGAATCCTGGATCTTCAGCCTAAATCTTCTCCCCCAACACACACGTCCTCCATCCCCTCCATCCCTGTCATCACTGTCCCACCAGCCTACACCAGGCTGATCTGCCAGAGGTCCCCAGATGGGTCCGACCAGTGAAAACTAGTGCCGATTACAAACCACCTGGACTGTAGGACCCAGGTCAGCCCCTGAAGAGACAAAGGACTTATGGAAATATTTCCAGGAAGACTGACTCATCCTCTTTACTTTTCTCCCCCTTAAAGACATGAGTGGAGAATCGTGATGTTTTTAATCATGATCATCATTAGTAGTATTTTGTCTTGGTTCCATGGGCTTCTTCAGGGCTGGGCAGGATGCATCAGCTCTTCCTCATGGATCCTGCTGGCTCTCCTCCTGGCTGTGATTCTTGGAACACTTGCCATGTGTCAGACTGTGCTCAGCCCTCTGAGGCCTATGGACATGGATATATTTGTTTTTGTGGTTGGATTTTTTTCCCCCCTAAACATGGATCATATGGTATATTTACTTCTGAATTCTTTCACTTTTCCCCATGCTTAAAGTTCTTAAATAACGACTTATTTCAGGAAAGCACCTGGTAGGCTGCAGGAACCCTCCCTTGCTTTCCTAGGGTCTCAGGAGCCATACTTTGATTAATCCAGTTTAAAATATTCCCTACGCTGGGTGGGCAGACTCACAAGCCTATCGGCGTAAGCTTTGGGCAAAATAATCTTGTGCTGGTTTTTTCAGTCTGTAAAATAAGGGAGCTGGATTAGATGCTCTATAAATATCTTTTCAGCACTGAATTCCTCTGATTCTGGTACACCTAATACCCAAACGTGGTTTTTAAAAAATCACACTTTTCTTCTTTTAACACCTTAAAATATATAATGCGTATAAGTGTCTCGTCAGCATTTCCCATGGTGACAAGAGTGCTTGGGGTTCATTTTGCACTTCTGCTTTTCCAATGAAGTGTTAGGTAACACGTGCAATTGACTAAGAAATGTGGTACACTAAACAAAAGATTACAGTGTATGGGAGACAGAATGTTTTAACTGAAGTCACAGAATATCTTATCATAAATTCCATAGAAGAGCTGCAATAATGTTCACTAAATACGGATTTTTTCCTCAACACGGGATTTGGCTTATAATAGCACTAATGCCCTGAATTTAAAACTTCCTTTTGAGTAATCTAAATTCTTGTTTATGAAGACTTTCCAATTTGATCACAGCAAACAACTAGTACCAACTTCCTGCAGCAAAATAATAATAATAATGTCTCGGTCAAAGGTGGCATTGAGGGCTTCCCTGGTGGCGCAGCGGTTGGGACTCCGCCTGCCAATGCAGGGGACACGGGTTCGTGCCCCGGTCCGGGAAGATCCCCCATGCCCAGAGCGGCTGGGCCCGTGAGCCACGGCCGCTGAGCCTGCGCGTCCAGAGCCTGTGGTCCGCAACGGGAGGGGCCACAGCAGTGAGAGGCCCACGTACCGTAAAAAAAAAAAAAAGGTGACATTGAATTGGAAATCAACTTCCAATCCAGAGATGTTAGAATCCTATGTAAGGGAATTATTGAAAATTCCCTACCAAAAGAACTAAATGAGAAAACACTGCAACTCTATTTTTCATTGTAATGACGACAGTGAATTGTTGACTCTAAGCTTTTTATTGCTACGTGCAGGGCACACTCACACTGATGCAGGCATATATACCGGACACACACAGGGCAGAGGAACCTGAAAAACTTATATTAAACATACGCCTTCATGCTGCCATGAGGGTGCATCAGGAAAGAGACTGGCTAGTTACGGACGGCCGGGCCCAGTCCAAGCCTGTCCTACGTTATAACGTACACTCCGCAGTATTTCTCTAAGCAGTGTTGGTATTAACCCAATTTCATAGACAAATACAGGGAGGCTTAGAGAGACTAAGTAATGGTCTCCATATCGCGCACAGTTAGTGACCAGTAGTTGTAGGATTTTTTTTTTTTTTAAATTGCAGGATAGTTGATTTACAATGTTGTGTTAGCTTCAGGTGTACAGCAAAGCGAATTATAAATATATATATATATGTATACACACATATGTACGTATACACACACACACACACACATATATCCATTCTTTTTCAGATTCTTTTCCCACATAGGCTATTACAGAGTATTGAGGAGAGTTCCCTGTGCTGTACAGTAGGTCCTTACTAGTTATCTATTTTATATATAGTTGTGTGTTTATGTTCACCCCAGTCTCCTAATTTGTCACTTCCCCGCACGTTTGCCCTTTGGTAACCATAAATTTGATTTCGAGACCTGTGAGTCTGTTTCTGTTTTGTAAATAAGTTCATTTGGATCAATGAGGTATCACCTCACACCGGTCAGAATGGCCACCATCAAAAAATCTACAAACAGCAAATGCTGGAGAGGGTGTGGAGAAAACGGAATTCTCCTACACTGCTGGTGGGAATGTAAATTGATTCAGCCACTATGGAGAACAGTATGGAGATTCCTTAAAAAACTAAAAATAGAACTACCATATGACCCAGCAATCCCACTACTGGGCGTATATCTGGAGAAAACCACAATTCGAAAAGATACATGCACCCCAATGTTCATTTTGGTAGGATTTGAATTCAGATCTATCAGACACGAACATCCGGGCTCTGCCACAGGCTCCCTAGAGTGTAATAATGACTATACTTTGCACACGACGTCCCCTTCCTCACTAAACGTGTGGACTCGCTCCTTGTGAACTCCCTCATGATTCGTGCTAGCAGGAGTCCCAGGATTGCCAGGTTATCAGCAGAGTGACTCTCTGTACACTAATACTATGAAGACTCTTGATTGATTTTACAAGATTACTAAACACACATGAGGGGTTTTCCTTTTTTTTCTGGAGGCAGGTGACGGTGGCCTGTTTCGATTCCCTCCCAACCGAAGCAGAAACGAATTCTTAAAAGCAGGTACCGAGTTGCTTCAATTATCCCCAGATGGAGTAAAAGCCTGTATTTTGCTCTGTTCTGCCTTGACAACCTAACAAGAACTCCCAAGGAGGGAAAAATGCCTCTCGAGAAGGAGCATTTGTTTTTGTCGCTATCATTAATAAAGGTCTCACTTGAAGTAAATGTGGTACAATTTTCAGCGGATACACACTCAGGAACTAAAGACTCCACGTGGCACGTTCACATGACAGTGTGGGACGTGGGCTGGCGCTCAGGCCTTCCTCTTTGATCACACTAAGAATACACTATGAGGCGTCGCTCTGTGGGATGTAGTTAAAGCTTATTTGAGCTTCAGAAACCACTGGCACTTTCCTGGGGGGAAATATCAGAACATTTTTATTTTTATCTCAATCACTCCAGCAAACTTCATGGAGAATAGTCTCTTTCAGTGATACAGGGCAATTTCTGTCACAAACAATATTTGAAAAGCGATGGCCTAAATAGTCAATATACTGTGGTGGGAAATGGTGAATAAAACGATGCAGGAGTAAGTGTCTAAACTTCCCTTGAGCTGGAGTTGGAGGGTTTTGTTTCCTTTACAAATTAGGCTGCTAATATGTTTTTGTTCATAGTCTTTCCAACAAACAATAGTCTTTTTAAAATATTCAAGATGTTTTTCCTGATTTTTAGATTTCACTCTGATAATTATGTTAAGCCCAAATATCTATCCAGTTTAAAGCTTCTGGTTTTCCTCATCCTGGGCTGGCTTCAGGCTGTGCCTGTACTTCCTCTTCTCCCAAAGACACAGACTGTTTTGAGTTTCTACATAGCTAGAGCAGCAAGAGGATGAAAAGATGAAAAATGGAAGCCAAGTCATTAGCTAAAGGTAAAGGGAGAAGCTAGAAGAAATTGCTGGGGCCATGAATTATTTGTGTGTGGACGAGTGTGAGTGTGTGTGTGTGGTGTGTGTGTGTGGGGGGGGAATGTGTAACATGGAATGAATTTTAATATGTACCTTAAAGTATAAAAAGAGTAATTTCATTCCTTTTGTCAAACATCAGACAGCAGCAAATATATTCTGGCAAATATGGGAGAAAATAAGGAAAGATTTTCTAAATTTATGCAAAAATGCTTATGACCCACGTCATACTAGATCTTCCAAACAAATTGGTAGACTTGTTCTTTGACAGAAAACTACACTTACTTTTTCCCTGGTTGAGAATGGTGTGATTAAGTATGTTGAATGAAGAGAACAGATTAAACTGTATTATGGTGCATCATTGTAAGCATTTCCTGTGTTATTATTGTTAGCCGTTCCTTTCCAATCTCTCTCTCGATTGTTCTGAAAGTATGGGTGCCATGGAAAGCTGATTTACTCATGATGCAAAGGCTCTGATCCCTGATTCAGAGTCATTATTATTTCCTTCCATAAAACCTTCCTCAAAGGCACTCCCCTAAAGTCTTGTCAGAGCTTGTAATGATTTTCTATAAACCAAAATCACCTATGAGTTATTATTTTGAGAACATGCCATATCACAGGCTGTAGCTCTCGTTTTGTATGTTTTCTGCATTCTTAGTCACTGGGGCAAAAACAGATTTTGTGATTATGTTCTTCTCACTGGTTGAGAAGAGAAAGATTTCCTGTGGAAGAGATTAAGGGAGAGAAATTGTAACAGCAGGAGAGAAAATGGCAGTAAAATCACTTCCTTAGAGCAAACTTCAAAAGTACTGGAAGTAGTCCCATATTCAAATTGGGGCTTTCCCCAAACCGGCTTGTTTACACTCAATTTGCTAGATCACTGGATGTCATCGTAATGTAGGAATTTCCATGTTTGTGCACAAGCACACATACACCTTCCTCTTTGGTGATCCAGGATGAGGCTGAACGAATTATATTGATCATGCTCTTCCCAATTCCCTTCTCTCTCCCTGATGAATGAAACTATCCCTGTGAAAATCATGTTTAATTTTTGCATTGCTCAAACTTACTTGATTTAGGGCTTGCACCTTTTGTTTTAGAGTTATGTTGTTGCTTTCATCCTGGAAGAGACAGGTTTTTGATGAGTGGCCTGTGACATCTAGCCTGGTCTCTAGATCCTAGGTCCTGAAGATCTACAGATTTCAGGAGCACGTGTAGGTTCTTCATTCTGGGAAGTTTCGTTGCTGTGTTAGCCATTCACTATACCTATTGAATGAAACCTCTGCCCAGGCATGGTACTAGGCTCTGACAATTCAGTGGTGAATGAGATAGATATGGATTTTTGTCCCCATGGTGGGGGGGCGGTTTATAGTTTAGTGGGACTTGTCAAGTAATTAGTGAAAGAAGAACTAAATGAAGCTGGAGAAGAACTCATAATCCAGTTGACCAGCCTTAAACTCATAACTTGTCTCTTCAACTGGACTCTTAATGCTATCCAGCAATCCTACCACATCCCCACTCTTAGATGACTATTTGTTTTCTTCAATTTCTTCTAGCTTCTCCCTTTACCTTTAGCTAATGACTTGGCTTCCATTTTTCATCTTTTCATCCTCTTGCTGCTCTAGCTATGTAGAAACTCAAAACAGTCTGTGTATTTGGGAGAAGAGGAAGTACAGGCACAGCCTGAAGCCAGCCCAGGATGAGGAAAAGTAGAAGCTTTAAATTGGATAGATATTAGGACTTAACATAATTATCAGAGTAGAGTGAAATCTAAATCATTCTAATCTGGAATGTTATTATCTAAGGGTCACCTGAAAAGCTATGGGGATTTGCCTGCTATGTCAGTCATGTGCAGAGAAAGAGAAAACAGACAGAGTAAGTTTCATGGAGAGGGCTGAGAAAGAATAAACTTGTTTCCTGCTTGTAACTCAGTTGAACTTCTTCTATAAATGGGTTGTATTGCCATGAGCAATTACATGCATAATAATAATTTGAAGCCATAGCAATCAGAAGAAATAAAAGGAATCCAAATTGGAAAAGAAGTAAAACTGTCACTATTTGCAGATGACATGATACTATACATAGAAAATCCTAAAGACACTATCAGAAAACTACCAGAGCTCATCAATGAATTTGGTAAAGTTGCAGGATACAAAATTAATACACAGAAATCTGTTGCATTTCTATACACTAACAACAAAAGGTCAGAAGGAGAAATTAAGGAAACAATCCCATTTACCATCACATAAAAAAGAATAAAATAGCTAGGAATAGACATACCTAAGGAGGCAAAAGACCCATACTCCAAAAACTATAAGATGCTGATAAAAGAAACTGATGACAGGGCTTCCCTGGTGGCGCACTGGTTGAGAGTCCACCTGCCGATGCAAGGGACGTGGGTTCGTGCCCCAGTCTGGGAGGATCCCACATGCCGCGGAGCGGCTGGGTTCATGAGCCATGGCTGCTGAGCCTGCGGCGTCCGGAGCTGTGCTCCGCAATGGGAGAGGCCACAGCAGTGAGAGGCCCGCGTACCACAAAATTAAAAAAAAAAAAAAAAAAAAGAAACTGAAGACAACACAAAGAGATGGAAAGATATACCATAGTCTTGAATTGGAAGAATCAGTATTGTTAAAATGAACATACTACCCAAAATAATCTACAGATTCAATTCAATCCCTATCAAATTACCAATGGCATTTTTCTCAGAACCGTAACAACATATTTTAAAATTTGTATGGAAACAAAAAAGACCCCAAATAGCCAAAACGATCTTGAGAAAGAAGAATGGAGCTGGAGGAATCACGCTCCTTGACTTTAGGCTATACTACAAACCTACAGTAATCAAAACAATATAGTACTGGCACAAAAACAGACATGTAGATCAATGGAACAGAATAAAGAGCCAGAAATAAACCCATGCACTTACAGTCAGTTAATCTATGACAAAGGAGGCAAGAATATACAATGGAGAAAAGAACACCTCTTCAATAAGTGGTGCTGGGAGAAATGGACAGCTACAGGTAAAAGAATAAAATTAGACATTCTCTAACACTATATACAAAAACAAACCCAAAATGGATTAAAGACCTAAATGTAAGATCAGATTCCATAAAACTCCTAGGAAAACACAGGCAAAACACTCTTTGACATAAATTGCAGCAATATTTTTTTTGGATCCATCTCCTAAAATAATGCAAACAAAAGCAAGAGTAAACAAATGGCACCCAGTTAAACATTTCTGCACAGCAAAGTAAACCATAAAAAAAAAATGCAGAGACAACCTACCAAATGGGAGAAAATATTTGCAAACGAAGCAACCAACAAGGGATTAATTTCCAAAGTATACAAACAGCTCATACAAGCTTAATATAAAAAAAAATCAAAAAATGGGCAGAAGACCTAGACATTTCTCCAAAGAAGACCAAAAGGCATGTGAAAAGATGCACAACATTGCTAATTATTAGAGAAATGCAAATAAAAACCACAATTAGGTATCACTTCACACTGGTCAGAATGGTCATCATCAAAAAATCTACAAACAATAAATGCTAGAGAGGGTGAGAAGAAAAGGGAACCTCTTTCACCATGGATGGGGATATAAGTTGGTACAGCTACTATGGAAAACTGTATTGGAGGTTCTGTAAAAAATATAAAAATACAGCTAACATATTATCTGGCAGTCCCACTCCTGGCATATAACCAGAGAAAACTCTAATTCAGAAAGATACATGGGGGCTTCCCTGGTGGCGCAGTGGTTGAGAGTCCACCTGTCGATGCAGAGGACGCAGGTTTGTGCCCCGGTCCGGGAAGATCACACATGCCACGGAGCGGCTGGGCCCGTGAGCCATGGCCGCTGAGCCTGCACATTTGGAGCCTGTGCTCCACAACGGGAGAGGCCACAATGGTGAGAGGCCCACATACCGCCAAAAAAAAAAAAAAAAAAAAAAGACACATGGACCCCAGTGTTCATAGCAGCACTATTTACAATAGCCAAGACATGAGAGCAGCCAAAATGCCTACCAACAGATGACTGAATAAATAAGATGTGATATATATATATAAATATATTATATATATGTATATTATAGATATATCACATGTATACAGATACACAATGGAATATTATTCAGCCTTAAAAAAGAATGAAATAATGCCATTTGCATCAACATGGATGGACCTAAAAATTATCATATTGAGTGAAGTAAGTCAGAGAAAGACAAATATCATATCATATCACTTACATGTGGAATCTTTAAAAAAAGATATAAATGAACTTATTTACAAAACAGTAATGGATGCACAGACATACAAAACAAACTTATGGTTACCAAAGGGAAAAGGGGTGGAGAAATAAATTAGGAGCTTGGGATTAACATATATACAACAGATAACCAATAAGGACCTACTGTTTAATCCCAGGGAACTATACTCAATATTTTGTCATAACCTAAGAGGGAAAATAATCTGGAAAATATATATATAACCGAATCACTTTGCTTTACATCGGAAACTTTATAAATCAATTATACTTCAAAAAACTGTTATACATCTAAGAATTGATGGTAAAAAAGACCTAACACCTCAGTCTGCTTTCAGATTTAACCTTCAGCTGTACGATTTCAGTTCCAGAAAAGAGTAACAGTCCCTTGCAGTCCGGTTGCTACTAAAATCTGAGGGACCGGTTCCGGCATGTCAGGAGCTTGAAGGGCTGGGAGGAGACTCGGCTCTGACTTCCGGCCTCAGGCCCTCCCGCTCGTCACCATGGCTCCAGCTCGCTGACTGCCTAGAGACCTAAGGGTACAGGGTGGGCTGCACTTGAATTGTACGTCACGCCACGCTTACAGAGGTTCTGTACAGTCATGAAAGCTGCACTGCTTCATCGGGCAACACGCTAAATTCCCACTGAATTCCATGTCAGGAAGAACACTTGCAATAACCTGCATTGCCCGTTCTCTGCAGGGGCATCTAATTCAATTCCCTTATATACGGATGAAGAGACTGAGGTGCAGAGTAATAAAGCTACTTGCCAAAAGCCACAGACCTCAGCAGCAGCCTACGTGCGGAATCCAGCCTTCCTGTTAGCGTACCCACAATTCCCCCAGGGATTTTTTAATGCTGCCCAGTTGGCATTAAACACGATCACCAGCTTCTCCAGTACACCTGACAGGGCACCTGTGCTTTGAGCAGGCACGTTCCCTCCTGCCCAGATCTGGAACAAGTAGTACACGAGCTACCCAACCCTCCAAGCAATCGGGTCGGAATTCAAAGAACCTGGAGCAGCCCTGAGATACAGAGGCTCACATAAGAATAGGATTCCCTGTATAGTAAACATAATAGTAACTGCCACTGAATTAAACATCTACTGCTTGAGTCCTCTGTTAGACCTCGGACGTGCGTTTTCATTTGCTAAGATAAAGTCACTCAATGCGTGTGCAAAGCCAGCGTGGACGCCAGAACCCGTATTCCTCCCATGCCACTACTGATGAATAGGGGCCTGTCCCCCTGGGTCTCCAGGTTAATGTGGCAGCCCCCTTCCCCTGGGGGCTGCCTCCCTATCCTGAATGGAGGCGGTCCTGTCTGAGGTTCTGACATCCTGTATATGTCTTATTAGCCCCTCCCTGCAGTGGGTGGGCCTGGCTTGTGGACTCGTGCAGTGGCTGGAATCCTGCTCCTTCCGGGATGGGTTTCTGTCGACAAAGCCATTTACTTGTCATGGTCCAGAGCAGTACTGCTGGGGCCACCCCCCACAGACGCTCTGGAGTGGAATGGCTTCACCCAGCCCGATCCACTTTCAGCACCTTTTCCGTAACAAATGCTGATGAGAGATGATTGGAGGGTCACCTACTCTTAGTCAGCATTACACTGAGCACCTCAAATGTACTGTTGAACTTGACTGGTACTCACCCACCCTGCACCCTCAGGCTACCTGTCATCCAAGCACACGTCAGATCATGGCCAGAAGCATAAAGAAATCCCCCTTTGGTATGTTGACATAGTTGAAAAGGCCTTGTGCACGAGCTACCCCAAGAAACAACCGGTGTGAGATGTGCACGGAGAGACTCTGGGTTCCTGAGAATCGCGGGTTGCTGGTCATAGTTCACACTGTCAGCGGGAAACTCACCCAACACAGGTTTGTAAACTTTCATCAGTGGCAATAAGCAAGTTGGAGCAAGTAGTGATTGGTGAGGTGGAGCGTCGCAATCGGTCTCAGGTGCCAGCAGTTCTTGCTATGGGCGCTGTACCGCACAGCAGCTGTTTACACTGTGCATGAACATCAGCTGGGGCTCTTGTCACAATGTGGATTCTAGCTCAGTCCTTCTGAGGTCGCGCCTGAGGCTCTGCATTTCTAAAAGGCTCCCGGAACATCCTAAAGCCACTGGCCCTCAGGCTGCACTTTGCATAGCAAGTGCATAGACCCCCTTGACACAGGTTTAGGAAGGAAAAGATATAGCTGACTTACTTGGATCTAAGTCACGCATGTAGGGGGCATTAGAACCTTCCAGCCAAGTTGCATGATCTAACCAGAAAAGTATGCATTCATAGAGGGAAAAAACCAAGCCAGCACTGAGTGTCAGAGCCTGAAGGAGATGGAGCCTGGGGTTGAGGGGTCTGGAAGCATGTTTAGAAATCGAGAGGGAAAGAACGGGCAGCAGTCATAGAAATAGTAACAGTGATTTTCAGCTGCATAAATAGCCCGTGTCTGATAAAGCAGAGAAGGTAGCCTGGGATATTCGAAGTCAGGCCCAGGAATTCCAGAGCCAGGACACTAGAATCACTGGTGCAAAAAACGCAAACTGCAAAGTCTTAACAACAAGCAACGGAAAGAAACCAGTGCAGGAAAACCAAAAGCGCCAGAGTAAGTTTAGGGTCACAAATGTCCAGAGGGCAACCAGGTAGATTCCCAGATGTGGGAAGTGAACTTACCTGCTGACTTCAGCTTCCAGAAGGAACCGAGCAAGGGAAATGAAAGCGTCCTAGTCCCGAGGAAACAGCACGTCCAGCGAGGAATCCAGGAAGGGCTGAATTACAGGAACCGGACAGCTCAGCACAGGCTCAGCTCTGCTACTCACGTCAAACCTGCCGTAAAGTTATGTCGTGCTGAACCAATGAAAGGCCTGTATTCCTTCCTACCTGCGTGGGGCAGGATCAACACGTGAGACTTAAGTGGCTCTAGCTGTGAAAACTGGCAAAGAGTACGAGGCCCGAGGCATGCTGGTAAAGGCTGGAACCTCAAAGTGAGGTCCCAGATCAGCGGTATTAGCATCACCTGGGAACCTGTTAGGAAATGTAAATTTCTCAGCCCCGCTCCAAACCTACCAATCAGAGACTGCGGGGCGGGTCCTGCAGCCTGTGTTCCCGGGAGCCCTCCATGTGATTCTGATGCAGGCTCAATGGAGTCTATTAAAAGCATGGGGGAGACACAAGGCCAGGTGTGGCAAAGGACAGTCATTAAAAGTGGCCTCGGGGCTTCCCTGGTGGCGCAGTGGTTGAGAGTCAGCCTGCCGATGCAGGGGACACGGGTTCGTGCCCCAATCCCGGAAGATCCCACATGCCGCGGAGCGGCTGGGCCCGCGAGCCATGGCCGCAGAGCCTGTGCGTCCGGAGCCTGTGCTCCGCAACGGGAGAGGCCACAGCAGTGAGAGGCCCGCGTACAGCAAAAAAAAAAAAAAAAAAAAAAGTGGCCTTGAATATGGCACTTTTAACAGCTAGTGAAGACTGAAGCCTGTTTACAGGGAGAAGAAAACCCAGTAGAGATCATGTAAAATAATAAATAATAAAACATGCTCAGTGATCAGCAGCTTTGGGCCCTGATGTTCTGTGCTCGAGTTTTGTCAATGTTGAGGAATCACCCAGCCACATGTGCAGGACAATAATGATTTGATGCTGATAATCAGAGACATCATGAGAGCCAAGAGGGGTCGACTTACAATCTGTGTTTGAAAATTCTCTCACGATGTATTTGTATGAGACTCACCAAAAACAAGTGCTTTTGGTGCCCATGCTTGTGAAGAGATCTTCTCAGAGGGGAAAAACAAACTTGAGAAAAACAAACATGCTGGTCTAATGGGATCTGTTTGACAAAAATACTGAGAAAGAATTTTGTTTTAAATATGAACACAAGTGTAAGACACAAAACTCCCTAAAATAACACGTAGGGGCTTTAATTACAGGCACACCTGGTTTTACTGTGCTTTGCTTTATTGTGCTTCACGGATACTGCCTTTTTTACAAATTGAACGTTTGTGGCAACCCAGAATTGAGCAAGTCTGTTGACACCATTTTCCAACAGCATTTGCTAACTTCGTGTCTCTGTGTCACATTTTGGTAATTCTCACAGTATTTCAAGCTTTTTCATTATGGTGATAGTTGTTATGGTGATCAGTGGTCTTTCACGTTACTATTGCAAAAATAGCAATTCACTGAAGGCTCAGATGTTGGTGAGCATTTTTCAGCAATAAAGTGGTTTTTAGTTCAGGTCTGTACATTGTTTTTTAGATATAATGCTAGTGCGGACTTCATAGACTATACAGTCTAGTGTAAATGTAACTTTTATATACGCTGGGAAACCAGAAGATTCATGTGAGTCGCTTTATTGCCACATTGGCTTTATTGTGATATTTACTTTGTTGTGCTGGTCTCCAACCAAACCCACAATATCTCCCAGGTCTGCCTGTGTACTGACTGATTCGGCCAATATGAGTTGGACATATACTCTCCTCAGACAGTAAAGATGCAAGAAGAAGTAAAACATAACCTCTTCCATATACTTGTGGTGTAGCGATAAGAGTGGGACAGAGAAGATGGCAGTACATTCAGGAGACTGAGCTGTACTAGAAGTTCACCCACGGAGCTTTGGGAGCATAGGGTTTCTCCAAAGAGCATCCAAGAACTCTTTTCAAGAGGAGGAACCGTTAGTTTGACTCTGAAGAACGAGAGCCTAGAGAACGTCCTAGCCGAGGGAATGATGTGTGGGAAGACGTGCAGGCAGGAAACGTCTTCTGGGCAAAGCTGGAGGCTTGGAGTGGGTAGGGGGAGAGGCATGATGCCAGAGAGCTAGTGGGCGGCTCATGGCAGCTATTTGCTTACAGTAACCAGGACATGGAAGCAACCTGAACGTCCATCGACAGATGAATGGATAAAGAAGACATGACATATATATACATATACATATATACATGTATGTATATGTGCACGCAAACACACACAATGGAATATTACTCGGCCATGAAAAATAATGAAATAATGCCATTTGCAGCAACATGGATGCACCTCGAGATTATCATACTAAGTGACGTTAAGACAGACAAAGACAAACATCCTATGATATCGCTTGTATGTGGAATCTTAAAAAATAAAAAAGATACAGATGATCTTATTTACAATACAGAGACAGACCCACAGACATAGAAAACAAACTTATGGTTACCAAAGGGAAAAGGAGTTGGAGGGACCAATTAGGAATTTGGGATTAACACATATACACTACTATATATAACATAGGTAAAAAACAAGGACCCACTGTATAGCACAGGGAACTATACTCAGTATTTTGTCATAACCTATTAGGGAAAAGAATCTGAAAATTTATATATATATATATATATATATATATATATATACATATATATAAAAAACTGAATCACTGTGCTGTACACCTGAAACTACCACAATATTGTAAATCAACTCTACTTCAAAAACAAAATAAATAAATAATTTGATGAGGCAGAAAATAATTATAAGTTGTTACTTGTGAAGAGAGCATAAATTGAGGAGATTCAGGACAATCTAGTCTGTCCTGAACCTAAGATATATATTCCCTAAAGTTAAGAAAAATTATTATTTTATGACTGTAGTTCCAAACCAGACATTGTGCCCATTTCTGTTGTCTATTTTCTGTTTCTCTCAGGGAATATTTCATTCCTCGACTAACCTAGCCTCCTAAAATGTATTGAAAAGCAATGTCTCGATAGGAGAGTGCTTGATGTACAATAATGCATCTCAGAGTATTTTTAATGGAAAACGTTCTTATAGAAGTTAACCTGTTAAGTAGTCGCTTTGAAGTATTAGCCTGTATGGATGCAAGTGGTCTTTAAGAAAAAAAGGCCTACATAGGTAATCTAGCTCTGAGGGCTTTATACCCTTGTACTGCTATCTGTTATAAAATCTGTTTATTTGAATCATCACTACATTTGTTTACCTTAGCCAGATTAAGTGTCATCAGTTAAAACTGCTAAGACATAATTTAACTAGTAATATTTTTATCACTTTACATGGTAACATGTTTTTTAAAGTATGAACCTTTTCTAGCACATTAGCTTTTATTAGTAATAACAGTAATAAGTGCTAACACTTTTAGAGTGATTTCTATGTGACAGGCAGACCACGTACCTTAAATGCATTGCCACATTTAATCCTCAGGACCATGAAGTCGGCGCTATTATTTTGCTCACTTTACAGATGAGGAAATTAAGAGTTGTGGAGGTTCAGAAACTGGACGAAGGTCACGTAGCTGGTGACTGCTTGAGCTGAGATACGAGTCAAGTTCTGTCTCATTCTAGAATACATTATCTTCGCCGCTAAAAATCATTTGCTTCTCATTCTAAGTGGACAGAAAAGTGCTCTTCTTAAGATTCTGTTTCAACTGTCTTAATTCCTGTGATTGTTTTATTTAAGGTATAATCAGTATATAGAAATTTGGAATCAAATTTAAACAACTCGACAAGCAACCATGTTTAATTAATAAAACAAAATTATTCATTGTGAGTTAACTTATTTACAGTTTCATAAAGTAAGTGACTTCTGTTTCCAACCTGAGCTTTTCCTTGTGTATTCACTGCGTGAACCCAACTTTGTTTCAAACATCCCTAACATCTGGTCTGGGAAAAGGAAATTTCCCTCCTCTCCCTCTTGAATTCTTGTGGCTGGACTAATAATAAAATTGACACAGGACAGAGTAACAGGAGAAAAAGAAACAAATTTTAATTTGCACACTTGGAGGTCGCCTAGAAATGGGGCCTAAGAAGTGGCCAAAGTAGGGAGCTTTTTCACTCCTTAGACAAAGAAACAGTAAGTTTGTAAGGAACTGACAGGACAAAGAAGCTTAGGTTTTGGATGCTCGATTAGTGAAGAATCTAAACAGAGTTTGGGCTTGGGGGAGTAAATTAAAGAAGTCACAAGGTTCGTTTATATAGGCCTCTCAGCCTGAACTCACCATCTCTGGTGGTAAGGGTGTCCTTCTACTTCCAGATGCAGGAAGTGCACCTTTCACGTGAGAGATTTATTTCCTGCTTTCAGCAGGGGACAGAAGAGGTTCAGAATGTCCCTCTTTTTTGGCCATATCTTAAGTAACTTTAATTCAGAATCATCAATACGCCATTGTGGCACCTTTGGGGGCAGCCCACCTAGAGCTGCAACAATGTCAATGGCTAAACATAACAAAGATTAGTTCAAGTTCAGGTCCAATGCAAATCAGTTCATTCTCGGTTCCATGTATTGATGGACACTTGCTCCCTCTGTCTGTGCCCTCACCATCTCATGAGTCTTCGCAATTCTCCCCTGTGTCCTATGTACTTGACCAGATGTTGAATGAAAAGAAAGAAGTTGGAGGGTCAGGATGGAAGACATCAGGAATTGGCATACATCACTTTCACCCACATACTATTGGCCAGAATTCAGTTATAAGCACACACTTCACTCCAAGGAAAAATGGGTAATGTAGTTTGGCAGTGAGGCTGGCAGAAAGACAATGGACATTGGTGAATAATTAACCAGCCAGTGCCAGCCATGCCTTATAGCCCTTAAGGTATACTCACTAACAAATTCAAAAAGTATTCAGATTTTCACGTTTACTGTTACTTTAGGGATGATTTAGGCTCTAAGTCCGTAGGCCTTGTGATTCACATTGCGATAGCTTAGCTGATGATAATTAAAGAATATTTTAGACACTTATTTTTATTTTCTTCCTCAAAATTGTAGAATTTTCCATGTACTTTATCCTTCCATATATCTTCACTACCTGAGATAATTTTTTTATATTGTAAGAGGCTGATGTATTGAATTGAAGTGGATTTTCACGCCTGATGACTTACTAATTGGGTGTTCAGTAGATTCCAATTTGTGTTTTTCCCCCTCCTCCCCCAATATATTAATGTAAAATTAATATATCAATTTTACAACATAATTTTATGAAGATTTCACAATTTATAAACTTTTTTTAAACATCTTTATTGGAGACAATTTATAAACTTTGATTAACATTAACATACACCTAATTGCTGTCCTAACAGTGAGTTAAGAAAGTAGATGATAAGAATCCAACCTTTTTTTAAATTGTTTCAAGACTCATATAATTTTTTTTGGTTGTATATTCTGGATGCTTTCTTATCACAACTGATTTTTCACATATATCCCTAGTAAAGACACTACTCAGAGTATAAAGATAGCCGCTGTGAACACATCCGCTGCTCACTTTATTTTTCTAACCCCACCTCAATTCTTCACTTTATTCTCATGGTTTATTCATCCTGAAGTGTTGATGCACTTCTGATAAAATTAATATGTTACTCTTTTCTCAATGGGTCATTACCATGAGAATTCATAACATTTTTCATTTGTTCTTCTTCGACATTGTGCATTGTCTTCAATTTTAAGTTGAGACTTTATAACTTGCAACATCTCAAGTGCATAGTATACCAAATTCAGTATAATGAGAAAATGTAACCTTTCTTACCCTATTAAAGCTCTCCAAAACTCTTTGATTTCATATAATATTACCTCTTTCCCCTACAGCCTTGATATGAAAATTCTCATTACTGATAGTTTAGTCATAGATGTATCTCTATTTTTAAAAATTTCTACATTCTGGACTCTTTCCCCATTATCGCTCTTGGTGGAAATTTAAAATATATGTGGCCAAAAGAATAATATTGGGAAAAAATTGTGTCATGTCTTACATAGAACATAATGGGCACCTAGTATTATTTGCTTAATGAATAAATAAGAATGAGGAGGAGTTACTCTTTGAATCACTATTATATTCTTTACTGTGTGTTCAAAAAACAAGGTCAATGGGCCAAAAAGTCAGTATTTAGAAGATGATGGCTATAATCCTTGTATAGTCACCTAAGACCAATTCCTTGTTTGATATTGTGTTATACATGCCATCAGACTGAAAACAAACAATCCAATTAAAAAATGGGTGGAAGACCTAAATAGACATTTCACCAAAGAAGACATACAGATGGCCAAGAGGCACATGAAAAGATGCTCAATATCACTAATCATTAGAGAAATGCAAATCAAAACTACAATGAGGTATCACCTCACACCGGTCAGAATGGCCATTATCAAAAAATCTAGAAACAATAAATGCTGGAGAGGGTGTGGAGAAAAGGGGACCCTCTTGCACTGCTGGTGGGAATGTAAATTGATACAGCCACTATGGAGGTACCTTAAAAAACTACAAATAGAATTACCACATGACCCAGCAGTCCCACTACTGGGCATATATCCCGAGAAAACCATAATTCAAAAAGAGTCATGTACCACAGTGTTCATTGCAGCTCTATTTACAGTAGCCAGGACATGGAAGCAACCTAAGTGTCCATCAACAGATGAATGGATAAAGAAGATGCAGCACATATATAAAATGGACTGTTACTCAGCCATAAAAAGAAACAACATTGAGTTATTTGTAGTGAGGTGGATGGACCTAGAGTCTGTCATACAGAGTGAAGTAAGTCAGAAAGAGAAAAATACTGTATGCTAACGCATATGTATGGAATCTAAAAAAAAAAAAATAAAACAATGGTACTGATGAACCTAGTGGCAGGGCAGGAATAAAGACGTAGATATAGAGAATGTTCTTGAGGACACGGCGGGACGGGAGAAGCTGGGACGAAGTGAGAGAGTGGCGTGGACATATATACACTACCAAATGTAAAACAGATAGCTAGTGGGAAGCAGGCATATAGCACAGGGAGATCAGCTCGGTGCTTTGTGACCACCTAGAGGGGTGGGATAGGGAAGGTGGGAGGGAGGGAGATGCAAGAGGGAGGGGATATGGGGACATATGTATACGTATAGCTGATTCACTTTGTTATACAGCAGAAACTAACACACCATTGTAAAGCAACTATACTCCAATAAAGATGTTAAAAAAAAAAGTAAATAGCCCCCTTTTTGGCTTTTATGTATCAGACTGTACTTAAATATATGAGCAACTACATGCTGAAAATATATTAAATTTTTAAAAGCAATTAAAAATTTTTGAAGTTACTCCATAAAAATTGAATGTGATAGGCAAAATACACACCTCTCTAAATATTAAAATTAAAATTAAAATTTTGAAACTAAAATTAAAGCAAAGATTCTCACTGGATCTGCAGAAGTAAAGATATAAGCGAGCAAAGCAACTTTCAGTCTGTTGAAGCTGGTGGTTTGTATATCCCTTCAGTGATTGCTAAGGCCACCAGTACTGTTCTTCAGACAAGTCTGTGAATCTGTTCTCTTTCATGGTTTCCAAAGCAGTTGGGAGAGTGACTCTCCAGAGACTTTGAAGGGATTTGATTTTTGATGCCAAAGTACTATGGTGAAAGTTCAGGTATTGAAAGAGTGTATGAGAAAATCTCTATGGGAGATCAATTTCACAAGGGCTTTGTAAAAGCATCAGACAAGAGTCTCACTTGACACAGAATATAAAAGTTCTATGCCCAAAATTTGTCAACACACTCGATCTTGTGGACAAAAATATAGATTTGAACTTACGAAGTATGACGTCCTGTCAGGGGACTGATCATTCCACAATTGAGTTCAACAATAAATTCCAAGAGGCTTGTAAAACCCACCACCGATGTGATTCCTGAACATGAATAAACAGTTGGTCCACAGCTCTGCAAAGATATAAATTTGGATCGTGACATGGGTAATAAATTAGTATATGAACAATTCAATACAGGATTGTAAACTATTAGCCAAGCACTTATGAAGACTTTCTTTCATAAACCATTGTATAATCCAAGCAGACGGTTCTCTGTCAGTCTAAATGGATGCATTTAGGGTATAATAGGTAGGTTGGGAGGGCCCCTTTAGATCATTTGAGTGGCAGGGACGCCTGTGTTGTGAGGATATAACATTTATCAATAGTCAATGCTCTGCAAAGAACATGGAAACACCTGGCAATTCTCCAGATGCAGAAGAGAGCAGATCTATACAGCAGACTGCAGTTTGCTGTGGGTCAGGCAGAAGATACTTGGGTTAATCGGATTTTATGGTTACCAGATACCTTGCCTACATGGACAATGTTTAAAGAATTAAAATACAATGAAATCCAATTTATGAAAAAATAGTCTAACCATGGACTAGTCTAATAATTGATAATTCAAAAGCATTTGGGGAAACTACAAAGCCTTAGGGATATAATTATGAATCTTGATGATTATTTTACTGTAAATTGATTATTATTTTACTTTCAATTTATTTATTATTTAACTGTAAATCTGTTGAAGTGCAGGCTACTAGAACTTTCTGGTAGATGGCACACTGAACCACACAACCTTTGTTTCCCTTTATTCATTGATATTTCAGAGGATGGAAGTGAAGGTTTTACTTTAATTTTTGATTAGCTTTTCAAATTAAAGAAGTAATCTACAATTCCTGTGAGTATAGATAAACAAAGTGCTTCCTAAAGAGTAATTGAAGTAATTTTTCACTAATGATGAAGGGAAAAACATAAGGATTTAAAATGTGTTTCTTCTGATTCTTTCTGATAATCTACTAAATATTCAATGATTAAATCTTGAGAGCAGGAAAAGTGTTACTTTCTTAAATAGTTCAATAAAAAGTATATATATATATATACACACACACACACACACACACACACACACACAAAATAGCATATAGTGGCTTGTATTTTTCTGAGATTTTACACAGGTGACAAGATGGAGTAGTGATTAAAAGTGTCTCTAGACCCAGAAAAACCTAGGTTCAAATCCCAGCTCTACTAATTACTATTTTTGTGACTCTGGACGATCTAATTAAAGCTCTTCCATTCTCTGTTTTTTCACTCAAAAAATTACGATGATAAGCATCCTTCATTATTGTGAAGATGAAATGAGGTAGTACTATGTAAAACATTTAGAGCAGTGCCTGGCGTATACATATACTAAGTGTCTGATAAATGTTAGGTGTTATTAGTATATTTAATAGTTGACTATCATGGAATTGATTCTTAAACAGCAGCTTCATGCCTGGTCCATTCAGTTTCCTGCTTCGGCGCACTTGCACCCGCTGTCCCTCCACCTGGGACCCATTCTCAGTAATCTTCCAGCCAACCTTCTACTGCATCTTCAAGATGTAGCGTTGTCGGGCCTCCCTGGTGGCGCAGTGGTTAAGAGTCCGCCTGCCGATGCAGGGGATATGGGTTCGTGCCCCGGTCTGGGAGGATCCCATATGCCGCGGAGCGGCTGGGCCCGTGAGCCATGGCCGCTGGGCCTGCGCATCCGGAGCCTGTGCTCCGCAACGGGAGAGGCCACAACAGTGAGAGGCCCGCATACCGCAAAAAGAAAAAAAAAAAAAAAGATGTAGCGTTGTCAACACTTGGTGAAGCTGTCTCTAACTTTTGTTAGAGTTAGTGAATGACACTCATAATAGTACAGTGTTGTTCACTGTCTCCTCTGTGCCTACATTCTCCCTAATATAACCCTCTATTATTTTTAAAGTAACTTTATATATGAAATATTTATTTACATACCCATCTCTCCCACTGGACCACGAGCTGCTTGTAGACAGGGAGCCCACGTCACATACAGAAGGTGTTTAATAACCACACGCTTCCTTCCTGCTGAAAGAAGGAATGGAAAAATATTATGTCCTCTAGTTTAATGAACTTGAAGATTTTGAATCTTAAAAACATGAATATATTTTTTAAATGTTGTAAACCTCATTTTTAAAGATAATGGTATATTTTCTATTTCTGTTTGAACCGGGATTGGCTTGTTGTTTGCTTTGTTTTATGTAGTTTTTGGTTTTAAAGTTATGTATACACATGGAGGAAATTCAAATGCTATGGAAGGATGTACAGTGAAAGCAGACAGCTTCTTCATCCATGTGCCAGCCTCCAATCCGCCTTCCCAGAGATGCTCTCCATGTTCAAGTGCACATGTGAGTGTGTGTCTGCCACACACACCTTTTCATACAGATGGAAGCTAGGGAACATATTATGTTTGACCTTTTTATTGGTGTTTGATGACAGAGGTTGGAACTTTTACATAGGAGCAGCACCGTAGATCCGCCTCAGTTTGGTAACAGCTGCATAATATTCTATTGCATGAAGCTCCATTTCACAGAGGGTGGGTCCCCTGATATAGGAGCCCCTGGGGAAAGCAGTGCCTTTTCCACCCTGGCTTCTTTGCTCGGTAGCATCCACACAGATGTCAGGATAAGCGGGGCGTGGTTTGAAGGCTCAGAATGAAATAAGGGAGGGAGGAGGAAGACTGTGACTTCCTATAACTTAATAATGTGATTCCTTCATGTAAAAAAAAAATTAATATGTATTTTATGCAATTTGTAAGTGTACAGTTCAATGGGGATTTTGGCTGCATCCTGGGTAAATCAAAAGACTTTTGTGGGTGTAAGGTTCATATTGAAATTGGGTGGCTCTAGCATTTTTTCAGGTGAGCAGTGAGATTTTTCTTTTCTGATTATATAATTTGAACATATGAAAGTCAAAAGCAAAAAAAATGTTAAGGATAGTTAATAATGTCAGCAACAGAGAAAATCAATATTAAACTTTCATAATTTTTCTTAACAAATTACTGCTTCACCTAGTAGAATGTCACAAACACTCTCTATGGCATTATATATCTATAGAATATATATATACACATACACACGTGTAGATAAATTTAACAACAGGAATTTTGCATCCTAGAAATGTGCTGTAATTCCCTCAGGCATTTTGCACATAACCAACTTTAAAACCGACCACTGGACTTTTTTTTTTTTTGCGGTACGCTGGCCTCTCACTGCTGTGGTCTCTCCCGCTGCGGAGCACAGGCTCCGGACGCGCAGGCTCAGCGGCCATGGCTCACGGGCCCAGCCGCTCTGCGGCATGTGGGATCTTCCCGGACCGGGGCACGAACCCGTGTCCCCTAGCATCGGCAGGTGGACTCTCAACCACTGCGCCACCAGGGAAGCCCTGGACTTCTTATTTCTGAGTTTTGCCGTCATTAGTAACACTGCTGTGAATATGTATCTTTTGTTGCTCTCGGGTAAAATCTTTAAGATTAAAAGCGGAGTTTCTGGTCCCAAGAGTGTGAACGACATGGCCCAGCTTTTCGACGCATGTTGTCAAGTAACCACCTAAGGAGACGACAGCAATTAACACTCTTACTACGTCTTTTCACTTTGCCTACTTGATATGGGGTTTTAACTTTTGTGATGTTGATCACTTTTTTTGTTGTTAAGAGTTTTATATGGTGTTTACACAAACATTTGCCTATCATACGTCTAAAATATTTTTGCCAGTTTCGTGTTACTTAATTAGTTCTTTGTTTTGATGTGTAGAATTTTAAAATTTCTTTGTAGACAAACAGAGAAATTTTTTACTTTGCTTTTATGTTTAAAAGGTCTTCTTACCCATAAAGTTTTTAGCTTTGAAGTTACATATACATATAGTCAGATAAATACTAACTTTTAATTTCATTTTTCACATTTATCTTTTCTTAATCCACTGTATTAGCAAGGGGGTAGGATACAACAAGCACCCGAAATATAGTTGCTCAAAAATGAGAGAAACTAATTATTTCTCACAAAATGTTCTAGATGTAGACCAGTGGTCCAACACAGGTAAGCAATTTGGTATATGCAGTCTTCTAGGAACCTTTGTCCATCAAGTTTCTTCTCCATTTCAACTTTTTTCTCCCTCACCCACAGAATCAAAGCTGGGTCACCAGAAAAACAGTTACTTTTCTAATCTGTGCAAAGGAGACAAGGAGAGAAGAGAACAAGTATCTTCTTTTTCTTCTTCCTCTCCTTCTCCTTCTTCTTCTTCTCTTTCTCCTTCTTTTTAAAGAAAGCCATCCACGAGTTTCACATAATATTTTACTCATGCCAGTATGTCTGGGACGTCTTTGCACGGCCACATCTGCAATGGAAACTGGGTGTCTTAGTTTGCCAGGGCCGCCAGAACAAAGTACCACAAACTGGGTGACTTAGACGACAGCAATGCGTCGTCTCACAGTTTTGGAGTCTTGAAGTCTGAGATCATGGTGTTGGCAGAGATGGTTTGCATCTGAGGCTTGAGGAAGGACCTGTTCCCAGGCTCTCCTCTAACTTCTGGTGGTTTGCTGGCAGTCATCGTTGGCATTCCTGTTCCTTGGCTTGTAGGAGTGTCAACCTGACCTCGACCTCCATCATTACCTGGTGTTCTCCCTGTGAGCGTGTCTCTGTGCCCAGGCTTCACCTTTGTATAAGGACACCAGTCATAGGGAATTAGGACCCACCCTAATTGCTCCATTTTAACTAAGTGGATCTTCAGTGATCCTATTTCCAAATAAGGTCACATTCCAAGGCACTGAGGTTAGGACTTCATATATAAATCTGGGAGTTCATAATTCAACCAATGACACTTGGAAATATAGTCTTTACCTTGGCAAAGGGAAAGTTAGGGGAATGTAGAACTGGGAGTCAACTGTTGGTCTCACCGTCTTGAATTTATTTTAGCCTAGCCTTTGAGAGAGACTATAAATGCATTTTTATTTAACGCTTAAACCAATTTCCCAGTATCATTGAATAACCCCCAATTTTCTCATTGTTTAAAATGCCATATTTATTATATTCAAAACAAGACCCAAGCTCTTAAACACCATGTGATATATTTCATGTCTAGTATGCTCAACTATAAAATGAGACCAACAGTACAGCATGGTGACTATAGCTAACAATACTGTAGTGTATATGTGAAAGTCACTAAGGGAGTAGATCTTGAAAGTTTTCATCAGTGGCAAAAAAAAATTGAGGTGATGAGTGTTTTAACTAACCCTATTGTGGTAATCATTTTGCAATACATACCTATATCAAATCATTATGTTGTATACCTAACACTGATACAATGTTATATATCAATTATGTCTCAGTAAGACCGGGAAAAAAATGAGACCAACAATATCTATTTACTTCCTGTAGTTTCTATTCTATCCCATTGATATTTTCTAATAGGCACTGGAACAACATAATTTTTGTATACTGCATTATAACTTTACAGTATAGATAAAATATTGTAAATAGTTCAGGATAGATTGAGGCATTCATTATAATATTAGTAACACATATTCAGGAGTTACTAAAGTCACTGCTAACTTACAAAGTGGGCATTATTTTTTCCCTATTTAAAGTATGAGGATAACAAGGCATAGAAAGAGGTTGAGGGACTTGCCTAAAGTCACAGAGCTATTGAACAAGAAGCAGATTGAAATGCAGGTACCTGCAATTTCAGGACCCAAGATTTTAAATGTCATGTGGTATACACATGTCTAGTGGACTCAGGTATCAAAAGAGACTGACACTATGTATTTACAAGTTTTTCATTAAATAAAGTATATATATATATATATATAATTATATATTATAATTATGATATATAATAATTATATATTATAATCATATTATGTAATTATATGTATAATATGTATTATATGTGTAATGTATCACCCAGTATCTTGCATGAATCGGAGTCTTAATGAAAACGCCTTCCTTCCTTATTCAGTCCTTCTCAATGGTCAGGTTGATTCTCTGGTATGCAGGTGTAGAATGTTAATGAAAGAGTTCATAGGCAACCCCAGTCAATCACCATCTCTGACCTCCCATAATTTGCAAAATATTTTTGTATCCTTAATGAAGGCATCATTTACATAAGCCAGAGTTTCCTGCTGTGTGAGTCATCAGCATTAGGCAAGTTCACCTTTGAAGTATTAATGAATCTCCACTTTTTCCTCTGTATATCTCAGTGGGCAACTTTGTGGCTTTTTGATCAAACTACTCTCTCATTGAAGGAGCCATCAGTAGAATTCATCAGTATACATCTCGTCTAGTACTATATCCTTTTATTCAAGGACCTCCAAATCCTCAGATATTACCATGACTGTATATATCAAATGAATGTTTCAACTTCCTTATTTGTGAATCTGTCACTTTATAACAAGAGAATTAACAGCCTGTTTGTACTATTCACACTATAGCATTCTTTCTACAGAGCAATTTTTGTTATTTATCAAATGATCGTCTAAGTTACATACGGCTCTTTCTCCTAAAACTGTCTGTGTGATCTTCACTGGAGGACAAACTGCAGGATAGGAGATTGTAGGTACCTGGGATTCACTTTTTTCTCCATTAGTCTGGGGCACTATGAATAATTTTAATCTACTATAATCCATCAAAGTTACATGCACATATGTAAACTTAGGCATCAGAAAAGAAGTATAGTTAGACAATAAATTTTACTGAATGGTTACTATATGCCAGGTATTATGCTGAGCCTTAGCAGTACATCAGCAAACAAGACAATGCTAGCCAACAATATGCAAACCTTAGACATAAAGCAATAAGCACAAGACAGTAAATGTAATGATAGGAGTGTATACAGGATATCACAGGGACACAGAGAAAGGCACATAGCAGAGTCATAGGGTGGAGGGAGGTTATCAGGATGATTTCCTATAGAAAGAAGTCGCAGAACTAAATCTTCAAGAATGTGCTTGCGTTGCATACACTTTATATTTTATTTCAAATATTACCATTTCTATATTTTATGGTTAAATATTATCATATTTGTTAGCCTATTTCTACATTATCTAGGACAGTTTCACACTGGAGAGTTATACTGAAAAGTAGATTGCAGTTAATGGATTTATTTTCTTTTCTTACATTTTAAAATATTTTTCAATTTTTAAAAAGTTTTTATTTTATATTGGAATAGAGCCAATTAACAGCGCTGTGATCATTTCAGGTGCACAGCAGAGCGGCTCAGCCACACGTCTACACGTACCCACTCTCCCCCAAACTCCCCTCCCGTCCAGGCTGCCACGTAACACCGAGCAGAGCTCCCCGTGCTGTACAGTAGGTCCTTGTTGGTTTTCCAGTTTGAATGTAGCCATGTGGACCTGTCCATCCCAGACTCCCTGTCCTTTCCCTTTGCCCTTCCCCCCGGGAACCGTAAGTTCGTTCCCTAAGTCTGTGAGTCTGTTTCTGTTTTGTAAGTAAGTTCATCTGTATCATTTCTTTTTAGATTCCACATATAAGTGATATCATACGATATTTCTCTTTCTCTGTCTGACTTACTTCACTTAGTGTGACAGTCTCTACGTCCATCCATGTTGCTGCAAATGGCATTATTTTATTCTTTTTCATGGCTGAGTAAGATTCCATTGCGTCTATGTACCATGCTCGCCTGTAGTCCCAGCTACTCGGGAGGCTGAGGCAGGAGGATTGCGTGAGCCCAGGAGATCTGGGCTGTAGTGCGCCACGCTGATCGTGTGTCCACACTAACATCAACATCGACATGGTAACCTCCCAGGAGCAGGGACCCACCAGGTTGCCTAAGGAGGGGTGAACCAGCCCAGGTCAGAGATGGATTTACTTTCTTACACACAAAGAGTCCATGATTTGAACTTGTACTGAAAAAGGGAACATCACACATTTTTAAAGAAAGAATTATTGAAACCACTAAAAATCCTTAGAAATAGCAAGATGGTCAAATACAACGTCACTTTGTGTATCAACAACAACAATTTGGTGACCATCCATGGACAAAAGGGCCTCTGCAGGAGCTGTGAGGTCCAGTACCAGACTCCAAGGGCCCTGGGAGGGGCCTCACCTGTGTCTGTGAAGGACAATAGATGTACAGACCTCAGCCCCAGTTGTGGCCTCCCAAGTAGCCTGTGAACCGGCTCTGGCCCCTCTTGGCCATGGTCCAGGCGTCTCTGCGGACACTGATAGAAAAGCACTGTGAGACGACAGAGCCTTTGTCCAGCAGTGCAGCAGAGAAGTTCCAACACACTATTAGAGTCAAAGGAAATCCAAATTTGGACTCATTGGAGCGGGTAAGAGGAACACTGTGACTTCCCCGACATCCTCCCTCCCCCAGGGCAGCCCAGCTCACTGCCGAGAGAGCCCTTCTTGGCCCAGGATTTCTCCTGTGTGGGAAAGTGAGAGCGTGAGAGAGTAAGCCAGCTTCCCCAGCCACGGAGGACAGTGTGGGAGGGGCCTGTTTCTCTCTCACCCCACCCAGAACTCCAAGTCCTGAACTGCGTGACTGTCAGCAAAGGTAAATGGATCCTACTCACTAAATCCCGGGCTTCATCGGGAGGCCAGCCCGGGAGGCACTGGGACACCTTGCCCACGGACCCCCCAACCAGCACCCCCGGCACCCCCGGTGGCCTGAACGGCTCACCTCCACACACTCCCACCCTGATGGCAGTGAGAGGAAGCTTTGGTGGCGGGTGAGCAAGCACGTGGCACTCAGCTCACAATACATGAGTGTGTGCAGTCATCACATACTACATGTCAGTAAAGCTGGAAAACAAAGCCTGGAGAAGTTCCAGAATCCTGTAGTTAACATGGGGCACATAGTAGGAGACCAGAAAATGCTTGTTGAATCAGTTCATTTAAAATGAGGCAAAGATCAATTACCAACACACTGTTTTAAACTGAAGAGACGGGGATGGAAATTACATGTTCCTATTGGCAGAACAGCGTTGCCAAAGTTTTCTACAGAATGGTAGTTTCCTCAAAGATGTTTATTGATGCTTGGCAAATAAAAAATAGGTTGTATCGAAATGATATGGGAAAACATTAGCTGAGAGAAAAGCAGAATGGTTCTCGATTGGCAAGATCTTTTAGCACTTTAACGTATTAAGCAGTGTTTCCCCGAAATTATTTATTAGGGAAATCGTTGCTTTCTCCAGAATATCTAGTAATATGTCACAGAATTAGTGTCTCACAAAATGCTGTTTGGAAAATACTGACAGGAGGAGTGCAGGAGAAATTTCGGGAAGGTGGAGTACACATTTGCCAATGAACTCAGTGTACTCTAAAAACACGTTTAAAAAAGATACTCTTTTTTCTATTACTAAATTGAGTCTCTATCCTGGACTTCTATTCCACTTGAAGGAAGAGACTTTTATTTAGTCAATGCCAGGTAAACTCAATTGCAGGTTATAATACCATCAGTTTGAGATGTTCCTTTTCCCCACCCTTCCCAGATTGGCTTCAAAGAGCCGGTGAGCTTACGTAATAGCTCAGCATTGGGACCGGACATCTGGTTCTCGTCTGGAAACTGTCCACACAGCTACCAGGTGTGGTTTACACAGGCCCGTCTGGTTCTCAGTTGCTGTTATTCTTCTCTGAAAAGTCTGCCTTTACATCGGGCTGCCCAGTCGCATGTCCACACCACAGCCATTACAGCACCACCTCCTCTTGGCTGAGAGACCCCTCGTGTCGGCCAGCTCTCTCTTAGCTAATCTCGGGGCTTTTCTCAAAACCAAGGAAAAATCAGGCTGCTCCACCATACTTATTCTAGGTCCATGAGAAATTTGGTGAGGCTGCCTGAGACCATCTCTGCCTCTAAAATTGTTCCCGTGTCAACCAATACAAGAAACTGCCTGTAAAGATGCTGTCTTTTAAGGGTCTCAATGGAAAGTCTTTTTTGTAGCATCCCCAAACATACTCTTAAAGGAAATCTGGGTCTGGGGAGCAGAGAGTTGGGATGTGCAGGGTTACTGCAAAAGATCCCACTTCAGACACCATACTTGATCAGTAAGAGGGGCTTCATATCCAGTGATTTTCAGCTAAGGCACTGTCAGACCCTGTGGGCAGGGTGAAGTGTACCTAAAGGGGCAGCTATATTTTATCACCTTTAAAAATCAGTGGTCAAACTCAGTTTACTAAAAGCTTTGTGCCCTTAGTACATTCTAAAGATTCACTTTACAGTTTATAAAACAACTTTTCAAAAATATACTGACTTGTGTTCTGTGGGGTGTCTTTTGCAAGTGTAGAAACTTTGTCAACTTTGATACTTGTAGCAAAAAGGAGGAGGCTGATTAACACCAATTAAGTCATTTAATCACCACATGAGGCAGACACCATGGAATGGATAACCTTGTGAGTAAGCCATACACGTTTTCCTAAACAATGCAAGCGATCTGAAACAGAAAATTCTGGTCTAATGCAAACCAAATAATAAGACCATGAGACATCCTACATTTTTCTAACTATAGCTCTTTAGTTAAGATTGAGAATAGCAGCAAAATCATAGTACATGGATTTTTGTGAGCTAGAAGTTGATGGCAACCCATAGAATAAAAGGAAATTAACATGTTTGGGGTTCTGTTATATACCAGGCATTTCCATATATAATACTGAATTTAGGTAGGTACTATTATAACTTATTTTATAGATAAGGAGGCTGAGGAACAGAAAGGCAACATAGCTTGTCCAGGGTCACGAAATCCTACCGTGGTTGAGTTTACATCTACATCTGTCTGTCGACAAAGCCCGTGGCGCAGTCAGCCAACTTCATTATGGAGATATGTATTCCCCAGGAAATGAAGAGGAAGAGATATATATACACCATGTTAGCAACTAAGCAATTCATAGAGTGTCCTAAACTTTGAGTACAGGAATTGTAAACCTCTACCATCTTTCTCATCCTTGTTACTATCAGTAGGTTTCAGGCATGTGTTTTACCCACATGAAGAAGCTAAGGGTGGTCATTTGTGCCTCACACTTGTTGCACTTTTTTTTTTTTTTTTTCCATCTGGGGCTCTGAACATCCTCGCACCTTCTCTTGTCATCATCTCAGGGCCAGTGTGATACTCCGCATTCCCACCCAACTCCTCAGGGAATCCTGGCACTTTGGGACATTTCCTCCAGAAAATGAACTTTCATTTTCTGACCTATTTCTCAGGCAATACATCCCTCATGAGAATCTGATACTTTATTCAGTCTTTGGGAGTGGCTGGCTTAGTGAAGTGTCCTTTAGAGGAACACAGACCCCAGTTCCCTGCTCTTTTCCAAGCTACTGTAGATCTTACCATTGTTAAGAGCAGGCTTTGTCCCCTGTTACACAAGCAGCATATCCTTGTCATGTTAGGGCATCTGGAGAGTTGTAGCCCTTTTGGAGGATGAGAAGAGGGAGACATTGACTCCCCGAGGGCAGGAATTGTTGTCCTCTGTTCCATGCTGTATCCCAAGAGCCTGGAACAGTGCCTGGAACACATTGGTGCCCCTTAAATATATGTGTTGAATGCAGGAAGAAAAGTGATAAAAAGGAGTCTTCCCTGCTGCCTGTTTTTTTCTCGTTTCACTATCTGGTCCTCCAGCGGAAGAGCGTGGTGTGGATATGGTTCACCAGGTCCTTGTGCAAGCTCCTTTTGGAGTTCAAGTGCATCATTTGGCCACTGGGAATCTCGGAATTAAAACCTGGCTCGTCTATATTCCAAGTTCTGTGGCTGCTACACTGTAACTTGTTGAAATTGTTGTATGTTTTCACGTGTCCATTTATGTTGCCATAGGTAGATGGAATAGGATGTCAGGATTGGAGAATCTCTATGATGGTATAGATTCAGCTTGCTGTCTAACTCCTTTACCCAGCTGGGGCTGGTTACACTTTTCTCACTGGGTTTCTATCCAGTGAGAACTGGCTGTCCATGTTAGAATTGACTGGAGTTTTCACTGATAAATACATAACCTGTTAAGTATCTAAAAAGTATACTAACCCTATAAAATGTTGTATGCCCGAAGAGTAGGCCCTCTGACATTTTCTGCGGTTTGGACTTGAGCCAGCCAATGAAATTACTTCTGGTCTCAGGGTAATTTTCCATCCTGCCACTAGGTGTCAGGAAGAATGGGTCAGCTTGCATCTACATTATCAGAAAAGAAGCACACTCCAGAACTGTCTATTCTTTCTCAGAACTAACATTCTTTCATTCAGTAAATACTTATTGAGGACCTACTATGTGTCAGCCACGGTTTTAAGCATTCAGGCTATATCAGGAAACAAAACAGACAGTGACAAACCTAAATAAGAAAGAGAGACATGGCAGCGTTGGGGGGGTGCATACAGAGAAGGAGGGCTTAGGAAACAGAAAGAGGGTAAGAAATCATCAGAAGGAAGCTTCTGGTAGGCAGTGGTAAGTGAAGCAGAGAAGGGTAGCCTGGCCCCAAGGGCAGATGCCAAGAAGGGTTGGTGTTCATTGGCCTCCTTCCTGAAACAGACCTCTGAGACAGGAGACAGCATGAGGTGTGTGAGAGATTCGCTGGAGGAAGGGGGGACACCTGTGATGGAAGAAGGCGACAGAGCCAGTGAAGGTCGAAGAGGAAGAGACTTCTGTCCCCGAGAAGCAGAGCCCTGGGGAAGAAGTGCCCTACTTTGTAGTGCGCCTCTGATGGCCTCACTGGTGGGGGAATGTGAGCCAAAAGTGAGCGGAGGAGTCCTGTGTCCTTTAGGACTTGCCCACGTCATCATCCCTGTTTTGCTGGCTGAGGGCGTCCTTGGGATTTACGGGCTTACGCCCAAAGGAAGTAGTGGGTAGAGATGGGCAGTAGTTGGTGCTGGTTGGTTCTGTTCACCACAGCAGCATATCTGAGTGGTGCGTTTTCTTAGTGGCCTCGGAATTCAAGAAAGCTAGAGGTAGGAAAGCAGGAAGGGAAGGATCTGGAGAGGAACTGCGTTACACTGACTGGATAAACCATTGCCGAGCCAGTGAACAGCACATAGTAGACATTCATTAAATGCTATTGAGTTTTAAAATTATTTTATTTTTGGAAATTTTTTGTTATTGATCCTCATATATATTCTTGAATAGTAATATAATACTTTTACTAAATTTATGACATCACAGACAACTAATAATTTCAGTTTCTTGTTATACATATTATTATCTTCCTTTTCCTTTTGGAGAAAAAAGAAGAAAAGGAGAATATACATATATATTTAACCACCATGATATGAGTTTATAGCACATATTGGCTCTTATAAGAGGCAAGCATGCTTATAGCTTTAGCAGAGTTTATCTTATGATAGTTCATCTTAGAGATGCTGCAAGAGTTTGAAAACCATAGATAAACCATCATTCCAATAACTATGAAACTTAACAAATTTACAAACATTTTTCTACTTAAAAAGTTCTATCAGTATTAGAGATTTGATTTAGCAGTTCCCATAGTTTGAATACTTGAGCAAAACATTCCTCAGAACAAAAGTACTAAACAAATGGGCTGAGAGTCTCATGAGAAGTAACCTGGCAAGATTTTCAATGCTTCCTATAGTGTCTCAGGGAGAAAATCCCAACAGGGTATAACTTGTATTTTTAATGTATTGCTACTTTTTTTCTCTTTCTGGAAACAAAGTATATAAAATATAATAATCCAAAGTTTACATAGCAAGAGTGTGTCTATATTTCCATTAGGAAAATAAAAAATATTGTAAAAATGTGGCTGCCTTACCACTCTGACAGAAGCTTTATACTCTTAAAATACTTTCTCTTAAAGAAATAAGAATCTTTATATTACTTTATACAGCCAGATGACTGATCATTACTGTTTTATTCTAGTGGAAAATAACTATGTGCTAATGATGTAAAACTAAATTCTTGCTTATAAGATATGAATTGTGAAAGCAGGAAGTATAGAAAATTAACATTTAAGGAACTGGACCAAAGCTAATTAAGCTAATTAAATGCCACCTGGTGAACATTTGTTTTCTTCTCTCTCTCTCTCTCTCTCTCTCTCTCTCATCCCACCCCAGCTCTTTTTTGCCTTAGGACATAAGGAATTTACTGCTAAAATTTGAACCTAACCAAAAATGAACTCAGGTTATGTTAGAAAATAAACACTTTACTTTGTAAGAGTGCCTTAAAATATTCTATTCTTTGAAAGTAGACAAGCATTAAAATTATAATTTCAGGAATTCCCTGGTGGTCCAGTGGTTACGACTCCCGAGCTTCCGCTGTAGGGGGCGCGGGTTCAATCCCTGGTTAGGGAACTAAGATCCTGCAAGCCACACACTGTGGCCAAAAAAAAAAAAAATTATACTATCATTCACTCCCTGTCGTTGCTGAGCAAGGCCCCTTCCTGGTACAAGTATATTCTTCAGAATGAAACTGTCCCAAACATCTCAAATTACAAATTGGTGGAATTCAAAGAAATGTGCTTTCAGAAGCAGGGGGAAAAAAACCTCCAAGATATCATATAGGTACAGTTTGCATGCTGAGAAACTCAGAGGTGTATTCATAAATCTTACAGTAATCGAGGACTCAGAAAAGAGGCCATTAATAAAATTGAAACTCCCCGAAGATTTAATCTTGTGAAATATATAGTGAATTATTCCACAGCTATCTCTGATACCTACTTTTATGCTTCTGTTCAGCTGAGGAAAATTTCTTTCAAAGTTCCTGCCCAATCACTTTCCTTGAGGTCTTGGCTATCAAAGAACCAAAATATCTATAAACCTCCATGTAAATGTTCTCTCATTTCTTTGAATATGATGAGTGGTTCCAAAGTAAATGAGTTCAATAAAAGTCATAGTGGACAAAATCCACCTGAAAAGATGAAAGGAGAACAAGTTTCCTACCATCACAGAAATAAAATTACTTGCTTACCTTTATTAAAGTTAGAATTACCTTTCAACCTATTCTCTACACTACAGGCATAGGAATCTTTTCAAACTACCTAACTTGAATTTTTGAATTACAGAAACCCTAAGAATAGCATCCTATTTTTCCCCAGATATTCTTTGATATGCTATCACTTCTGAGAAAATTCTGGAAAATCTAGACTCTTCCCAAATGCTTCCCATTCTAATATATAGATAACATTCTTCGTGGAGCTAAGTCGGCAGGCAGTGAACTGGGAAGGCTGAATGTATTCCTTCTTCACTTCTAGAAAAACCATAAGATACGGGGCTTTCAGTGACTCCTTATAACTCTACCAAATCGGTCACTGTGATTTTTGAAACGTAAATGATCTCCAAATCCTTTCAGTAACTTTCAACTCAGTATTTTTTTTTCCCAGAAGCACACAGATGGCCAGAATAATAGTAGCCTTGAGATTAAAGGAATGTTTGAGGCTGAAGGGAATCCCTAAACCAGAATTTCTGAGGAGCTTTACCCCATAGGTCAGCCCCATGAAGAACAGCATAGGTCTATCAAGAATGGAAGAGTTTTCTTATTTCCTGTTCAACCTCCTGCCCACTTAGGTGCAGTGAAAGGGGCTCATAAGCATGCCCATGACTGGGGGCCTTTCCAGCGGGATGAAGAAGACCTTTGGGAAACTGCCCCCATGGTTGCCGGGAGAAATACCCATCAACTTAGAGGGATCGCGTGGCGGTAACTCCCCTGTTTGGAAGCTTGTAACACAGTCTTCACTACGCCCGTCTTGGTCCCTAACTCTGTCTGTGGAGGACCAAGTGACTCCCTTGCCCACAAAACTTGAGAGAGAGAGAGGAGAGAGTCTGTGTCTTCTCACAGAGGGGTCTCGGTAATAAATGATGTTTTGAAAAGAAGGGAATCCCTATGGATAGCTCAGATATCGAGATGAGAGCTCCCAGCACCTGACTGTGGTTAAGATGGTCAGATTGTTTTCTCCAGAGAGAGGAAGAGGAGGAAACATGGGTGGTCCAGTGCCTCCTGGGAGGAGAGAATCTTAGGGTTATGAGAGAAAGAGGGAGAGGCGAGGAGAGAGACAGGAAGAATGAAGAGAGAGAGAAGAGAGAGAGCGAGAGAGGTGTTTCACTTTCATGTTTGCCCCATGCAATGTCAGAGAAAGAAACCCTCTGGCGGAAATGACCTAGACTTGGTACCTCCTCTTAATAAAGCCTAGATTCTCACTGGATCTGGTAGCTCCTATAGTTTCAGAATTTCTGAGTCAAAGAATGAAGAGGCTGTGCCTTAGCATCCATCTAGGGACAGAAAGTGTGACTGGTCACATACCACAGCCACTTGTATCCAAGTAGCCAAGTCGCCTTATATTGATTCTGTTTTTCCTTGAAAACCTAGGAACACACTAATGTTTTGCCTATGCTTCTCAGCCCACGGAAAATAGGAGAAATAGTACACATAGCAAAGAGAGGAAAGAGTGGCCCCAGGAACATAAGTAGAGTGAGCAGCTACCATCAGGAAAAGCCACTGCTGGTCCTCCAAATGTCCCAGTTTCACTATTCTCTTGCATCTAGTAGTTTTTCCATAGGAAACACCACAGAGGACCAGATTTTTCCCTTCTTAAACTCTAAAAATACCACTGCGTTTATTAAAAAATTTAAGGAAACAAATCATTGGCTCCTTCGTTGGGTCTGTGGGAGAATACTCTACCCGTTACCACCCATTGTGAATTTCTTCCACGGTGTTTCCCCCTCACAAACGATGCTCTGCCTTAAATTTATTTTGTCAAGCAATTAATTCTCAATGAGCACCGGCTCAGATTGTAAGCACATATGTTTGCCTTTGAAATAAAGTTGTTAATGGCTAAATGAATTCACTGTTCCTGGTTTCACGAGCTCAGGATGGCAGGCACCATAATGTTTTCCAAGTACTGGTGACTGTTTTTCTTTGCACGGGGCACTGGCCTGTCTCTCACATTCACAGCTGTTCTACATGCTTTGCATTTAGAAGGAGAAAAGGGAGCGGAGAGAGAAAGCAATCATTTGTGATTGGTGTGTGAACACGAGCGAGCTTGGAGTCTCCCTCCTGGTCTCTGGAATGAATCTGAATTGCCTGATATGCGTGCATGTGGCTGAGAGGGGCTGGAGTCCATGCAGGTGCAGGGGAACTGGGTTAATCAACACAAAGTTGCTGTGACTTTAAACCACACAAGCAGAATCCCACGGTCAGGGGAGTGAAATCAAACTCCTTTGCTGTCAGTGGTGAGAAAGGAAGGGAGAGGAACTGCCCAGGGTCAGGGAACCGGGCTGCACGGGGACACCCGCCACTGGTGGCCAAGGTCCTCAGCTTCTGAAAAGGAAAGCTGCCAGCTTTCTGGTGCAATCACTGGTCGTAAAATAGGAAAGCCTTTGTTAACTCACCTTTGGAGAAAGTTACATGCCCGCAGCATTAACTATTCATTCTAAATATGCTTATATCTCAAAAGAGATAAGCTGCATTATTTCACATGCGGTATTAAGGACATATATATAAATAGACACACACACACACACACACACACACACACACACACACACATCCTTGGATGGATATTCAAGAAATAGCAGTGGAACCTGGGAAGATGTGGGAGATTTTTACCTTTTGTTTTATACCCTTCTGTAGTGTTGAAATGTTTTACTTTGTGCAGCTGTTGTTTTTGTAGTAAAAGGAAAATGGTAATAGCCATGAGAGAGTCCTTCTGATATTCATATACTTTAAACTGATCCATGTTATCAGAGTTGTATTATATAAGGATACTCCAGGCAGAGTTCTGTCCGGCCGTACCATGAAGCCTGGTTTTGAGGGAGTTGGCTATGTCTTGCGTGTGCTGAGTGGAGTTTCTGCTCATTGCTTTTCCGCATCATCTCTGCCAGGCAGTAAACTATAGACAAGGTGAACATACTTTTTAGTTTACCTGTCTCATCCTGTCGCTTTCATGCTCAAAAGTTTCCTGATCTGGACAATAAATTTAACATGAGTCTAGTTATATGAGTCGCCACGTGGGCTGTTGCTTGTACATTTAATTCACCCTTGAAAATAATTTAAGTTAAAAAATGAGTAGCTGCTGGTCACTGTGGTAAGTACTTTATATACATTATTTAGTTTAATCAGAAAATGACTTTTTTCAAGGTAGATGAAATTACATTAATGATGAAGAAATTGAAGCTTGGTAACTTGCCCATGAGTTTCTGTTAAACTTTGACTAAAGTCTTACCTGCTGATTTCAGAAATTCAGTCGTGCCCTGTCACCAACCCCCTGTCCTTTCAAAACATTCTCACATACACAGACCCCCGATGTCGTGCAATTTTTTCCATTTACTCCTAACTTTTTCTAATAACATCCTATGAACACTAATATAGATTTAATGCAATTTCAGAAACAGACTTTGTTCTTGTTCTCAATTCAAAATTCATTCCCTTCAGGAAGCTTCCACCATCCTCTTAGCCTCGATCACTCTCCCTGGTTACACGTTCTCATAGCCCCTTCCAAAGCAGTTATCAGTTTACGAAGATTTATCTGGTTAAGCTCTGTATCCCTAAGATTCTCAGCTCCTTGCAGGCAGGGAGCACTTTCTTTTGCCTTTCCGTATTTCCCCAGCACAAGAGCACATTGCCTTCATAGCACTGACATTAATACGCGCTCAGTAAGTATTTGCTGAAAGAACGATTGGCCATATCTTACTAGAAAGGCCAGAAGGGGGCTTCTAGCATCTCACATGGATACTGAAGGATCCTGCAAAAAACAAGGGAGGGGAGCACTCTTTCTTCAGAGGCTCAAACCCTGCAGCAACAAAGCCAGAATACCTCAGGATTTCTGAAGCAGGTATAAACTCCTGCTTCAGATATAACTTCAGGTATAACTCCTGATAAATCTTTATTGTATCACTTTGTTTTAGTCCTTAGATCACCCAATTTGGTCCATCCTTGATGTTCAAGATTGGCCGCCACTAAGCTCCTTTTTCATTTCTTAGTCCTAATACCAATGCTTAGTCTTTATGGCAATGCTTTTGTCATATCCTAATTATTTTAATATTTTTATCACTGTGTGGTTTAGGAATGGCAACTTGAAAAAAAACATAGTCAAAGCCACTCTGGGAGAGCATTTATCCACAATGAATAGTGGAGCAGTGGTAGACATGACTGAGAGTGACCATGGAGTGGCCAATTGACCCTTTTTAGTGTCAACATTGGTGCTATTTTTAAATATTATTGTTATTATTCCCTTTTTATAGCTGTAGAAATCATCTAACATTGAAATAAAGGGAATGACATAAACTAAATACACTCAGTGGTTAGAATTTTCTTCTCCTTTGACATATCCAACTACTTAAACAAGTGTTTTAAGTTAATGCAGGAAGCTTAAAATTTCTATTTCAGTCCTGACCCCAAATGAAGGAAGTTCAGATGAATGCTCCCTAGGACTCAAAATTCCATCCAAGTTTTTCTTCTTCTAACAATATTAGAACTATAGTGTTTTTTTTTTAAATAAAATGCTTTCAAAACTTATGATTTTTTTATAATTTAAACCTTAAAACTTTAAACTATTTTACATTTAAAGATTATCATTACATCTTTTTCATTTGCAATGACAGCAGTAGGAACAAACATAGGTGCCTAATGAAAATTTTTTCTCTGAATTATCTGGCTTTATATTTAGCAACAGAAAGGGCATGAAGCATAGGTTGCTTTTGGAATTATTATTAGATTTGACTAAACCATAGGGATGCTTCAAAACTAAAAAGTATACATTCTTACATAGTTAAATTAAGAAAATGATATATCCAGTGGCTAAAAATTCCTCCTCCTTTCAATCACCTGATGATTTACCCAAACAAAGATCTCCATTTTATATGATTGCATCACTACCTTTGCAGTTTCCCTTGTGGGTAGGAAAAGAGATAACTAAACGTGTATAAATAGAAATTTTTAAAATGTATTGCTTTAAAAGACACAAGATACCTTATATTTGAATCACATCAGGGTTGGACCAAATTTTTTTTAATCATTATTATTTACAGTTTTCAACAGAGGCTACGTTAAGTATTCAGAGAAAAAAAAATGAAGTCTCTGAATTTAATTCGACTTTGCATTGTCTGTATTTGTTGTTCTTATTTGTATATAACAGCCTGAAGCTTTTGACATTGTTTGTGTTTTCATCAGGCAAAATGGGGGAAAGGAATCACAAAGACCAATAAGAAAATCCACTGAACCACTGAAACTTGTAGGTTAGTTTAATGTAGGGAGAAAACTCTATTTTAAATGTGATGATATATGGGAAAAGGAGACTGTTTATCATTGTACTTTCCCTCCAGCAAGGCAAAAGGACACTTGGTCCTTTGTTTTCATTTCTTTTCTTTTTTAAATTATTATTTAAACAGGACAAAAATAATGTAATGCAGAACAAGTATCATTAACTCTAGAAAACAAAATAACAAATGATAACAAATGAGCGCCCATTTCAATCAAATGCCTAGGATTCTTTTTTTTTTTTTTTTTTTTTGCGGTACGCGGGCCTCTCACTGCTGTGGCCTCTCCCGTTGCAGAGCACAGGCTCCGGACGCGCAGGCTCAGCGGCCATGGCTCATGGGCCCAGCCGCTCCGCAGCATGTAGGATCTTTCCGGACCAGGGCACAAACCCGCGTCCCCTGCATCAGCAGGCGGACTCTCAACCACTGTGTCACCAGGGAAGCCCGAGGTTCTATTTTTTTTGCCCAGTTTTATCACTAGATTGGCAGAAGCTCAGAAAGGCTAAGTGACTAGCCTCAGGGTTCTCAGGGAGTTGGGGGCTCAGCAAGAACTAGAATTCAATATTGACTTCCAACTTTTGCCTTAATCATGAGAATGCAGGGCACAGATGTAGAAATTATCCAAAAAAAAAAAAAAAAAGAAATTATTGCTTTGCTTGAACTGTGTGACTGTGTGGGGTGGAGGGAAGGGGGAGACTTGGACTCACTCTCCCTGCCGGAGGTTCAAGTTGATCTCTCATCTGTGAAGATGAATGGACTTTTAAAAGATTTCCCTGATTGGCAAATACCTGTGGTAAGTGGCCAGTTCACACACAAAGCTTACAAAACACAGTAGCAGGTCCTCAGCATTTAAAGGGACGCATGCAGAGACCTGCGGAAACCCCCAGACTTCTTCTGATTCCAACTGTGGCACTTTTCTTATCCTTAAAAGGGAAATAATATCTACTTCACTGTTGTGAGGACTAAACAAGACAATGAATCAAAGAAGAACAGGAGCTACAGTAAGGTCCAAACGCTGGGCAAGCGGCTGGTGGAAATCAAGGAAATGGAGATCATTCTGGAACTGCCTCTGTTCAAATCCAAGGCCAAGTCGTGGTTTCCTTATAAGATAAACAAAAACTATTCTTTTTCCCTAAAAGAAATTTCTTAAGCATCTAAAAGAATGATGCATTATGCTGTTACTGATCAGGAGTAACACATGAACTAACTCACCCCCACTACACTTTTCTTTATTCCTCTTATCTGCATTTCTTAAGTGGAAACCAGCTTCCCCCTACTCTTTCCAATATATTGGTTATTCTTTTCTGCCCTCCCTCCATCCTGTCCAGCTAACAAACCATATTCACTTTATTAAAGATTCCTAGGCCAACAGAATTAGCATCAAATTCTCTCTTTTTTTTTTTTTTTTGCGGTACGCGGGCCTCTCACTGGGGTGGCCTCTCCCGTTGCGGAGCACAGGCTCTGGACGCGCAGGCTCAGCAGCCATGGCTCACGGGCCCAGCCACTCCGTGGCACGTGGGATCCTCCCGGACCGGGGCACGAACCCGTGTCCCCTGCATCGGCAGGCGGACTCTCAACCACTGCGCCACCAGGGAAGCGCAAATTCTCTTATTTTGTGTGAAGTCTTTCTATATTCCAATGCCCTCTCCTTATTCCTATAGCTGAGGAAAAATAGACCCTTATCTCTTTACTAAATTCAACCATGATTTATGAAGTTCTGGGCTCCATGCTCAGTGCTGGGTGCCTTCCTTCTACTGATTCCATTTTTTCTGCTCACCTCGCCCAGGGCCCCCTCCCACAGGCTCCATGCACACTGAAGGCACTTCTGTCTGGAGGAAGACCTGCTCTATCCTCTTTCTCCACATTGCCAAAAACTCTGAAACACCTAGTCTCACTTTGCTAGTTTTTATCCTTCATCAGTGAGCACCACTAACACTTTATATGGCAACTTTGTGCCTGACATTTAAGCCTAACAATCACACTGAGGTCAGTACTGTCCCCATTTTACAGATGAAGGAACCGAGGCAGAGAGGTTGAGTGACACGCCCCAGTCTGACTAGCAGGCATTGAAAGAACAAGGATTCAAACACAGTCGCTCAGGCCCTGGGACCCCTCTGTTAACCAGAAGCTGTACTTATCTCCCCTCAATTACTAACTTGAATGCTGAGAATTTCTTCAATTCTTGCTCCTGGCTTTGTTCCCTTTTTGTTTCAAGATCATCAGTAACTTCCACGTAGCTTCTTAATCGGAGAGTAGAATGACCCTAAATAGCATTATTAAGATGTCTACCTTCGTCTCTGAGGTTTGTTTTGTTTTTTTAATTTTTATTGGAGTATAGTTGATTTACAATGCTGTGCTAGTTTCAGGTGTACAGCGAAGTGAATCAGTTATACATATATCTGCTCTTTTTTTTTTTAAAGTTTGTATTCATTTATTTATTTGTGGCTGCATTGGGTCTTCGTTGCTGTGCACGGGCTTTCTCTACTTGCAGCGAGCGGGGGCTACTCTTCATTGTGGTGTGTGGGCTTCTCATTGTGGTGGCTTCTCTTGTTGCGGAGCACGAGCTCTAGGCGCGCGGGCTTCAGTAGTTGTGGCACGCGGGTTCAGTAGTTGTGGCTCACGGGCTCTAGAGCACAGCTCAGTAGTTGTGGCGCACAGGCTTAGTTGCTCCGCGGCATGTAGGATCTTCCCCGACCAGGGCTCGAACCCGTGTTCCCTGAATTGGCAGGTGAATTCTTAACCACTGCGCCACCAGGGAAGTCCCTACTCCTTTTTAAGATTCTTTTCCCATATAGGTCATTACAGAGTATTAAGTAGAGTTCCCTGTGCTATGCAGTAGGTCTTTATTAGTTATCTATTTTATATGTAGTAGTGTGTATGTGTCAATCCCAATTTATTCCTCCCTCCGCTTACTGCCTGGTAACCATAAGTTTCTTTTCTATATACATCTGTGACTCTATTTATGTTTTGTAGATAAGTTCATTATAAGTGATCTGGGGGAAGTTGGAAGGGATCCCCTGGGTCCTGCTGCAGTGACTTTGAGTGACAGGGCTGAATGGCCCTTCTGGGCAGTCTGAGGGGGAGGGAGGGCTGGGCATGTTGGTAGGGAGGGGGGTGAGCGAGGGTCTGATGGGAAGATAAGAAAGCAGGGGGCGCCCAGGCAGGCACGTGCTTTCTAGGTGAGACAAGCCCAGTTGCCCTACAGCCACTCATTCGCAGCCAGCAGGAATGGGGGAGCTGCCTTTGGTCACCATTCTGAGAGAATGCACCATGGTGTTACGTGAACTCAGTGCTCAGGGAGGCAATCCCTTCCCTCACATCAGACACATTTAAAGTTCACACACCCTAGGAAGGGATACTCCTTAAGCTGTCTCTCTTCACATTTAATCATCTCTAAATCCTTTTGAAAGCATTTCAAAAATGCTTAAGAATAAAAACTTATCCTTAATCAGAGCTCCTCAGGAGACGTCCCTGGCTGGAGGAAAGGTGACAACGGAGGGCAGGGAAGAAAAGAGGGTCTTGTTCAGCAGGTTGTCATTGTTACCCCAAGTCCTATAATGAGGAAGGTAGTCACTCCAGGTGTTGGCAAGGGTAGAGATTCCAGCTGGGACCTATACCACCAATTGTTTAGGAATGAAATCCCTAGATCCTTAACCAAAACCATGACTATGGAGTTGCTTTGAGAAATACTATGGGATAATTTGGCTGAATTTTGTGTTGCAAATAGAGAACAGAGGGAGAAAAATAAATATAGAAGTAAAGGTAGACCTTAGAACTACAAATTCAAGGAAATGGCATTTTTAAGAAGTGAAGTGAGTCTACTTTGACTAGTTTAACTTCCAAATGTCTGTAGGATATTCAGTAGACAATATCCTGTGAAAAGTAAGAATTATAGACTTATAAAGAGGGTGAAAGGTCAGGGATGGAGATGTCAGCCCCACGGAGAACATAATTGAGCCATGTATCTCCTTGAAAAATCGCTCAGGTCTCCAGTTCTAGCAGCTGTGAGAGTTAAAATTACCCTCCTTCCTCCACTCAGTGTAGTTCATTATTTAGACATCATATATTAGACATAAGAACGTCTTGAGTGGAAGAGTGATTAAACACTGAAACAGACTCTACCAAAGGAGCTTGCGGAATTATCGACTCTAGAACATTCTAAAAATAGAGGCAGCCATCTGTCTTCAGTGATTTGGGTGGTAATCTGTCTTGGAAAAGGAGGCTGGACAGAATACACTTGATAGGGGTATATTAAGTAAATAATTTTCTGGACATTTCCCTGATTTGGTGGCCTCATATATAGATGGACTTTATGCTTTTATTGTGAATGGTTCTGACTCATAACTCCATATCATTTTTACAACTTTAGTTTATAAGCTACTTTAGGGCTAGTCCTAACAGAAATTGTCACGTCCCTTATGCTTTATGTTTAATATTATTGCTCAATAACAGATTTTTTTTTTTAGGGAACATTGCATGCTATGTGTAGTGTACAAACTTTATGGAAGTGAGTAGGTTTTTGAAACAATTGTGATCACCAAAGTATAGTAAGATAAAGGCCAGGATTGGGGAGATGAAAGTAAAAATTAAAGGGAAGGAATAGATAGAATGTTATGACTCAGGAAGAAGTATTTCATCGAATACAATTCTAACCTTGATGTACAACTCAAAGAGACCATTTGAACTTGCATCCCCAAATCCTTTCATTCAACCCTTTCCTCCAGGGCTGGTGACCAAGAAACCGTATACATAAAACAGCACCAAATGGAATGGGATAGAACTACCAATTCATGAATAGCTCATCAAAGGCCTGATACCCGCCCCCCCCCCAAAACAGGGCTCCCCAGAGAAAGCAACAGTGAAAAATACAGCTTCAGTTAAACAGCTGGGGAAGAACCTTCTGCTTCCTTCTCCCTCCCTCTAATCCGAGGCTCTCAGCTGTCCCAGCTGGAGAACAAACTCCTGTCTGATTAACCTACCCAGTCACAGGCGGTCCTTTTGGAAGGGAAGGTGCTCAGCAGGTCTGGGCTGAGGGCCAGGCCATCGCTGCTTTGGGAACTTATCTCAGATGAGTAAGAAAGGACAGCTAGGGTGGACTGTGGGTGGGCACTGTCTTCTAGCACACAGCGACCCCTCCCATGAGAAACTCTGATCCAATAAATGTCCTGATCTCTGACCAACCTAGCAGCCCCTTCTCCTTTGGGAGGACCCAGTAAAAATGAGGAGAAAAATAGAGGAATTCTCTTGCCAACAGATAAAAACATAAACATCCAGAGCAAGGATTTTAAATCAATCAGGAAATCCATAGAAGAATTTCAGATATTGAACTGGATTTTCAAGGAAGTATTTCATTTTCTTTCTTTCTCATACTTTGAAGATTAGTTCTATGGGGGAAAACAACCCAAAGAACATCAACAACAAAAATTAATCCTGTCCAATTTTGTTATTAAGAGATTATTTTACTCCAAGCAAGGATAGGAATGTATGTATTATGCACCTTGGTCACCTTGCTGTGCTGTCTAAAATATTTTGATAGATGTAATCTACCCTTATTATTATTGACGTTTCTCTTTAGTTTACATCAAGCCTGGATTATACTGGTTAATGTCAGGGTAAAACAAATACAGTGAATCTTATGTACCTTTGGTAATTTGGCATTGACAAACATGTTGGAATACCAAAGCCTCAATGTGGCTTATGTAACAAAGTGCCCGCTAATCCAAACATCAAAACATAAAACCAAAGATAAAATTATCATGATTCTACTACATAGGTATTAGAATGTCTAAAATTTCAAAGACTCAGCATACCAGTTGTTGGCAAGAATGTGAAATAACTGAAACTCTCATATGTGGCTGATGGGAATGTAAAACGGAACGTGCTCATTGGAAAACAGTTGGGCAGCTTAATGACAACTGAAAAATATACCTCTGCTGTGACTCAGCAGTTCTAGGAATTCGCCCAGAGAAATGAAATCAGGTGTCCATACAAAGAGTTACACCAAAGTTCATAGCAGCTTTGTAATAGCCCAAACCTGGAGACAATCCAAATGTCCATCGATAAATGAATGGGAAAACAAATTGTGGTCTACATACGTACAGTAGAATACTAGTCCAATAGAAAGAAATGACCTGTTGTTACATAGAACAATATGGATGAACCTCAAAATAATTATGCTGAGTGATTAAATAAAAGCTGTAAAAAAGAGAACATACTCTATGATTCCATTTATATTAAGAGCTGGGAAATGCAAACTGATTTATAGTGACAGGAAGAAGATTCATGGAAAGAAGCCTCTGAGAAGAATGGGAGAGAAGTAAAAAAGGAAATGGGAAAACTTTCAGATATGGTGGATGCGTCCACTGGTCCCGCTGTGGTGATGGTTGCCTGGGTGTACACATGTGCCCGAACTCGCCAGTTCCTACGCTTTAAATATGTGCAGGTTAGTGTAGGTCAGTTATATCTCAAAAGTTGTTCACACACACACACACACACACACACACACACACACACACAGCTAACAGAAGTCAAGAAGGGCCTTATATCTGCCCTCCTCAAATTCCACAGACCATGGAACTCCCTTCTTTTCTTCCTTCCTTCCTTCCTTCCTCCCTCCCTCCCTCCCTCTCTCTCTCTCTCCCTCTTTCTTTCTTTCTAATATTAAAAAGGCTGGAACTTGCTCAGAATTTAACTTGACTGATCACAAAAGCCTAATCCTGAATTACTAAACAAAGCTGCATTCCACAGGACAAATCTCGAAGTCCAAAGCTGAACAACAGGCAGAAGTTCTGTTCGTTTTCAGAGAGACAGAAGCCGTTCTCCGCACAGTCTGACAGGAAGGAGTTTGTTCCTGACTCGGGTATTTGGCTGATATTTTCAGCCATAATAAAGAAGTGAAACTTTTGATTCAAGTCTGAAGTTACTATTTTGGAGCCTGCTAAACATCTACTTTCTTTTGTCCCAGCTGCCTTCTGGAAGGAGAGATTGGAAGTGGAAAAGAATGTAAGCTTTTCAACGTGGAAGAAACATTTCTGGAGGCCGGTGTCAAGAGTAACATCGCCTTTCAATTTCTCAGCAGGCAGAAATCTGCAGAACTTTTCTGAAGGTTACTTCCGCTCAGAAGGCTTTAAAATTGAAACACAGAATTGTAATCCTTTGGCTGTTAACACAGATGGTCTCAGTGATTCAGCCCTGACCACCATGTCTTCTTTGACTTGAATACAAAGGAAATGATGAGATGGGGATTCTGGCGTTCCTTGACAAACCTTTCTCCTCATAGGAGAAAGTCAGTCATGGGAGCTTGGATTTCATTTGCTACCGCCTTTCTAAATTAAAAAAAAAATTTTGTGTGTGTGAGCACAGATTTTCTTCCCTCCCTCTACCAAAGACAAAATCTTCAATCAGTTGGCTTTCAGAGATTATTTACACATTTCCAGTTGTGCTACAATCACTTCTCATACAAACCTAACAATAGCCTCTTCATTAACAGTTGTTTTGAGCAGAATTAAAGCTTATTTTGTTTTAGTTGCACACTTTGGAGCCATTTCCACTTTACGATTAGTAAGTGATCGGTATGAAAATCAAGAGTGAACGTGACCTGATTCTTCAGAGGAATTTCTCATCTAGCTTTATAGTGGAAATGAACACGGAGGGAAAGAAAATAAAGCTGTCGAAAATACTTGCGTATGTATTTATGTGTATTTTTTTAGAGGTCTATAGGCCTCATCAGCTTTTCAAAGAGACACTCGATCCAAAATAGTTTGAGAACCGCTGGTCTAAAAGCAACATTTCTTTGTTAGGAAAAATTGATGAGGACCGTTGCAGATAAATTGCACTCGAAGTGATTACCAGATCATAAAGTGGAAACAACACATCACTGTATAAAAATATTTTTAGGCATTAACACCCAATTTTTGAAAAAATATATTTGATATAACCTAAAAAATATGGAAATCAGAAAAAAACACAACTCTGTTGCTACTATATAGTTTAACATTGTTCTATTTTGAATGGAAAGGGGATCATCAAGTTTTCTTAACCAAGCTCTGTTGGTGGGCCATTGAGGGATCGTTGACAGCGGGGGGGGGGGGGGGGGGGGATTGGCAGGGGATAGAGATCTGGTGGTGTGTATTAATGTGATAATTGAAGCCGTGAGAAGTATTATTAACAGTAACTAATACTTTCTTTCCAGTTTTCTTATTGGTGTCAGAGTAAATCCTTAAATGCTGAAGAAGAGTTAATTATGGTATAGCCATCTGCTAGTAATCTCGACACAGTGGCCATTAAAATAAATGTAAGGGTTACGGATAAACTCTGCAGGAAGTTTTTGTCTTTAAATAATGAAATTGGTGGTGGCTGCTTGATGCCTTCATTTATCAGTGAAGACAGTAATGATAGTCAACCTAGTAAGGTAGCTGTTTCCAGGTATAAGAAGACTCCTTTTGATTAATTCATTCTAGACTGAGAAATCATGTAACAATTTGAAAACAGGAAAACGTATTATTCCTTTTACAAACTGTGCATAGGCATGTTGAATAAGATAACGTGTAAGTTATCTATATGACCCAATAATGTAAGTTTTTTATGGCTACCCCGCTGAAAATTTCTAATCATTTTTTATTTTACCAAAAAGAGTCTGCAATTTGTGTTTAAGAATTAAACAGCTAGCACTCTTTCAAAAGGTGTGCTTGAACTGTTTACAAAATAAACTAATTTGGTCACGTCAATGGTTAGTTCTTGAGTTTCACGTTACTTAACCTTACGTCAGTATTTAGTCCATCTTTTTCTTCTTGAAATAATTTACTTTCTAGGTGTTCCGTACAAAACACCCTCCTAGTTTTCTTTCTGCCTCTCTAATCACTCGTTTCCAGAGCCCTTTTCATCATCCTGGGTCATCTCTGTCTCCCAGACTTCTCAATGTTGTGGAGCCCCTGAACTTTCTATTTGGTAATTTTCCCATCAGTCTACATCTCTATTTAAGCAGCCTCATCCAGGAATTCCCTGGTGGTCCAGTGGTTAGGACTCGGTGCTTTCACTGCCGGGGGCCTGGGTTTGATCCCTGGTGGGGAAACTAAGATCCCACAAGCTGCACAGTGCAGCCAAATAAATAAGTAAATAAAATGAAGAAATAGCATCATCTTAATATTAAAAAAAGAAAGAAAGAAAAAAAAGGCAGCCTCATCCAGTCTGTGGCTTTAAATGCCATCAATGTCCTGAAGATTCCCAAATCTATTTTTTTTTAATGCTGATCTATCCCCTAAACTAGGCTCACATATGCAGCTGCCCTCTAGATACCTCCGTTTAAATAATTCCAGCATCCAAAACTTAACATGGCCCGCTTATGCTTCTCTCAAAGTTTTCCCCATCGCAGATACTGGTCCTACCACCCTCCCAGTTGCTTAGGCCAAGCCCAAAAAGTTTCATGCCAGACGATTTGTCTCTTTTCCTTTATCATTAAGCACCAACTCTCGTTTCTCTGTGTTCGTTTTATATAAGAACGAGTCATTCTTGGCCACTCACGCCGCAAAGTCCCCGCCCGAGTTGCTTGATCACATCGCCTATCTTTTCCTGCTCATTTATTTGTTTGCCTTCATGACTTTCATTTTCACTCTTCGTAAGATTGTAATACCTTGAAGACAAGGTCTTCATTGATGTCATTCATTGATACACCCTTAGCACCTCGAACAGTTCCTGGCACACGACAGATGCTCAATACAGTTTATAAGTGGCTGACTGCTTATTTTTGTAGATTACGAAAAATAGGTACTTGTATTGTTTTAGTTAAAAAAGATAATGTAAATATCTCTCTATTTCTGAACCTCTATCATGGCATAAATGTTCTCCAGATCTGCTATACAAGTAGCTGATGTTTGGTGTGCAGACATGTTTTGACAACCTGGCACCTTTTTTTGTTTTTTGTTTGTTTGTTTGTTTTTGTTTTAATGAGCCATGACACAACATATGAAGATTTTACATAAAAATACAAGTCGCTGGCCTCTTTAAATACCCTGACCATCTGGCAACAGTGTAGGTCTGCCTTCCTCAGAGCCACAAAAAGGAAGAGTTTAGCCGCTCACAGGTTCCTACCCCTCATACCTTGTATTCAGCCTACGCTTAGCCTGACTTCCACCATTTATGGGACCTAACTGTTATGTCTGTGACCCCAGAGCCCAAATCAATGCGTAACCTTTTCATTTCATTTTCATTTGTAGCTTTAAAAAATCAGAGCCGGGCCTCCCTGGTGGCGCAAGTGGTTGAGAGTCCGCCTGCCGATGCAGGGGATACGGGTTCGTGCCCCGGTCTGGGAGGATCCCATATGCCGCGGAGCGGCTGGGCCCGTGAGCCATGGCCGCTGAGCCTGCGCGTCCGGAGCCTGCGCGTCCGGTGCCTGTGCTCCGCAACGGGGGAGGCCACAACAGTGAGAGGCCCGCATACCGCAAAAAAAAAAAAAAAAAAAAAAAAATCAGAGCCACACAAATCCAACCATCACAGCAACATTGTCCTATGAAACTTCCATTTACATATTATTACATAGGTTTTCTACCTAAGAATAAACCCATGTTGGTCTTTCTGCACAAGAATGGTAAGTTCTTAAACACTCAGTATTCATTTCTTTTGGGAAAAATTAGATTCAGCCTTACTATTTAGTGACTGAAATCAGTTAACTGTAGATCAAGTTTAGCCATGTTAAACTTTTCCTGAACTGTTTTTGCAGCAGGGTGTAAGGATGAGGCTATATTTAATAGAACACCTGACAACTCAGGGCTTCTACCTTTAGGAGTAGAAGCAGACGTTGGTGCTTCTTTTCATGTTATGTTTCTCATTATCTTTTATCTGCTAACATATCTATATATTATCTCTTATTAAATTTCTGCCTGTTGAGGAGACAGTTTTCTTTTTCTTCTCTTTTAAGTATTAGCATATCTAGGGCTATATCTCACTCCTGTTTAAATATTCCTTAACAGTTGTCGATAAAATATTTTAGTATGTCACATATTGCCTAATTGATATACCACTGAGTCTCCCTGGAGAAAGCGCATTGTAAAATAGCTTACCATCGGTTCCCTCAGTAAAGCAGCGCTCCTGTTGTGTTGAAACACACTGGGAAGAGGGAAAGCTGTAGTTTTGATTAACACAGAGAAGTCCAAAACGTTTCTCAGTTTTGAATGTTTCCAGTGATCAATAATTCAGCTCTAGAGTTGCCATAGAAGGTTCCAGGAAAATTCTTTTGCTTTTCCAACACCCAGGAGCTGTCCTGGAAGGTTATATTTTGGCTATAGCCTGTTTCCAGTGTGCATTTCCTTAAGAATGATATTGATAATATCTAGCGATCAGGCCCAAGGGGTGATTTTGATTTCTTCCTGTTTTTTGTCCCCCAACTAAGGGCTCTTTTCTGCAGGCTTCTGGGAGACATAGGATATAGTGGGTACCACCAAAATGTTTAGCTAAGGTGCTGGTGGAGTTTCCTCCTCTAGAAGGAAGAAATGCTAATGTTACTGCATTATGTAGAAGAAATGCTAATGTTACTTCTTTTCAAAGATTTTTTAAAGTTACCTTTAAAAGGATATATATTTGATTACCTTATAGGACACAATGAAAAGATATTTTGACAAAAGTGAACATCTGAAATTTAGGTAAAAAATTTTAGGTATTGTCTAAATTATGTTTATCCCATTATCAAAAGACCAGTATTTAACATATCTTAATTTTATTACTAAAGAAATATTGGGGTGGCCAAAAAGTTCATTTGGGTTTTTGTAACATCTTATAGAAAAACCCGAACGAACTTTTTGGCCAACCCAATGTAAAGAAGAAAAATAAGAAGGCCACCAAAGTAGAAGATTCTATCCTGTAATAACACAGCCATGAAATTCTGACCAGAATGAAAAGATGACTATGAAGAAAGTGATCATTTGCTTATTAATTCAAGGAACAATTTGCCATTTTTCAAGTATTATGAAAATATTATAGGCCACTGTTTTTAACCATGCGGGTTTTTCAAATATATATATATATAGTAATCTCATTGTACCTGGGATGCAAATTTAAATGGAAACAAATTTTTCTCTCTTCTTTTACATGCATTGCATTTTAAAAAAACCCCTTAACCAGTGGGCAATTTAAGTATCTGAAGTTTTTCCATTCAGCTCTGTTTTCTCAGCGATGGTAGTTGAAACTGACAAAGTGAAAGGTTGTGTAAACATCCAGGCAAAGGCAAACATATCTAGTTATCCCCAAATACTAATAAGCGCATAGGTAGAATATGTCTAAACAAGTTGAAAGAGAATGGAGGAATCACGTTGAGTAGAGATATCTTATTGACAAGCCTCATTATCTGTGGGCGTCCCAATTGGAGGAGTGCACCATTATCCCTTCATTATGAGCAAGACCAGGGACAGCACAGAGAAGGTTCCAGTGATTCACACTATCATTATAAGTCCCACATTCAAAATCAGGACAAAAGCAACAGCGGGGCGCTGTAACCTCGCGGTTAAGGAGGACACACAGAGAAACTTGTTCAAAGGCCACAACAAATTGCAGATCCAGTGCTTTGTCCCAGACAAATTATTAGGCAAACAAGACTGGCACTGAGACCCAACTTATCAAAAGCAGAATAATTTGCACACATTCTCCTACCATTGAGATAGTCGTATTTCCTCCACACCTAAAATTGTATACATAACTAAGAAGACTGGTTTGCTTGTTTCATAACTTAGCCCAGCATTAGGTAACTCACGTAGCTCTCTCTGTTTTGCCTCAGTATTCGTTCTCTTTAGATGAGGTTCTTCATCAGGTGCGGTAAGCAGTTATCTGCATAAAAACAGGATCGTATTTATGAGTTAAAAACACCTCTGAGAAAAGGTGGTTGCTCTTTTAATTCTTTAACCAGATGTGCAAATAATTAGACAATCATTGCTTCGTTACACCTCCCTGTCATTTAGCCAGCTATGATTTTCTTTTATTATTTCTTTAATTATTTACTAATTTATTGCAAAAATGTATTAACTCTCGTGAACACACCTCACAACCCCAGATCTAGATCGTTCAGAGTAACGGATCTTCCCAAGAGTTCCCTCCCCATCTGGAGTCTTCTGTCCCTGGACCAGGGGACCCCCCAACCCCGAATCTTGTACTCATCATTCTCTTTCCTCTAACCTAGATAAGTGTGTCATTAAAAATCAGATTTTTTTTGTGTGTGTGTGGTACGTGGGTCTCTCACTGTTGTGGCCTCTCCCGTTGCGGAGCACAGGCTCCGGACGCGCAGGCTCAGCGGCCATGGCTCACGGGCCCAGCCGCTCTGCGGCATGTGGGATCTTCCCGGACCGGGGCACGAACCCGTGTCCCGTGCATCGGCAGGCAGACTCTCAACCACTGCGCCACCAGGGAAACCGAAAAATCAGATATTTTTAGTTTTGGTTGTTTTCACATGTATTTCATAGTTATGTCATATGTAATCTCCCGTGACGTACTTTTTTCACTGAGTATTTTATTGCTAAGGCTAATAACCACTTTGTTCCTTGTTGCCATGATTCAGTCATTTTGAAGGCTGTGTAATATTCTATTGTGTGAATATACCCTCAGTGAATTCGTCCATTCTTCTCCTGTGGGCATTTAGATTGTTGCCAGGTTTTTGCTCTTGCACATAAAGCTGTTATGAATATTCTTGTTGAAACAGCTTCCCCTGGAGAATTTAAGTCACAGCATAAATCGAAGCTCACACACCATATCACAAAATAGTAAATGTGATCAATTCAGCTGCACCCACAGCCTGACTCATGTTCCCACCCAAGGACCCAGAGTCCATTTCTCGGGAATGGACCTCTAATCCAGAGGCTAGAGGAGCCACCATGCCTATGTGACCTGAGGGGCCAGAGTAGGCAGAAGGTAGACCCGGGCCAGCTATTCCTGGGAGGTGCTGAGACCTGCCTGAACCTACAGTGGGACAGGGTGAAGCTTCCCTGGCAGGCAAGTCCTCTCCCCAGCTCCTGGCTTTTGAGACTTGAGGTTTCCTGGTCATTCTAGCCACCTCCCCAAACCATACCATCCAAAGAGAATGGAGGCAGTGTGCCACGGGCTAGGGAGCCTGGTCCGCCTGGACCCTGGCCCTGGGGATCTGGGGAGGGCGCCATCCTTTCTCTGGCCTCCCAGGGCTGTGGCTGCGATCCTCCCACCACGTGCACACACCCACACCCTCACCCTCAGATGTGCATCCTTGACATGGGGAGGGAGCCCCAATGGGTTGATGGGTCGGTTATCAAATTTTCAAGCAAATTTCTTACGTTACCCAAAAGGGGGGTTGGGGAAAGGCTTTGTGGCTCCCTGTTGTGATTTGTAGGAGACTCTAGGTGTGGGTGCACTTGCTGTGTTCTAGGAGCAGGACTGCTGGTGCTCCGGGGCAGCACTTTCTCTTGGGTGTGATGTTTCCTAAGGCCGCTATACCAAATTATCACACACTGGGCGACTCAAAACAACAGACGTTTACTCTCCCACAGTTTGGGGGGCCAGATGTCTGAAATCCAGATGCTGGCAGAGCCTCACTCCTTCTGGAGGCTCTAAGGGGGATTCTTTCCATACCTCCCTCCTAGCTTCTGGGGGTCACTGGAAATCCTTGGCATATAGTTTGCTCAGGCTGCCATAGCAAAGCACCACGGGTTGGGTGACTTCAACAACAGAAGTGTCTTTTCCCACAGTCCTGGAGGGTGGAAGTCCAAGGTCAAGGCAGTGTCAGGGTTGGGTCTTCTGGGTCCTTTCCCTTTGCTGGCCGAAGTGCAGCCACCTGCTGCCCCTCCACACGGTGGTCCCTCTGTGCATGCAGGTGTCCCCCTCATGTCTTTCTGTGTTCTAATACCCTCTTCTTATTAGGACACCAGTTAGATTGGATTAAAGCCCATCCTAAAGGCCTCGTTTTAATGTAATTACCTCTCTAAAGGTGCTATTTCCAAATACACCCACATTCTGAGGTGCTGGGGGAACACAATTCAGTCCATAATGACTGGCGTTTCTTGGCTTGTAGACACATCATTCCAACTGCCTTGTCCTCACATCCCCTTCTCCTCTGTGTGACTTCTCTTCCCTTAAAAGGACACTTGTCCTTGGATGGAGGGCATACCCTAATCCAGGATGATCTCATCCTTAGAGTCTGAGTTACATCTACAAAGACCCTTTTCCCAAATAAGGTGACATATTTTAGGCCCCTGGTGGACCTGTCTTTTGGGTGCCACAATACAATCCACTATAAAACCCTTTTTATAAGGTGAGAAACAATTAAAATTAAGCAATATATTTAAAATGGAATTGGTGGGTAGGAAGAAATATACATGCTCAACTTTATAAGATAAAGTAGTTTGCAAAGTGGATTTACCAATTTATACTCCCACAGCCATAGAAAAGAGATTCTGTCAATCCCCATCCCATCTCTCGTTAGGGAGTATTCCTCACTGAGTAATTTTGCCGGTCAAATGGAGGTAAATGGCATTTTATTTTTGCCTTGATTTCCATTTTTCTGAGACCTACTGAGGTGACTGCTTTTGGAGAGTTTTTCCTTCATTGTAGTTAGTAGTAGGTACTGCACATCATCATTTGTATGAGATTTCTGCCAAGATTTTTTTGTCATTAGTGACAAGTTTTACATGAAGTCTAGACTTGAAATGAAAATTCTCCATCATCGGCAATTGAAATATCCTTAATATCTGCCCAAATCCGTCTTGTGTGAGGCTAGGCAAGTCACCCATTCTCAAGAAATGTTCCTCCCAAAGTTTAAAAAAGAAAAAGAAAGAATAGAGGTGGAGGAGGTATAAGGAGTTTCAGTTTTTAAGGACTAAATTTTAGCATCTCTAGGCAACTTCTGACACACGGCCACCACCAAAAGAGCTTGCTATCAGCCCAAGTCAGCCTGAAGAAAAAATTCCCTGACCACATGGCATTGTTATATTTGAGCTTGGTGCATGTATCACATATCTGGTTTTGATCCTCCACAGTATCTTCTGCATACTAAAATTCGACATAAAAAAAGAAGAGTCACAAATACACAATAGGACCAATCAGTGGTTACTCAGTCATCATGCAGCCTTCAACTATGTTGACTAAAGGAGGGACAGAAACTGCAAATATGTGAGGTGCCACCTGCTGAAATGGCTATTTCCTGCTCCTCTCTCAGTGTTTATTAGGGATGTAACCAGGCTATCGGGATGACTCAACATGAAACTCTAGGACATGAAGAGGCTCTTAATGACAAAATGCCACAGTGGTTGAAATTACTGCCATATTCATTTACTGACTCTATATGAAGCAGGAAAAACTTTTTGAAATGCAGTTGAGACAATCAGCTGATCTTGCATCTATCGTGGTGTGATACTTAAGAGAAGAAAATTCCAATCGAAGATCCTAATACCTCGATAACTATATTGTGGGAGGGTCCATGGAAGTGAAGGGATGGATAGGGAAATTATTTTTTTAATTTTTTTATTTTTTGGCTGTGCCGCATGGCATGTGGGATCCTAGTTCCTGGACCAGGGATCAAACCCACTGCACTGGAAGCATGGAGTCTTAACCACTGGACTGCCAGGGAAGTCCAGAATTGTAGATCTTAAAGTATTATTTAAATGCTTTGTGTTGTTATTATCAGCCACTTCCATTAGGACTGGTTTGCTGGCACCAAAGAAATAAACACTTATGTAAGAAGAAGAATAAAATCAACAATAACCATCAGAAGATTCCAGTGCCTCAAAAGCCTGTGAAATATTTAGGTTCAAGAAGGAAAGCAAACTACGCACTGGGTAGGGAGAATTTGTCCCTAAATGTTTCCTCTAAAGTTTCAATAAGAATGACATGAAATATCACAGAAATAGTGCTTTTTTCCATCCAACGAGCACCTACTGCACACAAGGAATGCTAGAAGCTGCTTTGATGAGTATAAAGGAGCATAAAGATATAATCCTTGCCTTCAAAAATCTTAAAACCCCTTGGAAATAAAATCATGGAGAAAATGTTCTTTCAGTAGTAGCTTCAGAAGAGAATCTGCCATCACCAATAAATTGCATTAAAAAAAAGACTAGAAATAAAGATGACTTCAACTTGCCTAAAGAAATTTCTGTTGTGGTTAAAGCTTTGAGCTGCCTGGTCCTATCAGGGCTGCAATAAAATAAAAGTCTCCATTAAAAACTGGGAAGGTCCACTTAGATATCGGAATGCTCTTTTCATCAAATATACTGACTCCTCTGTTAAACAAGAATTCAAAGAGATGCTTCATCAGAATTTTCACTGTAGAGAGAGAAAAAAATGAGGAAGCATTATGATATCCTTCAAAATATAAATTATCTCCTTCCTGTTCCTCAGGATGGCACCTCAGTACTTCCTGCCCTCTCAGATCAGATAATACTTTTCCTGCTTTGAGCCCCACCTGGGATTTTCTTGGAGACCACGTACAGCACCAAATCCAAAGAGTACCCCGCTCCTGAGTGCCCCAGCAGTGTGTGTTCATCCTGACCAGGGCCACTGCCTTCTGAGCTGCCCTACCCCCAGACTAAACGTAACATGAAATGACAGAACGCCTTGCACCCCTACCCTGAGCCCGGCCAAAGTTGTTCACAGGAAATTTTTCTTTAAGAATTTTCTAATCAATGTATCGTAGTCTATGGCATATTATGATTTTATCGTAGGATTTGAAATTCTGCTATGATAATACTTTTTTCAAATAGAAAGGTAAGGATGATTTATACAGAGCATTTCATTTCCCTGCATTTGAATCAAGATACTGGCCCCAGTGGTGTGAACTGAATCTAGTCGCACGACCCAGGAGGTAGCACAGAATCAGACTGTGGCTTCTGGATACAAACAGTCTGGGGCACGTTTCAGCTCTCTGTGTCCTTGGGAAGTTACTTAACCCCTCTGCACCTCAGTTCTTCATCTGTAAAATGGAGCAATGAGACTACCTCGTATTGTTGTCATGGAGGTTGATTTAATACATGTTATTATACAAAGTGTTTATTAAGTGATGGCTCTTATTGCTATGGTATAATACAGTCAGGTAATTTTGGACTCGCCAGGTGGCTTGGATCACTTGAGATCAAAAATACAGGACTAGTGTACACTGGTATATGAACCTACTAGGTCATACGGTAAGCAAAGAAATACACAAATGAATAAATAAGAAAACACGTACACCAGTACAATAGAAGACAATTATAGTAGAGTCCACTCATCTTCTTAAGCACCAGAGAAAGAATATAAAGTAGAAAAGTACTAGAATAGCATCAGACTCTCGTCTTAGAAATGGTATTTTTGGAACATTATTATAATCTAATAAGCGGTACCCTAATTGTCCAAAAACAAGTTAGCAGCTAAAATCTTTTGATAGCGTTGGGCCTGTGGGATTTAAGCCTAAGTTGAATTTTTGACTCATTGTTTCCTCAGGGCAATTTCCAGCTCTAAGAGTGGAGAATTCACTTGTACGTTTGGATTTCATTGGACAGTCCACGTTACCCTCTCCATCAAATGACAGGGCATCACTGCACGCCCCACCCTCTTCTCTTCCTTCCTCGGTGCCTCGTCCTGGTAAATGCCGTCACCCGCCACCCAGGTGCGCCAGCCCAAACTCTTGATTTCGAGTCCTCTCGATTCTCTCCTCAAACCGCCTCCCCCCTCCACCGCTTCTCTCCACGCTCCTGCCCGCATCCTGGTCCAACCCGCCACAGTCTCCCACCTGACTTTCCTCACTGCCGCTATGTTTCCGGCCTGGTTTCTCTTCCATATGCACCGGAGCGGCCAAAGGGTTGTCACTCATGTGAGCAGAGTCACCCCGTGTTGTCCTCACTGTTTGTGAAATGCGCCCCAATCTCCACGCCGCACCTCTTCCTCCTGCTGTGCCACCCAACCAGCCCAGCTTGTGACTCTTCCGCCACGCTGCCCTGCTCCCATTCCTTCAACGTGTCAGGCTCCTTCCCGCCCTAGGACCTCCGCAGATGTTCTTCTCTCTGCCAGGAATGCTCTTTAGTCTGTTCCATACAACTTGAAGGTCCGGTATAAGCTGTGTGCCTGACTGTGCGTGTGGACATTTACCCACCGATGCGAGAGAAGTGTGTGTCCCACAGGGACATGCAGAGAATTGCACGAATCCGGGGACAACTGGCTCCGAGCATGAGTGGACCCAGTGCCTGACGCGCAGGCCCCAGGACCTGGTCTCTTACCTCCCCCGCCTCTGCTGTCCTCCCCGTAGTCATCAGTCAGCGGCCCTCCTCCTCTTGTGGGGTAAGATGGCTGCTAGCCTGGGGCATCGCCTTCTGAGCAACTCCAGCCGAGGGGGCGGCGCGTTCCCTCCCAGTCACTCAGGCAGGAGGCCAGAAGCAGCTCTAGTGGGATGCGGTCGGCTCGGCTTCAGGGGCTGAACAGTTTTCATTTATCTCGCTAGCTAGAGAGCTGCAAGGCTCGGCCAGCCCAGGGTCTTTGCCCAGAGCCAGGGCTAGAATCAGCTCCATTTAGAGCACCTGGCCGGGCAGAGAGGCAGGATGATTATTATCAGCGGAGGCAGGAGTCATCAGCCAAAAGCATGCAGAAAATGAGATACATCTGTTCAATTCCGTACAACCAAGCACACCAAGGTGTCCTCATCTTTCATTTACGCTTCGTGCTAATGGAAAGGGCCCCCTTGTGTTGCCGAAAAGTGGGGATCCGCCTGCTTGTTGCCCAAAAGCCAATAAAAAGGCAAGGTGGGTGGAAAGGAAAGCTTGTTTGATTTATTTCAGATGCCGGCAACAGGGTGGGGGGCGGCGACTCCTGTCCGAAGACCGACTCCCACCCCGACGGTCAGGGGCAGGAGCTTTTACAGGCGGAGGGAGGGGCCACCTGCAGAAACAGCACAGGCCGCTCTGACCGTCATCTTGAAATTGGTCCTGCGGTGCTCTGACCAGCGTCATCTTGATTGTTTCAAGTACAGTTAGTCTTCAGTTCTTGGGTCGGTTTGTTCCTATCTCCTTGAGGCCAGTTCTCGGAATTGTGGCAGCTTATGTCACGGCTACAGCCTGGTCATCAGGTAGTTAACTTCTTACACCTGGTGGGGTTTAGTATGTACAAGACAGCTCACAGGACACGGCTCAGAATATGATCTGTAGCCCTTGAGGAGGAGCTGAAGGTCCTTGACTTTGCTTAAGGACTAAACTATTATTATTTAGTTTGTTACACTGTTTTCCTCTGTTCCTGCATTTTCTCACTTCTCTGAGTAAACTGATTCTTTGGCTAAAGTTTTCCTACAGACAAAAGGCAAGCGGAGACAAGGGTTGGGAGGAAGGACCGTACTATGGTCCTGCTCTGTTTCAGTCTCAGCAAGAGTCAGACAAGCTGCAATTTGTTTGTTGTTTGTTTGTTTTTAATTTTTATTGGGGTATAGTTGATTTACAATGTTGCGTTAGTTTCAGGTATACAGCAAAGTGACTGTTATACATATACATATATCCACTCTTTTTCAGATTCTTTTCCCATATAGAGGAAAACATATGATATCGCTTATATGTGGAATCTAAAAAGAAGGGTACAAGTGAACTTACCTACAAAACAGAAATAGAGTTACAGATGTAGAAAATAAACTTATGGTTGCCAGGGGGCTAAGGGGGGGAGGGATAGATGGGGATTGACACACACACACTACTATATATAAAATAGGTAACTAATAAGGACCTACTGTAGAGCACAGGGAACCCTACTCAGGACTCTGCAATTTGTTTTTTTGCACACGTCCTGCCTGCTTTGGGGGCCATTTTCCATCTTTTACATCAAGAAGAATTGTGTGTGCATACAGCCGGCTACCCTTCACGTGGCACATCCCATGTTCTTAGACATCAGTGTGGTCCAGTAGCACTGGCTTCGGTGATGGGGGTGTCTTATTGTGTGTTGTCCAGCAGGGCAGTCACCAGTCATATATGGTTACTGAGCCTTAAAATGTGGCTAGGATGACTGAGGAGCTGAGTTTCTAAAAGTGTATTTGGTTTTAACTAGTTCACATTTAAATTAAATAGCCACAGGTGGCCAATGGCTGCTGTGTTGGCTAGCATTGATCTAGAGATTGCCTGCCACTGGGGCTTCCCTGGTGGTTCAGTGGTTATATCTGCCTGCCAATGCAAGGGACACAGGTTCGAGCCCTGGCCCGGGAAGATCCCACATGCCGGGGAACAATTAAACCCGTGCGCCACAACTACTGAGCTTGCGCTCTAGAGCCCGCGAGCCACAACTACTGAAGGCTGCATGCCTAGAGCCCATGCTCCGCAACAAGAGAAGCCACCGCAGTGAGAAGCCTGCGCATCGCAGCGAAGAGTAGCCCCAGCTCACTGGAACTAGAGAAAGCCTGCGTGCAGCAATGGAGACCCAACGCAGCCCAAAAAAAGATAAGAGATTGCCTGACACTTGTCTTCACATCAGGACTTTTCAAGTTAACAGCCAAACTCATCTGCCAAACCGATTAAAATGAGTTTAAAAATGACTTCATTTATTAATACTTTCAAATTAATTGCTTATATTCTAGTAGGAATTTGCAAAGCCTTAAAGGGAAGGTGAAAAACGGCGACATCTGGAACATTTTCCTTGGATGCGAGATCCTTCTCGGTATCTCTCAGATACGATCACGTTTTGTTGCCTAAAGGTCATATCCCCACAGTAATCACGGGGAGACAGGCAAGTGGGCTTGGAGAGTGTGAACGCATCTAATCATTTCTTATTGTCCTTGGTTATAAGCTATTTAGATTTTACAAACTCTTATTTCTTTTGAGTTAAACTTCCACCTTTATAACCCTAATTTCTTCTTGCCTGAGAGAGAGAGCAAGCATGCAAGGTGGAGAATCAATTTAAAAGAATTTGCAAAACACCTTTTAAGAGATGAATGGGCACGACGTTAAACACACATAATTTGAAAATAATTTGGGGAATTTACATTGTTTTGACAAATTGAAATCTGCCCCCCTCCATGAGGTTCCAGGGAGACCAGATGGTAGTGCTGGGTATTGGAGGGGGTCCAAAATTGCTTTTGTGTTAATTGATATAGTGTGCTAAAAAAGGTCTCTGGGGAAAAGTATCCCCAGGTAGTTGATTGCTTTGGAATTCCAGCAGAGAGGAATGGTGGCAGATGAGAAGGGAAACATAAGTTATTGAGGACTAATGCCTCAGACTGGACCAGCTAATTTTATCACTGGGAATTTAGTGCAGTGTTTCAAAAAATATCAAAAAGATATTTCTGAGACAGGGAGAGGAATTGGTAAAGGGCTGGAGTAAATTATCAGCAGGCAGGCCAATTTGACTTCCCTTTGGTGTAGGGAAGATCCTTTAATGTTAGCAAGTATGCCTATAGTGGTGATGAGAGGTTCAAGGGCTTCATTTTCTAATTTTAAAGTGCTGACCCTAATCAGCTGAGCAAGGGGAGGCAGTGGATGGGGTTGGAGCCTGACACTGCAAAGGGTCTTACGATCACCTCCAAAAAGCAGTTGCTATTTAATTGGAACATTCACACCTGCTAAATAGCTGTTGTTTTAAATGACACGTTGAGAAAGAGAGCAACTGTTTTGGGGGTTTCCAAAGAAGAGAAAAATTCCTGCACAGCTGAGGCAACATTGCAGTTTCACCTAAGGGGAAGTTGGAGTTTTGTGCGGTCTTGAGGGAAAGATGTTCATCATCCTCAGCCTCTGCTTTTTTAGCAAACCTTTGCAAAAGGAAGGGAGGAAGGAAGAAAGGAGGGAGGAGGGCCTGGAAGGTGGGTGTGAATGAGGGAAGAGACCTGTTTTATGAGCTCTCACATCTCCTAAATTTTCACTTTCAGTGGTTTTCCTTTTATCCATTTCTTTTTTTTCTACTTCTTTTTCCGTAAGTTTGGATGAAATGAATATTGCTAAAATGAAAATAAGACGATTTTTTTTTCATAGTAGTCAATGAAGAGGGCTTTTTCCCACATCTCTCTAAGCTGTTTAATACAATTACCTAATATACTGCCTAGGATGCATTGCAGTTTTTTATATTTCTCTTTTAGCCATTTTCACATAGTACTCTTAGTATTAAAAGAACAGTTGTCTGACCTTTTCCCAGGAGGTTAATAAAGAAGGAACAGCCTCATAAGCCTGATTCAATTTCTTTTATATGAACCTGCTGCATAAGTGGCCATTACGGTATTTGTCTGGTTCTCAGCACTTCGTTTTGCAGTTACCAGCCTTTTATATGAACGACCACATATGTTGTGCATTTGGTCACACCAGGTGAGAAAAAGCAAAATAGATTTTCCTGAGCCTTCAATCAAATTTCCACACAATGGACTCTCTAATGTGGACTTGAAATGTATCTGGTCATATATTATTTAACCGTACTGTATTTTGTGTTTTAAAATGTTCAACCACATATTCCATTTTAATAAATGCATGAGTAGAGGCAGTGTTTGGGCTCTATATCTTAGAAATTCAACACTTTCAACAGATTCTTCAGACTTCAAAGAATTTAATATTAGTATCATAAAAGGTATTTTGAAGAATAATACGGTACATAAGAAAAATGAGTGCCCGAGTGTGCCCTACCATTTTGAAAGTGTTTTATTGCTTTAATTTCCTGTCTTAGTAAAGTAACAAGCGGCATAATAGAAGATATATTGTTACAGAGTTTGCACTTTACTAGAAGGATCGAGCTGGTTGAAGACATTACATGAAGTGAAAAAGAAAACCTCTGTTTAGCTGAAAAATGGAGATGAACCACAGCATCCGTGTTGCAGCAGCTTTAAATGGAGTCCTCTCTCGGACTGATAAGTTGTCTCTGCATGCCCTCGGTGTTTGCGTGAAATAAATCCGTGGGCAGGAGCCTCGGTCTGTGCTAGCTGTGTGCCGTTAGGTGCCTAGAAACCTAATGTTATTTCATTTGTGAGGCGTGGATAAGATGACTGTTGCTATTTGGATTCCACAGCACAAAGGTGCTATTAAAGCAGCAATGACCCATAACATACATTTTCATTCATTTATTACATTTTTGGCATGCGTGACTGATTTTTAATCCAGAGCTTTGTCAACCTAGTAGAGTTATATGAAGAGTTTTAACCTAGCTTCATGTACCTCACTTCGCTGTCTTTTACACAGTGGCATCAAAGCATCAAACAGGAGGCATTTCTCCCACTGAAGAACAGGGAGACAGTTCGTTTCTGCATCTGAACCTGTACAGGTCAGTGATGTGACACTGACTAACCTGTAGAAAGACGCTGTAAACCTGCCTCATAAATAACTGCTGCGGAGGGAAGGCGGGGTGTTTAGCAGATTTTGTTTTGTTTTGTTTTGGGGGTGGGTTATACGCTGTAGGTACTCAGATATGCGGACATCAAGCAGCCCTCCTGAAATGAAAGCTACGTGTTTATCAGAGCAGAGCCAGAAGCACAGGAATCCGAAGGGCTTCTTAATCCTACCACTGTTCTCCCGCCCAAAGATTGCAAAACATCTGTTCCTAGCAGATTGTTCGGTTTTTCCACAAAACAAAATGAAACAGGATATACAGACACGTGGACAGCCCACCTGAAAAGACCAAAGAACAACTGATCTTGTATTTGGTTAATAATAGAAACCTTAGCCAATTTTGTAGGTTTCATGAGTCAGAGTTCCCTTTTCCACCACTGATTCAATGTTCTATTTTGGACACATCTTGAACAATGTATTTGGCCACGTTAATAGGCTAAATTGGGTGACTGATGGAGTTTCTATGTGCAGAAGGCTTTACGAGGTTTAAAGTGGTCCACGTATAAAAACCTCAACCGTGTTGAAGCGGCACAGCTAGACGACTTGCAGGCTGAAAGTATAACACAAGAGCCCAGGCATTTCTGGTTTCCTCTGTTATCTGTGTTCATCGTTGAAAGAGTCAGGATTTCCAGGCTTTATTGCTAACTGAAGCACAAAAGGCTTCCTCTGGCTGGTCACAGACTGTCCCGAGGCACATTAGCCAAGTCAACTAGAGTTAGTTCAAAGTGAATTGCTTCATTTTAATCGTGGTGACTTTACCAGCTCAGTCAATATGCTGTAATGGCATTTTGCTTTTATTTCCACCTCCTCCTTTTTTTTTTTTTTTTTTTTTTTTTTCCATTTCTCCTCTTTAAATGATACCCAGGTCACTCTATTTTCAGGCATATTTTTGAGACTGTTCAAGATTTATGTATTTAACAGCACTTCAAGATGATTCATCTTGTTTTATAACATTTGAGGTTTTGGTTGGTAACTCTTTTTCCTCTGAATCCTTGGCTAAAATCTGTTGAGAATTCTTTTTTTTTAAACAACTGAATGAGTCCTTAGTAAGAGGCACTGCCAGTTATAGTCATAACGTGTGCAATTTAAAAAATATAAATAAATAAAACGTTGCACCAAGGATTCCTGGAGACTAAATATTTACTTCAACCTAATTCATTCACAAATGGGAAGCTGGGGTATAGAGAGCACAGGCATGTATGCATATAATCATTTAATTCACCGATTAGAAGACACATTTGGTCCTTTGGAATTCACTGTTTTGTCTGCATAACATCATTCTGGAAACCTCTCAGGTAGTGTGTCATTTTGCTATCAGGCACCGTATATAATACATCTTTTTTTCTCTTATTCAATTATTTTCCCATTTACTTAGTTCTTATTTTGCAGGTTAATAACTGTGGCTGTTTTACTTCAGGAAAAAACATTTTCTTTCTGACACTTCCCAGGGACTGTGTGTCGTGTCGTTCCTTCTGTACGCAGGGGCCGTCGGTCCCCAAACTTCCAGCCCCCGAAGCATCAGTGGCACTCGCGTGTCCTCGTTTCATTCATGATTTCCAAGTCTGAGGACCCCTTGCCCAGCACATGAAAGCGCTATAATTACTTTCATTTCTTGGTTAGCATAGGTCATGGAAGTAGTGTTAATAATAATCTTTCCCTCTGGACTTCTCTGTATTTATATATCTCTGATCCAATAACCAGTGGGACCATAGAGGTGTATTTTATCTTCATTTCAGTCCTCTTGGTATTGTTTTAGCCTGGGAGGAGGGGGAAATCAAATGAGGTACAGAACATGGTAAACTCACACAACTCTGAGGTCATTAACACCTAATTAGAAACAGCTTGGAGATGGAAATGATTCTTTGGTTAAGATGTGAGAGAGAGGAGGAGGAGAGATTAGACAGGATTTAACTTCTTCTGTGCCAGTGGGGTCTTTATCACCAATGGCCAGGCTGTACCTCAATGTGTTTTTCCAAACTTTAAGAAGGCGTGTTTGTGTGTGTGTTTTCTTTTTCTTTTTCTCTTTTTATTTGATAGAGTAAGAAGTCTGTTAAAATACTGGGTAGCAAGAAGAGAAGACCTTGCCCAAAGGCCTAACATACTAGTTGATTTTTCCATAAGGGAAAGACATAATATGACTTCATTTTAGGCCTAGATAAGCTAAAGATGAAGTGTTCTAAAATATTGTGTGATGAGAGACACAATGCTTGGTTGAATAAAAAAGACACAATGCTATGAGACACCCATTTCAGAGATGTTAAATGGTATTTTGTCAACATCAAGAAAATATTTATGTTTAAAAATATGACAGCCATCTATGTTTATTAATTTTTAATAGATCTTAAGTTTCACTACACATCAACTTTCAAAAGTTTGTGAGAGTTTACTTTATGTGCGTGTGTGTGTGTGTGTGTGTGTGTGTGTTACGTGGGCCTCTCACTGTTGCGGCCTCTCCCGCTGTGGAGCACAGGCTCCGGATGTGCAGGCTCAGCGGCCATGGCTCACGGGCCCAGCCGCTCCACGGCACGTGGGATCTTCCCAGACTGGGGCACAAACCCGTGTCCCCTGCATCGGCAAGCAGACTCTCAACCACTGCGCCACCAGGGAAGCCTGAGAGTTTACTTTTATCAAGGTATAGTTATTCTAATTTTCATTGTGCTGTTTGATAGCTTGAAAAACACTGAAAGAACTCACGTGTGTGTGCGTGCTGGTCGGGCTGCTGCAAGGCTTTGCTTCTCTAAGAAGGATCAATATTGAGAAGAGAGACAGTACATGTGGAAAACACTCCTGACTCCAGGCCAGGTGACACATAAAGGAGGGACCTCTCCCTCTCCTTGTTCCCAGGTTTGCACTGCAAGTTTTCGTGCCGTGCCTTCTGCTGAAGGATTCCTTCACTCGGAACTGAAGCCACACTAGCAAAGCCGGTCCAGTGGGAGCCCAGAGCCACGGACTGGGGGAAGCTGGAGGGGGTAAGTGTGTGTTTGGCAGTTCAGTTCAGTCCCGGTTCAGTCTTTTGGCAAAGCCCTTGCTAGTTGCCTAAACTCTTGCTTCCAATGTCCTGGGAATATGCCTGCCCGCAGCTTTCTAAACCTGCAGGCAGTATAGCATCAGGGTCAAGGTGTAGGGTGCTAGAATTTGACTGCTGGGTGTAAGTCCAGCTCTGCCACTGACTTTATTTAGTGTCTCTCGGCCTCAGTTTCCCCACCTATGAAATAGGGGTAAAGATAAGGATGGGTCCTTCACAGGGTTGGAGGGTTGGATGAGAATAAAGAGCTCAGAATCGTGTTGGCCCTTTAATGTAATCCACCTGCCCTCACACTGCGGTCGCGGACCGCAGGGGCAACTCGGGGAGGGTCCTCAGGATCCTTTCCATGGGTCAGTTAGGCTGAATTATTTTCATAATGATGCTAAGGTGTTATTTGACTTTTTCAACTCTTATTCTCTCACGAGTGGTCTAAGAGTGTTCAGGGGTCATGTGACCTGGAATTTTGCAACAAATTGAACGTGGAAGCACGTAGGAGAGTCCAGCTGTTTTCTGTTAAGCTAGACAGTGGAGATTTGCAAAAATGTAGAATGATGCTACTCTTCTCACTGTAGTTTTAGTTTGGAAAATAGAGTTACTTTTTATTAATGCATGTGTTCTTTTTGTTAACATATAATAGGTCTATTACGGTTATTTTAAATGATTTCATAAATACATATTTTTCAATTTCTCATTTTATATCTCCAGTATAAATATTGATAGATATAATCCTCATAAATGCCTTGGAGTCTTTAAAATTTATCTTTTTTTGAATTTTATTTTATTTTATTTTTTATACAGCATGTTCTTATTAGTTATCTATTTTATACATATCAGTGTATATATGTCAATCCCAATCTCCCAATTCATCCCACCACCACCCTCCCGGCCTTCCCCCCTTGGTGTCCATACGTTTGTTCTCTACATCTGTATCTCTATTTCTGTCTTGGAAACAAGTTCATCTGTACCATTTTTCTAAATTCCACATATATCCATTAATATACAATATTTTGTTTTTCTCTTTCTGTCTTACTTCACTCTGTATGACTTCACTCTGTATGACAGTCTCTAGGTCCATCCACATCTCTACAAATGACCCAATTTCATTCCTTTTTATGGCTGAGTAATATTCCATTGTATATTTGTACCACATCTTCTTTATCCATTCCTCTCTTGATGGACATTTAGGTTGATTCCAAGTCCTGGATATTGTAAATAGCGCTGCAGTGAACATTGGGGTGCATGTGTGTTTTTGAATTGTGGTTTTCTCAGGGTATATGCCCAGTAGTGGGATTGCTGGGTCACATGGTAGTTCTATCTTCAGTTTTTTAAGGAACCTCCATACTGTTCTCCATAGTGGCTGTATCAATTTACCTTCCCACCAACAGTGCAAAAGGGTTCCCTTTTCTCCACACCCTCTCCAGCATTTATTGTTTGTAGATTTTTTTTGATGAGGGCCATTCTGACAGTGAGAAATGCAGTTTTAGAAACTAACTTGCTGATTTTCTCACCATCGGACTTTTATCTTTTGGAGATGGAGGGCAAGGGGAAGAGGACATGGAATCCAAAGCTTGCTGCTGAATTTTAGGTTCCCAGGTTTATGGTCATTTATGGAAATTTCTGCTCATCTTCTTTAAATCACTTCTTTATGATCAGAGAGGTTCATCTGTGATGCTTATGGCCTCAAGACTTACTAGAACTGGGATGTGAGAGTTGATGCCTTCAAAACTGTTCTACAGTCTAATTTTCCACAGAGCAGTTCTCTGCCATACTCTTATTTGTGACTGGTTGTGAAAGATCCTCCAGAGAAAGGCACACTAACCCACAGATAAAATTTACAAAAAGAATCCTGACCACAACGTACTATCTTTTAAAAGAAAAATGTCATGAAGCCCACTGTCACTTAATGAATATCCCAAAGCCTTCTTCAGCCTCCACGTACCACCTCCATGTTCATTTGCTAGAATTTTCTCTACATCAATCCTTTGGCTATAACGATGTTCCCTTGGATGTATTACCATTTTTATTAAGTATTTTTGTGATTCCATTTAAAAGGCAAATGAATTGTTTCAGAGGAAAGCAAAACAGAATGGGTGCATCAAACATCCAATATAAGTAACTTCCAGCAGCTCAAAATGCATTATATGGGCTTTATATACCAGCCGTGCTCCCACCAAGACTTAGAGAATTTTTTCCCCTAGTTTAAAATACAGCATTAATTCTGTGAGGTCACAGGGTGCCTCATTAACAAAATACATTAGTTGACTGTGTTCATAGTGATTGTGGCAATGAGAAAGACATAATGTGAAACCTTTGAGAAATCTGCCTACAGATGAGACACTTTACTATCTTCTAGAGAGTAATGGATCTAACTTTGAGAAAGTCATTTTATTACCCACATAAAGAAGGAAGTTTGAGAAAATTGAGGCAGGAAAATTCTAAGTTGTTTTTTTAATAATCAATGGTAACTAAGGGTCCTATTTTCTGTGTTAGTTTTGTGGTGATTAGAGCAGGTCTTCTTGATTTTGGCTGAGAGACAGTAAGAGAGTGAGGACTTGTTTTTCCGTCTTCCCTTTGGCAATTAAATGTAAATAACAACATGAATAAGAAATAACCACAGTAATAATTAGTTTCCAATTTGCTTTCACCCCTTAAGTAATTCCTACTATGAGGTGAATTTATATTAAAATGCATACATACACATGCTTCAGGGGGAATCAGTATTTTCCATATGCTAACGTTTCTCAAACCTGAGAAAGTGGTAACCTCGCCCTCCTTGCTGCAAACAAGGACGTGTATCTTTCATTTCCTCTATATTCCCATCATCCCACTACCCATGTACCCACCATCACACACCAACATGCTCGTCTTCAGAAAATTTTTCAAATAATGATTGGAAACTGATTGACAAATGATAGATGGTCCAGTGGAATTTAGATGTAAAGAAATTAATACGACAAATATTTATTCAGTACTTACTATCTGTTGAGAATTCTTCAAGGAACTGGGGATTCTATAGGGAACAGAAGTGGTAGTCATTAACACATCAAAATGTTTTAAGTTTATTTTAATTTTAGTCAGTGTCATGAAGCAACTATATAGGGCAGTGTAATAGAAATGACTGGGACGGAGCAGGGAATTATTCTAGCTTAGCTCCGAAGCAGTCGCACTGCAGCAGAGGCAGGCCCGTGGAGGCTGAGCCAGGGGAAGGTTTCCTGCAGTACAAACGTCAGCACAAAGGGCCACAGAGAAAAAGATCTATGGCTGGAGGGCACACAGTCAGAGCTGTCAGAGACACAGGCATGGACTTCGTCTGCCATGGTTACGAGTTGGTGATTTATTCTTTTTACAGTAGGAAAGCTTTGGAAGCTTTGAGCTGGGAGTGACACGGTTGTCAATGAGCTAGTGAACAGTGATGAAAAATAGGGAGCACCAATGACCATCGTAGCAAGTACTCTAAAGGAGAATCTCTCTGTATACCCTGAAGCGTCTCTGTGGGCCTGTGGAACCGTCAGGAATAAACCAGATACTGTACAAACTTCCGTTAGTAAAGCCAGTATCGCCAATGAAAAGGATTCCTGTAGAAACATGCACAACAGCAAGTGAGAGCTCACCTGGTGGACGGGGCGGGGGGTGGGGGGTGAGAGTTCCGTGGTTCTGTAAACAGTGGCAGCGGCCACGTCTGAAGGGCCGCCTTTACGAGTGCACCCGAAGTGACTGAACCCGAAGTCCTGCATCAGAGTCCAGCTTCCCAACACACCCACAGCACAGTCACCCTCCACGGTATTGCCTTTGAAAACAAAGTACAACAATACAGAGCTTGCAGTGTATCAACATGCTCCTCTTTCGGTTGTCTCGTGGGTCTTTGGCGGATTTGCACAGCCAGCAAGGCAGTTAGCTGTGTCCTCTCAGAGCACTTCGTTCAGGTGAAGCAGCAGAAACTGTCCCAGACTGAAGGAGTTCCGTGGAGATGGAACTTACCAGCCGATATAACCACCCCTCTGTGTGACTGCTGCTCAGAAAGGGTGTTAGGGGCTGTTAGCCCATCAGCTGTTGACCAGAGGGTGATTTAGGTCTCAGGCGGTGTCAGTTTTAACTTCCTGCAAGCTGCTGATGTCTGCATCTGCTGTGTTACAGTAGGAGTCTGTTTCTGCCCAAAGATTTTGGAGGCAATTGTAGTTTTGAAATTCCTAAGGCTTCTAAGCCAATTTGGAAAATTCAGAGGATTTGAACTGAATAACATTCTATAGATAGAACTCATCCTACAAGTATTTTCATTGCAAAGGGAAGACCTAAAACGTCTTTCTCTTGGAGTTGTCTTGTCTGGAGCATGTAATATGTTGTTCATTGGTCTGACTAGTGTTTGTGGAGCAGATTTTACTTGAAGGATCTCTGCGATAAGAAATTGGTTAGGAGTCTTGGGTTGGACGAGGCTTTCACTTCAGTGTTTTGTTTCTGGAAGGTGGGGAAAGGACAAGAGAGCTGATACCGCTTATGGACACAGCGGCTCAACAAAGGGAGTCAGACCAGAGACTTCAAAGCAAAACACAACTATTCAATACATGTTGTGATGGATATTTTCAATTCGCCACCCTCAGATCCACTCCCCACCTTCCTACACCCTACTTGGTGCCCTGGAAAGCTGACTTTTATGGACGCCGTCAGCAGGCTCTTTTGATCTCTGGTTTCCATTTGGGCTTGGCCAATGGGGAACCAGCCAAAGGTCAGAGGGAAGAAGGAGACTTGGGTTAGGATAATTATTTCCCAGGCATCTCCCAAGTGAGCTATGGGGTGGCCCTGTCCCTCTGCTAAGGCCACAGCTTCCTCTGGGTGATCTCTTTTATACCATGGCTGCTTTCTTACTTTCTCTAGGTGTCAACTTAAACACAAGTGTTCAGGCCTACGGATGGTTTCTCCTAGTCTTGCTCATACTTGACAAACAGTCCTTTTATAAACTCTTCAGTTACCTCGTGTTATCTGTTTGCATTTCTTGTTTCTATAGGTAATTCTGACCAAAATAATCTATGGCTAATTTTTACAAAGAAAAACATGTATATTCAAGGTCTCAAAACTCAATAACTCATTTTAAACAAATCCGTGTGCATGTCAACCTCAAGCTGCCTGACAAATACAATTGGTAGATGGCCAGAGTCCTTTGGAAAGGGAGAGGCGTGCCAGCCTGGGGCATACCCACCTTGGAGGTTGCTGGCAGTAATAGGCATGCTGCTCATTCTAAATCACTGTCAACAGCTACATTCATTGTGTCTCTCAAGAAATAAAGCTCTAGGACTTTGATATCCTAAACCAGTTGTTTCTTACCTGTTTGTGTTTTACTTGTTTTCGTTGCCTTTTGGGAACCTGAATCAAGGTTTTGGCTTGACATGTAATGCATCATAATTTTTACCATTTAAAATAGACGGAAAGGGGCTCAATGTTTCCATGCAGAAAATTTGTTTTTCAGGAATAGATTCCTGATATCAAACAGGTAATGCCTACCTGAGGAGAAAGGAAACAGTTTATAGCATCTAGGGGTCAATTTCTTTATTTAAGTAGGAATAATGATAGCACGTAACTCAGAAACTTGTAAGAATTAACGATAAGCAATGTGTGCCTGGGACACATATATTTCAGGAAATGATAGTTGTCATTGTTATCCTAATTATTTTACTGATTTCACAAATGGAAATTTTTATATTACCATTTACAGGAAGGCAGAAAATATCTGAGGATGCCTTAGTAACTTATGGATGGGTATGTTACCTATAGCATAAATAGAATTCAACTACCCTCTTGACTTCTGAAGTTAGTTAATTCTTTTGGCATAGACAAACCGTCAACTAGATTTTATTTCTGTGTGTGCCTGTTGACGAGGTGGAAGAAAGAGGAGAGAAGAAAGAAATGAACCCAGTTTACAGTCATCAAAGAGGTCAAACTGTATGATAGTTAAGGATCTTTGATCAAAACTTACTGTAGATGAAATGACTCAAACGTCATTTTAATTCAGTGACTTCTTTCATAATCAGAAACCACCATTTCGGGTAAATTTGCATCCTTCAAAGTGCATATTAAATGAACGAACAGTTTTCTTTATGCCTCACCTTACTGTCTGGGGAGGAGACTAAGGTCAAGGTCCAGGAAAATATTCATGAATACCTTCTTCATGGCTGTGTCTTTTTTTTTTTTTTTTCTGTTATGTAACATCGAAGAGCAATTGGACAAGTTAACACTCATTTTTTCCTCTATATTTTAATGCTACGACACAGAGAACAATAACATATCAATTAACTTTAATCACCCTCGATCTCACCTCCTCAGGTACCTGCTATGTAAGCAGTGTGCTTTTATGAATAGCCTCCTGACACCGAGAGCCTCTCAAGGTCTATAACTCGTGCCACAATTTCTGTCCAGGGTCTCACAAAAAAAATCATTTAATATATTATGGGTGTTGTCTCATTTCTCCAATATTCTCAGAAGTCAGGATCATATCATTTATAACTGGATATTAAAGATAGACTCACAAAGTCAAGGATGGAATCAATCTAACAACAATAAAATGAACTCTCATGCCCAAGCAAGAAGCTGTACATTCCACCAGCTCCTAAGTCTGCACTACACTAAAGAGCCAGCGGTAAGAGGGTCTGTGGGTCACAGTTATAAAGCTCGAGCAGCTGTGAGGCAGCCCTGAAAACCAAGTGGGTTCTCCCCTCTGTCTGACATTTCCAGTCGAACATGGGATACCTTTGCAGTTCATTCATCTAGCATATGAAGACGTAAATTCACAGTAAAATATAAACAGCACTGCAATTAGCCAGATTAAAAGGATCAGGTGTTGGGAATTATATCTTCTCTGAGGTGAACTTTGATCAACGTCAGACCTGGGATTAATTGTCTCTCCATTCTTGCCTCCAATGGGTTTTTCCAAGATGGCGGTTTCTTCGTATTGGCCCGTCCAGAGATGCCCATGTGTTCAAGTGGCTATGCAGAGATTGGCTGGGAAGTCGTGGCCGGCAGGGCATGCATCACTACACACGCACAATTCCCCTGCTTCCTACCTCATTTCTCTTACCCTCACTTTTGCTGCCCTTGGGTTGCGCTTGCCAAATAAAACATTAGCAATCAGTCCATAAAATATCAAGTCTCAAAACCTGTTCCTTGAATCCTTCTATTTATAATAAATACTATAGATAACATGGCCTTTGCAGGATATGGGAGGAGGTGTTTTCTTTAAATACAGAACAAGCTCTGAGAAAATGCTCATATCAATTAGGTTTGCCTTTGGGCCCACCCTCCCTCACCTCCATTCTCTGGAAATTTCCCATCTTTGTTGAGTCCCTGCCTTTTAGGTGACTTGTGACCTTATTCTGCCTCTAACTCTCACAGAATTAATCCATAACTTAGTACATCTTAATAATTTTCTACACATAAGTAACTCAACATGTTACTTCTTCCAACAGCATTACATTCTTTAAAAAGACATTTTAGAAAGAAAAATGATAAACCCTAGTGAATTTATTTCTAATAGTCATATTTTAGGCACTGTGGTACATAAATCATCATGGATATATGTTGGGATGAAAAGAAAACTTTTTTGATGCCACTTAAATCATACCAGGTTAATGAAAAACCCAGGCTCTGGATTCTACCAGATTTGGTTTTGAATATCAGTTTTGCTCTGTATAAGCTGTGTGACGTTATACAAATTACTTAACCTCTCTGTGCTTCAATGGTAAGATGTGGAAAGTAGTAAAACCTACCTCAGGTTCATGATGAGATTGTGAGTTATTACATATAAAGCTCTTAGCAGCGTAAATGTTCTGTTTATACCCTGGAAAGGTCCTACAACCAAATGGAGGAACAGATTTATTTCATGGAACAGTGTAAGCAGTCCTCTGATTGGAGGAGGTTCAAAAGCTAAAGGAGCAAGGACGAGGGTTAGACTAACTTTTTGCCTATGTGAAAACCAAGTATTTATCCTTTTTCCTGTTTGAGAAAACTATTCTGTTACCAATTTCTAAAACAGGCAGTGGTTCACAGGACCCATCAGGGTAATGACTCATGAAACTCAGCCTCTTCATTAAGACACCTGATGTGAAAATCATTCTTAACAATCTGCACAATCATAGTTTAAAGTCACCAACTTTCCGGTATAGGAGCCATTGCAAACATTGTTCAGTGCTATGGGCTTGCTTATGCTTTGTAAACAGTTACATCCCTCGGAGATTAAAATACGAAGTTATCAGCAAGAGGATTTCATGTATAAGCAGCAATTTTGATGACTCCAGGATACAGAAGTCTTCATTTCGATGCTAAGCAATTTTATATTTGAGATATAAAGTTAGCTGAAAAGTGAAATGTGATGCATAGAGAAATGTCTACAGTCAATATTTATACAATATTTTATGGGACATACTGATGAAATACTTGTAATTCAGTGTTGTTCTTTCATTCTTTTCAACAAAGGGATTGCCCTCGTTCCTTTTTGAGAATAAGCATTCAAAGAGGAATGAATTTGCCTCTTAGATATTCCAAGCGACTCTCTTAGGGGGGCAGGTGGGCAACACTTTTAGCAGAGTAAATATCCACCACATAACTAGCCTCAGATCTTCTACGTGAGCATGTATATCTGGCAGGATGGGTGACTTTACTCTGCACTGACAAATCTCCAACTCCCTGGTTACATTTCCTCTCCTATCAGCTAGAGACTCTGCTCGACTTATCCTCACTACAGAATTCAGGCTGATGGAACAGCCACTGTCTAGAGCATGGCCACTCAGTGTGCTGTATGAAAAGAGTGGTGATGTGGTCTAACCACGCAAGGGCTCTTAAGGCTTCCACTCAAATTTCAATGGCCAAAGTCAAGTCCCATGGCCACACCTAAGTTTGAAGAAGCAGGGAAGGGATGTTTTACCACGTCCTGAAAGAGGAAGAACTGGAAAAAGTTAGAGAACAGCCTCGTGACTGCAACGGTAACTGATCTCTTCTCTTCTCATTCGACGTGCTTTGTCTGGGAGCTCATTTTCTCTGCTTGGGCCAGAAGACATTTAATATATCCAAGATTTGCATTATGAAAGAAGCAAAGGACACCATATAAAGTGATTCTGTGAAATGAAGAGGAATGCTGCATTCACAGTGCAAAGTTTCCAAGTCACGGTAGTATCAGCGGATATTCACATGTGCCTTTATTATTGCAAAATAAACCATCTTAAAACTTGGTAATCACAAAAAGCACCACTGATTTGCTCACGATGCTGCAGTTTGGGCCAGGCTCAGCCAGTGATTCTTCTGTTGGTCTCATTCAGTCACATGGCAGCAGCAGCGTCTGGAAGGTCCAAGACAGCCTCACTCATTTTTCTGGCGATGATCTTGGCTGATGACTGAACCTCTTTCTCCAGGATCTTTTCTTACTCAAGGAGTCTAGTCCAGGGCTCATCTTATGGTCACCTCAGAGCAACAAGAGGGCAAGAGTGAAAGCCAAAAGCCTTCTTGAGGAGAAGGTAAGAAGTCCTACAAGGACATCACGTTCCCTGCATTCTGTTCACCAGGCAACATGACAGGGCCAGCCCCTTTGGGGGTGAGGTCGGGGAGATAGACGCTTGCTGGGGGAGCAGCAGGCCACGTGGTAAAGGGGCATATGAGCCAGGAGTGGAGGCATTGTTGCCGCCAACTTTGCAAGCAGTCTGCACACTGCAGAGCATGGGCATGGCCAGTGGCTTTATGGACTGTCCCAAGAATGTACATTCAGGGGCTTCCCTGGTGGCACAGTGGTTAAGAACCTGCCTGCCGGTGCGGGGTACACAGGCTCCAGCCCTGGTCTGGGAAGATCCCACGTGCAACTAAGCCCGTGTGCCACAACTACTGAGCCTGCGCTCTAGAGCCCGCGAGCCACAACTACTGAGCCCGCGAGCCACAGCTACTGAGCCTGCATTCTAGAGCCTGCGAGCCACAACTACTGGGCCTGCGCTCTAGAGCCCGCGAGCCGCAACTACTGAAGCCCACGCACCTAGAGCCCATGCTCTGCAACGAGAGAAGCCACCGCAACGAGCAGCCCACCCACCGCAACGAAGAGTGGCCCCCGCTCGCCGCAACTAGAGAAAACCCATGCACAGCAACGAAGACCCAGTGCAGCCAAAAGTAAATAAATGAATAAATGAATTAATTTTTAAAAAAAGGAATGTACATTCAGCCATATCAGAGAGGATACCATGGTTTTCCAGGGATTTCTCAACAGGTTTGTTTCTGTTACAAATGGACTGCAGCTTGGAAAATAACTGAAGAAATGCAGTCACCATGTGTGGAAAGTGAGGGGCTTTTCACCTGACTGCTTTTGTACATCCTTCCAGTCTGAGCGCCGCTCCATCACAGCGGTGCTATCTGCCTTCTTTGCTAGCACCTGAGTAATTTGCCCTTTGCCATTTCTGATTCTGTTCTCCTTCTGTAATGAAATTGTATTTATTTCCTATGGTAAAAGCACCTCAAAATCTCGTAAAAGTAGAGTGTGAATAAGATCCTTGACACCAATGAAGCGCCCGATGTCATCTATTTCAAGGATTTTTAAGATGGACATTTATTTTCTAATGTCTACATGAGCGGCAGAGATGTGAAAAACAAACTCATCAGTTTTTCTGTGATTTCACATGATAGAGAAACAGGAAGCCAAAGCAGTCTTTGCACATCTTTGCCGACTGGGCTCATTCAATCTTCTCATCACACCTGGTTCAGCCATAACTGGGTAAACGTAACCCTTTTATGTGACTTTCTTTTCAGCTGTGGAAACTGCAGTTATCACATATTGAATTAGTAACCAATTAATAAGAGTTTCCCTTATTCACTTGGCAAGTATTGGTTGAAAAGTCATTACGTGCCTGGGAGCCTCCTGGGCGCCAGGAGGCGCCAAACAGAGAGCCTCTGTCCTCTGAGCTTCTCATCCATTGGATACGTAACTGGTGAAAATAAGTATGTGGTGATGAATTATAAAAAGTTCTCTGCATAAAACATAACGAGTGAAAAAAGAACCACAATGAGTGAGAATGAGAGGCATCGGCATGGACACCTCAGTAAGTTTGGGGGTTGGGCATCTCAGGTGTTTTCTGAGGAAGTGACGGAAAAGCAGAAACTGGAAGAAGGATGAGGAGGGTGGAGCCAGGCACAGGGTGGGAAGCAGAGGGCAGCGGTCGGGGGCCAGCAGGTCTGAAGGTTCCCGGTTAGGAAGCAGCGCCGCCCAGGCCCGGAACTGGAGAAGGCCAGTGTGGCCGGGGGACATGCAGCCAGGGGGAGCGACAGAAGCTGAGGACAGCAAGGTGGCTATAAGGACCTTTCAAACAGGTTCCGGATTTTACCCTGAGACTTTATGCAGAAAAACGCTGAACTAGAAAGAGACACGGTCAGCTGTGCATTTAAAGATTACTGGAAGTGTTGTGCAAAAACCAGGCTTGACCAGGGCAAGATGGAAGTAGACCAAGGCTATGGTCCAGAGTCCAAGGGAGAGATGCTGGTGCCTGGTGCAGACAACCGAAAGAATCGATAGGACTTCATGACAAAGTAAATGTGCGGTGAGAGCAAGAGGTGGTGTCAAGATGACTCCCCACGGGAAGAGCAGGGAGATATGTGACTTTACTGGGGGTTAAGAAGGGTTAAGCAAGGAGTTTCCTAAAGAGAGTCCCATTTCCTTATCTTCCAAGATAGTAAAAGGTTTGCAAATTGGGGTGTCTTCACCCCAGGGGTGCTTAATACACTGGGATGCAGAAGTAAATATTAGAACTATTATTCATAGCATTTTACTGGAAATATAAGAAAATAAGACCTTTTAATATTTGATATTGAGGTGGATAGTAACGTGCTCTAAATACTAACAGAAATGTGTGCTCACAGTTTTTTATTGATGGGGTACTGTATTAATTTTCTGGACCATAAATTTGGTTCAGTAAACTGTTCCGACCCACAAGCAGGTTCCACAAACCATCCCATCATACACTTTGGGGAACTAAGTTGACTCATACCGGCCTCTACGGGGCAGCGAACCCGTGTTCTGTGTCAATTCTTTTAAGCAACGTGCTAGTTTATATTTAAGGTCGTGCTGCCATTTTCCCAGGGAAAGTGAGAAATATCTTCTTTTTTACTTTCTTCTGTATTTATGATTTGCTCTTCAGGGAAAAAATGGGACTTCCTTTTCTAGTTCAGCCACATTGATAGCCTCAGTCTAACACGTCGATGGTAGGTAGAATTTGGCAGTGATCACATTCCGCTAGCAGGTATTCTATCTTGTTGCAATTTAGAAAGCCTGATGTTCGGAGGAGCAATAAACCTTATTTACATATTTGCCTTTGCCAACTGTAAATTTCCCTTTTATTGTTGTTGGCCTTGTGCGGCTGTAAACATTTGCCATTTGCTCTGTGAAAGTTCACCTTGGATAAGAAATATTGAAGTAACAAATGTGGCCTTGTTTCTTCAGTCCCTTTGAAAAAAACATGGTCTCTCCGAAGGGACCATTTTCAATATACACGTCTGTTTGATTCATTTTTTTTAATCCATTTTTTTGCAGGAGTCCTTATTTCCTTTATAGCCATTTATAATTGAGGGGAAAGGTGTGAAGTACTTTTCTTTTTCCAACAAGCATACCTTGCAAATGCAACCCATATGTTATCTGTTTTCCTATGTATTTCGTATCGCTAGTACCATATGCCTCAAGTGATTGATCTTCCTGTTGTGAGGAAGCTCAAGATGCACATATTTTCAGTCCCTCTTATAGAAAATAAGGTAACCCTCTATCACTTCTTATGACTGACGTGCTAAAAGCCTCTGCTCATCTCTAATAGATGATCTGTAATTTACATCAAAATTTCAATCATTTTGGGCCTCCCTGGTGGCGCAAGTGGTTGAGAGTCCGCCTGCCGATGCAGGGGATACGGGTTCGTGCCCCGGTCTGGGAGGATCCCATATGCCGCGGAGCGGCTGGGCCCGTGAGCCATGGCCGCTGAGCCTGCGCGTCCGGAGCCTGTGCTCCGCAACGGGGGAGGCCACAACAGTGAGAGGCCCGCATACCGCAAAAAAAAAAAAAAAAAAAAAAAAAAAAATTTCAATCATTTTAAATTAATACAGCCATTTCTTTAATGAATCTTGTTACTAATCTCTGATTTTCATCAAACAATCCAGTCGTAGCTGTTTACAATTTTTTGTTTCGCATAAAATCTGAGTGTCCAGAGTATTTTCCATTTGAGTTTTAATTAATAAATGACATGTATTCTTTTCAAATCAATATATTCCCTGCACCCTTTTGTGAGAAATATATTCTATTATCCATCACCCTGTTTTCATCTTCTATTGGATTTCGTAAGATGGAAAAGAGAAAAAGATATGTAAGCTACTAACAGACATATAAATATTGTGAGAGCCATCTCGAAAAATAAGGCTGTTTATTTCTTATTTGTGCCCAAGAGAGGTACCAAGAGTAAGTCACATTAATTCTGATAGGATTTAGCAGTCAGAGTTTTCCCTGCATCAGCAGAAGGGATGTATGTGGGCAGAGAAAAGGAGAAAGTTGAAAAATGAATGTCTCAGACCTAAATGTTTTATTGCAATTGTTACATAATTAATATTGAACCTTAGTATGAGTTCAGCTAGTTATGGATATAACTATCTGGTGTATGTTTACTCCATAGTGAAAATGAACACTGATTTACTAGTTATATCTAAACGTGGGGTTGAAAAATTAATCAGTCTTCATGAGGGCCAACAGGACTCATTTGCATCAAATGGCCAAGTTGAATGGAAGAGGCTAGCTCAGTACACACTGGTACTGAGGTGGAAAGAAATGATTCCATGCTCTTCAGCTGAGACGGCCTTAGGGGACCAGCGGTCTCCTCTTCATCAGCAGTGGGGGCACCGACACTTGGAGGGTTCTGGGAGCTGCAGGCATGGAGCGGGTGGAGGCAGACTGGACCCAGGCTGACCCCCGCTTCTGCCTTTAAGCTGGAACAGCAATTCTCTCTTGGCTGTTTTATATATTAATCTTCTTTGCAGGATTTCCTGTAAAGGATGGACTCAAGAGCTTTCAAAAAAACTGTTGCAAAAAAGCACTGTAATCACACAGGCGTCTGGATGGAGTCAAGGCATCCTCAGAGAGACAATCATAAGAGAAAGGTCACAGTGAGGAAAAAACAGGCAGGACCATCTGTGGGAATTGGGATTAAATCTCGTTATGTGGTCTCTCCTCCCTGACAACATGTAGATACGTATACGCAGAATAACCACACACACACATACGTGTGTATACATGTATTAATAAGTATATATATATGTGTGTGTGTGATTATGTATATATTTTTTCTATATGTGTGTGTATATATATGAATATATATATAAATCTGTAGAGAGTATAGACGCATATATAAAAATCACACATTCATATGCATGTAATCACACAGAGATACACACACACACACAGAGAGACAGAAAAAAATAGAACAATGCATATCATTGGACACTTACTATGTTCTAGGGTCTGTGCTAAACACTGGACTTACATAAAAGAACCAGACAGACGAGGTCCCCAGCCTCACAGGAAGACAAACAATGAGCAGGTGAACAACAAACAAATGAAAGGGTACAGATTCCGAGCGCTGGTGGAAATGAACGGAAGGTGTGTAGAGGCTTTTACACAGACAGAGAGGCTGGTTAGATGCTGGGAGGCATAAAGGAGTGCGTCCAGTTGCAGGACCAGGGAAACTGGAGCTCAGAGGTGCTCGGTTCTAGCCTTGGTTCTGCCTTCAACCATCTTGTGTTGTGTAGGCGACCTAAATTTGTCAGAGGAGGTGATTTCCACTGTGGGGTTAGTAGGGACACCCCTAGGCGTGGTCTGTGCTGTTCTGAACTTGGCCTGACTAGATGTGGGCACAGGCGTCTTCCTTTCAACAGCCGAGGAAAAAATGCATGGAAGAGTTTGCTGAGGGCTAGGATAGGGCCTGCAGAGACACACAAGTGCTCAAGTTTCCTGATATCTGTAGCATTCCGGCCAAAGTCATTTGTTCAGATTTCAATCTAGGAAACAGTCTTAGAGATCATGAGGCAGACAGGAGTCCCACACAAAAAGTTCCCATGCGTTGGGACAGGTAAAAGCTAAGGAACCATGGAAAGCATACACCCATTCTAAGGATTCCACTGGTCCTCACCACGTGGGAACACGGCACAGCTTTGCTGGATGTTGCATGTTAGGATTAAAAAGGCGCTAGACATCCAAATGTTCCTGTAAATGTTTCTCACTTTTTAATGTTGCCAACTCATAAAAAGATAACTGTGGGAAATAGCTTCGGCTAGATTCAGACTACAGGACTCAAGTTCATACTAATTTGTTCAACCACCTCCTTTCCTATTTTCCAACAAGTAAGTAAAGTATAAAGAGATGAAGTGGTTTCTTTAGGCACAGAAATACCACGGTAAATGGGAGTTACATTTAGAGCCTTCACCTCTGATCTCATCCAGGTATTTTTTTCCCACCATTTTCCATCATTCCGGGGCGATACATCTACAGCTCACATTCAAGGAATTAGGTATCAAATCCTCCGTTCAATAACCATTTTAACTTAAAAAAAACAAAACAAAACAAAACCCTGACAACCCCAATTCAACTGAACTCCCTGGACAGCAAGACACATAGGAAAAAACAGTTGTGCAGGAGGGGTTTACAGGATTCAGGATCTCATTGGACGGTAGGGACGGGGTTGGAAGGATTCAGAATAGCTCTGAGCTTGTTTTGCTCTGACTTCAGTGCAGAAACTTCATACAGCTATTAACGTAGAGAAACTGCCATAATGAACCTGTACATATGCGTCACAACTTTAAAAATCATCAATGTTTTTACCAGTTTTGTTTATATTTATTCCCCTACTTTGGGGTGGGCGATTTCACTTATAAATACTGGTTCTGAGGTTCTGAAGTTAGCTCAGTTTCAGAAAAGGGAAGGAAAAGAAGGAACGTGTGTGTGTGTGTGTGTGTGTGTGTGTGTGTATGATCATGGGGGAGGTGGGGATGAGAAGCACTGAGGGGGCAGATACCATGACATTTGTTTATTTATTATTTATTTGTTTGTTTGTTTATTTATTTGCGGTATGCGGGCCTCTCACTGTTGTGGTCTCTCCCCTTGCGGAGCACAGGCTCCGGACGCACAGGCTCAGCGGCCGTGGCTCGCGGGCCCAGCCGCTCCGCGGCATGTGGGATCTTCCTGGACCGGGGCACGAACCCGTGTCCCCTGCATTGGCAGGCGGACTCTCAACCACTGCGCCACCAGGGAAGCCCTATGGCATTTATTTTGAGATGTGAGTTTGAAGTAGGAGGTGTCTGCATTGGAGCAGAGAATTCAGAAACGAGGCTCAAACTTGGGAGTCCGCCCCACAGAGACGGTAGTTGAAGCAACGGATGTGGGTAAAATTATCAGAAGAGAAAAAGTGTGTAGAGAGGCCAGAAGAGAGAAGAGAAGAGAACGGAGCATAGGGAGAGGAGGAGGAAGCGGGTCCAGGGACAGGGAGGCTGGTGAGGCGTGGCCGCTTGGGACACGGCCAGAGGAGAGCTTCCACCAGCTCCCGCCAGGGCGTCTGCTGATGCCGCCTGTCCGTACCTGTACCCGACTAGCCTGTCACCTGGCTGTCCCATCACAAGGCCACCCCTGCACCACTGCTCAGCGTCTCCTCTCCCCACCCGAGGGCGGCGCTGCCCTGGTGCTCTCGTCTCTCCTGTGTCGTGAACTGGCCCTTCTTTCTCTAGCATCAGCACATCGACTGGCCACTCTTTCTCCCACCACCTTCCGCCCCTATTCCCTCATTTCTCTGAAAGCAAAACTCTTCAGAAAGAATTGTCAGTACTTTGCTTTCTTCCAGTTCTTCTCCTGTTCCCTCTTGAACTCGCTCGCGTCGAGACTCCGCCTCCGTCATCCCAGGCGCGAATGCTTTCGTTAGACACGAAGGACCTCAACCCGGTTTTGGATGCTCCGCCCTCAGCCCTTACTTGACCTCCGCATGACCAACCCCTCCTCCTCAAAAGGCTTCCTCCCTCGCTTTCCAGGATACCTTGCTCCGTGGTTTCCGTCCCATCTCTCTGGCTGTTCCTTGTCAGTCTCCTTTGCCTGCTCTAGCTGTGTAGTTGGATTGGTGTGAGGGGTTTGGACCACAAGCAGGCATTTTTAGTAGCAAAGGTAGAAATTAGGTGAAAGACCGTCTGAGGAGCGGAGGTATGCTTGTTGACTTTATCCTGTTCCCTTTATCTAGTCACTGAGTTTTGTTATTAGGTAACTTGTAAAAACCTGGTTTACTCAAATCTAGGACATGAGTATCATACTAGTTGGGCTGTGTGTTGGTCACAGAATCCACTCGTCCCCATGCCGCCTGGCAGCGTGCCTGGACTGAGAGACATACAAAAGACAGTGGTTGAATGAGTCGGAATATCTGAATAAATAGGCATCGGGTTAGATTTCCTTCAGCATAAGCGCTGGGACTCATTTATTCTTCAACAATTACATACAAAGAAGGCTGTTAATGTTTGCAAGATGCAGTTATACAGAATACTTAATGTCTCCCATTGTTTGGGGATCACTGAGTATTTCCTTTAGGACTGTAAAAATCATTAATGTCATCTTTTCCATGTTCCGGCTGTCACCTCTCTACCATATTCCATTTGCAGAACAAATCCAAGTCAGAGGTTGATATCCTGAAGTTCAAAGATCGTTTGTCTATTTGCATCTCTTCGCTGTTTTAGAACCTTAAAAATTCAGCCTGGGAATAAGGAGATTTGCTCATCTTTGCTCTTATGTTTCATCTTCCCTGTGGTTAAAAATGAAAACTTTTGTGCAAAACATAATATTGATAAATCAATTGTAATTATCCTCATAGTTTGAGACAGTATATTTTTAATGTTGCTTTACTGAAAATCACCAGGTATTAAAAAATGCAAAGATATATATTCCAGAGTGCCTTGATATCAGCAGAGATGCACCTGCATATTTTGGTCTCCTACAGGAAAAGAGGGCAATTACCTCCTGAATTAACACATCTAGGTATTCGTCATTGACATTTCATAGTTGCCCAAAGGTCATTGGGAAAGATTCTGTTCTTGCATAAAACTGCAGGACTTACTGTAATCACACTGTACCTGTTAGATTCACATATGATCTAACTGTCCAAATCGTTACGTCAAAGTGTCGTTTAGGATTTATTTTGTTTTGCATTTTTCCGGTTGCTTGAAAATATTTCAAGTACTTTCCTGTCATCACGTGTCTTGGTAGCAGTCCATAAACCTGACAGAGTTGAAAATTCTTTTGGATTCCTAGATATTGGGAGCCATCAGCAATGGAAAATGTAGGCCAACAAGAGGGGAGCCATGCATAATAATCCAAAAGAAATGGCAAACATCACCAGAACATATTGCATTGAGAGGTGTTTAATTTATTCATTGAGAATTTTTTAATAAGGATAAATTGGGCTCATGGAACCCAAGTTAGTTATACAAATGGCCAGCCTGATGGCGACCTTCCAAGGGCAGCAAACCAGATTCCGCTCCATCCTCCATGGCGTGATGCCGTCATCGTCCCGCGGCAACGTCCTGTTCGTGTTTTTCCCGTGCCCGGAGGGTTCCCCTTCCCCTGACCGCTGTGACGCTCCCACTCCTGCTCGTGGGCCTGCCTCTCGGTCAGTGAGAGCCACCATGATGGACACAGTTCCTGCCAGCGAGGCTTCGGGTGGTACCGCCCCTGAGTGTGTCATCCTGGGCAGTATGAGCGTGGTGGGCTGTGCGGTTTACAATGCTCTTTGCCATTTGTTTTGTGTTGCAGTGGATACATCTTTTCCCATAGTAACTGGGGAAAGGAATCTGACTGTGTCAGTCAGGCCCTGGTAGCGCACAGACGGAACACATCAAAGGTGGTAGCAGAAGAGAGTGTGCAGAAGAGAGAACAGGTGGGCAGGGTTAAGAGACACCAGTAAGGTGCCTGTGCTTATTGGGAGGTCCTTGGCCCAAGAGCATCAATAGCACCTGGGAACTTGTTAGAAATGCAAATTCTCAGTCCCTCCTCCAGACCTGCTTAGTCTGAAACTGGGGGGATGGAACCCAACAGTCTATGTGTGAACAAGCTCTCCAGGTGACTTGAATACCTGCTGAAGTCCCAGAACTGCAGTAAAGGATGAAGAAGTATTCTGGAGCTGGAAATAATTAGAAGGTGCAAGAGTAAAAACTGGTGAAAAAAATCCAGCAAGAAATGCAGCTGGGGGAAAGGCTAAGAGAACAGAGCGATGACTTTCAATGGAGGACAGCCAGCCCATGGCCTGTGACTCAGCAAGAAAGCCTTCTTCTAGCCCAGCCTCTGTATACCTGCTCTCTGGTTTTTCAAGCCCTGGAATGTGGCTAAAAGGAAAGGAGATATCTACTTAGAGGACCACTGACAGGAGTCTTTGAACAGACAAATAAAATGTCCCCTTTGTAGGAAGATTGGGAGAGAGGAAAAAGGCTGGGGAGACTCAGAAGTTTTAACAGATGTCGCCCCAGACAATATATGTTCTGGGAAAAAAAAAAAAAAAAAAACAGTCTTTCAAGTAATTAATAGTCTAGGCACCTCCCTAGACTAGGACAATTTTGCAGAATGAACTGTTTTCCTAGAAGTGGTTAATAACGTCAAGATTACCAGGGATGTGCTCAAAGTTGAACACTCACAGATGATCAGATGTTTCTAGGGTGAAAAATATTTCTTGAGTCTAGAATTTTCAGGAGGAAAAGAACTTGAGAAGCTTTTGGAAAACCTCTTTGCATGATTATGATTTTGGGCCTGATTCTTCCACCTTGACCCAGCCTCACCTCATCACCAGCTCTTAGCATTTTGCCCAGAATTCCAGGAGTCTGGTCCATGCTGCGAGACCTTGGGCAGGTGGTCTGTGGGCTCAGGGTCGGGGGAGCTGGGCTGGGAGCCCCACTTGTCACCCTCTCAGGCGTTTGCTGTTGGGGGACCTTTGGTCCTGGGTCAGCCTACCCTTCTGGTAGGACAATAGTCCAATTTCTCATTTACTCTTAAAATTATTGCTGAGCTTGGGTTATCCTTTACTGTTTTTGAAGGTGAAATGCTTAAACATGTAAGGGTGGAGGAGTGATGGAACAGCTCAAAAAAAAAATTGCAATTGTAATAAATCATCGGCCAGGTGGAACTGGTCCAAGCAATACGAAGGAACTATAGAATGAAGTGGCTGTGCTACTAACAAAAATATGTAATTTATCATTTAAAACAGCTGCTCAACTAGAAGACTGGAAGACTGCCAAGGTGATACCCATCTTTTAAATAGGACTAGAGGTGATCTCAGAAATTATACATCTGTGGGTTTCATATTGATGCTAAGAAAAATGTCTTTACAATTAACATGATTTCCCCTATAGCCTTGCACACAGTTTATTAATACCACTTGGGCTACAAAGGTGTCATTAGGTCTAGAAAATTTGCCTTTTCACCACCCTTGTTATCTCTCGTAGCATCAACTTCCGTGCACGCATCCAAAAGACTCCCAGTCCCCACAGGTGTTGACACCCAATGGGCACACTTCATCGTGAATTAAATAGGCCAGTGCGTGTAAAGTCTAGCATACAGTGTGGTGTGGCCTGACACAAAGGTGACATTGAAAGGTATTTGGTGTCACTGATGTGTTATTGCCATTGTTGTGAGTCTTGCACACAAACATTAGAAGACACGTGAGCAACGGTGGAGGTTTGCCCCTGCCTGCCCCCCGTTTCTTTTCCTTACGCCTCATGTCTGCCATCACTAACACTTCCTTCTTGCACCCTGCATGGAGAACGAGGACATTCTATCTTAAGGATGAAAGACGGTGTTGTCTGGGCCACGTGTACAGGGATTTAGAGACAATTGCTGCCTCCCAGGGCGCGGTGATCTGAGGGAGCGGACGGTGACATGGAAGGAAGACCGTTTAACTGTGTTATGTGAAAAGAGGGACGTGGGAGCCCTCAAAGTGACTTCTAGAATCAGGAGGAAGGAGCGTTCTTCCTGACCTCGCTGTTGTTGGTTTTCCTCAGGCCCAGATCTGCAAAGGGCGGAGGATTCACACTTGTTGAACATCAACTGTTGTCCCGTTCATTCTCCTGAAGACCCTGAGAGGCAGGGCATCCTGTCTATTTCATGGATGAGGGACTTGGAGTCTCAGAGTGACGAGCTCAAGACCCTGATCGCCAGCAGCTGGGAGTCCTCCCAGAGGCGCTCATATCCTTTGCCTTACATCAAACTACCTCTCCTGAGCACCTGCTGAGCAGAATGACGGTCTGTATGACACTTGGCAAACTTTCTAAGAGCTATAGCAGCCGTGAAAAAGTAGAACTCCCTGAACCTAATTTATTTAAACACTGAAATGTCTTCTGATACATTCTCTCGGTAGAATCTGTCAAGGCAACGGAGTCACAGAGCGCAATCAGAAATTCTGTTGTGGATTAAATGGACAGGGAGAAAAAAAGAGCCTCATTATTTTAAATGGCAAGTTTTCACCAAGGAAAAGTCAAGTCTGAAATGACCCAAGAATGTAGACTAAGTGTGGTATATACATTGCCTGTATTGATGACTCAGAAAACAAGGGAAACGTTGAGTATTGATATTTGCTGAGGATACATTTTTAGGGCAAGTTAGGAAGAGAAAACAATGATGAAGGTCTCCAAACAACATGAAATGACAACCTAAGACCAGGCATCAACTTGGCAGGTAAATTAAATTTGGTACGGACAAGTGCCAGGCAACATATACAATGAATAAGTGTACGTACACACATACGTGTATTTTGTGTGATGGAACATTAACAAACCTTTATCCATGATCAATTCCAAATTATCTCTAAACCTCTCAAGACAAAGACAGAGGTATCAGTTTTGAGAACTAAGAATATCTATTTCATGTGTGTGTAGCAACTGTAGAAGAAAAAACTGTGTATACACAATATGTAAATTAATATTAGACCTTATTAATCAAGTACACCAAAATGGCACAATATGCCTAATAGTCACATGTGCAGTTTTCTGAGTCTGTTGTGTGCTCACACTTTGAGTCTATGTGTACTTTTGTCCCTCATTTCACAAATGAAATGGCAGCAAGAGAAAATAACAACACAACATTCCAGAAATGTATCATGAGATTTGCAAGAGCTGTGAGTGGGGCGTAACTCCCGCAAGAAGAAAAATCAAATCCATGAATATAGAAACGGGGGCAAGCAAGAGGCCACGGTGGCGGATGTGCTATGGGGAATAAGGAATGATTTTAGGAAAACGCGCTGATACTCTTTCTTTTCTCAGTAGCAAAGAAACCAGCCAGGCAGTCGGAGAAGCCAGACAGCAGCAAATCTAAGGGGAGAAAGGGAAGCAGGTTCTCAACACATCGTCCGCAATTCCATGGAGGGGCTTGTTGGGTTACCACTGGATTCGAACCTTGGGGGGAGGTTTGCAAAAGGGGTTCTGCATCGCCACGAGTAAGAACAGCCCGGGCAGTTTATTGTCGAGGATAGAATTACAAGGAGGCTCGATTCCACTGCTTCAGGGCACACACACTGCTGATCACCAGCTGGGGACTGGGAGGAATGGGAATGGCCCCCGGTGCTCCCGTGATGCACAATTAGGTGTATTACGGGGGGTTTTGCATCTTCGGGAACGTGCAGCGTTGGCTGTGTTGGAGAGAAGGTACCAGGTTCCCAGCCTCATCGGTCTGTTCTGGGGGGGTGATTATGGTTGTCCGCTCTTTTAGGTTTTGCAAGTCTCCAATTCACAAGAGGGCTCCTAAACTAGAATGGAGATATGGCTCTAATCCTGCCACTGCTACAAAGTTAGCACAGATTGTAGAGGAAGTGCATAGGGTTTCCTAAAAAGGGTTTCCCCTGCCCTGGGGTAAGATTGCCTGCTGGGTCACCAGCCCTCCTCCAAGGCTGGCTACCACCTTAGCAAAGTCCTTTGACTGACAAACCGAATACAAAGTGGTTGCCAGAAAGAAAACAAACACACAAAACCAAACAAACAAATTCCCCGCGACTGGCTTTTGTACAATTGAAACTCGCTACTAAAATTCTCATGTTAGTTTCCTCCAGCGAGCCCCCTAATTTCATTTTGCATTTGGGGCACTCTTGTTCCAGTTTACAAAAGGATTCCGATTTACCATGGGCGGAGCTAAAGAAACTGGATATGCTTTCCTTAGTTCTCTTTCTCTCTGACTGGACACCTTGGGCTATTAATTCTGCACTGTCCACCTAAGAGAACTATTTCTAAACTTCTGTCCTTCTAACAGTAATAGGAGTGAGTGGTGGCCATTCTGCATAACAGCTGGGTGTGTGGTCAGCAAAGATGCCTGAGTGAGGTTCACCCATCAATATAAATCCAGACACTGCAGCATCGCACGCTCCGGAGGAGTTCGTACATAAATGTGGGCCAGCTGAGGGCATCACTAGTGAGATACAGTGATTCTAAACAACTGGGAAACTGTAGCAACAGCCCTTAAAAGGCTTCATCACTCATCTGTCAACCTTTCTTCCGTATCCAGTGCATTGCAACTTTTCAACATTTTTTTTTGGCTGGGATTCTGATGGTTACTACGAGCAAGCAGTTCGAGGCCTTTGCATTTAAGTATCATTTTTACCCGTCTCCGCCTCCATTTCTAGCAGAGAAGGAATTCTTCAATCTTTGAAAATACATCAGGCTGAGTATTTGAATAAATGGTTAACCGCTGCGTGAAAACGGTTTTTGCTGGCTCCCTATTGGCAGAGCTGAGCCTCTTTCCTGTCAATTATTGGGGTTGGTGATTACAGTGACAAATGGCCAGCCTACAGCCGCTCTCCCCGCCGTGTCCGTCAGTAACGGCATGAGGAATATAAATGGGATCAGGTGGGAAGAGACAGTAAGTCACATTTGATGGGCGCGTCTTTTTGTTTTCTGTGAGTTACTTCTAAAGGGTTGTTATTTCTATGTTGGTCCAGACTGGCAGTGTCACAGAGCACGTGGCCTTTTCGGTTGACAAATTCGCATCAGTATTCATATTGTATGGACCCTTGGCTAAAAGAAGGCAAACATATCTTTAGGGAACTGCTGAGCAAGAGCAAAGCTGGGTACCATTTTGGGGAGGCAGTTGGCAGGGCTGGATATGTTTCGGCGTGTTAAAAAGGGGGAAGAAAGATCTAAGAGTGGTGTGTTTGGTGTATACTAGCACAAGTTTAGTTAAACATAAACACTGTACTTCAGTACCGGTTGGTAAATTTCATTCATTTCTGAGCCCCTGGGGATAATGTTTGACAGCACAGAAAATGGGTGATATTTTATAATAATATCATTGTCTACGGTCCCTGGTAAGTAGAGCTCTTGTGGTACAGAGATAATGTGTCATCTCAATCAACTTAGATGTGCAGTGGGTTTTGGGTCCTTAAAAAGTTGTATCTGGGAGGAAATAATAGCTGAAATTGATGGAGTTCTGGTGGGAGTGATTATCATGGGTGAGGGATTTTGACAGCAGAGACAAACTTTGGGGAAAGTCACTCATTAAACAAGTCAGGTAGACTTTTTCAGAGCATGTGGGCTTCTGATTATAAAAATCTGAGCAGGTTTGATAGCAGGAAAGGAATACCTGTCACTCAAAGATTATGCATGATAGCCTCAAAAGGGCATATTACTCTGTTTTAAATTCCCAGGATACTGCATTTCCTAAAACAGATTTACTAAAAGTTAAATCAGAAGCCTGCATGAGTCAAGAAATTCTCCTTTGTAACTTCACCCATTAGACCCTCTTAGGGTTCTGCTTCAGATGAGGTGTTCAGAACTCAAATTAAAGAGGAAAACATAAAAAAGCATGTTAGGAAACCAGAGCACTGACTCAAACCATGTACGCTGCCATCTGTTACACTTGCTCCTTACACAGGAGGGATGTAGGGATTGTGAATCCTTTTCAGCTTGCCTAGAAACTTCTACTTTGGAACAGTCTTTACCCTCAACCTTATCCTGTGAAAACTGGGTCTTCAGCATCCATTTTCTTTCTTCCTATCTCAGTTGTCATGGCTTCAATCACATTGTGTCTTTATCACCGTGTAATTAGTAGTAGTTGTAATAGATCCTTCTGGCTTAATGTGTATAGGAAAATATATAGTGACTAAGGAAAGTTGGCAAACCCTGGATGTCATTTAATACTATTAACTGAATAACCGAAATCTAGAACTTTCTATAATAGATACATCAAGAGAAGGAGAGCTGAGGCAAATTTTAGAGAGAATGATGAGCACGTTTAATGGTATTCAAGGGGCAAATGTCAAATTCCTATTTTTAAATCAAAATGTCATATAGTATTTGGAAAGAGAAACAGCAGTGGTATTCTTTACTTTGATTTGTATTTTAATTAAAACATATATTTTGCAAGCATACAGTAGGGCAATGTATTGTCTCATAAATAACTGTGTAAGAGCCACTGTTCAATTCTTTGTTCCCACTTGCAGTTTCTTAGCACATGGGGGATTTCTTCCCGCCTTCCAATGAGGATGATGTGTGTCTTCTTGTCTGTAAGGCTGAAGAGGTTACTGAAACTTGGGGAATAGAAAAGATCAAAGAGAAAGAAAATATTAATCTGTGGTTACCGAGTACAGCCTAAACTTTGCCATTTCTATCGATGGTATTCATTTAAAGATTATAAAATAATATGGATATCAGAACTTCAAAGGAAAATAATGTGAATTGTTTTCCAAAACTAACCTAAATAAGGACAGCATTTTAAATCATAAGCCAATGTAATAAAAAGCATCAGTGTGTAACTCTAACCTGATGTCAGCATTTTTGTAACTCATACAAGACATGGAGAACTCTGTTAGTATCCTGAGTAGACAGAAAGGATAAACTGACATCACAGCTGACACCAAGGAACTCTGAACTTTTAGAATTTTCAGAAATAATGTGATTAAGATAGTGTTGTGTCTAATGTGTTACCTGGGCTTGTTCTGCAGTAGCAGATTCCAGAATAATCCTAGTATCTATCTCAAATAAAGCTTCCATTCAAATCAGACTGATTTGCCTATATTGCACTTTAATTGACAAAAAAAAAAAGATTCTTGTGCAAAAGAAAGCAGGTCATTTGACGAAAATTTTTATTTCAAATCTTTTGGTAACTTATATTATATAGGGATTAGCTTTCAATTTTCCTTGTTAAGATGAATATAATACTTGTTCGTCACATAGTTTACATCATATAATATAAAACCGCTATTTAGCACACATGGTTTTCCTGTTGGCATAGAATCAAATTGTTTCTCTTCTTTCAATCCCATTTTTATTTCTCTTTTGGCAAACTGCAAACCCTTTGGGGAAAAAACAAAACAAACAAAACCTCAGGTTGCTGTGGTCTTCTATGGGACATGGTTGAAGGAAGCCCATAATTCATTCTGACATTTCTTCAAAGGGAAAGGTTTCCAAAGTCATCATTATTGGACCAATAAGCGTGTTGCTCTTTGCAGAAGTCAGTGGGCTCACACTAAGGTATATAGGCTGCTCTGAACATTGACTCCTTTCATCCCCACACTCTCTTCCTCATCCCCTGTACTCTCTTTATGAACAACAACTTGTCTCCTACTTTTAAAGACAAAGGCCAAGTGATATGACTGATGCCATCTTTCGTCATTCCCACCTCAAAATTTCCCTGCATCTTCTTTATATTTTCATCCCCATTTCTTAGCACAATGCTTGGCCATATAGAAGATGTTCCATATTACCTGAACAGCATGGCTCCCATGTTGGACCACCACCATCCAGCATTGTTTTATGAGTTACCTCTTCTCTCTCATACATCTTCCATGTGTCCAGTGATGCCCATGGTGTTGGCCCTGTCCCCTTGGCTTAGAAACATATTGTAAATCTCCCAACTCTTAAAACACACACACGCACACACACACACTGGGTTGCAACATTATTTTTATTTATATATTTTTCAAAATTTTATCTTGGTTGCAGGGAGATTTCAGAGACTTTTACTTGGCCCTCTTCATGAAAATATTAAGGAACAATTATGGAAGTTACTCCAAAACGCCAAGTGTTTAAGCACAAAAAAGAGGGTGGCAGTGAGAAAGTAAGAGATTATAAACAGGAGTAAAAGATGCCTTTACATTTTCCAGCCTGACCGGTTGGGGTTTTGGTGGCATCAACAAAAGAAAGACCGGGACTTCCCTGGTGGCGCAGTGGTTAACACTCTACGCTCCCAACACAGGGGGCCCGGGTTCAATCCCCGGTCAGGGAACTGGCTCCCACATCCAGACTCATGACCCAGACATTTCAGGCTTCAGGGATCTGGCCTTAGTAAAAACTCTGATGGAATAAGTAAAACTCCATAGTTTTGAGACATTTGAGCTTGACTGGAAGAAAAGAGTATTTTCAGGAAAGGAAAATGATGTGTGCCCACGGGTGTGAAATGGCATGATATATTTATCTGGGCTACATGAAGAAGTTCATTTTAGCCAAGCCAATGTTTCTCAGTGGTCCTCAGATCATTCACTGGTGTTTGTTACAAATGCAGATGCCTAGGCTGGCTGTGGTCCCCCGACTTTGAGTGATTGAAACTTAAGCATCTTTGTTTTTAACTTCAACTCAAAGTGAGACCATCACTGACCTAGATCAGGATCAGGGAAAAGGTGAATACAGACATATAAAGTGAAACCAGGTTGAAAGATAGACAGACAGTTAGCCAGCTAGCCATTTTCAGGTGTTTGCAAGAGAGGGTAGTTAGAGATTTTCAAGGATACGAATGAAATCAGCTGTATTCATTCCGGAAGGAAGTGCTGGACACAGGAAGAGCAGGCTTGGGGGCAGCTGATGAGAAACAAGTACTGGACTCATCCAGGTAAGGGAAGAAAGGTGACAGTGGAATCCAACACCAAGATTATTTAGGAGGCATTGCAGAGGTACCTTAAAAGTAACTTGGTGTTGGGCTTCCCTGGTGGCGCAGTGGTTGAGAGTCCGCCTGCCGATGCAGGGGACACGAGTTTGTGCCCTGGTCCGGGAAGATCCCACACGCCGTGGAGCGGCTGGGCCCGTGAGCCATGGCCGCTGAGCCTGCGCGTCCGGAGCCTGTGCTCTGCAGCGGGAGAGGCCACAACAGTGAGAGGCCCACGTACAGCAAAGGAAAAAAAAAAAAAAAAAAAACTTGTCCAATTAGAGTGAGAAGTGAGGAAAGGGAGGAATAAGGGTGACACGTTATATTTTCTATTTGGGGTATCGAGAGGGTGGGAATTGTCATTAACTAAGACATAAATCACAGTCAAGAAAACGGCCAGGGGCTCAGGAGAGATGATCATTTAGTTGGTTTTGGTCCTGCTGAGTTTGAATTGAGTTGGATGCAACAAAGATGTATGGAGGACCTATTATGTGCCAGACATCATGCAAAGCTGTGAGGGGAACCAGTAAGGACGACAGTGGGTTCCTGTGTTCATGAAGCCCAGAACCCAACACTGGAGATAACTGAACCAATGATTGAAATCATGGTGGGTCCCTGCCATGCCTGGTGAAGTGCAGGTGCCTTGGGAGTGCATGGCAGTGTCCAGGTCGTAGACCGGGACAGAGGAGGACAGTCCTTGAGGACTTGCCAGAGGAAGTGTTATTCCATTAAGACCTAAAGGATATACTAGAGTTTTAAGTAAAAGGAGAAGGAAAAGAGGAAATAGATGCCAAAAAGGAAAAACAATGTGTGCAAAGTCCAGTAGGGATAAAGTACGTGGTACCTTTGAGGAACGGAAAGCAGTTTAGTCGAGCTGAAGGGAAGGAATGAGGTAGCGGCTCTTAGGGGACAGATTAGTTAGGGAAGTGTCCACGCTTCAATAATAAAAAGACAACAAAACAAAGTATTTCAAGACGACAGGAGCTTCTTTCTTTCTAGTGTAATGATCCAGAGGTGACTGACTGAGGTGATCGTGCACGAGGGGACCTTCTGTTCTCCTCGACGTGTCAGTTTCCTCTCTGGGTTCAAGCAGATGATTCAGTTGTTGTCACCTCCTGCCAGAAACATGCAAGAAGTGGACCAGTGATCCCGGACCCAGTCACTTTAATGACAAACCTTGGAAGTAGAACACATCACTTCTGTCAGCCCATGGACAAGACCCTCACTGCAGGGAAGCTAGGGAATATAGTTCCACGCCCAGGTAATATCCCACCCTGTGGAGAGGGCAGGATCTAGAGAATGACATAGCAGCCTACAGCAGAAGCCAGCCAACCGAGGATCTCGGCAACAATAGTAAGGGGTTTAAACCACATCCTACAGGAACTGGATGGATTTAAGCCAGAGTGTAGCCTGAAGAGATTTCTAGAGAGAACTATCATTAAAGGATTTGATCTTAGCAAACTGGGGGCAGGGAGACTGGTTAGGATGAAGGAGGTGCAGCATGGATGGAGAAGACTGGACATACAGAATGACTCGGCTGTTGGTCGGTTATGTGGAGCGGCTGGAGAAAGGAAGGGGTCAGGGATGACTCCCACGTTTCTGGGTGGAAAACTGAATACTGAATGGACAGGGGCGTCATCACCCACGTTCAGGGCACGGGACAAGATGGGGTGTAGATGGGCCCGGCAGGGCAGTGGGGAGGCTCTGAGTTCAGTTTCAGAAAGATCCATCAAGCAGTTTTAAATATAGAGTGCGAGGCGAGGAGACCTCCAGGAATAACTGACAGTTGATGCTTGCTGTGCCGTTGTGCCTCCAGGGAAAACGTAAAAAGCGGAGGAGTAGAACTATGACCTGAACATGGAAGGGGCGCAGGCGGGGCGGGGGAAGGGTGTCATGGAAAACTGACCACAAGTGATGCCAACAGAGGAATGTCTCAAAGAAGCCAAGGAAGGAGAGAGTTTCAAGACAGAAGGCGGAGATGAAGCTGACAAGAACCAAAGTGTATTTAGAGTTTAGCATGTGCCAGGCATTGTTCTACGTTCTTTACAGGAATTACCTTATAACAACACAATGAAGGAATGTTCTCTTACAGCCTCTGTTTTGTAAGTGGAGGAACCTGACCCATCAGGAGGCTGGATTGCCCAGGCTCCCACAGTGCACGGGATTCAGTGCAGGGAGGCCAGCTCCACAGCCTGTGCCTTTAGTACAAAAAAAAAAACAAAAAACGAACAAAAAAAAAAAACAAAGAGGGGGAAGCAACCGTTGGACTTGGCTCTGAAGAGATTTTTGTGGCCGTGATGAGAGCTGTTTAGAAGACGCATGTTGCCTTAGGCGTGCTCTTCACAGCACTAGGTACCCCAGGAAAAAACCATTCTGTCGTGAAATGAGTGTGGGGAAAACCACATACCACCAACCCCTTCCCTTCCCTGGGAATTTAGAATGCAAACTAGTTTAAGAAATACATGACATTTTCAGTAGAAAAAAAAGATGAACATTGTTTAACCTGGTGTCTTCCTAATTTGTTTGATCATGGAGCCACTTCCTCTCATACTATCTATTAAAATCAGAAATCCCATGTTGAGAAATACTTCAGGATATGGGTGGAGCCGGTGAGTAAGTGGCAAAGTGGTGAAAACTGGAGAATAAACCTTACAATGTTTGAGAGGTGGAGGAAGGAGTGTACTGGGGCAATCTCAACCTTCTCGTAGCCTCTCAACCGGGAGAGAAAGTTCTGCTGGAATCCTCTAGCACGTCTGTGTGTCCCATGCCCACCACTGCTTAGTGGCGGTCATCCCAGATAGTGCATTATTCTACTTGCTGCACACAAATCCTGGCTGAAGCTCTCCGAGGGCAGCGTTTCATTATATTGACCCTCTAACATCTATAGCACGATGAACAAGAGGATGTTTATGACACGTGTACCAGGTCCCTGGCACTCTACCTGACACATCCCATTCACTACGTCATTGTGGCCGTATAACAAGTAAGCTATATAATTACCCCACCTTGCAGATGAGAAAACTGAGAGGCTAAATCCCAAATCTATGTGACCCCCAACCCATACCCATCATTCTATACAGAGTAAACTCAAAGAATCATTTTCTGAGTGAGTGTGTAAACATAAATAGTTTTTGGTAACCTATGGCCACTCTTCTGAGTGCATTTCCCTTAAAATTAAAATCTGAGCCTATTTCTTCTAACTAAACATCAGTCAGTGGAAGTGTAAGGTACATCTGACAGCAGCCTGTTCCCAAATTCCAGGCAAGTTTTTCAGTAAGGGTGCTGAAGTGTTTAGCTAGCTGCAGAGTTACTAGCTACAGAATTACCTCTAAGCAAAGAGCCATTTTTCATCTGCTTTTGAATACTGGTTGCAAGGTTTCCCCTTAGCCCCAGATATTAAGGGAGTTGCGACTAAACAATGCTGTGTGTCCACGGGGTAACCATCATATTTCCTTTTTCTCACCGTTTTCCCAAGTAGTGCTGTACGTATCGAGTTCCAGCCTTCTTCATTGCTTCTTCTACAGAAAGACCCTTTGAAAACTTGGGCCTTTGTAGTAATAGTGACAACAAAAGCAGGTGTTATCACCTCCCATTAACGTGAATTTAATCGCTGATTCACTCCATAAACCACTCCTACCGCCCTGTGGTGGGCCATCCTAGGAGAACACAGGAGCTGTAGAAGTAAACACCATGGCAAGAAAATAGAGCGAGACAGCCTTTTTGGGAATAGTAAATGTAAGCTGTATAAACACTTGTTTTCCTTTTACCAGTAATGAAAAACTCCTAATTCCTTCTAGATGGGGAAGACCATTGTGAAGGTATATGGTTAATTGGTCTTGAAAGACAGTTAATATCTGTCAGGAACACATACAACACATACAGGTTTTGCAAACAGTCAGTCCCTTTGCCCCTTTTCCTCTGTTGTTGTGTTTACTGTGCCCAGTTAATGTGGTCTTTTGCCATAATACTCTCCAGCTAAATGGTAATTGCTCTATTGACGGCATTACTGTACATTTTTGACAGATCATTATTCATACTTAACCACTTGACCTGGAATAAATGTTAAAGCAATTACCACTGAGAGCTTTTCTATGAGAAAATTGAGGCAAAGTTTAGAGATAATCAAAATGCAAAGCTGATCATGATAGCAATTGGAAAAATGGCAAATCCTATTAAACAGATTTTTATTAGCCAAGTTGATGCCAGTAGATATTATCTGGTAATTTAGTCTTATTAAAAAGAAAATAAAGCAGCTAATTGTTTACTATTTTGGAACTTATTCCAGCTTGCAATTTGCAACTGAAATTAGTCTTTATGTGGCTCATCTATTTTGTCACATTGAAATATGAACTCGTTCGGTACAAAGCACATCTGCCCGATGCCTCTTACATTACAGGAAAAATCCCTCATTCGATATGTTTTTCACCTGTTGAGGCATTATAGATGGATTAATTTATAGCAACTAATATAAAAGCTAATATTCAGCATATTTTTATGATGTCGAATATATTAAACATCTGTATTTCTGAGGATTAAATTTTATTCCTGCTTCATCTTACTTTGCATTCAAACACTGACACAAATGATTTCTTTTTTCATTAAGTCAGAGGGCAACCGGCTTCTGAAAGCACCACAGATGTACTGTCTGCTCATTAGAAATAAGAAATTACATATGGACCCCAAACTTAAGTATGTACGTGGTAAATATTTCAAAATATTTGAAGATGAATAATTTTAAAACTTTACAAGCAAAATGCTCAATCAGTTGTATAGTGATGAAAATACTTAATGACCTAAAAATTAATTTTAATATTCATGGTGACCATTTATTCCTTGATCTTACTTTACACTTTAAAATCAGCACATTCTCATAGGCTAGCTATTTAGAATGAGTAAAAATAAAATCCACAATTTATTCTTCTTAGTTCATGATCCAAGTAACTCTCAGAAAAGCAAACTTTTGGGATGACCGTATTTGGAAAATTGTCTTTTCACGTAATCTTCCTGTACTAAGTTGAGAAATTATTTAAGATGACGAAACCTGACCAAAAAAAAAAAATCTCATTTTAATTTCATCATACTCTCTTTTCCCCTTGGTTCTTAGAGGCTGCTTAGCTAAAACTTCAGCAAGATTCAGAGTCTTTGCACTAATATCTAGAGCAAAGTGCTGATGAAAAATGTGTACCAAAAGAGAAAGAAATTCTTAAACAGGTAGTGTAAAGTTTTACTGGCCCCTACTGAATCATGAGCCCTGTTTGAAAACTATCATTAAAATTCAGAAAACGGGGGCCTCCCTGGTGGCGCAGTGGTTGAGAGTCCGACTGCCGATGCAGGGGATACGGGTTCGTGCCCCGGTCTGGGAGGATCCCATATGCCGCGGAGCGGCTGGGCCCGTGAGCCATGGCCGCTGGGCCTGTGCATCCGGAGCCTGTGCTCCGCAACGGGAGAGGCCACAACAGTGAGAGGCCCGCATACCGCAAAAAGAAAAAAAAAAAAAAAATTCAGAAAACGGATTACTGATATGCTGATATTGTTATCTTGGGAGGCACAGTTATCGTGGTCTCCTTCAGTTGGTAGCTGTAGTTTCTATATAAATGGAGGGGTTTTTTTTCCCCACAGTTAATAAAAGGAGAGACTTTCTTTTAATGAGTTCATAAAACATTAAGTAGATTTTTCCCTCTTTCTTCTGCCATTTTCTTCTCCCTAAAGGGTCTTTTTCAAAGTCCAAAATTTGTACATTTGGCAGTCACATAAGGAGTGGCAATTTGTAAAAACACTCATTCTAGTTTTCCATTCTTGGACTTGGCCTTATCAAACTGATAATGTTTGAGATAACAGACTCTAATTGTTTCAAAATGTTTATATAGTTATGTCACTTCTTTTTAAAGAGACATTCCCCAGAAGTTTTCTAGGTGTTCAGATAGTAGCCAGAAAAACAAAGGATGTCACAAAATTGCAGTTCTTCTTCCTTTGCTATGTTTGTTAGCTTAAATTTATTCTTGATAGAATAATATATTTATTACAAAATTCAAATGAAGTGGCTTATATGTGCTGAATTAGTTTACTTTAGATACAGAAGCAAAACTAAATAAAGTCCTTTTTTCCCAGTATTTATATGCAAAGCTGAGTTTGCATGATGGGCTAAAACGACAGAGCTATTCTCATTTGATTTTTTGAAAACCTGCAAAAATCCATGGGCCTTCGTACTTTAATGTATGTAGTTTGTTCCTGTGGATTGTGTCATTATTTTAATCAGTACAATATGTGTTCTGCAGTCGTTGTACTATTTTGTTACTTCTCTGTACAACCTTTGAACCACCATCCCTTGTCTCTCCTCTCTTGGATATTGACATCCCAGGAATCTAAGCGTGGGACTTTCTTCCTGACCTTGGCCTGGGCATAGACCCAAGACTCCACTCTCTCATTAGGGCATCGTGTCACGATTGTAATGTGTGCTTTCTACTGAATAATTTGTGTATTATGGAGACACAAAACAATTGGACCATATGTGTCCCATGTCAGCCACATAATGAAAGGGCTGAAGTTAAGTCACAGAACAATAAACAAGTAAGTGCTTTATATTTTTCTCCTTGAAGGGTTTTACACATTGATTCTGCCCAATGTATTCTAAGAGACCTTTCTGCCCCTTTAGAATTACTCTTTTACCCTCTCCTATTTTCTGTTAACACAGATAGGGTAGAAAAAGAGGTTAAAATGCTCCAGTGGCTGCCGAACAGTCTTGGTAGCAAATAGACCAATTCAAGATAAAAGGTAAAGATTAAAAACTACACTAGTCTTGAAGATGGACTCTATCCTGAGCCTAGAACCCGCATCCTACTGATAATCTGGCCGGCAGGGCTTCTGGACGATTTGTTTTCTCGTTTTCCATTTTTACGTTATACAGGACCAATTTCTACTTAGTAAAATTATGAAAAAATTTTCTCAACTGGATCTGAAAAACTTACGGCTGGTTATTGATGATCAAACAAATGTTCTGCTTCATGGCCATTTTCCAGGGGAATTGGACAATATTCCCTAAGGAAGCCTTCACTTCCCAGCCCCTGAAGTGCCTTTGGGTCCTTGGGTTTTGTTCCTAGTTATGCTGTCTCCACGGGCCATTGGTTGGTAGACAGAGGTTCGCTCTGGCCTGGGTTCGGTGTATTCCCTTAACACAGCAGCAACTGCTTGAATTTCTCCAAATGCACACGGATCTGGGCAATTGTGCATTCTAATGTAATGATATTAAAAGTTCATCAAAATTATACCGTCAATCACTGAAGATTATACAGTCTTGTTTTCCAAATCAGTTTCTCCTCCCTTTTCTCCACTTCTCCATCCTTGACCCTGCTGGACTCCTCATGTCCCTTATGTCCGTTCTCATCAATGGGCTTATAGTTTTAGGGGGAAAATATTACAAAATAGAGTTTGAGGAACCCAAAGTTGGGAAAAACTAATTCCAAATGGGAGAACTGGGAAAAATTTTAGGTAACATAATGTCTTCTCTTAGCCTTGAAGTGCTGTACAATTTCACCAAGCAAAGATGGGGAGAACACCCTTAAAATTAAGGGAATAGGGGCTTCCCTGGTGGCGCAGTGGTTGAGAGTCCGCCTGCCGATGCAGGGGACGTGGGTTCGTGCCCCGGTCCGGGAAGATCCCACATGCCGTGGAGCAGCTGGGCCCGTGAGCCATGGCCACTGAGCCTGCGCGTCCGGAGCCTGTGCTCTGCAACGGGAGAGGCCACAACAGTGAGGGGCCCGCGAACCGCAAGAAAAAAAAAAAATTAAGGGAATATATTTGCAGAGTGAGTTCTGACTCTAGCATCCACTGTGGGGGCCAGGGGAAGAGGGACACAGAGAAACATTTGAGGGAGAGTCTCCTCTCCCCGGGTCCTCATTACTTACCGCTTTCCCAGTCGTTGACTGACAGGCCTACCTCAGCTTCTGGTGTTTGATTCCCTTGCAGTCCCATTTCAGTTATCAATGCTGCCATCTTCTGATTCCCCAGCAGCTATTTTCGTCTTTCCAGAGGATTCCAGTGTTTTCTTATCATTTTCTTCCACCCTTATCCTTGATGACTTCAGTTGTCAGGTAGATGGGATTTTAGACTCTTTGAAGACGTAATTCTTTGTTACTACTCAGAGAGATGATTTAGTGTCGTGGTAAAGAGACTGATCTGTGAAACTGGACCATCTGGGCAAGTTTCCTACCTTTTCAGTAACTCGGTTTCCTCATCTTTTAATAGAGCTAATAATAGTCCCTAATATAGAAGACTCTTGTTGTGAGGCTTAAATGAATAAATGTATTAAAAGTACTTACAATGATAACCTAATATATCTTATTAGCTATTACCATTAGCATCATAAATGATGTGTCTACAGACCTTCAAGTTCACTACTCAACTTCCGTACTTGGCCACACCTTGTTGGGACAGTACTTCAGCTGCCAAAGATCTGAGCTACAGTGTGTCCCCCTCATTCCCAGCCTCCTTGCAAGACTTAGCTGCCTGTCATGTTGATGGTGCCCTCTGTCTGGGGCTCTTCCTTTCACCATGCTGCCTGCACCTTTACCACCTGCTTTCTCCACTTTTGCTCTCAGCCCTCGCACTTCTGCTAGAGAAATAGGAAGAATCCTGTAGGTGATGAATGCTGTTTGCCCTCTGTGCTGTTTGTCAACTCCTGTAATTCTTATGTTTTCCCAGGGAATGTAGTTATTATTATTTTTTTATTTTTGTAGGTGAGATAATAATCTTACAAGTAGGTAACATTAAGAGCACCAGTACTGTTCCAAGTATGTGACAGTGATTAACTCATCTGACACTCCTGTCAATTTTATTGATGTTATTCTTTTATTTTAATTGAGTTATAGTTGATTTACAATGTTGTGTTAATTTCTGCTGTACAGCAAAGTGATGCAGTAATACACACATATATATATTCTTTTTAAAATTCTTTTCCATTATGGTTTATCACAGGATATTGACTATAGATCCCTGTGCTGTACAATAGGACCTTGCTGTTTATCCATCCTATATATAATAGTTTACAGCTGCTAACCTCAGACCCCCAATCCATCCCTCCTCCACCCCCCCTCCCCCTTGGCAACCACAAGTCTGTTCTCTATATCGGTGAGTCTGTTTCTGTTTCATAGATAGGTTATTGGTGTCATATTTTAGATTCCACATATAAGTGATATCATATGGTACATGTCTTTCTCTTTCTAGTTTACTACACTTAGTATGATAAGCTCTAAGTCCATCCATGTTGCTGCACATGGCATTATTTCATTCTTTCTTATGGCTGAGTAGTATTCTATTGTATATATGTGTGTGTGTGTGTGTGTGTGTATACCACATATTCTTTATCCATTCATCTGTTGATGGATATTTAGGTTGTTTCCATGTCTTGGCTATTGTGAAAAATGCTGCTATGAACATAGGGGTGCATGTATCTTTTTGAGTTATTGCTTTGCCCGGATATATGCCTAGGAGTGGGATTGCTGGATTATATGGCAATTCTATCTTTAGTTTTTTGAGGAACCTTCGTACTGTTTTCCATAGTGGCTGCACAGACTTACATTCCCATATTGGTGCTACTCTTATTCCTATTTCACTGAAGTAGAAAGTGAGGTTCAGATGGGTAAGGCAGCATCCCAAACTCACATTGCAGTGGCCAAGTCAGGTTCCAGTCTCAGCTGGAGACAGTCCAGAACCTACACTCTTAGGCACTACAACATCTTCTCTTTTGTAAACTTCTGAACAAGTAGCTGGAATATTATAGGTGTTAAATCTTAGGTCATTTTCTCTTAAAAAATGAAACTAGTTTTTAAAGTATTACCAAAATAGCATATAAACATTGTGGGAAAAGAACAGAAGATATAAAACAAGAAATAAGTGGTTTCTTCTCTTTTTCTCCAAATCCCAGTGCATCCTTCCAAAATGCTCTATACATATTCAAGTACTAATACAAACATTATGTGTGCATTTATACAGATAATATGAATGTGTATATTACATTATATTTGTTAATGGGTGGAACTCTATATATACACACACATTTTTGTGCACAGAGACATGGAAAACTAGCACATTTGATGCTGGATATAAGTTTTAAACATTCTCCTTTATTTTTTGTAACATCATAAAATTTAAAAAATAATAATAATGTTCAAGAAAGAAATACAAGATGTGAAAATGTTTAGTAAGCTTCATGTATTTTTTTAGCTTTTTATTCATTTTAATCTTGAAAAATTTCCTTCACATAAGGCAATACCTACACAAATTAAGGAAAGTCTTAAACATAAGGAAAAGTCTGGCAGGTATTTATAAAATCCCATTTCACAAAAAAAAGTTCTAGAAATTATAATATTTTCCATGTCTCTTTTCTGTTTGGGATAGATTTTAGCAGCTTTTAAATATGTATGCACTCAAAATTTTTCCTCTAAAATATATTCACTAGAAAATTCATTATAAATTTCTATTACATTTTTGTAAGAACTTCCAACATTCATAATAGTTCAGAATTTTTCAAGCTTTCTTTGAAAGCAGTTTATGCCCCTACTTCCTGCATTTAAAGAGTAGATTCAAAGTTAACAATGGTAGCACAGTGACTGAAAAAACTAAGAAACAGAACTTGAGGTTTTACTCTCAGAATGAACATGTGTTGCTGAGTCAGGGACTAACTCTCTAAATGGCAGTTCTCTGAATTAACTTCTAGATAGAACACAAGGTTTATTAAAGGGTAAGTTATAAAAATATACTAATTTGAAGTTTCCATATATATTGTAACTGCCGCAATTGTTTCAAATTTAGACCAATAAAATATTTTTCAGGGAGAAGTATTTTATCACTGACATTTGGGAAATGCTGGTGCACAGTGATAATAAAAAGCATACCAGATATAGTCAGTTTCGTACCATTTAAAAATAGTGGACAGAAAATGTGTCCCCTTATTGCTGGCACCCAGGGTAGACCTGCTCCCCTCTCTCTGCCCCCAGGACATCCACAGCTCCCACACCAGTCTCATTTCATGAGACGATATAGAGACTTTCCATTTCGGCGCATAAAGGTCTACCTCATTCTTTCTTATGACTGCATAACATCCCCCTCTATAGAGGTAGCCATACCATCATATTTTGATAAATGCTAAAATTTTTATTCGTACAAAGAGTGCTGAAATGTATGTTCTTGCACATGCATCTTTGCACGGGACTGTATCGGTAGGATAAATTCTTGGAATTTTGTTCCTTCCTAGATCCCATATTCTTCTCCATAAATATGGTCCCCAAATGCCCCTCAGTGGACCTCACTGTGCCCTCCTCAGGGCATCACTGCTCTTGTCTCCACCCATTAATTCCGACTTGCAGCCTCTCAGTTTTGTTCTCTCCTTAATCTCTTTTCATCCGATTCCATCCTATGTATCACCACCAAACGATTCTTCTAAAATATCTTTTCATCATGTCACACCTCTGTTCCAGAATCTGTGACCACTGCCATTGGTTTATGACAAAGGCTCACAAACCGTCCTCTTCGGAGAAAGTTCTGTAAATTCAGAAGGAGGCTGAGGACCTGTCCCTGGGGCACCGCGGTGTGAGACAGGCAGTTAAATAGTAACCACTCCTCTGTCCACACTCAGCACTTACCTCTCCTACCACAGCAATTTACTTCTGTTGGTCTTATATTTCTTATATACTTGTATATAGTTTTATATATTCCATGTGATATTTCATATGAAGAAATATTTCTACTGAGAAGTATGTGTGTTTGTGTGTGTGTGTGTCCACTAGACCATAAGTGCCACAAAGACAGGAATTTTTATATGTCTGATACTTCTGTTTTGGACCCAATGTATCCCAAGGGTCTACAGCAGTGCCTGGCATATAGTAGATGCTCAGATATGTGTTGGATAGAATTAAATATTAATACTATTCATGAAATTCTTCATAAAATTAATATTAATTAAATGTATTTTTTATATATATATATATATATATATATATATATATATATATATACACACGTACATATACATCTGACACCCCCCCACACACAGTTCTCTGCCTGACTTTCATATCTGCAGTTATTTCTACCCTATCTGGGCTTACAAAGCTCACTCTCCACTGGTTCTACTAATCTGAAACCAGATCAATCCTCTACAAGCTCCACCTTTATTGCTGTAGTAGTTGCTAGAGCTACCATAGCGAAGTATCACAAATTGAGTGGGTTAACCAACAGAAATGTGTCATTTCGCAGTTCTGTAGGGCAGAAGTTCACGATCAGGGTATCAGCAGGGTCGAGCTCCCACTGAAGGAAGATGGAAATGTCTGGTCCAGGCTCTCCTTTAGCTTCTGGTCGTTCCTTGGCTTGTGGTGGCATAATTCCAGTCTTCCCATGGCAATGTGTCTGTGTCCAGATTTCCCCTTTTTATAAGCACACCACTCGTATTGGATTAAGGGCTCACCCTACACCAGTAAGACCTCATCTGAACTAATTGTATCTGCAACAACCCTATTTACATATCAGGTTACATTCTGAGGCACTGGGGCTTAGAAATTCAACGTATGATTTGGGGGGGTACACAGTCCAACCCACAAAGGTTCCTACTCTCTGCCATTTCTCTTGCCCTTTCTCCTCCCTGCAGTGGAAGGCCCCACTCACCCTCTTACATATTTGACTCTCACTCAAGGACTTCAACTCCTGTAAGATCAAAAAGTTAAACTTGACTCACACTTTAACAGCTTGATGTTTTTTCATTTTGTCTCTTCTCCTTGATAGCGAGGTCCTTGAGAACATAACCATAGGGTAGATAGATAGAAGTGGAAGGAAGGAGGGAGAGAGGGAGGCAGGCGAGAAGGGAGAGGGGAAAAACGCGTTCCCTCTCGTCTGGTGAAGCACTCTGCTTTAACATGCCACCAATAATAGCAAAGAAATGAGTAACTGTGGCTCCCTCACAATTCACAGCATTGTCAGGAATGAAAAGGCTACCTGAGAAACATTTTGCCCGTTAAAATGTAGTACCGCCTAGGCAACAAAGGCTCAAATTCCCCAAATTGCTAAGAACATCTCGTAGTGGTAATAGCTAAGGTTTATCGAAGACCCATCAAATGCTGGACATCGCTCTAAACTCTTTACGTACTAACGCATTTAATCTTTACTGAAACCCTAAGAGATAATACAATTATCATCCACATTTATTTGATGAAGGGATTTCCAGGGACGTTAAATAAGCTGTTCAAGGCCTTACACGACTTAGTGATTTCTTGGGAGTTGTACCAAGGCTCTTCGGCTTCAGAGACCAGCACTATTCTAAATTCCTTGATTTTTAAGGAGATTAAAAAAAAAAGTCCCTAAATCTTACACCATTTAAGGGGTAATTTTTGAATAAAGCCGTATCAGGAATCATAAAGAAGCGGGGTTAGGCTTTTCAGTAAATAGACTTTTCTTATCCATTTTTCCCAGGTCTCTCTCATCTGCTTTTCTCTCCTGCACGTTTTCCCAATGTATCCCGATTCAGACTTGTGAATCGCTTAAGCCAGCCAGACAACCCCCAGTGTATCAGCACCTGGGGAAGTTCTCTAAGGGGACTAATTGTTTCTGCTCCCTTTCTGATTTGCAAACCTGGAGAATTACCTGTCCAATGCCTGGCACACGTGGATGCCTGTTCAATGGATTAGTCTAACCCTGACTTTGGAGCCCACAGATAAAGCCCACTCTGTTCAAGAACGTTATGACTGTTGAAATGCTTGTTTGATAGGCCCTCTTGAGAGAACTTGAGTCTGTGTCTGCCTGCTGGGATATTTCAATACAGCAGCAACAGGTTGAAAATCTCGCATAGAGGGAATGTAAAAGATGGCTTTATTAGAAAGCTATTAATAAGAATCATTTTATGATTATTGCGTTAAAAGGCAGTTTACAATTTCCAATTTTAGATATGAAAAATGTAGAAGATAAACAGCTTCTAATACTACTTCCAGAAATTGATCTCTACACTCAAGGTGAATGAATTGCAAGTATTGATTAATACTTTGGAGTGAATACCATTTTGTAATATTTAATTACCCACGAGGTACTACTATTGAATGGAAACTACATAATGTCATATATGTGAATATGAAGAATGGGAAGGTAAATGTGTTCTGTCCCTTGGTCCCATTGTGGTAAAAAGTAATTGCCGGGAGTGACCGGTTTGTTATCGTGTTTCCTTCTCTGGTAATTCTGGTTTATTAATGTCCCAAAGCACGAAGTGATTCTGCTATATTAATTCTCTTGGCCTTGAAATGATCTATAACATGATTTAAGACCCATGCATTTTGTCACCATTTCAAATGGATTGTTTGAACCCAGTGAAAGATGGAGAAAAAAAGAAAAGACAAGGAATCGGATAGAACTAGAGAAGAAATTCACCTGTGTATGTTTTCTTTTGAAAATACTGACCATACTAAATAGTCGTATTAGTTTTGCCACAGATCCCTGGCATAGAAGTAAGAGGAAAAAGATTTATACTTGGTTGTAGAGCATGAAATACTGTAGGTACCACATTAACATGTGACATTCATGTCGAAATGGAAACAGTAAAGGTACAGTCTTCACATATAGAACTCTTAGAAGTACTGACTGTGTGTTGCAGGAAGAGCCCTGGATTTAAATGAATCATTTATGCCTTTGCTGCCGTAGGGCAAGTACAAGGTACATTAATAATGCAGTGTTTATTTGAAATATTTTATTATAGCACACATTTATTATAAAAAAAATCTAAACAGCAGAAAAAAACCAGTATTGCACCAGTTCAGCATTCTGGACAAGTTATTTTCAAAATAGGATTCTTGGCAAATTATATCATTTCCTTCAATACTTCACCTGTGACACTATAAATAATACATATTTATTTAAGTAGTGGTATTATACACTGCTGCTTGCGTTGTACATAATTTATAGAAAACGATCTACCAGCAGGGTAGGTAATGTCCTCCATGAAAATAAATGGTTCAGATTAGAAAGTGATAAAGATCCCTGAGAGCTGCCTAATTGTAGGTGGAGTAAATTAGGCTTCTTAACAGGTTATTTTGTATTTTCCAAAAACGATAATCAACCTGCCTTCCATTAGAAATGTGAGGGTGATTATTACTAAGTTTGTCATGAATAAACGGACCTGTGTATCAAGTACGTATAAAGGGATACGAGAATGCCATTCTGTTTACTCTTTCAGAGGCTGCCATACCCAAGCTATACTTACCAGCACAGAATAGTGGAGAAACCATGCCCGGGTTTAAGATCATCCAGATCGCCCTGCAGTACCGTGTGGTCTTGGGAGCAGCCAGACCTCCATAACTCCTGGTTTAACCGCTTATTAGTTTATGATTTGGGGCAAGTTTTTTCACCTTCCTGACTTTCCGTTTCCACATCTGAACAATAATACCTGCCTCACAGAGTCAATAGAGGAATGAAATATGGAAAAATATGCAAAACACTCTAGTGCCTGGTGCTCAACTGTTTTATTTCTTGCTCTGGCCCTTTATACCCAAGAAGTATACTTACTACCTAGCAGTTTAGTAACTGCTTGTCTATTTTTTCCAGCAAGTTGTTTATTCATAGGAAAAAAACGCTTCCATCTTTCCGTTCCCTGTAATGAACAAAAGGCCTGGTACCTGGTAGTTCTGATCCATACGTTAATCATACGTTAATTGGACTCCTTCGGATGTGCTCTGGTTTCTGGGGCAGGGACAGTCGAAGCAGTTCTGACGTATCTCTGGCACATGTAAAGAATCGTACCTGAAGATGGAATAGGGATTTTTCCCTCTTTTTGTTTTTCCTGATAAAATGGTATCCCTCGGAACTTAAGTTTCAGAATCCCAAAATACATCCTTTTGATAGTACCTTGGAATATTTGCCCCCTCTAGAGAGTCAGTAGTCATGTTTGCATATGCAGAATATACTGCAAATGTTATATGCACTTCTGCTGTACAAAGAATGCTGTGAGAGTCTGTCCAGAGGACATTGTACTATGATAAAACCACCGCACGAGATTCCAGGCCCCCTCTCTTGAGCATGTATCTTAATCTCTCCAAACCTTACTTTACTTTCCTGTGAAGTAGAGAGTAATACAGAATCCACTGTGATTTTTAAGTGAGTTTGAATACATGTTAGACACTCTAAAAATGCAAGATTTGCTTTGTTTGTTACTTCTATGTATGGTGCTAACACTCATTTCTGAGACAGAAATGAAGAAAATTAACATTTCATGAGTACCTTCTGCCAGCCAAGCACTATGCTAAGGATTTTTCAAATATTACCTCATTTAAACCTGCAGGCACTTCTGTGAGTGAAGTGATATTAACTTCCTTTATTATCTAAGGAAACTGTGCTTGGTGAAATTAACTAAGATCATATGACAAATAGGCAACAAACAGGATCCAAGTGCAACTTTCTTCTCTCCTGTCCTACTGTATAAAAGTCTACTCAAATTAAAGGGGAGAACATTCTAGCAGTTAGTATGATGTGTTGTCATAAAGATTATTGATAATTATATTTTATTTCCATAACCATTTACGAGAGTGCTTTCACTTGCATTATAGGCCCTAGCAATAATTTCCTCTTTTATGTGCCAGGAACTGTGCTACATATACTTTGAATATAGTATAATCAATCTTCTAAGTAAATTAAATCGTGGGTGTGAGCCTCATTTTATAGAAGTAGAAACTGAGGCTCAAAGAGTTGAATACTTCTTCCTCGCCCTGGGGCTAATTGGTGGCCTGGCTCTCTCTCTCAGCTCTGAAGGCTACTCTTCCTGTAGCTGCCTGTTAATCTAAAGTAGCTGTGTCAGTTTGTTTTGAGCAATGTAGTAAGACAAAGAGGCAGATGATATGTTCCATATCACAGAGAAGGACCTCAAAACTCAAGGAAATATCCTGAAGTAGGAAAGCAAGGACTAGAACCCAGGGCACCATCTTAGTTAGTACATAGTAAGTGCTAAAATGTACCTTACAGAAACCTGGCATATTTACAGGCTCATGAAATGCCCTTCCTTAAGCTGTGTTCCTATTACCTCGTTGTAAAAGACCAAATCTGTTTTCAATATACCCCAAACGTGTCTCAATAGGGAATGTGGATTTTTCCATGTGCTATAGATGTTTCTATAGTTTCTCAGTCTATTGACTTTTTTTCCTATTTAGCTGTATTTTTCCTATTTTCCTATTTAAAAACCCACATACCTCTTCCACATCCCATGTCAGCAGGGAAATACGAATTAAAACAATGATATACCACTGCACGCCTATTAGAATGGCCAAAATTCAGACCACTGACAACACCAAATGCTGATGAGGGTGTGGAGCAATAGGAACTCTCATTCATTGTTGGTGGGAGTGCAAAATGGTGCAGCCACTTTGGAGGATTTTGGCAGTGTCTCACAAAACTGAACATACCCTTACCGTGGCCTCCAGCAACTGGCTCCTTAGTGTTTACCCAAAGAAGTTGAAACTTATGTCTACACAAGAACACGGACACAGATAGTTATAGCAGCTTTATTCATAATTGCCAACACTTAAGCAACTGAGGTGCCCTTCAATGGGTGAATGGATATATCAACTGTGGTCCATCCAGACAATGGATTTTTATTCAGGGCTAAAAAGAAATGAGCTATCAAGCCATGAAAAGACAGAGAGGACAGTTGAATACATATTAATAAGTGCAGGAAGCCAACCTAAAAAGGCTATGTGCTGTAGGATTCCAATCATGTGACACTGAAAAAGGCAAAACTATGGAGACAGTAAAATGATCAGTGGTTGTCAGAGGCTAGTGGGGAGGAAAGGATAAATAGGCAGAGCACAGAGGATTTCTACAATAGTGTTAAGACTACTCTGTATGATACTGTAATGGTGGGTATATGCCATTTGTCCAAACCCATGGAATGTAAATACAACATGAAGAGTGAACCCTAATGTGAACTATGGACTTTGGGTGATAAGGATGTGTCTCTGTAGGTTCATGGATTATAAGAAATGTACCACTTTGGTGGAGGATATCGGTAATGGAGGAGGCTGTGCACGTGTAGGGCAGGGGGTATCTGGGAAATATTGTACCTGCTGCTCCATTTTGCTGTGAACCTAAAAACTGCTCTAGAAAATGAAGTCTATTCACATATGGAGTAAAATATCATGTAAAAGCAAGCAGTTCAATACATATTAACGGTTGTTGACGAGAACTATGGTGGAAATTTTATACAAATTAATCAGTGTCATAACCATGTATTGCACATCTGCAGTGTACATATCACAGTACTCAGAAGGAGAGGACCAGAGCAGGTACTGAGGTGTCAGCGCCCACAAAGAGCTAGCAGTGGCCTCAGTTTAAGGACATCCGAAGGACTACATTCAAAGAAGTAGTTTACTACGAACAATTCCTTTTAAATGGAAAAACTAAGAGGAAGAACATATACGTATTGTTGCTTCGTGTTACTGTTTCTCAACATGTGTAGTTGTTGTAAACTAAGTTCATTCTTAATTCAAGGTCTCCTGGGTGACACTGCTTTCCACAGGACATTTTCACCAAGGGGTGGCGGCGACCTTGGAAAAGACAGAAGTGTGTGTGTGTGTGTGTGTGTGTGTGGAGTGTGTGTGTGTGCATGCCACGCATTACATATGACTGTGCTTATGTCCTTGTAAACCAACAACTACAACTGGGGTACTGCGCAATTTCTACCCAGCACAAAATTGAGATTTCACAACTACAGTAATCATCCCATCGAAGTATCTAGCCGAGGTTTTCCAAACTAGAGTTTATTGGGATGTTAGTAAATGGTCTATGAAAAAAACCTGTTCCCTGTTTAATTAAGTTTGGGAAATGCTGAATTAGGCAAAGTCAAGCAGGTTCCTTTTGTATAGGATTTCTGAGAAGCTTTCTTGAGCCTCAAGGCATTGTGAAATTCCAAGAAAGTAGTTCAGAATTTTATAAACTTACCTGAATATGTAACTTTTTGCCCACAGGGCTTCTCTTAAGTGTTCCCCGGAACAAATCAGAAATGCTGATTTGGAAAAGGGGACAGTTGAGGCCACTGATGAATTTCTTGGACCAGAGTGGTTCTGAGTAAACAGTATGGTAATCAGCAGGTCAATATGCATAGGCTCTCCTTGTGTTTTGGACCACGTTTAGAAGAGCACTGTGTTCCCCAAATTTCTTGCTTTTGTTAACATATGATTACCAGAAATCGTATTGAAATTCACAATAGGGGCTCTTTACATGTATTGCCTAGTCATCAAATTTCCCCAAATTACCATCACATATTTTTTCACTCAAAAGCTGAATTAGGAACAGATTCTGTATCTTTAACACTGCCCCATAAGTCACTCCAACACCGAGTTCAGCGTTGTAGACACAAAAGGTACATGAATAAAAGCTATTTGTTGGGCTTCCCTGGTGGCGCGGTGGTTGAGAGTCCGCCTGCCAATGCAGGGGACACAGGTTCGTGCCCCGGTCCGGGAGGATCCCACGTGCCACGGAGCGGCTGGGCCCGTGAGCCATGGCCGCTGAGCCTGCGCGTCCGGAGCCTGTGCTCCGCAACGGGAGAGGCCACAACAGTGAAAGGCCCGCGTACCACCAAAAAAGTAAAAGCTATTTGTTGATGGTGACTTATGGTCCTTGAAGATGCCTCATGTGGACTACCAGCTAAAAAAGCAAGACTGGGTCTGTCTGTCCTGATACACTTGCCACCTGAATCTAGGTTTATTTGAATTGAATTTATTTCCCAGAAATGTTATCAAATCAAAGATAGAATGCCCTTCTGAAAACATAAGATATGAAACTTGTGCTTCATGTGGAAGACAGAGGCTTTTTTTAAAGTAATCATTCATATTTTATAGTATGAACCATTTCTTTGCAGTTTGGAAAATGAGTTATATTGAAAGGATTGTGGCTTCTAGGTAGTAATAAATATGAATATTTTATATGGCCTTCTCTATTGTTTCAGAACTTAGCAATATACTTAAAATTTGTTTCATTTCTCTGATTTACAAACTTTTATTATGATTAGTCCTATCTGTCACAAATTGTAAACACTGATTAGATATAAGTCAAGATGGAATTCAAGTATGTATAGAATTTTCAGTGTGGCAATTCATTTTATTATCTTTTTAACAGATGTGTGTTAAGGGCTCACTGTGTCAGGTGCTGTGATGGGCACTGCAGACATCTTCTCCCTCATGATAGTATTTCTCTAATGTGTGGCCATAGAGTGACAAGCTTGACTTTCATATGAAAATTGTCATCATTGCTTTACAGTTGCATCGTAAGGGGTAAATATTTTTCTCTGAGGATACTTCTGTTTGGCGTGAAAAGCAAAGGCAGAGTTGGTGGGAAAATATAGTTTGGACTTCTCTAATTTGATAATTTCAGATTCCATATTAACTACTCCAGTTTGAATTGGGTTAAATTGGTAGGTTTGATAATAAAATCCCTTAGGAAAATATGGAAATGTCTTATGCAGAAAAATATCTTGGAAGAGAGAACGTAAACAAAAGAAAAATGTTGCATCATAAAGCAAGTTTCTTCCTCATCCACTGACCCATTTTCAATATATTTTCCAATAGAACCATTACTAATGGGCTCTTTTAAAGTGTTATGTGAGGCTTGGGGAGAGGGGGGATTTTCTTTTTCTATAGTTTCCTTGACAGGCACCATACTTTCAGCATAGTCTTGAGCCTCCAAATATGTTATAAATTGGACTTAAAATCTGAATGAAAGCATATTGCAATGAAATGTGCACTGGGCTAGATTACAGTTGGTATTGGATCTATAAAAAGGCAAATTCACAAACAATATATAGCATGGGAGATAACCAGTAGGAAAGGGGGAAAATGACTAAAAGTTAGGAAACCAGGGCTCTATTTCAAAGTCTATGGATGACTGAGAGCTTGGAAAAGTACCCAGACTCTCTCTTAATCTTGTTTTCCTCATCTATAAAACAAGGTTTGGATTGTAGTGGATCTCAGCGGATCATCTCTTTCATTACAAAAATGTAATGGCTCTCTTTCTAAGCATAAGCCAGAGCTTGCATCAACATTAAAGGTCACAGATATGTTAAAATTAAAACATATTTTTAAATGGGGTTACATGTATGAAGTATATCATACTAGTCGCAAATAAGGAAGCCACACACTCCTCAACATACTTTACGTAGGTCCAAAATAGTCCCCCATGATAGCTCTCCATAAAGTGACGGCTGCCTTCCAGACCATTACATCTGGGAGCCATGGTTTAACATCCGTTACATGTGATGCATGTTAATGAGCACTCCTTTCTTCCTGGAATAGTTTTTTACCTTGGTTTTGCCCCAGGCTGCTCCTCTGTCTCTCCCACAGGCTTATTGATCTCCGCTTGACCCTTGACTACCGGCAAGTCTCTCACATCCTGGTCTTCACATTCTGCCCTGCTTACCCCATATTCCCTTCCTAAGAGAACCCATATGTGTCCATGGCTTCTCTTACTGCCTGATGTCCATGATTCACAGTCTTCATCTCCAGTTATGACCTCCAGCTTTCTGACTCGTGTACAACTACCTATTTGCCATCTCTATTTGGATATCTTCACACACATCTAAAACGTACCCTGTCTCAGCCATACTCTTAAGAGTTGGTCTTCTCCAGACCTAATCCTCTTCCAGAATTAACTTCCAGAGAATGGAGTAGTCATCACCCAACTGTGCAAAAGAGAGACATTTCTTTGAAATGTTTCCTCCCTCCCTTCACATGACCCAGTCTGTTAACAAGTCCTCTTGTCTTTAAATGTATCTTCTTGTCACCATTGTCCATTGCCTCTCACAGTCAAAGGTACCCCTTTCCCTTACCTAAGTGACAACATAGCTTCCTAATTGTCTGTGTTCTTCTATTCATGCTTTCCCCGATTATCAGTTTCCATTCTGAAGTTGGAATGCTTCCTTAGACGTTCAAACAGGGTTATGATTCTCCCCTGTTTAAAATCATTGAAAGCCTTTTCATTTTTCTTTGAATAAAGAAGAGCCTTAAATGATCAATGAGGCTTTTTCTGATCTGGGCCCTGCCTAGCGCTGGAGCCTCATTCCTCATTCCTAACCTCCTCCTTTTTCTACTTTCCAGACTCATTATTCTTATTTCAGCTCCTTCAGTAAGCTGTACTTCTTCCCACATAAGAAATTTCAAGCAGTTGCTTCTGTGCTCCTCCCCTCTCCCAATCCCCTTTGGACAACATTCTCTCATCCCCTAGGTCAACTTCCCCTTTCATATGGTCTTAGAGCACTATATCTCTTTGAGAGAATTTATCTCAGTCATATAGGTATATTCTTTTAGGGATTGTTTTGTGCACTCAATCAACACATGTTTATTGAGCATCTACTAGGTGCTAGACACACTGTAAGCTGATAGTAAACATTGGTGGGCAAAATAGACAAATTCTAGGCTCTGACAGTTCTATGCCCTAATAATCTTACAAGAAAGACAGAAAATACACAAATATATCACCATAATGTATGTAAAATTTGAATTGTAATAGCTGTTTTGAAGCAAAGAGTTTAGTGAAAGGGAAGGAGGGATTTAGGGAATCAGGAAAGACTTTTCTGAGAAAGTAGTTTTAATGCTGAAATGGAAAAATATGAGGGACCAAGGAGGGGGATGCGTATTAAAGGGAAAAAGCGTTTGTGGCAGAGGGAAGAGTATTGAGACTATCTCCAGGCAGAAAAGAATTTGCTGTACATTGAGACCCTAAAGGAGGCCTTTTTGTGTCCGCCCCCCTTTACCCCTGAGAGGGAGAGAGTAATTCTGCCTTGTTCTCTAGTGAAACTCTAGTGCCAAACTCACTGACAGGCACATAGTCACTGAAAGTAAATATCAGTAGATACACAGATAGAACTCACTTTGCAAAATGACTTGGTCCTAAAACAAAATACGTAATTCAAGTTTCAAAAAAAAGGTATCATTTAATAGTCATTTAATAATACAGTAAGAAAAATGTTGCTTGTAAAAATTCTTTGTTAAACTGTTATACACATACTTGTACTAAAGAATCTATCTGCTTAATTTTTCTTCATAGTACTTATGTCTATATCTATCTATATCATCTCTCTTATGCTATTTGAATGGAAAACTTCCCAGGAAGTTTTTAAATAGAACAAAAAAGAGAAAGCACAATTTTGGATTAGCACTGTCTACCAATAAAAGCTGTAAATAAAAGCAATCCAAAGATAATACAAATAATCTCTTTTGTGTCCGAATACTTCTCAGTAGTAAATTATAAACCATCGCTTAACACAATCAGTTTAAAACAAAATTTATATTCACTCTTACATAAAGTTCCTTAAAACAAGCAAATTTCCAAAATAAGATGAATGCAAAGGAGCACATATATGTTTTACAGCATTTGAAATATTTCCATGATTTGATTCACTGTGCTGGATGGAGATTCAATTAAACTGATAGTTTTTCAAGCTGTTTTTATCTAGGCTAAATCATTCTGCAAACAACTCACCTTCCTCCTGAAGAAATATATATAAGATACTGATTTAATTCACTTTAAAATTGGTATATATTTATAGAGTGTGACAAATTAAAACCTTTGATCAAATATATTATTGGGACTGAATTATACTAAACAGCGTATATGTTATAGTAGTATAAATAATACATAGACTAAGTCTCTATGTTTAAAATAAAGTGGGAGGTTGTCTAGATAATTTAAACATTCGCTTCTGCATTATTTATGTAGCTGGTTTAAAGTAGGGTTCAGGCGGGAAGAGACTTGATACACAAATCATTGTCTGAATCTCCCAGCTGGCTTGACTCAGAAGACACAGTTTTACCTGGCAAATTGCTCATGTATATCATGATTGTGTCTAATCAATTTCCTTTTCAAAATTGTATCTCGTTGTAACCACCTATCTCTATAAAAAGTGCCAGGAGTAGCTCTCAGCTACAGCTACCTACAGCTTACTGCCACACTATATCCTAAATTTAAACATTCTGTTTTATATCTGTGAAATTAAACCCGTTTCCTCCTAAAATCTTATTTCTGATCTAATATCCTCCAGAAATATATTTGAACTCGTAGATCTGTAAACTAATTACTTTACCATACACACACATACACACTGCCTCTAAAGTATTAATATGTAGGCTATAAATAATACATACTGTCAATACAATAATCCCTGTGGTATTTTCTGCTATGTTTTTATAAAAATTGTCCCAAAGAATATCCAATATTTTACTCATCTTTCTAAACAATGATACTTTTAATCACTTTAAATGTGTCATAAATATTTTCTAAGCTGAAATTTAATGAGCTCTGTAAATATGTTCAAACAAACCAGTCAAACTACAGTTAACAGACAGAAGAAAATCTTGATTAAGGATTTGCTTGCCAAAGCAACCTGATAGACCCATGTTGGTCACAGCCCTTAGCTACAAGAGATCTGTGGTATTTGATGGTTTGCCCATGACAATGTTTTCCAAAATAAAACACATGGTGTGGCCTCAAGTATTCAAAGGCTTGTAGTGACTTTTTTTTTGAAAGAGCATTGAAGATAATTCAGATGGCACATAAATTACTAATAACTACTATTCAATTTGTGAATTTGACCAGAAGTCATCCATTGACAACTCATCAGGATATTTTGATGAGAACTTTTTTATAATGAACAATTATAATGAACAAAGCTTTTGAAATGATGACAAAAAAAGATAGAACCAAGTATTATTGCCACCTAAAACCCTATAAAATTGTTGTATATTTTTGTTTGTGTGCTTTTAATCAAATTGTCTTTCTCTCTCTTGTATCTATCTTCGAGGTCTTAAAATGATGCGTTCTACTGTGTAGTTCAAATAACCAGTCAGGGAGTCATAAAAACAGAATAATTCTAGATTTGAAAGATATCATAAGTTATTCTAGTTTTTTCTCACTACAAAGTGTTGTGTTGTCATGAGGAACCAAGGAGCTCTGTCAGCTGTAAAGTGCTAGACAGATATAAAAGATTGCTACTACTCAAGTCAGTCTAAATTGCAAGTTTCACAGATGCATCCTTAGTCCCAACATTCAAAATTTCCCATTGATTTTATGTTTCCCAAAAAGGGGTTTCTACCTTAATTATTCAAACAGTTATGTAAATTGTCCATGAAGAGAAATACTGAATCATGTGTAGAAGGTCTAAACAAATCAGGGCATCTTAAAAGCTAAAATGGGAACTAGGAGATACACTGGCTGTTATCTTTCTGTTCTTTTTATTTGTTTCTCATGGGAAATTGTATAGGGGTGGTATACTGAATGTTATTATAAGTATATTAATACATTCTTTTAGTTTATAGGAGAACTAGCATAGACTATGCCCAAGATAAGCGTATTCTTGGGAAATGGAAACAGTCCTGTGCAAAATTTGCAAGCCAGACAGAACACAGTTGATGAGAGACAAATCCATTTGACAAATTCTTTGCAAGTCAAATCCCGTAATTTGCCAAGATTGAGAAGTAGCTCGATTGGAAATAAATGAAGAGATTATTGAATTTCAGTTAAAAAAAGTAGAAATTGCTAACATTTAACTGGACCTTGATATTTTCTTCTCTCTGAAAGAAACCATTTCGGTGGTCAGAGGCAAGTGCAAAGAACAGAAGAGACTTTTTCCCCCTTGTCCTAAAGGCAGTTATCACTAAAATTGCTCAATTCTGAAAAGCCTTAGGGTTCCAGCTGGCCATTATTGTATGAATACTGTTTTCACTATCCATAACTAGAAGGTATTTTTCTTTATTGCCTAGACACAATATCCTTTCTGTATAAGTAAATTTACAATAAAGTTAGCCAGTGCTTACTCTGCCTGGTCTAAAACCTTTCTTCAGTTTACCAAAAATATTACTTCAACTTCAGGATGATAGTGATTCAAGGAGTTACTAACTCATGACTATACATCAAGTAAATACTTTCTATTTCTCTGAGAAAGAAATACAAATACACAAGATGGCTTTAGGCAGACACAGCTATTTTTCCAGTAGAGATAAACCACAATGTAAAGCAGGTAAATTTTCTAAATATTTGTAAGTGTCTTAAAGAATTCATTTAAAATATGGCAATCACGTAATGAAACACTACCCCCTATGTTAATCAGTTTCCAAAATTATTTGCACATGTGAGACGTGACTCAAAGGAAACTCCAACGCATCATATTCTAACTCAGATAACCTCATCCTAAATGAAACCTTGATGCTATTTACACGACATGTCATTGATAAAGGATCAACCATCATTTTGGCTGAATTTAAGAACAATATATTGTAACAATATTGCTGGGTTCTTGAAACCTAGTAGATGTGAATGATTAGCCATGTAAATATGACCAGTACTGAGAGCCCTAACATGGAACATAATAAAATTCAAATCCACTGCAACAATTAACAAAAAGAGAATTCAGTAAATAGTCCAACAAGAAGTCCTTGTGAGTGTTCGGTCACAGCCACAGAGGCTGTTTATATCATTGAGCTAGAAACCTCATTAAACCAGCTAGAACCTTTACTTTGAATATCCCTTTTTGTGGAGTTTTTCTGTTCAGTGACAGCGGGGTTTTTTTCCAAGACTTTTTCCCTTGGTTTTTCCCTTTAAGTCTGCATCTGTGGGTGGCTTACCAGTCAATTCAGTGAAAAATGAGAAAAAGTAGTTTCATCAGATTGACTGGTTGATTGTTAAAACAGTTGATCCCGTGACCTCTTTACATGTAGACACTGACATTTTATGTGAACCTTGGACATGACCTCTGTTATTTAAAATAAAGCAATTGGACTTGCTTTGGGGTCTGACTCAAAACAACGTGGCCAAGGTGGGAAGAGAAAAAACATATAAACATATGTGTATACACTCATACCTAAGATTGACTTGTACCACATGTAATACAATGTGATGTTTAAATGACCTTGGTAGATTGGAAGAGTGGTCAGAAATAAGTAGAATGAAATTAAATAAGAAAGAAACTGTACAGCACTTCACTTGGAGTGTGTGGAAGAGGCAGAATGAGCAGAGTCCAACGACACAGGATGAAATCCTGAGCTCAGGTGGGTAAACGGCAACAAGGACTCACTGAATTGGGGCTGAGGTGGTGTGAACCCAGCAGCATGCTGCTCCTGACGACTCCCAGCTGGGAGGGCAGTGGAGGATCCCGGGATCTCAAGGGTGACTTGCAGAGATGCCTAGAACAGAACGTGGGAGGAAAGCTCTGCTTTTTACAGAACAGAATAGGCTCCTTATATTTTTAAGGCTTTATACTTTGTTATGTTCTTGTCATTATTATTTTACTTGACCTCATATTACTCTTTAGGTAGACAGGACAGATATAGTCATTTTTCCCCTTCTTGTAGATGGATCAACCAAGGTTCAGAGAGCTTAAGTGGCCCTCCCAAAGCCACATGGTCGGGGTGGGGCTGCACAGAGACTGTCCAATCTGGGCTGAGATCCTCTCCCTCCTGTGTCCAGGATTTCTCTCCACCTTTTGTGTGGTCCCTGGCAGCACTCTTCTGAGTGTCAGCTCCTTAGCCAGGAAAACGGGGTTCTCTGAGGCGGGGCTCCCTGGAAGCAGAAGCTGGGACAGGATGCAGTTCATTGGGGGAGTGACCTTCAGAGGAAACCTGTAAATAGGTTTCCATCCATCTTTAAATAATTACTGTTATTAAGGTCTTAGAAAATGCAATCAACTTTAAAAAAAATATCTACCAAGTATCTACTAGGTAGGGTTAGATGGGACAGAGACGGATGAAAAAGATAGACAACCCAGTAAGAGCTCACCATCTAGTTGGATGCAGATATGAAACAAACAAATTATAACATTAGGAGCATAACGATAGAAGTGAGAGGTTGGAAGATAGCACAAAGAAGGAAGTGATTGATTAAAACTATGGAGAGAAAGAGAAGGCCTGGAAGCTTCCTTAGAAGAGGTTATATCTCGGCTTGATTTGGAATGATGAATAGAAGGTTTTCTGGTGGCAGAGACAAGGTTAGTGAAAGAAGCGTGAGTACTCCAGATAAAGAAGCATCAGCCCAGAGACAGGAATGCAAAATGTAGTCTGTGGGGGGCAATATAAGGAACTGGAGTTTATTTTAGAATAAATTTAAAGTTGGGGAGATTGGTTCAAGATGGAGGACTAGAAGGACGTCTGCTCCCTCTTGCGAGAGTGCTGGAATCACAACTAACTGCTGAACAATCATCAATAGGAAGACACTGGAACTCACCAAATGATACCCCACATCCAAAGAGAAAGGAGAAGCCACAATGAGACGGTAGGAGGGGTGCAATCACAGCAAAATCTAATCCCATAACTGCTGGGTGGGTGACTCACAAACTGGAGAACAATTATACCACAGAAGTCCACCCACTGGAGTGAAGGTTCTGAGCCCCACGTGAGGCTTCCCAACCTGGCGGTCCGGCAACGGGAGGAGGAATTCCTAGAGAATCAGACTTTGAAGGCTAGGGGGATTTGATGGCACGACTTTGACAGGACTGGGGGAAACAGAGACTCCACACTTGGAGGGCACGCACAGAGTCGTGTGCGCATTGGGACCCAGGGGAAGGAAAAGTGAATCCAGGGGAGACTGGACCAGACCTACCTGCTAGTGTTGGAGGGTCTCCTGCAGAGGCAGGGTGTGGCTGTGGCTCACATGGGGACAGGGACACTGACAGCAGAAGTTCTGGGAAGTACTCCTTGGCGTGAGCCCTCCCAGAGTCTGTCATTAAACCCACCAAAGACCCAGGTAGGCTCCAGTGTTGGGTCGCCTCAGGCCAAACAACCAACAGAGAGGGAACCCAGCCCCACCTATCAGCAGTCAAGCAGATTAAAGTTTTACTGAGCTCTGCCCACCAGAGCAACACCCAGCTCTACCCACCACCAGTCCCTCCCATCAGGAAGCCTGCACAAGCCTCTTAGATAGCCTCATCCACCAGAGGGCAGACAGCAGAAGCAAGAAGAACTACAATCCTGAAGCCTGTGGAACAAAACCAAATTCATAGAAAGATAGACAAGATAAAAAGGCAGAGGGCTATGTACCAGATGAAGAAACAAGATAAAAGCCCAGAAAACCAACTAAAAGAAGTGGAGATAGGCAACCTTCCAGAAAAAGAATTCAGAATAATGATAGTGAAGATGATCCAGGACCTCGGAAAAGGAATGGGGGCAAAGATCGAGAAGATGCAAGAAATGTTTAACAAAGACCTAGAAGAATTAAAGAACAAACAGAGATGAACAGTACAATAACTGAAATGAAAACTACACTAGAAGGAATCAATAGCAGAATAACTGAGGCAGAAGAACGGATAAGTGACCTGGAAGACAGAATGGTGGAACTCACTGCTGCGGAAGAGAATAAAGAAAAAAGAATGAAAGGAGATGAAGACAGCCTAAGAGACCTCTGGGACAACATTAAATGCAACAACATTTGCATTATAGGGCTCCCAGAAGGAGAAGAGAGAGAGAAAGGACCTGAGAAAATATTTGGAAAGATTATAGTCAAAAACTTCCCTAATGTGGCAAAGGAAATAGCCACCCAAGTCCTGGAAGCACAGTGGGTCCCACACAGGATAAACACAAGGAGAAGCACACCGAGACACATAGTAATCAAATTGGCAAAAATTAAAGACAAAGAAAAATTATTGAAAGCAGCAAGGGAAAAATGACAAATAACATACAAGGGAACTCCCATAAGGTTAACAGCTGATTTCCCAGCAGAAACTCTACAAGCCAGAAGGGAGTGGCATGATATACTTAAAGTGATGAAAGGGAAGAACCTACAGCCAAAATTACTCTACCCGGCAAGGATCTCATTCAGATTCAACGGAGAAATCAAAAGCTTTACAGACAAGCCAAAGCTAAGAGAATTCAGCATCACCAAACCAACTCGACAACAAATGCTGAAGGAACTTCTCTAAGTGGGAAACACAAGAGAAGAAAAGGACCTACAGAAACAAACCCAAAACAATTAAGAAAATGGTCATAGGAACATACATATCGATAATTACCTTCAACGTGAATGGATTAAATGCTCCAACCAAAAGACACAAGCACGCTGACTGGATACAAAACAAGGCACACATATATGCTGTCTACAAGAGACCCACTTCAGACCTAGGGACACATACAGACTGAAAGTGAGGGGATGGAAAAAGCTATTCCATGCAAATGGAAATCCAAAGAAAGCTGGAGTAGCAATCCTCATATCAGATTATTAGAGAAATGCAAATCAAAACTACAATGAGGTATCACCTCACATGGGTTAGAATGGGCATCATCAGAAAATCTACAAACATCAAATGCTGGAGAGGGTGTGGAGAAAAGGGAACCCTCTTGCACTTTTGGTGGGAATGTAAATTGATACAGTCACTATGGAGAACAGTATGGAGGTTCCTTAAAAGACTACAAATAGAACTACCATACGACCCAGCAATCCCACTACTGGGCATATACCCAGAGAAAACCATAATTCAAAAAGACACATGCACCCCAATGTTCATTGCAGCACTATTTACAATAGCCAGGTCATGGAAGCAACCTAAATGCCCATCGACAGACAAATAGATAAAGAAGATGTGGTACATATATACAATGCAATATTACTTAGCCATAAAAAGGAATGAAATTGGGTCATTTGTAGAGACGTGGATGGACCTAGAGAGTGTCATACAGAGTGAAGTAAGTCAGAAAGAGAAAAACAAATATTGTATATTAACGCATATATGTGGAATCTAGAAAATTTTTACAGATGAACCGGTTTGCAGTGCAGAAATAGAGACACAGATGTAAAGAACAAACATATGGACACCAAGGTGGGAAAGTGGCGGGGGTGTGGTGGGAAGAACTGGGAGATTGGGATCGACGTGTATACACAAATATGTATAAAATAGGTAACTAATAAGAACCTGCTGTATAAAAAAATAAAATAAAAAATAAAGCTGGAGTAACAGGAAATAAGTTTGGAGAATTAGTAATCATAATAATCCCTAATATGTATTGGGCACTGATTATATATATATAGGAGGCATAGAAATGTGGTTAGTTAATCTTCCCCTAAAATCTGTGAAATGATTCATATCCATTTTACAGGTAAGAAAACCGGATGTCAGGTGTGACTCATCAGGGTCAGAGCCGTTGGTGGAGCAAAGGTGCAAATCAAGCACTTCTAACCTCTGTTTCAAACAGACTCGTAGATCATAATGAGTCTCAAACGTCTTGCTTAAGACCGTACATTTCACTCTACGCCAGGGGCTCTGTGACTGTCAAACTTTAGCCTGTATCAGAATCATCTGGAAGGCTTGCTAAAATGCAGAGTGCTGGGTCCACTCCCAGATTTGCTTATTTTTCTGTAGGTCTGGGGTTGGGCCCGAGAATTTACGTTTCTGCCGGTTATCCAGGTGATGCTGCTGCTGCTTCTCCTCGGCCCCCGGTGGAGAGCTTCTGCCCTAGAAAACAGGCAACAGGTGAGGCCACTGAGCCAGAGATGAGCGGTGGTCAGGGGATGTATTTAGATAGGCGTCCAAGGCAGTGGTCTCGGAGAGGTGATGCCGGGCGGGCCCTGTGGTAGCAGCAGCAGCAGAAGCAGAGTCTCCGTGACGGCAGGCTCCGTGCTGGCTGGGCCAGGTACTGTGATGTGGGGGTCATGAATGGGGTGGGCCCTCTGTAGTCCTTCTGGTCTTTGAGCGCCCACACCCTGACCGGTTCTTCCCTTCTGTTTAAGCTGCAGTTGACATGAACGCCCTCTTCCTGAGGTTTTTGTGAAAGCCAGAGGGGTTATGACCATATGTATGCCTAGCAGGGTGAAGTATTTAGCAAATATTAGTTATTATTATAGGAGGGAAAAGGAACCTGGGAAAACTCCAGGCAGTTTCTGGCTTAAACGTCTAGGCTGCTTTGCTTGGCGTTCCTGGAATACTCCGCGCGGGTTTATACTTCTAGGTTTTTGTTTATGTCTGTCCTGCATTCCGTTCCTCTCACCCCTCACCCCAGTTCCTATGCAGGGGTGCATGTTGGAGGGGAAGGGGGGATGGCAGGAGTTGAAGCCAGGCGTGGAGCCAGAGCCCAATCTTTTTACGAAACGTTGTACAGAAAGAGAAGTTCGGTGTGAAAGTTCAGTATTTTTAAAGCGATTCAGAGAAACCCTTCCTTCTTGCTGCCTTCCTACTCTCCCACCCCTCATCCTTCTAAATGTATAAAGAAAGGAAATCTTATTTATTTAACTTTTCATTTTATATTGGAGTTACAGCCAATTAACAATGTTGTGATGCCTCAGGTGCACTGCAAAGTGACTCAGCCGTACAAGAAATCTTACAAGTTTTAATCTGATGTTTTCACATCTTATTCATTTACATGAATCTATTTGTGTGAAAATGTGAGGAATGTGTTTTTAAAGGAAATGAATGTGACAATGTTAGCGACGCATTGGATTTCTTAGGCAGTCCCTGAATGCATTAACAAACACACTGTGCATTAAGAGCTAGTTTGTATCGTGGGTAACCTCACTCTGATGGGGAGCCGCTATCCTGTAAGAACCCATTTCAGAGATGTCTTAAGGGTAAGACTGAGAAAAAGAAAAAGTGGTTCATGTAATACCCGTCCCGGTTTTGGAAATTAAGGATATAAATGAATGCTTGTTTTTCTAACATAATCATCTAAAAAGATTCCAGGAGACAATTAAGTGTATGGAACGTGACTAAAATCATTTCTTTCAGTTTTAGATGTTTGGTAGAATTCATTATTCCTCGTCTGGTGAAGATTTTTATCTGTTTAAACAAGATGTTTTGGTCATCTAGGTCCAACATTACATAATAATATCTCATTAATTTTATATTTCTAGAGGCAAAGTTTTAAGTGACACTTGAGGTTTCAGATATTCACTACTGGAAATCATGTCCACAAGAACACAATGTACCCTCCCAATTTATTCAGTGCGATGCCTTTGTATGTTACCATAAATTACAAAGTGTTGGTATCATTTCAGTAACCTCATTGCATTTTTAATGTTTGATTAAATCCATTTTCAATTATTCCAGACAAGTGATCATTTAAAAAGATTTCTCAGACATATTTTGGAAATGACATCTTCCACAAGCGGGTGGGGAGTTTTCACATTCATGGTCATGTTGAGCCTCGGGTGAGATGTTTAGCTCCAAAAATACAAGACTAATCCAAATGGAATAATAGTTAAAATTCCAAATAATGTCAAAGGATGAATTCTCACCCTGCCTGCACCCAGCTCACGAGTGGGTTTCTGACATTGCACAGGTGATCGTGTGACCTCTCTTGCCAGGAAGGCAGCATGTAATTAATGATACGTTGAGTTGTTTCCCAAAACGTATAGATGTTTTCCAGAGATGGCTGATGTCACTCAGTGGAATCCCTGCACATTTTCTCATCCAGGAGTGGCTGTTACTAGGAAACAAGTTTCACTGTAACTTTGAAAGTACTGTTCTCAGGGTATTAGTATTACTTGTCTGTATTTTTCTGACATTTTAGCTATAGAAAGTGTTTTTGTATGGGAAACAAAATGCAGGCTGACAAATGAAAATCAAGCCAGTTGAATCAGTATGCATATTTTTCTGAGTCACCATGCCCTTTGCTGGGTTCTGGCAAACTGCTTTTACTCATCTTTGTAGGCGAAGCACAATAAACAGCTACTGTACCAGCTCCAGCGCAGAGTCAGCAGCTGCAGATCGTACATGATTCAGACAGCAACACGTGCTCCCCACCCCCACCCCGGACAGCATAAATAACAGGGAACAGGATTTTTCCATTAAATGCTTTAGGATCCTTCTCAACTTCTTAGCCGAACGTTTTCCTTCAGATAATTCCTCATTTCAGAAATCTTTTTAGTTGGTGTTTAAGCAGTGTTAGCTACCTGTCGTCGAGTCAGAAATATTTTTCTTCTGTTCCCTCAGTGAGAAAAACTAAAACGGCTTTTCCTCGGATAGAAATTTATATTTCAGGCTGTTTTTGACATAATTTAAAGGACACAAGTTCTCCCATAGCCTTCTTTCCTTCTTCAGTAAACATTTATTGAGCACAATTATATAAAAAGCTCTCTACTAGATGCTATGGAAATTCACAGATAAGTAAGACATGACTCCTGGTCTTAAAGTTTCACAGGGGATGCAATGTATATATGTAGAGAAAGAAAAAGATGATTTTGGAAAGTTGATGCAACTACATTTTTTAAGTAATAGTGTTCATTTGATTCATTTGTTATCTTTCGTAGGAATCATTTAGTAAGTCCTCTTTTTATTTGAAAAACTGCTGTCATTTTTAAAAAGTAAAAAAGAAAAGACTTCAGATGTTAGTTTCTATATTCTTTGGTCAAGTATAGCCCACGATATACTTTTCTGAAAATGCTCTCTCATCTAGAACAAACTAGATTTCTTTTCCCTTCCTCTCTTTTAGACTTTGTTTTTCTTTTTACACTGTTCATTATTAAATGAATCTTTGTTTTCTATAAAAAAGTGATCTCTGCTTTACTATCTAACCACTTATATGCTGCTACTCTGGATCTTATTAAAAGAGATAAGCACAGAGTTTAAATGTAGAATGAGTTTTAGAAATATGCCCGGCCACGCCAAATTAGTGATTTTATAGACCTGCAAAATAAAGTTTTATTAAACCATTTAATAGTCACACAATGGAAGAAGAATACCAATTTAAATAAGGCTGACCATTACATGTGTTAGTAGAAAGACATTAGCCCAGCTGTTACTGAAAATGACTATTATTTAGTGGTTTTGTTCCTTTTTTTTTTTTGCATTGTAATGAAACTATTTAATCCCACTCTCTAATGACTAACCTGTGAGGTATGTAGTGATATCAATTTCATCAAAGTTAGCTTTGCCGTGAATATAACACAAACTTTTATAGAAACTAAAGGTAATCGTTTTCCTTTGTTCTCCCCTTCACAGCTGCATATCCTTTCTAAAAGCTGGCTAATCTATTGTTTTCCAAAATATTTTCAATATACTCTTGCAGAATGCCTCTGAAGGCTCGTTTTCAGCTGTTTGTCCATGCCATGAGATAGTCATCCATCTCTGGACATAGGTGATGTGTTTTGGCCACTTGTTACGGAGGCCATTGTAGACACTGCCAGTCTGGGCAAAGTTCGGGATACATATCTTGCTCAGAGCAGTGCTGAGACATCCCAAACTCAGTGATTTCATGTTAGAAAGTCCCGTGAAGCCATCACCTTTATAGGATGCAGCTGGGGCTTTCTTCTACTCTTAAATTCCTGAGTTAACACTGACAGCCAGTCAACTGAGGCTCTTCCAAAGGAAGTATTTGCAATTAAGCTGTTCTAAGACCCAACTAAATGCAGACCCTGTATATTCCAATTAAATGAACACTTTTTGTAATACTGTGAATATTAAAGCCTTTCAATCAGTGACAGAAACATTGAACATATTCTATGAATGATTAATAATATTAGCAAACAGCCACTGAATGCTTACTCTGTGCTGTCGTGAGGCTGTTGTGAGTGACACTCAGAAAACCCAGCAATACAATTGTCTTCTGAGCATACTCTGTTCTTCAGAAATTATGAATGCACCCCCTAAACTCTTGACAAATAAATTCACTAGCACAGAGGGGCTATTGTAATCATCACTGTTATCACCTTCATAAGAATCTTGCAAAATTGTCATAGTCTTATAACCAGAGTAAAGGTAATCATTAACCCAAAGTCAAAGATTACTGTGAATCTGTTCACGAAGTTTCTTCACTAATTCTAAACCTTTCTTAAAATTTCCATCTCAGTTGTACTTATTTCACAAAGCAAATGTGTGATTTTTTTTTTTTACATAGATAATAATTACCTGGGGGAAAATGAGAAATCAATAGTTAGGGTGCAAGTCGTGTCTTCAAACTCTACAAAGTTAAGTTTTTCTCTAAATAGAAACCAATTCATGTGCTATAGGCTGTTGTTAAAAAATTTTTTTTGATCTTGTTCAGGTTTGGCCCTTAGGGTTTTGCAGGTCAGTGTTATTGTGTCTTATGTCCCCTACTGTGAAAATCAACTTGCATTTGAATGTGCATCTTGACCCATAAATGCCACTGTGGTCCACTGAGCATCTGACTTCAACGTTTTCTGTTGTAAAATGGACAATGGAAAACAGTTCTTTTTTCCTGAAAAGGGGGCCTGTGACAGAGCATGTGTATGTTCGTAAGTGTAGCACAGATGGGATAAAATGCAATGGGTTTAAGTGCATGTCTTCAACTAGTGAGCAAGACGATACAAGACAACAAAGTTTCTGAAAAATGCCAGATTATCGTTTCTGTTTCCAATTCACTTCTCCCTTTCACAGGATTGCCTTCACCCTGGTTACCCATAGTCTCTGGCTTAACTCTTTGCCTCAAAATGAAGATATATCAAATTCTCTCTTCACCATTCACTTTGCTGCTTTCTCTTCCCCTCTACTTGGCACACACAGATTTTATTTATCTTTAAATCCACATGTATAGCCCAATGTGTGGAATAGGATGCCTGGCTGAGGCGGGGATGAATGAAGGCGTGCACACACGAAGAGTGCAGGGATAGTGCTGCCCACGTGCATTATTCTCTGCATGGGTGGCCTGTGCCTATTTTTAGAATTCCACTTTTCAATAATTTTTGGTAAAGAATCTCAGGAAAGTATCTCGTCTAGTTTTGTATAGACACCATGCGTTTCGAGGAAACGTCATCTGAAAATTAGAGCACGTGGCTCTTTTTTCAAAAATCTGATTTCTGACAGTGCTTGATTTTTTTCTAACTAAATTTGATATTTTATTTATTGATGGATAGGTGGATGGATGGTTTGACTGAAAAAATAGCAGAAGTATGAAACCCAACTGGAATTTTTGTTCAACTTGGAGAAGCCGTGCATGGGAAGATTATTTCCCTGCTGGATCTTCAGGTCAAAAGGCACAAGAAAAGAAAGGAAAAAGAATTAACATTTATTGAGCCTGGGCTCAGTGCCTTGGTACTTTTCCTATGGCCAGGGTTCTCTTGACAGTATTTATGGTGAAGTAAGGCCAGGAGTTGCAGGTAGACACTGGTCAAACTAGGATTACTCAGTGACGGATAATCCAGTTTTCCACAAAATTAAGGCCAGTAGATCTTCCTCTACTGTATTTAAGAATTGAGTTCCTTGAGGTCATTCCTCTTTCAGAGAGGGCAAAGGAAGAGAAGGCGGATAAAACTCACACTGTAATCCATAAACAGCTTTCATGGTAAAGGTTAGATGGACTAAACAACCGAACACACACACACACACACACACACAAAAGTTGGCTAAATGTGCTTTTCTTGAGGTAGGTTAGGTATACTACAGCACAAAGGCAAATTGACTACTTATATAGTGAACATAAGCACTAGGTATATAAATGTGAAAAGCTGAGGTAAAATTTGTCATGAAAGAAGGGAGAAAAGATGTATGTGGAAAGTGGGTGGGAAGGGAGCAGTTTCAGTTGCCTTCAGAAAGATTGCCATGTGCATATTAGATGTGTCCATCCGAAATAAAATGTGATTCCCGGGCATCCAATATGGCACCAGAGTCTAGTTGATGGGGCTCGTTAAGGCAGTTTGAAACATCTGCTTTCCCTGTTCAAAGGACTAAAATTCAAGGACTAATGTGTTAGTTATTCACAGAGAGGGCAGGTCTGTTAGCATTTAAGAACCAGCAGGAAATCTCATGCATACACACAAACACACACACGATTATTTAGTACTCACACACAAGGAAAGTAGATATCAAGATGTTCTCTGGTCTTAAATCACTCAAACCAGGGCCATCTACTTCCTAGAAAAGCTCTGTGAGTGTGTGATATCACTGCCAATAACCATTGTCACCACGTCTTGTTAAAGCAAAGGCCATTTGTTTCTGGGAGAAAAGTCTGAGGTAGGCAAGGATTTTTTTCTAAGGGAAATACAAGCCTTTAAATAATTGTCTTTTCTGAGCACATTAAAAAAAAACATATGTATAAAAAATCATGCTGAAAAAATTTATACTCAACGAAATTGTGACACTCACTCATCTAAAAAGCTTTGCTCATTCAAACCAGAGAGATTAATCACAGAAAGGAGATAAAAAAAATTTCCTGAAAGAGAAGGGAAATAATTTAGCAGTAAATCATGGAGCAGGGCTAACATGAATCACAGAAAAAGGTACCAGCTCTTATGATTTAGGTGACATATAAAAAATAGCCCTTCGTGGATTGACAGTTATAGGTATAAATGATAAAATTATTCAGCAGTGGTATGTGCTTTTCTTGCCATTTGTCATTTTGCATCTGATTACTTCTAAGAATTTAATTAAAGGGGCAACAGAACCATATAGACCTTTTGTGACTAACAATCTAACCTTCTTAAGTCTTTTTAAAGAAAATATATAACTATTTTTTCGCTTTGTCTTTACTAAATGTGCTGTGCATCTTCATACATGTTATTTTTCTTTATATCATTTTAGGCTTGCAAGAAAAATGTATTAAGAAAACATTAAAAATAAAATGTGAAGACATTCATTTTTGTTATTAGCAGAGAAATTATTTTAATTTAAATATACACTGAGAGACAATGAATATGAACAACTGCTTAACTGATGTCTCCAGATTTTATTTTTGAACTGAAAATCAAAGATAATTGTACTTTTTCTCTCTGGCTCCGCAACTCAAAGTAATGAATATGAGCTCTGTGTGTGTGTGTGTGCGTGTATGCGTGTGCATATGCACCACACACAAGACCATACATTTCCTATCAGCATTACAGACATTTTTCTCTAACAGAACTATAAATCACAAGATAGGTGAATAACATCTTTTAAAAGTGTGTATAAAAATGCAGTTTTAGCAAAGGGGACCCCTTTACATGGATTGTGCTTTAATTTGCTTAGACTAAAAGATGTTGTTTTGTTTTCTTATCCTGTATATTGTAATAGTACAGGAAGTGGGTTTATATGAATATACCTGTAATAAAGTATTCACCATCAAAATTCCTGTAAGGAAAATAAAAGTCTCAAGAACTACTGTGAGCATTGTACAATGTGACCAGCCAATACACCCTTAAAAATACACCTGTGTGTGCACTTTCTTTGCAATTAAGAAGTGTTAATACTACAAGCCCAATTCACAGTCACTTTAAAGTTTTGCTTCAAACGACTTCAGTGTTTTAACTGACTAAATTAAGGCTTTTCTGTGCTTCCCCCATCTCCCAGAGCAGAAATTAAATCAGTTTTAATTTATTTTATTTGCTAACACCGTGGATATAATTATTGCTGCCGAGTCTTTTTAATTGTTTTCAACTAGGTGCTTGTCTTTAAGTTGCAATCGACTTCTAATTCCACATTGTTGATATTCCCCTGCTAATTCTGACAAAGCATCATAAATCCAGGTATTTAGGCTTATTGAATTTTGAAATGAGGTGATTAGTTGGAGCATGGATGGATGAATTGATGCAAAGCAAAATGAATTTTATGATTTACTATGGCTTACAAGTTCCCTTGGAACCATTATGGGAAAATTGTAAAATGTGTTAAGAGCTAAGATATCACATTTATAATCAACTTGGCAAATTTTCCTCATGTAAAGATATTCAGGCATTCTGCAAAAGAGTCACTGTTGAATAAGCATTGGGCATATACAATTAATTTTCACTGTGTTGTCTTCCACTCTATCATTTGAGTGTAAGAGGCTAACGTATGTGGTATCAGAGGCTTCACAATCACTGTGAAATGCCATGCTGTGTCATTTTTAGGGTTTTAAGTTGTAGTCTAATTTTCAAGGTAATTACCAAATCAGAGTTCTAGTAAGATGCATTTTACTTTAAAACAAAAGGTTCATCGCTTATTCCCTCCCTGATGGAGGCCATGAGCATATGGATTTTACATTATTGATCTTATGACATATAATCCATGCATTTAGTTTGGTATTAAAACGGTTGGGAAAGTGTGGGTCCATTAACACTGTTAATTTAGATGTGAAATAATAATATCATACTATTAAGGTAACACCAAAGAAACTAGGCAGGTCAGGATCTATGGCTAGAACAAGGAGGAAAACATGTATAGCATGGTGTGAGGGGCCTCAGGGGGTCTTTGCTGCCATTGAAATTCTACCATTAGTAATTCATCTCTCTCTTTTCCTTAATACTCTTATTAACCCCCCAAGATAAGATACCACCTCCCAGCAGCTCACTGAGATTAGCTGTACCAAGAGATGCTACCTTTGCCGTAGACCTTGGGGAGAGTAGGACATGACAACTACTTGAGGAGTTTAGTTTGAGAAGAGGCACCGCAGAGGAGAGCTCCAGATATTTAGGGGATCCTCTGAGGGCCTAGAGAGAGAAGGACAGCGAGCACAGCCAGAGTATGATTGTCCCTGTTCCCTGCCTCAGTTGTGCGGTGTTGCTACCTAGACAACTTGTAGCAGATCAGATGCACCAAACCTTTCGGTTCCAAACAACCAGTTCTTATATTTGGCGTCATGCGATATTCATCCTTTACACCTATTTCAACTGACTGTGATCTGTCAAGAAGTACACTGTAGTTAAGAGGGAACTTATTCTAAATATCCCATGGGAAATTTACAATGTTGTGTCTGTTGGGTGACGAACCAAAATGTTCATTTCCCTATGAGTTGTCTTAGAGACTTCACAAGGCTTCCGAGGTGACCTCTTAGGTTTATCTGTTTCTAATCAGGTCCATCATCTGTAATTTTTATTTCTTGGGTGTGTTAATTACCACTGACACTCTAGTCCTTAAGACACGTGGTGGGGATGGCCCAGAGGGCCTGATGCATTCTGATCATACGTGAGACTTGTGGCCACTAGGAAGAATACAGTTAAGTGGTCTCCTGACTTAGACTTTGGAAAAAAAGCAGAGCGTGGAATAAGTTTTTTTTCCTAAGGATAATAAAAGGAATCGTCAGGACGTCTCATTTTTAAGCTCCAGTAGCTCAGCTTGGAACCTTGACTAGAGTTTGGGGCAGTCCCCAAATCAATTAGATATAGAGCTCAACTGTGGTTTTATTAGTTATTGTATATTTAAACAGTGTTTCTAATATTTTGGGATTTCACAGAAGAGCAAGCAATACAATGAAATCCTGAAATTTTGGTTGATTAGTCAACTTCACATTCTTTCCCTCCCACTGCCATGTCCTCTGCCATACCCACAGCATTGCCGAAGACGGAGCTTCCCGTGAATTTGCTTGTTCCCATCTTCTCTTGAGCAGGGAGATAATTGTTTAGGTTTGAAAGACTTCTAGCTTCTGAGCCAGAATGGGCAAAAATCCTTTTATGTTATCAAAGTACTTCATTAAGCAGATTATGTGACTTTGTAGATTAAAAGTGAAAAAAAAAATTGAAGACTGCTAATTTACTGTGTGATGGAGACTTGGCCACAGCCATTTGCCAACTTGCTCAGGAAAATGGACAGTCTATGATAGGGAATAGTCAGTAATACTGATTGTGTTCTTTTTATAGGCTAAGCACTTTCTAGAAGAAGTGCCCCCCTTTTTTTTAATGTAGGGGTTTAAAACATCACTTAGCTGCAAGTCTGAATATATTTTTACCATTCTGAAAATTTTACTGAGAATAATAATTGAAAGTAAATGAGCTCCCAAAAGCTGGACATGTGTTTGCATTTTCAAAGACAATTATTTTGGCATTTCATGACAATGCCATGTGGTGAGTCATAAGACTGGTGGAATTCCATTACAGGTATCCGTGTACATTAAGAACTAATAGAATAAGACATTTTAGCTGACAGAGTCAGGGTTTCATAGCATGTATAATAGAAATCTCGTAATGATAAAGCACATCACTGTTAGATTATATAGCACAACAGCAGAGAGAAGCAACACATCTTTCTGCTGCTGCCTTGTTGCCCCTCCCAACTTCTCTGTCATCAGTACTTCCTCTGTTACCTGACATCTATTCACCATTGTATTAAACAAAGGGAAGTTGTTTCCTGAAGGCCACAGTGATATGCTGCCCACATGAACAATGTATCAGGAATGTCCTCTAATCTCTCCAACAATAATACTAATGTGAAACATGGAATCCTCTCTAACAACTCCATAGATTTATATATATAACATTATATTTCACCATAGCTCCAGGGGAGTACTTTTATTTGTCTCTTTCTGTGTGTTCCTAAGACAAATCTAGTTAGGAAGACTTTTCAAGTAAGGGGCCAAGTGCGATGCATTTCTAGATTCTCAATGCCTAGCCCAGAGCCTGGCATATGATAATGGACACACTCAATATGTGGTTAACAGACCGAGTTGTGAGATTCATTCTATGGATGAAGGGACTGAGGCTCAAGAGCTTAAGCCTCCAGGGTGACAGCTAGTGAGTTACAGGCGCAGAGATTGAACTCAAACCTTTTGATGACGGCACTCAGGGCTCTTTGCATAGCTGCCCCCCGACTCCATCAAGGCACAGAGAGGAGGGTGCGGGTCAGACCACAGAGTCCTCAGGACGCCAGGGAACAAGGGGGCAGCACCCGAAACAAAGGAAGGGAAGGGCAGTGTCAGAAGCCAGAGCTCATCTTCTTATTTTATTTTTTTCTCTCTGTCACGAATGTTCTGGGATCAACTACGTTCTCTCTCGGTGTCTCACCTCCCACACTGATGAGGATCCCTGGATTCCTAATAATTATCTCTCTCCTGCTACCGAACATTTTCAAAAGCAGAACCATGGCCTCAAGAATCTTCAACCCCTGGGTCAATCTCGACCCAGGGCAGGTCTGGTCTTTGTTCTGTGGTGGAGGGACTGTAGCAAGAATTCTCGCCATGCCATGGGGACCAGGGAGAGTTTAGAAAGAGGGCACAGGTCTCCCTGACGTAGCCAGCCGACTGAAGCCAAGTTTAAGGTCTTTTCCTTCAAAGCTCTGAGAGCCATCACGCCGAAGTCATTTCTTCCATTTCCTGGTTTTATAATGTTACATTACAGTGCAAATCTCGCTTCATTTGTGTTATTAAACACGATTAAGTGATCTGTGCAGAATAATCAGATTTCCCAGCAGATTATTTTCTCTTTATTATTAATTTCTAAGAGTAAAGAGGAAGAAACTGACCTCTATTGAGTGCTTACTCTGTAAGGCACTGTGTCAGGTACCTTTCTTATCCTAATCTTAAAAAAAAAAAAAAAAAAAAGCAAAAACACTCTGAAGATAGAACTTAATACATCTTCCTTTGGGAATGAGGACACTAAAGTTCAAAGACATAAATATGGTGCCCAAGGCCAAAAACTAGCCAAGGACCATTGAAATCTGATTCCAAAGATCCTTGCTGTTCTCCAGGGTCTATTTCAGGACTTAAAAATATTTCTAGTTATTTACTTTAATGCCAAGGAACTTTTCTACACATAAACCTTGCATTTGGAAGCTTTATTTTAGGAAAAATAAATCACTCTGGCACATTCCAGATCTGGAACTATACTCCAGAATAGTAGCCGTCTTATTCAGCAATCCCATGACCTTAATAAAATTGTATTTTTGGTTTTAGGATTACACACTGAAAGGCAGTGTGGAACAGAGAGAAAATATAACATGGTCATAGCAGATCAAGATTTTGATCTCAGATCTGCCAAAGACTAGCAGTAAGATCTTGGCAAAATACCTGTCTTCTTTGGACCTCAATTTGCATTCCAGTATAATCACGATGATCTTGAAGGTGTCTTCCAATTCTAGAAGTTATCTACACATTTTAATATCTGTCATAAGAAAAATGATTTTCAATTATTCATTCCACGCACAATTGTCCCTTCTTTTTAAAGCCTTCAGGAATATAAATCTGCTGTTTTATGTTCCTCCTAATAGAAGGTACTGATACCAATGTGTTTAAAGGATCTAAATAAAAATTACTTTATTTAACTTGTTTTGTTTAGAAAGAGTTTAGGTGAAACTATTTTGCTGCAGACTGAGCAATGGAAAAATACATTTGCCTTTAAGTAGAAGAACAAAGAGAACACTGTTGAGATAAAGCTTCAAATGTCCACTCATGGTCACGTTAGGTGCTGAGTTTGTGTGCCCACCTCGGTTTCCATCAAGATTCAGGCCTGTAGACAAGTGTTAGAAAACAGTATAGCTGTAGTATTAATACTTCATTATTTTTTTCCCACACATGACCATTTATTAAACATTTGGAGTATCATACACAATTTGCTTCTTTTACTTAGCAATTTTTGGCATTTTTCTCTCAGTACTTCATTCTTTTTAACTGCTGCAGATGTTACATTTTATAGACATTGGTTAGTTATTAATCTTCATTATACAACTTATAGAGAGAAGTTAGCTGAGGACTTTTTCACAGTTGAGATAGGTACAAAATATAATTTCCTTTAAATTAAGAAGGGAACTTAGGCCAAGGACTCTCAGTATATTTATTTATGCAGTTTCATTTTAAGGTTTGGAATTAGAAATATACCTATCTATCATCTCACATAGACAAATTTTGTTTTGTTTTGGAAGAAAGCGAATCTTTGTAGAAACCACTTGAAGTCTAATAATTGCAGGAAGCAAATTGGAGGTGCCCTAAGAGACAGCGCCTACTAGCTTAACCTCCACAGTGAATGAATGGCTGCTTAACTGACTTGCATTGAAATTCAGAGGAGGATTAACCATCAAATTTTCTGAGGAGGATTTTTTTCCTTTTAACAGAAAATCATTGACAAATGAGTGTAGTATCTTGATGAAGTATACCCATTTGTTTTGTTTTAACCTTCCTGTAGACTTCTCCTCCAAAACAAAAATTCTCCTGCAAAGTTTAAAAGTGCCCCTCCATCGTGACTGTTCCGTCATTCACATTCAGAATCAGTGACGATTTCCAATAAAGTAGGCGTTGACCGCAGAGAACAATGTTGCTAGATTGTGCAGATTGCATGTGGGAAAATAAAATGCTCATGAAAATTGCCTTCTTGGAGTGAATGTCAGCATTTCTAAGTTTGATTTTTATTTTATTTCAGAGTCAGTGTTTTTTGTTCTGCAAGAAGGCATTCCTAATAGAAGTTAGTGATAGGAAGATGTATAATGTTTTGCATCTCGGACATATGTTTATTTCTTAATTTTAATGAAGTTAAAAAGAATCAGTTGCTTCAAGTTGTAAGTATTACTGATGCAAAAAAAATGAATCAGTCTGCTAAAATTGGTGGGATACAAGGGGAGGAGAAAATATATTTTGCTATGTGATCTCATTAAGCATGACTTTGGCATTTTTTTCTTAGTTAATGGCGTGTTTTTCTTAGTTAATACAATCCATTCCGTTTTGTGTCTCACTCCATTGCTACTGACTTGCTCACATGTGTTTACCAGTTGAAACTGAGCACCGGAGGAGAAGCTTAGAAATCTTGATGAAATATTTAATCTTGTCAAAGATTATCATCTTCCCCCCAACCCTTTGTGACCTATTTATACTACTTTGCTATTTAAAAAAAACCCTATTTTTGGTCACAAGAAATATATTTTAAAAGGTACAGTAGCGGTCACTGTCATGTTGTCAGCTTGTCACTCTGCAGGGCCACACAGGAACCACAAGGAAAGGTATCAGTGCGTCCCTGGGTGGAATGGAATAGAGCAGCATTTTTGATTTGAATCAGGAAAGGAGAACATTGAGCACATCTCCTGATCAGTTTGGACAAACTTTGATTTTAAACTTGTTTATTGTTATTTTTTGAATGGGGAATAATGCCATATCAGATGTCTGATTTTTCTACTTTACATATTTCAGGAGAAAACATGTCATCTTCTGTTTTTAATTCCATCTTTGTGACCGAGGTCAAAGCGGCGTCATTCTATTTAATTGGCTCTGTGCAGTTCACTAGGGAATGCAGCCTGGTTAAGTCATTCTGGAGCCTTTGTAGGAACTAATCTTCCCGGCGTTTAGCATCCCCCTTGACCTTGTTAAAGGTAAAGGAGGTCAGACTTGGGTTCAGCAGAGGCACTCTTTTGCCAAGGAGACTGGCACGACAAAGTAATTGTTGTGTGTCACTTTTCATTAATCACACCACTTTCCTTTTCATGAACTACCAGCAAATAATTGTTACTAAATGCGATTTGCAACACTCCATACAGTGGTTGAAGAACCAGAAATAGGCAAACAGATAAAAACATTGTTTAGCTTGCAGGCAAGCAAGTGTTTGCTATTCAGAGATACATCATGCATAAACATTGATTTAGCCATGAGCTGACACTTATAAAGCTTTTGCTGTTTCCAGAAAGCCCTGTGGTCAGGCTAAGTAATAGCCAAGGGCAAGTGCTTTTACCTGTATGGCAAGGTTACATTCTGTTTAAATTGCCTGATCTGAAATAAATCGGTTTCCCTAATGTTAGAAGGCTGCAAGATTGCCATAGGTGAGAATCAAGTGCACTAAATAAAATGTTTGCCTTTATGGTGAAAGACTTCTAGAGGGCAGCTTGTTGATTTTGAATAAATATTTCATTGCGTCTGAGCGGCTGCACGTAATTTCGAAGCTAAGGATTTATTTAAATCAATGTAGATTTCCAGCTTGCTTTAAGAAATGGGTTACAGTTATGCACAACGAACAAGAAAACTCTTTGTTTTTTTCGTATCAGGGCTTCCCAATATTTAAACCCCCCCAAAGTGACTGATAGGACTTTTGAAGGTGCTGGTAGGTTTGGCACCAGACGACTTGTGGTTCTCCTATCAGTGGGTTCGTTACAGGAAGCAGCGTAGTTCTGTGCGGTCTGCTCAGATTTGTGGTCCTGAGTACGGAACACACGTGTGCAGCATACCGCAAATGGATGCTATGGGAATGTCGCCAGACACATAATGAAGCAAGTAAGTAGTGAAGCATTTCTCTCCCTACACCATGGTGTTATTAGCTCAACCCTGTCAATGCACTATGATGGCAAAGAGAAGACAGAGTCAGCTATGAAGATGGACATAGCAGGAGCTGAGGTCCCAAACTACTGTCAGTGTTTTCAGGCTCTTCCTCACTGTGATTCATTCTGTTTTCTCTCTTTTAGTCATTGAAATTCCCCATCAGTTCTAATATGCATGACGGCTTTATTTGATATTAAGATGCAAAACCGAAGAACTCAACATTGACAATATACACTAATAAGAAAGAGGATTTCTAGGAGAAAATGTATTAAAATTGAAAAGAGTATTTTTCTTAAAAAGAAACATAAAGGAAGACCGATTATGAAATCCAACTTTTCGAAGTTTTTTCCGTAGATAATATGCTTGTCAAACAAAACCATGATATTCAGCAGAGGGTGAAAAAATCACATTTTGGTAGAATAGGAAAAGTAATTTGATCAGATATATACAGATTTCTTATTTATAAAAAGTTGAGTTATTTACTTATATAAAATCTACTTTGCAGATAGTTTGTTGATTCTGAGAAAGTGTTTTCCCAAAGCACTGAAGTAAAAAAAAATTTCCACCAATAACAATGCATAACCTCAACTTATAAAATCACAATATGCTCACTGCTAAAATGAATTGGAGTCCCCATTGCATAAGCAGAGGTAGTCTTCCATTTTTATGGATCTCAATTTCATCATGTACTCACAGTTTTTATTATGGTAACTTCTGTGGTCATTAATCTTTATCATATTTAGTTTTTAGACATTGGTTATTATAGAGTGTTCAGCGTCTAATGAAACTTAACACTTTGTGTGATTGTAAGTATGAACCATCCCATCTAATCAGAAGAAAAAAAGTTCCTAGCAGTTCTTCAGTGCTAACTACATTCTAAGTACCCTGTACATATTAGCTTCCTTAATCCTTGCGACAGTATGTGACGTAGGAGGTACTTGTCATCATTTACAGACAGGAGATGACGATGCAGAGGGGGCTTCAGTGTCTTGACTAGGATCGCACTGAAAGCACCGGAGCCGCGTGTAAACCAAAGCCAACCAGCCAGAGTCTGTGCACTTAGTCACCAAAGACACTGCCCCCAAGCACTTTCACACTATCCAAGCTGCTGCACCGTAGACCAGCCAGGTCTCTGCTGACCTGAGATGCGGTCGTCATGCATATCATAGGCGGCACATGTCTGCTGATAGAGCGCCTTCTGTTCTCTGCTAAGTCCCTGGGGATGTGAATAATTTACCCTCACATTTGCTTTCTCACAGTGTAAAATATTATTCCTAATATACATAAAGTAAGATTGCACAGTTTTAACATAAATGGATGCATGCAGATCTAAGAGGGGAAATAGATACGACCTGGTAACTGGATGATAGATTTTGTCCTTAGCAAGTGTGATGTTGATGCACTGGAACTGTTCTTCTATCCCCACTATGACTTTTCTCCTTCAGACTAAGAAACCCTACAGGGTTGCCCTGTGTGTTCCTTACCCTCTACAGCACAGGGTAGAGGCTGTCGTGGAGGTGTTCCTCTTTATAACAGCTGAGTTGGCTAACTTCACGTTTCCTGTGTGGAGCAGGTGGGTGCAGTGTCTGTGTGCCTAGCTAAGCTAATTTTCCTTTTCCTCTCTGCATCCAGAACTTATCTTCCTTCCTCTGTAATGGATAGAGGTTCTTTGGGGAGGTTTTTTTTTTCCCTTCCTTGCATAAATGTAAAGGAAAGCAGCATAATGTTTTCTTCAACCTTATTAAATTGCATTTCACCCTTGAAAAATGAGCCAGTGATTCGGTGATGGGTTGGGTATGAAATATGTCAGAATGCTCAGAGGTGCATGAAGCCTTGGCCCAGGCATACCTGTCCAGTGTTGGAATGACACGTAAAGACAGCAAGATAGGGGAATTCGCTGGTGGTCCAGGGGTTAGGACTCCGTAACCTAATTCACTGCTGAGGGCCAGGGTTCCATCCCTGGTCGGGGAAATAACATCCCACAAGCCACGAGGCATGGCCAAAAAGAAAAAGGCAGCACCCTCTTTGGTCTCTGGCAGTACCAGCATCTGCAGTGAGGTCAATGAATGTGGTCACTCAACACTCTAAAGAACTTAGTTCAAAACCCAAAATAACATCAAAATACTTCAGATCCGTCCCTGATGGTATGAAGCTGTAAAGTTGTCACCAAGACCACCCCTTTAAGTAAATCCTTGTATATTCTCCCATTCACTGTCCCTTTACCCTCCCACTCACTCTCCTTATCGACCCCTGGTCCATATGCAGAAAAACCTCAGCCCCAGGCTCCAGTCCACCTTTCTTTCCCTGTTCCTGGTCCTGCCTTGCAAAGTCAGGGCTGCTTCCTGACAGCAGGAGGAATGCTGTCGGTAGTCGAGGATGGGTAAGAGCTCAAGAGAAAAACAGATTTCTCTTTGGCCAGTTGGGGGAAGGGAAAAATGGTTAATTCTCATGTTAATATACTTTATCCCTCACAAGTAGGTCATCAGTTTTTTCTTCTTTCTTCCTGTCCTCACTGTAACCCCCAGCGAATCTTGCCGAGATACAATGTTGTTGAGATAAAAATCATTTTTTTCCTTCTGGTAGGCATGTGAACTTACAAACTGGAACTGAAATCATAATTGATAGGCCCATACAGCAGTTCTCCCCTTTTGGCCATGGTTTTTTTTAAAGTTTCTCACCCTATAATGTTTACTCAGGAACTGATCTGATTTCTTTCTATATGTTTCAACAGTGTGCTATTCTAGGTGGAGGTATTTTAATGATAAAAGAGAGACCCCATCTCTGTCCTGTTTGGATGTGGAGTGGGTGGACGGAAGATTTGTCATTACGTAAATTAACACTGGCATAATAATTATATTCCAGTTATTATAAGGACTACAATAAAAGTACAGTCCACAATGAAAGCTACAAGACTGAAATTTCACCCATAACCGGGGAAGTGGTTAGCATTTAATAAAAGTTTACTGAATAGGTGAATCAACACATTCAAATATTACATACAAGTCTTTGGAGAATTCCAATTTATTGGAAAACATGCATAATCTTCTCTGTGTTCTCTTTTTGATACACGGCTTACACTGTAGAGCCCTCCAAAGAGAGATCTTGGAAGTCTGTATCACAGGACAAATCTTATTGAAATTCCCACTCACTGCTGTCTGAACCATCATTTTCACTGATGAGAAATGGTTTATTGCTTTTTCATCACTGACATTCACTTTGCTTGATGAGAAAAAAAACAAAACAAAACAAAACAGTGTCATTAAATAGTAAGCTTGCTGAGATTTGGGTTTCTCTCTTTTTTTAACTTAAGCTTATACATGCCTATTTAACAGGCATATTACCCCATCTCACCCATGAAGAAACAAGGTAGGTTGATTGGCATGGACCCCATTCACAGACTAGAGCCACCCTGGGATCCTAACCCCACACTATCCTTTACTGGTTTAGTTTAATGTAAAGTCAAGTCATTGTGTTAGTCTGCTAGGGTTGCTGTAACAACTGCAGATTGAGTGGCTTAAACAACAGAAATGTATTTTCTCACCGTTCTGGAGGCTGGAAGTCCAAGATCAGGCTATTGCCAGGGTTGGCTCCCTCTTAGGGCTGTGAGGGAAGTTTCTCTTCCAGGTCTCTTCCCTTGGCTTGTAGATGGCCATCTTCTCCTTGTGTCTTCACATCGTCCTCCCTCTGTTCATGTGTGTGTCCAGACTTCCTCTCTGTATAAAGGGCACTGGTCACACTGTGTTGCAGCCCCACCCTCATGACCTCATTTTATCTTAATTACGTCTGTGGTGATGCTATCTCCAAACATGGCTGCATTCTGAAGTACTGGGTGTTAGGATTTCAGTTATGAATTGAGAGAGGGCACAAGTCAGCCCATAATAGTCATCTTCCTGAAGGGTTCTGTGGACTGGGTGTGACTGAAGTGGCACAGAACTGTTCCTCTTTTCAGAAAAATTGAAGTCGAACACCGCAAAGTTATCAATTAGATAGATGTATGAAGTACACAATCATGAGATTAGCATTTTGTCTCATTAGTGGGTGGTATTACTTAGATGAGTATTCTGCATTGATATAGAATGAATATTAAGATTAATATTTTAATAACATTATATTAAACATTATATTATATAGATAATATAACATTATCTATATTGAATCTAGAAATGATCCTACATTGGTTAAGCTTATTGCCCTATGAGAAACAGGGAAGTATCTCCATTTTAGTGTCCAAGGTCTGGCAACATCATAGGTGAGACTTGAATTGTAAGAAGTGATGGAGGGAGAAATGAGTTATAGCCCAGGTTCCTGACTTGATTTTCTCCCTCTTGAGATCGTCTTAGGTGTTCTGATATCTATTAGGCTGTTCTTTCATTTGTGGCCATTACATCTGGCGACTGATCTCCAGAGTCCAAATACCAATGGTCTCGGCTGTCAGTGAGGTTGCATCTCCCTCATCCTGGAAGTTTCCAGATAAGAATGTTCAGTGGGTTTTACTTCTTGATCTTCCACAAGTGAGAATCTGATTGAAGTGGTAGATTGCAGGCCCTGTCACTATACGCTCCAGGAGATACACTGGAAAGTGCTTTGTAGCCAAATGGGTAGGCGCTTAGGGTACAGGAAAAGGGGACCTGCATTTTCTACCTTTCTGGCTGGCAGCTTTGTTTGACCTAAAATCAAATTACTAGAAGAAGCAACAACATGGTGTGACATTTAAAAACAAAAGAAAATAGATGCACTCTAGTAAACCCGCAAGCACTTTGTAGTTTCTGTTTTATTACGTTTGAAGAGTTCTTGTCTGCTGAACCCGTTTTTCATTCTAGATTGAAAATAATCTGGTGTTTCAAAGACAACCAGGAGTTCAACGTGTTAATAAAGCAGAAATACACCATCTTTGGAGACTAGTCTGAAACTAGTAATAAATGAAACACTAGTATAATGAATTGAGAGTTCTCGGTTAAGTCACTGTCACTTGATTGACTTTGCTTTTCTTATCTGTAAAATGGGCTTTTGAGAAGTACATGGCTAAACCTGCAAGAGTGGTATGAGAATTTTGCGTGTGGTCATCCAAGCATTATTCACTTTTCTAGAGAGAAAGTCCATAAACTCCCCATGATTATCAAAGGTGTCCGTAACCAAAAAAGTCTAAAACATATCTGGACCAGATGACCCCAATTAGCATTCAAGACAATTACAGGTTCTATACTATTTACCTGTTTTGAATCCTTCTCTTAGCCATTGTTACTAGGATTTATCAGTCTGAATATTAAGTACAAACTCAAAGTGAGCATACATAATTTGGCCCAGTGTCTCGTGGATTTTAATAGATCTAATAGTTGGTTCATAAATAAATAATGAAAAGATAAATTATAGAAAAATGTATGGGATAGGGCAGAAGTGGGCAAATACATAATAGTTCTTAGTCTTTTTTGTCTGTGACAAATGATTCATTAGAAAGACATGTTCCCATTGGTGTCTTCAGAACTATTTAAAATTCTCAACACGTTAACCGTGATTTTACTTTTCTTCTCATTCTTGAAAGTGTATTAGAGGGAGTGAAAAAGTGACAGTAGGGCCTGGATACTGTTACACTATTTCTAGGGCATTAGGTCAGGAATTAACCAAGATATTCATTATATACCGTGTAGCAATCCTCATGAATGTTTGCCTAAATATTCTTGCCTAATTATAGCGTATCTTCTTTGTTCTTAAGCTCTAAATGAAATGGTAAAATGAATAGTGAATTGTGGATACATGTCTAATATACTCCGGTAAGATACAATTGTGTTAAAGAAAATGGAATGTTTTCAATGTTTAAAATAATATTGTAATTTACAGACATAATTTGCTATGACAATATATAGTATGGTATTGCATATGTCAGATAAGAAAAGCTGGTACCTTTGGACATGCACATAAATTTTAAGTTTTCTATTAGAACAAGATAAGAAAGAACTTAGTCAAATAAGTTATGTTGAAAACATGAACCTGAATTCAACATTCAGGGATTAAAAAGGGTTGCTTTCTGTTTAATAATTGTCTTAGTTTTTGTTTGTTTTATTTTTTTATTTTTTATTTTTCTGTTTCTAGAGCTCCTTGTGTCATCTCTCCTTAAATAATACTCTTTTGAAAAATCTCATGTGTCCTAATTGGCCTCCTTATTTGGGCCTCCAATATTGTTCTCAATTTTGGCTACACCTGTAAAAAGTAGTGATACCTGAATCCCCCCACCAAGACTCTGATTTGTTTGGGCTGGGGTGCAGCCTGAACACGGAGATTTTTTAATACTCCCCAGATGATTTAGTTGTGTTCACATACTTGAGAACCATTTTACCTTAAAGAAGTAACGGTTCTTGGTAAATACGTGATTCCACATTTGCAAACAGTAACATCACGTTAGACCCAGAACATCTTGGGTTGTCAAAAAAGCAAGAACACTTTGCAAAGTATCTGGGATAAGCCAAAATGTAGAAAGAACCCAATGTAAAGAAACTTCTGCAATTGATACAATTTGACTATCAATTAGAAAACAAATAGTCAATTGGTGTAAATGGAATCTATAAAAAAAAAACCCAACAACACTAAGCTCATAATAATACAAAAGTCATGTGTGAGTGAGAGGAGTGGGTCATATGTATAAAACTGTGCTAAAGGGAAGATGTGTTTTCAGTAGTATTTATAGAAAATGCCATATGTTCATCAAGTCAAATTATTTATTCAAATTTCTTAGTTTCTTTATTCATTCAATATTTGGATGCCTACTAGGTGCCAAATAATGTTCTAGGTGCTGGAAATATATTGTTAATTTCAGTGAAATCCTTGACTTCAAAAACTATATATTCTGGCTGGAAGAAATGAGGGACAGATATACATAATAACACAGTAGCAACTGCTATGAAGAAGAGTAATTCAGTGTAAGAGGATAGAGAGGTAAGGCAGAATGAGACCATTATAGAGATTACTGCTGGGGAAGCCTCTAAATTTTACTATTTGAACAGAGAACTGAATAAAGTGAGGAAGTGTGCTTAAGACTCACTAGGGAAGAGAGTTCCATGCTGAGGAACAGCAGCAGGGGCAAAGGCCCTGAGGTGTGAATGGTCAGCAAGAATGCCAACATGACAGAAGCAAGAAACTGAAGTCAGAGGGGCAGCCAGAGGTCAGATCCCTTAGCGCTTGAGCATGGAAGGATATGGTCTGCTGCTGTGTGGAGGTGGATTGTAGGGGGGAAGTCATGGAAACAGGATACCAGTTGGGAGAACAGTTGGGAATTCAGGTGTTAGCAGTGGACAGAGAGAAAGTCATTAAATTCAGGACTCTTTTTTTTTTTTTAATTGAAGTATAGTTGATTTACAATGTTATGTTAGTTTAAGGTGTACAGCAAAGTGATTCATATATATATATACACACACACACATCTGTATACATTCATTTTCAGATTCTTTTCCATTATTGGTTATTATAAGATACTGAATATAGTTCCCTGTGCTCTACAGTAGGACATTGTTGTTTATTTTGTATATAGTAGCGTATATCTGTTAATCCCAAACTCCTGATTTATCCCTCCCCTCCTCTTTCCCCTTTGGTGACCATAAATTTATTTTCTAAGTCTGTGAGTCTATTTTTGTTTTGTAAATAAGTTCATTTGTATTGTTTTTTTTAATCCCCCATGTAAGTGATATCATGTGATATTTGTCTTTCTCTGTCTGACTTACTTCAGTTAGTATGATCATCTCCAGGTCCATTGATGTGGCTGCAGGTGGCATTATTTCATTCTTTTTTATGGCTGAGTAATATTCTGTTGCATATGTAGACATGTACCATATCTTCTTTATCCATTCATCTGTCAGTGGACAATGAGGTTGCTTCCATGTCTTGGCTATTGTTCATTTTCTAAAAAATAGCACTGAATAGAGTTTTTGATGGATTGGGAGTATATTTTGGTGAAAGGGGAGAATCAAGAATAGATATTTACTGAGACGTAGAGTTCAAAGAAGAAGTATGTTTAGGGTGGGGAAGGAAGAATCGGTAGTTTATGCTGGACATATTAAGTTTGAAATATATGTGAAATATCCCATTTTTGGACGGAGGGGGCAATTGGATATTTGGTTGTCAAGCTCAGGTAACACGTTGATGCTGACAACAGAAATTAGGGAGGCAACAACATGTAGAGAGTACTTAATGCCATGGTGCCAAATAAGGACCTGGAGAGAAATCAGAGAAGAGGTTTGAGAACTAAGTTCTGGGGTACTAATACTGAGAGGTAAGATGAGTTAGAGGAAACAAACAAAAGAACATGAGATGAAGAAGCCAGTAATGTGTAAAGAAAACCAGGTATGTGCTTTCCAGGAAGTCAGATCACATTTCCAAGGAGAGAGTGGTAAATTTCACAAATGCTGCTGTGAGTCAGGTAAGATGTAGGCTGAGACTTGAACACTGGATTTGGTCACATAAATGTTTTCCTGTAAGAGGATCAAAGAAATGTGGTTACAACTGAAGGGCAATATAAGATGTCAAGGAAGGGACAACATCTAAACTGGCAACCAGAGCAAGGTACTTTTAAATAAAAGGTATATTGTTTACTAAACTTAAGTAAATACAGTCACTTTTCACTGTTCACAGTAGTTACGTTCTGTAACATCTCCAAGAGCACTGAATTAATGAATACTGAACCATTGCTCCTAGGGGAAAAATAGGGTTAGATTCCTGCATGCCTCTGGTCACAGCATTTTCATCAGTTGATCAGTACATAACCTTCTTTTATGTTTGTGTGTGTGTGTGTGTGTTTTAAACACCCCTCCTAATGTATATTGTTGATTCATTGACATTCAACTCACAGCAAGAGCACTTAACTCATGCCTGAATGAAGATTGTCTAACACATGTTTTCTCTGTAAAGAATATTACATCCTTCGTGTGTTTAGGAACACTAGATGGTACTTCAGCACTAGGTTTACAAATACATTTTAGCAAGGGGGTGATCACAAATACAAAATCCATAAACAATGAGGACCACTTTGTGTATCATAAAATAAATTACTGTGTCAAGATGGAGATACCTCAACCCCAGCTGAAGAGAAACGGACAATCAAGCTTATAAAAAGTTTCAGAAGAACAGGAGTCAGGCTTAAACTTGTCAAAATCATTGGCACAAAAAGTGGATTGTTTTCATTGTGTAAATTGTTCGACATTTGAACATCAGAACTGCTCCAATTTTATTTAGTGTCTGAAGATTCATATACTGAGAATTGTGTAAAACTGGGGTAGTATAGAACAGTATAGACTATCTTATCAACATTAGAAAAATTACCCACAGGGTTGAAACAACCACAGGCTCAGATCCTATGGCTTAACTGTTCTACCTGAGCAAGGCAAGTGCTGCTGTGGGCTAGTGGGCTGGGCCATCCAGCTTGCTGCATGTGCACAAGAACTAATATAAACGTGGTTGAAAGCATTAAAAATAAATAATTAGAATTTCTTAGAAGGGGAGCAGGATTAACATCCCATTATTAGGGCAATAAATCATGTATTAATTTAAGTTCACTAAGTACATTTGTGGCAGCCACAGTATATAAAATCATAGAAAGTCTGCCTCTGAAATTATAGTGTATTTGAGCCAGAACCCACGTGAGCCAGGGGTGTTACTCCTATAGCCTCAGCTATTCGAGGAGAATTGAGATCTGCCTCTGTTCTTGCTGCCTCTGAACCTGAATCCAACAGAAACAACACAATTCTACCTGCCATTTTTCTAAAAATTAATAAACAACGAGAGCTTGCCATGCTCAAATCAAAATTCAATATCAGCAATAAAGGAAATAATGTAAGACCCCTACCCGGCAATTGACCAATCATGTAAGTTAAAGGAAACCTAACTTGGCAAGCCCCCTACCCCCCATTCTTGTTCTCATTAATTTCAGTGTTTCATTGGAAGGCATTGCAGTGTCACGGTTGCACGCACAAACTCTGGTGCCATTTTGCACAGGTTCACATCCCACTTTGGCGGCCTGTTGGCTGGTGACCTCTGGTAACTTCCTTTCCTCTCTGCCTTTGTTGACTAGCTGTATGGGGCAGACGGTGGTGGCACCTATCTCACTGCACTGTATGAAGATTACGCGAATGAAGGGATAATGTCCAGGGCTTAGTAACAACAGATCTTGGCATGTGAGAAGCCATACGTAGGTGTTTATAGCAATCACAAGTATTTTGGCTTTGGCACAGTGATTGAGGTATAATCACAGAACAAATAATCACAAGGTAAGTTATCCATCTGTATTTTGTATTAACAAGTCAAAGGAGAACGTAACTCACTCCTACCTCACTCACCCCCAAACTTCCCATCAATTCACAGTCAAAAGAAAGATCAGGGCCTCCCTGGTGGCGCAACTGGTTGAGAGTCCGCCTGCCGATGCAGGGGATACGGGTTCGTGCCCCGGTCTGGGAGGATCCCATATGCCGCGGAGCGGCTGGGCCCGTGAGCCATGGCCGCTGAGCCTGCGCGTCCGGAGCCTGCGCGTCCGGAGCCTGTGCTCCGCAACGGGGGAGGCCACAACAGTGAGAGGCCCGCATACCGCAAAAAAAAAAAAAAAAAAAGAAAGATCAAAGAAAGAAACACTCAGAGACCCTTAATTCTAATTACTTTTCTAGATTTTTAAGGCCCTTGTTACTCTCTAATCCCATGTTTAATTGTTTTATGTTTCCCTCTCTTAGGAAACCAATGTGATAACTACAGTGTGATTGTTGTTTATTATACCAAAGTGATACAAATATCTTAGTTTACCTTTCTCATAATGATAAATATGGTGTAATGCAAAAGAAAAAAAAAAAACAATTGGGCAGGGCCACAGGCTGGGCTCTGCTTCTGGGCAGTGCTGTTGGCTGGACGCTGAGGCTGCCCAGGGTCACTGCTCCGGCTCCCCGGTTATACAGGGCCAGGGGCGGTGCTGAACTGTTGGATGGGCCTGCTGGCTTGGCTCCCCACCTGAGTGGGGCTGTAGGATAGGCTCCACGGCTTCCCGAGTTCCCTGGCCAGGCTTCCTGAATGCACACAACTGGAGGGGCTACAAATTTGCTTCCCTGTCTAGGCAGTGTGGTAGATCAGGATCCGCAGCCAGTATGGCCCACTGACTGGGGACCCAAATCAAGCAGGACTGGCCCCCTCCCCGCCGAGCTCCCTGGCCAGACAGGGCCACTTGCTCAGCTCTGCAGACAGGCAGAGCCACTGGCTGGGACCTCTGCTGGGGCACCGCCATGAGAAGGAATGCGCTTCACCAAGATCTGAGCGCTGGGTGCTCTAAGCTTTGTTCTCTTCTCCATCTCTTTCTCATCCCCTGTCGTTGAGTCTCAGATTCCCCCAGTGACTCCCATGAGGCCAGATCCCAGTGAGTCTTCCAGGACGCATCCTGCAACACTGGGGGAGCTGGATGTCAACTTGGGGCTCTCTTTTTACCCTGGAGGAACCTTAAGCCCAGGAGGCGCTCAGGCTGTGGAAATGTGCTGGCCCGAGGAGAGGCAGTGCAGTCAGGGTGCAGCGCTTCTTCTTACCCTTCTCACGTGCCCTTCTCCGTCTCTCTGGTCCAAGGGGGTGCTTCAGCTCCTCCGCCACCGCCCCCATAGGTTCTGGGATTCTCCCAACGTTGTCTTGTCTATGGATAGTTGTTAGCTGATATTGTGAGGTCTTCCTGGGAACAACCTATGTCCCCATCTTGATGATGTCACCTCCTATCCATAACACTGTTTTTATTCATCTTTCATTTTCAATGAATATTTATTGAGAACCATCTATGTTTTAAAAAGGTAGAACAAAGACAGGTAAAATACATTTATACCCTGTGAGGAGTGATAAACACACTTGAAGAAACTTCATAATGTGTTTTTAAAAATCTATGAGAAGATAAATGTTAACTTCTATTAGAGTTCTTAGAGATGATGAACTCAATATGAACAGACGCAATTCTATAGCACTTAAAAAATACATCCACAGGTAATTCTTTAAATTATTACTACCATATTCTAGTTGAAAAAAAATGAGGCTTACCAAAATTTGCCTAATCTCTGATCATACAAGGTAGAGCAGGCACTAGAACCATACCTTTAACTTCACAGCCTGTGGTAATTCTTTCAGAACAAGCTGCCAGAAGAGTCTTTCTACACATCCTTTGATAGCAATTTGTAGTATTGAACTACTTTCTGGAAAACATAATATAGACAAGACACATAAATTGGCTGGGGTTAAGGAGGAAGAAGAAAAAATAGTGTCTCTCTCCAGCATTTCTTTTTCCCTTATTCTTTTCTGTCTATTCCCTTTTGGCTCCAAAGGGGCTCTAGAGTTTTTTAAAAAGACTAAGTATTGCATGTTAAGATGCTGTAGCCTGAAATGAAAGGCTTTCGAAGTCTTTACATAATATGATTTTCTTTGTTTCCTTCCATTCTGTTCTGGTCTCTGTATATACTTCAAGGTCGTCCACTCTCCATACATGTGTATGTTTCCAGTATCACATTGCATTCTCTCTTTTAACCTCAGAGGTGGCTAGGTAAAGCGCTATAGTTTATCTTGCAAGTTAAGTTTCCAAAGCCAACCGCAGGGAGGAGCTGCCTGTACCTTCCTGAGGTCTGACTGAGGGCCTTGTCCCATTAATAGCCTCCATAAGAGCAGAGAACAGCAGCTTCCACATAAATAGCCATATCAAGTCATAAACCCCAAGATTTCCTGATGTGTCTGATTCTTCAAGTTTTGGATTGCTTGGGCTCCATTTAATGTTTTCATAGAAAATTATTTTATTGTTGATTTTTTAAATGAGTTAAACAATGGAATATGACAAAATTAGACACTGTCACTGAATTTCTATTCTACTTTTTAGGGAAACAATTTTACTATAGTAGAAGTAATTATTCCAAGTTATAAGGTATGCAATTCTATCATAGTAAAAATTAACTATGTTAACTTTTATAGCCATTTTCATTGACATTTTGAAATAGTAAAAATAGAGTTTAGTTGTTAAAACTGGAAAATTATTCATACCAGTCTGTGAATCAAAGGGTATTATTTCTTTTCCTGAAACCCAACAATAATTTGCTTCTGACTTTCAGTAGCTCACTGATTTCTTCTGTGTGTATATGTTTTCCTATGTATAAAATGACACTATGGAAAGATCTTCTGTATATGGTCTGCATGCTGTGATTAAAAATGGCTTAGAAAATGGCAGTTGAACATAGGCCAGCATTTCCAACGTTTGTTCTATAAAACATTGAAACATTATACAAGAGAGTTCCATCATCAAGTAAATTTTGGAAATGTATTGTTACAAATTCCGTGGAGAATATTTCTACTAGAAGACTTCTCAGAGCCTTTACTATTGTATATGACCTTGTACTCTGAATTTGCACAAATAATGTAGTATATGGTATCTCCCAAATGCATTTGACCATGAAATACTTTTTTTCTAAGAGCATCCATTCTATAGTCTACAGAATGAAATTTAGTTAACATTGACTTTTGTAAAATGAGATATAAAAAGATTTTCTAATAGGTGTTACCCACCTTTTTCTTCTTTAAAATTAATATGGTTATTATTTATAATAAAGAAAACAGTTTATATGACTAAGGAAGCTAAAAATCATCTTTAATAAAATGCCTCAAAAGATTATTTCTTTCTCATAGATTTTTACTACTTATTTTTGAAACGTCATGCAAAGATATCATAAGTAGAACATATTTTTCTAAAGTTTTTCTGAAGATATACTTATTTAGGACATTCAGTATAGAGTTAAATGCATCTGCTTTTAAGAAAAAATATTTTACTAAATGTTTTGGGTATCAAAATGTTTTTAATAGTCTTTATTACAATTTTTTTTGAAAATATGATTTCTAGTCTAAACCAAAATTATCATTGTTTTTACAGAATAATACCATTATGTTATACTCATTTTAAAAAAATTATGCACCAATGAAAGTTATATTAAGCTAAGTGTCAACAATAATTTTTGTCATGCCTGTTCTATAATTATTCTATTTAATAATTTTAAGCAGCAACGGCCTTGGGAAAAAATCGGAGCAATTGTTATGTAATAATTTATTAAGTACCTACTGTGAGCTTAAGTACAGTGATAGGACCTAGAGAGAATACCAAGAGGAATAGGATAACAAGCCTTATGATCTTTGTTCATATGTATTTTTTATCTGCTCAAATTAATTCACTATAATTTATATACAAATCATTTTTCCGAGTTTTCATGGGTATCCATCTTAGTTTTTTTTAAATCTTTTTATTATAAAGAATTCCATATATACAAGAGTAGTAAAAATATTGAGGTGGACTCTGTAGAGTTGTTTATGTTCCTTTAGAATATGTAAGGTAATAGTTTAATTTGCTTGAATTTTTTAATTTCCTTTTCTGTCAAGAATAACTCATAGGAAATGTGTAATTCTCTCAGGTTATCTCTCTTTTTATTAAGGTAGCTACCATGACAATTATTGTCTAAATTCATCATTTCAGGAAGGTTTTGCCAAATGGTGATAGTGCAGTTCTATAATTCTTTCTTCCTTTATTAGCTTAAATACTCTATATAGAGAAATATCTCTCATCAATTATTTTGTTACCCTGAGATATAATTAGTACAGGAATGACAGGTCAAGTTTGTTTCTTTCTTTCCCTTTACAGTTTGCAAAATATTTTAGATGACTTTCTAGCAACTTCAGAGATGATCAATGAAGGTTTTTATGTGTTTCGTTATTTGATATCATTGTGAATTAATGGATTTTAAACATTTAACATATTTTAATTTGTTGTCATTATTATACTTATCAATGTTCAAACTTCCGATCTTTGGTCAGTGGAAACCTTTTCAGTTTGGCTGAGTCCTTTGACATTACCTTAGTCTTTAATAGGTTCCTTAACTTCTAGTATGACAGGATGGCTAGGCTTATCTTGTACATTTCCTACCCTAGACCTGACTTCAATTATTTCTCAGGGAACTCAGGTTTCTTTTAGGGAGGAATGGTATTTTGAGACCACAGCTGTGTTCCAGGGATACATCTTGTTGGTGGGTTGGCCATTTGTTTCCTGCCCTTCTAGTGGACCAAACTAAGAAAATTTCTCAAGAGGACATATATTATAGTTCATAGCAGTAATGCCAGTTTAAAGTTAGAACTACAGTCTTTTACCCTAAATTGTTTGATTTTACATTTTTTTCTCTTTTAATGAAATTCTAAATTCCTAATGGCATTAACATAATCACTTATTTCCTTGATCCAGTAGTAATGTCGACATTACAGTAGTTTGAGAATAGCAATATCAATATCCTGGGAAACAAAACGATTACTGAAAAGAATTTAAGATATCTTTGGAGCTCTTTTTGTTCTACTTAGTTATATCCTAATAGAGTTCATCAAATTACTCTGCTTTAAAATCACTAGAAATATTCTGTTTTATTAAGCCATCAACTTAATATGCAGATTCATTTGTTTTATTTTGTATTTAAAAAAATTTTTATATGTATGTAACATGAGTCCAAATTCAAATCTACAACTTGAAGTATATTCAGAGAAGCCTGGCTTCTGCACATGTGCCTCAGCCTTCCCTCATTTACAGGTGGCCATTTTATTTAAATTTATTTATTTTATTTATTTTATTTTTGGCTGTGTTGGGTCTTTGTTGCCGCGCGGGCCTTCTCTAGTTGCAGCAAGCGAGGGCCACTCTTCGCTGCGGCGCGCGGGCCTCTCATTGCAGTGGCTTCTTGTTGCGGAGCACGGGCTCTAGGCGTGCGGGCCTCAGTAATTGTGGCTCGCAGGCTCAGTAGTTGTGGCGCACGGGCCCAGCCGCTCCACGGCATGTGGGATCCTCCCGGACCAGGGCTCGAACCCATGTCCCCTGCATTGGCAGGCGGACTCCCAACCACTGCTCCACCAGGGAAGCCCTACAGGTGGCCATTTTATATAGTTGTATTATCTCTTGTTTATTTAATGGTTTAATCTTCTATCTTTTAAAAACATGCAAACAAATATAAAGATATGTGTGTAGTGTAATTACATATGCATGTGTCTGCATTGTATGCCCTTTCCTTCCACCATAAACAGCACGCTGCGTAGCAATCACTCTCAAATTCACCTGCAAACCCACCATCTGGGGGCTTTGTTAAAACACAGATTGCCAGTCCCGTTCCCAGAGTTTCTGATTCAGTAGGTTTAGGTAGCACCCAATTTCCTGCATGTCTAACGAGTTCCCAGGTGGTGGTGACACCGCTGCTGCAGGTCTGGAGACCACACTTTGAGAACGAGTGCTGTGTTTAGTATTCTTGACTTCACTTCCCACTTAAGATGATATTCTGAAGACCACTCCAGCGATATAAAAAGAACTTTGTTTCTCCTCATAGCTGCACAGTATTCCACCAGGAGGAGGTGCCACAGTTTATTCCACTAGTTCCCTACTGTGCACATCTAAGTCTGTCATTTGGGGAGATAAAATGAGTTAATCATGTAAAGAATATAGCCTATCAGTTCTCAATCTTACTGGAACAAGATCTACTTTCTTAAATTAAAATATTATAATGCACCCTTTATTCTCTGAAAAATAACTTGTACATAATCTAGGCTAACTACATGCATAATGTTTAAATGAATATAATTTCTTAAATCTAATTTAAAGAAAAAATAAAAGGAAAGCAATTTATAATAAAATAATATGTATTTGATATGTAAATGACCATGCATGACAAATCTAAATGACATATGAAGCAATTACATGTTGAAATAATGTTTTGGATATATTGGGTTTTAAATAAAACATAATTAAATGAATTTCACATGTTTCATTTTACTTCTTTAATGCAACTACTAGAAAATTCTAAAATTACACATGTGAATAACATGAGGAATAAATATCCTATTATTATCTTCAGGGGCATTAATAAAAATCATCATCATTATATGGATAACATCTCTATTAAACACTTACAAGCCAGGCATTGGGGATAAGCCAATGTCATCAATAGTATAGGTACCGCCCATATGCAAGCAAGATGCCTGCACTTACATCATCTTGAATATGGCAGAGATGGTAGTATAAACACAGGTGTGCTGAATCTGCAAGTCTAATACGAAGGGCAACATGGATATCCGTCATGTAATTTGCTAAAATGGTAAACAACTTGTGTAAGGTTCTGACCAAAGTAATCTTTCCTTGATTAACATGGTAGCTGAATTTCTGGAAAACTCAGTGCATTAAGCATTAAAACTGTGCAACAAATATTTTGTGTTTTTATGTAAGGTTTTAGGCTGAGTCAATTAGGCTGAGATAGTTATGAAATGATGTTTCATCTGAGACTCTTCAGTGGCATTCTTCATTGGGCAAGATTGACCCAAGATTTATTATACCACCTGCATCCTTTGGCTAGATGCCAGGAGGACCCACCAAATTGGGACAACCAAAAAAATGGACCCACAAATTTCCAGAATGCCCCCTAGAGGGTGGTACCTACACTATTGATGACATTGGCTTATCCCAATGCCTGGCTTGTAAGTGTTTAATAGAGATGTTGTCCCTATAATGATGATGATTTTTATTAATGCCTCTGAAGATAATAATAGGATCATACTTATTCCTCATGTTATTCACATTTGTAATTTTAGAATTTTCTGGTAGCTGCATTAAAGAAGTAAACTGAAACATGTGAAATTCATTTAATAATGTTTTATTTAACCCAATATACGCCAAATATTATTTCAGCATGTAGTCAATACAAAAGTTTTTAATGAGATGTGAAACACTCAAGATATTATCACATTCCTTCTCTTCCTAAGTGCAGTTCTGTGTGCATTTTACACATGCAACGCATCTCAGTTCCAGTCAGTCCTATTTTGATTCCTCAGCAGCTCTGAGTGACTGTGGCTGTAACATTGGTCAGCATAAGTCCAGTCACACTTAAATCACACTTCCTGGGTTTGAATCCCTGGTCTACCTCTTACTAGCTATGTGATCTTGGCCTCTTTCCTTAAAAACTCTATGTGCCTCAGTTTCATCATCTGTAACACATGGGTGGTAAAAATAGAATCTATGTCAAAAGGTTTTGTGTGAATTAAAGAGTTAATGGTACTTAGAAGTAACACGCAGTAAGTTCTCAATAAAGGTTGACTGATATTCTATAGGCTTAGGTTTTTTTTATATCCAGAGTTTATTAAAAAGTAATAGAAAGATGTCAAAAGCTGTGATAGAAACAAAAACTTTTTGTCAGGAGATGACATAACACACGTGGAATCTCCTTTCTCCACTTCACCCCTGCCTGCACACACACCGCACCTCCCGAACAGTTTCTCGTAATAGTTCTTTGCACCGGGATTATCAGCAGTACTTCTGCCAACTTTGGTGGACAAACGGAAGCACAGAATCCACTAGTATTTTAGCCGCTCCTGATACTAAGTCATAGAGCTTTGATTTGATTTTGATCTCTCACCACATATCACGTGCTAAGGGAGGTGTAGATTGGAATCTTGAGGTTGCCTGCTGACTTCTAAGTAAACAGAAATGTATGCAGTCAAGATCGTTCGCATGAGTATTTCATTGTCGTCCTCCTGGCCGAATCACACATCAGAAGCGTGTGAGTGATGTAGCAGTTGAATGTGGATGCACAGTTACTGACAGGTCACCCTATAACAGGAGTCCTGTCCTTACTACGCTGCCCATGACAAACTTTTTCATGTCAAAAAGAAAATTACAGGAGATGGTCATGGGATGTGAAGTGTCGCAGTAGAAATTTAAAACTTTTCCTTTTATTCTCCATACAACAGGCATTCTTCTATTTTCAGCCTGCTGGTGCCATTTTCTATTTTTTCAGCAATGGCGATAGGAATTGTAGGTAAACCTGATAATAGACTCTTAAAGTTTCTGTGTGCAAATTGAAAGAGCCCATTATAGTGCCTGCCGTTCCTGAGGTCTGGCAGCCTAACCAATACGGTATATAAATACGACACCAGCAGAAGTTATAACAATAGTTTCTGTCAGCCTGTCTGAGATGGTTAGAGAATAGCAGGAGGGAATAGCACAGTAACCCAGAAATGTCCAGATACTTCTGGCCCCTTTTCCTGTGATAAATCTCTTGTGAACATTGCAGAGAGGTATTGTTTGCATCTGGTGTATCTCTGTCTAGAATGTGGCTACGTGCATCTCTTCCTTCTTTCTAAACTGTGGCATAAAAGCCAATTCAGTTCTATGCAGAAAAAACTATAAAACACTGTGCAGGAAGGGAGTAGAGATAATAGATTTGAATAAGATGAATTAACTACTTGCTTTACCTTCACCGTACGAGATGTGAATAGTGCAAGATTGTATGTTTAAAAATCTAAGGAGTGTTCTTTTGTTCTACAAGAAGAATAACTCTCGCAGATGCTGGTTTATTGCAAAATATATCAGATATCTTACTGCTAACTGAGAAAATCGGGGCTCTGCATTCTACATAAAGTTTTGTTGTTCCTTAATAAAAGAAAGAAAAGAAGTAATTACCATAAATGCTGGCAAAATATTACATTCAATTAAGTATTTCTAAGTGTATATTTGAAAGAAATTAGTGAGGAATGTAAGTGAGTAGAAGAATGGAAGCTTTGAAAGACACGGTTTCAATCTTTTATGAAAAACATTCAAAGATTGTCTGTGGTCTTGGAATTCGCTATCTTGTTCTTCCTGGCATGACGTCCCCGCACCTGTCTGCTTTTAGGTCACACACCATGTGTATTTCCTCCTCTGAACCTTTCTCATTCCTCACACCCAAACTGGCCTCTTCCTATCACAAACTCACTCTACCTAATTCTTACATGTCCCCCAAGGCTCACTTTGAGTCTCATGTCACCCATCAAGTCTTTCCAAACTCCCATAGCTCTTTTTTTTATGATCATTTAAATAAAATTTATTGGCGTATAGTTGATATAAAATGTTGTGTTAGTTTCAGGTGTACAGCAAAGTGAATCAGTTATACATATACATATATCCACTTTTTTTTTTTTTAGATTCTTTTCCCATATAGGTCATTACAGAGTATTGGGTAGTGTTCCCTGTGCTATACAGCAGGTTCTTATTAATTATCTATTTTATATATACAGTAGATATATATATTATATATGTAATGGCCTATATGGGAAAAGAATATACAAAAAGAGTGGATGTATGTGTATGTATAACTGATTCACAAACCCCTATGGCTCCTGATTTTGCCACCTTTACTTCCTACGGTGTTGGTTAGACTAATTTCATAAGTATCTACTGTATGCCCAGGGTCACACAGGTAGTAAGTGATAAAGCCAGGATTTTAATTCACAATGAATCCAAGCTTACATGGGGTTTGTCCACAATGGAAATTGTGTATTTAAGTCCACATGTGAGATGGTGGTCAGCTATTCCAGAATTTCCAGGCTTAATTGGGCCGGCTTCTCATCTGTGATTCCCCTATTGTTTATCCTTCTTTTGCTACATTAGATTATAATGGAATGATCCTAGCATGCCTGAAGGCAAGGACTGGGTCTTATTTTTTCACCTTTGTATAGTCAGCAGTAGGAAACTGCAGCCCTCAGATAAGTGTTCAGTAAAGCTTTGGTGAGATATACACTACTTACAACACGACCGTAGTTTCTCCTTTTTTTCATATAACTGATACAAATGTATCAGGCAACAGAATTCACCTTGGTAAGAAAAAAAATGCCCAAACCAAAAACAAAAAGCCCGAGGTCACACTGAAAAGTCTTGGACACTAAGTATTTCCAAGTGTTAGCAGATAACCCACTATTTTAATCTACATTCTATATAATAAATTCAATTTACTCAGAATTCAAATGATGCCTCAATGCTCATTAAAATGAAATCTGAATTCATGAAAGTAATGACTATATACGTTACTCTGGGTCACTTTGCTGATTTGAAGCCACCTCCCTGATTCATATTTGGTATTTAGTTTCACAAATAATATATTAAGTGCCTACTGCATGCATTGTATCATTCATTTTATATTCATGTAATGCCTTCACTGTGTCACATTCTCTAAAAACCTTGATACTTTAATGTGCTGGATACATGCTTTCTAAAAACAGCTCTTCATCAAGCTAACTAGTATATCTATTTAAATTTTTTGTCACAGAGCTTGGATTAAAATATTCAAGTATTGGGCTTCCCTGGTGGCGCAGTGATTGAGAGTCCGCCTGCCGATGCAGGGGACACGGGTTCGTGCCCCGGTCTGGGAGGATCCCATATGCCGCGGAGCAGCTGGGCCCGCGAGCCATGGCCGCTGAGCCTGTGCGTCCGGAGCCTGTGCTCCGCAACGGGAGAGGCCACAACAGTGAGAGGCCCGCGTACCGCAAAAAAATAAATAAATAAATAAAAATAAAAATTAAAAAAATATTCAAGTATTGAGCAACAAATACATCTAAGTCAGTATTTCATTACTGTTTTCCTCTTGTTCTCAAACAGAATGTTATTCATTGAGAGAAAATATCAGTGCCAAATAATAGCTTCATGGCGTAATAATTCTGACATAAGAATAAGGATGAATATAGAAAACGGGATTATACCTCCGTGTTAGTGTTTTTCTATTCTTCCCGTTAATACCCTAAGCCCGTGTTGTCACATTCTCCCAAGATAGTCGTGTTTGATATCATTTTTTACTTCATGCATTCCTTGATGTGGTTATTTTGGTGTGTAACAATACTGTATTCTAACTGTGTGTGAAGTTGCATGCTGCATTTTTGTATTTTTGTTTCCCTATCCACTGATTGAAAGTGTTTATACAGGTATTAGTGTTCTAAAATTAAAAATTTCCTTAATTTTTTTCATTTAAACTGTACTTTTATTTGATGACTTTTTAATTAAAATATGTATTAGAAAGCCTGTGTATATTTAAAACTATAATTCTAGAGTACTTGGACTGATTTTTTTTTTTAACAACCATTCAAGCATTCTTGCAGTAGTCTTTTGAATACTCTCAGTGGGAAGAAGTCTTTGTCCTTTGAAAGCATATTTGAATTTTTTGAAATAGCCAGAAGTTGTTCAGTGTCAAATCTGTTCAATAATTTTGGTGATCACACTGGACAATACTATTTTAGAACAAACACAAAACTGAGCCGCAAAGACAAGTTTTCTTGTGTGGCTCATAAACTCATTCTAAGGAAATCCATCCATAGGACTTCTAATGAGGAATATATCATTAAAACAAAGTTTCTAATAGGATTACCTTGAAGTGAGTTTGATAAGGGTCTAAGAGAGGGGTGTTAAAGCAGGGCCTTTGGGAAGCACAGAGGAGAGGTATATCATCCAGACTAGGGTAATGGGGGAGTCTGGGAAGGTTCCACTGATAAAGTAACTCTTGAATTCATCAAGATGAATAGCAATTAGAAACATACAGAGGGTGAGAAAGGTCATTCCAGGAGGATAGAGCGTTATGTGCAAAGGCAAAGAGGCAAGAGAATATGTAAAATGTAGTTCTTTAAGGCTGGAATATAAGGTTAGCAGAGGATGGTGTTGAGGAAAGAGGAAGGGTCACTGTGAAAAAGAACTGTGAATGCCATGGCATGACGTTTAGACCTTATCCTGAAGGTTAAGAAATGCCTTGATTCATTTTAAGAATGGGTACCTGACATGGTCAAATGTTACATGACAGAAGAATAATAGAGAAGTCACAGAGAATTGGAATGGGTACAGTAAGGTCTGGGGAGGGGCAGGGTTGGGTCAGTAATGCAGTCAAGAAAGATGGAAGTCCAACCGAGACAGGGATGGAGAAAAAGGAGTGATTGCAATGATATCAAGAAGGCAGGATCAGCAGACCTGGTGGCAAAATGAGTGTGATGAGGAAAAGAAAAAGTAAGAAGTGCAAGGTAGCTTTCAGCCTCCTTGTTTGGACTTCTGAATAGATGGTGTGGCTATCACTGAGTTAGAAAATATTGGGTAGGAAAAAAATAAGATTATTTTTTGTTCAATAATGAATTAAGTTTGAGATGTGTTGAATCAGTAGTGCCTATGGGCCAGACATGTGGAATTGTCGTTAAGGTTAATCAGTATCAGTCTGGAGATCTGAGGGGCAATTTGACGGGATATTTATATTTGGAATTAACAATAGACAGTGAATGAAGCTTTGCAGTGAATGCAATCCATGAATTCAAGAGTTTGTAAAACAAGATGGAAAAGAAGATAATGAAACACTTCTGGGGAGCCATAGAATTTCAGGCTACTGTGGAGAGGTTCAGAGGATACACAGAAAGAATAGAAAAACCGGAGATCAGGATGTCATGGAATCCATGGGAAATAGGTGTTTTCAAAAGGAAGGAGGTGGTTAATGGTGCTAAAAGCCTAGATCAGTGCATGGCACCTAGGAAGCACTCAATAAATATTGCTTGTATTAAACTCTTAGAATCAAAATTGTGGCAATAGCATGCACACTTCTGTCTCCTTTTTTAAACTCTTTATATTTCATTATGACAGTTTTCCCTCTATTCTAAACTATTCCTAAAAATATAATTTTTTGATATTAAGCTGTATGAGCTGTTTGTGTATTTTGGAAATTAACCCCTTGTCTATAGTGTCCTTTGCAAATATTTTCTTCCAGTCCATAGGTTGTCTTTATAAAGTATAGTTTATTTTTATAAAGACATTTTACAAATGTCTTTATTAAAATATATATATATATATATATATATATATATTTTTTTTTTTTTTTTTTTTTTTTTTTTTTTTGCGGTACGCGGGCCTCCCACTGCTGTGGCCTCTCCCGTTGCGGAGCACAGGCTCCAGACGCGCAGGCTCAGCGGCCATGGCTCACGGACCCAGCCACTCCACGGCATGTGGGATCTTCCCAGACGGGGGCACGAACCCGTGTCCCCTGCATTGGCAGGCGGACTCTCAACCACTGCGCCACCAGGGAAGCCCTAAAAATATAATTTTTAATGCTACAGAATATTCAAGACCACGCTCTGGAGAGGTCTTTGGGCAAAGCCATGTTAAGTCTTGATAAACATAGGACTCAACATGCATAGGGCATTTAGAAGGACTACAGTGGGCCAGGCTAGACGGACAGTGGGAATGCTATCAGGTGAGGGAGTTTCTCTGATTTTTTTGCTTCTGAGTTCAATATGGCCAACCTTCTCTCTCAGGGTTTTATCTTAGCTGAATACTGCCTTAGGATAATGTGTATATTCAGCTAACCGAAAAGCAAGGACATAGAAGGGAGAATTGAAATATCACCAGCAAATGGTCAAGACAAAGTACAGATACTAGTCTGGAACAGACTCAGCCAGTCACCTTGTCCTAAATTTAAAAAATTGTAGAGTGATACTGGGCGTGATGGAGAAGTCAGCCCTCAACAATGTCTTTTAAATTTCTCAGATCACTGTAATCCAGACCGACTGTCTACTATGTTTAATGTGGTGCGGTCTTCCTAGAATTCCATTCATTATTCTCCTTTGAACTCTTGATGCTTTCTTCTGTGTGGAATTTTCTGTTTCCTGGAAACCACTTCTTGGTTTTCTTGATTCTTTTCTCTCCTTTTGGCAGAATACATTCTCCAGAAGCTAAATCAGAAAGGAACAGGGAAGGTAATATTTTTGTTCACATTGGATATCTGAAATTATCTTGATTTCACCCTCAGTTGATTGTTTACTTAGCTGGGTATAGAAGTCTAACTAGGAAAGTTTTCCTTCAGAATTTTGAAGGCATCGTTTCAATGTCTTCTAGTTTCCAATACCTCTAAGAAGAAGTTAAGAAGTCCGAAGACATTCTGACTTTATATATAACCTATTTTTATCCCTGTGAAATAAAACCTTGTTGAAATTCTGGCTTCTCCACAAGTTCTGAAGTTTCATCATTAATATGCTCTGGTAAAGGTTTATATTCATTCAGTGGGCTAAAGACTAAGTGGGCTTAGAAATTTCATTGAACTATTTTATTGGTGATAGTTGGAAGACAATTCTCCATGATTCCTCATGGCCTAGATGTGCACAGTCTGAACATTTTAAGCAAAGGGCATTTTTGATCAGTAAACAGTCTTGGAAACCAGAGATAGTGTATCCCTCTAGAGATATCTAGAGACGTGCTTCCCTAAAGATGTACCAGAATAGTAAAGATAAAGCCTTCTACTTCCTCCTAGAGGTATTTGCTTACATTCCAGGATAATTCATCATCTCTCTCTTTCTGGAAGGGAGCATGAACAGATGGGTCAGAGTTCTGAAACTTAGGACTTCCTTTTCAGTGGTGCAACACGACGCACACACAGGTAAAATACAGCCCTTGTTGTGTCACCCTGTGGGGATCAGGAACCAGCACAAGGTGCTGTTCCAGCAGCTGTTCTGCTATGAGTAATAAATGCTTTGCATCTCTGAAGCAGGGCTATTGTGTCTTCTGTCAACATATATTTATAAATCTCTGGCAGGCTAACTTATTAGCTTCCAAGTAGAGTGAAATCTCAAACCCTTCACCATTTTTGACTTAATAATGATCCCTTTTAGTCCATTTTCCTTGTTCTTTTTTCCAGGGATTGTACCTCCTTGGCTCGTTCTTTAATGTTTTATTTCCCATATCAGATCATCTCAAATTTATTTTCCAGTATTCTACTGAGTTTTTCATTTCAACAGTCATGTTTTTAATTTCCAAAATCTCTTTGTTTTCTAAATGTACCTTATTTTAAAAAACATCCTGTTTTCGTTTCATGGATGAAATATCTTCTCAATCTCTATGAGAAAATTAGGATTTTTTTAACATCTTTATTGGAGTATAATTGCTTTACAATGGTGTGTTAGTTTCTGCTTTATAGCAAAGTGAATCAGTTATACATATACATATGTTCCCATATCTCTTCCCTCTTGCGTCTCCCTCCCTCCCACCCTCCCTATCCCACCCCTCTAGGGGGTCACAAAGCACAGAGCCGATCTCCCTGTGCTATGGGGAGGGGGAAGGGTAAGCTGTGACAAAGTGAGAGAGTGGTATGGACATATCTACACTACCAAACATAAAATAGATAGCTAGTGGGAAGTAGCCGAAAATTAGGATATTTTAAAGCTTTCTTCTCCCTGCACAGTGACTGTTTGATTTTGTGTTTTTTGATTATTTGCTTTGATCTCCATCTTTTATGCTAAAAGCCTCTTTTGGCATAAAAGAGTCTTCTAGTCATCTTTGACTGATTTTTCATATTTAAAAGTTGGAGACAAAAATACTAAATGGAAATTCTACTCATTTTGGTAGCATGTGTGACTTTGAACTTGACTGGGAGAGCTTGAACTTGGGAGATCTGGCTGTTTTCTTTTGTTATTTGATATTAGGTAATTTTGGTGTTTCTTCTTGGGCAGGTCAGAATCCCCAGAAAAATCCTCTGTTATTATTCTGTCTGGAGGGTAAAGGCCGCACTGCCAGTTTTCAGGGAGTGGAGAAAAGGATGCGGACGAGAGAGGTAGTCTGAGCGTTCAGTATATACATATAGCCTTAATTCCTGTTTGGTGAATAGTAACTCTGTCTTCTCCTGTGTCTGGTGTCCTCTAGTTAAAAAATCCTGTTTTACTCTCCAGAGAGTAGATCTCCAGACTGGGACCCTAATGCATGACAATTTAGGACTGCTTCACAGCCTTCCCCACTGTCACCTTAGGTTTTAGCATCCCTAGGTCTGTCAAATCTGTTACCACTTATCCTTTGCCTTTTAGCCTCCAACATTCTTCTGCTACTCTCTCCCCTCTCAAGCTTCCTATTTTTGTAGGTTTATTATGTAAAGATGTTTTTACTGACATTTTAGGGGATTTCAGGAAGGAAAAGGATTAAATGTATACATGTAACTTGCCTTCGTTCCCTGAAACCTGGTTTGTTTCTTCACTTGGATGGTTTACATTTAACTTTTTAACCCATTTAAAATTGCAAAATAAGAAGCTAACATTAGTCTTTTTTTTTTCTTTCTCAAATAGCCAGTTTTTTAAAAACCATTTTTAAGTGTTTAATTCTTTGTCCTTTGGCTTATGATAGCTTGTGATTATTAAAGGCTAAGGTCTAGTTCAAGACTACCTTCTGTGTTTCATTCATCAATTCATTTGATTCTAATACCAGTACAATAGTATTTTAATGATGATACTTCTAGGGAGAAGCTTAATATCTTGAATGTCAAGTCTCAAGGGAAGGGTTGCAATTGTTTTTATTTGCCTCTCAAAAACACATAGATGCTTAACAGTGTTTAAACTCTAACAGGAGAGGACCAAGAAAGAAAAGAAAGAAATTATGATGATGTGAGAATGAGAGGAAGAATGAAATCTTTTAAGGTTTACTCATTCCCAAATAAAATTGTTTATTCATTCAAATTATATATCATATGATATGAATATAAATATATTTTACAAAATTATCAAACTTTATTTAAAAATTATAGAATGTATTTACTCATTCAAAAATTTAAAATACATCATTTTTAACCATCCACTCTATGCTAAATAAATTTGCTAGGTAGGTGAAATGAGTAGAATAATACCATTTTTCTTTTCCACTGCATAGAAGTATCAGAGGGTTTTATATGTAATGAATGTCTGCTGTTCCAGGTCCTGTAATGGATGTTTTACATGCAATTTTACATCTACTCTTTATACTAACACTGTAAGTATGTAGTATCCAAATTTTCAGGGATATAGAAACCGTGGCTCAGAGAAGTTAAGTTACATGCATAAATTCACATGGCCATGAAATATTGCTACTGAATGTCAAATCCAAGTTCTTCTAATCTCCCAAGTATAAGAAAAAATGTTGAGAAAAAATAATTTGATGATTTTATAATATAATGCCGTCTAATTCACATAATCTATTTAAGAGCATGAGTTTCTTTAGCTTGGGTGGAAAGTGGCATTTAGAATATTAGAGAGATAAAATACTTAGCATATTAATTAAGTCAGGTTTAATAGATTATGTTCAAGTAAGAGTATTTGAGAACTGAGAATATAAAATCTATTAGTGCATTTCTAAGCCTATTTCAGACTTCCTTTTCTGGTTCCCAAACTTTTAAATACTAAGAACAAATTTTAAAAATTATATACATATTATATATAAAATATATGATTTATATTATATATAATATTATATTTATATATATGTAATATATATATATATCCATGTTCTAATTACACTGGGACTCAGCTAATGTGTCAACTGAAAACTCACAGATTTGATTGCTAGCCCTAATGTTAACTTCAGAATCAATCAAGAATCTATTGTGCCTTAATTTGGTAGGTGACACATGATTTGATCTTATAAAGTCTAGTAAATAAGATAGCCACTGAGTAAATATCAGACATGATTTTTAAAACTGCTTATAGATGTTCCAACCAAAATCAGATCTGATAGTTACGTGATTAACTATATAATGTAGCTAGAGTTTGTAGTAGAGTCATATTCTAGCCTTTTAAAACTTGTATCTAGAAACAGTTGAAAACAATGGTATCGTTCGATTCAAAAGAATATTACTATTGTCATCTGATATTTATGTCATTTTGTTGTATCTAAATTGAATGGCAAAAAGAAGATTATTGTCGTTATTACTATTAGTTTGTATGGCTTCTAGATTAGTATAAAATGTTTTTTACAAACAAGATGCATTATTATATTATCTCCTTAAGCATAATAAGGGCTGTTTTATAATTTAATAAATGAGGATTTACTCATCCACTGTTACAATGAACATATATTTATGTTGCTCTAAGTACATGCAAAACACTGTGAATTCTATAAAATAAATCAGAAATCCTTCACTGAGGAGCCTCACATTTTAGTAGAGGACAACGATAATAGAGGTTGGAGAGTCTCCACATACTGATACAATTGTGTGGGTGTTTAGAAAGAGGACCACTTATTTCTACTTGAAGAAGTCAAAATATTATTTCTGGAGGGTGGCATTTGGTCTGGGCCTCAAAAGATAGGAGCCATAGACACTATCTGACCAGTGAAAGGAGAGTGACGAATGGCACGTCTAACTGTGCTTCCGTGATCCCTGGGGAGCAAAAGTCACGATGGGTTCTCTGCCCTCCCCGGGTCCTTCCTGTGACGAGAAGTGAAAGAACGAAGCAGAAGGGCGGCCCTTGTTACCGTGAAGTCACTCTCGAAAAGGAAAGCTCCTAGTGCATCTTCAGAGGAGTCCGAAATGTCATCAGGTGTTTTTATTTGCTTTACGTTATAGAAGAAACTCTGGGGGCCATATCGTTAACAGATACATTAGGGTACAGGTTAAATTACAAAAGGAACTCCAAGACACCGTGACTTAAGTAATAGAGGATGCATTTCTCTTTCATGTGACACTGTAGCTGGTTTAGGCTGGCAGAGTGCCTCTTCCCTGCTGGGTCATTCAGGGAGCCAAGATCCCCCATCCTGGTGCTCTTGAAGCCCAGGAGGGTGTTATTTTTCATCCCTGTAGTCTGAGCAGAGTCACTGCTATGTTCATCTTCCAGCCAGTGGCAAGAGTGGAAAAGCTAAGGTCCAGGAGGAGATGACTGCGCACGTTCCATTAACCTGAGTGTAAATACATGGCCACACTACCCCAAGAGAGTCTGGAACATTAATCGATTTGCAGGAAGTGGACGGGAAAGGAGTAGTCTGCCACAAGAGATTTTTGGTGCTTTGTTTTGTTTCTATAATTTCTCAGGATTTGTAGAAAATTTACTATTTAATAGTTTTTATACCTTTATAGTTTAATATCTAAATCTTATAAGATTTAGAATATAGAAGACCACATACGGTAATTACATGGTGCATTTTTAAGAGGCTTCTAGTATAACTTGTACATGTGGCAAATTCAACTCCCAAAATTAAGTTGTAAGACTGAAGATATTCAGGCACCAAAGTAAAAATGTGACTCATGCTCTGTTTATGTGTTTAACAAGATAAAATCTGTCATCCTCATAGTATTTATCTGACTGTTCCTCGACAGCAGTTTGCAGTATGCAAAATGGGCAGTTCTGAAGAGTATAAAGATTGTAAAATATTGTCCTAGCTTATGAGTTGTAGACCACCCAGATAAAAGCACGAATTCTATATACATTATGATTATTCACATTACTTTTGTACAAATGATCTATGTCAGAATCACAGCTTAAGAGTCTGCTGATTCTTTACTCAGATTATATCCATTTTGTGAGAGCAGCAAAAAAGAACCCCATACGAGAGATGTTCAAAATATCAGGACAGAGAATACTTTTAAAGTTCTGTACTATTTTATGAAATAGATAAAGAATCCTATTTTAAGGATTGCCTGCTAGATTTTAGTTTTAATCACGATTCCTTTTAATGTGTGAGTAAACATTTTTAATAAATGAGTATGTTGTACAAAGTTCAATACAATAAGTATTTATTGAATGCCTATTCAAATGGAAGATATTGTGTGGTGTTTTTTTTTTTTTGCGGTACGCGGGCCTCTCACTGCTGTGGCCTCTCCCGTTGCGGAGCACAGGCTCCAGACGTGCAGGCTCAGCGGCCATGGCTCACGGGCCCAGCCGCTCCGCGGCATGTGGGATCTTCCCGGACCGGGGCACGAACCCGCATCCCCTGCATCGGCAGGCGGACTCTCAGCCACTGCGCCACCAGGGAAGCCCTGCGTGGTTTTAATTTAACATGTTTTAATTTAATGCTTTTGTTACATGGACTTGACTTTCTAAGGGTAGCTGATTAAAAGGAACTATCTGCTCAATTTTCTTTACTGGGCCTATGTATATAAAATAAAATAAACTAAAACTACCGCAGTCCACTGTACTGTACATCAACAAAGTAAAGAGGCAAATGAACATTATTATGAATAAACTTTACACAGAAAATGATTGTTCCAATGGTCTTACCTCCCTGGGCACCAGAGTGAGTTCTGTAACTTAAGGGGGCATGTAAGATTAATGGCATATGGCCAGACTGTATATTATTTATATATCAATCTCTAACTCAGATAAAAACCTCAAAGGCAGAAGGAATCTAAAATTACATGGGAAAGGAAGAAGAATGTGAATCCAAGAAAAAAATACTCTCTGCATATATTTTACTTGTCAGGCACAAAATTAGTTGTCAGGTTTCCCCAGTGAGTCTTCCAATCTGCTTTAATTATAATCTGAGGATGGAAACCCAACAGCAGTGTCAACTGAGAATTGATTGGATGGGTGGTAGGGAGTAGGGACCGAAGAATAGATGAGGTGTTTGGTAAGAGAGAAGCCCACCAACCGACCTTGGCAAGGGATGACTATAGAACTTAGAAGTGACCCCAGCAGGAAAAGCACAGCCAAAGAGGATTCTGAAGCCATTTCGTGAAAAGACCGTGTCACCCTTCTTCTACATCTAGAAACTCCTCTCTATTCACTTAATTCAGATTATTTTGATTTTATTTCCTGTGACAGTTTCTTAATTTGCAGAAGTGTGGGGTGCCTTCATTTTTTTCCCTAAGATCCCAAACAAAAAAGATTTCAAAAAATAAAAGCATAATGATTCTTAAAGGGCTAAGCCACCATTATTTTGAAAATCCACTTACCGAGAATACCCTATTCATAAGTCAGGTAGACTGTACTTAGTTGTTATATCTACACAGTTATCAACTGTGTTTCTGGTAAAAAGAGGTTTCCGTTTGAGACTGGTGTAACATTTGTATTTGCACTGTTGATATGTTAGTTAGTTCCAGTTAATAGAAAATTGGATAGCAAATCAAGAAAAGAGGGGCAAAATAACAGCATGAGTCTCTGACTCAGTGAGACAGAAGCATGTGTTTTGAGGTGAAGATGAGGTGGAGATAGAGTAAGGAGATAAGTGGAGTGATGAACTGGCTCAAAAGTAAAACAACACATGAAGCACCTTAAGAACCACCAAATTACATTTCCAACCGTTTGCAGACTATTGTATAGACGTCAGTTTATTTCCAGGAGATAATCTTTGTATACTAGAAGAATTAAAAAGTCAGCAAAGACCTATCATTGCTTTATCCATTATTTATTGAGGAGGAAATGAAGGAGGAGGATGGACACGGATTAGAACTGCCTGACTGTCCTGAGTGTTCTCTAAAGTGTTGTGGTTTTATATGGCCTGAAAACGCAGATGAAGATTGGGAGCTGCGTTTTCAACCTCAGACCTCTGGAATTAAAATCAGTATCTAAGCAGTTTCTTCCAGTTACTACCATGGAGTGACAGTAGAACTTTATTTTTCTTTGACTGCTGAGGATAGATAAATAGATGAAGGTTGATAAATGTAAATAGATATCAAGGTATAATTAAGTCCCATCTTCTGAAGTCTATGTGTGTTAAAATGCTACCTTAAAAAGAAGTTATTTTCCAAAACTTCTGTAATCAATTTAGGCTGTGTCTTTGAAACAGAAAGTTTCCATATCTTTATCATCCCAGCTGTTGCTTATCTCTGTGGACTAGTATCATTTTATCGAGAAAGGGTGACTGAATTCACTGAATCTCAGGAAAAGTGGCTAACTCGTGCATTCTTTTATGCTCTCCTGTTTTCGCTTTTGATAAAACCTGAGCACTTTGAGGTCTGTGGGTCAAGCATCAGTACTGTTCCCAGACAGCCATTTCCTCTTGTGGGCATCCCTTGGAATTTTGAGATGTTACCAGCTGCAGATTAGTGTGTAGAAGGCAGAAAAAGACTGAGTCTGAGTATCGTACGGGTGGGGAAACGGGAGGCTCCAGAATTGAGATCAAAGCAACCATATCTTACTGTTTCTGTCACTTAGAGTTCCTGGGATAGTTATGTTGTTGAGTATTTGCTTCCCATTCTTTGTTTCTCGGAACATTTTGGATTGAACTTGAATAATTATTCAAGACCCCTTACCATGAAATTCTGGCATTATGCATTTAAAGATGCAAAACTATTAAATACTAATATGCTGTGACTCAGATCTTTGAAAGAAAAAGTTCTTTGTTTGTGGCTTGGAACCTGCCATTCTGTTTTATTATTGCAGAAGTTCCCAGCAGGCACATCCACCCCGATTTAATTATTAAGCCATAAATGTATCTTTGAAAATTCTCCCTTATACTGAATGCCCAGAACTCATTTAGAATTGCTTTTTCAATCATCATATGTGGCGAATCAGACTTCAACACAGAGTATGTTTTTTTAAGTGTTTTTGGAAAGTAAAAAATCACTGGATTGAAAATAGTATTAGGATGCATGGTACATAAAATAGACAAATGTAGAGACTAATGGATAAATGTACTGAGGTATTAGGTAACCATTTTATATATATATATATATATATATATATATATATATATATATATATAAATGGAAGCTTAATGAAGGCAGTGTCCTCATCACTTGTCATCATTTTGTCCCCAGAATACAGCATAGTGCTTGGCACTTATCTGGGGACTCAATAACAATGTACTGAATAAACAAGTGATAAAAATCAATCATGTCTCATTTATACCCCACATAACCACATACATACATGTCTTAGTACTGACAGTGGAAGAAGTTGAAGACTTTTACTTGGCATTAAACATATCCGTGCAAATATACAGACATATGTATGCATTTGTATTCAATTACAGACTTGTTGTTTTGGTGATTTTGCCTGAAGGAGACCAATTTTCAGAGTGATTCATATTTTATGTGAAAGTATAACTGGTTAAATGTGATCCTAAGTCTCAAGAGTTTTTAGATGACTGAAAAAAAGTCCATTATTTTTCTCCTTTGCTTAGAGTTATTGAGAATATGAGAATAGGAGACATAAGTCTTGATTATTGGTAGAGAATAGACATGGACTATAGAATAACCAAAAACTCTCTTAAAAATATCCCGTGTATAGTTTCTACAGGACCTTTAAGGAAATGGCCTGATAAAAGTGAAGCTCTCCAAATGTCATGACATTTACAAGATTATTTGGAAATACTGAATATTTGTTAAGTATTAAAACGTTTCCACTCTCAATCTTCTTTGAAAGAAAATCAGTTGACTTAATAAAGATGCAGTTAACACATTTGGGTAACATATGCTAATATGTCCACATATAGAATCTACATGAAAATACAAAAAGCAGGGTAAATGAGGAAACATTGTTTAAAAATAAATAAAGAAATATGGATTTCCCCTACTGTTTTCACCACAATACTTTACCTCTAAAGTGTTTGAATAGTTTCACTAACTGCCAAATTTTTTATTATGAAAGATTGATCTTTAATTCAAAAATTACATTAGAACATGTTCTCAATGAAGTACATTAATTTTTGCCCCTCCGCCCAATTATTGTTAAACTTGAAGAAGAGTTACAAGAAAAAAATTTGGTAACTGAGACGATCAGTACAAGTAGATAGTACTTGATATCACTTATATAACCTAATGCCCATAAAGCTTGAGGACTGTTCTCTCCCAAACAATTCAGATGTCAAGAAAGTAGCTACAAGCTAATCACTTTTCCTCAGTCAGAATTGGGAAAAGTGTTTTCTTTTTCAAAAAAACAAACAAACAAACAACTGCATACTACGTAACATACAGACACATAAATAAAACTGGGGAAATCTGAAAAAAAAAAAAAACTTACTACAATCCTGACATCAGTACTGGACTAAATCATCATTTATTATTGTCTTATAAATATGTTAAAGCGGAAAACCTCTAGGTTCAGGTACAATAAAATATTTCAGCATTAAACTGAATAATAAAATGCCAAAGGTAAAAGACTGATAACCCACCCAGCTTAGGGGAAAAAATCTATCTAAATAAGTAGACTTTGCAGAATATTCTGTCTTGTTCCCCAAACCTACACATTCTGAGACACTAGACTTGGTTTGTCTTTCTTTGGCATTACTAGATTTAATTAGTATCTGTAAAGTTTTCTGTATTAAATCTCATTAACAGAAACATGAAAATCTCTAATCATTTCACAATTGCGAGTCTCAATTATAAAATAGATTCCAAGTTGGTGTTTTCATCATTTCAAGGCTACTGGAAGTCCCAGGTTATACTGCTAATGATACCTGTGTATTTGAACCCAATGTTCCATTTTAATGTCTCTCTTTTTTCTCACAATATATTTTAAAAAGGAATTTTTATTCCTTCTAATATAATTTCTCAAAAAGAGTAGAAGAGGTCAGACAGTAATCCTACTGCTTCACACTTAATCACTAGTAATAAGACAACACAAAACTGGGTCATTTTATCTACAACTTCATTATAGTTTGCCTTTGGATACAAGTCCCATGAGTATAGAAAATGTGGCAAATTAATATATGCTAGTTTGACTGATTGCACTGAAAGAATTAGCTAAATGTTCAACAGAATTTACTGGTCCATCTGGTAAAAACTATTCTATGAGTAAGTACATTCTAAGTCTTTGTTTTCTGAGCCACATAGCTTCATGTGAGTATATACACTCAAATACCATTTAAGAAACAATAATACCAACCCCAACTATGCTACCCTTAAATAGTGAATAAATTAAAATTTAAATTGAAATAGATTGAGCCTCTGAGATGTCACTACAAGTGCTCACTTTTTTTTATCCGCCCCCAGTTCATCAAATTGATAAACGTCAGTGACCCCTGCCAGATTGCCAGGAGCTAGGGGAGGCTTACCAGAACCTTAGGAGAAGAAACAAGGTCATAGACTTTCTTGCCCTACAGCTGTCATCGTGGCTGCTAAAAGGGAGGAGAGTGGAAGCATGTAGCTCGTAACAGAGAATCACTTTCTGAGGAGATGAGAGTCTTGGGTTAAGGCACGGGTCTGGTAGCATCATAAACAGAATCTTTGAGAAATGACGCAATTTCCTATAGAACAGGCAGGGCAGAAGATGAACCCAGGTCTCCCATCAGTTGCCATTCTCCAAACACAGACCAAGGCTTCTCCCTTGGGATGCCATGGCAACACTGCAATCAATTTCAGAGCAAATCACAAAGGGTATAATATATTGGATACATTGTTCCAGCTGTAATTCCAGCTGGCCTTCTACTTTAGCTGACTCGAAAGGTCTCATTAAGTTGAGAAAATGTATAAAAAAAAAGGACATTTTCATTCAGGAAAAGACTTACTTTTACCCCAAATCCTAAAGTTAGGTTCTTTTGCAGCTGCAAATTAAGCAGTAAGAAAATTCGTATATTTGACTAAAAGCCCCCAAATTTACTGCCTGCTCTGAAGCCTATTCCTTCTGTCATGTTCTTAATTGAGAAACATGGCCCATAGGAACTGACAGGGAATGTATAGCAATGGCCCTGGTCACTGTCACTGGAAGCAGACTTCAAATTCCCAGACTTCTTCAGGGAAAAAAAAAAAAAGCTGGCAACCCATGGAAAGGCACATCATGACGTTTTCCTCCTTTCAGAACAACTGCACTCAATATCTGTTCATTTCACCATGTTCAGCCCTCAGTCTGTCATAAACATAATTTAACCATTGTTTGGAAAACAGAGATTCCTGTGGCAAACAAATTTCACACAATCATAAAACATAAAACTGTATGTATGAATATACCATTTAGACATCCTTGAGTATAGGATGCCCAAGAGGTAATGGACTTTGTAATATACCCTGGCTTAAATGCAAATAAAAAGATGCATTGAAGGACACAAAAAAGGTATTCAAAGGCAGGATGTTTGTATTACATAAATTTATCAGGCACACAAGATTGGTGCAACCACCACAATTACCAAATTGTATCTGGGGAGTACTACTGAATGCATTGTGCAGTAAACATTATACAGTACCAGACATGAGGCAAAATAGCCGGGCAAACATGTGAGGGGAAAGAGTGGAGAAAGGACTATAAAATATCTCTATGAATATTAGCATAAATGATGGGTTACCATCTTCCAACTTTATTCTTCTGACAAAGTGTCTATATAGTAATGTTTTCATCGTACACTATCATTTAGAAACATACTGCACAAACCATATACCTGTAAAATCTATAGTTTCTTTTGTCAGCTTTGTGGCTGTTATTCAGTACATGTCAAGTATGCTACTTAGGGGGTAAATTTATAGCCTATACAGTAACTGGATTTCCTAGACACCTTCCCTTAGAAAAACAAAATGAAATGTCATAGCAGTGAGGAACACTGGAAAGCAAGTTCTATGTTGAGCCAGTGAGCAGAGCTCGTCTTGCTCCCCAAAGTGTCTGTCCATGGTGCTAGTCTGGCCTGTTGGAAGCACCCTTGTAATCCCCACGTTATTTGTTTTGTGCTCATTGTGCCTGGGTTTATATGTCCCCCTTGTCTGTAACTTTTCCGAAAAGAGAAATTTTGCATTGCTACTGTTTACAGTGCTGATTTTTCTGAAAGTTTAGGTGTGGTCCTTTATTCATTATTTCTACAACTTATTGCATTGTTTCTATTGTTCAGTATTTTTTCTTCCTTTTGTTTTCACTATTTGCTTTTTCCTTGACATTGGCAGACTCGTTTGTGTTTGTTCTCCTAAGCATGCATCCCAAAACCCCCTTAATTATGGAGGGGGAGGGGTTAATAGCTATTAGTAGATATATTTCCCTTCTAGAATCTGAACTGGCTTTTAAAATTTGTTTCCCTCCCTTAATTTATAAATATTTTAATCAATAATGTATCTATTATTTCCCAAGTGAGCCCTAAGGAGTGTGTTTGATGGCCTCACACAAGCCATTCCAGTAGAACAGCCTCTCAAGCATCTGACACCGATGAGCCTAGCTAAGTTTTTACCTCTCCTGAGTCCCTGTGTTTTTAGGTTAGCCAGCAACAGCACACTCACTCCATCACTGAGCTAATGAAACTGATGTGTTCTGCAAGTTCCCTCACTCCCTTTTGCTGAACTTGCATTGTGTTGCCCATTGCATATTCAGTCAGAAGCTAGCCTGGAACAAAAAGTCAGCCATCAGAGAAAAATACTGTCTGTCCTCAACGTTGTAATTGCACTTGATCAGCATCAGCTCTGCGTCAATAATTAGACAAGGGTCCAATAATTATGTTGGCAATGAAACAACATAGTCAGAACTTCAGTTATTTACATGAGGTGATGGTCCAAGGACTGAAGCCAGTGTTAGAGATTGATGCTCCCCACTTACTTATAACATCACAGATGATTGAAAACAGGTGCCCTTTGTGTGGTTTGCAATATTCTCTTCCAGTTGTGGCCTCACAGACTGACTAAAGAACTATACTTGCTTTCATAGATGACATACTTGCTTTTAAAAATCTAATTAAAACTTTCTTTTTGGTCCTTAGGTAGAAAGATGGCTCTGCTGAGATAAGCTCTTAATTAATGCACTGAGAGCTTACGAGTCCCACCTCTCAACAGGAATGATTGACGTCCAAGGATACATAAATTACACTAATTGAGCCCTGCCTCTACCCAGGCTTCCTACAGCCAACTCATCAGAGAAGCTAGGTGAGTAGACCAGCATAAAAAGTTATTGAAATATGTTCTTTGCTTTCCCAAAGAGTGAAAGAGAAACTTTCCAGACTGTTGCACATTTATTATCACAGAAGTCAGGTCTTTTCTTCAGTTTTAAGATGTAGGTTTTGTGTTATAGTTGTTGGTTTTTTTTTTTATTAAAAAGTAGCATTTTAACATAGCCATTGAAATTTAAATAACCACCTTCTCTTCGCAATGTTCAAGCCGCAAAACTTACAGGCCAATTATAGTATGCAAAAATCACTTGGCATCATTTGTTGGTATTAAATTGTGTTGCATAGCAACCAGCACATATGCTATGGAGGGATTGTTTGAAATCAGATCCAATCGTAGTCCTTGAGTTTAGTTTTCGGAAATGTACCTAACTGTAAACACACCTAAAGACCATACTGAAATATTTCGTTTATGTTTATTTCATTCTGAAAGAAATTTAGAGGTATTCTGAGGCTCTCACTTTCACGAAATCTAAAAACCATTTGCTATAATCTTGGTGGTTTAATGGTCTAAAATAAAATTCAAGCACAGGGCTATTTGCTAAAATTGAAGACGATTACACCATATTAGATGTCTTCATTTATATCTGAAAGTTTTATTCGCAGATTTTTAACAGTTTTAAAAATTATGGAAAAACACAGTGTTTCAACTTTTGTCAAGGAAATATGAATAATATGGGATATTAAATTATTTACTTAAAATATATCGTTAAAATATATGTATTATTTGGACAAAAGACAAGTAGAGCTTGAGTTTTACTATGTAAAATTTTAAAAAGTGAGAGTAAAGGGATGAAGACCACAAAGAAAACTAGATTGAGAAATTATTAAGCATAATGGTTATACATCAAAATGAATAGAAGTGGAAAAGCAAATAGTGAGAACAAAAGGAAAAAAATACCAAACAATAGAAGCACTGCAGTAAGTTTTAGAAGTAATAAGTAAAATACAGAACCCAAACATTCCAAAAAATCAGTACTGGCCAAAATAGAGAAGAAAGTGATAGAAGGAAACAGGGTTAGATTCAGAAGTATTTAGGGAACTACCATGTCCTAGCAGCAAAAATCAAAAAGAATTCTTTTAAGACTTTGGATTCCTGAAAATTCAGGAGAACGTGTTGCTCTCACACTTTTTCTCTTTCCACTGCAGTGCACTTTGCTGTGCCTACTGTTTCAAATTGTGAAAAATGTGACGCTCCACTTAAAAAGAAAATCATAAGATGGCTACATTTCTATTAAAATGGCTTTATTATTACCTGTGAGAAAACCTGAAGTGGAGAAAAATTGAGGGAGATCAGAAAATCTTGAGCTGATAATCTCGTAAAAAATATAAAATGCTTTTAACATCAAGACTATCTCGCTAGGACTGAAATGGAATAAAAATGGAACAGCTTCTTTACTTAGATCCTTTTATTATTGGGTGGCTAGCAGGACCCAAATACAATGTATCAAGGCCATGGAAATATAAGTAATAGAGCATTATCTATTAAAAAAATTATTTAGGTGGAAGGAGCAGGAAACATGGCCCTCAAAAATCCTAAGTGTTTATTTTGATTTTCTGTTATTATGTGTTCAGACCACATTCCTTCACCACCTATTATGTACTGAGCAAGGTTTGGTAGTTGAAGTGGCTTTGTCTGAAATTATGCATGGAATGACCTAAATCTCTTCATATCTCTTGAGAGTTTATATCTTTAATAATGATGAAAAGGCAGTATCACTGTGTGCTTCATTAGTCTCATACCCATAGAAATATTTATTAGTAGAAGGAGTAACCATATGTTCATAAACTGGCAGAAAATTCTACTTGAATTCACATATTTTTAATGCAGTTAACAAAAACTCAACATTCTTTCATCGTACGATGTGGGACATACCTTTGGATTCAGATTGCTCAAAGGTACCTGAATTAGTATCAGCTTTTGTCTTCATACATGTTGGGTAATCAAAGTGCTGGTGCCTGACAGAAAGTCATAAGTTATTATGAGATGGAGCACAGTCAGCACTGAGATGTCTGGGGCCACGCTGCCTGGAATGGAACGGTTAACATAATAGCCTATCACTCAAGCTAATCAAATCAGTTCTTACTCTGTTCTGTTTCTGAACATGGACCATCAGTTCCAAGTTTCCAATTCCTACATCTCATCACAAGCATACTGTTACTAGCCAGTACATGAATGAACATAGCAAAAGACATGCTGGTCACCCTCTAACATTGCAATGTCCAAAAATCCTCGGTAAATGTTTCTCTGCTCTTTGAAACAGATCACTTATCATATACTTACTGCTTCAGTCACTTGCTTCAATCACCTGAAAGTTTTCTTATACTATTTCTTCATCTAGAATTTATATAACTCTTCAGATGTGGGACTATTCAGTTAGCTGGGCAATTCATTATTCTACTGTTTGATCTCTGGGTTAATTTCTTGCTTGTAACTTTAATAACAATTTTAAAGATCTTGAGGATTTATTAATAAAATTGGTTACCTTTTTTTAAAAAAACAGGAGCATGTTGAAAAAACCAACAAATATCCTATAACGTCCTGTAATATCCATGCTAATATCATTTTTTTGTAATTTTAAATAACAAAAACTAATGATGTACATGATTAGGGGGGAAAAAGTACATTTAAAAAATTATTTCCCCTCAAATAATTACTAGTTATAATTTTTCTTCCACAGAAATTCATATCCCTTTAAATATCTACCTATCGTTTATGCATTCACTCAACAAATAGTTATTCAGCGTTTCTTACATATCAAGCACTATTTTTGGTGCTAGGATGTAACAGTAGCAAAACAAATTTTTAAAAATTCTGGCCTTCATGGGGCTTACATTCTTGTGGGGAGAAACAGAATAAATAAGATTTTGTGTGTGTGTGTGTGTGTGTGATAGAGAGAGAGAGAGAGAAGTAAATAGTATGGAAAAAGTAAAACAAGGAAGGATGACTTGAAGGTCTTATTGAGAAAATGATGTTTAAGCAAAGACTTGAAGGAGGAGAGAAGGAACCCAGTGGATAGTTGGGAAAGAGCTCCAGGCAGGAGAAATAGCATGTGCAAAGGCTTTGAGGGAAGCTCTCCTGGGTGGAGGAAAGTAGTGCAAAGGAACTAAGAGAGCTGGGACGGGCAGGAGAGCGGAAGAGCATCGGAGAGTCACAGAGCTGGAGATACTAACAGGCTTTAGCTTCTAATCCATGTAACATGGGAAGCTTTTAAAAGATTTTGTATTTTCGGGATGTGGAATATTGGATGGTTTTGAACAGAGAGATAAAGTGATCCTGACGTATGTTTTAAAAGGACATCCCCGGTTGCTATGTTGATACTAGACTAAGTAGGAGAAAGGGCAGAAACAGGGACAGTAGTTGGAAAACTGTTGTAATCATCCAGGCAAGAGATGATGGTGGCTGGAGCCAGGAAGGTAGAGGAAGCAGTGGCAATATGTGGTTTTCCATTCCAAGTATATTCTGAAACTGGTACTGACAGAATTTGTGATGGATTGGGTCTGAGATGTGAGGTCAACTACAGCCACAGTCTGTAGTTTAGGTCTTGGTTGGAGATAGGAATTCTCAGCATATAGATGGTATTTAAAGCCACGTAACGGGGTGAAATCACTAGAGGAGCCATTGTGGGTAGAGAAGAAAAGAGGACCCAGGGTTTAGACACAAGCACCCCAATGTCAAGAAGTCAGGATTCTGAGGCTTACCCAGTGAAGAGGGGGGAGACCGGAAGAGGGTGGTTTCCTGGAAACCATGTGGAAGCTATTTGTAAATGTTGTCCTTATATCGAGGAACCTGAAGATTGGATTGGATTCGCAGTGTTAGGTCAGTTGTGGTGTGGTGGGAGAGAAAATCTAACTGACATTGGCTCAAGAGAACGAGAAGAGAGAAATTAGAAGTAATCTGTACAGATCACTCTTTGAAGGAATCTTGCTATAAATAGAGACAAAAAAATTAGATGGTTTCTATAGTTAGAAGTGGGGAGAAAGTTTTGTTTCCTTTGAGATAATAACAATAACAGTATGTTTTATATTTGGTAAGGGCGATTCAGTCAATGGGGGTGGGGAATTGCTGATGCAAGAAAGATCTGCTGGAGTTCTTTGTATGTAAGTGAGAGAGCATCAGGCTTCAGGCAAGTGTGGAGGGACATCCAGCGAAGAGAAGTTGGCATCAACAAGTGCAAACGCAGAAAGGTGGGCAGATGAGGAGAGACCTTATGGAAGATCTCTTCTAGCTTCTCTGCTTTGTTTTAATGCATTAGAAACAAGGGCATCAGCTGACACTGAGGATGGTAGAGGTTTGAAGGTGGAGGAGAGCGTATGAAATCATGATGTAAGGGAGCCTGAGTAGACTGAGAAAATAACCTGAGAAACCAGAAGCACGAAGGTGCCATGGAGGTTAGTGGTCAGGAATTTAGGATAAGACCAGTGTGTAAGGTTGCGTGGTTTTCATTCACCATACTCAGTTGTGCAAGTGCAGGTACAGAGCAGGCAGAGTCGGTGGCACAGTGGTTGGAGTTTTGCCAAGGGAATATCAAGCAGCTCAAGCTGGGTGAATGAGTTGACGGCGTACGCAAGGGGATGATTACAGCATAAGGTTGTGGAATTTAAACTGGGTACGAAATGAGGGGCTGAGAGGCAGAGGAATGGCGTTAGGATCAAAAGATTGTAAGCACCGTTGCAGAAGGAGTTCCAGGCCTTTAGGGAATGAGCTGGAATGAGGAGGGGGTCGGTGCTAAAGAATGGGGTGTTTAGAATTGAGGTAATGGGGAGATTTCAGTCACTTATGATGAAAAAAGTCAATATTGTGACCATGTAAAAGAGGTTAAAAAGAGTACAAGAACTTTGGAGCTCAGGACTAGAGGCTAGGTTTGCTGTTGCAAGGATCAATGTGGATATCCAAATCACCCGGAATTTGACAGGAGTAATGTTAGAAAGAGTGAGAATGAACTCGGGTAAAAAGTTTCCAAGGAATGCTGCAGAGGGCCTGGGGGAGATTGATAAGGAGTAGCTTTAAAGTGTGATATAACCTAGTGATGTGCTATTCCAAGACGGGGCATTTGAGGAGGGGGAGTGGACAGTGGTCTGTAAGCAATAATAAGGAAAGATAGGAGTGTTGTACTCTTTGACTATTCATTCCCTATGTACAGCTGTTTATCTACTTACCTTGTTCTACTTATTTATACCTATGCCTCTACTTATTTAGATATCACTAGGTAAGAGCAGGGGTGGGTCTGGGTGGCCTCCCATCCTCAAAGCCGAGGGAGGGAACGGTCCAGAGAACTACTCACAGGCTCAGGGGTCTCTGATGTGCACATCACTGTCTGGACAGTTCCGGGCACTAAGCTCACTGCCCAGCCCCTGTGCTACCAGGGTAGAGAAAAGCACATAGAGAAGGGATGACATGGTGGGGGACAGCCAGGTGGAGCTGAGGTCACGCCATCCCTACTCAAAGCCCCAGAGGTTTTCAAGATGGAGGCCACATGAGCCTTTCCCTACACACTTGACCTATTTGCCCCCCTCTTCACCATCCTATCGATCTCCTTTGACCTAGGAGATAGATAGGATGATTGGCTAATATTTTTTTACTTATACAAAAGTAAAGTACTGATTGGCTAATATTTTTTTACTTATACAAAAGAAGTATCTATACCATTGTCGTGCACGTTGCTTTTCCCCCCTTAATTTTGATATATATTGGCTCACAGATATCTGCCTCATTCTTTTTAACAGCTGCTCCCTCCCGAACGTGCCAAAATTCATTAGTCAGAACGTTTCTCCATTGATATACTCTTTAGTTATTTCCCATTTTTCACTATTAGCAACAATGTTGTAACATATTTCTGTATATACTTGTATTTGAGAAATCTTCACTGCTATATTCACAAAGTTAATTAGAATTAGTGGGTCAAAGGGCATGAGAATTTATTTAAAATTTGCATATATTATATAGGGTTGGCCAAAAAGTTCGTTCAAGTTTTTCTGTAACATCTTACGGGGGATATGTGTATATATATGTGTGTATATATATATATATATATATATATATATATATATATATACACACACACACATATATATATATATATATATATCTTAATTGCCTTCTAGTAAGATTAGACAAATTTTAGTTCTGTCAACAGTGAATGAGGGAGCTACTTTCCTTACCATCCTCATCCTCACCAACATTAGTTATCATATTTCTTTGTATTTGCCTTTGGACTAAAAACGATTCTATTTTCATGTGTTTCTTGGGTATTAGAAATTTTCTCTTCCTATATATGGTCTTTCTTAGTTTTTATGTCCTTTATAAAATTAAACTTAATTTTGAGACCACTGTAGATTCACATGCAGTTATAAAAATAATACTGAGAAATCCCCTATACCTTTTGCACAGTTTCCCCCAAAGGTAACATCTTTCAAGATTTGCAGTGCAATATCACAACTAGGATATTGACATTGATATAATATTGCACACATGAAACTTAGATAATGTTATAAACTAATGCTACTTTAATTTTAAAAAAGAATATAGCTTTCCTAATTTTTGACTATTTTTCTATTGTGATAATCGTCTTTCTTGTGTTTGGAATATTTTTTTAATTAGCAACATTATTTTTTCAAACATATTAAATATGTCTTCTCTGAGATTTTCATTTGCATTTTGATTTTAGTTATACTATTCTTGGCTATTTTTTTCAATCTCTTCTTTATGTCTTCTGGATTTTGCATCCTGTGTAAAAAAATCTTGTCAGCTTATAAATGAATTTACCTTCTAGAATTTATATGGTTCCATTTTTCATATTTAAATTTTGACCCATTTGAGATTTATTTGCTGTAAAGAATTAGATAGGGGTCCAGATTTATTTATTTTTTCTTCAAAGAGTTAACCAAATATTTCTATCCCTTTTATTTCAAATATTACTAATGTCATAATCCAAATTTCTATATGCATTTGTGTTTATTTCCAGATTTGCATTGATCTTTCTTATCATATCTTCTCCAGTACCAAACTCTTTTAATTATTGTACCATTTGGGATATATTTTGTTATACGATGTAGGACATCACCAGGTGATGCTCATTGCTCCTCCTCAAGGATTCTTCTAGCAATTTTTGAATACTTATCCTTTAACCTAAAAATTTTAGTATCACTTTATCAAGGTAAAAAAATCCTGTTGACTTTTAAATTTTTATTGAATTACTGTCAGATTCATAGATTTGAGGAAAATCCATACCTTTGCACTATACAATATCCTTATTCACATGATTACTAACCTTTGTCATTTTCTTATTCTCTTCTGAGTTCTTCAGTAGAGTTTTAAGGTTTTCTTGTATAGACCCTACGCATTTATATATTTTACAAGTACAAGCACATATGCATCACCCCTATTGTTTGCTTGATCAATAATAGAAGAACAGGGAATTCCCTGGCGGTCCAGTGGTTAGGGCTCTGCGCTTCCACTGCAGGGGTTACGGGTTCGATCGCTGGTCAGAGAACTAAGATCCCGCATGCCATGCAGCACGGCCAGAAAAAGAGAAGAACAGAGAAAAGCAACTATTACACTCAGAGGCTATCAAACTCATTCATTTATTTGCTTGATAGATATCAGGCTGTTATTTCACTATTTAAATTACTAATTTGTAACATCTAATATTTTGCCCATGTTTTTGTTAGTGGCAATTTGTACAAGAGCCAGAAGGTAAGTAAAGAAACAGGTTTTTCATGTTTTCAGAGGTAGGTGTTACCTACCTGCTTACCTGAAGTAAGCATCCTCATTTCATGAAAAGAGTAAGTTGTAAAAATAAAATATGCTACGGTGGATAATCATCTATAATGTTAACAGTCCAATTGCTTGTCATGTAGAGGAAGGTTGTACTTTAATTAAGCAATAAGACATGACAGGGTGTGAATTATGGAGTAATAATTCTTGTCTACTGTATTGTTAGACAAGAGGCCAAGGGCCAGATGTCATTGCGTACACCACCCATAACTTATTACACTGTAATTTAAATCTAGAACATTATAGAATAATTCTAAAATATTTTTCAAATAACTTTGCAAAACGAGAAATGTAGGTTGAATATATTTATTAAATTCTATGTTAGAGGATCTCTACGATAATGCTGTAAGATCAAGAGGCTAAAGAAAAGCATTTATTTGGGGGGAAAAATATAGCAGGAAAATATAGCAAAGTTGGCATCATAGTGGATTACTCTCTAAACAGTATTAATATACAGGAGATTCCTAGGAAGATGATACATTGACTTTTCCCCCTATGATTAGGGGAAAATGGTTGGAGCTAAGTTTTGAGAAATTTTAAGAGGGGTCCTTTTTTTTAACATCTTTATTGGAGTATAATTGCTTTACAGTGGTGTGTTACTTTCTGCTTTATAACAAAGTGAATCAGTTATACATATACATATGTTCCCATATCTCTTCCCTAAGAGGGGTCCTTTTAGGCTTTATTTTTTCTTCACAAAGCAATGCTAACTAACAAATAACTCTACCACAAACCTTCCAGAAAAACATGCATCTCCCTGAAAGAACTTGGCAAAGGGTGGAACAATTTTACAGAATTTTGGGTCCTTTTAAAATCAGTGTGATTTGTAATCCTAACACTTTCCTCCATAACATATCATTTTGAAAGTCCTCTTTTGTAAAGACATTAAAACAGATCTCTTATCACAAGAAAACACATTGTTTGAAATACTGCTTTTTTTAAAAGAGGAAAACTCATTTTTGCCCATTCAAAAGAGAAATGTTTGAGGGAGAGTATGTGATTATAACAAGGAGAAAGTCTACTTGCTTTTCATCTGCAGGGCACTCTGTCTAGCAGTGTTTCAAAAGACGATTTCTTTTTAAAGTTATTATAGTTTTGTGCTTTCAATGCCAATATTGTATACTTTTAAGATGGCTGTGGTGTTGACAAGTTCGACTTCTTTTGTGAATATCGCAAGATAAAAGTCATATATTTCAACTTCAGACCATTAATTTTGTCTCAGGTTCTCCTTAAAATTAATGTATTTTATCACCAAATTTGACCTCTTTCTAGATGTGTGATAACCAGAGAGAACTTAATACATAGATCAAGTATAAAATATTTTTAAAGGGCCTCTAGAAACACCCACCTGCCCAAAATACATCTCTTAATGTCTTATCATAAGACCATTAATTATTTATACCTCTAGATTAGTGTTTTGGTCTTGAATAGTCCCTTATTAAAATAAAATCTCTCCCAAGTCAATGACACAGAAACCAGTTATCAGGTATTAATCCATTAGTCTGTCTGTTTGCCAAAGTAGTAGATTTAGGTTAGGGATTTGCTTTCATCCGTAACAGAAAACAGAGAGGAAATGAGACACAAAAAAGAAATGTTTTAATGGATATGAGAAGAGAAAGTTTCCAGCCCTGAAACTTGAGCTAGGTGTTACTGTGACAGGTCCTTAGCTCCTGGAAGGTGGCTTGAAGACACACAGGTTTCATGGTCAGGGGGTAGAAGAACCCAAAGAAAAGGGAGGATGATGAGTTCTTTATGCAAGAAGGGACCATGTCATAAATGGTACCTAATATGTGTCTTAAATGATGAAAAAGGTAGGGAAAGCCAAAGAAAATTTATCTTTAGTACTTAATGGTTTTACCCGTTCTATCACTTATATTAGGTCCATGGGTCTATCACAACAATTAAATAAAACCATTTTTAGCACTTTTTTTTCTTGTTTCTGTTCAGTTGAATTAGGCAGGATTGACTTTCCTACCCAGTGGCTCCAGTGGATCCTTTTCTGGAGTTATAGCTCAATAGGATTCTACTCCAAAATTCTTAGTATGGAAGACTACAGCTGTCTCTAACTTCTTCTCCAAGGTTTATTGTGTCAGTGTTGGACAACCCACATGATGGGTAATTTTTAGAAAGTGTAACAGAAACTCGTAGAATTATTCTTAGAGGACCACGATATGACATTGTACTATTAGCTTGGAACAAGAGTCCAGATGTGATGAGGCTAAATGAAAAACACCTATGCATTTTTAGAAAAGGATTATCAGTTACTTTGTTTTAACTTTTATACTAGGACGTCCTTGATTTAAGCTCTGTCTACTTCTACAGAGACATAATTACTTTAAGGTATTTTAGAATGTAATAAGTTGTGAAAATAATCATTTCACTGGTTGTTTGTTGTTTGGGTCTACAAGCTTGTTCAAATAGACACCACGCATAAGTGTTAACTGATCATATCACTCAGTAGGGAGATTAAAAATTGCTTTTTAGGGGCTTCCCTGGTGGTGCAGTGGTTTGGAGTCTGCCTGACGATGCTAGGGGACACGGGTTCGTGCCCCGGTCCAGGAGGGTCCCACGTGCCGCAGAGCAGCTGGGCCCGTGAGCCATGGCCGCTGAGCCTGCGCGTCTGGAGCCTGTGCTCCAACGGGAGAAACCACAATAGTGAGAGGCCCACGTACCGCAAAAAAAAAAAAAAAAAAAAATTGCTTTTTATAGGTTTATGTTTATTAGGAAAAATTATTAGCACTAGTTTTGTGAGAAGATTGATGCCAGGGATTCAACATCATTCTATCCATATTTATAATAATACGGCAGGATTAGTGCTAATTTCCAGATCAAGAAATGCGGGTTTATAGAGATCCTCAGTAAGGAAGAGGTGGGTCCAGTCTTCTAACTCAAGACCATGATTTGAAAGCAAAATTATTTTCAGTGAATCATATTGTCTCCTGCAGAACTTGAGTCAGAATACTTTTTTAAATATGGAATTTAATCATCACAAAATTCTTCTTAAAAAAACCCTGCCATTTCCCAGGCTGTGATCCAGGACTCTTAAATTTCTTCCACTGCCCATTCTAAGAACTTCCTCCTCATATGTTATGAACTTCCTTTCTGCTCCAGAACCCATTACACATTTTCAAAAGTGCAACAGCAGGAGTAAAAGCTCTGGAGTAACAACCATGAGCACCAGGCTTATCACACCAAAGATCAACAGCCAATTCTGCAGAAAGACCCCAGTATCATAGCCGTGGAGCAGGAACCTGCTTTCTCCTTCACCCAAGTTTAGTTTCCTTCCATTAGATTAAACTGTCTGTGTGTTGGAGTGGGGTTGAGAGTTTTGATGGAGTACTTCTGTCATGATCTTTTGGGGGAAAAAATGCTGACCTGTAAATAAAGCACAGGTAGAAAAGAAAACCCAGAGCTGGTATCATAACATTTTTGCACGTGCATGAGCCTGTCTCTTTAGGTGTATCTATGTGTTTTTTTGAATCCATCAACTTGACTCCTATCTCATTCCTAACACCCTTTGCCTGCTTTTTGTTTCAATTTTCTTCACTAAAGTTGCTATTTTTATGGTCTTTGACTTAAAAGCAGCAGCCTGGACTCATATTCCTCATTTTTCTCCTATTTAGGCAGTTGGTTTTGATATTCCCAACCTCGGGCTGTACCCAAGTATGATTCACTCCACTGTAGCAGCTCAGCAGACATGAGTCCTCATTTCTGACAAGGTCATTCATCATAGAAGCTGTTGAATTCCTTGTTACTACATTTGGATTAAAAGTGGAATGTAGGTACCAATCAAGACCAAAATAGAGAAAATAATACTTATTATCTCAAACTACAGTGGTATCATTTTATTATTAGGCGTGAAAATGATGAACACCACACCCCAGTTTTATTTTCTCAAACCCCTGCTCCATAGACAGCCCAGAACAGAGAGTAAAATTAAGAAAAAAATAGAGACAACAGTTGCTAGAAATTTCTCTTTTTGCTTCCAAAATATATTTTAAAAATTATATCTTTTAAAAAATCATAGCAAGTAATATATAACCAAGAAAAAAAAGAGTACTGAAAAAAAAAAAGAAACGAAAAATAGCTCAGTGGCAAGGTAACAACTGACAAGACTTATTCCATCTGCTGGAGAGAGTTTAAAACCTTTACCTGCTGCCACTCACACGATAGAGATCGAGAGTTCAGAGCTGAAAACTAACATCTGACGTGGAAGTGTGTGGTCACGGTTCATCTGTAAGTGCATTTCCCTGCTTATTAAATGTTATACATTTGTTTGAAGGAAATAAGAATGCCCAAGTTTTGAAGTGTAAGAGAGCAAGACACAAAAGACAAGAAAGCACTGAAATGCTTGTGTACAACTAGCATTAGGACACCTGAAGGTAATCACACATGCAGCTGGTCCTCCACGAGCTCTAGGTCAGGGGTTCTTCACACAGGAATACTTTGAAGGTGAGGAGAGGGGTTGGAACCGTCTATAATCAGCCACACTATCAAAGCATAAAAGAGAAAAATATCTCCCCCAAGCAGGCGAGAGCAGAGGCAACCTCTGCCATTGAATCCTTCTCTCTTGGATTCCCCTCCCAGCTCTCCGTAATTCAAAACAGGCAGGCAGCAGGCTGTACAGATGGAGACGCAACAGCCACAGTCCACATGGAGCGTTATAGATCTGGCTAGTTGTCTAGTTAACAGTCAGCTATTTTTGGATAATACCCACAGTTGTTTTACAAAAATGAGAAAAAATATGGATTTATCCTGAGTTCAGTATATAAAAATATGTGTGCTGGTTGGTGCTTGGGCTGAAGCCATTTTTCTTACCTGCAAGACCGCCTGTCGATGACTCAGACCGACTTCCCGTGCAATCGACAGCAAAGAGCCACCGTTGAGATGATACTGTGGGTCCTATGAGTGGCATTTTCCACAATTTCAGGTCCCAGAAAGAACTGCTTTAGGTGCTAGTTATTATTTTCATGGAATTTTGTTTTTGACCTTGAACAAGCAGATGGCAGAGAGGTTTAGAGATGCCCTTGCATGTCACACCATCACGAGGGACCAAGGAGGTGCTGTGTTATGTACATGCTCATCAAATGTTGGACTGGGGCTCCTCGGCCAGCAGGCAACACCAGGGAATGCTCTTCAGTTAACGGAATTTGGGGGTTTAATGAGGCTTGATTCATTTATGCAGTGAAACGATGTGGGGAAAGGAAGCAACCATATAAAATTGACAAGCATATTCCTTGTAAAACATTTTTTATAGACGTAGTTATGTTGGCAGATGTTGAAGCTATCTTTGAAGCCATAAGTCAGTTTACTAATCACTATTCTTCAAGATAGTCACCAGACCAACAATCACAAGAGCATATTAGACACAAGCAAAGTTGAAGTTATCTGTTCTAGTTTTAACAAAATACAAGGGATGACAACATTATGTTATTATTTATTGAATGCCTACCACTTGCCTTTACTGTGTTCTATATTCTCAGGGATTTGTATATGTGTGTGTATATAGATATGCACACACACACGTATAAAATCATACAATCTTGCTCTCCAATTGCTATAATATCAGTACAATAGAGAGAAGACCCATGCAAAGTAACCCAGTTTTGTAAGAAAAGTACAAATACCAAGCTTTAGAAAGTTCAGTAGAGAGAGAATATACTCGAGTGGAGAAATGAGAAAACGTTTCATGGATAAGAAAGGTTGTGAAATCTACCATCAAAAGATGAATAACATTTCAAGTGATAAAGAAGGGAAGGGCATTGCGAAAGGAAGTGGCATTAACAAAGGAATAGCGATGGGAATTTATCAAAAGTCTAATAATTACCAAGCCAGTCTCCCGAGTGGGTAGAACATGAGGCTTGCGATTGGGAGACGGCTGGAGTAAAGGTGGAAATGTAGGCAGAAACAGATTCTGGAGGACCATGGGTGGCAGGCAAACATGATCACTGCCATGGTTTTCATTTCAAAACTGGACAGCTGTAAGGAGTTGCTAATTGTCCCATAGCAACCTGTGGCTGACATTTCTATCCCATTACTGGCCAAGAGCTTTCATTAATCTTACCTGCAGCCCCCAGAAAACTGAGATGTTAATGTAGATGAGCCCAGGGGTTGCCCTACCCTTGATTTTTTGTTACGTTTCCAAAGGCATCGTCAAGGTTGTGTGTTTTGTTAGATTTTAGAAAGGCAGCTCTCAGGGGCAAACCTGGGTGTCTTCTGGTGGCCAGTGAGCGCATCCCAGTTTCTCCCGCCTCAGATTTCAGGTGCAGCTCAGTGGCAGTTGTGTGGACAATTCTATTGTTCATGTGCCAGTAAATTAGGGCAATGATGTCCTTGGCCTTTCCCACATCCCAGACACCAGGTTTTGTTCATGGCTTTTGATTCTGGTGCTAATTAAAAGGAAGAAAATCAGATCCTAGTAATCTAATACCTAGGTCTTCACAGTTCAGTTATCTATATTCAGCTCATTAGTTTTATTGTGACCTTTTTAAAGGTTTTGAAAGTATTAGTTTCATGAAGATTCTTTCCTTCTTTATAGCCTTCCTTATTTTTACTCAATAATATATAAATAAAGAAATGATTTTCGGGCTTCCCTGGTGGCGCAGTGGTTGAGAGTCTGCCTGCCGATGCAGGGGACACGGGTTTGTGCCCCGGTCCGGGAAGGTCCCACATGCTGCGGAGCGGCTGGGCCCGTGAACCATGGCCGCTGGGCCTGCACGTCCGGAGCCTGTGCTCCGCAACGGGAGAGGCCACAGCAATGAGAGGCCCACGTACCGCAAAAAAAAAAAAAAAAAAAAAAAAAAAAAAAAAATGATTTTCCCAGTATAACATGATTCTAGGAAATGAACTCCGATTGTTCCAGTCATCCATAAATCATCTCATTGAATATTAAGAAGTTTTTCAGCCAATTAAAAAAATTTGAATTCACACACTACGCTGGATGGCTTGAATCTAAACATAAAACGTTGAAGTGGCCATGCAGAAATCAGACCAAATATTTATATTCATTATCAGTGTATTTGGCCAAAATCCAGCAACTTGTAACCCAAACGTGTATTCCAAAGGGATACTGCTACTCGGCATGTGTGGCCAAGTGACATCAATGCATAAAACTCTGTCGCTTTATCCTTTGCGGTGCTGCTCCCCTGCCCCACCCGTCCTCTGAGGACTGTTGTGAGGATAGACTACAGTATCTGATAGCACGTGGTCCGTTCAGGTTTGATGGGTCTTGATGAGTTTGATACTAGGAGTGTTGACAAGAATGGCTGGATTTCTCTCCTTTGTGGTGGAGGAATATTGCCCCTGAGGGCAGGCTCTTATTTGAATGAGCAAAAAGCATACAAATCATCTCTGGTGTCTATCGCCCCATCAGCTGCAGTTGAGACCTTCCTTGGGAAATACATGATGACACGCCACATATCTAGCTACGCCGCAGTGGGTGCCTCTGTGCAAGAGGAGTTGGCCCTCGACCAAGGCAAGGAGCCCCTCTTATTTCACAGATCAGGAAAAGTGAGTCGGTGGGTATAAAGCTCTCCCAAATGAAGGGAGGCTGGAAAAAGAAGTTGCTAATGTCTTTCCCCATATGCTTTCTCTAGTCAAAGAAATAACCCGTTCTTTGGGGACTTCCCTGGCAGTTCGGTGGTTAGGACTTAGCCTTCACATGCAGAGGGTACATGTTCGATCGCTGGTCAGGGAGCTAAGATCCCACATGCCTCGGGGCCAAAAAGCCAACACATTACAGCAGAAGCAATATTGTAACAAATTCAATAAAGACTATAAAAATGGTCCTCATCCAAAATAAATAAATAAATAAATAAATAGTTCTCTTCTGCCCAGTTCTCCCGGTGAAACAAAAGACATCTTCCCTCTCTTCTTTCCGGCAGAATAAGTGAGGAGCAAAGCAGCTACCGCCTGAGGAGGGAGAGGGAAAGCCAGCTGCAGTTTCATTGGGGTTTGGTTCCTAATTGATACGTTTCAGTATTATTTCTTCAGCAAATACATAAAATTCTCTGATGTTTTTTAATCAAAAGAATATAGCTCATCACTCTCTTTAAAAAACAAAACAAAACAGTGGAAGCCTATGAAACAAGTGCTGTAGGAAGAGTCGAGTTGCATGCTGTGTGTTTCAGGGTGGCCTGTGCAGGCAACAGGAGTAACAGGAATGATTAAACCCTGTCGGGTGGCGTTAGGTTCGGAGATTTCTTGCCTCATGACAGGCTGTGACAGTCGAGTGGCACTGAAGCAGAACAAACGACAGTGGCAGTTTGCTGTGAGCAGTGCAACTGTCAAAACTGCTGTACAAAAGCAAATGTTGGGGATAAGCAACCAGCAGAGTTTGCAACCTGACGACTCAAATGCTGATGGCCACGATGTCTTCACAGTAAACTCTGGGTTATAGTCCCCTCCTGGGGCTTTCCACTATCATGCTCAGGGCTGCCAACTCTTCCTGTGCTCTGGGTATTGTCAATTTCCATATCATAATGAAGCCTACCTTCTTTGCAAGATCACTAACCAATCCTCGCATAACCCACGTGGAACGCTCATACTCACAGACTAACATGTAAGCCACGGGTATGGAGTTTATCGCATTTCGTGTTTGGAGCAATCGTCTGACATCCAGAAAGACAAAGGCTGTCCATGTGTGAAATCCAGTTCTGATTACTTGGCTGTAAGAATAGGTTATAGCACAGATGTAGACCTGCCATCACAAATAGGGTGAAATACTTCACACCCAAAGCTGAAACAGTGACTTAGCATTGTCACTAGTTTCTTTGAAAAGTTGAAAAAAAAATACTTTACACCCATGTGGCTTCACAGGTTTTTATTAGAAGCCACAATAGACACTTTTCACCGGCAGTAAATGAGAAACCTTTCAGCATTGTAATAACGTGGGGAGAGTTTCTCAGCCACTGTCATCCTCTGGGAATTCTCCCGCTGAGTTTTCATAGGTTGGAGGGATGAGAAAGTTGCCCACAGGGTCTCTATCACACAAGCTCAGTTTTTAGCATTGCGTCCTGTCATATTTTTCACGTTTGGGGGAGTCCAGCAGAAAAGGTGTCATCCCAGTCTGCAGTTTGCAGGGTGCTAGGTGTCTTACCTCTGACGAGGTCAGATTGTCCGGGTGTGACATAAACTAGGAATTCTTGGATGCTAACATCAATTTTTCTTTCTGCGAAACCTAATCTGACCCCATGTGTGTTTTACAAGCTGGCGCTCTCGGCACAAGAATGGTTAAGAGTAAGCTGAAGGCTTACCACTTACATCTACTTAGTAAAAGTAATGATTATGCATTTTTAAATTAATTTTTATTGGAGAACAGTTGATTTACAGTGTTGTGTTAGTTTCTGCTGTACAGCAAAGTTATACATATACATATACCCACTCTTTTTTAGATTCTTTTCCCATATAGGCCATTACAGAATATAAGGTAGAGTTCCCTGTGCTATACAGTAGGTCCTTATTAGTTGTCTATTTGACATACAGTAGCGTGTATATGTCAATCCCAGTCTCCCAGTTCATCTCTCCCCCTTTTCCACCTTGGTACCCTTGAAGGAAAAAACCACCTCCATATACTTATGTACCTGGGATGTATGTATATGTATAGCTGATTCACTTTGTTATACAGCAAAAACTAACACAACAATGTAAGGCAATTATACTCCAACAAAGGTGTGGAAAAAATAAAATAAAATCTATTTTATCTGAGCAAGAAGAAAAAAAAAAAGCTCTATGGTTTAGAAGTTTCATCTTCCTTCACCTACAGCTGAAGAGGCAAACAAAATCATCGCACGTTTACTGTGAGGAAGGAGGGCCTGTTTTTTAAAAGGTAGGAAATCAGCTGGTGCTGGAAGCTTCTGTTTTCTTGCCTTCATCACTGCCAGCTCCGTCTGTTTGCTTGGATCTATGATTTGCAAGCGACTTTTATTATTTATGTGTTCTACCATTACGACCAGTGACACCTCCCCTCCTCCAGCCCTAAGCCACACATAGGAAAGGAAGAAATGCTGTTTATTGGGACAGTCTGCCTTTTCTCAGTGAAACAATGACAAACTGTACCACGGACAGCTCACTACCATTTTTGCTACTGTTCCCAGCTCACTTCTCAAGAGTTCTCCAGAACTGACAGTAGATGGACTCGAATAAAAATGCCTAGTGATTTTCTCAGGGTATATGCCCAGTAGTGGGATTGCTGGGCTCTATGGTAGTTCTATTTCATGTTTCTTAAGGAACCTCCATACTGTTCTCCATAGTGGCTGTATCAATTTACATTCCCACCAACAGTGCAACAGGGTTCCCTTCTCTCCACACCCTCTCCGGCATTTATTGTTCGTAGATTTTTTGATGATGGACATTCTGATCAGTGTGAGATGATTTCTCATTGTAGTTTTGATTTGCATTTCTCCAATGATTAGTGATGTTGAGCATCTTTCATGTGTTTGTTGGCAGTCTGTATATCTTCTGTGGAGAAATGTCTATTTAGGTCTTCTGCCCATTTTTGGGTTGGGTTGTTTGTTTTTTTGCTATTGAGCTGCATGAGCTGCTTATAAATTTTGGAGATTAATCTTTTGTCAGTTGCTTCATTGGCAAATATTTTCTCCCATTCTGAGGGTTGTCTTTTCGTCTTGTTTATGGTTTCCTTTGCTGTGCAAAAGCTTTGAAGTTTCATTAGGTCCCATTTGTTTATTTTTGTTTTTATTTCCATTTCTCTAGGAGGTGGGTCCAAAAGGATCTTGCTGTGATTGATGTCATAGAGTGTTCTGCCTATGTTTTCCTCTAAGAGTTTGATAGTGTCTGGCGTTACATTTAGGTCTTTAATCCATTCATTTACCTCCCAATGAGCTCCTTGGGGGACATATATTGGATTAAAAAAACAGAGGACCCAGCAGTGTGAGGACATTTTAAGGATTTTTGTACATCTTTCGGGCGGGGGCAGGAGCCTTCCTAGCTTAACAAGGATCTCTAACCACTAATGTACCTAACTTCTTAAATGTATTTAATTTTAAAATCACACAGTCTACAGATAATGTGGAGAGGGGATGCAGATCAGACTCATTTATGAATTTTTGGAAAGATTTCCATTTCCTCAGCCTGGGAACTTTCAGAGAGCAGCAATCTCCTAGAATCACTGAAAGGACCAAACTGTGTGAGGTTTTCCAAAGGGCCTATCCTAATTAGCTTTTTAAGCTGTGTTAAACTGGTATATTTACTGGATAATTGCACCTTATGGAACAGAATAGATTAATAAATAAAAGAGTCACTACAATTTTTGTATGCCCAACTTTGAGCTAAGTGCAGGCTTGTAAATATTTGACAGTTAGCCGGCCTTGTCTGTTGTCATTAGTCAGAAAAAATCATTAAAAGCCAGCACCTAGCTCTGGTCTCAGAGAGAGATTGCATTTAAGGACATAAGGTTCTGTTTCCTCTTGTTTTTAGTGGTTTGTGGAAAAAGAAAAAAAAAAAAACCCTTCTGGAATTCCACTCTTAAAGAAGTAAAATTTTAAACAACCAACTATGTTTTCTACCAAATATCTATTTTAGGAAACACATTAAAAAATCAATACTGACTCCATTGTTAAAGAAAAACTCAAAACTTGCAAAAATTGTTTTTCATTCTTTCATATAAAATATTCTACCAGGAGCCTTTAAATATTCAAAATACAGTTTAACCATTTAAAATTCACTGCATATTGAGTTGCCTTGTAGAATTTTCATTTCTTGGGGGAGGAAGCTGGAGAATACAAAATAAATTAAAAGAAAGTTGATGAACCCAGCAAAAATAAGAGTAAGAAAATGAGAAAACCAAGTAATGTGTAATATTAGTTAATAGTTTATTCAAGGAAGGAATGGAATCAAATCAGTTGTGTGATAATAAATGTGAGTGTTAGCATCCCAACAGAAAGCCAGAGACTTTTCGATTGGGATGAAAGGCAAAGTCCAACTGCTTGTAAAGAGCATATCTAAAATAATTTTTTTAGTCTTTGAAAATATAATCATAAGATGGGCCTGGTAAATGTAAAACAAAGAGAAAGTTGGAGTTGCCTTATCAATATCATCTGAAGTGGAATTCAGGGCTATAATCATGAAACAGTACAAAAGGGGTATTATGAAAGTAGAAATTTTCTATTCACATGAAGGTGAAGAATTGTAAACATTTTTGTACCAAGCAACATAGCTGTGGAATGCATAACGCAAACTCTCCTGGAAGTACAATTGGATAAAACCAAATGATAATGGAGACTTGATGTGTAAAATTCTGAAAGAGTTGTAATTAAGTAGAGTGCAAAAAAGCAAGGATCTGTGTAGTATAATAACAGTATAATCAGCAGGTTTGTGTGTGTGTGTGTGTTTGTGAATAGATAGATAGTAGATGGATAAAATGACAGATATTTAATAAATAATCATAGCATGTTTTCTACCTGCTAGGTACTGTTCCAGGGTTTGACATATTAATTCATGTAATCCTCATAACAGTCTCTTACCGATGAGGAAACTGAGGCACCAACTGGACAGGTAACTTGTTTAGGGCCACATAGCAAAGAATAACAGAGCAGGACTTAATCCAGCTGGTCTGACCCTAGGGCCTATGGTCTTAAGACTCTTAGACATCATACCGCCTACAGAGAATATGTTTTTCTCTTATTCCATGAAAAAAATGTAAAACTAGTCATGAATTGGTCAAGACAAACTTTAACAAATTCCACAACATAGAGGTTTACAGACAATGTTTCCTCACCATTATCCAGCAAAACCAAAAGTCACCAACAAAAATCTCCCCTTCTTCCCCCCGAAACTCTCTACCTGTACACTTATAAACCTACTGTACTTAATTCCTGGATCAAAACGAAGATCCCAAAACTAAGATTAAAAATAAGTTAGCAATTAAATATGCCACAAGTATCCATCTTAATACATGACACTTTCCACTCACCACTCTGTTTTTAAATTGCTAAAAAAATGTCTAAATATTCTCCCTAATTCCCTTTATTTGTACTAATCTAGTCACTCAGGTATATCTATGTTGAATTTAATAGACAGCAATTGGATAATTTCCCACCATTAACACAGAATTAATTTTATACCTTTGTAAGTATATATTATTTGTAGTTTAATTTCTCCTAAGTTAGATCCATTATGGTTATGATAGTGGGATGTGAGGCCTAAAACTTTTAATCAGTCCAACTCCAGAAGTCATTTTATAGCTTCAAGGGAGGAGGTAGGGCTTCGTAGTCACTACCAAGAAGTTTGATGATAAGTAGGACGTGGCAAATTTGACCAATGAGTTGTTATTTCTTATGATTTGCCAGCCCGGGATTATCCACCATATGTCTTGTCTGACATTTTACTACCTCTTTACCAGAAGTTTTGACCCAAGTGGATTATTATATATTCTTTGATTTTTTTCTTCCATGATATTTTCTTTCATTATATTCCTATATGTAAATATATATGTGTGTGTATATAGATAGATAGATAAGTATATAGGTATAGATATACACACACTGAATGTTTAGGTAATTCTGCTCTGTAAAGTGTCATATTCATAATTAATTTAGTTCATAATTTAACCAAATCCCTCTACACGTCTGTATTGTCAGTTGCATAGTCAAGGCAAGAGTTCACAGTTTTATTGATCTTTCTGTTTTTTCTATCAATTATACTAAGCTAGTGGGGAGAAAACCTCACGTTATAGCAGTCTCACAGTGTATTATAATTGTCATGGTTATCGATGGCTAAAATAAAGAATGTGTTCATACAGGGAGATGAATCATCTCTCATAACTGCCATATAAAGTAAATGGCAGGTTGGAGTCATGACATTTAGGAATGAGGTCCAACATAAACAAATGAGCAGCCTCGCATGGGCTGTTAGGTCACTTGTTTCCTGTGTGATGGGAGAATCACTGGTAATTTGTATGCCACAGTTTACTATGAAAATAAAACGGAGAAATATATTTTCTGAAGTCTTTATCATTAATAATGGATTACTAGAAAAAAAATGATCACTTGGAAGCCTGATTTTAAAGTAGCCTTCTTCTTCTCACAACCACATTCCACTAAATTTATATGTCCGAAAACGTATATGTAATCCCAAGATCACGTCTAAAAACTGTTTTTTAATACGAAAACCATATCATATCAATTTTGATCTCTTTCACTCACAATCATGTTTATGAAAATCCTCACAGTCTATATATGATTTATTAAGATATTTTCAATTACATGCTGCTTCCTGTCAAGTATCCCTAAGCATGGGTATATATGCTGTGTTTCTAGGTTTGGGGGAAGGTTAGAGATCATCTATTTCAAAATGCCTAGTAGATTCTCTAGCACATAGGGTTTATATTTAAAACATGAATTTAACTGTCCAGTATATTTGTGACGTTTGGAATATGTCATCCATCACCTTAAATATCAATTCAAGAAAATACTTCTAGGATATTATGATTGTTCATAATAGTATCTTTTTTTGCATTGTTAACAGACAAGTTCTAGTGGCCACTTTGTTAGCCTACTTGGGATCATTGGACGATAAATTCTCATAAGAAATTTTTGTTTGCCAGCACACATGAGGCATACAGGCCCTGGCAGTTAGTATCAGAGTTCACTATGAAGTTTTTCTCACAATCCTGTGAGAGCACACCGTTTGAAAATGCCTCCCAGGTCATTCTGAAGTGATGTGAAAGGTGAAATATCTTCTGGTCTAATAGGTGGTTAGTAGCAGAACCAGACTTTGTGATCCTAAACACTCTCCTTCACTACTATGCATATTATAGCACAAGCTGAATAGTTGAATGTATGAATGATGCAAAGGGTCTGGAATATACATGTATTCATTTCAACATCACCTGGATTTTCTCCCTCTCCTCCTCTCCATACTCCAGATTGTTTCTTGGGGCATTGATGTTTAATGCATCATTCTCCCCATTAGGAGAGGTCAGCATGAGTCAAATCTGCCGTGGTTTGCAGACTCCATCCTAGTGGCTGTTGATTTGGGATGACTGTTTTGCCTTAGGCAAGCAGGTCAGCTTTATTTTAGATCCAACTAATGACAGTGCTAAGAGTTTAATGTGAGCTGAAATCCAGCTGCCCTAATTCTGAGGTGGGGAACAAGGCGGGACACAAAGCCCTTTGATGCTATCATTTTCTGCAGCATCAACACTGGTCAGGCTGCTGCTCGAAAATGATCTGAATTTTCACCCCACCGTCAAGACGTTGTCTTTACCAGTGACTTTTGCAAACTGAATCAATTACCAATAAAGGAAAGCAGCTGGACAACAGACATGGCTGGACATGGTGCCAAATTCTTGGACAGTTTTTAGTTCTCTGGCTGTGTTTGAATCCAAGTAGGGAAGGTATTATTACTAGCAGGAATTTCAGGTATAGTCACAGATGGTGCTGCCTTACCATATACATATGTATATGATATATAAAATATATATATCATATATATATTAGAGACAGTGGTAGCTTATAAAATGGAATTAATTATATTTATTAGCAATTGGTATTCAACTTTCAGTGGAAAAGAATTCATCGGATGGAAAAGATATGATTGAAAACTTGTGGAACAAATATGACATAAAACAATTTCTGTTGCAATATCTTGGCAAGTGAATGGATGATGATGATCTTGAGTGATGATGACTGTTTCTATTTGATGTGAAAATAGTAATGTCCTCTTTTCCCTAAGGAAAAGGTGGAGTTCTATGGAGAATTAAAGTACCATAACAAAAAATAAGAAAAGTCTATTAAAGGACTCGTAGCATGAAGTCAAGAAATTTGGACTTGGTATTGTAAATGGTAAATGCACTGGATTGATTCTAGTGTTCACTCCAGTTATTTTCTTAGTCATTATCACCATCATCATGTTAATCATCTTCCTCTTCATCACCATAATAATCAATATAATATTTATCAAATGCTCATAAAATAATTAGTATAATTTCCTAGATAAGGAGTCAGCAAACTACAACCTCCCAGCCACATCTGCCCCTTGCCTGTTTTTACATAGCCCATGAGCTAAGAATTGCTTTTATATTTTTATATGATTGAAAAAACTCAAGAGAAATAGAATTTGTGACATGAAAATTGCACAAAATTCAGATTTCATTGTCCCTAAAGTCTTACTGGAATGCAGCTGCATCTATTGCTTACACGGTCTGCGGCTGCTCTGTTTGCTACACCTTCAGAGTTGAGTAGTTACAACAGACAGTGTATGCTCTGCAAACCTAAAATATTTACAATCTGGCTCTGTACAGAAAAGGTTTGACAACCCCTTCCTAGATGATTAACATCCCATTTAGCACTGACTCAGGTTCACTCGAAACCAGAGTGAAAATTATTTGGCAAAATCAGGTTATTGTCTATTCTAGGAATTTTTAATTTGGGAACCTTAATTTGGGCTCTTATTAACTTGTGGAAACATGTGTGAACTCAGAGAGTACATTGACATACACACTGGCAGAACTGTTATAGATGATTTTGATTATGACTTTCTATAAAGCCAGCATTTGTTGCCTAGAGCTGATTTGTCCCACTGAAAAATATAAATGAATAATCATTATTATTCTTTTCCCTTGCTTATAGAACAGTATACAGCTAGTGGAACAATTCTGATTTGACTCAAGGTTATATTATAACATTCTGCTCCTCTAAAAGAAAGATTTTTCAAGTGGAAAATTCAAATTAAGGTTTCATTTGTCATGTCTTTTTTTTACAAAAGAAAAAAAATACATGTTATGTTAACAAATTTAAAAGGTCCTAATAATTATAAAACATACACTAAGAAGGAGATACATGAAAAGAAAGGTTTGTTCCTTAATGGTTGACAAACATTGTAAAATGAGTAATCTCTGAAGGCCTTTTTATACTTTTCCTTGATTTATGTGCTTCCACTTACTTGCATGTTACTTCCTTTTAAAAATATATAATCTTGTGACGCAGAATAGCTTATCATGGAATTGTAAGCAATAGCAATTTTCAGTGGTTTCATTTAAGAACAACTAGAAAGGACCACTAATTTCAGAATGCCTAAGCTTTGAGTCATTATTTTAGAGTCAATATTTTATCTGGTCATCTGATGGGTAATGTGGTTGGTAAATCCACTGTAATTTACTTACCTTCTCCACATAATGGTAAGAATTATTTTTCAGCAACTATTCTATGAGCAGAAGGTTATTTTATGTTTGTTTATCTAAAATCTTTATGAATTATTAGAGAATGAGTGCAAATATGTGACTTTGGACATGATCCAGAATCATCACGCCTCTTAAGAAGGATTTGCCAATTTAAATTTACATAGGTCATTCTTTTTTAAGGGAAAACAGAATTAGCAATTTTTAAACTTATTCAGCACTATTTGATTCAGAAAAATGTGCCTGAGTGTTATGCTTTTTTTTCAATGAATGTTTATTTTGTTGTGTAACACTCTGCACAGATCTTTTTTATTTGATTGTGAGGGCTGATCTCTTGGGAAACGTTTATTATGTATTATATGTAAAGTAGACACGTTTAAACATAGAAAGCAGGATCTGTGATGTGAAATCCTTTAAGTATGATGATGAAAAGATAGGATTGTTTCTCACTTCATAAAAATCATTTATTTCTTGCTCATCAGAAAGAAAAATAAGCGCTGAGAAAATTACCACACTGATATTAATGATTACTAGAGCAACCTTTCATGAATCTCTGACTCCATGAATGAAAAATTCAATAGGTTGCTACATATATCAATAGAATAACATTATTTAAGGTGACTTAACAAATGTTGATTCAAGAAGAAGCAAACTTTTTTTTCCCCAAATGATTTTGGGGAAAAAAATGCTAGCTACTCTCAAGTCAAATCATCATACTGTTAAGCTTTCCTTAACTCATCAATGAGAATTGATAAATACATCATGAGACACAATAGATATACACTCATATTGCACAAGACATAAAATTATGTTTGGATTAAACCCCCAAACATGTCTGCCAAAATGAAGTACAGTTGCAGTCTTAGAGGAAAAGGGTTTAGAAAAAATATATACTGTTGGCTCTGTTATTATTTGCCATAAATTAAAGATCCAGAGTAGAAGAGGGACTGTTGTCATTTAGCATACATATCTGGGTTGGAGATTTATAAAATGTTAAATTATGTGGATAACTGAATACAAGTGGATCACCAGGAAGAAGAAGAGAACAAGAAGACTGTTAGAGGGTAGTTCTCCTTCTGAAATAAGGACATGATCCACCTAGTTTATATCAGAAAGTAGTCGTGGAAATAGTCCTGGTGGAAAGGGCCAGAGGGCATCAGTTGGTTCCCTTAAGTTTCTCTCCGTGTCAGGGACCCCTCATTTTGACTACCAGATGCACCACCATGCCTGGGCTCAGGGATGTACTACTTCCTCATTATAAAACTCGGACCGGGCCTCCCTGGTGGCGCAGTGGTTGAGAGTCCGCCTGCCGATGCAGGGGATACGGGTTCGTGCCCCGGTCTGGGAGGATCCCATATGCCGCGGAGCGGCTGGGCCCGTGAGCCATGGCTGCTGGGCCTGCGCATCCGGAGCCTGTGCTCCGCAACGGGAGAGGCCACAACAGTGAGAGGCCCGCATACCGCAAAAAAAAAAAAAAAAAAAAAAAAAGGAAAAACTCGGACCCACTGAAGGATTGACCAGCTGTCTGGATATCCATAAATCCTCTTTCAGAAAAAGCATAAAGGAGAGCAAATAAAACAACAGTTTACCCACGCCTGCATTACTGAGAGGCAGGCAGAAAGAAACATCAGATTCTCACAGAGCTCCTGCCATTGCTACAAGCTGGTGGATGCAGAGAATGGGGGAGACAGAGCTGAAGAAACTCCACTGGAAAGAGAAAGGGCACAGACAAAACCACCCTCCAGAAAGTCCATTACTAGTTGCCAAGAGAGTAAACACGGGTCTGGAACTTGGTGGTTCACAGCAGCAGTTGTAGAGAAGATGCTTGAGAGTGAGCAGAGGTGGCAGGCTTGAAGACATATTTCTTCTGAGAGACAAGGAGATAAATAAAAATACATGTAGTACCTGTCAGAAGAATGGGAGTGAAGCCAAGAAGGTGGTCAGAGGGGAAATACCAATTCCTTAGAAACATGCATTAAAAGATAAACCAAACAAACACAAAGCTGACAGAGAGGGTGATCTTGAACTAGGAACCCTGCCATGAGATACCTAGGTATACAAAGAAAAAAAAAAAAAAGGTAAAACTTTATACAAAGCTACTTACAGGAGAAAGTAGATAATGTGATTCAAAACATTTTGGCTGATGGAAAATAACCACAAAGCAGAGGAGAATTATTAACACCACTTTCCCATTTACATTTAGGATCATCAAACAATAATTTAGGGATATTTTTAATAGAATCAGAAATTCAAAAATTAATACCAGAAATGGTAAAAAATGCAATGAAAGTTGATTAAATTTAGGAAATATATTGAAAAGAAAAGCAAACCCATCTTAGAAATAAGGAATAATTTGCTAGGTCCTAAGGAAGAATATATTCAAATGAAAATCTAATAAAGGACATGAAAGGAAGGCAGGAAAGAAACCAACAGAGTGAAGTTGAAATAAGGAGGCAAAAAAGAGTCAGAGAGAAAGTGACTGAAGTACAAGGTAGGCAAAAATGTCCGGTATGCATGTAACTGGAGGACCTGAATGAGAAAAATAAAACAGTGGAATAGAGCTAATATTTAAAACTTTCCTGGAAATTAAAGAAACCTGAACCCTACTATATTGAAAGGGCTCACCAGATACCTGGGGAAATTGCCGTGAAACAATCAACCCAGAGATATATTCTAGTATTCTAGACTTTGAAGACAAAAACAAAAACAAAGACAAAATCCTCAGAGCCTCCAGGCACAAAGATCAAATTATTTATAGGGATACAAATAACAAATATTCAGATAGCACCGCATTTCTCAAGCGCAACATTTTTAAGTAACTCAAAGAAAAAGTATTTTATATCTAGAAAAAATCTTCAATTATTAAGATATAGAAAAACAGTCTTAAATGTATAAGACTTTGGAGAATACTGTACTCAGAAGGCCTTCCTTACTGATCTACTAGAAGACCAGTTTCCTATAATCAAGATGTAACTGAGGAAGTGTCAACAACAACAACAAAAAATGATGGTGAACATTTAACATATTGTAGAAATAAGACTAAAATGAGTATGGAAACATAGGTGGAAAATAATGTTGAAGCATTGTATATTCTTTTTTTTTTAATTCATTTATCTATCTATCTATTTATTTATTTATTTATTTTTGGCTGTGTTGGGTCTTCGTTACTGTGCACAGGCTTTTCTCTATTTGCAAGCAGGGGCTACTCTTCGTTGCAGTGTGCAGGCTTCTCATTTTGGTGGCTTCTCTCGTTGTGGAGCGTGGGCTCTAGGTGTGTAAGCTTCAGTAGTTGTGGCACGTGGGCTCAGTAGTTGTGGCGCACGGGCTTAGTTGCTCTGTGTGTGGGATCTTCCCGGACCAGGGCTCGAACCCGTGTCCCCTGCATTGGCAGGTGGATTCTTAACCACTGCGCCACCAGGGAAGCCCAAAGCATTGTATATTCTGACATGTATAGTTTATATGTATTTTTTACTTTAGTTTTGTGCCTGTCTTTACCAGAGTAAAATTTATTGTCTCCCTTTTATAATTTTCACCAGTATTAGCAAAAAGACTATGGTACTACCTGGAGCTTTTCCAAAGTACTGTGGTACTTAATAGTACATTTTTACAAATTTGAGTTAGAATAAGAAAAACATGAAAGGATCTTTCTCTTCCACAGAGACACCTATAAGTTCTTGGGTTTGAGTGTAGGGAATAATTGTTGTCTTGTTCTTTTGCTTAGACAGATGAATGGAAACACTCATGCATTAAAATAGTCTGTATTTTTAAATATTTTTATAAAAACACAAAATTATAGTTAGCAAGGCCAAGTTTGGTGAGTGGTTATTTGAAATACCTTAAAATTGGAAAAGTGACGTGGAAAGAGAAACCACTGGTGTTGGATCTTTGCATTCTTATTCTTTAAATTTTCAAATGATTATTTCTAAATAAAGGGTAATTACTGGCTTAATGTAAATCAACTGCATAGATTTTCATGGACAGGCAACTAAGTTATTGGTCATTGGTGGGTTTAAGCAGATCAATAGGGTCTTTTAGTAGATCAAATGTTACCTGACGAAGGAACAGCCTTAGTAAGGGACATCTGTCTTAAAATTTGGTAATTTCAAGAAAGATCTTGAGCGTTTATTATCAGTCAATACAAAGAGGTTACAATATATAAGTTAGAATCAAACTGGGTCCGAAAAGAATAGATACGTTCTAACATTTCAGAATGAATGAATAATTTCAGAAGTTCTATGGCCTCTGTAGATGACTGTTGAATGGGGCTTATTAAGCTGTGGAACAATGGATCCTATTCCACAGAGTGTCACTCAGTAGGTCTGGGGAGGGGACCAATGATCTATAACATTAACAAGCATCTCAGGAAATTCTGGGATGGGGGGATCCATGGACTATAATTTTGAGAAACACTGGGCTAGGCGTTCACTTGTCAAGGGAATTATGATTTTTGGATACTTCCAAAACTGCTTACTTTCAAGACTTATTTTTATGTAGTCTATTAACTTAAATGAGGAGAAAATCATATTGAACTAGTTAGGGAGATTTAGAGAAATAATTGCATATGAAGGACATCCATTAAAATGATTATGCATACTTAGACTTAAAAATCTATATGTGTACAGATTATAAATGTAAATTAATGCATACTGACAAATAACAATTTCAGCCTAAATACGGATGACAAATGTTTATTCAACTGAAAACACCAGAAAAGATAATTTAAAATTTGTTCTATTGACATGCAGTCTTGAATATCAGAAATTATTCAATTTGAAGATCATTTAACAGAGTTTTTGATAAAGAACATAAAGTACAATTACTTTAGGATATTACTTTAAAGCAGCAGCTCCCCAAAAGGGGTAATTTTGTGCCCCAGGGGATATTCCCAATGCTTGGAGACATTTTTTTTGTTGTCACAAATGGGGGAGTGGTATTCGGTGTTGTCCTGATTCTAGTGAGTAAAGGCCAGAGATGATGCTAAAATCCAAAATTCACAAACAGTTCCTCACAACAACAAATTTTCCAGCCCAGAACGTCAGTAGTACCGAGGGTGAGAAACTGTGCTTCACAATTTTATTTTCATAATTATTTGTTAAAACAATCCTGTCTAAGACATTCAGACTCTTTATTCATAAGTTTTAATAGAAAAATATTTCTAATGCTTTAAAGGCAAAATTGTATTATTTAGCAGTAAGGAAGACTTTCTGGATGAATCAAAAGTCTAGATAAATTAAATGTCATATTTCCCATCGAGTTTTCAGGTTTTTTACCTCATTATCATTATACTATGCTAGAAGATCACTAGCAATTTATATTACAAAATACCATGCCTTTTCCCATCAAACCAAAAGATATAAGTATGCTTTTATTACATTGGCAACATTCCTATCAAAGACACAAATATCAAATGATTTATTATGATGTGATAGCAGGAGACATAAAATATTTATGGGCATAGATGTTTTCACAGTCTTATAGGCAATTAAAATATAAGAACAACATGAAAACATACAATGTCTGAAGAAGACGAGACCCATCTTGCCACCTCTCTCATTTACTTTATTTCCATTTCCTTCCTTTTTTAAAATCATGGCTTAGAAATTTTGTTTTGTTGTGAATGTTTGAAAGCTTTCAAGAAAATGACCTTCATTATAACTTAGTTCATGTTTTTCAAGTGCTTTTTTCCTATTTTAACAAGGGATGCTTAACTAAGCGCTTTGATACATGAATTTCATTATGAAATTGATAATGGTTTCTATTTTATAGAGTAGCCACCATTTTAAGGAGTTCATTTAAGTCAGCTTTACTCATTATCTTTAAAAGACAATAATGCAAACAATCTAACTCAACTCTTGTGAAGAATCTCCTGGAAAAAGCATAGGGCTGGTAGTCACATGACTTACATTAAGCTTTAGTCCATCACTAACAAATTATATAAACTTGGGTATTAAATACTTTGGGTTTCAGTTTTCACATACAAAGGAGAGATTATTGTATTTCAAATTTAGACTTTAGACTCACACCATCTAGGTTTTATCCTGGCTAAGCCACTTACTATGTATGTAACCATGGGCGCTTTCTTTACCTTTCTAAACCTCAGTGTTATCATCTGAAAAATGGAAATTATAGTAATAGCTTCTCCCTCATAGGGCTAAACATTTAGGCTCTTTAGCATTTAATGAACATTATTTGTAATTATTATTAAAAACATAAAAATATTATTAAAACATTTTCTGAGCCTAAAATCTAATAATTCTTCCACGGATTAAAATGTTAAATATTTACATAAACCTAGCAGATATATTCTTATCCAGGTATAAATAGTTGAATTGGGACTTCCCTGGTGGCGCAGTGGTTGAGAGTCCGCCTGCCGATGCAGGGGACACGGGTTTGTGCCCCGGTCCAGAAAGATCCCACATGCCGCGGAGCAACTAGGCCCGTGAGCCACAACTACTGAGCCTGCGTGTCCGGAGCCTGTGCTCCACAGCGGGAGAGGCCACAACAGTGAGAGGCCTACGTACTGCAAAAAAAAAAAAAAAGTTGAATTGGCTCAAATCATTTTTGTATGGCCTCTCATATCTAATTCATTAGACTTTTTTTCAATTATCAGTGGTTTTGGGCAATGAAATATAGTCAACATGTACTATTAGTCACATAATTTATGGGAGGAGGTGTGCATTTCTCGTTCTTGTTTAGTCATCTACTATACCCATTTCTGGAAGAGTTTATTCATAATTCTTGAGCTAGCCAATATCTATTAAATTTATAGAGCCTAAAGTTAAGGGAAAACGTGCTGTCTATTTGTGCGTCAGCAACATGGTACAATCTTGGGAAACAAAAATGCAATTGCATTAAGTAACCATGAGACACATTGGACCCCTTAGTGGCAGTGCCCAAAGAGAGTGAGATTAGATAAAATCTAATTGTTGTATATGCAACTTGAGGGTTTTGGAAGATCTTGGAGGGAAGATTCATATACATGATTGTGCTATTTAGAGAAAAGATTTTTGAGGAAAGGTTTAAAAAACTCCCATGCAGACGAGAAGGATGAGAGGTTACATAAATTAAAAATTAATTTAAGGAGAGTGGTGGCTATTCATAATATTTTCAAAAACAAAAAATAATTAGCTTAATTATGATTGAAAAACAAATTGTGATTTGATGTAATTAACTGTGGTAAGACTAACACTTGCCAGAACTATCTTAAGAATGAGGAAGTACAAAGAAGGATATGTTCTCATCATTGCATTCTCATCATTGCATTCAAGAAATGTATAATCTAGGTCTTCTCTGGTGGTGCAGTGGTTGAGAGTCTGCCTGCCGATGCAGGGGACACGGGTTCGTGCCCCGGTCCGGGATGATACCACATGCCGCGGAGCGGCTGGGCCCGTGAGCCATGGCCGCTGAGCCTGCGCATCCGGAGCCTGTGCTCTGCAACGGGAGAGGCCACAACAGTGAGGGGCCCGCGTACCGCAAAAAAAAAAAAAAAAAGAAAAAAAAAGAAATGTATAATCTAATGTGATAGAAAATATACACACATATCCCTAGAAACACTCTCTGACTGTATGTCAGTGCATTGGCTTTTGAGACTATACTTATTACAGTTAATAGAAACTATCTATTAAGAACTTACTATTTCCCAAGCGCTGTATCAACAGTTTATAAGCATTATTTCTTTTAATCCTCATGGTAATCCCGTGAAGAAGATAGTATTGTTATCGCTATTTAACAGACAATGAAACTAAGGATCCAGTTAAGAATCTTGGCCAGCATCGAAGAACCAGTAAGGAAGGAGTAAGTGCTCACAGCTCTTAAACACTGAGCAGGTAGAGAGCAGTAGGTTAGGGGAATGCCTGGTAGGTTGCGACCAATTCTCATTAGGAAGAGTTCTGTGGTGACAATACGCTTTAACGTGTGGCTTTAAAGATGTGAAGAAGTTCTACAGAAACAGAGAGGAGGAAAGGGATTCCATGATGAGAAGAGACATGAGCCAGGCACATAGATGAGAAATGCAGAAAATGTTGAGTCATCTTGTAAGAATGAGGGTGTATGAATGAGAGGAAGATAATCAAAATGTGATAGGTGATGCAACTGGAAATTTAATCACTAAATGTTATATATCATATGTAATTTGGACTATATTCTCAAGCCAGTGATTCCCAGGAAGTGAAGACAAGCGAACTTGGTCAAGGTGTATCCTAAGTACAATAGATGCTGTCACGTGAGATTCACTATCAGAGGGGACCAGTGTCAATGATGGGAAGGTATCAATGCCTCATGTGGATAAATACAGCCTGCCTTCTCCTCCCCAGAGATGCCCAGTAGACACACTCTGCGTCTCTGCTCTTCTTTGACTGGGAAACAACTCTCTTCTGCTCCCAAGAATCTTTTATCATAACGCTTTTAAAACTTAAATGTGCAAACCAGTCAACTGGTGTCCTTTTTAAATGTGGATTTTATTTCAGTGGGTCTGAGATTTTGCATTTCTAATAAGTTCCTGGCCACACCCAAGCTGCCAATCTCAGGGATCCCATTTTGCAAGGCAAAACTTTGGTGCACAGCAGGAAGAATTGCTTACCAAACTGTTCTCTCAATTTGGAGAGATGCTTCACTTGCCTTAGTCAAAACCTGTTCCTGCCCCAAACATCTCTTCTGCCCAAAACATTGTTCTGAAACAATTTCTCTGTGTTCTTTAAGACAGGGAAGGATATCCAACATTCAAATGTAGTGGACATTTTTACATAGGCACTGAGTTTTGTTTAAGATCACATAAATTAAGTAAATGGCATAATGCCTACTGGGCTGCAGGTATTATGCAAAGAAAGTAATTTATGATATGACTGTCCTAAATAATAATTTTAAAAACAGAAAACCTTTATTAAACCATAAGAGCTAATAGGAGAAAAAGAAGTGATATCACTCTAGTTCCTTTCCTAAATATGTGAGAATGACATAATTTTTAAAAAGTTCTTAGTGTATAAGTTCATGCAGAAGCAAAGTCATGCAGTATAAATTCATTGAGGAATTTTATCACTGTAATTCCTGGGTTTTCAACCTCAGTGAAAATATACTCAGTTCTGATGTTAAGGAGAGCAACTCATTTCTCAGATACTAGAATTAGACAATGAATGTCCTGAAGAACATATTTTTGAAAAACCAAATGAAATGATAGCAGCATTAGCCAGTGTACCATGAACCTTGGTTATTTTTCAAGATGGACCTACTTTGGATTCCAGATGTTATCTGGGATTTTCACCTTATTATATACACATTTTTTTCCACCTTATTATACATTAATACAGTAGAAAATATCATGAGGTCATCTAGCACTGCACTTACATCTGGCAAAGAATGCCCTGCAATTTTTCTTAAAACCTACGATAAGTAGATTAGTGAACATTCTCTGGTAACATATTTCATTATCTCAAAGACACTTAGGGACACAGGGCATCCAAAAAAAAAAAATTGCTTCCACTTTACTCTAAATCCTTTCCTTTTGTTCTGCTCTCATCCAACACAGAAAACATCTACTCACCAGCACCCACATGGTTTACGGGGAGTACCCGACTACTGTTGTAAAGCACTCACCCAGACTTTGCTTCTTCAGGTTAAATCTCAGCTCCTTAGCCTTTCCTCAGAAACTCCTTAGCCCAAGGAGTATTTCTTTGTTTCGCTTCAACATCAGATAGCTTCAAAATTATGTACTTCACTTTACTTAGTGGAGTTCCAAATCAATCATGGGACTCTTAAGGACATAACCAATAACAGTACAGTGAAAGTCATTGCTTTGTAGATTATGCTCCTGTTTCTACATCCCAGAATCCTATTAGTTATTTGCTACAGTGGATATCAAGAGTTCAGCTATCACTTAGGACAGGCCTATTTATAAATTTATAGAACTGAGAGTTGAAATCTACCTTAAAGGCCATCTGGTCCACCCTTCTCATACATAAATTCTGTATGAGAGCCCTCACAAATGGAAACTACCTCCTATTCTGGGTCACAGGGTTTTAGACTGTTGAGATTAGATCTCTTAACCTGGAATTGCTCATCTCTCCATCCTACCAGGACTGAATGAATTAGTGATTTACACTTAATGGTGGCCATGAAGCATGGTCTCTGCATTGGTAAAGTGAAGTCTTGTGTTAATATTAGTGAACGGCTTCTAGTAGATTTTATTTCTATATTTAAATCTTGATTATAACTGCTACCTCTTTAACTTTTCAAAGTACTTTGAAGAATCATGACACTGGATGATAACTATAATGTTCAATTTTGAGGGGCATTTGGGGTGTGTCCTAGCCAAGGCCCAGCTTGAATCTCCTCTGCGTATCCTCAACAAATAAATTGTCAATGAGCCTCTCTTTCCTTGGCGTGAATCTCAATGGTTCATGAGGATTTAGGACAATTCTAATTCTTAAAAAGTTCTCTCAGTTAAACCCAAATCTGCCTCCACTTAACTATAACTTGTTAATTTTAGTCTCAAAGGATCCCTGTGACTTTGTTTATAGTCACCTACTATGTGCTAAAACTCTACAAGTCCTTCAGCTGAGGTCATAAGCCCCACCTGTCCCTCCATCCTCTGGACTAAGTCCTGTCAACCATGGGAAGAGACTGGGCAGAGGGTTGGCTTCACCATGTAGGACCGTGACTTTCCTTGCTCTTGACATTGAGCTTCAGTCAGGACAGTGAAGGTCACGTGAGCTTCTGTGGCAGCACATCACCCTGATTATGTTAAACATAACATTTACTTAAACCTTTGATTTTTCCTCTACAAAAACTCTTATTAAATTATTTTCTGGAGCAGTTTTCCCCTGCTTACCATAGACAGTTGTTTCTGTGGTTGAGGGATATTGAATAAGCATACCAACTATGTTTTCTACCAAAGTTTTGATAAACCGTCAAACAGGATGGGCTGAAGACAAAGGACATCAATCGGCTGTGGATTCCTCCCCATAAGTGGATACTGAGCAATCTCTAAACCCTGGTGTGGAGTTTGGTCCTTTGCACGATTCCGAATTCACCTTCACCATTTCTGTGCCCAACTACATTTCCTCCGTGTTGTCACCAAGATTATTTTGCTAGGATTTGCCAGATACCTTGATTTTTTAAATTGACAAGTTTCCACCATTAGTATCTCAGTGATTATGTTGGGTGAACCTATGCTGATTCCTATTATCAATTGCTTTGATTTTTTAGAAATCACTGAATATACTTTAAGAACGTAAAATAAAAATAAGAGTAGTTAGTAATTTTGGCCTGCGTTTTACCCCCAACTCTCTTTGCCTGCCTGATACACTTTAAGAAACGAGAGAGGAAACACCATTGATCAATAGGAATTGGTTATCTTTTGGAGCTACATTGAGTGTGAATGCAATTTTACTCAATTAAGTCTTAAACAACTGATGCAGGCAAATGTGGTCCATGCACTAGAGACCCTTATTATATCTAATATAAAAGAGTTAATTGCTTCCAAATGAAGCTCAAATCAGACAGAGAAATGTCTAGTCTGACTAGTACTAAAATAGAAGTAGGCAATGGGCAGTGTGGTGGTTTTGCTTGGCTCTGTGGAGTCTCAAGAATATTCATTTACTTAATAGGCCACATTGAGGCATGTGTCCTCCAGGGACTGCCACTCTTAGAACACGTGGACAGAAATGCAATTTCCTCTGCAATTTCTTAGATGGATTCAGTAAAGATCTTTATTAGTCTATATGGTGACAGTGTTTCTGGGCAGTGTTGCCTGCTGCATTTTGGCTTACATATATTAAACACATTCACATATAAAATCATGCTTTCAAAATAATCTGAAATCATTCACACAATTTTACATTAAATGATGTTATCATGTAAGTCATAGATAGAACACTATAGTGTGATTTTTCTCTTAAAATTGTGAAGGTCAGGGGACTACCCTTAGGATGACCTTTTGTTAGAAGAAGAACATTGTCACTACTAATACATATAGGGAAACAAAAATTCTCGTGTATTTTGAAGGTTTTATTTTGGTTCCAAAATTGAACTTAAATTTCCATTAAAGTCATGTAGTGCCAAAAGGAAATCCTCCCAACAAATTCACAGTTTACTGTTCAGCTCTTCATTGCGAATTGTGTTTACTAAATCTCAAAAGCAATACAGTGGAAAAGAAGATTTAAAAACATAAATAAGGCTAGATTGTATTATTAACCTAGATTCTACCAACATAAATTGATAGGGGAAAAATACGTATATTTTAGTATACAATAATGTTTGAAAATTTGATTGCTAATGGATTTCTGTATTCACATAAAGGTCAGATGGGCAATTGTTTATGAGTAATCTGAAATCTCTTATAGCCTCTTCCAACAAGTTTTATAACATCTATTTATGTTAGACATTTTGCCATTTTAAATGTTTCTCTCTCATAGTTTTTTCCCCTAAGAGCAATGTGGTACATTTTGTTAATTTTGTACCTGTTTTCAAAACCCTCCTTTATTTTACTGGGGAGCTTGCAATTAACCCAGTTCTCTCTACTGAGAAGCATCTTTATGATAACAGCTTTCCTGGCAGAGCTTTTGTTAGGCAGATTTTAAAATCAAGAGCCCATCCAGGTTGGAAAAAATCCAGTCATTTTAAAGTTCAGCAAATCTCTTTCAAGGTCATGTCTCTTAAGATTATAGAGGTTTTCTTCTTGTGAAAAGATTGCCAAGTCCTTTCCCACACCAAAAAAAATAAAAATAAAAATAATTTAAGACAACACCGTTAACCTGTTTTACCAAATGTTGGCAGAAAGGCGGGGCTTTTCCAGTGAATTGACAAGGAAGAGATTTTCTGCTCCCTTTGCCACTTTGAAGTTTGGTTGTAGGAAGGGCTAGGCTTCTGTCAACTGCCCTACAGACACGCATGCAGCCAGGGCAGGCCAGCGATCCAGCTGCATGAAAGCCCTTAATAGTCAAAGGGCATGGTAATTCCCTCCATCTGCCTTTTCTTTCTTCTGAGACAAAATCTTCACCTGGTGTTTTTGATTCATGCGCTCTAATTACGATGGCTGCCATCGGCAGCCCTGTGGAGGACACCACAGCCTCACGGAGCCCACAGAGCATACTGAAGCTTGTTAAGCGACCGTGTCTGCCTGATTTTAGGGCCCATTTTGCAGCTCTCCACAGGCCTATCTAAAAGCATCAGGACTCTCAGTCTTGCAGGACAAGTGCATTGTCTTTCTAAATGTCTCTTCCTGATAAGCAAATCCAAATACGGTTCATTCACTGTGGCTTTGAAGGCACAGTGGGGAACTTGGCTTGCATGGGGGATACAAAAAAATCTTAATATTATCACTTGGTATAGAGCTAAAGAACTCAATTTCTAATTCCAATATGAAAACCTTTGCTCCCCAGCTATGATCAAAAGTTTGAAATTTAAATCAGGAGTCTTGAAAGCTATTCTAACTCTCAAAAGGGCTGGCTTTCCGACACATACAAAGAGGAAAATGCTGTGCTTGCATTAGGATCTGAGTCAGGGAAAGCTCACATCATTTTAGAAAATGTAATACTTGCCTCTTTCAATTGAAATACTGTTGAGGATCTTCCGTGTTTTCAGTTCATTTGTTTCATTGTATTTCCCATTATTTGGATTATGATTAGAGCTGGTCCCATAGTCCTTTTTGGTTACTTTATATACCTCCTATTGTTTTAGTGTTTCCGCACTAATAACACCTGGCAACATCCAAAAACATTTTGATTTATTTTCATGGAAGTGCAAAAGCAGCATCAAAAATAAACTTAGCAACACCCTCATTCCACAGCCCGTTGGCCCTGTATATGACACACAGTGGGTCAAAGGTTTTTAGTTACCCTCAAAATAAATGCCAAAGTGGGACTTTCCTTCTTTATTGGTGTGTTATTGTGAAGAATGTTCTAGCTCTGTTTAGGATACTAGGCAAATAAATGATAAAGAAAATGTAGTTGATTTAAGAAAGTTCCATTTAGGAACTGAAACCTAAACTCATGCACAGTGATTTGCAAGTGGTGGTTCTAGGTACCTCAGAGCAACTCTTCGCAGGCTATGCTTCTTGTCCTCACCCCACATCTCAAGTACATCATGCAGGGATTCACGGAAGAAATTCGATTGCCCGTTTGCAAGGGACTTGGGGTTGGCAAACTGTTCTAAAATTAATGCCTAAATGAAAAACAACAATAACCTCTCATTCCTTGTGTAGTTGATTATCCTGGTAGTTTCTGTAGGCAGAGAGTCATTACTTGCATGCTCACTGTTGGTTTCTTGTCTTTCAATGTTCACTTTGTCCCAAATGAGAAGTTGTGTGATGTGTTGCATCCGAACTCTCCAGGAAGGCAGGGGCGATGGGGGGGTGGGGGGTAAGGGAGGGTCGTTGCCCCTTACTGAGTTACTGAGCCATCCCCAGGTGGCTGATGCGTCTTGGTCATGTCAATGGTAGAAACTAATGTTTCCTCAACTAATAAGTCAGAAGACAAACAATACACAAATGAACAAACGAACAGCTAAATAGATAAATACTGCATCTCTCCAGTCAAGAATTATGATCACTTTTACTGCTAAATATTTCTCAACCCCATCCCGACCATCACTCCTCTAATCATGGTGTTCACCATTGCTCACCTTGATGCTGCTTCCATCTCCCAGTGGATCTTTCTACCCCTAGTCTTTCCCCTTTATTTATTTGATATTATTTATATAGTTTTCTTTTGGCCACGTGGCATGCGGGATCTTAGTTCCCTGACCAGGGATCAAACCCATGGCCCCTGCATTGGAAGCGCGGAGTCTTAACCACTGGACCACTGGGGAAGTCCTCTTTCCCCTTTAGATTCATCTTCCAAACTGCTACCAGAGCAATCTGAGCACAGTGCCAACCTACCATGTCCCTTCCCGTTTAAGTCCTTTGCTAACCACAAGCTGGCCCCCGTCTGCCTTTTCTGTCTCTGCTCTCCCTGTCTACCTGCCACTCCCACACATGCTTCAGGCTCCAATAGCCTCAGGGAGGCTGGTTTGACCCAGACTAATTTAATCCGCTCATTAACTATGTTAGGTTCAGGTTATTAGCTTTTGCTGGCTCCGAACGGTGAAACTCGTTATGGCTTATATTCATACAATATCCTATTAACATCCAGGCAATAAGCCTTTACTGAGCACTTATTATGTAATAGGCACTGCACAAAGTCTTAAAGGCATGAGTGTATCCTCAGAGACCTCGGAGACTGGCTTCGAAGCAGGTAATTATAATAAATGGGGTAAATGGAGCCATGTACAGGGAGGTCATTATGAGAGGACCTTACAGGAGTCTAGAATCTTGAGGAGTGGAGAAGAGAAGGTGTGCAGGAGTAGCTCTGTAGAAGAGAAGATGCTTAAGGAATGAATAGAAGGCAGCCACATGTAGCCCGTGTGTTGTCAGGCATTCAAAACAGAGGGGAAAATGTGAGAAAGCTGTCGAGGTAATAAACAGCACGGCACACGGAAAAGGGTAGAAAGTGGAGGTGAACCTGGAGAGACAGACAAGGTGCCAGTCGAGGAGGGTATTAAATGCCATGAAAATAACTTCAGGTGGTGGGAAACCACGGAAAAGTATGACCTGGAAATGACAGGGGCGACGAGGTGTGTGTTTTAGATCACCTTGGTACCTACGCAGAGGGAGAATCCAGTGAGCAAAGCATAGAAGCTGGGAGACCCAGCAGAAGGTCCTTGTCATACCAAGATGAAAGACAGTAGAGGTCTGAAGATGGGAAGGAAAGGGGATGAAGTGCAGTTGGGAGTATTTGGCAATTTCCTGGAGATGGGCTGTGAGAGAAACAGGAGGCGTCAGAAATGGCTTACTGCCATCATGGGTGACAGAGAGATGCAGATGCCAGCAACAGAGAAAGAATCAAGGGGCTTCTCTGGTGGCACAGTGGTTAAGAATCCACCTGCCAATGCAGGGGACATGGGTTCGAGCCCTGGTCCGGGGATTTCCCACATGCTGCAGGGCAACTAAGCCCGTGCGCCACAGCTACTGAGCCTGTGCTGTAGAGCCCATGAGCCGCAACTACTGAGCCCATGAGCCACAACTACTGAGCCCACGCGCCTAGAGCCCACGAGCCACAACTACTGAGCCGACGAGCCACAACTACTGAGCCCATGTGCCTAGAGCCCACGAGCCACAGCTACTGAGCCCACGCGCCTAGAGCCCGTGTGCCACAACTACTGAGCCCGCGCGCCTAGAGCCCATGCTCCGCAACAAGAGAAGCCACCACAATAAGAAGCCCGTGCACCACAATGAAGAGTAGCCCCTGCTCGCCGCAGCTAGAGAAAGCCCGTGTGCAGCAACAAAGACCCAACGCCCCCAAAAATAAAATAAATGAAAAATTTTAAAAATACAAAGAATCAAGTGGTAGGAATATGTTACTATTAAAAAACAGTAGTTAGCTCCTTGTCACATATGCTGCTTATAGTCAATCATTTCTATAATTATGCTTCCTAGAAAGTCATACCTTTCTGAATGCATCAGAAATGGATTAGACAGTCCCAAGGTCCAGGACCCAAGCAAAGGAAATACAACACATGAATCAGACAAAAGCCCTCTCCTTGCTAGAGGGCACATTCATAAATGCCACAGTGCAAGGCAGAAAGAGCGAAACACCGCAGGAAGGGGACACAGGACAATGTGTGGCGGTCAGAGAATGGTTACTTTCTGCTGGGGCTTCAGCAGGAATAATGGGTGAGGTAGTATTTGAGGAGGCCCTTGAAACTCGTGTGGGACTTCAGCGTGTGTAGATGGGCCTGAAGAGCTTCTGGGCAGAGGGAACAGCGCAGACGGCTACTGTGATGAGCTGGAAGAAAGGAGATGAGCTTCTGCGTTAGAAGTGTGTGGTGACCCAAGTAGCAGTAAATCAACTGGATTACCTAATTACTTGACCAGGAGGGGCAAGAAATGGGCTCAAATAGGATGCAGCCTGGGTGCCCTGTGCGAGCACATTTGAAAACAAGACAATGAGCAGTTTGGGAGCTTTCTAGAGTGGCGATGTTGGATGTAAGGGGACAGCTGAGATATTTATCCTTCATTACTGTAGAACCCCTCCACTGAGTCTTACCCAGAGAGAGGAATCCACTTTAAATCTTAAGGCACTTTTCCATCGTGTAAGGACAAGAATGGAAACTGCCCTCTATTCTCGGTGAGTCATCGTGGGAAGTCATGCTGTTTTAGTTGGGGGGTTGGTTTATTTTAGGTAGACGTTGGAAGGAGGAGTCCCACGGGCCACTGGTCCATCCTGGGGGCAGTTGGGGGCACTGCCACTTCGCAGCTGTCTCCCTGCATGAGCTGGACGCAGTCCCTCCCCCACCAGAGCCCACATAGTGCCTGGGGTTACGGCTTTTATGATCTCAAACTCTGTTCCCTCTGTTCTTTGTAGGATTCTGTTTTTATCTCTTTTTCTTCTTTTTTACTGCTCCCTTTTCCTCCCAATCCTAAAAGAATTCTATGGAGCTTACTGGCTGCTGAGGTGACCCCATTGTCACCAGAGTCAACATTCCTTTCACAGTGTTGAACTGCAGGAAAGACAAAAGGGCTGAGTGCCTGGGGACAAAAGGACAGCCCAGGAGAACAGAGGGGTCCTGTTCTCCAGACCCGGCTCTTGAGGCCAGCGTCTCCCCGCCCTTTCCTCCAAGCCCCCCCCCCCACCCCTTCCTTCCTTTCCTTCTCCTCGGGTTGTTTGTGATTCTGACTCAGTATGTTAGACTCTACTGGCGTGACGAATGTGGTCCTTGAGCAAAACATATTCACATCTGTATATATAGGTTTAACCCCGACACTCACCACCCGTGTTTCCCCCATCATAGTATATACAACAAGTTGCAACCTTGTATTTAGTGCCTAGGCATTCACAAGTAAAATCTGTAGAAGAAACTGGGAACGAGAAAGAAAGAAGACACACTGTATCTGCAGTGTCTGGATATGTGTTTTCAACTCGTGGCTGTAGGCTTTGCAGTGATCACTTATTTTTAATGAAGTAGCACGAGTAAAAGTGAGGGTACGAGTGAATGCTCTGCTATTGCCATGTATTATCTGCTAATATGGAGCTTCTCTGGCATAACCATAGGGCAGCCTTGATACCATGTTGGTAAGAGGCAGAACTACGAGGCGATAAACCTGTCTATGTTTTGTGACTTTGGGGATCAAGTTAGAACCAGTGTTCTCTGTGCATTTCCTCTAGGTGGCTTTTATGGTTCACAAAGAAAGTAAGGGACGTAGAATAGAATCTCCATTTTTCAGTAACTGTCACTGTTCTACTGCTATTTAGTCTCTTTCTTTTCCATTTTCTTTCCTCTCTTGAAAAGAATATGTTAAAGCATATATGAAAATGGGAGTCTGTACAGAGTTTTGTTTTTTTGCTCTTAGGAATCAGAATTCTAGAACTTAGGAGCAGATAGTATGAGAGCAAAGTCTTAACCCCCCATTTTATAAACGAGGAAACTGAGACACAGCAAAGAGAAGCAACTTGAGTCCTATCAGAGCTGAAGCTGAGTTGGAACCCAGCTTGTTTGACTTCCCCCAGGACTGGATAGCGTCATGGGATGATGTCATGGTGTTTGGGAAAAGACCCTTGTGAGTTGCACAGGGAAAGAAGACACAAACGCCCACCTTCTCTTCTGAATTCTAAATGTTTTGAGGTGCAGTCCTTTCCCGAAGGCAATTCAGGCTGATAAGACTCTGTTGTTTCAGATTGCTTCACATTCTGGTTCCCAAGTCATTTTTGTTTTCATTATTTTGACTTTCTTTTCCCTTCTTTATAGATCTGGGTTTGTATATATTATGTTGCATTGTTGGGCTGTTATTATACATCAAAACTAGCATAAATCCAGAGGCAACAAATTAGAAATATTGACTTTTCTTTTGGGCTAATAAAAACTATGTTGTGTGAGTTAACAAATGTAATTTTAATATTATAACAAATGTAACAGTGCCTGCTGGGGAGAATACAAGAAAAGAAAACCTTTCTAAATTGTAAGAATCACAAAAAGATAGGATGCAGAAAGATCAGCTTTTTCTTTTTACAGGGTAACCCCCTAAAACAGGATTTAGAAACCACTTAGGCACTACTTTCAATAGAAAAAAATATAATATATATATATAAAATGTTGGAAGCCTCTCTTTTCCTAGTAGCTAATGTAACATCCTTAGGAACAATAATTCCTCAAGGGAGACCGTATAACTGCATTACTGATTTCTCAGTTTTAGAGCAGCAGCAATTAGATAAACTTGAAACCACTGGCTATAATCCTCAAGGTTGGATCTGATTAATAAAGCAAGTGATAGCCTGCTGATTCTAAAATAAAAAGCGAACTAAATACATGTTGCCATTTTCAGCAATAAAGTAATAAGCAGTTTGCAGTAAATGTGATTGGCATAAAACAATGTAGAAACTAATGTTGAATACATTCAGGAAACAGCTATTGCTGTCAAGTTTGCAGAATAGGATGGTGCCTCCATGAATGTATCTACAATTTAAAGCGATTGAAGTAGGTTGACAGATATGCTCACAAATTATTCATGCCATATTTAAATTGTGTACCTAACTCCTCAATAGCATATTTATTTAATCAAAGCATGATCATTTCTGACAATTATTTTTATAAACTTTCATGAAATATACCAGAAAATATCCACAGACACATATTACTTAGGTCGTGTAAGCAGTGAAAAAGCTGACACAGCTATTCAAAGCAGCAAAGGAAAGGAAAGAGTTTAGCACATTAAGACACTGCCAAATGCTTCCTTAGCTGGTAAATGCCTGGGATGATAACAGATGAGTACAAAGAAAAGCTTGGGGAGGTTATTAAATTTTAGTACTAGGATATAAGTCTCTCACACGGCATGCTTTGACTAGGTCTATAGATTTTCCAGAAGAATCACAACTCGATGCACTCTATTTGGGTGAACGAATCAGAAGCAGTATGTCTATTAGGAGTTTGGAAATTCAAAAGCCCTCAGGAGCTGGCAGATAAGGCCACTGAGTGGAGTGGTCTGTGAGACAGGCAAGCTGGAAAGCACTTGCCCAGGATAAAGGCAGTGGATGGAGCCAATTATTGCTCTGCTAGAATGCAAGCACAGGATTGCCAGGTCTGACACTTCCAGAAGAGCCAGAGATTAAGATTTTCCTGTGAGATACACGTAGCTTTCATTGTTGGCAACTAAGTTATTAAAAACAGCAGTAACACCTGTATGGACTAGATTCCGAAGGGAACTGCCTTTTTGCAGGACCATATAGTGATGTACCCAGGATATCTGTATATTCCATGTACCCTGTACCATGATCCCTAGTTGAATAATTTATGGCCAAAACCATTTTGGAAGCCATCATACAAAAACACCAGCCCAACCATAGTATAGCTTGGACTTGGGGGAAATAAGACATTTCTTTGAACTTAGAGTGAGTTACCTATATTACGGCACAGAGGGAACAATTCAGGTAACTGAGGTCCTTCATTTTCTTTTTTTTTTGTCAAAAGGAAACAATAGTAGCACCTTAGGGGTGCTAACCTCTTAGGGCTGCTGTGAGGACTAAATGAGTTGTATCTATCAAGCGCTTAGAACAGTACCTCGCATATAGTAGGTACTCAATAAATGTTACCTATGAACGCTCTTATCATTATGAGTAGAACGTAAGTGTGTTCCTTGAATGTTAAATGCAAGATGGCATTTCCAGAATGTGGCAATTCATTGCAGAGATGCCTCTTGCCACGTAACTGCTACCAAAGGGAAAATAACAGCAAGGTATCCAAGTACTTTTGTTATGGTGATGTGGGAAGCAGCTCAGAGGGTAGAAGAAATATTTCAAGGTTACAATGAAGCACAGCTTCCAATAATGCTTTTTTGGACAAGAAGGTAATTATCATAGTAGACAGGCTGGCTTGGCATGCAGTCATGAGGAGTGATCAAGTAGTGAGAGTGTGTGTGTGTGTGTGTCTGGAAGTGAGTGTCTTCAGGTTTTCTGTGAGCTTTTGGGAAGAGATCCTTTTTTCTGTCTGTTTTCTCTAAGACCCTTTACGAGACTGAGAGACACAGATAAACAGAGACAGATGCTGCAAAGCCAAGAAAGTCTGCAGATGTGCACCAAAGGAAGAGCTCTCTTGCCTCTGTTAATTTTCCAGCCATGCTTCGCACACATAGCTCTGGCTATTGTGCTCAAGTGTTGGTCTAAAAACTAGTGACCCCCTTCAGATCACAGCTCCAGGTGGATGGGGAAAGGTGGTGTACAGGAGCACAGAGAGACTTGTCTTAAAATTCACAACTGCAAGCATTCGTATAAATCAGGGGTCTGCAGACTGAAGCCAGGAGGCCAGCCCATGGCCTGTTTTTGTATGCCTGGTTTTTACATTTTTAAAAGGTTGTAAAAAAAAAAAAAAAGAGAGAGAGACATAGGCAACAGCGACCATATAAGGTCCATAAAGCCTAAAACATTTACTATCTGGCCCTTTGTCATTTTCACCTACCATTAGATTAAAAGGAAAGAGGAATGTTGGTTTTCCTTTATAATTTGATGCAACTCAGCTGTAATTTAGAGACCAGTCACCCTTCTTATTTGGATGTTGTCCTTGTTCGTCTATTTCTTCTTTTTAACCAGGAGGCAGAAAAATGCCCAGGTTTTTTTTTTTTTTTTTTAATGTACCTTCTATTGTACCCTGTTGTCTTCAAGAAAATTCAGTTCAGTTATCCAAGTGAGACACTTTAGTTTTGATGGTATGTACATGCTGACTTGCCACTAGGATGGCTGGTTCTTGCTTGGTTGTAAAATTATAGCACAGACACTTTTCATTGATCGCAATTTAACAGCCAATCAAGGCACAGCTTTATCCCCACGATTTCACTGTGCCTTTCCAATTGAGAAGAATAGCGGCTATAATGGGTACTATTATGGCCATTGTGTTCCTTCCAGATGAACTCTGGGACGAAGCTGAAGCTGGACAAGTTATATAAACGTCTGCAGCTAGGACGTTACGGAAAGAATTATGTAACCTCACAGGATATAAAGATTTTGCCATAACTTTGCGCTCACGGGAATCCCCTCTAGCCCATAAAACCTGTTGTATCTGCAGAAGCGTCTTTGTAACAGAATACTTCTTATCGTGATCATAGTTTTCGGAGCCAAGAAATGAAGTCTGAGAAGAGGGAAAAAATGAGGTCTTGAGATTAGAAGTTGGAATGGTTTCTTTTTGAATAACTAGATTTGAGTTTGAAAGTACATTTCAACTTTTCCATGATTAAAACCATGAAACTACTTTAACACTGTGGATATTTTTTTGAGACTCCATCTTGATGCATTTCCCCCCCAGGGTCTCTGCACTGTCAGTAAAGCACTGACATTTTGTTGATTTTTTTCATCTTTCAAATTTAATCATCTGTTTCTACCTTTGTGAGTAGTCAAGTGTTTTAGCTATCCGTTTTTATCATTTGAACTCTCAACAGTTCTGTTTTTAGAAAACACCAAGGTCCCCAGGATACAGAAACATAATTTATGAGCCTCAAATTCCATTTTATGCAGGGAGTGTGGAGGTGTCATTTTTAAAAATTTTTTGAAATATAGTCGACTTACAATGTTGGGTTAGTTTCAGGTGTACAGTTATACGTATACGTATCTTTTTTTACATTCTCTTCCATTACAGATTATTACAAGATACTGAGTATAGTTCTCTGTGCTATACAGTAGGTTTTTGTTGGTTATCTAATGATATATAGTAGTGTGTATGTTTTAATCCCAAATTTCTAATTTATCCCTCCCCTCTTCCCCTTTGGTAGCCATAAGTTTGTTTCCGATGTCTGTGAGTCTATTTCTGTTTTGTAAGTAAGTTCATTTGTATCATTTTTTTTAGATTCCACATATAAGTGAGGTCATACGATATTTGTCTTTGTCTGGCTTACTCTTCACTGAGAATGATCATCTCTAGGTCCATCTATGTTGCTGCAAATGGCATTATTTCATTCTTTTTAAGGCTGAGTTATATTCCCTTGTGTATATGTACCACATCTTCTTTATCCGTTCATCTGTCGATGGACACTTAGGTTGCTTCCATGTCTTGGCTATTGTAAATGGTGCTGCAGTGAACATTGAGGTGCATGTATCTTTTTGAATTAGGCTTTTCTCCAGAATTAGGGGTTGGATTGCAGAATCATAGGGTGTTAAATTAATTAAATGAGGAGGTCATTAGACAGAGGTGGCTCTAATACCTCAGCAGCCTAATAAGCAAACCCAGACCTCAGCCTGAGATGCCTCAAGGTTAAGGATTCAAAACCTAAGGACGGCTTATCATAAAGAGCCAGCTCATCTTTTCCAAATAGGGCAAAGGCTTAAGCTACAACCAATCAAGTAATTTCCTTGCTTTACTTTCAGATCTTCTCGATAAAACTCTTTCCCCTATTTCCTGTGGGTGGAGCCCTCCTGACCACTTACCATTTGGCACTGCCTGATTCGAATCTATTTGCACTCAAATAAACTCTTAACAATTTAATATGCTTCAGTTTATCCTTTAACAGAGGCAAGTGTGCTTAATACACAGCAATGTCAAAGAAATTAATTCCTTCTGGTAGTTTACTCCATTTGGGGGGGGGTTTATATTTACTTTTCTCATCTAACAGTGGACGGTGTTACATTTCAACCGTCTGGATGAGCATATCATTAGAATAGAGGTTCTTTGATAACTTTGGCATACAAGGAATTAAGAGTGATATGTCCTTATTTCATCATTACGGTTATGTGTTAGGAAGAATTCCAAACTGTCAAGTTTCCGTCACCAAAACCAGTGAATGTATGCTCTGGCACCAGATCCTAACTGTTGAACAACACCAGGTGTGTAATCCATGCTAACTTACTAGACCAAACTCCCTGCCAATCAGAATCCAATTCCGTCCGTCACATTTACCACAAACATCAAAAAAATTACAAAGCAAGCGATGCTAATTCAACCAAAAATTCACCCCGCTTCTGTTCCTTCCTCACCTATTTCTTTATATTGGAAATTCAGGTTTAGTCTGAGGGCAAAGGTGTCCTCTTAGATTTCTGCCCACATGCGTCCCTCTCTTTCCTAAAAGACACTACCATTTACCCCAAATAATGACCTTAAAGTAGTGTTTGACAGCTTTTACCTCAGACGACATAACCGATCAGTCCTGGATTAAGTAATTCAGCACAACATTGTTGATTAGACTTTGCTAAATTCAGAAGAAATTTCATAGACCAGTGTCCCAAACTCATTAAAGCTGAGGTAGACATATGAACAGAGGAAGGGGGAAATTACTTCAAATTAGGAAAGATTTCGTGGAAGAAGTGACACTTGATCTGGGACTTACAGAATAACATTGTAAATGCAGATACAGAGGGAAAGGCAATTCCAGGGGGGTTGAAACAAATACAGGAGAGGCAGAGACACGGAGAGTGTTGGGTGTGGTCGCAACAAATTAAGACCACTTTTACTGCACTTTGGGGTGAGAAAAGTCAAAAATGGATGTCAGGCTATATCAGGGGAGCTGGTGACGATGCTTCTGGGAGGGTTTTTCTCACCGCTCCCCAACCCCAACTTTAATCCAAAAATCGGCTGGATTTTTGTCCTTCGCTTATGCTCCCAGACTCCCCCAGCCAGCCTCTTATGGATCTTCCAAAATAGATGCTTCCAACTCTGCTGCCAGCACATAGCCTAAACCTGGACCTTCAGTAGCCACCTACAAGTTCTCCCTGTGCTACGACTTTCTCCACAGTTATCTGTGGACCAAAGTCTGATCGTATCAACCCCTGTTCTCCCACCGCATAAAAACCATCCTGGACTCAGTGGCTTTCCCTTGACCTTAAGGTAAAGACCTGAATCCTTGCCTCCTTCACACAAAGCTTCCACTCCCAACCTCGCCCCCTCTACCCTCCACTCAGCACCGCTGTACTGTCCCCTTGAAGGGCACAGCACACTGGCCACCTTCCCTTCCCGCAGTGGAAGCCTCTTGACACAGATTTTACTCTACTCACCGTCCCCAGCCCGGGAGGCTCCTCTGTAGCCCTCCCCACGGCCCCCAGTCCCCCCTGCCTTCATTCAAATGACATCTGAAAGGCCACATCCTCAGGGAAGATTCCCCCCTGATCCCCAGACTGGCTCTGGGTCTGAGGTTCCCTTCAGAGGTTCTGTGTTCTCAGGGTTCAAATGATCCTTGCAAACAAAGAAACACTTTTCGTGTGTGTGTATCTGTGTGTGTGTGTGTGTGTGTGTGTGTGTGTGTGTAGGTGTAGGATATCCATGCAGTTCCCTCCACTCTGACGGCTGAGAGGATAAATATCTCATTGTGCATATGTAATCCATTCAAAGCAGACCCTCGGGGAAGCTCTGCTATGGAGATGGATGGAATTGGTGCTTAATTCTCAAGCAATAGGGAGTCAGAAGTTTCCATTTTTAAATCCTTTCACATCTGGTTTCGTTTCTCCAGTTTTCACTGATGACATTAACGACAGGGTAAAATTATCTGGATAAAGTTTCTAATCCTGACTCTATACCTATCCAGCTCTTCATCCTTGGAAAAAAAATAGCCTAATCTCTTTACATCTCTTTTTTCTGACTCCACCCAGATTCAGATTCCTTCCCATAACCCACTCTATGATCAGATACTTCTAATTTTTCCAGTGGAACCATTACATACCTGCAGTATAATTTTAGGGAAATCATTCCACTTTTTAAATCCTTATTTCCCTCATCTGTAAAGTAAAACCATTGTAGATTAAATGAGGTAATGCATGTCGAGAACCTGATATAAGGCCTGGCCTGTAGCTGGTATCCAGTAATGAGGAGTTGACTTTCCCCGTTCAGTCCAGCTTTCCAGAGCCGCACATCCTTGTGGCTGGTCATGACGCCCGTGATCCAGCTAATAAGCCCCAGAGAGCCAGGTTCCCGATGATCATGGCAGTCGTTCCTGCCCATGTGTCTTGGGACCAACTGGACTTAATTCTGCCCATCCTTTCCTCCCGTCCTCCATTACCAACCTCTTCCACCTCTGGTTCTCTCCACACCCAACGTAAATACCACATACTTAGAGAATCCTTACGTTAGGGCCTCTGGTTCCGTGTGCTCATCAAACTCTGTTTCCTCACAGACACCATACCTTTAGTGTAACGTCTTATTTAAGTTCTTTCTCCCCTGCTGGACTCTCTTGTCCACCACAGCCATACACACAGTGTAGGGACTCGGTCAATAATTATTCCATGTTTACTTATTTCACCACAAACGCCCCTCTTTTAGGAAGGCTTCTCTGATTCACTTTCTTTCTCTGAAGTTATCCCATCTCAGATAACTGATAGTTCTTTACTGACAATATATTATTTTCTGCCCTGCCTTATAGTTATCTGTAGCATGTCTCTCCCCTCTTACTAGATAAACTGTGAAGTCCTCCTCAGGAGAGATCACTCTTTCGTCTTCACACCACTTGGACTATTTTAAACAATAGCATGTCCTCAATAAATGGGCGTGACTGAGTAAACAAAATGGAAAATAAATAATTTCTCAGATGTAGCATTTCCTTACCTAAAATGTGTTCAATCCTGGGAACACTCCTAGCATATTTTCCAGTATAGAATTGTTTTCTTTCCTAATCATCCAAAGAACACGATTGGGAATACAGCTTGATGTCAAATTAGTATGGCCTCCACCGGAATGGGAGTTGAAAAAGATGTGTGATGTAAAATTGTATGTTAAATTCCAATAATATCCGCGATTCGTCGTAGGTCCCTGTGGCTTGAGTAATGCAGGAGAATGGTGTTCAGGAACGAGAGGGGAGCTATATCCCATAATCCCCCAGGGGAAGGGGCTCTATGCGTCGAGGATGCGCTTGTGGGTAACAGGATACGAAGAGCCGATTTTTCACTTCCTAATGTAAACAGGTGCCATCTAGCTATAGTTATTTCCCATGGGAGCTCCCTAAATATTTTAACGAGGATGAGAACATTGAGGACAGAAAATCCACCACTGACTTCCGGTGCCTAAACCACAGATAAAAAATTGATTACATTTCTGTTGGTTTGAGAGGTTTCCAGATACTGATTTTTTATTTCTAGACAGCAGCAGGCACTGAGATTGTCAGCTGATGGGCTGCCACCTCCATGGCCGCGAAGGACCATAGCAAAATCAGCGGCTCTGACTCTTCCTTCACATGGATTTGAGCATCTGGATAACGAAGTTTATTCTTTCAAGTATAGACTGCTGTCGCTAAATGATGGGTCTTAAATAAGTTTGCGCTGCCCAGTAGCTTGATGACGTACTAGATAGGTCATCGTGTTACTGATTATGGAGCGGAGCTGTATTTAAATAGGAAAAAGACTAAAAAGTGATAGAAACCCAGATTGGCAGGCATGGAGCAGAATACGACTCCTTACGATCTGTCTTTAACAATAATGCCCCACTGGTATTCTGAGATGTCTACCTATACATTGTATCCTGCTTCCACAGCAAGGCACATATTCAAAATATATAAGCTTATTTTCCTAAACAGCTAGATGCCTGCCTACTTTCTCCCTTCAATTCGTAAAGAAATTGCCTGTGGAAATGGGATACATGCCAGCAAGCAAGTGAACAGCTAGGAAGGAAGTGAATGTATATTGGTATGAAATTTGAAAACACACAGAGATGGGCTCGAAAACACTTCTTTTTCCACAAACCACAAAATGGAATTCTGTTACAATTGCCTACTGGATGCACACAAGGGTGTATATTTGCTGCTCAAGGCTAATGATCATTCACCAGCAACAGGATAATATGTCCCATCATCTTTTTTCACTAACAGGTGAAGGATATTCTAGATGAGATGGGTGAACACTGACAAGGGAGTTTGCATGACCATGTGAGCAATTTCTGTTTTATGGAGGGAAAAATAATCCACACCAAAGATTTGACATAAAGCAGAGAATTATTCAGTCTGAAAGTTACTGTTGATGTGACTGATAAAAACATCTTGACATTTGAGTCTTTTAACTGCCAGCCTATGACAGGAGTGGCTCCGATGATTAGTTCACTTGAAGAAGTTAACAAGGAAAGAAGTTAAAGAGCCATTTTACCATTCAGATGGCTCGGAGACAAAGTCAGAAACACAATACATGTACTTACAGGAAAGGTGAGCTTTTATGTGGGGAATTCTGACCCTAGGACATTTATTTAAATTCAGAAAGCACCACTACACAGCAAGGTGGATTAAATAACTACATTTTATTTTCTAAAGCATAATGGCTATGGGGCTTTTTTGGACCACTTATATGTCATGAGTAGCATCAAGTTGGTTTTGAATTTTGTACAGTCCATAGTACTTGGGTTCACATTTCACAGTTATCCAGGGTTCAGGTGTCTGTTTAAACAAGTGTCTCTCTTTGTGGCCAGTTAGTTCAATTTTGTGTTACACTGTGCTCCTTACAGAGTTGGAAATTCCTGGTTCAGCCCCATGGTTGACCAATTAGCTTCCTGTGCTGCTACACTGAAGAAAGATCTTATTTTACTAATACCTGTTTCAATTATAAAGGTGTGGTAGAATGAAAAATGACCCCCAAAGATGTCCATACTCTAATTCCCTGGAATCTGTAAATGTTACCTTATATGGCAAAAGGACCTTGGCAGATGTGGTTCAATTAAGAATCTAGAGATGAGGAGATTATCCTGGATTACCTGGATGGGCACAGTGTAATCACAAGCGTTCTTACAAGAGGGAAACAAGAAAGTCAAAGGCAGGAAGGCAGTGTGATGACAGAGGCAGTGACTGGAGTGATGCAGGAAGCCTCCAGGAACCAGAAGAGGAAGGAACAGAATATCCCCTGAGCCTCCAGAAGGAATCAGCCTTTCTGACACCTTGGTTTTAGCCCCTTAGAGCTCAATTTGGACTTCTGACCTTTAGACCTGTAAGAGAATAAATATGTGTTGTTTTTAGCCACTAAAGTAGTGGTAATTTGTTACAGCAGCAATAGGAAACTAATACAAAGGGGGATTACGAAAAGGTTCAGTGAATCACAGGGTCTCCTAACCCCACCTAGGGAGAGAAAAAAATAGGATAATTCATATACAAGGAAACAAACACAGGATCCGTGATTGTGGAGTGTGGTAGAAAAGCAATGCTGTTTGGCATCAAATTTAAGTGAGTTCAAAATCACTTTCTTTACTTACTAGTTATTTGACTTTGTCAAGTTAACCTCTGAGCCTCAGTATCTGCAACTATGAAATGGGGATAACAATGACAGCTGTGCAAGACTACTGCAAACAATAACAACAACGACAACAACAGAGCAGGTTTCTGGCATATCTGGCACTTTGGGAATAATGAATAAATCTAAGTTACCTTCCCCCTCTATTTTAAAAATCCAGAACAATTAGCCTTCTCATTCAAATATTCTGCATTTCAAAAAGAAAAAAAAAAAACAAAAAAGCAAAACTATGTTTGTGCCATTATAAGAGATTTAGAGTCAACACAGATTTTTGTGGATTATTATGTTATTCATAGAAGAGCCAGCTCTTAGACCTTGACAATCATAAGATCATTCAGAGGAAATGGACACTACAGCTTATGAACCCATAAGACAAATATGTACATAGAAATAAGGTGATATAATATGTATGTAATTAAGGATCTATGAAGCGGGGTGGGGGGGCAGAATTATTGATTCTGATTAGGGAATTCAAGGATACCAACCCAGGAGCAGTGGCGATGGAAATAAGCTTTGAAGAAAGAGCAGTATTTCCTAAAGTAAAATGTGTCTGGGGAGGTGTCAGGTTAAAGAAACAGAGTATGTGCAAATCTAGGGATTTAGGATATTCAGAGACAGGCAAGTAGTCCTGTGTGGTTGGAATTAAGGAACTCAGGAAGATGAGGTACATCTCCACCCTCCCTAGCTTGAGTGACCACATAGAAATATCACCAGAGAGACTGCTAGAGGAAGGATGAGTTAGGAGGAAAGAGAGGATAGAAAAAATGTGTCCCAATTTGGATGATTGGATTTGGGGAGGCTGGCAGAAGCCCCATATGGGGATATGCAGCAAAGCAGTAAGGAATTTGGGGTAGGTTGAATTATTTTGACTCAGGCTATTTGTTGCCAAACCAAATGTCCTTCCTATAACTATATGAATATGCAGTACAGAATATTTTAAGATAACAGCCTTCAAAATGGAAAGAATCACTTGACAGGCTATTTTTCTGCCCAAAGAGTTGAGTACCTTTGCTTCTAATTATTCTTATTTATGTATCTTGTGAATATTTCACACACATTTCCTGCTACCTTTGGTTTATATATCTGTCTTATAACTGAAAAATTCATCATATAGTTTTTCTCAGTTATGCCTCACAGAAGTGATAATTAAGGTTCTATCTTTCTAGATACAATGGTTCCAACATTTTGGCCAAGAAGTTCTTTTGGAATAAACTTATTCAAGAATTATGAAAGTATTTTCAACATCAAGAAAATTGGTTATGAGTTAAATAGGTCTGCAAAATAACATGGATTTTATTTTATTGTCCTGAATATCTGGACTGTGAATTTCTTGTAGATCTTCAGAAAACTAGATTGAGGGTGGTTACATGTGAAAGTTTAATGTTGAAGACAAATACTGCCTTTGGATGATGGTTGATTTCTCTTCCCTTAAAAAAATATTTTTATGTACTTTTTGCTGGAGTAAACATATTTTTTGTTTGTTTCTTTTTTCCTATTCATTCTAGCCATCAGGAACTAAGACACCTAAGTTGAAATGACACAAATCAGACCAACCAATTTGGCTAAATTAAAGTGTCCTAAAAATTTCTTCTTAGAGCTAGTGGATTTTATTAAGCTTTGAGATATTATAAAAACTGTAGAACTGTAAAACACTAACCTTTTTTTCCAATACCCTGGGATATTTATAGAGACTATCAGGACATTGTTCTAGGAATGAGAAAACTAACATGAATAAAGTATTATTTTATAATTTTTTATTTGTTGCTTTTAACTCTAGGAAAAAAATTTAAGTCATAATTTATATCTGCCTAATGCTACTTCAGGACTTATGTGGTAAAACTTGGTTGTGCTGGTAATTTATATTTAGAGAGATCAACCCAAACCAAAGTTCTTTTTGTGAGATGACTTTTGTGTATGTTTTCAAAAGCATCATGCAGAACAGATTCTGGGAGGTAGTAACATTTCACTTTCTCTCAACTCTGAGCGCCAACTTCTCTGTCTTTCCTATGTCCAGCAGATGCTGGGCTTGTGGACACATGGGTATCACTAAGGTTTGGGGCTCTGAGCTGGGGTCTTCTTCCATAGAGGTCAGATGAGAGGCTGGATACCACTGTCAGTGTGCCTTGAGCATGGATCACAACCTGAGAGGCTGGATACCACTGTCAGTGTGCCTTGAGCATGGATCACAACGTGGGGATGCACAGGAGCTTGACCCACCATATGATCAGAGTGAATGTAGACAAATTACGTTAAATTGTCTTCCTGATCCCAACAAACCAAGGAAGAGCCCACTGCACACTCACCAGGCAAGGAGATAGGAATACAGCAGTGTGGGAATAGAGGCTGCTCCAAGCCCACCATGATAGAAAATGTCCCACCTTCCATCTCTTGAAGGACAGCCACTATTGAGCTAAACTTCACTGAGCTGACAAATTAAAAAATAGTCACAGACTCCTGTATGTTAGAGGGGGTGAGATATGTGCAGCCAAAGAAAACAACCAACCACCACAAAGCATCCAGGAAAACGGAGCTCTTGGAGAAGATAGATTACAACTTGAGCAACTTAAGAATAATACAAGTAATTATGAATCAAGTGCAGTACCAAAAACAATAAAACAAACTGATGACAGCACAAAACATAAAACACACATGAATTTTGTGACTTAAAAATCCAGTAGGTCGATTGAAGACAAGAAAGGCAGCCTTGAGATCTAAATTAGCAGACCTAAAGAAAAGTGTTTTTATCTTAAACCCAGACCCAACATACACACATGAAAACATGAGGAAAAAGATAAGAGAATAGGAACTGACATCCAGAAAATAAAATGCCAGTATTCCAAAAAAGGAAAAGGGAATCAATATAAAAGAGAAATATGAAATAGATATACATAGGCTTTTAAATATACATTTTAATGTGTATGTGTGTGTATATATATATATATATATATATATATATATATATATATATAAAACAATTACAAAAGTGCATACTTCGAGAAAAAAATACAAACAACAAAAAAAGCCTTAACACATTTTTTTTTTTTTTTTTTTTTGTGGTATGCGGGCCTCTCACTGTTGTGGCCTCTCCCGTTGCGGAGCACAGGCTCCGGACGCACAGGCTCAGCGGCCATGGCTCACAGGCCCAGCTGCTCCGTGACATGTTTGATCTTCCCGGACCGGGGCACGAACCCATGTCCCCTGCATTGGCAGCTGGACTCTCAGCCACTGCGCCACCAGGGAAGCCCTTTAACACATCTCTTAAAGTTGAAATTTTACAGGCAGTTTTCTCTGGTCATAAATAGAACTATAAGACAATTTATAAAAGATGCCCCGCCCCCAAAAAAGTCTTGGCCCTATTCCCATATGAAACATTTGAGACCTATTAACATCTATAATCCGAGGAAAAGAAGAAAAGAAAAGGAATGAAATGAAACTAAAGGAAAGAAAAGAAAAGAAAAAAGGAAAGGAAAGAAGGAGGCATGCAGGAATGACTGCGGAAGGAAAAGGACAGAAGAAAGGAGAGTGGGAGGAGGAATTTAAGAAAGAGACAAAGTACAAAGAAAAAAACAAACTAAAAGAATTTTGACAAAGATAAAAACTGGGGCTGACGAAATGAAACAAAAAGAATAAAAAATAGAATTAAATCTTGAAAAGACCCATAAAACATAGAAACCCCTCAAGAGCCTGATTAGGGGAAGCAAGAAAAGAGAAAGAAGAAAACACATCTGTTGAAGGTTAGACATTAAAGAGGCACAACCAGGGATGCAGAAGGGATGGGATTAAAATAATGTTAAAGGAATGTAAAGTATACTATGGCAGTAATATGAAAGCATAGAGGAAATGAATGATATACCAGTAAAATGAAAATTACTTCTCTGACCCCCCAAAATGCAGTCAACTGGAAAAGTGAAGATATTAGAAGAATACAGAAGATTATTAGAAATACAGTCCACCTCTTCTTTGAAGATGGACTTGAAGTCTTCAGAATCCAATTCTGTGCAGTACAGAGAGGTCCTCTGACCACACACCTGAGACACCAAAGGCTGCTTTTCTCCCAAGAACTAGAGAGACAGTGGGGAATGCTTAAGTGAAAACTTCAGAGATTCAGATTTAGAACATCTAAACTGAAAACCAACTTTGTCTCTTTAGTGCACTGTTTGAATATGTGTCTCACGGCCAAAATTAAGTCTTGAGAAACATGACAACTGTGAAAAACAAACCTCTGAAAACCCAGCCTTTTCAGAGCTCTTCCTCAGCACAGCATGCATAAAGCTGCTATTGGAAGGAAAAAACATCAATGTTGTGAGATTAAAATGTGTCTCAGTAAATGTGTTCCTAAAAAGTGATGAGTAAATCAAAATTTGTTCATTCATATCTTTCCATTGATTTGCATTATCATTTCACAGATGACTTATCTTCATTGCAAGTGTTTTTTTCTAATTGGCAGTGCCTGTTAATATTTTTGTTTCAAGTTTCTCTCAGCCCCTTTGTTCGTGTGTTTTAACGACTATAAAAAATTCCACTCACAGGGCCCTCACCGATCCATACTGTATGTCCTGACTTGTCAGCTGTCCCATCCTCAGAGCCCTCCTGAAAGCTCCACCTTTTCCCAACAGCAGGTGAAACTCTGCACAGACAAACCACCAAAAGCAAACCCTTTTCCTCCACTCATTTGCCACTTGCCATGCCGGGCATTTTCCTTTTTAAAATCCTATTATTGAGATTTGGAGTCAAGGCAAACCTCGACCCTGTATGGTCTTTGTGCTCTTGAGTAATTCACTTAGCCTCTCTGAGCCTCAGTTTCCTCATCTAAGGAATATGGGTTATAAAGCCTGCCTCTCACCAGGTTGTTATGAGATCAAACTTTATCATAATTTATTTTATTGAAGTAGAGTTGACTTACAATGTTGTGCTAATTTCTGCTGTATGGCAAAGTGATTCAGTTATACATGTACATACATTCTTTTTATTATTATTAATTTATTTATGGCTGTGTTGGGTCTTCGTTTCTGTGCGAGGGCTCTCTCCAGCTCTGGCAAGCGGAGGCCACTCCTCACTGCCGTGCGCGGGCCTCTCACTATCGCGGCCTCCCCCGTTGCAGAGCACAGGCTCCAGACGCGCAGGCTCAGCAATTGTGGCTCACGGGCCCAGCCGCTCCGGGGCACGTGGGATCCTCCCAGACCAGGGCTCGAACCCGTGTCCCCTGCATCGGCAGGCAGATTCTCAATCACTGCGCCACCAGGGAAGCCCCATACATTCTTTTTTTATATATTCTTTCCATTATGGTTTATCAAAGATTACTGAATATAGTTCCCTGTGCTATACAGTAGGACCTTGTTGTTTATCCGTTTTATATATAAAAGCTCACATCTGCTGACCCCACCCTTGCACTACATCCTTCCTCCAACCCTCTTCCCCTTGGCAACCACAAGTCTGTTCTCTATGTCTGTGACTCTGTTTTGTAGATAAGTTCATTTGTGTCATATTTTAAATTCCACATATAAGTGATACCTTATGGTACTTGTCTTTCTCTTTCTGACTTACTTCACTGAGCTTGATAATCCCTAGTTGTATCCGTGTTGCTGCAAATGGCATTATTCCATTCTTTTTTATGGCTGAGTAGTATTCCATCGTATATATGTACCACATCTTCTTTATCCATTCATCTGTCAATGGACAATAAAGTTGTTTCCACGTCTTGGCTATTGTGAATAGTGCTGCTGTGAACATAGGGGTGGATAAGAGTTTTGTCTGGATATAGGCCCAGGAGTGGGATTGCTGGATCATATTGTGATTCTGTTTTTAGTTTCTGAGGAAACTTCACACTGTTCTCCATAGTGTCTGTACCAACTTACATTCCCACCAACAGGGTAGGAGGGTTCCCTTTTCTCCACATCCTCTCCAGCATTTGTTATTTGTAGAGTTTTTAATCATGGCCATTCTAATTGGTGTGAGGTGACGCCTCATTGTAGACTTGATTTGCCTTTCTCTAATAATTAGCAATGTGGAGCACCTTTTCATGTGCCTATTGGCCATTTGCATTTTTTCTTTGGAGAAATGTCTATTTGGGTCTTCTGCCCATTTTCACTTGGGTTGTTTGTTTTTTGGTTGTTGAGTTGTAAGAGATGTTTGTATGTTTTGGAAATGAAGCCCCTGTCAGTCACATGTTTGCAAATATTTTCTCCCATTCTGTAGGTTGTCTTTTCATTTTGTTTATGGTTTCCTTTGCTGTGCAAAATCTTGTAAGTTTGATTAGGTCCCATTTGTTTTTTTTTGTTTTTTATTTCTATGGCCTTGGGAGACTGACCTAAGAAAACACTGGTACAATTTATGTCAGAGAATGTTTTGCCTATGAAATGAGACCAAAGTTTAAATGGAACAACACATGTGAAAGCGGCTCGTAAACCACTAATATTCCCCCTGTATCTCCATCCAGCTGTCCTGAAGGCACCCAGGACATTACATGTCTGAAACTGAATTCATTATCTTCCCCCGTCAGCTGGGTCCTGTTTGTGGATTTCCTATCTCTGTTAATGGTAACACCATCCATCCATGGGGGTCACCCTCGGATGGATCCTCTTTTCCTTTCTTCCCCATCCACTGGGTCAACAAATCTTGGAGATGCTAAGAAATGTTCCTGAAATCAGATCCCTCCTAAACCTTAGTAGTATCATTGCTTAATTTACAGTCTTATCCTCTCTTGACTGGATTATTTTCATAGCTGCCCAAATGTTTTCTTGGGGTAAATGTAACTAACACTTATCTGGTAACGTCACCCGTCCTCTCAATAATCCCATGGGATAGCTATTTTTCTTATTTTATAGATAAGTATATTGAGATGAAGCATATTACTCAAAGAGCACATGAAAGGTGTTTGTCACAGTTGGCTTTGAACTTAGGACTCTCCCTGTAAATTCGTGCTCTTTCCACTATGCCGTGCTGCCTCCAGAGAAAACGTAGAGCTGCTGCTGCTGCTTTTCTCTTTATCTTCCTTCTTCTGCATAAGTTCTGTAAATAGTCAGTAGTAATGTGAAAGTTACAAATTAATTTACACTGAATATCAAGTACATTCCACCTATATTCATCACTCCATTCTAGGGTTTCTCACCCTTGACATTTGAGACTGGATAACTCTTTCCTGTGGAGGCTATACTGTGCACTGTATAAAGTTCCATCAGCATCCCTGGCCTATTAAATGCTAATAGCACCCACCTCCCTCAATTTGTGACAACCAAAAATATCTCCAAATGGCCCTTGTGGGGAGAAGTGACACAAAATTGCCCCTGTTCAGAACTGCTATCCCACTTCTAAAGGTCTCCTGGTTCCCACAGATTGTATTTTGTAAACTACACCTACAGATGAAGACTCGGGGACCAAACTTTCCTACAGGCAGGGAATTTATGAAGTCCAGTGGCTTTGTAGTGGTTTGTTGCTGGTCTCTTTGGTTTTGATATCTGGTTTTGGTCCTTTCTTCTATCAAGTTAACTTCTTCACTTCCTAGCTCCAGTAACTTCATCCTTAACTTAATGGCCTTAGTCAAAGTCCTACATTATTTCCTAATTTACCTTTGTTGTGCTATTTCTCCAGGATTGGGATAGTCCACCAAGCCTTGTTAGTTCTCCAGACATGAGTTGTGATGATTAGTTTTGGCTAAGCTATAGTCCCCAGTTATTCACCCAGACGCTGATCTAGGCATTACTGTGAAGGCATTATGTAGATGTAATTAAAGTCCATAATCATCTGCTTTAAACAAGGGAGATTATCCTAGATAATCTGAGTGTGCCTGATTCAATCAGTTGAGAGGCCTTAAAAGCAGAATGAAGCTTTTCTGAAGAAGAAATTCTCCCCATGTACTGCAGCTTCAGCTGTGCCTGGAATTCCCTCCCTGATGACCTGCCCTAAGATTTCAGACTTGCTTAGCCAACACCCACAATCATAGAAGCCAGTTCCCTGCAATGCATCTCTTAATACATATCTCCTCCTGGTTCTCTTTCTCTGGCTGAACCCTGACTCATACATGAGCCTTGCCCCTTGAACTTCCTTGTCCATGGTTAGATCCCAGCTACCTGTTAAAAGAACCTCCCTTTACTGCTATCCACCTGCCTCTGGAAGTCCACCTTTCCATGGACGTAGCCACTGAAGGACCTCTCCAACACCAACTACCTCCCTACCTGGCTTACCTGTTGTTACCTACCAAGAGATTCCTCCTGATGTCAGTTGCATACCCCCTTGTGATATCACCTTCTGGAGCTACCGTCCAGGTCTGTCCAAACAGCCTCCTTTAAGTGACAGATGTGCCCATTCTCAAGTGCTTTCCACTCCAAATCTGTCCAGTCCCATCCAGAATGACATCCAACTATTAATGCCACGTGAATAAATTAAAAAAAGTTGGTTAGAAGTTGCAGTGAAACAGTGGAGTCCCATTTCCTACTCAATATATTTCAGCTCTGGAAAGGGAGAAAGAAACCCAGGCAAAAGGGGGCCAGTTGTTTGCCAGTGCGCTTCCCTAGCCATTGAGAAAAGATACGCTGTAATCTTATTGACACTCTATTAAGATTGTGTTTGTATTTTTCCCCTGGATAATCACATATGCCGTCTAGAAATAACCATGGTTCTTGGAATTTTCATCAACAAGAACAGGATCTGAAGTAATATTGTGTGTTTTAAAAGATTTCCCAGCCTCTACGAATAGCAATACTGGAAAACATATCCATTAAGGAATGCAATTCTGCAGCAAATTAATTTTTATGTAAAGCACATTTCTTGAAATGGATTTTACCTGTGTTGGTGCCCAGCAGTTGTATGGCCATGCAGATATGTGATGCTTGGATGCTGTCCGGCTGGAGTGTGAGCCATCTAGGGAAGAAGGTGAGGGACAGCTCACAAGTCTGTGATTGTTACCCTTGACTGTGCTTTCTCAATAGAATAGTTAGGGCAGACTAGCCTCCACTGGTCAAGTAATTTATGTCCTAGAACAATTCAACTTAGTTTTTTACTGACAGGAAAAACAAATTTTAATCTTATTAAATTAATAAGCAAAAAACTCCAATAATTTGGGATGCTTTTATTTCAGCATACACTTTCACACTACACTAAGTATTTAAAAAAATGTCTCCTTGGTCACAATAAGTAGTGGTAATAGGCACGTTTAACTGGAAATGTTCTAGAAACAGTAGTCTGGGACAAACTGCATTTACCCCCCAATATCAGCTTTGATCTACTGTTTTTTTAAACCATGTGCCATCACTCACAAAAGCATAAGTTAAATATTTGCAAGAAAAGCATGCAATCCCACAGCGAAAACCCCGCTGCTGTAAATATTTTCATGTTCTAATGGGGACCTTGGGGTCTTGTTCTACAAAACAATATTCCATTCTTATGTACCAGAGATAGAAAACAGGGGGTTTGGGCCTTTTTATATTGCTTTAGCTTTTTCTTGAATGGCAATGTCAGCACATGTGGTTCAGTGGATCATGTTTTTCCCTTAAATATTTTATATCTTTGCCTTTTTTTTGACTTGTCGAATTTTTTACCTTATTCAAGACAACCTGAATTCCAAAGATGGTCAGATATAAGTGCATATTTTAAAACTTTCAAGAAAAATGGAATATAAATAGCCATTGCACTGTCATCTTTGTTTCCGTTTTCCTGGATGGACAGTACAGTTAATCATATAGAGAATTCCCTAAGGACATTTAGATAGAGCCACTCCTTCCACCTATAGGTGGCAGTGTTGAAGCCGCTGGGTGGAGCCTTGTCTCCAAGAACTTCCCCTGTCTCATTTCACATGTGGGCCATACTGGGCATCCTTCTGTTCTCTGAGCAGACTCTGTGCTTTCTCCCTTCAGTGTCTTTACTCAGCACATCTCAACCAGCTAATATCCAAGGATTCCCTTCCCCCTCTCATCCTTCCAGGCCTGGCTGAAATGCTGCTTACTCCTAGAGCCCTCCCAGATTCCGCTAGGAGGAAATCATCTCTTCTCCCTTTGAATTCCCTTTGGCTTCTTGTCACAGTTCTCATTTTCTATCCTACCTTCTAATTCTTTGTCTATAATTAGATTCCTTGAAGACACAGCTCTGTCTTACTTTGTCCTTAAACTGCCGTAGCACCTAGCACAGTGCTCAGTACCAATGAACACAGAGTAAATATTTACAAATTGAATGAGTAAATACATTTGTGGCACAGTTTACCTGTTTGCAGCAGTCTTGTTGTATTTGCCCTGAAGTGGTTGCTGCATGAGAGGTGTTTATACAGCTGTTGCATGAAGAGCTTAAATGGAGTAGCAGATGTATGTGGCCATAAAAATAACTCATAGAGACTGCAAGAAGAAATCAACTTAATGAAATGCATCTCTTGAGGGCCTACTATGTGTAAATTACTCAGAAGATTTGGTCCAAGCGCCAATGGGTAATGATAGTAACTCACACGTGGATAGCCCTTCCGAGTTTCTACATGGGCTACTCTGACCTGCAGATCTTTTTTGGTTCTCTTCACACTCAGTTACACAGCAGTAGTATCATCAGGAGAATCTCTGAAAGAACAGGGCAACAACCGATAATGTTTTTACCACGGAAGTGAAGTTTTTGGTCAGAATTCTTTTTATACATTTCATACAGAAAATTATTTTGGTTAGAATTCGTCTGTACAGCTCATTATATAATGAGAGCTGAAAACCAAGAGGGCTTTACTTTGGTAAATGAACAGGAAACTGGAGAAGGTGTATTATTTTGGAAACCACAAATGTCACTCCGTTAGGTTTTTTCTTTCCAGGTCTTTGATATCTTAGGAGATCTTTCTCCCTCCCTCCCACCCCCATTTCTGGCTGTTCTCCAAAAATGACTTGTCAGTGAAAATTTGCTCACACAGTGAAATAAAAACCCTATGCAGATAAAGAAACAGAGATAAATCACTTGCCAAGCTAAATGCCTTAATAGTGAGTTTATTACCTCTTGGTTTTTGTAATATTTAAAAATCCTCAAACTCTGCAACAGAGACTGCATAATTGATTGGGTGTTTTTCTTGTTTCGTTTTGTTTTTGGTTTTTTTGGCTGAAGTATTTAAAGTAAGAGTCCAAAAAATGGAGGATTTTACACTCTGTGTTTTAAAGGGAAGGGACTTATTTAAAGGAAGATATTGTCATTAATATTTGTAATCCCTACATTTTTTGTAATTTCAAAGCACAGTATATTTGTTGAATTGGGCTCTTACAAAAACTAAGACATAAATAAAAGCTTTAGGTATCTAACTAGTCTATTCATTCTCCATATTGTTCAGAAGGGTGGTTTAATATATTTTTTCACTTTTCCACTGATGTCATATAAGTGAGGAGATCCAGCTTCCTGTCTTGACTACATGGCTTAATGTATGAGAAGTATGTATGACACTTGCAGAATGTCCTTTGAGGAGAAGGGAAAAAAATTTTTTGTGATGCACTTTTAAATTTAAGGCCTCTACTCTTGGCAATTTTGCAGGATAACTGGGGTAGCTCTGAGGAAGTTCTAAGTTTTCCAAGTTTAATTTTAGGAAGTAAAAGGGGGAGTACTAGCTCTCCTACATAATTCAAGAAAATATATTTTCCAGAATTCTATCTAAAATGAGTTATTCTATAATTATTAGCTTTCATTGAAGAGTTGACATATACTCATATGTAAGACTAAGCAAAAGGCATTCCATCTAAGAAAATAGAAAAAAGAAAAAGAGAAAAATCTCAAAATGCAATGCAGGGATTAACTGAGGCAGGTGAGAAAGGGTTAGTGTTTTGTTTCTTACAAGTGATATTCAAAGTCTGAAGTCAAGCAAGATGGCGACTTTGTCTCTTTGACAGAGAGCGAACTGTTTCCGTTGGAAGGTATGAGTGAACTGTCTATTGAATGAGAGTGTTTGGGTAACAGATTATTCAACAGTGATTACTTTTTTTAGCCAGGGCTGGAATAAGTAGGAAGCATCAAGTTCATGAATCTTCTTTCCAGGACAGACCTTAATTACCTGCCTTGCCTTCTACCACTGTCTCCCGATGGCTTCCTTACTCCCCTGTTTGTTGTTATTTTGGTGTCTTTCTCTCTGCCTGTCCTTCTCTGTAAACTTGCAATAAAAGAGTTATTGTTCAAGTATGTGAACCATTCATATGGAGATCCTCCTCCCGTCCAAAAGAATGGCCTTTTTGAAGTAACTTCAAAACTATTCTATCAATCAGAAATTTGCTTTTTGAGTAGGAGTTACAAAGGCATCAAGAGGAAAATAGTCACTTAGATTGCTGTTTTGATTGGCTGAACCCCTTTAAATAATTTATATACAACTTGTAATCACAATGTTTCTTACCTGATGAGCTTCTATCCTTGGATCAATGATGGGGAAGAAACCAATACACTAAGTTGTTGAGAGTAACCCCTGGGGAAAAGATTTCTCTACAAAAGTGTTCCTACCATAACCAATGGAAATCTGGAAATGTAACCAAAAAAAGAGAGAAATTATGAAACCACTGAAAGAAACTATTGCTGGTAATCGCCAGCGTCTCTCTCACAGCTTGACTCGATGACAGCTTCAGAGTTTATTGCAGTTGGCAGTGGATTGCTTTGGTTCACTAAATGACAGCTATCTCTTCTGCCCTTGATTGTGTTCAAATTAATCAGACTTTTGAAGACATGGCTTATGTGTACGGGGGAAACAACAGCATTGTGAAGACTGTTGCATCTTAAAACGATACAGATGTATGAAGACATTTAAAAGCAGAGTTCCTGCTGAGTGTACTTCTTAGTCTTACAAAGAGACTTCGGTCTGAGACTCTTTCACATTTTTTTCTGATAACATAATCTATTAATAGTGCCGCAAGTCTATTAGCCCAATATACACATTGCTAAGAGGATTCTCTCAGCAAACATTTTTTGGATACAATATAGCACAATGTAAAACAACAACCCCAAATGTCTGGTTCTAAAACCAGAAAAGGATATACACTTAGATGTTCTAGCTTTCCATTTCTATATGTTATGAGGGGAAAAGTGAAAAATGGCTAAATCATAACAGCACGAGTTGCTGATCAGGGCAAGATTTAATATTCATGGCACCTGTAACAATGGGAAAAGAATTAAAATTAATGAAAAGCAATCCTCTAACTCACTGAACTCTCTTCTGCTCAGTGCCCTAGCCATGCTCAGACAGGAAGTAGATGGATAAGAGAGGTACATTAATTATTTCAGGCCACTAGGTTACAAAGCATTAAGACCACCGGGCACTGACTGACATTTGAGGACGAACTGAGTCACTGAACATGTAGAGTCCATTTAATTGATAGTTCTGTAAAGTTATGGGCTACCTGTCACATTTTTAATTCAATTCTCAGAAATGACTCCAAAGGCCTTAATAGTATGTGTTTCTATGCGTTATCAACGTAAGAATCTGTGGTGTTTCTATTCTACTAGCACTGGGAAGCTACTATCATAGAAAATAAAAGATTCAGGGTAGTTGATATTAATATTTTTCCTCCAAAGTATTGTGAGAAAACTCTATCAGCTACCTATCCACCATTTCATTGGTATACAAATTGATATACAAGGATGTGGAGGGCTTCCCTGGTGGCGCTGTGGTTGAGAGTCCGCCTGCCGATGCAGGGGACACAGGTTCGTGCCCTGGTCCAGGAAGATCCCACATGCCGCAGAGTGGCTGGGCCCGTGAGCCACGGCCGCTGAGCCTGCGCGTCCAGAGTCTGTGCTCCGCAATAGGAGAGGCCACAACAGTGAGAGGCCTGCATACTGCAAAAAAAAAAAAAAAAAGGATGTGGAAAGGCATTCCAAGTTGTAGCATGAAGTCAAAAAGATTGGAAGAGGGATGATTAACTTAGAGTTTAGATAGTTGGTAAACTTCAGAAAGGAAATCTAATTCAGGAAATGTAATGTCATATTTTATTGACAGTAAATCCCCAATTACAAAACACACAGTTAACATAATAAGTGCTTTCAAAAAAACCCAAACGAATCATGAACTTCCTATTTTTTGCATGAAATATGGAAAACATATGCCTTAGAACTCAATGAATATGGTGATTTGGAGACTCAAGACCAAAGTATTTTTTACTAAGAAATGTTTTACATAGACTCAAAAAAAATAAATAAATCAATTCCTCTTTGAAGTCTATCTTCTCTCCTCCTTTTTGATATCTGTATCATAGCATTTCTCATAAAGGAAGATCCATAGCATATGCATATCTGTGATTCCCAAAACCTAGCACAAGGATTGGCACAGAAGTAAGCTTGCCAATTAATACATATTTTAAAGAGCTCCATACAAAAAAACCCAAGGTATTGTAAAGGAATTTTTAATGTAAATACTCATCACAGATTTGTCAGTAGTAGATTAATTTTTAAAGAAATGTAAAAGCATTCCACTTATGTATACCTATTCCTATGAAGCTGTAACTAAATAACATTCCTCAACGAATGGGATGTATGCAAAAGCTAATTCCTAAATTAACCTTGAAATGAATAAAATTATCCATAATTATTTGAAGAAAACATAAGCAGGGGAAAACCAACCAGTGGTTGTGTGTTGATAGCACTAGAAATGTTAATTTTCTGGTCATCAGTAGTAAAACTATTAAGGTAACATAATTAAAATGTGTGAAAGGATCAGAAAGTAATTTATTTACCTTACAAAGTTTCTGGATTGACAGCTCTGCTGTTACAGATTCAGGCAGTAGAAGTGTTTCTTTACCATCTCATCTGCCTGTCAATCTCTAGATAAATCTGAATCTCTACTAAGGACCAAGGCCAGGGCCTATCTTCCGAGGCCACCAGCCAAGTTACTATTAGGTTTTTTCATTACTACACTCCCAAAGTGGTTTAAAAGTGGAAAAATGCAATCAGTGTTTTGTGGATTATTACTCTAAGGCAGCGAATTTTTACCCTAGCTACACATTAGAATCACCCAGGGAGCTTTTGAAAAATACAGAGGCCTAGGTCCACTCTAAGAGATTTGGATTTAATTGGCTTGGGGTGAAGTCCCAGAAAAGATATTGTTTAAATCCCCAGATGATTTTAATGTGCAACCAGGGTTAAGAACCACTGCCCTAAAGGAAGATAAAATTCACAAGTTCCCTTGTTCACCCCCATGGAAAATGGAGGATTTCAGCCACTCTTAGACAATCCTCTTCTCTCCCAGGAAGGAAGTGTGATGTTGTAGAAATGGCATAAAATCTGGAATCAGGAGACCTGGCTCTGATCTCATGTCTGTCATTTCCTGGCTGAGTAACTAACATTGGGCAGGCGGGTCCTGTAAAAGAAGAATCACAGTGATGCCTCTCTCACTTACCTTCCAGAATTAAACCAGACAAGCAAGGTCATGTAGGGGAAAACCCGAGAAAAAGGCCTGGCTGTTATTAGCCTGCGAGACTGGTTGTGCCTAGTCGGTCACTGCAAACAGAGAATCACTTCAGCCATCACTAGTTCTAACTGGCAGGTGTCTTAGGACCCGGGGAGACCCAGATAACTTTTCAAGTCAGTAGTGGTGACTCTTGAGGTACAGTATTTTGTCAGACCTTCTCATCCTCTCCCTATTAATTCAGGGCACTCATGTTTTGCAAAGGAGAAATAAAGTGTGTCGAGTTCAAATTCGGCTCCGTTCTCATCTGCAAACAGCTGGGAGCACTCAGCAGAGCCAGAAGCAAGCCCGGCTCCCTGTACCACCAGAGAGGCTGAAGAGTAGCTCCCGCAGAAGCTTCTCTTGCACTGGAACAGCACTTTTTCCCTGTAAAATGTCCACTCAGCACAACCAAGGCTTTGTTGACAGGCCTCCTCCTCAGAGCATAATCCAGATCAAGCAGTGCCTTTGAAAGCTCTCACCTCCCTGACAGGCACTGTCCGCACACGGAAGGTCCCTTCCATCATCAGCTCTTTGGAGAGGAGGACTGGGTGCCCTACACCAGGCCAGACTCTGCGGCTGATGGAGGGACCCCGGTGGCCCAGAGACTCACCCCCGGGATGGGCGATCTCAACCAGGAGATGAGAGCAGCCACATAAAACCGTTAGAGAACAGGACAAGGCCTAACGAGGCAATAAGGTCTTCTGCCGAGAGAGGAAGTGTGAGAGTCATTGCAAAGCAGACCGGCTGTTCTCACGTTGGTTCTTCTCACGTACGAGCACAGGGAAGATGGAAGGGCGATGCTGATGTTTGCAACAGTAGATCAGAAGCGGCTCATTAAAAGAGCGATGGGACTTCTTCCTTTGACTTCTCTGGAAAGGATATCCGCTGTGATCCTGATGCTTCCAATTAGGCATCCAGAGGAGAGAGAGTACTGCTTGCCTGGAAACTGATCGGTAGGAACTCAGGTATCTGCCTTAGACCTTTCTCGTGGAGGAAAAGGGGCAGGGCTGTTTTCTCTCACTAAACTGAATGTTTATAATCTCCTGGTTAATTGGCCTTTGGTTTCCAGAGAGAAAGTGAAAGCGAAGCTGCTCCTGCCGTTATATGGCTTTCGATGTGCTCCTTTGATGCCTACCAGGTTTGCAGTCCTGTCCACCCATTCTGGTGAAGGGACTTCCGGGATGGTCCAGACCAAAGGCTCCTGCACCAGGAAAGCCCATTGGGTTTTCTTTGGTATCTGGAGGATGTTCAATAGCATCCATCCTATTTCTTCCAATACTGATGGTATTTGAATAGCGCTTTAGAGTTTGCAAAGCCCGCTATCTGCAGGCACCCTCAAGATACCCCAAGGAAGTAGCCATTGTTATCCTATTTGATCAAGGCAAAAATTAGGGCTCAAGGAGTTTATGTTCCTTACCTGGATTACAACACTTAGTCATGGACAAAACAAGGTCTGACTATGCTTGTTGGTTGTAATTAGATGTCAATTTTATTAACTTCATTGTTGTAGCGGGATAGCAAAAAGCTGAATACATGCTATAAATGCTAAAAACCACAAAAACAAAAATCAACAACAACAACAGCAAAAAACAAGGTCGAACCTGGGATGTCAGGTTCCTTCCAAATCCCATCATCCTTCCATGGTACCACCCTGTCTCTCAGGGGCCAGCTTGTGGTGACGCCATCTGATCTCTGTGCAACGGATGCAATCTCTCTCCCAAGCCGAGGTGACTGAGACCCACTTCTCCGTCCTCATTCATCTCATAGACTCTTCGGTGAAATAACAGCATGAATCACACACACACACACCTTATCTTAAATAGGCTTTTTTGAATTCATATAGTGAATTCTTATTTCACTTTATATTGTTCACTATAATTAGATCCTTAAGGGGTGAATTATTTCTATGTCTGCATCTGAAGCTGTCACTATCCCACACCGGATCATTTTCAGCTACTCCCAGAACTCCTGCAATGGACCTGTTTAATAGATTTTATAGTATCTCAGAAGGTGAAGCAATATAATAATGTTTTTGTCTAAAACTTTGTTTGATAGATACTGCTACATGGATAGGAATAAAAAGAGGTATATTGATGGGGCTGAATGTGTGTTCAAGGGGAATACCAACTGTCGGATTCTGACAGTTCACAGGTAAAATCACAGTTGTTTAGGGTTTGGTCCTAAACTTTAAATGTTTAGAAACTCAGTTTTGTCATTTGGCTTAAAGTTGATCGAGTTTAGGAGGAGAGACTCACTCTAGCCAGATGCGCAAGTTATTGATTGACAAATCAGAACGACAGCGTCCCTCAATAAGTGTTTACTGCCCACCTATGGCGCAATCAGCTCCATGCTCGGCGTGAAGGATTTTGTAGCAAACGCTGTCGGGCCCACCCTGTCCCTCACTGTCACCACTTGAGTGCACGCTGCTCTTTCTATCTTCCTGATTCCAAATGCCAGCACCTGCAGTCCTTGCCACACAAGAGCAGCCCTCTGGCAATGCCCAACGGGAGGGGAGATAACCCTGACTTGGGTGTTAGACATTGGCTCCCAGAGTTTCCCCAGCGCGAGTAAGCTCCGGTCACTCATAGGGACAGCTGGTGTGATAATGCCCCTGTTACCAGTTACATGCTCTTCCTACTTTGGATGGTTCTTTCACCTCCCATGTAAAGCACTTGAACTTGAATTCTTGTCTTGACGTGCGCTTCTAGGACCCATGGGGGCCAAGACACAGTCCTTTCCTTCAGGGACCTAGTGGGAAAGAGAAAAGCACCCTGATAATTCAGACGCCAGGGACGACATCTCACACGTGCGAGCAGAGGGTGCTATGGGATGTGGAGGAGAACTTGGTCTTCGAAGAACCCTGTCCATATGAACTTGCCAAGCGTCTACACTTGTATGGTGGGCTTGCTCATGGTAGATGTTTTCTGTAAGAACAGCAGCTTCCAGCTCAAATCTTGTTCCTCACTCTCTCTCTCCTCAGTTCTTTCATCTATAAATTAGGAAAAATAACACCACCTCAGAGTAAAGAGATGAGGATGGGATTAGATCATGTTATATAAATTGCCTTGCACAGTGCCTGGCATATAGTAAACACATAACAAATGTTTAATAACTGTGACCTTCCCAAATGGACTCAAATCTCTAAATACTTCATAGTCTTGGAAAGATTCCTGGGGAATATGACCCTATAACTAGGTTTCCCCAGGGAAAGACACTCCTGCAGATGTTAAGATTGGATAGTTCACTGATTGGAATTGTTACTATTTCAGTTTCAGAATGATATTTCCCTCACTTTATACCTTAATTCTGGGGGACATTTTCCTATAACTTCTCATACACATACAATCTCAATTAGACATTGGCCTAATGGGAATAAAAACTATTCTTAAAAATAATGTTAAAAATCTTCCTCCTTGGGCTTCCCTGGTGGCGCAGTGGTTGAGAGTCCGCCTGCCGATGCAGGGGACGCGGGTTTGTGCCCCGGTCCGGGAGGATCCCACATGCCGCGGAGCAGCTGGGCCCGTGAGCCATGGCCGCTGAGCCTGCGCGTCTGGAGCCTGTGCTCCGCAACGGGAGAGGCCACAACAGTGAGAGGCCCGCGTACCACAAAAAAAAAAAAAAAAAAAAATCCTCCTCCTCCCACAAACTGATTTTCCATAATCTATGAAAATGTCTGTTTTTCTGATTAAATATAAATGACATAAAGATAAACAATAAGTAATAAACATTTATCCTTTTTCATGTTTAAAAATAGATATGACTTAAAGATAATTCTCTCATTCTTATCCCTTGCTCTCCACAAATTAAAAAAAAATTATGATTAAATTCTTTACCTTTTTTCCAACTTAGGTTAAAGGATTGCAAAAATTACAAGGTGATTTTGTCATCTGTAGGTGTAAATCTAGTAAGTCCATTTTTGATAGTCAGAGAGTTTTTATTTCTCCAGTTTGATTTTCTGCTACAGAAGTTAGAAAAGCCAAATGGTGTATTGTTTAATATGTTGCCATCCATTCTTTGACCCTTAAAGCATTAACCCATAATTTTTTTTTTTTTTTCTTTTTGCGGTATGCGGGCCTCTCACTGTTGTGGCCTCTCCCGTTGCGGAGCACAGGCTCTGGACGCGCAGGCCCAGCGGCCATGGCTCACGGGCCCAGCCGCTCCGCGGCATATGGGATCCTCCCAGACCGGGGCACGAACCCGTATCCCCTGCATCGGCAGGCGGACTCTCAACCACTGCGCCACCAGGGAGGCCCTAACCCATAATTTTAATTAACATGTGTTTAATGTGCAGGAAAGCCTATTTTTGAGCTATAAAAGACTAGACATAAAGGAATACTGTCTCTACTGTAAAAAAAATAAAATAAGAGATCCCAGTCATTTTCAAAGATCACTGATCTTAATTTCCATATTTTTCAAAATATGGGGAAATGTCATAAAAATCTGCTTTCAAGCACATCAATCACAGGACATTGGGGAAGGAAGAACAAAGCTTTGTAGAGAACAGATTCTGTGGTGCTGGTTGAACTTATCAAGGAGGCTTGCTTGTCCTGAAACCAGCCAATATTTAATCACTTACACAAGGGATAAAATAGGGGCCACTCAGGTGATATTACAGTGGGTGAGACGTTATTGACTGGGAGCGAGAAACTGAGAATTCCGAGGGGTTCCAGGGTTAATCCGGCATGCTCTGTACCGACACTGGAGGCATGGGGGACGTAGATAAATGCATAGATATAAACAAAGGTGACTAAGACCCACACCTGCTCTCAGGCTTTCATGGTGTGGAGGAATTTGGAGAAACAATAGGACACGATTGGCAAATTTATGGAAGACTTTGTGTACCTTTTCTATACTATCTTGATACACAATGCCTTAACTTCTCTGCCCGGCTTTCAGGACCCTCAACCTTATTTCTGATGTGCCCCCCAAGGTGGTAGACGCTGCTCAGACAAGCCCACCTCCCAACTGCCTCAAAAACAACATGCCTTTGTGCGTATTCCTCCCTTAGCTGGAAGTGTCATACGGTGTCTCACCTTTCTGACTTCTACCCAGCATTCCAGGGTCAGTCCCACCAGAATAATCCCGTCCCTCTCTGGACAGCCATGAACTGTCCTACGCTGTTTGCAATGTGGAGAGAGCATAATATGTGTGCTTCTTGTCTTCCAAGCTACACTATGAACTCAGAGTAGACCATGGCTTTTATACTTCATGTGCGCTCTGCGTAGTGGGTGCCAGAGTGCTGAGTGCGCGGTGGATTAAAATATATCTGTAAAGGACCTGAAACAATGAAATACATCTGTAAACAACCTGAAGCAATGAAATAGGAGGCTTACAATGTGGTCTTTGTTTAAAAAAAAAAAAAAAAAAGCAAATCAGACACATTGTGTTCATGAGAATACAGTATGCAAGGGTGTGGTTTCTCCGTGATAAAAGCCTAACTCTAACGAGCATAAAGCATAAGAAAGCAAGTTGGTTCACCAAAATGGCAACAGGCAAGTGATCAGTTGACTACTCTTGTCTCCCTGGCTCCTTTGCGCCTCATGCCTCGAGCCAGCTGATCTCTAGCCCTGTCCGTTCTAGCTGCTAAGTTCTTTCATCCCCACAGCCACTGCTTTCACTCAGGTTTCCACATATTATTGTTCAACTGGAAGAGGACATCTCCGCTTTTACACCTCCATGCATTTCACTTCACTCTCCCCACTGTTCTTTTACACCATTCTATTCCTTTTGGAAACTCTCTTACTCTCCCTGACACGTTTGGTGACATTCTTAACCACTTGCACTGACCCGTGGATTAAATTAGATTGGAATGACTTGGTTAGATGCCTCCTTCTTCTTTAGGCTGTTGCTTCTCAAGGGCAAGGGGCATCCTCCACTCCCCGACTCCTAACATAGCACCTGGCGCCTGGTTGAGAACTTATTAAATCTTGGTTTAAAAGTTAACTCGTTAATTAAGGCAACTCCAACTCGGAGCATGTTAAAGTACAGGAGCTTTTTTTTAAAAGTCTGCTTTGGATGTCTGCAGACCAACTGCATTTGGATTCATGCAGGCTGGAGAAAGAAAACTAAACCTAAAAGAAAAAATAAATTTGCTAAAACGAACAAAGGAAGAATGGAAGGGGATTTTTATTGCCCACAGCATTTACCCCTACTGACTCACTCCTGGTCGTTGCTCAACAAATTCTTACTGGATCAAACCTTTTATTCTCCAAGTCAGACATATGGCATTTTCAATAACGTATTCCTCTGTCACGTTTGTCTGTTTTAGACTAAAGAGAAATGCCCAACTCATTCGACTAAATCTGTAAAGGAGGGTTGGACTGCTATTTCAAATGCATTGTTTTCCTGTCCTGTCAGTCACTGACCATTTTAAATATGGGCCTAATCACCGGTATTCCAGGGAGCTTACCACATGAGAGAGTTGGGATGCAGGAAGGCTCAGAATCACAGCAAGTGTGGATCTGGACTCCTAGGCACCAACTGGCTTTCAAGCAGCCTCCAGCTGGCGTGCACCTGCACCTGGGATGCCTCCCTCCCCAGGACAAGCTCAAGTTCCTGCCCTCAGCCTTGGCATGGGGTGGGGGAATAGCTGGCCTCATAGCCAACTTATGAGTGATCCTGTCAGACGTTCAGGCATCTCTTTGTGAGGTGGACCAAAGTGTCAGGCAGGTGGTTATCCTTGTGTCAGAGAAAAAGGGCGCACACCGTCCCCCAGCTAGCCTGTTGGGGACAGCTTTGGGAGGTTGGTTTGAAATAGATTGCTTTTTAAAATAAGAGCTCTAAAGCAGAGGATTTCCTGACTCTTATTATTAATTTTCCAGTGCCATTTCTTCAATTCTAGGAGGTTCAGATAAACTAGAAATTGGATACTTACCTAAACAGAAATCAACATAGAAAGTTGTTTAACGTTTTAAAAAAAAGTGTCCTTTTGACCGAGCACCCTGCTTCAGGAAGGACAGACACAGAACTGTGGAGGAAAAAGGGGACACCCAGCAAGCCACTAAGATCAGTTGAAAAAAGACTGGTGATCAGTGGGGAGGCTTGTCACCACCAGGTCACCCTCAAATTCTAAAATGTGTCAACCATTAGGTCACCTTTATGAATTAATTTATTTTGAACTCAAGAAACTGAGCTAGATTTTCCAATTTAGTCCGTGAGAAAAGGGTTATATGTATTCTGCATATTCATTCCTATATGGTTAATTGTAACTAAATTTATCTCACCATGGTCACAGTATGGTTATATTCACTGCTCATGTATATACCTAGACATTCTAATCTAGGTACTAATTTCTCATTTTTAACAGAGGACCAAAGTTTCATTTTCCATTTTCTATACTGTCCTTCCATGGATGCATATTTACACTTGTTAATGAATTAATTTCACACATTTAGACTTCAACAGTCATCAGTGTTGAATAATGAAGCTCAAGTGATCAAAGAGAGATGACTTACTGTAAGTGATGGGCAAAGTCAACCACTATTGGTGACCAGTGTCATCAGTTGCAGGTTGCTTAACGTGTGTTAAAAGATGTTTTCCTGTAATTCACGAAAGTATATTGTATATTCAGCTAAAATTTGACAGATCTAATGATCTAATACTCCTCTTATATAATGAAGAACATGATGAGGCTTGCATGTTTAGTAAACCTTGTTTTCTAGTTATCAGTAGTAAGACCATTAAGGTACATAATTAAAAGAATTAAAAGGATGTGTATGTAATTGATATAAATACGACAAGTTATCTTATTCAGTAACCAGGAATTACACTTGGTTAATTGTCCAATTAAGAATGCAAAATATGGGCTTCCCTGGTGGTGCAGTGGTTGAGAGTCCGCCTGCCGATGCAGGGGACACGGGTTCGTGCCCCGGTCTGGGAAGATCCCACATGCCGCTGAACGGCTGGGCCTGTGAGCCATGGCCGCTGAGCCTGCGCGTCCGGAGTCTGTGCTCCGCCACGGGAGAGGCCATAGCAGTGAGAGGCCTGCGTACCGCAAAAAAAAAAAAAAAAAAAAAGAATTCAAAACAATGGCTACAGTTTTTTTTTTTCTTCAAAAAGGGTTCTGTGTGGAGTTATTTTTCAGGGATCTATTCTAGGTGATCCCAAATCCTTGGTCTTTTTGACCTTTGTAACTTCATTTGACTGTCTCCGGGGCTCTTTCTATACAGCTTTTGACAGTATGGAGAATATAGGAAGGCAGTGATAATAAAAATAGCCAGTTAAGTCTCATGAATATTATCTGATGGACTGTGAACTCCTTGAGGACAAAATTGATTCTCATTCATCTTTTTCTCCCCAGAATCTTTTCCAAGTCACGTTTGTTACACTCTGTTTTCATACACACATACCCCACCTCCTCTTTAAAAATTCTCTGAGTAGTTATACTAATTCTAGTCTACAAAATCTTTTTGGATGACTTGACATTATCTCTATATAAAATGAAATAATAGCCATTTATAATTTTACACACACATATCACTCCTCACTTCTACCTCTGGTTCAAGGCCTGGTATTATGCACCACAGGAATTTAAATTTTTAAAATAATATATGGCATTCATGAATTTAGGTCTTTCAGCAATCAGGAATTGGTCTGTGCTGTGTATGAGGGATGAGTCCAGTTTCTTTTTCCGTGTGAATATCTTATCATGGCATCACTTATTGAAAAGTCCATCCTGGTCTCATTGATTTCCAATATCACCTTGACATTTATCAGTTGTTCATCTACACATGGCTCTGATTCTTGGATATTACTGTGTTCCACTGGCCAGCTTATGCCAATATCACACTGGCTTAATATTCCATCGTCATGATATCTGGTAGAGCCAGTGGTCCCACCCAGTTCTTTTAGCTATTCTTGGAATTTTGCACTTCCATATACATTTTAGAATTGGTCTGTCAAGTTATAAAATTTGAAAAGATGTTCTTCTTTGGGAAAAGGGAGTTTAAACTATATCCACAGTTAGGTTGGAGGGAAAATCGACATCTTTAAGACACTGATTTTACTAATCCATAAATATGGTCTATCTCTACATTCATTTAGGACAATTTCAATGTCTTTCAACAAAGTTTTATAATTTTTCCATAACAGTCTTGCACATATTTTGTTATATGTATTCTTAAGAACAGGAGGTTTTGGATACTGCTGTGAGTGGCATATTTTAAATTTATGTTCTGTTTACTGGAGTATAAAAAATGCAAATAATTTATATAATAATTAACTTTCTGAGAACCTTACCAAAACCTCCTGTTAATTCTAACAGTTTATCTTTATATTGGAAGCTATACAGACTGGCATATAATTTACTAATAGGAACAGTTTTGTTTGTTTCTTTACAATTTTTAAACTAGTTTTTCTCTCTTCTCTTATTGTACTGTCTACAGCTTCTAAAATAATGTTGAATGGAAGTGGTATTGACAGCCACCCTTAAAGAGTGGTCTTATAAAGAATATCTTCAACGTTTCACTATTTTGTATGATAGTGTCCTTTTGTCAAGTACTACTATTTCAAGTGTTTAAGAGTTTTTATCATGAATGGATATTTAATGTTATCACCAGCTTTTTTTCATATCTATTTAGTTTATTTTTCTCCTTAATCTGTGAATGTGGCAAATTACATTAGTAGATTTTCTAATGTTAAACCAACCATGATGTATCAGTCAGTGTAGGTTAGGCTGTGCTGAGTTAATAAGCATGCCTCCAAATCTCAGTTAAAACAATAATTGTTACATGTCCAGCAAGGAATCTATACTTATATTAGTCACTCCAGGACCTGAGCTGATGGATGAACCATCTTAATGAGTGCTTTAATGATCACTATAGCACAGGAGCAGAACATCAAAAGGTCTTTCTTTGGCAATTAAATGTTCTAACCCAGAAGCGGCTCTTGTCTCTTCTGCCCACAGCCCTTTTCCCTGAACTGCTTAGACAGGTGTGGAGAAATGAAATTCTGCCATGTGCCCAAAAGAAGTGGGGAACGTGATACGAGTGCATATTAGGAGCCTCTGCTACACGTGCATTTCTAAAGCACCTCCACTCTGTCATAAGAGTTATATTTTTGTACATTACTGGATCCCTCTGCATCTATATTCATGAATGAAATTGATATGGTATTATACTTTTTTTCAGGTTTTGGCATAGAGGATATGTTTGCTTTATAAATGGGTTTGAGAATTTTCCCTCTTTATTCTACATTCTGGAATAGTTTGTATAGGATAGGTGTAATTTGTTATTTGAATATGTGGTAGAAGAACTTTATATAGAAGACTTGGCCTGGAGTTTTATGGGTGAGAAGATTTTCAACCACAGATTACATTTCTTACAAGATTAACAATATTATTAAGATTTTCTATTTGTTCTCAGGCTAGCTTGATAAGTTATATTTTAGGAATTTTTCATTTTATGAATTGTCAAATTTATTGGCAAAAATATATTAATGTGTATCTAATATTTGTAGCATTCTTATTTTTTTATTTGACGTTATTTATGATCCCTTTCATTTTTTTTTAATCCTCAGAAGTTTGTCAATTTTATTAGTCTTTTCAAAGAAAAAATTGGGAAGTTTATTCTCTCTTGATTTTTGTTTAATTTTGTTATTTTTGCTCTTTATTGACTTCTTTGTATTTTTCTCTTAACTTGTTTTGTTGTTCTTTTTCTAACTTCATTAAAATGTATGTTTGATTCATTAGTTCTTAGTCTTTCTTCTTTTCTAATGTAAACATTTAAGACTATATATTTCCCTTTAGATGTTCTTCAGTTGCATTCCACAAGTGTGGATAAATTGGTGATGAAATATGGTAATTTTATTTCTGTTCATTTCTAATTTTTCCTAATTCCCGTTATAACTTCTTCTTTGACCCATGAGTTATTTAGAAAATATCTCAATTTCTAAATATATGGGGGATCTGTTATCATTTTACTTATGATTTGTTTTTCCTTAACTTTTTATTTATAGTAAGGATAATACAAAAATTCCCATATATCCTTCCCAGATTTACTAGTTGTTAGCATTTCTTTCTTCCTATCTTTGCATGTGTGTGTATGTAAATATATACACAGATACATAGATATGTGTGAATACATAGTCATGCATACATATATGTAATTTTAATATATGTGTGTGTGTGTGTGTGTGTTTAACATCTTTATTGGAGCATAATTGCTTTACAATGTTGTGTTAGTTTCTGCTATATAACAAAGTGAATCAGCTATATGTATACATATATCCCCATATCCCCTGCCTCTTGCATCTCCTCCCACCCTCCCTATCTCACCCCTCTAGGTGGTCACAAAGCACGAGCTTATCTCCCTGTTCTATGTGGCTGCTTCCCACTAGCTACTTATTTTACATTTGGCAGTGTATATATGTCCATGCCACTCTCTCACTTCGTCCCAGCTGACCCTTCCCCCCACTGTGTCCTCAAGTCCATTCTCTACGTCTGCATCTTTTTTTTTTTTTTTTTTTTTTTTTTGCTGTACGCGGGCCTCTCACTGCTGTGGCCTCTCCCGTTGCGGAGCACAGGCTCCGGACACACAGGCCCCGCGGCCATGGCTCGCGGGCCCAGCCGCTCCGCGGCATGTGGGATCCTCCGGGATCGGGGCACGAACCCGCGTCCCCTGCATCGGCAGGCGGACTCTCAACCACTGCGCCACCAGGGAGGCCCTACGTCTGCATCTTTATTCCTGTCCTGCCCCTAGTTCTTCAGAACCTTTTTTTTTTTTTTTTTTTTTAGATTCCATATATAGGTGTTAGCATACGGTATTTGTTTTTCTCTTTCTGACTTACTTCATTCTATATGACAGACTCTGGGTCCATCCACCTCACTACAGATAACTCAATTTCATTTCTTTTTATGGCTGAGTAATATTCCATTGTATATATGTGCCACATCTTCTCTATCCATTCATCTGTCGATGGACACTTAGGTTGCTTCCGTGTCCTGGCTATTGTAAATAGTGCTGCAATGAACGCTGTGGTACATGACTCTTTTTGAATGATGGTTTTCTCAGGGTATATGCCCAGTACTGGGATTGTTGGGTGGTATGGTAGTTCTATTGTTAGTTTTTAGTTTTTTAAGGAACCTCCATACTGTTCTCTCTATATATGTGTTATGTGTATACACACATGCACACTTTTTTTTTTTTTTTTTTTTTTTTTTTTTTTTTTTTTTTTTTTTTTGCGGTATGCGGGCCTCTCACTGTTGTGGCCTCCCCCGTTGCGGAGCACAGGCTCCGGACGCGCAGGCTCCGGACGCGCAGGCTCAGCGGCCATGGCTCACGGGCCCAGCCGCTCCGCGGCATATGGGATCCTCCCAGACCGGGGCACGAACCCGTATCCCCTGCATCGGCAGGCAGACTCTCAACCACTTGCGCCACCAGGGAGGCCCCACACTTTTAAAATTACATTAGTAGAGGGTATGTAGGTAGTAAACAAACTCTCCCAGTTTTTGTTTAGAAATCTCCATTTCATCTCAATTTTTTAAAAAAAAAAAACTAGAATTTTAGGTTAAGAAACTTTGGGGTTTTTTTTTCCTTAATGCACAATAAAGATAGTATATCACTGTCTTCTTTATTCTGTTGTTTCTGATAAAAATTCACAGGTTTTTCTAACTCTTCAATGAAGTTAGTCTGTCTTTTCTCTCTCACTACATTTAAGATCTTCTCTTTGTCTTTGGTATCTTGCAATTTCACTATTACATGCCTAGATGTAGATTTCTTCTTATTAACCCATCTTGTAACTCATTGGAATTCTGGAATCAATGGATTGATATCTTTCCAATAGGTTTGAAAAATTCTCAGCCATTATCTCTTCAAATACAGCCTCAGCCACCTTCTCTGTCTTCTTCTAAAATTTCAATGAGAAGTATTTTAGACCTTCTCTATCCTCAACATTGCTAAATGTGTCTTTCATATTTTCACTGCCTTGTGTCTCAGAGATGGATTTTTAAAATATACATACATATGAATTCTTCAGTTCTATCTTCCAAGTCACCTACTCTCTCTTCAATTGTATCTAGACTATTGTTAAACTCATCAACTGAAGTTTTCATTTCAATTATTGCATGTTTAATATTAAGAGTTATTTTCTTCATTGTTTTCTTTTTGATTTCTTGAGACATTTTAAGCACACATATTTTATATTCTGAGGCTGATAATTCCAATATTTGAACATTTGATATGTTGGAATCATCTATTACTTCTACTGGCTCTTGCTTATGATGTCTTGTTTTCCTTTTACGTTTTGTTTGTCTGTTTGTTGTTTTTACTTTTTGGATTGTGAACTTCTTTTTAATCTGTGGTTATTCTCTGAAAATGGAAATAAGCTAGATTTCTCCAGAATGATTATATTTGCTATTGAAGCACTACTAGTCTGGATCGATTCTAAACTCAATTCTCATTTTGAAATTGTTTATTCAGCCTCAAAATTATAAATTATGGATATTCAAGCTGTAGACATTGGTGAGGTCTGGCCTATAATTGTGAATTACCAGGATAGATTTCCAACCCTATTCCTACTTCGTTCTAAGATATGGTATACAAAATGTTTCTTGCAGTTTCCTGGGCAGGACCTTATTCTTTATTTCCTCTTCTGCTGAAGGTATAGATCTTTAGGTCCAAGTTCATGCATGGGAGACAATCTCCTGTGAAAATCTACACTTTAGGTGAGCCTTAGCCTTATAACCTTTCTGCTTCCAGAGGCTATAAAAGCACAAATCTCAAGATTATGATTTAGACATATACTCCACAAGGCAAAAGCATGCTTTAATGCTTTGGTTACTTTTCTGGTTCTCACCTTCAGTCAATCCCTAGCCTGAGTATTTTCTGGAATGACTATATTTGAAAAAGAGATTTATTTCTTTGCTTGTTTTCTATTTCTGTTACTTTTACAATTTTCTAAGAATCAGTGTTGTCTTAGACAATTTCCATGTTTTGTAGCATTATGGACATTTAGTTCATTCAGTTTCTATTTTAATTTGTTTTTTTGATATTGAGCTCCATGACCTGTCTATATGTTTTAGAGATTAATCCTTTGTCCGTTGCTTCATTTGCAAATATTTTCTCCCATTTTAAAGGTTGTCTTTTCATCTTGTTTATGGTTTCCTTTGTTGTGCAAAATCTTTTAAGTTTCTATGGGTCCCATTTGTTTATCTTTGTTTTTATTTCCATTTATCTAGGAGTTGGGTCAAAAAGGATCTTGCTGTGATTTATGTCATAGAGTGTTCTGCCTATGTGTTCCTCTAAGAGTTTATATTGTCTGGTCTTACATTTAGGTCTTTAACCCATTTGGAGTTTATTTTTGTGTATGGTGTTAGGAAGTGTTCTAATTTCATTCTTTTACATGTAGCTGTCCAGTTTTTCCAGCACCACTGATTGAAGAGTCTGTCTTTTCTCCATTGTATATCCTTGCCTCCTTTTTCATAGATTAGGTGACCATAAGTGCGTGGGTTTATCTCTGGGCTTTCTATCCTGTACCATTGTTTTTGTGCCAATACCATACTATCTTGATTACTGTAGCTTTGTAGTATAGTTTGAAGTCAGGTAGCCTGATTCCTCCAGCTCTGTTTTCCTTTCTCAAGATTGCTTCAGCTATTTGGGGTCTTTTGTGTTTCCATACAAATTGTAAAAATTTTTTGTTCTAATTCTGTGAAGAATGCCATTGGTAGTTTGATAGGGATTGCATTGAATCTGTAGATTGCTTTGGGTAGTATAGTCATTTTCACAATATTAATTCTTCCAATCCAAGAACATGGTATATTTCTCCATCTGCTTATGTCATCTTTATTTTCTTTCATTAGTGTTTTATAGTTTTCTAAGTACAAGTCTTTTGCCTCCTTAGGTAGGTTTATTCCTAGGTATTATATTCTTTTTGTTGTGATGGTAAATGGGATTGTTCCCTTGATTTCTCTTTCTGATTTTTCGTTGTTAGTGAATAGGAATGCCAGAGATTTCTGTGCATTAATTTTGTATCCTGCAACCTTACCTAATTCATTGATTAGTTCTAGTAGTTTTCTGGTAGCATCTTTAGGATTTTCTATGTATAGCATCATGTCATCTGCAAACAGTGACAGGTTTACTTCTTCTTTCATCATATGGTTTTTATTCCTTAATTTCTTAATGGGGTTTATCACATTGATTGATTTGTGTATTTTGAAGAATCCTTGCATTCCTGGGATAAATTCCACTTGATCATGGTGTATGATCCTTTTAATGTGTTGTTGGATTCTGTTTGCTAGTACTTTGTTGAGGATTTTTGCATCTATGTTCATCAGTGATATTGGCCTGTAGTTTTCTTTCATTGTGACATCTTTGTCTGGTTTTGATATCAGGGTGATGATGGCATTGTAGAATGAGTTTGGGAGTTTTCCTCCCTCTGCTATATTTTGGAAGAGTTTGAGAAGGATAGGTGTTAGCTCTTCTCTAAATGTTTGATGGAATTCGCTGGTGAAGCCATCTGGTCCTGGACCTTTGTTCGTTGGAACATTTTAAATTACAGTTTCAATTTCATTACTTGTGATAGGTCTGTTTATATTTTCTAATTCTTCCTGGTTCAGTCTTGGAAAATTGTACCTTTCTAAGAATTTGTCCATTTCTTCATGGTTGTCCATTTTACTGGCGTATAGTTGTTTGTAGTAGTCTCTTACAATCCTTTGTATTTCTGCAGTGTCAGCTGTGATTTCTCCTTTTTCATTTCTAATTTTACGGATTTGGTCCTCTCTTTTTTTCTTGATGAATCTGGCTAAAAGTTTATGAATTTTGTTTATCTTCTCAAAGAACCAACATCTAGTTTTATTGATCTTTGCTATTGTTTTCTTCATTTCTATTTCATTTATTTCTGCTCTGATCTTTATCATTCTTTCCTTCTACTGACTTTGTGTTTTCTTTGTTCTTCTTTCTCTAGTTGCTTTAGGTGTAAGGTTAGATGGTTTATTTGAGATTTTTCTTGTTTCATGAAGTGAGATTGAATTGCTATAAACGTCCCTCTTAAGAACAACTTTTGCTGCATCCCATAGGTTTTGGGTCATCGTGTTTTCATTGTCATTTGTTTCTATGTATTTTTTTATTTCTTTGATTTCTTCAGTGTTTTCTTGGTTATTTAGTAGTGCACTGTTTAGCCTCCATGTATTTGTGTTTTTTACAGTTTTTTTTTCCTGTAATTGATTTCCAGTCTCATAGTGTTTTGGTCAGAAAAGATGCCTTTAAATAAAACTAAAATTAGAGTAGTTTCTTCTTATGATACGTAGACATGTGTACCTAAGGGCTGAAGTCTATGTATTTTCAGTTGAGTATCTTTGTCTCTATAATTACTTTCTACTCTTTAACACCTTATGTCTTAGAAAGGGAGACTCTTTTGCTACTAATGAGCAAGAATATTGTGTACCTTAAAAACAAGTTAAAATTAAAGAGATAGCAATTTGCCATACCTCTTTTTAAACTGAATACATTCACATCTTAAAATTGCATTTCTCAAAGTGTGTCCAAGGGTGAGCTGAATCAGAGCATCTAGGTAAGGTAATTGAAAATTCGTGTTTCCAGGCTCCTCCACAGACCTGCTGAATAGGAATCCCCTTAGTGATGCATATACTCTCCATTTTCAAATGAATAGTGCTCTTTGTTCCCATATATCATAAAGTTTGAGAATCACATGCTAAAGTTTGTTTTAGAAAGACAGATTTGGTTTTATGTATTTATTTTTCTAGCACTTACATGCTTCCCATACTATAAAGTATTTTTCTAGTGTTTCAATTCTTTTATATTTTTTGTTCTTTAAATATTCCTTAGTACTACTTGATGTGAAATAGTGTTCTTAAATGTTATTTAAAGCAATAATAATATACTCCTGACATTTTCTCTGTCCATTTATTTTATATATACAGAAAATGTAGCATAAAACTAATTTGGAGACTTACTTCTTTAGAGAGCAAAAAAATTCTATCAGTGTATCAATTAAGTTTATGTGCCACTCACCATAGAAAACATTAAAAAATTGACATCTATAAAAAGAAGGCCCCTTGAATGTTAGTAGCAGACTATCTGAGTTGATTAACTGTTGAAATCTAAGGTTCCAAATCAACTCAAAGAGGATTGTTATAAATAAAGTAACCTTGGCTTTCAGTGCATTAAAATGTAGTGACATATGTGGATTTTTCTTCATTTTTCATGTCTAAACATGTTTACTAATCTCTGTTTATAATGTTTTTTCTGAGTTGGAGACTGTTGATTACAAGCAACAGTAAGAGAATATGTTCTGCTGATAACATTTATAAAAATCTGTTAATAAATAAAATTCTAGTCAAATGTAATAATTTAAAAATTACAAAAATAATCAAATAATACCTAAGAAGCTTGGTAAGATCATCTGTTATCTTCTAGAATAGAAAGACAATGGGAATGAATTTTAAATATTATTTTTCTTTTTACTATCCATAAAAATCAAGGCAGCAACAAGCTAGTTTTACCCCCTTTCAGTGGTCATATTATACTTTTACTTCATTGATTTCTATTTTATTCTAAGCCTCTAATTCTCCATCAGTCTGTTTAATCCATTCTCATTTTATTTTTATAACAAGTTTTTTGATCAGTGTGAGTTAATTGCATAACTAACCAATTCTCCATATATGAATTTAATAACAATATCTAAAACTTAATATTTGCACCACATCATAAATTTTTCTCTGCAACTCCCTTTTGGCTAATCCATTTACTATTTAATGCTTAGTAGTAGCAAATCATATGCATGAAGCAGGTGTTCTCTGACTGAGCATTTCATTGCTGGGTCAATTAGTTTAAGTATTAAGAGGTCACCTGAGCACTATCACAACTGCATTATGATAGACCTAGTCCAGATATCTCCAAGGTGAGTTGCATGGCATGGTATTAAGCATGCTTCAAATTCTCTTTTTTGAGGAAATACTAACATTAAAATTGTTTATATTGATGTTACTGATCACTAATGTATCATAGACAATATGATGGATGGACACAGAATACCACTTGCATTTTCTAAGTGAGCCTATGGAATCAGAATTCAGAAGGAAGCTCATAAACAAACCATTAAGGATAGAAATGAGGGAAGGACAAAACTCTAATTTTACTTAGTCCACATCCCCAGAGTGTTATGTTACAAACAGATTCCATCTTCCCTAAGTTCCTTTGACTAAAGTCTTCTCTTCACTTTCAGGGACTATGTTAGATGAACTCGTTATTATATTCCCTGCTGTATTAACTAAGCTTTTCCTTCAGTAGCACAATTTATTTTTATCTTGAAATTAGTAGCAGCTTTATGACTTTTGACAACTTCATATCACCTTCAAACTCTCATCATTACACTCACCTTTAGATACAAAATGTTCAAATTCAAACTATATTCTTTTTTGAAATACCAATTAAATCTAGAGGTGATATTAAATCTAAGGTAAAAATGAAAGTAGAAAACACCTGAGCTTTACTTAATGATGTTATCATCCATCTCCATGCCTGGGGACCAACTTATGGTTGGAACATAGTCCTAACAAGTTCCTTCTAATATGTTCATAACTTATTTCCCTTGAATGGGGTCCAGGATAGCCCCTGTCATATAGTAATGTCTGTATCATATTGAATCTTGTCAGGATGGGGCTCCAGTATACTAAGAACTTGAGTCTCATCTTTTAGGCATATTTTTAGCTTTCATTACATTTGGTGCTATCTGTAGAATGAAGGAAGTGATTTTTTAAAAATTATAGTGCTTAGCACTTGAATACCAAATGGAAATATGCCACAGAAGAAAACCCCAGATCAAGTGACCATTGTTACTAGTGATTTCATATAAGCTCCTCAAAATAATTCTACTTTTCCAACTCATAAAACTTGGTGCAAAGAATACAGGTTATCTAAACAATAGGAGTTGCAGAAGTAAATGGAAAATCATGACCATCTCCCAAGATGCTCTTCGGGGTAAGTGGAATCTTCTCAGGAGCCACTTCCCAGATCAATCCAGCCTGTCCATAAAAACACATTTAAACTGCCCTCTGTGAGCCTGCTGCTAACATTTGTACTCTTACATTATGTATGAGTCTTTGCTTGTTGCATAGACAAACTGCATGGTGTTCCATTAGTGATTTTCCATTTCATGCTAAGCTTTGCAATTTATTAGTGTTATTTAGGCTAATGTGCTATTATTTTGCATATTTTATATCATTTGTTACTCATGCAATGTGATTCTTAAGTATTGGGGATCAATGAGTCTTCTACATGGTTTGTAAATTTGTATGATTAAAGAGTAAATCAATTAAATACATTACTGCATTGAATTTTCTTTGAGAGTTGTTTTCTAAGAAAGTTATCCTATCCTTTTCTTTTCAAAACTTAGGACTATTTTTTGGTAGCAGAATTTTAAAATATTTTAACATAAGTATTTGAATGGCTGTGTTGAAGCTATATAGTAATAAAATATAATTTGCATTTGAATTAGGAAATGCTAGTGATGAGAGTGAGACAATTTGGTCCAAATTTTGCTATTAACCACGAAAGCCATAGAACACATATACTTTACTTTTATATTTTTATATTTACTTATAGTAAATATAGTGCTTGTTTTAAATGTTGGAATGTAAAATTTGCTAGATAAATTTCTATATTTTTTAGACTACAATGTCAGTAGATGGGGAAGGAAACATAGATCATATACTACCTGTTATATATACATATACATATATACATATATAGGTATTAATTAATATAGAAATGCAAACAGTGTTTTACCATAAATTCAAGTGTTTGAGCAACATCCCTTTCTAGCACACTTACGTTGCTATTCTTCTCTATCAAGTGCATGGGTCGGTACATAGATCTAGTTATAGAATCTGTACCTGCTTTGGTCTCAGCACCAAATGGGGTAAGACCTGCCTGGATTCATGCATTTACTAATACTCTATCCCTAAAAATAGGACTTGTGTCAGCAAGAAACTTCATTAGTTCCACACTAATGATAAGCCATTCCCTGAGTTTACTGCAAAGATACATTAATCATTACTACAGATTTCATTCTGTGTTCTTGATCCCTAATCACACTAGAAGAGGGCAAATCTGCTTCACTCAGGGAAGGATTATTTAGTGGCCAGAGCCTCTTGGTCTGTCCTACTGGCATATTGTACCTTTCTTCATTTCCTTGCTTACAGACTTTCAGAGTCTGCTTTTTCCTGTTGATAGTAAGGCTTTCTGTCATTTCTAAAAAATCCTTATAAACTCTCTACCTTACATGCACGCTCTCTTTCACCACTGTGTTTTTCATTTTTTGGCATTTAACATCATTTTTCTATATTATTTTTACTACATTTCAATTTCTCTTTCCTGTTTTTACTGTTCCTCTGTGGTTTTCTATAGGTAATTTTAACATGTCAGAACTATTTATTGTTCAAAATTCCTGAGTTGCTTGGAGTTTGTCTATAAAGAATTTTTAAAAAGCATATATCCAAAAATTTAAAAAATTTTAAATGCCCTCAACTTTTTTTTGAATCTAGCTTTGGGAAATTATAGAATATGGCTAACAATTTGAACTTCTCTGAGGGAATGCTGCAGAGAAAACTTCTAGATTGTTTAATAAGAGATATCTTTGTAGGACAGTCTCCAGGGCAGATTATTGTAAAATAAATTAAATTTTCCCATTGACTCAACCTAAAGATTTATTAAGAATTTCCTTTAAATTATTTTGGTCCAATTTTTTGAAGATTACCAATAATAGCAGGACCATTTTGCTGGGGCTTGCACTTTTTCAGTTATTTTTTTCTTTTTATTCCAGAGTAACGTTTCTTATTCTTTAGTGTTCATTCATTCATTCTCTGAACAAATATTTATTGACTGACCACTGTGTGTTAGATTCAGACTAGACTCTGGGGACATGACGAGGAGAAACCCCAGAGAGAGAAACCTCTCTCTGATCCTGAGCTTGGAGCCCAGAAATCTGTTTATAATAACCACCACGGGTGACTCTGATCCTTATGGAAATGGACCACGTATTAACAAACAATATGATAGTGTACAAATGCATTTAAATATAGAACTGGTCAGATATGCAATGAATGAATGAATTCTTTAAAGAACAGTCACTGTATGAACCAAAATGACAGCTAAAATGAAAATTGTTCTGTTCACAGCAGCAACAATAGGAGCTGCCCTCCCCTCCCCTAGGTCCTGCGTCCCAAGGTGCAGCCACAGTGGGGTTTGCAGTGTCCTTGCTGTCCTGCGGTGAGACAGGGCTGCTTTCAGAGCACCAGCAGCTGGAAGCTTAGTGTCTACATCAGGAGAAAACTCATGGCTCCAGAATTTCCATATGGATACATTTTAGATATGAAAATCCTATCCATATGGAAGGCATTATAACAGAAAATACAAGCGAATTAGTAATTTCCAAGCTTTACATACCTAAACCTTTAGCATTAAGGTAATTTTCCCTGGTTAAATTTAGAAAAAAAGTAAACCTGACTTGTTATTGAAGTTCAGTATCTCCTTTTAAGCAAAAATAGACATTGCGCCATAATCAAATGAAAGGTTAAGGGATAATTTAAGTAGGTTTTATTTGCATTAGTTTCTCTTCAATCTATCCCCAACTCTACCCTGCTTGTGGGCATTATGTGACCCACATTTTTATTAAGAAAAATCTAAATCCACTTAGTAACCAAAGTCTTTGTGTTTACTTCTTATCTTTCCCCATCTTTATTGGTTGAATTAATTCATTAGTGTCGATTATGACATATATATTAATATATTACAGGCAGACCTCAGAGATATTACAGGTTCAATTCCAGACCACCACAATAGAGCAAACATCACCCCAAAAACGAGTCACATGAATTTTTTTGGTTTCCCAGTGCATATAAAAGTTATATTTACACTATACTGTAGTCTATTAAGTGTGCAATCGTATTATGTCTAAAAAAACCAATGTACATACCTTAAGTAAAAATATTTCATCACTGAAAAATGCTAACCATCATCTGAGCCTTCAGTGGGTCTTAATCTTTTTGCAATAGTACCTCAAAGATCACAGATAACCATAACAAATATAATAATAGTGAAAAAGTTGGAAATATTGTGAGAATCACCAAAATGTGACACAGAGACATGAAGAGCAAATGCTGTTGGAAAAATGGCGCCAGTAGACTTGCTGGATGCAGGGTTGCCACAAACCTTCAATTTGTGTAAAACACAGTATCTGTGAAGTATAATAAAGAGAATTGAAATAAAACGCAGTATGCCTATACATATGTAGAAGATAAATATGTAAACAAGATGTATATATATTTATAGATACACTGATTATATAACATATATTAATAAGCTAAGTATTTTTGATAGATATACTGATATATGCTAATATATATACACACACACTGTGTGTGTGTATATATATATATATATATACATATATGTACATATATATATGTATGTATATATATGCAAAACATGGCTTCCAAGACCTTGAATAACACAGGGAGCCCTGAAGGTCTTGGATACAAGAATGTCAGTTGAGAATACGGGCCACTGCTAGGGACTGTATGAGCTGATGAGACAATTCCAAGAGTACGACTACAGATTCCCTATAGCCAACTGATTTGAAGATATAGAACAGCCACACATCTATTGGGTGAGCTCCAGATGGATAAGCAGAAAATAACCATTTGGCACTAAAATTTACAGTTCACTCAAAAACTGTGTGACCAAGCATTCACATTTCAGCTACAGTAAGGGAAGGTCTTCTAGATAATTAAATCAGCACTAAGACAATCATGAGAAAAAAGGTTAATATTTGACCAAATATTAGTCATAATTAAAGGTGGGACATTATTCTCCTAATTCATGAATGGAAAAGAAACCAGTATAATTGAAAGAGCTGATAAGTCAGTTTCTCGTTTTGGAAGATGAAAACACAATGCCTATCTTGGGAAAGACGTGAGTTCACAGGCATCTCAGTTGGACTGTTAATTTCTTTTGTAAATTTTGAGAACATAACCAGTCAAAGTGTGTACACGCTTTCAGAAAATTATATTGTTGCCCCAACTGAAGCATTTTCAGTGGTGATGTTCAAAGTCATGTCTCTCTATTGTTGTCACAATAGTTGTCTTTAAAAAAAAAAATCTCTAGAGAAGATGATTAATTAGATTTCAATTATGCTGCAGGAAAAAAATGTACTTTACATACTCACACAGTAAAAAGCATTATAGTGTTTCTTTAATGTGTTTAAAAATTCAAAAATGTTTTTAAAAGCCACTTAAAAAGTCAAAGCAAAAGCAAGCTAATGGAATATGGTGTCATCCTTCAAGTTGATGTCTGTTAAGTTTACCCAGGTCCTTTTGTGTGACATTACACAGACATTGTCGGAATTCTTCTGAATTATCTTTGAAAATTCTGAAATACCCATTATGATCTGTTGAAAGACACAAAGATAATCTCTGTAAATGTTGCCATGACTTGCAGGAACACTGAAATAAATGTTACTCCCCTTTAAGAGGAAGGTAGATTGGCAAGACCTAGCTGCCGGTTTTGGCTTGTCTGCTTATTGAAATGAAAACTACCTGTCCCTGTCTCCCTCTATCACTTCGTTAATGAAGTATGCATTCCCAAATTTCACTCCCCTTTCTCCTTTCTTGCCTTTTTCTCTCTCTCCCCACCCCACCCCCCAACCTCACCTTCTCCTTCCCACATTTCCCCAGTTTGTTAATGTGGTTCTTCTGCCTGTATGACCTCTTTTCATCTTTATTTTACTTCTTTCTACTCCCCTCTTAGTCCTAATTCTCATTTTGTCTTGCTTCTCAGTAACCCTTTCCTCGTTTCAGTAAAAATTACAAATAAGTTTCTAACAGCTTTAACTGTACTTTGTTAGTCAATATGGCTTAACAAGAGAAAAATTTTTAACAGCACAGACTAAATCATCTCACATGCTTTTCATAGAAACTTGATACATTTTTGCATCAAATGTGTCTAGAAATAAATTTTGATATTTACTTTTTTCAAGTGACATTTAAACTATTTTTAAATGGCATTTGTTTGAAAAGCTACATAGGAAGCTTATATTTCTCAACATTTCTTTTCAAAGTTTAACAAAAATCCATGTTTCTATAGTTTAGTAATACTGGTTATATTAAGAAATTTTTAAAAATTATAATGCTTACAAATCTGTAAATGATGTTACTGTTACATTTTTTACATATTATTTGCATGAATACATATATTCTCCTTAATTTTTTAAATAGGTAAGTTACAGCTGCTTTTGTGAAATGCATTATATGTTCTACATCTTAAATTTTAATATCAAAATATTCAAAATACAACGGGTGAAATATTTTTCTTGGAAAATTTTCCGTTATCCTAAAAAAATGCTTTAAAAAATCTGTTTAAGAATAGCCCAGGTTACCTTTCTTTTAAATAATTTTTGAGTATATTAAGTATATTGCCTGTTATTTTCAATTTTTTTTCCTTCACTCCGTTCCACACATCCAAAATCATTTAGTTTCCAAATTACATTGCCACTGGAAGTAAAGCAGTTTCATCTCAAATGGCCTGGTTAGCTGCTGCAGGAGAGAACAGACAGGATGAACCCAAAGTTAGAACCAGTATTAGGAGCAGGGCAAGCTGCATTTTCAACCCCAGGTCATTCAGGTGCAGGTGATCCATGGACCACTGAGGTGATTTTGGACCCCTCAAAGAGATGTAGGTGAGACCCAAGTGTGAGCTTCCCTCCCTACCTCAAGGGCACCCTTAGTTCCACTCTCCTCTCAAAAAGTACTTCCTTTTACAAACTACCATAATATGACATTCTAATTCCCATTAGGGAAAACCCACCTACTATCCAGAGAGTCTAACTCACGTTAGTATTCATGTTCTACATCCTCCCAACACCCAGCAATGCAACCCGTAGAACACAATCAGCCATAGTGGTCATGTCCCAAAGTCCAAGTTATCCCATCTGGAAATATGCCTTGACACCATGGGATGGATGACTTCATTAGCCCCAGGTGAGTTTTAGCACAACAAGTATAACAAAACAATTTAGAACAGGTTTTGTCATTTCAAAAGTCCTGTCTTCCACTCTGTAGGACAGATACTCCCTCTCATTTTTGCTGGTATTCTAACAAGAAAAATTAAATCACACATACACACACCACTCAAGGACAAACAAGAATTTTCAAAAATAACAAATCCATATTAAGGAAAAGATATTTATCTGGCTAAACAAGATGTATTTAGAAAAACATCAGTATGCAGTGCAGGTTACTGCCACTCTCATCATCCTCCAAATTCTAAACCTTGCTTAGAGCCTTGTAAGTATCAATACATGACATATAGTATCTATCAGGGGACTTTTTAAGCCACAAGACAGTGTGTCCCTTGACGAACACCTTCTACATACAGTTGGCCCACATATCCGCGAACTCAGCATGGGAGATTCAACCAACCACAGTACTCCACCACTTTATATAAGGGATTTGAGCATCCACAGAGTTTGGTATCCGCAGGAGTCCTGGAGCCAATACCCTGAGGATACAGAGGGATGTATCCCTCTGTCCATGATGAAAGCCTGGGCCAAAGATTTAAAACGACTCTAAGGCCACTAGCCTTTCTGTTGAGTAGACTACCAAACTCAGAGCCACAGTTTTAATTACCTAGGGCACTCCTTCCCCATGGAACCAAGAGAAATAGTGAACCTCAAAGAATTAAATGAAGCAAGAGCCCACAGTCAGTCCTCCAGACCTTATAAGAGGGGGTCTTAGCAAACGGGAATGCTGAATAAAGGCTGGAGCTAAACAAGTCAGGTGACGAAGCAGTCCGTGTAACGTGGTAGAAGGAGTGGAGAACTTAAGGTCAACATTCTAACTTATTTTAATTCAACCATTTATTCACAGACATTTATAATTGCTGACCTCCTCAGTGCTAAGTGCTAGGTTTAGTTTCTAACTCCACTCCTTGACTCTGGGACCTGGTGTAAATGACTTCAGCTTTCAGAGATTCTCTCTTCTCATTTGTACAATCAGAAAACAAAACCTGGTCTTCTTGTTTGTTATGTGGGGTTTTATGGCGAGGTTCTAGAGAGATATTTGTGGAAGTATTTGTAACACGTAGCATTTTTTCAGAAAATAACTCTAAGTTATTCTATTGTGATGTTCCAGTAAGTCTTTTTGCTCTTAAAAGAGTTAAGGTCAACATTAGAAGAAAACAGTTCAAGCATGGAGTATATAGTTTAGCACTTCATGTACACCAGGCAAGCTTTACAACTATCATAGCATCTCACTTATTTTTAACAAAAACAATATGAAGTTGCTACTGTAATCATCACCCCTATTTTACAGGTGACAGACGGAAAATAAGAAACAGCTTAAAAGTAATGAAACTGGGCATAGTGGTGATGGTTGAAAACATTGCAAATGCGCTGAATGCTACTAAACTATGCACTTAAAAATGGTCAACACAGTAAATTTTATGTTAGGTATATTTTACCACAATAAAAAGAAATAAATAATAAGTTAATGAAGCCAGGAACCCAGGCCAGGCAGTATACAAATATAGCACATGTTGAGATCATTGAGCAGTAGTCATTATTTTAGACTAGTGAAGATAGGATTATTTCAAAAACAAATGGAAGTTTGTAGATAACAAATATAGTTTTATTTACATAAAACAAATATCTAAAATACTCTATTTTCTGATTCTAATCAAAGTACTTTGCTTTATCTTAACTTAAACTTTTAAGATGCCAAACTAGAATTATTCGTGAAATTCTTGAAACTGTATTTGGTTGTATGTATTTAAACCTTGTTCTAGGAAAATATAAGTGATCCTATAACATTTGCAATCTAATCGTAATTCATTTTATAATGGCAATCTCAAAACACATTTGTTAATTTTGTTAATTATATCACTGTCGTTGACTTTTTCAGCTCACCTTCACTTTTGGTGAAGAGATACTTATGACATTTAGTGTTTAATGTCATTAGCTTTTTTTCGGACTAGGGATGGGAATATTGTTCATCAATTTTGTGTCTAACAAGAGTAAGGGCAGGATATGAATACCTGTTGACTATACACATGCTGAAAATCATGGTCGCGAAGAAATAATCGCAATCTGAAAGGGAATGCAAGTATTCCAGGGGGAAATGGTCCAGAAGGGTTAAGCGGAGGTCCTTTGGCAGATTTCTTTGCCCAGCATATGCAGTAATATCTCTTTCCAAAGAGTATTGGCAAACGACACTGAACAATCTTGATAAAAGAGATTTAATTAAAATGCTGTAAGCATAAGATCTTCACCTTCGTGCTATAGAAGGTTTTGTCAAAAGAATTTTATTTCAAACCTAGCAGGATTTTTTCAATGTTTTATTCACTTTTAGCCATCCCACTGATTACGGCTGGAAGTCGACACAACCAGTCGGTTCTTAATAAGGGCTTTTAAAAATCACAGCATGTTCTTCAGTCCCTCAGTACAGGATGAATGTGACATCGGGGACACAAATGTCATTACCTTGATAAATTACTAACGGCGTAATGATTATGGAAATCGTCATCGACTGATCATCAGTCAAAATTTCTTTCAAATCAATGTCTACAATTTGTAGCCTGGATGGAATTTTTATCCAAACCCCCTCTGGTATAGTACAGCTCTTCTCAGCTAACTTCCTCCTAAGAACATTACAGCTTTGTCATGCATCATGGGCCGTTCATGAATGGAGTCCCTCATTGGTTCCATGGCCTCAAGCAATCCAAATTAGTCAGAAGAACATTGGGTGACCAGACACTCATAGACAAACTCGTTCAGAGAAGCAGTGTAATTTAAGAACCAGCAAATGTGCCAAACTACAGAATCCCTCCCTAGACACAGTTTCACATTTTTTTCCCTTTCCAATTGGCAATAAATGGTAATGTTTGACTTTACTATGCTGTTAAATTGCAATTAAATTATTGCAGAATCATGACATAATAGGCATTTACATCTTTAAAACAATCTCTGTAACAGGAAGCATCATTTGCATGTCTTTGTCTGAGATGGTAGTGTTTCATTATTCTTTTTCCAATACATTTAACATTTGAAGTAATTTTAAATCAGCGAGGCCCAATGAGTCAATCCCTGTGGTATTATTAGATAATATTTCTCTAATTTTTAGGTTAGTCATCATTCATGAAGGATTATAAGATGGTCAGTGTCGATGCTAGTTAATGATGAATTTACACAAGGAAAACTGCCCCCAAAAGGCTGCTTTATCAGATTCACATTATAGGCTATAGACTATACTTCAGCTAGAATGGAGATTTGATTTGAATATAGGCGAGACTGGATTTTTTAATTTTTTATTGAAGTATAGTTGATTTGCAATGTATTAATTTCTGCTGTACAGCAAAGTGATTCACTTATACATATATAAACATTCTTTTTTCTGATATTCTTTTCCATTATGGTTTATCATAGGATACTGAATATAGTTCCCTGTGCTCTACAGTAGGGCCTTGTTGTTATCCATTCTATACGGATTAGCATCTGCTAACCCCAAACTCCCACTCCATCCCTTCCTCACCTTTCTCTCCCTTGGCAACCACAAGTCTGTCCTCTATGTCTGTGAGACCATTTATGTTTGTGTCATATTTTAGATTCCACATATAAGTGATATCATATGGTACTTGGTCTTTCTCTTTCTGACTTACTTCACTCAGTATGATAATCTCTAGTTCCACCCATGTTGCTGCAAATGGCATTATTTCTTTTTTTATGGCTGAGTAGTATTCCATTGTATATATAATATATACCACGTCTTCTTTATCCATTCATCTGTTGATGGACATTTAGGTTGTTTCCATGTCTTGGCTATTGTGGAGAGTGCTGCTATGAACATAGGGGTACATGTATTATTTTGAATTATAGTTTTGTCTGGATATATGCCCAGGAGTCACATTCCTGAATCATATGGCAACTCTATTTTTAGCTTTTGGAGGAACCTCCATACTGTTCTCCATAGTGCCTGCACCAACTTACATTCCCACCAACACTGTAGGAGAGTTCCCTTTTCTCCACAACCTCTCCAGCATTTATCATCTGTAGACTTTTTAATAATGTCCATTCTGATCAATGTGCAGTGACACCTCATTGTAGATTTGATTTGTATTTCTCTAACAATTTGTGATGTTGACCATCTGTTGGCCTGTGTGCCTGTTGGCCATCTGTGTGTCTTCTTTGGAGAGATGTCTGTTTAGTCCTTCTGCCCATTTTTTGATTGGGAAGTTTTTGTTGTTGTTGAGTTGTATGAGCTGTTTGTTTTGGAGCCGTTAATTTTGGAGATTAAGCCCTTGTTGGTCACATAGTTTGCAAATATTTTCTCCCATTCTCTAGGTTAAGGCTGGATTTTTTTAAAGGCTGCCTTTTCTATTTCTGTATTTTTACCAGAGAAATGAAATAATTTGTTGGGTATATACTTTGGTTGTATATAGCTAATGTAGAGAAATACAACATATGAAGAGAAAATAAACATATGAGCACTAAATTCAGTTTTATTGTGCAAGATAACATTGATGCAGTATTCTTTTTTGGAGAGAAAAAATAATATTTGCATAAACTGACCAATGGAAGTAGGTTGAAGTAAAATTTAGTGTTTAACTTATTGTGTTATCATACACCCTATGCTTTCTTTGTGTTTTAGGTAAAGTTTGGTAGTAGTAATATTACTCCTTAACTTTGTAGATTTACTTTCAAAATATTACAGGTAATGAAACACTTAAGAGATGTTTTCAGATAAAGATAAGATTACTAGTTCAAGTTTAAGAGTGACATATACTTCTCTAGATTTACATAGCGATTCTCAAAAACCCAACACAAAGCAGGTAAAATTGAAAATAAATAATATTAATGATTTATCATTTCTTAAGCATCAGTTATGGTTCAAGCATGCTGCTAAATGCCCCAAGTACATTATTTTCTTGTAATTCTCACAAGTACCCTACAGAGATTTGCTTAGCCTCATTTTTCAAATAAGGAAAGTGAATCATAGTTGCCTGAGATCACAGAGTTAAGAAGTGTAGGCGGGCAGATGTATTTGATCCGAGGTTCAGCATTCTTCATGCTGTACAAAGCTGCTTGGAACATGAATAGTACTTAAGATGTAGAATCTAGTTAAGTTTTGCTTTTGGAATCTTTATGTCACTAGCATTTATGGAGTGTTTACTGTATAAATAGTTGTATATCAATTGCTATGGAGAAAGAAAGAAAAAGAGAGGAAGAGAGAGGATAAAGGAAGGAGGGGAGAGTGAAGGAGAGAAAGAGAGAGAGGCAGAGAGAGGCATTGTCCCAGACCTCAAGGAATTGACAGTTATTTCTACCTAAATTTTCTCCTTCATTCCAAAGAATATGCATTTCCCAAGGGAAATGAGGACATTGGACAAGTCTTTTATAAGCACCAACAATCTGCCAAGACCCGCACATCTGAACCATGGCTGAGTGTCCTCCCTGACTTCACCTGTAAACCTCCTCTTTCTTTCTAAGTGTCCCAGTTCTGTCAATGGCTCTATCATCTTCCCAATCAACCTGTTTTATGACATTATCTTCAACACCTAATGAGTGAGTGCGTGTTGTTAATTCAACTTCTATTCGGTGGACCACACGTGGTTGTTTCCCTTTCTATCCATTCCATCCATTCTCCATGCCTTACACATTGGCATAAATGCCGAGTTGTTTCTAACAAATGTGTAAGTGACCCCATCACTAAGATGCAATTGCCCCTCCAGCTGATTCTTCTGTGATGCCTTTCCCTGTGTAGGATGAGATCTGGGTGACAGTTTTGTCAGATTGTCTGGGCAGGCTGCTCTCCCTGGGTAGACAGGCGTATTGACTTTCTCTGGTGTCTTTACCTTGGATCTAAGACTTCTTCTGTGTGACCACTGGAACAGGCTAGCACTCAGCAGCAAGGATGGTGACGTGGATGTTGGCAGCACCGTCGGTACTATACAGAGTGGCGGCGCCGTGTTGGTCAGACAGACTGGGGTTTCAGGGCTAGTTCTGCAACTTTCGGCAAGTTTATTCATTGACAAATACTTATTGACCACATGCTCTGTACCAAGCAATTTTCTGATGACAACAGTACAACAGTAATCAAAACAGACAAGATCCCTGGCTGAATGGTATTTACTTACAGTGGAAGGAGATAGACACAGGCAAGTAAACAACTGAATAAAGAAGATTATTTCTGATACTAGTAGCGACTGTTTTGTTCATGGGGTGGTGTGATAGAAAATACGGTGGTGGAGGAGGAGCCACTGAATTTAGATGTGAGCTCAAGAAAGGCCGTATTGAGGACACATATGTCTGAGAAGGGCTGTAAGGAACCAGCCAGTCTCAGGTCAAGGGCAGAGTGTTTGGGCTAGAGAGACAGTAAATGCAAAGACAGAGCAGAAGGAAACCAGGGCAGCTGGAGCGGGTGGGGCTGGGCCGGGGGGAGGGATGGGAAGGATGAAGTCGGACAACAGACCTCGGAAGCCATGGAGACATGTGGGATTTTATTCAGGTGTGATGGGGAAGCCGTGGGCAGGGTTGAAGCAGAAGAGGGACCTGATCTGATTTTCATTCGAGAAATATGGGTTTGTCTGGTAGGAGAAAAATTGGTGTCAGGACAAAAGAGGAAGCAATGAACCCAGTTAGGCAACTGTAACCAGAGTCTCCTTCAGCCAAACAGGTAATTCTGGACCCAGTAATTCTGACTGCATGGTACATTCATCTACTTTTGCATATCTAAAGCAATTAAATTATTATTATTATTTACATATATTAGAATTATTGAATTTTGCCACACGTTTTAAAACATAAGTGAGATGCAGATTTTTCACAAAGTCAACCCAAATACTTTGGAAGATTTATGTGCTGTACTCTCTGCCTTACTGTCACTTTGGGGAAGGTTATAGAGACATTTGGAGTGGGAGTGGGAACATCTTGTTTTTTTGGTAATAAACCAGCTCTTTCTAAATGACATGAGGTGAAACAAATCAGATCCTGGGCTAATGCTTTGTGTATTGTAGTAACAGTTGTTCTATCAATCAGTAGCTATTTATCCAGTGCCTCCATACTGTGCCGAAAATGGTGGGAGATACAAAGGAGAGACAAAGAAGTGTGAGATATACACCTGCTTGCATGGAGCTCACAGTCTCATGCAGAGCCAGGGTGCGTTTGCAGAACAGGTAGCCTTACCTGACCGTGTATGCTATGATCCAAAGCAGCGCTGCAGGATGCATCTGAGTAGAGCCAAGGCATGAAGGAAGGGAAAACCCCAGGCAGCGAACAGCTTGAGAAAATAACAGGAAAAGAAGAAAGCAGATAGTCTTTTCAAAGGCGCTGTGTAGACCGGGGCAGAGAATTCACGTGGGCCATTACGTTGTAAGGGAAGATTGGGAAATGAAGCAAGAAAAGAAAATTGCAACCAGATTGTAGAGGGGGCTTAATGCCTGGCCAAGGAATGTGGACTCTGTACTGTTGGTATTGAGCAGCTATTGAAGGATTTTGAGGAAAGGAATGACATGATGAAAAGGTATTTGGGAAGATTAATCTGACAGCTGTGAGCAGGGAGATGGCAGGGAGGTGAATCCACAAGCAGCGGCTACAGGTGATGTGCTATTGAGCGGCATTTTGTTTTCCTTGGTTCTGGGTTTTCTAAGTAAAATAACTTTACTAATATGTCATAAATCCCTCTCACTTTTGCTTAGACGTATGAAGTCACTGATGATGGGCTAGTTTTTATCCAGAAGTGTTCTTTCTCTGTCATTAGAATGAGTATCCCCCCTTCTTGAAAACTTATTTGCCCTTTTCTCCATTCTCCTCTTGATTAATAGTGACAAGCTAAGTTAAAACCTGACAGGGAAGTAGCAAAAGAGTAGGAAATAATGAAAACAAGTGAATGTTTTGCTAAGGAAATGTTTATTACTGTGGTTCTCATCATTATGAGTTAATTACAGGCTCTCAGCAAATATCCCATTGTGAACTCAGAGGTGCAATATGTTTTATTTGAAAAAGTGAAATAGTGATTTCCTTTCCAGTATTCAGTTGCATTTCCTGCTATTTTAAGACTACTCAGTGGTACCAATGTACTTTTACAACCAATTATCCCAGCATGCCTGTGCCACGTATTTTAACTATAATGCTTTTTAAAAGCTCGAATTGCAAAAACAGCATTCTATCTTAATTGATCAGATGTGCATAGAGGGTTGTCTGAGCACTATTTGTGTACTATCTGAATAACCCAACGGACTTAACAGGAGCAGACAAAAACACCTGTTGGAATAAGACATGCTTTCTTCAAGGCTCATATTTATAATTTTCCCCTCAGATTTTCTTTTCTCGAACGTCTTCACTCTTGAGGAAGGATGCACGTCGTCCCTGAGTTCTGGCCATGATGCTAAAGAATAAAATGTACCATAGACCATCTCTAGGTGTTCATATCCTAGGTTACTGAGGCCAGTAGCAATCTGACTATCACAATTACAGGCGCTGCAGACCTCCAGTTTTGCCCCTAACAAACTTGGTTCAAAGCATGGCATGGTGCCCATTCTACAAGCAAAAGGTGACTTTACAGAGCAAGAATTCTCCGTGTTAACGTTGCCCTAGCTCCTGTTAACTACAATTCATTGTTTAAAGGCTGATATCTGTGATTGATTCAGACACGGAGCCATTGTTTAATTTACTTTGGTTTGCTTTTTTTTCTTCCCCCTCCCAATTGGCTTCTCTAGAGGAGGAAAGTCAGGCAGTAGTTACTGCTTCAGAAAGAAAAGATAAGCTGAGCACTTTGGAATGCGTTTTTCTAACACTCCTTCACCAAGTGTTACATGACTGTATCAAATTTCTTTAGACTTTGATAATGAGAAACAGACAATTCCATAGAAAATACAACGAAGAGATTTGCAGTAATAGAGGATTTCAGGAATGCACGTGGTTCTGAACGGCGCTAAGATTATGTGCTTTAGAGTTCTGAATCTTGTATTGTTTCCATGTCTAAGCAGGCACTATGGTTATCAGGTGGGGAGGGGCAGGGGGCCTGCTTGCTGATTATAAATGTGCATGTGTGTAAAATTTTCACACATAATATAATATTTCAAAGTTATTTTTATGGAGGCTCAGGGGTCCCAGAACTTAAACAAAACTGCTGATCATTGGCTCCAAGAAACACTTAGAAGGCATCATAATTTTTTTTTTTTTTTTTTTTTTTTTTACATCCTATGGAGTCATTTGCAGACTTTTGGGCTACAGATCGAATAATGTTTGTTTATTCAGCTGGCTTTGGAGATTTAAGCAATATTTGGAGACACACGAGTCTTTGCCTTGCTTAATAAAAAGTATACTCAAAGGTATAACTACAGCATTTTTATATAGAAAAGATTCTCACAAACAGAGGTTAATATTGACAAAAATGTAATTTTGAAATTAAAAAGAAAGAAACAACAATCCCAGAAAAAAATTCATCCAGCATGGTCTTTCTTAAAAAAATCTTAGCAGACGTTAGGTCTCCTGCGCTCCAATGCTTGAAAATACATTATTATGTTTCCCCAGAATACTGTAAAACAGTGCTTGCATTATTCTACTCTGATCAACTACAGCAAATAAGGCCTGGGTCACCTTCCAAGAATAATCATTTAACAGAAGATGTGTAATTTTGTTGGTATTATTAGTAGAGATTTATATCACAGAGTCGACTCATTCTTCTCTATGAAAGAAGGTGGAATAAATATTTCATAGCTACGGCTCTTGAGAAGCATTCTGCCTTTCAATCCTGAGGCAGTCTTTCAACATAGATGCCAATCAGAAATCTTTAACAGATGTAAAATGCATCTTGCCTACTTGTCTTTGAAAAATATAAGGATCTCAAGATGCACCTGAAATATTCATTATGTGGACAATATTCCAAGCGGAGCTGGAATTTGCTGAGTGCTTTAGTCACTACTTATTTATCCAGGTTTTTCTGTCTTTATTTTCCATACCCCTAATACTTCCTAAGTCTATGACTTGTCAAAATGTCTTTATAATATACCTACGTGCCTAAATTTATTGATTGCATTGAACATCACAGCTTTATTTGGTTAGCTTAATGACAGTGTAATGGAAGAATATACTTTGTACCATGAATCATTTTCTTTTCTTTTACTTCTATTTCTCCTCTCTTTTTCTTTTCACCCGCCTGCCCCTATTAGTTAAATAAAGGAATGACTTTATTGAGAAATTAGCCTTTCTGTGAGTTTCTCTGGTAACATCTGATTAGTAGAGAGGAATTTCATTGTCAGTTAGAAGACTGATTTGTACAATTTTGCCAATGTGGTTTCTGTATACTTTGCTTTGACTGTCTAGGAAACATGTGCCCACAAATTGAATTTGTGACCCACTCCTCTGATCCATGCTCCCTTCTTCAATATTGATTTATCTCTGTTTGGGGTGAAAACGATTACATGTTGTGTTAATGCTTAAGACATTTTTCATAAAAAATGACATTATTTGATAAGGTGTTTAAAAGTAGAGTCCTTTAAGAGAGTTCCTTAGAGAGAAAGTAGATATTAAGTTCAGCTTTAAAAGGAGCAAGGCAAGGCTTCTAGTTGCACAGACTCCCTTACACACACACACAGACACACACACACATGCACACTTCTACAAATAAGTACATGTAAAAGAGCTTAAGAACACAGAAGACCACAAACTAATACCATTTTGCCATACACCACTATATTTCTTATGAAGTCCAGTAAAACATTTAAACTTACAGTAAATCATTTCAAGTTATCAGACGATGCACTAAAAAATATTTTCAATTTCCCTTTTCCATCTCTTTTTACCAATGTCACTGTTTTCTTTTTCTCATCCCAATCCAAACTTTTTTAAACTTTATAAGCAGAAATGCCTTCCTGCAAGAAAAAAATTATATATATAATATATATATATACACATATACAATATGTATACATATATAATATATATACATAATTTATATATACATATATATATACATATTTGTCTCAGTCAAGAAGATGGCAAAATGAAAGTTTTTCAGGCCTTATAAAGTTCCAGGCACTATAGTGGATAGCTAGCTTTCTGCATGTTTTCTCAATTAAAATGGAATAAAAAAGTTGTGTTTTTACTAATTTTTGCTTCATTATATTATCTATAAAACTGTACCATGTTTCTTTTTTTATTGTTACTTGATGATTTTGATGAGTGAACAACCATATCTAGTTTGGAGCAATAGATCTCCATGTACAGAGGAGTAAAACATATGAAGTATCAAATAGATTTATTTTGTTTGTAAAATAGTATATCCTATAAGAAGTAAAGACTGTCTCAGTTCGCGTTGAAGTTATCAGTGGGAATAAGTCCAGGTACAAACAAAAGAAATTAAGCTTAGACATTAGGAAGAATGTTCATGTGAATAATGTGTTTCAGAAATATGAAAAATGTTAGTAAGTTTCTGAAATTTTTATAGAAAAATTACCCAACTGTATCTCTGGGCTGATTTGTATATATTCTCACCTAGATGACTGTTTTAAAAAAAATACTACTTTAAGCCTAGTTTCATGGTTTAGGAACCTGAACCTGAAGAGAACGGAGGTCAGAAAAAGAATGAACAGTTTAGCTAAATATGTTCATTTCACCAATGCAAAGATGAATTAGAGTGCTTCTATGGCAGTGTTTGTCCCTTTCTTTGGTTCTTTTTAGCTGAATATTTATACTTCTTCAAAGAACTCTAAGCAATGCATTTTTAACAAAATAAGAATGACTTACTTTCATGAAGATTTATTAATACTGACTACTAAATAAAAATGTCAAAGACACAGTAAATATCATGCATAAAAAGCAAAAAGAAATGCTACATTGGTTTGAGGACAAATAGGAAACGTAATTTACATTCTGAGTAGAAAATGAATTTCTAGTAATGTTAGGCAAAAACAAATTATGGGCAAAAAAGCAAATGGTTCTCATGATACCTGGATAAGAAGGCAAAATTGAAACAAATTTGGATTCTCTGTGATTTACAAACAAGGCTGACCCTGAGCAAGACTGTCAAGTGACTGCCTGCCTTTAACATTGTTCCTTGGATACCCAGCACCCCATCCCCCCGCCCCCAGAGTCTTTCTCCTGGATCCAGGCATCTAAGTACCTGGCCACAGACGAGAATTGTTATTTTAGTCCCTACACATGAAGCTTTTTCTTTCCTGACTTCCATTCTTTAATGGCAGTGGTTCTCAAACCATTTGATTGTGGTGCACTTAAGGATTTCTATATCCCAATCTATTTCTACATTCCAGATGAAAAAGACCCCATGACTTAAAAAAAAAAAAAAGTTTGGGGAAGAACAAAATAACAAAGTGTTACCAACACAACAATTACACAACAAAACAAAATGGTGAATAATTATAAAACCTAGTAATGTTACAAATACATTCATTCATATACATTTGTCTGTAACCAAGTCCAATTCAAAACAGCAATAATAACCATGTGTCCTTCCCCTGATTTCAGGAATTCTAACAATTTTCATGTGAATCTGAATAGCAGGAGTACTGCAAAGCTCCCAAGCACTGAGTGGCGGTCACATGTCCTTGTGGAATACGGATTTAGAGTCCTCAGTTAATTCTGGTGACATGCTAATATTAGTTTATGAATAGCACCTTCTAGCAACTCAGCAAATACTAGTGCGTATCCATTAACCTCTAGAAATTGCATATTATTCAACTGTAAGAATCAAAGATGAGTTTTCTGTCCATCAGGCTGAACTTTGAAGCTCCACAGAAGTCCATAGGGCATGCTTTGAGCTGTAGGGCCCAGTGCATCACACTGCTAATGAGCTTATAGGGTCTGAGGCTGCTCCCAGATAGAAATTACATTTTCACCCTTGTTCTTTTCAATGCTAATGACTATAAAGTTGAAAACACCAGGCTACCAAAAAAAAAAAAAAAAAGAAAAGAAAAAGTGAGAGCAACAGTTGTATCTCAGTAAGTCACAGAGTAAGTAAGTCTGACCTCACAAACTAATATCTTATAATCAGGCCCTTATTAAGTCACAAACCAGAGCAGGGAACTAGTTAACAGCAATGTAGTCAGTGGTCAAATCAGCCAAGATATGGATCGAGTCAAATAAAACTGGGGGTTGGGGGGCGATCAGGTAGGATGAGGACATATCCTGGAGGATTCGAGGTGGTGGGTAAGCTGCCCTTACAGGTTTGAAAATTGATATCCTAGAGTCCTAATATTCCAGATGGGGAATCCTCAATGTTCAGAGATCCCTTAAGTGGAGCTTTCTGTGATTAAATGGCTCTTACCCACTTAAGTCAGTGTTTTCCAGAGGACAGCCTCCTTTTCCCCAAGACTTTGAATTATCAATGTCACATTAATGGGCGATATCTTCCATTTATTTTTCCCCACTTGCTCTGCAGCGAGTCAATTCTATAACTCAGTTAGGGCTCTGATGACATCTACTTGTCTGAACATGTCACACCATCTGTACAAAGTAAAGTGTGTTCTAATGTGAAATCACTATTTTTTTGTCCTATTGTAATTTTCAATTTCATTATTCAACTAAGAGTCTGTTGACACATCTTTTACCCTTCTGTAGAGCTTACAGATAAGAAAATGATTGCATCGACTTCACCTGAGCAATGAGATGGACTGATCTGGCCATTGACTGATGACCTATTGTTTGGGTATCTGCTTGGAGCATGGGATTTAGATCTTTCTAGCTGTTGTAGGTAGTTAATTGTTATTTTGTTGATAAATCTTTCTAGGAATGATTTTCCCTGAACCATTTAGATGGTCTTTCCAGGGAAGCCAAGGACAGATGGGAAGTGGTTACTGGTTATTTTTTCTTTCCTTCCTTCTTCTCTTTTGTGGTTATCTTTGATGATGATTGTGGTCCTGAAGAAGACAAGTGGGCAGGAAGACATAAAATGCATTTTTCAGTGTGGGTTTTAGACACTTTGGGTTTTTTGATAAGAATTCTAGTCCGGTTGACCCTGAATGCTCTTTGTGTTTGATCGTGTACACCCTGACAGTACGGTAACCCACATACCTACACAGAGGATGGTATGCCTTGCTAAAGCACTTTCTTCATTGAAAAAATTGGCAGTGACCTTAATCAGCGACTCTCTAAGCTTTTTAGCACTGACAAAAATAACCCCTTTTTCCCACTCTATTTCCATCATATAATTTTTTCCTCTGATCTTCAGATATGATACATGTCCCTAGGTTTGTTGAGCTTTAGAAATCTGGTCACTTCACTCTTCTTCCATTTGTATTATTATTCTTATCAGAATCCTCCCAAATATATATCTAAGGAGACTTGATTGGAGAAACCTAAAAATTGTAGAGAAATATATATCTGTTAACATAGAAATTCATCACTGTAAGGCCATTTTAGATGATCAGTTACCACTGTTTCTAAATCTGAACAGAATATGAATTGCTCTGTTATATACTGTATCCATTTTCTTTATATCTCTAAATCTTAGTTATTTTCTAAATATTTGCAAGAAGTATCAAATTACCGAAAGCCAAAAATAGTTTTTCCAAGAGTGAAGTTAAGAGTAAATGATTATTTTAATTCACTTGGAAACCATAATGTTGATTGCATGGCTAAACTCAGTAGCACCCTTAAGTAATTACTCTCCATAAATTAACATGCTATTTCTGTCTTCTGTAATTTTCAAGAAGTTGAGGCTGTTGACTAAAAACTATAGCTGAATCTCCCAAGTCACAGTCAATCTAGAAGTTTCTAACATGCTGTGATTAACTATGTGGTGATCAGCTGTGTGTCAGGCTAATTCATAGTCAGGATGGACCAAACAATCAAACCAACATCTCTACTCTTGAGTTATTTGTCTCATATAGACACTGCCTTGGGTTGTTTTGTTGGCATAGAATTGCACTTAATAAAATCCTACAATTTTTAAAGAATGAGAAGTCACTGAAACCATGCATTTACAATTGATAACTTTAGGAAAGATTATTTTTTAATTATTTATTCTAACCTGTGACATCCAGGAAGGTTGAATCCTGAATCATTGCATAATATTCAAGATCCCTCAGATAGAAAGGCTGCATTTCAGAAAAGAGAACCATAGTTCACCAGTGACATTAAGTGCTGTGAATTTTTAAGTAATTACCTAGTATATTCTCTAAAGGTATATAATTATAAGCAATGAAGAATAGCTGTTATCACTGTATCAGGGCTAAGCAATTACAATCAAAAGATATTGTGGAGGAGAGACCTTCAAGATGGCGGAAGAGTGAGACGCGGAGATCACCTTCCTCCCCACAGATACATCAGAAATATATCTACACGTGGAACAACTCCTACAGAACACCTACTGAATGCTGGCAGAAGACCTCAGACCTCCCCAAAGGCAAAAAACTCCCCACGTACCTGGGTAGGGCAAAAGAAAAAAGAAAAAACAGAGACAAAGGATAGGGACGGGCCCTGCACCACTGGGAGAGAGCCGTGAAGGAGGAAAGGTTTCCACACACTAGGAGCCCCTTCGCGGGCGGAGACTGCGGGTGGCGGAGGGGGAAGCTTCGGAGCCACGGAGGAGAGCGCAGCCACTGGGGTGCGGAGGGCAAAGCGGAGAGATTCCCGCACAGAGGATCGGTGCCGACTGCCACTCACCAGCCCGAGAGGCTTGTCTGCTCACCGGGGTGGGCGGGGCTGGGAGCTGAGGCTTGGGCTTCGGTCGGAGCGCTGGCGGCGTGAACACAGCCTGCAGGGGGTTAGTGTGCCACGGCTGGCTGGGAGGGAGTCCGGGAAAAGTCTGGAGCTGCCGAAGAGACAAGAGACTTCTTCTTACCTCTTTGTTTCCTGGTGCGCGAGGAGAGGGGATTCAGAGCGCTGCTTAAAGGAGCTCCAGAGATGGGCGCGAGCCGTGGCTAACAGTGCAGACCCCAGAGACGGGCGTGGGACACTGGGGCTGCTGCTGCTGCCGCCACCAAGAAGCCTGTGTGCGAGCGCAAGTCACTGTCCACGTCCCCCTCCCGGGAGCCTGTGCAGCCCGCCACTGCCGGGGTCCTGGGATCCACGGACAACTTCCCCAGGAGAATGCACGGTGTGCCTCGTGCTGGTGCAACGTCACGCCGGCCTCTGCCGCCACACGCTCTCCCCGCACTCCGTGCCCCTCCCTCCCCCCGGCCTGAGTGAGCCAGAGCCCCCGAATCAGTGGCTCCTTTAACCCCATGCTGTCTGAGCGAAGACCAGACACCCTCAGGTGACCTACACGCAGAGGCGGGGCCAGATCCAAAGCTGAGGCCCGGGAGCTGTGCGAACAAAGAAGAGAAAGGGAAATCTCTCCCAGCAGCCTCAGGAGCAGTGGATTAAATCTGCACAATCAACTTGATGTACCTGCATCTCTGGAATACCTGAATAGACAACCAACCATCCCAAATTGAGGAGGTTGACTTTGGAGCAACTGCCGACTTGGGGTTTGCTATATGCAAACTGACTAGTTTCTGATTTATATGTTTATCTTAGTTTTTAGCACTTGCTATCATTGGTGGATTTGTTAATTAGTTTGCTTGCTCCCGTCTTTTTTTTTTAATTACTCTTTTTTTAAATAATTAAACATTTTTTATTTTAATAACTTTGCTTTATTTTATTTTATTTATGTTTTCTTCTTTCTCTCCTTTTTTTCTCCCTTTTTTTCTGAGCCGTGTGGCTGACAGGGTCTTGGTGCTCCGGCCGGGTGTCAGGCCTGAGCCTCTCAGGTGGGACAGCCGAGTTCAGGACATTGGTCTATCAGAACCTCCCAACCCCACGTAATATCAATCGGCAAGAGCTCTCCCAGAGATCTCTGTCTCAAAGCTAAGACCCAGCTCCACTGAACGACCAGCAAGGTACACTGCTGGACACCCTGGTATGCCAAAGCACTAGCCAGACAGGAACAAAACCCCACCCATTAGCAGACAGGCTACCTAAAATCATAATAAGGCCACAGACACCCCAAAACACACCAAGGGATGTAGTCCTGCCCACCAGAAAGAGAATATCCAGCCTCATCTGCCAGAACACAGGCACCAGTCCCCTCTACCAGGAAGCCTACACAACCCACTGAACCAACCTTAGCCACTGGGGACAGACACAGAAAACAACGGGAACTATGAACCTGCAGCCAGCGAAAAGGACTCCCCAAACACAGTAAGATAAGCAAAATGAGAAGACAAAAAAATACACACCAGATGAAGGAGCAAGGTAAAAACCCACCAGACCAAACAAACGAAGAGGAAATAGGCAGTCTGCCTGAAAAAGAATTCAGAGTAATAATAATAAACATGATCCAAAATCTTGGAAATAGAATGGGGAAAATACAAGAAACATTTAACAAGGACCTGGAAGAACTAAACAGCAAACAAACAAAGATGAACAACACAATAAATGAAATTAAAAATTCTCTAGAAGGGCCCAAGAGCAGAATAACTGAGGCAGAAGAACGGATAAGTGACCTGGAAGATAAAATAGTGGAAATAACTACTGCAGAGCAGAAGAAATACAAAAGAATTAAAAGAATTGAGGACAGTCTCAGAGACCTCTGGAACAACATTAAATGAACCAACATTCAAATTATACGGGTCCCAGAAGAAGAAGAGAAAAAGAAAGGGACTGAGAAAATATTGGAAGAGATTATCACTGAAAACTTCCCTAATATGGGAAACGAAATAGTTAATCAAGTCCAGGAAGCACAGAGTCCCATACAAGATAAATCCAAGGAGAAACACACCAAGACACATATTAATCAAACTATCAAAAATTAAATACAAAGAACAAATATTAAAAGCATCAAGGGAAAAACAACAAGTAACACATAAGGGAATCCCCATTAGGTTAACAGCTGATTGTTCAGCAGAAACTCTGCAAGCCAGAAGGGAGTGGCAGGACATATTTCAAGTGATGAAAGAGAAAAAACTACAACAAAGATTACACAGCAAGGATCTTGTTCAGATTTGACAGAGAAAACCTCTACAGACAAGCAAAAGCTAAAAGAATTCAGCACCACCAAACCAGCTCTACAACAAATGCTAAAGGAACTTCTCTAGGCAGGAAACACAAGAGAATGAAAAGACCTACAATAATAAACCCAAAACAATTAAGAAAATGGTAATAAGAGCATACATATCGATAATTACCTTAAATGTAAATGGATTAAATGCTCCAACCAAAAGACATAGACTGGCTGAATGGATACAAAAACAAGACCTGTATATATGCTGTCTACAAGAGACCCACTCCAGGCTTAGTCACACATACATACTGAAAGTGAGGGGATGGAAAAAGATATTCCATGCAAAAGGAAATCAGAAGAAAGCTAGAGTAGCAATTGTCATATCAGACAAAGTAGACTTTAAAATAAAGACTATTACAAGAGACAAAGAAGGACACTACATAATGATCAAGGGATCGATCCAAGAAGAAGATATAACAATTGTAAATATTTATGCACCCAACATAAGAGCACCTCAATACATAAGGCAAATGCTAACAGCCATAAAAGGGGAAATCGACAGTAACACAATCATAGTTGGGGACTTTAGCACCCCACTTTCACCAATGGACAGATCATCCAAAATGAAAATAAATAAGGAAACACAAGCTTTAAATGATACATTAAATACATGGACTTAATTGATATTTATAGGACATTATATCCAAAAACAACAGAATACATATTCTTCTCAAGTGCTCATGGAACATTCTCTAGGATAGATCATATCTTGGGTCATAAATCAAGCCTTGGTAAATTTAAGAAAATTGTAATTGTACCAAGTATCTTTTCTGGGCACAATGCTATGAAACTAGATATCAATTACAGGAAAAAATCTGTAAGAAATACAAACACATGGAGGCTAAACAACACACTACTTAATAACCAAGAGATCACTGAAGAAATTAAAGAGGAAGTCAAAAATACCTAGGAACAAATGACAATGAAAACACAATGACCCAAAACATATGGATGCAGCAAAAGCGGTTCTAAGAGGGAAGTTTATAGCTATACAAGCCTTCCTTAAGAAACAAGAAACATCCCAAATAAACGACCTAACCTTACACCTAAAGCAATTAGAGAAAGAAGAACAAAAAAACCCCCAAAGTTAGCAGAAGGAAAGAAATCATAAAGATCAGATGAAAAATAAATGAAGGAAACAGTGGCAAAGATCAATAAAACTAAAAGCTGGTTCGTGGAGAAGATAAACAAAATTGATAAACCATTAGCCAGACTCATCAAGAAAAAAAGGGAGGAGACTCAAATCAATAGAATTAGAAATGAAAAAGGAGAAGTAACAACTGACACTGCAGAAATACAAAGGATCATGAGAGATTACTGCAAGCAACTCTATGCCAATAAAATGGACAACCTGGAAGAAATGGACAAATTCTTAGAAAAGCACAACCTTCTGAGACTGAACCAGGAAGAAATAGAAAATACGAACAGACCAATCACAAGCACTGTAATTGAAACTGCAATTTAAAATCTTCCAACAAACAAAAGCCCAGGACCAGATGGCTTCACAGGCGAATTCTGTCAAACATTTAGAGAAGAGCTAACATCTATCCTTCTCAAACTCTTCCAAAATAGAGCAGAGGGAGGAACACTCCCAAACTCATTCTACGAGGCCACCATCACCCTGATACCAAAACCAGACAAAGATGTCACAAAGAAAGAAAACTACAGGCCAATATCACTGATGAACATAGATGCAAAAATCCTCAACAAAATACTAACAAGCAGAATCCAACAGCACATTAAAAGGATCACACACCATGATCAAGTGGGGTTTATCCCAGGAATGCAAGGATTCTTCAATATACGCAAATCAATCAATGTGATATGCCATATTAACAAATGGAAGGAGAAAAACCATATGATCATCTCAGTAGATGCAGAGACATCTTTCTACAAAATTCAACACCTATTTATGATAAAAACCCAGCAGAAAGTAGGCATAGAGGGAACTTTCCTCAACATAATAAAAGCCATATATGACAAACCCACAGCCAACATCGTCCTCAATGAGGACCTCAATGAGGGAGAAAATATTTGCAAATAAAGCAACTGACAAAGGATGAATCTCCAAAACATACAAGCAAATTCATGCAGCTCAACATCAAAAAGACAAACAACCCAATCCAAAAATGGGCAGAAGACCTAAATACACATTTTTCCAAGGAAGATATACAGATTGCCAACAAACACATGAAAGAATGCTCAATATCATTAATTATTAGAGAAATGCAAATCAAAACTACAGTGAGGTATCATCTCACACAAGTCAGAATGACCATTGTCAAAAAATCTACAAACAATAAATGCTGGAGAGGGTGTGGAGAAAAGGAAACCCTCTTGCACTGTTGGAATGTAAATTGATACAGCCACTATGGAGAACAGTATGGAGGTTCCTTAAAAAACTACAAATAGAACTACCATACGACCCAGCAATCCCACTACTGGGCATATACCCTGAGAAAACCATCATTCAAAAGGAGTCATGTACCACAGTGTTCATTGCAGCTCTATTTACAATAGCCAGGACATGGAAGCAACCTAAATGTCCATCAACAGATGAATGGATAAAGATGTGGCACATATATACAATGGAATATTACTCAGCCATAAAAAGGAGCAAAACTGAATTATTTGTAGTGAGGTAGATGGACCTAGAGCCTGTCATACAGAGTGAAGTAAGTCAGAAAGAGAAAAACAAATACCATAAGCTAACACATATATGTGTAATCTAAAAAAAAAAAGAAAAAGAAAAAAAGAAAATGGTCAGAAGAACCTAGGGGCAAGATGGGAATAAAGATGCAGACCTACTAGAGAATGGACTTGAGGACATGGGGAGGGGGAAGGGTAAGCTGTGACAAAGTGAGAGAGTGGCATGGACATATATACACTGCCAAACGTAAAATAGATAGCTAGTGGGAAGCAGCCGCATAGCACAGGGAGATCAGCTCGGTGCTTTGTGACCACCTAGAGGGGTGGGATAGGGAGGGTGGGAGGGAGGGAGATGCAAGAGGGAAGACATATGGGGACATATGTATATGTATAACTGATTCACTTTGTTATAAAGCAGAAAGTGACACACCATTGTAAAGCAATTATACTCCAATAAAGATGTTAAAAAATAAAAAAATTTTAAAAAGCTATTGTTGTTATCTTGATACTGGCAGGCCTCTCAACTGATAATACTTTATTATGGTGTTTGATTAAATAAAAATAACATTTGAAAATTTTAATGCAATCATTAATAATAAAATATATGTATTAAAAAATAAAAAATAAAATAAAATACATGTATTGGTATTTGTCAAAGGTTATAGCAACTACAAACAGTAAAATCTTCAAGCCTAGTTGGCCAGTGACATTTCTGACCATCTGATGTGGCCATTAATTATAAAGAGCCAATGCTACTCGCTGGGGGTAATAAAAGAATCTCAATGAGAAAGGAAAGTGAAAGAGGTGACCGAGCAGTGCTCACGGTTACAGAGAGGTGTGTGCAGAACTGCAGGCTAGCATTCTTGACTCTGAAGAGGCAGCATGGTCTGCTAGAGCAAGTATGTTTCTCAGAGGCAACCATATTGGGCTTCAGATCACCCTCATGCAGGGTGACTTGCAAAGTACTTAACAGCTGTCTGTGTACAGGCACGACTACAGATGCTGGCTGTAAAACTCAGCACTGATGCTCATGTGTAATGGCAGAATATCAGTATATATGAGGTCAGCCCCACCATTTTACAAAATTTTTTTGTCATCACCTTTGCACCTAACCAAGTCAACAAACAGATACCCACTTCTCTATTAGCCCCGACTGAATTTCACAGCATTGCACCCTTGAGCACAGCCTGCTCCGTACTTGGCTTTCCCCAGACCCTTCTGAGCCTCCTTCCTCCTCCCTGACTGCTTCCTCGCTTGCTTCTCCCTGTCCCACACATGTGAGGCTGACCCTACCCCTCCCTCTTCATTCCCTACACCCTCTCCCTTGGTCGTCTCATCTGACTTCACTGCTTTCAAATGATCATGACTCGGAGACTCAGACTTTTTTGCCTTCGACCTTGGACCCGACTGGCTCCTCTGCTACGGATTCCCAAAGAACCCTCTGCCCCTCATCACACATGATTATAACCCTTTGTACTGGTTTGTCCAGAGAAACTGGGAGGTTCGTGAGGGCTGAGCTCCTGTCTTTCTCATTCAGTGCTGAGTCCCTGGGTCTAGCATAGTGCTGGGAATGTCGCAAGTGACTCAACTTCTAGTCTGCAAATTCTCTGAAAATGTTCTCCAGTGAAACTGAAATGCATTTGGCTCCCTCCCTCCCCTCTTCCACTATGCTCAAAGTTTGTACCTTGGTCACTTGCCCCATTTACTTGGATCGCCCTCCCCCACCATTCTTCACTGTTCCAGTTCCCGCCCACCATCTTTAAGATATCATACTCTGCAGTCTTAACCCGAAGTCCGCCCTCATCCTTAAGCTTTACCCAGTTTCCTTGTTGGAAGTAGCCTGCCTCCTGATTCCCATAACATTTGATCTACAACTCTTTCGTGGTACTCACCAGTTTGAGATCTTTATTGTACTTTTTTATTTACCTAATTTCCTTAAGGAAAATGTTATGCATCAAACATTACCAATCTCCTGTATCACCTGGTGTATGCCAAGATACTTAGCAATTGCTTGTTATACAAGGATTAAGTGAATGTTATAATTTCATAATTATGTAGATAAATGCGTCATAGTGTACTGAATACATACAGTTATAGTAAAACGAATACCTTATAGTAAAGCAATTTTTCCATTTTGTACTGTTTCTCCAGGCTTGTACCACAACCAGTAATACCTTTGCTTGACAACTCTAATGCATAAACTGCCACAAAACTGAGGGAGAAGACAGCTTTTTGGTAAGTAGCATGTACATTTTAAAATCTGGTTGTAATCAGAAAGCTAATATTTATGCCTCCATTGTGTTTCAAGCCCTATTTCATAATTGTTTTTTTTTCATATCCTGGTATGTTTTCTTGGAGATTAGATGGAATGGATGGAGAAAAGTTTTCAAAAAAATGATTACTTCTTATGGACATTATTAGCATGAATCCTTTCAATTTTGACACCATGCTGAGATGATTCTATATCTTTCTGAAATGAATTTTTATTTTTGTGTACATTTTATTGAATATAACATTCAGAAAAAATGTGCAAATTATAATCCTCAATTAATTTTCATTGAGTGAGTACATCCATGTAACTGGGACCCAGTTAAGAAAGAGTATTACCAGTCCCCCTTGTAGACGCCCCAATCCTTGTGACCCCTCCAGTCACATCCCTCCCCACCACCCTTTTCCACCCCCATCAATGTCAATTACAGTCATGACCTCCAACACCGCAAACTCGTTTCCCCTACTTTCAAATTTTATGTGAATGGAGGGACTATCTTTTTAAATGACTTAAAAATAAAGACAAACTTGAAAAAGTGAGCAGGAAAACCAAGTGATGTTCTATTTATGTAACAGCTGTTTTGCCAGATGATTTGACAGCTAATTGGAGTCGTATTGCTTTTATTCTTAAGCCCAGCAAGTATCACCTGTTTTAATTGGGGGGTCACTGCTGATTAAGCACTGAACTTGGATTTTTTTCTCATATTTGTGCCTAATAAATTATAGCCTGCCCAAGATCAGGAAAGGTATTCATCATGTCAAATGTTTACGGCAACTGTCTTTTATAATTAGAGCAAAAGATTTTCTTTTAGCATTGACTGATTAAATAGGTAATTAACATAGGATGAAGATTTTGCATGGTTTCTCAAAGGAACCAAGAAAACAGATAGAGATACCCTTAGATCAGCTAAAGGCTTAATAACACGTTTGTTAAAAACTTTATTGTATTTAGCATAATAAATGAGAAATGGGATTGCATTTATTTATTTCGAGACAGATAACTGCCTTTCCAGTTATCTATTCTAGAGAAGGCCTTACTAAGAACCTCCCAATCTCTGTTAAGTTTTAGGCATCTTCCCAAGAAATAACAATTAAGCCCTGACACTTCATATGCTTACTTAATGATTCAGATAGTATCTTATTGATCAAGATTCTGGAAAGAAAGATATTAGAGTTTCTATCTATCCTCAATTTCCAAAATAATTGTTGCTGCCCACTTCCTTTTATACTATTAATAAATGATATGACTTCTTATCCTAGTTTATTAATTTTCATTTTATGGCAACTGGTGCCTTTCTTAAAAATAATTTGTCATCCAAGTCATCTCTTTCCATCTAGTGTGATTAATGACCTGCAAATCACAGGGTGATCGTTTATATAATCTTGTTAATTATTGGTTATTCATCTGTTATCCAGAGAAACTTCTTGACTTTGCTCCTCAAGTTTATGATACACTCCAGTTTAGAGACCTATAGTCCTCTATATGCTGCATCAGCCCGACATGTTCTTGAACTTGCATTCAACCGTCTTTAATTGTGTGAATTTTGCATGTAAGAAAAACACTCAAAGTAATATTTCCTAATCAAGTTATTTTTAAAACTACTCAGTGGAATTCTATTTTTCTTAAAGAATATGAATGTTTTAAAGCATTTAGTAAGTTAGAAGATAAAAATTGGTATTAAAAGATACAATTCAACAACATTCCAACTTCTTTAAATGTTAGGAATTGCAAAATAGCTACTTGGAGTATATTCCATTCAGTTATTAAAATGTGTAAGTGTGAAAAACAAGACCTTTTTTCTATAATAAAGAGTGTCAATCCCTAATCACCCAGCTCCTCCAGCCTCACCCAATAGACAACCACTGTTCTTATTTCTATTATGGTGATTAGTCTTGCTTATCCTTGAACTTCATTTAAATGTAGCTCATTAAATGCAATGTGTTTTTTTTGCTTCTGGCTTCTTTCATTCAGTATAATGTTTCTGAGTCACATCCTGTTCTTGAGTGTAACAGTAATTAACCTTGAAACAAATCAGCGCTGCTTCAGAGTCTTCACCCCACCAGAAATGTATGAGAGTTCCATTTGTCCCAAATCTTCACCAGCATTTGTTGTTATTAGTCTTCTGGGTTTTAGCTTTCCTTGTGACCTTGCTGTGGCTTTAATTGGCATTATCCTTATGATTAATGATTTGAGCATATTTTCATGTGCTTATTAGCCATTCACATTTCTCCATTTTTTGAAGGTGTCTGTGTAAGTCGTTTGCCCTTTAGGTGTGTTTGCCTAATTTGTGGGAGCTTTTAAAATATATTTGGGATATAAGACCTTTGTCAGATTTTATGGATTATGAATATTTTCATTTAGTCTGTGGCTTATTTATTTTCTTAACTGTGTCTTTTGATAAACTGGTGTTTTTATTTTGCTGAACTCTAACTGGTTGATTTTTCATTTATGGTTAATGTTTTTGGTGTCGTCTCTAAGAAATATTTGCCAATAACAAGTCTGAAAATTTGTATAGTTTTGGTTCTTACATTTCGGTCTGTGATGATCTTGAATTAATTTTTGTACATGGTTTGAGGTCAGGGTTGAGATGCATTTTCATCACATTTTTATGCAATTATTCTACCACAACTTATTGAAAAAGAATTTCTTTCCAAGTTGACTTGCTTTGGCACATTAGTGAAAATCAATTGCTCATAAATAATATGTCTATTTCTGAACTATTTATTCTATTTCATTGATCTATTGGATTATCCCTATACCAATACCACTCTCTCTGGATCATGGTAGTCTTGAAATCAGATAATGTAAGCCTCCAATTGTGTTCTTTTTCATGATTGCTTTAGCTAGTTTAGATCTTTTACATTTCCATATATATTTTAGAATTCACTTGTCAATTTCTACCAAAAAAAAATCCTGTTGAGATTTTGATTGAGATTGCACTGAGTCTGTAGTTCAATTTGACAGGAAATGACTATTTTAACAATTCTGAGTCTTCCAATCCATGAACATGGGAACTCTCTCCTTTCATTTAGATCTTTTCTCATATTTTACCCTTTTCAGTGTAGAGATTTCACACATCTTTTAAGCTTATTCCAAAATATTTTTATCTTTTTATGCTCTTATAAAATGAATTTAAACTCTTCCATTTCCCATTTCATTGTTCACTACCAATATGTTGAAATACCATGGATTTTTTTATATATTGACCTTGTATCCTGCAATCATTCAGATGTGCTTACTACTTCTAGTAGTTGTTTTTCCCATAGATACCTTTGGATTTTTATGTAGATGGTCATTTTGTCTCTGTATATAGAATTTCACTTCATCTTTTCCCATTTTTATTCCTTTTATGTCTTTCTCTTTCCTATTGTATAAACTTGGACTACCTGGCAAATGTTGAAAAGAAATGGTGGGAACAGATATTTTGCTTTGTTCCTGATCTCAGAAGAAAAGTATTCAATGTTTTATCATTAAGTCTGATGTTAACTTTAGGGTTTTGGTAGTTGCCTTTTAAGACTAAGGAAGTTCTGTCTATTCCTGGTTTAAGTGGTGTGGTTTTTTGTTTGTTTTTGTTTTTCTGAGTTTTTTTTTTTTTATAATGAATAGGTATTGAATTTTGTCAAAAGCTTTTCTTCCTGCACATATTGAAATGATTATATGGTCTTACTTCCTTTTCTGATAATTTGGTGGATTAAATTGATCTTTTAAGTGCTATTTTTCATTCCTGGGATAAATCCCCATTTGGTTGTAATGTATGACCATTTTATGTAATCCTAGATTTGACTTGATAATATTTTCTTAATAAAAATTATTTAAGTCTATATTCTGGAGGAACATTGGTCTCTGATTTTCTTTTCTTGAAATATTTTTGTCAGTTTTTTATTATCAGGGTATTGCTGGCCTCTTTAAATGAGCTGGAAAGTATTTATTTCCTCCTCCTTTCTTTTCTTAAATAACTAGGTAGATTTATGTATCTATAAAATTTTGATAGAATTCACCAGAGACTCCATCTTGGCTTGGAGTCTTCTTGGTTGGGAGGTTTTTAATTACAAATTCAATTCTTTAAGAGATACAGAGTTATTCACATTTTTTCATTTTTTTTTCTTATGTTAATTTAGGTGAATTGAGTTTTTCAACATTTTTATTTCATCTAAGTTGTCAAGCATTTTCCCACAAATGTTCATAATATTCCTTTGTTATCCTTTAAGTTTCTGTATGAACTATGATCATATCCCCTCTGTCATTCCTTATACTGGCAATTTGTGTTTTCAATGTTTTTTTGATAAGTTTTGCTGAGGTCCACTACTTTTATTAGTCTCTTCAAAGTACCAACTTCTGATTTGTTAGTTTTCTTTATTTTTTGTCTGTTTTTAATTTCATTTTTGCTCTTATTTTTACTATTTTTTTCTTCTTACTTTTGTTTTAATTTGATCCTTTTTTCCCAGATACTTAAGGCAGTAACATAGATTATTAGCTTTAAAATGTTTTTCTCTTCCAAGTGTTTTTAATGCTACAAGTTTCCCTTGAATCACTGCTTTAGCTGCATTTCACACATTTTTATTTGTATTTTCATTGTCATTTACTTGAAAATATTTTCTAGTTTCCAATTATGATTTATTCTTTTACATTGCATAATTCAGAGGTATGTTGTTTTAATTCCAAATACATGAGAATTTTTCTAGATCGCTTATTCTTGTAGATTTCTAACTTAATTCCTGTCATTAGAGACATATTTTGTGAGATTTCTATTTTTTGCAATTTATTGAGACATTTTATTTTCTAGCCCAGCATCAGCATAACGTCTATCTTGGTGAATGTTCTGAGTGCTTTGGAAAGAAATTCATACTATGAAATTTTTGGATGTGGTGTTATATAACTATTAATTTATTCAAGTTGGTTGCTCATGTGGTTGAAACTGTCTTTATCCTAACAATTTTTTATCTACTAATTTTATAAAATACTGAGAGAGAGGTGTTAAAAATCTCTACTTATGAATGTGGATGTATCACTTTCTTTTGTTCTGTATAACATTTGCTTTATGCATTTTTGAAGCTCTGTTATTAGGTGCATACAAATATACCTGTGTTAGGGTTAATGTAAGTTCCTAATGAAATAACTATTTTATCATTATGAAAGACCCTCTTTTAACACTCCTTATCTTCATATCTGTTCTGTCTGATGTTAGTAGAGCCATATTACCTAACTGTCACCTATTGTTTTCATGGTATATCCTTTTCTAATCTTTTGCTTTCAGTATGCCTGTATCTTATAATGAAGGTGAATTTCTTGAGACTGTGTATACTTAGTTCTTCAATTTTGTCTGTTCTGCCGTATAATCAGAATTTTTAGCTCATTGCATTTAATAAAATTAATATTGCAGTTGAAGTCTGCAACCTTGCTATTTATTGGATTTGGTTTTGATTCCTCTATTTCCCCTTTCCTGCTTTGTTTTGGGATTAATCTTTTTTTTCAATATACATTTTAATTCTTCCATTCAGGGTCTTTAGTTGTGCCTAATGTAATGGTTACAAGAGGCAATTTTATCATAGTATACTTAGTACGCTTCCCATAATATTTAAAAACTTTGTAACAGTATAATTACATTTGCTCCCTCATTCTTGTGCCATTTTTATCATATATTTTAATTCTACACACATTAAGACACTACGATATGATATTGTTTTTGCTTTAAACAGTCAGCGGTTTAAAAAAAAACTAAGTATATTAGTTTGCTAGTGTTGCTATAACAGAATACCTGCTGAGTGGCTTAAACAACAGAAATTTATTGTCTCACAGTTCTGGAAACTAGAAGTCCCAGATCAAGGTGTCAGCAAGCCATGCCCCCTCTGTGGTAGATGCTAAGGAAAGCTCTCTGATCTAGGCCTGTCTCCTCTAACTTCTCATAGTTCCTTGGCTTCTGGGCACATAACTCCAATCTTCATATAGCATTCTTCCTATATATATGTCTCTGTGTCCAAATATCCCCTTTTTATAAGGACATTGAGCATATTGAATTAGGATCCACCTAATTATCTCATCTTAACATGACTACATCTGCAAAGATCCTATTTCCAAACTAGGTCACATTCACAGGTACTGGGGATTAGGACTTCAATGTATGAATTTTGGGAGACACAATTCAACCCATAATGCTAAGAAAAGGGGGGAAAAGTTTATATATATATCTGTATATTTACAGTTCCCCACGTTCTTCATTCCTTCCCATAGATCAAGTTTCCATCTGGTATCATTTTCCTTCAGCCTGAAGATATTTTTGTAGCATTTCTGGCAGTGCAGGTTTGCTAGTGACAAATTTTCTCAGCTTTCATTTATCTGAAAATCTTTATTTTAATCTATGTAAAGGGTATTTTTTTACTGGACACAGAATTCTGGCTTGATACGTTTTTCCCCATCACTTTGAAGGTGTCATTTAATTGTCTTCTGGCCTCCGTTGTTTCTGATGGGAAGTTGGCCATCATTCATATTGTTATTCTTTTATATCAAGATCTGTCAGCTTAGCACTTTTTATATTTTAAGCCATGTAATTCTTTGCTGTAGGTGGCTTTCCTGTGCATCATAGCGTGTTTAGCAGCACCTCTGGCCTCTACTTAGTTGCCATTAGCACCCCACCTCCACCTTCAGTGTGAAAATGAAATATATGTCCAGTTGTCTCAAATATCCTGTTCAGCTTTATTGTTCCTTATTGTGGGAGAGCATGGCCATTGCCAATTATTCCATCATAGCCATGTGTGGAAGATTTTCTGATTTGCTCTAGTGTTTAATGAGAGACAAAACAATTGCAGTGAATCTGTTTTCAGTAGAGTTAAAGGACATGCCATCATCTTCAAATCTAGACAAATAAAATACTCCCAATCTCTAATAAAGTGAACACATCTCCTGATTTTCCTAGCATAGTGTCAGTTAATGCCTATTATTGATAGCTTCTCATTTCACTTTCAAAAATATTCTAGTTTTTACACAACATTGTAAATCAACTATACTTCAATTTAAAAAATAAAAATAAAAAAATCTAGTCTGGGCAATAAATTGCCAGGCTACCCTATTTATACATATTAATAGTAATGATTTTAAGTGGGAGAATCCTATATAATCCAACATAATCTTCATTATACAATCATTTTTAGTATTCATTTTGCCTTTTCCAAATTTAAGATCATTATTTCTTTTTAGGAGTAACATTTTCTTTACCAGTATGTAAGTTTGCATACAACCAACCTCTCTGTTTGCTAGTGCTTTGAAATGTTTCAAATGTGGTCAAAAAGTGATTTAAGAAATAAACTGCATAACACAGAATAGACTTTTATTAGGATAGTTCTCACATAGGAAAAATGTATCCTATTTACTCACAGATTTCTCTTTTACTAGATTTTTTATTGTCAAGAGACAGCAAATTGCTCTCACTTGCCATGGTTGGTTGGACTAACTCCATGGACTCTGTGTCCAGAGCCTGGGCTTGATACAAATGTGACAATGGACAGAGGCAGTGATGTATTATTGGGAGGACGAGTTAAGACATGTTCTTAGGTCTTGAAGCTCTCTTAGTTTCTCTTACAGCCATGTACATCTTAGCTATCATGACCTTCCGAAAAACACCCTGCAGAAAAAGACATTTATGCAGAGAAAAATGCCCTGTATTTCCTTATATTTGGAAAAGCATGAGTTCCTTAAGGAAAACAGTATTTGAGAGTAATTGCAGCATCTCTGGCCATCAGTGTGACTGCCCTAATTTAAGGGCATCATGTTCTCTGGACTGCATTTCTGGCATGTAGTCAATGCCTTGGTAGCTTAGTAAACATAATGTACATCCGATACACTTGTTCATTATTTATTTTCTTTGAATATATACCTAGATAATGCAAACTGACAAAGTTGTTTTTCGATCGCCCCATTGTATATCATATTGAAGATGGTAATAAAGACTGAACTTTCAAATATTATACAAATATGTTGTATTTCCATCTATCCCCTGTTCAACAATTTATTATTTTTATGTTTTCATATTGAAAATTATTCATAACCTATTTAATGTCAGACTTGTACCTACAATGAAATATGGAGAACATCTTTCATTAAGTGGAAGGTTTTCTTTTATGATGGTCCTTACAGAAGATTCAAACTGTTAGTCAGAGGTCCTTATTTTGAGAGAGTAGCAGCTTGGGTGCCGTAATATGTTTCTTCTGTTTTAAAACATCCCAGAGAATGCCGTCAGCTCTAAGTTTCTATACCTAGTGTCTCCTAAATCAGATCAGACCATTTTTATATAATGGTTGCAAATGTGTTTTCTTGAATGTTAAATCTGCTTCTGTTTTTCAATCAATTTAAAATGTGTAGAAAAAAGTGTTCTGATTGTATATTATCCAATTTTCATCAGCTGCCGGAAGGAAATGCTGTGAAAATCTGTGATTTAAAACCCTTAAAACTTCTGCTTGAAATGCATGTTTTGTTAACAACATTAGAGATGCAAAGTATCTTAAACAGAATTTTGATGTCTTTATTAATAACATTTAAAAGTTTTAGGATTTCAGATATTCATAGATTTTGTTCTCCTTGATTTACAAGGTCATGTACTTTAGACCTTTCTATTTCTCCTTTTGGAAATAATTGGAACTGTGAAGGCAAGTGGTAAAAGAAAGAAAAAGAATTGCATTATTGGCGACAATGCTAGCCTTTCTAGGGTTTAATGGAAAAACATATTTTATATTGGCTATATAAATAACCATAAATAACAATAAACACTCAAACCCATTGTGTATAAATCACTTGCCTGTGAACTACATGAAATACAAAAATCTTGTCTTCCGTGAGTTTATAATCTAGTTAAATGAATGAAAATACAACATGCCAAAAGAGTGGTAGACTTAAGTGCTGTAGGGATTTAAAAGAGCAAAAATTGTTTTTTCTTACTCTACGACTTGATGGATGAAGTGGGATTTGAGTTAAGGAGTGAAAGTAATGCATAATAGTAATTCATGATGAAAATACTGTTGAATGCTAACAAATTTAAGTGTAACATTTTTTTCTGTGATCTTTATGAGTGTCTCATGAACTTTATTTGTTTTTTAACATCTTTATTTGAGTGTAATTGCTTTACAATAGTGTGTTAGTTTCTGCTTTATAACAAAGTGAATCAGCTATACATATACATATGTCCCAATATCTCCTCCCTCTTGTGTCTCCCTCCCACGCTCCCTATCCCACCCCTCTAGGTGGTCACAAAGCACCTAGCTGATCTCCCTGTGCTATGCAGCTGCTTCCCACTAGCTATCTATTTTGCATTTGGTAGTGTATATATGTCCATGCCACTCTCTCACTTCATCCCAGCTTACCCTTCCCCCTCCTCGTGTCCTCAAATCCATTCTCTACGTCTGCGTCTTTATTCCTGTCCTACCCCTAGGTTCATCAGAACCAATTTTTTTTTTTTTTAGATTCCATATATATGTGTTAGCATACAGTATTTGTTTTTCTCTTTCTGACTTACTTCACTCTGTATGACAGACTCCAAGTCCATCCACCTCACTACAAATAACTCAATTTCATTTCTTTTTATGGCTGAGTAATATTCCATTGTATATATGTGCCACATCTTCTTTATCCATTCATCTGTCAATGGGCATTCGGGTTGCTTCCATATCCTGGCTATTGTAAACAGAGCTGCAGTGAACACTGTGGTACATGACTCTCTTTGAATGATGGTTTTCCCAGGGTATATGCCCAGTACTAGGATTGCTGGGTTGTATGGTGGTTCTAGTTTTAGTTTTTTAAGAAACCTCCATACTGGGCTCCTTAGTGGCTGTATCAATTCACATTCACACCATCACTGCAAGAGAGTTCCCTTTTCTCCACACCCTCTCCAGCATTTATTGTTTGTAGATTTTTTGATGATGGCCATTCTGATTGGTGTGAGGTGATAGCTCATTGTAGTTTTGATTTGCATTTCTCTAATGATTAGTGATGTTGAGCATCCTTTCATGTGTTTGTTGGCCATCTGTATGTCTTCTACAGATAAATGTCTATTTAGGTCTTCTGCCCATTTTTGGATTGGGTTTTTTTTTTTTATATTGAGCTGCATGAGCTGCTTGTAAATTTTGGAGAGTAATCCTTTGTCAGTGGCTTCATTTGCAAATATTTTCTCCCATTCTGAGGGTTGTCTTTTTGTCTTGTTTATGGTTCCCTTTGCTGTGCAAAAGCTTTTAAGTTTCATTAGGTCCCATTTGTTTATTTTTGTTTTTATTTCCATTTATCTAGGAGGTGGGTCAAAAAGGATCTTGCTGTGATTTATGTCATAGAGTGTTCTGCCTATGTTTTCCTCTACGAGTTTTGTAGTGTCTGGCCTTGTATTTAGATCTTTAATCCATTTTGAGTTTATTTTTGTGTATGGTGTTAGAAAGTGTTCTAATTTCATTCTTTTACTTATAGCTGTCCAGTTTTCCCAGCACCACTTATTGAAGAGGCTGTTTTTTCTCCATTGTATATTCTTGCCTCCTTTATCAAAGATAAGGTGACCATATGTGTGTGGGTTTATTTCTGGGCTTTCTATCCTGTTCCATTGATCTATATTTCAGTTTTTGTGCCAGTACTATACTGTCTTGATTACTGTAGCTTTGTAGTATAGTGTGAAGTCCAGGAACCTGATTCCTCCAGCTCTGTTTTTCTGTCTCAAGATTGCTTTGGCTATTCGAAGTCTTTTGTGTTTCCATACAAATTGTGCAATTTTTTGTTCTCGTTCTGTGAGAAATGCCATTGGTAGTTTGATAGGGATTGCATTGAATCTGTAGATTGCTTTGGGTAGTAGAGTCATTTTCACAATGTTGATTCTTCCAATCCAAGAACATGGTATATCTCTCCATCTGTTTGTATCATCTTTAATTTCTTTCATCAGTGTCTTATAGTTTTCTGCATACAAGTCATTTGTCTCCTTAGGTAGATTTATTCCTAGGTATTTTATTTTTTGTTGCAGTGGTAAATGGGAGCATTTCCTTAATTTCTCTTTCATATTTTTCATCATTAGTGTATAGGAATGCCAGAGATTTCTGTGCATTAATTTTGTATCCTGCTACTTTACCGAATTCATTGATTAGCTCTAGTAGTTTTCTGGTAGCATCTTTAGGATTCTCTATGTATAGTATCATGTCATCTTCAAACAGTGAAAGTTTTACTTCTTCTTTTCCAATTTGGATTCCTTTTATTTGTTTTTCGTTTCTGATTGCTGTGGCTAAAACTTCCAAAACTATGTTGAATAATAGTTGTGCGAGTGGACAACCTTGTCTTGTTCCTGATCTTAGAGGAAATGCTTTCAGTTTTTCACCATTGAGAATGATGTTGGCTGTGGGTTTGTCATATATGGCCTTTATTATGTTGAGATAAGTTCCCTCTATGCCTACTTTCTGGAGAGTTTTTATCATAAATGGGTGTTGAATTTTGTCAGAAGCTTTTTCTGCATCTATTGAGATGATCATATGTTTTTTTCTCCTTCAGTTTGTTAAGATGGTTTATCACATTGATTGATTTGCATATATTGAAGAATCCTTGCATTCCTGGAATAAACCCCACTTGATCATGGTGTGTGATCCTTTTAATGTGTTGTTGGATTCTGTTTGCTAGTATTTTGTTGAGGATTTTTGCATCTATGTTCATCACTGATATTGGCCTGTAGTTTTCTTTCTTTGTGACATCTTTGTCTGGTTTTGGTATCAGGGTAATGGTGGCCTCGTAGAATGAGTTTGGGAGTGTTCCTCCTTCTGCTATATTTTGGAAGAGTTTGAGAAGGATAGGTATTAGCCCTTCTCTAAATGTTTGATAGAATTCACCTGTGAAGCCATCTGGTCCTGGATTTTTGTTTGTTGGAAAGTTTTTAATCACAGTCTCAATTACAGTGCTTGTGATTGGTCTGTTCGTATTTTCTGTTTCTTCCTGGTTCAGTCTCGGAAGGTTGTGCTTTTCTAAGAATTTGTCCATTTCTTCCAGGTTGTCCATTTTATTGGCATAAAGTTGCTTGTAGTAATCTCTCATGATCCTTTGTATTTCTGCAGTGTCAGTTGTTACGTCTCCTTTTTCATTTCTAATTCTATTGATTTGAGTCTTCTCCCTTTTTTTCTTGATGAGTCTGGCTAATGGTTTATCAATTTTGTTTATCTTCTCCACGAACCAGCTTGTAGTTTTATTGATCTTTGCCATTGTTTCCTTCATTTCTTTTTCATTTATTTCTGATCTGATCTTTATGATTGCTTTCCTTCTGCTAACTTTGGGTTTTTTGTGTCCTTCTTTCTCTAGTTGCTTTAGGTTTAAGGTAGATTGTTTATCTGAGATGTTTCTTGTCTCTTGAGGTAGGATTGTATTCCTATAAACTTCCTCTTAGAACTGCTTTTGCTGCATCCCATAGGTTTTGGGTCATCGTGTTTTCATTGTCATTTGTTTCTAGGTATTTTTTTATTTGCTCTTTGATTTCTTCAGTGGCAACATATTTTTTTATTAAACCTAGCAACCTACATTGGATATGAAAAATGGTGAAAGTATGATATCAACCAACTAGAACAGATGATTTTCTTTTTTATAGCTTTCTTTGGCTTCATAGTAATTGATAGAAACAGAAGTACTGAAACTTTGTGTTAATTAGTACTTTATTTAGTTTTTCATATTTTGTTTTACCTGATCTATCAGTCAGTGTTTATGCTCATCTGCAAGTAAGAGATTACCAAAAAATTGTGACATATACATACAGGGATTTATTTTCTCACTTAAAGCAAGTTCCAGGTTATGGCAGCTCCATGATGTCATTAGGATTTTTCCTCATCCTTCACTATTCCACCCCTGTGGTATTCGATCAGGCCCAAGAGAGCTGCTGGAGCTCCAGTCATCATATCCCTCTTCCAGGCCTACAGAGAGTAGAAGGGACAAAGAAGGATGCCAGCCCTTCCTTTAAGGAGCTTTCACGGAAGCACCACACTTTAGTTTGCTTATATGTCAATGGCCAAAAGGTAGTCAAATAAGCAACTCTACTGCAAACAGTTTAGGAAATGCAGTTGTCCAGATGGTTACATGACTGCCTAGACTAAAGTTAAGGATTTGGTTTTGTGTTTCGTTTTGTTTTTGTTTTCTTTTGTTTTGTTTTTTGCTATGGAGAGAAAGGAGGTATCAGAGACTAGAGTAGGCACATAGCCGTTTCTGTCATTCCTACTAAACATTTTTCATGTCCGTGGTGCAAATTGTGGCATTACTAAGTCGAAATGAGCCTGGCTGACATTATATAAGGGATATTGCTTATTGAGTTGATATTCTAGGCACCACCCATGCCAGTTGTCCAATTATATGATGATCATGAAAAATTTCATCAAAAATGACTAAACCTAGAATGAGAGTGTTGGATCTCTGGCTGTGTGGTTAATTTATATGAGTGTATGTGTCATTATATTGGTTGGATAGATGGATAGATAGATAAATACATGGGTATGTATATAGGTAACAGGTTGTATAGCTAGGTTGATAGAAAAATAGAGGGAATGAGCTGAGACGGCAGGAGAGAGATGGGGAGAAGAGGAAAGGAACAAAACTAAACTAAGGAATTGGAGAGAATTCTTAGCGATACTTGAAGGATAGTCTGGTCTTGTCAAAATGTACATTTCTGTATTGACCCATTTTGCAGATCGTCTTCTCAGTGCTGCACAACTTTCTGCTCTGGGATGCTGTTTTATTTAAGATCCTTAGCATTATTTGCAGATGATTCTTTATTTCCACATTTGTAAATGCTGAGAGTGTACTTCAGTTATGGTCCTGAGGAAGCTTTTTTCTTCTAACATTTTATCTTATGTTGACGTCCTTATTTATTTCTTAACAAGGGAGTAGCTCTATCTATGTATCTCTTCTGAGTGCTTTTTCCTGAGGGTCTGCCTTCTAAGTCACCCCAATGTTGCCTCAGTTGTCTGTAGGCTGCCTTTCCCATCACCCTGGTGGAGGGTCTACTCCCTTTGTGTTAGACGAAAGCAGCTTCATGATGTTATCCTGTATGTTATCCCATTAAACGTCTCTCTGCACGCAAGAGCAAGACTTACTGTTTCACTGTTACAGGTGCAGAAATATGTGGGCCAGGCTATAGAGACCCACACTGCCTAGTGACCTAAATTCAAAGAACAGTATTCGGTACAGTGTGTACAATGAACCACTGTCTTGGTACATCACAGGCGAAAAAGAAAAAAAAAATCTCAGAGGAATTTTTAGTGAAAGAGATTACCTCCAACCACACTAAAAATGTTTTCAGGGGGCTTCCCTGGTGGCGCAGTGGTTAAGAATCTGCCTGCCAATGCAGGGGACATGGGTTCAAGCCCTGGCCCGGGAAGATCCAACATGCCGCGGAGCAACTAAGCCCGTGTCCACAACTACTGAAGCCCGTGCGCCTAGAGCCCGTGCTCTGCAACAAGAGAGGCCACCACAATGAGAAGCCCGCACACTGCAACGAAGAGTAGCCCCCGCTCACTGCAACTAGAGAAAGCCCGTGCACAGCAATGAAGACCCAATGCAGCCAAAAATAAATAAATAGAATAAATAAGTTAAAAAAATTTTTTTAATGTTTTCAGGGGCCCTCCTCACTGGTTTTGAGGAATGTAAATTCTGCATCTCTCCCAGCAACATGACAGTCTCACAGAAATTAGGTACAATCAAAAGAAGGTAGAACAGCAGTGAAGGGAATTTGCTGCCAGCTTAGAGAACAAGGTGCCAGGTTACTGAAACAGCATGTCATCTATTCTCATGGGAATGCATTGAATATCTGCAGTACCATTTCCATTCGTGAAGACATTATTTTTAAATTTCAGTGTACAGCAATAACAATAGTTAATTAGATACATGTTACTTCTTCTTTAAAATATCCTATGCTCATCTAATTCATTTGGTGTCAGAGATCACGGTGTAGAAACCCCAAATTCTTGTGATATTTACACGAGGCCTTTTAGTTTTAATCCCTCTTTTAAAACTAGTAGACTCACTTGTGACACTTGGTTGATTGCACGTTCCAAAGTGATCTGTCAAATATCCGCACCTGTGAGCATGCCTTCATGCACAGACTGAAGTTAAGGAAAGAAAATATGGAAGAAAATATGGGTTTTTTTCATGTGCAGATTGGATTTTAAAAATAAAATAGGTGAACTGCTTTTTAGGGTATCAAGTTAATTTTTCAAATTCAACTCTTGCATAGCAGTCAATGGGGAGGGGATAAATATGATGGGATTTTCATTTGCATTGCCCTTCCTCTTCTCTGAAATAATTTATTATAATTTTCATGAGACTTCATAATATTATTCATTCGCTTCATAATTGGAACGTTAAACGCTGCCCCCTGTTGATTCCTGACCTGTACCAGCCAAAGGCACCTTCCTCTCCTTCTTCTCTCCTATCCGACAAAATAAGTTAGCAAGTTTGATAACCAGGGATAACCTACATCGATGATCCCGGACTTATATATTTATAAAATAGGAGATGAAGTTCCTGCCTTCTTAGAAATAGATGGTAGATTAACAGACTGAAATGATTTAAAATTTCAAATTTTATGCAAATATTAAGAATTGTTACTGAAAAGGTGTACACAAACAACAAAAGGCACTGGAGAATTAAAATGTAATCATACTTTCATCAGTAACAATTTATCATTCTGACTGGCATAAAAGAGTATTTAAAAATAAACTGTGACAACTTACTGTATTCAATTTTACTACCCAATTTTTAATAAGATAGCAGGAGGAAAAGCCATGATACAGGGTCATTGAATGTCAGGGAAATCGTCTGCAACTAGAGCAATGCCTGTTACTTAGTAGGTGCTAAGTAAAAATTTATTTAGTGAGATCTACTTCTAGACTTTGAAAGCAGATTAAGGAAAAAAAATGTACCCTTTCTTTAGTAAAGATTTATATAAACTCAGGAAGAAGTTTAAGTTTGCCTGGTAAATGACATATTTTATTTCTTTGGACAAATTCAGTAAAATCTACAAAGCACTGAATACATCACCTACTATGGCCAACTTCCAGCGCCAGCCCAAATGGGATTATGAAGCCATTCGGATTTTATAGGGTCAGGTCAGTACTTCTGTCCCTGAAATATGACTCATGTTTTGTTTATTTCATCTTATCATTCTGTTTTTTTACCCAAGCTAATTTGGGTTGTAATGAGAATAACTCATTGAACTAGTATATGATAAAATTGCCTTGGACTAGAAACTAGGATTCTAGCGGAAGTCCCAAATGTGAACATCTTCGTCCCTACTCTTCCTGTTTGGGGATAATTTGGCTCTACTTCTGCTCCATATTCACAGGAGGATTTATTTTCTGACCACCTCTTTAAAAGGGTAGCACAATTTAGAATACAGTTTTGGGATATGAAATTTAAAAAATCAATCATTGAGGCAGGCATAACGATTCAATCAGTTATGTTACTTCTCACTAGTTTTCTGAACCGGACACCAGTAAGATGAAGGAAACTTAGTGGAAGTAATTAACAGAGAAAAGTTAAGGAAAAGGGGAATGTAAAGAGAATAAGTTTAAACACATTAGTCCAGAAAGAAGACGAATACATTATTCCAGGGAAAAGTGATACTGGAAGCCAGGAAGACAGGGTAATATTTATTGACCACCTACTATGTATGAAGCATTATTCTATGTCGTGAAATATATCCACTTGGTCTTAAATTTTGACCCCCTTAGTTTATCTTGCTTTACTTTTATTAGCATTAGTAGCAAATATTAAAATGGTGCCAAGTCAATGAAATAGAACAAAACTATGTCTCCTGGAGATTTGTAGAGCTATGGCCCAGAAAATGCCAAAAACTTACTATCAGATGTTCACCTTTGGGCTGCCTGGGTTTTCTGACTTTGGCAGCCAAATGAAGTGATTGCAGGAATTGTAACATATAAACTAAACGATGAATATATTCATCTCCTTGCTGGGCATCTGAACCATAAAATTAGCCTAATTTTTAGCTTCAGGCTCTTGATGATGTTCTTCCCAATTAGTATGATTATCTTTTAAACGTTTCCTCACATTCATGTAACGTCTATGATTTTGTAGACTTTTGAGTGAAGGGGAAATAGGCACACAGTACAGAAAGTCAGAAATTGCAGGGTGAAAATACTCTCGTGTAATTTTGAGTTAATTCTGGAAGTTCAAGGACTTCTGCGGTCCCCCTGTTTGCCCTCAGTGTTAAGGCTGCAACACCCTGGCTCTCCAGGCTCTGACTTTAGGAGGAAAACCCTTTGTAGAGGGCATCTGCTCAATTCTAATAATAAATTTTAAGGGAGGGACAGAATCGAAATGAGCAGCAAATGGATTAATTATTCCTCTGCGTGGGACCTGGGAATTCATTCACTGGGTGTGTTCCTCATCACTTTGTGTACTCTTGGACTTCTGCAGAAATGTTAAATGAGAGATGAAAGGGGGGAGATTTTATTTTGTCAACGTTGGAATTTCAATTTAAGTATTCCAGAACAGAGAAATATCCCGAACACTGGGACCTGTACACAGTGTATCACCTATGGCCCTCTTCTTGGAATTAGAGTTTAAAGATTCATAATCTATGGGGTCCATTCTCAAGAACATCATAGTCCAGCTGGGAAACACCCAGATTCTAATCCTGAATTTGCCCCTACATAATTGTATCACCTTGGACACTTAGCGTCAAAGATGTCATTTGTAAAATTAGAGGATCGGAACAAATTATTTCTAAGTTCTCCACTTCCAAAATTTTGTTATAGATTATTATAGATTTCTGTTGTTGGAAAGGACTTAGAGATACTTTAACAATTTACTTACCTAGTCCAACACTTTCTTCCAAATTGGTCCAATAGGTGGGTGAAAGTTGAAAATGCAGTTATAGCTTAGAGTCATGCACATAGAGATAATTACTTAAAATATCAAAATGAACGGGCTTTCAAAAGGTATGATTAAGAGAAGCAGAGAAACGGTATAAAATGATTTCAAAACAACCACCCAAGCCAAATCAACCACCTTGCAAGTTGTTAATCAACAATTTTTAAATTCTGATCATAGGTCTTTTAAAAAATGTATACATATTCCTGGGTATTTTGACCCTGTCCAAGGTTATGGCTCATTTTATGTTTCATTTTGTATTTATAATCTATTGTGCTTATTGTATATTTCCTTTTTTGCAACTAATCTTTTTGTTTAATAGCAGGTGTAGTTCATCTAACATTTCAAATTGTGGGTGAAAAACCTGTTTCTCTAACCGAATTGTAGCTCTCCAGAGGTAGAATTTTGTACTAAGAACGTGTGTATGTGTGTATGTGTGTGAGTGTGTGAGTATTTAGCTGAGTGGAAGAGAGGCTCATCGGCTCCTCCAAATCATCCATGTTAGGCATGTTCTGAAAATTAATGAGCATCCTCCTAATACTGGAGTCCATCCCACTGATCAAACTATTTTTACATTGTAATTTTTACAAAGAATTTGAGACAATATCCAATTTTTCTTCAAACCTATAGCAAAATAATAAAACTATAAATAGAGATAGAAGATTAGTGCCAGGGACAAGGAGAACATAAATATGCCAGTCATAAGATGAGTCTAGTTGCTGAGCTCATATTTTGTTTGAGCTTTCTGGTAGCCAGAGGAAATAAATAGAAACATGTTCAGTTATCAGGCTCTCATTAATGGATAGGAGGAAGCATGCTGCTCCCTCAGGGGAAATAACACATTTTGATAAACACATTAAACAGTTGTGTTCTCCTGACAAAATCCTGTGGAACTCTTCTCATTATTTACACTGAATTCCAGATGTATTGATTATTTTTCACGGCACACTGATAGGTTTATCTACCAACAGGACATCATATGGAACTTTGCTTCCCAGATAACAAACTAGTTATTGGGCTGGCCCAGTTAGTTCAAAGTCTCCCGGCTTGAATATAGAAATAACAAAGTTAAAATTACTGACTATAATTACTGTTTTCCCTTTCTTTTCATTTTTTTAAAAGTTTCTTCCTTATTATGGTAAAATATCCATAATGTAAAACGTACCATTTTAACCGTTTTTAAGTGTACAATGCAATGGCAGTAAGTACATTCACAACATTGTATAATCATCACTACTATCTATTTCCAGAATTTTTTCATCGTCCCAAAGAGAAACTCTGTACCCGTTAAACGGTAACTTCCTGTTTCCCTTCTCCCCTCTACTAACCTATATTCTACTTTCTGTCTCTATGAATTCCCCATTCTGTGTACCTCATATAAATGGAGTCATGTTATACTTGTTCTTCTGTGTCTGGCTTATTTAACTTATAAATTTTTCAAGGTTCAACTATGTTGTAGGACATATTAGAATTTCATTTCTTTTTATGGCTGAATAATACTTCATTGTATCTTTTCTTTTTTAAAATATAATTTTACCTCTTCAGTCTTAAGGGTTTTTTCCTGTTCTTTGAGTTATCAAAATACTAGCAAACAATTCTAAAATATCAATTAATCTGTTAAATACTTCCACGTCATTTTCTCAATTACTTTGTTTATGTCAAGGTTTTTTATTTGATATTAATTCCTTATCTATCATAATTTGACTTTAAAAGAAAATACTGTTTCTCTACTCACAACACTTCTGACACCAAATGTGTATATTTTCCACACCAAGCAATTCTGCAGTTCTCTGCAAACACCAACGGGGTGTCCTCCAGTTTAATTCAATTCTGATGCTACCTACCTAGAATTATAGTACAGGCCCCACAGGTTAAAGGCTCAGTTCCAGAAGACTTCCCCCGGTTGCAGGTGCCATCCACAAGTAGTCAGTCACTTCTGTCGGAGGTGGCTACAAATCAGGGTGCCCCATGACCGTCTCCTCAGATTTGATAATTTGCTATAATGACTCGCAGAACTTGGGGAAACACTTTACTTAATTATTGGTTTATTATAAAGGATATTATAAAGGATACAAATGAACAGCCAGTTGAAGACGTATATCAGGTGAGATCCAGGAGAGTCCCAAGTGCAGGAACTTGGGCTCCTGTGGAGTGTAGGGTGCACCACCCTCCCAGCACGTGGATACTTCACCAACCTGGAAGCTCTGTGGACTTCATTGCTCAGGGGATTGATGGAAGTTCCATTACGTAGGTGTGATTGATAAAATCATTGGCTGTTGGTGATTCACTCAATCTCCAGCCCTTATCCTCTCCCCAGAGGTCAAGGGTTGGGCCTGAAAGTTCCAACCCTTTAATCACATAGTTGGTTCCTCTGACCACCAGCCCACCTCCTGAAGCTACCTAGGGGCTTTCAGCAACCAGTCATCTCATTAACATAAACTTACAGAGGGTTGAATGGGCTTATTATGAATCACAAAAGATGTTCATCTCACCCTTTTCACTCAGGAAATTACAAGGGTTTAGGAACTCTGTGCTCCGGAACTGGGGACCAAGACCAAATCCGTACTTCTTGTTATATCACAATATCACAGACTTGGAAGTTCCATTGCAAACAAGTCTCCCTATAGTTTTTCATGGAAAAAATGTTGAATCCTATTTTTGTATGTTTATTTTAAAAAATTCCAAACTTTCTAGATCTTTGTGTCAAAGGTGTTTTATGTGACATCTTCCTTAGGACTCCTCTTTGATCAGTACAATTATGAAATAGTTTTATGTTGCCCTTTGTATAATTTATAAGCATTGTATTATAAGTTGTACTTTGTTTCCCCTTGAACTAAATAGCTACTTGCCCCCCAAGAATATGTGCTAGCTTTGGATATTGAAAGCTTCTGTCTCATTCCTACAGTCTAAGAAGAAACTCTGCAAAGTACAAAGAACATGGAGGTTCAAGATTTTTAAACCACTGACTAGAATTTAAGCAGTATAACCTCAACTTGGGCATGAAAAAAATAAAATCAGTCCTATAACTATGCCTCCATTTTATTTGAACCATGTAAAAATAATGCATAAGGGACCAAGGCTTATATCAAATAACAATATCTTAACCAAGTTGAAGCTCTAAAATGCACATTGAATCCAAATTCAAAAATTAAATACTGCCTGTGAAATACTTTTCTTCTTGGGTATACCTATTTGTTATAGCTTGCTAACATACTGACATGATATATGTTTTCACTGAGACCTTCTTAGAGATAAAATATTTGAAGAACAAACTTAATGAAAATAAGCTTATTGTTCTAAATAGGGGGTTGAAATTCTTCATATGTATTTTGAGTCAAGTCTTCTTTTACATGAACCCTTCAATAGCTAGAGAAAGCTGCTGGGGAAATCTCTAGCTGTATTTTCTCCTGCAACTTCTGCTTCATTGTGGTTTGCTAATAATTTTGGAAGTAGCTAGATATTAAATTAAATACAACTGTATTCTAATTCTGAAGGAAACTTTTGAAAGAAATACTAGTCCAATACATGAAAATGCATTAATTAAATGCATTTAAATTATTTAAATTCTTGGATTTTTCTTGGATTCTTTAACTTACAGTATTAATACTTAAATGTTTATATGTAATCTATATATCTGGCTAATATGTATGATGCACATCAAGTCCATCATGGACATGTACTTAATATTTAGCTCTATGCTACCATGGTTCAGGAAAATCTCTTAGATATCTTATCAAATTTCACATGCCTTAATTTCATATTCAGATTAAATCTTCAGAGTAATCAAGAAATCTGGTTTAAAAATCTTACATTGTTACTGGCTTAATTTTGATATTACACCTTACTAATAAGCTTTTTTTTTTTTTTTTTTTTTTTTTTTTTTTTGGTGCTTCCAGATTTAAACAGTTTGGGATTGACACGTACACATGGCTATATTTAAAATTGATAACCAACAAGGACCTGCTGCATGGCACAGGGAACTCTGCTCAATATTCTGTAATAACCTAAGTGGGAAAAGAATTTGAAAAAGAATAAATACATGTATATGTATAACTGAATCACTTTGCTGTACACCTGACGCTAACACAACATTGTTAATCACCTATACTCCAATATAAAATAAATAGAAAGCCTGGTGGTGCTGAATTCTCTTAGCTTTTGCTTGTCTTTAAAGCTTTTGATTTCTCTGTCGAATCCAGATGAGATCCTTGCCAAGTAGAGTAATCTTGGTTGAGGTTCTTCCCTTTCATCGCTTTAAATATATCATGCCACTCCCTCTGGCTTGTAGAGCTTCTGCTGAGAAATCAGCTGTTAACCTTAAGGGAGTTCCCTTGTATGTTATTTGTCATTTTTCCCTTGTTGCTTTTAGTAATTTTTTTTTTGTCTTTAATTTTTGGCAGTTTGATTACTATGTGTCTCTGCGTGTTTCTCCTTGGGTTTATCCTGTATGGGACTCTCTGTGCTTCCTGGACTTGGGTGGCTATTTCCTTTCCCATGTTAGGGAAGTTTTTGACTATAATCTCTTCAAATATTTTCTCTGATCCTTTCTCTCTCTCTTCTCCTTCTGGGACCCCTACAGTGCAAATGTTGTTGCGTTTAATGTTGTCCCAGAGGTCTCTTAGGCTGTCTTCATTTCTTTTCATTCTTTTTTCTTTATTCTGTTCCACAGCAGTGAATTCCACCATTCTGTCTTCCAGGTCACTTATCCGTTCTTCTGCCTCAGTTATTCTGCTATTAATTCCTTCTAGTGTATTTTTCATTTCAGTTATTGTACTGTTCATCTCTGTTTGTTTGTTCTTTAATTTTCTTGGTCTTTGTTAAACATTTCTTGCATCTTCTCAATCTTTGCCTCCATTCTTTTTCCCAGGTCCTGGATCATCTTCACTATCATTATTCTGAATTCTTTTTCTGGAAGGTTGCCTATCTCCACTTCATTTAGTTGTTTTTCTGGGGTTTTATCTTGTTCCTTCATCTGGACTAATAAGCTTTTGGTTAATGATCAGTTTTAATTCAATTTAACTCAATTTTAATTCAGTGATATTTCTAAATGGGGTAATTAATATCTGACATTATTCTTCATGCCTGACACCTGCTTGAATGTCCTTTATCATGAAGAAAGTTTTACACTGAGCCAACATAAATAAAATCTGGTAGCTAGAGAAAATAGCTACCTTGAAGAAATTTGGCATGTAAGAACCCAGCAAGCACTTTAAATACTTTCCTGTTGTATTTTGTCAATCCTTATACAGTACACTTTAAAAAGTTCTTCTTTCTGCTTACCTTATTTATCCTAAGTGCCAGTCCAGTGGACTCAATTATAATGGATGCTGTGAAACTAGACTGTCTGTTCTGGACACCAGACTCTAAGCTTCAGTTACGGTCAGGTCTACCCAATTTAACTGTCTTTACATGTATCTAAGTGACTTAAAACAAACAAATAAAACAAAAACAGGACATTTTAAAGCCAGAAAAAAACTTAAAATATACAGGGTGGATTAATAACTAAATATGATTTGCTAGGCTGTTAACCTAAGCATAGTGATATACTCAACAGAACACATTGTATTTCTAATGAATATTTACAATTTCTTGTCATTACCCTTAATCTATCCTTTAATCTAGATGGATGCATATCTATCCTAGTTCTACACAGGCTCTTGTTTCATTTTGCTTTTCTTCTTTCTGCTTCTTGTCCTTGCCCTTCTGTCTAATCTGCACGGGAAAGGATGTTTCCTTGAATCCTGCTTTAAATCATGCCTGCAGCTGCTTAAAGTATTTCTACGGACATTTGCTTTCCTCCAATACACTTGACTACAAAATTCCAAGTCCAGTGCTTGATACCCAGATCAATGTCTCTGTTCTACACACTCTTTGATCAGCCCCTCGGACTCCAGGGTGCACTCAGTTTTACACCCCTTGACTTTCTGAAGATCAGACACAGCTTCAAAATTGGGAACTACCTAGAATAAGCTACCAAATGGTACAGAAATCTTGAATTCAAATCATTCTTTCTCTTTTAAACTATCGAGCATCCTCCATTGATTGGAGGACCTCAGAGATTTGACTTTAAGCTATTTCATGCCTATGATACATACACTACATAGGTACATGTGAGAAAAAGGCAAGCTATCAAAATCATGCAATAATCCTAAACAGCTAAGGCTCAACTTTAGTTTGTTATTTCTTAGCCTTGTTCTCTTATAGAGCCCAGGCTTGTCAGATATGCAGATAGACAGAGCGTGAAAAGGACAAATACAAATCAGATCAAATTCATTGTCTTTATGTGGTATGCATTTGGGGCATTTGCTGGCATGTAATCGTGGTGGTAGTGATGGTAAAGAACAGTCATACCTATGCTTTACCCATTAAGCTTAAAAATGTCCAAGCCTTACGTTTTCTGTCTCATTTAAGAGACAGTACACTTCGAAAAATAATACCTATAGTTTAGGATAAATTTTTGGCCAGCCAGTTTTTGGTAAAAGGCAAGTGTGTTATACTTGAACCTACTTCAGGAAATGCCTTTTTATAAAGGAAAGGTCTTTCCCAACTGTGAAGAGGAGTACATGAAGTCAGAGATACAGTTGCTGGTCATTTTGATTGGAAGTTTCCAGATATTAGGTTACTTTTATCTTTTTACATAAAGATAAAATTAGATAAAATCATGTAATTTCACAAAGGGTCTTACAGCCTGAAAATAATAAAGCCCCTGCCCAGTGCAGCGTTTGGAAATAAAATTTCAACTCACCTATACATCAAAAATCTGTAGTAATTCACAGTCACCATCAAAGGTAAGAATCATTAGGTTGCCTTGCATACTTGTCACTCCTTCTGGCCACATATCATGGAGAGTTTAAAAGATTTTATTTGTTGTTGTCTCTAATGCAGTTGTGTTGTTTTTGTTATTTTTAATAATGATGTTAAGTGAGTTTGGTTCATGCACATTCCATGTTAATAATCATACTTTTAAAAGAAGCAATCCACGTATTCCAAAATTCAGAAGTCCAAACAAAAGAAAACCCTACTCCTGTGCAAAATCTCTACAGAAATCAAAGAAGTAAGAGTTCTACATTTCAGGGGCGGCTTGTTGAACCAGCAGAGACATTTGGCTGTATGATTCCAAGATTGGAAGTGTTTTTCTTTATTGTATTCTCCATTGTGTTCTCTTCAATAAATCTCTTACGGAAGTCTCTACCTCAGGCATAAGTGTTAGATATGATTAGCATATTGATACTGAAAAACTTAGCTAGGACTTCCAACTTCTTAAGATAATTTAAATATAAAATTGAACTGTTAACCAGCAGTTTAATGTCACGTGATGTGCGGTTTAGATATTGTATGAACAGCTAAGGAATTACCCATATTCTAGTGTCAAAGCTCACTCATTGCTAATTTTGTTCTGTACAGTTGATGTAAAATTTTATGGTGGGGACAGACTCTGCTGAGGGCCTTGTCTCTGGGAAGATTTTTGTCAGTTCCAGATGTTTTTGTCAGTTGCAAATACAGTTTAGAAGATTCAAAAAAAAATTATACCCCAGTATAAAAGTATTTTGCTTTTATTTTTCTTCTTCATTATTTTAATTAATTGGGATTTTCCATATAAATCACAAATCTGAACTCCACTACCTCTTAATGAATGATACAGGAAAATATTTCTCAGTGAATGTTAGGTTGATTGGAAAATGTCATCCTCTGGCCTACTCAGCCTCGCTAATCAAGAGACGCTTCAGAGCGACTCTTTGTTAAACAGGCTACAATCCATCCACTACCCCCTTTATTTGTTTAAATTACAGTTTTTGTCAGACATCAGGTTTAGCGTATCGGAGGAAAGCCACACCACATGGTTGAGAGCGTATATAACCATGTCGCTGGTAATTGGATAGTGCGCTGAGTTTCACCTTATGCTGTTTTGAATTAATGCAAGACATCAGCTGCTGGCTTTAGGTGGTTTAATTATCAGAATTGTCACATTTTAGTTATCAGCCCAAAGGGTGCATGCTGGGGTTGATTGTGAACATGTGGTAGTACCTGATACAGGTTACCCAATGGCCAGATATGGGTCACTTCAGGAACAGACTTAATTTAAAGGCACACGCTCCTGATTTAGAAATATTTATGGATGGGAATCATATTTTTCAAAGAAAAAAGAAAGACCACTTAAATACAAAGCTGTTCAGTGGGAATAAGGAAAAAAACCAAAACAGTTGCAATCTCAGTCTCTTATATATAGGATTTATGTTGCTATTGAGAGGCTTCTAAATGTCAATATTCACTGTGGGGTTTTTTTGCAGTTTTTGAATTTAAGATTATTAAAGTCCAGCCATTTATTCTAATGTGTAAGACTAACCCATGTCCTACCTACTCTATTATTAGAAAACAATCAATTCTTTTCAGAAGTCTCTATTATAAACCAAGTAGAATATAGCCCTGCCCATTATTCTCACTTAAAGGAAGCTGAACCATTTATCTGGAAAATCTTCAGTGTCTGAAGAGTTGGTGCAGTCTTCAGTTCTACGTGCAGTGTTTAACTGCGCTTTTAGTGAAATTCTATAGTGAGGATGTTCGACTGCAGAGCAGAGTATCCCAATGACCATCACAAATCTCTCCATTCTATTGTTTTCCTGAATGCTACTGCTTTCCTGAAGCATCAGGAAAAATAATGGAACGAATTCTTCTGAATCACTGTACCCTTATCCCAGTTCAGTTCTAATAGTATTGACTACAGTCTAAGCATTTTTGCTTCACTCAACACAGGTCTTAAAGGGCTTTCCCTTTTGAAGGCGTAGTCTCTGTGGGTGGTCAATACGCTTAGGAAATTGTCGGACCTGAAAGCAAGATGGATTGTGAGTGGAACATTGAGGAGGACAGAGAGCAGACGATATTTGAATACAAACTTGCAGCTGTTCATAAGCTCGAAAACTTAAATTAGTTCAGCTGAACTGCGAAATTCCAGTAAGAAACAAACTAAGAAGTGAGTTAGTTTACTCATTTCCCTAATACGAGGAAAATGCATATAAAATAGAAATTGAAACCTTACCATCTTAAGAAACTAACATTTGCACTAAACGATCCCCTTCCCAATCAACACTTTTAAGCTAATTTTTTTTAACAATCCTCGTAAAACAAATAAGGAACCTTAAATCCAGACAGCTTTTCTTTATACTCCCCGTCCTTGCTGCTTCTGACAAAATGACCCTCTCCTTCTTAGCACTCTCTTCCTTGGCATCCCGTAGCTCTTCAAATATCGTTCTTTTAAAGATTTTTTTTAAACATATTTATTGGAGTAAAATTGCTTTACAATGGTGTGTTAATTTCTGCTTTATAACCAAGTGAATCAGTTATACATATACATATATCCCCATATCTCCTCCCTCTTGCGTCTCCCTACCACCCTCCCTATCCCGGCCCTCTAGGTGGTCACAAAGCACCGAGCTGATCTCCCTGTGCTATGCGGCTGCTTCCCACTACTATCTATTTTACGTTTGGTAGTGTATATATGTCCATGCCACTCTCTCACTTTGTCACAGCTTACCCTTCCCCCGCCCTATATCCTCAAGTCCATTCTCTAGTAGGTCTGTATCTTTATTTCCGTCTTGCCCCTAGGTTCTTCATGAACTTTTTTTTTTCCCTTAAATTCCATATATATGTGTTAGCATACGGTATTTGTTTTTCTCTTTCTGACTTACTTCACTCTGTATGACAGACTCTAGGTCCATCCACCTCACTACAAATAACTCAGTTTCATTCCATTTTATGGCGGAGTAATATTCCATTGTATATATGTACCACATCTTCTTTATCCATTCACCTGTTGATGGACACTTAGGTTGCTTCCATGTCTTGGCTATTGTAAATAGAGCTGCAATGAACATTTTAGTACATGACTCTTTTTTTTTTTTTTTTTTTTTTTGCGGTACGCGGGCCTCTCACTGTTGTGAGCAGAGGCTCTGGATTCACAGGCTCAGCGGCCATGGCTCATGGGCTCAGCCACTCCGTGGCATGTGGGATGCTCCCGGACCGGGGCACGAACCTGTGTGCCCTGCATCGGCAGGCAGACTCTCAACCACTGCGCCACCAGGGAAGCCCCACGACTCTTTTTGAATTATGGTTTTCTCAGGGTATATGCCCAGCAGTGGGACTGCTGGGTCATATGGTAGTTCTATTTGTAGTTTTTTAAGGAACCTCCTTACTGTTCTCTATAGTGGCTGTATCAATTTACATTCCCACCAACAGTGCAAGAGGGTTCCCTTTTCTCCACACCCTCTCCAGCATTTATTGTTTGTAGATTTTTTGATGATGGCCATTCTGACCAGTGTGAGATGATATCTAGTCTCATAACGTTGTGGTCCAAAAAGATGCTCGATACGATTTCAATTTTCTTAAATTTACCAAGGCTTGATTTGTGACCCAAGATATGATCTATCCTGGAGAATGTTCCATGAGCACTTGAGAAGAATGTGTATTCTGTTGTTTTTGGATGGAATGTCCTATAAATATCAGTGAAGTCCCTCTTGTTTAATGTATCATTTAAAGCTTGTGTTTCCTTATTTATTTTCATTTTGGATCATCTGTCCATTGGTGAAAGTGCGATGTTAAAGTCCCCTACTATGATTGTGTTACTGTTGGTTTCCCCTTTATGGCTGTTAGTATTTGTCTTATGTATTGAGGTGCTCAGTAGTTATGGCGCACAGCCTTAGTTGCTCCGCGGCATGTGGTATCTTCCCGCACCAGGGCTCGAACCACTGTCTCCTGCATTGGTGGGTGGATTCTTAACCACTGTGCCACCAGGGAAGCCCGAAGGTGAAGTCTTAACCAATGGACCACTAGAGAAGTCCCTCAAATATCTTTCTTATTCTCTCCTTGTTTAATTCCTATTTTGCTTGTCTTTCTACTAATTCTCTATTTCTTTTCTCATTTTTTATTAAAGTATAGTTGATTTACAATGTTGTGTTAATCACTGATGTACAGCAGTGATTCAGTTATACATATATATATATATTCTTTTTTTAATATTCTTTTCCATTATGGTTTATCATAGGATATTGAATATAGTTCTCTGTGCTATACAGTAGGACCTTGTTGCTTATCCATTCTGTATCTACTAGTTCTCTTGTATAGAATTCCCAGAGTTTCCATTCTCTTCTTTCTTCATCCAGTTCCTTCAATTGCTCAGCTACTCTTGCCATCCCAATGGTCGCCTATGTGCTCATTATGAAAGCTGCAGTTTCTGCTCAAACTTTTATCTGTAATTTATTTCCAGTTGTTCACAGAACATGTCCAGTAAGGTGGTCAGGTTGTGAAGTCAAGCCTGAGGGTATGTGATCATCAAAAATGAATCTCTGGGGCCTCCCTGGTGGCGCAAGTGGTTGAGAGTCCGCCTGCCGATGCAGGGGATACGGGTTCGTGCCCTGGTCTGGGAGGATCCCATATGCCGCGGAGCGGCTGGGCCCGTGAGCCATGGCCGCTGAGCCTGCGCGTCCGGAGCCTGCACGTCCGGAGCCTGTGCTCCGCAACAGGGGAGGCCACAACAGTGAGAGGCCCGCATACCGCAAAAAAAAAAAAAAAAAAAAAAAAAGAATCTCTGGTCAGCTCCCCCTTTCTGTCCGTGGCTCCCACGTTACCCTGCTTCCCCTAGATACATTGTTTGTGGTCACCTTTATTGCATCTTTTTCTTGTCCCACACCCATTTAGCTACTAAGACCTAGTACAGTATACGTTCTTCATAAAGTTCCTGTTGGTTTCTTTGTTCCCGTGTCATATGACCACCAGTCTACCTTTGCATTTTCTTGAATTTTTCTGATTGGAATCATAAACCATTTACTGTTTTCTCTTCTGATTTCTTTTGTTTTATAATTATTTAAGATTCATCAGTGATACATAGGAGTAGCTCATCTCTTTTCTTATCTTTGGATATACCACTTTTAGTTTATTCATCTTTTTCTGGGTGTTTGGTTCCTTTCTAGGTTTTCACTATTGAAAATGAAGTTGCTACAAACAAAAAAATTTGGACCATCAGCACCTCATTTCACATCTTTTAACAGTTGACCACCTAGTTTCTGAGTGTCACCAGTTTATCTCATGGTGGTCAGGTTCACAGTAGAGTCACTTTTACCATGTATTCTCTTTGTTAACAATCTGTTGGCTACTTTTTGCATATAGAACAAATTTAAAAGCCTTTACCCAGCCTCCAGGGCCTGTATGAACTGACTGCATTTTACATTTTCAGTCTTACAATGTTCAGCTGAGAGCTTCTTTCCTCTGTTCAACACTCACGGCCAGTTTTGCCCCCTGACAAGCTCTTATTTGTCATGACTTCTGGTCTTCTTTATCATCTCTCTGCTAATAACAATGCGACATATCTTTAACATTCACGAGATTTGCCCGCTCCATGAAGTTTGCCTGAACGAATACCAGCCCACATTCATTTTTCTCATGTTCTGAATTGCCTCAGAATGGCACCTACAGCCTGCAGCTCTGTATAAATTTTATATATTGCTTCCAAATTGTTTTCTAATTTATCATGAATATATGAATTTCCTCTCAAACAAGATTTAACATTCCTGAAGAGAAGGAACTGTGAATTGTACCATTTTAAAAGTGTGAATTCTACCATTGAATTTAAAAATAACTATTCCTCATTTCTGGGATGTTTCCCCAATTCAGTTATTTCTAATCCCTGTGTGAGTATCAGAGGAGCTAGGTCTTTAATGGCATAATCAGATCCCATGTCAAATAAATGACATTAAGAGTGTTATTAATATAATTCCGTATTCCCAGAGATGTTCTGGAAGGTTTATATGTACTTTCATTTATTATAAATACATTGAAGCATGCTTAAATGGAAAAGACTGAATAAAAATGAATTTCAAATGACAAAAAAAGATGTTCTATAAATGTAAGAATCAATGTCTACATTCTCATGTAACTCTAAGTAAATATAAAGAACAACTTTAGTCCTGTTCATTAAATCACACTCATTTTGTGTTTTTCTGCCCCCCAGCAATTGTATACCTGTAGAACAGATCTGAACATTATCCCACAATAATATAGCTAATGAATTTTAGACATCTAGGACACACTTGGAAAAATATGAAAGCAGACATTATTTACCTTTCCTTCCTCTTAGGACCCATCAGTGATTTGGGGGTTCCAGATTAGGTGTCAGTGCATGCAAAAATTTTTGCCACTGCAATTTCATCTATGTCATATAAAATTCATTGACATTTATATTTGTGATTTTATGAAAATACTAATCCCACATGAAGTGTTCTCATGAACACAAAAGGAAAATGTTTTCGTTCATATTTGGGCTTGATTCTACATTTGATTTGTATTAGGCTTGATAAATGCTTAATCAGAATAAGAAGCAGGCTATAGGTTAAAATATTTTAACTGCCCAAGACAGTCCCACATAATATAAACCCCCCTTGATGTTTCATTAAAACTTTTGAAATAATTTATCATTTTTTCACCCCTTTTAAAAATATGTAGGGGCTTCCCTGGTGGCGCAGTGGTTGAGAGTCCGCCTGCCAATGCAGGGGACACGGGTTCGTGCCCCGGTCCGGGAGGATCCCACTTGCCGCGGAGCGGCTGAGCCCGTGAGCCACGGCCGCTGAGCCTGCGCATCCGGAGCCTGTGCTCTCCAACGGGAGAGGCCACAGCAGTGAGAGGCCCGCGAACCGCAAAAAAAAAAAAAAAAAAAAAAAAGTAATATACATGGAGGAAAGCCTTTTTATTGCTCATAAAAATACCAGTAAAGAAGCATCAAACATAACATGTTATATTTTAAATGTAGGAGAAAAGAAACAGGCTCATTAATCCTTCATACATCTTTGAGAAGTTAAAAAAAATGGGTTTTAGCAGATTAGAAGAATGTTTTTACTGGAAACCCTACAAAGAAAATGCCACCAACTATAAATTTCTAACACTTTTGGCTAATGAGCTGATCTCAGTTCATCAGACATGAGGCAATTATGTTATTACCAATTTCAAAGCTCCTGATGACATAGTAACATCACCCTTTAACCTAAGCCCATAAATGGACTGGTCATCAGATTGAGAAGTAGCACATTATACCCTAAATATGTGTGGGCTGAGGAGACAGACAAAAGCATTAGGGTAGTTCTCATTCTGTCACATGTCTGTGCCATTGAGACCTCTCTGCCTCTTCACAGGGAGGATCTCATTTACAGGCCTGGCATGACTGCCTTCACCAAAATTGTTATCCATTATCTGCTGGCAGCTGATACATCCGTGAAAAGGTAGCCAGTAAGTAAGAACTTATGTGAAGAGTGACGTCATCTTACTACTATCACCGAGTATGGGCCAAACAGCCATGGGTTTATCATATCTACAAAGACAAGGGGGTTGGGAAGTAGAACTTTTTTTTTTTTTCTTTAAGGTTCGAATCCTTAATACAAAACTGCAGAAGAAGTTGTGATGTTTTGTAAATGGGTGGTTTTATCTGGGATCTGGTTAGGAGCTTTGCCAAGTCAACAGTCGCCAAGTCAGTGGCAGTTTAAAAAAAAAAAAGGAAAATTGGAACTTTCCCCAGCTGAAGATAGAATGATTTGTCAGAATTCACAGACGCCACAGAATAGGTAACTGAGCATCATTTGCATCCAGTTATGGGTGTCTGTCGTTGAAAGGCATGCATAGTTATTCACTCTGTGCAAACAGGGCTAATGTCCACAAACGTGAAAATGATTAGAAAATTCATTCATTAGGGTCATTTGTACAGTTCCATTGTCAACATTAATCACTTGTTTTAATTGATATCTCCTTTAGGAAATCAGTCCATAAATATTTATTTATTCAGCAAGAAGATTATGTGCTGCTCTCTTCTGCTTGACCTATAATGTAATTTCTAATAAGACACTCATTTCACCCTAATAAGCGGGAGGTTGGGTTTCACATGTTAACATGAGCTGTTAAATTAATAAATACTTATTAACTGTGTTAGATTTCATTCCCTGTCAGTGGAGTCAGTGGAAATAAGGTGATTGCATTTTACAAGTGCACGTCGATTGGCTACTGTGTGACCTTCAATGAGAGCCTGAACAAAATTAGCATTTTTACAAATTTCGACATTTAAAAGGACTTACGTTATTTGCTAAAGAAAATAATAAATGTTTTTCTGAATCAAACTAGAAACAGGATCCCAATTAATTTATTTATTATTAACTATTCCATTTGGAAATATCGACTCACACAGTTCTATAGCAAAATCTAAATACCATCACTTCCTACACACTCACTGTCCGAGACAGCCAATATTTTGTTCCTACCTACGTGACGTTCTCTATCAGACTGTATAGTTTATATTTACTCTTGTGGGCTGGCTCTCTGTCTTTCTATGCCCACCTCAAACTCTCATTTATTTTATTTAATCACAGCCCCATTAGCAAAATCTGTTACATACCCCTGCTTTCTTCGGCTTGTTTAAAGGTAGTTGTTTTTCTTCATGAGCTCACTCCTTGACCTTCCCCTACAAAACTGTATTTCTGTTATTATTCCTGCTGTGTTGAAAATGTAAGCAGCATGGAAACAAGTATATTCTTCAATAGGCTCCCCTCCCCCCGTCCTCTTGTGGCCAAATTCTGGATCAAGGGAATATTGAGCATTGAAAGACAGCAAGCTTTGAACTTGGGGAGGCGAAGTGAGAGATTTGTTAGAAAGTGAATTCAGAAAATAGTCTTTTTTTTTCACCCAATCTAAAATCTAGAGAATTAGTTCAAGACTTTTTTTTTTCATCTTTATGAAAATGACCTAAGGCAAGTCACTTAATCCCTCTAGACCTCCTTTCATTGCCTATAAAATGAAAGTATTGAATAAGCTCATCGTGTTCCCTTTTAAAATTAAAATTTGTCTTTCTGAACTACCACGTGAAGGATTTTTAAAAGAACCGAAAAGTTTTACTGACATGGAGAACAGTGTTCTCAGCACACCCTGATATTTCTGATAATTTAAATGTAGCTTCTGCTTTTCATCTTGCAAAATGGCAAGTTCCAACTTTTCCCCAGACGTATCTCAAAACCTGATAGGAAAAAATTGCATGAACGTTTTGGAGCCTTGGAGCATGCTAAATACACATGTGAAGAGTGAAGGTCCTTACAAAGGGCAAAGATGCTGGGGTTGTCTCTTTAAAAGTGGACGAGTTTCTTGGCTGCTGGGATGTAGTTCATGAGTGGGAAGACCAGGACTTATGGTTTCCAGCTCTTTTTCTTTGTGGCCACAGCAGCTGGGTTAGGCTTTCTGGAGGAGTCTCTAAACAGACACCAGCCTACTGGGCCCTTTGCTAGCTTCAGCCTGTATGGTACAGCTACTCTCCTCCATGCAGCTGGGTTTTGATTAATCCCAAAGTGCCCTGCCTGGTGGAATCATTTGCAGCATCACAGACCTGTTGGATGATGAGTTCCAGCTGTGAAACAACAGCATAAGAAACCCCACGGTCCATGTCCACAATGGGGGAAACACTCTTCCTGGAAGTAATCTTTCAGAAATGCAAATTCCTGTTACCTTGGGCAGCTTTTGCTATTCTGCCTTCTTTTCACCCTGATATCCCCTTCCTGACAAGTCCTCATTCCTCCAGAGGGTTTCACTCTAGGCTCATAACTCCTTCTCTCTTGCAGCCAGTACCAAAGCTCACTGACTATTTTTTACTAGTTCTGTCCCCAGAGCTGTAGCCTAGAACTTCAATGTACAGAATTCAGCATTTCAAACAAATTATTTTGGCACACATGCAATGTTTAAGTGGAATGGTGCTTCCTGGCATCTCCCAATGTTCTCCCCATTTTTTACTCATAGCTCATTTATTTCAGCTTCTACACATAAAGATACCAAAGAACATGAAATGTGTTATTAGTCACACGAAGAGCCCCTCCGTCATTCTTCTTGGCTAAGTGTATCCGGGAACACATTTATAAGCAACTATGTCCAATTAGTCTCTTCCAAGCTAATTTCATGCTAACCAAAGGTAGAACACTTCCATTTTTAAACTTGGCATTCCCGTGATACTGATTCGATGTTAAAATTTAGAAGCATCTTCGTTTTCTCACAGCTTTGTTTGTGCTTCAAGAGCAAAAGTCATAACTTTGATCAAGGACTTTGATTCTTAGAGCTGATCGTCTAAATCTGGAAACAGGAGAGGTCCCTGGAGATACTGAGCTTTATCTTCTTTCAACTTCAAGTGTTTGAAGAAGAACTCTTGGGGAAGGAAAACTTCCATGCTAGCCAGAGATACTGCTACATGTGTGTAAAGAACATATTTAAGAACTGTATTGACATTGGCATCTTCTGATGCTTTCAGCATTATCCTGATCATGAAATTTATTCATTCTTTTCCTCCCTCTTCTGTCCTTTTTTTAACCTTATTCAGTAAGTGTATGGCTATGCTTCCATCAAAACTGGGCTTGAAAGATTTTCTCTGCCCTTATTCACGCTTCCACTGTCAAAATACTCACTAAAACTGTCCTTGCATTAGAGCACCTTAGCGGCCTTATGACTCACCAACAATTCTATTTCTCTAACAAGTGCAGTCAATGATGGAGGTGCCATTAGAAATTCTTCCTTCCTCTGCTGTTGGCTGATAAGATCAAGTAAAGCAGCTTTATTCTCTTCATGCAATCCAACTTCACTTTCTCTTTCTCAAAAGAGAAAATGGAAAAGGATCAGTTCATACTAAAAATAGTTTAGTGATACTGCATCACTTGTTTTTAAATATAATCTTTGAAAAAGCAGTAGTAGATAAGCCAGTGTATCCGTGGTTAAACACACACGCACACACACACACACACACACACACACACATATATGCACCTTTGTGGTAGTTTTATCAACCGATAATACAGTAGTTACCCAATTCCAATGTTTCGGTCGAGGTTTTTCACTGTTTTATTTTACATTTTTCTCATCTCTACTGTATTTTATGTAAAGCCTGTTGATACTTTATTTTTTCCACTCATTAAACTTCCTCTTAGTATTAATGTGAAAGAATGGACGGGGAAGAGTCTAACACCCGGTAACGTCATTGTTTATGCAAGTTTTCATAATCTGTAAAATATTTTCTAGTCCCACTGAAAATCTATCTTGTTATATGTTCCAATCAGTAAGCTCAAAACTCTTCCAACTCATTAAGCTTGCTGGCATTCTTCTTTCTTAATGGAGATGTCTAAAAGTTTTTGTATAACCCAAATGATATCACCAGATCCCTTTCTAAATTTCTGTTGGGGAAATAGTCTTTGTGGTAATTCTCCTTTAATATTTTTCTTCTGTCATGTGTATACAGTTCCAAGTGCCCAAACGTTCAGATTGTAGTAATATTTCCAAAGAGTCACCACTAAATATATTTCATTCACATTTTTTTCAATACAAGTAGTGTTTTGAAGACATTGCAATGACTTCTTTTATTTTGTTGTTTACTGATTCAAAGGAAAGAACATTCAGTGGAAAAGATGAAGCAGTAACTAAATTATCAGATGATCTTTAATGTGTCATTTAGCTTTTGTTTTCTTTCTTAATCAAAAAGAAAATAATGCAAGTTATTGGGCTAGTTTTTTTCAAAGAAAATAATTAGAAATCTTGTGAGGGCTTCCCTGGTGGCACAGTGGTTCAGAATCCACCTGCCAATGCAGGGGACAGGGGTTCTGAGCCCTGGTCCGGGAAGATCCCACATTGCTGTGGAGCAACTAAGCCCATGTGACACAACTACTGAGACAGCAAGCTGCAACTACTGAAGCCTGCACACCTAGAGCCCATACTCCGCAACAAGAGAAGCCACCGCAATGAGAAGCCCGCGCATCGCAACTAGAGAAAGCCTGTGCTCAGCAATGAAGACCCAACACAGCCAAAAATAAATAAATAAATTTTAAAAAAAGAAACCTGCCTAAATGTTTTAAAAAAAAGAAATCTTGTGAAATTACTTTTGATACTGTCCCTATTCATCTCATAACAACTTTTGATTCATTTTGTTTAATTGACATATAGTTGATTTACAATATTATATTAGTTTCAGCTGTCTAACATAGTGATTCAATATTTTTAGAGATTATTCTCCATTTAAAGTTATTATAAAATAATGGCTATATTTCCCTGTGCTGTACAATGTATCCTTGTAGCTTATTAATTTTATACATAGTAGTTTGTATGTCTTAATCCCCTAGACTTCTCTTTCCCCTCCCCTCTTCCCTCTCCCTACTGGTAAACACTAATTTTTTCTCTTTATGAGTCTGCTTTTGTTTTGTTATATACATTCCTTTGTTTTGTTTTTTCAATTCTACATATAAATGGTAACATAGACTACTTGTCTTTCTCTTTCTGCCTTATTTCACTAAGCATAATACTCTAGGTCCATCCATATTATTGCATCTGGTCCCAGGCTTTTTTGTCTGCTAGGAGTATTTTTATTACAAATTCAGTTTTACTACTAGTGATCTGTCTGTCCAAATTGTTTGTTTCTTCTTGATTCAGTCTTGGTAGGTTGTATCTTTCTATAAATTTGACCATTTCTTCTAGGTTGTCCAATCTGCTGGCATATAACTGTTCATAGTATTCTCTTATGATTTTTTTTGTATCTCTGTGGTATCAGTTGTTATTCCTCCTATTTTAATTTTTATTTTGTTTATTTGGATCCTCTATCTTCTTGATGAGCCTGGCTAAATGTTTGTCAATTTTGTTTATCTTTTCAAAAACCAGTTCTTTGTTTCATTGATCTTTTTTCTATTGTTTTTTGGGGGGGTGTCGCTATTTTATTTATCTCATCTGTGATTTTTATTGTTCCCTTCCTTCTTTTGGCTTTGGGCTTTGTTTGTTCTTCTTTTTCTAATTCCTTTAGGTGATAGTTTGGGTTGTTTATTTGAAATTTTTCTTGTTTCTCAAGGTAGGCCTGTATCACTATAAACTTCCCTTTTAGAACTGCTTTTGTTGCATCCCATAGATTTTGGAGAGTTGCTTTTCCATTTTCATTTGTCTCCAGGTATTTTCTGATTTCCTCTCTGATTTCTTCATTGACCCATTTTTTTTAATAGCAGGTTGTTTAGTATCCATGTGTTTGTGCTTTTCCCGTTTTTCTTTTATTTTAAACTAAAATTACTAGATTTATTAGAAGACTAATCCTAGGTCTGCATGATATCTGAGAAATGAGAAATTAAATATTGAGAAACATATTATCTTTGTATCTTAAAACAGGTAGAGGAATTCTATTTTGTTTTTAGTAGTTATTTTCTTACAGATATGAAAAAATAGAGGAGTATTTAATAACTATTTAATAACTAGAGAGAGTATTTAATAACTAGAGAAATACATAAAGAAAAATACTTGTTATAGTGTATACAAAAAATAAAAGAAAACCAACAAAACTCTTTAAACAAATTTTATCCAGTTCTTTATCTTTTTGTATAGGATTCTAATAGCATCTCATCAACTGCCCTGCACATTTTATTGTTGGGATAAAACCTTATTTTTCCCCCACTGACCTTATTTTTTTAAATCTTTAGAACAAATTTTCCAATATTTCATTTTATATTGGTTATAGTATTTATTGCTATAAATTTGGCTGAGAGATGTTCTCACACAGTCATAATTTTATGAAAATAACAACTTTCATGCTGAAATTTTTCACATTTTATCACAACCTAAATATGAGTTTCTCTTCAAAATTTGAGGAAGATTTTACTCATCATTGATTTATGAGAATATTTTAAAGAAGCCTCTATTTTGCCAATGCAAAGAGTATTTTGGCATTTTAGATTAATTCAAATTTAAATTTAGTGGATAAACTTTTTCTATTAGAAGTCATAATTAACTGATTTAAAAAATGTCATTCTCTATCACTTTACCTGGCTTTCATCTTTCAAAAATTCATAAAAACCTAAAGGAAAATAAATTTTGACTCAAGATGTATTATAATATCACAGTTAGAAATTAATATTTTATTTCAAATATCAGATAAAAATGGTGTATCACTGACCAAAACAAATGTTCAGCAGTTCCAATATGTATATTTGTTATTTGTTTCCCATTCAAGATATATATCTCCAGTTCCCAACAGACAAATCCAGAGATTTAAATTTTTAGTCTCTGCTTGAAACTGACCCTCTTGCAATATACTCTCGAGGGCTCCAAGTCCCTTGAGTCCCCTTTTCCGTTCAGCACAATTCAATAAATTCAATTCCACAAGCATTAATTGGGCTTCTGCTCTGTGTAAAGCACTCTGTGTGAAGTACAGCCAAGAATAAGCTTCGGTCCTTTTCCTCCAATACTTCAGCACAGGAGAGATGTGCTCCCTGCCTTTCCCCTGGAGAACCAAAGCTGCCAGTAGTATCATTGGGAACAGAATTATAACATCTGGATGTTGCTAGTTTTTTTTAATTCTCTTTCAAGTGGCAAATCACCTCCCCAAGTGTGCATCTATTTCTGCCTGAGTTTTTGTGCACCTGCCCGTGTATACACACACTCTCTCTCTCTCTCTCTCTCTCTCTCTCTCTCTCTCTCTCTCTCTCTCTCTCTCTCTCTCTCTCTCTCTCGTTTCATCAGTTGCTCCAAGGCAAGTGGGCTTTTCTCTAATGTTCTTTCAAATAGTCCTCTTCTTGTAGTTCACCAGGTATTTCTCATTTCTCTGATCATGAAGATTCATTCAAAACACTCTCCTCACAGGTTGGGATTAACAGATACACACTACTATATATAAAATAGGTAACCGACAGGACCTACTGTATAGCACAGGGAACTATACTCAGTATTTTGCAATAACCTACAAGGGAAAAGAATCTGAAAAAGTATATATATATTATTTTTCATATATATATTATATATATATATTCAGATTCTTTTATATATATATATATATATATATATATATATATATAACAGTCACTGTGCTGTACACCTGAAACTAACATGACATTGTAAATCAATTATACTTCAATAAAAAAAATTTTTAATCAAACAAAACAGTCTCCTAACATACAGCTCAATGAAAAGTCACTTTCAGTAATTTGGAAAAACAACTTGCAAACCCTCTATTTATGATGACAAGTTGGAAGAAAGAAGAAAGAAGAGTAAAAATTAAAGGTATCAGATGCCCTCGAAGCAATACTAGGGTTGACATTCTTACAGCCTGATAATTAAGATGTTTTCTATCTATCATTATTACTCAGCAAAGTAGTGGAAAACCAATTCAAGTAATGTTTGCGATGACAGCATCGTATTTGCCCATGTTTTTATTTAGCATCTATAAATGCACGGTGCCAACAGAATCTTTTATATTCCATTTAGTATAGTGCAACTCTGTGGACATTCACTTGAAATGTAAATAGTGTTTGATTTGATAATATTTCAAAATGGTGGACAAGTAGCTCATGATGAGTGCATTGCCCACTGTGCACTGACACTGGTTCAGGGAGGGATGCTCTGCCAGGAGAACTGGGCAGCAACTCCCATCTGAGCACAAAAAGAAAACCAGGGATGCTGACTTTGAAGCACACCTTCCCAAACATGACAAAAACAGGAAGAATTTGACACTAAGCTTCCCCCTCAAATCACAGCCCTTCTCTAACGAAGAAACGTGTACTGTTGTGAGGGGTCGCCTATATACTCTCCCTCTGTGGCAAAAATATATAAATCTATCTGTAATGATGAATCCAAATTATGAGACAGGACAGAATCCCATGGCCGAAGTGACCTGATGAGTTTATTCATTGAGTGACCACATCTGCAGAGGGTGCCATGCTACTAAGAATCTGGGAACAAATTTTAGAATTCCTTTGCTGCCAGGAAGGAAAAGAAAAATGAAAAAAAGAAAAACTACCTCTTCAGCCTTCCCCCTGGGGCCACCCAGAATATGATCCACTTTTGAAGGTAAATTCAATATTTGATCTCCCAAATGAAAGGAAAAGGAATCAGTGTTAGCCAAAATAATTCTGTAGAGGAGCTGCTCATCCTGTCTGCAAGAATTATTTTTGAGATTTCCCATGGAATTTACCCATTACGTGGTGAAAGCCTACAAGCTTTATGGTCTCTGTCCCATGGTATGTGCTCTATAGGATTTGCAGATAGTTACCAAAAATACTCACAGCTGAACGCTCCTTACACACCCCTCACATCAGCACACACATTTACACTCTCTTTCCAGCTGCCCGCTATATTTAAAATCATAGAATTTTATCACAATGTTTTCCCACTTTGGGATCTTGTTTAGTGTAAAGTCATGAATTAAAATGTAAAACACCACCAGAAATACTGGTTATATCAGAGACATCCAATTATTATTATAAAGTGAATTTTTGTGTTTCCACCAAGTTTTCACATCCTTCACTCCCTCAAAACAAACTGCGAGAGGATCGTTATAGCACTTCTTTTTTTTTTTTTTCTCCTTGATCTAATGGGAATTCTCACTCCTATATAGGAGTTAGATAATATGTAACAAAGAAGCACACCACAGGACTGGCTAGTTTTCATCAAACTTGAGCTGTATGATGCCAGACAGAAACGTATGGCTTGGCATAAAAATCTGTAAGTCCATATGTTCTAGATAAAGAGGTAAATGTTTGTGTGTGTATGTGAGTGAGTGTATGTATGTGTACACACACACACACACACACATATATATATATTTAATCTGCATATGCTGTCATTTCTTAAAGTCCCAAATATCTCACTTCTTCTTTCATTTTTGACAGCTTAGATCTGCTTGATGTTGAGGGACTAACATAGATGTTATGACCACATGTTTCAGGTCACTCTCCAATGTGAAAGAGAAGGGTTCCCTGTGTGTCATAACTAAAAATTGAATGGACTTTAATGTAAAGAGCAACTATGGCCAAAAAAAGGAAGGAAGGAAGGGAGGGAGGGAGGGAGGGAGGAAGAGAAGATGGAAGGGAGGAGGGAGGAGGGGAGAGAGGAAGGAAAAGGAAAAAAGAAAGGTAAAAAATATTAAAATAGTAAAAAGTGATCCTCAAATGGAGTCATCCTCAGTTTCTGTCAACGTCACTGGCTTCCAGCTCCCTTGCTGTATTACTCAGGTACACTCGCATTTAGATGTTTAAAATATGTGCTTCAGGAGGACCGAGGGTTTTCCCATGATGAGGTGTTGATAGAATAAAGGTGAATTAGAAGTAGTCATTCGCCATAGAATATTTAAGAGCATTCTGTCTTATAATAGGTATTAATCTCAGCATCACCTGCATGAATAACTTCTTAATTTGAAATTCTTTGAAAAGTCCTATGTCTTTTCAGTTTGGTCGCTTTATCCCGTTAGTGGTCTCTCACTGAGAACAAGCAGAGGCGTGAATTTACTCACTAAATATTAATTAGATGTCCAGCCCTGTGCGAGTGGTTCTAATTCATTGCACTCTCTTAAGGAAGCATCTACATTGCTTTAGGACCTACTTCATTTCGATTTTTCTTAAAAAACCTAACTTCTGAATTCGTTTTTATGTGAAAATGCACATTTGCTATGGATTGTTCAACTCTTCCACCAGTTAGAAGCATAAAAATCTTGGAGGAGAGCACACTTATCTTCTCACTCTGCAGCTTACCAGTGTCTAGAATTGTATCATATGTACTGAAAGGGCTGTATAAACATTTTCAATGGCTGATCATCTGGAAGAAGTGCTTCTGAGAGAAGGAAGCAGCATCTGATACCTGTAACTGTTCCTGGTCCGTCCCTTGCCTGCCCAGAGATAAGAGTGGCTGATGACAATTCCAAGTTCATTACAGGGCACTTGCCTCAGGCCTCATCTATCATCTCTCCAACTGGGGCATCATCCCCAATCAGCTAAAACCAATCACTGCATGACACTGGGGGATTATCCTCCCGTGTCTCAGTGCAGAATTTGCAAAATATTAAGGCTAAAGTCCTTCCACACCTGAAACACTGTTGGTCTGAAAATGCATAACCTTGGAGAACAAGGGGCCTTCTTCGCCCATAAGTACGTGAACCAAGTCCTGGGCCTCACGGCCACACTCTTGGTTTTCTTCCGCTGCACCTGCCACTCTTTCTTCCCTGGCTAAAACCGCATACCTCTTTTTTTTCATTCTATACATGAGTGCTTGATGATTCCAACAAATTCCGTGGCCTTAACTGCCATGTCTGTACAATAAGGATTTCCAAATTTCTATCTCCAGCCTCATTCGCTCCCTTGAACACCAGACTTACATACAGCTATCTGTTCAACATTTCCTCACAGATGCTCTTTGAGTATCTAAAACTTAACGTGTCTAGAACTGAACTTTTTTTTTTTAAGAATCAATTTTTAAAATTTATTTATTTTTGGCTGCATTGGGTCTTCGTTGCTGTGCACAGGCTTTCTCTAGTGGCGAGCAGGGGCTACTCTTCATTATGGTGCACGGGCTTCGCACTGCAGTGGCTTCTCTCGTTGCGGAGCACGGGCTCTAGGCATGTTGGGCTTCAGTAGTTGCAGCATACGGGCTCAGTAGTTGTGGCTCGCGGGCTCTAGAGTGCAGGCTCAGCCCTTGTGGCGCACGGGCTTCCTGGACCAGGGCTCGAACCCGTGTCCCCTGCATTGGCAGGTGGGCTCTTAACCACTGCGCCCCCAGGGAAGTCCCTAGAATTGAACTCTTGATATCCACTCGCACCCACACACCAAACCCTTGACACTCATCCAGTGTTCTAAATCTGAATGTATCTTACCACTATCCAGCCAGTTTCTTAGGTCAAAAACCTGAGAGTCATCATTTGCTCTTTTCTTTTGCGTGCACCCCACAGAGCCTGCTGCTCTGAAAACCCGACCATCTGGCACCCTCCACTGCCACCACCTCTAGTCCACGTCACCATAATCCTTCACGTGGTTGATGACAACACCTTCCTGACTGGTGTCTGCTTCCACACAGCCTCTGATCCACATAGCAGCCTTTTAGGACAAAGCAGATCGTGTAAACTATGCAATTAAAATAGTCTAAGGTTTTCTGATCATACTTGGACCCTAAGTGTTCACACATGGCCTCCAAGGCCCAACATGATATGAACCCCTGGTAAAGTCTCCGCCCCTCCGTCTCCCTTCATTGGCCTCCTTGTCACTGATCACAGGACTCAGCATGCTCCTCTGCCTGGTCCCTCCCCGCTGCCAGCAATGCTCTCCCGCCATGAGCTTTCTTAGCTCTCTCTCTCTTCATTCAAGTCTCTGCTTGAATACCACTTCTTTAATCCACCATGTGTAACATAGTACATGCTGCCATTTTTCTCGATCCCTTTGCCTTGCCTTATCACATATATTGTTCTGGAATAACATTATATATATATATATATATATATATATATATATATATATATATATATATATTAGTATTTATTTATTGTTTCCTTCACCTGTATGTAAGCTCCATTACAGCAAGGACTAGTTCTGCTTTGTTTACAGTATAAATACCAAATATTGAGAATAGTGCCAGGCACATACTAGGCATCTAATAAATATATATTAAGTAAATGACTTGGAATATTCATTCATACATTCCAACCAACTGGGCAAATCTAACCCGAGCCGCTGAGGCGATCTTATGTGAGGACTCAGTTCAAAAGAATTTCTTAACTTTAAACACGGGAAAGGTAGTAATAATATTTATCCTTTACTATGTAGCAGATAACGTGCTAAGTATTTATTATTTGTTTACCTTTCTTAATCCTCAAAAGAAAACTATCTGGGATTACTTCCACTTTTGAGGTAAGAGACCAGAAGTATGGGCTTCACAGTTAATAAGTGACAAAGCAGAGATCGAATCTCAAGGCTACCCAAAGCTGCACAGACTATGTGCTCTTAAGTTTCATACTTCAACTCAAAATATAAATTCAAATACCTGCAAAGGCCAATCCATATTGAGAATGAGGGTTACAGATTGGAAACCCTTCAATGGCCTCCTTGCTTTCTTTTGTCGACTCACTTTTGATAGAGGTCTGGGTACCAATAGTCTTCCGCCATAAAAAAAAAAAAAAAAGGCAGTCATGAATTCCTGATGATGCTTCAAAGTAGGAGTTCATCGGGGAGCAGGGAGGGCAGCTCGCATTGGAGCCCATGTGTACATCCTAAAAAGAGAAGCCACCATGCAGCCCCAGCCAGTGGTTGAAGGAATATGGATTCAGAGTTATCAGATCTTTTACTTCTTCAAAAGAAACTAAAAAGTCCCATTTTTAAGTGAAACTTTTCAAAGTTTTAAATGTTAGCTAAGCACTGTCAAGCACTAGAGACCGTACAAAGCACATCTGTAAGTAATGTTCAGACCACAGCCACCCTGGTTGTAAATCCTGGCCGAAGTTCTGTGCCAGGTATCGTAGCTGAAGGGTGCAGGGTGGGTCGGGGAAGGGGACGGGATGAAGTAAGAGCCAGCTCAGAGCTACGTGCTAAGGAAGGAAAAACTCAAGCAAGGCAATGCCATCGCCATATGAGATAATTAACCCCATAAGCTTTCAGAGAAATGGGAATTACTCCCATCCGGGGCAGTCAGAGAAGGAGTCATCGAACACATGGAATTTGAGCAGACTCTGAAAGCAGCTTTGTGTAAAGAGATACTTCCTACACGAAACTTGCATCAGTGTTGTGAAGTTCAGATAAATAATGAATTCCGTGTAATGCTCTGCAAAGCATGAGGCTTTGCACTGATTTAAACAATTTTTTTCTTCACTACAATTAGAACTGACATCATACAAAACAGATTATATAAAAGCAAATTCTTGCACAGGATGGTTCTGTGACCATCTTATAATGATAACGTGTATTTTCAGGTTCTTAATTTTAACTAGATTTTAGGACTAGGGCATTAAGTCATGCAAGTTCTATTTTTAAATGGAATCTTCATATGTTTATATTTTATACCTGAGGGTAAAAGAGACTGTAGTTGCCTTATTCCTTCCTTCCTTTGATTTATTTACAGGTTTTGTGAGTATATATATATATATATATATATATATATATATATATATATATATCAGTTGATTCTCATTTTGTTGGTGACATAGAAGCAGCTTTGAAAATTCAATGTGCCTATATTTTTGAAAGTTACTTCCAAGGATTAGGAACTGATTTGAAATGTCCAGAAATGATAGTTTCTCCCTGGCTTTCAGTAACTTTTCTATCCTCAGTCTGATTGCTAAAGGTTTTTGGTTTGTGGCTTTTAAAGTGAGGTTAGAGCACATATTTCTGCTTGTGAACAGTTCTGTTCACCCACATAACCCAACTACACTGTGCTCATGCAATTATAAATTAAATAATAATTTAATTTTTAAATATTTAAATTTAATATTTACATTCCATATTGAGCAATATATTTTGGAGACAGCCATTTTCTGATGGATGTTTTTAATTTTAAGGGCTCTGATATAAGGAATAATAAAAATGACATTTTAAACTATTCTGAATTTAGGAGCATAAATGGGAAATTTCAGGGCCTCGTTTTCAAGAATAGATGCTAACAGGATAAGCACAATTAAACCTGTCATTATGCAAAAATGTTTTGCACCACACACATGATGTTTTAATATGCATTTTATGGGATTTGCAGAGAGTTTGATTTTCAGGTTAGAGTAAAAGAGAGTGTTACCCAGTATAGGTGATAAATGAGGTTATCATATTTATGTGTATGACCCTTAAAAGGTGAGCAAACTAAATACACCTCAAAGACAGAGCTATTAACCTTAAGGTAGATCACAGATGTGATATGCGTTAGAAGGTGCAAGCAAGGTGTAGAAGTTTTTATTAATACTCCCACTATTTGGTTTAGTATTAGAATATTTTAACATAATGCGTGTAGGCTAGCTCAGTATAGTATGTGGGAAATTTTTATCTCATTGTTTTTCCAACTTGGTTTCTGCCTTTCCTTTCATTTCTTACTGTCTTACTACTGATACCTAGAAGACTTGATTCCAACTACCTTCACAAGCTTTCAGTTGGCCGTTTCCTCTACACACCTCATTAATTCCGACTTAAGGATCTTTGCTCACATTATTGAGATTATGTACAATGGTGTGAGGCAGGCATGAGTTTAAATTCCAGTCCGGCTCTATATAAACTGTGTCTTTGTGCAAATGATTTAGTCTCTGAATTCCAGTATCCTTGTTTGTAATACCATATATAGTTATTGCAGGGACTGAATCAGGTGGGTAGCTTATCACAATGGCAGACACATAATTCATATCATAGATCATTAAGGGTGGTTCTCACTTTCTTTAATGATACAACTCAAAACTTAACTTTTCAAAAACCTGCTAGGGATTCCACTTGACCACAGAACATATGCTTCTACAGAAAAGTGTCACACAGCAGTGAGACAGTCAGAAACATAGTCAGGGACTTCCCTGGTGACGCAGTGGTTAAGAATCCGCCTGCCAGTGCAGGGGATGTGGGTTCGAGCCCTGGTCTGGGAATATCTCACATGCCGCAGAGCAGCTAAGCCCATGTGCCACAACTACTGAGCCCACGTGCCAGAACTATTGAAACCCACATGTCTAGAGCCCGTGCTCCACAATGAGAGAAGCCACTGCAATGAGAAGCCCATGCACCTCAACAAAGAGCAGCCCCCGCTTGCCGCAACTAGAGAAAGCCCACGTGCAGCTACAGAGACCCAGTGCAGCCAAAAAGAAATTAATTAATTAATTAATTTTTTTTAAAAAAAGAAGGGAACATAGTCAGTATTCAGTTCATTTAGGTCACCTTGGAAAAATCATCAAAATTCCCTGGATCCAGCCACCTTAACAGACATCTCAGGGGGCAGCGGCCTCTTTTAGGTTCCAAAAATCCTCTGTCTCTACTCCAGTTATTCTGCTTTGCATGTCCATTTCAGCACAGCTGGGGAGAATGTTCCCATATTATGCTACATCACCTAGTAATGACTTTCAGATTTTAAAAAGCAGTGTAATGCAATGAACAAGGGGATGCCTTCTAAACCTTTTGTGGCTAAAAACTAGGCATTTGAGAGCAAAGAGGGGAAACGTAGGTGCTCAGTAAAAGGTAATTGCACAAATACTCTCCCCCTTAGAGTTAATGGCATTAACCTGTTCAATGCCACATTCCTGAAAGCAGCACATCTCCTAAACTTAATTTCTTTGAGTCTACTACTGAATTTTGATAGCCTTTGTGTGATAAAACAATATTTTATATCAATAAACCCACTGGAATTTTATTAAATTTCTTACATTTACTTTTAGATAATAAGCAGTCATTTCTTTAACAAATATATACAAAAGACAATCAAAAAGTCCCATTATTATACTATTCACATAACATTTGCTGTTATTTTATAAAGAAAATAAAACATGGACAAGGATAGAAATGTGTAACACATAGAGGTGACACCTCCCTCTCCTCAGTTATTTTACCCCAAATTTATTTTACCCCAAATTGGTCATTTTATCAGCTTTGTGTTTCAGTCCAGAATGTCAATGTGTATACCAGCTATGGGCACACGTCTTCTTTTTTAATTTATACCGTGTAACGTACTGCATAAGGGCTCTCTACCTCACTTTTTACTCTTAATGCTACTTCTTGGAAATATTTTCGTATAAGCCGTGCAAAACCATGAGAATTTTTTTAAGTGACTCCATTTTATTCACAATTTACATTTCAACACCCTGTTAACAGACCCCTTTAGTTTTTTCCAATTGTTTGTTTTTAAGAACAATGCTGCAGTGAACATTGTTTTATTTCTATCTTGACAAACTTCATCTAGCTCTGTGACTGGGATCAAAAGTTATATGAATTCATTTGCAGCTTGTTTAAAAAATTTTCTTATAATCATTTTTAATCTTTCACCCTCTCAAAATCACTGCCCATTTTACAGATGAGAAAAAGTGGGGAATTCAGTCAGAATACTTGACTCATACATATAGGGACAAAATTAGAATGTATACCTCCTTGCATTCTTCATCTCCTTCTATCACCTCAAGCTGAATTTTCTATGAATTCCAAAGAAAAGATCATTTGGAAAATTGGGCATCCTCAGCAAATAGATTAAGGTGGTGGTTGATAAACCTTTGAAGAGCTACATAGAAAGATGCAAAGAAAGACATGCTGGGCTTTCCCCCCTCCCCCCGCCGCAGACTGACCTCTGGAGTTACAATAAACCCAAGCTTTTCTCTTTCCTTGTTTACCAGGTTCTATGAGAGAGCATAAAGACAAGGATATTCCTGTTGATGAAAATGATGACAGATAAAATGTGTTTGAAAGCTATAAAAGCTTCTTACATCTGGAGCAGCTGGCAGCCTGGGATTGGAGTCCAAGGGGAACTCATAGATATCTAATTTGAGCAATGGTTAAAAGTAAACTTGGGAACAGCTGATTCAGGGCAGTTATCTCTGGCTCTGGGAAGTTTTTGTGATGTTCAGAGGCTGGCACATAAAAATCCACATGACACATATTTGCTGAGTCTAATATCCGTATGAAAATGAACAAGGATGATTTACAGGAATATATTAGACACAGCTGTTCTTGTATAAACCAGGATGTAACATGCTATAACAGGTAATGAGCCACTAAAATGAGTAGAAAAGATGGGCTAATGGTTCAATAATTGTGTGTATATTAAAACACCCACATACCTGTGGCATAGGAATCAATCAGATTAGGTAAATTGATAGTCATTCAGCAAATATTTATGGCCCACCATGAATAAGGCATTTTGCTGAAACCCCAAAATGACAGAGTCTTTGTACCTCAACTGTGTTTCAGGATCACACACCAGAGATACTGTCACCGAAATGAAGCAACTTAGTATTGTAAGTGACAAAAGAGACGGCAGTGAGCATCTCTGTGTCAAGGTAATCTAGTCACAAAGCGATCTTTTGGAAAGCTTGACATAAACTATGGTGATTCTCAACACCAAAGATATCCGGTGAAGTCCCACATCAGAGCTTCCAGGGTTGCATACAAAGAGGAAAGGTCAAGGCAAAGAGAACACTTTGTTGGAAAAATTTACATGATAGCATTCTAACATAATGGGCCTCCAAGCTTCATCAGGAATTTGCATACTGCTTAAAATCTAGAAAAGTGTACGATATACATACATAAATTTCTCTAATATAAGGAAATATTCAAAAGTGTAATGTGAATCAATGGAATAAGCACTGCTGTGCATATAAAGAGGGGAAAAGACTTTTCGACTGACGTGGTCCTAGATGATATTATTGATGAGATGCTCAAAAGGAGCCCTGAAGAGTGTTAAAGTTTTTGGCAGATATTAATGATGTTTAAAAAAAAAGAAGATAAAGGAAATAACACAAGCAAAGCTGTAGAAGAAGAAAAAGCTCAAGACATAGTCGGGAGACAGGGAGTAGTCCAGAATGGCTCAAGTGTAAGAAATATAATAAAAGATCAGGCTGAAAAGGATTTGGAGACTCAGGTTAAGGAGTTCACATTTTATTTAGCAAACAGTGAGAGTTATTCACTATTTTGATCTGGGAAACAATGTGATTATAATGGTACATTTGAAAGAGTACTCTTGTAATAATTAATTATGAAGTGGCTTGGAAAGAGAGTTCTGAACTGAGCGTATTACAATGATCCAGGTGATAAAATTCTGAGTTAGAACTGTAGCAGTGGAGATGGAAAGGAGTGGAATGTTTGAAGAACTACTGCTCAGGAAAAGCAACAGGAGACTTTGAGATTGATTGAGAGACAGAGAGAAGAAAAATAAGAGATACAGCTGAAAGCATGATTTTGAACCTTGATAGATCAGAAGAAAGCTGGCACTGTTAGAGAAGATACTAGGAAACACAAGTTTGAAGGAGATTTACATGTCTGTCAAAGTCAATGGGTTGATGGGGCTTCAACATAGAAATATCCAACAGACCTAGAAAATTGACCAGCATGAGCATTTGTCTCATTAGAGCAAAAGAGCGAGAAGAGCCGGGCAGGGCAGGGAATCAAGGAAGGATAATAAGCCTTATGTAATAACACACGTGCCAAGACAGAAGGAGATGTGAGGAGAACTGGATGGCTAGGAGTATAAAATGTATTATGCAAACAAAAGAGGTCAAGGGCTGAGAAAAGACCATTGAACTTGGTCTGTAGCCTGTGGTTGGTGATCTTCAATGGATAGCATCTTAACGTGGTCTCTACTGCAAGCACCTTGCCACTGGGCTTCCTGCTTTTAACCTTTCCTTTTTTTACCACCCTTCTTTCTACCCAAAGTTATCTTTACAAAATTCAAATGTAATGATATCACTTCCCTCAGTAACTTGTTTCCATGGCTCTCTTTGCCTGCAGACTTCAAGGCTCCTCCAGGTGGGGGCACACCCAGCAGTTAGCGTTCACTGAAATCAACTCTGGGGTTTTGGCCTCCTTGCAGGTGCTAAGTTTTTAGACTTCGTACCTTTGCTAATGCTAACTGTTCACATTATTATACCTTCCAATAACCCCATGACCTACCTCAGTTACCTCCGGTGAGAACGGATTCCTCACTTCAGTGCTTCCATAGAACTTTTCAGGGGTTGCTATCATAGCACTATAACACATCTACTAGATAATGATTTGTTTGTACATATTGCCTGCCCTACTGTGGTACAAAATTAGAAGCAGTATTATATTCGTTCTTGCAGTTCCAGCACCTAGCATTGTCCACAAGTTACTTTTCATTGCTTTTGAAGGAAGGAAGGAAGAAATGCATAAATGGCTACTAAAATGTGGGGTGTTTGGGGATGGGGAGAGCTGAACGTGTTTGAGGGCAGAGCAGAGGACTGAGTAAAGGGAAGAGACTGATAATGCTAAGAGAGAGGAAGGAGGAGGTAATTAACAGAGCTGTGTTCTGAAGAAATCAGGATGTGTGATATACATAACATAGTCTTAGAAAGAAAGTGAGACAGGTTTTCAACCAAGCCAGGGGACCATGGATGGGAGACCATGTGTGAAATGACAATCATTGAGCCCCTTTTATGTATCAGGTACTGGGATAGGAGCGTTACATACCTTTGCTCATGATAAGCTTGTAATCTTTCTATTCGCAGACAATAGGACAAAACCTAAGGGTTTTAGGACCTGACTGTAGTCACAGAGCTAAATTTGAACCCAGGGCTGTTTCCTCCAAGGCTTCAACTCTTTCCACAGAAATGCAGAAAAAAAAATGGCATTAGTTGGGATCCATCATATGATATCAGGAGAACAAGGCATCTTAGATTGTTCGGAGACAGAATTAAAATAGCCTGTAGTGAGTCTGGGCTGGGGCAGAGGCTGCTTGTATGCACATAACCATGTTTGATTCTACTGCATTCCCCAATTTGGGCTACGAAGGAAAAGGTCCCTATTATGTTCTGAGGTTTACAACTGTCTTCTGAATGTTTCCAGCTCTTTCCCTTGGATTCAGGAAGAATGTATTAGTTAATATATTTTACAAAGATTCATGAAGCACGTGCTATTAGTGCTCAGTATTGTGGATTTCCTGTGAAGTATCGAGGAGGCATCGTCCTTTGGGAAAAGGTATTTTAATGGCGCTTAGGTGGAAACAAAATCACTGTGCCATGGGGTGGCATGTGTGTGGTATAAGAGTGATTCAAACAGAAATGAAGATAAGGCAATCATTGATCTGAACCTGAAAACATAGATGGGACATGTTCTATTGAAAAGCAGGTGGGTGGAATAGGCACTCCATCAGAAAGAAAGGAAGAGAGGAAGAGGGGAGGGGGGAGAGGAAGGAAGGAAGGAAAAGGGAGAGAAAGAGGAGAGGAAAGAAAACATGGAAGACGGAGTGTGAGGGGCAGGCGGTTGGTTCTGGGAGCCGGAGCTAGTCCAGCGTGCATCGGGGAAAAGGCTAGGATGCAAAACAAGGACTAGGGTGTACAATTGTGGATCACAGGCTAAGATGTTACTAAGATCTCTGCTCAGCAATAGGGCGTCATTGAGGCTTGAAGAAAGTTCCAAGGCAGCCAGTGTGGTTTTACAGACTGGATCAAGTTTAGTTCTCAATTAAAATTCTTTGGCGTTTCTCCTTGGTGTTAGAATAAAGTTTAAAATCCATACCAGGGCCCTCTGGTCATACATCATCTGGTTTGCACCCAGCACTCCAATATGACTCTCTAGGCCTCCTACCTCAGGGTTTTAGCATATTCTGTTCCCTCTGAATGACTCTCTCTACCTCTTCCCTTGAGAAATGCCTGACCCTCTCTCTCTCTCTTTCTCTCTCTCACTCTCTCTCCAATCTCATCGTATACATCACTTTCTCAGGAAGAGATTCTTCTCTGTGATTCCAGGCAACATTAGTTCCCTAGCTATACACTTGTGGCAAATTATCTTTTCCAACACTAAATTCCAACTGTAATTCTATAGATGTTTGGATCACTACTTGTTTAATACCTGTATCCAAAAGTAAATTATAAATTCCATGAAAGCAGGAAACATGTAAAACCCTCAGATCTAATACACACAAAAAAGTAATACATTAAGCTGTCTGAGGCTCTGAATTATTGGAGATGACTTATTTGACGTAAAGACTAGAGGTGAAAAGACAAGGATGTTTTTGAAATGTCCAGGGAAAGGGTTATTGGAGATGTGATGCTAATAGAAAATGAAAGGTATGTGTAAGAGGTGTCTGAAGAGTAGAAGCAACAGGTCTTGGAGATGTATTGGACGGTTTATGTCTAAGTAATTTGATAGGCCTCATAAAAAATGTTTAACCATTCCATTATTTCCCCTGATTTTGAAGCAGTCCTTTCTCAGGTCTTCTACAATATCTTTCAATACTGCAGTCACTTTTTCCCTACATATTCTTTAGAGAACATGCTACAGACATTTATTGAGAACCTACTATGTTCCAGGCTCTCTTCTGGTGCTTGATGAACACGTAAGGAAGCAAAGATTCCCCATGTTCGTAGAGCCTACATTATATTGCAGAAAATAAAGAGTTAACAGTATGTACCAGTATGTTACATCGTATATTTGAAGGTGGTGTGTATGGGAAATGGAAAAGTAGATGAGGGTAAGAGGAAATCAATAGAAATGGCCCACTGATACTGGACCAGTTATCTATAGCACACAACATGTATTAATTTTTAAAGCTTTATTTTATTTTATTTTACTTTTTTTTAAAAAGAATCAATTTTATTTATTTTTGTTTGCGTTGGGTCTTCGTTGCTGCACACAGGTTTTCTCCAGTTACGGCGAGCGGCAGCTACTATTCGTCGCGGAGCACGGGCTCTAGGCACACGGGCTTCAGCAGTTGTGGCTCACGGGCTCTAGAGCACAGGCTCAGTAGTTGTGGCACATGGGCTTAGTTGCTCCATGGCATGTGGGACCTTCCCAGACCAGGGCTCGAACCGGTGTCCCATGCATTGGCAGGCGGATTCTTAACCACTGTGCCACCAGGGAAGTCCCTATTTTTTTTTCTTTTAATGAAACTCAGAAGCTTTCCATCTGTAGGTATTCAATGAATTATAATTGCCCTTCTTTTCATCTATATCCTGGAGACAAAATGTTCATTTTAAAGATTAAATCTACATTTAATCTACATTTAATTAAATCTACATTTAATTTTTCATTCAGGAATTATAATTTTTCATGGCTTTCTGAGTAACGTTAATAAAATTTGCATATTCATCATAACAGTAAATAACACAATATAAGATGATAAATATTTAATAGCATTTCCTCAACTTTTAGAGAACAGTTGGAACAATTCAAACTGTTGAACACTGTTTACTTAGAAACTGACTTTCTTGAAACAGAAGGTAAACATATTTAAAATTTTTTTTTCATAACTTAAACAGTAGGAAAAGCATAAATTAACCCCTTCATTAAGGTAGTCCACAAGAGGACTATTTTTTCAGCTGGAAAAATACAGTTTGTTAAGTAAATTCCAATTAAGTCAATTAAAGCTTATCCACAACAAATTTAAAAATGAGACATCTAATTATTGTTTCCCTCATTCCCAATAATGGAATGATTTTCTCATATTAAATTAAATGTATTGATTATTTTGGTTTTGTGCAGACATGACTTTAATGTATCTATGTGCTTTCACTTAATAAATCAATCAGTTCCATAAAATTCTAGATTCCTGGCTTCTCTTTAAAAAAAAAGAAGAAACCTCAATACTCCTTATTTCCTCCTACCTGATTCATTCATTCCTATAATCCTATCACCCCTCTGTCCTGAGGGCATATAAATTGACAACTGCAATCCATTGATCAAAAAAAAAAAGGTATAAGAAGTGGTCCCTACTTTTCTCAAAAAGCTTGCAACATAGTAAGAAAAAATTAATAAACATTCAAAATGACAATTTTAATAGGATTAAAAAATGTGTTTCTTCTGTTTATATCAAAGTTTCAGATAAGACACCTCCCCTCCAAAAAAAACCCCAAAACAAAAACTGAAACCAGTGCTATAGGTGCCCAAACACCTCCAGGGTATAAAAGAGAAATTGAAGATTGAGCAGCTCAGAGAGGGTGCATTTCCTTTAGAAGTTGATAACTGTGGTAACCACAGCACTAGGGAGGGGATTATGACCCATAACCTTCATCCAGTTGAGGAGAACTTCAAGAGTCACCTCAAAATTTAGTGTGTGTCTCCCTGGTGTTTGAGGAATCCAGAGAATGATGTCTGAATTTTTCCAGAAGTCTAAAGGCTAAGGGCTGTAAGAGTGACCAACCAGGGGGCCAACCCAAGGACAAAAGATCTGAGTTGGGAATGAGCTGTCTACCCATCAAAGAGGGCCTTCCCAGCAGAAGGGAGCCAGCTGGGAGCTGGGAAGACAGATGCTGAGGAAGGAAGGAGCCTCATCATCCTCCATCCTCCTCCTTCACCACTGTAGGTTTTCCAATTTGAAATAGTCCCTAGCGGTGTGTGTATGTGTGTGTGTGTGTGTGTGTGTGTGTGTGTGTGTGTATGCATGCGTGGATATACACGACTGTGTTGGGAAGAATAAATTAAATTTGAAGTTTTGATTTTACACTGAATTCACCTTTTAAAGCCATACCTAAGGGACTACTTATTTTTTACCTGAGAGTCATTATACAAGATGACTTGAGATTCCACCACACAGCCTGGAAACACAGCTTGTTGAAAGTAGGTTGAAAGGTGGCAGGAGAGGGAAATAATAAAGGTGTTTTATTCCGGGGTCCTTCCCAATCCTGCTCCTTCAATGAAGTTACACAGCATAAGCTTTGGCACAAAGGACCACAAAGGCTGCTCATCGTAGAGCCCAGAAAATCCTTTCACAGCAAAGAAATCAGTGTGTCTTGCAGAAGGACAACAAAATTTTCATGAAGGAGGAGAAAGGACTGGAAAAGAGTTGGGCACCGGTTACAGATGACTTTAGAGTTTGGACATTATGAAGTCTGTGGCCACATCACATGGTGGCCCCATAGCTTAAATATTTCAATGGATCACTCTGCCTAACTAATGAGAAGTTGGAGATGATCATTATGAGCCTCTACAATCCCTCTACAATACAGTATACTTATACCAAGTAAATCGAGATGTGAAGAAACAGATTAAACTACCATTGCAGTAAGAGTAGGATTCTAAAGTTCAATGAATAAAGAGAGCTGAACTTCAGAACACAGGAAGGGAAATGACATGAGTCGATAGTTCCGTGGAAGTGACAGACTAGAAACAGATCATTTGAAGAGCAATACAGAGAATCGGGACATCAAAAGGTAGCTGTCCCCCAAAGACATTTTTATGTCATTTTCAATAATATTTAACTAAACACATGGAGGGAAGCATGGTCATGGAAACAGAGTTTTGAACTTGAAGCCAGTGGACGAAGGTTGTCTTTCTACCTCGTTGTACGTCAAACCCCTGAAGATGTTGATACTCAGTGTCAGGAAAGACAGTCCTCCGTAGGTCTCTCGGGCTCCTCCATGCCTTGCGAAGTTTGTCAAGAATGCAGAGCCTTGACTGCTTTTACTGGGGCCATTCCTCAGGGTCATGTTGACAGAAAGCAACCTTGAGAGATGATGTAATGGCTGCGTCTGAAACAGAGCAGGTTTGCTCACTGCTTGCTATAAAAACAGTGGACTCCTCGAGTTCAGTGTTCCTTGGCTGTAATGCAAACCCACCGTGTGTATAGCAACCATCTGGGCCCTTCTGTATCACCCTCATATGGGGACGAGGGAAACCCAACACAAACACAGTGATGTTCATGCTGCTTCTTGTGCTTTGAGTAACAAAGTCTTTTGTCTCTGACCTAGGAGTCTTGTTACTTCTCCAGCTTCCATGAAAATTAACAGGCTAACTTATTAGTTCACAAGTAGGATAAGATCTCTGACCCGATAATCATCAGTGGTATGTGTAACCTCTACCACGTACATAGCTTTCCCTGCTTAGATATACTATTCTAGGGTACTCACGTTACTATATTTGAAATGTTCTTATGTAACTAGACTAGGCATTCCTTAATTTTTGGAGAACTTTAATTGTTAATGCCTCAAGACAAATTAATAACATGTTTATACCTGGATAAGTCAGAATCCTCTTACTTGTTTGTTTAGTACTCACCTTTAAATATTCATCTTTGCAATAAGCTTCAAGAGATTTTAAGTTCAGGTCAGCAAGTTCTTGTCATCTGAACCTTCCAATTCTTTCCCATCTCACCAACTTTTGCTACTTCTCTTTCTACTCCAGAGACCTGTTTGCACACACCAGCACAAATACACATGATTTGAATTAAGGGCAGGAAGATGGTCTTTTGGTCTCTCCTATATCCATCTTGTGATATTGATTGTAACCTGGATAAGTCAAAGAGTTACCTCAACACTATAACAATGTATAATGCAATAAACAGATGTAGCAATACAGAAACTATTGTTATAATCTTATAAATGGCAGGCTGCAGTAAGATAATTATGAGGATGAATAGTCTTATTAATGTCAAATACAATAGTATTTTCAATAAACTTGTGACAAAGCATCTTCTATTCCTTTGCAACCAATATTGAAGGCTTGTGGAAGTATGAACTTTTTCCCAGATTCATAAAGGCATAAGAGGAGATAGTGACATAATTATAATTATATTAAGAAGCTTGGTTGATTGGTTGTCAGCACACTTTACATTTAACAATCTTGGGTGTTTTTACATGATAATGGCATAATGACAGTAATGAACTTAGAAGTTATTCTTAGTAGAGTATCATAGCAGAGTGCAATCGATTTCTTCACAAGCTATAAATGCAATCCCCAACCGTATAGGTTATTGTAAATGCAAAGCACAAATTCTCATTCATAACTACTTAATTAAAGAACATTATTGGTTTACCTGTAATTGCTTTAATTTATCACAGTGTTACAATTTATAAGTAATGTGTGTTATTCTTCAGTAGTTTTATTGTAATTACACATAATTTACAATTCACATTACCGGATTTCTAATTAGCCTCTAAATATTCTTGGTTATAAAAATGAAAATACTATTTTAAGGAGAATAGGATAATTAACAGTGTGTTAAATCTATTGGCTATCAAGCATTTACCAAACAATAAAGTCAACTAATTCAGGCTATTTAGTTGATGAGTTATAAAATTTTATAAAGTTATGGAGCAGGACTTAGTCACTCCTTGAGGTGCTAAGAGTAATAAGTCTGTGTTTCAAATTAATCTTAGTAGCACTCTGGGTCACACTGTATTTAACAAAGCGACACATTTACCATCTACTTGTGGGTTAGGGTGGCTGGCACTGCAGAGGCAGACTGGATAGACGCCTATCATTATCTTCCTAAGTGAGCTTTTCTCTTGTTACAGCTTTCAAGTTATTAGACTCAGTAAGCTGAAGAGTGAAAAATCCAGTTGAATCTTTTGTGTTTCTAGGATTTGGGATAGATAATGTGGCTGGTTAGGAAAATCACTGTTTTGAATTTTTGTTGGAAGTTTTTTAAAAGCTTTGTTTTGGTGGGAGGTAACTATAAGCCAAAGTCACATGACCTGGCTCTTTGTCCTCAAGTTGGCTAATGAAAGACACATGACTGGCTTCAAATGTTCCATAGAACGTGCAGCCACCTATACAGAGTGTTTTGAAAGGTCTTCAAACGTCAAGATCTCCTCTAAATGAACCTGAAATTTCTACCATTAGAGACAGTACTTTGGGTTAGGCATTGATCCAGAAAGCTTCTGTAAATGAACATATACTATGTAGCATGGATGAAGCATTAATCTTTGGTCCTTATTATTGAATTCATAGGAATTCATTTTTTAAATGAGATAGTATCAGGCAGAAGGGGTAAAAGGGACAAAGAAAATACTAAATCAGAAAAAAGAAGAGAATGGTAATAGTAGTGAATTCTGTTCAGGACAGAAGCCTAGGCAAAGTAACATAAAAGGAGTATGTATGGGGGTGTAGGGAGGGGGCTATAGATATCCAGGAACCCAAAGGGCCCTGGGAAGCTTCTGTGGACCAGGATAGAGTAGAAGATCATTGAAAAGAATCGGGACTGTCATCAAAGACAAACGTCCCTTGCTGGGTAATTTTGCCTAAGGCCAACCATAAGATCACCCTGCGAAGATTTTTTTTTATCCCAGCCCTCAAATCTATTGCACTTCCTTACCTTTAATGAAATGAAGCCTTCGATAATTCAGAATAAAAATAATTGATATAACTTTGTAAATTGAATCAAAACATAAAGTCCTATAATCATAAATTTCATTTACAGTTCAAGCCATATCACTATAACTGCCAATCATCAGCTAAATTCATCTGCATTGCAACTTGGTTGTCATGAGTAAAATGGGCCCCCTTTTAAAATACTACTCTACTTATACTCACAGCCATAGGCAGACATGAACTGCTAATGGGACAAGTCTAGTCTCTGGATTTTGTCTTCTGATATTGAAAATACCCACATCCCCACCCATCATTTTATATTCAGGGACGGATGTAACCAAAGATCCCAAAGATTGTGGCCATTTCATACACCCAAGGGTTAATAGGTCTGTCTGGGCTCTTATGTTAGTGGTATCATTGTGATGAAATCAACAAAGGCCCATTCTGAGGACTTTCAGGACCAGCTTGGAAGCATTTTGTGATAATGGTGTTCATTGTAACTGGATTTGACCTGTGGTTAACTCATAGCAGCAACTAAAAAAGCATGCATTTAACGAGGCAGTATAAGTCTAGCCCAAACCCAGCTTTTTAGTCAGCCCTCTGATGTCACCAAAAAAATTGGAATGATTAGCTAGTTGAATTCAATTGACTCAATATATTTTTTTGTGTATTCTTTAGGCAAGAAATGTGCAATTATGATGTGTGGACTGTCTGTGTTTCCTTCTCTTCCAGACTGTCTGTATTCAATATGCTCAGAGCAGTTATTAGTTTAGATATAAAATGGGTCTCAATTTTTCCTAAAAAGAGGTTGATTTTTCAACAATAAAATTCCCCTTTCTTTCTGAGTGTGTGTATGTGTGGTTTTTAAATCACACTTGAACATATAAAGGAATATTATGTCGGAAATCTACACTAATTGAAGCAAAGAGTTTAATGGGCTCATAAAGGTAAGGACATGCCATACCTCAGCTGATTTCTTCTTGATTAGGATGCAGGATGTTACCCCATTCTTCTTTTTGGGTATGACTTGAGTCTGTAGAGTGCAGTCCGTAAATGATTTTCCATGGCTTTTTAAAAGGTGGTGCATATTAATATTTTAAACTGAAGTAATTGCTTCTTGCTCAGCAATAGGTTTCATTTACAAGTGTTTATCCTCAGCACATGGAAAGAGCGGTTAATCTAAGTTAAAAATGGGTTCTTTAAATAGCTCTAATTATATTCTGTTTATATTTGTATGTACAAGACACTTAAGATTTAATTGGTAGCAGTTCTAACAAACCATAATGTTTATTAGCTGGTTTTAAATTATTGTTATGGATGGCACTTGAATGAGAAAATAAATGATTTGTCGACTACAAAATACAGTAAATAAAAGATGGACCAAGGTTTTAAAAAATGATTTTTAACATAACTTGAAATTTTAAACGAATTTATCAGAAAGACGTTACATAAAGCAAATTCTTCCTTTACCTTTCTTTTTTGTTTAAACTCTAAAGGTACAGAAGAAAGGTAGTCTCTAGTGGTATCAAGTTAGTGGGATTTTTATTTTCAAAAATTATGAAGATCTTAATGTTCAAGGGTCAGAACAGATGGGACTAAATTTTACATTTTAATTCATGTTTATTTTACTAAGATGGTAAAGAAAAAAGATTTCTGTCTTCTTTAGAAAAATAAAAATTTACTAAGAAGAAAGATAAACATCAGAAGTAATGGTTGATTTTTCTTAAATGTTAAAACCCATTTGTTTTAGGTTGATGTCATGTTAGTTTAAATCAATTTAATTTGCTTATACTCTGCATTTTGATTAACCAGAAAAGACTTGGTTGGATAATGCTTCCTTTCTCTGAAATCTGTGAAAGGTCTTCCCTCATCTTTGGGAAAATTTCTGAATTACATAGGAGTTTTACTCAGGGAATTAAGAGACTTCAGTCATTTTACTGACATTTCATCCCCTATTTGTTTTATTGGGATTTTCAAGATATGCAAAATAAAGTCTAAATCAAAAAACAATGTATTAATAACACCTTTATCACTATGAAATTACAAAGTCAGAAATATTATGACTTCCCTCCATGGTCTATAAGTAAAAAAATGAAACAACATTTTATACCACACTTTCTCACTAGCAAATGTTTAATTAGAAAGCAGCATGGGGACTTCCTTGGTGGTCCAGTGCTTAAGACTCCGCGCTTCCACTGCAGGGGGCGCAGGTTCCATCCTTGGTCGGGGAACTAAGATCCCGCATGGGGCGCGGCATGGCCAAACAATAAATAAATAAATAAAAATTTAAAAAAGAAAAAGAAAGCGGCGTGATTGTGGGCGAGTCATGAAATCTTTTTGTACTTCAACTTCGCTCTCAGTAGAAGTGGGGATAATAACTACCTGCCTTGTAAAGTTAGCATGAGAGTCAAATAGAGTAATAAAGGAAAGCACATAACGCATGCTGCCGTATACACGTTAGGTATTCATGTCGTCTTCATTTGCTCACTCCCTCTAGCTCTGAGCTCTGTCCCCAGAGCTATAAGCCACCACAGTCTGCCAGTTCTTCCTTTGCACAGTCTCTCTTATTCTTTCTTTCTCCTCCATTTCGGTTGCTTCTTTCTAGAGCTTTGCCCTTGAGACTTCATGCCTAGATATTAAGCCTCTCAATTGCAATGCAGTCTCTCTCCCCACCCAGCTTCAGGGCTCCTTTCCTGTATTTGTCTCCTAAAGCACCCACAATCAGGCCACCTCTCAGCCTCAAACCTGCTAAAAGATTCCTTCCCATTGAATACAATGCCATGTGCTCACCTCGCCTCTGTGTCGGGTACCCCAGCTTCTGGGGCCACCACCTTCCCCTCCACTCTTATCTCCCAGGGGGCTGCCAGACTCCTGCATCTCAGCCGGTCCTCACTACTCAGCTCAAGTTTTCCCTCCTCTGCCCAGGTACCTTTACGTTTCCTTTCTCATCCTTCAAGACTGAGGCAAATGCCATTTCCAGGACAGTCCCTTCTCAGCTCTGCCCATCTCTGGGTTCTAAATACATTTGTTTTATACCATTCGTATGCCACTTACCCTATTTGCCTCCTAGCATAAACATTCATAAACCTGTGTCTTCTCCTCTATTATATCACATCCTTGTTCATATCCTCAGCATGTAACTCAGGCCTGGCATATGGTAGATACTCAGTAAATATGTATAAATGGATATTTTGCGTGACTAAGTGAATGTTACTTATGCGGGGTGCTATATGGTGCACGGCTAAGCATCAGGATGTGACCCTGACGTGACCATCGACAGGTGATATGTGAATTAGTCCGTTCATTAATCAGTTAGTTAATTACTCTGTACAAATTGTGAATGCTTTCTCTCTTTGGCCTGCCCTCACATTCTCTCTCAGTGACCATTGCTTTCCATTAGTCACTACCTGATTTCTTACTATGTGTCATGCATGATGTTGATGCCAGTGATCTGGGGGTGAACAAGACAGTGGCTGTAACAACCAATAACAGTCTTAGAGAATAGCAAGGCAGCCAAGCTCGAGAAATCATGGTGGTGAGGCGTGATGGAGTTATAGCAGAGAATGTCCAGAGGATTGTGGAAACAAAGAACAAGGGATCTGATTTAGGCTGGGGCTCACAGAAGAGCTCCCTGAGAAGGTGATTTTAAACCAAGACCCAAGGAAAGCCCAGGGTGAGCCCGGCAGAAGGGAAGGTTGACAAGCAGTATCATTACTGGGTACCATGCCAGGCTTCAGGTACAAAGGCAAAAGAGAGAATAAATTGTTCCTGCCCTCACAGAGCTCATAAATAATAAAACAATGTGCAATTAGTACCTTGAAGCAAGCAAGCAGTTGTTATAAAAAGGTAAATGCGGGGGAAATGGCATCTAATTAAATGGGGTGGCCAGAACATACCTTTCCAAAAAGGTGCCACTTAAGCTGAGATCCGTAGGCTCAGGAGGACGCAGCCATGGGAAAGCAGACATGAGAGCGTTCGCAGCAGGGGCCACGCTGTGCAGAGCTCTCGTGGTGGAAGGAACTCTGACTATCCACCTATCCAGCGAACAGAAAGAAAGGGCAATGAAGCGGGAAAGCTGAATGGGCCTGAGATGACGTCACCAAGGTGGACTTGCCACACCATGGGGAGCCTCATAAGCCAATAGAAAGCATGTGCTTTTCATTTGGGGTGCATTGGGAAACCACTCATGGCCTTTAAACAAGAGCATTTATACCTTTTTGTAAAAAATTTAATTTAATTTTTTTATACAGCAGGTTCTTATTATTTATCTATTTTATACATATCAGTGTATATATGTCCATCCCAATCTCCCAATTCATCCCACCACCACCACCACCCCACTTTCCCCCTTTGGTGTCCATGCGTCTGTTTTCTACATCTGTGTCTCTGTTTCTGCCTTGCAAACTGGTTCATCTATACCATTTTTCTAGATTCCACATATATCCATTAATGTACGATATTTGTTTTTCTCTTTCTGACTTACTTCACTCTGTATGACAGTCTCTAGGTCCATCCACATCTCTGCAAATGACCCAATTACATTCCTTTTTATGGCTGAATAATATTCCATTGTATATATGTACCACATCTTCTTTATCCATTCATCTGTCGATGGGCATTTAGGTTGCTTCCATGACCTTGCGATTGTAAGTAGTGCTGCAGTGAACATTGGGGTGCATGTGTCTTTTTATGTGTGTGTGTGGTACGCAGGCCTCTCACTGTTGTGGCCTCTCCCGTTGCGGAGCACAGGCTCCAGACGCACAGGCTCAGTGGCCATGGCTCACGGGCCCAGCTGCTCTGCGGCATGTGGGATCTTCCTGGACCGGGGCACAAACCTGTGTCCCCTGCATCGGCAGGTGGACTCTCAACCACTGCGCCACCAGGGAACCCCTCATTGTAGTTTTGATTTGCATTTCTCTAATGATTAGTGATGTTGAGCATCCTTTCATGTGTTTCTTGGCAATCTGTATATCTTCTTTGGAGAAATGTCTACTTAGGTCTTCTGCCCATTTTTTGATTGGGTTGTTTGTTTTTTTAATATTGAGCTGCATGAGCTGTTTATATATTTTGGAGATTAATCCTTTGTCCATTGATTTGTTTACAAATATTTTGTTCCATTCTGAGGGTTGTCTTTTCATCTTGTTTATAGTTTCCTTTGCTGTGTGAAAGCTTTTAAGTTTCATTAGGTCCCACTAGTTTATTTTTGTTTTTACTTCCATTACTCTAGGAGGTGGTTTGAAAAAGATCTTGCTGTGATTTATGTCAGTGTGTTCTTCCTATGTTTTCCTTTAAGAGTTTTATAGTGTCTGATGTTACATTTAGGTCTTTAATCCATTTTGAGTTTATTTTTGTGTATGGTGTTAGGGAGTGTTCTAATTTCATTCTTTTACATGTAGCTGTCCAGTTTTCCCAGCACCACTTATTGAAGAGACTGTCTTTTCTCCATTGTATATCCTTGCCTCCTTTGTCATAGATTAGTTGACCATAGGTGTGTGGCTTTATCTCTGGGCTTTCTATCCTGTTCCATTGATCTATATTTCAGTTTTTGTGCCAGTACCATATTGTCTTGGTGACTGTAGCTTTGTAGTATAGTCTGAAGTCAGGGAGTCTGATTCCTCCACCTCTGCTTTTTTCCCTCAAGATTGCTTTGGCTATTTGGGGTCTTTTGTGTCTCCATACAGATTTTAAGATTTTTTTGTTCTAGTTCTGTAAAAAAAATGCCATTGGTAATTTGACAGGGATTGCATTGAATCTGTAGATTGCTTTGGGTAGTATAGTCATTTTCACAATATTGGTTCTTCCAATCCAAGAACATGGAATACTCTCCATCTGTTTGTGTCATCTTTGATTTCTTTCATCAGTGTCTTATAGTTTCCTGAATACAGATCTTCTACCTCCTTAAGTAGCTTTATGCCTAGGAATTTTATTCTTTTTGTTGCAATGGTGAATGGGATTGTTTCCTTAATTTCTCATTCTCATCTTTCGTTGTTAGGGTATAGGAGTGCAAGAGATTTCTGTGTATTAATTTTGTATCCTGCAACTTTACCAATTTCACAGATTAGCTCTAGTAGTTTTCTGGTGGCATCTTTAGGATTCTCTATGTATAGTATCATGTCATCTGCAAACAGTGACAGTTTTCTTCTTCTTTTCCAATTTGTATTCCTTTTATTCTTTTTCTTCTCTGATTGCCATGAGTAGGATTTCCAACACTATGTTGAATAATAGTGGCAAGAGTGGACATCCTTGTCTTTTTCCTGATGTTAGAGGAAATGCTTTCAGTTTTTCACCATTGAGAATGATGTTTGCTGGGGGTTTGTCATATATGACCTTTATTATGTTGAGGTAGGTTCCCTCTATGCCCACTTTCTGGAGAGTTTTTATCATAAATGGGTTCTGAATTTTGTCAAAAGCTTTTTCTGCAGCTGTTGAGATGATCATATGGTTTTTATTCTTCAATTTGTTAATATGGTATATCACATTGATTGATTTGCATATATTGAAGAATCCTTGCATCCCTGGGATAAACCCCACTTGATCATGGTGTATGATCCTTTTAATGTGTTGTTGGATTCTGTTCACTAGTATTTTGTTGAGGATTTTTGCATCTATATTTGTCAGTGATATTGGTCTGTAATTTTCTTTTTTTGTAGTAACTCTGTCTGGTTTTAGTAACAGGGTGATGATGGCCTCATAGAATGAGTTTGGGAGTATTCCTTCCTCTGCAATTTTTTGGAAGAGTTTGAGAAGGATGGGTGTTGGCTCTTCTCTAAATATTTGATAGAATTCACCTGTGAAGCCATCTTGTCCTAGACTTTTATTTGCTGGAAAATTTTTAGTCACAGTTTCTATTTCATTACTTGTGATCGGACTGTTCATGTTTTCTGTTTCTTCCTGGTTCAGTTGTGGAAGGTTATATCTTTCTAAGAATTTGTCCATTTCTTCGTGGTTGTCCATTTTACTGGCATATCATTGTTTGTAGTAGTCTCTTACAATCCTTTGTATTTCTTCACTGTCAGCTGTGATTTCTCCTTTTTCATTTCTAATTTTACTAATTTGGTCCTCTCTCTTTTTTTCTTGATGAATCTGGCTAAAAGTTTATCAATTTTGTTTATCTTCTCAAACAACCAGCTTTTAGTTTTATTGATCTTTGCTATTGTTTTCTTTGTTTCTATTTCATTTATTTCTAATCTGATCCTTATGATTTCTTTCCTGCTGCTAACTTTGGGTTTTCTTTGTTTTTGTTTCTCTAGTCCCTTTGGTGTAAGGTTATATTGTTTATTTGAGATGTTTCTTGTTTCTTGAGGTAGGATTGTATTGCTATAAACTTCCCCTTAGAACTGCTTCTGCTGTATCCCATAGGTTTTGGATCATCATGTTTCTGTTGTCATTTTTCTCTAGGTATTTTTTGATTTCCTCTTTGATTTCTTCAGTGATCTCTTGGTTATTTAGTAATGTATTGTTTAGCCTCCATGTGTTTTGTTTTTTTCCCTGTAATTGATATCTAATCTCATAACGTTGTAGTCGGAAAAGATGCTTGATATGGTTTCAATTTTCTTAAATTTACCAAGGCTTGATTTGTGACCCAACATGTGATCTATTTTGGAGAATGTTCCATGTGCACATGAGAAGAAAATGTAATCTGCTCTTTTCAGATGGAATGTCCTATAAATAGCAAATAAATCTATCTGGTCTGTTGTGTCATTTAAAGCTTGTGTCCCTTTATTAATTTTCTGTCTGGATGATCTGTCCACTGGTGTGAGGCATTAAAGTCCCCCACTATTATTGTGTTACTGTCAGTTTCCTCTTTTATAGCTGTTAGCATTTGCCTAATGTATTGAAGTGACCCTATGTTGGGTGCATATATATTTATAAGTGTTATATCTTCTTCTTGGATTGATCCCTTGATCATTATGTAGGGTCCTTCCTTGTCTCTTGTAACATTCTTTACTTTAAAGTCTGTTTTATCTGGTATGAGGATTGCTACTCCAGCTTTCATTTGATTTTCATTTACATGGAATATCTTTTTCCATCCCCTCACTTTCAGTCTGTATGTGTCCCAGGGTCTGAAGTGGGTCTCTTGTCAACAGTGCATATATGGGTCATGCTTCTGTGTCCATTCAGTGAGCCTGTGTCTTTTGGTTGGAGCATTTAATCCATTCACATTTAAGGTAATTATCGAGTTCCTATTACCATTTTCTTAACTGTTTTGGATTTGTTTTTGTAGGTCCTTTTCTTCTCTTGTGTTTCCCACTCAGAGAAGTTTCTTTAGCATTTGTTGTAGAACTGGTTTGGTGGTGCTGAATTCTCTTAGCTTCTGCTTGTCTGTAAAGCTTTTGATTTCTCTGTCAAATCTGAATGAGATCCTTGCAGGCAGAGTGATCTTGGTTGTAGCTTCTCCCCTTTCATCACTTTAAATATATCGTGCCACTCCCTTCTGGCTTGTAGAGAAATCAGCTGCTGAGAAATTTCTGCCAAGAAATCAGCTGCTAACCTTATGGGAGTTCCCTTGTATGTTATTTGTCATTTTTCCCTTGTTGCTTTTAATAATTTTTGTCTTTAATCATTGTCAGTTTGATTACTAAATGTCTCCATGTGTTTCTCCTTGTGTTTATCCTGCCTGGGGCTCTCTGTGCTTCCTGGACTTGGGTAGCTATTTTCTTTCCCATGTTAGGGAAGTTTTCGACTGTAATCACTTCAAGTATTTTCTCGGGTCCTTTCTCTCTCTCTTCTCCTTCTGGGACCTTTATAATGTGAATGTTGGTGTCTTTAATGTTGTCCCAGAGATCTCTTAGGCTGTCTTCATTTCTTTTCCTTCTTTTTATTCTGTTCCACAGCAGTGAATTCCACCATTCTATCTTCCAGGTCACTTATCCGTTCTTCTGCCTCAGTTATTCTGTTATTGAGTCCTTCTAGTGTATTTTTAATTTCAGTTATTGTATTGGTCATCTCTGTTTGTTTGTTCTTTAATTCTTCTAGGTCTTTGTTAAACATTTCTTGCATCTTCTCGATCTTTGCCTCCATTCTTTTTCCGAGGTCCTGGATCATCTTCCACTATCACTATTCTGAATTCTTTTTCTGGAAGGCTAGCTATCTCCACTTCATTTAGTTGTTTTTCTGCAGTTTTATCTTCTTCCTTCGTCTGGTACATAGTCCTCTGCCTTTTCATTTTGTCTATCTTTCTGTGAAGGGTTTTGTTCCACAGGCTGCCGGATTGTAGTTCTTCTTGCTTCTGCTGTCTGCCCTCTGGTTGATGCTACTATCTAAGAGGCTTGTGCAAGCTTCCTGATGGGAGGGACTGGTGCTGGGTAGAGCTGGGTGTTGCTCTGTGGGCAGTGCTCAGTAAAACTTTAATCCACTTGTCTGCTGATGGGTGGGGTTGGGTTTCCTCCCTGTGATTGTTTGGCCTGAGGCAGCCTAACACTGAATCCTACCCAGCTCTTTGGTGGGGCTAATGGCGGACTCTGGGAAGGCTTATGCCAAGGAGTACTTCCCAGAACTTCTGCTGCCAGTGTCCTTGTCCTCACAGTGAGACACAGCCACCTCCACCTCTGCAGGAGACCCTCCAACACTAGCGGGTAAGTCTGGTTCAGTCTCCTATGGGGTCACTGCTTCCCCCTGGGTCCTGATGTGCACACTATTTTGTGTGTGCCCTCCAAGAGTGGAGTCTCTGTTTCCCCCAGTCCTATCGAAGTCCTGCAGTCAAGTCCCACTACCTTCAAAGTCTGATTCTCTGGCAGTTCCTCCTCCCGTTGCTGGACCCCCAGGTTGGGAAGCCTGATGTGGGGCTCAGAACATTCATTCCAGTGGGTGGACTTCTGTGGTTTAAGTGTTCTCCAGTTTATGAGTCACCCACCCAGTGGTTATGGGATTTGATTTTATTGCATTTGTGCCCCTCCTACCATCTCATTGCGACTTCTCCTTTGTCTTTGGATGTGGGGTATCTTTTTTGGTGAGTTCCAGTGTCTTCCTGTCAATGGTTGTTCAGCAGTTAGTTGTGATTCCAGTGTTCCTGCAAGAGGGAGTGAACACATGTCCTTCTACTCCACCATTTTGAATCAGTCTCAAGACCCATTTTATATCTTAAAAGTTACTTTGCTCTCTGCAAGAAGATGGTTCCTAGGATGAGGAGCATAGAAGCACGATATTCAGGGTGATGGTGACTTAGATCAGGGTAGGAACAGTGGAGATCAGAGTGGAAAAATTCTACAAATGTATTAGAAAAATGTTGAATGGGATGTGTGGATTGGATGTGGAAACTACGGAAAGAGGAATAAAGAGCATAAGGGCAGAAATGATCATTATTGTTGAAGTCCTTTTTGCTAACTCCATGCTTCTGGGCCTTCTTCTTTGGCTCTGGAGTTATTTCTCTTATATCCTGACTCTGCTACATGAGCAGAGAACTTTCTTGGATTCCTTATTATATGTTTAGTTTTTAAGACCTTAAAACAATCTTGAAGGAAAAGGATGTGAACTTGGATCAATGTAAATGTGACCTTCAGTCTTGAACCTGACTTTTCAGTTATCCCAGTCACTTTTCTCCCAAACTGGAAACATAAAGGAGCCTCTTCAAACTGCCTCCATCCCATGGAAAAGACCATGACCCCACTTAAGATGTGGTCCTCAGGTGAACATAAAGGGTGCCTTTGAATTATCTCCTCTGTATTCCATCCAGGTCTCCTGCAGGCCCTTCCTGTGTTGTACAGCCACCAAGGACAGCATCTGGGCCGCATACAGCACAGTCTTGCCTTATTAACTTTCGGTTCCTACCATACTTTGGCTCTGGTTGTATAAATAAGAGAATCTAAGTGACTCCTGATGTGGAACTAAGCTAGCTTTCTTTGTTTGCTGCTACATGAGGCTATGCTTGTATTCTAGACTTCCTAACATTTTATAGCTAGAAGGAGCCTTAGAGGTCATGTTATCTAATGCCTTCGTTATATAGATAGGGAAACAAAGATGTAGAAAATTAAAGTCATTGGGAGTATACTCTGCTACACTGGAAAATCATAACCTTTGGAACCAGAAAAATCTGAACTCTAATTCTAACCACATCTCTTTAGCTGGGCAAATTAATTAAACTCTGGATCTTCTTTCAATGTCCTCATTGTTTAAAAAGGATAATAATTCCTACTTTACGGGAAAACCAGTGTACATAAAATACTTATAAACACTTGATAAATGGTAACTATTTTTACATATTCACTTTCCCTTGTCCATTGCTAAAGTGACAGGGCCTCTTTGTAGCCAATGCAAGCTTAGAACTCATGTTCCCCTATGTAATGATCTTTCTCTATGCAATGTACAACCTGATAAAAATCTTCATGGGTTCATGGGATTCTCATCTGGTCTGTTTGGGAATAACAAACAAACATATCCCCTTCACTCCCACTTCAAGCCCTTTGAGACTTTTCTGTGCCCTGGAGAATCAGGTACACAATTTGTGATTTTATTCAGCAGTGAAATGCCAGTGTGGTAACCAAAAAAAAAAAAAAAGCTAAAGCAATATTTCAACTCTAAGAACCAGGTCTGGCACTCAGAATAAAAGACTCTTTTAATAGGAAGAATAATCTATCAATTTTGTGAAAGGGCTGTTGGAAAATGCTCAAAGTCCTACTGCAATAGAAAGCATAAATGGTACATTGTCCTAGTTTTTGCTGAAAATTGTATGTTAGTACTACAGAACAAAATTTCTTCTGCCTCAGCCTGCATTTTTGGAATAAGCTCTACAGACAACTCCATTTTCTAGGGGTTAATAGTTGGCATCAGAAAGAGAGACGGCATGGAGCAAATGAAGATAACAGTAGTAGTTATATTAACAATCTTATGCATTTACACACTTAAAATACAAAAAAAAAATCTGTGTTTCTGCCCATGAAAGAAAAACCCTCTTCTTATTACTATTGCTTTATGAACTTTATGGTGTTTTATTATACTAAGATATGGTTACAATCGTAGTCCTTCGGGAGTGAAGTCATGTCTCTCCAGATGGGGGTCCAGGGAGCTCATTTCTGGTATCAGCCACTTGAGTGTGCTCTAGAATAGGCTTGAAGCAGCTCTGTTCACCAAAAAGGTAGCAGGATTCTAGGAAAAGCTCTTGGAGGTTTTGGAGTGATATCCTCCGTGGAGAACAAGCCAGGAAGATGTAAGAACCCCAGAGTAATCTTTCAGCCCTGAGTATAGTCAGGACTGCCTATAAGCCAAGGAGAGAGTAAAAATGGAAAGATTGGAAACTAACACTCAGTTAGTTTGTACTTATTACATGTTCTGTTTATTTCTTCCTTTTCTTTCGTTAGCATATAAGAGCTCCAGCCGTCTCACCTGAGCTAAGAGGAGGGGGCTAGTGTCTATTCTTGGGCCAGATATATACAGGCTGGGTCTGGTGTGAATAGCAAGCTCAGCTTAATTAGAGAACTGGAAGGCAGAGAGGTACCTGCTGCTTCCTCCATGGTGAATCTTGGAGGGTCTTGGTTTTATTTGATTAATTTATTAATCTAGTGTTCTTCAACAACCATTATGTCATCTCAGTGCTCTAAGTTATATGGTAAATATTCCCTCATTTTGCCTTGACCTCAATAATAAAATCTTTCAAAATAAAATAGCAAGCAATTGACCAGGTGGCTAAGCATAGATTATTGTAGGAATTTAAGCAGAGCGCTACATCTTATGCAGATGTTCTTTATGTTCTAGCTTAGATTTCTTAAAGATTTTTGTTGCACTATTTTGAAAAAAAAACATCAATAAAATAATAATGATTATAATAAATTTGAAATACAGTCAGTTAAAATATAATGTCCCTGAATATACAGGTTGTTTGTTTTTTTATAATGTAGACTTTGGTCTGTTCCTTATAAGAACATAAAATAAATGGTGTCAGTCCCCCTTTTACCCATAATCTGTTCATTAATTTTTTTTAACTTATGAAATTTAACTTAGCTTTCTTAACAAACTCTTTCAAACATATGGGAAAATACAGATGTCCTCTCAACTAGGTCACTCCATGAGCACTTAGTTAGCTTTTCTAGAATTATTAATTCAATCAATTATCTATTGAGTGTTTATTATATATTGAATCCTGCTTTCCTGAGCAAAAACAATTTCTGTCCAGTACAGCATATATTCTGATAGGGGAAGACAAATAATAAGTAATAATAATAATAAATAAACTATATAGTATTTTAAAAAATGGTAAGTGCTGTAGAAAAATAAGGCCAATTATAGGAAATTGGGGGTACCATGGCAGGACCTGGGCCTAGGCTTCCATTTTATATAGAGTGGCCTCATAGAAAAGGTGACTTTTGTGCAAAGACTTGATGATGGTGAAGGAGTAAACTGTGTGGATTTCAGAGAAGCAAGTGCAAAGGCCCTGTGGTAGCCAGCCTCCAAGGCCAGTCTAGTTTGTCAGGAACAGAGAAAGTGAGGGTGTATCAGAGAGGAGATCAGAGAAAAAACTGCCTTGTAGGTCATCATACATCTTTGTGTTCAGTCCGAGGGGAAAGGGGAGACACTGGAAGTTTTTGTGCAGAGGACATTATATGACTGTTATTATAAAAAATTCACTTGAGCTGCTTGTGTATGAGGAGGGCATTAGCATAACCCAGGCAAGAGTCGATGGGGTCTTAAAACTGAGGAGGTAGCAGTGTTGGTTTTCGGAAGTGGTCAAACTCTGGATGTACTTTGAAAACAGACCCATCCAAATGGATATGGGGTTTGAGAAAGAGAGAAATCAAGTGTGACTTCATAGTTCTTGGACTAAAGCTAGAAAAATGCAGTTACCATTGCCCAAGATTCAAAAGACTACAACGATTGGGAACATGAGGTAGAATCAGAAATTTAGACATTGCGAATAATCTCTCAAAGGAATTTGAAAAAATTTACATGCCCACCAGGCATGTGTGAGACTATGCATTATGTATATCCCTACATCACTGTTAACACCTGTAATCTGAGATCTCATTATCTTTAAATTCCAGAATATATCCATAACCATTATCCCTCAAATACCACCTCGTCCCCATTCTCAATTCTTTCCTTCCAGAAATTTTATTGGAAGTTTCTATCTCTATTAAGCTCTCTTTCATCTTTTATCACTTTTTTATTTCTCTATGCTGCATTCTGAATAATTTCCTTAAATATATCTTTTAAATTACAGTTTTCCCTACCTGTTGCCTGATCTGCTATTAAACTCATTGACTTTTTATTTCAATGACTGAGATTTTCACTTAGGTTTTATATGGTGTTTTAGATCCACCCAATCTTTCGTGTTCTGGTGTGTTCTTTCTATCATTTGTTATAACTTTAGTTATTTTAACCAAAATTATTTTCTAGTTTCTTTCTTGGTGTTCTTTTCTCCCAGTTACCTGAGATGCTGAGTCTTCTCCTTATATCTGCTCACTCCCACCACACTGTGAATGATGGCCTTTGGTCCTTTAAAGTTTTTTGTTGTTGTTGTGAGGTTTTCCAGAGTACGGATATCCCTGGTGCCTGCATTGTGGAAGTGATTCTACAGATTTGGTTTTGCCTTTGTTTCACTGAAAGCTCTGGCGGCTTCACAGGTCTGAGATGAGTATTGCAATCCCCATACCCTGGGTAAATATTTTAAACCTCCACACCTGCACTTTGAGGAGGCCCAGAGTTCCACTTTCTCACAGGAGACTTTTCCACCAGAGTACCAGAAAGACAACAGACTTCCTTGCCTCTTCCCTGGAGAGGGGGCAACATCTTTCTGGACTCATTTTCACAAAGGGGCAGTCCTTCCAGTGGCCTGTGTTAGGCCATGGCCTGGGTGCCCTTCCCCTTCCTTTGTGAGGACACAGACCACGTAGATGTCACCTTCAATGGGCAGTCACGTCTTCATCCCTAGGTGCCAATCTGTGTTTGGTACTCCCCAGAGGTCTTTGATGTTGGTCCTTTTTTGTTTCTTTTATCTAGGGATTTCCCATTCTTTCTTTTGAGCTCTGTGTTGTTGTAGTTTCTTTCTAAAATTTTTGCTTAGATTTTCTCCAAAATTCCTGTTTGGAGTTAGAAGTCGCTAAATAGGACTCAGGCAGTCAGTGGTGATAAATTTAACAGACTGTTGCACACATAAGGTCCTTCAGGACTCCTGAATGAGTCAGGCATTAGTGTATAACACAGCCCTTAATTTCTGGATTGTGGGGAAGTCTGGGATCCTGGGGGAGGGACCAGGGTGGTGGTTATTTACCAACTGATACCCAAAACTTACTATATTTCAATCACCAGTACAACTATGTAGATGTGTATCAGCCAAATATCAGAGCATATAATTGAATGCTTTTATTGTTGTCTATACATAATTCATATTGTCATTTATAGCAATTAGATAGCTCAAAGGAAAAACACTACTCCAGGGGATAAAAGACTTGGAAAAATAATGGTCATTAAATTATTCAAAACTGCATGGAACTACCTTAAAGTCTGTTTTGACTGTTTTGTTTCTTGAAATAAGATGGAATGGAAAAAGAACTATTTTTAAGTCTGAAAGTCACTTTCATGGCCTCATTCTGATGCAAAATAAAATACACAATTATAAAGGTATATACGATTATAGTTGCTTACATTTTAATTAGTTCCAGGCACTTCAAAATTTAATCACAATTAAAAAATTCATTACATCCAGACTTTTGAAAATAGGGTTGATAGTGGTGCTTATTTTCTAGAAATTATGAAGGCAATCTTGGTATGTTCAAAGAGTCACATGGATTATATCTGTAAGGAGTATCATTCAAACACTTTGGGAGAAAAACATCTCTTAGATAAATTTTTGTTTGACGTCAACAAATATAACTTGTAGGGCAACGTAAGGTTTTTGGTGTTCAGGCTCTTCTACATACTGAAAGTTGTGTAGTCCCTGGATCCTGAGTAAATTGTAAAGCCTTGTGTATTTAAGCATAGAGGATTTAAAGATGAATTCCAGTGTTCTCAATGATACCAGAGATGGGCATTGTGTTTGCCATGCCTTAGAAACCACTTTAAAAGACCTGTCCTGTACAAACTTTCAGTTATAAGTTCGGAGGCTCTAATGTATAGCATGCTGATTATAGTTAGTAATCTATATTGTGTACTTGAATTTTGCTGAGAGTAGATCTTTAAGCATTCTCAGACACAGACACAAAAAAGGTGATGGATGTGTTACTTAACTTTAATTGTGAAAATCATTTCACAATGTATATGTATATCAAGACATCTTGTTGTACACTTTAAATATATTACAATTTTATTTGTCAATCAAACCTCAAGAAAGTGGGAAATTAATTTGTCCTGGTTGTCCCTACTCTTCAGTTATTTCCAGCCCTTAGCCAACCAGGCTGCAAGCGAAGATTAGACCAGAAGGTTGGGTTCATTCAGAGATTTCCAAAAAGTTGTCAGAAATTGCCTGACTCCATAGATTGTTCTTCTAGCATTAACTGTATGTAAAAACACTTAGGGACAGAAATTTACTATGAAGTCAGTAATTATGGTAGGTGATTTTCTACTTCAGCTCAAATGCCATATATATTTGAAAAGTAGTGGCATTTGCAAGCCATTCTTAATTTAATCTATTTACATAATCTATTTCTTTGGCACATAAACATATTCTGGGGATTCCTTGCATTAACTGTTTTCCTTCCAGGATCTGGAGTCAAATGTTGAAAACTGCTGTTTCACAGACTGTGGAAACAACTGAATGAATATGTAAAGGCTTTATCACTGATAGTCAGCTGTGGTGGAACTTCATCATAGGCTGATCAGCTAACACTCTGCAAGAACCGTCACCCCAGTTATTCAATTATTTGGTGTAACAAGTTTCTCCAGGGCCCACAGCCTGTGGCTATGGATAGGATAATGGCAACCATAATGACTCAACTTATAGCTCTTCCCTCATTCTCATCACATGAAACCTCAACCTCCTATAAGATGCTGCTTAAGTTTCTGAGAGTCCCAAGTTTTGCCCCTTATGCTCACCAAAAAACCCCATCCCAGAGAACTTTGTCCAGGTCCTGTCCACAGGCTGTGCCCCATTTGTCTCTAGGCATAGGGGGCATCAAGTTGCTCATCAATTCTGCCCCAGGAAGGGCCAAGCTGATGGTTAATGAGCTACTAGACCGCCATGTTTCTTTCTGAAGTGGGGACAATGCGTGACTCCCCCCTCTGTACCACACTTGACTTAATGCCAACAGCCCATGTGCCTATGGGTCTGCAGATAGAACCTAGGTCCCAGTACAGGACAGATGCCATCCTGTCCACCGCCATCCCTTTCCAGTGCCTACATACAAAAGTGGGTTTCTTTCCTTCCTCTTCCTTCCAAAACAGAAGTCTCATTGCAAAATGCCTCATGGAATCCTCTATATAAACCACCCACTTATTTGTTAGATGACTGAAATATATTTGCATCTCAGGAAAGACACTGTCATGGATTGGATGTAATATATTGCTGTTAAGAGAATTTTCACAGTATTTCCCCCCATGATAACAACTTCAATGTGATTAACTTAAAGGGAAATTACCACTTCACTTCCAGTTTTGGAAGGAAATAATTTTGAGCAACGGAAATTGCATGACTTGTTTGAAGAGTGAAAGATAAGCAACTTAGTTCTTTGGAAGGTTGTTTAAGGTAGAGAAGGCAACTCAGTTTAAAGTTAAGGGTTATGAGAGGGCCAATGAGCTAACCTCAATATGCAGAAAATATTCCTAGAAAAATGGGCAAAACTGTCTGAGGATCCCTGGAAGAAGAGAATTCAAATAATTTAGAACAGCATGTAGAACAGTAAATAAACAGGGAAGATTTCTGGTTTTGTCTGAAGAGCAACATGGCAGCTTGGAGCACTTGGGGACATAGAAATGGTTGAAAAGGTTTTTCTTTCCACATCAACACCGTGAATTGGCATAGGAATATTTAAAGGATAAAAGCCTAAACTACAAATGTAACTAAGTCCTCTGTCCATAGTCTGGTTCTTCTATCTTCAATTTTAGCTCAGATTTTGCCATTGAGACTTTCCCTGTACAGTTTCCACAATCAGGTAACATAGTCAGAACTGCTTATGTATGGAAATAGGAGCAGCGAAGTGGGGCTGAGTGAAACCAACCAGGTCGATGGAAGAAGGCACAGTTCCATTCTTATGTTGACAGAGCACTGATTTTTAAATTTTATATGTTTTTATTTATCTACAAAATACATACATAATGTCCGTTTAAAAAAATCTCAGTACATACTAAAGAGAAGTTCTTTTCTCAAAGCTAACCAATGTACTAAGTTGAGTTGATAAACACTGAGATGTTTTTCCAATACCTGTGTATACATTCAGACATGCATATACACATGCCTACACAGTTTAGATTATATATACAGATTTTCATTTTGTTTTGTATATGCAATAGCTTTTTATTTTCTATATACAAATGGGTCCCTATTGTTCTGTAACTTGGGCTCTTTCCTATTTACTTTAAAGATAATTCCATATTGTATACATTCATTCTTTGTAATAATTCAACTTTGCTCGACTGTCACCTATTGAGGGAAAATTAGGTCACTTTTGTTTTTCACCATGACACATGGCAATGTGGCAAACACCCCCATACACACATATGAGTATACCTCTAGAATATATTCCAAGAAATAAATTAAGCCAAAGTTATATGCATTTTAATTTTTATCGGCTACTGCCAAATTTCTCTCCAAAACACTATATCAGTTTACACTCACATCAACTGTGTATAAAAGTTCCCATATAAAAGTACATCCTCACCAAAAATTATCTTTCTTTTTACCTTTTGGCAATAGGATAGATGAATACTCCCACATTTCTGTTTATCAAATCGACTCATCATTCATGTCCTGTCTTGAATGCCTTCAACACCTGAGCATCTGAAACTAGCTCCACACGCCTCTGAATTAGTACAGTGATTTATCCAAACTTTCTCATTACATATCACATTCTGCTTTATACTATAGTTATTATTAGTGTGTACTCTTAACTCAGGCCCTGGGTTGAAATCAAGGCCAAAGATGGTGTCCAATTTATATCTTCCTTAGGCCCTTGTTTTAGTGGCCTGTACATAGTTGGGAGATAATTTTTAAAATACACAAATACAAGAAGAAAAAAGGAATGAGTGGACCTCTATTCTAAATGAATAATGTTTTATAAGGAAATTTTGTTACATACATTTATGATTTATTCTGAGAAGACACTGAGAAAACAGTGGGTATTAAAAAGGATCATTGAGTCAGAAGAAATCTCATATAAAATCCATCCGATGATTCATGTGTCTAACTATATCCAGATGTTAATTTACGTGGAAGTAAATATTTGAGTCTAATCATAATTCCTTTATTGTATGTTAAGTGTAATCAGCAATGTGGTCGGCAACAGAAACACCGAGTTCAAATCCTGTGCACATCACTTACTCCCTGTGAGAGTAGGTTCATTCAGGGGTTCTGAGCTTCCAATTTCTTCATCTCTGAAATGGGCTTAATCATAGCTGTGCTACCTGCAGGATGATCATTTATTTTCACAATTTTTTTACTAGGTGTTTACACCTAGTAAAGTCAGGCACAGAGGCAATAAATATGAACACATTGTGGGAATTACATGAGACAGTGTTATGTGACCACACTTTTAGAATAATAAATTTAATTTTTTATTAAAGTACAGTTAATTTACAATGTTGTGTTAGTTTCTGGTGTTCAGCAGTGTGATTCAGTTATGCATGTGTGTGTGTATTCTTTTTCAGATAGAAAAATAAATTGATGTATACACATAGAGAAGTATCCTTGTACACTTGTGATAGAGTCTGTCCACCTTAAAAAAATAAAGAATTGAATACATGTCTTTTATTGAAAAGCTGTATTCCACTAGAAAAGACAAACATTTTTCGTTTTACTATCCAAGTTTTGTAATACACGAACTAGATATTTTCCATGAGTGTTTTTGGTTCAAAGACCAATGTGGGCGCTGGTACTTCTACAGTCTGTTTGCATTACTGCCGTTTACTTTTTTATTAACTCATTCATATTTTTAAAGATTGTTGATAAAGCAATGAAAAGGCTGAGCTGTATTATGATTTCCTTCTTTACATATTAAGCATCTCCATGTATATTTGGAAAATGTTATTTATAAAGTTACAGCAATATGAAGTCAATAAATAAAACAGAGAAGAAGGAGATCTTAGAGCTGTTTGCACCCATTTTATTAGGGAAGTCTGCTCCTGAAGTTCTCAAGGGAAGAAAAAATGCCCCTTTCACTCTAACGTGTTGACCTTTGAGTCTGAATAAGTACAGTATCAGTGGCAAAATCTGAACTGTAAAATGAATCTGTGAGGATTAAGGGTTTAGCTGTTGCATGGCTAAATGGGTCAAGCTCTCTTAACTGATGGATTTAAGTGATGCCACCCAAAAGGCGAAAAGTTTAGATTCAGACAAACCTGCCAGCTTTCAATATTTCTACTCTATCACACTTTTCCCACAAGACTCACAACCTCTCAAGTTTGGGAGAGAAAAATAAATAAATAAATTCACACTTGCGACTTCTTTTTGGAGCCAGACTTGTTAAAGAAAAGTGAACACTGACTCTCAAGATACCAAACAGCTCAGGGAGGCACCGTTTTATTGGGTAACTGAAGTTTGAAAAATATAACCAGTACCAGTAATCTGCCTTCGACCATGCAATCATTTATTCCAACTTCTAGGAATGCTCCAACACATGCTTAACTCATAAGGAGAATATGAGATTCTTCATTTGCCAAATTTGATTCAGAGGAGGAAAAAGTAGAGACCATAGTGCCTCTGTTAATCATATACAGAATATTTTAATAGGATAAACACGTGTAGAGTGATTCAATTTCTTGTAGCCTTAAGACTAAAGAAATGCTTAGACACATTTATCAGCTGATGTAGGCAGTTAGTAAGTGGTTATCTTAAAAAAGCAAGTCTCAGACGTTATTTCTAGAGTTTACACGACTGCCTATATAATTCCAGTAGCTGTTGCACAGATTTGTAATCCATCTTGCTCCTCTGTTAATTGTAAGTGCAAAGCCTAAGAAGTCACCCTGATCTTCTTGATATTCCCCTCAAATCTCTACTGATTTCCTTACAATAAAAATTAGAATGAGATGTAATGCGCACCGTCAATTTTTCTAAACAACAGTAGGTAAGCACATAACTGAACGGGCTGGGGAAACTATCTTTATGAAAGCTTTTCTCTGAAGAGAACTGGATCCTCTGGTGGCTGTGATGTAACCCTTCCCCCCAACCCCCGAACTCTCCTCACCCTAATGTAACTGAAAGTGTGGATGAATGTAGATTTTTCCACTTAATTTCCACAAAGTGTGTGTTCTCCTGCCTGGGTTTATATTGCTGTCTAATGAAATAATCAGCCAGTATGCAGTGGGGGAGTGGTAGTGCAAGAGGGGAGGAACCATCCTGAAAGGTCTATTATCCCGTCAATATGTGCACAGAACTCTCATTAATGTTAATTAGATTTACCCGCCAGTACGAACGGGAGGCTAGACCTTAAACAGCAAGTTTGAAAAAAACCTGTCTAGCAAAACGCAAAACATAGGGAAGAAAACTAGAAATCATTCCTACCTCCAAGCAACCTTAACGTGTGTCAAAGACATTCATGTGGCCATTAACCCAAGCAGAAATTGAACTTGTCAGCATTACATGCAGAATGTATATAAGGGTAAATGTTCATGAACAATTTCTCAAATGAATTAAATACAAACTGGATTTGTTTCTACGCAGTAGATGTACCCTGTCCATCATCTTCTTAATAGAAGAGCTGCCAGCGGTGTAGGCGTTATAGCCCTTGTATTCATGCTTGCCTTTAAGGTAGAAGATGAGGCATCAAAGAAAGAACTGCTGTTGAAGATTTGGCTTATGAATAAGACCAAAAACCTAGGGTTGTCTTTGTCTTCTTGTTACATAGCCCATTTCCAATCCATTGGCAAATCCCAATATTTTCCTTAAAATAAATTTAAAATCAGACCACTTTTCTTCACCTTTGCCTCCACCACATTGGTCCAGGTCAACATGTGTCTCACCCTGACTATGGTAATGGCCATAACTTGGACCCTATACCATCGCATACAGGCCAGAATTTCCCTTTTAATATGAAAGTCAAAGGTTGTCATTCTCTGCTTATTCCCTTCAGTGGCTGACTGTCTCATTCAGAGTGAAAGCCTTACAGTGGTCCTGAAGGTGGGCTCCACCCTCATCCATCCCTCTCTGAACTCACACCCTTCAAAGTTCTTTTTTAATCACCTCTCTCAAGTCACACTGCCTCCTTGGGGTTCTGTAGACGTGCCAAGTCATCTCAGGACTCAAGGCCTTGCTACTTGCTGTCTCCCTAACCATCCTGAATGAAATAGCAACCTCCCTCCCCATCTCCTGTACTCCCTCTTCCTTTCTGTCTTGTTTTGCTCCATAGGACATATCACTATAATATGTATATATTTATTAATGCATCTGTCTGCCACTATCTGCCCAGTTGAATGTAAGCTCCAAAAGGGGATTTTAGGTTTCTGCTGTTGACCCAGAACCCTGGACAGTGCCCCAAACATAGTAGACAACGAAAATTTCTTGAAGAAATAAGTCTATTGTTGTGGTAATTTAAAATACATTGTATTCATTCTCAGTTACCAGCAGACAGTGAACTCATTTTCTCAAGTATCTGAAAATTTCTCCACACTACATGAGAGATTATATAAGAAGATAGAGCCATAGGTCAGCTTTGAGTATCCGAATTTGGATTACACTCCTTTTTCAGACTTCGGATTTCAGATCCACATTGGATGCTAAAAAATATCATTCGTACTCAATGCCTTTTATTCTTAAATATCTTACTTGAAGCCCACACACATTTTTTTTTCCATTCCAAGTTCACTGAACAGAAAACGACATATAGGTGATGGCCTTTTTTGTTTGTTTGTTTTTGTTAACCCTGGACCTGCTCAAAATCAGAGCTGCAGAGAGAAAAGAACCAATATCTCATACAGCATAATCAGAAGTGCTGGAAACAGGATCTTTAGCAGGAGTATACAGACCTGACTTATGCAACCTACTGGGTTTTGCATGTGACATGTTGACAGAGGTTGACACTTAGTGGGTAAGTACCATGTGGTTGTCAGCTAGCATTAAGACTTGCAGTGCATTCTCCAGTCAAAATATAGGAGGAATGACAAAGTCGATATTTGAAATCTACACTCCAGCACTGTGGCAGCCTAAAGCGTTGCAGATTGCCCACAGAACCCAGTGTCCCTCTGCTTTGCAGAGCACAGAGACGGACACATTTAAGCTTAAACAGGTTATCTATTAACTAGTCACACCTAACTGCATTTGGTTCATGGTGGTAATAAAAAATACATTTTATCACCAAACTTATATGTACTTTTCTTAAGTTAATTACAGTCATATATAGCAGAAAATAAGCAAGAGAGGAAATCAGAGAAAGAAGGTAGCCAAAACAAGAGAGGATACCTATTACGATTTCAGCAGTTCAGAGAAATGTTAACAGAAATCTGTAAACCTATGGTAAAAGAGTTCAAGGAGTGGGAAGTTTATCTTTATATTATTTAGTTTAGTTTTTTTTTTAATGTTTGCTGCTTGTCTAGTAGGTTATATTTCGTGTTTTTAAAGATAGGTATTTACAAGTCTACAATATCACCCTATTACACTGCATGGTGTTAGAGTCACAGAATTGGACTTCATTAAAAAACTGTAGTTTATTCCATCCTTCTCATAATGCCTATCATGAACAAAGCAAGCTTTTAAATTCATAAAAGTAATTAGGGATGTGATCTGTGGAAATACTCGTATATTGTTCATATATTGTTATAAAGCTATTTGTGTTGCCTTTCTTTGGGAACTGAATTACTCTGTGTTTCTAAATTGGGGTCTTCTTCTTCTTCTTCCTCTTCTTCTAAATCCTAGAGGTTGTGCTTTCTTTGTTTGTGTGACGAATAAGAGCCTTATCTGGAAATTGTTGCATAAGCCACACTCCATTTTAGGTAGACATGGAAATTCGATTTCTTCTTTCTCTTCTAATTGAGTGAATAGACTAAGGAAGTCTTCTACTTGTCTGACACTGGTAATTGAATTACTGCACAACACATTAAGCAAAGAATATTCAGAGCAGCAGCAATTAAATTATGTTCTCATGTTCCAGAGAGGAGGCTCTTTACAGACAGAGAAGGAGGAGAAAAAATGGTGTAAAATGATGGGCACTGATATCAGGAAGGGAAGAAAGCAGACATTTCATTAGGTCTTGAGCTCGGCCATCCTACAAAGGACTAAAAAGCAATAATGACTCAGACATGACATAAGGTGTTTTCACTTTGGGGTACTTGCAGCTCAGCCAACACATAGTACAAAGGGGATTTGAGATCCAGATGTACGTGTGTGGTTGAGACTTCGTAGGTTTTCCTAAAGGAGGACCTCAAGTTTGGACTCAAGAGTTTGCAAAAAGTGAGCAATCAGCAAGGCAGGGGATTCCAGAGCAGAGTTCTTACTGCCTTAACTTAGACCTCTCAGCTAGGCAAGAGACCTCTACAGCCTTCCTGAGAAGGTCTTCTTGTCCTGGGCTACAGTTACGTATGTTCAACAGTCAGACTGGCCATGGCTTGATGGGGCTCCTAATGCTAGTGATTTCACATAAGTAGCTCATGTGAACTCATTTGATTCACACAGCACCCTTGAAGGGCAGATTTTATTTTTATCTTAATTTTACATGTGAAGATACTGAAGTATGATGGGTGACATTGGATCAATAAAGGTAGTTACCACATATTGTGTATTTGCTAATTGGTAGGTACCACCCTAATCATGCTCTACCTGCTCTCCACTTTCATCCTCCATGTAACCACAAGTAGTGGATGCTCATATCATTGTGTGTGGTTTGGATGATGACCTTTGCAGAGGTCCAGGCACCACACGTAAGACCTGAACCCAGAAGTAAGACATTTTATACCCACGTTCCTTATATTCATCTGAGCGTGCATGCACGTGCAAACACAGACACACACACACCCCTTCCCCACCGCTATTATATCTTATAGTCCAGGCTGTCCTCCCAGGACCATGGATATAGCAAAATAGCCAACAAAACCGTACCTCTTCATGCTTAGATCTGCATGTATAAGGTAGAAAATAATGTATGTGAAGGAATTTTACAAGCCATGAATGGCAATATAAACTCAAGTTTGTATTTTTTGAAGGTTTCATTCAAGGTTATTGAGGCGTCATTTACATACAATAAATTCACTCGTTTAAGTACATATTTCAGTGAATTTTGACAATTTACACATCATTTAACCACTATTACAATCAAGGTGGAGAACATTTTCATCCCCCAAAAGGTTTTCTTGTGACCCTTCCTAGTCAATCCTACGCGACCATCCTCCCAGGCAACCAGTGGTCTGCCTTCTGTCACCATAGATTAGTCTTTTCTAGAATATCACGTGAATAGACTTATACTGTATATGCGCTTTTGTGACTATGCAGTTGCATGTGTCAGGAACATGTAATTTTTTATTGCTGAGTATTATTCCACTGAATACATATAACACAATTTGTTTATCCTTTTACTTGTTAATGGGTATTTCAGTTATTTCTAATTTAAACTACTGTGAACAGAAGTCCTTGTAAGGACATATGTTTTCATTTCTTTGGGGCAAATACCTAGAGAGGGAATTATTGAGTCATATTGCAAGCATATGTTAATTTTATTTAAAGAACTGGAAAACTGTTTTTTGAAGTGGTGGTACCACTATACCTTTCCACTAGCGGTTGATGAGAATTCCAATTGTCCCACTTCCTCACCAGCACTTGGTGTTAATCTTTTTAATTTTAGACATTGAAGTGAGTTTGCAGTGACATCTCATTGTGGCTTTAATTTGCTCTTCAGTGATGACTAATGATATTGAACTTATTTTCATGTGGTTGTTGGCTATTTGTTTATCTTTACTTGCCAGTGTACGTTCACATTTTTTTGCCCTTTTTTATTGTTTATCTTTTATTAGTGAGTTGAAAGCATTTGTTAATATCCTGAATACTAATCCTTGGCCAGTGGCTTCACTTTCATTTTCTTAACGGTTAATTTTGACAAATGTTAATTTTGATAAAGTTCAATTTCTTTTATCTTATGCTTCCTTCTTTTTCTGTCCAAAAAAAAATTTACCTATGCCAAAGTCATGAAGATTTTCTATGTTTTCGTCCAGAAGTTTTATAATTTGAATTTTTGTATTTAGTATATAATCTATGTTGAGTTAATTTTCCTTTATAGTTCATGGCAAGCCTCTAGATATATTTTATTTTCCATGTGGATATATAGTTTTTCCAGTACCCTATTAAAAAGAGTATTCTTTCCCCATTGAATTACCTTGGCACCTTTGTCAAAAATCAATTGACCACTTAAGTATGGCCTTATTTCTTAGGTTGATATTTTTAGTTTAACATTGCAGATAAATACTGGATAAGACTTTTTCTTTTTAATCTCTTTAATCATTAACTGAGAATTTTATCTCACAGGTTTTGAGTAGGCTAAACTCAAAAACCACAGTTTTCTTACCCTAGGACATTGATAAGTACAAGATTAGGAGAGATTCTTATTACCCACATTTCCAGATAAGGAGATGTCCACTGATGACCCCACTGGGGAGGGGAGGGCAGGATTTAGGGGTTTGGGGACAACATTTCTCACTTTCTTCTTTGCTTCCCCATCACAGAGGTTGTAGCTAATTGAACTGATTGAGCCTGATGCCCAGGCCTCTCTGAAAATTGACATTTGGGTCCACACTTAAAAGGAGAGAATGAGCCAGGAAAATACCTGGAAGACCCTGTCCCAGGTAGAAGGACAGCAAGTCGGAAGACTCAAGTCCTTTCAGCCTAAGAGGGCTTGTGCCATACAATTAATAGAGGTGGAACTAAGGCTGAGGGAAGGAATCTGATGATATAAAGGATAGTTTGACTGTATATAAAACAAGACATGGGGAGTGACAGGACAAGTGTTTGGAAAGGCCACGTGGGAGCAGATTATGAAGGAGCTTGACTACTAGACTTAGCAGACTAGCTTGAATTCGTTGGCCTTGAGAACCACTGAACTAAGCGCTGCCATGATAAGCAGGATGTTTTAAGAAGAGTAATTCAGAGCTGTCTTACATATGGTCACCACTGAACAATTAATTCTTTAATTAAATTGATTTTCAAAGTGAATTTGAGTCAAGAAAGAGTTAGGTGGTACAAGATCAGGAGGCTATTTCAATGATGCAGGCTAAAATTATTTCCATGGAGACAAAATGAAAGGAATCAAACAAAGTGGTATTATATATAATACATTAAGCATCTGTATCACTTGATATCTAAAATATAAAAGCAATTCATATTATCATAATATCCCACGTGTCTTCAATTTTCAATGGACACCCATGACAGAGGTTGCATGCCCATCTCTCATGTGTATCTACACCTCTGTAATGTATGGTCCATGAAGTCAGGTGTTTTTTTTTTTTTTTCTTTTTCTTTATTTGGTTCACTGCTGTATTCCAAGTATCTAGAATACAAAGCACATAGTTGGTATGCAGTAAATGTTAGATGAATGAAAAGTATTCAAAGATCAGAAAAGTCTTCTTGAATCTAAAAAGGATACTAAAAACTGTAGGATCATCATCACTGTGTCAGGGGGTTACAGGATGTTTCTTTGGTTGATTCACAAATGCAAAGAAATCATTATTTGGCATTCCTCAGATTCCCAAAGTTAAAAACATATTGAGGGGCTTCCCTGGTGGCGCAGTGGTTGAGAGTCCGCCTGCCGATGCAGGGGACACGGGTTCGTGCCCCGGTCTGGGAAGATCCCACATGCCACGGAGCAGCTGGGCCCATGAGCCACGGCCGCTGAGCCTGCGCATCTGGAGCCTGTGCTCCGCAACGGGAGAGGCCACAACAGTGAGAGGCCCGTTTACCACACACACACACAAAAAATCAACAACCCAAACAAACGAGAAGCCACACTGCATAATAGATTCAGATGCTCCAGGCATTTGCTTTACGAATAGTCCCACAGATATGTCATATTTATCTGGACCACATACATTTCAGATCAATAGGCCACAAATATTTATTAATTTAAGCATTTTCTTTTTTAAAGAAGGCAATCAAGTTATGTCAGGAAAGCGACCTACTGCTCTAGGATAATATCTAAAACAGCAGAAAGAAATGGTGAGTTTCTTTTAAATGTTAAGTGATAGCATAACTTTGTAAATCATTCTTACTAAAATAATGGTATTTGGAAAGTGATTTTTTTGCTTATTGACTTCAGTTGGCATTGCTGGAATGACCGACAACCTCCTGTGTAACCTGACACGGCAGGACTGGATGCCAACGTCCGTGCTGCATTATGAATGTCTCAGATCGTTTGCTCTAGTGTAAATCCGTGTAGACTGTGTAAGGATGCTGTTCTGCATAGTTTATTTTGTCTCTCAGCCCTAGAGCACTAAGCTGGACATTACTGTGTACAATAGGTTTTGAATTCCATGCCCATGGACCACAGCCAGCATCACACACAGAAGTTAATGACCGATTGTTATCTTAGCCCATAGCTTGCATTCCTTTTGATAAGACTATTTCAGCAAGGGGGTGGATCACAAAGTACAGGATTAATTAAGGTCAAATCCCAGTGAGACGAGAATCACATGGTGAATTTTATATACCAAAACCCAATTTTTAAAATAATGCTTAATTAAACTTGAAGCTTAATTTCCTTCTTGTTTAAAGAGACGGAATAGTAATGCAACATAATTTAAATGTGCCCGTAGATCAGCAGACAGGAAACATTTATCATTGCTGTGAACTACTGTCATTTACAATGGTGATGAACCACTCTGAACATCCTAACAATCCAAGCACATCTAAATCATCCAACTATACTGACACTAGTTTATTAACATCTGACAGTAAAAATTCATCTCTGGGAAACCACTGAATTTGTGTCCAGTGGTATACTGTTATTTTAAAATGTGGATTTTGATAGAGAATGATCAAGGAAGTCAGCCTTGTGGCTCAGTGCACTAAACATTCCAGTTGTAATGCACTGCAAAAATGCCAGTCCCAACTGGGATTCTAACTCAAGATAAGATTGTGCTGAATTTCTGGATCTCTTATAAGATGTGGTTTTCTTTCCAGATTGTAGTGCCTTTTTTCCTAATTACCTCCTGATAATTTTTCCTATCATATTATGAAGTCCATTAGAAGAAATTAACTTTCTTTGTTAGAACTCATAAGTAAGCTCCATTAAGCTAAAGTCCTTTGTATATTTCAGGCTTTCTTTTAGGCTGTTAGGGAAGGTAAGTTCTACTTAAAGACTATACTTAAAATAAGAACTTTAAGATGAAAGGTGTCTTCTTTCATTCCTGAATATGGTCACATAATCTTTCCTGCTCTGATTCTGTCTTTCCCAATATGGGTAGCTACAGGGATGATTAAGTACCCCTGCAGAGAAAGTTGAGTGCAGAAAAAGTTCAAAGATAAATGATAGGTTTACAGGTCTTTCTGTCTGTTTTTATTTTTTAGGGCTCTATCATCAAGCAATGAGTTAGCCTTTCTAGCTGGTGGGTGGTTTGTAAAACTGTAAACTGTTCTGAATATAAATATCATTCTAAATTAAGATTGAATTAACTATCAATAATACAATAATGATCTAAGTAAATAAACTTGTTTTCTTCTGCCTCAAGTATGATTTTTAAATAATTTGGGAAAATTCTCGAGGTGTTGGAAGTTGGGAAATTCCTATAGCATTTATGGGCTTCAGTTTCTGCTCCTGTGGAATGAGTGTGCTGGTAACTGTCTCACCGTATACCTCCCTTGACCTCAGGCCAAGAATGCACGGCCCTCCCATGCGTGCCAAACCACCCTGAGTTTATCCCCAGGAGAAAATTTAGCACAGAGATATTCATCCCCCTTGTGTGTCCACTAGATTGTATGTTACAGAAGCCAGCAACAGATGCTCCTTCAATATCATATTCCTAGAAACTAGCAGAATACATGTTGTTAACACAGTAGAAAATCAATCCATATTTATTAAACGAAGGAATTACCTAGTCAGGGCACAAAGGTAATGTACGATTAAGTGGGAGAATATATATGTAGGTGTTTCGAGAAACTGTGCTTATAGGACCAGTGCCTTAAATTCGTTAATAGCATTATAATATGCAAGTATAACAAGTAAAAATATGATATACAAGTATAAAGATCCTTTGGGATAAGTCATACCTTTGGATGTTTTGTTTTGTTTTGTTTTTGGAATTTAGGTTTTATTTTTTGGTTATTGTTATCAATTTTAATTTCAGAACCAAGCATGAAATCCTACACCTATTATATCTCCCCCACATATTGTTGTTATTGTTGTTTGGTAATCATACACCAAACTAAATGCAAAAGTCCCTTCTTCAAAGAAGACTTTCCTCGACTCTTCATCTAAATTGGGTGTCCCAGTATACTCACTCCTGGTCCCAGTAGGTTTTGCCCTGGCCCTTGTCACACTTTGTAATTACGGGAATCTGTGAGTATCTGTCAACTGTCCGTCTCTCTCCCTGAATGACTAAGTTCCCTGAAGGTGGGGGCAGGCCTCTGTTTTAATAACCCTGTCGTCCAGCTTCTGAGATAGTCCCTGTTACAAGAGGAACCGCTCAATACCTTTGAAAAAAGAAGGAAGGGGAGAAGGTGAAAGTAAGGGAGGGAGCAGCAAGGGAGAGAGAATGGAATAAAACTAAATGTTTAATTTTAAATTCAGTTAATAAATTTAATAAATCCAGGGTTGCATTAAAGCAACAAAGGGTATCCAGCTTTGTTAGTACATCACCTGCATAACAGCCTCCTGCGATGATTTTTTTTTTTCTTCTTTTTCTCTCTTTTCATGTGCTGGGGTGGGTGACTTACATACCAAGAAAAAGTTGAAAAAAAATTTTAATTCATATTACAAATTTTGTATCTTTGGTGACGTGTTCTCATGTAAGATAATCCAAATAGAATTGCTTAAAAGGCTTCAGAATTAAGAATATATGGGGGCCTCCCTGGTGGCGCAAGTGGTTGAGAGTCCGCCTGCCGATGCAGGGGATACGGGTTCGTTCCCCGGTCTGGGAGGATCCCATATGCCACGGAGTGGCTGGGCCCGTGAGCCATGGCCGCTGAGCCTGCGCGTCCGGAGCCTGTGCTCCGCAACGGGGGAGGCCACAACAGTGAGAGGCCCGCATACCGCAAAAAAAAAAAAAAAAAAAAAAGAATATATGGAATGTGTGGAGGTAATAGATGTGAGACCCATATAACTTAAATCGGCACTTAAGCTATCCATATAAAATGAACATTAAGAAAAATGAATGCCTAGCTCCTAAAAATGCAAAAACAAAAACAAAACCTAATGTTTATATCCTTTAAACTGGAATCTTGGACTTTATATTGCAAAAGCAAATGAGAAATGTCAAGTAAAGTTCAAGGGCAAGTTATGCAAATGGAAAACTAATGGCTTTATTTTTCTCTGTGTTAGGCATCATTTCCTAAACATTTGAGGCAAAGTGTATATTTAAACCACTGTTAAATTTATCTTTGACATACTTTTTAAAGAAAAATAGGAATTAAAATGCAATTTGTATATATTCTTGTACTTCATACTTTCCCCATCTATTTAGCATTAATGTAGGGAGAGCTATTCTTTTAGAAAATGTCAAAAAGAACAAATTACTCAAAATGGTACTGTTCATTGTAAGTAGGCTGTTTTGCCTTATTCTAATGTAATGAATTCTGTTAATAATAGGACTTAGGTTTTCCCAGTTTTTCAAGATAATTTTAGTGACTCATGATCAAAAAACCAAAGGATAAGGAGAAAGCTATCTCAATGGAAAATATTCAGCACACTTATATACCAGCTGGCTATTTCTCGAGGGCAACTTGAAATTTGAGTCAAGTCAAGTCACAAGTGGATTAAGACTGGTGATCTCACTCTGTCCTTTGGAAAACTATGCATATCACAAAATCACTATACATTTTTTTTTTTTTTTGGCTTTACGCGGGCCTCTCACTCTTGTGGCCTCTCCCATTTTGGACCACAGGCTCTGGACGCGCAGGCTCAGCGGCCATGGCTCATGGGCCCAGCCGCTCCGCGGCATGTGAGATCTTCCCGGACTGGGGCACAAACCCGTGTCCCCTGCATCGGCAGGCGGACTCTCAACCACTGCGCCACCAGGGAAGCCCTCACTATACATTTTGACATATCGGCAGCCCTTGCTTGAAATAGGCCCTGAATCAACAGCATGGAAACTCAATCTGCCTAGGGATATACTGGCCTTTAAATAAAGAGGGTTGATATTCTCTGGTAGAACAATGGAGAAATCTTCCAACATCTATAATTTTGTGTATACTATAACTGGAACAGGCGGCCTTGGTTTCAAGTCATCAACTGCTCATAAAATGATTATATATACTTTTTAGAACAGAAGTATAATAAACGGGCTTTTAAGCTTACTTGAACACGTATTTTTTTTAAGTACTGATTTGATCCCGTATTTTATTTCTCCTGGAAGGTTATTTTTGCGTTCTCTCTCCAGCAACCCTGGTCATGCAGAATACTCCCCGCTGATCACAGAGCTCTGTGACAGCCATTGCAGATTGCTAATGGTAACACCACACGAGTGAATAGATGACTTTGGATGTCTGATTTAGCCCAGGGGTGCAAAGGGCCTGCTCAGAGAGGTATGATGAAGCTACTTAGGAACAGTGAGACCCAAATTAGGAATAAGTAAGTGTGTAAGCAATTTTCCATGGGCACATACTACCTTAAAATAATTGGAACCACTGTGCCCATTGCTTAAAGCTGCCTGATGCTTGCTCTCAACTTATATCCTCCCTTCTATGCTGGCACTGAGCAAAATAAAGGAAAAAAGTAAAGCACCACCACGTGCGTAAGCCAGACTTCAGTGGGAATATGCAACTATTTTCAATTGTTTATATGGTGCATTTTATTATTCTACCATTTAAAATTGAGTGGGATTGTTGCACTCAAATTTGGATGGAGAAAAAAAATTTATTTTTCAAGTTACCAAACATAATTTTTAAAAAATTTTTAATGTTTTTCAAGATATCTGAACAGTGATTTTATTTAAAAAAAAAAAAGCTATTATTTTCTCCAGGATTTTCTAAAGAAGAAAAACTCTGTTATTTGGGATATTTCAAAAGGTTGGTTCATACAACTTCTAGACATATCCTTTGAAAGAGTAAAAATCTTGCTGGCTCCATTCTTGGCCTCCTGCTGGTTTATTAATGGTGACCTATTAATATTGGTGTTGGAAAGATAAAATTTAAATTTTAAGCCAAAATCCTTATTCAGTGTAAGTGAAAATGTTAAATTAAAACCCAGAGCAGATTGAGAGATAGAGGGAAGAAGAATAAAAAGAAGGAAGAAACAGGAGATAGCAGTCGGGGTGGAGTAGAGAGGAAAGAGGAGATTGGAGTTAACAGAAACACACAGTATATATAAAATAGGTAAACAACAAGGTCCTACTGTAGAGCATAGGGAACTATATTCAGTATCTTGTAATAACCTATAATGGAAAAGAATCTGAAAAAGAATATATATATATATGTGTATAACTGAATCACTTTGCTGTACACTTAAACTAGCACAATGTTGTTAATTAACTATACTTCAATACAAAAAGTAAAGAAAAAAGAAAAAAGAAAGGAAGAAAGACACTAGTTTACTGACATGGTCAGATTATAATTTTCACAATAATTATATTACCACTTGGAAAAAGACAGTTTAGATGCAGGTTAAACTATATTGAGGTAGTACCCCAATCTATATGTATATATAACTAACATAAATTAGACATAAGCAGGCACCTAAAATACTCGTACTGTATTTTAAGTTATTCTAATTGCCTCTTCCACTCTAATTTTAATGCATCCAAATCATTTTTATCATATAAATGAAGTTTGAAAATGTCAGCCAAAATCCAAATTCCAGAATTTTATTAATAGCAGATAGTTGAGTAAAATATTTGTAAGATGCGTAGGCAGATCCGATCCCTCCGCTTTTGATACTGTGACTTAGCATCTGTCTTCTCTACGTCATACAGTCAAGCGCAATATGTGCCAGCCTGTTGGGGGATTGTTGGGGGATTGTTGGGGGATTGGGGGATTGTTGGGGGATTGTTGGGCGATTGGGGAATTGTTTGGGGGATTGTTGGGCGATTGTTGGGCGATTGTTTGGAGGATTGTTTGGGGGATTGGGGATTGTTGGGCGATTGGGGGATTGTTGGGGGATTGTTGGGCGATTGAGGGATTGTTTGGGGGATTGGGGGATTGTTGGGGGATTGTTGGGCGATTGTTTGGGGGATTGTTGGGTGATTGTTTGGGGGATTGTTTGGGGGATTGTTGGGGGATTGTTTGGGGGATTATTTGGGGGATTGTTTAGTATTTGGGGGATTGTTGGGGGATTGTTTGGGGGATTGTTGGGGGATTGTTTGGGGGATTGTTGGGGGATTGTTAGGCAATTGTTTGGGGGATTGTTTGGGCGATTGTTTGGGGGATTGTTGTCTCTGTACCTTGTAGCGGACATCACGTAGGAAAGTTTGCTCCCCAGCTGAAGGGATTAAGGAAAGGAATTCTGTTTGGATAAAACAAGTTGTAGCGGTGCCAAACAATATCCAGCTGTACAGCTTAAAAGCCCATTATCTTACATGTGATAAAACAAACCAGCCTAAGTTGTATAGCATGATGATCGCCTTTAAACACACACACACACACACACACACACACACACACACACACACACACACACACACACACACACACACACACACACACTAGCTGCTTGCTCTCTGCCTCCAAAGTAAAGCTTACAGTCACAGCTAACTGTATACAAGATACTCAAGTGATGCTTAAAATAAGAGGCACTTTTTTCTTGCCAGGTTTTTAGCATCTCAAAATTCAAATGCCAGTGCTCAAATACCAATTTCCTGATCAAACTGTAGACTAAAGGAAATGAAATAAAACTAAATAAATAGTACATAGAGATTTTTAAATGAATCTGCATCTATCTGTGGAGTGATCAGTGATTTTCTTTGATATTGAACTGTTGCGGCTACCCCAGTGAGAGCAGTTCTTACCCTTTTATTCCAACCCTCAATTTCGAATGTATCCCAAGACTTTCCAGACAGGGAAGTTTATTTTATTGAATGCTTTGACATGGATTGTGAGCAGGTTTCTTTGAATACATTTTAGAATCGATTTCCTCTGAAGATACAGCATATTACCACTGTAGCAAGAGAAATAATTGGATTTGCCCTTCCACTTGTACAAGAGTTGTCTCAAACAGATGGGGCGCTCAGTCCTTCAGGAGCTATAAACAAGTAAAATTCAGAACAGTGCTATACTTCAGTAAGACAAGTAATACATTAAAAGAAATCAATGACGAGTTGAATATAAAGAAGATTCTAATTGCATATTTTGTTGTCTAAACTTCCCTCTTTGCTCTCATTCTCCCTCTCTCTTAGTCTGTTGTATAATCCTTTAGAGCCAGTGCCTGCATAAGGCAATATTTTTTGTTACATTTCAAAGCTGAATTTGACCAGAAGAACAAAGAAAGCTGTTTTTAAACTTTGATATCATCGAGTTTCCCTTCTAGAAGGGATATAGACACTGCAGGCCAAATTTGGCTCTGATTCCCGAAGGAAAATATAGTCATTTGAATTCAGAGAGAATTGGAATTTTTGCATGTAGGAGTGTGTGGCCTCACAGCTTCAGTCAACAAGGTCTGAAGCTGTATGGCTCAAAGTAAGTCCTTCAATCAACTGTGTATATTAAATCTAAGTCTTTGTCTTCCAAGGCCCCTGGCAGTGGACAGAACACAGAGATGAAAGGCTTGGTGAGAAGAGATAATTAAAACTTAATGGATGCTTGTTGTAAGAGTAGGTGCAAAGAAAAGTAATCACTTCAGGTATTCACAAGGAACTTATAAAACAGAGCTCTGTGTGTTATGAGTAATTCACTTTGGATCATTAACACTAGGAAGATAAGCCCTAAAAGATATATTAGGTCAAGGCTGAATACCCTACTCACTCTTCTGTTACGTTTTATGGGGTGTTTTACACTCAATGTAAGAAAAAACACTACATCTAAGACAGCCCCCCAAAATCCAAGAGCCCTGACCTCTTCTGAAATTTTGTATTTAATTGATTCAGATGAAAGCAATGACCTTTTGATTTTATGATGTCTCTCCTAAAAGGCCTCCAAAGATTGATGGGTAGGATATGTACTTTGGAGGGGGGCGGGGAAATAGACTGATTAGGGCCTTTGACAAGATGGTTTCAGGAAATAGAAGTCTCTCTTGCCTTAGTTGGTGGCCACAGAGACATTTGCTCCATTGCTCCTGGCCACAATCTCTCAGGAAATGGTTGAGCCACCAACAAAGTAAGATATGGACTTAGGGTGTAAGAAAGATGAGGGATAATTTTACAAAGCTTTCAGAACCTCCATCTCTGGTAAGCTACTGTATCTATCTCGTGGCAGCTACTTTTGTTTGTGTGTGTCAGATGACTCTAGCTTGAATGAGCTTTTTCATACACATTCTGTTTGAAGAAAAGTCTTGCTGTGTTCTTTCCTTTTGTCATTCATGTGTCTGTATAGGACTGTAGCATTGCTTGCTCCCAACCCAGCCATCCCTCCTCGATTCTGTTCTTCCTTTCATCACCCCCTCAACACTCTAATAAGTTTCTTAATATAAATAGAAAAAAATCATCATGATATTGTATATTGGTGGGGTTAGTTTCTCCTTCTTGTCTATATGACGTTATTTGTTTACTGCACACACTGCTGAATATTGTCAGCATATAACAAGTGCCAGCAGGAACTCAACTAGAAAACATGCATTTGCCACAGGTGAGAGTGTAAACATAGAGGGGCAAACATTCCGGAAAACAACATGAAAATTAAAATGGAAAGGGAAGGAGAGAGAACGTGGAAAAAGATTTACTTTGATTGGTTAAATTTGAGGAGTCTCTGTTTGGAAAGCAAGCCCTCTTTCATGAAAAAGTTCAATATGGTAATTGTATAAATGACCTTCAGGTTTTTTCTTGACAACCTGAAGTCTCTAAGCCAATGAAACATATGAACAGTTCTTAGTAGATTTATAGTCAGAACATAAAGTTAAAAATAAAATTCTCAAACTTAAAAAGCTTACATCTTCTGTTAAATATTTTAAATATTTCTTGATACAAGTTTGCTGTTGTAAAAATTTAATTACAGAACTATGAAAATAAATTCATTTACGTAGGTAAAAACAGGTTGTAATCAGTCTTTGGAGTCGGAGGAAAAAGTGAAATGTTACTTCTTACAGAAAAAAAGGAAAAAAAGCGATCACAGAAGTCACATTCTGAGCACTTGATCCTTTGTACTCCTGCTTCTCTCCATGGATAAGATGCCCCAGGACATCTTACTTAGAGGGGTGGGTACTTTGAACAAGATGATAAAAGCCCTGAATGTTTTAAATTTTAATAAGGACATTCTCAAGTATATACAAAAGCAGTGAGTACATTTTGCCAATCTTGTTTCATTTATTCCCTCTACATTATTCGTTATGTATTTATTGCTAAAGAACCTTAAAGCAACTAATTTCAACCACAAATACTTTAAAAGAAAGTGTTGATAAGGACACTTAATTATCACTTGTTTGTTTTTATAATACCACCATACCGTTGTCACAAAATAAGTGCCTGGTATCAGCTAACATCCAGTCCATAGAGAAATGTATCTGATTGTCTGAAAAATGTCTTTTTATAGTTTAAGTCAGGATCTAAACAAGAGTTAAGCAGTGCATTTTGTTCTATATCTTTTGTTTTGATTATTCTATAATAATCTCCTTCCCTTTTTAATGCTATTTCTTTGTTGATGAGATTCAAAACTTTTTTTTTTTTTTTTTGCGGTACGCGGGCCTCTCACTGCTGTGGCCTCTCCCGTTGCGGAGCACAGGCTCCGGACGCGCAGGCTCAGCGGCCATGGCTCACGGGCCCAGCCGCTCCGCGTCACGTGGGATCTTCCCAGACCGGGGCACGAACCCGTGTCCCCTGCATCGGCAGGCGGACTCTCAACCACTGCACCACCAGGGAAGCCCTCAAAACTTTTTTTTAAGGGCAAGAAATACCATGCAGGTGGTGCTAACTAATGTCTATGGCATCTCATCAGTTGTCTCACTTGGAGTGATGATGCTCAGTTTGGTCAGGGGGTCCAGGTACTAACTGCCTGGTCCTCCCTTGTAAAGTTCCCTATCCCAACACCTAAAAGTCTTAGTATCCTGAGATGATCATTGCCTAGAAACATTATTCCATGAGGGGTGACAGAATAGTGACTTTTGAAATCTATCATTCCTTATCAATTCATTAAAATGCCTGCATATCAATTTGGCTGTAAACCAGCAGCCGTGTCACTCTTTCCAAAGATAACAACAAAGACCATGGTTATTCCTTCCCCCACATGAAGCCAGAGACCTCGTGAGGTGTCACAGCACACAGTCCTCAGAAGGGCTGAGACCAGATCTTGAGGAGAGTGAGTTAGGCAAGGCGGTCCCTTCAGTAGATCAGAAATGATCTCTGTGTCGTTCAGTTTTGGGTGGCGGGATAGAAGAAAATGGTGGCTCAGTCACGAGTCTGTCCTCTAGACATTCGGTAGAGGGCCATGGGGGGTGGTATTTCTCTTTACGTGATATGAGGAAGCTGTGCTCCAAGCCCTCCCCAGACCTTCTCTATTAGATTCTCTCAGAAAGCCCCAGCTCACGTTGAGCAGATTTCTCACTTTATACAAAAGTCAAGCAGGCAGAAGAATGAAAAATCCATCAGAATTTTACTTTACGTCTTCTGTCTTCTCCAAATCAAGCAAATCCGGGAGACTAAAAAGGGAACTGAAATAAGCTTGTCTCCAGGAAGGCTGGAGAGCAAAGGTAAGGTCTCCAAAGAAATAGTACAGGCTCAGAGAGTGAAATGCCCATTTCGGATATAATTTGAAGGCATTGTGGACTAACACCACCCTCATCCTTGAGAAAATAGAAACAAGTCTGTCTTTGAAAAGTGCAAGGTCCTCTCCACAAAGGAGAGGAAATTGACTCTCAATTCCACTGTTCCAGGAGACACAAAAGTAACAGGACGTTATCTTGAGCTGACTGATGCAGGCCCTTCTTTGACCCACCCGTGTCACCTCTTAGAGTACCTGAGGAGCACAGGATTGTTTTTCTGGCTCCTGCGCAACTGCCTGTGAAGATTGAACGCCCCCCTCTCTCCCCCTCCCTCCCTCCCTCCCTCCCTCTCTCCCTCCCCCTCCCTCCTACCCTCTCCCTCCCTCCCTCTCCAGCTTGCTGTTTCCTTGCCACACCAACCCTTTTAAAATATCTTTAATGCAGCTGTTTCAGTAGCAGACACTTTGGATGAAAGGCTTTCTTCCACTCTTGGCTTGTCCAGTAGCTATAATTACAGAGGTGATTTGGATATTTGGGCATACCACACTTTTCCTCGACTTTTCGGTCTCATTTGAGATCCTGAAAGCATTGTAACAGGCAGCACAAGCTTTGGAAACAGGAAGAATGGGGTTTTAATATTGGTCCAGCCGGCCACCTGTCTGTCATGGATCTTACCTAGTTTCCTCTTCTGTAAGATTGAGATGATAATATTTGCTTTTCAGGATTATTGTGGTGCTCTAAGATCTGTATGTCCTATACCTAAAGCAGTGCCTAGAATGTGGAGGATATGCAATAAATGACCCAATAGATGTTAGTTGCTACTGTTATTTTTAGAGAATGTTCAATTCTAGAACCAATTTAAAATCTATCAAACTTCCTTTCACCATAAAGCAAATCTAGTCTTTAAACAGGATCGTCTGCCTTTTCCATACTTGCCTTCCATGGGATAAAGGGCATTTGCCTCGTCCTTACCCCTTTTCCTGCTGCCTTGGACTTTGCCACATGCTTACCATTTCCCCCTAGGAGGAAGAAGAGAGCCCGGTTAAATTTTCCCTGCGGTATAGCACAAACTCAAACCTGAGAAATGTTTCACTGCTGTTCAGTAGATAAGGGGAGGTAAGATTCTGCCTACTCAGAGCCACTGTGAAGGCTAAGCCGGCCCAATTCTGGACTAAGGACAACGTGATTTAACCAGTTTAGGCTGCCAGCCTGCACGAGTCCCAGTGCTTCACTTGACATAAGTGGGCTTTTGCCTTGTTTTAAGGCCCAAACTCATCCTCTCCAAAGAGAGGGACGGTGCTTTATCCTCTCCAGCCCCCTCACAAAGACTGGGGTTCTGCTCCTAAGCTCTAGTTCCTTGGTTTGTGCCTTGCTGTGAGCTGACAGGTTCCCTTCAGGTCCCAGTATTCTGGGTACCAGAGGACCACTTCGGTCCTTCTGCCTCTCAATCCGTAAGGATGGATGGAGGTTATCCAGCCACTTCATTCTCTGAACCTGGATGGAGACCTCTAGATGCCACACTTTGGAGAGATCTGTCCTGGACTGACATGTCCTTCGGCATCTACAGGTGAAAGTGGTTGCCCAGAGCCTGTGCCTCCCTTCTTAGCTGGCAAGTACCAGGCTTGGCCTTCCCCAGTAGGTCCTGTCCAGCCATAATGGGGTCTGTTGTTGTCTGTTGCCAGGTGAAGGTCATGTGCCATTGAGGTATGTTGGGGACCTCTGGGTTAGGAATCACTTAATCTGAGATGGTGCCTCTGTCAATGGCAAGAAACAAAGACAGAGCCTATCTCTTTACTTGCTTCTTTGTTTCACTTTAAGCATTTTTATCTTGGCTCATGAAACAAAAGCTCTCTGATGAAAAGCATCTAGAATGGTTGTAGTGCAGTTGACCAAAAAGAAAACCACATATAGTACAGAATTATTTTTTAATGAGAGGAAAAATGGCTAATGATCATGCCACCCACAGGTAATCATTGTTACTATTTCAGAGTATTTTTTTCCATTCAACAGGTATAAAATTTCAGATATATAAGATGATAAGTCCTGGAGATCTACTGTACAACATTGTACCTATAGTTAAAATTATTGTATTATACTCTTAAAAAGTTGTTAGGAGAGTAGATCTCCTGATAACTGTTTTAACTGCAATTAAAAATAAAATTGGAATCATTACATATACACACACACATCACACACATGCACCTATATGTGTATATATATGTATATTTCTTTTTAAAACTTGATATTAGCTTATATATATATATATATATATATATTTTTTTTTTTTTTTTTTTTTTTTTTTTCTGTACGCGGGCCTCTCACTGCTGTGGCCTCTCCCGTTGCGGAGCACAGGCTCCGGACACACAGGCTCCGCGGCCATGGCTCGCGGGCCAAGCCTCTCCGTGGCATGTGGGATCTTCCGGGATAGGGGCACGAACCCGTGTCCCCTGCATCGGCAGGCGGACTCTCAACCACTGCGCCACCAGGGAAGCCCTAGCTTATATATTTTTAACTTCAAAACAAGGAATGAGAAGTTAGAGATCCAGAAAATCCAATTAAGCATATTATTCTACTGCTAATGTTATAAGTGTTGACTAAAATTGATATTTACTGATAATTGCTTGGAAACTTTACCCCAATTATTAAAAATTAGTAAAGTCCTTTATGTTTTATAACAATTCTTGCAAATATTTTGGTTCTTTGAAAGCTCTTATAGTTAAGACTGGAAAATTCTAATTTAACCCCTTTCCCTATCATATGACCTGAGTCAAGTTATTTAATGTTTCTGAGTTGCTCTTTAAAATTGTAATATTGATATATACTGACCATTAAGCATGGTAGTATATGGTGGTATCATCAGTCTTTCTCAACTTTTTGCCTCTGTGAAATGCATGACATATGACATTTTTCATGTAGGACACATGTCATGAGCATTAGCTGTAATACCTGTCTTGTCACTCTCACATAAGGAAAGACTTTAGAATACAAATGAATTCAGGATACCTAAATCTGTAAAATAAGTAAAATTTTCTAAATGAAGTCTACCAGTGTTTCACAACAAAGATATTGTGATCTATCGTGTTCAAATACACAACAAATTTGTAGGTGCCAAACCAAATAAGGTGCTATTATTTCAGTAACTATATTAAAATGGAAGGTCTGTTTCTCACTTTGCAGAAATCTCATCCAGGTACGTAAACATTTTGCAAGTTTGGATACTACCTGACAAGTAACAATTAGGAAACTCAGAACTTAATTTGTTAATGTGTTACCTGATTTAAATGAAAGATAAATTAAGCTGTGCTTTTTTATTTATTAGCAAGATTCAAGTAAATGAGGTTTAGAGAAATAAATAGAATTGAGTTACTTTGTGCCTGATTTTAATTATAAAATAACTTTCAAAAACAGCTCCTCATTTGTTCCACTTAGAATAATTTCAGAAAGCAAATCTCTGAGCTATAATTGATAGCTTTCAGTTAATACCTTTATCTCAAACACTTGCTTATTATAAAAGCTAAGTAGTATTCTTCTAGGCGTATGTTTTATATGACTTTCATTGATTCCTAAATCTAAATTACCAGAAGTCATTTAAATAATAGTGAGCATTAAAATGTGTATATAAATAATCATTGTATGTGAAATTTCCAATGTATGTAAAACCGAATTATAATTCATGGGAATTCATGTCAATTTCTGTGGCATATTTATTAAAAGGCTACACAGAGTATAATTAAGCTTTTTGACCTACCTAAAATTATTTTCATCATTGCTCACCTTAGAATTTTTTGACAGAAACTTTATCCCAACGATCAAGATAAAAGAAAAAAAATACTCTTTTGTCTATCTTCTTAAAACTTTCACTTCCTAGGGTTCAATCCAAAAGATAATGCATCTGCTTAACATCAAGCAGTTTTTAGAACTCTCCTTGAGAATCTTTTTCCCCCATCAGATTCATAACCACCCCCTTTATGTGATCGTATGATATATCTTTTAAAGTCTACATTTTAAAGTTATTTCAGGGGCCCACTTAATCAGAGTTACAGAGGCCCCGTGGGTTTCCTTTATCTGTTCCCCCACGTGCGTTTTGTCTCAGCATTTCTCGGCCTTGTCTGCTGCTGGCCACTCAAATCATGGTTTGCCAGCCTGCCTTTGACCAAAAGAATAACTCTGGGTTTGCTCTGTACCATGTGTTTGGAGAATTTAAAATAAATAGAAATAAACTCTATTTTTTGTTGACTACAAATGCATACCCTACAACAAATGCCCCCAAAATTGGGGTGGTGGGAGGTTAAAGTTTTTTATGCCACAGCTTCCTTCTTGGTGAGTTGTAAATGTATTCAGGAGGCTAAAATAAGTATCATAGAGTGAATGTTTATTATGCAATACAACATGTAGTATTTTTAGATCAGGAATGGAATTGCAAAGAACAGATCAAGCCCCAGAAGGACAGGAATTCGGTCTGTTCTCTTTCCAGCTTTATCCCCTGCACCTAGCATGGTGCCTGGCATACTGTAGGCACTCAAAATATATTGATTAAAGAAATAAACAAGGATGGGGGAGGAAGAGGAGAGAGCGAGAAAGAGGAAGAAAATCAGGAAGTGGCATCCTCATCCAGAATCCTGAGGCAGCCAGTCTGGAAGAATTCCTGGCTGTTTGCATGCAGTTATGGCCATAAATATCTGATGGGCTTAGCGAAGGTTAACAAAAGCAGCAGATAAGGTTGTTTTCAAAATAATAATTGCATCATCCCCATGTCCACCTATTATATTCTTTACTCTTTCCAGCCAAACATACCATTTTACCTTTACTCCCACCCATCCCCACCGGGCAAAGCTCAGTGCAGAAATCCTAAAGCCAGGAAAGAAGCAGTGACTTACCTGGTGGAACCCAATTATACAATTCCACTGTGACAGTCACAGGAAGCAGTGGGTATCTGGGAACACACCCTAACAGTAGTAGTAGTTTTAATGCCTAGTAGTTTGTACCTCTTAATCCTCTGTACTTAATGAAATACGTCAGGTAGAAACAAATACCATATGTTTTCACTTATATGTGGAATATAAAAAAACACAGGAATGAAAATAACAAAACAGAAACAGACTCACAGATACAGAGAACAAACCAGTGGTTACCAGGCTTTCCCCATTTTTAAACCAGAAATAAAAGTTATTTGGGGGTTAGGGCCTCCTTTGGACCCTGCTACCAGTAACAAAAGCAATCGGTACTAGGAAAAGTGAGCTATCAGATATAAACATGAGACGGTTTGGGGAAAACTGGCTTAAGACATTCTGGGGCTAATGTCTTGGAAAGGAGAGGGCATGGGGCCTGGCCAGGAGAGGTGCAGCGAGCCGGGCTCTGAGCTAATGGAATCTGGTTGTCACAAGTACTGTATGTAATGTTTGAAATTGTCTGATGTCTTTTGTTTTGGGTTTCCCTAGAAACAGTCCCTGAGGCAAGATTGGAGTGGTTTAATTGGAAAGGGATGTCAGAAAGCCCTTGGAGGGAAATGGAAAAGTGAGGTGGAAGGAAGAAGGAAACAGAAGGTTCCATAAAGAGGTGTTAACTTGGGGACCTTAAGAGGCTTTCAAGGAACTCTACGGGGGACCTCTAAGAGACTGCATGGAACATTCCAGAGTTGTCCCACCCGAGGGCAAGGAAGCTGGAGCGTCTGTCCACCGTTTCCCTTCTGTCACTGGTTCAGGGTCCCCCAGGTGCCTCAACTGCACGGCACTTTGGCCTGTCCTGCCATTTTCCTGCCCCACCCCTGCAGCCAGGCCCCACCCTCGGGCAGACGGGGAGGGCAGGTGCGTGAGGAGGCCGTGTGGGACAGCGAGTGCCCAAAGGGACGTGGGCAGGGTCGGTGGTACTGCTGTCACTGTACCGTTGTAGTTCTTTCACTTTTTACAAATATACGTGGCTTATAAGTTCCTTGGCTTAAATCAGAAAATCTTGGTCACAGACCAGTAATAATAACAGCAAGTGCTACGTGCACATCCTCTGACAAAGCCATCACCACGTGTGACTCTCCGTGCCTGGACCTGGGAAAGCTCTTTTCCTGGCCTTCCAGTGTCACGGCCTCCTTGTGACTCGTGCTAATCTCCTTCCTTCTCCTTCCTGTTTCAGTCTGCTTGCGTATCTCCGACCTGCCCTTTATCTTCAAGGTGTGCTCACCTCCATCTGCATTATCACAGTCACTGCTGGTTGCACCAACGCCAGCACAGCACACCCAGTGCAGGGTCAGTCTTTCTAAAGCACAAGGACACTCACGTCGCCTTTTCCTCACCCAGCATTTACAGGGCTGTCTTACTGCCTATGGATCAACCCAGCCTTTTCCGACTGGCACTCACGGTCACTCACCCCCTACCAGTTGCCCTTTCTCACCTCTTCTTCCATTGCTCTCGTCGAGCCATTTCCTGTGAACCAGGAACCGTGGCGAGATTCCTCATCATCCCTTACTCAGAATCCTTTCTCTGCCTCTGCTTCCCCAGCCAGGTCTGTGATGCCTTCCACCTTTTCTTCATGTGCCTGCTGTAGAGAAACTGTACTGCTTTTTAAACTGTTTGTTTTTTTACATTTTAACAGTATTCTTCTATTAAAACAGACCTTATTTCTCCCTTTAGCATAGTCCTTTTTTTTTTTTTTTTTTTTTTTTTTTTTTGCTGTATGCGGGCCTCTCACTGCTGTGGCCTCTCCCGTTGCGGAGCACAGGCTCCGGACGCGCAGGCTCAGCGGCCATGGCTCACGGGCCCAGCCGCTCCGCGGCATATGGGATCCTCCCAGACCGGGGCACGAACCCGTATCCCCTGCATCGGCAGGCGGACTCTCAACCACTTGCGCCACCAGGGAGGCCCTAGCATAGTCCTTTTAACAAGAAGCTAGATAAAATCAAGGTTGGTAATGCTTAGCCAAGGCAAGAGAGCTGGTATGTATTAACGTGAGCAGATCACTGGGAAAAGGACCCACTCTCTTAATAATTCACAGTGTCCGAGGGTTGACATAGCTGCTGAGAAGTGTGTAAGTTCGGTCTAATTGGATTAATATGATCACGGCCATAGCAGCAACTTCTCTGCTGCCATATGGGTCAACGACTTATGGTTCCATTCAGAATGATCACTTAGCAAACTAGCATCATTATTTTTTCTCTTCATGTTACTGAGGAAATGGAGATAGAAGGTATGGGAAACTACTTTCCAGACACTTAGCAGAGAGAGAAAATAGCATAATCTCTCTCTCTCTGTAATAAAGGACACAAACTCAATACTCCATCATTAGAAGTAGAATAAATTATTGAAGTGTCAACATTGAAATATTAGTTTGTGTTCCCCAGAAAGATCCTACAGAGAATGATTGGATTGGACTTTTTAAGGAGGTTGAATTTCTAACAATGAACTCCAGTCTCCCTAAAAATTCTCAAATTTCATGTCACAAAGACCTGAAACGTAAGACCATGTGGCTGGGGTAATATCGTAGACGGGTACCCAGTGATGGCAGGGACCTCTCCAGCATCTTATTGCAATCGTAAGACCCAGGGCCTCAACACAGTCTTGGCTGAGGATTGAACTTGCTGACCACAGGGATATCATGTGTTGAATTCAGAACTAAGCTGATGTACAGAAAATAAGGAAATGCAGTTTTCTATGCTTTACTGAGCCTGTGGATTGAGATTCATATTCATTGCACATTATTGTACATATTCACTGGTTTGCCTGCTCTCTACAGAAAAAGAGAAGTTTTGCCAAAAAGCCTCTCTGACTGGAGGGGATGTGTTAAGTAGACCTTAAGGTACAAATCCAGTCCATTAGTGACCAAGGTGGAGTAACATTTTTATGGACCAAACTGGAACCAAAACCTGTAAATGGACTATAAGAAAGACAGTCTGGGCTGTTGTACATGATAATATCGACAGTAATGGTGCAACATCAAAATTAAGAGCCTGACATAACTGATAGAATAGCAGTTTATTTTTAGATCCCTCCCCCTACGACATATGCAGTAGAGTTCTAAACATATGTGCAAATCACTGGAATATATCAATTTAAAGATGTTTTTAGTTTGCCAGCACTGGTCTAGGTACTGGGATACAACAGCGAAAAAAAAAAAGAAAGAGAAAATTCCCACATTCTCTGGGGGGGGGTATGGAAAACAAACCGTAAACATAATAGATAAATCATAGCAAGTTAGCAAGTGACAAGTTGAAAGAAAACATAAAAGCAGGACGAAACCACAGGATCAGAACAAGGAAGACAGAGGCAGAATGCTGTGTCGGCGGAGGTCAGGGGTACCTCACTTAGAAGGTAACGTGTAAGCAGAGGCTTGAAGAGAGGATGGAGTCCGCCTGGCAGGTAACTGGAGGACCACCATTCCGGGAAGAGGAAGGAGCAAGAACAAAGGGGGAAATGCCTGTGAAGCATAAAAGTGAGGCTACACAGGAGGAGGAGAGAGAAATTTCGGACCGCAGGGCTGATCTGATTCCTGGGAAAGGAGACAGGGAGGGATTGGCTCACAAGAGCCTCGGACTGTCCTGCAGCTCCGAGCCGGTTTCAGACAGACCCGCGGAAAGCCCGTGAGCAAAACCTCTCATGAGAGGGGTCAAGATGCAGAAGGAACGGCCTGGCTCAGACACTCCTGCCTTGCTCAGTCCTTGGCCCTTGGAGCGTGGGCACGACCGGGAGCCCTGAGTCAGGTTCTCTTGAAGGGCAGGAGGCAGGAGCATGCGTGCTGTGTTCACGTGGTGAACAGGGGTTGATGGGGCTACAGCAGCCGTAGGGGGGAGAGGTCAGAGAAATGAGCGGCCAGATCATCTTCACGAGCTGTTGTAAGGGCTTTGGCACTTTACTCTGAGTGGAATAAATTAATATCAGTGGAAAACACCGGTGTTTTTGAGCACAAGTAAGTGACACGAGCTCACTTCTGTTCTAAGAGCATCACTCTGACTCCTCTGGAGAAGACAGGCAGGGAGAGGACCAAGGTAAAAGCAGGGAGATTAGGTAGGAGGCTATTGCAGGGACCCAGGGAGAGGTGAGGGTATTCAGGCACTGTGGTAGCAAAGGCGGGGTGAGGGACCCAGTGGTGGATACGTGGGGAAGGTAGAACCAAGGAGATGGGCTGTGAGATTGTATGTGGAATTAAGACAGAGGGAAGCTGGAGGCTGTGCTCGTTTCCTAGGGCTGCCGTCACAAGAGTGTCACAAACTGGGTACCCTGAACAACAGCTCTGGAGGCTGCAAGTCTGAAAGCAAGGTGTCGGCCGGGATGGTCCCTTCTGCTGGCTGTGAGGGAGGATCTGTTCCCCGTGACTCCCCAAGCATCTGGTGGCCTCAGGCATTCCTTGGCTTATAGATGGCATCCTACCTGTGGACCTGTGTCTTCACACTGTCTTCCGTCTGCTCATGTCTCTCTGTGTCCAAATGTGCCTTTGCATAGGATATTGGATTAGGACTCACTCCAATGACCTCATTTTTTTATTTTTATTTTTATTTTTTTGTGGTATGCAGGCCTCTCACTGTTGTGGCCTCTCCCGTTGCAGAGCACAGGCTCCGGATGCACAGGCTCAGTAGTTGTGGCTCACGGGCCCAGCCGCTCTGCGGCATGTGGTATCTTCCCGGACCGGGGCATGAACCCGCGTCTCCTGCATCGGCAGGTGGATTCCCAACCACTGCCCCACCAGGGAAGCCCAATGACCTCATTTTAACTTGATCATCTGCAGAGACATTACATCCAAATAAGGTCACGATGACATGTACTAGGAATTTAGGACTTCAGCATCGTGGGCGGATGGGCGGGGTGGAGGGGAGACACAGTTCTACCTGTAACAGAGGATAAAGTCAAGAGTTTTGCACTAAACAACGGAAAAGATGGAATTGCTACCAATTGAGAAGTGGAAGGCTGTAGGTGGAACAGGTTTGGCTATAGTCATTTTGAGATGTTTATTAGAAATCAAGTGGTAATGTGAAGTAGGCCATTATATCAATGTGAAGAAAAGCTCAGGAGATGAGTCTGGGCTAAAGATGAATTTTGGAGTCGTCATTATACAGATGGATAGGATTTAAAGTCGTGATCCTGGATGAGATGAAGACTGGGCTGAGGACCGAGCCCTGTAGCACTTCAAAGTTAAAAGAGGAGAGAAGAGAAGGAATTAGCAAAGATGACTGAGGAGGGATGAGCCGGAAGCAGTTAAACGAGGGAGGTATTATTTGCCGTGGACTGGAAGCTGACTGTGAAACAGACACTGTGCTCCATGTTGTAGACACGTTATCCCCAACCCCTCCAACAACACTACAAAGAAAATGGCATCCTCAGTTGTGCAGACGAGCCAGTTCAAGCTGAGAGAGAGAGATGTACTTAGAGGTAGCGTGGAATTGTGCTTTAGAGCATGAGCTCCATGGCTCGGCTTCGGATTCCCATTCTGCTCCCTCACTAGCTGTGAAATCTCCTGCGAGGTGTTCTGCCTCTCTGTTCCTCAGATTCCTCCACTGTTAAATGGAAGCAGTGTCTACAGCTGGGATTGTTATAAGGGTAGATAAATTCAGACTCTAAAAAAATTAATGAATTGTTTTTCAAGTTCCTTCAAAGGCCTGTAACCTTACCTGTTAATTCAGTAAACTGGCTACAAGTCACACATCTCCAAAGAAGCAGAGAGAGGATTTGAACCTAAGATGTTCTGTATCCAAAGCCTATCCTATTTCTATCAGATCAGTGAGTGTGACTCTTTCCTGATCATTAGCGTAGATTAATTAATCTAATTAGGGGAATTGATCATTTGGAGAAAATTCAGAGACACTTTTGAAAGGCTGCATTAAAGCTGTTTTACTAACTAGGAAATGAAGTTTAGAGGGGATAAGGTGTCATATAAATGTGAAAACAATAAAAGAGAATCATCAGTGGGCCCAAGGTACCTGGGTCTAGGGTGGGCAAGGCCATCTCTGAAGGGTCTCTTTCTCAGAAAATAGAGCACCTGGTGTAGGTTTTTCAGGGTGGATAAAAGAGAAAGAGTTTTCTTTCTCACCTGTCTCTCCTAGAGCTGATCCTTTTCTTCTGGACTTACCATCCAGGGTGGGATGCCCAGGAATATCTGTTTAAAGTTCACGCTGAAAAAAGTAATCAGAGAGGGCTTCCCTGGTGGCACAGTGGTTGAGAGTCCACCTGCCAATGCAGGGGACGTGGGTTTGTGCCCCGGTCCGGGAAGATCCCACATGCCGTGGAGCAGCTGGGCCCGTGAGCCATGGCCGCGGAGCCTGTGTGTCCGGAGCCTGTGCTCCGCAACGGGAGAGGCCACAACAGTGAGAGGCCCACGTACTGAAAAAAAAAAAAAAATGTAATCAGAGAGAATTAGGACAGGATAACGTTTGCAAGGACCTGGTTGAAGAGGATTGAAACTAAGAACACTCAGCGTCAAAGACACCAGGAAAGTCAAGGACAGCGAGTGACCATGCAGGAGAGCCCTTTCCCAGTGATGATGAAGAAGCCCAGTTATTCCAAAAAAAGCTGCAGTAAAGCAAAGAGAATAAAGTAGTTTTCACAAGGTGTGTAAGCATGGCTGACAGAGGTGAAGGCTGGAAGAATAATCATGGGGAGTGGTAGTGGCGAGAATGAATCATTTTAAAGCAGCTGATAGAGAAAATGAAACCAATGAAAATAGACTCATAAACTTTTAGGGCTAGAAGGGGCCTGTGGCATCATCTCCTTGAATTGTTTCATACAAGAAGGGAACCAGGTTTAGAGAAATCCGATGACATGCCCAAGTTCTCACAGCGAGCAATTGGCAGAACCGGGATTTGAAGGAGCTAGATCAGAAGTGAAGGGTCAATTATGACAGGTTCCCTTAAAAACGCAAAGGGAATTTACTGACCGATTTGTCTTTTTAAAAGGGAAGGAAGAATAGAAAGCCTGTACGGAGGGGTCAGGTGGGAATTAAGCCAGCAAAAGGACACTTCATATCTAAACCTAGGAAAGTAAGAAATAAAGGACCAGAAATAGAGGAGGGAAACCTGAATCCTGGTCCTTCTTCTGTTTAATGGGACATAAGAAGACCTTTGAGAAGTAACACAATGAGTGAAGAGTTACAAAAGTTAATATTTGGGTGTCGGGAGACTTTGAAAACTGTGCACTGCTTTAGCAAGTTAAAAGAAAAAAAGACATTTGATAGTTACCTTATTTGTAAAAGGGGAAATAGTACAAATATTTTTTTAAACTTAGCTATTCCACATTTTTTGTTGAAGCAGCAAAATATACACTAAATTAAGCCTGATTTTATAAAAAAAAAAAATTCCTTGGATGACTACCATGTTATGGGCTAGGGAATTCAGCTCGAAATTTATAGCACTTATATGGAGTGTTTTCCTCCGTATTTCTTATGTTTGTATTGCAGTAATGAAGAAATATGGAAGCTGTCTGGCGACCAAATAATATCTGTAAATTCCCATGGATAAAGTCTCCCCTTTATATTTCAAAGTTATTAAGTTCAAGTCCTGTTATGGTTCTACTTTTATTAGTTTTTCCCCATCAATGCAATTACTGATTGATTAATTCTTATTGGCTTTCTAAAGTAGAAAAACAATATGGCTGAAGTAAAGCACTTCGTAGAAAAGAAAGAATAAAGTATATAAAGAGGGAAAATCTGAGCGGGGTGGTAGAAGCTTTACCCTAACCTTGCAGTTCTCTCGTACACAGAGGACTTGAGGCAGGGAGAACTTGGGGCTTAGGTGTGGGTCTGGAGGGACCAGAGCTGCTTGCGTGAGGACCAGTGTTGGCTGTCAGGCTTTTGGCCAAGTCATGATGCTCAGCATCGGCAAAGCCCCCGAACAATGTACAGTGAACACAGCACTCTCACACCTTTCCTCTCGCTCAGCCCTACACTGTGAGACAGACATGGTGGATGGTACCTTCTAAGAAAACTAGCTCAGAGATGTCAACTGACTTGCTCCATATCACACAGCTAAACAGAACAGACCTAGAATTCAAACTGAAATGGATCTCTCTCTCTCTTTCTCCTCTTTTCTTTTTCCATTTTCAACACAGACCTCATGATGAGTTTACTGATAGCTATGGCTGGGGTTCTCTGGGGATAGCTGGTCCACTAGTTACCACCTGGGATCCAGAATGGACTTTAAAAAGCCCAGCAGATTGAAAGCTTCTTCTTGAAGAAAGTTGCCTTGGGCACAAACAGAAACTAGAAGGCATTTTCCCTGGAGGTCCCAGGTCTGTCTTACCAGCTTCACTCAAAGGTGGCCAAGTCTTGTATTTAAAAATGGGGGTGGTGGGGGGATCTTCAGTTTCCCAGTGTCAAAGGCAATATTTTAATCCTCAGGATAACTTGGTATCTCTGTATGTTGGTAAAGTTCTCTCTCAGATAGATGCTGGTCTCCCCTGGGGGCCCACATGCCTTCTTGAATGCTGTAGTTGTCTTCACGTTAACTCATCTCTCCCACATTGAAACCTCTCCTCCAGGGTCCTATATGACCTGGGAAATCAGGGTCTGGAAGGAGAGCCAGGCTAGGGCTGGAAGAAAGTTACATCTGTAAAATAGTTTAATATCCAAACGTGTTTATTTAAAATGTCTCTGTTGAACCATATGAAATTGCCAGTATGGAGGAAGTCAAAAATGGTTGAATGGTGGCAATTTCCTATGTTCGACCTAATAATTACGTGTACCATAATCCCATTTGGGATGTTTAATAAGTGTGGTAAAGTTGGGCCAAATCAGCTTATTTACATTGTCTTGTAATCTTAAAAATCACAGCTCCAGATATCTAATTTCTAATTTTTAAATCCAAAATACCCACTAGCTATTTAACAATAACTAGAATACAAATGAAAATGTTGACATTGAATTAGGTATGGTAGATCCTTCACTGTGATATAAGACAGCATTGGATTTGGGCTCTCATCTTTGTAAAATCCTGAAACTTACGCCTATGTTTTTTAATTTTGAAACTGTTTCTCCTGTAAGGAATTACATATACTCTAAAGAAATCTTCTGAACTAAGCATTAGATGGTTTTTTTCAAGAAACATGGAGAAACAAGATTAAAATGGATGGATATTGAGTATGTCTCATCGTTGTACAAGAGGCGGCCCATGGCCCCAGTGCCCTAGTATGTGCCATGCTAATTTCACTCCCATGCCTCTCCTCAGACTGCTTTTATCATCTTTAAGGATCTCTTCCTTCTACCCTGTCTATCCAAATCTCACTCATCGAGCCCCAAATGTTTTCATAAAGTATTCTTTTATTACTAGAGCTGATATGCTTGGCTGTCTTCCTCAAAGTCTCTATATACCATTTAGTACCAACCTCTTCCCTAGATAAACTGATTTAGGTATTTTATTGCTTCTGCTAATACTCTGGGCATATTTTGACTCTCCTATTTGCTTTTGGGTACCTCAAACAGCCTTAAGATCAGTAGAAGGACTTGAGGACCTATATAATGAGTAACTATTATTAAAATGTAACAGGTATAATCACTGTACTTTAAAAATTTAATAACACAAATCAACATGAATATTCAAACCTATCAATACCAAAACATAGAACTATTAAAGACAAAAGATCATAGGTAGGTATATGACTATCATGTTAGCTTTTTGAAAAATATAATTCTGTGTAGAGAAACAAGTTTTTCATCAAAATACAATAGAAAAGAAGAGTACTAAACTACTTCCATTTAGTCAGGTGGAAGTTGGACTTTGGTAGGTTTTTGGAAAAGTGGGTAAGCAAAATGAGAATTTATCATCAGGCATAAAAAGGGAGTTAATAAAAATAGTCCAAAGTGACACAGAATAAAAAGGAATGGGAGCATTCATAAGAGACTATTACAAGGATAAAAAAAAAAAACATAGTGGAAAAAGGTAGCACATCCTAGACCAGCTGGCTTTACGTGGAAAGGAAAGGTTTAGTATTATTATCAGGGTGGTAACTGTTCCAGGCTGCTGACAGATGCCCTGTGGCTGGAGAAGAAAAGATGTAATGAGTTGATCCAAGAGATGAGCTCCATATGTTTTCATTACGTCCCGAACTGGTGGTGTGACACCCCATTTCAGATAACCCATAGACTCGAACTGAATTTGAGGTGGTAGGTGTAAAGGGGGAAGTGGACATTTGTCTGAAGGAGCAGGTCCCACCCACACGAGACTGTGAACCTGGAAGAGATCGAACATGCCCTGTGGGTATGGATGCCGGGAGGAAGCCAAGCTGGGGTCCGTAACAAATGTCAGTGGGGCTAGAAGGGAAAACAATAGGAAAGAAAGACGATGGCTCTCAAAGAAGTGATAGGAAAAGCAGTAAGGGATGATTTCAGGGGAGGGAATTTCAGAGAAGCGATTAAGCAGAATGAAATCAACTGCACCAAAATGAAAAAAAGACCTCTTTGAACAAGAAATAATAGCTACTGTGATTTTTTACAGAGAAAAGGGTCAGTGAAAACTTTTCCAAAAATAAACCTTGTCTCCAATAGGAAAAAAAAAAATCCCAGGTTTCTTAGCATACTGTACATTTTGGGGAGGGAATTGCAGTATTGAAAATGAAGGTAACTTTAAAGAATACCTCCTTTTACACAGAATGATTAGACACAAGCCCCTTCCATTCAGTCAGATGCTCTCCCCGAGAGTAGCTTAGGCACTTCTGTAGCTACATTAATCTTTTTCGGTCCCTGGAGCACCATTAAGCACAGGCAGCAGTAATTTACTAAATTGCATACGCGAAGCCCGAAAGAGTTAACGTGGCTCCAGAAGTGCCTAACATGTACCCTGGGAGTAATTTACACACTGGAAGCATCTGGCTGAATATGGATTCAATTGTTTACTGTACTGTGGGTCTCCCAGAAAGGAGGTCACATGCTTTCTCTTATTGAAAAGTTCTGGGGAACAATTTCTTGCATTTAAAAAATATGCACCTACTGCCACATTTTCCTGTGGTAATCTGTTTCCCGAGTCCTGAAAGGAAAGATTGTTGCAGAAAGTAAACTTAGAGTCCTTGATTTGCCAAAGCAAACTACTTTATTTTAATTTTACCTTTGTTACCCAAAGATTTGGAGTTTATAGTGTTGGAGGGATACCGAGAAACTAGTAGATTTGGGAACAGTCTTTATTTCCGCTCTGGAAGAGGTCATTCTGTAGATTTGTACAAATGTTTGTATTTTACCTCTCAGCATGCCAGAACACTTTAGCACAATGCTGTTTAATAAAGAATAGAAGAATAGGAAGACATTAGCACATGAATCAATGCCAAGTTATTCTCAGCTAGTGTGTCAGGATACATGTTCAGGAGTACTCAGATGTCTACAGAGGCACCTGAGTAGGTATTAAATTTTCTTTTAATTCCTTCTGCATGTTACACGCTCAGTACCGCAGACAGTACGTTATAGGAAGAGACGGAGCTCTTACACAAAAAGAACTTGTGACCTAAGGTAGGGACACCGATAAAACAATTACACGTAGAATTCAAGATTGAACAGGACACACATGCGAGATAGCTTTTACCTGCCAACGTCATCGTATCCTTTCCCAGAATGACTGAACTCTGAGGCTTAGTATATAATTGCTTATACATCTCAAGTGGTGATGTCCACAATCAACATGTTCTATCTCAGCAACAGAAATATGTGGTCATTTTGATTAATAGTGTATCCATTTGCTTAGAACCTCTGGGGTTGCTAAGTCATATAGTTCCTTATTAAATTTTGCCCCCCTATTTAGGTCAAAGTTTATTCGACCTTTTCAAAAGAGTTACTAAGTACAGTTACGAATATAAGCAGAAGTAATGTTAGAAGATTCCATTTTTTAAACCATTTTCTGTTATGTATCAACTATATTTCCTACATAATATTCTGTTTCCACGTACTAGTCTGTATCCACTGGGATTGATTTTTTTCCAGCTAAAATAATGTGTATTCTTTATATCTACTTGAAAAAACAGTGACACATAAATACAACACAGCTGAATTCAGTTTTAATATAAATCCTAAATCTTTGTACTCTGTATCTGTGCAGTCATAAAAAAACAACAAAGTGTTTTTAAAACCTGATAAGATGCGCCCTTGAACTTCCCTTCTTGAAAAGAGAAATAATATTTCACTCAGATTATCATAGTGTTTATGGGTATAAATTCTCACATATATTTTAAGTGTGACTCTGCCTTTTTGGTGATGGAATAACACGCCCCGTTGCTACTTCCGTTCTTCCCTCTCCCAATTCTCTCTCCGTCCCTTTGCTAAGGGACTCCTAAAGCTGCCTGGAGTGTCTTTAATCCTCCTCGGTTCTTTGCATTTTCCTCTGATCTCAGAACAGTTACACAGCACCACTTCACTCCTGACAGCCCTTGGGCCACCATTCTCTCCTTTGGACTCATTCTGCTGCTCACATGTTGTATTTAATACAAACACAAGTAAATAAATGTATGCACCAAAATTATTGGACCATATATCATATCTGCATGTTCCTTTGACCATGAAATCCAAAGCAATTTATAGAAAATGTATGCCTATAATAACCCCTTAAAGTAAATAAGGGCAGGGATGTTGGTATTTTCTGTTTTATGGATTTTTAGAAATTTGCATAAAGAAAGAAAAGTGACTTTCTTTTTCCTTTCTAGAATTCTTGACAGTTGTTCTAGCTGGCTTTGAATCATGAATTCAGCATTATTTACTCACATTATGTGTGTATATGTGTTCCAGTTTACTGTGTATTTGAAAAAACCTTTTGCAAAGGATTATAAACTGTATATTATTTGCCCATTAAGCCAAAGCCAAAAGGCTCAGAGTAGCATGTTCTAAAACTAAGTAATCTCTAGTAAATTATGGAGTAACAATATTTGGCATTACTGTGACATTATGTACTAAAGCATATATTTTATAAGAAATGCCAGAATCTCAAAGGCTTTTTATGGCTTGCTTTCTGTTTAAAAACAAAAAAAGCGGTGTGTGGGTGCCTCTAAAAGAAAGAAAGAATTTTGACTCTAAATGTGTACACTGCTGTGTGAAAGTAAAAATAATTCACTAGAGAGACGATTAGGGAGAAGCCTTATAAACAGAACAGAGAAATAGAATTATGCTGGGGGGTAAAAACGTCACTCTACAGTTGTTGCACTGGCCAATAGTGACTGCTGCTAATGGGAAGACATCAGATACAATCTTTAAAAAAAAAAAGAAAAGGGAAATGTTCATTCATTCTTATGTGTCTTGATTTTTCACCCATATTGTAGCTCATTTCTTTCACAAGTGTAGCAATATCTTAATACATAAAATATGTACTTTGCTGCTTTGAAAATTTTTCATTATAGTAAAAGAATTTTTATAATTGCATCATTTGACATGGTAGCATTCATAAAAGAAAAAAATCCAACATGTTATAAAATTCTGTACCCCTAGTACATCACACACCCCCTGGAAACATCCCAAGCCTTTATTGGAGCAAATCGGCTAAGGTTCCCATGGAGGAAAAACATGAACTAATATAGGGATCTCGGGACACGTACTTTTTAATCTGCAAGTAGCTGAGACTGCTTTTCTGATAATCAGGTCATTAATCATCACTAGGTAAAATAATCTCCATCTCTGAAATAGGCAGAGATTATTCTCTTGGTTTTGTGAATGAAGGGAACAGATCAGGGCTTAAACAGCTCACGGAAAACCACATCCGCAGAGCCTGCAAGGAAACTGATGATGTACTAAGTCCTAAATCTTTGCACGACCCACCCTTGCTTTAATTTCTCCATAAACAGAACAATGGGAGTAAAACTCACTTCGGATAAGTGTGTCTCGGAATAATGCTTGCAAATTGCTATTTTTCAGGCAAATTGTATTTTTTTTTTTTTGCGGTATGTGGGCCTCTCACTGTTGTGGCCTCTCCCGTTGCGGAGCACAGGCTCCGGATGCGCAGGCCCAGCGGCCATGGCTCACGGGCCCAGCCGCTCCGCGGCATATGGGATCCTCCCAGACCGGGGCACGAACCCGTATCCCCTGCATCGGCAGGCGGACTCTCAACCACTGCGCCACCAGGGAGGCCCCAAATTGTATTTTAAATAAACAATGAGCGTCAGAGAGAAGCCAGGGTGGGTTTTTTCGTAACATAAAGAATCTTTTTATAATGTGAATAACACTCCATCATTTATCTACTTTACAGCTTTTGAGTGTGATATCATGGTTGTTTTTAAAGCAAGTGCAGCCTATAATTCAATACTTTTCCATTGCTCTTCTAGTTAAGGTCTCCTTTTCTCTTTCTTCACCTGCCTCTAATTACCTGCTTTCCTCCTTTATGCGTTTTTCACATGCCTCAATCTAGGACAGAGCTCAGAGTTCTGGCTCCACCCAAATACTTGGCAAGACCTACTAGCCAAAGTCAAAATGCACCGATTCAGTGGGCTACAAATTCACATTACCCTATTAGGACTCTGGCTGGATGATCATTGGTTTGGATTTCTGTTGACTACCTAAAGCATGTTCCAGAGTGGCTCTTCCACTCACCTAATCTCTGTCAGCCTCTTCTGTCCACTGACAAGATAAGGCAGTGGATTTCCTTCATCTTTCCCCTTCTGCACTTCAAAAATCTTCATTTCATCTCACTTCTCCTTCCTTTCTCTCTTGAAGGATACATGTCCCCAGTGCTTTCAGGGGCCAACTTTTCTTTGTGCATCTTTGACCTTTTCCATCCTGCATCCCCCACTATGTTGCCTCATCTGTATCCCACTTCTCTGGCAAGTTTGGCCTCTTCCAAGGGTTGCAGCTCTGTTCTGTGACTGTCAACATCTCTGGGAGCTCATTTGTTCCTAGCCCCAACCTCATCTGTTTTCTGAAGACCATTAATAACATTCTCCTCTCAAAATGCAGGGAAGGTTTTCTTTGGTGTGAGTCTCCGTGACACCTCTTCAGTACACTCCAAATTTCCACTGGTCCAAAGTCTACAACAAACACCATGGGATGTTCGCTTTCCATCTTGTTCCAAACACATCTTCTTTCCACCCTCCGCCACAGCGCCCTCTCCTTTCTCCTATCACCTATGTTCTCCCTCTGTGTGTTTTCTTGGGAATCATACTTAGAGCTCCAAAATCGCCAGGATTAATAGGGAACATAGGAAATTATATGCAGCCATTAAATGATAGCATACATCTATAGACACAGGCATGTGTTTATTACGTAGCATTTAGTGGGAAAAATTGAATAGATCTATAAAGAAATTCACCAACATATGAATCGCAGTTACAGTGCAATGACGGGAGAATGAATATATGTTATTTTCTTCCAAAGTTTTTACAATGCTCATAAATCCCCTAATTTTATATCTCCGTTTATAACGTATCTTCCTTGAAGTCGCAGCAGAATTTAAAAACCAACTCATCTCAAAACGAAACTCATCAAATTCTGGCCTAAACCTGGTTCCCTTCTAGTATTTTCTGTTTTGCTCTTGACCTCAATCTGCTCCTCTGGCCATGTCCCCATCTGTTCTCTTCCCAAGGTCATAGAGTTAGTAAGTGGCAAAGACGGGATTGAAATCTAGGCTGTCTGACTCCAAATGTCCTGCTCTTTGCATCGTCCCAAGCCCCTGGCAATCAGGAAACGTGAACAAAGCTACCTTTGCAATTGTGTAAGGGAATCCAATGGGAAAAACAACCAGCCGGAGCCCCTGAGGGAGGCATAAAAGGCTGCCCCCCTCGGCCACGTGCACTACACCTGACTGTGGGGCTGAACAATCTTTCTCTCAATTTGATACAAATTCAAAGAAGTCGTGCTTCCCAGTTTCTCTGGTTGACGATCCTTTTACACAGCCTTGACCATTATCCCCTGGATCCACTTGGTCACCGGTTACAGTGGAAACCTGCAGAACGAGACACCCACTCCGTACATACGCGTACGGTGCTGTCCTTCAGCATGCCATTTAACATGCAGAACTCCGACAGAATCACCTTTTGGTTTAGTTATTTTTCTAAATTTCTGTCAGACAACAGCATAAGGAAAATGTCATAGCTGAAGTACATATTTCCAGTTTCCTTTAGCTTAATGGTGCTGAACAAAAAGAAAAAAAAATCTTTTTTCTCTGGATAAGTGACAGCTTTCCAGCAAATGTCATAAGGGCAGAAGGAAGCACTCCCGGAGTAAGACACCGATGCACAAACATGGGAGGAAAGCACTGGAGAGACATAGAGAAGGATGATGAGCTGGAGGAAGACAGGGGCGAGCTAGAGACGGAAACGTGGGTAGGTTGGTAATTAAATGGGGTAGGGGGTTAAACAAGGAAATGGATTTTTAAAAAATGAGAGTCAAAAGAAATTAAAACTCCTGGCCCAATTTCCAAAAGAAATAGGATCTCTCCCTTGCTTCTTGTCCTCATGCCCTGGGTATCTCTGCAGCCTCCCTATCTCATTTCATCGAACGCCTTCCTTCACTATCGTATCTTTTTACTTTTTGAACTTCCTAATGTTCTCTAATTCCTCTTGCTTTATTTTGCCTGTATCATATTTCCTGCTGTGCCATCATTATCATAGCCTAGTTCTCTCCACATAATATAATATATCATCTTCACTCCTTCCATTTTTAATCATCATCCTCTCCTAGCAACCCCTTACCTATCGCTTTTGCTAATCTTCCACTAAGCTGTGGTTGTTCACCCATTTGGGGCTTTAGTTCAGTGGCAACAGCTCTTTCTGCTTCCTCTGCCTTTGCCTAATGCTGTCTGCAGAGACCAGTTGGTGAGAATGCAAGCCAGGAACAGTACTGTTGTCTTTATTGCCACCATTTCTCTTGTGGCAGATGATGATGATGATGATGATGATGGAATAATAATAATAATAATAATAATATCTAACATTAATTGAATCAGATTATGTACCAAGCCCTCTTCTGGATATTTTGCATGAAATTATTCACTTAAATCTCACAATCTCCTTCTAAAATGGTATCCTAATTCCTCCCGGCTTATGAAGGAACTGAAATACAGATGTGTTAACTAACTTGCCCAAGGTCACACAGCTCTGCTTTTATTGCCATGGACATAATTATTTATTAGACACCGAAAGGGAGTCTGCTCATATTTTTTATAGTGCCCTCTCTTGAGGAAGTTGGGATGAGTTGATCGGTACTGAATTGAAGTACCAGAGACACCTCTCCCTGCCCCGAATCTATCAGCATCCTGGGACCGGGCACTTCATGTTTTCTCACTTGCTGCCCAATGGAGTGCCCCTTTAGTGATTAGGACATCTTTGCCTTACCTTCTTTTCTGAGATTCTAAATCCCAAGTCCTGACATTCAGACCCACAGGTCCCATTCATTGGTTTATTCATTTAATAGCATTTATTGGGAACTATTTATGTGCTCAAGGAGATCAGAGTGAAAAGGATCATTGGGGAGTGGTGGGCATTTTGCACCAAGAATACAATTTCCAAGGCAAGGCGCCTGTCCTGAAACCCAAAGGGAGCAGCTCTGTGTCCTGAGGCACAAAAGGAAATGGAAGAAGAGTGCAGATGGTGTTTTCATGGAAACTGTGTTTGGAGGAGAGCTCGCTTCAGCTGTTGGCCAAACGGTGTACCTCTCAGCCTAGGTATAAAGAGTGAAATAGTAAGAATAAAGTACCTCTTAGGAAGTATGGATTGCTTTTCAAGCTGGTTCATAAATACTGGTTTACAAGCTGCTAGAAAATCTTTAGAAATTTTCTTTAGCATATCTATAAACCTACCTAAACTAAGAGTTTTCAGGACTTCCCTGGTGGCCTAGTGGTTAAGACTCTGTGCTTCCCCTCCTGGGGGCGTGGGTTTGATCCCTGGCCGGGGAACTAAGGTCCCACATGCCACACAGTGTGGCCAATAACTAAATAGATAAAGAGATAAATAAACTAAGAGTTTTCAAAAGGATGATGCCAATATCCCAGTAATATGGTTGCATCTTAAAATCACTATGACATCTCAGTTTAATCAGCTTTCTTTCTTTTAGTTTTTCCTCACTAAGTGTTAGATGACTGTTGATGTGAAACAATTAATGTTAAGTCAAACTGGCTGTCTGTGCCCGTAAAATGAGAGGACTACGACCTCATAAACTACCTTACGTTGGCTGTCTAGATCATCAGCAGTTCTCAATCTCTTGCATGCAGCTATTGGCATTAACCTGCCAAAATGTTCTGAGAGAATAGATCTGTCCCACCGAGAGCTACCTTGTGATGCTTACATCTGAAAAAAATCAACAAGTAAGTGATTGGAATAATTGACAAACAAGTCAGACTTAATTAAATATAATGTGATGCACAGATAAATATTATTTACAAGAAATATAGTAGTATTAGTTTCAGACATAGTAATATACTTGCTAAAACTAAGCTGAGTCATATGTAGGAGTATTTCTGCTTTACGGTACATATAAAAATAATTCATTGCCAAATTATCAACATTTTCAGACTCTAATCAGGGCAAACCTCTGCTTATTACACATGCAAGTATCTTCTTTATTATGCAATGCATAGTGGTAAACAGCTACAAAAAGGCTGGTCCCTTTAAGCTTGTACATATTTCCTCTATAAAAGTGCATATTCTATTAAAGATACTTTTAAAGTGTGTTCTTTAAGCTTCATCCAAGCTCATCATACATTATAAATAATAAGGAAATCTAAGGATTCTTGGATGTACAGCCTGGACCCACTGAAACAATACAAGTAAGCAAGTTTAGAGTGACCATGAATAAACCACATGCATACAAGTAAACATACTTATATATTCTTAGAAATCTTAGAAATAGTCTTAGAATTTGTATCTCATTCTGAGTTCCCTTGACTTAAGTTATTTTTTTAAATTCCTTGAATAGCAATCCGGTAGCCTCAATCAGATCTCATAGACAAATACCACATTCCAGCCAACAGATTACAGAAACCAGAGCCATATGTCTTTGAACCTGAAAAGATTACTGTCCTAAAGTCAAGATATTTGATTCTACAGGAGTGACATAGAACCACTCTAAAGCCACAGGGGAGAATTGCATATAAAATCCCACTGAACTGGATTTTCCCTTTGTATAATCATAAGCCAGCAGGCAAGGAGCCATTGTCAATAGATTGCTACTGCTAACAGAAGCCCACACACAGCCTACTCCCTGAAGTTTACAACTAAAGGAACCCGAAAATTCAAAACTAATAGTAATAAATAAACATCACTATTCAACCGCAGTAGTCCTTGCCTCCTTGCCTTAGAGAGCCAATCAGACAATTTGAAAGAAAGAAAGGAAGAGAAGAAGAAAAGCAAAATGCCTGAATCATGGGATTGCATTATTGATTTAAAAAAAAAAAGCTTCACAAAATATTTTCTAAGCAGATAACAGAGCAGTAGAAAGTGACTGATTCCATGAGGTAAAAGCACATGCAAATAAAATAAACGAGAAGGATATTCAGCTAACTATTAACAATAATTTGTTACCTCTGTGGTGGGATTATAAGTGATTAGGGGAGGCTTTTCTGTACTCTTAAGAATGCAGCCTTTAGCATGAATTGCTTTCATAATTAGGAAATAATTTTAAGGCAAAAGGACATACACATTAAGTGAACTATTCTACAAAATCTTTTTTTCTCATAAGAAAAAGAAAAACTCCTCCTCTGATTTCTTCTCAAAAATATCAAGACGCTACTTTCTCCCCATCTTTCAGTGTGGACTGATCCTTTTCCTCTTTTTCTAGCAAACAGGAGCATTCCCTCCCCGCTTCAATATTGACTCGCACTAGCTTGTCTTTTCCATTTCAGCAGTGGAAATAAGTTTTGTAAAAGTTTTCCACCTAGTTGTTGTTTTAATTAACCTGGGTCCCCGAATGACACACAGGCCTAATCAGGTGATGTGGAAGCTCTCGCCGTTAAGTAATTGGTTTGAACCCAAACGCAGGTGTGATCAAAAGTTGTCACCAGCCATTGGCTACTCATTGGCCCATGCAAAATGGGTTGGTGGTCTCAGTCTAATTCCTTATGGACCAGTGTCAGTCTCATGAAAAGCATTACATAAAGTAGCACTAATTGGTTGATGCTCTCAGCGTGAATAAAGAGACTAAACTCTAAAATCGTCTTCGAAGTTAGGCTAAGATGGCAAAGGACAGCACAGCACTGAAGGAGTTACTTCTGTTGCCAGCCATGATGCTGTAACGGAAAGGCAGATGTCTACTTCCAGAGGTCTCAGCCCAGCCCCTTTTTCAACAGGCAATGGATGCTGAACTTAAGGAAACTGAAACATCTGTAGAGTTCTAAAATTCTCAGCCTTCCGCTCCTCACAATCCTGCCTTTTACTTAGACATCCCTAGGGAAATTTGAGCAAAGATATTTTACCAAAAGGCAACAGGCTGGAACTGACTTTGCTAAACCTTTAAAAAACTCTCAAAAGGAGATCCAGCTTCATTATTACTAAACAGTGTGTGTTCATCCCATTAATTATAGGAAAAATTGATAGGGCCTAGAAAAGTACATGACATATTTTACCTGACATTTGTGCTCATTCACTTTATTAACCACGCCTTTCTGAGCAGAAATAACAGGCTAGAGTTTACCGAAAGTCTCCATATCTGAGAGCGAAGATTTCCCTTGCCCTCAACTTCTCTCACGTATGGTGTCTTTACCATTTCAAACAGCATGTTTTTAGTCAACGAACATGAAAACAGATTGAAAAGGCAATAATGGATGCATCCTCCCATTAGTGAAACCAGGCAGATGACTAATTCACAGATATTGAAACTAGCACTGATTGAGATGAATGAATTTCTCATAACTTAATAATGCAAATCACAGTAACAGTAGAGACCTCCGGTAACCAGTGGCACGAAAGTTACTACGAATGCCAACTGATAAACGTAATGTTGGTAGAGCTGTCCATCTTGTTGCTTTATTCAAAAATGTTTCTGCCTTTTATGATATTTGTTATTTACTCTGTGTCTCTTCACCTTTTATATGTTATAAATGACTACTTTCTTCTGAAGAAGATGCCTGGAATTATGGTAGCTAAATTTTGCAAGTTAATAATTTTGGGTATTTTATCAGATATATTTCAAGACCTGACACATCGGAGAGTCAGCAGCTGCTTTAAATGTGTAGTAAACATTACTAGAAGCATTTTTCAAAAATTATCTTACAGGAAAAAAAAAAAAACAACCCTGGCAACATCGCTTTATCACACACAGAAAAAGCAGGGGAAATGCAAACATGTTTTTAAAGAAAAAGTATCCAAATGAAGTGCCTTTGTATCTAGTATTTCTTGACAGATAAAATGTACTGTTTAAGACATAGTTTTAGTAGCTCTATATTTCCAAACTTCTACCATGAAGCTTCATTAAAGTATATAAATTAGTACTACTGTCAGAGATGGCATTAAGTATTCAATAAGACTAGACTTAATGCAATTAATAGCAATTAAAATTATACTTTTATGATGTCAGACACCAGCATTGTAAAGACATAATTGCCTGTAAGGACATTTTTGTACCATATTTATCCTCTAAAACTGTCCAATTTATATGAAAAATGCCAAAAACATATCCCATATGGGTACCATTAACTTCTCCGATTTTTAGAAGTAATCTGTCTTATCCAGCCTGTGCACATTAAGCTAATTTGCTTTAATTAGTTTTTTTCTCATTTTGTTAATAGGCATGTTGATGTTACGTTTTTATTCTGGAGGTACAGATACTAACTTCGTTAACTTCGCTCATTGTGTTGTTGCTATTAAGGGGTCAGTATACTTTGTGATAATCTTGGACTTACCCACTTAAATAGCATCCTTCTTCAAAATATTAGATGATGTAGCTTATTGAACGTAAAAACTATATTGCTGTGCCAGTAATAGTGAGCAACTTGAAGTCTTGCTAATTAATTAGTAGTTAAATATGAAAGAACAGCTTTGCTGTTTCTGCTGTGGAAGGCATTTCTGGATGGACATAATAAATTAGGTAAACTAATGAACTGATTTCAGAAACAGTCATTTGTGACTCCTCAAAGCAGTTGTGAGAATTACCATGAATTTATACCCGTGTTTTGCATTTAAGCCAGGAGGCGTTAAAAATAGGAAACTTTTATTTCCTATACCTCGTCATGTCTCATGCCACAAATTTGAAAGACATTTATTTAAAGTTGATCTAGTACAATAAAGTTATTGTTATTACTTATCTGTAAAATTTTCGAACTGAACTGCTATAAAGAAAACTAATTACATATATGCAAAGAGCAAAACATATAATTAAAAATTTTCCCTGTTGGCTCTCTGAGGACAGAATTTTTATATATATATAAGTAATTTAGAAGGTTCAGCAGAGTCCCCAGATGAAACTTAGAGAACTTAGGAGAAATATTAAGAGTGGGTTTGCTTTTTTTCTCCCTTTGACAAATAGATTTAGCTCCAAGTTTTAAATGTCTTTATATCATGAAAGGTATTCATTATATTCACACAATCATCTTCTGTTCTTAGTTTATGTTTCAATGTTTTAATATGTTTATGCTGTCATCATGAAATAAACTATGTAAAACCCTGCAATTGTACAATTGTAAGATTGTAATAAAATCATAGGACCTCCTTAAAATCAAAAGTACATTGTGTTACAGTAAGCAATAAAATAATTATTAGGTTAGTTCACATTAGTTTCTTTCAGGAAACTTCCCATGTAAAGAGTGCAAGTTGGGTGGTGGAAGAGATAATCAAGGGAGAAGTTAAATTCTTCAGATATTTCTGAATAGGAAGGAAATACAATAAGAATTTTGTTAGAACATAATTATTTTAAATGTCATGTGGTATGCATATATTATTTTATTCTCAACATAAAGAAACATATTTCTTCAAACATATGTCTGTCAATAAAAACACATGCTCTCTGGATAGTATTACAGGATAGTTTAGAAGCTTCCTGAGAAAACAGCTTCTGTCGGTTTTTGTGTTTTTGTTTTTGCTTTGTGTTTTGGTAAACTCAGTTTACACTCTGTATGGCTTGAATTGTTTTCTTGAGGCAGCCAACAGTTGTATTGATAAGACCTAAGCATTGAACATTTTCTTGTAACTAAAAGAAATAATTAAGAAATCAAAATTGTAAAAAGGAAAAACTTAATTGCATGCTTCATCCTATTTAACTGTTCATCTCCAAGATTAAAGCAGCTTTCACAGGCAAGAATATTTCACTAACGAAAAACAGAGTAAATAACAGAAACTAGAATAAATTAGGAGGTAATGGTCCTTCACAGCCCATCACATAAGCCTTTCAGATACAATTCGAATGTAACAAGTTCTTCTGTATTCCTTTTGTTTCCATTGTATGATAAAGCATAGTGATTACGCTTCATCAGGCTTGAATTACTCTTGTTTATATTTAGTTTCTTGTTTCTGAGAAAAGTAGAATGAATTACACATCTGCCTTTGTCCCATTTGTACAGTGAACATACGCTTTAAGTCAATTGTTCATTAACAATGGAATGAGTGCTGGAAAGATAGGACCCTGAGAAAATGTATACATAGAAGCAGCTTGGTAACAAAATGTAAGCACAAATACTTATCATGACAAGTAATTCTCAAAGTGCAACCAGGTTGTATTCCAAAAGGCATTTGTGTGGGAGTTGGTTGTTTAGGTATATAATTTCCCATAGAAACTACTTTAAATGGTGGTTCTAAGCTTAATTAACCCTGAATATAATTGAATTCTAAAAGTCATCATCTCTGTGTGGGATCGGGGAGGGGGAGGAGTATAGGAGGAAGTTTTCTTCATTGAGCACTTGCTATAAGTTAGCCTCTGTGTTGAGTATTTTATACCCATTTACAGTCGTATGAGATAAATAGCATAATTATGCCCACTTTATAGATGAAGAAATAGTCATCTATTTCAGGATTCAACACCAGATCCTTCACCCTTAGCTCAGATATTGCCCGGGTTTTAAAATAAGTAGGATTATAGGAGGAAGCTGCTCTCTCTTCTGGCAGGTCCCAAATGGCTCTGTAGATGAGTAGTGTTTAGTCCCCATGGTGACACCTCATTGACCTTCCTCTCCTCCCTTAAGAGCTCCAGACCCAAAAGTGGGCTCCGTTCTTCCTCAGGCGAACTCCATCACCCAGAGCAGCTGATCACAGCTGGGTGTTCAGAGGAACGCACTGTGCCCTGTTTATTGAGCACCTACTATATGCCAGCTTCCACTAAAGAAACCACTGTAATGAAAACACAAGATTCCTGCCTTCAAGCAGGAAGAAAGACATGCATAAAAACAGATAAGCCAATAGTGAGTGGTCAGAGTCATGAAGAAAAGGAAAGGGCGAGGTGACTGGTGGGGATAGGGAGAGTCCCAGGGGAAGGAGGGAATCCACTTTAACTGGTAGAGTTAGAAAAACTTCCCAAAGAGGTGGACTTGAGCTGAGACTGAGTGATGAAGAGAGACGTCTTCTAAGATTTGGGGGAGGGGCTTACAAGCAGAACACATCAAGCACAGAGACTCTGAGAGGCGGGAGAGCTTATCATTTTTAAGACGAGAAAAAAGAAAAGCCAGTACAGCTGAAGCAGAGAGTGAAAGGGGGAAAGTGGTGTCAGCCCGGTGGGGAGAGGAGCCCTGGTTGCCATGGGAGTGTTTTTAGGGAAGAGATGCTGACTTGATTCGATTCCCTTTTCTTCCCCATCATTCTGTCTGCTGAGTGGAGAATGGACACCAAAGGAAGATGGTTCAGAAGGGGGTGGAAAAGTCAAAAGTCAGGCTGGGAGACGACTTAGGTCAAGGTTATTCCAGTGGTACTGCAGAGAAGTGTTCAGGTTTGGGTGTATGTCGGGGAAGAATGAACAGGGATCAGCTGTACTTGGTGATGCCTTGGATACAGGGTCAAACATGGCCACTAGATTTTGTAGTCTGAAAAGCAGGTTTCTGGTGGTGGCGTTGACTCAGAGAGAAGACTTGGGGCCGGGCCAGTTTGGACTAGCTCTTCTGAGGACTGGATTTTGATGGGATAGCATACAGTGAATGGATGACTGATGGTCCTGTAAGTCTCCTTTGCAACCAGTAAATTTTGATGCACAGAAATAAGTTGTGATGGAATTTTAGCCATTATGATAGCAAAATAAAAATATAGCATAAGGATAGATATAGATTTGGGGGAGAGGCGGAGGGTAATGTTAGAGGTGAATCACACTTGCTGTGTACACCAGCCTTACCATACTTTTCAAATTGTTTTCACTTGGTCCCCTTCAAACATCAAGAATTGTCCAACATCTCCATGTTATTTTGATATAGCCAATCTTTATTTGTGTCATGTGGAGCAAAGGTGGCAGTAGCTATTTTATCTTGATAGGTTATTTTGCAATTCAGACCTTGGTAGGTGAGTTGGAGGCTGCCTGTGCAAGGGTGATGCCTTTCAAGTGAGATGAAAAACGTGGACCACCCAAATGAGGTTGGCGAGTGTGTGTATATGCACACTTGCTTAATGTCCCTGGAGTGTTATCAAGATGAAGGTTTCTGTCTAATCTCATGAGGTTAGTCCTGTCCTCCTATCCTCTCAAGGGGAGCACAGATGCCTAGGGCTCTCTGTTGAAGGTCTCTTTCATTTCATGAAAGGCCATATCAAAACGCCAGGCAGGAGATAAATAGAATTGATGCATGTTTGCCAAGAGCATGGAGGTAAAATCAGTGATGGAGCATCTCACTGAGATAATCCACAGCCCAAAGGATGCCTTGCTGGGAATTTGGGTACAGGCTGTGGTAGAGATGTGGCACGTAATACAGCATAAGTCACGACCTGCAAGTTCCTCAGATTGTTTACCTGTAAAAGAGAAACAGTAAGACTCCCCTAATTCAATAGGAATTCATTTTTAAGACTAGCTAATAAAGAAAAACTAAGGTATTTCAAGTGTACAAAAAAATTAAAGCCAAACCACTTTTTTTGCTGCAAGAATAAGATTTATAGTCTTGCTTAAACAATTAGATTAATTTACATAGAAATTCTGCTTTACCTTTTACTTGAAAAGTTGTGGAAGATTTCACAATCTCATCAGGGCAAGAAGATCTGTACAGATTCTCATAGTTAAAGGAATTGGTAGCCAAAATAATAGACAACTAGTTTCTACCACTGCTTCAACAGTTCTTCAAGCAGTATTGCTCTTTGCCAGTAAAATTCTTTCAGTCACTGAAGTGCCGTGGAATGTATAAGTGGCTTTCTTTTCTTACGAGCATCTGATGAGAGTCACTGTCATTTCTAAATGTATGGTCCTTTTTAAAATCATGCACAGAACGCAAAAGTGTTCATTAGCTGATGATTGCCTACCAACCCTTGTGCTAATCGGGAGTGATTTGCGCTCTACTGGCAATGACTTTGCCATTATAAGAGGGATCACTCTTTTTTTTTTTTTTTTTTTTTTGCGGTACGCGGGTCTCTCACTGTTGTGGCCTCTCCCGTTGCGGAGCACAGGCTCCTGACGCGCAGGCTCAGCGGCCATGGCTCACGGGCCCAGCCGCTCCACGGCATGTGGGATCTTCCCAGACCAGGACACGAACCTGTGTCCCCTGCATCGGCAGGCGGACTCTCAACCACTGCGCCACCAGGGAAGCCCAGAGGGATCACTCTTCCAAGTAGTATTTATATTAACGTCACCTGCAGAAGCCAATATTGAACAAACTGAAAGCAAAAGAGTAAGAAGCTCAAAAAAATGAGAAATTAGGCTTTGTTCTCTCCTGTACCCGAATCCGCCCCTGACCCCAAGATATTCAAGAGAGAGACATTGTTTCCCCCGTATTGCAGCCAGGCACCAAGACCAAACCACACCTAAATAGCCTGACTGGACAACCTTTCTCCAATTTACGTTGTGTGATTAGCTGCCTGGTTCCCTACTCAGTAATTCCTCCATTTGCCAAGATTCTGGGAGACTATTTAAGCCAGACCTGCCAACGCAACTCCACCTCCGAGGTGAGACCCATCCTCCCCTCCCCGTGACCTCAGGGGAAGCGCTCAAAACTCGCCAGCCCCTCGCTTACCATTAACCCGCTCTTGTTAGGACTTCCCACCCTAGTTCCAATAACTATTTTTGCCTTCTTTATTGTGCAGAAGGCTTGGGCCCACTAGAGTTATCTAGAAGCAGCATAATGTACTACTTAGAATGTAGACTTTTTAATCAGATTGACTTGGTTAGATTCCCAGCTCCAGCAATTACTAGTCTTGTGAGCTTGGGAAAGATACTGGACCTCTCTGAACTTCAGTTTTATTCACATGTAAAATGGTCCCAATAAACTATCCTTTATCCACTTCTGGAAGAATTAGAAATACTCTATGGAAAGCAGCCAGCCAGACCTCTTCCCTCATGGTTAATTGCTAGTTGCTATTCAGTTCTGTGGACTTGGTTTTCGTTTCCTGAGTCCTTCCCTTTAGCCCAAGATCTTGAGCCCCTGTAACAATTGCCAGAATTTCCAGAAACCAAAAATCTTGTTTCTCATCCTCTTGTTACAGGATAGGCTTGATTCCACTGACTGTTCCATAGTTCCCGTCTACTGAAGAGAGACTTTGTGAATGCTGAGATGAGCATGAAAAGAAAAAAAAAAAAAAAATCAGGATTTAAAGGCTAGGGAGTTACTCCAGGGCACGGCAAGTTGTCCTGGAATATCCAATAAGTAGATGGTACAAAGGAACCAGGACAGACAAGCAAAATTCTGAGGTTGGTCTAACGTATTACCTGCTCTGATTCATTTGCACCGTCCACTTCCCGGCTATTGCCAGAGAGAGCCTGCTTTGCCAGTGGCTCTTCAGGTGACTTTGCAAAGATGAGAAGGAATGTTACACGTGTACAAAACGTGTGAAGCAATGAGCACACGGTGCTTCCGTGGAATAGCATCAGTGACATAACGTTCCTGAAGTCATATGAGTTTGCATTATTAGCATGTGAAATAACAGTATGGCGTGAGCTATCAAATGTCATACAAAACCTCAGAAGAAGAATGAGGAAAAAAACCTCCAGTGTTCTTCAGTATAAAAATAGCCTAAATCCCTCTACAGATTACAAGCCATCCATATGTCTAGATGACAACACAGTCTAAACAGATGTTTTGTTATTATGGAAACGCTATTAACACAATGCTCTATTCAGGATCGGACATAAGGAGGACTTCATTTTCAACCTCAAATTGGGTCCTCCAGTTTGATATAAATTCGTTATGGAAAAGAGCAGCAGTTCATAAACTCCTGGAAACTTTATGCTTATTAAGTTTTTAATGAGTTTAACCTTTATGTTAAATATAAAATAATAAGAAACACTGTACCTTACAAAGTGGCAAAACGTTTAATCCATAGTTAGTTTCATCCATCTGATGGAAATTATCGTCTATAAATGTCAGAGATCTTCATTTGGTGAAAACTTTGTCTGTGCTCTGGATTTGGGTTGTCTACCTCACACCAACTGGCTTTATTGTTTCTCTTCAGTCAATTAGATGGGATTATTTCATTTTTTACCCAGGCCGTGTAGCTGTTCAGTGAAATATAATCCAACTCAGCCCCCTCTGCATCCAATAAAATCATCAGCCAGTGCTGGGGGAGCAATCGTGGAAATGATGGAATAGCAGTAGTGCTGAAAATAAGCAATGGAACATTCTGCCAAAGCTAAAATTATTCCACCGGGACTGCCTCGATCACCACAGCCCTTGTTCTCCCTAAGTCACGTCATCAAGTATTTGCTCTTGCTTTGCAGTGTCATTGCCATCAGAACTATTGAGCTCAGTGCATTATTTATTATGAACCCACAAGGTCTGGGCATTGCTGCCTGCTTGGTTGTAGGCCACCCTTAAAATGTTTAAACCAGTGCAAATGTGGCATTAGAAGAAATACATAAGACGCAATATATTCTAAAAGTCTAAAGTATTTCTTGCTTCTTCTAAGAAAATGGGAGTCTACAGTCAACCTGGGAAGAGTAGAAAGGTTATCATTTGCTGGATTGGGGAAAAAAAATAAAGGAAAATCAGTGAAAACTTAGATTTTGTTAGAGCTATCTGTTAAATCCAAAAGACCACTATCTTGAGTCAGTTAGGGAGAAGAAGTTGAAGGGTGACTGTATAACAAGAAAGCCTAAAGTAATAATTTTGAACATGAAAGTTCAAACAAGTTGAAAACAAGAGCGATGTCGGAAATGTTTTGAAGGATTAATTAAAAGTAGTCTGAGGACTGACCAAACCACAGGAAGGTAGTTTTCTCTCTTCCTTCCTTTTTATTTTTTAAAATAATTCCTGCAGTAGAGCAAACCAGAAAATCTTATTTGTTCTAAAGCTTCAGAACTACCCTCACCACCACCACCCACCAAGTTATTTGAATTTAAACCTCTGTCTGAAATGTCTCGCTTTCATCCTATTATATAACCTATTTGTGGCCAACCAGTTCGGCATTAGGTAGTTCAAATATAAGATGTTTTTCCTAGCTTAATGGGTCTTTGTGTATTTAAATAAATATATATAATATATATATTATATATATATATATATTGTTTTAAACTATTAAATTGGCTGCACACAGAAGAAACAAAATAACATAGCAAGTATGGGTGGTCTTTTGAAACTATCATTTATTTTGGCATAAAAAGAAGTGGTCTCTGTTTCTTGCTCTATATGCCCAGACTCTGAAGGGAAGTGAACTTCTCTGGGCTTCTGTTTTTCCATCTATTACCCAGAAACTGCCTTGGCTTGAATGTAGTATATCACACCAAGTTACTGCTCAGGAACTAACCAAACAGGATAGCAAACCAAAACTTCCTGTATGAAGGTTGTTTCTTTTAGGAGCTATAATGACTCCTTCAAACCAGTGGAAAACGACAGTAAATTCGAACTCCCTCAACTACAACTTTTGCCACTTGCCTCTTTTGTAAAAAAATATATTCCTCATGGCACTCCCTATGCACTTAGAGAATCCCGTTGTATGTCTCTGAAGTGCATTGAGTCCCTTAAAAGAATGTTAGCATATATATTTACATTCGTTAAAAATTCAGAGAGAGAAGCAACATGTCAAAATTCAGAGAGGGAAAAACAGCCTTTTTAAAAAGACCATTTAGGTGGATTTTATTCTATATGCAAGACCTGGAATGTTTTTCAAATGAAGGGAAAAAAGAAGCTATTTAGATCAAGCTGATTGGCTCAATGATTGTAAATTTGTAAATTCCATAGATCATTCAGCACAGAACCCTGAATTAACTCCAAATACCAGTAAAGGAACTTTCTGAATAGGCTTTAAATGTCATTAATGTTTTCCCAAATTTCAGTTGAACTTGTTGTCTTGCCTGTCTTGGTTTTGGGCATATTGACATCACTGACTATCAGAAATGGTCCTTGAATTGAAGCTTTTTGCTCTTCATACCTGTAGGTCACAGGCCACCTTTTCCTTCTGAGGGCCTACCCTCGCGTCCAGGCTCTTACATGCTTTTCCTTAAAGCAACCAAAACTCAGCTTTACTGTCATCTCCTAATACTCAGCCTTCTTCCAAAAGCTCATATTGGCCTTGACTCTTGACTCTTCCTGTCTTGTGTCCTAGACCATTATACTGAGCCTGACACCAATGTCAGTAGACCATTCTTTTAACATAAACTGTGTCACTGCATCAATTGACGTATTATACTTGTTCAAGTGGGATACCTGGGTTATTGTTTTAATTGGATGGCTACTAGTGATTTGAATAATAGCTATTTTCCGAAATACCAGTATTAGAAGCACAGCATGCAGGTAAGTTAAGTACTAACTCTGCCTGGGGATCAGCAGGTATCCTTGATGACTAAGTACCCACCTACTTTCTGATAGTTCAGCCTCTCTCTAATTACAAGTATATTTCATGTCCATCTTATCACGATTCTTAGAAGAGAACACTATGTATACAGTAGTGTAAGCAGGTGGGCTACCAACATTTTCTTGCAGTTTAGAATACTATGATCTAAGCATACAACCTGTGCTTCTTCCCAATTCCCCTGAAGTTAGACAACTCAGTATAAAAGTTTGGAAATAAAATTAGACCAAATATATTATGCCCATGATGGGTCGCCAGCTTAAAACTCACTAAACATATATGCATGTTAATCATTTTGATAAAATATCTTATAATTAATTATAAGAATACATTTAAAATTAAGTGAAATTTGGTTTTCCCATAATGATTTGATTTTTTAAATTTTTCTTTGGGAGTTGACACACTACTGTTACATGCATAATGACATACTGACTTTGTTTTCTTGTTATTTAGTCATTGTATTCTTGAGGTTGACTAGGGCAATTATATCCCACTAAAGTTTATCAGTCACTACATTTGCCAACTGCTCCAACTTTTTATAAAGCAGTGATGAGCTTTACAATCCTACACCTTTTTTTTTTTTTTTGGCCATGTGCAATTCTCTTGAAATTACTTTTAACCTTATAGGTATTTGACTTTGAAAAATATTTCTCAGTGCATATGTTTGCTGTTCCATTAAGCATTTTAAACATAACATATGGCTTTATTTAGTTAATCCATTTATGAATACAGAAAAAAGAAATCAGACCTTTTAAAACTTAACCTGTTTTCTTATTCTCATTATTTTAAGGCCAGTGGAAAAGTACATTTATTTTTGTAAGTAAACAGATATGAGGAATTTTGGATCTGTAACCATATTGTGGTTGGCTTATGTTAAAAATATGCTGGTCTTGGTAAACAATATAGCTCTTTGTAAAAGCATAATGAAGCATTGCTTTTTCCTTCTCTTTAATTTAGAATCACTGAATTGAATTTCATTCTGAAAAAGACATTCACATTATGCTTAATAGTATCCCTGTGTGCATACAAAACTACATGCATATGCATATATATGTAAATGTCTTAAAAGTTGACCAACTGGACGTGGAAATGTGCTTTAGAGAAATTATTAGAATATGGTTGGAGAACACTTTCATGTATGTTACATAATTATGCATATTCTAATACATACAGGATTTTCTAGTTTAGAAATAAATAATTATCAGCTGATGTGTTATAAAAAGTGCTGTAGATGAAAATAAAGTAATTAAAATTTGACTTTTCAAAGAAAAAGATAGTATGGACTATGTTCCTGAGGAAAGGCTTGATATTCAACTCACCACTGAAACATTCTCTCTCTTATTTTCTGATGCCTTTAGTGGAAAAAATAATATTGTGCTTCATATAGCACAGTATTATATTATGCTTTATGAAATGCATACCACTTTTATCATTTTTATTTTATTTTTAGTGTGAAATATTGGAAAATTATAAACAGCAACAAAACCTTTTAGTTCATTAAGCAAGTTCCTGTATCTCATGCTAAGAAGTTGTCTTATCCCGGAATGAACACGTTTAGACCTCATCTGATGTAAACCCTTAGATGCATTCTACATGATCAGGAGTTATGGGCCTTTTCTCTTGGCTCTCCTGTCTTCAGTTTCCCTCTAATTTCTCTGCAGCACCTTCCCTAGCCACTTTGCAGAATTGCCTTTCTATGTTCAGCCAACATTCTGTATCGAATGTTTACACTCTCTCAAGAAAACCCTATCTATGCTAGCAGCTACAACTACTACCTATACTTGGATGACTCACATCCAGACCTCCAGCCCTGGCCTCTCCTTGGACGTCCAGCCCTTGATTCCCACTACACACTTGGACATGTGCAATCATATCCCTCTGAACTCAAAATTGAGTTCAGGATCTTCCCCTCAAACCCTGATGATCTTCCAGTTCTCCCTACCTTGGTGATAGACACCACGACACTCACAGTTGCACAGCCCAGACATTGGGAGTCATTTTTCATAGCACCCTCTCTCTCATTCCTCATATCCAGACCCACTAGATTTTCTCTCATATATTTCTTAAATCTGTTCACTGCTCTCTATCTCTTGCCATATCCCTGGTCCAAACTCACCTACATCTTGCCTTATTTAGCACCCTAATTTCTTACCTGGGCTCTTCATATCCAATTTTACTACTTTCCACTCTATTCTCTGTGCTATAGCAAACCTTAGTTTGATATTCCTGTGTGTAAACTTCTTAATGACTTTCCATGTGCTTTAGAAAAAAGACCAACAGTCTTAACATAACATACAATATTCTGAATAATCTGATCCCTGCCTACCTCACCAGCTTCATTTTGAGCCACTTTTCCACTGGCTCCTGCACTTCAATTACTGCTGCATTGTATTTTCCAGAAGTAGCCACAATACTATCTCTAGACTCATGCTGTTCTAGAACCTTCCCGTTTACCATTCTCCATCAAGAGGTGGACTCTATTCACCTTCCCTTTGAACTCAAGCAGGTTGATGACTGCTGCAAACAATAGATTAAGGCAGAAGTGATGCTGTGTGACTTTTGATGCCAGGTCATTTTAAAGGAATATAGCTCCCATCTGGCTTCTCTTTTGGGGATTTGTCCTTTGGGAAATGAACCACTAAGTTGTGAGGAAGTCCAAACCTAGCCCATTCAAAGAGACCTCATGGAGAGGCCGAGACAAAGAGCAACTGAGGCCCTCAGCCAACAGCATATGAACGACCAGCCTTCAGATCATTCCAGTCTCCAGCCTTTAGGTCTACCAGTTAAGTCCCCAGAGATCGTGGAGCAGAGACCAGCCATCCCCACTGTGTCCTGTCCAAACTCTTGACCCTTAGAATCTGTGAGCAGAACCAATGGTTGTTTTATGCCATTCACTTATGGGGTGATTTGCTATGCAGCATTAGACGATCAGAACAATCACCCTGGCCTCTTTCAGTCCCTTGCTCTGAGACGCCATCTCCTGTTTTAGCACTTTTCCTCTCTTGAACTTCTCTACACAAATCCTCACTAACCACTCAATGATTAATTTTTTCTTATCCTTCAGAAATTAGCTCATATTTCAGCAAAGGGCAATATAGTTATAAAGAATGCATGACCAGAAGCCCACATATCCTGTACCAAAGGAATGGATGGAAAGAAAGGTGGAATTGTCTGATTTGCCGTGGACATCAGACACATGGCCTCAGGCATCCTGGAAGCTAAAAACTTTACTAAAATCTAAGGAAAACAAGAAAGAAATCAACCCATATTTCATGCCCAGTATTATGTGCTGGATAACACTTTTTGGATCATTTTTAAGTTTTTAGTAATTTCTTACCTCCTGGTAAGAAGTTCTTACTTCAGGTCAAGGTTAGAATAACCACTGTCAAAGCATCTACAACTGTGATTCTCTCACCACAGTCTGGGGAATATCCTTACAAGGATGATAAAACATGGCAGAGCTGCGTTAGATCAGGGAAAACTGAGAATAACTGTGAGGACACACAGGACCACTTGAGAAATTTTTATGAAAGGTCCAGATAGTCTGTTTTATATTTATGTTTCACTTTCACAGAGTTTCCCATAAGCATGCACAATTTCTTCTTTTAGAGCCAGTAATTCATCAGAGCAGTTGCCCCTTGCACCTTCATTATATTTTAGGCGTTCCAGCCTCTCAAATAACCCTCCCACCAATTTATTGGTTCATTATATCAAAGCTCTCCACTTTTTTTTTGAATGAATGAATGAATGGTGGGCATGCAAAGAGACAGATGGATATGTTTGATTCTGAAACTACATACAAAGACTCTGTCTCAGTCTTGAGCCCAGTACTTTTTCTTATACCAGATTATTGCTGTTATGAAAGTGAAGCTTTGGGGTTTGTTCAGTTTTCATTTCTTTTTTTATTGAGGTATAACTGACATAGAGCATTATATTAATTTCAGGTATATGACATCATGATTCAATATTTGTATGTATTGTGAAATGATCACCACAATAAATCTAGTTAACATTCATCACCACATACGGTTACAAGTTTTTGTCCTTGAGATGAGACTTTTAAGATCTACTCTCTTAGCAACTTTCAAATGTACAACATAGTATTATTAACTTTAGTCACAGAGCTATACATTATATCCCCATGACACATGTATTTTATAACCAGAAGTTTGTATCATCTTTTGACTCCTTCACCCATTGTGCCCACCTGCCCACCTCCCACTTCTGGCAAACCACCAATCTGTTCTGTGTATCTAAGAGTTTGGGATTTTTGTTTTTTCAGATTCTACAGTAAATGAGATCATATGGCAATTGTCTTTCTCTCTCTAACTTATTTCATTTAGCGTAATGCCTTCAAGGTCCATCCATGTTGTTACAAATGGCAAGATTTCATTCTTTTTTGTGGCTGAGTAATATTCCGTTGTATAAATACACAGCATCTTTTTTTTTTTTTCATTAGGAAAACTTTATTGAATGTCTAGCATGTGCCACTTACTTTGGTAGACATTGGACATATCCCTGTGAGCAAGACGGATGAGTTGATGTCATGACAGCTTTGGGAGTGGTTCTCTTCACTGCAAAGGAACACCAGTTGGGACAGGGGTGGGTGTTTGCCTATGTCCCAGATTTTTTCTGTTTCAAGTAACAGAAATCCTACCTCGTGGTGCTTACGTAACAAAGGAAATTTATATGCTTACATATTCATAAAGGCCAGAGGTAACATTATGTTCTGGAGGGTCTTGATCCAGCAGCTGAACCATATGATCAAGGGTCTGAATTCTTTTTATCTCTCTATTCTGCCACCTATGGGGTTGGCCTCACCCTAACCCTTCCTCCTCTAGAGGTCCAAAAGGGCTACAGCTCTTCCTGGGGTGTATGCTTCTTTGCTTACATCCAACAAGAAAGAGAGAGCATCCTTGTCCAAGCATTCACACCAAATGCTCTATAATACTCTCTGCCTAAATCAGCCCATTCATCCATCATTGGGTACTTAGGTTGTTTCCACATCTTTACTATTGTAAACAATGCTGCAATGAACATTAGGGTGCATATATTTTTTTGAGTTAGTGTTTCATTTTCTTCACATAAACACCCAGAAGTGGAATTGCTGGATCATATGGTAGTTCTATTTTTAATTTTTTGAGGGACCTCCATACTGGTTTCCATAGTGGATGCCCCAATTTACATTCCCAGCAACAGGGCACAGGGCTTCCCTTTTCTCCGTATCCTCATCAACGCTCGTCATCTCTTGTCTTTTTTATGGTAGCCATTCTGACAAGTGTGAGGTGCTATCTCATTGTGGTTTTGGCGTGTATTTCACTGATGATGAGTGACGTTGAGCATTTTCATGTTATCTATTGGCCATGATCTATATGTCTTCTTTGGAAAAATGGCTATTCAGATCATCTGCTCATTTTTAAATCAGACTCTTTTTTGCCATTGAGTTGCATGAGTTGATTATGTGTTTTGGATATTAACCTCTTATCAGATATACAGTTTGCAATTTTTCATTTCTTTTAAAAATTACAGGTAAGGATGCAATTTATGGCTGCGATAATAACACTGATTTTTCTCCCTAGTAGATACGCTAGAGCTTATATTATACAAGCAAATAAGTGTCCTCCTCCAAACTAGTCCTCTTGGGAGGCCCGTGTTTTCTCAGCCCCATTACCCCGGTTCAATGTGAGTTGCAGTTGCCATCGGAGAGGACCTTCCATTTGCAGAAGAATATTAGTTTCATTACTTTGGGTTCACTGACCACTTTTCCTGTTCCAGCATATTTTTCTTTTCCTACTCATGTCCCTTGTTCCCACTTTACTCTGTGCCTCTCTTTCTCCTCTGATACTAAAGTCAGCAGCTCAAGGACTTGTAGGGACCAGTCTAGAACTGAGGGAAATGCCTCTGGGAAGAAAAGCTATGGCTCAGGGAGAATCTGTTGAATCAGCATCTAAGAATGCCATGGATACACTTAACTGAGCACTCTGAATTTGACCAGGAAAAGTCAAATTTTGCCCAAAATTACATTTTCATTTTAATGAAAGACATAACTTTCTCTGTGAGTATTCTATATATAATTTTGACAATTTTGGTTACCCTAAAAGTAGTAAAATTGTGAGCTGATATGCAGACACACTAGGCAGCTACCTACTGTTAACCTCCTGCTCTATGAAATAGAGGCAAAGTCAGCAAATATGGGGCCATTTTTGACCCTGAGGAGACATCACTAATCAATCATAAAACCCTTTCCCACAAAGCCTAGAGCACACTTCACCAGCCCCACCACAGCCATGGAGGCAGCCACCAACCCATCCATCTAAGTTGGCTCAGAAAATAGAATTTACTTGCCATTTCAGAAGAAGAGGGGAGCGCATTTTCTCCAGAAATCTGTGATGAAAACTGAGATTTCGTGAGGAGCAGAGGACGCCAGCAGGGGAAGAAAGAACCTAGAGGTGACCCCAGGGCCCCTCCTAGAGTCTGCTCACGGCAGCACGAGGTTAAATTAGATTGATGAAATTAGTTAATTGTCACGTTGGAAAGCACAGGCAAGCTGATCCTGAGATGAGAAGCAAAACAAATAAGTTGCAGCAGGACGGACGGGGCACCAGGGAAGTATTCAGCCTCACAGAACCCCAGGCAGCCAGTCCTAATGAAGTGCACTGGGGTGGTAGTCCTAGCAGACATCTCTGAGCTCCTGAGAGCAGACCCTGGGACCAGAGACCTATCTCGAAGGGCTCAGCCTTTCCAACTGACATGCAGAGAGATTAACAGAATATGTAATTAATGGTAAAGTTCATTAAGCCAATTACACCAATCCTGGCTGTATTTGCTATAAAAGCAAAGTCCAGTATGAGTGGAAATACATATTCTTACAAATGATCAAAATGAGACGTAGGATTTTAAATTAAGGGACACAAGACATACCCCATTTTTCAAAGGGAATTTAAGGGGAATTAAACTGCACTCTACTGTTTCTCTCTACTTTTTCACAACAACCAGTGTTCAGAGCCACCTTTACAGTGTTAGCTTGTGCCAGGTGCTGTCTGGGGTGCTTCTGTGTGAGCCCAGGCCTCCTCTGGGACCACCACGACCGCCCGCACCCTCCTGCAAAGGCCGTTTAGTTGTTACAGTGGCCGAGGCCTCAGCTCTCCATAATGGCAGCCAGGTGGCCTTGTAGTCCGTAAGTCCCCTTCCCTCTTGTTGGAACGTTCATAGCAGGGGAAAAGAGAAAAGACATGCTGAAAATTTAGCGTCCTGAACGTCTTTGTTTTTCTCCATTTGGACTTCCTACTAGATTTCATAAAATGGCAGCTATCAGCACACACAGTCATTTCTTGTGCAGGTGTTCAGAAACCCCAGAAATTTCATTGTTTTACATTATTTTTATTTCATAACCTTCCAATTTTAAGGTGACCATTTTAATCACACTTTGTCTGCAGTGTATTAGAGATAAACTTCATTACCTTAGAAACATAGAGTTTGTTCTTTAAAAATCTTGGGAATTTTTAGGCTTGTATCAATGAACCGATTCATAATCTTTATTGATTATTTTGGGAACCTGATATTTTCAGCCACTTAAAATACCTGAGTGATTAAAGATCCGACTCTGATGCCTTAATTTAATGTGGGGTGAGTTGTTCTTTTTCCTGTTTCAGAGACATTTATCCTTCAAAGCAGCATTATACAGATGACTGAGGTAAACAAACACTGTGCAGAAATGTGCTCGATAAAGCAAAATAGTATTATATCCATTTTTCTATTTTTGTTTCTTCGTAACCTTGAATTTCTCAAGTTTTTGGTATTATAATCAAGGCACTTGAGGTTGTCTGATCCACAGAAGTTTTCCAAACAGTGAAACTTCTTACCCTATTTATGAAAATATACTTAATTCTAAATTCTCAAGTAGGAACACAATTTGCTTTCACTTCCTTCTTAGCATGACCTGTTTGGGGTTTTAGATTTTTTACCTAACACCATGTTTGTAAAAGCAGGTTTCACAACTGCTTTGTCCTCTTCCGTACTGATGTCCCCCATAAAGTTATTTGAGAAAACCCGGGGCTTCAGCGGGACCTCTGAGTGCAGAGCAATTACAGGACTAAGTTGTAACTAGAAAATGTGATGATATCCATCGGCCAAACTAATGTCTGTAACATTCTCCACAGGCAAAATGGATTTGCTTAACAGAGTATTAAAAATATGTGCTTTGGTTCAAAATATACCCATAATATCATTAAATAATCACATCATGAACTAAAAATTACTTCTTTGCCAGTGAACATAGGCCATTAGTATATACAAATCAGATGTGTTCTCTTTGTAATTTCTTGAAATTTGTTATTAGTATACTGTTTAGATTTTTTCCAGTGTTGATTAGTTTTACGCACAAAATAATAAAGTGACAGTCATTTTAAAAATTGTCATACGAATTAACTGACAATACAGAACAATTTAAAACATAAAACATAACATTTGTGATTTGGGCCATTACAATTTTTCCTAGATTTGATCAAGAATTCATTTTCCAAAAGTCATAAAATCCTCCAAATCACCCCTCATTGTTTGCCTTGTAATTAATACATATTCCAAACATGGACAAGATGATACACAAATGTAGGCCATCTCTGAATCTTAGACAGAGGCCACAGAGCGGGCTGTGGGCTTAGCTGCCTTTAGCCTCTCAAGGCCAGTCCTGCCCCCCTAGTTCTTGCTCCCTTGCCAGTGTTCCTGCCATCCTCATCCAGTCCCCTGACCCCCCGGCCATGGCTGTTCCCCCAACCCCCTGCTTCACCCTGCCCCGCAAAATACAGGTATGAGAAAAGCAAGAACTTTTGTGGTTTAGGAACGTAGGTTGATGGAGAGGTTGGTTGGTTTGTTTGTCTTTGATCTTCTACCACACCTAGTGAAGATTATACTGGTGTGTATAATGAAATGGACTTTTTCCTGGGTTGAGTTTCACACAGTCATTAAGATTAGTGTAATAGCGAAAGAGATAGTACTGTTTATTCTTATATGCAATATTTAGCCTGTTCTGCTTTGAAAGGTGAATATGATTTTTGAGAAGCATTTCTTCACTCTAAACTCTTTATTAATAAGTTTAATTGTGGCAACATTATGATATCCAGATACACACACACACACAACTTATTTGGATACAAACCTAAGAAATGTAGTCCCATGGGTTAAAATAATGATGTAGGCTTTTTAAAAAAATATTAATTGAGGGATATAGCAAAATTGGATATAGCAAAATTGGGGTGTTTACTTAGGGACAAATGACTGTGAAGCTTTTATTTATTTGGTAGTTGGTTTGTGTGTGTGTTGGGTTTTTTTTTTGCAGTTTAATTAATTTATTTATTTTTGCTGTGTTGGGTCTTCGTTTCTGTGCAAGGGCTTTCTCTAGTTGTGGCGAGCAGGGGCCACTCTTCATCGTGGTGCGTGGGCTTCTCACTATCGCGGCCTCTCTTGTTGCGGAACACAGGCTCCAGACGCGCAGGCTCAGTAGTTGTGGCTCACGGGCCTAGTCGCTCCGCGGCATGTGGGATCCTCCCAGACCAGGGCTTGAATCCGTGTCCCCTGCATTAGCAGGCAGATTCTCAACCACTGAGCCACCAGGGAAGCCCAATGCAGGCTTTTTAAGTAGTGCTTTCTTCTAGTTATTGCATGCTTTACATGAGGCCCATATGATAGGAGGGGTAGAATCCTATAAATTGTCACAGCATCAATTTGCGTGACAAACTTACATCAGTACCCCAACTGGAACTTGTCATGAGCCCATGAACGTGTTCAGAGAGATGGACTAAGATGATTCTCCCTTTGCTCTTTTACAAGCTAAGGGCACACTTTATGATTTATTTGTGATGTCTTCAGAGGAAGAATAAAGAGAATAGAGATCTTAAAGCTTTTGAGCAAGATAAGGAGCTTATTATATTCTATCAAATAATAATGCAAACCACAAGAAGTTTATGGTGAGGCAGGAAAATACATCCCGTATTTGCCTAGAGCTGGAAATGGTGTTGTGAATGTTTGGAGTTAGGGAACAGCTAATTCTGAATGAGTAGTTATTTGGTTTGTACCCCCAGCTAAATTACTGCTTATTTCTATGCTGGTAACGAATGAGTCTTTTGGTTTTCAATGTTAATTAATTGAGATTGAATTGCTAACTTTCTCCTGGTCATCTTGTAAGTATATGTAAGGAGAACCCTGAGCTTTTCATTCTCTGTAGCCATCCTCCATGATTAGCCAATGCCATAATGGCACAAACTTGTATTTTCTTTTTCCTTAACTATTTGCTTAATTCGGAGATGTGAGCTGAATGGAGAAAAACAACAACGAAAAAGGAAGTGGCTGAGCGGTCATCATTTGGCATGTTTGAAATGATTTAAATGGAGGATGTTTTGTTTCAGAGAGCCTTTGTCTAACAGCATTCGCAGGAGCTAGGAAAGACAGAATCGTAATCTCAAACGCTGACATTCTTTGACAAGTTACTTTAGTTCCCTGCATCACTCTGACCTTTATATAATGAGGATAATAATATTTATCTAGCTTAGATGAAATCTTCCATTGTATTTTTCAGAATCCTTCATATTGATAAAGTGGTATTCCCTCTAAGACTCTTTGCACGCTTTACAAATAAGAGCCATTTAACAGTTGGGTGCTTCCTATTACATAGATGTATAAACCAAAAAAAAAAAAAACCCAGAGAAATTGCATTTTACCACAGATTTTGAAATATAATAAGAGCTAATATTTGCTAAACAATCACTTTGCGTCAGACATCGTACATCATCTCATTTAATTCTAGAACAGTCCTGTGCAGGGTTTTCTTCTTATTTTCATGGTAAAAGACTAAGAAACTTTCCCAGGATCGTCCAGAGCATAAGTGGCAGTGTCCAGACCCTTGTGCAATATCTATTACCTCCCAGGATAACGAAAAGCAAACCACGCGAAAGTTGTATCTCATGGACGTACACGTGAAACAAACTCGTGGAAACGCCTGAGTCTGATTCAGCTGCCCTCTTGCCTCAGCTGATTCCCTGGTTAATGACAGTGTTGTCACTTCCCTTTGCTGCTCTCAGCATCTGACCCCTTCAGTGGGTGTTTGGTGTCTCTCGGCTGCCCAGCGCCCTGGGAGCAGCTGCCCCTCCCGGCTTGGAGATCCGCCCTCCCTCTCTCCAGATTTGTGTGGAACTGAAGTAAAACCTGCAAATGCCCTGAGTCATGTAAGCCAGACCCTGCCCGTGTCACTTGGGCTGGTTCCAGTGCCTCTGGCGAAGCTCCCTCTGGTCCTCTGCTTCTCCAGTGTCCTACCTGAGGGATGAGCTGAGGTGTCGCAGATTAGCTACAGTTCCTCACGTGGACATTTCCACCCTCCCTGTACACATAATGTCTGAACGTCACTCAGTTTTATCACCGACACCCCCAAGTCAACTACCCAGATTAGTTTGCACAATATTTTTCACTGAATGGTCTTGCCTGTATGTACCGGTCCTGGTATGAAAGGATAAAAACAAAGTAAGACTTTAAACAGACTAGACATTTTACCTCCAGACCAAAATTGACCTGTAGTCTTGACCTCATTTCTCTCGGAAATGTTACGGTAGAAAAAAGATTTAGTTGGGTTTTTCTGCTTTGTTGCATGAGACTCAGAGGCCTGAAGGAAGCCAACAAATTGCTCTGTTTTTATCATTGCACGGAGCCAAGAATCTCTGGCCAGCTCCATTTTAGAAGTCTCCATCGCTTCCCCTGGCCCTGAAACTCATGACTCGTGAAGCTTTGGGAATATCTTAAGTATACTTACTGTGTTTTAAAAGCAATCATTCAAAGTGACTATTTGAATTGAATCATGTCACTTCCCAACTTAAAAATCCTCTAGTGGTTTTCCATCACTTCAGGGATAACAAACACAAACAATGTTCACAGTGGGCTTCAGGCTCGGTGAGATCCGGCTGCTGCCCTCTTCTGCAGTCCCACCTGGCACCACATCCTCCTCCCAGTCAGTCCTGCCGCATGTTGACCGACCAGCAGCCTCCCTTCCCAAGCCTTGGCACATCCTCTTCCTTCTTCCTCCTCTCTTTCCCTCTCCACCTAATACGTCTACTTATTTGTCACATCCCACTCAAACTCCCACAGGAAAGCTTTAACATACACCCAAGACTGGAATTGACCCTCTGTTGTATTCTTACATACACCATCATTTTTTTTTTCACTAAAAGAACTTTTCAAAAGCAGAAACAGACTCACAGACATAGGAAACAAATGTATGGTTACCAAAAGGGAGAGGGGGGCTGGGGGAGGGATAAATTAGGAATTTAGGATTAGCAGGTACAAATTACTATATATAAAATACATAAACAACAAGGTCCTACTGTATAGCACAGGGAACTCTACTCAATATCTGATAATAAACTGTAATGGAAAAGAATATTAAAAAGAATACATATATATTCATATACATATGTATATATAACTGAATCACTTTGCCGTACACCAGAAACAAATACAACATTGTAGATCAACTATACTTCAATTTAAAAAAATGAAAAATATTTTTTAAAGATTTGTCAAATTTGTAATTACAATGCATTTATCCATTGGTATAATGGTCTTCTAGACTTCTTACCCTGTGAGGGCAAGTGTGGAGCTTGCCTTGTTAACCACTGCGTCCATCATCACCTAGGAATATTCAACTAGATGACAGTTGAACAATGAATATTTGCTGAATAAATAAATGTAAGTGGGAAAATGTAATTTCAAAATGTCAAGAGTGGTCAATCTCTTACTTTCTCCTTTAAATGTTTACTTCTTGAAAAGAACATGTACCATCTTTCTCACCGGAAATAAAACAAAACAAAACAAACAAACAAAAAAAAGTTCCAAAAAAAAAGAAAGAAAAAAGGAAAGAGGCATTTACTGAATTGATAAAATCTTGGCTCTACAGAAAAATAAACATACTCTAAAAATGTAAACTACGAATTCGTATTTTAATAATATGAATAAATGTAAATATGAATATTATTCCTGCTATGGTTTTCTCAATTCATTTTTTTTACCTTTGTATTTCAAAGTCTAGCTTGTTCACAAAGCATTCCAGAGAAGGAAAAAAATTATATCACTTTCTAGCCATTTCTTAAATATCAAACATCATCATAAAATGTCAAAATTTGGGCTCGAAGTCTGAATCAGAAAATAATTTTAAACACCCTTTAAACATGTGTAACAATAACAACTCTTGTCTCAACCAGTTTAAAACTTTTAATAACATTTCTGGCCCAAAGTGGATAGTGGGTAAGGTTTGGCGGTGGGGTCAGGGGACCTCGTCCAGCTCTTTTTTTTTTTTTTTTTCTCAAATATAAAAACCTCTTCCAGGTCTTTTTCTTCTCAAATGTAAAAGCTTGTCCTAAGCAGATGCATTTTTCACAGTGCTGTCAGCGGCAGGTCTAATTGCTTTTCGTGTAAATTAAGAGCATGTACCTTTGTTTAAACAGCAATCTAGGTCAAAATGAGAGGCTGGTTTATTTGTTTTCGCTTATTTGGCCCTTTGAAATGGCTCTGAAAGCACGGCCCAGAAGTTCTTCCCGACTTTCATTTATTTGTGAAAACAGTTCCTCTTTTCAACTTTCCCCCCACCTTTCCACTTACCAATAACAATGATCCACTTCACACATCATGGAGGCATTTGAAGATACTGACCAGCTTGGTTTTGAGCGGAAACTGATACACCACTGTGAAGCAATTCTACTCCAATAAAGTTGTAAAAAAAAAAAAAAAAAAAAAAAACTTGGGGTTTGGGGCTGCTACTATTTATTTTTAGACCTTTAATATTTGTTAAAGTCTGATGAATCTGAGCATACATGTAGAGGGGAAATAGGGACCCAGTAGCGTTTGAGTTGGTCTCAGTTAGAGTTATAATAGGTTTCTCTTTCCCTCCTGGACCCAGACACATTCGGTTTTTTTGTCAAAAAAGATCTAGACCTACCCTGATGATCAGACCAATTTTGAACAACGGTTATGTCCCAGTGAGGAGTTTCTGACTGGCCTTTTCTAGCTTATGGCCCCACTGACCTTGTGTGTGCGACTGATCATTGGCCGCATTTGTGCGGAAAATTCTCTCTCAGTGGGCTCTCCCTCAAACCTGGTGAAAAGGCTGTCCATGTGTTTGTGTGTTTGTTTTAGACATTTCCTGACAATATGCCACAAAGGAAGCTTATCTTGCGAGATCAAGGAAATGTTTTTCTCACTTACATAATCTGTAGCAGTATAAGATATGACGTCTACCAAAATCCACTGTCATTGTAAAGCCTTGGTTGTCATGCCTATGATGCATTGACGATAAAAGAATTTAGAAGCATTCCCAACCCTGTAGAGTTCATGGAGCTACATGAGTCTAAATTTCAGGCACTTTCTGTAGAGGGGACCAATTCTTTACTGCTCTTGGACTGTCAAGCTATTTTATTCCCTTGTAAGAGCACATTACAATAATGCACTCATGATTATACATTTCATGTTTTAAATGTGTTGTTGCTAACAAAGAAAAAATATGGAAGGTAAACTGTGGATGGCGGGGTGAGGGCAGCCTTCAAAAGATTAACTATTGGTCAGAAAGAAACTCAGAGTCAGGATTCTAATAGTAATATCTTTCCTTCAAAAAGCTGAAACACTTCTTTACAAAAATAAGTAAGTAAGTAAGGTGGGCATTGTTCTATCTTGTATTTGTTTTGCTTACAAGGAAGTGGATTTCTTAAAAAGTCTGTACTAAATACATCCATCCATCAGGAGTTGAACAGTGTGGGTAGAGGGGAGGAGAGTAAAACTGCGACGCTGTAGCACTATCAGTAAATTACAAAAGTATAGAATGTTTACTACCTGTTGGGGAAGTGAGGTGGATCTTGATGGTGGTTTGCTCATGATATATTTATGCATGTGGTATTTACTGATACTCTGCCTTCTTTCAAAAAGGATTTAAGGCAGCTAAATCTTGAGGTAACCAATTTATAAAATGAACTGTCATTTTTATCACTAAAACTGTGAGATGCATATGAAACATTTAAACAGTCTTCACATTAGCCTGATTATTTATTTAAAAAATAAATTTATTTATTTTATTTATTTATTTTTGGCTGTGTTGGGTCTTCGTTGTGGTGCGCGGGCTTCTCATTGCGGTGGCTTCTCTTGCTGCGGAGCATGGGCTCTAGGCGCGCGGGCTTCAGTAGTTGCAGCACGTGGGCTTCAGTAGCTGTGGCTCGCGGGCTCTAGAGCGTAGGCTCAGTAGATGTGGCGCATGGGCTTCGTTGCCCTGCGGCATGTGGAATCTTCCAGGACCAGGGCTCGAACCCGTGTCCCCTGCATTGGCAGACGGATTCTTAACCACTGCGCCACCAGGGAAGCCCCCATTATCCTTATATTGATATGAAAAGGAGACATGTAAAAAGACATATTGGACTTGGATATTTTCAACGTTTTAAATTCAGATAAACTAAGAGCATTGTGACAATGAGCCATAGAATATTGAGATTTAGTTGGATCATTCATGATATTCAGCTGCTCACAGCCTTACTATTGGGTAAATATTCAGGTTGGAGGAAGTTGGTTCACAGGCTCCCCACAGTTTGAATTTTAACGTCATCGTTTGGCAGAAAACACCTTTCAAATACATCTTGTGACATCATGAGACATTCTACAATGACATTTTCCAAAGTCTCAACTATCGCAAGACCTGAAGATTTGTTTCTATCAGAAATAACTCAAAGTTTGTTATTTAAATTGTTTCATTTTGCACGTCGAGTTCCAAAGTATACATTGCATTATTGCTGCTTTACATAAAATTGAAAGTGTGGTAACAGCAACTCAAATGAGCAGATAGAGCTTGTTATCAAAAATAACAGGAAGATAAATAAATTAGTTTAATGAAGTCATGACTCAGAAGTATGTAAGTCATGTTATTTTGATCAGCAAAATCAATAGCATATCTTGGTCTCGCTTGCCATTTTAATACTCAAAGGCCCTCAGGACAGGCAGCAAACTTGAATCTTTGAAACTTTAGAATTTATGAGAACAGGAATTCTGGAACTCACAAGCAGTAGAATTTGCAGAGCTCTGAAACATTCTGTGTATTGAACATGAGTATGACATTTTCTACTGACTAGTACTGTTATCTTACCTCCTAAATCTCACCCAAATCCTTTGACTGTTCTTCAGTTGAATGGGTGTCTCTCATTGTGACTTTTCTCTTGCTTCTGTTGTGGCTATTGACATAGTTCCCGATGAGTCTCCAAGCTGTGGTCACAGTATTCAACACGCAAGCATGACCACATGTCTCCTGCTTGAATCCCTTTGAAGCTTTCCATTGGCCTCAGAATAACAATTAACATCCTTAATGCACCCCAGCATGCACTGCCAAGGCTGGCCACTTCTTGACCACCCAACCTCCTCTGCACCACCAGAGCCCACGCCCAGGGCCCTGAGCCCCCAAAACTGGTCTCTCTCAGGTCTTCAAGCTCACCATTCTCCCTTCTATCACAAGGCCTCTGGATAAGCTATTCCCCCGGTCTGCAAGATTCTCCACTCCCATTTCTCAAGCCTCCTCCATTGGGCCCAGGTAAATCCTACCATCTTCCTCAAAGAGCCTTTTCTAGGCCTCTCAGGTCTTTCTGCTGTGTGGTCTTGCAGTACTTACCATTGTGCTATGTATACAGCTATGTTTGTGCGATAATTTGTTTAATATCTGCCCCAGCTACATGAGGACAAAGGCTGATTCTGCCTTTGCTCACCTTTATCTGTAAAACCTAAAACAGTGCCTGGCACATAATACATGCCCAATCATATTTGCTGAACAAACCAATATACATAAAACTAAGAAGCTGTTCTAGATAGCTAGTTTTATCTTCCCATAATGCAAAGACCACTTGAATGAATTTTCAAAGTACTATGTATAGAAGCCACCACTCTTGCTTTTTTCATGTGTTTCTCATATTAAAATGGCAAGTGAGACACCAAAAACATGCTATTAATTTTGCTGATTAGAACAAAATTACTTAGACATTTCTCAGCCATAACTTTATTGAACTAATTTTTCTTGCTGAGATTCTCTATAACAAGCTCAATTTGCTTTTTGAAATGGTTTTGACAGTCCACAGACCTGACTATTGTTGTTAGCTTATTTCTTTTGTGTTAAAAACCACCCTCATCTCCTAAAGTGTCTTCTCCTCTTGAATGTTATGTATTTTCATAAAGAATCTTTCTAATATTTATGTGTAATACTAGGCTATAAAAAACAAAATTAAGGATAACAAGGTTCTATCTATCTATACTCTGATTCTGTTGAATTGTAAATAATTCAAATCATCTTCATCTCCAAACTTTAAAATACAGCTTTAGATTCTTCTCCAGACTATATTACCAAACGTTTATACCACTTGTATTTTCAAAGTAGGTAATTGCCTGGTATCAGCAGAACTGGGTTTACAATTTTTCTGCAGGAGTCACCTGCCACCTTGAGAGCGAGGCAGTAACTTTCCTTGAATGATGGTATTTCTCTATTTTCATTGGCATATTGAAATTTTGTGGGTGTACATTTTTTTTCCTATGGTGTTAAGCTAATCAGTTTTTCTTAACATCTTTATTGGAGTGTAATTGCTCTACAATGTTGTGTTAGTTTCTGCTGTATAACAAAATGAAGCAGCAATATGTATATATGTCTCCCCATATCGCCTCCCTCTTGCATCTCCCTCCCACTCTCCCTATCCCACCCCTCTAGGTGGTCACAAAGCACCGAGCTGACCTCCCTGTGCTATGCAGCTGCTTCCCACTATCTATCTATTTTACGCTTGGTAGTGTACATATGTCCATTCCACTCTCTCACTTCGTCCCATCTTACCCTTCCCCCTCCCTGTGTCCTCAAGTCCATACTCTACATATACGTCTTTATTCCTGTCCTGCCCTTAAGTTCTTCAGAACCATTTTTTTTTTAGATTCCATATATATGTGTTAGCATGCAGTATTTGTTTTCCTCTTTCTGACTTACTTCACTCTGTATGACAGACTCTAGGTCCATCAACCTCATTACAAATAACTCAATTTCGTTTCTTTTTATGGCTGAGTAATATTCCATTGTATATATGTGCCACATCTTCTTTATCCATTCATCTGTCAGTGGACTCTTAGGTTGCTTCCATGTCCTGGCAATTGCAAATAGTGCTGCAATGAACACTGTAGTGCATGACTCTTTTTGAATGATGGTTTTCTCAGGGTATATGCCCAGTAGTGGGATTGCTGGGTCGTATGGTAGTTCTATTTTTAGTTTTTTAAGAACCTCCATACCGTTCCCCATAGAGGCTGTATCAATTTACATTCCCACTAACAGTGCAAGAGGGTTCCGTTTTCTCCAAACCCTCTCCAGCATTTATTGTTTGTAGATTTTTTGATGATGACCATTCTCACTGGTGTGAAGTGATACCTCATTGTAGTTTTGATCTGCATTTCTCTAATGATTAATGATGTTGAGCATCCTTTCATGTGTTTGTTGGCAATCTGTATATCTTCTTTAGAGAAATGTCTATTTAGGTCTTCTTCCCATTTTTGGATTGGGTTTGTTTGTTTTTTTGATATTGAGCTGCATGAGCTGTTTGTAAATTTTGGAGATTAATCTTGTGTCAGTTGCTTCATTTGCAAATATTTTCTCCCATTCTGAGGGCTGTATTTTCAGCTTGTTTATGTTTTCCTTTGCTGTGCAAAAGCTTTTAAGTTTCATTAGGTCCCATTTGTTTATTCTTGTTTTTATTTCCATTTCTCTAGGAGGTGGATCAAAAAGGATCTTGCTGTGATTTATGTCATAGAGTGTTCTGCCTGTTTTTCTATAAGAGTTTTATAGTGTCTGGCCTTATATTTAGGTATTTAATCCATTTTGAGTTTATTTTTGTGTATGGTGTTAGGGAGTGTTCTAATTTCATTCTTTTACATATAGCTGATCAGTTTGCCCAGCACCACTTATTGAAGAGGGTGTTTTTTCTCCATTGTATATTCTTGCCTCCTTTATCAAAAATACGGTGACCATATGTGCATGGGTTTATCTATGGGCTTTCTATCCTGTTCCATTGATCTATATTACTCTTTTTGTGCCAGTACCATACTGTCTTGATTACTGTAGCTTTGTAGTATAGTCTGAAGTCCGGGAGCCTGATTCCTCCAGCTCTGTGTTTCTTTGTCAACATTGTTTTGGCTATTCAGGGTCTTTTGTGTTTCCATACAAATTGTGAAGTTTTTTGTTCTAGTTCTGTGAAAAATGCCATTGCTAGTTTAATAGGGATTGCATTGAATCTGTAGATTGCTTTGGGTAGTAGAGTCATTTTCACAATGTTTATTTTTCCAATCCAAGAACGTGGTATATCCCTCCATCTGTTTGTATCATCTTTAATTTCTTTCATCTGTGTCTTACAATTTTCTGCATACAGGTCTTTTGTCTCCTTAGGTAGGTTTATTCCTAGATATTTAGTTCTTTTTGCTGCAGTGATAAATGGGAGTGCTTCCTTAATTTCTCTTTCAGATTTTTCATCATTAGTATATAGGAATGCAAGAGATTTCTGTGCATTAATTTTATATCCTGCTACTTTACCAAAATCATTGATAAGCTCTAGTAGTTTTCTGGTAGCATCTTTAGGATTCTCTCTATATAGTACCATGTCATCTGCAAACAGTGACAGCTTTACTTCTTCTTTTCCAATTTGGATTCCTTTTATTTCTTTTTCTTCTCTGATTGCTGTGGCTAAAACTTCCAAAACTATGTTGACTAATAGTGGTGAGAGTGGGCAACCTTGTCTTGTTCCCGATCTTAGAGGAAATGGTTTCAGTTTTTCACCATTAAGAATGATGTTGGCTGTGGGTTTGTCATATATGGCCTTTATTATGTTGAGATAAGTTCCCTCTATGCCTACTTTCTGGAGGGTTTTTATCATAAATGGGTGAATTTTGTCAAAAGCTTTTTCTGCATCTATTGAGATGATCGTATGGGTGTTCTCCTTCAATTTGTTAATATGGTTTATCACATTGATAGATTTGTGTATATATTCTTCAATATATTGAAGAATCCTTGCATTCCTGTGATAAATCCCACTTGATCATGGTGTATGATCCTTTTAATATGTTGTTGGATTCTGTTTGCTAGTATTTTGTTGAGGATTCTGCATCTATGTTCATCAGTGATATTGGCCTGTAGTTTTCTTTCTTTGTGACATCTTTGTCTGGTTTTGTTATCAGGGTGATGGTGGCCTCGTAGAATCAGTTTGGGAGTGTTCCTCCTTCTGCTATATTTTGGAAGAGCTTGAGAAGGATAGGTATTATCTCTTCTCTAAATGTTTGATAGAATTCACCTGTGAAGCCATCTGGTCCTGGGCTTTTGTTTCTTGTGAGATTTTTAATCACAGTCTCCATTTCAGTGCTTGTGATTGGTCTGTTTCTATTTTCTATTTCTTCCTGGTTCAGTCTCAGAAGGTTTTGCTTTTCTAAGAATTTGTCCATTTCTTCCAGGTTGTCCATTTTATTGGCATAGAGTTGCTTGTAGTAATCTCTCACGGTCCTTTGTATTTCTGCAGTGTCAGTTGTTACTTCTCCTTTTTCATTTCTAATTCTACTGATTTGAGTCTTCTCCCTTTTTTTCTTGATGAGTCTGAATAATGGTTTATCAATTTTGTTTATCTTCTCAAATAACCAGCTTTTAGATTTATTGATCTTTGCTCCGGTTTCCTTCATTTCTTTTTCATTTATTTCTGATCTGATATTTATGATTTCTTTCCCTCTGCTAACTTTGTGGTTTTTTTGTTCTTCTTTCTCTAATTGCTTTAGGTGTAAGGTTAGCTTGTTTATTTGAGATATTTCTTGTTTCTTGAGGTAGGATTGTATTGCTATAAACTTCCCTCTTAGAACTGCTTTTGCTGCATTCCAAAGGTTTTGGGTCGTTGTCTTTTCATTGTCATTTGTTTCTAGGTATTTTTTAAATTTCCTCTTTGATTTCTTCCGTGATTTCTTGGTTGTTTAGTGGTGTATTGTTTAGCCTCCATGTGTTTGAATTTGTTACAGATTTTTTCCTGTAATTGGTATCTAGTCTCATAGCATTGTTGTTGGAAAAGATACTTGATACAATTCCAATTTTCTTAAATTTACCAAGGCTTGATTTGTGACCCAAGATATGATGTATCCTGGAGGATGTTCCATGAGCACTTGCGAAGAAAGTGTATTCTGTTGTTTTTGGATGGAATGTCCTATAAGTATCAATTAAGTCCCTCTTGTTTAATGTCATTTAAAGCTTTTGTTTCCTTATTTATTTTCATTTTGGATGATCTGTCCATTGGTGAAAGTGGGGTGTTAAAGTCCCCTACTATGATTGTGTTACTATCAATTTCCCCTTTTATGGCTGTTAGCATTTGCTTCATGTATTGAGGTGTTCCTTTGTTAGGTGCATAAATAGTTAAAATTGTTATATCTTTTTCTTGGATTGATCCCTTGATCACTATGTTGTGTCCTTCTTTGTCTCTTGTAATACTCTTTATCTTAAAGTCTATTTTGTCTGATAGGAGAATTGCTATTCCAGTTTTCTTTTGATGTCCATTTGCATGGAATATCTTTTTCCATCCCCTCACTTTCAGACTGTTTGTGTCCCTAGGTCTGAAGTGGGTCTCTTGCAGACAGCAGATATACGGGTCCTGTTTTTGTATCCTTTCAGCCAGTCTGTGTCTTTTGGTTGGAGCATTTAATCCATTTACACTTAAGGTAGTTATTGATATGTATGTTCCTATTACCATTTTCTTAATTGTTTTGCATGTGTTTTTGTAGGTCTTTTCCTTCTCTTGTGTTTCCTGCCTAGAGAAGTTCCTTTAGCATTTCTTGTAAAGCTGGTTTGGTGGTGAATTCTCTTAGCTTTTGCTTGTCTGTAAAGGTTTTAATTTCTCTGTCAAATCTGAATGAGATGCTTGCTGGGTAGAGTAATCTTGGTTGTAGGTTTTTCCCTTTCATCACTTTAAATATGTCCTGCCACTCCCTTCTGGCTTGCAGTTTCTGCTGAAAGATCAGCTGTTAACCTTATAGGAAATCCCTTGTATGTTATTTGTTGTTTTTCCCTTGCTGCTTTTAATATTTTTCTCTTCATATTTAATTTTGATACTTTGACTAATATGTGTCTTGGTATGTTTCTCCTTGGATTTTTCCTGTATGGGCCTCTCTGTGCTTCCTGGACTTGATTGACTATTTCCTTTCCCATATTAGGGAAGTTTTCAACTATAATCTCTTCAAATATTTTCTCAGTCCCTTTCTTTTTCTCTTCTTCTTCTGGAACCCCTATAATTCGAATGTTGGTGTGTTTAATGTTATCCCAGAGGTCTCTGAGGCTGTCCTCAATTCTTTTCATTCTTTTTTACTTATTCCACTCTGCAGTAGTTATTTCCCCTACTTTATCTTCCAGGTCACTTATCCCTTTTTCTGCCTCACTTATTCTGCTATTGATCCCTTCTAGAGAATTTTTAATTTTATTTATTGTATTGTTCATCTTGTTTTTTTGCTCTTTAGTTCTTCTAGGCCCTTGTTAAACCTTTCTTGTATTTTCTCCATTCTATTTCAAAGATTTTGGATCCCCTTTACTATCATTACTCTGAATTCTTTTTCAGGTAGACTGCCTATTTCCTCTTCATTTGTTTGGTCTGGTGGGTTTTTGCCTTGCTCCTTCATCTGCTGTGTGTTTCTCTGTCTTCTCATTTTGTTTAACTTACTGTGTTTGGGGTCTCCTTTTGGCAGCCTGCAGGTTCATAGTTCCCGTTGTTTTTGGTGTCTGCCCCCAGTGGGTAAGGTTGGTTCTGTGGGTTGTGTAAGCTTCCTGGTGGAGGGGGCTGGTGCCTGTATTCTGGTGGATGAGGCTGGATCTTGTCTTTCTGGTGGGCAGGACCACATCTGGTGGTATGTTTTGGGGGTGTATGTGAACTTATTATGATTTTAGGCAGCCTCTCTGCTAATGGGTTGTGTTGTGTTCCTGTCTTGCTGGTTGTTTGGCATGGGGTGTCCTGCAGTGGAGCTTGCTGATTGTCGAGTGGAGCTTGGTCTTAGTGTTGAGATGGAGGTCTCTGGGAGAGCTTTTGCCATTTGTTATTAAGTGCAGCCAGGAGTTCTGTGGTGGGCCAGTGTCCTGAACTTGGCTCTCCCACCTCAGAGGCACAGGCCTGACACATGGTCGGAGCACCAAGACCCTGTCAGCCACACGGCTCAGAAGAAAAGGGAGGAAAAAAAATGAAAGAAAGAAAAATAAAATTAAAAAGTTATTAAAAGAAAAAATTAAAGTAAGAAAGAAAGAAGAGAGCAACCAAACCAACAAACAAATCCTCCAATTATAATAAGTGCTAAAAACTACACTAAAAAAAAAAAAAAAAGACAGAACCCTAGGGCAAATGGTAAAAGCTAAGCTATACAGACAAAATCACACAAAGAAGCATACACATACCACTCACAAAAAGAGAAAAAGCAAAAAAATATGTATCTGTATATAAAAGAAAAAAAGGAGGAAGAGAGCAACCAAATCAATAAAGAAATCTACCAGTGATAATAAACTCTAAATACTAAACTAAGGTAAACATAAAACCAGAAACAAATTAGGAGCAGAAAGCAAACCCCACGTCTACAGTTGCTCCCAAAGTCCACCTCCTCAATTTGGGATGATTCGTTGTCTATTCATCTATTCCACAGATGCAGGTACATTAAGTTGAGTGTGGAGCTTTAATCCGCTGCTTCTGAGGCTGCTGGGAGAGATTCCCCTTTGTCTTCTTTGTTCGCACAGCTCCCGGGGCTCAGCTTTGGATTCGGCCCCGCCTCTGCGTGTAGGTCGCCGGAGGACGTCTGTTCTTCACTCAGACAGGACGGGGTTAAAGGAGCCGCTGATTCGGGGGCTCTGGCTCCCTCAGGCCACGGGGGAGGGAGGGGCACGGAGGCGGGGCGAGCGTGCGTCGGCGGAGGCCGGCGTGACGTTGCGCCAGCACGAGGCGCGCCCGTGCGTTCTCCCGAGGACGTTGTCTGTGGAGCCCGGGACCGTGGCGGTGGCGGGCAGCACAGGCTCCCGGGAGGGGAGGTGTGGAGAGTGACCTGCGCTCGCACATGGGCTTCTTGGTGGCGGCAGCAGCAGCCTCAGCATCCCACGCCCGTCTCTGGGGTCCGCGCTTTCAGCCGCGCCTCACGCCCGTCTCTGGAGCTCCTTTAAGCAGCGCTCTGAATCCCCTCTCCTCGCGCACCAGGAAACAAAGAGGGAAGGAAAAGTCTCTTGCCTCTTCGGCAGCTCCAGACTTTTCCCCGGACTCCCTCTGGGCCAGCTGTGGTGCACTAACCCTTTCAGGCTGTGTTCACACCGCCAACCCCAGCCCTCTCTCTGCACTCCGACCGAAGCCCGAGCCTCAGCTCCCAGCCCCACCCGCCCCAGCGGGTGAGCAGACAAGCCTCTCGGGCTGGTGAGTGCTGGTCGTCACCGATCCTCTGTGCGGGAATCTCTCCACTTTGCCCTCCACACCCCTGTGGCTGCGCTCTCCTCCGTGGCTCCGAAGCTTCCCCCCATCCGCCACCCACAGTCTCTGCCTGCGAAGGGGCTCCTAGTGTGTGGAATCCTTTCCTCCTTCACGGCTCCCTCCCACTGGTGCAGGTCCCGTCCCTATTCTTTTGTCTCTCTTTTTCCTTTTTTCTTTTGCCCTACCCAGGTACGTGGGGAGTTTCTTGCCTTTTGGGAGGTCTGAGGTCTTCTGCCAGCGTTCAGTAGGTGTTCTGTAGGAGCTGTTCCACGTGTAGATGAATTTCTGGTGTATCTGTGGGGTGGAAGGTGATCTCTGCGTCTTACTCTTCCACCATCTTGAAGGTGTCTCCTCCAAGCCAATCAATTTATACAGAAAGAATCTGCATCTTATTGTTTTGCTCACTATGCTTTGTTTCAAGATAAAGTTGAAACTTGGTGGGGAGTAGAGGATATATTCACTACAGAAAGACATTGAGGATTTACGATCATTTTAATCACCCTAAAAGGTGAAACCTAAGGACAAACAATTATCACTATACTTTCTCTGCTTTACCTGATTTTACATGAGCGTTTTCAACAGTTGTTCCCTCCTCCTTCCGTTTGTTGTTTCAGGATGGTTGATACTAATTGAAAAGTTAGTTCTAGAAGAATGTGACTCTTTTTGTTATGAATCCAATCAATCTAGACATACCTTGAAAAATGTCCATTTAAAATATCCCACTACCCATGAAGATTCTGTTCCTACTCTTAAAAACATTGATTGCAGCTGACTAGGAAAAAACTATTTTAATGTATAAATATTAATAATATTTAGAATTAAACAGCATTTTAAAACATTAGCTAGCACTCTAAGTGCTTACGAATATTAACTCACTCTATCTCGGTAAATGCATGGAAGGTTTCATTTTCTTCCCATTTTAAAGATGAAGTAATTAAGGCACAGAGAGATTGAGTGTCTCACTCAGGGTTACACAGGCATATGGCAGTTTCGTAGCAAAGCTGGGGTTCATCCACAGGAAATGGGTTTCAGAACCTGCCCTTTCAGAATCTTATAAATGTGAATAGGACAAGTAACACCAAACGTAGCAACCCTAATGGTGCTGTGAGAGTGTGGAGGGTTAGTGTCAGAGCCAGAGGCCCAAGCCCAGCCTGGGCCTTCCCTGAACCTGAAACATAGGTGCTATAGTGGGGCTCACGCATCAGCAATAACATATGGAAAGATCCACAGAGTCTAGCGTTCAAGACCAAAGCAGAGCTATAAACTTCTTGAATATCTGCAAGAAACTGCAGTATACATTTTAAAAGATGAAATTCAAATCCAACTTTCGGGGAACCCTGGAACACTTCCTCAAAACCTTGGGTTTCCAGGAGCCATTCCGAGTCCCCTGGTCCTTTCAGTAGCTCAGCTGGTAGAGCAGAGGACGGTAGTTGAAGTCCCCTGTGCTACAGAGCCGGAGCCTTTACTTCACTGCTCGTTTGCTCTCCAGTGCACAGTGGCTCCCACACAGATTCCATGAGATGTTAGAATCCTGTTTTCTTGGTTAAAAGATGATTTCATTGCATTTTTTCTTTCAATAAAGGAATACTGATCCGTGGGCATAGATCACCACATACCAGAGTTGAATTACTTTTCTCTGCTCAAGAGACCATTTCCAATTTCAGGATGCCTCATCACTCCCCCCTCCCCCTTGATATTTTGTAGAAATCTCCCTTCATTTGGACTCACCTATAGCCGTTATTGGCTGTGCAACAGTAGCACTGTGGCTGAGCGGCATTCTTAGACCCCCAGCACTCAGCCTGAAGGAGCACGAGTTTTTTTCTGAATCACTAGGTTGTACACCTGACACTACTATAATAGTGCATGTTAATTCTAACTCAATAAAAAATGAAAATACAGAGGACATATATATTGTATCTGTGTCATATATCAAGTACCCACTGTGTGCAAAGGTCAGATGAATTCATGTGAGAGATAAGACAAACATGAATGATGCCATAATATATATATATATATATATATATATATATATATATATATATATAGAGAGAGAGAGAGAGAGAGAGAGAGAGAGAGAGAGATCTACCCATATGAATATACACGTATTACACAGAGAGAGAGTGAGCCTAGCATAGGTGAATGTGGCTGACATGATTATGGTTTAAAAAAGTACTAGGAAGTAACTTCACCTCCTCCACAAATTCTTGATCTAAGAGCCACTTATTTCTCTCTCTGATGCCTAGCACAAAGCTTAGAGGAAAGAAAGTTCTCAGTAAGTATCTGTTGAATAAATAAATAAGTGAAGAATTAGAGGAAGGAAGGGAGGGAAGGAGGGAAGGAAGGAAAGGGCTTAGTCAACCAGTTGAAACATCAGCCCAGTCTCCAAAATCATCCATTCCTTGACTCTTGTACATCTTCTTGACTATCCAGTTTTTGGCCAACCCAAGATCCCCAACCTTGGTGAGCCTCACCTTTCATTTTCTTAGCTGGAGGCTCATGAAGAGTTTCTTGAGAAAATCATGAGAGTCTGCCAACTTGGTCCAGGATAAACCTGTCCTATTCAATCTCACTGGATCCCTACCTGACCTTGTGTGTTCACTTACGTTTAACACCTAATCGTATTGCCCAAGTGTCCTCTCCAGTCACTTTCATGTTTCACAATTTCTCAAGTCAGCTCCACCCATGTGCCTCTTAAATGACTTTCTCCTTCCTGCCTCAGATGAAATGGCATCTCTCCTCCTTTACAGCCAAACCTCCCACCTACCCTGGACCTTAATTACCCTCCTCTTGTCACTGGTCTCTACTTCTGTTGCAGTCACATGCTCAAGCTGATTCATCCTTAAGTAACCAAAAGCAAAATGACCACCAAGAAGACATTTTCCTCAACTCTGTCATACTTTTTTTTCCCTCTTCTTGTCATGATCCAGCTTTCCTCCTCCTGTAAGTCAGCTTTTATACCCTCTATGTGACCAAAATATCTGTCTCAGAAGACACAAATGTTTTGCAAAGTCAAATCTATGATTTTCAGACAGTTCTCGTCCTTTCAAATCTACCAGTAGCGTTTAACACTGTGGTGCCTGAAAAAAAAAAAAAACACACACACAACGTAAAAGCTGAGAATTATGTTAATTCAGTGGACTTGCTGAGGACTTAAATCCAGGAGACAGCCTCTCAGATAGCTCTGAGGGACTGCTCCAAAGAGATAAGCAAGGAGCCCAGTTGGAAGTGGCTGCATAGTCTGATAGCCTGATGGCCAGAGCATCCTTTGTTTACTGATGTGGCAGGTGACATTCTTCATCCACAACTGTTTACCAATTAGCTCTTCACAAAACACTCTCCACGGCCTCCAGTGTGACTCCTTGACCTGATTCTTTTCCTCCTGTCTCCTTTCTTGACTCTTCCTTCCCCAACACTCTGTATGTAGATATTTCCTCAGGTGTAGACCAGCTTCTCTGCATCTCTTGGAGAATGACATCCATTCCATGACTCCCCACACTGTAACTCAATACTTTCAGCTAATGTATTAACTAGATATTGATCTGGCCCCTTGAAAACAAATACAACAGCTTTCTGAAAAACTAGCTCTTTCTCTTCACTTTCCTTTTTCTAATAATTACATCAATTATCTCTTAGTCAACAATGTTCAAAACCTAAAAGTAATTTCTGACTTATCTTTGCCTGTCTTATATCCTCCCTGTATTTTTGTTTCTTTGTTGTTATTTTAATTTTTTTTTCTTGGTATAGGTGAGAAAGAAGGAAAGGGAGGAACAGAATAAGACTCATTGTTTGACACTTGGAAATTATTCCAAAGGATGATAATGCTGAAATGAAAACTAAATGTTAAAACTCAAGGAATGGATTCATTTTAGCTGTGATTGCTGTTTAAAATGACTAAGTAAAATACAAAAAACGAGGAACACATGCATTTTTTTCCCTTCAACAGAACCAGAAACAAGTATTTGTAAATTCACACAGTAGTAAACATAATCGTGGGCTCTGGGAAAATAGTGTGGCCTGAAGTTTGTCCTACCCTTAATCTAATTATCATCATGTATAATCGGAATTAGCAACAGGGACTGAGTGGGGTGGTCTTTAAACAAGACGAAAAGGTGGCAGGTCTTAGATAAATTCACAAACATTTCACTTTTCGCAAAGATAAATAAGCATATAAATTTCTTGCTTTTACTACTAGAAGAAAAAAGCAAAAAGGCTCTAGATGGACTCATGAAATAAAATTTAGCTTAACACACTGCTAGGGTAGACTTTTTATGATTATTAAGAATTTTTTCCATTCATGAATTGGGAGATTGGGATTGACATATATACACTAATATGTATAAAATAAGTAACTAATAAGAACCTGCTGTATAATAAATAAATTAATTTTTTTTTCCGTTTATTTTAAGTCAGCAGTAATCTCTTGTTACCATGCATCTCAGTTTTTTAAGAGTTTCAGAACTGAAATTATGCACATAAAACATCAGATCAAGCTTTTTTCCAGTTTATATATTTCATTTATTTTGTTTCAGAGTTCCTACTCTTCTAAGACAAAGTGATTTCGAATTTCTGTGCAATCAAGAAAACTCAAGGCCTCTTTAAAGAAGAAGCGCAGGTAAGTCCCGGGGACAGAAATGTCTCCAGACCTACCAAATAAGACAAAAAATCTTCTTAAAATATATAACTTGTTTGTCTTGACAAAATAAGACACTTGCGCTAAAACTGAGCGTGCTTTGTAGGTCTTTACTCATGCTGTTGACCTCTGTGAATTAGCTGTAGGTAAATGATGCCAAAACGTGTAATTAAGCTGATTTTCTTATTCTTTCTGATAATATGAAAGCAATGGCATTTCTACAGCTTTTTTATTTCTGAAAAATTAGCTGAATGAGAACATCCTAAAATATAGAATCTCTGCTTTTTAACTAGAGAGAATTTTCTACTAGGATGGAGTAGACCAAACAATGGATTATAGAGCATGTGTGTTTCCCCACTTTGTAAGTGGTTTGTTTGGAAGCTCTTTTCTTCTCAGGAAGTCGTAATCCTTTCTGAGCAGCACTTACATGGCAACCTTAGAGAATTAAACTTGTACCTGGTTATTTTTGTTCTCTCCTTGATATAGCTCAGTGCATTTTCTCAATGGTAACCATGGTCTAGTAATTTAAAGCTTTTGAACTTTGGGAACAGATTCATTTAAAACCGTATTCTGAGGAGTTTCCTCAAAATGAAAAGCGTTTTCTACTAGAAAGCTATAAAAGAATTTACAGCAGAAAATCTGATAAATGTCCTGCCCAGGATGTGTATATACAGTGGTTCGCCTAGAAGATCCAGTTTCCTAGAGTAAATCATTCAGAAAGTGCCTGACTCTTTGGCTTAATGGGTTGAATTCTTTGAGTTCTTTGACTTTGCTTGATCGATGGCTTGTTTCCTCTTTTAATACATAATCCAGTAAAATTTTCCCTTGGAGAAAGGGTTTTCTAGATTATGAAATAATTATGAAATACAAATATGTAAGAATGACAACATTTTTACGTCAGAAAAATTGAGTTACTGGTACATATTTCTTTCTGATGCTCTTCGTCCAAAGACAATATACTGTTCTTTTTTCAGATGAAAAATAAATCATTGCAAAAGTTTAGAGGTTAAGTGCCCACATCTTGAGTCTATGACAATAGCTACGGTCGTGTTGCCGATATAATTTTCTATTCAGGTTACTAGATTTGAATTAACTTTATATCCAAAATAAGTAATCTTTTATTTTTTTTCCTCCTTTGAAGTTGACATAAATTTAGTACTTGCAGAAGAGTTTTATTGCTTTTCAGCTTAGTGAAGGGCAAAGAGAAAATAGAAGGGATTTTTTTTAGCAATAAAGTTGTGGTTTAATTGCTACACACAATAGTAGCAACCACTGTTGTTTTCTTTCAATATTCCCTTCCGGCACTTATTTTTTTACTTTTCAGGTAAGTGTGTCTCAGAGAAAAGTGATAGGAGAATCCTTTAATAAAAGTTCTTGCAGACACATACACACACATCCTTACATGCTCAGTAATTAACCAAAACTAAAATAAAGCTCTGGTGTGAATGGCTGTTATGTGCCACCTCCTGCATGCAGGGTAATTTTTTCCCCTTGATCTCGGTTTAGGTAATGGTGAGATTCCTCTGTAAAGATAAAACAGTTAATACAAAATAGACTTATAATTTACCATCTATATTTTCCTTAGGAGCTGTTAAGATTCTTTCTAAGAATTTTAGCATTATATTTTGCACACAGTCCATGGAAACAAAGACCCTGAGAATGTATGTGCAATATATATATATATATAGTTTAGATAAGAAGTGATTTACCTAAGTCGCTTTGCTGATATTTTCCTGAAATTCTCCTCCTGACTTTTCATTCAAATGTGAATCATGACGAAGGCTGTGAAAAACCTACCCATATAGTTTGATAATAGACTTCAAATAAATTACATTTTTAGGATAGATTGTCACTGTAGTATTCTGGAATTAGGTGCATAGCTCTTCTTATTATGAATGAGAGCTACGCACCTAATTTCAAACACCGTAACCTGAAATGTAATCACCTATGTTTTCTCCTATAAAAAGATAACGCGATATTCAGTGCAAAAGCAGTACTTGGTTCTCTGAAACCCATTGTTGATGAGATTCCTTTGGATCTCCAGCATTTCACCCTAGAAAAAGCTCTTTCTATAAATGCCGTGATCATAAAACACGTCGACCTCCCCTTGTTTTCTAAGTAGCTCTCTTCAAACCCTCCTCTTGTCAGTTCATGAAAAGCACTCTTCCATACCCGGAGGTTCTCGACAGCAAGCATTTAGTCTTTAATAGCTAAACATATAAACTCAAGTGCTTTAGCGCTCCTCTGAGATTCACACTGAATGACAACTTTTCATAGGAGACAGTTGCTACAATGTAGGTAGGCTGCTGCCTTAAAAACACACATATAAGCATGTATCTTGGTGACGGAACAAAAGGTTACCTTCCACATACCCCCAAACTCTTCCTAAATCAGGCAAATCAACTGCCTATTTTCTAACCTGGGAAAGACACCCAAACCAAACCAAAACAAAACAATGCTAAAAGAGTCTTTCCAAACTATATTCTCTAGGAAGATTTCAGAGTTTGCCTGTTATGATTTAGACTTGATATTGTGAATATGCTTTAGGGCATAGGCTTTAGGTAATATTTTTCAGTGTGATTGTAAACGTACTTTAAATGTCCTAAGGTTGGCCAGATATTTTTAACTAAACCCAACAAAGATGCAGAAACATTTCCTCAATTTAAAAAAGTACAAAATGATGTTTTGCAAAAAATTGCACCTAGAACTAAAATGTCACACAATTTCCATGGCACAGAATCTTGCTATTGTTTAAAAGTTGGTAGGAAGAATGGAAAACATGTAAAATGTGGTCTATTTTAGAAGTGGAGACAAGGAATATCATAAATAATTGAAATCCACAGATAAGCCAAAGCTTATCATTTTTAGTCAGTAAGCGCCACCCTTTTCCAGGGCTTTATAAAAGTCAACTCAAAATTATAAAACGTTTGATTGTATAAATTTTTTTTTCCCTTCAATCAACATTGGCCAAAAGAGAAAGGGAAAAGCAAAGAACCCAATAATACTCAAACTGAATATTCCCTCCCTGCCTTGACTGGGATGGGACACCGATTATATCACTATTTGGTGGATAATCAAAGAATTCAATGAAATGAAAGAAACAGCATAAATTAACAATGTCAAAAAAAATCATAAGCCATTCCAACGATTATAAGTATCTCTATGTTTGTTGTCGTGTGGAACAAAAGTCAGAATGGCTGACTACAGATTTTACTTTTCATCTGGATGCTTTGGTATTTTGCAGACACAGCATTTGGTGCAAGGGAAATGTTAGAGTTTAAAATTTGTGAGATACTGTGGTAATTTTTCACTGCGCTACTTGGTCCCTTCCTCCTGGGTAAGAAGGATTATCCTGGAGCCTGGGCCCCAGCAGTGTGGTTCAAGGAGTCCTGTTTGGCCTGAGACTTGGGAAAGAATGTCTGAGCTTTCTGAAGATGCCAGTCTGATTTCAAAATTTTGGGAAGTCTGTACCCAAGGGAGCATTCAGCCTGATTGAGTGCTTTGACTGTTCGTGTTTGCATGTGACTTTACAGGAGGGGTTCGCTGAGTACAATGCCCGTGTCTGTCTTCTGTCATTTAGCCAGTGTGACCCTCAGCCTCAATTAAAAAAAAAAATGTGAAGGGGCATAAACAGATTTTCCTGTTAAAATATATAACCTATGGGGGAACAGGAACAAAGGACAAGGTGGCTACAAAAAACTTCCTTTTATTAGGTCACTGCTTTTTTTAAATCGTGAATTAAAATTGAACAGTAATTTACTCTATATTAGGAAGTTAGAGAATGAGCAAAATGGATTTGTTAGGGCTGTCCCAGGGCTAGTGAAGAAATGGCAGAAATAACTAATTAATGACGAAGAGGCGTTGGCAGACTCCCATGTTAGAAAGCACCACTCTTAATTCGATTATTTCAGTTTTGTCTTATATTAGCTATAAAGCATTGCTCTCACTAAGTTAAGGTTGGTAGATATTCCAAGGCCCCTAAAAAACCACAGTGTAGTTATTCTGGGACCTGGATAGGGGCCATACTGTAAACTGATGTGACAAATTGCTTTCTACACAAGTGCGTGGCTTGGTCATTGGTCATGAGTTGCCATTTGCATGGATTTGCACAGACGGAAAACTGGATCCTTGAAGAACACCATGGGGTGGCTGTACCCATGCTGAGACATGTCCGCCATCCCCAAGGGGTTTTTTCATGTCCTAATGTCTTCTGCCACCAAAGTCCTGGCCCCATGGGATTCTGAGTGTCCTCTGTCTTATGGCAAGAGCCAAGGCTGTGGAAATGCGTGGCCTAGAATGAAGTGATAGCCCTCAAATGCTTCCCATCAGCTGAGACCAGACCACTCACTTCACAGCTTGTGGCCCAACCCACAGGGAACCATGTAAGAAACTAGTCTTTAAAACACTGTCAACAGAGAACAATTAGGAGGGGGGCCAGGCAAGATGACGAAAAGGCAGAGGAACAAATCCTGTTTATTAACTCAGGAATCAGAAAATATCTCCTCAGGGATTATATGGACAGTGTTTTGCTAATAGGTGGTACCAGTTTGCCTTCAGTTTTCCAATCAGTAAAAATAAACAAATAAATGCAATGCTACGGCAGATGTTGTTTGATGTAATGACGGTAGCGTGGTAATACTGTCTCTATTATTCTTGAACACATCGCGTAAAACCTCATTGCCTTAAAAACTTGGCAATGTTAATTCACTTCTCAGTTTCTTAATCTGTAAAATGGGAATAATAAACCTCCCTACTGTTCTTTTATGAGGAGAAAATGTGAATATACCAAGGTTTCTATATATATAATGCTCAATAAATTATAACTATTATTATTGAAGGTAATTATCTTACAAGAGCACTGCGTTCTACAACAGGTCTCTATCTTGAACTTCCTTTTCTAAGACCCATTAGGTAAGCAATAGAGTGCAGATATTTTCAACCTTCTTATATTTTATCATATTTATAAGATATTTATTGACAGAGAAGGGATGAAATTTAAACTTGATGAGTAGAAGAAAGAATAGAAATAGGCAATGCCGAGAATTTTTTTTTAATGAAGCAGCCACAATTCAAGCAAGCCCCATTCCACCTCTCGGATCAGACTGCGACGGGAAGATTTAGGGAGGTGCCATGAACGTGGAAGGTTTTACCTCTAGGAAGTGTAGCCAATCGCAAGTGTTCTCTGCAAGCCATCTGTCTTGTTAGCTTCTCAATGGAAGACTCTGCTTTATGGAAGATTACCAGAAGTAAATAAGCCTGACAAATAGGAGGGTTAGAATGCCTAGTCCTAAGCTTCCATGTCTCGCTCCAGAGAACTCCAGTACAAAAAGGGCAGACATCAATCTATTTGCTTCTCTGTCCCTGGCCAGATACTCTGTGTCAAGTACATAGTGAAAGTTCCCGAAGTATGTGTTGAATGCGTGAATAAATGAACCCTTTTCCTGGGAAATAATATGCTAGGTGGTCTCTATTCTAGGAGCTCAGAGAAGGCTTCTAATAATCACAGCAGACATTGCTAACCTTGTCTGGAGGTGGCCACTCAGCGCTCTTTGGCTTTGACCATTTGGGATTTCAGCATCACAGCAGTGCTTCTTCCCCTCATCTTTCTGCTGTGTGTATATCTCCAGACTGAGCCTAATTAGAAGAAAGGTGCTTTGAGATCTTCTGATAAACATTCTTTACAACTGTGAAGTTGTTTATGAGGTGTAGCTAATGTATTTCTTATTTTGTGAGCCTGACCGTATAAGAAATGTCATAGCAAATGAGCCCAATGATCCACGCAGCCAGCAGTGGACCCAAGGAATATTCTATATGAGATTGTGGTTGCCACTCAGATATTACCTAAATAAGCGTCTTCAAATTCCCTTATAATTCACCAAAAGTTTCTCATATAAGAATTTATTTAATCACTTTGAATGTTATAAGCTAAAAGTAACTTCTCATAGATATCCCCCCAATTTTAGCAAAGTATTTTATTGTACAAATTTAGATACTCTGGAGTTTAAATGATAATGGCTATTAAACTGTGATAAAATATGATTGTCTAGAAAGGGATTGTTACCTAATAACAAAGTATTTTTAATTAGTAAATATTTCAGGTTTAGGTGAATATCAAAGTACAATACTGATGTCATAGATTTCTACCTACTTCTATATCTTTTCTTCTTTTTTGCTCATTCCCTTGAGAAGAGTACTTCCTTACTTCCAGATTTTGCGGTTTGATGTTTGCTTTATCCAAGTACATAGGTTCACCAGATAATCACCATCCTTGTTGATTTGTAACATCTAAATGATGCTAATAGTGACAAATTGTTTCACTACAGCAATTTTCTAGAAGAGTCAAATGCCAAAAAAAAAAAAAAAATCCGACTTGTGAACATAATAAAACTCAGTTGAATTAACAAAGGTGACTTCAGTTGAATCGCATGTTCAGGGTAAAAGATATTTTTTGTACCTCTATAAAGGGAACTTTCTCTTTTCACACGTATGTCATTTAAGCGCTGAAAAAAATCCCTCTCAGACACTGTTTATTGAAAAAAATTTCATGAGAGCCAATCTCACTTTTCCAGCAGTGCAGCAGCCTACCTTTCTAAAAGGGGAGCAGGTGATGCTTTTGAAAATACTGCCTGCACGTTGCAACACATTTATTTAAAAATACTGTTTCTATTATTCTTGAACACGTTGCATAAAACTTCATTGTAAACGGTGTTGTCACCAGGGATGGTAAGTTGTTTTCATGCAAGAACTTCAAACCCTCCTCTGATGTGGTCAATGAGGGGAGCTTTTTGTGACTCCTTAGGACCAACTGAGGGGACGTTTTGCTGTGATTTTTTTTTCTAGTTGGGTTCTCATTCCTCCTGACCTACTTAGCATGGGGGAGTCAGCCATCATCTCTCCCAGTTCCCCAAGGAGACTTTGACAGTTAGGCCCTGGCAATTTGCGTGCCGGCTCTGTGTGCGCCTATTTAAAAGTCCAGCTACAGACCCACGCATCACCCACTCTCTCTGTTCAGTTACTTACCATTGACACACTTGGCGAACAAAAGTTCCTTGGTGCGCGCGTGATCTTAGACTAGGTTTATACAAAGTGCGATAGCCCTTTGTCCAAAGAATGAGGTGTGCAGAGAGAAGCCTGGATCAGCACTCCCTCTTCGGTGTCAGATTTTGACCTGGAGACCTACCTTAGTAGAGTCTGTAGCCAGTTGGAAGAGTTCCTTTCCTCTGGCCTGGAAAGGGCCCGTGGGAGGTGGGCGGACACAGCGCTTTGGCTCTTCTCCTGTGCGGAGTGGTCAGCGACCCGGTGTTTCTCCAAACCGCCTCCCACCTCCTCCGCCCCGACTCAGACACCGCCCGTTAGATTCAGCCGGGAAGCTCAGCGCGCAAAGAGTGAGCGTATAACGTGTCCCACGTACGTGAGCCATATCCCTGTTCTTGATGGATTTTTAAGATCACAATTATATTGATTGCCAAATCTCAAAATCAAGATAAAGTGGCACTCAGAGAGAAACCTGATGACTACTGAAGAGGAAAAAGGAACATCTAAGAAGGATTTGGGTGTCAGTAAGAGGTGACTGCATCTTAGTTTAATGGTATTTATCTTTACTGTGTGCATGAGATCTGTGAGTATATACAAATATCTCTGGGGGAGTAGAGAGTATAGCTCAGGGAATGGTATTGGTCCTTTCAGACTAAAAGTGTTAAAACTCAGACATTGGAGAATGTGGTTTTTTTTTTTGCTGAACTACCGTTGATTTGCAATGCTTTGTTAATTTCTGCTGTACAGCAAGTGATTCAGTTGTACATGTATATATTCTTTTTCATATTCTTTTCCATTATGGTTTATCACAGGATCTTGAATATAGTTCCTGGTACTATACAGTAGGACCTTGTTGTTTATCCATCCTAGTTTGCATCTGCTAGTCCCAGACTCCCAGCCCTTCCCTCGCCCACCCCAGAGTGCAGGTTTTGTCTGGCCTGCATTTGAGAAAATTGGCTTAGAGGAGAAATTGAGTCCCACAAAGGCCAGGGCACACCCTTAGAAGCATGTTGATTTATTGTCATGTGGCATTGTGCTGGGTCCTTGGGAGGGATACAGAAAATGCATCAAACATCAAACATGACCTGCAAAGAGTTCTGAGTCTGCTAAGGGAAAGAAGTCATGAGCAAAATACATCAAATAAAATGATGCATGATGCAGCAGAGGTCCCCATGACATGACGTGGGAATTAAGAGGAAGGGGAAATTAGTGCAGGCTTTCTTAACCAAAATTCTCCTGTTGAAAGCATTTGCCACAGGGATGTTCAAATGGTCTCCAGAGATGACCTTCAGCCCCTGGAGGTTGGTAGAGGGTCATGGCTGGTAGGGGACATAAAATGCCCATATTCTGTTGTGGGCTTAGTTCATATCTGCTCTTGGTAGGCCAATTGGTGTAACAGAGAGAGGTATTTTTGAGGCCCATGGGGCCAGAGTTGAAAGCAAATGAAGCATCTTTCTGTTCTTAAAAAGCAACATTTATTCACTTAACAAGTGTTTCCTAAGTGCCTACTTCTGAGGTATGGCAAACCAGTGTGCTATTTTCTGGACAAATAATTTATGGTTACAGTAAAGGCCAACCTGAATAGTACAATTTAGATAGTTTAAGATTTTAAAGTTTAAATACTTTGAGTACTTAAGATCACTGGAATAATTTAGTTGCCTCATCAGAAAGTCATGTCAGAGGTAAAGCACTAAGGGTTTTCCTAAAGCGTTGTTCCTATTCATTTGCTTAGGTCAGTGGTCCCAAGTGGGGACAGTTTTGCCCCTCTGGAGATATTTGGGTGTAATTTCAGGAAACGTTTTTTTGTGTGTCACAGCTTGGGGATGGGGTGCCGTTGGCATCCAGTGGGTAGAGGCCAGGGATGCCGCAAAAGATCTTTCAGTGCACAGGACAGCCATACAATCAAGAACTATCCAGCCTAAAATGTCAATACTACCAAGGCTGAGAAACTTTTTGACTTCATTCCTCCTCAAGTCACTAATTGTGAGCCCCAGAAACAATGAAGTTTCTGCATGGAGAGGCCTGATACTCATATACCCCTTATGAAGGAACAGACACCCCAGCTAGACAGTCAGAGAACTTGGCTAGATATCGATCGTGTCATCGAAAGCAAGAGGAAATTGTCCAAAAGTTGGAGCAGAGAAGGAGGAGATAAACCAGAATGCAGACTTCACTGGGCGAGAAGTAGGCAAACTGAGATCCTCGTCAACAGGCTGGAAGTGGGCTTCCAGACACCAGCACCCAACATGAGAGCTACGTTAAGAGGCATCATTTCTCAAGGGCCAGCTGTGCTGTTGACGGCTTGCCACCCATGGCTGCCTGTTTGTTTGCATCAAGGACTTAGCTTTTCTTCTTCTTTTCGAAACTGCCAACCTTGCTTCTTTGCCCCTCTGTGATTTCATGCAGACCTTCACCTCAGAGCCTGTGCCCTGAGGTCCCCCTCATGGGCCCTGACTCCAAGGCCCCATGCACCATACTTGCCACCCTGCTCAGCCCTCCCCCACCTGGGTTCTCTACTCTGGGCCACTTAGTCACCGTATGGTCACAACAGCTGGGAAATGGGCACAGAAGGACCTGCCCTTATTGCCAAGGGTGCATTGGGAGCGATGTGCTTCTGTAAACCAAGGATGGGAATATTCTCCCAAATTCATATTTGTATGAATGGTAATCAGACTCTGGTTCCATTAGGACATTACAACACAAATAGATTTTTATAACATGTCCTGAAAATCTCATGAGCTTTTGTGTTTGTAAATTTCATTGTATTTTAGGTCTCAAAGACCTGGTTTAAAGATGGCATTTTAGCAGAATTTTCTATGACCACATGATACATAACACTCCCAGGCTGCTTCAGGCAGCTTTATGGGCTCCCACCAACTCAGAATGATTCACGTGGTAAAGGGATTTACAATCGGAGAACACATTTCCTGTGTGTTCATTTGTTTCTCGTATGAACCCAGGACAGTTGGGCCTCTTTCAGCGTAGAGCCTAGCATTGAATGGATGCATAATGGAGTTGATAAATTAACAAATGCCCAATTTTTTGAAAATGACAAAACATTCTGATCATTAAGACGCCTTCCCCAATGAGTCATGGTTTCTTAGTAATGGATCTAGAGCCCTGGGAGGCTGACACCCCATCCAAGGCTCTTTCATGTTGCAGCTCTGGGCTTGTCTGGACCAGGACAGACACACAGTCATGGGCGTCTACAGCAGGATGAAACCATTCCCTGGATCCCAGAGTGCTGAGTCACTTCATAGAGAGCACTCTTTAGGAAGTGGTCCTGTGCACCTGAGTTTTACCTGATTCCCTTGCACACCTTCAAGTGGGGAGGTCAGTTAGGAGCAATTCCATCAGAGGCGGCTCTTTTCTGCTCTTCAAGGCAGGGGAACCCTGCCTTTGATTTGTTTTGTATCTCACCACAGGGCTGAGCACACCCTAGGGGCATTTAATCTGTTGACTTGAATTGATCTTGGTTGCTGGGCTTGGCCCGATGTGAACCTTCACACTGTAGGACTCAGCAGGTCACTGGAACTCATTCAGTTTAAATCCAAGGCCCCTGACAGCTCCAAGCAACTCTCTCTGAGGTCTACGGGTCTGGTCAAAAGATCATAGCTTTGACACTAGAGGCAGTTAAAGCAAAGACATGCTCTTCCTTCAAAGTCTGTAGGTTGAAGACATAAGATGATCTAGAGCCAGTTATATTGGTCTCCTGATCAAAAACTGCTGTTACCTAAAGAGTAAAGTGCAAAGTCTGTAGCCCAGGATCCTGATCCTAATTTACCTTTTCAGTTTTTTTCCTCAATACTCATCTTCATCTTCCATGTGCTTCAAGCCAAGCTGAAGCATTTTCATGACTCTAGGTAAGAAATGTGTACCATTTGCTCTGCCAGGAATGGGCTGCCTTTTTCTCTCTCTCTCTCTCCCTCTCTCTCTCCCCCTCTCTCCCTCCCTCTCTCCCTCCCCCATCTCCACCCATCCCTATATAACCTGGTCTGTCTGATTCATTCACTCTCCTGCTCAACAAATATTTATTATGTATCTTCTATGTGTCAGGCGGTATGCACAGTGCTGGGCATACAGAAGTGATCAAGAGAGTCAAGGTCCCTTGTGGAGTTTAAATTCTTCAGCAGCAGCTTAATATGAAACAAATTAATTAATTAAATACTTACAGAGTGTGCCGTATTGTTAGGAGGGGCATTCACAGGATCCTACGACAGAGTATAACAGGAGACTCCTAGAAGGAGAATCATGGGCAACGCCTTGGAGATGCCATTCAAGCTGAGAGTTGGGGGAAGAGCAAAGGGCAGCAAACACGACTCTGAGGCAGGAAAACTCCACCTTTCAGGCTGTTTCCATGATGCTTTTCCCCACCACCAACCTGCCCACTCTAGCCCTCAGTTGGAAATAGCAGTTACTTCCTTGAATTCCCATGTACCTTGTCTGTTCCTCGCTTGTGCTCTACTTTCATTTATCTCACCTCCCCCGAGCGCAGCATGCATGTCAGATTCACTTTGGAAGTCCCCCGCGGCAAAGCCACGATGACCCTCCCCTCTTTCTTTGCCACACCCATCAGCATTCCCCCAGGTGGTTCAATAGAGGGGGAGCTCAATACTCAGCAGAGGCAGGAGACCTTTCCTCGTGGGGCTGGCAGGTCACGTGATCCTTACTCTATTCCTTTCATAGCCAACAGTCCTAATTGCCTGATCATTTGGTCAACTGTCTTGGCTGAGTAGGAAATGGCATGACACTGGGATGTCTTGTAGAACTGAAAAGTGATAAGCTAGTTGCCACTCTGGTAATCATAAGGACAAAGTTCTAGGGGTGCGTGGGCAGGAGCTATAAAGCCGTATGATGTAAGTGGGAAGGCCTGAAATGTGTGTATATAATATGTATGATTAATGACAGCAGAAGGTATTGAAGGTAGAAAAACAGAATAATTATATTAAAAAATGCAGGGCTTCCCTGGGGGCGCAGTGGTTGAGAGTCCGCCTGCCAATGCAGGGGACACGGGTTCGTGCCCCGGTCCGGGAGGATCCCACATGCCGCGGAGCAGCTGGGCCCGTGAGCCATGGCCGCTGAGCCTGCGCATCCAGAGCCTGTGCTCCGCAACAGGAGAGGCCACAACAGTGAGAGGCCCGCGTACCGAAAAAAAAAAAAAAAAAAAAAATTCATGCACAGGACGAGAATGCAGGCTTTGTGAAGCAATTTGAAGTCGCTGGTAACTAAAAGAGTTAAGAATCATAGCACAAAAATTGGTCTCATAAAAGAACAGTGTTCTGCAATTGCCTTGTTGTGATATTGAATTCTACCCGAGTAAATTAGGAGCCGTGTTCTTTTGTTTCGCTGTCGTTAAAGAACTCAGTGGTAAATGTCAGTCTCTGCACCAAGATCCCACTGAGTTTTGTGAAATTCTCCAAAAACCTCTCCAACAGGAAAATTTATAAGCTGCCATGTTCGACGGTCTTAATGTGTGAAACTGACTGAGAGATCTGAGACTAACCGAACGCAGATCAATTCCAGCTTGTTTGGTTTTTAACAATGTCTTTGACACATTACCTTATGTCACGTCCCGATCTGATGGAAAATTACTTCCTGTGTCCAGCAAGAACTATATTTTAGGGAGCATGCCAACTACACTAATTTTCCTTGCTGTTTCCAGTGGCAGGCACTTTGTCACATCTGTCTTCAGAAGGCCATTTATCAGCAACAGAGGTTGTTCCTGGTAAAAACAGACGGGCTTAGGCTGGCTAGTATCCTTGTCACGTGCCCACCTCTGATTGCAAACTAAAGTGTTTTGCATTTTGCACTATATAAGCAACCTTGAAAAAGACCCCACGACATGAGTTCCGAGAGTGATCCTGGGAAGTTTCCAAGTATTGTTTTTAAGAGAGGGACGTGATCCTTTCCTGAGCTAAACACGGGTGGGTAGCTGCATGCCACATCCTCTGAAAACAGCAAATGCCCTTTCGTTTCGTTCGTCTGTGCCCCGCCGTGGTATTACTCACGGTTAATTTTTAGCAGCATGGCACAAGTCTTAGAGGAGCAAAGAAACTTTATTCATCCCAATCAGTGACCTGACGGAGAGGGGAGGGGCAGGGGGAGGAAGGGCTGGGAGGAAGGATAGGAATTCTTACAAAAGTTTGGTCATATCTAAAGCTGAGTTAGGGGTCCTAGTGGGATTCCTCCCTCTTTTAACAACAAAGTGCAGAGTGAAAGAATATGCTCGCTTACTTTGTCTTCCTGCTTTGTTTGATCGGGAAGAACAATCAGCTACGGCTGATTTCTGAAGACTGCTCAGAATAGAGAGATCTCGGGTGCCCCCCGCGATAGCCCGTCCTTGTCAACAGGAGGCATCCGGTACTGACACCAGCACCTGAGAACACTCAGATAGATGCTCAATGCTTTCTCTTTCATTTTAAAATCTACTGCTGGGAATTCTCTTTACACAATACATTGGCTGGTAAGTGTTTAGAGAGGAATGGATCCCAAAGGAGAATAAAGCGTGAACCTCCGAGGCTGTGAATGGACACCGAAGGAATCAGATATTTTAAGGTTAAAGTCGAGACATTTATCTGGGGGGGGATGGAGGGGGTGGAGGGAGATACTGAGAGGAGCTGCAGAAGGAAAGACAATGGAATCTGTCTACCTGGACCCACATCTCTCGTTTGACCTCTGGTTGATCACGTGGCCCTCTCCCTACCCGCACACCGACCAGCATCGTTAGGTAATCAAACAGCTGGGCATAAAAGGCAACATCGCAAGAAGGACTCTTCACCTCAGAGGATAACAAGACAAGCTGGAAATCCTCTTGGAGGATTTCTGCCGAGAAACTTAGCACCTTTGTATCCCAGACAAAGGCCTCAAGCTTTACGGGATAGTGCAGATTAATCGTTTTTTTAAAATCCGTTTTAAAAGACATGTATGTCACTATGTTAAATATTTAAAAGAACCATCTTAACTAAAGCGCAGGATGCACTGCATGCAGAATAAAGTCAGAGGACAGGTTATAAGGACTTCAGGTTTTGCAAATTCTTAATTTATTGGGAGAGGACTATCTCAAAAAGTTACCTCTGTGGCTCTTTTCAATCATATGATAAGATGGGGTTTTTTTTGTTTGCATTTGGTTTTGTTTTGTTTTTAAGCAAGAACACAATTCCACTGGAATACATTTGATTTTATCTCCAAGTAGGGTGAGTTCTAGGGCTGTAGATAGTTGTTTGGCTACCAATTAATTGCACGTGAAAATCAAGAGCTATGGTGTATTTCTACTCTAGAGCTATTTGCTGTACTTAGTGAAATACAAACTGCATTTTTTGAAATGCAAAACTTAGTTAGAAACAGGTCAAAAAGCCAATAAGATTTTAGGTCTTATATTGACCCTACTTTATTTTACCCAATTTAACAACTTACTAAGTACATTTAATAAAATTCAGGTTTGGCTTTGAGAGTCTTGCCAGGAATAGAGTAAAACTGGCCCCAGATATAGAAAAAAAAGGTCACTTTACTTTGAACATTAAGTAAATTGGTGACTAGCAAATGTGCTCTTGTACCTTTTTTATAGAGGTCTATAGTAAAAATGATAACTATATCCTACTTCTAATATCTTTATATATCTGTGATTCAACTCTTCAATTATATCTAAACCTCTGAGGAATAAATCAGTCTGATTTTCAGTTGTTCTTTTCATTCTCTAAGAAACTACTTAAAGCTCCTAATCTTTGATTATTAACATTTTCCTTTCTATTTATGAAGGACAACATTTTAACCTTTGAAGAAGCAGAATGATGGTTAAGATGCTCTGGAGTATGATAAAAGCAGATGATAGAAATTTGAAATCATTTTTTCTTATCTTTGAAGGAGCAAAAACCAAAATTTTGAGGAAGAAACCATAAGCTCTTCCTTGCTTTTTTCTTGGAAGCTGGAGTCAGCTAAGTGGAAAGAGATCAGAAATAGTATTCAGAATCAGACGCTGAGTGGCTGGGGCAGGATTAGGCGAAAAGAGTTGTGAAGAGATAGGATGAAAAAAGAATGAAAATGGGAGACTTGGTCCATTTTATAAGCAACTCAATGCAGTTTTCATGCTACAGACATGATTTTAAACGGTATGACTTCAACTTTGTGATCCCCTTGATTTTCAAGAGCAATCAACTTTATTACACTTTTTATCATATTGATTTCTTTAAGCTTTGCTTTGCCCTTACCAAACAATTTTGAATTTACAGTATTTGAGAAGAACCCTATCACCTAAAGAAAATCAATGTCAGAATTCTTAACCAGTTTTACCAAAAGGCATATGAGGAATCACAGATTCTTTTTGCTGAGGTTGCTTTTGTATTTCAGTAACATTTCTAAAACAGATATTGAGTTAATTTTACATAAAATAGGAACAAAGGTTTTGGTACCCTAGTGGAAGGGAAGTTCAACTAAAAGTATAAGTTACTACACACTCATTCATTTTGAGGAAAATATTCCCAGTACAGTACTATGGTATTTTCTTAGGAGTAGACTATGGGTTACCTAGAACCATCACCTAAATACATTTTCTATAGCAAATTCCAAGTTTTAAACGTTCAACTTGCTACACACACACACACACACAAACTGAAGATGAATTTTAAGATATCATACACTTAAAATTGCTGATGTCAGTCAAACGAATGTTTCTGGTGCTCACTTGCAATGGAATGAAAATCTCAAAAAAAAAATGACTGTGCAGTATTATAGGTCACATATACCTAGAAATTAAGAAGCATCTGTTGCCTAGACACATATATGCAGTAACTCCGATTGTGGCACCTGCAATTTATGGCATTACAATACATGTTAAGGGTCCATGTTCCCTATCTCAATATATTACGCATCTCTGAAAGATCAGGATATAGTTCAAATTTTGTTTATGAAGTGGAACTCACCAAATAGCGTTTCACTCATGTGATTCAAAAATTAGTCCTTCTCTACAAAATGCCTACATTTGGGCTGCTCTGAGTTGCGGACCAGAACTCTTTCAGGGAAAGAGCAGGGAAGCAGTTGCAGATGGTATTGGAGCTGACTGCTGTCCTCTGACTTATCTCGGTCACCTCTAGTTCCTTGTACAGCTGTCAAATCACTGCTGATGGGGAAGTGGGCTCCCAGTGAAAAATGATGACTGGTGTGTGAAAGGCAGTCCCTTCGGCTGACGTGCACGACGTTGGCGGCACGGATAGAGTGTCGGGCCAGGTACACGCACGGCACCTAGCTGCTCACTTTTCCATCTTGGTGCATGTCTGCCTTCAGTCATCTGAAATTAAAATAAAAAACAAAAAACCCTGCAAAGTTATTTAAAAGACTAAGTTGTTGGGGGTTTTTTCCCCTGGGCTGTCACGTTAGACCTTGTGTGAATTTCACACATCAGTTTTGATTACCCTCAGTACTGTACGAATAGGTCCTATTGCCATACCTGAAGAGAGTCTTCATGTGATTATTACCTTGTCCAAATACTTCATGGAATGCTCCCCTACATATCCATGTTTGTATTTATTTAGTAATTGGCATAGGGTTATGCAAAATCAGTGGAAACTGTCTTTCCTCTTACATTCATATGTGCTTTTAAAGTAAAAAATAAATTTAAAAATTACATACTTGATTGTACCTACAGCCAACAATACTGTATGGTACACTAGATTGAACACTACACAATACTGTATTGTACACTGTATTTTACAATTTGTTAAGAAGGTAGATCTGTGATAAGTGTTCTCACCACAATAAAATCATTTTTTAAAATTTGCATTGTTGAAGCTTTTAATTTTTCAGCCAATTTCTAAAATGTATACATAGTCCTGGGTACACATTTATGGGGTTGCCATTTCAATTCACTTCACTGAGACTCTCAGCATGCATTTGATTGCGTGTCCAAATATATGCCAGACTTTTGGGCTAACTTGCATTTTGCAAAATACATATGATATAATCAGGCACTTCATCCAACAGAAGCCTATCTGAGCACCTATAAAGAGGACAAGCCCAGCTTTTGTAAATGAGACTCCTTCCCAATTTGGTGTTTGTGTATACAGGTTTTTTGGCCATAAAGATATGACCAAAAGCATCCATGTCAAAATAGAGCAGTCAAATTTACATCTATTTTCTATTTTAGCTGTAAAATGAGTCAATACATGTCCATGCTGATTCCTTGGGAATGATGTTGATTTAAAGGCTGTCTTGTTTATTTTTCACACGATGACTGAAATATCTATGCATACATTACTTTTATATGTAAAGTTATACAGTGTTGATGGATTTTGCAGTCTTTTTATGACAAGGCAGTATAAAAAATCCTTTCTTTCCATGACTACCAAAGAAAGCATTGGGGTTAAATGACAGCACTCCCCTAGCTATTTGTCTGTCACAGAGAACAGTAAATTGTAGCCTGTCTCAAAGTTGGTATTTAGACACATTTTGAGATTAATGGTTTTGCATAGACACTTGGGAGTCCAAGTGATTTTGAGATGAGATCTATCAAGAATATCCTCTGGTCCAAACTAAGCAGAAGGGCTTTTTGAAGTTTAGTACCATGAGTTCCACATATATGAAATTTTATCGGTAAACAGACTGCACTGACATTGAAAATTCTATAGCATTCTTTATAGCCTAAAAAGTGAAGAAATATCTTTAGCTAAAGCCATGGTAACTGGCCCCATTAACATCTTGCTTTTATAAATCCAGACCAGACAGTTTTCTTTTTCTACTGAACATTTTCATGAAACCTGCGCATTTGTACTTAAAGAAGCAGATGTCCAAAGAAACGTTTGATATGATAAATGAACAATCACAAAGAAAACGTTAGTTAAGTAGTATGAGTCACATGAGAAAACAATTCAGCTAAGAAAGTGCTGATTCATTTATTTTCAATAACACCAGTTTATTTTTAGTGCTGTACTATAATCTGATAAGTATTCTTACAGCTGGTGAATTTGAACACCTTAAAAGTGATGAATGAAATATTGAAATATGCAGAAGTCACACAAAGGGAAAAGTGCATAGTAGTTTAGGCTTGCATTTTTTAGCGGATATGCTGACTACTTCTATAAATTAATTTCTCTATATGGACCTATCATAAAACTCAGGAGAATACGAGGTTTAAAGTAACAGATTTACAAAGAGTAATTTCTTTTCCCTCTAGTCTCAATGTTGGTTCAAGTAAGCACTTGGATAAAAATAAGTTTTAACACTTAATACTTTAAGCACTTTAGTCATATGTTAAAATTAGAAATACTTTACTAATGCTCACTCTATTTATTTGATGCTCCCAAAATTTCAAAAAATTACATTTTTGTAAAAGATTGAAGAGGTGAAATCTAATTTTATGAAGAACTTTTAACAAACAACTCTATAAAAAAATACTTCCCTGGCAGATAATCTGTGAGAATTATTGAACAAATAAATAGTTATTGAACACCTATTGTGAACAAGGCATTGTGCTAGACAAAGTCAGAGATACAAGTATTGGACATGGTTCCTGCCCTCCTTAGCACTGTCATTGAACTAGTAGTGTGATGATTAGAACTATGAAAAGATACATGCCAGCAACAGACAGAAAACATTTGCTCACCTATGTGAACTCAAATAAAGAGAAGACTCCAGCCCTGAGGGTCATGAATGTTAGTTGGAGAAAAGCACGAGAAGAGAGTGGAGTTGGTGTTAGGAATAGAATGCAGGAACCCAAGATACGAAAACAGGAACGTAAAAGGTAAAATCAAGACCAGTGCCTAAAACCATGGATTTGGACACCAAACAGACCTGGGTTCAAATCCTAGTTCTGAGTTTCACTAGTTATCTAACTGATTGGCTCTCTCTAACTGTAGTCTACTTACTTGTACAATAGCTGGCTTGGTGGGCATTGTCAAATGTAAATGAGATAATGTATGTAGAGCGCTTAGCTAGCGTTGAGCCTCCAATAAATACGTAATTAACCTTCAATCAATCTTAGCTATTAGCTAATAGTATTAATTTTTTTTTTAAGTAGAAAAGATCCAATTTGGCCTCACATAGAGAAGTCATAGGATATACGTCTAAAAAGCAGAGGACACCTCAGAAAGCTAGACTAAGAAATTTGATTTCATTGGGTACCCACTCAAAATTTTTGCATAGAGAGAAGGCATCATGGAAGCAATGCTTAGAAACCCTAGTGAGGGGTCGGGCTACAGTTGCTTGTGAAGCAGGGAGAGGGGGGAGACTAGGAAAGAGAAGCTATTCCCCTGGCTGACTAGACACGAGGTGAGACGAGTCTGCCATAGGGCAGGGAAGCGGAGCTAGAACAGGAATGTTTGGAAAATACATTGTGCATTGTGGACTTGGTTAGAGCTAGCTCTCTAGGAAGAAGCTACTCACTAGGGCTCTCTGCATATTATTGCTGTAACAGTCACAGCAGAAAAATAGGAACAGAACCTTGATGGTGTCTTTTTTGAGATACATGTTGGCAATTGAGGGGAGGTGGGGAAAGCTAGCTGGAGTTGAACTTCTCACACCCCTTTGTTCAGAAATTTCCCTCCAGCTTCCTTCCCTGGGTTTTTTCCCTTCATCTCACACATCCAGCACCCCTCTGAAACTAAATACGGGTGGAAGATTCTATAGCTCAGAGGAGAATGAAACAGACGTATCTTAGCCTTTTTTGCCTACTCTGTTACCAAATCATTTTTCTTACTGGCTAATTCATTACAGACTGATTGGGAGGTGGTCTCCGGCTCTATTGCTTAGGCCTGTGATTCCACCCAATGTGCCAGGGGCAAAGGGGACTTGGTAACAAAGCATCAGCTAAACCTGACCCGCGTGTATTGGTCATTTTATGCCTTCCTCAAACGGTACATTCCTAGATTTTCCATCATTTATAAAGTCCCATCCTGAAGATAATGCCACTTTTCTTCTGCTAAAAATAATAGGTGTCTCAGTGGAAATAAGACTTGAATTATCTGAAAAATGGGGGAAATCATGCCCACGTCACAGGTTTATCATAAGGGTTAAATGATTTCAAGTGGTTTTTAGTTGAGGTAAAATTCATATTAACGTGACAATACCATTGTAAAGTGAACAGTTCAGCGTCATTTAGTACATTCACAACGTTGTACAACCACCACTTGTATCTAGTTCCATTTTCATCACCCCAGAAGACACTCAGTCCCCGGTTAGCCGCCATTCCCCCGTTCCTCCCTCCCCCAGCTCCTGGTAGCCACTAATCTGTTTTCTGTTTCTATGGATTTAGCTATTCTGGATATTTCATATAAATGCAGTCATACATTATGTGACCCTTGTGTCTGCCTTCTTTCATTTAGCATAATGTTTTTGAAGTTCATCCACATTGTAGCATGTGTCAGTAGTTCACTCGTTTTATGGCTCAATAATATTCTATTGAATGTATATACAGTACCATTAACCATCACCTGTTAATGAACATTCAGGTCATCTCTACCTTTTAACTATTGTGAATAATGCTGCTGTGAACATTTGTGTACAAGCATTTGTTTGAGTACCTGTTTTCAGTTTGCAGGGCTGTGGGGTATATAGTTAGGAGTGGAATTGCTGAGTCATAGAGTAATTCTATGTTTAACCTGTAGGGGACCAGCTGAACTGTTTCCCACAGTGGTGTATACTATTTTATACTCCGAGCAGTGATGCACAAGTGTTCCATTCTTCCAAATCCCAGCCGATACATCTTTCCCCCATTTTTTGCATCATAGCCATTATAGTGAGTGTAAGATGATATCTCACTGTGGTTTTTATTTGCATTTCCTTAATAACTAGTGACGTGAGCATCTTTCCATGTGCTTGTTGGCAATTTGTATGTCTTCTTCGGAGAAATACCTATTCAAGTCAACTCAAATGTTTTTATGTATGCAAAATACTAAACATATTGCAAAGAAAACAATAAGCAGTCTATAAACAGCAGCTAGCAATAACAAAGTTAATAGCAGTAACAACAACCATAATAATAAAGAGATTTGGATTCTGGTCTGGGCTCCATCACAGCCAAAGTTTGTGTCTTTAGCCGAATCCATTAGGAAATAAATTTAAAAATAGAGACGGAGAAAGTCCTGACTCCCTGACTTGGGCTCTTTTAAATTTTGTTGATTTTTTTGCATATGTGAAAATAGAGATTATACTAAAAATACAAGCTTGAATACAGAGGACACATTTGCAGAGCCAGCCACATTTTCCAGTGGCACTTTGGCATCCGCTTTCACGGATCTAGGCTCTGCTGGGACCTACTGTGGGTATCTCTGCCCTGGGAGCTTCCTTATCTTCAATCCATGCAGGTGTCCTTTCTGTCTTTCTTCCTCTGTCTTCCATCCTTCCTTCACATCTGCAGCCCTTCAGACCTGAAAGGAGAGTAAGATTTCAGTGTTGAGAGTCTGGCAGCCTTCCGTCTAGGAGCTTTCAGAGATATTACCTTATCTCTTCGCTGCTGAGTGATGCTGAAATACAACTGCAGAAGCCAGATATGATATCTGGTGCAGGGCCCCATCTTAGATGAATGGAGTGTTCATGAAAGGACCTGGTGATGCTGGGCTGCCTCAGACTTCAGCAGCTTAGTCATGGCCCATGGCCGTAAACAATTCCTCCCCCATCCCCTGCTCAGGGTTCAGTGTTTCTCAGTGAAGGCTACAAAGATATTATTGCATGGATTTACTATGAGTTTGAGGCCAAAATAGAAGCCACTGTAGCAATATCATCAACTTATAATGTGCCTGACCAAAGCTTTGGAAGATACGACCCAAAGCAATAATTAAAAAAGAATCTTCCCATCTATATTAAATCCCAGCAGTTGCAAAGGAGAGAGGAAAACCCTAGTGGGCTTTTAAGAATTCTGAGTTACCTGGAGAAACCGAGTTCTGCCTCCTGAGACGGAGCCGCCTCTGTTGCTGGAGTCTTGGTGATTTCTCCAAGGCCCTTCAGGTGGAGTGAGATTCCCTCTCTCTGCTCAGGGACTAACCATGCCTGGTCTCTGCAGTATAGGATGATTTTAATCTACTTACTTTCAAACATGTTTTAATTATGTTTTAAAAGTTTGTGCTTCCGTTAACTGACAGTCTGATTTCTTTATCTAGGACTGCTTTTGAGGGTCATTTTTCTGTTTTTCTGTTCAGTTACGTTACCATGATTTTAGCCATCGTTATGTACGTTGCATTAGCGGACTTGCACTGTCTGCCAGGAAAGTCAGCTAGAAGTTTCTGGAACACCTTCTGCACGAGGCACCGTGCTGGGTGTATCACTCCTGAGGCAGTTCCTTGAGATCGGCGGTGACATCATTCCCATTGTACGTGAATGCTGAGGTTCAGAGAGTTCCCACGGTTCTGTATCAGTGGGTAGGAGAGTGGGGATTTGACTGGAGCTGTGTCTCACCCGAGCCTACATGCTTTCCACCCAACTCTCTGCCGGTAGAACAGAAACACATTTCTAAAGGACTTGTTGCTGGCAGAGTCAGTGGGGCACAGACATCCATATTTGTTTTCACCTAAAGGAGACCAAATGAAGGGGTTGAGAACAGCAGTGGGACTCGGCAAAAAGCTGCTCATTCTTGAGAATAATGAGAATAGAGAAACGTTAACTTTAAACATTAAAAGACAAACGCTACCTCTGTGTGGAGTTTCATTACCATTCACAATTTTTTTAAACCTAGATTGCTTATACCAAGCAATAAACATCTTTTGGCCCCTAGAATGGGAATTAAGGAAATGTTTCATTATAGCAGTTAAACTGTCTAAATGTAATTGATAAATGTAAAAAAAAAAGAAACCCAGAAAAGTCATATATTTCCCTACTTGATGAAAAGAGCTTCAAATGTTATATTCTCAAAAGAATATTTAATTAACTTCTAAATAGGAGTATGAACCTTACTTGTCTTTTTATTCTAAATTTTCCTAAAATATTCTGGTACTAGGGTCTTTCCTACCCACACACATGCACAAAGATGTTGTAAAGAAAAACACATTGCTGGTGATGTATTTTAATGAATCCTACAAAACAGTTGAGTAATGATCCATAAACATGAAGAACTTTGGTAGTTAAAGATGAAAAAATGTATTAGTGATTTACATTAAAACTTCATGATATGCATTATCTATGAGTACAAATGTTAAAAATGAACATTTTCTAGTATACTGAAATAAATGTTGTAAATCAGTACAAATTAATAGGCGTTAGATTTTATACAAGATTAAATCTGCTTGGAAAATGGATTTAAAAATTAGAAGACTATGAGAGAAAAAAGACATCACAAGATGAAATAAAATACAGAATTAGAAAATCTTCTAAACCTAATTCACCACAAGAGAAAGAAACAAAACGCTTCACGAGTAGGGTTAAAGGTAATAAAGCAAAGTACCTAGTTCCATGTCAGTTGTAGACCCGGTAATCGGCGGCAAAGTAAAAAGAAAATGGATTTACAGAATTTGTAGAGGTAACTCTGAAAACAGAGAAGAATAACTGAGGCAGCGGAACTATACTTTGTGTCATCGGAAGCTGAATATTCCAGGTACATTATGACACTGAAATATCAGCTTTCCATTGTGCCGGACTTTGATATGATATTACATTGCTTTGTATCATAACATCATATAATGAATCAACCATTGGCAGTACACTCTTTCTCAGGCCTTTTCCTTGCTCATTATAATTGAAGGAGACTCACAGGAGGGACACGATTGGAACCAAATCTCCAGGAATTCCTCCCATCCCTGTTCCGTCTTATTTCACTGATGCCTCCTTTTCGGGCTCTCAACTTGAATACACACCCCATATTTGTTTATGTGTCCTTTTACCAGACTTAGTCTAGTGTGCAAACTTTATATGCAGTTTTGCCAGGTGTGTTATACACCAGGCAAATGTTAATTATTTCTTCCTATTTCCAAAACCTGGGACACTCTCAGGAAAATACACACATGCATTCATGCACACAACTCACATACACACACACAGACACTGACACCTAAGAGATCAGAGAATCAGGTCATGACATCCCTCCTTCTGCTCAGAAATCTTGAAAGGCCTCCTAACTCCCTACATACCAGACACTAGGACTGCAGATAAAGAAGGAGTTTCTGCTCCTTCTTTATGGTAAAGACAGCCAGTTAAACAGACCATTATAACGCAAGGCATTATTATAATACAGCATGAGAGTTAAGATCATTGACTTCAAACTGGGATGTCAGAGAAGCATTCCCAGAGCTTATACTTGAGGTGAGTGTTAGATAAGAGTTTGTTAAGGCAAGAAGGAAGCTAGGAATGTTTCCATGTGGAAGCCTCAGGCTGTGTGGAGATACAGAGGCATGACATGACGCAGTATATCATGGACCAAAAAGCATTCTGCATGAATGCATTGCAGAGCGCACACTACACCTGTGGGCAGGGAAGATATACTGCTGTTAGACACGCTCATATCCATTCGCCCCTTGACTCTAAATGCTTTGTGCATAAGCAAAACATCCTATTTGTCCTTGCATAGTTCTGAAGTCTCAGATAAAGCCTTACAAACAGACGGTATTGAATTGAAGATTAGGAATACACATATACAGAATAAAAATGTAGAATGAGGAAAGTACTTTCCAGCAGTGAAAGATGAGTCAGTCATACAGAAATCTAAGATCCAAAGATGGAGAGGAATCCAGATTAATAAGGTAAGGTTGGCATTCAATCGGTTGCTACCTGAGAGATGGTGCTTGTTTCTCTTAATTCCAATAATTGGGGAAGGTACTCTCTGAAAGATCAACTGTGATCACAGACTCAGAATATACTGTCACAGTAAGCTCCCGTTCTATGGCTTGAGGGTACCTTTCCACCATTTCTCTTCGCACCTCCTGAAACTGCTCTGGGTTCCTTTGAGACAATTCCCGCAACCCTTGCTTCTGTTGAAATGGTTTGCTCTCTGCTTGAACTTGAACCTCAGACCTTTCCCTTTCATTCCAGCTCGTGCTCTAACTTCCCCTTGATGGTGAACCCAGAACCCTCAGGACCCACTTTCAAAGTCTGCTACTGACATTTCAACTGGGCAAAGCATTGGTTCCTTTCTGCTGAGAGAAAAAAAAAAAACTGTAGAAATATAATTTCAGGAAGAGCATTCTATTCAAATAATCCTGATGTATTAACATATGGGGCTGTTCTACCTTCAGAATATGTTTTCATGTTATCCAGTGCCTGACATATTGGTTGGCACTGATAAATCTCCTCTGAACATTGGTGGTTCTGCTTTGTCTCAGGAAAGGCTCAAGGCATCTCCAAATGCGAACAATTGCCTTTGGTCTAATACCCACTCAGCTGCCGCCTGCATCCTGCCTAATCACGTGTGTAGATTGCAGAGTCAAAGGTGTGCGTACATCTTCTCTCTGTCCATTCCCATTATTCAGGACTTAAATAGTGAATGCCCCTGATGATGATTTTTAGCCACTTATCTTCTTTGGACAATTCTTGTATTTCAGGGCTTTGTAAATGTGGTTTGATAGCTACAGAAGCCTAAAAATCACATTCAAACTTTAAAAAAATTATTTAGAAGCCAAAAGAACACTAATGTTTGAGGCAGTGTCAAATCGTAGAAATTTTTTCTTATTCATTAGGAGCTGATTTCAGCAAAAATGATAGATGATGCCATCAATGTCTGATTAGCCATACACAGCTTGAAGACATTTCTGGCCACCCAGTTGTCTTGTCTTGTCTTCTTTCTATGAAGATATTCCTTTGGGGTACTTTTCAACTATCAAGTCCATCTAGGATCTCTCTCTGTCTCAGTCTTTCTATTTCTCTTTATATAGATATAGGTACAGGTATAAGTATAGATGTAGATGTAGCTATAGATATATGCTGATATACAATATAAATATATTGCAATATATACGTATGTGTAAACATATGTGTGTGTGTGTGTGTGTGTGTGTATACTTTCCATTACTTCTATTATTTCTCCTGGGAAGCAATAGCACAGACTTTGCTCGTCAAATCAGGTAGCAGGCCTCAGATGAGCTGATGATCCAGCTACACCTTCCAGTCGGTCAGCACCTGCTTGTAGAGCACGAGCTGTAAAAGCAGGTGAAGCCCATCAGGAAGGGGTAGGCACTGGGCAGCATCCTTCTGTTACCAAAAGTGGGATCCAGCTGCTCGCTCCTCGAAAGCCAATACTCAAGAGGCAAGGTTGATGGAAAGGAAAGGCCAGCGGTGGGGGGCTGGGGGTGGACTCGTGGCCAGAGGCCAGCTCCCCACTGACAGTCAGTGGGCAAGCGCTTTTAAAGGGGAGTTTCAGGGGTGTATAGGCGGAGGGAGGGGCTACCTGCAGACAGCCCAGTCAGCTCCGACAGTCATCTTGAAGATGGTCATGCAGTGGTATGACCAGCATCATTTTGATTGTTTTAAGTACAGTTAATCTTCAGTTCCAGGGTTGATTTGTTCCCATTTCCTTGAGGCCAGTTCTCGGAATTGTGGCAGCTTATGTCATGGCTACAGCCTGGTCATCATGTAGTTAACTCCTTCCACCTGGTGGGGATTTCAGTATCTACAAGACAGCTCACAGGATATGGCTCAGAATATTATCTATAGCCCTTGAAGAAGAACTAAAAGTCCTTGACTTTGCTTTATGACTAAACTATTATTATTTTGTCCTATTTGACTGTTTTCCTTTACTTCTGAATTTTCTCACTTCTCTGATTAAACTTATGCTTTGGCTAAAGATTTTCTACAGATGAAAGGTGGACAGAGGACATGGTGGCAGAGGAGGCAGGGACGATAGGGTCATGGTCCATTTCACCTCCACCCAATCAATTTTGCTTGACCTAGAAAACTGCAGGAAGTCTATAAACCAACTAAATTTCACCTTAATGATAACAAAGAAATAAATGATTCAAAACAATATTTAAAGAAATATACACCCTACTGTAGGCACAATCAAGTCTTCTGCAAAGTAAACTTAAAATTTATCAAAATTGCTGCTTAGTCGTTTTCTTAAGGGACTGTATAGTGAAGAGAGGACTCTTTCTGAAGGGAATCCATTCTTTGGGTTGCGCATGTGATTCCAGATAGGGCTCTGAAGTGGACCATGAACTTTTTGTCAGGTGTTTCCCTGTGTCATCTCATTTCACTCTCTCTCCTCTTCACAACAGCTGTTTAAGGGAGATGTTACAGACTGAATTGTGTTCTCCAAACTTCATATGTTGAAGCCATAACCCCCAATGCGACTGTATTTGGAAATAGGACCTTTAGGTAGGTAATTAAGTTTAAATGAGCTCATAAGGGTGGGGCCCTCATCCCATAATACTGGTGACCTTATAGGAAGATGAAGAGGTACCAGAGATGTTTCTCTCTCCACACATGCACAGAGGAAAGGGCACATGAAGGACATATTGAGAAGGTGGCCATCTCCAAGCCAGATAGGAAGGCCTCACCAGAAACCAACCCTGATGGCACCTTGACCTTGCACTTCCAGACTCCAGAACCATGAGAAAGTAGACTTCAGTTGTTTAAGCCCTCCCAGTCTGTGGCATTTTGTTTGGGCAGTGCAAGCAGACAAATACAATAGGTATCAGCTTCTTTAGTAAAAGAGGAAACCTAAAGGCAGAGGAATTGAGTAAATAACATGAGGTTGAAGAACTCGAATGGGGACATTAGTCTGTCTGAAGTCAAAGCCCACATTTTCCCCTTCATCACGCAGGCTTTCTGTAGAAGCACTCAGTCTTGCCCCATCTCAGTCCTTACCCCAGGGAGGAATAGGGGCTTTCAGCGGCTTCTTGGTCCGTGCAGTTTGGCTCAAGCATCATGAAAACCTAGATTCCCAATGGGCAGGAACTGCTCCACCATCCATCTCTTAACTCACAGAGCTAGCACAGAATCGCCTTAGGATCATCTATTTTAACCCCTTCCCTTTGCAGACAAGGTAGGGGAAAGTTAAGGTCATGGAATTAAGTTTGTGGCTGGCCTTTTCCAACTAGGATAAGACCTTGCCTTACATTTTTGGTATGCAATAGCACAGACCTGCTATCCTATGCATTTCTTATAAAATACTAAAAAAATTAGTTATTAAGTCCTCTGGCAGAGTCCCAGCTGTTATAGCCTGCTTTTGACACAGATTTCTGGACTAACCTGTTTTTCAAGGACCAAATCATTTTTCTCAAAACATAATACACATGTAACCAGATCAAAACCAGGCTTTAGACATGGATGTATATCTCTAAGGCTTTCTCAGCATAATCCAGGATGGGGTCTGCTCCTTACATATGGAGCAGTGCATCAGTGGTGTGTTCAGAGTCCCGGGAGGGGTAACAGGGAAGCACCCCAACTCAGCAGGAGTGCAAGCAGATTAACTGCCATTTATAGCATTTCCCTCCCTTGGAATCACATATCCATCAGGAGTTATATTGAAATGCATTGTAGCCTATTTTTAACAGCCAGGCAATGCTAGAAAAACGTCGTATGAAGGATTTTGAAGAACCCTCTTGTGACTGTAACACAAGCTACCCTCTTAAAAAAAATTCTTGGGAGGAACAGTTTTTGTTTGAGGAAGAATTAAAAATAAAACTCTACTGAAAAACACCAACAAAAGCTGTTGTGGTTCTTTAAGCAAGAAGGAATAGATGGAAACTACAATATTAGGAAGTGGGGCTAGGGTGTCAGAATGTTTGGTTTGCAGGTGAGATGTGGGCTCTAAGAAATTAGTGAGGGAGAAAAGAGAAAGATATGCCACACTGGAATTAAATCAGAGGTCCTAACCCCAAGGCAGATGTTCACGTACGAGATCTATCATACTCTAATTAAGAGTCTAAAAAACACACACACACACACACATAAAATCCCCAGCGTTCAAAAATGAAACAGGTGGATCTTCAGAAAGCTTCAGAAAGAACAGTCAGTAGATATGAGTTCAGGGCAGGAAAAGAAAGGTGAATGTATTAGCTCCACCCCAATTAAAGATTTTTTCAAACTTTATGTCCAGATGATGGCAACATAGACCACAGATCGCAATGGCCACAGGGGTTATGTTGCACGATTAAATTCAGCCTGCTCTGGCCGAGACCACACCACACAGCTCAGCCCCAGTCCATTGCTAGCAAGCAAGAATGCAGGCCCAGTGTTGCCAGATACTCTGATTGATAAAAAACCATAGGAATCTAGATTCTTATGCAAAATATCCTTTCATAAACACGGACAACTAATTTTTTTTTTTTAATGTACAAGTATGATGTAGACAAAGAAAGACTGCTCTGTGGGCTAAATTTGCTCTCAGAGCTCCAATTTTTTCTACCCTCTTCAGTAGACTGCTTTAGTGGTCCCCAGAATTCTTTTCTATCTCAAGTCATCAGACGCAGAGTCTACAGATCTACTCCCGTTTTCATTATCTTCGTCCTGGACCAGAGCCTTCCAAGTCTGCCCATTGCCTTTGTGGGGAATTTTGAATGTTTCAGCTAATGCTCAAGACTCTGTATCATTCCCTTGGCCTCATTCAATGAAATGTTCACCCTGTGCTTCCCCGTGGGAATCTTTGGTCCCACCTGGAGGTACTATGTATTTCCCCCCAAAGAAGAGTTGTTCATTCCTGCATTCTCACCCTCGTTCTTAGTGTATCCTCTTTTTCTTTCTTCTATTTCTTTATAATCAATTTCCTACTGATCATCTGATCCTTCAAGACATCACTCACATGTCCTTTCTTCTGGGCTCCCTTTCCTGACTAATTAAGCCCTTCCTCTTTCTCACCTCATCCATGAAGCTTCCAATGTGTCTGTTCTAAGCCCATATGTTGTGCAATTTTGGTGTTTTATGTCCGTCTTCTCCACTCAAGCCTGAGAGTTTCACTCAGCAATTAGCAAACCTTTTCTGTAAAGGGCCAAATAGTAAATATTTTCCATATGATCTCTGTTGGAACTACTCAGTTCTGCCATTGTAGTAAAGAAAAAAAAAAAACAGCTATAAACAAGATGTAAATAAATGGGGGTGACTGTGTTCCCACAAAGCTTTATTTTCAAAACCACATGGCCAGCTTTGGCCTGAGGGCGGTAGCTTGCCAACCCTTAATCTCCATGGGCAAGGATTGTGTCTTATTCTTGTTAGTATATAATAGATAGTTAACAAATATTTGTCAGAGAATGAATTCTTCAAAACTCAATTCAAGTTTACTTCTTTCATAATCTTTCCTTGACACTCAAGGACACAGCAGTATTTTCCACTTCTGAACCTCTATAAATGCCTGTTATCCAGACACCTCATGGGACTGTCACAATCACTGTGTAACAATCACTTAATGCCACTGTGATGAGTTAGGGTTGATCTATGTAATTTCTAGGCTTCTTTGTTCTCAAATTCTGAGTCAGTCTGTCATCTTGTACTGCCACCTGCTTGTACATTTTGGCCTTTTCTTTCCCTCTGATAAAATATAAGCTTCTAGAGAATAAGACCATACATAATTTTTCTTTAGAATTGCTAAAATGCCTACTATGATGTTACTGGCATCATACACCTATTCCAGTCCTATTTTTAGGTCAGCATGGTGTGTGACGCAGACTCAAAAAATAAGCAGAAGGGAATGGTTCTTGCTCCCATTGATGACAAAGTCTAGTGGACCAATGATTGTATGATCCAAAATGCTCTGAAAGAGATTCATGGTTTTCTAAACAAATCCTGGGGAAGAGTGGGGAAAAAGGCAGGGATGTCTTCCCTGAGGAAGTAAGGCTTGAGTCAAGATTCACTAACTCAAACTATGATGTATAAAATAAGCTATAAGGATATCTTGTACAATTCTGGGACTATAGTCAATATCTTATAATAACTACAAATGGAGTATAACGTTTAAAATTGTGAATCGCTATATTGTACACCTGTAACTTATATAATATGGTACATCAACTATACTTCTTTTTTTTTAATGGTGAAAAAAAAAGAAAAAAAGATTCACCTATTCAGCCAGTATTTATTCAGTGCCTATTATGTGTCAGACACGATTCTGAGCACTTGGAATACAGTCGTGGTCTAAACAGACAGAAGTTCCTGCCTTCATAGAACTTGTTTTCTAGTGGGATCTGAAGAATGAATAGAAGTTACGTAGAAGGGAAAGAGGATTTGAAAAAATATTCAGGAAAGAGGGAAAGCATCAACAGATATCCTGGGTGGAGGGAACATGGCACAACTCAGGAACTGCAAGGGCAGGAAAGATCCAGCTACAGAGGTAAACAGAGGCCAGCTGAGAGAAGGTAGTATGACCGTATAATTTTTTTCTCTAAAACAGAACGCTCTTGAGAGTGAAAGAGGCATTATTAATCATGACAACAAGCAGAAACTGGTACTGTTCCAGAAAACTGGGACGTATGGATAGCCTACTCATAGGTCACGTAAACTTTTTAACATGACTACATTTTTTAGAAAGATCACTTGGATTACTGCAAATAACTGATCTGGGGAAATGCTGTGTCAAGGTGAGGAGACCAGTGGCTATGTTATTGCAGAAGTCCAAGTAATAGATGAGTGTGTCCTAAGCTAGTTGGTAAGTAGCAGTGGAAATGGAGAGAGAAAAATAGACTCTGTCGGTATTGAGGAGGCAGCTTTAACAGGACTTGGTTGATATTTTTTGTTCTAGAAATGAATGGAAGAAAGGGGGGTGGGGAGGAATGGGAAGGGAGTGCTGGAGGAGGGTAGAGTTTAAAAAGAGATTCAGATGCCAAGACCAACTCTTGGCACCAGCAGCTAAGTCCCCAGGGAGTATTTTGAACTCTGGTCCTGATGAATCTCAAGACTGCACTGAGCATTACAACTTCCATTACTGATTATGAGTGAGAGTATAACTGCGGCTTTGATCCTGGAGAAAGCATGGCAGAGCTAAGTGTTCCCCACTGGAAAATGAGTGCCAGTTTGTGCTTTCATCAAAATTGCAGACAGAGTTCATGCACTTTTAGGAAAACTGGTGATGTTGGCAGCTTTCATGGCTCGAGACGAAGAAGGAAGACCAAGGAGGTGGAGGGTGGTTTAATATTGATGGTTCAATGTTGGGCGCCAGCACACCTGAGTCCAGGGTAAAACATAATAGGAAGTGACAACCAGACTAACAAATAAGAGAACAAGAGCCGTGATTTGTGGACGTTGATGTTTCAGAGACAACCCAAGCTATATTTGGAAGCTGAGTTTAATACATAATTCAAAAACCACCTTAACTCGATGCAGTTTTAAATGAGATGTTGAAAGGGTTGTCTAGTTTCAGCTCAGAGTGACTCGTCATCAGTCATTTCTCGGGCCAGCATGGGCGGCCCAGGTGGGAGACTTTTGTTTAGTTCTCTGAAAGCTGTCAGTCAATCTGATTGCATCTGACGGGGGAGGGCTCAGTAAAGATGACACTTCACCCCATACCCTCAGGCAAGTCAGCAAGGAAAGCAAAAGAAACTTGGGTGCCCAGGGCTCTCCGCTAAAGGTCAAGAATCCTTTCCCCTTGCTTCCAAGGCTTCACACTAACCTCATTGTTAGCCAGTTATTTTACCCCTTTACTTGGGGGTACCCATTTACAAAACCGTTGTATATAAAATATTCACTTGTCTTGACCACACAGAGATACCGAAGAAGAAAAAAAAAAAAGACAGCTTGAAGAGTGAGCCTCCAAATGTGTGCACGAGCTGCCCTTGTTGTTGACATTATACATAATCCTGATCACCTCTCCCCTCTGCATAGCCCCCATTTTAAAACCCTGTAGAAATAAAGCTGTGGCAATAGTTCCACCTGAGTCCAGTTGTGAAGTTCAGATTGAGACTCAGTGCTGTGAAATGTTGTACCTTGATTTCTCTCAAAATCAGAATAGTCAAGTATGCAGCCATTCAAAGAGATGTTATAGAAATGTATTTCAAGACGCTGGAAGATGTTCATGAGAAATTGTTAGATCAAATATTCGATCATAAAAGAACATGCTCAGTAGAACTGAATTCTTATTCTTCCAACAGGTATAAAAAAAAACTTGAAGAATATAAAGTAACATCCTAAAAGTTGTCATCACTATGTAGTGAAATTAGTAACACCTCTTTTTTACTGTTATTCTTTTTTTATTGACATACAGTTAGCTTACCATGTTGTGTTACTTTCAAATGTACAGCAAAATGATTCAGTTTTACATACATGTATATACATATATATATTCTTTTTCAGATTCTTTTCCATTATAGGTTATCACAAGATATTGAGTATAGTTCCCTGTGCTATACAGTAGGTTTTTGTTGTTTACTTATTTTATATTAAGTGAAGTAAGACAGAGAAAGACAAATATCATATGATATCACTTATACATGGAATCTTAAAAAATGATGCAAATGAATTTATTTACAAAGCAGAAATAGACTCACAGACATAGAAAACAAACTTATGGTTACCAAAGGGGATCGCGGGGCAGGGGGGTCTGGGCAGGGGGACATAAATTAGGAGTTGGGGATTAATATATACACACTACTATATATAAATTAGTCACAAGTTTTATTTTCTTCTTTTGGATTACCTGTATCATCTAAATTTTTTACAATCGTGCACTACTTATATTACAAGAAAACATATATCTTAAGATGTAGCACTCAGTATTCATCAGTATGCATGGGAGTCTCACTGTAATGCCATCCAGTCGGTGAAACAGGGCTCTAACAAGGCCAGTTTAGTGTAATGGCTGAGAACATTGACTCCAAAATTGGGCAGCCTTGCTTTGCCACCTTTGGCAAAGATGAATTAATCTCACTGTGCCTCAGGGTCCTATTTATAAAACGGGGGTCCTAATAGTTGCTAATTCTAGAGTCATACAAATAGATGAAAAACATATTTACAAATTGCTTAGCATATAGTAAGCTTCCAATATACATTAGTTAATTTTACTATCATTGTATTTATCCTTATATTCATCGTGAATAGGGGCCGGGAAGGTTCTACAGTGGAGGGTTACGTGGTGTGGACAAAAAGTACTTTAAAGAGGCTGCCTCAAGTGACTGATGCCAAACAGATTGTAAAAGCAGTGGTTTATGTGAAACCTTTAGCCAGAGGGACTGACATTCCTTGTCCTTTGCCATGCAGTTATCTTGCAGCCTTCCTGATACTTTTAAGTAGCTCTGGCTGCCTGTGGATTCTTGGTCTATCCAGTGCAGAAATTCCAGCACTAAACCTAGGAAACATACCTGATACCATTCCTGGGTTTTTTAGGTCACTCCAGACACTGAACTGAGGCCTCTATTTTTGGACTGTCTAGATAACTTCAAGGACAGTAATTGGCAATAACAAAACCTTTTTGACCATATGCCATTTTATGGGAACTAAAGAGAATTTGGGGTAAATATATATTCCCGGGAAGATAATTTCACTTGTTTTTAGGGCTGTGTTCAACAACAAATATATTCACTGAAAATTTTCAAAGCACAATTATACAACTCACCCCTTTAGTTATCAGAGCTGAGAAAGTATGGGAGACTCATCTGGGTTTAGCCCATTTGGCTAAGTCTTATCTTTGACCTCTTTGAAGTATAACAGCAGTTACTTTCCTATCTTACTACTGAGTGTTCCCAAATTCTGACAAACTCAACAGCTACACATTAACAGCCACCAAATATACAACAATTAGATGGGAACATGACATCATGCCTGTTTTCACTACCAAGGGCACACAGAAGCCCATTTTCTCAAGAAATTCTGCAGCATAAACATGCCTATGAATATTCAGTACTCAATCCACTTCATTCTGTGCAACCTTAACGGCCTTTTTTAAGGTGTATTTTATGTGTATTTTGTGTGATAGAGGAAAAAAAAGAAGAGTTCCACTTTTTCACAATGTACTATACTAGACCAGCTCTCTTTTTTGAGATGTCATATACCTACTTTATTATAATGAGAAAGTGACAGCCAATTTAAATCAAAATTTATGGCGAACATTAGGCGCTGGAAGGACTTTGGCTAATCACTGTAATGTCCCCAAGAAATGGTAAATGAAAGCGTAAGGAAATTGAGTTAGCACAAGTTAAAAGTTCACATACTTACGGAATTATATTAGAAGACCTACAACTTAATTAAATTATCTGAAACTGCTCATCTAGCTTCCACCGTACTAGTGAACATTTTTGCAATTTTACTTTTAGATATATATTAAGTAATAGGTTTGGATTGGGTCAAATTGGGAGAACCCTAATGAGGCAGAACAGGCGAAAAGCTGATCCATCGTGCGGCGTCATTCTGAATCTTTATACTGAACATTATGGGGCAGAGCTTTCCCTGGTTAGCTGGTTACTCTCTTACATCTGTCATTCTGACATTTTGAATAATTGAAAAATCAAACGGGAATTCTGTACACACAAAAATAATCTGATGGAGAAGAAATGTGTTATTGATCACCTAATCTTTGATTTTTTTTAACTCTTATATTTGTTTTATCAACTGTAGAAGCTCAAGAAGTGATAAACGTACAGAATTTTTAAAATTAAAGGCATCGTTAACAGATTTGATACAAAGGACAATTTCATGAGATGCAAAAGACCAAATTTACATATAAAGTCACATAATTAATATTTGTTTATCTACTTTGAATTCTTTTAAGGTCAGTGAGTTCTTAAATCCAAGGGACCATGCGGTAGAATGATTACTTTCAAAATACTTTTAATACACAGTGCAGGATATTCGATAATTGAATATATGTGGCATTTGTTTCTTGTAAGGTTACCAACTTAACTTTGTGGAGAAGAGTAGAAAGTCTTCGTAACTGAGGTTTTCCACAAATTACATGTGTATGGCTCTTTCTGGGGTCACAGCCCAAAATGAATCTGTGCTCCCTTAAAGAAAGTGCCAAAGCAACTGGGAAGTTTGTGTGCAATGAAAAAAATGGAACCTTTTAATTCAGTCCTTCATATACAATTTAGATGTAGAAGTGTAATTTTTTTTTTAAGTCATAAAACCTTTGGAGAAGTTCTGCCATTTCTTTTCTTTTCTGATGGAACTACACGTAAAGAATAAATTGATTGCCAGAATACTTGGTAACATAGACATGCACACACTAAGAAATGAATAAGAAAAAATATGGCCTCCTGCAGACTTGTTTCTAGCTGCTTGCTTGGGGGAAAAAAAGTAAGCTGCCTGCTCTTCACTGCCTTTAGAGAATTAATTCTCATATGAAATGAAAGGTCCCGTCCAATCCTATTTCACGGTAGCTTTGAGGGCTTGACTGTCCCCAAGCAAGAAACTTCCCTTGATTGTTTCCTGCTGACATCACTTTACACCAGAAGGTGGCAATTGTTTTAATAATCACACTAACAAATCTGTTTTGCCATTGGATTAGATTTTTAGAGATAGTGTTCATTTGGTTCTTGTCAAGAAGATGCCTTTTAAAATCAGTAGCATTCACGTGTAGATTTCTTTCTCAGGATGGTTTTTCCACACCCATTAGCTGGCTGAAATATTGTACCTTTTTTAGGATAACGTAAGCTGCAAATGTTCTCTATTTCTCCGTATTAAACCTTGTTCTTGGGCTTCCCTGGTGGCGCAGTGGTTGAGAGTCCGCCTGCCAATGCAGGGGATACGGGTTCGTGCCCCGGTCTGGGAAGATCCCACATGCCGCGGAGCGGCTGGGCCCGTGAGCCATGGCCGCTGAGCCTGCGTGTCCGGAGCCTGTGCTCCGCAACGGGAGAGGCCACAACAGTGAGAGGCCCGCATAATGCAAAAAAACAAAAACAAAAAAAAACAAAAAAACAAAACAAAAAAAAAACAAAAAAAAAAAACCTTGTTCTTTCACCTGAAACAAGGAACAGGATGCCATATAAGCTGTCAATTCTAGTGAAGGGATAGCATGATAAAAATGTGAAGAATGCACTTAATTTCTCCCTTACAAGGAAAACTGGCACAGACTTTCCTCAGTTGACCGTGATAGCTGAAAAGTGTAGTGTGTATGCATAAGATTCATGTCAACATACAATGAAAAGCCATTCACATACAAATCACAAGGCGTGTATGTCTAGCTTACCTTACAAGATAGCAAAATTCCATCAATTACTCAATTAAAACTGAGTGGAAGGGGCTTCCCTGGTTGCGCAGTGGTTAAGAATCTGCCTGCCAGTGCAGGGGACACGGGTTCGAGCCCTGGTCCGGGAAGATCCCACATGCCGCAGAGAAGCTAAGCCTGTGCACCACAACTACTGAGCCTGCGCTCTAGAGCCCGCGAGCCACAACTCCTGAACCCATGTGCCACAGCTACTGAGCCTGCACTCTAGAGCCCGTGAGCCACAACTACTGAAGCCCACGAGCCACAACTACTGAAGCCCACGCGCCTAGAGCCCGCACTCCGCAACAAGAGAAGCCACCGCAGTGAGAAGCCCGCGCACTGCAACGAAGAGTAGCCCCCGCTCGCCACAACTAGAGAAAACCCACGCACAGCAGCGAAGACCCAATGCGGCCAAAAATAAATAAATTTATAAAACAAAAAACTGAGTGGAAGGTAAAAGCCTTCTTGATGCTCCACAGTTCACAAAAAGCCTATCAGCTTCCTTAACCATTTGACAAAATGCACAGAAACCTCCAAAATACCAGCACACTGGAACTGCCTGAGGATTTATCTCCTAAGACAGTTTTCCAAAATCTGTCCTCTGAACACTGTTTGCCGTCCACAAAGAGAGAGGAAGAGGACGGGGCAGAGAATAATGTGGTCTCTGGGAAACCACAGCGTTCGTCCCAGATGGTCTCTTTTTTCCACGGCTTAGGTTACCTACATGACAAAAGGGGGAGAGGCCAGGGGTGAGCACTCTTTTTTTTTTTTTTTTTTGTAAAACTGAGAACTCCAGACATTTGTCATCCAGAAAAAATGCCTGCCTCTCAGCAGGGTAGATTTTTAAAAATTGTTCTTAGCGCCTGTCTCTAATTGGGCTTCCTTGACTTTTCACACAGCCTTTCCCCCGCAAGTCCACAAAAGCCAAAGTTCTCCCACACCTAGTCACCACTGACAGGCCCATAAATCACATGAAGTTGCAAAGAATTGTTTTTCACATTATGCAATTAATGCCTAGAACGTAGAAAACCATTTTATAGTATAAAACATATTAAAGCAATAAGAAATAGCATGTCAGATTTCTCATTAGTAAATTCTAATAATGGCTAACATAAAAAATGTAGCTATCTATTAATATTATTTTCTCCAATTCACACTTAAAAGAAAAATATTACAGTGTCTTTTAGTATCCGTGCAACACTCACGGAGGAATTTATTATACCAAAGTGATCTGGCATGCCTAAACTAGCGTGAGCAATATGAAAATTTAAAGAAAGCTGAATGCCCATTCTTTAATTTTACTAAAATAATGAAAAACATATATTATTTGGGCTCACAAAACATGTAAATACTGACTCAAACGAAGCGTCTATTTTGTACATATATATTGCATTTTTCTACTGAATATTAAAAACCATTTCTCTTATATGCTTCTCTTGCTTCTATCCCCTAAATGTAAAAAGAAATACGAATCTTGAAAACCACCAACTCTTTCTAACCTCTGTCATTTTCAGCAAACTTTTCCCTTTAATGCTGAGGGACTACTCTAAGTTCAAATGTGTAATCTCAATCACAGCTTGTATATTTTAATAGCATAAGTAGAGTAGCAATAGTTGCTCTTCCTTTGAAATGCGTTGGCATTAATGTTAGGGCAGTTGGAGGGCTTTGTTTAGTTTTTTGGGAAACGTTCAGATGTAAATATTAAACCATTACAGTGGGACTTAGAGCAAGAATTGTCTTTTGCCTCCCAGCTACTGGCCTGACTGGCTCAGGCCTTTCAGAGCAGCCCACTCTGGAGTCACATACAAATTGTGACACACCAGATGGGCATCTCCCAGGTGTGGCAGAAATAAACACTATCGTTATAGCCCTGATCCTGTAGGAAGCTAGTGAAGACACCATTGCACAAGGATTAGCATTTGCGAATTCTAAAAATCTGTTAATATTAAAAAAAAACAAAAACATTTTTACCTTCCACGTGTCTGCTTCTTGACGCATCTGTCTACCTGCCGTGGAGCACAGACCCTTGAATATTGCATGAGAAACGGGGAAGCAAGCTATGGCTGAGGAAGAAAAGGGGAGAGAGATTTGAAATATATTCAATAGTTTTCTTTCAAGTTCACTTTATGGGCTTTTTACAGGAAGGTGTTTTCTCTTCGTTTTTTTTGCTCTATTTCTGGCATCAATTGTGTTGGAGTTTGCTTTTGAGTAAGAAAGGTTGAACGGTAGATTAAAGGTAAGATGCAGGAGTAAACTGCAGTAGAATTAGGTTATAGTTACAAAAATCTCCTTCTTTTGTTTTGTTTTGGGGTTGAGTACTCTCAGAGATAAAAATGGGTCTCTAAATCACAGATTATGCCTCTGGGGAGTTGGAAACACATTGACTAAATATAAAGAATCCTACACTGGGACGCAGAAGGCCTTGGAAAGTACCAACGTTGCAGTTAATCACTGAGTAGTTTTGAACAAGTCGTATAACCTCTGTGGGCCTCAATTTCTTATTTCTAAGATTATTCTAACATTGTAAGTGAATATTTTGAATTCTCCCAAAGTGTATTTGGGGCAAAGAAGAAATATAACACATTTTTTTTTCTTTAACTTGTGTTTCACAAAGAAATCCAGGGCTTCCCTGGTGTCGCAGTGGTTGAGAGTCCGCCTGCCGATGCAGGGGACGCGGGTTCATGCCCCGGTCCAGGAAGATCCCACATGCCATGGAGCTGCTGGGTCCGTGAGTCATGGCCGCTGAGCCTACGCGTCTGGAGCCTGTGCTCCGCAGCGGGAGAGGCCACAGCAGTGAGAGGCCTGCGTACCGCAAAAAAAAAAAAAAAAAAAAAAAAGAAATCCAGAACAGAGTTGCTAACCCATCATAAATATAGTCACAAAACCTCTCAGCTGCTCACTCAAACGCATCCTGAGCTTCCTCAAGTCCATGGGCTGCCCAGTGCTCATGGGCTATAGGCTTAGGGTTCCCATGATTGAATTCAGAGACTACAAAGGAAAATGTATTAATTAAACGAAATGCTTACTTTATGCAGATTTACACAATAAGTTCATTCCTACAAGCTAAGTCTGTTTTCATTCAGGGTTGTTGCAGATCTGTAGATGTGAAAAAATGTTTAAAATAATACACTTTTTTTTTTTTTTTTTTTTTTTTTGCTAACAGAAAGCTTAGGCACAGAGATCTTTGTCAAGGTTATGCCACGTAACTATGAGGTACATGAAGCATGACCGGAAATTAGGTCTCCTGACACCCAGCCCAGTCAGGGCTTGCCTAGGTTGCAAAAAATTGCTAAGAGAAAAATAGACCTTCCTAGATTAGTCTGGGTCACCCCAACATAGGTCTCTACAGCAGCAATGCAGGAAGTCAAAAGGAACGAACAATCAACCACCAATCAACCAAGACACCAGCCTTGACCTACACTCCCCGCTAGTCACAATAATTTGCAAGAGGCTAATGCCTAGTAAGGCCTTATCGACTTGTAAAAATTACCGGTCTCCCTTTCTCTCTCCTACTGCAGAAGACAAAACTTTTCTGCTTCTTACCCCTATGGCTACCAAAAAGTAAACATAATCATTCAGTTACTTCGGGACGCCAGGATTCTGGTTTTAGTTCATTTCCGTGATATCTAAAATACACGTATTCACTTAATTTACAACTGAGCCCTTTGATTTCATATTATTTGTATCTGAGGTTTCACTTTCATAAATCAGTATTGCATTTATCTATTCACCTGGTGCCACACTAGTTATTAAGAGTTTTTAGCCAATGCTACCAAATATAAATCAATACTATATAGTATTAGCTCTAAGTATCTTTGAGGAAAAGACATGGTATATTACTTCATAGTATATTTAATGCTTTTAATATGCTATCATATTCATAAAGGCAATATTGACTCAGTCCAATGGGTCTGTGCTCCAAGAGCAAAAACTCATTTTCATTATTAACCAAGTGAAGTCTCATTAGACTTTAAGATTTTCAGTATCTGGAGATTTTTTTTTTTTTTTTTTTTTTGATGAACAGGCTCATGCTTTTAAACTCTTAGAACCACTGAATGGTAGCAAACTTTAAATTCTCTATAGAATATCTAAGGTTAACTGAGCTTTACCTAGTGATTGCTCAAGGTGACATTATTTTAAAGACAGTGAAGAAATACTTTTAAATGAAACACTCCCCCGATCCGTGGGAATATGTAGGGTGTGCTTTTTTGATGGACAAGCAAAAGCAATAATGTTTAGCAACAGACCACCCCATAGTGGGAACTGCTTTTCAGCCTGGTTTTTGTCAGACCAACAGCTGTTCCATCAGTCAGTTAATGACCAGGGACAAAATGCATTTTTTTAAACCAATTAGCAGCCCCTCCAACTGAATAAAATCCCCGGGTATGCTTTTCAACAACAAAACAAGAGCTAGGAGTGAATACAGTTAAGAAGATCATAAATTCTTGGAAATACAGTTCTAAAAGCTGAAAAAACCATATAGAGGTTAGTTGGTCATACCATGCCCTTGGCAGGACTCCAATAATTCATCCTAGGAAGACAAGAAATATATATACGTTTTTTCAGTATATATACAAATATATGTGTATATGTATATCTAGTGTGTTTGTATGTATGCAGAGAATGAGATTCCCATTATTTCTTATCAGCTGATTTTACTAACAACCTTCACGGCAAGAAATCCATTGTAATCCAGCCTCTATTCCACATCCAGTGGCAGAAACACAGTCATGTCATCCCAAAATGGATATTATAATAACTATTTATTATCTTCCATAAAATCATTCATAATTTTAGTATTACACATGCTTTCTGGCTTCTTTAAAGAAATAATAACAGTTTATTTAATCTTCCTTCTTAGGTTTTATCTTCTAATCCCTTTGTCCTACTTCTAAAATATCATTGTTAATCTAAATCTAATTTCCTGGCATAATGATTTGAGTATATTAGATGCTTTAACAAAATTGAGTTATAAAATTATCATTTCCCCTTGTAATAACAAAGTTAGTATTCAGATATAGGTACTTAAATACTTTCATTAAGCACAAATCCATTGACCAAGTTTCAGTATGGGCGAAAGTGAAAATCATAATTCCCACTCAAAAAAACAAAAGGCATGAGCCCTTCCTGAGAGCCAACGTACCAACATATATTCACTAAAAAAACATGGCAGACCAATTTGAGAAAATCAGCTGAAAAACCAGGAGAACTTGCAAAACAAGTTCAAATAACGAGTCAGGAAAACAAAAACTACACTAGATATATAGACCTGAAGAAATTTTATACCAAGTATTAGTTGGAAGGGTGAAAGAGTAAAGAAATAAAAAAGAGTTGCTGAAGTATTACCTAAATATCCGTAAACACTAGAAACAACTCCAACCTGTAGGGCTGAGGTCACCCAGGTAACAGCAACTGCAGAAAGTAGCTTGCAACCCTCCGCCAGGGGAGCTAAAGGCAAGAGCTGAGATTTCTGCAGCCTCGAAGCTGAAAGGAGGGGCCCTGCATGCTTGGTGCTCAAACCTCTGAGGTCAACAAACGCATGGTGGTTTGGCTAGCAAAGGGCAGGATGGCTGGGGATGGTACCCCGCAGGGCATGGCGTAGCTGGCACCAACAGTGCCAAAGGGAGATGGAGGCTTGCACCTTAGCTCTCTTCTTCTATTGGAGTGGTGCCAACAGGACCTGGGAACAAAGAAGAAGTTTTTATTTTCCTTCCTCCTGGCTTCCAATTGTCTACCATTTGTGGAAGCTTACAAGATGCCAAGTGTAAGGGAGTGTGAGAAATGTAGTTTGCAGACTCCTAGCCCTAGCATCATGAAGCAGGGTGTAAAAGAATGGACTTGAAGCCTAGAGACACTGTGTACCCAGAAGCTGGATCACTGCCAAATGTCCCAGCTTCAGAATGAACTGTCATCTCCACCTCACCATCATCTCTTAATGCCACTCTATGGAAAGCCAAGTTCTCTGAAAACCATTCACTCTGATGTATGAATAGCTGATTACTCTCCTGTAACCATCTCAAAGATACCTGTAACTTAAACTATGCTAGTCACCTCCAAATCAGTCCTTTACCGTTAGAATTTTAGGAAGAGGGACACGTTGGGGAGCAACAGGATCTTACTTTGGATTTATCAGGCAAGTGGGGAGGTCCTCCTGAATTACTGAGTTGGGAAGTTTATCAAAAGCTCGGAGAAAGAAAGATGGTGGCAACGGCCGCACAGCTTTTCTGTCTCTCTAAATCCACATGTAAAAGCAGACAGAACTACTAGAGGGCAAAACCAAAACTCCCTGGACAATATTTACAACAAATCTGGATAACAAGTTATCCCACACATGCCAGAATACAAGGAGATGGAGATGAACCACCAATAGCCAAAGAGCTGCATGGTAGCCAAGTCTGTGTAGGAGGATGGTGCCAGGGCAGCGTAAGAAGCCCACAAAGGCTGGAAGGGGTTGGCGCAGTGGAGCCAGGAGGATGCTGTCCAGTGACCCGCTGGGGCACTCCTCCAGGACAGGGCCCCTTCAGGACCAAGCTATCCATCAGGCACAGTAGCCACAATGTCTGCAGCCCGCTGGCCTTTTGGGGACCCATGGAATGTTTATATTTCTTTTAAAATCAGAAGGAAAAATGCACCTTTAGGCCAAAGAAAATGTTTTAATATATTCATTTTAATACTAACACAGTTGTAAAGGGTTCTTTTTAACATTTTTAATGGAGGAAGGGACCCACAAGGGCCTAGGACCCACAGACATCGTGATGCAGCCCTGGGCCCCCTGCAGAGTAGAAGGAGGCGAGCAGGACGTGGGGACAGTAGTGACAAAGTCAAGGGAACATCCAGAGCAAAGGTAGAGGGGAAGAGAGCCAGGACATTTGGGAAAGCAAGCCACCACACTTTTACAGAAAAGCAACAGAAGAGGGAGCCCTGTGAAATTAGAAGAGCTACCCTGAATCCAGCCTCATTCTTAAAGTTCAAGAAAGCTAATTTCATATAGAAAGGAACAACAGAAAAGTATTGAGGTCAAATCCCATACAATGTTATGATGAGAAAAAGAAGAAACCATGTAGAAGAATAACATCCCAACAGACAATGAAAGCACACCAGAAAGATGTGTCCTCAAAAAAGATCAAATCAGCAGCCTACTATTTTAAAACAAGCTAAGGAAGATTAAGAAAACATTAAGAAAGTGATACAATACCTGAAAGTGCAACAGGAATCAAGAGTTAGAAAATCTCAGCGGTGAAGTGACTTCAGGAAAGAATTATAAATTAAAGTAAAAATCATTTTAGCAATGAAGACTAAACCAGAAGGAACACCAGAGCTATAGACACGGTGGGTAATGTCTCAAGTGAAATAGAAAGTGAGAAGGAGGGATTTTTAAACATCAAAAAGAAATGAAGAAATAGACAAAAGGGATTTGAGAGAAAATGATCAATATTGAAGGAAAGATAAAGGAAATCAAACCAGTGATTAATAGGAGTTTCTGAAGGTGAAAACCCAAACAAGAAAACAGAATAAATACTAAAAACAGTAACTTGGAAGAGTTCCCTGAAATAAGGATTTATAGCTACAAATTAAAAGTGTGCAGTGTGTTCCTGAGAATCCAGAACAGCCAACATCAAGACTAGTAAAATTATTGGACTGTAAATATAAAGCAAAAATTGGGGAGCATCTTAGGAAAAAAATTCATGACTTATAAGGAAAAGGAAATAAGATTATCCTCAGACTTTTCAACAACAGTGCTTTATGCCAGAAGAAAATAGAGTAATATATTTAACATAGAAAGAAAGTGTAAGCCAAGGATTTGATATCTAACAAAACTGACTTTCAAGTATGGAGGGGACAGTTAAACTGTTATCAACATGCAAGAACTCTGGGAGTATTGTTCCCATGAACCCTTCTTGGAGAATCGAGTAGAGACTGAGCTTACACCTAGAGAGACATTCACTGAAGGGCTGGTGGTGAGCATTAAATATATATTTGCCCGTAAAAGTGAGAGGAAATGAGGGTTAAAAGGCAGAGAGTATATTATGTAATGGTTATAGGCTCTGACAGTGTAGTTATGACTATTAAAAAATGGGGGGAGAATATATATATATAACCTTATTTTAAGTTTTCAGCTATCATATTGGTGGTGGTATTTGTACTGTTATTTTGAGATTGGGGTGTGTGTGATATGAGATAAAAACAGATGTGTTATTATGGGATCTTCTAATTTTATCATTTTTTGTTCCTTAAGAATAAAAATTCAAGGTTTTTAAAAAAAGGGAAATAAGGTGTTATAGAGATGGAGCTATAGAAGGTAGGAAGAGATACTGATGAAATAGAGAAGTTAAGTAAAAGCTTCATAATCTTCAACTAGAATTAGAATATAAACAGGAATTCATGAAATATTTTATCTTTAAAGGCATGCATATATTTCCTAGTTCTGTGCATTTAAAAGGGCTAGAAACAATGATCAGCCTAATAACAGTGATCATGCCTTGGCAGCTTGTGGACTTGAATACCTTCTCTCACCAAAAAAAAAAAACCTGGAATTTCTGGGGGAAATGGCTAATTCTATTTCTGGGGCAAAATATACAAGAGGAACCTGGAACATCTTCTAATAGAAAGTAGCAAAGAAGCTGTCAGAGACCTCGAAGGTCATGTCAAAGGGATTCAACAGCCTGCCAAGAGGCTCTACCAGCCAAAGACTGGACAAATTGAACTTCGATAATGATAAACATTGCAGTGGATCAAACCAGGACAATTTGTTTAAATTCATGAGTTCATAATGATATAGCTTTTTAAATAAGCACTGGTTATCTTCACAAGATAAGGAATCAATTATCTTGAAAAATGGAAAATAAAGGGAAAGAATCCACTGAGGAGCAATTAGTAGACGAAGTAGATGTCTATTTATATACGTATTCACCTAGTATGTGAAAAGGAAACGATAGAATTAGAACATCACTATTTTTGCAGCCTTCACGAATGAGTAGATGTGGGCATTTAGTATCAATGGCTGCTAAGATCACAGGAAGTGAGAGACCCAGATATTGTGTGCCCCAAACAGTCCTTCCAAAAAACATTATGGAAATGATGAGTAAACTAGGAGGGTCACTAGGGTATATAAAGACAACTTTAGTGTTGCCAAAGGGATCGAACCTGGGTCAGATCCAGTCTCTGGATGCAGCTACCAATCTGCAGGAAATTCAAAAAACAGGAGCAAGTTGATCTGCCCTGAGAGTATCGCATTAGCAGGATATAGACTACGGGAAACACTACAGGTTAGATAGCCCAAGCTCTTCAGTAAAATGTAAGAAAATGAAAGGGATCTGGGAGAAACCTACAGATTAAAAGGGACTTAACAGACATATCAAATTTTTTAATGGACGAGACTAAGCTACCATTTGTAGGAATGCACATTAGGGGGATAAAACTATGAGAAGAAAAACTCAAAGAAGAGATTACTCTAAAAGTCAGGATAATAGTTACTTAGGCAGGAGGAAGGGGGTTATGACTGAGATGGGTCAGTGGAGGCAGCTTCTGTTAGACGGTGGCCTCTTTCTTGACCGGGGTGGTGTTCTCCTTACAATAATTTATTGAGCCACACATTTGCTTTGTGTGTTTTCTGTGTCTCTGGCTGAAATGAAAAGATTTTAAAACTAAAAAGCCCTGAGAGCAGCTCTCTGTTTCACTGTTACTTCTTCTTTTCCTCAAACAAGTTCTTTATCTTACTGTAAAACTCTACCCCTCCTATCCCTCCCTAGACTCCATCCTCTGACATGTTTCTTCTTTCTTCCTTGTTATATTAGACGATCAATGAATATTAGTCATGATTATAGAGCAGAACATGGTGATTTGAGAGCTGGCCCTGCCCACATACCCCTTCTGAGAGAGACATACCTGGAATTCCTTATATCTAGGTCGCTATGCTTTGTCACGTGGGTCTCTTCTAACCCCACCCACAGTTGATAAAACTAAGGGTCTATAACTTCATTCAACATATACTTGCTTTAGTTTATGCGGCTAAGTACTGGAATCTAGAATTCAAACTCAAGCCATTCAGCATCAGAACCCAAGACCCTAAACATAATCACTAGCTAAACCAGTATACGTCCTCTCTGTTGGAAAATATGAATGTGATTTAGAGAAGGATCCAGCCCAAAGTTGGACAAACTACAGCCTTCAGGCCATATCCAGCCATGCCACCTATTTTTACATGGCCCATGAGTGAAGAATGTTTTTGACATTTTTAAATGGTTAGAAAAATATAAAAGAAGGATAATACTTTGTGACGTGTAAAACTTACACAAAATTCACATTGCAGTTTTCATTAATAAAGCTTTATTGGCACACAGTCACACTCATCCATTTATACATTGTCTTTGGCTGCTTTTGTGCTACACTGGCAGAGTCGAATAGTTGCAACAGAGACCATATTGCCTACAAAGATTAAAATATATACTATCTGGCCTTTTAGAGAAAAAGCGTAGTGACTTCTGAGCTAGATAATAAATGGGTGAACTTAAAGAGAGAAAGGAGGAAACAGCAGTAATCAGAAGCCCTATGGCAGTGGAATCTATCAGCAAACAGAAGCTATGAGTTAAAGAGGAGAGCAGAGGCAGGAGAGGAAGCAAGAGTAGCTGAGACACCCTCCTTTTAGAGGAACACACAACACTTCCAACGCTTGTCCCACGAGACGTGTTCTACACTCGTTCTACAGTGGTTCACGGTCTCAGTTAGTGTTCTGCCTTATTTCTTTATGTTTCCATGTAATAAACACCAAGTCACCTGGGGAAAAATAAAGCACATCTCTGTTTCTGGTAAGCTGAAAAGGTCTAACACACAGCTTGGCTTTCATTCTCTTCTCTGACCCCAGGTTCCCCTCGGTCTTCCACCATGACCACCAACAATAACAAATGACTTGAGCTCATGATTGCAGAGCTTAATGAAACGCTTACAAATTCTCTAAAATGTAAGGATCATAAACCATCTTTTTCTCTCCATTCCAGTGCTCCCACATGAGAGGGATGGTACCGCCTCAGTTTCAATTACCTGAACATCCATTTCTTCATGTATGTCCCTACTCAGATTCTCCAGTGGCTACACTTACTGCTCGTTGAGTGAAGCCCAAACTCCAAGGCCTTCTTCCATAGCATCTCTCGCCCCCCACCAACTGACCTTAGCCCAGCCCTCTAGACATTTCTTATGGGAACCAGATAACAAAATAATTAGTGGTCAGGATTGGAGTCTGGCATTTCGAGTTCCGTTCACAGATCTATTCCTTAAACTGTGGGCAAAAGGGAAACTCAAAAGTAGAAGCATCTTGGCTGGTATCCAGAGCTCACGTGTAGGGACTAAGCTTTCCTGGGGGAGAGCTTGCCTACCCAGAGCCTGTGGCTGAAGCTGAAAGTCTCTTGGGGCCCAGCCACCCTGATACAGCATCACACACTCAGGAACAACATGTGACACTGAACAGATGAATACAAACTAAGGTGATGGCAACCCTCAGTGGGACATAGCTGAGGTCTGTGCAAGCACATAACCCTTTAAGAAAACACTAGGGAGTGGGTTCCAGAAGGAGACTTTGAACTTCCAGCTAGTAAGAACATGTGAGGGTCCAGCAGGTTATTTAAAAAATAAAATACTTTGGTGCCCTGAAGTAACGAAACCAGTCATGATCGTGGCAATCAGACTACCCTCTACTGGGAGTTATCCTTCCATGTCTGCTCACAAAATTGGCAAAACCATGAAAATGATGTGATTGATCTGCTAGACTTGTTCAATTGATCCATCCATCAATCAATTACTAGCAATGATTAGGAGACAAAACTTGATTGTTTGAGTATTTGAGATTCCAGTCAAACATCATGGCCAAGACTCAAGATGCTCTTTTTGGGAATTTAATCTCACTTTATCAAATGATACAAAACAGCTCTCTCCTAGGAACCCCTCAGATTGAGCTACAATTATTTCAGAATCACATGTATGTGGTGAATCAGTTCTGGGATCTTCCCTTGCTCTGTCCTGTCTGGAGCCTGAGACCAAATAGGAAGAGAGGTAAGAGCACAGCCTTGGGTAAGAGGCTGTCTAGGCTGGCCCTGCCTCTGCCTCCTAGAATCTGTTGACCTTGGTCAGTTTCCTAGCCCCTTTAAACTGCAAGTCTTCTTATCTGCAAACTGGGATCAGATTTGTGCTTATCTCCTAGGGATAGTGGGAGGATTAAATGAGATAAAGTACGTCAAGTACTTAGGAGAAAGTCTGGCACTCAGTAAGTGCTCAGTAAATGTCCCTAGCCTCTCAACTGCATTATCTTTTGCAACAGAAAACCGTATTAAGAGGGGCAATTTAAGGAAACTATATTAAAATGAATTAGCTTTATGAGAAATTGTAACCATTTTTAAAATAATAGATCACATTTCATTATGTCTTTAACTTCATAAATTGCTTCAAAATCTATCAGTAATCTAGTACAGCAAATATCTTTAGCCCAACTTAGCAAATGTGTTTACTCTAATTTCTTTTTTTTTTAACATCTTTATTGGAGTATAATTGCTTTACAGTGTTGTGTTAGCTTCTGCTGTATAACAAAGTGAATCAGCTATACATACACATATATCCCCATATCCCCTCCCTCTTGCATCTCCTTCCCACCCTCCCTACCCCACACCTCTAGGTGGTCACAAAGCACCGAGCTGATCTCCCTATGCTATTTAGCTGCTTCTCACTAGCTATCTATATTACAGTTGGTAGTGTATATATGTCCATGCCACTCTCTCACTTCCTGCCAGCTTACCCTTCCCCCTGCCTGTCTCCTCAAGTCCATTCTGTACATCTGCATCTTTATTCCTGTCCTGCCCCAAGGTTCATCAGAACCATTTTTTGGTTTGTTTTTTTTTTAGATTCCATATATATATGTTAGCATATGCTATTTGTTTTTCTCTTTCTGACTTACTTCACTGTGTATGACAGACTCTAGGTCCATCCACCTCACTACAAATAACTCAATTTCATTTCTTTTCATGGCTGAGTAATATTCCATTGTATATATGTACCACATCTTCTTTATCCATTCATCTGTCGTTGGACACCTAGGTTGCTGCCATGTCCTGGCTATTGTAAATAGAGCTGGAATGAACATTGTGGTACATGACTCTTTTTGAATGATGGTTTTCTCAGGGTATATGCCCAATAGTGGGATCACTGGTTCATATGGTAGTTCTATTTTTAGTTTTTTAAGGAACCTCCATATTGTTCTCCATTGTGGCTGTATCAATTTACATTCCCACCAACAGTGCAAGAGGTTCCCTTTTCTCCACACCCTCTCCAGCATTCATTGTTTGTAGATTTTTTTATGATGGCCATTCTGACTGGTGTGAGGTGATACCTCATTGTAGTTTTGATTTGCATTTCTCTAATGATTAGTGATGTTGAGCATCCTTTCACGTGCTTCTTGGCCATCTGTATGTCTTCTTTGGAGAAATGTCTATTTAGATCTTCTGCCCATTTTTGGATTGGGTTGTTTGTTTTTTTGATATTGAGCTGCTTGTATATTTTGGAGATTAATCCTTTGTCAGTTGCTTTGTTTGCAAATATTTTCTCCCATTCTGAGGGTTGTCTTTTCATCTTGTTTATGGTTTCCTTTGCTGTGCAAAAGCTTTGAAGTTTCACTAGGTCCCGTTTGTTTATTCTTGTTTTTATTTCCATTTCTCTAAGAGGTGGATCAAAAAGGATTTGCTGTGATTTATGTCATAGAGTATTCTCCCTATATTTTCCTCTAAGAGTTTTATAGTGTCTGGACTTACATTTAGGTCTTTAATCCATTTTGTGTTTATTTTTGTGTATGGTGTTAGGGAGTGTTCTAATTTCATTCTTTTACATATAGCTGTCCAGTTTTCCAGGCACCACTTATTGAAGAAGCTATCTTTTCTCCATTGTACAGTCTTGCCTCCTTTATCAAAGATAAGGTGATCATATGGGTGTGGGTTTATCTCTGGGCTTTCTGTCCTGTTCCATTGATCTATATTTCCGTTTTTGTGCCAGTACCATACTGTCTTGATTACTGTAGCTTTGTAGTACAGTCTGAAGTCCGGGAGCCTGATTCCTCCAGCTTTGTTTTTCTTTCTCAAGATTGCTTTGGCTATTCGGGGTCTTTTGTGTTTCCATACAAATTGTGAAATTTTTTGTTCTAGTTCTGTGAAAAATGTCACTGGTAGTTTAATAGGGATTGCATTGAATCTGTAGATTGCTTTGGGTAGTAGAGTCATTTTCACAATGTTAATTCTTCCAATCCAAGAACATGGTATGTCACTCATGTGACCATTTTTTTTTCTTTCAGTTAAAAATAGGCAGTCACCAAAATAAATCTTTTTTTTACAAGTCTAAAATTTGACCCACTTAAAAAAAAATGTTTCACAAGAGACGAGAGGCTAACATAGAATTATACTCAACTGATATTTACAAAATTTCTATAAATATATATATTAATCTGAACAGTTTGTAAAAAGTAGGCTCACCATCTAAAAAGTCCCTGTACATATAAATATACCTCATGAGTTTATTCTAGAGAATTAAACAGTTAACACAACTAAGACACGCTTTTAATATTGCCCAAGGGATTGGATAAATATTTTAAATTCTAAAATCTGGTAAGAATAAAGGCAGAAATCAATTTTTCTTTCATTTCACCTATAAGATTTTAATAATTAAGTGCAAAAAAAGAATTTTACATTTTCTGACAGCATTAGTTTGAATTCAATCAATTGCCTGATAATGAAATTTCTGAACTCAAATTTTAAATTACAATGAAAGATAAAGTAGAATGGAATGCCAGTGAACATACAACTCATGGCTCACTTACATCTTCACTACTAGACAAATCCCAACTCACAAAGACCTGCTATCGAAAGATACCCATCACTTATCACATTGCCTACAGTGGTCCCTTTTTTCTGCTGACCTCAAAACCAAAGGAAAGGAATTCTCTTCAATCAGCTTCAGAAAAACTCCCTCTTTTGAAATCAGAGGCTGACTGTTATGGCTCTTTTTAAACCATTATGGGTGTACCATTATCATAATGGTTATATGAATACTGGGTGACAAAAAATACTTGATATTCAAATGACCCCTTCCAAGTTTTCTGTAATGTCACTCATAAAATTAAGATGAACCCTGTCTTTCAAGACCGACACAGATATGCAAAGGACCTTTATTGTATCAGGTGTCCTTTTGGTTTGTTTGCAGATATTGCACTCTGCATTCTTCTAGAGTCAGGTGCAGGTTTTTGAATGTCTGTCACAGCTCTCTTATTCAGTGCAGGTATAAAAGGATGAGAAAATATCAGTCTCTCCCTTTGGCACCAGCCTGGGCTTGCACCAGTGAAGTGCGGGTAAATATTTAACAACCAGCGGGTCGGGGGTCTCATTTGTGTAATTTGCAGATTTCTGTGGTGTAAATACTCCCGCCATGACCGATGTCAACCTACCATGTGCTATCACTGAAGGTGAGACGGGAAGGAATACACACAATCAGCTTTCATACATGTTGGGAGCCTGTGCCAGCACACCACCAGCGTGAACCCCAAATCTTCCCCTAACCAGTGTGCTCCAGGGAAACGTGACTTCAGACTGGGAAACCAGAAATCCACGTGAGACCAGGCGCTCGTCATTCAACGCGATCCCTTTAAACAGGCTCCCGCTGCTTCTACTTTGCTTTGGTAAATCCCACCCCCACACCTTATTGGTCACTGCTTTCCTGGGACCTGGAAAGTGACGGGGAAAAGCCAGAGAATTGAAAAAGGAATAACCTTTTGCTGGAGCCTTCCTAATGATGCCCAAAGCTTGGCCTCTGTGCACCAGTGCTGAATCAAATCTCAGAGACAGTTTGGGGTGAGGTAGAAAAGAATAGCTTTATTGCTTTGCCAGGGAAAGGGGGCCACAGTGGGCTCCTGCCCTCGAAAAACTATGTGTCCCAACTGGGGGGGATTTGATGAAGAGTTTTATACCAATAGTTCAAGCGTGGGGTTGCTGACAAGATTAGGACATGTTCAGGGCCTGCACCCCTCTAATCTGGTCTCAGATAATCTTCTTGATGACTTTCTCTGGCCCCTTGAATATCTCCTCAGGTGGTTTCTTGGCTGCTCCTCCCTTAATTAGAATCTGCCCTTTGGGACTCAGGGAAGGTCTTGGAGGCTGGAGGGGGACAGAAAGGCCCTCATGCCAAGGAGCCCCACAGGGTCCTGCTCAGTTTCAATAACAGATCATCCAGGGTGATCACTTCCGGCTCTTCTTTTACACATTGGAATATTTTCCAAGCCTGGTATTACCTAGAAAGCTGAACAGGTAAAGATGCTGGGATTACGTCCCAGGATTCTCTGGCATATTTCTCATTGTGGGTCAGATTATTTTCATCTAAGATTGGGTCCTCATTCTCTAGGACAGTGATACTCAACTTCAGAGAGCCTTAAGGATCACCTGGGAAACTTGTTAGTCATGCAACTTCCCAACCTCCCCCCAATTCTGATTCAGTAGTTTTGAGTGGCACAGGGAAGCTGTATTTTAAAGCATCACCCCAGGGGGTTCTGATACTGGCTGCTGAGTCTGGGCCACTGCAAGGACTTTTGGCCAACTCTGAAGTTTAGAGGGAACGCTCGACACAAGACCGTCCTCACTTGTAATATCCATTGCAAGTTCAGGGAGGTTTCCAAAACCACTGTCAGGCTTCATAATTCACTAGAAGGACTCATAGAACTCACTGAAAGTTGTTATACTCACAGTTATGTTTTATTACAGGGAAAAATACAGGTTAAAATCAGCCAAGGGAAGACATGCATAGGGCATTGGCTGGGAATGTACCAAACACAGAGCTTTCGTGGTCCTTTCCTTGTGGAGTCAGGATGCCTCGCTTTCCCAGTATTGATGTATGATGGTACACATGTGGTATTGCCAACCAAGGAAGGCAACTCACATCTCAGTATTCCAAATTCTTACTGGAGCTCCATTACATAGGTATGAATGATTGGTTACCCGCATGGCTGATCTCAGTCTCTAGGTCTGTTGAGCCAAAGCTCCCACCCTAAATCACATTGTTACTATTTGGCTAGTGGAAGACACCAAAGCAAACAAACTAACTCCAGGGCAAAGGTCTAACCTCTTCCAGGGCAAGGTTACACTCTTTGCTACATACCCACCCTTTGCTAAACACTTCCGAAAGGTAACTTCCATCAGGAGTCAGACTTTTGCCTTTGGAAAAGCCACCTTAGTCACCTAAAACGAATCTTCTAGAGCTGAGCTTTTTGCTTGAGGCTGCTGAGAAGTTTGCTCAGATTTTGTTTCTTCAAGATGGTTCCAAGTCATTAGCCAAGACCGAAAATAAGTCTTTCACGGTTTTCAGGATTATTTAACAAAAGTGTCAAATATCAGATCCAATTCTGAGCACCTCTGAGGCTTGGCCATAAGTGCTATGTAAAAGTTCGCTATAATTAATAGCATAAGTATTAGTATTAGCTGTGCAAAACTGCCAGAGTTGGCCTACTATGTGTGGAAATAAAACCAGAAGTGTAATCCAGCTCAAAGGACACCAAGGATGAGATGATATCCCAGGATGAAAGCTGAGAGTAGGGAAAAGGTCCAGGTGGGGGTCCCTGATACAGTACGGCCTCAAGGAGTAGGCTGATATTTGCTCATGTAGAACAGGAGCTCCGACCCTCCTTCTTAGCTCACCTTCAGTTCTCACCCCACTCCGTCTAGTTTGCAGCTGTCTGAAGTACCTTCTACTGTTTGGACTTTTCCCCATTGAGGTGCCACTGCCCCTTTGCAGAAACTCAACTTATATTCCAATGAAGGATAAACCCATCTATGAACTTGCAAAGTCGTAGCCTTTTAAAGGAGGGCAGTCACCTAAAAAGATTTTCCTTTTTTCAGTAAATGACACATTCTGAATGAGTTTATGAAAACCTGACAGGAAGTTTCTTGATTTGCTGAGTACTCAGGCTTAGATTTTTTCTTTATGATGCTTAAATTCAAGAGACAGTTTCAGTTAGAGCCACTGTATATCTAAAGGGCTTATTTCCAAATAGTTTCACAGTCCTTAGAATATTTAAGTCATTACTTTACCCATTCTTTAGATAGGTAAGTGCAATACAATAAAATGCTTAGCATTTTCAAGGAGCATAAATCAAGGTTCTTAAAGTCACTTTAAGTTTGTTTTGACATTTTCTGCACTTTATCACAGTCAGAGAAGCACCTCATATATAGTACCAGTGAAACAAATGACATAACTTTGTATGCCCTGTGTTAACCCCTACAATAGCTTGAATCTCCATTTAGACCTGTCAGCTTACAGCCTAGTTTGTAGCATCACCAAACTCCCAGCCTGCATGGAAAACCCTACCACTATCCCAAGCCCTCAGCCGTCACACCTTGCCCTTGCCCACAGGCTCGTAAGAAGTTACAGAAAACATCTTATCTGCTGTTAAAATGTCTAAGGTTGCTGCAGTTCACACTGAGATCTTTAAAATGTCTGTATTATGAAGTCTTGATGGTGAGGCTCCAATAAGGGAACTTCAGATATAAGAGATTTTTCCTTTGTTTCCTTGAAGCTCTCAGGCCAAGGCAACTGAATCAAAATCACCACTTCCTGTATACGAAGATAGAATAGAGAAATAGGAGATGTCTTTTTGTAATTAATCCAGACAAGTTGATTCGCAAGATAATACAATGCACTCATTCTACAGAAGTGCATTAAGCATTTACACGACTATAGGCATTTTGCTCAGTCTGGGGAATATGAAATGAACAAGACATATTCCCTCACTTCTAAGAGCTGGGAGGCTAATTTGGGGACGGGTGGTTGGATCATGGAAGCAAATAATTCCAAAGGTTTTGGACAACTGCTCTTCACAATGGGATAAAGAGAAAACCAAGAAAGCACACAGGGTGGAAATTATAACTCAAAATATTATCTCCAAGGTCTTACTGTTTATGTTCCCCTTACTAAACAACTTAGAGACTTTCATTATTAATTATTTAAACTGAGGCATATCCTTTGTTTTTATAGTGGCATGATGAAACAGAAAATTTATCATCCAAAAAGCATATTAGTGGTCCTATTTAACTCAACTTCTTATACCTAAAGTATTTTATTCTCTACTAAGATTTCTAAGTCGTTAGCATGCCAATTTTACTAGCTTTAGAATCTGAAGCTAATTTACATAGTCAACATATTAGGCCCCAATTCTACAAAGCACCTATTTGAAAAATGGAATTTTGGATGATTCCACCAACATTTTGATAAAAAAGTACTTCGTATCAGGTTCATGCAAATGCTCTGATTATGCTATGCTTTATATAGAGTCAGTGAGATTTGGATAATGTAGACAGAGAGTTTCAGATAGTGACTCCTTCTCACCATGACAGAAAGAAAAATACTACACTTAACCTCACACACTATGAAAGCAACCAAGATGTTTTAAAATGTTTAAAAAAAAAAAGACCCTATAAGAAAATCAATGCATTTCAGCGTAAAGACAAGATGAGGAATGATGCACTAGTGCTTCTCAGGTGTGTCTACAGTAATGCAGTCCGGAACAGCTCACATCTGCACCTCTCAGCTACCCTGGTTTTGTGACTGAAGCTGGAACACCATATTGATGTCTGATTTTCACTTTCCCCCTTGTCCTCCAGACCTTGTTACAGAAAGTACCCTAGGAAATGTGTTGATGATGCAACAGAAAGTGAAGTAAAATTAATGACTCTTTCCCCTAAAATAACATAGATGGATGAGGCTTAGAAATCCTGATAACTGCATCCTCCAAAACAGGGGTTGGCAAACTAGGGCCAGTGTGCCAAATGCAGCCTGCCACATGTTTTTTGTACAGTCCATGAGATAAGAATGGATTTTACATTTTTAAATGCTAGAGGAAAAAAAGAAGAATATTTCATGACATGTAGAAATTATATGAAATTCAAATTTCAGTGTCCATGAATAACAGTTTGTTGGAACACAGCTATGTTCACTCATTTATGTCTTGTCTATAATGGCTTCCATGCTACTATGGCAGAGTTGAATAGTTGCTATAGAGATCCTATGGCCTGCAAAGCCAAAAATATTTACTATCTGGTGCTTTAGAGAAAATGTTTGCTGATCCCTGTTCAAGAACACAGGTATTGGAGCTGCACTTTTAAGGATCTTGAAAGCTTAGTCCAGAATTAAGGAATGGAGATTTCAGTTTTGACAGGGGTATTGATAGTAATAAGAAAAATCTTCCCATATGTGATGTTATGTATGATGCCTGATGTGCTTTCAAACTAAAATAGTGGAATTCTCTAAAGATGTAAAAACATTGAATAGACACTCAGCAATTTGGCATAATTTAGATTTAGGCTTGCCTGAAGAAATGGGGCTGAATTTGAGGACCAAATAGATCCTCCAGATGAGAGCAGCTCTAAGACCAACATAACCTGTTTAGAGTAAGTAACTTTTAGACTATGATTTTGTGAAAATATACAATTTCAGGGCCCTTTAACCAGCTAAGAAGCGAAAGCGATATTGTTAGCATTTTGAAAGCCTCCATATCATTTTTTGTGGGTATTCTCAATTTCTTTGTAATCTAAACCAAAAGAGGTCAACCAATAATGAAATACGAATGGTTATGTACAATTTTCCTCATAGTTTCATGTGAAAATGATATAAATTTCTATTAAAATGTTTGGGGTAAGAGGACTCTAAGTCTTTATTTAAATGTTTTCTTTTTTAGTTAGCATTCTTTCAGAACCAGTTTAGTCTGTCAGGTAAATCAGCATTTAGGGATTTTTATTGCTCAGACACCAATGCCAGCTTCTCTTCACATACTCTGTAGTACTTGGCTCCCAGAAGCAATAAACCATAATGGTCTCACTCACCAAAGCCTTTTAATTCATGGATCATAGAGATGATAAATCATAAGAACTCCTCTGGTGGTGCCCTGTTGTCTAGAATGGCCTGATTCTTGCATGCCAAACACAGAACACCTTTTCAAAGGGTATCTACTCAATTGAATAAGGATGTTCACATTCAAGAACAGAGATCAAGTGTTTATGGATGCATGTGTAATAGAAGGATAATACGTTTTGAGACAAATGTTGGCCCCCAGATTGCTATGCTTCTATGGATGGATGACAAAGGAGCTTTTCCCTAACCTACCCTTGGGATTCCAGTGTTCACCACCTAAAGCCAGTTTCCCCATCTCAATGAGGTAGTTGCAGGAGATTCATTTTCTTCCCTTGATGGAAGATGCGGGTTTTTTTGGTTTGTTTTTTCCCAGCTTTACTGAGATATAATTGACATATAACATTGTATAATTTTATGGTGTATCGTGTGATGATTTGATGTACATGTAACTGCAAAATGATTATCACAGTAAGGTTAGTTAACACACCATCACCTCACATAGTTGTCTTTCGTGTGTGTGTGTGTGTGTGTGTATGTGTGTGTGTGTGTTAAGAACTTTTAAAATCAATTCTCTTAGCAATTTTCAAGTATGCAATACAGTATTGTTAGCTATCGTCACCATGTGGTACATTACATTTTTAAAACTTATTCACTTTATAACTAGAAGTTTGCATGCTTAGATCACCATCACCCATTTCCCCTTTCCCCTTCCCTCCAGGCAACCACTAATCTACTCTCTGTTTCTATGAGTTAAGTGTTTTTAGAGTCCATATATAAGTGAGATCATACAGTATTTGTCTTTCTCTGTCTGACTTATTTCACTTAGCATAATGCCCTCAAGGTCCATCCACGTTTTTACAAATGGCAATATTTTCTTCTTTTTTTATAGCTGAATAATATTCCATTGTATATATTTGTCACATTTCTTTACCATTCATTCATTGAAGGACACTTAGGTTGTTTCCATATCTTGGCTATTGTAAATAATGCTGTAATGAACATGAGGGCGCAAATACATTTTTGGGTTAATGTTTTTATTTCCTTACCCAGGAGAAGAATTGCTGGATTATACAGTAGTTCTAATTTTATTTTTTTGAGAAACCTCCATACTGTTTTCTATAGTGACTGCACCAATTTACATTCCAGCCAGCAGTGCACAGGGCTTCTGTTTTCTCCACATCCTCATCAGCACTTGTTATGTATTGTCTTTTTTTTTTGAAGTTCAATATTCTATTTTTTAATTAGTTACCTATTTTATACATATTAGTGTGTATATGTCAAACCCAGTCACCCAATTCATCTCACCACCACCATCCCACTTTCCCCCCTTGGTGTCCATACGTTTGTTCTCTACATCTTTGTCTCTGTTTCTGCCCTGCAAACTGGTTCATCTGCACCATTTTTCTATCTTCCACATATATGTGTTAATATACGATATTTGTTTTTCTCTTTCTGACTTCCTTCACTCTGTATGATAGTCTCTAGGTCCATCCAGGTCTCTACAAATGACCCAATTTCGTTCCTTTTTATGGCTGAGTAATATTCCATTGTATATATGTACCACATCTTCTTTATCCATTCGTCTGTCGATGGGCATTTAGGTTGCTTCCATGACCTGGCTATTGTAAATAGAGCTGCAATGAACATTGGGGTGCATGTGTCTTTTTAAATTATGGTTTTCTCTGGGTATATGCCCAATTTATTATCTTTTTGTTGGTAGCCAGTCTAATATGTGTGAGGTGACATATCTCGTGGTTTTGATTTGCATTTCCCTGACAACTGATGATGCTGAGCACTTTTTCCTGTCTCTGCTGACCATTTGTGTATCTTCTTCAGAAAACATCTTTTTGGGTCCTTTGCCCATTTTTTAAATTGGATTATTTGTTTTTCTGTTACTGAGTTGTATGAGTTTCTTATATGTTATGGATATAACCCCTTATCAGATATATGATTTGCAAATATTTTCTTCCATTCAATAGGTTACTTTTTCTTTTTCTTTTCTTTTTTTCTTTTTATTTTTGATTGTTGCTTTTGCTGTGCAAAAGCTTTTTAGTTTGATGTAGTCTCACTTTTTTATTTTTGCTTTTGTTGCTTGTGCTTTGATGTTATATCCAAAAAATCATTGCCAAGACCATTATCAATGAGTGTTTTTCCATATGTTTTCTTCTAGGAGTTTCACATCTTACACTTAAGTCTTTAATCCATTTCCAGTTAATTTTTGTGAGGGATGTAAGATAAGGGTCCAGTTTCATTCTTTGTATGTGGATTTCCACTTTCCAACACAATTTATTGAAGAGACTATATTTTCCCCATTGAGTATTCTTGGCTCCCTTGTCAAATATTATTTGACCATATCTATTTATAGACTTTTGATTCTGTTCCATTGGTCTATGTGTCTGTTTTATGCCAGTACCATACTGTTTTGATTACTATAGCTTTGTATTATAGTTTGAAACTAGGAACTGTGATGTTGCCGCTTTGTTCTTCTTTATTAAGATTGCTTTGGCAATTCGAGGGGTCTTGTGGTTCCATACTAAGTTCTTGAACATGGATTTTTTTGTTTGTTTGTTTATTTGTATCTTCTTTAATTTTTTCAGTAATATATTATAGTTTTCAGTGTACAAAACTTCACCTCCTTGGTTAGATTTATTCCTAAGCATTTTATTAATTTTGATGCTATTGTGAATGGGATCATTTTCCTTATTTCTTTTTCATGTAGTTCATGGTTAGTGTATAGAAACACAGCTGATTTTTTATATTGATTTTGTATCCTGCATCTTTACTGAATTAGTTTATTAGTTCTAAGAGCTTTTTCATGGAGTCTTTAGGGTTTTGTATATATAATATCGTGTCTTCTGCAAATAGAGGCAGTTTTATGTCTTCTTTTCTGATCTGGATGCCTTTTATTTATTTTTCTTGGCTACTTTCTCTGGCTACAAATTCCAGTACTGTGTGGAATAGGAGTGGTGAGAGTGGGCACCCTTGTTTCTTTCCTCATCTCAGAGGAAAAGCTTTTCAACTTTTCATCATTGAGTATGATGTTTGCTGTGGGCTTGTCATATATGGCCTTTATTATGTTGAGGTACGTTTTTATACCCAGTTTGACAGTTTTTATCAAGAAAGGATGTTGAATTTTGTCAGATGCTTTTTCTGCATCTTTTAAGATAATCATATAATTTTAACCTTTCATTCCATTAATGTACTGTATCACACTTATTGATATGTGTATGTTGAACCATCCTTGCATCCCAGGTGTATGATCATGGTATACAGTCCTTTTAAGGTGCCATTGAATTAGGTTTGCTAGTACTTTGTTGAGAAATTTTACATCTATGTTTATCAGGGATATTGGCCTGTAGTTTTCCTGTAGTGTCTTTATCTTGCTTTGGTATCAGGATAATGCTGGCCTTGTAAAATGAGTCTGGAAATGTTCTCAATGGAGAATGTCTTGGCATAACTCAGGGTAGGGCAGAATATCCAAGTTCTCTTTGTTATAATAGACAGTCCCAGAGAGATGGAGTAATATAGGAAGGACCAGTTAAAAATCTATGGTCAATAGAATTAACATTTAAATCAGTTTATCCTCTAGAGCACATAGACCCCAGGCTGGGCCACAATAACACATTTTCTCAGTGGTAAAAGTTCTATCTATAAAGCTAGAAAAATTCTATCCAGCATATACAATGTCATACCTATTTTTCCTTCTATATTTATATTAATACAATTACTATCTTCTTCTTTTTCCATCCAAATATCTGACTGTCTACTAACATGACCACATTGTCATGACTGTCAATTGAACTCCCTCCCAGATGAGCTGCCTTATCCTCTCTTCCAGAGCAGTTTCTTGGAGCCACATTCACAAACTGATCTCTCCTCCCTCCCTTCATCACCTTGTGGGGAACACAGATTTTTGTATACAATACGCATCTGACTAGGTTCTTCGGATGAATAAAAAAAAAAAAAAGCAGCATCAGTAATAGTGTTTTAAAATACTCTGACCCTTTGTAACATCAAAGTTAATGCTAGTTTTTAGGATTTCACTGGGTCTTCAAAAAGAAAGTAATCAATGACTATTGACATCCCACAGCACAATAGATATTAGATTATAATGTTCTGTTGTGTGTCTGAAAGGATTTTATTTTACTCTTTTTGAAGGGAAAAAACATCAGCCTTCAAGTTCTGGTTCCCATTTTTCTCAGTGTTCAGTAACTATCAAATATAAAACTGTATACAAATCTGAGCACATTCGTGTACACGATCTTTTCATTTTTGCATTTATGCTAATCACCATCCCAGAATCTCTACTGAGTGATGTTCTTTAGAATTAGCTGCTAAGACCTTGGAGTTTCAGTTCAGTATTGATTCCGTGTTGAATAAATGCTGTTCACACTTAGTAAAAAGGTCAATATTATTACTCGTTAAGGAACATCTATGAAGCCTGTTCTAATGCTGAGAATCTGGATGGCATGGCATGTTTGTAAGACTTTGTTAATTCCATGTTTGACAATGTTATTAAATAAAGACTCCCTTGTCTTCCTCATCTGCAGACTCTAAAATGTATAAAGATATTCACATTTTAAAATCTAACTGCTCTTCAGAAAGTTAGGACACACATGCTTAAAGCTGCCTTTTAAAATGATTAAATGGTTTGCAAAATAGTTGGTGCAGTTTAATAAAGGACAATCAAATCTTCTATCTGTAAGTGACCCACACTTGCAGAGGCAATATTTGAAAAATCATGCCAGTTCATTTTCTCTGATAAGTCATTAAAGATTTTCTTTGTTATCTTAATTTTAGCAGAGATTTTAAGAGATCATCCTGTGCTTTGCTTTTTTTCTCTCTTGGGTTGTTTTTCTTAAGGTCATTCCACAATTGAAATGAGCCTACAAAGAAGGGGAAAGGAAGCATTGCTGTCTTGTAAAGAACTCAGAGAGAGGAGATTGAAAGTTGTGTTTGGGGACTAGGAATAGATTTCATCTGTTCATCCTGTCCTTACTCTCTATTACCAGAGGTAATTGAGAGTTGACTGGACTTAAATGAATAATGAATATTTGCCCAATTTATTTTTTAATATATCGGTGAAAATGCTAGATTACTCTCAAGGAACTAGCATCTCATTATATCTGTATTTTCTTAAATATAAACCCACACCATGCTAGCAAAGTTAGTCTGAAACAACTCAAAACACCAAAGAAGTATTACAAATAAAATCAAGTGTGTGGGGGGGGAGAAGGGAGGGAGAGGGGAGAGAATGAATGAAAGTCACATTTTTATGCTCTGGAAACATCAGGAAGTGAATCACTCTTGCTACTTTTAACCATTTTGATGAGACGTTACCTAAGTGAACTGCTTCCTGATTTCTTAACCAGAATATGTTGAGGATATACACATAATTTAAACTTCTAACGATGCAGGGCCATCATTATAAATATTGCACAATGACTTTCAAAGAAGATAGTTCCCTTTTATATCAGCTGAAGTCAGACAACCCAGATTTTTTGAGTACCTCTGTCTACTTTCAATATTTTTTTGTTCAGCATTCCTCTTTTCAATGCCTATAGGTAGACTCTGATTTTCTGTATCTAAACCACTACACATTTCAAAGCCATGTAATCAAGTTTGTTAGAGTTATCTACAAAGTAAAAGTTGCTGAGAAAGAACTTAGAAGTTCTTATGAGTGAAATGCCTAGAATTTAGCCTGAGAACTTTTTTTTTTTTTTTTTTTCTTTTTTTCTTTTTGCGGTATGCGGGCCTCTCACTGTTGTGGCCTCTCCCGTTGCGGAGCACAGGCTCCGGATGCGCAGGCCCAGCGGCCATGGCTCACGGGCCCAGCCGCTCCGCGGCATATGGGATCCTCCCAGACCGGGGCACGAACCCGTATCCCCTGCATCGGCAGGCGGACTCTTAACCACTGCGCCACCAGGGAGGCCCAGCCTGAGAACTTTTGAATAACTATTTAAACCACTCAAAACAATTCCTCCTCTTTCTCCTCCTCCTTCCCTTCTTTTTTTCTCGATCATAGTCAAAGTTGCCATACTACTGAGTTCCATGTAAGAAGGTGTAAATTTGGGGTGGGATGGAGGAATTTACACTAAAGATTGCTTGTATAATATGTGCATATATAAAATAATTTTCCTTGAAAAATATATTCCTGTATATACATGTACACATGTATAGTGTATATTTTATGTATAAATAAGAAACATTTTCTATTAAGTAAAATTAATAACAGTGAGAATGAGAATAAATGAGAGTTCCTGTTGTTCCACATCCTCACCAGCATTTGGTGTTGTCAGCGTTTTGGATTTTGACCATTCTAATAGGTGTGTAGTGGTATCTTGTTGTTTTAATTTGCAGTTCCTTAATGACATATGATGTGGAACATTCCTTCATATATTTATTTGCCATCTGTATATCTTCTTTGGTGCAACGTCTGTTCAGGTTTTTGCCCATGTTTTAATCTGGTTGTTAATTTTCTTATTATTGAGTTTTAAGTGTTCTTTGTATATATGTTTTTTAACATCTTTATTGGAGTATAATTGCTTTACGGTTATACTTTTTTTATAATTATACAATTATACAATTTCGTTTCTGCTGTATAACAAAGTGAATCAGTTATATGTATACATATATCCCCATATCCCCTCCCTCTTGCGTCTCCCTTCCACCCTCCCTATCCTACCCTCTTTGTATATTTTAAGTAACAGTCTTTTACAAATACTTTCTCCAAGTCTGTGGCTAGACTTCTCATTCTCTTGACATTGTCTTTCACATAACGGAAGTTTTTCATTTTATTGAAGTCCAGCTTATCAATTACTTCATTCACAGATCATGGTTTTGATGTTATACCTAAAAAGTCACCACTATATCCTAGAATATTAGGTTTATTGCTCTGTTATCTTTTAGGACTTTTGTAGTTCTGCATTTTACATTTTTTAAAACATCTTTATTGGAGTATAATTGCTTTACAATGGTGTGTTAGTTTCTGCTTTATAACAAAGTGAATCAGTTATACACATACATATGTTCCCATATCTCTTCCCTCTTGCGTCTCCCTCCCTCCCACCCTCCCTATTGTGTTTTACATTTAGTCTGTGATCTATTTTGAGTCCATTTTTGGGAAAGGTGTAAGGACTATATCTAGGTTCACGTTTTTGCATGTGGGTGTTCAGTTGTTCCAGCACCAGTTGGTGAAAAGACTCTCTTTGATTTCTTCTATTGCCTTTGCTCTCTTGTTGAAGACCAGATGAGTACATTTATGTGGACCTATTTCTGAACTCTATTCTGTTCCACTGAACTATTTCTCTATTCTTTTTCTAAGACCACACTGTGTTGATGACTGTAGCTTTATGGTAAGTCTTGAAGTTGGGTAGTGTCTGTCCTCCAACTTTGTTCTTTTCCTTCAATGCCATGTTGGTTATTCAGGGCCTTTTGCTCTCCACATAATCTTTAGAATCAGTGTGTCAATATCCACAAATAACTTGTTGGGATTTTGATTAAGGTTGTGCTGAATCTATAGATCCTATTGAGAAGAACTGACATCTTGACAGTATTGAGTCTTCCTGTGTGTTAGCATGGAATATCTCTCCATTTATTTATTGCTTCTTTGATATCTTTCACCAGTTTCATATTTCTCCTACTACAGATTTTGTTAATATTTAGGTAGACTTACACCTAAATTTGAAAAGAATATATACGGTAGAATAGCCAATAGAGTCGGGTAGATGAGATCAGGAGTACCCGTGGATGGGGGAGGAGCCGTTTGCAATTGTAAATACAGGGCTTTCAAATGAAGCCTCCTGAGAAAAAGACATTGAATAAAGACTTTAAGTAAGCTTGCCTGGTGTGTTTAAGGAACAGCAAGGAGATTGTGGAGTGGAATGAAAAGGGAGGATTCTAGAAGCTGGGGTCAAAGAGGTAACGGGTTCAGATCATGCGGGGTCTTCGTAAGTCATTATAGGGACCATGGCTCTTGTGCTGAGTGACAGGTAGGAGCATTGCAGGATTTCCAGCAAAGGCATGAGGTCATCTGACATATTTTGAAAGGTTCACTCTGGCCACTCGGTTGAGAATACATAGTTAGGGGCGGGCAAGCGCAGATAGAGAAGAGTCGGGAGGCTATTGCAATAATACAGGCAAAAGATGGTTGTAGCTCAACCTAAGAGTGATTGAAATGGAGAATGGGTCCGAATCTGGATATATTTGTAAGGTAGAGCTAAAAAAGTATTTCCTAATAGATCAGAAGAGGGGAGTGAGAGAAAGAGAGGGATCAAATATGACCACCAAGGGTTTGTTTGTTTGTTTGTTTGTTTATTTTTGGCTGTGTTGGGTCTTTGTTGCTGAGTACAAGCTTTCTCTAGCTGCGGCGAGCTGGGGCTACTCTTCGTTGCAGTGCACGGGCTTCTCATTGCGGTGGCTTCTCTTGTTGCGGAGCACGGGCTCTAGGCACGCAGGCTTCAGTAGTTGCAGCACGTGGGCTCAGTAGTTGTGTTGCATGGGCTTAGTTGCTCCGTGGCATGTGGGATCTTCCCGGACCAGGGCTCCAACCCGTGTCCCCTGCATTGGCAGGTGGGTTCTTAACCACTGCACCACCAGGGAAGCCCCCCACCAAGGGTTTTGACCAAAGTAACTGGAAGTGTTGGAGTGGCCATTGACTGAGATTGGAAAGATTGCAAAAAGAGTAGATTTTAGAATTCAGAAGTTCTGGTTCACACATATTTACTTGAAATTGCGTCTTTAGGCAACCATGTAGAAATGATGAGTAGATAATTGCATATATGAATCTGAATTTAAGGAGAGAGAGAAAGAGATCTGAAGTGGGAATATAAATATGGAAGGTGCCGGCACGTAAATGGTCCTGAAGTTTTGAGACTAGAGAGTTCACCAAGGGATGAATCTAGAAATATAGAGGAAGAAGGGCTGAGCCCTGGGGCCCTCCACAATTAAAAGGTTGGGGATAAGAATCCGTGAAGGACCCGAAAAGGGGTGGCATGTGAAGTAGGAGGGAAATCAGAATACAGTGTCCTGAAAGCCAAGTGGATGCAAGTGTTTTAGGAGGGGGAAGTGATATACTATGTCACATGCTGCTGGTGGATTCAAGGAAAATGAAGACTGAGGATTGACCTTGGGATTTAAGTGGAGAGATCCTGGGCTGCCTCGACAAGAGAGGCTTCTGTGGATAAAAGCTTGACTGGATTTAAGGGAGATGGGCGTAGAGCATTTGGAGACATCAAGTAGAGGCGATCCTTCATGGAGTTTTTCTACAGGGAGAGCAAAAATAATTAATTAAATTAAAAGAGGCAGGAGATGGCAGGGAAGTTAAGATAAAGCTTTCTTTTTTTTAAGATGAAAGAAATAACTATTTGGGATACTGGCCAAAAAATAAATGATATGATAATATAGATAAGAGGGTAAAATTACTGATAGCAAATATGATAACATATTTTGGGGGGATTTGAAAGACTGTAAAATACATGTTTAAATCAATAAGTAACAAAGTAGCATCTAGTCTGCAACTTGACCCTTTTGCATCCCATTCAAAATTCTGACCCACTGTAGAATGATACCAGTTAAGTAAGCCTTGATCTCTTATATGATTAAAACAACTAGTACTAAAGTGTGTATTAGGCTTAACATCCCATCTAAAGTCTATTACACTTTTAACAATTTGCAGTAAAATGAACCTCTAACTGGAAGGTATTTTGGGTGGCATTTTTGGACCACTTGAGACATTATTCATTCTATATTTTCTTTTTCAGAGAGTAAAATAAGCTGAGTTAGTATTGTTATCCAGAAACAAAATGCCCCAAACAGAAGCCTAGATCAAAGAAATGGACAAAAATCTTTAAAGTAGAAACACGGCTCACACCTCTTGCCCACTACCCACAGCTAAACCCGTCCCCGCCGTAAGTGACAGAGAACAGATTCTCTCCAGAGTCCAACACCACAAAAGCAGAGTCTGTCTGTAACACTGAGGAGTCAGACTGGAGATAGAAATTGGGTGCTTTACAGTGAAGAGCCTGCTAGCTGGGAGCAGATTTAGGCGGGTGGGTTCAGGAAGCTTCTTACTGAGCTCTCCTTCGGGGAAGCAAAGCATCTTCAATCCATAAGTATGTCTGTCCTCAAAATTATCTTCTTGCTTTGCCCTTGAAAACCTGTTGGATTCCGAACCTGATTTGACTGAGCCTACAGCAAGTGCACTTATACAAAATGATGGCCCTTTTTCCCCTCTCATCTGAAATCACATTACTTTAGTGCTGGTTGACTAAATTAACCATACCTGCTGACAGTGCTGAATCTGGAAAAGGAACCCCAAATAAAACTTTGCTGGAGGACCATGCCTATGACCCATGGATCCCATAGGGTCTGAGCAGAAACTCTGCCTATGGACTTGACAACCCTGTGTTCAGTCAAGCCCAAGAATTACTGACTCTCACCCTATTCTTAGCACAGACACTTTGAAAGAGAACTTTCCTGGGCAGAGTAGGGATAGCATCGCATATTACATTTCAGAACCTCAAATCCATCTTTGCAAAGCGTGGCTTTCTTAAACAAGGAGTAGCATACATATGCTTAAATGCATATGTGGACTTAGATGCATGTTGTTGAGAAGAGTCCAAGTGAATTAATTTGTAGGATACCGTATACTCCAATTATGCATAAAGTCATGTGAAAAATCAGGGACTTTCCATGTCAATGATTAAGTAAAAATGATCTTTAAGATACCCACAAGAACTGCCTTTCTATTTCTTAAGAATGCGTGCGTAAAGGGTTAATATCATATATAAGGTAGATATTTAATGGATAAATTTAAAAGCAGCTAAGAACATAGCATCCTGTGTATAACTTTCATAATTGTGCGTTCCTCCAGAGATAATGGATATCATTATCAGCGGCGCCTGTCCTAGGAAACTTGGCAAGGTTATGATTGTTTGTTACAGCTTTGGTTATATTAACATACACATTAATATTTATAAATATTTGATGTCATGTTAATTTTTCATATAAGATGATATATGTAATGTTGCTGTGCCCTGTTAGAGGGCATTTGCAATATGCTTCAAAAGGGAACTGAATTGATGCATGTTCTTTAAGGGGACTTGCCTGTATATCACTGTTCTTACAATGCATTATTTGGAACAAAAGTGTTTCCCAATAAATTATGTGAATTGTGGATTTACTCCATTAACATTTTAAATAAAACATAAAGGAAAAGATCATGCCGAAACTATTTGCTGCATTTTTACAAGGAGCTCTGTTCTCTTGAAGCAGGACAAAGTTTACTGAAACACTCTTTTTCAAAAATGAAGTCATCAAGTAAGCAGTGCTTTTAAAATTTTGTTTTTATTTTACGTAGTCTGTATAGCATGCAAACTGGGATATTTCGAAAGGGATATTAACTTGGGATGGGAAAAAAATTGCAGTACTCTTGTTTTTCTTTGTCAATTTTCTTTTACTAAAGTATATTTTACCGAGACCAAATTTGAATATTAAGGAAATTGAATATAAATTAGGCAGGATATGTATTATAAGTCAAATCTAAGTTATTAAATAAATATTTGCTTTAGGTGAAAAATATTAATTTGTTTTTAGAAAGTTTAAGCTGCTTTAGGCAGAATTTTAGTTTATGTAGATTGTGGTGACCTGAAACCAATAATATATAGTATAAAGAATTATAGGTTTGTTTAGTAATTATAGTAATGTTTTCTAAATAGTTCCTCAGTCTACATTAACAAATAGTATTGTTAATAATGCTTTGCCTTTTCATTTTGGTCAAAAGAGCCACAGAATAAAATGTGTAGGAAAACTAAAAAGCCCTCTTACATGGTAATTCATTTCCCTGTTATAATAGATGTTACCTTTTTATACATTTTTCTGTGTAGGAATTTTTTAGTGTCATCTGTAATTATGCTATTAGCAGGAGAGCTATTAATAAAATTTGAGTTTGGGTGTACTTTTTTCTTTTTCAGTAATTTAAAATATCCCTTTAAAAAATAAATAAAATAAAATAAAATATCCCTTTAATTGTTCCTTTTTCCCTATTAAAAGAAACTTGAGATTCAAGTTTTCTTTAAGGAGAACAGCTCAGTATTAACTGATTTTTCTCTTTCTGCATATCTAAAATGAGACATCACCCTGTGGTATAACAATAAGGATCTAGTTAGTAAATCTGAGAATTTTGGAAATCCTCATTTAAAGTATATATGTGTGTGCATATACATATATACACATATATACATGTATATGTATATGACTCGAATTAAGTATTTTATTCTAATTTATCATCAAATAATAATTGTTACTTTTTAAATCATACCTCACATTATATTAAGCCCTTGAAAAACTCAAAAATTAACTCAAGAAACTAGCTTGGAATTGACATTCTAAATTTCAGTTTGCTCGTACTATCTACTTTCACACAATTAACAATTAATTTGAGTTAAATGTAATGACTTTTTTCCTCATATTTTCATACTCAAATTAATTCTGTCATCACAATTATTCACATTATAAAAAAATTACACCAGGTCATCAGGGAGGAAAATGCCTTAATTTAAGGTTGCCCAGCAAAATCTGTGGCAACAAAGCACTTGGAAAAAATGAGAATAAGGGTTACATCCCCAGGTGATAGCCAGCTAGCATTCCACGAGAGTATATCACTATCGAGTCATTTTGAATTCACATAATAATACCATTCCTTACTGAAAAATCGATACCATTATTTTATTGAAAAAAAATGTTGCTAAAGCAAATAGTTTTAGAAAAGCAGTAAGTAGCAGATAAATTGTGTTAAGCATACGTACGGCGAGCCAGCACCTAAACATGCTTAGCTTAGAATATTTATGTTACAGATGTGGAACTCTACTTCTATTCCATAATGTGTAATACAAAGAAAAGGAAAATAGAGACATAGGTTTTGTTTACAAATAGACAAAGTTATATTGTTTAATATTAATCAGAATTCACTCTTCAGAGTTCTTGCTTCCTAAAGAAGAAGTATCAAAAATTTTTAAGGGGTAATATTGAATATGATGAAAAAGTTACAAAGTGAAGTAACTGAAATTGTTGGATGCATCAGCAGAACCACCTTGTTTTTGTTTTTTTGTTGCTGTTGTTGTTTTGTTTTGTTTTTGCGGTAAGCAGGCCTCTCACTGTTGTGGCCTCTCCCATCGCGGAGCACAGGCTCCGGACGCTCAGGCCCAGCGACCATGGCTCACGGGCTCAGCCGCTCCGCGGCATGTGGGATCTTCCCGGACCAGAGCGCGAACCCGTGTCCCCTGCATCAGCAGGCGGACTCTCAACCACTGTGCCACAAGGGAAGCCCGAACCACCTTGTTTGAAAGAGTACAACCTGTCACCAATCAGGGAAAACCCAGAATTTAAAAGTTCTCAGTATAAAAGGATAACCAAAAAAGGGTAATCGAAGAGTGAATCTCACAAAAAGGATGGTATTATACTTTATATTATATATCAGACTGGAAGTTCTCTATGATGCACTGATTCTTTTACAGGTGTAAATATGTATTAAGAAAATAGTAAATTGAGAAAAAGAAGGTAGATTCTTAATTGTATTATTTTTAAAGCATCCGGGAGTAAATGCTGCCAAGAGACTGTTAGCTTAGTTTATTTTAAAACAATGGCAAAGTATAAAACTATACTAAGAAATATAGATATACAGACATATCTATCTATCTATTCATCCATATACAGAAACAAATACACACATGAATATACAGATATATCTGTGTATCTCCAAATATATAAATCTATATTGAGTTGGCTAGTAATTTTCCTATTGTAAAGTTTCTAATCTAGTCATAATATTGCAAAGAAACAAAACCATAATCAGAATAGCTCACCACTCCAAATTAGATTGTATCTTTTTTCTAAATTTAGGCAAAGCAACCTTTTTTCTTAAATATACTTCAAATGGAGAGAGTGGTCTGAGAAATTATGACTACAAAAATAATGTACAATTTAATTGAAATCACGGATTTGGGTCCAGATTAAGTTATCCAAATTAAAGAAACGATGAACCCTTCAGATAAAGGTTTAACTGATTTAAAATACTAACCTGCAAAGCAGTTTGTCTAGATAAACATAAAAAAAAATTATTTTGGGGCTTCCCTGGTGGAACAGTGGTTGAGAGTCCTCCTGCCGATGCAGGGGACACGGGTTCGTGCCCCGGTCCAGGAAGATCCCGCGTGCCGCGGAGCAGCTGGGCCCGTGAGCCATGGCCACTGAGCCTGCGCGTCCGGAGCCTGTGCTCCGCAATGGGAGAGGCCACAACAGTGAGAGGCCCGCGTACCGCAAAAAAAAAAAATATATTTTGGTGGTATTCTCACCAAAATTTGATATTAAAAAGATAATCCATAGAAAATCAATACTAGTAAGATTAAATGGATCAAACTCATACACATACAAATCACACTTCTTTTTGAGAAGTCTGCTTCCCTCGTCCGAGGCTGTGCACTCAGCCAAGTTGCACACTTTCTTCACTAATTAAAAGTAGTTATTGAATGAACGCAGTGGCTCAATATCATGTATCACTGCAAGAAGAGAGAACCCATTTTTCAATCCTGTATACCTTTTTCTCATCTTCAGATCTGTGCAGGTGGTATTAAATAAATGTTTAAAATTAAGACAAACCTAGAATACTTGTAACATCACTTCACAGAAATCATCGCATTAAGCCTATGACTAAAATATGTTATATTCACTTCGGTTTTTACTACATAAGTTGAACTGGAAGAACTATACTTGGTTAGATAAATGAAAGATATTAATTATAAGCTTCATGGAAACCTTAAAAAATTTTAAATGCTATCTCATTTGATTCTCACAACATCTTGTGACATAAGTTGATATTGTGAAGACTTTCCGTTCCTTCTTGTGAGGTAGATTTAACCCCAGGATGAAATGAATTTTTTACTTGACAAATAGTTCAATTTGTTGGTGGTGATAGTGATCTTTGGCATATCAAGTGGATTTGGGGCCATGACTGTCTTCATAAACTGATCTAATCCTTTCAATAGCTGTCTGTGACATGACCTGTGTTGACATAAGTGTAAAATCTAAAGGTGGTGGGAATTGGAGGAGACAAAGAAGTTGTTTTCTATAACTTAATCCTCAACATATGGCCTGTCCATACATGTACAATCAATGTGCCCAGTACAATCAGTAATATAATAGTTTATCAGTCATTAAGGAGCACAACAAAATACGTTTTATCTGTACTAATATGCATCCATTATGAAGATAACCAAAATTAATAAGGTGAGATCAGGCCATAGTTCACTTTTTTTTTTGATTTATGAATATAAGTCTGTTCTTTATGTCCTTTCTAAAATAACTCTCCTGGGGCTTCCCTGGTGGCGCAGTGGTTAAGAATCCGCCTGCCAGTGCAGGGGACACAGGTTCGAGCCGTGGTCCGGGAAGATCCCACATGCCGTGGAGCAACTAAGCCCGTGCGCCACAACTACTGAGCCTGCGCTCTAGAGCCCGCGAGCCACAACTACTGAGCCCACGTGACACAACTACTGTAGCCCACACGCCTAGAGCCCATGCTCCGCGACAAGAGAAGTCCCTGCAATGAGAAGCCCGCGCACTGCAACAAAGACCCAACGCAGCCAAAAATTAATTAATTAATTAAAAATTTAAAAATAATAAAATAAAAATTCAAATTAAAAAAAATAAAATAACCCTCCCATCATAATATATCCATAAAGAAGAAAAGATAATGGGTTTACTTTCTACTCCAGTTTCAGTTATTTATATTAAATTCTGCCTTTGGGAAGAGTTATGGGTAACAGAATGCACAAAGGGTCAATAAGGATGTGTATTTTTCCTTCCACTGTGATCTACTGCTATTCAGAACAGTTGATTAGACAGGTTCATTATTGTTTTGCAACCACACATACACCATTATTATCCACATTCACTCCCCAAGGGGTTCTCATGGACAGGTTTTCAATGATTTGTAATTTCAAGTAGCAGCAAGCTTGCAAGTCGCCCTTCTTAACTTCCCTGGTCCTCTAAAGAGAATTACCAACTTCTACAAGCTAAAGGCCACTGGAGCCGTCACAGCCTTCCTGGAAAATTTTCATCAGAGTCACACATGTTTATCATTCAAACTGTTTATTATATCCAGACCTTGAAGTAGTGATTTAACTCTATGCTGTGGAGATTAGTTATTGAAGGGAGAATCATCATTCAGTTCTCAAGAGAGAGCTGACATCTTCTGCAGGTGTAACCTTAAGCCATTCTTCTCATACATGTGCTGATGGTTGCAGTAATTGTGTTTATGGATATAGAGAAAGGGATTATGAGATATGGGGAGCAATTGTTCTTATTAGTTTCTGCTTTATAACAAAGTGAATCAGTCATACATATACATCTGTTCCCACATCCCTTCCCTCATGCGTCTCCCTCCCTCCCACCCTCCCCATCCCACCCCTCCAGGCGGTCACAGAGCACCGAGCTGATCTCCCTGTGCTCTGCGGCTGCTTCCCACTAGCTATCTATTTTACGTTTGGTAGTGTATATATGTCCAAGCCACTCTCTCACTTTGTCACAGCTTACCCTTCCCCCTCCCCATATCCTCAAGTCCATTCTCAAGTAGGTCTGTGTCTTTATTCCCATTTTACCCCTAGGTTCTTCATGACATTTTTTTTTAATTCCATATATATGTGTCAGCATACAGTATTTGTCTTTCTCTTTCGGACTTACTTCACTCTGTATGACAGACTCTAGGTCTATCCACCTCATTACAAATAGCTCAGTTTTGTTTCTTTTTATGGCTGAGTAATATTCCATTGTATATATGTGCCACATCTTCTTTATCCATTCATCCGATGATGGACACTTAGGTTGTTTCCAGCTCCGGGCTATTGTGAATAGAGCTGCAATGAACATTTTGGTACATGTCTCTTTTTGAATTATGGTTTTCTCAGGGTATATGCCTAGTAGTGGGATTGCTGGGTCCTATGGTAGTTCTATTTTTAGTTTTTTAAGGAACCTCCATACTGTTCTCCATAGTGGCTGTACCAATTCACATTCCCACCAGCAGTGCAAGAGTGTTGGGAGCAAGTTTTATTGTAAATCTGTTTACACATAAAGAAAGATGAATAATCTTGCTTTGGAACGGGATTTAAAGTTTCATCGAGTTCATTTTTTTTCACATTGTAAAATAATTAACTTTTCTCAAAAACAGACTCAAGCAAAAGAAAAAGGTGTTTTCTTTGTGGAATTCTCGTCGGAGTTGTGTTTGTTTTAAGAGGCATTTCTCTTTCATTAAGCTTGACTTTGTATTTCTGTGTGTACATGATTTTGTGTACATGTATAGAAGGTAAACTAAATTATGATCAGAACTGGTTCTATTCCTCCTGTTTCCAGTAAGGAAGAAATAAGTGTCATTGTTTAGTGTTTGGGCCCTGGAATCAGGGTTATCAGTCCTGGCTCTTGGCCACATTACTTACTCTGCAATGGACTCATCTTTAAAATGGGGAAAATAAAGTAACTATTTTTGAAGTTGTTATGAAAATTACAGGAGATAATGCATGTTAGGTGCTGAGCACATTGTCTGCAAGAAAGACTCATGCAGGCAAGGTGAGGCGGGGTAGGAGGAAGGGCCGAATGAGGGCCAGGTAGACTAATGATATGCTAACGAGCAGTTAAGACAGTATAAAAAAAGACTTATTTGAATGTCTTCCCCCACTGTTCACAATAAGGACTTTAAATTTGTAATGTAAGGGGAAACAAGATCACATCCTTACGTATAATTATAGTACTTCTTCGTTGAAAGTCACATCCTTGAGAGACAAGTCATTGCAAAAGAAGGAAGTGATGCTAGGGTAGAGAGAATGCTTTATGTTAAAAATTTAAGGGCTTTCAGCAAGAGCAGTACTTCTAAGAACCATCCTGGAGATAGCCTGGGATGCTGACCTGTAAAATGCCTCACTTCCAAGACAGCTCTTAACTTTTTGGACATATCTATTCTTTTTTTTTTTTGGGGGGGAGGCGGGGGTACATGGGCCTTTCACTGTTGTGGCCTCTCCTGTTGTGGAGCACAGGCTCCAGACGCGCAGGCTCAGCGGCCAGGGCTCATGGTCCCAGCCGCTCCACGGCACGTGGGATCCTCCCAGACCGGGGCACAAACCCGTGTCCCCTGCATTGGCAGGTGGACTTTCAACCACTGCGCCACCAGGGAAGCCCCCATATCTATTCTTGATTTCTATTAAAAGCTGTACATGTTGAATCAGTCCTATTCCATCTCACACAAAGAATTCTTTAATTTCTGATAATAGAACTAATACATATTTAAAGGTTCATTCAAACTCTACATAATTTTAGAATCATACATATACTATTGAACAATGTAGTCAGCCAAAATTTGTACTCAGTAATCCAACCATTAAGACACATAGAAAACGCTCTCTCAATTTATAACTCACTGATTTTTCTACTCTTGGAAAGAATGATTCGAAATCCAACTTTGACGTGTTACTGAATTTTCAGCTGGAATTTCTTCAGACAGATATTCTCACCTTCTTCGTTTTGTGAATTTGGGTTTCTTCCTTAAATAGGAATGCGTCACTTTTGAAAATAATTCAACTAGATTTATTTGCATCAAGTTCTCTTGAGTAGGCTAATGATAAAAACTGAAAGACCTAGTTGCGTTATGTAAAGCATTTAGCGCAGGGCAATACTTCTCAGACTTCCCTGTACATAGGAATGCTCTGGAAAGTGTATTAAAAATGCTTATTTATTGGTTCCATCCTTGAAGGTTCTGATTCCACAGAGCTGAGGTAGGGCTCAGGAATGTATATTTTATTAAGAACCCCCCGGTGATTCTGATACATGTGGTCTAATGGTCACAATTAGAAAAACATTGTTCTCGGACTACTACAGATTTTGTCAGCCCATTTATTATCAAGATAATCATCAAATTTTAATATGGTAAAAATTCTTTATTATCAAAATCTTCAAAATACTATAAAGGTTGATTTCTTTTTGTAAAAAATTGTATTGAAGTATAGTTGATTTGCAACGTTGTGTTAATTTCTTTTATATAGCAAAGTGACTCGGTTATACATATATATATATATATATATATATATATATATATATTCTTTTTCATATTCTTTTCCATTATGGTTTATCGCAGGATATTGAATATAGTTCCCTGTGCTCTACAGTAGGACATTGTTGTTTATCCATCCTCTATATACTAGTTTGCATCTGCTCATCCCAAATTCCCAATCCTTCCCTCCCCTGCCCCCTAAAGTTCGATTTCTAATAAGCTTGAAAATAGATACGACTTGTGCCCGGGTCTGATTCAAATCTAGTTTCTAAGTAACGCAGCAAACTCTGGAGGCGGGAGTCCAGAACTCACTCACCTGTGTAAATGGAGAGACTCCGTTATAGCAGACCACAAGGCTAGGACCCGGACCCAGGGCTCCCACGGGCTCCCTCTTTTCCTCCCAGCATCCTTGAAGTTTATCTTCAGTGTAAGCTTGTTCTTCCTTCGCTTTCCTCTAACTCAGATTCTCCCTCTGCCAATTTCCTCCCTCTTTATAAAAGACTCTTAGCTCATATCTTCTCATGGCCTACTTTTTTTTCTCCTAGATATCTAACCCAAGGGTAAAAGAGGGGGAAGGTAATCCTGATCTTTCATAGATTTTGTGGATTAAAAGTGCTGGACTTGGAGGCAAGCGCTAGGAAAGAAGTGGCCAGTAAACAGGACACTTACCCTGCCCGGGCCAGATTCTTCTTTCTCCCCATCTTCTCCAGAAATGCCAGGCTCCTTCCATTCTTCCCTCAGCCAAACAAAAGCCAGAGCTACATCTTCATCAGAGAAACGAAAAATCAGACCTTGCAGCCTTGTCAGAACTTACTTTATTCCAATCTGAGTCTTTTAGCCTTTTCGTGGGCTTCATCTAAAACTCTCCTCTCTTAGTAATGTATTATGCTACAGAGCAAACCAGGCTCTGCGGTCTTAATGTAGTGTAAGCAAAGTGCACTGAAGTTTCAGTCGAGAGAATACCCAAAATGTTAGAAATACCTTTTTCTGCACCATGTGGGCAGCTTATATTCTGAGAGTAGTGCTGTTTAAAACAAGAAATTCCACAATCCACGAAGACAATTGCTTAGCCTTCCAGAACACAGGCCCATGTGACTGTGATTGAATTTACTTCTGAAATCAGGATTTATGAATGATCCAGTTTCAATCTCTGAGAGAAATCGGTCGGAATCAAACACAGGCTTGGAGTGAAAGTAAAGAGTAAAAGATCAAAATCCTGCGTTGCATTGAAATGTTCTAAAGTCTTGAGGAAGTCAGTTTTCTCACTATCTCCACTTCAGATGGGTGTAGTGGTCCATGATGTGCTTTGCTATTTTGAGGAAATAGTATACGAGCATGAATTACAACCTAAATTACATGTGTGTGTTGAGAGTCGCGGTGGTATTGATGATGTAAACAGCTTTTCTCTCCCAGCGTTTGCAGACAAAATTCTGACTTCTTCTAAAATCAGTCTCACACACACTGCACACACTTGTGGGCAAAATGTGAAACTCCCCTCTCTGTTTCCATGTCTTTAGTTGATATTTCACAGACAAGAAGTTTTCTGGGACTGAACCCTAAATGATCTGTTAATGATTTGGGATTTTAAACAGTTCACTCTGAAAGCTGGTTCTTGTAATCAAGTTTGACATGAAAATAGTACTGTCATTAAATTCAAGGAAATACCATCGTTTAATGCTTAATCACATTAAATTTAAGATAATTTGTATGTCATGAAGCTCTATTTTGGAAACATGAATTCAAACTTCACTACTCAGTAGACCATATATATATATATATATATATATATGTATATATATACACACACACACACACACACACAGACATTTTAGCCTCAGAGCACTTGGGTATTGAGTTGTAGTTTCAGGAAGTTGGTATGGAAAAAAAAATCCAATTATTAATTACACTTCAACGCTTTAGAGAATACATACATGTAATTAAAATGCCAATGATGACAAATATGCCATGATTAATTTCTGTGTTTCTTTCAAGGGGGAAAACTCTTGCCCCTTCACCTGTCTCATGAATTCCCAGGAGTATTCCTAGCCTCCGTCTGGTGCGAACTGTGTTAATGTTTTTTTTTTTTTTTTTTTTTTTTCCAAGCAGTCCTGATTGTTTGTCTTACATGGTTTTGTGCTTAATTGTTGTCTGGGTGATGGAAGGGTAGAGATTAAGCTGGATTTCTTACAGGGTCAATCTACAGAATAAATTCTGAAAGAACTGAACAGAAGAGTTACATTTTCAAGCGAATCATTAAAATTATGGTGAGTAATACATACTATAAAGGATATTAACATATACCTAGTAGGTCACCCACACCCACACCCACACGGGAGTTTTAGTACTTTTTAGTAATTCCATTTACTTGACACAAATGGTTTCGTCTGATTGCTCTAACCTATCAGGATACCCTGAGCAAAACAACTGATGTCATTCAGTAAGGAGTTAGGATCCATTAAAGAGAATCCCATTATAACATTTTATACAATCTACAATGCAAATGAGAACACTGTTTCAACATAAAGTGGAAAAGAAAATCTCAAGGAGGCTAAAGTATTTTCTAAATCAAAAAGAGCTTCATCTTCACTCCTCAGGTTTCTTAAATATTATTCGAAGTATCCACTCAAAATTGTGTGATACATCTTTGTCTTCCCAACCTCAGGATTCAGACTTCTCATGATGCATAGAAAGATCTTCCAGGAGGATCACCTCCCCCGCCCACGCAAGGTTGTGTTAAAACTCCATCCAACTGTTCAGCTAATTCTTATGCTTCTCCAATTTTACTGGATATGATGTTTTTATTGGGGTTCAGGGAAGCATGGCTAATGGCATCAGCAAGCTTTGTAATTTCTCACTGCCAGTTTTCTACACAACTTACACTTTTGTCACTCAAACTGCACCAAATTGCTCCAACAATTAATCTTAAAGCGCAGGAGTAGGGGGACTTTTAAATGGACCCCTTCTTGGGATTTTCTGTTTAAAAACGCAAAAGTTCCCATGGGTGAAGGGGGTGAGTTAGCTTGTCTAGGCTCTGCCTCTCTCTAAGCCTCACTCTTCACTGCTGCCCCCTCCCCAGAGGAATGAATTCCATTTCTCTTCTTGTCCTTTAAATGAAGAGCATAGTTTGGGTGAAATTATCGGGCAATTGCATGCCTTTTATGCAGATAATGCTATTTGATGAAAGCGGTGTTTTGATCTGCTAAGGATAATACAGATCCAGGGTTGGATTCATTGGTAAGAGTAAAGCTGTCTTCTCTGATAACTTCATCTCAGCATGAGGTCAGACGGGGGGAAACTGGATGGGGGATTAAAAAATGACACAGTCGGAGCAGAATTCAGTTCCCTGCTGTGCTCCTGGCTGCACACTATAGCTTATGTTTCTGATCTGTTATGGTATTGTCTGCCTTTCTCTCTGCGAGCAGAAAGAGATTGCTTAAAACTTTTCTTTTTTCAGCTAGAGGGATTAGCTCTGTGCAGCTTTTTTAATTAAAGAAACTGTATCTTTTTCAAGGCAATTTAAAGCTGCTAGGGAAGGACCATCAACATCTGTAACTTAGTACTATTATCTTTAATAAAGCGTAAGCTCTAAATTTGATATTCAGAAGGTCGAAGGGAGCCCTAGAAGTCTGTTGTGTTTGGAAGCTTCCATGATGGGTCAGATCCCTAAATGAAGACTAGTAAATACATTATTTTGTAAAGGTCCTGAATCCGGTTCCATATGAAGGAACTTCCAGCCGCTTTGCTTTTTAGCTTAGCTGAGCTTGCTTAACTAAATCTTCGCGACGAGAGTGAAGTGCACTTGAAAAGAGTGTAAGAGGAAATAGATTTGCCTATATATCCTTTTCTTTACCCAGAGATCATTTTTAAACATTTCCATTCGACTGAAAGTGATAACAGTAGAAAATGTCTGCTTAATATGGGCAATTTGCATTTAAACAGTGCCAAGTACAACATTATGGTACTTTATCACCACGAACCTTTGCATTTGTGATCAGTGGTCATCATCTTTATTAATCTGAGGGGAGCATGGATTGAATCTATCTTCAAGTGATGATGAATTTGTCAAGATGTATACATTTGAGTTGAATTTATAGCTCAATTTAACCCAGGTTAATGTTGAAAATCCTCGAGTGTTTCAAATAAGGCCCATATGGTTATCACTTTACAAAGCATACAGGCTCTCTGCTTCAGTTGCAACATACACATCTCCAACTAAATTCCATGCCAGATCAATTAGAAACAGTCCCCCTGAGAAGACAGGAACAAACAGAGATTGTTTCCCCAATACCAGCTGAACCCTTGTCTTGAAGAAATGAGAAGCAGTCATCTTAGGCTCCTTACTTCTTACCGTTAAAAATCCAAAGGAAATTCGGAAGACAGTAAAGGTTTCATAAATCAGGTCCCATTTAATAGAAAATTCTTAGAGCATCTGCATATAATAGGTACTTACTACATTTTCCCCCGAATTTCAATAAATGGTACATCTTACTGAAAAAGAGGAAAACCAAATTGGCCTTTGCCTTTTCCTATTATTATTATTTTTTTAAATGAGTGAGTCTTTTTTTAAAAATTAATTAATTAATTAATTAATGGCTGTGTTGGGTCTTCGTTTCTGTGCGAGGGCTTTCTCCAGTTGCGGCGAGCGGGGGCCACCCTTCATCGCAGTGCGCCGGCCTCTCTTGTTGCGGAGCACAGGCTCCAGACGCGCAGGCTCAGTAGTTGTGCCTCACGGGCCCAGTTGCTCCGCGGCATGTGGGATCCTCCCAGACCAGGGCTCGAACCCGTGTCCCCTGCATTGGCAGGCAGACTCTCAACCACTGCGCCACCAGGGAAGCCCCTCCTATTATTTTTGTCTTTACTACTGCATATTTTTCTGAGATAAGTCAATTAAGTTCAGAGCTAAATTCACGTGGCTTGCTCTCATGCCTAGAATTGTTAGGCAAAACTGATGGGCAGGAAAGTGGAAAAGCATACTTTGCAAATACATTTTCAAAGTCAGTTTTGTTTCTGACATGTCCTTTTTTTTAAAAGAAAGAATGACTGAATACAATGAAAATATTTCATCTTTGTGCTCACTCATTCATTCAACAACCATTTATTGAGAGTCTTCTATGTGACAGAACTTTGTGCTGGACCCTGTGGGTTTAAAGAGGAATAAGGCCAATGCCTTGTGCTCCAGGAGTTCTCAGCTACTGGGAAAGGCCCCTAGAAAAGATGGGGCCATCACTTATTGCATGCCGAAAATACCATGGAAGAGCTTCTCAGGGAGGGGTGTGTCATTAATTGGTGCTTTCAAAAGTAGATGTTCCAGCAGGCTGAGAGTACAGGACATTCCAGACTAGGGAGTCAGCAAAGGGAGAAGAGGGGGGGGCACTTCTGGAAAAGGAGGAGATTTCCAATGGGTCTGATACTGAATTATAGTCACATGATGCCTTTTTTTTTTTTAACCTATGCTTACAAGTTAACTTATAGCCTGGATTCTGAAATAGCTAACAGACATTGTATCATGGACAAAATTGTCCTGGGTCCCTAATTTATAAAACCTGCTAGTGCCTACCTTAAATACTCTATATACTTATACCTCGAATACACTATACACTATATGTATACCTTACAGTACATATACTACTTATTAAAAAGTTTATAGACAATATGACAGATTTTAAAAGACACTCCAGCATAACTTTTTTCTTTTTTTTCCTTAACAGCTTTAATGAGATATAATTCACATTCCATGCAATTCACCATGCAAAGTGTACAAATCAACAGTTTGTAGTATATTCACAGGGTCGTACAACCACAGTCTAATTTTAGAACATTCTCGTACCTCCAATCCCCCATCCACTGGCCACCGCTAATCTACTTTTGTCTCTGTAGTTGTGTCTGTTTGGTGTACTTGATCTTACAATAGATGATATTTCACTATTTGGTGTACTTGATCTTACAATAGATGATATTTCTTGAGTAGTTTCTTTCACTTACCGTAATGTTTTCAAGTTTCATCCATATTGTAACCTGCATCACTATTTCAATTATTTTTATTGCCAAATAATATTTCACTGTATATACAGGCTAACTATTAATGATAAAGGTTGCATCTTTTAGTGTGGAATAATCTGGCAGATTTTAAACCCATATATGGAGTTAACCCAAAACATGAAAAGATGCCTCTGTGTTCAAACTCCTTTGCAGAACCACATCTTTCATGTGGCTCAAGCAAAACCAAGTCAGCAGTTGGACTGTGCCTCACAACTGTGTTCTCACCAAAGGGCAGAGGCGCGCGCAGGCTCGGTTCACGCCATAGAACACAAACTAATGTCCCGGAAAATCATGGTCCCATTTAAAGGCTGGTTTGTCTGATCGCCACGTCACTCAGTGGCTCCAAAAGGCATGGGCGTTGAGAGAGACCTATCTTGCTTGAATTAAGGTAATGAAAGCATATTTTCCACTACAAACAGTCATTTAATTTTACGACTTCGTCAGTGATCAAATCGGAATCTTTGTTTTGCAGTTTCCCTCAGTGGAACAGCCAAGGGAAATAGGTTGCTTATCTTTGCAAGGGGGGTAAACGGAACACCTGATGAGAACTTTAGAGCTGCTTGAGACTTCTGTGTGCAGGTTCAGTCCTAGTGATGTACAGTGATCCAGATTAATTGCTTGCTACCTGCAAAGTGATTTGTTTTCCTCGGTGACTACCAGCCTCAGCCCCTGTTTTAAGGGACTCATCACTTACTTGTCAGTTGAGACATAACCTCCTTTTGGACGGATATGGATTATGGGCTTTCCTGATCTTCTGGAAGGAAAGCTGGGAGGTCAGGTGCCCGGGCATTTCCTCCCTTTCTCATTAGCGCCTGGAGTCGGGTCAGTGGGAGAGGGTGCAGCCCAGGCAACTCCCGGATCTGAGCTCAGCAGTCAGGTCTCTGTGGCCTCAGTTTGCTAGAGCAGATGTAGTAAGTCCAAAGAACAGCTCTTAAATCCAGTGGTATCCACGAGCCTCCTGGGAGAGCCTCCTACCTGCCTGACCAAGTGCTCCCTTTCTGCAAGCCTGAAAGCCCCGGCCAGTCAAAGGAGGAAGTGGCTGCGGGGGACCGGCTGCTCCCCACGCGAGGGACGCAGGAACAGCTGCCACCCAGTCCCTTTGGCTGCAGGCTGGAGCCTTAGGACAGAAGGAGAAAACTGACAGCCCCGCCTCACCGCCCCCCCTCCCCGGGAAGGCGCCCCTGCAGCTGACTCTAACCGACAAGCTTCACCTTCAGGTGGGGAGGTGATAGAGCAGCACTCCATCCCAGCCCCCAGGGCACCGTCAGGTCCTTCCCAAACCCAAAGTGAATCTGCAGGTCCGGCCACTAGCTTCCTCCCCAGCACTCTTCCGAGGCTTGCAAAGGCGGCAGGCCTGCGTTTCCAGGGGAGGGGGTGCGGACTGCGAGGGGAGCTCGGCAGCTTTTTTTTTTTTCTTTCCGGAGAGCTGCGTATCAGTGTGACCAGGGGGTCCCCCCGCGAGGGCGACGCCGCCGGCTCGGTCCCATTGTCCCCTGCACGGCCGGCTGCGCCCACACGGCCAAGTCACCGGCAGCAGCCCGGCGGAGTCTGCAGCGAGCAGCCAGAGGTTTGCAGAACAGCCAGCCACGTCTCGCATTTCTTCTCCGCGCTCGCTCGCGCTTCCACCGCAGCCGAGGGCGCGGCGTGAGCAGCCCACCGTCCCGCCCTCCCTCGACAGCAGCTCGGCGAGGCGGAAAGCCTGACGGCCCCGCAGCAAGATGCCTGCTTTCCAGGGGTTCATTTGGAGGAGAAGGCGTGCGGTGCAGTTCGGCCCTGCACAACACCGGCTTCTCCTGGGGGCCTCGGAGGACGGAACTTCTTTGTTAGGGAGGGAAGAGGAGAGAGAGACTCCGCGGAGCCCCCAGCCGAACGCGCGTAGCTGCCGGGAGCGCCTGAGCGCTGCTCAGGACACCTGCGTGCTTTGTCCACCGGCGGCGCCTGGCAGGAAGAGCGCGCAGGGCCGTGCCAATGAGTTCTAGAGTCTTCTGTCTGTGCTGTAGCCAATTAGTGTGAATGTTCAGCATCACCTACTGAATGAAAAACTTTGAATATCCTGTGACGGGGAGCTGGGCTAGAGACAGGCTCCAAGATTTATTACCATTTCTAAATTCTATGAGTTCTATTGTTTCCTACGCGTATTACCAGCGTTAGCTATAATGAGGGTTCTGGGGGGGGGGAGAAAAAAAAAGAGCTGAAAAGAAGAAACGCGCCAGCCCCCTGGCCCCCGGCTCCCACCTGTCCTGCCAGTAATGTAGCTCTTCTGTTCTGGCCCCTTTGGGCTGGGGCAGAGTATCTTTTCTCGTGTGTGTGTGTGTGTGTGTGTGTGTGTGTGTGTGTGTGTGTGTGTGTGTGTGTGTATTCCTAGGTAGCAAGGTACTGAAAGAACCAGGCGGAGTGTTACTCGGACACTTCAGAAAAGTTTTGAAAACTTACCATGTTTTTCTGGGAACTGGGCTACAAACAGTGATTTATGAAACATCTTCCAAGTTTCCTTCCGGTCTTGTCAGGGACGCAAGTTTTAAGTAGTTTCTGCGGTTGTCATGTAAAATCTGGGGCATGCCTTCGAAACTGGCAAGTCTCCTCAAGAAAATGAGAATGGCTAGAATGAGAGGGGGATAGTAATTAATCTGACCCCGCTGCCTTGGGTTCCCTCCCCCGCCCCCCAAGTGTGAAATACCCGTGGCAGGAAGGAGACTGATCCACCCCGGGGCGACTCTAGAACCTTCGGCAAAGATGCGCCGTGGTGCTTAGCATCACTGGCGCCCAGGGGGCCCTGGGAGCCGGGTCGGGTTGCTCAAGTATTGCTGCTACTTCTAAATGCAACGAGTGGCAGTGCGCTTGGTCACCTACCGACTTCGGGAGCTCAGACTGTGGGACTGGATACACTAATGCAAGTTCACGTGTTCTGCGTGTCACTTCGACCCCCAGACTGTGTCGACCCCCAGACTGTGGAGAAACTCTTTCCTAAAGGCTCAGGCTTTTCTAGGAGGCATTGTTCTGGTTTTCTGAGGGCCCAGTCTGTTTCTGCATGTGGTTACAAAATGCCAGGGTATTTCCTCCGGCCCGAGTCGGGTTAGATGCAGGTCGGTGGAAGCCTCTGCTTAGCAGCTGGGAGCGAGAGATGGAAGGAGGAGGCTCCAGGCACATAAGCCCCTCTGCCAGGTTTCCAGGAGCAGGTCTGGGCGGCACGGGGCACTGCTTCTCAGCTACCCGCCCCCCACCCCCGGGGGATACGCTCGGGCGCCCCAAGAGCGTGCACGCCCTGGCCCGGCCGCCACGGGGGTCCCCGAACCGAAAGATGCCAGCGATGTGCTCGCCTGAGGTCGCGGGCTGGCTGTTCCAAGGGTCCGGCGCAGCCTGAGCTTAAAGCCACCCCGGGAGGGCATCTTCCCGACGGGGGCGGGCCTGGTGCTGGGGGGCTGCGAGCGAGGGTTTCCCGGGGAACTTGAGGGCGTCGGAAGTGACAGTGCTTAGTACACGGTAGTAAACTTTTATTTTCCTCCCACAGCAAACAACGTCAAGGCAGGGGTAGTGTTTAGCTGCTAATCTGGTGGGAGAACGGGGACGGGGGAGGGAATGAGAATGAGGGGTGCGCAGCCTTTGGAGGCCTCCAGAATCCGTCCCCGGGCCAGGACGCCTTGCTGAGAGTCCCGGAGCTGGAAGCCGAGGGCGGACGCTCGTACCACCGAGTTAGGGCCGCTGAGGGAGTCTGCGTGTGTAGAGCCCCCTCCCCTGTCCGAAGGTCCTTTGCACTTTTCAGCCTCGGAAGAGAGGACACTCTGGAAAGGAAGGCATGGGCCGTTTCCAGATGCTCTGTAAGGGACGGGCCGCCTGCCGGGGGTGGAAGCCCTTAGTTGCACCCTCCTGCCTCGAAACAGCTCCCCGGCGGTGTCTTGCCCTCCCACGTCCTCGGGTGATTCAGCTGACCTGAAGTGCCCACGCTGTGGAAGACCAAGGGCAGTACTTTTCGAAGAAGGTTGGAGGTTTGATTGCACGGGGAAGTGTTTCCACTGAGGTCGAAAGCGGCCACCTGCGCCCTCCGCCTGCCCCTCCTCGGGCCCCGCGGGGAGGAAGGGGACGGAGCCGCACGCGCGCGCCCCACGCACTTCGTTGGCGCGTGGGAAGCGCAGCGGGCGCTGTACATCCACTCGTGTTCGCAACCTGCGGCCGGCGGACCCCCTCCTCAGAGCCGAAAGCCGGCTAGGGCCATTCATCAGCGTGAAGTGTTACTCACGGACGACCCCTAAATCACGGCCAGAGTAGCAGGTGCCCTGATTGGTCACCGCCGGGAGCCTCGCCACTTTCCCGAACCCGACGCGGCCGGTGGGGGCCACGAGGGAGGGGCGGCGAGCGCGCTCCAGGCCGGCAAATCCCCGTTGGCAGAAAAAGGCACCAGCCGGGAACCTCTTTTTTTGAATGAAGAAGCAGAGGAAATAAAGTCCCTGTCATCTTGACTAGTGGTGGCGCGGACAAGGCCGCGATTACAAACGATCAGCGCCAGGTCCAGCTCGGCCCGCACTGGGGGAAAAGCGCATGGTAGGCTCGGCTTCTCCGCTCGCCCGCCCTCCCTCCCTCCCTCTCTGTCTCTCTCTCTCTCCCTCCCTTTCTCTCTCTCTCTCTCCCTCTCCCTCCCTTTCTCTCTCTCCCTCTCCTTCTCTCTCCCTCTCTCCTTCTCTCTCCCTCTCCCTCTGTCTCTCTCTTTCTCTCTCTCTCCCTCCCTCTCTCCTTCTCTCTCCCTCTCCCTCTGTCTCTCTTTCTCTCCCTCCCTCCTCTCTCTCTTTCTCTCCCTTTCCCTCCCTCCCTCTCTCTCTCCCTCTCTCCCCCCCTCTCCCTCTCTCCCTCTCTCCCCTTCTCTCTCCTTCTCTCTCCCTCCCTCCCTCTCTCTCTCCCCCTCCCTTTCTCTCTCTGCCTCTCTGTCTCCCTCCCTCTCTCCCTCCTCTCTCTCCGTCTCTTCCTCCCTTTCTGTCTCTCTCTTTCCTTCTCTCTCTCTCTCTCTCTCTCCGTCTCTCTCTCTCTCTCTCTGTCTCTGTCGCACACACGCGGACACGTGTACGCGCCTGGGCTCGGGCACTCTCGGCCCGGCGCGTCCCCTCGCTACACCGTTAAGGTCCCGGCCCGCCCGCCCGCCCTGCCCTCGTCCTCCTCCCCCTCCGCCTCCATCCTCGGGCTCCCGGGCGGCCCGGGGAGCGAAAACGCCGGCCCCGCCTCGCCTGCCGCGGCGGGGGGGACGGGGGGCGCGGAGGGGCGGGCGGGCGGGGGGGGAGCGCGGGGGAGCCGAGAAAGTGAACTCCGCGGCGCCCGGCGGGCGCTGCCCCTCGCCGCGTCCCTCGCCGCCGGGCCGGGAAGGAAGTTGTAACGCCCCGCGCGCCCCGCCCGCCCCCCGGCGGGTCCCCCCGCGCCCGGCTCCTCAAACGCGGCCCGGGGCTGTGCGCGCGCGCTGCTCGGGTGGACGCGGCGGGCCGAGCGCGGTAAGTGCGGCGCCGCCGCCGGCGCGCCCTCCTTCCTTTCGGGGTCCCGGGCCGGGGCCGCGGCGCCGGGGGGCGGGGGGCGGGCTGTCCCTGGGGCCGGCCGCCGGCCCCCGCCCCGCCCCTCCTTCGCGTCGGCCCGGTTCCCGGGGACGTGGAGCCGCGGCTCCGCCAGCGCCCGCCGAGCCACGCTGGGGCGGAGCGGAGGGCGGGGACGGTGCCGGGAGCGGCGGGCGGGCCTCGACGGGCCTGGAGCCGAGAAGCCTGGACGAGGCTGGAGGCGGGCACGCGGGTGTCCCGAGGCGGGAGCTTGAGCGCCCGGAGGCCGAGGCGCCTGCAGCTCGGGGTCCAAGTCCGCCTCGCGCGGGACGGCGGGCTAGGGGGTCTTTACAGCGGCTTCCGGGAGTCGAGGTGACACCTCGGCGGCTCGCGGTCCGTTCTCGCCGCCGCGCCTTCAGGGCGCTTGGGGGGTGACCTGCCGCTAACGCTCGCCGCGGAGGAAGGGTAAGGAGGAATTCCGGCGCGTGACACCGCCAGGACTTTGGATTTCCGAAGTCCTTGTGATTTAGAGGTAGAGGGAAGTTTCCAGGGACTTCGGGGTGAGCGCGGTGGAAGTGAAGGGGGCGAGCGCTGTCCAAACACTTTTTACAGCGCCCCAGACGGCCGAGATCCCGAGAAGAGGACTGTGTCTTCATAATACTCTCTTTCTTATCTTCTGACAATGTATTTGTCAGACATTTGCAGGCTCTGGCAGAATCCACTGGGTGGTCTTTTCACTCGAAATAGAAATATGTTCAGGCATATTACCTTTCCCTTCTGTTGTCAAAAGAAGGAGGAAAAAAAAAAAAAAAGGACAGGACTGGCATCTTTGGAGAGCTTGGAAGAGTATCCCAAAAGATGGTTACTGCAACTGAACAGAACTTGGTGATTTGATTCCTTTCGTGAATTTGTTTAAAATACCATACACACACACACACACACACACACACACACACACACACACACACACACACACACACACACACACACACACACACACACCACACACCACACCCCACACCCCATCTCCCAGTTGCCTGCCTGGAGAAGTACTTGTAGTCTTTCTGGTATATCAGGAACAGAGTTTAGAATTAAGAGTAACTGTGTAATTAAAATTCATTATAGGTTTTAATGCTTCAGTTGAAACAAAAGATTTTACAGATATGCCAACAATCTTGCTTTGTGCATTAATACGTTCATTCATTATCCAAAACTTCTAGCTTGTATTTCTTAGTATATGGCATTCTTGGAAGAGCCTTGAAACTTTCGATTTGTGATTCTAAATGCAGAGCAAATATTTAATTCTTGCTCTAAGAGTGAGAGGCTAGTTCAGTAATATGACTTGCTAATCCCACTTTAAAATGTCATGGCATTCACAAATTATTCCTAAATTCTTTAAGGGGGGGGGGTTATAATGAGTTTAGTTATTCTATTGTGTATTTCAGGATTATGTGTATCTCTCTTCCTGTTGCATTTTCTTTAACAGTCTTTTTTCTTTGATGACTTTTAGTATTCCTCTTACTCAAAGGTACTATTTTTTGCTAGTAGTAAATATATTTTTAATTTTTTAGAAGAATATTAGGAGGAAAAGTAGTTCCTTTGAGTAAGACAAATATATTGTACATATACTACACAATTTTAATGAAAAATGTACTTATATACTAATAACTATAGCAGTGCTTATATATTTGGAAAATACATTAATATCCTCTGCCAGTAGCATCCATATTAGCCACGCATAGACAGAGAACGTCGACCCTAATGAGGATTGCTCGGTTATTTAAATAAAGCAGATAAATTTATAGTAGAATTCCAAGTACTTATTTTTCAAAATTGAATCATTTTGCGTGGTTCTGTTTATTTTCTAGAAAGACATGTTTTAGGTCAATTACAGAGGCTTTCCTTATTATGATCTTGGAGGCGTGTCATGAGTCTTTTGGCTAGAAAAGGGAACAACGTGCTTTATTAGGCTGAGGACAAAGAAAGATAAGAATGCTTACCTTTGCATAGAAGAAAGCACTTAAATAGAGTGAAAGTTGTAAATTTATTTGGAAAGAAAACCTAGCTAAACAATAATCATCCAGTTGGCAAGTTCAAGCTGGTCTTTCTTATCTTTGCTTCTGAGAGCCAAGAGTAATTATTCTCTTTGTAAAGAGGCGAGCAAATAAGAAACCAGACAAAAGTGTATGCCTATCATTGTGAGTAGAATGTGCTATCGGAAATACCTGATCAACCTTGAGCTGGATGTACAAAAAATGGTATTTTTGCCGTAGCTGTGAGAGTGTTTGGAAATGCTGAAGTCTGTCCTTTTTGCAACGGTACTGGGCAGTAAGACCTGAGGATGGTCACAGTCTGCTAGAAAACCACCATGAGGACAACTTTGTTAGTTTATCAATACTGATTATTTTAATATACTTACCTCCTTCCTATTAAACTTTATTTCTCCCTTTAAAAATTTGATATCTGGGTGGCTGAGGAATGTCATCAAGGTATTATACTTATGTGAATCAGTGTATTCAGCAGCGTTAATGAACTGTCTGCCCTTTTCTTGAAGATGTGCTGTAGAAATCTGTTAAGCATGTTCAAGTACGCGTTGCTTATCTAACAATGTTTTATTTGATAGTCAAGTGTCCATTTTGACTTTTAGGACATCCTTTTTTTTTTTTTTTTTTTTTACTTACATGGAGAATATCAGGAAAGAATACAGTAACTTGCTATCAAACTTTTACTCTGATCCACAATCAATCATACATCCCTTTGAATTTTTTAAATTAAAGTTGTATTTGTTTTATAAAGTGGAACGAGAGTGGAGAAGAATTTCACATGCATTCAGAATAAAGAAGCGTACTAAAAAGCTAGTACAATAATGCCATGCTACTGAAAAGTTTCAACAACTGAGTCTTAAAAATTATGTCATGCAAGCTTCTTTGAAGACACATTCAGAACCTGATTTTGGAGATACCGGCTATTTTAAGAGTCCCGATTGGCACTTCTATGAGTAACCAAAAAAAAAAAAAAAAAAAAAAAGATTTCTTAGTTTCAAAACTGATTAATTGTTGTGTCTTATAAAAACTGATTTATTTTATACTTTTTTATACCAAGCATTACCATTATGAAGCTCTCCTTCTAATTGAGATGAATGTTTCTGAGCAAAGAAGTGGTTTGGAGAGCTGCATTCATTTTGAGTGCCGTTGTAATCAGTTTTAGATGCAGCATTCCACAGTGGACCAGTTTGCATCCAAACCTGCCTTATTATGTAGAATTAACTTGTTGGTGATTGATAGTAATACTTCTACATCCTGAGAAGTCATTTGTTTCCAAACAAGCGTGATGGTTTGTACGAGTTTCAAAATATTACTTCTCGTCGTTAAAACATCCTTTGGGGGACCTAATTTGAATCTTCTCTAAGAACTAGATAAAGCATGCAGAAGCAATTCATTAATACATTTTCAACTAAAATAGCCTTTTTTCCCCCAGTACAATATGTCTCAAGGTGTGTTTTCTCGCTCATCAAAAGGTTTTATCCTCTTTTGGGTCGTAAATGGTGAACATTATACATTTAGGTTATTTCCTTTTTTGTTTATATCAACATTCTAGTCGAGTTTTTAAGGATTTCTTAAAATTGTAGATCTGCATCTCGCGCGTGGGTGATAACTAATTTCACAAGGTGGTAGGTATAATCCTGACAATGAGGAGTAGCGCATGTGGAGGTTATTCTTCATCCTCTTTGGAAACCTGGAAAGATGGTAAATGGTACTGTCCCTACGGTGCTATTTGCATTTGTTTCTTAGTTGTATCTAGCCGGCTTCAGCTTTATCAGCTTTTTATTCTTTTCTGAAAGACCACATTAAGATTTTCTTGGGCATGTAGCTTACTGTGCTACATGCTTATCGTCTCAATAAAATAAAATATTAAAAGCATAGACTATAAGATTAATACAGATAAGTATTCTAATATAGCCATGGTGTGCAGAATATTTAAATAAGGATGGAACTGCTTTATAGGTACATGTGAAGTTCCACAGTGACATTGCTCTTTGCTTTCAGGAAGAAAAGACTTGGTGGGAAACATGTTTATTGTATTTTAATTTTCCTCTCTATACTCATAGATTATTTACATTGAATCAGTGTTTTGCCAGTTAAGAACATTTATTTAAAACAGTTTTAATGCTAAAGTAGTTCACTTAAATAGCCATTTTCAAAGCGTTTTTTTAGCCAGCCATTAGAATGTAAACTCTCAAAGTGCAGAAACATGCTCTAAGATATACAGATGTTTCATATACCAAAACTACTGTAGGACTCATTAATTTGAAAGAATTTTGATAAAATTTTTTTATGGTTTTGATTCAGTAACTCTGATAACTGGCTAGTTAGAACAGCTACATAGTAGTCTCATAAAAGAGAACATCTACTCAAACCTGTTTATGCGTTAAATAAGTCACTGTACAAATTAATGTCAGTATCATAGAATATACTCATCAGCCATGTAAATAAAGGATTGAAACCATATCAGATATCATATAATGATGATGATGGTAATGATGATGATGGTAATGATGAGACTTTTACTGCCCTGTTGGTAACTTTTGCAGTCTTAGAAGGGCTAGTCCTGACTTTTCAAACAAGTTCGTGATAGGTGGCAGTCTTAACTGAGTTCCATGACTTCAGTGAAATAATAGATGGTTCTAATGCAATAAGCAGCATGTGTAGAATGGAGTGTATCGTATTATCAAACTATGGTTGCATTCTTTATTGTAGATTAGGAGTTAACAACCACTTAATGGAGATGTGGGCGTTTAAAAGTCATTATCCCTACATCTATGGTCCTCTGGCTTACGCCAGAACGTGCAAAACAGAGAACATCCCTTTTGAAAGTGAAGTGTTTTGGAAAAAAATAAGTGCATATATTCACACTTGGATGTTCATGGTTCATGATGTGAAAGTTAGTGTGGGATTCTGTTTGTCGATAAGGTGTTTTCAGGTATTGCGGAATACTTTTTCCTTCTACTAGAGAAGTTGAGGAGGAGTAGGGATGACATGACTTGCGTTTCCAGCGGAGAGAATCATACCACGTAATCATAATCATATTATCAGGTTATTTCAGAATCATAATTTTACAACTGGGTCTACTGGGCCTCTGCCTCAAAACCAAAAGGAGAGAGAGAGAGAGAGAGAGAGAGAGAGAGAGAGAGAGAGAGAAGTGGGGAGAGGAAGAGGAGACAATATGAATATGAATATCTTTTAGGATGTGATGGTCCTTTGAGCATTTTCTGTGTGTAGCAGCGTATTTGACAGGAAAATCAGTCTATAAACGGCATATATGGTCATTTAAGTTAATTGGGTAAGTACAGGAGAAAATTAACTTCTGAATTTTTTCACTTTAAGTATGTACGTTTTAGATCCCCGCAAGAGAATATGAACTTTGTTGGTTTTTTAAAAAAATTCATCGAAGGAATTCTAAATATTGTATATGGTTCTTCATGTTGACGGGGAAAAGGAAACATATTAACAGCTCTATTTTATAGGTATACTTCCTTTGTATATGGGACTAAACACCAACTTATAAATTTTATGTAGAGACTTACAAAAACCATTCTGATTATTTTAAAGGATCGCTTAGGAGGTAACTTACAAGGTCACTTATCTTTGAAGATAAGGCTCATAACCAGTATATTCCAGTCATTCTGTCATTTTGTCCGTGATCAGTTACACGTGCCAGAATTGTTGTGATGATTCCTCTTGAGACAGCCACAGTTTAGACAGAAATACCGGCTTGGTAATGACTGTCTTCCTTCAGTCAGGTTCTGAAGCATTTCTGAATAGTAAGATGATGTGAATTTGTGGTCCCTACTTTCCCCAGAAGAAAAAAAAAAAGAAAAGCTAATCTCTTATTAGAATGGATGATTTCATCTCGAGCGAAGCTCGACGAATCTTTTATGGTTACAATTGTGGCCCTCCTGTCAGTGTGGGGGGTGAGGTGTCTTTCTGATAACAGGGGCATTTGCAGAGAAGAGGTCCTTCTGTCCTCAAGAGCAGGTCCAGCACCTGCATGTTCAGCATTTGGCTTCCGTACTGAGAGGTATCATAGGAGAGCTCGTGGACTTGGACCACACGCTGGAAGGTATGTTCTGCAGAGAGTCACAAGACAAGACTGAAATGAGTTTCATTTAATTTTCAATTTTTCACGCAACAAGAAATGCATGAAGTATTTTAACGGGTTTGCAGGAAGCACATGCAACTGCGTTCACGTTGGGATGTGTTTATTTCGGAAGTTATCATAGTGAACCTATTGAAAAGTATACTTGTTTTTTATCCTCCATCTACCAAATGCTCTTTGAAAGTGTAACATCTCTGCTAATACTTTTATCAGAGAATTTGGAATTTGTCAACGTGGAGGTGGGAAAAATTGGCAGGGGATTGGTTCTTTCAAATGGCTCTTAAAAAACAAAAAAAAGCTGGCACAGGGCTTGTCACTTAAAACAATTATGAAAACCAGGAGAAGACACATGTAAATTTTATTTCTTCAGAATTTATAATAACTTCCAGCTAAAGGAAGCTGTCGTCAGTCCTGTAGTCCTAGAAGAACAAATCTGTGACTTTTATTTTTCCTCTGAAGAACAACAGAAAAAAGTATCATGAACAGCGTTATTACATTTTTATAAGCAAAAAAATGAATATTGGAAAATGTAAATTCTTTTCTCTTACATTTCATGTAATGAGAATAATAAAGGTAGGAAAAATACTGCAAACAATAACTAATCTAGTAATTTAAATAGAGAAAAGTGACTCACCCTAACAGCATAAAGGGATAAAAGCTATAGTGTACCCAACCATATTTTGTCTCTTAGCTGTCACAAATGTAAGGCATTCTTCTTCCAGGGTTGTTGCTGAATTTTGTGATAGTGTCAATAATACTTGTAGAATAATTTAATATAATCAAAATAACTAAAATGTTAACCTTTTCATGTTCACTAATACTTTAAGAGACATTCCTAAAGAATTAGAATGCTTTTGAAAATAACCATATCTTCTAGGAAAAAGAGACTATGTTTGTTACCTTACGAAGCTGTTGTTGACTTTGGATCCAGGGAGGGGGTGAGGATTGAAGTGAACTTCTTGCCCGATGTTATCCTTCGGATTAGAACATTTTCCCTCTATAACATATTTCTAAGTTTGTATTTCTACGTTGAGTTCATTTTCAACTTGTCTTTCTCCTGTGAGGCTGTTAGCATATTTAACATTTAAAATAAATTTTAATTTAAACAAAAATGAAAGTTACGACACTCAGGTAAGGTGTACCTGTCAGACCAGAGTTGAATCCTCACTTTGAGTACATTTTATGTCTTTGCATAACTTTTTCTTGCCAAATATTAATAGAATAGCCTGTCCTGTATTTCCTGTGATTAAAAAATCAAATAGAGCAAACTTCTTCCTTAGTACAGTCCCTAGAAAATACAGTCTCTGAAAGAGAAGATTCTGGCATCATAAAAATTTTGTAAACAGTGTTGGCAATGTTGATTTGCCAATAAAATCCTTTTTCTTTGTTACTAATTTTAAAATTTACATGTGTAACAGGACCTTTGAATCAATACTTTATGAAAGATAAAATACTTTAATATTTGCTATCCTGTGTTTTGATGGTGATATAATTTTCTTCTATGTTGTTTTAATTTGTATGATATTAGGTGGTGTAGTATGTGTTATTATGTGTAGTGTTATTACTTTCAAGGCAAATATATCATTGCAAAGGATGACATTTTAAAATTAAATTTATTTAAAAACATTCTTTTTGTAAACATTTGAAGCATAATAAATTATAGTTAAAAATGCAGCCTCAAACAAAAAAGTCCTCATTTTATATTTTTTCAAATTCAAATATTGTTTTACTAATATGTGTGTGTGTAAATAAACCTTAAATTTAAACTTTACAGTTACGGCTTTTATCTTTTATATATGTTTCCACTAATCACAACTTCAGATTTGTGTTTATATGGATACCATTCTCTATAGTCTATAATTAACAGATTTAAAAATATTAGTAATCAAAACATGCACTAACTCCAGTCTAAGTTTTTAAAGAAACCTAAAAGGAATTAAGACGATTAGATAAATCTGGTGTTCTAGAAATCATAAAAATACTTTGATTTAACGAATATCCCATTTTACATAATCGAGACACTTGGAGAATATTCCTTAATACATATGTGTGCAATGTCCACACAGATAACGAAAAAGTTACATGTTACAAAAATGAAAGATGAATGATGTATTTATATTATCGTCCTTAAGTTGCCCAGCATGAATTTGTAAAATAAATGTTATATTTTAAGATACATCATTTATTGATATTCTAGTTTCAAGTCATCTCAGTAAAATTCATATAATCTTGCATTTCATTTAAGTGTGATGTTAGCAAGTTGCATCAACCTTGAATCAGTGTCGCCAATAACAGAAGTCTAATGTCTTTCTCTTGAAGTTTTATATAAAATCTGCTCCTTCCAATAAAACAGTTCCGCTCTACAATGCAGGTGTGTGATATCTCTGACGAACAGGAGAGCTGAAGGGGAGAACGAGTGCTTGTTTTGTAAGGTGCCATCAATTAATTCTCCTCACATCATCCGATGAAAGTAGCTTTTTAAAACTGCGTTGTGCTTCAGATAGGAATTGTAACAGATCCAAGGTTATGAATTTTATATTTAGCTATCAGCAAATGGTAATGTGAGTTAACACAAGTCATTAACGTATCACATCTTAAATGTATCTGTTTATCACATTTAAGGTATACGGATTGGTTGTGTAGTTACCACTTGAGCTTTGAAAAGGCTATATTCTCTCTTCTGGGACAAAGTGTGAGAGTGGCATGGACATATATACGCTACCAAATGTAAAACAGATAGCTAGTGGGAAGCAGCCGCATAGCACAGGGAGATCACCTCGGTGCTTTGTGTCCACCTAGAGGGGTGGGATAGGGAGGGTGGGAGGGAGACATAAGAGGGAGGAGATATGGGGATATATGTATATGTATAGCTGATTCACTTTGTTATACAGCAGTAACTAATGCACCACTGTAAAGCAATTATACTCCAATAAAGATGTTAAAGAAAAAAGGCTATAATTCACTGTGGAAATTTTAAATGTTGAAAAAAAGCAAAGTATTAGTGGTTCTCAGTCTTGGAGATTGTTATTGGTGAGGCCTTGGAGGGACTGTTTTATTTTTTTTATTATTTTGTTTTTCCCTTTTTTTAAAAAAGTCACTCCTTCTGGGGTATGTCTTATCATTTAATTTTACGCCTGGAACATAAGCATTTGATTTAAGAATAGATGTAAATTATTAGTGCACATTATGCCTTTTCTTTTCCAAAGGAAAGGATCTCAGTGCTTTCTGGGTGAGGTTTTGGTTCTTTTAGGATTAAGATGCATTGGTATAAAGTATAAATGGCTAATTTTGGTGGAAGAGTGTTACATAGTTTTTAAGTTCTCGTTATTACTTTTAAAAGAATATCTCATCAGGAAGAGGGAGCTTTGTGGACAAGCTGTCACTCTTTGATGAAGGATTATACATCCTCCCCTAATTCTGTGATCCCAGAATCTATTACACAGTGTTTTTATCAAATAGCACTAGACTAGCCTGGCCATCATTTCATTTCCTTTAAAAAGTTAATTGGTTCCTTTCCTAAATCTAATATTTATGTAGCACTGTGGTCTAAATATATATTTTAGGCATTAATAGATTCACTCCTAAAATCCAGAGGTTCATAATTTGATGCAAGATAAAAGTTTTGAAGGATGCTTTTTCCTTAAATCAGATGATCAGTGAACCAACTATTGCCAGGTTCTCACTCCTTTAAGTGGCTCGCCTACTCAGTGAAGTTTGCGCATCTGTGGCTGGATTGAAGTCCTTTGTAAGCTCTCTCCGTGCTAGTGATAATAGTGAGAGCAACTTGAGAAAGAAAGAAAAGCATGTAAAAATGAAGCCATCACATATTATGAAGGTTAGTTAATTTTCTCTGAATGTGTATGTAAAAGTGAGCATGTTTTTGTCAGGGATTTTTTTTAAAAGGGTTATTCTGTTATTTTATTATATTCCCATTTAGAATGAACAATTCTAAATATAATTGTGAGCGAAGGGTGTCATGTTCAAAGGAGACCTTTTCTGGTCAAAAAAATACATTAAATTGAGTGGTCAGGCGGGACAATTAATTGTATTTATATTCATATCAGTTTTTACTTAGTCAATGTAAATCAAATAGAAGACCAGTTCATCCCGTTCAAGAATCAAATATCAATATTGGTCAATTAAGACATTTTCATTGTAAAACACAAGTGATGCCACCCAAAAAAGTACAATTTATTAGGACAATTAATTTACCTTAATAAATGGGTTCTTATTTCTGACGCTTCTAGCTTCTAAAAGTTTAAAAAGAGTAGCAAAGCTTACTATAAAAATTGCAGGGGCTTCCCTGGTGGCGCAGTGGTTGAGAGTCCGCCTGCCAATGCAGGGGACGCGGGTTTGTGCCCCGGTCTGGGAAGATCCCACATGCCGCGGAGCGGCTGGGCCCGTGAGCCACGGCCACTGAGCCTGCGCGTCTGGAGCCTGTGCTCCGCAACGGAAGAGGCCACAACAGTGAGAGGCCCGCGTACCACAAATAATAATAATAATAATAATAATAATAATTCTGGTTTTTCTATACTTATTCATTGAAACATACTTTACAAACTTTAAAAGATGACTTTATAATGTTCATATTCCTGTGCTGACTTATTATCCTCTTAAGATTTTACGTAAAAATAAATATATATATCCGTTCTGAAGGATATCTGACTCTAAAAATATTTTCCATTTTTACACATTAAATTGAAAATATTTATAAGGAAACTACTTTAAAAATTATCTTTTATGATCACTTTAATATGACAGTTGATAATTCAGGCCTTTGTAAAGGATTCTAGACTTTTATAATTGGCATAAATATGATGCTAAAAAATAAATACTACCTAGAAACTAGCAAGAGGTAACCAAGTTTCAGTTACTTTCTAAGATTTTTAGGGAAGAAGAATTTAAATAAGACCTTAGAATATTTTATGTAAATATTGTCCAAATTTCCAGTTTATTATCAGTGAGACACAGGTTTAATACATTTTTGAAATAATAGCCTGGTTTAAAAAGAGTCATCGCGTTTACCATTTCTAATTCTTAGAGTATTTCTGTTTTAATTTTGCGCATAAAGTACAGATTAAGGATTTTAAAGAGCAGGTTTTCTTTCTATCTTTCATCAGCTCTGTAGCCGAACCCTGACAATCCCTCTCTTCATTATTCTAAGCCAGTATCAGATTCTAATCTTTGCTGTCTCCACAGCTGTTTGAGGATTTTTTTTTTTTTGCCAATGTAATTACAAATACATGTGTTTTGTGCACCTAAGTTCCTATAAATGTGGATAAAAGAAGGCTGAAGGAGAGTAGGACTGTGCTGTGTGTGGGTCCATGGATGGTTCTGTTTGTTTTCAAATCATTATGTCAGTGGTGATGAGGAAGAATTGCAAGGATTAAAACACAACAGAACTTTAGGCTTCACTGATACTGAGCAATAAAAATCACTGAAAATTTAATAATTTCTTCAGAACAAGTACATTTTTATGGAGTTAAGCACCACTGAATCAAGTGGTTACGCATTTCCATGGGTCATTTTTCTAAAGTGATGGTCACAGTTTAAACAAAACAAGATAGTTTTTTTCACTTTTTAAAAACCCATTAAAATATGACATTGTAGAGAGAAATTGATTAGTCTCTTGCATTTATTTTGATGTGCCAAGTTGGAGAATGATTGATGTCACATGGGCACTTAACAAATGTACAGTGATTTAACCCTGTCGAAATTAGAGAGAGTGCTTTTTGGAGAAAATTCAACATATTTGCTTGTATTAATATTATTTATAGAACAAAACTGGAAACTCTAGCTATCTATAGCCTTAAGTCATGTTAAATTTATCACCTTCTGAGGACAGCCTGTCTTTATTTGTAATCTCTCTCTTTTATAATATCAGAATTTTTTCCCCGTCTCTGTGCACAGTAGGGCTGGCTGACCTCTAGGAATACGTAAAGTACTTTCTGAGGTTAGAAAAGTGTAGGAAATTATTGAGTTCAGTATCCACAAAGATGTTGCCTATAAACACAATTATTTTTGTTTCTTTCTTGCTTGAGATGATAGAGAATATCTGTTGCCTGGTAAATTCTTGGGAGTACCAGGAGGGCAGGCCGAGGGGTTGGTAAATCAGGCTTCTTTACAGAAGGCAGACATCATAAGTAGTACATCATTCTTCTGCTTCTTTTCATGTAAGTGTCCTGAATGTGGAAAAAGGTATTCAAACCGTAAGGCCAAAATACAAACAATGCTTTGTTTCCTATTTAGTTTACTTTCAGGGGAGCTGTTGAGAGTTGTTCAGGGGAAGAAGTATTCTGTTTACCACTGAAAACTTTAAAAATTTCCCCTTTTATATTTAATATATTAGAAATAATTAATAATGAGCCACTGCAGTCATGCCTATAAAAATTACGAGGCTATATAAACGCCACAACGCTCTGCCTTGCTGTGAATGTCTCTCTTTACTTTTAGTGTGTACCTGATTCACAGAGGCATCTTCCCACTCCCAGTTCATTTAAATCAAACCCCATGTGCTTTGCCATTGTTCTGTGTCCAAGGGATTGTGCTCTGGGGAAGATTAAAGGACAAAAGACACGATCTCAGGCCCACAGGAAGTTTTCACTTCTAGTTGAACATGACATAAAAGAAAACCGACAGTCATTAAGGTTGTTAAGGAAGCCACAGGAAGTGGAAGGATTACTACTTCGGTCAAATGTGTGCTAATAGCCCATGAGTCTTTAAATGCCAGACAACTGAAGGGAGTAGCAAAACTAGAGTTCCTAGCATTGGAAACACCATACGGACCTCAACGGTGCTTGAAACTCTGTGGGACATTGGAAAGGACCCGGGGAGGCCCTTTCCAATGTCCCATTGCTAACAAACAGTGGGAGTGCCAAGGGGCTCACAAATGATGAAAGGACTAGACAGACGAGTGGATCAGAACGCACGCCTTCTCCTTCCCCAGCCCACGTGCGCGTGGCCATTGATGCCCCCAAAGAGGTGGCCTTTGGAAGCCAGTGACCTGGGAACAGCACAAGTTGACCATCTGCCTCCTTCCCTGTGTAATAACTTGGCAAACTGTTGCGCACTTGCCCACACCAACCCTGGGAAGGAGGAGACCGTCCCCCCTCTTGGGCTCAGCGCCGCCACAGCTTGGAGCACAGTGCTCGTCCCTGGGGAAACCATCAGTAAATAACTGAGACAGGATTGAAATCTCCCCACACTCCACATCAGTGTCAAGTGTCCTCACTGGCGAATAGCTCCTTTCTCCAAAGGCTTGTGGCCTCTAAACTCAGGTCATCATCATCCAGGACCACTCGAGTCCTGAAAGTGCATGATTCTGTTATTTTCAGATGACCTGTGATTCATGTTAAATAAACATATAGTGCCAGCAAAGAGGTGTCAGCATTGAGACGAGAACAGTAAACACGGCGGTAACCTGTAGATCTCTGGAAAAAGACAGGAGTTGAGGTACAGAGGTCAGGGGACTTCAGGAGAGGGAACCAGAATAGCAACAGAGAGATCCAGGACAACAAACCGGAATGAATTCATGAACAGGTGGCAACAGCGCCGGCAGGTACCCTAGATGAAAGAAAGTGACCTGGTTATTTGCGTATCACCTTTTCACGTCGCCACCAATACGTGCTCTCTCGTGTCCCTGCAAAGTATGTAGTTCTCTTTGTCTTTCATTTTCCCACTTTCGAAAGAGACACAGGGACAGAGAAATGTTTCCTCAGTATGAGAAAAACAATGGAGCAAGTTTGATAATAAATGGTATTGACACAGCCTCAAGAGTCAGAGACGCACGGGGTGACGGACTCTGCACTACAGGGCACAGGCTTCACCCGAAAGGGGACACCCCATCGCACCTCTAGACTCGTCCCTGCCATGTGGAGGCGAAACAGCGTTGCCAGGTGGTGAGATTTTTCACGAAATGCCAGAATATGAATTATATGCAATCTCTAGATTTTTGAATGTTGGCTCATTAAAACAAAAAAGAAAGAAAAGAAAAAAGCCACAAAACACACAGATAAAACACAACACGACTGCCGGCTGGCTTTGACAGTTGGGCCACCGTTTTGCAACCTGTGAGGTAGAGGCAGCGCTTTGCGGATGTATTCGGGGAGGCCACGGGTGAGCAGAGGGTCCTCCCCGGGAGCAATCTGCCGTGAGCGTGGAGAGAGAGCTTGGGTCCAGATTGTGGATTATCTTAAATGTCATCCTCTTCTCCCCATTTTGGAGAAGAAAATGTTTTCAGTTTGCAGTACACTTTTTCCTGCTGTAAAACAGAAACCCGGGCTGCCAGCAAGCCTTCTGGAAGCGTTCTTCGTGCCAAGGCAGCAAAGGGCTAAGTGACAGGAGCATCTAGGCTTTGGCCCTTTCAAGGGCCACGTCACAGCCCTCTCTCCTGTCTGTCTTCTTCCCATCAGGGACTGAATAGACTAGGTCTTGACACTCTTAACACACATATACTTTGGAGGGAAAGTCCAGGAGCGAGCTATGGCTAATGTAGTTTTTTTTTTTTTCTTTTGCATTGAATTTGAATATTGTCTGAATCCAGATGCCGCATTCTATAGAAAAGGAAAATCCAAAGTTAAACGTGACGTATTGGATTAAGTCTTACCCATGGCCTTCAGTGAATAAAGAGAACACTTAAGATTCCTGTGGCACCGTGTTTTTCATTGTTTTGTGGTTTCTGAGTTGGGCTCTGGCACTAGAGAGGTCTGCTCAGATCCTGTGTCTGTCATTGATTTGCTGTGTGACCTTGGATACAGCCCCTCCATCCCTGAGCTTCATGTCCTCACCTGAACTACAGGTTGGTACTCAAGGCTGATGACAGTGTCGCCAGCAGGAGCCTGGCAGGTGCCCTGCACACTCTCCATGCTGGGCGGTGGTGAGCTCAGTCGCTGGAGTGGTTGTTGGTAGCATCTTAGAGGGAACATCATGCTCACTAGGATGGCTTTGTGTAGGTTTTGAAGTCAGATTTGGAGACCAAAATTCAAGTCCCAACTGGGCCTCTTGGTTACTTTAAACTTCGTAAAGCTGAGTTACTAATAACATACCCACGTGCAGGCTGGTTGTGAGGATGAAGTGAGACAAAGCACGGAGAGGGCTCACGTAGCATCAGGTATGTCGTTAGCTATAAATAACAGGTGTGAGCGTGTGTGTGTCTCAGGAGAGGACGACACGCTTCTCCAGCGGCCAGACTGCTGCATCGTTAGCTCTGAATTAAGTAAGAATAACGAAAAAGCAGTCACAGGGCTGCTTCTCTTTACTGGGGCTGTCCCGTAGAATCCTACTTTGAATTCATGAATAACTCTTAATGGCGTTGATTCTCTGATGTGACAAGTTATGGGCGAGAAGTGGTACGTCCAAGGAGAGGGGTTCGGCCTGTGGATACCCAGAACAGTGACAGCATGCCACATCTTACCCAGGGAGCGACATACACAGTGCCGATGAGAGCAGTCAGCACTCGTGGTGACGGCCCAGAATCACTTAGAGAAGAAAAGGGGGCGATGTGTGTGACACATTTTACAAATATTTATACGAAACAGGTGAAAAGATGTTTGCTACTTCAAGGAGTGTAAGATTCATCTTTAAAATTTACCCAAAGTCACATCCCCTAATGATGGCAGACAACTAGGATATTTTATGGAAAAACAAAACAAAACAAAAAAAAACCTGTCTTAACAGGGTCAGCATTTAAAAAAATTTTTTTTAATTAATTAATTAATTCATTTTTGGTTGTGTTGGGTCTTCGTTTTCTGGGCAAGGGCTTTCTCTAGTTACGGCAAGTGGGGCCACTCCTCATCGCGGTGCGCGGGCCTCTCACTATCGCGGCCTCTCTTGTTGCGGAGCACAAGCTCCAGATGTGCAGGCTCAGTAGTTGTGGCTCACGGGCCCAGTTGCTCCGCGGCATGTGGGATCTTCCCAGACCGGGGCTCGAACTCTTGTCCCCTGCATTGGCAGGCAGATTCTCAACCACTGCGCCACCAGGGAAGCCCAGGGTCAGCATTTTAAGTAATTCTGGTTCATTTTTTTAAATGAAAATGCATGATCCCTTTTTTCACATTATTGTTGGAATGACCTAAGTACATACTATTTAAATCACAGTATTTTAAAGATTCTAGGAGATTTTTCGTGGAAATTTGGTGCCCAAATTTATAATGTATATTTAAAATATATTGATATATTAAGTAGAAATAATTATATATTAAGTAGAAATAATTACGAAACGAACTTGAACACAGTAACAATATCTTTCTATTTCATTAACAGAATTAGTTAACATTTGGATATATCGTATGCTGTTTGTTTCTTTAAAAAATATATGGCACAACCTGTAACTAACAGGTTAGTTACAGCCCATCGGATTGCTTAATGTTTGCTGATGAGAAAATTGTAAACATTTGTCTGTGAAATGTTAGTTGGCTCCAGTGGAAGGTAGCCCCTTATGTCCTTTTTCAGCTCCAATGTCTTCATCAAGTTATCATTTATTGAGCATCTGTTATGAGTCCAGCATTGGTTTAGGCTCTGTGAGAAAGGGGCGTACAAATACGGAAGTGGTATATATTAGGAGTCCCGAAGGAACACGTAATAATTAGACAGTTGTCCTAACAACATAGAGCTGTATTCACTCGGAAGGAAGAGGCAACAGAAGCTCTATAAGCCAACAAGGAAGAGAGGAACGTGGAGGGTGGGGTTAGTTTGATGGCACCTCAACTTCGTCATTTTTAAGGCAGTATTCCTGGTCTCGGGCTTGAGGACCAAGCTCCCCTGCAGTATGTGCACACTCACCCTCTTGGTCACACATGCAGAAGCGTAAGAACCGTCTTCCGGACTCTTCACTCCTCACGTCCAGTCCATCATCAGGCCCTGCGGGTCCTCCCTTCTCTGGGGTCTGGACCCACCACACCTTTTCCTCCTCATTGGCTCTCACCACCTCTCATCTTGAGGACGGCAGATGTCCTCTAACTGGGCTTCCTGCCACCAGTCTCTCCCGTCTCCGATCCATTTTTCTAGATTGCCTGCAGAGAGTATTCTTCCTAGTCTCCTGATCTGAGCATGTCACTCTCGTGAACTCACAGTGGCCCCTGTTCATCTATCGGGGGAAGCCCAGACTTCTCAGTGTGGTCCTCGGGGTATATTCTTCATGGTCTGGCCAGGACTCTGCCGACCCCGCCTCCCAGTGGGTCTCTGGTGCACAGCGTGCTGCGCACAGACCAACTCACCGTTTCCCCAAGCACAGGACAAGCCTTCCACCTCCTGTAGGTACTGGTTAAACATTCTCTGTGAACTTGTTCCTTGGCTCTCAGCAGAATTCATGGGTCATCTCTCTCGGCTCCCATAGTACAGTATTTGTAGAACTGTTTATCATTTACCTCATTCTGCACTTTCAGTTTTTTAGAATGAAAGGGTTCTAACTATAGGAAGGAATGTAAAGGTCATAGAGAGGAAACATCTTATTTTTAAACAGGACAAAACCAAGGCTGGGATGAATAAGTAGCTATAGCCATGCCTACTTTTTTAGTCATCCTTGAGCTTGATCTCAGCAGCATCCTCCGTGAAGGGCTGGCTCCCCTTCGCCCCGTGACACCTTCTCATACCGCTCCCTGCATCTTAGCTCCTCCTTCTCTGCGGCATTAATGTCTTGGCCTCTAGTAGCTGGCCCGCGAACACTGGCGTTCCTCAGGAACTAGCCCTTAGACCTCCTTTCTCATCGTGTCCACTCTTCCAACCACCATGATACCATTGCCTCCCGTGGTTTCAGTGCTCACCCGTGAGTAGACAGTTCACAAAGATTCCACTCAAAACGGCTCCTAGCCGGAGATCTAGGTATCCAGGGGGACCTTATAATTTGTCATCCAAGCATGGATAATTTGAGAGTGAAAGTGGGCAGGGAGTGGTAAGATACCAGCACAGTGAGCATAAACTGGGATAGTGCTGGGCCCACACGTCCTCCCTATGGTCGTGCTGGGCACACGGAAGGAACCATCTGACATGAGCCCTTGGGTGTCTCACATGCTCCTAGAACTAACATGGGATCTGAACTTGGGGTCTTTCCCTGAAAACCTCAGCCTCTCCCACTGGCCCCGAACTCAGGGAATGACAGGACTGTCCGCCTAGTTATCAAGCCAGAAACCTTGACCAATCCTTGGCCATTTCCTTCCCTCCACCCCCTATATCCAGTTCATCGCAGTGTCTAGTTTATTTTTATTTGACTTTCTAAATATCTCATGAAACCATGTGCTTCTTTTGTCTCCACCACTGCCATGCTAATCTGGGGTCCTGTGACATCTGGGCAGGAGCCCTCAGGAGCTTCCTGACTGGTTCATTGGCAGTCAGTCTGGATCCCCGTCCATCTTTACTCTGCACGTCACAGCCAGAGGGATCTTTTAAGTATGCAGAAAGGACGCTATCATCCCTTGTTTAAAACAACACAGAACACAAACCCCCTTATTATGTCTTTCTTTTCCACTTCACTGTGAAGCCCATAAAGCTGGGGACCTTGATAGTATTGCTTCCCTTTGTTTTACCAATAACATGATATAGCACCTTATACATAGTCCTTGGTGAACACCTATTGGTCAAATGATAAACGAATGAAAACTCAGGATTCTAAAATCTGACTTCAGACTGCTAGTTCTAGAGTCTCTGTACTCTTTTTCCCCCAAAAGATTTTTAACCATCTTAAGGGGGAGCCTGGTTTTTTTTTTTTTTTTACAATTTTTATTCTTCCTCATTTTGGAAAATGGAACATTCCCATCTACCTTCTGTTTATTCAGTACTTTTCAACCATAACTACACCTTAGAATCACCTAGGGAGTTCTCACAAAAAAACAGTGCCGGGATTTCACCCCAGACTGATTAATCAGAATCTCTGGAGTTAGGACATGGTCATAATCAGTAAGTTTAAAGAGTTTCCCAGGTGTCTCTAAAGCACAGTCAGGATTGAGAGACCACAGATTTAAATCTAATCAATCTTTAAGCCTCATCTCAAACACCGTCTCCTCCAGGGAAACATGGATCTCTCACTTTTTCTTAGGACTTAGTAAATGTAGTGGAGCAATTAAATGGTCAAGACTTACTATTTATTTTAGGATTTCCCTTCCTACATTGTAACATCCATCAGAGCCAAGATTATGCCTTATATTTAGGAAGCTTCTGATGCCCGAGAAGTTACTTTATAATTTCGTTTTATTTGACCCATGTTCACCTGTCACTTTGCAAAGACTTAGGATTCATAAGCAAGATCAGTCTTTTATAAACTGATCTGTGATTTGTGGCTGCCTTTGTGGCCAGATGTACTAGCAAATTTTCTTATCGATTCCATCTGATTCCTGACCCTCTGCTGAGCTGCCTTGAGTCGCGTGGTCAAATGAGGCCCAGATACACGTGTTCCGTGTTCAGCTTGGAGGAACAGCCTAAGCAGATGTCTTCTGGTACTGCTTAGGACACCAGCTTTCCATCAGGATCTCTGAGAGCTTTTGGAAACATTCATACAGCTGCTGTACTCTATGCGGTATTTGTAGTGTGCAGCAAATGGAAGAGAAACCTAAAAGCAGGTGAGTGAGTCCTCGCTCACTCATCCTTTGTGGGTGAGGCAGGGGCAGGTGGAAAGGCAGATTCTGACACGTATGCATACAGTCATAGACCCGGTAACTCCGCTGACCCCTTAGTAAAGATCCCACATTTAACGCCGCTGTTTGGCAAGGCTGTTCTCCCAGAGGCATAATAAAATAGCGGGTTTTTAAAACATACTTTCTTCAGGCTCAGCTGCAACTTTCCACGGGAAACTAAAAAGGCAGATAACGTCGCAGCACCTTTTCCTAAAGTCGTTCTTTTGGGCTTCGACGCTAATGTTAGAACCCAAGGCAGAGGGAAGAGACCTCAAGAGTCGCAGCCATTCAGCACGGATGAATCTCGAAGCAGCCTTTTTAGGGGCATGATGCCCTGGAGCCGATTTTGCCATCATTTTGCAGCTTCCAGGGGAATCTGTGGCAATTCACCCGCCAAACCACAAAACAGTTAGCAAAAGTGCCCAGAGTATGGAAGTAATATTTTGAGTAGTTTTATGATGGACTTTGAAATTCATTTCTAACCCAATTCCTGCTGCCCTTAAAAAAAAAACAATCCCAATGTTTACACAGGTATCATTATTTATTGTAATTGCTAAATTCTAGTTTCTTTAAGACTTAGAACGTCATAAAAGTAGAGAGAAGAAACAAGTTATGTTCAGAAGTAAGTCGGTTTGGTGTATGACATTCTGCGTTGGATTTTAAAATGGGATTATTAAAATGAGTTATCTATAAAATGGAGCTAATCAAATGTGGGTTTTGGGGGTGCTCTCTGTGCTTAGCTGAGGATCCCAAGGAACCAAGTGGACTTCAAGTTCAGTATTTATGTAAAACCACCAAGCTAACATCTCACTATGTAATCGTTGCTGGGGCTGAAGCTGACTGACTACAATGGCTGGCATTTTCGCTGTTCTCACACTTATAAAAATAAAATCAGAAAGCACGAGAGGATACAGAGAGACATCTGGTAGTACAAAATGAAGACATTTATCAGAAAGGATGCCTTCTTTCCTCTTGAAAACTACAAAAAGTTTGTTTCATCCAATTATGCTTAGAAGTATAAATTTCACATAATTAGGAGAAAGTTGAATGAATAAGAGAAAGTTGAAATAAATAGTTTGTCCTGTGTAAAATAAGAGCTTAACTTCATTTCTCTGTTAAATAGCTCGCCTTACTCTATTGATTATGCTAATTCACAATCTAAATGTATAATTAGATCCAGGAAGTATATCACAGTGGCAGAATTTGATCAAGAATGGGAGTGACACACAGAGGACAAAAGAATTCTTGTGCTTATGTGTATCTTTCAAAGAAATGACTTATTACTTCCCTTGTAGAGCTACACTTGTTTTATGATATAGGCTATCAGTCAGGGCATTAAATTTGGATAATATTATAATGATTTTCAGTAGAAAGCACAAGCTTGAATCTCCATCATGCTTTACACCTCTCAGAGCTAGGTGAGTTGTATATAATTATAAATGAAAGAGACTAGATTCAGAAGCTGCACATGAAAGTAACCACCTCATCATCTTACTGTTCTCTTTCAGTATGTGTAAAAGTCTCTGCTGTGAGTAGATTGTTGTGATTAACCACCGCCCTGCCCCACTCCTGCAAAAAAAAGTCATCTTCATAAAGGCAATATACTCTACGTACAAGTTTAAAATGTAGCTTTAAATGTAACACAAATTATATGTGTAAGAGCTTGCTCTAATTTGGGGAATTTGTGTTGAATTTTTTTCTCTAAGCTGCTATCTCTTCTAGTGCCTCAATCAGTCATCCGATTTTACCTTTTCATTTGTGTGGACCAGTTTTCGTTTATTATATGTTCTGAAAAAGGAACACACTATGTATAATTATTATATTTGTCTAATTTTTTAGAACATTTGTATTCACAGGCTTAAAAATTATTCACATAGTCCACAGTGATTAAGGTTTAAAAATGAGAATTATATGGGAGAAAATATGTATGTGTATGTTTATATATATAATATACAAAATATATAAATGTGTGTATATATGTACATATGTATATATACATGCTATGTATATACAAATATATATATACTATATATAGTATATATGTATAAGTATGTACATATATACACACATTTATATATATATATATATATACATACTTTCGTGTTGATGGATTTCACCTCCAAAGATCTGTACATTTGACTGCCATTAATCAATGCTTCTTGAAAATTAATTAGATTAGATTAATTCATAAATCAAGTGGTTGAAGCCTGAAGTCTAGCTAGTTAGGTTGGTTAATTGTGTTCCCTCAGATAGATTAACTGAATACAAAATTCGCAGTGTAGCATTTCAGAAGACCCTGCCGATTCTACCATCGGTTTGAAACATTTATTGTAAAGATCATTTTAAACTCTTAATAGAAAATACACTAAGACTCTACCAAAAACTGAAGTGCAAGTCTAAGCCAGGGGGAAAAAAAAAAGTCTCATGAGACAAACTGAATTCTTATGAAGAAAAAAATGTATAATTTACTACCATCTAAAATATTAATGAAGATATATGTGAGTGTCTTTAGAGGCGATTTTATCTTACATTTATTATCAGAAAGTGCTGTACATTTAGAATCTTTCTTTTGCCAAAATCAAACGGAATTTCCAGTCATTATGAAAAACTTATGATTCTGGACCATTTTGTTTACCAAAATATCTGGTGTGAGATAGCTCTAATGGAATAATCTCTTCTGGTGTAATTTACTCTAGGCTTGTTAGCAGCAAAAGACCTCTCCGTTGGGGGGTAAAAATATTTAATCCTTTAAAGCTGACGTATATAAGATGTAGCTATGTCAGCTACAGCTGTTTCTAAACATCAGTCACAAAATTATAGACAGGTTTTGAAGCTTCTGTGGTGGGAATGAATACATCTGAGGATTCAACTTGCTGACAGTGTTTATGTAATTTAATCTTACCATCTGGTAGAAAGTAAACATTTCTTTTTTATAAAATTAAACTTTATCAAGTGAATCTCTTATACTTTCCAATTGTTGTGAGTGACAAATTTAAATGTAGTTTCTTGAAAAATGAATGGAGATTCCGTATCCACTATTTTGAGATGAATACTGGATTACAGTTGATGTTGCACTTTAATCTGCATTGGTTCCTTAAACAGTAAACAAATGGGTACTTTCATCTCAGCTAAAGAGTCTGCATTTCATGCTACTTGCATTCCTCTAAGATAACATGCATGTTTTTCTTACTTCCATTTTACTGAAAAGAAACCAAGACTCAGCAGGCAGTGGTGTATGTCAGTAATCTCAGAAAAAGTGAAGTCACAAATAAAATGCATGGCCGAACTTAAATTATTTCTTTTTGGCATTCCCTGATTCTTCCCGTTACGTAGTAATCTTTATACAATATGCATTTAGCTGCGATGGGAATTATTTCTTTTTGGCGTTCCCTGATTTTTCCCGTTACGTAGTAACCTTTTCACAATACGCATTTGGCTACGATGGGAAGTATTTCTTTTTGGCGTTCCCTGATTTTTCCCGTTACGTAGTAACCTTTTCACAATACGCATTTGGCTACGGTGGGAAGTATTTCTTTTTGGCGTTCCCTGATTTTTCCCGTTACGTAGTAACCTTTTCACAATACGCATTTGGCTACGGTGGGAAGTATTTCTTTTTGGCGTTCCCTGATTTTTCCCGTTACGTAGTAACCTTTACACCATATACATTTAGCTACGGTGGGAATTATTTGGCAATGATGCAGTACGTTCACTTTGCAATGAGCCCCTTTCTCTGTTCTTAGAAGTTGGCAAATTAGTAGATTTGTGAAACTGACAAGTTAGTCTACAAACCCTGCCAAGTTCAAACTTTATAAATCTGACCTAGATGTTTTACTTGAAATAAATATACAGGCTGATGGACTCGTGTTTATAGTTGCGGCTGTGTTAAATTGAAAGTCTATGCTCTGTGTTGATGTAATAAAATTTAATTCATTTTAAGTCAGGTTTTGGTTTAGTGGTAATTAGTTTAGTGTATAATTATTACATCTAATAGCAATCTGAAATCTGCAAGCATTTTGATCTTTTTCCAAGTTAAGAAAAAAAAATCTCTGTAAGATTTATAACAGAAGTAGCAATAATAAAAACACATTAGCTGATTTCATTAGACAAATTATGGAAAATGTTAAGTGACAACGTAAAATTTCAGTGTCCTGCTGAGCTAGTACATAAAACATTTTAAAGTGAGTTTTTTCTTATTAAACGTAAAGCAATCTAGTGGGACTTTTGATGTCTCTTACTTTTTAAAATGTGTTATCTGTAATTTTGCATGACAGAATTTAATGTTATTCATGTAAAAACTATAGTGTTATGATCGTCAGTCTTTACAAACCAAGGAAATTTTATTAATAAACTTGAAAATTACCTTTAATTTTTTGAGCTTTGACAAGTGCTTCCAAATTTTACATGTAAGTACTGCCTACTTTCAACAGGATACAAAGTAGTTTTCAGTGGACAAAACAATTTTACGAAAATGCACTATTTATATACATCTTCACAAACTTTCTAAAGTAGTAAGTTTAATAAATTTAAAAATGTAACGTCTCCCTGAGTTACTTAGATAGTATTATATTTAATTAGTCTCTCTGTGTCAAAGACTAAATTGGGGGCCAGTAATATTTACTTTTGCCATTTTCCTACTTTCTTCAATCGCTTTCTCTAATAGGAACATTGTTTTTTTGTATAGGATCCAAGTACTGTCTCATTTCCATTTTTAAAATGATGTTTAAAAGCCTTTTTACTTTCCGCAAATTTACTGTTACTTTTAACTTAAAATTTATGACCCAGATAAATCTGTTGTAATCCACAACACAGTTCAGTACTGAGTGTGTTTTCCACATCAAAGATCATGTGTCTCATCATTTATCTGTCTGACTTTAAAATGTTTAGGTTAAAAATGAAAAGTTCAATAAATAGTGTGTACTGTGAAGAGTGCCATCTTAGTAAAAGTGGGTGAGTTGGTATCACAAGGCTATTAAATAGTTTTAAATGAATTTTCATAGCTTACTAAATGATTTTTATAGGCAGAACTTAGGTTTACTACAAGTGTATGGAAAAGAAATTTTTTATTTCTTTGATAGTATTTTTTCCTCTTCTTTCTACTTTATTAGTAAAGGGTCTATTTTTACTTCAAAGGGGGTCTTATGATCATTTCCATTTGGCAAAGAGGAAGAAGTGATTTGAAATAAAATATTCATGAACTGACATAATTAAAAATATTAATGGAGATGTCTAAATTGGCTTTTACAGTACACCATTATAAATATTTACTTAGACCTTTGCAGAATGTCCGTTGTGATGTACATGTTTTACATAGGATATCACTTCAGTTTTTTGAAATTTGATTTTATATTTATTTATGTTGAATTTCTATGAACACGTGTTCTTGTGGCATTAATGCTGAGTCTTTGTACAAGAAGTATTTAAGGCAGACCTAGTAGGAACACGGCATAGAACTGTGGGGGGATGGAAAGAATGCTAAGAGGGCACCCCTCCAATCAGTGGACAGTCTTCAACGTGAGACAAGACATGCCCATTAAGGTTAGCAGTACAAAATACTATATAATCAGGTGCTGAGTGAGAGAGATTTAACAAAAGATGAAGTTGGATTGTTGCTTGAGGCAATTTCTCAGTGGAGTTACTATCCATTCTTAGTTTGGTAATCAACCTCACAGAAATTTCGCTTCCTCGGTTCTCTGGCTGTGGAACTAAATACACAAGATAATGCTTAATAACTCAATGATTCATATACTAATTTATATTGGGAAACAACCCGGTGTCCAAAATGTTTTTATTGATTACTTTGGGCACTGTCAATCAGAGCGCCCAAAAAGCCTGAAAAACTATAGCCATACAGTTACTGGGTAAATTTAAAATTATTTATTCATAAATTCAGTGAGTTACTGGTTGAGTCCTACTATATGCAAAGACCCATGTTAAGAACAATGAGAAATGGAATACCTTGGTGGATACCGCCGTCCAGAAACATGCAAGGTGGTAAAAACCTTGTGTAATAAGATATATCAGCAGAGTCCAGACTCAAAGTGATACCTCGAGTGTTTCAGTGAGTATTTTACATGAACCACGCCAGAACTCAGAGAATCCTTCCTGTGATATTATGAAGTGGATGTGCCTGATATGGAGTAATTTTAAAATTCAGTTCCGCGAACCAATGTGAATAAGCCCAAAGGGTTGGCTAGACTTTGTGACCACGTGAATATGAATGAAAAGAAGAATCCAAAGAAGACTCTTACATTTTCTTCCTGGGTCATGAGCACCAATGCCGTTTCTGTTTCCAATCTGCCTCTCTAACTCTCGTGGTTCTGTCAGGTGAGAGTGGAAAATGGCAAAAGTGGTTTTTAAAATACTCGTTTAGTCCACAAATGTTTATGATGCACTGAGACATGAGGATTCTGCACCTAAGAAACAACACTGCAGTGTCAGGACCAAGCTGGCTACTGCTCTCCTACATGGAAGGTGACAGTGGCTCAGTGGAAATCCGGTAGGATTTGAGGATTCATGACAAGAGTTTAGGGACGATACATCAGAATGTTTGGTGATACGCATTTTAAAATAGGTCTTAGTTAAACCCTGAGAATAAATGTGTCTCTGGAAAGAGATGGAAGAGGGAGAGTCTAAGAACTACAATTTAGCAAAATCTTCGATACGGGAGCAATAAAATGATCAGGAGCCAGTCCTGGGAATGGAAGTCACATTTATGGAGTTTGGAAAAGTGTCAAGGCCGTGTGCATAGACATTGGCCGGTGTGACCAACGGTTTCAAAATAGGAAGATTGACAGAGACTATGGAAAGACGCTGAAGAATGAGGTTTGGACGAGAGCCTTTGTGCCTGATTAGGAGGAAACGAGTACGTTTGCCTGTGCTCTCGAGGACACAGCGGGAGACCTGGAATATGCGAAATATGGGAAAGTCGTATACACAGCTTGTTACACAAATCCAACCGTGAAAGGAAGGTGACCACAAGTGGAATAGCTATAGGACGTTTAAAAATAATGTGTGGATGAATATTAGACCAATTCCTCTCCTATGGAAGTTCTCCTCAGCTGTATTTGGAGTACTGATAAGATTTTTAACATACCTTAAAAATGTGGACTTTTGGATTACTTCTTTGGTGGTACCAAATAGAAAAAATTGCTATTTTTTAAATTAAGACTATGTTATAATGTATAACATTAAGAATATAGTTACTTTTTCGTAAATCATAAACCATCATTCAAAAAGCCGGCTTTATGCAAATTGATTACTAAAAATTTGTTTTTCCCAGAAATTAAGATGAATTTACTCAAAGATTATGGTCTAGGCATCTAGTTTAACTTGATGCCCCATCTTTGTTGTCTCAGGAAATTTCTTTTTATCCGTTAAATGAATTTTGATACTAGGGGTAGTATCTGTAAGACTAAGAATTGTTTCCTAAAATAATAGTTTCATGTAAACAAAAGCAAACTTATAGATCATCTATTAGCAATTTAATTTACATACAATATGAAGTCAGGACTGATTCCTTATTTTCTCTCCTTATTCATTTGGGATTCTGGAAACATATGTAAGTGTATATGGCTGCAAAACAAAAGCTCTGGATAATTGCCCACTTTCATTTCCTAGCTGGCACTGTTTCTGTGTTGGGTTTTTTTTTTTTTTTTTTCTGCTGCTGCTGGTTTTATCTTAAGAAAGCCTTCTTAACTACTAATTCACACACATGCACACACACACACACACATGCATATTTTAACAAGGAGGTTGTACTCTCAAGATCAGATTAACTGAGTGACCCACAGTAGTGGAAAGAGCCAGTTAAATACTTAGGGACAATAGGAGCGAGAGATTAAGCCCCACCGGGGAAAGGGGGCAGTTGAACCGATATTAGGAAGTAGAGAAAATAATTGAAACTGGAGAACTCTAGTCCATTAATCTGGAGGTTTCTTGTATAACCAATGAGCTTTAATATCCAATTTAATGAAAGATGCTTATTTCACGTGCCAGAGAGCAGAAAAATTAATTGGTAGCTATAATTTAAGTTTGGTCTCCTTTCTAATTGAAAGAATGTCTAAAGGGAGGGGGAAAAAAAAGAAAAACATTTTTATTCCACTCATTTTCAATTTTTAATTTCTTTTTTTTCCGAAAAGTTTTATTACAAGTATTGACATTTTCATTATTTCAGTTGGATATTTAATTTCTTACACACTATCTGTAAGTAGGGGAAAAAAACCTCTTGAAAGACAGCAAGAAGTTTAATGAACTTGCAACCTATTCTGTGGGTTTGCAAGGTGTGAGAAGTCCATTTGTCCAGGACCAACCTGGCACATGACAATGTTTCAGGAAGTGCATGTTAAGGCAGATAACGTGATCCTACATGTCTTATCTTTTTACCATGTAAGAAGTTAATTTTATTAGTGACTCCTCACAACCTACAATTTTTTTTTTAAGAATGTCATTTGCAGCTGGCCATGCCTTGGTGCTGTGTTGAGTTACTGATGCTCACATTTTGGGCACGTTTCTCATTTACCTTTATCGCCTCAGGTCTCTGGTCTGCCAAATATAAATATAAATATAGATGTAAATGTAAATATAAATGTAAACATTTGCAAACCACAAAAAGTCTACATGCTAGTGAAAACACAGAAATATTTCATACTGTTTTTTTTTATGCCATTCTTTTCATTACTCCCCTACATAATTCTAAAATCAAGACAAAAATCCCCCGGTGTGCTTGCACAGAAGTGCCACCAGAATAAAGAGGCCCATGTACTATTTAAAATGTCTGAAAATAACTTAAGGAAGTCCTGCCTACTTTTGTCCTCTGCCAAAGAGACACTGACAGTGCAGGAAAGCTGATGGCTGTGTTATTGTCACTTCTTCTCCTGGATTGAGGACAGGCGATGCTAGAGCAATATGTCCACTGTAAATGACTGTGTGCCCCTTTTGTCTTCTTGATGGCAGTGTAGGAAACGCCAGTGCGTTTGAAAAGTCCTGCATCATCTTCCAAATACAGCCAAACATGCCTTTGCATGTCTTATGCATGTAGGGGCACATGGGTGCTTATGGAACGCCGTGGTGATGCCTCAGTAGCTCTGAGAGTAGGGGTTTGTGTACACAGTTGAAATGACCCACTGTCCAACAATTAGTGAATTTCTCTCTGGTAGCTTCAAACATTTTGTGTTGCGTGATGAATGACTTACCTGATCAAACCTAACTGTGCCTTGAAGAATTTAGATATCTTAGTGGGTGAGTTAGGTCTTATGAAAGGTAGAGGACAAATATTCTCTCTGTCCACGTACTGTCAGACCAGTGTTTTCATACACAAAGGACACGGTGCTTAGCAGAGGGCATGGTTTCCAGTCAGCCTGTAATAGATGATGTTTAGAAGATGGGGGATTGTATAAATGACACAGTGAAGAGGCAGTCTAGCATAGTGGTTAAGAGTGTGGGCTCCAGAATGAAACTACCTTTTTGAATTATGGCTCTACCATGTACTGCCTTATGACTTTGGGCAGATTACCTACTCTCTGGGGTTCAATGTCATTGTCTTTGAAGTGGAGATAATAAGAGTACTTAACCTCATAGGTTTGTAGTGAGGCTAAAAGACTCTGGTAAAGACATTAGAATCACGCCTGACACATAATTAACACTCATGAAGTGTTAATTATTAGTAGCAGTATTACATAAACGAATACATAGAATATCCTTTGGTTTGAAAGTGAATATTCTTCTAGAATCACAAGTTCTATAGGAAGCTATTGCAATTATTTGTTAATCACTGACATTTAAATAATGTTTTAAAGTTGGCAGAGCTCTTTTCACATAGATATTTAAAATTTGATACACAATTTTGTCCAAGTCTTATGATGAGAGAGGTGGGAGGAGATGTTAGAATTTTAGAGATTTTAGAGATGATTGGTTTAAAGTGACTTTCAAGAAAAGATGACCTGTGAGTCAGTGATGAGTGAGATGAGGCCTGTTTGATGAGTCCCTGGAGTCAAGCCAGAGGTTCCCCCAGTGACCAGTGCTGGTGGTCAGGGGGTGCTCAATAAAGCCTCCTTGTTTCCCTTTACCTTGTATGAGGTGTTACCATCCCACCATCAGATTAAGTCACTGAGACACAATCATAGCTTAATTCGTAATTCTTTTCAATGAGCGGTTAGGACAATCTAAACTCGAGCCAGATGACGTAGTCCCAAACACTTCCATTTTCTCAACCTGAAAAATATCTTACCAATTCTTCTGCCCACCTGTACCTGGAGTTGCCAGTCAGCATCACGCTCAGAGCCCCTCAGAGAATCGTGTCTCCAGGCCCCGTTCCATCTGTGGTCCTTTGGATTCATCAAGCTGATGCTCCTAAATCACCCAATTTGGGGGAAATTTCTGCTATGAAACCACCCTGAAAATTCCCAAATGAGGTGATTACAGAACTATCTAGAGTCAAGATGGAAATAAAGAATTGTCTTTTATTTAAATTATCAAATGTTTGGCATACATGTTTTCTTTTGTTCTGCTCTCAAAAACTACTGAAACGAATGTTACTTGTTGAAAGTTTTGAGGTTCAGATGAGCCCACAAATAAACTACTCAAGAGAAGTCTTAGGATTTAATCTATGGGCAAAAGTTACAGATTTCTGTACACTATTTTATACATTTTGACATAAAAGTTTTGCTCTGATAAGAGTTAGCTCCTGTTAAAACACTCCGTGTTTCATGGATGCAGAATGTTTGTATCTTCCTAGTAGATTCTAAGCACCCCAAGGGCAGGAATGGTATTTTGTAATTCTGTTACATCCTACAAAATAGAGCACCGTATTTAATACCTATCACCTAGTCAAAAGATAGATGATTGAATCGCACATCCATAACTTAAACTTCTGTGCCTTTAATAACCCCAGATGTCTCCAAGATTTGTGGCAGCTGAGAACATTCAGATCCCTAACTTGACAACTTTTATTCTTTTAGATAGATGGCATCAATGTCTACTGCCTCAGCAGAAAATTATGTAGGCCGTGGATAGAACTTTCCTTATAAATGTTACAGCCAGCTCCTGAGAGGCCAGGGAAAGATCACTACCTTCACAGCACTGTTGATCTTCTCTGTGGCTTTTGTCGTGATTCAAACAATGTGACAGAAGCCATCCCCCAAGGAAGAGTTTAATAGAATTCAAAAACTATGAACCTACAAATATACATACTAACTCTCCATAAAATCCATGTCTTGCATATTCAGGAATTCTCTTTTTTCAGGCCTTAGGATTTCTCATAATATGTGTGTTTCCCTTCTAAATTGAATAACTAATTTTGTGAGCTATGGAATATTTTAGTTAAATGGTTTTAAAAATGAACAAGTTGAACTCATTACTTAATTATTTCTTAGGGAAAAAAATAAAACAACTTCATAATCATTTTCCTATAGTATCTGTGAGTTTTAACATTATGATTCTGTATTTTACCCTGGGGCCTATTAGGCATCCTAAAATTTTTTTCTAGTTAATTTCTTTATATCAACTTCTTAAACAGGTGATGTGGTTATTGTACTTCATCTATACATACCTGTAAATTTTCGATTCCAAATATTTAAAAGCAAAAGTCAACGTTGGAATGAAGGAAACCAGAGTATATATTGTAGAGCAAGAAGTGAAATCATTTGTTTTCCCCCGAGTCCTTTCCACGATTTTAATTCTTAACTATTCACTGACTGAGGAACAGTTTGGTGTCTTCAAGGTGAGAATTTTTGTCTTAAATAACCAAAATAAACTTTTAAAATTGCTGAGCAAAAACATATCTGAATCTTGTATTTAAGTTAGATTTATTTTTGAAACGCTTTTAAGGACTCCTTTTACTTATTCTCTTGGTGGTCTTTCAAAAGCCAGGTGTCTGGCATGGTCTCCAGGCTTCTCTAAGAGCACCACAGGCTTTGGATTAGTACTCGAGCGCTGCCTTTTATTTAGCGATGCCTATTTACATAATGCCTGTTCATTTAGGCTCACTGGGAATGTGTGGCCAGGATGAACCCAAACCAGAGTGGGTCAGCAGTGCATGATGTTGTTTTTTCATTGAATTAGTTTAAAAATATTCCTCTCTTCCACAGCTGGAATGAAAAACAAAAACAAAAACAAAACTACTGTCGAGGCATTTCTTAATTCAACTTCTGTATCCCAATTTCAGAATAAACACTGGATACTTTATAACAATATATAATAGAACAGGAAATTTTAAAAAATCAGTGTCTATTTTTAAACATTTCAGTGCTATAAAATGTTATAATTTACGTAACAGTACAACAAAACATATATATTGCAAACCTCAAAGTAATCTCTGCTCTGACACCATCACTTCCTTTGCACAGAATACATTTACTTAATCCTTTGATTCAGCTTTCAAGTTCAAAAACCATCTTGGTGTGTGCATGTGGCTGTGTGAAATATGAAGATTTTTCATGTGATCATTGTCTACTAAATATTGTTTATTTTTTAAATATAGCAAGTCACATTTAATATTATGGGATAAGATGCTTCTTTAATTTTAGACTTTGACATGAGTTTTGAATATGTTTGTAGCTTAGTAAAAAAAAGCCCTAACCTTTGTCATTTTGTTCGGACCTCACATTCAAATCCACTTTTGTGTTCTTCCTCCAGAAGGTTATATGGTATCAGCTTTGTATTATGGGCAGGAATCCACTTCACTAAATTACAGCTTGTTTTAAGTATTTACTTAAGTATTTGGGGGACTGAAGTCCTTAATAGTTGCAGTTGCACGCACACTAGAAATTTAAATAAAACCTGCTTTCAGAGTAAAAAAAAAAAAAAAAAAATGAAGGATTTTCTTCTTAAAATAAAGTGAACTTTGAATTAGGAAAATGCTGCTTTGAGAAGTTTATTTTCATTTGTAACATTTTAATGCTTGTTTTTCCTTGGCTTTTACCAAATGAGTTGAACGTGAAAATGTTGATATTTAGTTACATATTTATGGAGGATGATAATCTCACCCGTGTGTTTGCGTTACTTGCTTCTGTGTTTTTCCCCAAGAGCAGAGTTAATGTGATGTTTATCTGCTGTTACACTTCAGCTATCTTTTTGAAATCCTACTTTGACATCTTTCTTCAGCATATATTTATGCAGTGATTAAATCTCATCTTCCTTTATAGCATCTCTAGATGCTGTATAGTAAAGAGAGCATTTTTTATACTTCTTTAAGTTGGATAAGTTTCAGAAAGTCATTCTATGTGAATAAGCATCTAAGCCTTTCTTATTTCAATATTATTCAGTATGCATGTAACATGAATTATTTTTGTTGTGCTTCTGGATAATAGTCATTTACTTCTTGTGAACAGTAATCTTATTAGGAATCACATTTGTTAAATAACACTTAATTTAGCTTTCTTTTATTTTAATAATATCTCATTGTTCTTCACAAATCACATCCGTTCATTAATTTTTATTTTATTTTATTTCATTTATTAAATTATTATTTTTATTTCTGGCTATCATCTGGCCTCAGAAGACTTCTTGATGAAATCTTGAAATTTTTGGCAGAGATGAGTTCATTTTTTCTTATCTATATGGCTATATGAATGAACCAGCTGTGACATTAAAACCGATCAAAACCCAGTAACCAAATAAAGCAACAAGACAATTACAATTTTGAAAGAAAGAAAGAAGTTGCTCTGGAATTGCAATCAAGTAGTCTATATACATAAACTAATCAGGACTGCTTCATTTCTCCCTTTACTATTCCCCTTGAACCTTGGGCCTAACAATAGGAAATAATAGAAAACCAAAGCCGGGCTATGGCTCAGTAACACCCTTAAAAGGCATTTGACTGTGACTGGATGTGAATAAGAATGTTCCCCCAAATCTTCTGCCGAAAGATGGGGCCTCCTGAGGGAGTCTTTAATTGTTTTCCTCTTTTTTCTCTGCGGGAGCCTCCGAGCTCAGCTTCACAAAACCAGTTTTAGTGAGGAGATCAAAACCAAACCTCTAATGTGGTCAGTATTTGACCACCTTTTTATAAAGTTCATCAAACCTGTTAAGAAAAATGTACAGTAGCAGAATGTTATATTCTGGGAGGAAATTCCAGAGTATAAAATTCTAGCAATTTGACCCTGTGGTAGGTATTTACTTAAAGGAAAAAAAAAAAAAAAGTGAACTGATTTTTTTCAGCAGAGCCAATTGGTCGGTTCAGTTAAAAAGGTTACTTCATTTACATGTAGATCAGCTTTGTAAATTCAAGGCAACTGTTTACAAGATGTGTATCAGATTGCGTTAGATTATTTATATTCAGCATTGCTCGACTTTCATATCCCATTTGGCAAGTGTAAAAAGGTAGTGTAATGCATAAGCAATCACCAATCATATTTCATTAAAAGTGAATCAGTTGTAAATGTCCCATTATGATTTTGGCTGAGGTCTTGCTTGTTTGTTTAATTTGGTTGTAAAAAAATTCTTTAAGGGTTTAATAGGTAGTATGTCCTTTGGTTTTAAAATATAAATCAGTGGTCACATGTCTGTATGATCACATGTAAACTGTTATCTGACTGATATAAGGAAATCCTCATTTAAATTTGTAAAATTCATTTTCTCCTTTTGAGGAATCACTGCTGATGAAAAATTGCACTCTCCAATTGGATAGTTGTGCCCTCCTAGGTCAGTGATGAAAAAGGGTAGGAAAATGTTAGACTTGGTTCTAATAAAGGTCAGGTGTTTTTAGATATGGTATCATTTGGAGGGCAAACCCTTCCTTCAAGGATCGCTTCTGTGACTCTGTGATGCCTAAATGATCCCAATAGAATTTCTTTCCTATTTTGCATGAATGAACTTCTCCCTATTAAAATGCTAATAGCTCCTGGTCACTTAGATCTCATATCTACTGGTCACTTATTTCTAAGCTTGAACTTTTACGTATCAAATTTTGTCCTGTATGAAGGAGAGAATAAGTTCAGGGTGACAAAGTACAGACAGCGTGAAGACACAGATTTCTTGGTGTTGGTGTAGAAATTCCAGGAGGAAGGAGAAAGGTACTAAATAGAAAAACGGAAGGTCCCTAGATTGCCCTAGTAGAAAACTGTGTTGTGGGAAGCCCTTGAAATGGGTCAGGGACAGGCACAGTGCCTTTCTACACTGGCAGGATTATATGTATCTCTTGGTGATCTAGTTCTTCCAAATGGCAATGGTATGAGCTTGCCTGTTAAAGCCGTGCTGTCCAGGAGCCTGACTGTGACCCTAGACCCCCTGGGTTCTAAGCTCAGCTCCACTATTGATTAGCGTGTGTTCTCAGGCAGGTAACTTCTATGAGCCTCAGTCTCCTCCTCGGTAAAATGCCCCCCTGCCAGGATTGTTGGGAGGATGAGGTTGTACGACTGTATGTGTAAAGAGAACCCACCCCACGTGGTTTGTTATTTTAAATCGCTGATTTTTTTTTAAAATACCCACGTGTTGCAAACACACAAGCAATATAACTGAAACCCAACGTACCACTAAATCTATTATGATTAGCTAAGGAAGACCCAGGACAAATCACTTCTCACCCTTGCATACATGTTCCGTTTTCATTAAATTATTCTAAATAGGAAAAAAAATAAACGGAAATCAAGTAAGTGTGATTCAGAATGGAATAACTTAAAATCACAGTCATATATTGTGATTCATTATGCTGAAATATTAGATTTCAGGGTATCTTAATGGACAAACTAGCTCTTTGGTTTCAGCCGTCTGGGGTTTCAAACCAGAGGTTACTGCCTTTAGTTAGATTCGTTTGAATTTGTAGCAGTTTTCTTACTCCCATGCAGACCAGGATTCATTGCAAAAGTAGTCTCTATCTTCATTTTTACTAGTTATAATCTATCTAGATATTTTCTTTCCTGATTGTTCATCTGCTTAAGTATCATTATTTACATTTTGAGGGGTTACATGACTAGCTTAAGATAAAAAAAGAAACCAGTGGCCCAATCAAATTTCTAAACTGGACATGTTTAATTGAAACCCTACTAGAAGCAATTTACCTTCTGATGTAGGACTTCCTGTTTTCTCCAAAAGGTTTTCACTTCAAGAGACTAACAAAGAAATAATAGTAATCGCTATAGGAAATGCCAAAATACTGTGCAATTTGAATTAAATACTTGGAAGGTTAATTTTTGTAGTATTTGGAAAAATGGGATCAAATGATTAAAACGTGATTTATAGGACTGAATCTCTCTTCCAATTAAAAGGAATATCCATCAATTTGATGAGAATATTAGATGAAACTTGAACAGTTAACGTATCAACAACTGAAAAGGTATGGAGTTGCAGAAAATTAAGGGTGAAATTCGGTTTTCAAAGATGAGAACTGCATTTTAGAAGTTTCTGGGAAATATTGAAAGCTACCTTAATCACCACAAAACTCACCTAGAGGATATTGCATTGTTTTTAACCAATTATTTAAAGGAGTCAGTGTTTTCATGCTCAAAAAGGATTGAGATAGAGGTCTTCACCCTTATTTCTTGCTTGTGGAAAGACCTCGATTATAACTCATTAATATGCAGTTACAGAAGCAAGGACTATTTTGGTAGACATAATTTCTACTCCCATGAACTCAAGGGAAGGCTCTAAGAATGATAAGGAACGGACTAGGGAAGGATAATTTCCTTGCCTTCTTTTCTAGCTATTTCAGCTGAAGTTTAACATACTGAGAGACCAGATAACATATGCCCATTTTTTAATCAGCATTTTCACTTTTACCATGTCCTGAACCATGTGCATATTTACAGAACTGTCCCGAGTAGAAGCATGCCAAGATTGTAGGAGTTATTTCTGAAAAGGCAGCAAAGCTTATCTGGATCATATTATATTAGTGCAACATGCATTTATTTTACATGTTTGTTTTCTATTTTTTTCTCATTCAAGTGTTCTAATGTACTTGATCTTTAGTGGAGAATAAAAAACAAGCATGTGAAGTTTCTTCCAGTATCTAATTTAGTAATGTTGAAAATATATTCCATATTAAAACTAAAAATGTAGTTTACTACATTTATATAAAACCCAATCTTGATATAGAAAGTGGTAGTTCTATTTTATTATTCCAAAGTAAATGTTTTATGTATTTTGTAAAATGCTGACCAGCAGTTTGATTCCTCAACTTCAAAAAGTCCAATATTATAAGAAATGGTTTAAAATTACAGCAAGAATGCTTTAGGTTAGACAAGCAGAATATTTTTGTACAAACAAAGATTTTTAAACAGCCTATACTAGAAGGTTATTACGTTCATTCCCAATAGATCTGTAGGTTTCTAAGACTGAAATTTCTGGGATAGAGGTTAATCAAATCCTTTGATTGAGTATGCAAATCACTCTACTGGGTGTCTGGGGGGTTACATGGGATGTTTCTTTCCTTAAGGAGTTTACATTTTGATGTAGAAGCAAGATAAAATCATACGAAAGCACTCCAAGTCTCTAAAAGTGACCATTGTATAAAAAGGCATAAGCATTTAATAAGATATATTTGATGATGCTGAAAATATAGTTACAACTATAAAGAGATGCCTGATTGAGTATTTTTTTAGAAAAGGAGTGAATTTCTTATGGCTTGTATGCAAACTTTTAGTTTCTGAAAGAATTAAATGTGTTTTTAAAACTTCAACAAACCTTTTCAAAATAAACAGAGCCAGCCTATTTCTGGTATTTGTCATCTATAACTCAGTATTCTCGGTCCTATTTTGGGGGAAATATAGACTGAATACCTGTCTAATCCTCACAAAGAAGAAATGATACGGTCTTATGAATGGAAAGATGGGTCCCTTCTTTCTTGATTTAAAATTATTTTGGGGCTTCCCTGGTGGCGCAGTGATTGAGAGTCCGCCTGCCGATGCAGGGGACATGGGTTCGTGCCCAGGTCCAGGAAGATCCCACATGCCGCGGAGCAGCTGGGCCCGTGAGCCATGGCCGCTGAGCCTGCGCGTCCGGAGCCCGTGCTCCACAACGGGAGAGGCCACAACAGTGAGAGGCCCATGTACCGCAAAAAAAAAAAAAAAATTATTTTGTTACAGTCACGTGAAACCACCTATTTTTTACAGATTTTTGGAAATGGGACAGAAGCTGTCCAAGGAAGGTTCTCAATATGGCTTGGGTGTCCTCCATCAGCTCTGAAATCATTTCATTGACTCTTTATTATATCCATTTAGTCATCCAAGCAATCCAACCTATTTTCTCATTTCCATTAACTTCAGTGCCATCATTGGCTTCTGATCAACTGTTGAGCAAAGTTCTACGTTGATGGCACCATAACATAAACAGAGTTCTTTTCAAACACTGATCACTGAACAGAAACTGTTTCACGTATTCTTTACAATGATCTGTTATTTAGACTATATTGGAAACCTGATCAAAGCAAGTGTGAGCCACCCTGAATCTTTGGCTTTTCTGAATTTGAGGTTAGCATTGGAGTGAAGAACTCAAAAAGGAAAAAAAAAAAAAAAACTTGCATTCTTACCTAGACGGCAAAGACCTTTTTAGCCATGGCTATCTTGTTAGTCTTTTCTGGGTAGAGTCTCACCAGACAGAGAGCTAGTCAGTTATAATTCCCTCATTACTGTCTCTAACGGCCCTTCAAGCCTTCTGATCTTCAAAGTAGCTCAGAACAGCACAGAGCACTGTAGGCATTTGGACCCAGCCCTCAGAGCAAGAAGCTGAAACAAAATGATGCCAGTTGACTTTAAGGCAATTTCCTTCCCTCTGTGGAAATTTCTGCTTCTCGTATTGAATCGATTCACTGAGTGAAACTTGACCCCTTGTTATAGTGCATACACTTTGCAAAGTGCTCAAGTAATTCAAAATGAAATACCAGTTGTATATAGAAAATACAGAAACCTGACTGTAGTTATGTCCAGCTTATTTTGAAAATGAGCATGCCTTTAAAATCTGCTTTTCTATTAAGAGAGCTACATTTACCACACATTAGATTTTTTCTGCTCATTGTAAGGTAATTAAAGTAATGGATTCTAGCCTGAACTATCATTGTAAGCACATAGTTAAGCTTCCTTTATATATGGAAGCTGAAAAGGGAGAATGGTGCAATTAATTAAAAGAAAAAACCTCTCTTTGTTAAGTGGTATGTTTGATCTCAAGTATTATGATGATCAATTTCCTACCTGTGCATGCACACCCATGCTTACGTGTGTGTGTGTGTGTGTGTGTGTGTGTGTCCATGGGAGATGCAACACTCATATTAATTTTTTGTCAGTATCTCTTAAAAGGTAGAGAAAGTTAGTAGATTTATGAGTGTAAGAGATGGTATTTGAATGAAATCAGTATATAATCACTTCTGAAATATATAATTGTTTAAATTATTCCTTTTACAGAATTTGCCTGTTTCAAACGTAATTTCTAATATTTATTGATCAATGCTATTGAATCTATACTGAAGGAAAATGAGCATATGTTTTTAATAACAGACGCTCCCTTGTTTGTTTTCAATAACAGATTACTTACTTCACTGGAATTTGTTACATTTATTACATATTCTTAACTGGGGAGTAAAGCTAAGCCACATCTACATGCACAGAATGAATAGATCTCAAAACGGCCACTTTTTTGACTTCTTGATTAATACTGATGCCTGCATTTGTCTTAACTGAGTGTCAATTCATGGCAGTGACATGTTTTGGTTTTTTTTTTTAAGTCTGTTTGTATGAGCTCAAATAGCTTGGGTAAGAAATATACTAATGTATCTCATAAATATTATATGTATTTGTATATAATTCTACCCTGTTGAATAATTTGTGTTAGGCATCTCATTTCTCCAGATTTTCTAATATTCAGGCAGTTGGTGTGAGGGTGGAAGTAGGAGGTATTGGCAGAGATACCACTGCTTCTTCAGATCTTTAATAAATGTAATTAGTTGAGTTTTATGCCTTGCCTTTTTTTTAATAGTGAAGCAATTGCAGTGTAAAAAAGAGCAGTTGTTTGACTATATTATTTAATTAAACAGACTTTCCTCCCTTATTCTTTAAAAAGAAAAGCAGTTATTCAAAGCATAAAAAGAAAAAAAAGATTAAAAATAATGGTGTGTAAATTTTGCAGAGTACATAAGGAAACCTCATTAATTCTGGATGTTTAAAGTATAAACAAAATCTAAAATAAATATGAGAAAAATAGAAGAAGAGAAATCTTTTGAAGAAAAACAATATGCTAAATTCATTCTAGTTCTTTTTTTAAAAAAAACACTTTAACACATAATGATAAACAAAAGCAAGACTGTTATCAGAACTCAGGTAGTAAATTGATTAATAGCAGATGATTCCCTGTAGGTCCAAGTTTGTGAAGCTCGGACTGTCTTTTAAAGGTTATATTTCTCTGTTTATGTGCACTGTCCATCTTTGAGTGGCAGAAGATTTAAATTTTTTACAGGCTAGTAATTATTTGTCAACTCTCCTTACATGAAGAATAACACCTAAATGGGAAAGTACCCTTTTTAGAAATATTTTGATCTTTCCTACCCCTGTTTTTGGAAGAGCAGAGCTCAGAAATGGGCTTGCTCACTTCATGAAGGCATTGCTCTGATAGCAGAAGCCATAAAAGAAAAGAGTCCTTTGGTTGAACAGAAATTAATTAGGAAAAAATGGGGAAGAAAAGGAAAGCTCTAAAGTCAGTGGCTTAAGGAAAATAAAAAAACATTCTAACAGCTGTAATATGAGAGAACATACGAACACATTTTTTAATATAATTATATGAAAAAGACATTTTTATATTTCCCTCTTCTGGCATAAAAAGAGTTTTTTGTCAAGCAGTAACAATTTATTCCTTATGGAAACTGCTGTATTATTGTCTGATGGCCATTTTAGATCCATAAAACGAAATGGATTAAAGAAAATTAAACAGTATTTTTAAGCGTCTACAGCTTGTGGCATGTTAACAACAATCTATGTGAAACAGCACCAAAAACGAAGCTGGTGTTTCCAAGACTCTTTTGTACATAATACAGTCCTTAAATGTTTAACTCTGAAAGTTTTTTTCTAAATACAGCTGTGAAAGTCTCAATAATTTAGAGGAGGTAAAATGAGATACAACCAAATGTAAGTGCGTATTATATACATATATTTTGCACACTGTAGGTGTACAGATATTATGCACACTGTAGGTGTACAGATATTCTTTCATTCTGCCTCACATTATTTGTTACAGGTATTTTAAAACTTAGATAAATAAAATGAGTACCTTTTGAGACTCAGTAAAATTGCATTCTAACTCAGTTTGTCACTGAATGTGTGATTTTAGCTAAGCCAGTTAAACTCACCGGGCCTCAGTTTCCCTATCTGTAGATGAGAAGATTGGATGCCTCTTTTAAAATCTCAGGATGTCTCATGATTCTTATTAGTACTCAGATCATCTTCGGACATTAAGTTAAACACCCGGAAATGGCTCAGTATCGCTCAAGACCCTGGATGCCCTAATACAAGCTGTGCGTGTTTCCAGAGGTGTGTAACCTACTGTCAGTGGGTCTCACTTCTGTGTTGCGGAGAATGGCAGCAAGGAGGTACATATTTTGAATTGGGTTGGGTATGCCTTGGTGAGCTGCGGTGCTTTTGCATGTAATTAACGGAGTGAAGGAAAACAAAACTGACAAGAAATGAAAGATAAGGCTTGACAGGATCAAATGGTCAGGGTGTCAAAACTCTAAGTAATTGCAAAGAGGGAAGCCTGATTCCTCTAATAACTAGAGCTCCTTGGAGCAAGGCCAGCAGCCTTCTCCGAAGCACCCTGACCTGCTCAGTGCTCTAGATGTACAATGAATGTTTGCTGATTGACTCACGTCCACTTTGCTCGTCACACATCTCTATGTCCCGTCAGTGGGAAACTTCAACTGAATTGCTTATCATTCAGCATCTTTTAAAAAACTGTGTACTAGGGCCTCCCTGGTGGCGCAGTGGTTGAGAGTCCGCCTGCCGATGCAGGGGATACGGGTTCGTGCCCCGGTCTGGGAGGATCCCATATGCCGCGGAGCGGCTGGGCCCGTGAGCCATGGCCGCTGGGCCTGCGCATCCGGAGCCTGTGCTCCGCAACGGGAGAGGCCACAACAGTGAGAGGCCCGCATACCGCAAAAAGAAAAAAAAAAAAAAAAAAAAAAAACTGTGTACTACAGTTGAGCAAGGATGATGTTAAATATTTATACAGTAAAGCCTATTTCAGTGAGAGCTGTAAGACTTGGAGTGAATGAAAGTAAGTGGAGAATTTTTCAGTATTAAAAAGAGCAAAATATTAATCCAGTTCTATTATGGAGTTTTACACGCACTAAAATTTATGCTGAGATACCAGTGTTGTTCCTCTTGTTTTTCACATGATAGAGTGTAACAGGTGACTTTGATGTCTGATTCTTGGTGGCCCTCTTTCTCCTTGTGCTGGAAGAGGTTGTAACTTGAGCTCAGTGAGACTTTTCTGGATTAAGTGGGCATGATTGATCAAATGACACCAGGTTATCCATGCTTTGCACTTTTGTCTCATACAAAACAAAATTCTCTGATGCATAGACTTAATAATGAGTGGGAGATTTTAACTCTAAATAGTACACCCGTGTTACAGCACAACTAGACACACTAAGGTGTATATATTTTTTAATAACGTAATTATATTAGATCTATATCACTTTATTTTATTTTATTTATTTATTTTATTTTGGCTGCGTTGGGTCTTCGTTGCTGCGCATGGGCTTTCTCTAGCTGCGGCGAGCAGGGGTTACGCTTCGTTGCAGTGCACAGGCTTCTCATGGCGGTGGTTTCTCTTGTTGGGAGCATGGGCTCTAGAGCACAGGCTCAGCAGTTGTGGCTCGCGGGCTTAGTTGCTGTGCAGCAGGTGGGATGTTCCTGGACCAGGGATTGAACCCGTGTCCCCTGCATTGGCAGGCGGATTCTTAACCACTGCACCACCAGGGAAGCCCAAATGTCCAAATGTGTATATTTTTTAGATGTATGTATACAAGAAAGTCCAAAGTTGGAGAAAAGACCCTTGAGGAAACCAGACCTGGAGACTGTGCAGCTTGTCACCTGGAGATGAGAAGACTGATTTTGTGGGTGGCACAAAGTCTCAGGCCCGTCCCAGGCTCACTGCTGAGGAACTCCTGAGGTACACCTGGGACAAACGGTTTCAGCTTACCCCACACATCTCAGAAGTTGGTTCATTTGGTGGTCTGGAATATTTCCAAAAGGGTGTGGACTGCAGTTTGTGCAGAGGCATCATTAGTCATGCCTACAAATCGGTAAGTGCATGCGTGTGCATGTGTGGGTGTGTGTGTGTCTGTGTTTGTGCCCGCCTGCCTGAGTGTCCTTTCATAGCTTACACATACGCTGGCCCATAAGGGGGACCTTACTTATGGAGGCTAAAGTCCCCTCTATCCAGAATTATCTCCCCTGCTTAGAGCCAAATTTATGGGTGGGGATGGCAGGCATCTGCATCTTTGTGAGTACAATTTGCTGGCTTTTACCCTTAGAATTCTTCTTTTAAAAAAGGACTTTATTCTTAGAACTGTTTTCTGGTTTCCCTTTTAAAAAATCTAAAATGACTAAAACTAAAAACTATAAATGACTAATGAGTTGGGAAGGTTAACAGGTATTATATTTTGAGTTCTGTGTCACATTTTATTATTCTCTATAAATACATTGTTGTACGCATATACATTTATTCATAAAAAATTGAGTGTAGTTGCAAATTTAAAGAAAAAGAAACCTATTATTTCCTTAGTTGGGTCCTTAATTCTTTTTCCCCTAAACATGAATTCTAGACCCCTAGAATGGGCTCAACAAATACTTCCTAAATTAATTTGCTCTGACAGTACAGACATTCTTAAGTATTTCTGGTGTGCCTCTGACCATATCAGTAATTCAGATAAATACAGAAAACAGTGTGAAAAATCACACAAATATTTGAACAAACATTCACTGTCCTTTATGTGCGCCTGTCCTCTGAAAGCTTGCTTGAACAACTGGACACACGTAAAATGTCTGGCCCCTCGTTCAGTGGGGTTATAATTGGACATCCCCTAAGCACCTCATCTCACATGGTTTATAATAGCACTGTGCTGTACCAAGGTTCACAGGGCACCTGAAGCCAGTAATCCATTTATGGCTATTTATGACTATACTCTGATGACAGTGAAGAGACCAATGGGTGTTTGAGAACTGAATTTACCTGGAGGCGTCAAGTGTACACGTCAGGATTGTTTCTATTAATCAGTTCTAACTTATTGTTTTTTCTCATGCGCCATGTCTTACTAACTGAAATTTTTCACTGAAAAAAATTTATCACTGACGTAACCCTGGTATAATGCCAACTTTGCCTCCACAGATAATAGGTTGAAAACAGGGGTCGGGGGGATGTATTGGAGGCTTCCAAATTTTCATGTGATATTGAAGAAAAGGTTTCCTTTCGTGTTGCTTAAACTTCAAAATCCAACTTTATTTCATTTGCCTGACATTGGCATAGATCCAAAAGGTAACATACAATCGTTTACCCATTTATTAAGCGTCTGCTCTGTGCTGAGCCCTAGCCTGCTTCACCATGTTAAGCCTGTGTTGTAAAAGTCACGTTAATTTTTATTCAGAACAGTGGCAGAAGGATTTTAGAAAGAAATGTATAGTCTTAAATTATTTTATGAAAATTTTCATTTTGTGATTAGAGTATTATTGAACTTGAGTTATAAAGAAGACTTCAGCTTTGCTAAAATTTCATTTGTATAATAAGAGCTTGAAATTCTTGGCCTTCATCTGCATAAAAATGGAGTCCGAATTCTTCAGGGTAGTGTTCAAAGCCCTCTTTGATATGAATCCATATCCTTGTTTCTTGTCTGCTGCCCACTCAGCCCTTGAGGTTCTCTGAGCTCTCCTTGATCCCCGGAGACTGTATGCGTCCCGCCCCTTCCCTTCTCCCAAGCTCGGTCCTCTGCTTAGAATGTCCCTTTCTGCCATTTCCACTCAAGTGCGTGCCTCTGATTAGGCGACCGTCTCAAAGACGGCCTCCCTTGTGACGTCATGACAGATCACCCCGCTGGAAATTCTCCTTTCCCAGCACACGTTATATCTCATTTGCTAAACTTAGTGCAGTTGGTTTTATCTAGAATTATTGCAAGAACTATTTGTTTATCCTTTTAGGATGATTAGGTCCTAGATATTAGGAACAGTGCCTGCTAGCTTACCTTTGCATCCTAAATGCATCACCATTTCAGTTGAAATTAATGTGGATTTCCGGCCTCCTGGGCGGAAGTTTGCCCTGCATACTCTTACTGCGTGCCAGGGGCTCTGCGGTACATCAAGATCTAAAGATATTTTGTATCGGGATTTCATTTCAACGTTGCCACTGGAATAATTGTATTGTCTTCAAATAGATTAGAACTGCATTTTAGATTGGTAACTATATCTAATCTACTTTTGCATCCCTGATTGGTTACAGTCTGCATTTTCTGATTATACGAGCCAAGAAATTATTATGGTCTTTATTACATAATTATTTTAGAGAAAGGTTTAGCAAACTGGCCCACAGATCAGATCGGGCCCACCATCTGTTTTGTGTGGCCTGTGTGATTTTTACCTTTTTAAGTAGATGACAAGAAATGATAAGAAGAATAGTTTATGACATGGGACAGTTATATGAAATGTCCTGTCTTTAGTGTCCCTCAGTAATTTTACTGGAAATCAGCCACCTGGATTTGTTTACGTCTTGCCCATGGCTGCGTTGTGCTGTGATGGCAGAGTTGGACAGTTGTGCCTAGCAGTGTGACCCACACAGCCTAATTCCCATCTGGCTCTTCACATAAAATGCTTTTCGACCCTATTTGAGAGTATCTGAAACCTATTTGATTAGATCGTCAACTCTTTGAAGATGAGGGCCATCTCCTGCCGTCCTTCAAATGCATGGCTCTTTGGCGCTTCTTTAAATATCTGTTCATTGTTTGGTTTGTTGCTAGTTGCCGGAAGTCAGGTTAGAGCATCATGAAACAGCAGACAGGGCGATTTACTTCAGTAAGACCTGTGCCTTTCGTTACTGACGGGCATGCAGTGAAAGTCAGCAGAGACTCCAGTAATTTTTGGCCAGCAACGTGTTGATTATCATTTGGCTACTTCGGCCCGTTTCCTGACATGTCGTTCTTTCATGTTTTACAGAGAACACGAATTCTCCCTTTGCAATGTAGTTTCCATTTATTCCCAAGGGTGTTTCTGCATTAGTTTTTGATTAATGGAATGTTTTCTCCTTTCCCAAGATAAGTGGGGAGAAGTTCAACCTATCTAAATTGCATCTGGTGTGTGGATAAGGGCTGAACAACTCCTTTGTGAGCTAAGCACAGTTAAGTCCACGGATTTAGGTTAAAAAAATAAGTAAATAAACAAAAAGGCACTGGGTCTTTTTTCTCTATGCCAGCCACCGAGCTTTCCTAAACTTTTCTCCGTCGCTGGAAAAGTAAAGAGCGGAGGAGAATTCTTGTGAAGCCTCGTTCTATTTAGGCGTATGGATTGAACCAGGAATCACTCACCTAATCCTGCTATCATTGTCGTGTTTTGTTTGCTTGTTGAACTTTAGCAATAGGGTTTCTGATGCTTCTTTCGTCCTGACATTAAGGTAAGCATTGTTCGTTCCCGTGAGCGTATTATTCAGCATTAAATATACCGTCATGGGTTTGGAATTTAAGGACCCTAGGAGAAGTCTCTTTTAGAGAAGTGTGTTTCATTGGTAAACAAGGTTCTGAAAAATGAATGGGGAGAATATGTCAGGAGTATAAAAAAAAAAAAGAAAGTGTGTAACATTCATTGAAGTGTTTGTTAAATAATGTATTCAGTCTGACTGTGTTTCCCAGCCTCTCCTTGGCCCATTATATGTTCTAGTAAATTAAAGCCTGGAAACCTTTGTCAGAGTTATAATACTCAAACTGACATCTAATTCCCCCAGACAATAGGTACAAGTCTGCCAGCCTCTCTAATTCTTTCTAGTCTTTACGTTTATTGATTCTTTTGTAGACCTGTTTCATTCAATCTATTACAAACAGCACTGGTTAAAAGTGTGAAGTTTACCACATTTGACCGGAGGCATATTAAAAAACAATGGTGTCCCAACATCCATTCCATACATCCCAGGGGTGTAGCTCTTAATCTCAGCAACATTTTCATCTATAATTACTACATTAGATGTGAAGTGCCAGTTTGATTAAAAAGATTGACGTGTTTATTTTTTGGCTAACCTATTTGGATGCATGTGGATTTGATTCCTCTATTGTGTGTGACCCTGTATTACAAATATTTTATTAGATGAACAAGAATCCTTTTTATTTTGAAGTCACCCTCTCATCAGAGATTTGAAATCCCCTTATTATAATTATGCCAGGAATTGTGTGTGCATGGATTCTCACTTACTTAGATATTATAAATAGATCTATATTTCGGAATGCTTTTTAGAGTTTAGTATTATTAAGATTGTTATTGAAACACTTATAAATACCGCATCAAATAGCTTCCACAACTTGATGTCTCATGTTAAGCTTTTATGGAATTAACATAATATGCTTTTCATTGTATGCCATTTCTCAGGATTATGCCTTTTCTACACATCTGATGTTGTCAAACATACTGTGTAAATAATTGATAATAAACAAACAAATTCTACTTTTGCCCTGGTGTACTTCACCAGTTTCAAGACTTTGAAATTCTGTAAATAATTTATGGCACTTATTAGTGCAGGCAAATCAAATAGTATCCTTGATCCGAGCTGCTTTTTGTCCTGTTGTTTCTGAGCAGAATTGTTAAGTGGTCCTTCTGATTGGTAACTAAACTGAACGCCCCTGAAAATCACTGTGGCATATGCCAGCTGATGTATACCGATGCACGTAGCGTCGCCAAGCCATGGGTATTCACACTAATGAAATTTATAGAGTTACCGGAATGTATTCTGAAACAAGGACTTGGTATATCCTTTAAGAAAGAGAAGTGTCTTTTCACCGTGCTTTCTGTTTACCTATGACTTCTTCCACGGTGCATGTTAAGAAGAGGATTTTCACTCAATATGCATTCCTTGGCAAAGATACAAGCATGCTGAAAAACATGAACTGAAATATCAAAAGACAGATTATATGATCTTTTTTTAACTCATAAAAGCATAGGCAGTAAGCCAGCTGCCAGACTAAATAATCCACAGTGGTACAATAGTCTTTCTTGGGTGTGGAAAATGCAAGCATGTGAGAGAAGTAAAGTTTCAGAAGCTATGAAAGATTTATGACTTAAACATTTCTTTCTCTTCGTGGTCTTCTGTGTTATTTATAATTACATGAATCTTAACCAGAGGTTCCATTGATTTCATAATGAATTCAGATAAAGATTTTAGCTTCTGAGTGAACTTTAAAGGTTAGACTGTTCTTCATGTTTTTTCTAAAAGTTTTCTGTTGTGATGAAATTTATTTATTTTTTTTTACCCTGGAAGTATTCAGACATAAAAAATAGGATTACTTCAGACTGTGGTTATAACTGCAAGGCAGATGAAATAAAATGTAACCAATATAGTTATATATATACACACACACACATTTATATATTAAGAAGGATTTCTTTATAAGAGTTTCACTCAAACAAGCCACGTAAGGAGAAATCTTGTCCCTTTGTGAGGGGGTCAGTATAACATGAGCAGTGTATGGTGGATCCCTTTTTATGGTATTTGCCATCTCTTAGAGGGGTTTGATTTGCAAGGAAAGCCCGTAGAAAGTGCATTTTCCTTCACACCACCATGCCTGAGCCGTCTCCCTTATAAATCATGGGGACTTGATTGCTGCTGAGGATCAGCTGGTCAACCTCTCCTTCTGAAGCGGATAACAGAGTATTTTAAAATAGTGCCACACGGAGACATAGCTTTTAAAACGTATTTTTTAAGACTCTTGAAATAACAGCATAAATACAGCCTTTTACTACATTCTGAATATTAATTCCTAATCATGCTGAATATCAATTACACTAATATGAATTTTGAATTTTAATTACTAACCATAACCCTAAATTAACTTGTCATTATGCTGTGGAAGACATTTAAAAAGAAATACAAATGCCAAAAAACATAAAAGATTTGCCTCTGTTGTAAACGTTAACTCAGCTTCAAACACTAATTATGACTTTTTATGAAGGAAACTATGGCTTTCCATTATATTCCCAGAAAAAAATCTCTAACCTTGAAAACCTCCCCGAGGCCCTGGCTAGACCTCAACTCCTGCAAGCAGCATGTAGCTTTGAAATCAATAACCCTTCTGGCAACTTCTTCTCAGGGCCAAGATTAACTGCCCTAGAAAGAGAGCTTATCTTGGATTGAACTCCAGAAAAGAGCTAACAATCCTCTGTGGTTTCTGCTTCCCTGTGTTTCTCTGCTTGGAGTCTTCTAGGAATTCTCCCTGAGAGTCAGCACTGGGGAACGGTGCTTTCCCTCCCCTGCTGTCCCCTAGGAGGAGGGAATTCACCTGGGCTGAGATAGGGCCACACCACTGTTTGCCCAAGTCAAGACAAGGATCAGAGCTTTATGCATAGTGTTCCTGTAGATCCTCTGTTTACTAGATGTAACACTCAAGTGGTTCAGGAAGACTTGTCACGTGTCCAGAGGCAGGACAAACTGGCAGCGTAGCATCCAGAAACTCAGCGTGGGATTGCCCGTTCCGAAGGTCAGCGACCCCCACGGCCAGATCTTCTCTGGGAGGCAGGAAATAAACCACATAGGACGAACGAGCGTCTTCTCAAGGACCAATCTGAGCAAGTTCCAGGGTGGGAGGAGGTGAGCCTCGTCCTTGACCCTAGCCTCTTGGCCTTCATCTCTGTTCATTGTCATCACACGATCTGGGTGGAAAGTTGCATCTGGACTTGAGCCCTCGGGGGCAGTAAAGTGACTGGGGCTGATTGTGGAGAAAGAATAGAGGGCCTGTCTCCGTTTCTGCTAAAGATCTTTAGTCGTTCTTTTTAGCTATAACATTACTTTTTAAAGGAACATTCCGATCATTGAAGACATGTTTTTACTTTTCCTTTGTTGTATCATTTCCTACACATTTCAAGGGAATGTGCCAGGAAGTTTTTAAGACAGTCATATCTTGTGAATCTCACATCTCTGTACCCAAACCAAAGACCTGTAGAGCATCAGTGCCTTCAAACCAAGCCCCGTACTTGCCCTGGGCCTTTTTACATCCTCCTCTCTCCCCGTGAAATGCTGAGTGTCAGTCTGGTTATCCTGACAGCAGCAGAGGGACCCAGCACCTGACTTGTAAGAGTTCCTTTTTTACCTTCCTTCACTTTTTTCTGTCCTCAGAACCCCTACTGCATAATTTAACAATTTAAGCTCCTTCCTGCAGTTTTCTGATTCCACGTACTATTACTTTACTTGCAAATCTACTTCCTATACAAATAGCAAGCTCTATTTTTATTATTTTAGGGGTTTTTTTCCATTTCATTGTCCTGATTCTATTTTCTTTTTTGAAGCATAGTTGATTTATAATATTATATTAGGTTCAGGTGTACAATGTAGTGATTCAGTATTTTTATAGATTATACTTTATTTAAAGTTATTATAAAACAGTGGCTGTCTTTCGCTGTGTTGTACAATATATCCTTGTTGCTTATTTATTTTTACCTGGTAGTTTGTATTTCTTAATCCTCTACATCTATCTCTCCCCTCCCCCGCTTCCCTCTCCCCACTTGTAACCACTGGTTGGTTCTCTGTACCTGTGAGTCTGTTTCTGTTCTGTTATATACATTCCTTTGTTTTATTTTTTTAGATTCCACATAGAAGTGATAACAGAGTATTTGTCTTTCTCTTTCTGACTTATTTCACTAAGCATAATCCTCTCTAGGTCCATCCATACTGTTGCAAAGGGCAGAATATCATTCTTTTTCATGGCAGAGTAATATTCCATTGTGATGTGTGTTGTGTATGTGTGTATCTCACACCTTCTTTATCCATCTGTTGATGGGCACTTAGGCTGCTTCCACGTCTTGGCTATTGTAAATAGAGCTGCAGTGAACACTGAGGTTGCATGTATCTTTTTCAACTAGTGTTTTCATTTTCTTTGGATATATAGCCAGTAGTGGAATTGAGGGATCATATGGTAGTTCTGTTTTTAGTTTTTTGAGAGTTATTATTTTAGTTTTCTACAAGATTTTTAACAGAGTTACACTGAAGAAGTAGACATTCAGTGTTTCACATTTGTTAGCTTGATTTCCCTAATTGTGCGCATCTTAAGTCTAGGCCTGTGGTTAATACTCTTACAACTTAATATCTCCTGTAGCGGTGGATTAACAACTATGCCGCCATGACCCTCTCCAGGCATGGAGAGTCTGGCACAGGGAGCAGCCCGTTTCATCCTGGGGGTGGCACTCCCAGTTCAACAATGGCAGTTCTGCTCTTCCCCTAAGAGTTTATTTCCCCACCAATATTCACCACCACCACCAATATTCCTCTGAGGATATTATTCAGAGGAAAAAGAAAAGTTTCTAAATCACTGCTTCAATTACTTAATAAAAACTCAATAAATAATTATCCCACCATGGTAGGGTATAGGAAAGTAAGAAGTTGCAGCTCAGTAATACAAAAATATATATCTATAAAATGCCATAAATCGGTACTGTGGTAATAATGAGCATCTTTTGCATATAAGTGGCTGAAATAGTGAGCACAACTTTAATTATTTCACAGATTTAGAGCAGCTACCTTCTTACATCTACTCTGGAGTGGCCTTTCAGTGGGGGTCACAGCCGCTCAGAAACGCACTGCTGGCTCGTGAAGCCCGTGCTTCGATTTGGCAAGGGGATGAAGGCTCACTGGGAAGAGGCCGAGAGTGGATTCCTGACCCAGAATTCTTCCCTGTCCCACAGCACATTCTGCAGATTAGATATTCATTTGCACCAATAAACTGCCCAAGTTCCCATGGAGGTGGCTTAGTTATCCGTCATTTACACCTTAGTGGGTATTGCTTTCATCAGGTAATCAGATTACTTTGCTGAGGGAAGAGGCATGTGGGTCGAGGGCAAGGTGAGGCGAGAGGTTCTGGGAACTCAGGCAGTCGGATGGGAGCAGAGCCACAGCCAGGAGGTCAGCAGGCGGGCCCAGGTTGCCTTTAAGGCCCAACCAGTCCTTTTAGGTATTGGTGTGACCTTGACATAACGTTGCTGACAGCCTGCCACTTTGGTGAGAGGAGAAAGGACAAGTAGCACAAAACTTAAACGGCTGGTGGCCATGGATGATGGGCAGTGAGAATGAAGCCAGCGAGCAAAGTCAGCGAGGTGGGAAAGGGCGCGAGCGACAAAGGCAGGCGGGCGTCAGGCAGTGCGGAGTCGGATGTGGGATGCCTCAGCCACTGGGTCAGGGCTGGATGCCTAGAGACCGAGGACTCAGTGAAGAATGACAGAGAAAAGAGAAGAAAAGGAGTACTAATAAAAGTGTCAGTTGAGAGGGGTATAAAACCACAGCCTGGGATATACCGTAGAGACATAAATGGAAGTGGGCAAGGAGATAGACGAGGGTAGCATCCAACAGGAAGAAGCCAAAGCAAATCGTAACCAAAAAAAGTTCTTAACATGTAAAGGAAGATGATGGGCCTTTGCCTACTTCTGCTTTTATCTCATTTTGCAAACTGTATGAAAGTACAATATACATAAGTAAGATTTGTACCAAAATTTAAGTGTATAGTTTGGATAGTGTTGGGACACAAGGGTGAAAGCCAGGCAGTAGAAACATTGCCATAAACTTAGGAAGCGCCAGTGTGGTTAATGATGGTGGTCGACCAGGACTGTATATGAAGAAGCATTACACATGTACATTTCATTATTCAATATCTTAGAAGCAAAAGTCATCGGTGGTTAGTGAGGAAAATTAAACTTGCATGGACAAAATTTTAAAGGAGTTGAAAATTGACTGGTGGGAAAGTGTTTGTGTGTGTTTGTATTTCTGTTTTCTTAGAAAAAATAATAGCAATAATAGCTCAGCATCCAAGCTTACTACAGGTGTGAAAATCCAGGTACAAATCTCAGATCACTAGATGTGGAGTACTAGTGTCTGTATACACACACACAGAGATGGCTTTTACAGAACCTCATTGAATATTTTAAGTTATGTTTTGCTTCTGTTTTACCAGGAGGTAATTAGTCATTTAGTTTATGAAAAGAATATTGATACTATATTAAATGGACAAGGCTTTCAAAGGAAGAGCTATAAAAGGTCCAGAAATGATGCACATGTAACAGAACAACGTAGAAAATATCAACATTTCTTGTGTAGTCATAGAAAAAAGATCAGTTCAAATGGGCCAATTTTTTGCTAGAAATACATAGTACAGAAATAGAAACTTTAAGTATTAGAAATAGTATTACTGAGCTCAATTCATCTTTAAAACTTATTCCACTAACTCAGAATCAGACACTGAGAATAAAGGGTTTAAAGTAAAAGAAAATATATCCAATTCACACTTCAGGAAAATGAAAATACTACAGACCAAGAGAACATTCTTACTGAGCTTTTTTTCAGTGCTCTCGTTTTAACCAGCTGGAATTATTTTTAAAGTACATCCAATTCAACCTTTTAAAATGACAGATTTGCCTTTTAATGGGAAGTATGTATTTCATCATAAAGATGGAGCACAGTGTCCTTGGCTAAGTTATTCTCTACAGAAGGTTGCTCTTTTTTTGTACTTATGCTTAGCCTATAAGGAAGAACACATATTATAGAAAATTTGCTTCTGGCATGGAAGATTGGAAGGATACAGACAGACTGATAAAGAACAATTAAAAATGCACACTGTTCACTCCAGTATCCTGACTTGCTTGTGGTAATGTTCATGGTTATGTAATAAGCAGTCCTTACAAGCTGAACCCGCAGAGGGAGGGATAACCTTAGAAACTGGAGTTCCTTTTCGTATTCGAAGATGAGACGGCCACAACTTTAAACAACCACATAGCACCTTAGAAGAGGCATCTCACACGCTCTCTAATTTGGAGACATGACTGCACTCTTACTCCAGAATGTTGTAAATCTATTCTCGTTACAACATTTTTTTTTTTTCCCCTGGAGTAAAAAAGCATCTCCATTTTCTGAGGAAGAACAAAACAGTTCGCTGATAACAGTAGAGCGGAATGAAGCTATCTCAGTGTTTATGTTAGTAAAACTGACACATTTTCAATTACGATTGACATTCCTGAGACACGGCATGACTGATGCTGTTTGACAGAACAGGATCTGTGAGAGGAGGGTAAATATTCCAGGACTGTGTACAACGGAGAGGGCTGAGGTCAACCAGAGATGCTTATCCAAAGTAGGACAAAGGGGCAGGGGTTGGGAGCAAGTGCTTTCGAGATGAAATGTCGGGCTAAAGAAGGGACCTAAGAAGATGCAGGAGTGAGAGGCCGCACTGGTCAACTCCAGCAGCGGGAGGGTGGTCTAAAATCACTCCAAGGGAGGGTTGAGAGCAGTGCTCAGAAAGCCTCCCTTATGTTAGAAACAAAGAGATAACCTGTCTCATCACAGGGCCCTTTTATAATGGGCTTATTTCAGAATCTCCTGCCTCTGCATAGCCAAACATGGAATGAGGGTTTTCAACATGAGGCATACTGTCTTACTAATTTAAGTACTAAAATTTTGTGCAAGTGCTCAAGGGTCTCTTAGGAAATCGAATAATAACTTTGCATTTAAGGACATTTTGGTGGAAATGCCGGCTCTATCTGCACAGTCTCTAAAGCTCTCGTACAATCGTAGAAGACAAATTGTATCACTACTTACAAATGTAAACAGAAACACTTGGTTTGTGCAAAAGTCATTCATTTATTCATTCATCAAACGAATCAATTGTCTCTGCTTGTGTCCGTGCTAAAGGCGGTCGGTTAAAAGTGGAATCAGACCCAGAGCCTGTTCCAGCTAAAGGATCCAGTGGAATTTGAAAGCATGGCACATCTATAGCTCTATTGGATAGCAACTTGCATACCTGAAGGAACTCACACTTTTTTAAACGGGCCTGGGAGTTCCTGGTGAATTCTGAATGCACGACTAAGGTGTGTGTACTGTACTTAAAAAAAAAATCGAAGTGCCCAGGTCCGCCTTCTTACCTGTGGCTCTGGACCTTGCCCGGGAGTGGGGCGCGGAGGCTGACCATGCTTGAGAGAGAATGGTGATGGACTCAGCCACACCCACAGCCAGACAGGCAGATGGGAAGCGCAGGTGCAGATGCGGGGAGCCGGGCGCGATGGGCCTGGACAGTGAAGTCAGAGATCAAGAGGGTCTGATGAAGAGGGTGGGCGGAAAGCCTGCATGACTCTCCTAAGCCGTGGGAGACCGTGGCATCATCATTCAAGTGGACTCAAGTATAATGTCTGGTCCCTTTTCCTCTTCTCACTTAACTGTCAGCTCACACCCCAGCTTCAAGGCGACAGGTAGGTTTCCCTAAGCATGGCTCACGCTTAGCGTGTCGGAGGGAAAGAGACAGTGTTTGCCTTGTCTAGCCCGCTCCCAACCTTGCCAAATGGTAGGAGGAAAGACATTGGAAGGAAATTGCCCGAAGAAAAGAGGGCAAAGGATGCCTTCTGCTTTCTGGAGCCCCAAGAGCTGCCTCAAGGTCTTCAATAAATGACAAAGGCAGTCGGGAGACTTGAGCTCCTGTTTCAGGGGCCAAGAGTTGAAGCCAGCAGACCTGGCTCAGAGCGGAGGTTGCCCCTCAGAGCTCACACTCTCCAGCTTTGCCCTGCTTCTCTCCTCTCTTTCTGAACCAGCCCCTCCCGGGCCTGAGAGCTGGGGCTTCGATGGCTGCACTGGAGGAATTTGCGACCTTTCTAGTTCCGGTGGAGCGTCTTTGGCAAGCGGGTTCCCGTCGTGGGCACAGCAGCACGGCCCCTCTAGCAGGACATCTGCTCCGTTGCACCGTTGCCCAGGCATATGGCCTTCGGCCACCCTCCTGAACACGGTGGAAGCCCAGAAGACCTCCTGAAGTCATGCGAAGTTTTAGAGCTGAGGAACGACAGAAAAGAAGAGCCATGTTTCAAGAAAGTGAATTCCATCCAAGGTGCAAAATGGATTCAAGGAGGTGGTCCAGAAGCTGTTGCTTTCAAGGTTAAACACTAACGAAGCACCAGAGTGCTGATAGTGATGGGTAGAGGGCAGAGATATTGAAGGAGGAAAATCAACTGGCCTCAGTAATTAGTTGGCCGTGAGGGAAAATAGAAAGAAAAGAGTCAAAGATGAGGTTTTGAGCCGCATTATGATTAAAAAATATAAGGAATACAGAGACAGCTGGATAGAGTATGAGAGTGACAACAAGTTCAGTCTGATGCAGATTTCGAATGGTGTTATCCTCATGCAGACTGTCAGGGTGTTATCTTTAGGCCCATATAAGAGTTCAGATGTTTGCAGAATGCGTAAGAGTGTTATTTTAAGTGTGTATGGTACAATAAGTTGAAAATGTGAAAACCTTTAGTCCAAACTAATTCATAACAGGTTTTTTCTTCTTTATATTTTTTGGGAAAGAGTGAATAATTCATAATAAGTTTATCTTGAAAATACACTTGAAATAAGTAAGTGATCACGTTTGAGCTTCCTCACAGGATTCTGTTAGATGCTCTGTACACAGCTCCGTTTTCAGTTCACCATTTTGTTTCAAGCCAGGTTATCTTTTTTTTTAATTTTTATTTGTTTATTCATTTTGGGCTGTGTTGGGTCTTCGTTTCTGTGCGAGGGCTTTTTCCAGTTGCGGCAAGCGGGGGCCACTCTTCATGGTGGTGCTCAGGCCTGTCACTATCGCGGCCTCTCTTGTTGAGGAGCACAGGCTCCAGACGCACAGGCTCAGTAGTTGTGGCTCGCGGGCCCAGTTGCTTCACGGCACGTGGGATCTTCCAGGACCAGGGCTCGAACCTGTGTCCCCTGCATCGGCAGGCAGACTCTCAACCACTGCGCCAGCAGGGAAGTGCCAGCCAGGTTATCTTAATCACTGTGTCAAACACTCTGTTCTGCTCAATGACTCCACATAATCAGCACACTACAATCCTTCCATTCACACATTGACTTTCCTGGCCATTATTTTAATGAGACACAGGAAATGGCTCTGGCAGATTCCTGAAAACCTTCTCCTACAAGGCTTATACAGAAGTCCAGTGTTAAGTTCAATTTCATGGAAAATAATAATTAAATGCAAATGGAAAGGATTAAAAAAACCAAAAGAAGCACATGTCTCTGTTCAATTAAAATTACAGCTTTTCTCTTCCTTGATACACATAGAGACATTTGCATTGAAAGATCTGCTGAGAGATTTGTCTAAAAAGTAAATTCACATAAGCTATTCAGGAACACTGAGTCTGTGTCATTCCCATTTCCCCAGGAAGCTTTGGGACTTTTCAGTTTCAGCTGTGGATCCGCTGATTGTTTGTCCCGTAAGATTCACATTCATTCTTATTCATTCTCTCTCTTTTTCTCTTAATTGGGGTATAGTTGTTTTACAGTGTCTACTGTACAGTGAAGTGGAATTCCTTGTGTTATACAGCAGGTTCTCATTAGTTATTTATTTTATACATACTAGTGTATATATATGTCCATCCCAATCTCCCAATTCATCCCACCCACCCCCTCTCCCCTCCCCCCATATGTTTGTTCTCTATGTCTGGGTCTCTATTTCTGCCTTGCAAACAGGTTCATCTGTACCATTTTTCTAAATTCCACATATGTGTGTTAATATGAGATATTTGTTTTTCTCTTTCTGACTTACTTCATTCTGTATGACAGTCTCTAGGTCCATCCACATCTCTACAAATGACCCAATTTCGTTCCTTTTTATGGCTGAGTAATATTCCATTGTATGTATGTACCACATCTTCTTTATCCATTCGTCTGTTGATGGGCATTTAGTTTCCTTCTGTGACCTGGCTATTGTAAATAGTGCTGCAATGAACATTGTGGTACATGTCTCTTTTTGAATTATGGTTTTCTCAGGGTATATGCCCAGTAGTGGGATTGCTGGGTCCTATGGTAGCTCTATTTTTAGTTTTTTTTTTTTTTTTTTTTTGCGGTACGCGGGCCTCTCACTGTTGTGGCCTCTCCCGTTGCAGAGCACAGGCTCCGGATGCGCAGGCTCAGCGGCCATGGCTCACGGGCCCAGCCGCTCTGCAGCATGTGGGATCTTCCCGGACCGGGGCAGGAACCCGTGTCCCCTGCCTCGGCAGGCGGACTCTCAACCACTGCGCCACCAGGGAAGCCCTATTTTTAGTTTTTTAAGGAACCTCCATCCTGTTCTCCGTAGTGGCTGTATCAAATTACATTCCCACCAACAGTGCAAGAGGGTTCCCTTTTCTCCACATCCTCTCCAGCATTTATTGTTTGTAGATCTTTTGATGATGGCTATGCTGACTGGTGTGAGATGATACCGCATTGTAGTTTTGATTTGCATTTGTCTAATAATTAGTAACGTTGAGCATCTTTTCATGTGTTTGTTGGCAATCTGTATGTCTTCTTTGGAGAAATGTCTGTTTAGGTCTTCTGCCCATTTTTTGATTGGGTTGTTTGTTTTTTTGATATTGAGCTGCATGAGCTCTTTGTATATTTTGGAGATTAATCCTTTGTCATTGATTCATTTGCAAATATTTTCTCCCATTCTGAGGGTTGTCTTTTTGTCTTGTTTACAGTTTCGTTTGCTGTGCAAAAGCTTTTACGTTTCATTTTCTGAATTAAAAATCATCCCGTCTACAGTAAAATACAGTTTGCAAATAATTCTCTCACACTCACTGGATAGTTTAATTCCCACTTAAGCTGTGACTCTGAAAGCACAATTCAGCCATGCCTTAAAAATACAGTTAATTCTCCCATCCCTTTTCTGCTCACACCCTCTTTCCAACAATGTACACTTCACAACTCTCCTTCTCTTTGTGAATTTTGCTCTCCTAACTAAAACAGTTCACGTAAGCCAGAAAGTTCTTTACATTTAATTACTAAATAATCGAATCCGCTAACCTCAGCTGTTTGCATCATTGCTTATAGAAGTTGGGGCCTCTGGATGGCTCACGTGCCCCTCTCCCGCCTCGGGCCCACCTTCCACCTCTCACACCTGACTGCCGCCCCCCATTCTCGGTGCAGCTGGTCCCAGACCCTGGCACCCTGCTCTTGATTCTCTGTGATTATATTTCCTTTGGGCCCCCCCAAGCTGCAGTGGAGTATTTCTATGGCTGATTTACACCCAGCCTTTCTATTCCTGGGTGCTCCCCTGGGCAGCCCCCGAATCACCAGGCAGCATCTGGCAGCCTAACTCATTCTAAAGCTTCACTTCCGTTCATTGTGCCCTTGGCACCGTGTTTTCCTGTCGACAACTCCATGAAGCTTTAATTTATTTGCAGATTCTTCTCACGTTTGACTGCTATCCTCCCCCTGTGTAAATTTTTATCCCGGAAGCTCGGGGGAGTCTCTGTGGAGTCCGTGTGGATGCTTTCGACTCACAGAAGGTTCCGAAGGCCCCATCTCACTCTCGGCACACACTTAAAGTGAGTTAGGCAGAATATTAGAAAGTTAAGCAAACTGACAATTAATTTTAAGTCATGCTTCTCAAATTTGAAATGTGGCCTCTCGTCAACTATTGGGCACTTTATCCTCCTCCAAGGCTGACCGAAAGACATAAAAGCAACTTACTGATTTATTTATTCATATTTATTTATTTATTTTTGGCTGCGGCGGGTCTTAGTTGCGTCACGTGGGATCTCGTAGCGGCGCGTGGGCTTCTCTCTAGTTGTGGCGCGTGGGCTCAGTAGCTGCGGTGCTCAGTCTTAGTTGCCCTGTTGCATGTGGGATCTTAGTTCCCCCACCAGGGATCCAACCTGCGTCCCCTGCATTGGCAGGTGGACTTTTAACCACTGGACCACCAGGGAAGTCCCGCAACTTACTACTTTAGACAATTCACTGAAAGAAGGAATACTTAAAATGGAAAAAAAAAAAAAAAAAAAAAAAAGCTAAACTAATATGGGATCTAATAAAAATGGTTGGTTGGATTTTTCACATGTAAAATTGTCCACATTCCTGTTTAAAAATGTGTCTTCAGAAAACAGAGCACAGTTTAACTATAAGGTAAAGTGGTGGAGTAATTACCCTCCCTCCTCAGAACAGGCTTCCTGGGCCCCTGTTGGAGGCCAGCCCTGCTCCATTGTAAATTTGGTTTTCCTGTTCTGGTGTGGATGGCTTGCCTCACAGACCCTCAGGATTGCTCTCATTCTTAAAATGGTAAATGCCACTGCTACCCTGATTTTCCCCACTTAGAAGCATCTCAGATTCAATCATGGCCCAGTCCTGTGAGAAGAAAGCCACGGAACTGCTTACTTGTTGTGATTCAAGAAAATGTCTCCCTCTTCCCATGTTCAAGCCTGGAATTCCTGACCCTAGAGAGTGAATCCTTTATGAATGCCTTGTCCCCATTCCTAACCCCGATTATTTATTGAGAATTCTGCCAGCATTCTTTATGATGGGGCTGTCCCATATGTGTCATAGACTTGGATTTATTCATTCAACAAATATTTGTCGAGAACCTTTCATGTTCCCTACTTGCTAAATGTCAGTTGCTCAAAATTCTAGTGATTTCTGCCCTTTTCTTCCTACCCTACAAGTCAATTCCGGATTCTTTTGTCCTGTCTCCCTTCCCAAGAAGTCAATTTCAGGTTATTTGCTCAAAGAATAAAAAATTAGCAGGAGTTGCTGAGGATTCAAATTTAGGGAGCTTCTTTTCAGAAAGAGAATTTGGCGTATCTGCCTAAATTCTCTAGACTTTAAAATTCTTAATCCTTTTTTTTTTTTTTTCATTCTTAAAACTCTGCTCTACTATTATTATCTCTAACTCCCTGCATGTTTTCTTATGTGATGCACTCAACCTACGTATGAGACGCTTGGAAATCTGTTTGCTAAATCATTTGGCAAATGGTCTTGTCCACGTCTGCTGAGCTGCTAGGAGCCTGCGGTTGTTAAGTACTTATTACAGGAGTCCAGCCGGGCAAATTAAGAAAGCTACATGGGGGCCTCCCTGGTGGCGCAGTGGTTAAGAGTCCGCCTGCCGATGCAGGGGATACGGGTTCGTGCCCCGGTCTGGGAGGATCCCATATGCCGCGGAGCGGCTGGGCCCGTGAGCCATGGCCGCTGGGCCTGCGCATCCGGAGCCTGTGCTCCGCAACGGGAGAGGCCACAACAGTGAGAGGCCCGCATACCACAAAAAGAAAAAAAAAAAAAAAAAAAAAAAGAAAGCTACATGTTTGCTTGTTATTTTAGGACTATTATGCTATGTTTCTGAGGGGCTCCATCTAGGACCTTCTGACCTGAAAGGGTTTACTGTTCTTTAGTTAGAGGTTGCTGTGTGGAATCTGAATCTTTGACCTGGCAACAATACAAGTGATTATCTTCATTCAAGGGGGAGAAATGTCCTCTTGTTCCTTTTCATAGTTCAGCCTGCCGGAACATGTAAAACACTTATTTAAGCAGCTCGAGGTTCACTTTAAGCTGGGAGCATTTCCTACTTACAAATGAAGTTGTTTACTTCATGTTTTAGCTTAAGTACCTTATGTAAAGAGGACTCTAACATTTGTGCTCTCCTTTTAAGGTGACCATCCCTCCCAACCCATATAAAAAGATCTACCGAGTGGTAGAGCTGTTATTAAAAGTATTAAAAGCTGATATTACTGGTGCTTATCTTGGAAGTCCATATTACAGATTGAAGCTGCCATATAAGTAACTCATACATCACATAGGGTAGTTAAAAAATCACTAGGAAGAAGCCTTTTTAAGAACCATTATTAAAGTAGATTTGGGCTGTCTGAAAAATTTCCCGATATGTTAAAGATTGGAAAATATGATCAGAAATTGTTTAAGTAAATTAACTGTAGGGTCCCTAAATATGCCAGTTTTCTAAAAACCAGACATTTATTTTTGTCATCAGTTTTTAACGTATTGTGTTCTACCCAAAGCTTTGCCTTTGGCACCTCCTTTCTCTGTAACAGGCATCACAGCTGTGCTTAAAATCCCTCCCCAGCAGTTTAAGTGGTTGCTCTTAAGCTATTTCTAAACGTTCGTCTGGTTAAAGGTGCTGATGCTGACATGATTTGGAAGAAAATATCCTTGTAGTAGGATATTAGCGTGTCTCCCCAAACATTTCACAAGCTTTAAAACTATAAGTGGGGCTTCCCTGGTGGCGCAGTGGTTGAGAGTCCGCCTACCGATGCAGGGGACACGGGTTCGTGCCCCAGTCCGGGAAGATCCCACATGCCGCGGAGCGGCTGGGCCCGTGAGCCATGGCCGCTGAGCCTGCGCGTCTGGAGCCTGTGCTCCGCAACGGGAGAGGCCACAATGGTGAGAGGCCCGCGTGCCACCAACAAACAAACAAACAAAAACCTGTAAATGATGCAAAGGAAAGTTGCCCTTGCCTTGTCTACTGTAGGTATTTTTTAATAATGCAAAGCTGCTTATCGCAGAGTTAGTGTCGTAACATGCCCTTTCTAGCAACAGACTTTGTACTTTATAAATGCATGGGATGTTAAATATTTGTGAGGAATAAAGGAACTTGCCTTTTCAAAACAAAAAGCCTTGGATAATCCTGCAGCAGCCACGTCATTAAGAAGTCAGGTGCCAAATCTCGATGCACCTAAACACATCATTTTCTGTGAATCTGCCTGTGGGTCTCTGGTCTGGGGAATAAAAGTTACTTCTCATCAAGATGCCTTTAAGGCAGAAGTCAGCAAACTGTTTCTGAAAAAGGATAAATAGTAAATAGTTTAGGCTTTGTGGGTCAAGAGGCCAAATCAAGGATAGTATGTAGGTACTCAATGGCAGAGAAGACAAATTTCCACAAATAATGCTTGCAAGACGGTAGTGTGTTGAACACTCTGTAAGTTAGGTTTTCTCCAAGTGTGGTCTTGGGACCATCTGATGTCTCATCACTGAGTTGCTTTATTAAATGTGCAGATCCTTGGGCTTCCCTGCATATTAGGCTCATCTGATCTGGCCTTTCCCTGCGGCTCTTACAACCTTAGTTTAGTTGGCAAAGTGTATCTCCTATCTTTAGGAAATCCAGCACTTTCCATGGACTTTTCCCCTTCAGCCTTCAGATAGGCTCAGGTACCCCCTTTGAAAAAAGAAACATTATTTAGACGCTGCTGTACTCCAGCTACCATCCCATTACCCCATTCAAGCCAGACTCTTCAAATGTGCCTCGTTGCCTCTACCACCATGTTTTTCACATCCTTCTGCAATATCGTTCTTGTCCTCACCATTCTATCCAAACTACACCCAAAATTGCCAAGACTACTCTTTCAGATCCTCAGTCTTTGTTATCCTAAACGCCTGCCTGTCATCTGTCACTGCTAGCAACCCACCTTCCCCAAACATATCCCCTTTGTTAATACCTTTCCTGCTAGAGCTGGGTAAGGTCCTTGAAAGAAAGGTTACCTAGTCCAGTAGATAATTTCTTCCGTAGCCATTAGTCATTTTGTAACTGCATCTTATGCCATTGGAAGGGAGTATTGACTGGGTTTACAGGAGGTCAAATAAAATAAATACAGGAGGTAAACAGGTCCTTACACGGGGCAGGAATCTAGGGCTCTGCGAGGGAGATGGAGTCTGAAGGATCTGAACGTATGAACATACCAGCCCGGCTGTACTAGGGGGTATTAAACATTTATACGTGGACGACTGTGAGCTCAAAGAGCAGAGCTCCGCCTCTGCCTTTTCACTGCCGGCTTCTCCTCCCTGTGCAAACCCACCTGCTGCCTGCCCTCTGGTGTCACCTTTTGATTTGACCACTGCGTCTACAACTTCAGCCCTCAAAAAACTCTCACGTTCAGTGTTCTGAGAGGCTAAAAAATTTCCTGCACTTGGATTCCCAGCAGTTATCTCCAATTCAATTTGTCAAAATTGAAAATAAAAACTGTTCCTTCCAAATAGGCTTCTCTTCCCACCGAGCCCATTTTATCCAGCCGCCTTCCTGTGAGCCCCACCTCAAAGCCCAGAAACCTTGTAACCATTCTTTATCCCCCTCACACTGTCTAGAGTCCCAGTCCTTCAAATATTTTATTTGATTCTTTTAATTATTTTATATTTATTACCTTATATGTTTACTTTATAATTGTGTTTACTGGTGTACATCCAATTTCTATGACATGGTGGGTTTGTACACAATTATTTAAAGTAGTCTTGTTGCCTCCATTTTCTTCCTCTCCAGTTTTATTTTGTGTATCATTGTCGCACTCACCTTCTCAAAACTCTTCGTTCATCAAGCTCTAATACCAACTAAGGCTCCCTATTACGTGGTTGGTGACAGGGCCTGGTTTTAAACTTATTTCCCACTGATCCCCAGACTGCATTCTTTTTCTGCCGCGCAGATCTTCTGACTCTTTCCCCATCCATACTCCGTCCTTATCCCTGTGCTCTTCCTGCATCTGACTTCACTCATGCTCTTCCTCAGTCTAGATACCCTCCCTCCATAGAGAGCGGTTTCTAGCAGAAAGGATGACCTTCCCAGGAGAGAAGGACTGAGTTTTTGCTTAGGGTGTCTCATCTGATTGTAAACACTCATTTATTTAGCTCTACATGACCACAGGAATGCCACTGCCCACTGTCTTTAGGCCATCCTTTTCCTCTGTAGGTGACCTCTAAGAGGTGGGGAGATGTGGGGCGACTCAGACGGGACCAACCATAGTCAACACAGGCCCTGCCACTATCACTGCCCCTCATCAAGTCCCCTGGGTTTATAATCCCATCCTCAGGGGAGATGTCACCAAAACAGGGCACAAGGCACAGTAGCATGACTCCTCTGAAAGTTAGTGTCTCCCTGGAATGAGGACAAGAACCAGGATTCTTTTTAAGCGTAAAGATAATATTCATGAAACTCTTTGAACCCGTGAACAAAGGATGTGGCTCTTGTTTACAGGAAGTATAAATACAGTGCACGCATTGTTCTGTATACTTTTGTCTTTTTTTTTTTTTTCTGGTTGAAATCAAAGATGGCATTTTTTTGGAGAGCACAAATAAATTAGATTCATTTGAGCTTCTTTGATTAATTATGCCATAATTAAATATTAACCGCTCTAGTATGTCTTATATTTACGCTGTGCCTCCCTTTTCTATTTGAAAATTGCTTAATTACATACAGAAATATGTCTAAAATATAGGCTGTATTCTGATTCTGAATTTGAAAAGAAATTTCATGTGTACATGAAGAGAAACCCCCAATGTTAACCACTTAAGACTTGGTAGATTATTCAGAAATCAAGTCTATTGCTACCTGTAAAAAATCATCATCAAATAATTCAGGTTATTAATTTTTTTAAAAAGATCCTGAATCCTTGCATCAAGAAAATATACTGAAATCATTTTTTTCAATGCTAAAAGCGTTGAATTTCATCACAATGAGGCAGAAGCAGTGTACACTACTGAAGTACTTTCTGATTTACCAAAGAAAATATGTTTTAAATACACTTTGTTGTTGTTTTTAATTCTTTGAAAGTTGCTGCTTTACTTATCATGTGACTTTGCACAAATTCCTCAATCCTTGCAGGGCCCTCAGTTCATTCATCTGTAAATCGGAGACATTACAATTCCTGACAGGTTTGTTGCTAGGATTAAATGGGTTCTTATACATCAAGCATGTAGCACAGAGCCTAGCACATATGAAATACAGCAAATGGTTGTGCTAATATCTATTTATTAAATTAATTGTACAATTAATGTACAATTCGCTAAACCCCATCCCTGTCTCTCAAAGAATATGAATACATATTCTTTTCTTCCCATTATTAGACTACTTTTAGATATGGAATGGAGATGTAAATGCATAGGGATTCCCTTATTCCTTTCATAAGGTTTATAAAAGGTTTGTCCATTTTCCAAGCGAAACCAGGACCGATAACTGAGTTGCGCCTGACTCCTGGGAGCCCGCAGTGATGTGCTCCTTTGCAGTTCAAATCCAGACTTGGTCCCGCCCCCCCTCCCCCGGCAGGGCTTGCACATGGTTTCCAGAGCTGGAAATCAGAACACCAGGCACATCGGGCCGCGAATGGCACAAACAAGTGGAAGGAGAAAGAGACAGCTGCAAGTATTGCACCAGCAGCTAAAGGGGTGCCTGGGTCCCCTCTGCTCAAGTGCCTGGGGCTCCAAGTAATCATATAAGGTCAGCCATCGCAGACTCTCTGTATCTCAACTACATAAAAAAAAAAAAACTTATGTCGAGTGAGCACTTTACATGTTGTTCACCCACTTAGCCGGTGCTCCCTCTGAAGCTGGAATAGATTGCCTCTCCTGTCTTCTCACGCTGCCGGCTCCCCTTAAAGCTGCTGCTTCCTAATCCTTTGATTCCCGTACCACTGAGCTCCTGGAGAATGTAACCGGAAGGACAGAGTTGAGATTTTAGCGTGACAGGTGGAAGAAAATCAATTTTGACTTCCCAAAGATAGAACCAGTGGTGCAAAGGATCACCAGTCACAAATAGGTGTTCTTTATCGTTGTCCTGGGTGACTGGAGATGCCGAAGAGGCAGGACGCAGTGCCGACCATAGGAGGTGGGTTTTTTCTTTACTTAAAGAACAAAAGAAATTAAGTCTTATGTGGAGACCACATCACGAACGTCAGAGCCCCATCCATCCTACGATTCCTTGTCTTTTTGCTTGATGTTACAGATTTGAAGCACAGCATTCCATTAGAGGATTTACACTCTGATTAGCAGTTAAAAGCATTTGTCTGTAAGTTTAGTTGGAGGACTTATTTCCTACTCCAGGAAAACCAGACCTTCCCTGTGATTGGCAGTCCTATTTTAAGTGGATATTCTGTTAAGCTTCTAAAGAACTTCTAAGAACTTATTAAGTAATTGAATAAAGCAGAGTGCATTTAGTATTATAGTTGCACCATATTTCAGAATATCATATAACCTATGAGTCAGTTCAAATGTTATATGGAAGTGATAAAACATGGACTAAAAAGCAAAATGAAATAAAAAAATGACATGAATTACCATACCACCCACTAATACATTCCAGAGCCATTTAGTCATCTTTTTTCCTAATTATACTGTTAAAGATTTGGCTACAACTATTTTTATCCTCATAATAAAGCTATTATACCCCCCAAAAGTATAAAGAAATTAAGATAGGCTTTTCATAATTCATAACAAGCATGGTTGTTTTGAATGGGCTTAATTATTATCTCGATTCAATTCAATACAATGGTGATTTATTGCCTTTTGAGAGCTGTTTGTGAATATCTCATTAGGAAGTTACTAAACGATAGAGTACAATCCATATGAAGGCATATTTAATGTCATCTCAGTAATAGAAACACCGCTTCTTTAGCTTTATTTGCCTGCCCAAAATTCTAAGCAACAAACAAACCCCACTATGGTAATAGAATTTAAAAATTAGTCTATATATTTTTGGCTATTGTCTAGAGAGAAGGAATGCAGCTTTTCTTAAATGAGAGGGAGAAATATGTGCTGTTAGGTAACTAGGGTTTAAATCTACATGGAAATTTGAATGTATTAGGGAAGCACAATACATCACTTGTTGGAAATGAGATATAATTCTAGTTTCTTGACTCCTGGTGTTTCTTAAATATGTGCTTACCCTGTGATCTCCAAGAAAGCGAAATAAATTTAATTATAGCATAACTAATAGATTTCTTTGGCCTGCCATCTGACCTGTAGTTTGACTCTATCCTTTGAAAATTAGAAGACTTAAATGGACGTCATAGTGTAAGATATGAAGATTTTTTATATGATCTCATTTAATCATATGATCTCATTTAATCATTATAGGAGCTGTGAAAAGCATTATCTTTCCCCCTTTACAGATAAAGAAGCTATGGCACAAATATGCTATAAGATATGAAGATTTAATTACATATGTGTCTTATTGATGAGAGACACATATTTACTGCGATGTTTTTGGATGTCCATAATGAACCTTCATTTCAGGAGCTTAAATTCTATTTATCATATTTATTTTTTAAAACACCCCTCATGAACTCTGGGTAATCTTCTCTAAATTTCTACAAGGTGTAACAGAAATGTTGTTAACAAAGCACTTAAACTTTGACAGTGATTGTATTGTTAACATCATAATGTTCATGAATAAAGGGCAGTCTTTCTTACAATTAAATTCATCTGTGGAGTTAGAGACTTGAGGGTAACTAAGGTTATGGATGTCAACAGTCCATAAGAATGCATTGGAGATTTTCCTAAGTTACCCACATTCTTGAGATCAAAACAAATACATTAATTTTCTATTATATCACCCTTTAACTAAATCATGGTACACAAATGAAATTCCAGCCAGAGATAAGGAAGGTGTCTGCAAGAGTGTAATCATTTATCTTGATAGCAGGCGTGAAACTCTGCTGGTAAAAGAGCACATCAGAAACTTTTGAAGAAACGGCTCTGAACTAGAGTGCAAACGAAGTGCAAAGAACTAGCCTTGTCACGTGGGCAGTGGGCTGTAAATGGTATTCTCAAGAGCTTTCCTAGTGGACAAGAACAGGCACTTAGTCTAGTTGACTCCTGAGAACAAATGTCATTAAAGCAAAGGGTGATGCGAGTGACTGACTCAATTTTTATTAATGAGAAAAAAAAAAAAGAAAATATGATGCCTCCAAAATGAGGCAGTTACAGCTGAACTGAGGCAAGCTCCCTCTTCACTAAACGACCACTTCACTTGTCTAGCTTTTTTAAAAAGATACAAAAAAAAAAAAAAAGAGGTCAGACAGAGATGTTCTGTGGAGTCCTCCATGTGCTATTGTTTTCCTTGAAAAAGGTGCTGTTTTTTTAATCTACGTGATTAAAAAAAAAAAAAGGAAGTGTTTCCCAGTTTCCTAGAGCCAGTCAAAATGTATCGAAAAGATCATTGCATATTCTTTTTGTAATGGTAGCAGAGTCACGGAGTAGAAAATTTGAATCAAGTTATCTGTAGACTGTAGGGCCATGGAAATCTATAGATTCTATAGACTTGAGGCACAAAAGCGGCAGCAGGCTTTTCCTTGAATTCTTGAGGAGATCGTTTTTCACAAGCAGGTCTTGTTGTTTGTGCCTTGAACACATCAACAGAGTAATCTTTACTGCAGAGGACATCGGTTCACTTATTTTTCGCTTCTGACTCGCAATCAGGACTCAAATTCCATTGATCTCTAGATACCTTTCTAAGATTGGGGCTTTAGTGTCTCCAGAAATCCTCTGTGAAAACTCACCTTTGAAAGTAATAAAACATTAATTGGAAATGAACACCTAATTGGGAATGAGGGAAGGAAAGGTAGAGCTGGAGAAAAGGAAGCAGCTCCATCCCCCTCTGGCCCCTGCGTGGTCTCAGAGTCTCTGGAGAATTTATATTCTCTGCTGAAAATCCCTTCTTTGATTTTTTTTTGCTAGTTGATTTTTCCAAAGGCCAGTGAACAGTCCGCATGTAACCATTACAAAACAATGGAAATTCTGCTGTATATCTGTCCTTGTATTTACAAACCAGGAAAGATAGCCAGCGTACAGTCCTCAAAACGTGTGATTTCCAGCTAGGTCAGACTACATTCACAAAGGAGACAGAAATACTCCTGAGCCAGACCTGCTGGTGGATGCCTTTTGGGTTCAAATTACTGCACATGTGTAAAAGGTACCTAAAGGTTACCAGGTGGATGCAGTTACCTTCAAGCTAGCGTGGCCTAATTTCAGCTTGTTCAGCCCCCATGTGACCGTGCCCATGGTCATTGCAGTTCCACTGCACTAGGTCAACAAATTCATGATCTGATGTGCTATCACTTGGTACCTGTGTCCTTTCTTGGAAAGCATAAATCATCTGGGCATCAGTTGTAGTCTGGTGCATACTGTTTCCCTGTCAGTTAGGCTACCCCACCTCCATCATCAATCCTAACTGAATAGGAAAAATAAATATTATGTAGATGCAGTCCTCATACACGTTGAAACAAGGGGATAAACAGGAATGTTGTATTTTAGACAGCATTTACTAGAAGCTCTTTCTCAATTACTGTTGAGTTCCTAGCTCCTGGCTCTGTGTCTGGCGTGTATTTGGTGTACAATAAATGTTGAATTGAGTGATGATTGCTGTTAATAGCATTCAGCCACCTTGTTCAGACAATGCTTCCATACTTTAATTCCTGTAAATGATCCAGGTCTTTTCTAGAACAATGACGGACTTGCATCCCATTAAAGAACTCCACTGACCATCTTTGTAACCAAGGTCCTTTTAGTATGAAAATGGGTGTGATTCAAACACCCATTTTCTTATGTAAATAGATAATCAATGTTTCAGTGCATTTTTTCCTTCAACATCTTTATTGGAGCATAATTGCTCTACAATGGTGCGTTAGCTTCTGCTGTATAACAAAGTGAATCAGCCATACGTACACATATATCCCATATCCCCTCCCTCTTGCGTCTCCCTCCCACCCTCCCTATCCCACCCCTCTGGGTGGCCACAAAGCACTGAGCTGATCTCCCTGTGCTATGCGGCTGCTTCCCACTAGCTATCTATTTTACATTTGGTAGTGTATATATGTCCATGCCACTCTCTTACCTCGTCCCAGCTTACCCTTCCCCCTCCCCATGTCCTCAAGTCCATTCTCTACGTCTCCATCTCTATTCCTGTCCTGCCCCTAGGTTCTTCAGAACCATGTATTTATTTATTTTATTTTTTAAGATTCCATATATATGTGTTAGCATACGGTATTTGGTTTTCTCTTTCTGACTTACTTCACTCTGTATGACGCTCTCTAGGTCCATCCACCTCACTACAAATAACTCAATTTCGTTTCTTTTTATGGCTGAGTAATATTCCATTGTATATATGCGCCACATCTTCTTTATCCATTCATCTGTCGATGGACACTTAGGTTGCTTCCATGTCCTGGCTATTGTAAATAGAGCTGCAATGAACACTGTGGTACATGACTCTTTTTGAATGATGGTTTTCTCAGGGTATATGCCCAGTAGTGGGATTGCTGGGGCGTATGGTAGCTCTATTTTTAGTTTTTTAAGGAACCTCCATACTGTTCTCCATAGTGGCTGTATCACTTTACTTTCCCACAACAGTGCAAGAGGGTTCCCTTTCTCCACACCCTCTTCAGCATTTGTTGTTTGTAGATTTTCTGATGATGCCCATTCTAACTGGTGTAAGGTGATACCTCGTTGTAGTTTTGATTTGCATTTCCCTAATAATTAGTGATGTTGAGCAGTTTTTCATGTGCTTCTTGGCCATCTCTATGTCTTCTTTGGAGAAATGTCCATTTAGGTCTTCTGCCCATTTTTGGATTGGGTTGTTTGGTTTTTTTTTTTTTTTTTTTTTTTTTTGCGGTATGCGGGCCTCTCACTGTTGTGGCCTCCCCCGTTGCGGAGCACAGGCTCCGGACGCGCAGGCTCAGCGGCCATGGCTCACGGGCCCAGCCGCTCCGCGGCATATGGGATCCTCCCAGACCGGGGCATGAACCCGTATCCCCTGCATCGGCAGGCGGACTCTCAACCACTTGCGCCACCAGGGAGGCCCTGTTTGGTTTTTTTTTAATATTGAGCTGCATGAGCTGTTTATATATTTTGGAGATTAATCCTTTGTCCATTGATTCGTTTGCAAATATTTCTCCCATTCTGAGGGTTATCTTTTCTTCATGTTTATAGTTTCCTTTGCTGTGCAAAAGCTTTTAAGTTTCATTAGGACCCATTAGTTTATTTTTGTTTCTACTTCCATTACTCTAGGAGGTGGGTCAAAAAAGACCTTGCTGTGATTTATGTCAAAGAGTGTTATTCCTATGTTTTCCTCTAAGAGTTTAGGTCTTTAATCCATTTTAGGTCTTTAATCCATTTTAAGTTTATTTTTGTGTATGGTGTTAAGGAGTGTTCTAATTTCATTCTTTTACATGTAGCTGTCCAGTTCTCCCAGCACCGCTTATTGAAGAAGTTTTCTCCATTGTATATCCTTGCCTCCTTTGTCATAGATTAGTTGACCATAGGTGCGTGGGTTTATCTCTGGGCTTTCTTTCCTGTTCCATTGATCTATATTTAGGTTTTTGTGCCAGTACCATATTGTCTTGATGACTGTAGCTTTGTAGTATAGTCTGAAGTCAGAGAGTCTGATTCCTCCAGCTCTCCTTTTTTCCCTCAAGATTGCTTTGGCTATTTGGGGTCTTTTATGTCTCTATACAAATATTAAGATTTTTTGTTCTAGTTCTGTAAAAAAAAAACGCCATTGGTAATTTGATAGAGATTGCATTGAATCTGTAGGTTGCTTTGGGTAATATAGTCATTTTCGCAATATTGATTCTTCCAATCCAACAACATGGTATATCTCTCCATCTGTTTGTGTCATCTTTGATTTCTTTCATCAGTGTCTTATAGTTTTCTGAATACAGGTCTTTTACCTCCTTAGGTAGGTTTATTCCTAGGAATTTTATTCTTTTTGTTGCAATGGTGAATGGGATTGTTTCCTTAATTTCTCATTCTGATCTTTCATTGTTAGGGTATAGGAATGCAAGAGATTTCTGTGCATTAATTTTGTATCCTGCAACTTTACCTATTTCATTGATTAGCTCTAGTAGTTTTCTGGTGGCATCTTTAGGATTCTCTATGTATAGTATCATGTCATCTGCAAACAGTGACAGCTTTACTTCTTCTTTTCCAATTTGTATTCCTTTTATTTTTTTTCATCTCTGATTGCTGTGGCTAGGACTTCCAAAACTATGTTGAAAAATAGTGGCGAGAGTGGGCATCCTTGTCTCGTTCCTGATCTTAGAGGAAATGCTTTCAGTTTTTCACCATTGAGAATGATGTTTGCTGTGGGTTTGTCGTATTTGGCCTTTATTATGTTGTGGTAGGTTCACTCTATGCCCACTTTCTGGAGAGTTTTTATCATAAATGGGTGTTGAATTTTGTCAAAAGCTTTTTCTGCATCTATTGAGATGATCATATGGTTTTTATTCTTCAATTTGTTAATATGGTGTATCACATTGATTGATTTGCATATACTGAAGAATCCTTGCATCCCTGGGGTAAATCCCACTTGATCATGGTGTATGATCCTTTTAATGTGTTGTTGGCTTCTGTTTGCTAGTATTTTGTTGAGGAGTTTTGCATCTATGTTCATCAGTGATAGTGGTCTGTAATTTTCTTTTTTGGTGACATCTTTTTCTGCTTTTGGTATCAGGGTGATGGTGGCCTCGTAGAATGAGTTTGGGAGTTTTCCTCCCTCTGCTATATTTTGGAAGAGTTTGAGAAGAATAGGTGTTAGCTCTTCTCTAAATGTTTGATAGAATTCACCTGGGAAGCCATCTGGTCCTGGGCTTTTGTTTGTTGGAAGATTTTTCATCACAGTCTCAATTTCAGTGCTTGTGATGGGTCTGTTTATGTTTCCTCTTTCTTTCTGGTTCAGTCTCAGAAGGTTGTACTTTTCTAAGAATTTGTCTTCCAGGTTGTCCATTTTATTGCCATATAATTGCTTGTAGTAATCTCTCATGATCTTTTGCATTTCTGCAGTGTCAGTTGTTACTTCTCCTTTTTCATTTCTAATTCTATTGATTTGAGTCTTCTCCCATTTTTTCTTGATGAGTCTAGCTAATGGTTTATCTACTTTGCTTATCTTCTCAAAGAACCAGCTTTTCATTTTATTGATCTTTGCTATCATTTCCTTCATTTCTTTTTCATTTATTTCTGCTCTGATCTTTATGATTTCTTTCCTTCTGCTAACTTTGGGGGTTTTTTTGTTCTTCTTTCTCTAATTGCTTTAGGTGTAATATTAGATTGTTTATTTGAGATGTTTCTCGTTTCTTGAGATAGGATTGTATTGCTATAAATTTCCGTCTTAGAACTGCTTGTGCCACATCCCATAGGTTTTGGGTCGTGGTGTTTTCATTGTCATTTGTTTCTAGGTATTTTTTGATTTCCTCTTTGATTTCTTCAGTGATCTTTTGGTTATTTAGTAGTGTATTGTTTAGCCTGTATGTGTTTGTATTTTTTACATGTTTTTTCCTGAAATCGATATCTAGTCTCATAGCATTGTGGTCGGAAAGAAACTCGATACAATTTCAATTTTCTTAAATTTACCAAGGCTTGATTTGTCACCCAAGATATCATCTCTCGTGGAGAATGGTCCATGAGCACTTAAGAAGAAAGTGTATTCTGTTGTTTTTGGATGGAATGTCCTATAAATATCAATTAAGTCCATCTTTTTTAACATCTCATTTAAAGCTTGTGTTTCCTTATTTGTTTTCATTTTGGATAATCTGTCCATTGGTGAAAGTGCGATGTTAAAGTCCCCTACTATGGGCCTCCCTGGTGGCGCAGTGGTTGAGAGTCCGCCTGCCGATGCAGGGGACACGGGTTCGTGCCCTGGTCCGGGAGGATCCCACATGCCGCGGAGCGGCTGGGCCCGTGAGCCATGGCTGCTGAGCCTGCGCGTCCGGAGCCTGTGCTCCGCAACGGGAGAGGCCACAACAGTGAGAGGCCCACATACAGAAAAAAAATTAAAAAAAAATAAATAAATAAAGTCCCCTACTATGATTGTGTTACTGTCGGTTTCCCCTTTATGGCTGTTAGCATTTGCCTTATTATTGAAGTGCTCCTATGTTGGATGCATAAATATTTACAATTGTTATATCTTCCTCTTGGATTGATCCCTTGATCATTATATAGTGTCTGTCTTTCTTTGTCTCTTGTAATTGTCTTTATTTTAAAGTCTATTTTGTTTGATATGAGAATTGCTACTCCAGCTTTCTTTTGATCTCCATTTGCATGTAATATCTTTTTCCATGCCCTCACTTTCATTCTGTATGTGTCCCTAGGTCTGAATTGGGTCTCTTGTAGACAGCATATATATGGGTCTTGTTTTTGTATCCATTCGGCCAGTCTATGTCTTTTGGTTGGAGCATTTAATCCATTTACATTTAAGGTAGTTGTCGATATGTATGTTCCTATTACCATTCTCCTAACTGTTTTGGGTTTGTTATTGCAGGTCTTTTCCTTCTCTTGTGTTTCCTGCCTAGAGAAGTTCCTTTAGCATTTGTTGTTAAGCTGGTTTTGTAGTGCTGAATTTTCTTAGCTTTTGCTTGTCTGTAAAGGTTTTAATTTCTCCGTCGAATCTGAATGAGATCCTTGCTGGGTAGAGTAATCTTGGTGGTAGGGTTTTCCCTTTCATCACTGTAAATATGTCCTGCCAAGCCCTTCTGGCTTGGAGAGTTTCTGCTGAAAGATCAGCTGTTAACCCTATGGGGATTCCCTTATACTTTGTTTTTTTCCCTTGCTGCTTTTAGTATTTTTACTTTGTATTTAATTTTTGATAGTATGATTACTATGTGTCTTGGCGTGTTTCTCCTTGGATTTATCCTGTATGGGACTCTCTGTGCTTCCTGGACTTAATTGACTATTTTCTTTCCCATATTAGGGAAGTTTTCAACTACAATTTATTCAAATACTTTCTCAGTACCTTTATTTTTCTCTTCTACTTCTGGGACCCTTATTCGAATGTTGGTGCGTTTAATGTTGTCCCAGAAGTCTCTGAGACTGTCCTCATTTCTTTTCATTCTTTTTTCTTTATTCTGCTCTGTGGTAGTTATTTCCACTATTGTATCTCCAGGTCACTTATCCGTTCTTCTGTCTCAGTTTTTCTGCTATTGATTCCTTGTAGAGAATTTTTAATTTCATTTATTGTGTTGTTCATCATGGCTTATTTGCTCTTTAGTTCTTCTAGGTCCTTGTTAAACGTTTCTTGTATTTTCTCCATTCTATTTCCAAAATTTTGGATCATCTTTACCGTCATTACTCTGAATTCTTTTTCAGGTAGACCGCCTATTTCCTCTTCATTTGTTTGGTCTGGGGAGTTTTTACCTTGCTCCTTCATATGCTGTGTGTTTCCCTGTCTTCTCATTTTGCTTAGCTTATTGTGTTTGGGGTCTCCTTTTCGCAGGCTGCAGGTTCGTAGTTCCTTTTGTTTTTGGTGTCTGCCCCCAGTGGGTAAGGTTGGTTCAGTGGGTTGTGTAGGCTTCCTGGTGGAGGGGACTGGTGCCTGTGTTCTGTTGGATGAGGCTGGATCTTGTCTTTCTGGTGGGCAGGGCCGTGTCCAGTGGTGCGTTTTGGGGTGTCTGTGGCCTTATTATGGTTTTAGGCAGCCTCTCTGCTAATGGGTGGGCTTGTGTTCCTGTCTTGCTAGTTGTTTGGCATGGGGTGTCCAGCACTGGAGCTTGCTGGTCGTTTAGTGGAGCTTGGTCTTAGCGTTGAGATGGAGATCTCTGAGAGAACTCTCGCCAGTTGATATTACATGGGTCCAGGAGGTCTCTGGTGGACCAGTGTCCTAATCTTGGCTCTCCCACCTCAGAGGCTCAGGCCTGACACCCGGCCAGAGCACCAAGACCCTGTCAGCCACACGGCTGGAGAAGATGGGCTATGAGCTGGGTGTCATCCACTGCCCTGTTGTCACTCTGTCTCCGCTGTCTCCAGAGGCCACCCAGACACATTGGGTTATTCCACCATCCTCAGACCTTGCACATGCCAGTCTGGGCTTTGTAGGTGTCCTCCTGATACTCTTCATTGAAATACCTTGCGTTCATGGTGGTGAGAGAGATGCTAATAGTGTTGGTTCTCTTTAGTTCAGAGACCGGGACAGTCTGAGCCTTCATGTGGCCAAGTCAGGAGCAGCTGGCCAATGGTGCCAAAGTGATAACCTGTCAGATTCCAGAAGGCTTTCTGCAGCGCCCGAGCAGTAGTCCCAAGCAGCCGCTCTGCTCAGCGGTAGCACTCTGACCTGGAACTCGGTGGGACCTTCAAACGAGGATTTCTGCCGGCCCTAGAGGCTGCCTTGCCCACCCAGGCAAGGAGCTGAGGAGAGCGTCCCCTGGCCCTGTCTCACCGGACGTGTGGACACCTGGCTCCGTGCATTTTTAAATTCCGTCATTTCAGTCTGTCACTTTTCTGCAAAGTAATTATCTGAATAGCACTGCCAAAGCAAAGACAGTGGCCTGTGTGAGAGTCAGCATGTAAGATCAAAGTACTTGAAGTATGTATTAAATAAGATGATGGCATGTGTCTTGGTATTCTTAAAGCAAACTGTTTAATAAGCACTTGCCTAACTTACTGGGCTTACTGTGTGTCAAGTACTTGTTCAAAGCATTTTACATGTATTGACTCTTTTAAACCTCAGAATCCTCTTATGAGACAGGTGACGTTATTATACCCATTTTACAGATGAGGAATCTGAGGCCCAGAGATATTAAATAATTTGTCCAAGGCTATAGAGCCAAGATATGGTGGAACTGAGACTTGGATCCAGACAGTCTGGCCTGATTTTTGTGCTTATAGTCTATCCGCAATATGACTAGCTATTACTTTGTGATATTATTTGGAATATCCCTTTTAAAGTATTCTTTCTATCTTTAGGGCAGAAAAAAATTAAATAATAGTGTTATAGGTATTAAAAATCCCATAAAGAAAAAGGTATCCTGCCTAAGAAAAATATTTTAATTAAATATGGAAAGCATGTCAGGGGAGATAAAATTGTTTCCTTGGAGTTCAGCCAAAAATAAAGAACTTGAGTAAGACAAGCATCGTGATAATAATAAAAAAACCTTAAGTAACAGGTAACATTCATGTAACATACTCTATACGGGAGGCAATGTTCTAGGTGCTTCAGGTGCATTTTCTTATGTGTAAATAAGTCCTATTTTATGGATGACCAACTTACTTGCTCAAAGTGACATATGTTAGAGGAAACAGAGTAGGGCCCCCAATCAAAATAAATCTGACCACAAAATCTGTGGTTTGAACAATGTCCTCTCATTACAGCACTCATCCTGAGCGCATGGAAGAAAGAATGTATTTGGTGTTTCAATGAACCCCTTAATCTTTTACAGGTGTTTTAACTGAAATTCTGATTGAATGTGTTATATAAGCTATAATACTGTTGTGCTTTCAGTTTTTGCAGTAATTTATCATAGCTTCCTGGGTGTAGGTCATTGTGCAATTTCATATGATATCTCACTTAAACTGCCTGGTGACCCTGATGAGTAGGTATCATTATTATTCCTATTTTATAAAGGAGAGGATTGAGGCTTAGGATAAATTGTTTAAAGTCATGCAGTAGGCGACTGCAAAGCCCATGACCTTTGCTGCTCCACACAGAACATTCTACCAAAATAGATTAAGCCATTTTGGTAAGTCAGAAAATGGTCAACTATTGGCAATTTCACATTACACAACCTAACTAGTGAGTGATAATTAATTTAACCCTTCTGTACCTTTAATTGTTAAATACATTGAGGGAACACCTAATATATTTGCAAACACATGCATAAGAAGAAAAAAAAATCATGAAAATTTGATAGTACCAATGCCTTGATTAGTGTAGATTATGTTAAAATTCATTTTCTTCACTCATGTATACTATCTGGCATGGTATTTTTTTAAGCTAAGATATATAATATTTTGAATAGAAACTAAGTAGTTGAAAATGAAGAAACATAGTTCATTTCTATTAATTTGAATATTGTCAACAAATGCATTTGTCAAAAGCACATCGTGAGAGTTAAAATCCAAAAGCTTCAAACGGTGGCACTTAAAATCCAACCTAAGAAAACACATGCGATCATGCTTCTCTGAAATCCAGTTCTAAAATATCCAAGTGATGGTTTAAAATAATGGTTTCAGTTTACATTGCAAACTCATGCAAATTGACATTTATCAAGTTTCGCTGTCACTCAGTCTAACGGTGAAGTCTGCTCACTCTCCTAAAAAAAAAAGGAAGAAAATAAAAGAAAGAAATCCTTGATTTGGAAAATCTTTTTATATTATTTGTCAAGATTTTTGGTACTGTAAATGGAGTACTTAATATGCCTCTGGACAGACTGGGTTTTGCTATTTCTTGGAACACATTTTAGAGAGCTCCACTTTCGATGTGGCCTATTAAATGAAGGCAAGGGCTCAGAGCCCACGTTCTTCGGCCCTTAGGAGTGTCTTCCGTTTTGGTGTCTTGTGACAAGTCGGCTTGATAAAGAAGATCAGTGGCTGGTCTCAGCTCTCTGCTGCTGGAACAGTTCAGGGCTCTGACAGCTGGATCTTCTCCTCGCCCTTCCCTTCTTCCTGCAGTCCCTTATGGGATCACGCAGCTCACTGCCATTCCAAGCAGTGTTCCAGTGTGAGAGGACCACCCTGGAGCCAGAGTCACCTTAGATTGACAGTAAATTGTGCATCGGAAAAGGTTCACACTACTTGCTAGCCAGAGACCATTTGACAGGTAGAAATATTTACTTCCAAGCCAAACAGTGAGGTAAAAATCAAAGCTTTATGATCACATTACATGATATTTCTTGAAATTACCAAATAGCTAGCAGATGGTACAGTGTACATTTTATGTGTATACCAAGACCGTAATTTTCCCCATTTTTATTTTTCCTTTAGTAACTGGTAATGAATAGTGTGTGATATAAAACAGTAATCTACAGCTCTGTGAGGGTCATCATGTAAAAAATATTTTTCTTCTTTTTATTCTTGGGAAATTATTCTTATATAAGGGTTATTTAGGTTAAGTTTTGAGCTCCAACATGAGAGACTGGGAAAGACCTGTCTTTACTGATTAGAAAAATTATTTCAGTGGATTTTATCCACCAGAACTATCAGAACGATAGTGCTTCAGAGTGAGTTAGCCTCTCTATATGCGTAGCTTTTAGCAGAGTTTTGTTTTACCCTTCACTTAATCAAACATAATGAAGATTTATGGGTGTCAAGTTACTTAGAATTCTTGGTGAAAGGCACGATTGTTCTGTGTGTGCCTAAGTACCTTAGCTCAAATCCAGTTACACTGCTGCAGAAAAATGTTAACATTTTAAAACAGTTCTTTATTTCATTTGCACCGATTTTATCAAAATAAGGTCGGAGGGGGAGGACACTGTGCCTTTGTTACATGTGGGAAACATGCAATTTTCTCTTTAAATTTTCCTTTTTTCTTTTTAAAGAAAAAATTCTAATTTTTTCTTTTCCCTGCTAAAAGTTACCCACTTTAAGCTCAGAGAATCAGGTGAATAATATTAGAATATTTGATCTTTTAAAGGATTTGCCATGACATTTATTTTTTAAAGACCAGAAACTTTATTGAAATTGAACTTTAGAAAAGTGCCCTTAGCATCATCGTGTTTCTGTCCCAAAATGAAGAGGTAATCCAGGAATTGATATAAGGTGGCCACGACCCAAAATCTGGTGGTGGGCCACATGGGAGAACATTTTAGAGTAAAAATACCAGAGCTAAAATCATAATGATGCTGGCAGCCTAACACTGGAAGCGATATTAGTTACTATCTTTCAAATGTAGTCTTGTATAATTAACTAATACTGGTCCAGCCACCACCCTACACATACTCCACCCTGTTCAGAGGTCATAATACCCTCTATAAATTTAAAATTCCAGAATTTGCTAATAGGTGAATGTTTAAATTAATTAGAGAAAGACATCAAGAAATATTTTTAGATCTAAAATTTTCAACCCTTTTTTTTTTTTAATCCTGGCATTTGATGTCATATAGACTCAATCTACAAGGAAGACATTTGGAGCATATCCTCAGTCGTCAGCACATATTGTATGCAAATGTCATCCTCGCTTTGAAAATACCTTTTGCATTTTAAGCAAGATCCTATTTTGACAGTTCTTTATGCTTTTTGCGGAGAGTGCTCGCAGAGAGTTAAAAAAAAGCATCTTGAGTTTTCACTTTGGCATATTCATTTTAACGTTGTCGTTGCTGTTCTAGCACAGTTAACCCCTCAATCAAATCACCTGGAAGCCCTTGTTAAAGTTCAAGGCTTCCATCAAACCCCATCAGTAACTCCAAGTAGGAGGTTTACACATGTTAAAGCACCAGCATCAGGATTGCCCTGGGGAGATTTCTACTGCATTTTTGCCAATTGAATTATGATGTGAGATGGCATGAATATTGATCAAATTTCTAAACTGAATTTCCCAATTTTTAGACTGTGGTGTAAACTAACCCACAGGTTGTCATAAGCAATTCAGTATGTTTTTAACAATAGTCACTGAAGCATGGAGGTCTTTAAAACCCATTGAAATGTACAAAATTATCTGCACACAGGCTATCAACAAACCTCCCTTAACTGCTCGTTTCCCACATTTCAAACCAACAACAAAATTCGTAGCCAATGAATTGGTGAGTGTATCTGTGTGTGTGTCTGTGTGTTTGTTTGTCTGTGGCTTTTGGTTTGTTCTTCTTGCTTTTTCTTTTTCCTGGTCATATATATCTGGAAGTATGAGGGGACTGGGGGGAAATGTATTTATATACTTTGTGAATACAGATACATCCTCCAAAAGATGAGTAAAGGAAATTAGTATTGTACATCGAGTGGTATTTCATCTTTGCAAAGTGGGTTTATTTCCTCTAAAGAAAAAATAAATCACATGTTATGATGAGCTTTCATTTCAAGGGGCAAGTTACATATTTTACATTTATTAAGAATTTCTTTCTAAGTTTTTCCCATTGATCTAACATTCAGTTCTTTGCTTTTTTAATTAATACTTTTAAATTTACAGTGGGGTGGGAGGAGCTTCTTCCACAGTTCTGCGTCTGCTCTGGAGAAATTTCTTGAAATGAGAGCACTAATTTGGGTTTCTTTTGAATCATGATTAAGGGGCCTGCTCCTGGTCTACACCACTGTGACCTCAACCCCACCCCTGGGAGAGCTTTTAGACCAAGACATCCTTTGAAGAGGGTCCAGCATTCTTTTTTTTTTTTCTTTTTTTAAAATCTTTACTGAGTATAATTGCTTTACAATGGTGTGTTAGTTTCTGCTTTATAACAAAGTGAATCAGCTATACATACACATATGTCCCCATATCTCCTCCCTCTTCCGTCTCCCTCCCTCCCACCCTCCCTATCCCACCCCTCTAGGTGGTCACAAAGTACCGAGCTGATCTCCCTGTGCTACGTGGCTGCTTCCCACTAGCTATCTATTTTACGTTTGGTAGTGTATATATGTCCATGCCACTCTCTCACTTCGTCCCAGCTTACCCTTCCCCCTCCCTGTGTCCTCAAGTCCATTCTCTACGTCTGCGTCTTTATTCCTGTCCTGCCCCTAGGTTCTTCAGAACCATTTTTTTCCCTTTAGATTCCATATATATGCATTAGCATATGGTATTTGTTTTTCTCTTTCTGACTTACTTCACCCTGTATGACAGACTCTAGGTCCATCCACCTCACTACAAATAACTCAATTTTGTTTCTTTTTATGGCTGAGTAATATTCCATTGTATATATGTGCCACATTTTCTTTATCCATTCATCTGTCGATGGACACTTAGGTTGCTTCCATGTCCTGCCTATTGTAAATAGAGCTGCAGTGAACACTGTGGTACATGACTCTTTTTTTTTTTTTTTTTTTAATCATTTTATTTATTTTTATTTTTATTTTTTTTAATTTTTATTTTACAAATTTAATCAGTTATACATATACATATGTTCCCATATCCCCTCCCTTTTGCATCTCCCTCCCACCCTCCCTATCCCACCCCTCCAGGCGGTCACAAAGAACCGAGCTGATCTCCCTGTGCTATGCGGCTGCTTCCCACTAGCTATCTACCTTACGTTTGGTAGTGTATATATGTCCATGCCGCTCTTTCACTTTGTCACAGCTTACCCTTCCCCCTCCCCATATCCTCAAGTCCATGCTCTAGTAGGTCTGTGTCTTTATTCCTGTCTTACCCCTATGTTCTTCATGACATTTTTTTTCTTAAATTCCATATATATGTGTCAGCATACAGTATTTGTCTTTCTCTTTCTGACTTACTTCACTCTGTATGACAGACTCTAGGTCCATCCACCTCATTACAAATAGCTCAATTTCATTTCTTTTTATGGCTGAGTAATATTCCATTGTATATATGTGCCACATCTTCTTTACCCATTCATCCGATGATGGACACTTAGGTTGTTTCCATCTCCGGGCTATTGTAAATAGGGCTGCTATGAACATTTTGGTACATGTCTCTTTTTGAATTATGGTTTTCTCAGGGTATATGCCCAGTAGTGGGATTGCTGGGTCATATGGTAGTTCTATTTTTAGTTTTTTAAGGAACCTCCATACCGTTCTCCATAGTGGCTGTACCAATTCACATTCCCACCAGCAGTGCAAGAGTGTTCCCTTTTTTCCACACCCTCTCCAGCATTTATTGTTTCTAGATTTTTTGATGATGGCCATTCTGAGTGGTGTGAGATGATATCTCATTGTAGTTTTGATTTGCATTTCTCTAATGAGTAAAGATGTTGAGCATACTTTCATGTGTTTGTTGGCAGTCAGTATATCTTCTGTGGAGAAATGTCTATTTAGGTCTTCTGCCCATTTTTGGATTGGGTTGTTTGTTTTTTTGCTATTGAGCTGCATGAGCTGCTTATAAATTTTGGAGATTAATCCTTTGTCAGTTGCTTCATTTGCAAATATTTTCTCCCATTCTGAGGGTTGTCTTTTGGTCTTGTTTATGGTTTCCTTTGCTGTGCAAAAGCTTTGAAGTTTCATTAGGTCCCATGTGTTTATTTTTGTCTTTATTTCCATTTCTCTAGGAGCTGGGTCAAAAAAGATCTTGCTGTGATTTATGTCATAGAGTGTTCTGCCTATGTTTTCCTCTAGGAGTTTGATAGTGTCTGGCCTTACATTTAGGTCTTTAATCCATTTTGAGCTTATTTTTGTGTATGGTGTTAGGGAGTGATCTAATCTCATACTTTTACATGTCCCTGTCCAGTTTTCCCAGCACCACTTATTGAAGAGACTGTCCTTTCTCCACTGTACATTCCTGCCTCCTTTATCAAAGATAAGGTGACCATATGTCCGTGGGTTTATCTCTGGGCTTTCTATCCTGTTCCATTGATCTATCTTTCTGTTTTTGTGCCAGTACCATACTGTCTTGATTACTGTAGCTTTGTAGTATAGTCTGAAGTCAGGGAGCCTGATTCCTCCAGCTCCATTTTTCGTTCTCAAGATTGCTTTGGCTATTCGGGGTCTTTTGTGTTTCCATACAAATTGTGAAATTTTTTGTTCTAGTTCTGTGAAAAATGCCAGTGGTAGTTTGATAGGGATTGCATTGAATCTGTAGATTGCTTTGGGTAGTAGAGTCATTTTCACAATGTTGATTCTTCCAATCCAAGAACATGGTACATCTCTCCATCTATTTGTATCATCTTTAATTTCTTTCATCAGTGTCTTATAATTTTCTGCATACAGGTCTTTTGTCTCCTTAGGTAGGTTTATTCCTAGATATTTTATTCTTTTTGTTGCAATGGTAAATGGGAGTGTTTCCTTGATTTCACTTTCAGATTTTTCATCATTAGTATATAGGAATGCCAGAGATTTCTGTGCATTAATTTTGTATCCTGCAACTTTACCAAATTCATTGATTAACTCTAGTAGTTTTCTGGTAGCATCTTTAGGATTCTCTATGTATAGTATCATGTCATCTGCAAACAGTGACAGCTTTACTTCTTCTTTTCCCATTTGGATTCCTTTTATTTCCTTTTCTTCTCTGATTGCTGTGGCTAAAACTTCCAAAACTATGTTGAATAAGAGTGGTGAGAGTGGGCAACCTTGTCTTGTTCCTGATCTTAGTGGAAATGGTTTCAGTTTTTCACCATTGAGGACGATGCTGGCTGTGGGTTTGTCATATATGGCCTTTATTATGTTGAGGAAAGTTCCCTCTATGCCTACTTTCTGCAGGGTTTTTATCATAAATGGGTGTTGAATTTTGTCAAAAGCTTTCTCTGCATCTATTGAGATGATCATATGGTTTTTCTCCTTCAATTTGTTAATATGGTGTATCACGTTGATTGATTTGCGTATATTGAAGAATCCTTGCATTCCTGGAATAAACCCCACTTGATCATGGTGTATGATCCTTTTAATGTGCTGTTGGATTCTGTTTGCTAGTATTTTGTTGAGGATTTTTGCATCTATGTTCATCAGTGATATTGGCCTGTAGTTTTCTTTCTTTGTGACATCCTTGTCTGGTTTTGGTATCAAGGTGATGGTGGCCTCATAGAATGAGTTTGGGAGTGTTCCTCCCTCTGCTATATTTTGGAAGAGTTTCAGAAGGATAGGTGTTAGCTCTTCTCTAAATGCTTGATAGAATTCGCCTGTGAAGCCATCTGGTCCTGGGCTTTTGTTTGTTGGAAGATTTTTAATCACAGTTTCAATTTCAGTGCTTGTGATTGGTCTGTTCATATTTTCTATTTCTTCCTGATTCAGTCTTGGCAGGTTGTGCATTTCTAAGAATTTGTACATGACTCTTTTTGAATGATGGTTTTCTCAGGGTATATGCCCAGTAGTGGGATTGCTGGGTCGTATGGTAGTTCTATTTGTAGTTTTTTAAGGAACCTCCATATCGTTCTCCATAGTGGCTGTATCAATTTACATTCCCACCAACAGTGCAGGAGGGTTCCCTTATCTCCTCACCCTCTCCAGCATTTATTGTTTGTAGATTTTCTGATGATGACCATTCTGACGGGTGTGAGGTGATACCTCATTGTAGCATTTCTCTAATGATTAGTGATGTTGAGCATCCTTTCATGTGTTTGTTAGCAATCTGCATATCTTCTTTGGAGAAATGTCTATTTAGGTCTTCTGCCCATTTTTGGATTGGGTTGTTTGTTTTTTTGATATTGAGCTGCATGAGCTGCTTGTATGTTTTGGAAATTAATCCTGTGTCCGTTGATTCATTTGCAAATATTTTCTCCCATTCTGAGGGTTGTCTTTTCATCTTGTTTATGCTTTCCTTTGCTGTGCAAATGCTTTTAAGTTTCATTAGGTCCTATTTGTTTATTTTTGTATTTATTTCCATTTCTCTAGGAGGTGGGTCAAAAAGGATCTTGCTGTGATTTATGTCATACAGTGTTCTGCCTATGTTTTCCTCTAAGAGTTATATAGTGCTTTATAGTGTTTTATAAAGTTTTATAGTTTTAGGTCTTTAATCCATTTTGAGTTTATTTTTGTGTATGGTGTTAGGGAGTGTTCTAATTTCATTCTTTTACATGTAGCTGTCCAGTTTTCCCAGCACCACTTACTGAAGAAGCTGTCTTTTCTCCATTGTATATTCTTGCCTCCTTTATCAAAATAAGGTGACCAGGGCTTCCCTCGTGGCACAGTGGTTGAGAGTCCGCCTGCCGATGCAGGGTACATGGGTTTGTGCCCCTGTCCGGGAAGATCCCACATGCCGTGGAGCGGCTGGGCCCGTGAGCCATGGCCGCTGAGTCTATGCATCCATAGGCTGTGCTCCACAACGGAAGAGGCCACAGCAGTGAGAGGCCCACGTACCACAAAAAAAATTAAAAAAAAAAAAATAATAAGGTGACCATATGTGTGTGGGTTTATCTCTGGGCTTTCTATCCTGTTCCATTTAACTATATTTCTGTTTTTGTGCCAGTACCATACTGTCTTGATTACTGTAGCTTTGCAGTATAGTCTGAAGTCCAGGAGCCTGATTCCTCCAGCTCTGTTTTTCTTTCTCAAGATTGCTATGGCTATTCGGGGTTTTGTATTTCCATACAAATTGTAAAATTTTCTGTTCTAGTTCTGTGAAAAATGCCATTCGTAGTTAGACTGGGATTCCACTGAATCTGTAGATTGCTTTGGGTAGTATAGTAATTTTCACTATGTTGATTCTTCCAATCCAAGAATGTGGTATATCTCTCCATCTGTTTGTATCATCTTTAATTTCTTTCATCAGTGCCTTATAGTTTTCTGCATACAGGTCTTATGTCTCCTTGGGTAGGTTTATTCCTCGGTATTTTATTCTTTTTGTTGCAGTGGTAAATGGGAGTGTTATCTTAATTTCTGTTTCAGATTTTTCAACATTTGTTTATAGGAATGCAAGAGATTTCTGTGCATTAATTTCATATCCTGCTACTTTACCAAATTCATTGATTAGCTGTAGTAGCTTTCTGGTACCATCTTTAGGATTCTCTAAGTATAGTATCATGTCATCTACAAACAGTGACAGCTTTACTTCTTCTTTTCCAATTTGGATTCCTTTTATTTCTTTTTCTTCTGTGATGGCTGTGGCTGAAAACTTCCACAACTATGTTGAAAAATAGTGATGAGAGTGGGAAACCTTGTCTTCCTCCTGATCTTAGAGAAAATGGTTCCAGTTTTTCACCCTTGAGAACAATGTTGGCTGTGGGTTTGTCATATATGGCCTTTATTATGTTGAGGAAAGTTCCCTCTATGCCTACTTTCTGGAGAGTTTTTATCATAAATGGGTGTTGAATTTTGTCCGAAGCTTTCTCTGCATCTATTGAGTTGATCATACGGTTTTTCTCCTTCAGTTTGTTAAGATGGTTTATCACATTGATTGATTTGCATATATTGAAGAATCCTTGGGTTACTTGGATAAACCCCACTTGATCATGGTGTGTGATCCTTTTAATGTGTTGTTGGATTCTGTTTGCTAGTATTTTGTTGAGGATTTTTGCATTAATGTTCATCAGTGATATTGACCTACAGTTTTCTTTCTTTGTGACATCTTTGTCTGGTTTTGGTATCAGGGTGATGGTGGCCTCGTAGAATGAGTTTGGGAATGTTCCTCCCTCTCCTATATTTCGGAAGAGTTTGAGCAAGATAGGTGTTAGCTCTTCTCTAAATGTTTGATAGAATTCACCTGTGAAGCCATCTGGTCCTGGGCTTTTGTTTGGTGGACGATTTTTAATCACAGTTTCAATTTCAGTACTTGTGATGGGTCTGTTTATATTTTCTGTTTCTTTCTGGTTCAGTCTAGGAAGGTTGTGCTTTTCTGAAGATTTGTCCATTTCTTCCAGGTTGTCCATTTTATTGGCATAGAGTTGCTTGTAGTAATCTCTCATGATCCTTTGTATTTCTGCAGTGTCAGTTGTTACTTCTCCTTTTTCATTTCTAATTCTATTGATTTGAGTCTTCTCCCGTTTTTTCTTGATGAGTCTGGCTAATGGTTTATCAATTTCGTTTATCTTCTCGAAGAACCAGCTTTTCATTTTATTGTTCTTTGCTATCATCTCCTTCATTTCTTTTTCATTTATTTCTGATCTGATCTTTATGATTTCTTTCCTTCTGCTAACTTTGTGGGTTTTTTGTTCTTCTTTCTCTAATTGCTTTAGGTTGTTTATTTGACATGTTTCTTGTTTCTTGAGGTAGGATTGTATTGCTATAAATTTCTGTCTTAGAACTGCTTGTGCCACATCCCGTAGGTTTTGGGTCATTGTGTTTTCATTGTCATTTGTTTCTAGGTATTTTTTGATTTCCTCTTTGATTTCTTCAGTGATCTTTTGGTTATTTAGTAGTGTATTGTTTGGCCTGTATGTGTTTGTATTTTTTACATGTTTTTTCCTGAAATCGATATCTAGTCTCATAGCATTGTGGTTGGAAAAGATACTCAATACGATTTCAGTTTTCTTAAATTTACCAAGGCTTGATATGTGACCCAAGATATCATCTCTCATGGAGAATGGTCCATGAGCACTTAAGAAGAAAGTGTATTCTGTTGTTTTTGTATGGAATATCCTATAAATATCAATTAAGTCCATCTTTTTTAATGTCTCATTTAAAGCTTGTGTTTCCTTATTTATTTTCATTTGGATAATCTGTTCATTGGTGAAAGTGGGGTGTTAAAGTCCCCTACTATGATTGTGTTACTGTTGATTTCCCTTTTTTGGCTGTTAGCATTTGCTAACAGGGCCCAAACCAGCATCCCCTGCATTGGCAGGCGGACTCTTAACCACTGTGCCACCAGGGAAGTCCCTATTTTATTCTTGATTGCCTCAATCTAGGCACCAAAACTGGACAAGCAAGATGACTAATGCAACTTAATGAGTCTCCATTCCAACAATGCCCAAATAGGCTCCTTTAACTTGGTTCATCAAGAACAAAGACATTAATTAAGAAAAACAAAACTAACATGAAAATAAAATGGAATCAAGCTGCCAGTTATGAGCAAGCTTAGATGTAGATGTATAAGTAACTGCATTATATAAAATGCAGCTGTGAATCTTGAAACTTATCAAGCCCTGTTTGGTGACTAACGGGCGGAGAGGCTGAGCGCTCAGCCTCTTCTGTTGAGCAGAGCCCTCCCCCACCTTGGTTCCATGCTGGACTGCTCTGTTGCAGTGACTGGGTACGGATTTTGGTCACAATGCATCTCTGCAAGTTACTAGCATCTTCCTGCGGTGACTTAATGGCACTTTAGAGCTTTCTGTCTTAACTCATCGTTTCTACCATAACTTCTGTTGCTGCTGCTCTTATTTTCTGTTCTATCAATCTTTTGTAACTTTGGGAATTGCACAAGAGGGCTCAAGTATAGACACTTCTTTCTATGGAATAGGGACATCATGACTTTTTCTTTAAACTTCCCCGCTTTGCATTTGGTGAGCTGGATTTCACTCCTGCAGCGTCAAAGCGTGGGCAGGGCAGTCCTCTTTGTCTGGTTTTCCCATTGGTTTCTCAGAGCTTCCCTTTCCTGGTCTGAGAGTGTAGGTCTGCACTGTCCTGGTGCCCTGGAGACCCACTTAGAGTCACATGACCACAGGGTCCCTATGCCTGGGCTTTCACCCTCAGGCCCTTCCCTGGTGACGGAGATCACCGTTATGGGCCACACAGTTAGAATCTTTCCCGAAGGCATCCCTGATCGCTCCAGTTTCTGCTCGTAGCACCTGGTCTTTGAGTGAGAAGCAGTGGTTTCTGTGAACTTAGCTACTCAGAAGTCTAGCTTCAGTCTAATTTTTTCTTTGTGTGTGTGTGTGTGTTTGTGTGTGCAGTTTTTTTGTTTTGTCTTTTTTTTTTTTTAATTTTGTTGTCCTTTCAAAATATTCCATGTTTCACAGCTTCAGGGCAAAGAAAAAAAAATCCTGCATCCAAACCACTCCTGTTCCAATAGAAAATTCCTTTTCAGCACTTTTAAATCTACTTTTTCTTATTATGCTAGCCCTGAGGTTCAGGGTTTCTGAAATTTTCTTTAAAGGAAAGCATATTAAGGGAAAGGGGAATATCCCAGTACTCTGGGAGAATAAGTGGAGTAGCAAAAAGGGACCTTCTAACTTTGAGAAAATCACTTTACTTTCAGCAGTGTATTTAGGTTTTCTTATGAATAAAATGAGGATGGACTTGATGTTGTTTAAGACCCATGGCAGCTCTAAAATCTGTAACTCAAAGTTTGAGCAGTCGAAATTGGACGACTAAGTCTTTAAGAATAGATATTTCCCTTCACATCCCGTCCTATTGATTTCTCTCCTGATGACTCTGCAACGACATGCCAGGTCCTAGCGGTTCCAAGATGAGCGTGAGCAATGAAGTCAGCCTTGTCACTGCTAATTGGTGTCTTCCACAGATAAATTATCTGGTTATCAGGTGTCTCTTCACTTTGTGACAACACGGCATTAAGAAAATTCATTAACGAACACATAGAGAATGTATTCTTATACTCGCAGATATATATATATATATAGATATATATATATAGATATATATATATATTTTAGGATGAACTCTCAAACTTTAGAGGTGTAGGAGCAGATTTCAGACATTCCTCTTTCACTCCTAGCATTATGGTGGGATTTCTATCTTTGTCTTATTCTGTGAGGTGAAATGCCTTTGTCGACTTGAGCATGAAGGCATCCATATCTCCTCCTTTGTAGTTTGGAAGCTTCTAGTTTTGTTGTAGAGACACGCCACAGTGGTGCATGTTCCACTGGTCACTGGCGAACTACACTGAGGTGGGCTGGGGGATGACCCTCAGTGCCCTGAGCTCCGGCTAGCTTGAGACTTGCAACTCTGTGGATCAGGCTGTGTAAATAAGTTTTTAATGATGTTGATGATGACTTCAACACCCACGTCTGTTTGCTTTCTATTGTTGCCTTGCCCTTCAGAACATACGCTGTGGGGAGCAGCCTGATGGAATCTCACTGAGACTCTTCCCTGACGTTACGCCAGCAGCGTTTTTATCTCAGCTTTAACCTACTTCCGTCCTTTTTTTTTTTTTTCTTTTCAGTAAACAAATCTAGTGCCTTATGTTGAGGCGAGGATTTAGGAGGACTTTAAGAAAAATCATTCTTCACATTTTAGAGGTTGTTTGTAATAACTTTGCTTATGCTATAAAAATGTTAATAGCTTTTGAAGAATAAAAACCCTGTAATAATTGCCCGTCTATAAGCAGAGTCTTACGGTTTCAGCTGCAATCTATGTTCCCGAGTGGTGAAAGAGTAACATAATACCTTCTGTTGATGCATATGGTTTATGAACTGAGTTGCGCAAGGGGCTTTGTATTTATAAAAATGCATCTCACTTTGTATGCATCTTAACCATTTAATGTTTGATTTGCCAAGAGGGCAAAATTTTGTTTTCAAAATGCAGCGATACGACCTTAGACTATGTGGATACCATTAAGCACGTCTTCAAAGAGTTTTAAAAGATGACTTTGTAAGAAGATCAGATCCTCACTATAGGTCCTCAGACACTTGAGGAATTCGTATAGCTTAATTTCCATTTCTCTTGCTGATACATAAGTCATAATAAGAGTAACAAAGAATTTCCTTAATGAATTGCTTGACCGTAGTGCATATAACACTGAAGAATGTTTCCAGTCTTAAAATTTGAAAGGATGGTGTTTAAGGCACTGTAGTTAGTTATCTCAACAGGTGGTAGATGGTAATTGATAATTATATTTAAAGTATGTGCATTCATTGTGGTTACTAGTAATATAGCATTTTTATCCACAGATCTCAAAGCATGTGTGAATAAATATGCATTATTTCCCTATTTTAAATAGCCAGAGACTCACTGAACGTTAATTGGATGAAAGCAGACACAGAAACTTTATGTCCCCTGCCTGCTTAGAGCTACTAAAAAAAAATTCTTCCCAGAAACTGGGATAAAGAACACAGTATACCTGATCTCCAAATAACTCGTTTTCAGGGGCGTGGTTCCAGCTCCAGGCATGGCCCCATGGAATGTGCCATGTCCCCCATGTACGTCCTCTGCCCAGCTCCTCACCCCTAGGCCAGCAAAGCATTCTGGCAAATCTTGGTCAGAAGATACCTCAGTAATCATTCTTCTGTGCCCTGGGAGACTCCCTCTAGCCATGCAGCAGGTGAACCAAAGACGGGGAGGTGACAGCATTTCTTCCATCCTTCATGGGACTTCCTTCTGATCCCTGAGTAACCTCTTGATTAGGAAAATATTCATTGGAATACCCACTCTGCAGCAAAGCTCTTTTCTTTGCAATAGAGCAGTGACCCAAACAGACAGTCCCTGCCGTGAGGGAGCCGGCGTTCCAGCAAAGAAAGCTGATCCCTGCGGAGCTTCGTTCTACTTATAGCTTTCACACTTCTCTCCGTTCTCCGCCTTTGAGGGTGTCCCGCCCTCTTTAACGAAGGCTGTTCTTTTGCATCCTGTTTTCTGCTTAGACTTATCAGCGAGGGAACTGTTTTTGAGCTTTATTTTCTGTCATTTGTATTATTGTAATTTTTGAACTGTGTGTCACGCAGACAACAGCGAGATGAACCATGATTTCTCGGACGACACAGCCCTGCCGCCTCCCGCAATCCCGTAACTGTGGCAAATTAGGGGCAACTTTCCCAGCCAAAGAGAGGGTGCCGTCCTGCCTCATGACCACCCTGACCAACGAGTGTCTTTCCTGGACCAGCCCTGGGGTCTCGTTGTCAATGGCTCCCATCCGCCAGGCCCCAAACTGTTCTGTGCTGGAGGAGGGAAGAAACAAGGGGGCTGGCTACCGGGGACTCCTTGTGTCACGGGCTCGAAGGACCCCGGAATCCCTTCCTGTTTACTCCTTACACTTCTTTCTCCCCAGATCGCAGAAATGCTTTTCTGATTTCAGTTCCCCAGCCTCCCTCCTCCTTCTTCGCTCTCAGTATTGTTTCACTCGCTGAATGTGCGTGTCTCCGTTGCCCGAGGAGAGGGCTGGACCTGTTCTGATCAAGTCCTTACCGACCCACAGGGTGTTGACCTGGGAAGCTGGAGTGGACTCTCCTCAGGGAAAAAGAATAGAACGCGAGGGGGAAGTTAGCTTGGGGCCCACAAGCTCTTCTCGCATTCGTAATTCTGCCTGTGATTACGTACGATCAGCCCAACCCTGTGATCTGCTTTCACTTGAGTACATTCAACTCTGGACCTCTGTGTCCAGTTGCCCAGGTTTATATTTCACCGGCAGCTGCTCACAACCTGAAAAAGTGGAGAGAACTCCGGCTAGCAGTGCAAGGAGGCTCTGGCCGAAGGGTTATGTCCAGGGCAGGAATGTTCCTGCCTCTTGCTTCGTGAGGACCTCTCAGCTGTCACAGGAGTGGCTGTTCTCCTAGGACAGCAGTAAGGTTGCCAACGGCATCGTGCGCTTTGTACCCGGGCTGGACTCCTGGGACAGCTGGTCTGCCTGTACATCACCCACATGCCGAGCTCGGGATGCCCTGGCACCAGCAGACTCCCAGAGAATTATTGAGTGATACGCAGCCTTCCACCACAATTTCTAAAGATCTGGGTGTGAGATGAATCTTCAGGAGAAAAAATAGTAGCTGGAAAGTACCTTAGAGATTAAATTGGCCAGAGTCCTGCCTGGCTAATTTGCATATTTTTTGCATGTGTCTGTGATATGCATTTAAAATCACTTTCCTAAACTTTTCAGTAACTCTTCAGGAGAAATCAGGATTCTCATTTTCCACACTACACGGGCATCTCTGGAGGTCCATTCCAATCACTGGCTTCCCGACTCTCCTGCCCTACTTGGTTGAAAGAGCTTAGAATTCTGCTTCTATTCAGAACCCTAGCTCTGGCTTCTCACCTGGCCCCAGTGTTGGTCCTGGAGAGAGACCCTCCTTCAGTGCAGGCTGAGAAAGTCAAGGAGGAGAGGGAAGGAAAAAAAGTACCCCAGCACCTTCCTCCACCATTATCAGACCCAAGAGGAACATTAACAAATGGTCTGTTGCGTACCTATTCTGTTCATCTAGTAAACTATGGTTGGTCAGTCATTAAGGACAAGTGTAGACAGTATAGTCTCAGAAATATGCAGAAGAGGGGGGGTCTCCAGAGGGAGGAGTACCTCCATACCCCCCCAATCACAGCTCCTCCAAATCACCCACTTAGGGCATCAGCACCCTGACACTGCTCCAGTGACCTGAGGCTGAGGCATCCCTGCTTTTACTGCTTGGTCAACACAGGACTAGGAGGGCCCCACGCAGGAGCGAGGGCAATTCCCGGATGCCTCCACTGGTTTTTCAGCAGGAGAAAATGTGAGCACCGTGTACCTCACACGTGCACTCCCACAGTGGCATGGTTCTGCCCTGGCTGGTCCCGGGCTCGCCAGTCACACTGCACTCCACGTGCATCGTGGCTTCATTCTGCTCAGGAAAGTGACCGCCACATATGTGACAGTTTCAGTGGGAAATGGGCATTGCAGATTCCCACACGACTGCCTCAGAAACACACTCCTGAAGTGCAACCTGTTCGTTAAGTTGCGGATTGCCTATATTTAATACTTTTTTGGCAGTACGATAACACTATTGAAATTTTATGCTTCTTATGGAAGAGGACATTCTGGAAGCTGCTTAAAATTCACAAAACGTTGGATTCTCTCTCTAGCGTATATTTCCTTTCTTCTTTGGCTGTGTATTTGACACATGGTCAGGTCACCGTCACAGTTGTTTTTCCCAACAGATGTTCCAGATCTGGCATCTTCCCAACTTCCCAAGATGAGTTTAGGTAGATTCTTTGGCCAAAGGACAATATTCTAGGTGACAAGTTACTCCCAATTTTTTTTTCCGTGGAGCAAACAAAGAATCGCTTTAAGAGGCGCCATCACCTTCCATTTCAGAAGAAGCTGCAGGAACCTGTTGTCTGGTCGAACTCTCGCACATTCTCTTGGATGTAAGCACAGGTTTTTGCTCCAAATATCTGGGCTTGTTTCATCTTGGTGAAGTCACTCTTTACACTTTTCAGCTCTTCCAGCTTTCCAGGCCTCTGATGTTGTCATCACCGTTTCCCTTTTCACAGAGGGATCTGAGCCACGGGTGGTTGATTCATTTGTTAGTTTGAGCCGTCACAGGGCGGTCCTGGTCTAGGGTTTCTGACAAAGGCAGAAAAGTCTGAGTTCACTGGGAAAGGCTACCTCTTTCTTCATAACACCTGCCACTTCTTTCTGCACTGACAGCCATGGGCTTCCCAAGGCGGTCTCTCTCCAGCCTCCATCTTAGAGGTGAGAATCCAGGTTTACTGTCCACAAAGGTCCGTTTGCCCACTCAGAGCGAGTGGGCCACCTTTGATGAGGGAACAGCCTGAGAGCACAGCTCCCTCCTGACCCTCAGCTCTGACCCCTGCCCCTTGCCTCCCTGCTAGCAGTTATTTTCCTGGGAAGTAAGTTCAGCGAGAATATTCACTCCTCCTGTCCAGCACCAAGCCTGCTGCGTGCCACATGCCAAGCTAAACGCTGGAGTTAGAAATACAACTCGGACGCGGTCTGTGTTCTCAAGTGTGAGGGAATCAGGCAGAGAGGTCGTTGTAATAAAGTCTCCTGAGAGTACTGACAGAGCTACTGACCAGAGGGTCGTGGGGACTCACTGGGAGAAACCAGTTTGCAGGAAGATGGGAACAGGAAGACTTCCTGGAGGAGGTAAAATTAGCCTGGGCTGAGTTTTGAAGGATGCCTAGAAAACAGACACAGAAAGGACATTCCTCCAAACCCAAAGGTCCTTATGATCAAAGCAGAGCGGCCATGAGGCCACTGGGGTGGAGAACACTGAGAAACACTTCCCCTGTTGGGACACAAAACCTCCCCTTGCTGAGCCCAGCCCCCAGTCTCAGGACCTCACTGGAGGCCAGTGGCCCTCACTTTGTGAATATCCTCGGGGGCAGGGACCAACTTGCTGACAGACAAACACCTGTGCTTGTTATAGCTCTAAAATGCCTCTGGGATATAGTAATGATTCTGGATTGCAAGCATATGGGCATTTACAGGGAAAAAAATATTAATAGGTTAAAAATGTTCTGTGTGTCCGTGATCTCAAACATCTCAACATGTGTGTGGTTACGCACAGTCTTTATAGACATCTTGCAGCCGGGATCTATCTTCCTCGTGGCGGTTCCCGTGGGACACTGTTACGTGCTAGTCACCAGCGTTCATGAAGACAGGCTGTCTGGTGACTTGGGCGCAGATTCCGATGCCGAGCTTTCTGCAGTTTCTGAAGAGTGCAAGAACTGGCCTCAGCGTGCTCCAGGGTTTGGAGCAAGAGTGACAGGCGGCAAACTTGTAGAGAGAGCGTGGCTGCCCTGGGGCTAAGCAGACACGTCCACAGGGGCCATGTCACGGGCAGACATACAGAGCGCTTCTCCCAGGGAGGGGTACAAGCTCTGGCCCTGGAAGAAAGGAGGAAGAAGGCTCATCCGTGCTTCATCCAGACGGCGCTTGTTGATCGAGGTCCTATTATGAGCTAAGAAACAGAGGAGGACGGGATCGCTGCGGTCCCCGTCCTCATTAAGCTTACAGTTCTGTGGGGAAATCGGATATTGAATAAGTCAATGCAAATGGCAAGAATATTTCAGACGGGAAGGTAGAGAATAAAGCAGAAAATGGTAACCCCGGAAGTTAACCTGGTCTGGGGCTTCAAGGAGGACCTCGGTGACTGGTACAGGGACAAAGGTGATGGAGGAAGAGGGAAGTGGGTTGTGAGGAAGATGCTCTAGGCAAAGGGAGACAGGCCCCCACCACCACGCAGGGGGACAGTTGGCATGTGCTGCACGTGGGCTGCGTCATGGACTGAAACTTCAAGGATAATTGTTGGGCACCTATTATGTGCAAGCACTGCTCTAGTCCCTAAGGATACAGCAGTGAATGCAGCCGTCTAAAAACAATCTCTCTCCTCCTGGAACTTACTTTTTAGGGGAACTTTGTCCCAAAGGCAAAGAGAAGCATCGATGGTTTGATACAGGCAAGTGACACGATCAAATTCGCATTTACCTCGGGTCATTGTATTAATAAGTCTTAGGGCAGCATCATTTGTGAGTAGAGTGATGAAGAAACACTAGCAGAAGCCCTTTTAACCCAATACTTTAGCCAACCTATAAGCTTCAACATGTTATCCACTGTTTTCTCTGAGAACAAAAATTTACCGAGATTTTGTAGCTGTTGTTTTAAAGATGCCAAACAAGTGATGTATAGTTATCTAAACCTTCAAGCTCTGCACTGCATAGGTTGTCAGATTTCTGAAGTCAACGCTTCTGGAATAACATGCTTCAGGAGCGCCCCCGATGGACGGCTGCCTGCAGATCCGCCTGCAGTTACTCTTCTTGCTCCTGAATCGGGGCGGCTGATAAGAAATGACAAACTAGAATATGTGTGGTTAAACAGACCACCTGCCCGTTCATAATATGGACATTAATTCTCAGAAACAGTTACTTCAGCCACGGGAAATGCCTGATTGGCCTTCACGAGATGGCTATTCATAGGCAGTTACTTCTCTTTCATGTGATTTTACGATGGGCCTTACAGTTTTTTTTTTCCCAGCGTAGATTTTAAATCATTTTACGTAAAATTTACATGTGAAATGTTTATGTGTTAAATCATTTATCTGTGAAAATGGTTTAACAAGGTCATTTTGGTAAGAGGTAAGAAACCTTTCAGATGAAGTAAAACGTGGCGTCCAGAAGCGTTTGAAACGGTAACAGATGACCACTGGCGTCCAAACATGCAGCAGTATAATTTTAATAGTCATAAATAATGCAGTAGCAGTGCCCAGTGACCTTGCTGAGAATTCTGAATACAACATCAAGCCTGGCAGTTTCTTGGAGAGTCCTTTAGCCAAAACTCATGCAGAATTCAGGATTTTTGGATTTTAGAAAAGTAATATGGTAGCCACGCCTGACAATTAAACACTTTTTAACATTTCTTCCACAAAACTTATGAATATTCACACTTAGTGAGATAAATAAAGAGTATAAGGCAGCACAGGTTGTTTTGCCATCAAATGAGTTTCTTTTATTCTCTTTAGAGCTTTCCAGGGTTTAGAATGTGATAAGAGACTGTAGACCTGTAGTCGAATCCCAAAGGAATTTTGGAAATTTTCCAAGACCAGCCTCTGGCATTCACATGAAAAAATGGCAAATACGTCTGGAAATACTAGTTAACCACAATGGGAATATATCGGTTTCTTTTGTTTTCCACACTGTAAGACTCTAGGTGACTTGGTTAATAATGTTCCTTTTAAATGAGTTGGGGAAATGAATTAATGAATGAGGGAATGAAAGAACAGGAAGTCACAAGGCCCCAGATTTTAAATAGCAGCCACCTCTGCCTTCTTCCTTAGCTGCTTTATCCTCAAAAGGGGAGTCTGGGGTCAGATGAGCCCCGGATTCCCCCCCGCCATATAAGGATTCTATATCAGGATGACGTCCCAAAAGTTTTCCAACAGCTGAGTCCCAGAGGAGGAATTTTAAGAAGTGGAACAAGTCAAGCTCCTTCTTTCCTCGAGGTCTTTGTCATTACTCTCCCCTCTGACTAGAACGTGTCTCCCCCAGTGTCTCCTGGCGGGCTCCTGATCGTCTTTGAGGTCGCAGCTCGAATGTAACCCCCAGGGCTCTCCCCCCAGGCCACCAGCCAGGGCCCCCTTCCCCTATTTCCTCGTCGATCTCTGGGATTCTTGTATGTGTTCACTCCCTGTTGATCTGAGTTCCTCACGAGCGTGTGCTCCACTGGGGCAGGAACTTTCTGTTCTTGGCTGAGTCCCTGAGGGCCTGGGACGGTGAGTGGCAGACAATAGCTCTCCCTGTGTATTAAGTGAATCAATAAACGAATGAATATTTCCATGATTGGTGGCGCATAAGAGACCTGGCCTATGCATAAGGACTGAATCATCTTTTCATTTGTAACTTACAACTATTATACTTTTAGACAGTGGGGATGATAGTCTTAGGAAAATTATTTAAAGTGTTTTTTAAATGCAAACACACATAATTTTTCTCCTTCTCTTCTTTATTCACTTACATACTCTAGTGACTCTCACTGATATCTGAGCCTTTTTATGCCAGAAACAAACAAGAGAAAAGAGAGACAGAGAGAAAGGGCTGAGGTCATAATTTTTGAACAGCACTTTCTTCTAGATAAATGCTCCCTCTGTGAAAAAAACAAAATCTTTCTGAGACTGTTCTAAGATATGTGTCGTTTGAAAAAACCTTGATTATACTTTTGCGTACTACTACAACTGCTGCTCCTTTCAGTGTTCAATTTGTTGAATCTTTCCATTATTAGTAAATTATATTTTGCAAGTTTCTAAAAATCGGCAAAGGCTTATTACAGTACTACAGTCTAACATTTAGTATGCTGGAAAATCTTTGATATTTGTATCATACAAATAAGTTGTCTCCTCAAGAGTTGAGTTTATCTGGGAGAAAAAAAAACAATGATTGACTCTGGAGTTTTCTCCTAGAAAGAGACCTAGTTGAAAATTTAAAACCAAATAGAGACCGAGACAGGGAAGGAAAAAAATAGCATTGCTGACACTTCAAATAAAGTAAGGAGGAAGGACAATAACATCTAATTTTTTGTTTGTTGCTTTTAGTAATGTTATATCCCAAATAATCACCGAAAGACTGTAATAGAAAAAATAATTCCACATGTCTGATTAGAAAGAAACCCCCCCCAAAATTGATGAATAACTATTTTCAAAGTGTAAATGCTATTTTCAAAGTGTAAAAGTAGGGTAATTAATTTTAGATCGCTTGACACATTTGGGCTTTCTAAAATGAAACTTCTCGGAAAAATACATTCAGAAGAAATTTCACAAAACGGCATTAATTAAAATGGTTGGGAAACAAACAGCAGTGTAATAACAGAGAGAATGCATCTGAAGAAAACTAGGGTAGCATTTCTTGCTTTGCTCATAACTTCATTGAGAGAAAGTTTGTGGAGGAAAAGAAAAGGGTCCTGGCCTTTGCCTTAAACTCATCATTTAATAAGACCCTGGTCGGCGCCCCCCACCAAGAAATTGCAAAGTGCGAGTCGCTTCGTGTACAGGCACCGACTCTAAGTTCAGGACTATACATAGGCCTCTTGTGCCGGGCCTCTCGTGTCATGGGCATCAACTGGGATCAACCGAGATGCCAGAAGTAACCGTGGATTAGCTACGTTCCTAGCAGCAGAAGCACGCTCACCACATTCCTTAAATACCTGCTCCGGACTCTCATCAGAACCTCTGTCTTATCTGGATTAATCCTTTTCTGGCTCATTTTGATCCTAGTCCCCGGTGGGACCCCTCAGACGCTGAATAAATTGTGAAACTGTGGTGTCAGGATTAGAGATAAAAGGGGAGATGGAGACCGTGTGTCATCAGCATACTGATCTCAGAGAGAAAATGCCTCCGCTTTTCTTCAAGTTATCTCATGTGCACTTTGAACAGGTGGATGATTACCAGCATTTCCGACAGCCCTCCTTGGGGGGCCGGGCCCTGGGAGGCCAGAGAAGGGCAGGATGGAGCCAGGGCTCTCCCTCTGTGGCATCCTCCCTGGGGCCAGTGTCACGGGTTTCCCTCTGTAGGAAGAGAACCTGGACTAGAGGTGCAGTAAATACCACACTTAGTGCAGCTCAGTCACCTCCTAGTTTGCCGGTTTGTTGCATGAATGCCACGTTACATGGCTTTGAAACCAGACCCGTTTATATCCCCTCAGATTTGGCCTCTGAGCCCTGTAGATGCTTTTGCATTTTTACTACCTCTCTTACGCTATTATTCTACGGGCCGTCATTCAGGGTTTCCTCCTTTGAAGCCCACTTCCCATCATCATTTACCAAACCTCAGGATCATCCCCTGGCACTCGCTGAGGCTCTGGGCATCTGGTTTGGAGATTTTCTTTCCATGCAGTTCCCTTAATCTGCCTCCGTCCTTGGTGATTTAATACGGAAGCAGAAATCTCATCCCTGGAGGGCTGGAATCTTCACAAGACTAGTGGTGGCTTCTCTCTAATTTACTACTGGTTTTTGGTGCTCAGCTCATAAGAGACACTCAATAAATATTTGTTGACTCAGTTAAGTATCCAAACACTTTGATCTCTTCTAACAGCTTTCTTTCCCATTTCTGATAACGCTGCCTTCTAATTCGCTAAGACACGAGAGGCCATCACACATTGACTCCATCTGTTTCTTTCTTCTTTACCAAAAGGAAGTATCTTCACCTATTCTTCTGCTTAGTGATGCTCCATCTTCCTTTGCCCTGTGTGGGATTCCTTTTCCTTCCTCTGGATCCTTGCTTTGTCAATCCTTCTTCCACTCTCATACCTTCAGTAGCTTTCTTTTCCCTTTCTTTTCCTCGTCAAGTTATAAAATGCACAAATCTCAACCATCTTTTTCCTTTTATTGGTATAGTTGATTTACAATGTGTACCAATCTCTGCTGTACAGCAAAGTGACTCAGTTTGACAGATACGTACATTCTTTTCCATTATGGTTTATCCCAGGAGATGGATATAGTTCCCTGTGCTCTGCAGTAGGACCTTGTGGTTTATCCATTCTAAATGTAATAGTTTGCATCTACCAACCCCAAATCAACCATCCTTTTAAAAACATGCCTTCAGCACTGCCCTCCCCCGAAACAATGATCTCGTTCCCTTTAGAGCAGCGTTCTAGAAAGAACAGCATATACCTCATTACTGGATCATCCCATTAAAATCACGCCTCCTCCTCCTCTGCCGAAACGACCCTCAAAGGTCAGCAGTGACTTCCTAGTTTCTAAATCCGGTGGTCTCTTTTCAGTCCCGGTCTAGTATTTTGTTTTCCGTTGTTGGCCCCTTGCCTTTTCCATCAGTTTGCCTTCTTAAAACGTTCTTGCTTCTCCTGCCTGACCAGTCTCTCGGAATCCTACCCTGGGTCTACACACCCGTCGTCCAGGGGAGTGATGGTGGTAGCTTGTATTGGGGTAGCAGTTATGGAAGATGGAGGAGAGGGGCTGGTTGAAGAACTATTTAGGTGATAAAATTGACAAGAGTTGATGACGTGTGAGAAGTGAAGCGTAAGAGAAGCAGGCAAGCAAGAGAACCCCGAGGTTTTGTGCTTGCATAACTGGACGGTGGGGTCATTCACTGAGACAGGAAGTACTCCGAGTAGATCGTGGGGAGGAGGGTACCCTGAATCCACCCTGACAGTTGCCGAGCTTGAGATTTCTCTGAGGTGTCCAGGAAGATATGTCAGGTCGGCCTTTAGCTAGGTCTGCAGTCAGGGGGAGCGTTCTGAACGAAGGCTAAACTAAATTGCTGAGCCACCTGGATACAGGTGGGCGCTGAGGACACGGACGGCACAGAGTCCAGAGCAAGGGGAGGGGGTGAAACGAGGGGAGGATTGAGCCTTGAAAACTGGAGTGCTTGGAGCCAAGACAAGACTCAAGGAGACTGAGAAGCAGTAATCAAAGGCGTGAGAGGAAAACTTGGGCTGCATTGGAGCTTGGAAGCCAAAGGAAAAAAGGGTTTGAGATGGTTTAAAATGGAGGAGACGTCAAAACTATTGTTAACTAATTCCTAATTTTTATTTTATTTATTTATTTTTTTTGCGGTACGCGGGCCTCTCACTGTTGTGGCCTCTCCCGTTGTGGAGCACAGGCTCCGGACGCGCCGGCTCAGCAGCCATGGCTCACGGGCCCAGCCGCTCCGCGGCATGTGGGATCCTCCCGGCCCGGGGCACGAACCCGTGTCCCCTGCACTCTCAACCACTGCGCCACCAGGGAAGCCCCATTAATTCCTAATTTTACATTGTGTAAAAATGTAAAGTTGACATTCACATCAGCAAAATCATTTAAAATGGATGCCCGTTGATGTCAAACATTGTTTTTCTTTTTATTGCTGAGGTTCCAGAACTTAGATAAGGAAATCAGAGAATGGCAGGCCACTCACGGCTGTCTTCTCCCTTTCAAGAAGGAAATCATGTGTCTTTTCTATTATAATACAGAACCAAGGGCAGTAGAGCATTACGGTGATCAGGACAATCAAAGCATAATTGTAACTGGTTTGCTTTGGGCTGACTGAACTTTAAACATCTCTTTTTTAATTTTATTATCTTGAGCGACGGAATTGTCTGAAGCAGCTGTACTCATTGGAACAATTCACAGCTACTCATTGTGAGGGTTTATAATGCCAGCCACTGTTCTTTACATTTAGACGCACTTATTTACATGGCCTCCAGGTTAACTGATTTGTATCTGCTTTCCGTTCTGTGATTGTAAAATATGTCAGCGTTGGCCCTTGGCCTGGCTCCCAGGCTGGTGGAGGACATGGAGAGGACGACAGGGTCCCCTGGAGCCCTTGGCTCACAAGCCCCGCACTCCAGTGGTTCTGGAACCCCACTGCCCCTCTAAGTGGGTCTGAGTGACCGCCATGGTGCTTAATGCAGGTAGAGAAGACCAATTTCTGTGCAGCCTAACAACATATAAACTCTTCAGGAAAACTTGACTACTTCACAGTTTGCTGAGAGCTTGCAAATATCACTTTACTTCTCACGTTAATGTACCTTCTCGCAAATCAAGTCATATTGAACTTTATTAACCGTGCTCGATGTCATTTGTATTCGAATTAAATTAACGAGCATCTCGCATTTCTTCACAAAGTTAAATTGCCAGAATCTCTTTCTATTTTAATGTCAGCCTTCCATAATCAACACATGCCTTTAATCCCCTTAAATGGTATGATACCTTTGAGTGTTTGGGGAACCAGGCAAAGGCTTCAGAACCATTTTAAAAAATAAAATAAAACGAGCCATCAACTTTTCCACTGTGGTTTGTTTGATGAGTAGAGCTCAGTGGTTCTGGGGATATTGACAGTCTGTGACATGCTGAAATCATCCTCTTTTTACCCGGAAACGGATCATGGGATGAGTTTACGTAATCTGTGGACTTTGTTCCCCAAAAGTGTTTCAAGGAACAGACACAATTGTTTCCAGCAGCAGAGTTCTCTCGAGACACGAAGGCACAGCACCTTTGCTTCGTCTCACGTGTCGTAAGCATCCTCCAGCCGCATTCAGAAAGTGAAGAGCCAGTGGAAAGGAATTGATCTGATCTTCATTTCTCTGTCGATGTGGTTTATTTGTGCCACACATTGCTTTTCAGGTGGTCCCCAGAGTAAATCACACATTTTTATTGGGGTTGTAAATTTTGTTTTGATTTCCCAGGCTCTCCCGGCAGCACTTTTCTTTAAATTCTGTCACAACTTCTAACTGAAAGCAGGGCAATGGCCCAGTTTATTTCTCCGTTTAGCAAGTGTGGTCTTTTGAACTGTGACAATGCACATGTTATTTAGGCTCTTTCGATGAATGGGACAACTGTGGTCCCTGCTAGAGTCTGTGTGAAGCAGGTACCTGAGGATGTCGGTATGTGATGTGTTCACAGGACAGAAAACTTTCTCTGTTCTGGGGCCAGCCAGGCACAGGAGAAAGGAAGCAGAGGCTGCTGTTTTGATGTCAACCCTGAACTGGCTTTAGGACTCTGAGCTGCTTTCTTAACATTTCCGTCCTTAATCAGTGAAAACCAGTAGAACAGTAACTGTCCTCATTGATTTTAGAGATTTGTGATGGTTCATAAATCCAAGAATTCGGGGAAGGCAGTTTCTAATTTCTGTTCAGTCCCAATATAGCATTTTATGGAGGGGGCTCCTCTGAACACATGCTCTGTAGTGAGCAGTGACTCCTTCCCATGTGTGCCCTCCCGGGTTCTACAAAGAACAGCAGGTATCATGAGAGCTAACTTGTCTGTCCTGTTGAACACACAGAGGCAGTAAGAGCTATAGCAGAGGGCAGCGCCTGTGGGCACGTGTTTTTCACAAATGGCCTGAAATGAGGTCCCTAGAAGTTGTCACATCGACACAATGCAGATGTCTTAGGTGTCAACGAATTATTTAACCCCAGGATCACCACCATCGGTGGCAGCCCCAAGGCGTAGGAAGAGAAAGAATTAGAGAAGACAGAGGAAGAGGAGAAGGAAGAGGAGGGAGACGGGGAGGAAAAGAAATGAAAGCGAGAGAAAAGCAAAACAGTGCTTATGGATCAGACTTACCTTATGCCTGTCTTAACTCCCTAGAATAACATCTTAGATATAGTTAATCTGTGTCAACATAAGTCGATGGAGTACACGCCCAGCTTGTGAAAGAGTACATAAGGTGGAAATATATTTGTTTTCCAGGACATTCATGGAGTGGTTGTCAAAGTCCTCGTTGACAGGAGATAGGTAAAGAGAACTGTGCTGGATGATTAGAATCAGAATCCAGCTAGAATGGCGGGGCTACATCAAACCATCCGAGTCCTCCTTGTAAAATTCAACAGCACAGTCCCATCATGTAAGTGTGTGTCTCATCCATATGTGAAAAAGACATGGTTCTGTTGACCTTAGACAGTTAGAATAACCAAATGGGACTGACTGCCAGAAAAGCTTGTGCGATCTTGACTGTGTTCATAAAAAAATATGGCAACATGGATCCATACAGGACCCAGAGCAAGGACGTTCCCTCTTGCCCTTTCTTCTTTCCATTTGCCATGCACTGTTCTAGGCTCTGGCAGTGTAAGAATGAACTTGCTTTCTAGGGAGGAAACTGCCAATAAATAAGTAAGCAAAAAAGCAGTATAAGTTTAGATACTGGTGTTAAACTGAAAATAAAAGAGGGATTTAAGATAGTGACTGGAGAGAGAGAAGTCAATTTAGTTAGGACCACGAGGGATGCCTCTCGGGGGGGTTGATTTGTACATTGCAGATTGAAGGATGGGAAGGAACCAGACATTGGAGAAGCTATAGGAAGACACAGAGATGGGCAAATGTAAAGAGTTTTTTTTTTAAATTGTGTTTTGAAGAGAGGGAAGCATCAGCTGGAATCCAGTGAACAAGGAGACCATGGTTAGATGGGATGCTGGGGAAAAAAAGACAATAGATTTCACTGTGTGCTGATCAGAGCTGAAGTAGTTCAGCAAGAATTGACCCATAAAGGTGAACACAAAAATGGTGAGAAGTTTGTTTTTAAAGCCATATGGAAATAGCAAAAGGAACTGCAGAGAATTATTTCTAAAATGAGGACTTTGGGGAGAAGAGCCCTGGAAAACGTCTTTGAGCATCTGAGAAGCGTTTTATTGAAAGGGCTGCACGGTGGGTGCTCCAAGAGGAGCTCTCGGGCCCTGGGATGGAGGCCATCGTAGGGCAGAAGTCACAGCACTTCGAAGGATGGACTCGAACTATTAGCCTTGTCCAGAAGCCTTGTCTACCTCACAAAGCTGTCAGTGTCTAGTCACAAGGTGTTGTCAGGCAGGACTAGACAGAAGATTTTTAAGGCCGGTGACTACTCTTCTACATAAGTACATCATCACTCTAACACAGTACCTGGCAGGTGATACTTAGCAAATATTTGTTAAAAGAATGAACAAGTAAAATACAGCAGAAATTGGTCCAAGGATTGATCTAGGTGGCCTCTAAGAACATACCTAATTCTATAATTTTATAATTCTGTGGCATGAGTAAAATCACAATGATTTTCAATACTTAAAAAAAAATTTATTTCGGAAGAAAATTGTTTACTTTGGTGAAAAGCCTTTTAAAAATAACTTCTCAAACTGTAACAAATGCACTGTTGCCCTGCAGCCCTCAAAGCCACCTAACGCAAACTCTTCTGTGATTCCTAAAGCACTAGTAATACCATTGCCATTTGGTAATAACATAGAAAATATTATTTAACTTACAGGGGATTTTTCTGGCCTTTACATATGGGGTTTTGAAAGTTGATCTAAAATGTATCATTTCTAATTGCCTTTAGACTTTCAAGCACATATGAAACAAATTTCATTATTTTCTTCATGATATTTCAGTTAATATTTGCTTTTAAATTTACTGTCACCTTTTTTTAAAGTATAATTTCAATAGTCTTAGCCTAAATATCAAAGGAAAAAAAAACATTGAAAGTCTTAGATTAGTTTCAAAATTCAGAGTATAAAAATGTTGACATGTAACTCTGTTATACATTGATCAAAGACATTATTACAGCATATTCTTTAATTTAAGGTGATTCTTCTGATGTGTAGCCCCAATCATTCTGATCTCTGCTGAAAAGTGATGACATGTGATATTTTTATTTAACGTAGATCTAGTAAGTTGGATAATTTAACTAGATAGTTAAATATACCCAGGACCTGAAATAAGCTTGCGTATACGAAGCCTTGATTTATGAAAGTGGCTGAGACTCAGCCAGTAAGAATATAATTTAAAAATAGCATCTGCATCGAATGGATTACAAAGGAAATCATGGTGGTCATGGTAGGTGGAGTTTGAGGGCTTGGGATAGAACACAGCAGCTAAAGATCTCTGCTCTTACAGAGTTCCTTGTAACTACTAAAGGTCGCAAATGAGATGATGAATGAGTTATTCATTACAATCATAGGTACCTGTTAACACTTTATAGTTTACAAAGTACCTTCACAAACCATATTACCTTTAAGCTTCCCCCAAAAACCTGTGGAAAAGTTATAAAATAATAATAATAATAGTAATACAATAATATGACTAACACACATTGAGTGTTTACCATGTGTCAGACCCTCCTCTAAAAACCTGACGTGCATTAACCCCTTTGATGTTTACAACAACCTGTGAGATAGGTATTATTATCCCCATTTTGCAGATGAAGAAATTGAGACACAGAGAAATGAAGTCACTTGCCTATAACTACACAGCTAATCACGGTAGATTCCGTGTCCTGATCCCCTGCACCGTGGCTGCGGAACGGAAGAGATGAGGCCATGCACTGGCCCAGGTCACACAGCCACGTGGAAATTGAATTTAGGTTTCTGACTTCAAGGCCGTGCTTTTCTCAGCGCCCCACAGCTGCCTGGCACCAAGCCGTAACGCCGTTGTATTAATTAGTGAGCTTTTGCTGAATTATGCTGTGATGACAAACACCGCCACCATCTTGTGGCTTACAACCACAAAGTTTTATTTTTTTACTCAGACTCCATGAGTTGCAGGGGTCGACTGGGCTCTACTCTGTTGTTTTCGTGCCAGAAGGAGAAACCCTTATCTCAGACACGGCTGCTCTCATGGCAGTGAAGAAGAGTAACGGCGGACCGTGCAGTGGCTCCCACAGCTTCTGCGTGGACACTGACTGCACCACTTCTGCTCACATCTTGGCCAAAAGCAAGTCATACGGCCAATGGGACAAGAGATGCCCACCTCCCCCTGTGAGGCACCAAGGAGGGGCCCTGTAGGATGAGTCTGATAGAAAAGAGTTGCAAATACTTTGAGCAATTCTTATCTATTTTTTATGAAGACGTTTAGTTAGCTTTTAAAACTAATTTATTTGCAAACTGCTATGTGCCTGGCACTGTTCTAGTCCTTTTTCAAGTGTAACATCTTTTATTTTACCCACAACCCTCTTGGCTTTATCATCCCCATTTTATAGATGAGGAAATGGAATAGAAAGAGAAACAGAAAAGTCGCCTAACTCGCCTAAGGCGACACAATTCTCAGAGGATAGAGTCAGGTTTTAATCCCAGGTTTTCCTTTTCCAAACCTCACACTTTCCACTTCAGTGTGCTTCCTGTCTGTAGGGAAATTGCTAATGAATTTGGTTCAGGTTTGGACCATCGAAGTGACTATTTTGTAAATTTGAAAAACTCTTGTCTGGGAAGGATTACCAGCTAGTAAAGTAAAACCTAAACCATCTGTAACCTATACAGCAATCAGTCATCCCAGCTGGGTTTTCCAGGTTACTGAAGCTTTCATCTTTTAAAATAAGGACTTTTATACTTCTGCTGACTGAAAAAAATACACATTTGTAGCAATTTTTACGTAGTCCACAGGGTATTGGATGTGGGATGATTAATTGGTAATGTTTTCTACATCAGCTCTCTCACTTAATGCCACGAGGAATTTTAATGGTGCAACACTTTCAGATGGGTGTAAACATCTGTTATGCAAACAAGGACTTGTTTACATCTGATTGCCTCAAAATATCTCAGGGCTCTTAAAACACAGGAACAGATTTGCTCAGGGTGATGGGGACTTCTTCCATCAAATCAGAGTTTCTTCTTGATGTCCGTGGCCGCAAAGATATTTTCATCTGAAGGATCCATGGCCTTAATTAAATGGCTGCATTTGGGGGTCTGGATTTCCAGGTGACTCTTCTCCAGGGGATCCTGTTTGGGAACTAAAAAAGCCCTTCCACTTAGAAAGTCATCCTGGGAAGCTGTCTTTCACTGTTAAGATGGAAGGGTGTGGGGAGAAAATGAAATTACTGTTACGCTTTCCCATACTAGGTGGGCCTTCCTTTCTCGTATAATTAGAGTCACCTTTTTACAACTCTGAATTTAAGATACAAAATAAGGTGGTTGATAGTTTAGTAATCACTAGAATTCTGTTTTTCCCCCAAAGGGATAAGTTTCATCTTCCTTAATGGCAGAAATCTGTTTATGTTCATGATATATGCCAACATTGTTTATGGCTTGCACGTAAAGATAACTGTCTCAAACTCTGAGTTAAGATGTGTACTGAACATAAAATTCTTGGTCACCGTGAATGAAATCTCTCAACTATAGTGACTTACTTTGTTCATTTCAGTCCATTAATTTGAATACCTGCGTTTGAATTAAAATATGTGATTGCTGATAATGTCACATGCCCAGATGAGTCCATTGCTCTTAATTATTTAAGTATAGACACAACTTTCCTTTATTATGCTCCTTGTAAGTTCAACAAATATGAAGTACAAAGCTTTTAAGACCTCTAAAATCTCTCCATCAGATCAGATGTATACTGCTATGAAAGTAGAAATTGCCTTCGTGGATATTTGGAAAGGAAAAAAAAATTAAATAACAACGTGATTTAGTCTGCACTTGGCAAATCAGCATACTTAAGACACATGAATATTAAAATCAAGAATGCAGTAAACAGAACTACTGACTTTCTATTTATCAAGCAGCTGACTTTTAAATAAGATATTTTTCCACTAAAATTTTCTTCATAGACCTTCAAAATAACCTTATATTGTTATTTTTCAAGATCACTGTTAGGTAGAGGCTTATTCTACTCATAGAATTCACCTGCATATTTAAATTGGCATAATTATTATAAAAAGGCTCTGGGATAGCTTTTGGCTCAGTACTTTAGTTGAGACATTTTATACATAAAATGACACCTGGCTAACAAAAGGACGCAAAATGGCATTTATTCGGTGTCTATTAAGTGCCAGGAGCTTTACTCTGTGTCTCATTTAACCACATTGCAGAAGTCCTTTAGATTGGGAACAATAGTTATGGGGTTTTTTTTGAAAGACAAGGAAACCCAGGTTCTTGTAGGTTAGATGTCTGCCCAAAGTCACAGAACTTAGAGGGTAAGAATTTGGACCCAGATTCCTGTGTATCAAAATCCTTGGCTGTATTCCCTGATCAGCACTTCCCCCAGACATGATATCACCTTAGGAAAGATGAAGTGATCTTTTTTCAAGAAATGAAGCCCTTGATCTCTCTTGTATCACATATTTTATTTTAGGGTTTTTTTTTGTTTGTTTTTTGGGGTTTTTTTTGCGGTACGCGGGCCTCTCACTGTTGTGGTCTCTCCCCTTGCGGAGCACAGGCTCCGGACGCGCAGGCTCAGCCGCCATGGCTCACGGGCCCAGCCGCTCCGCAGCATGTGGGATCTTCCCGGACTGGGGCACGAACCCGTGTCCCCTGCATCGGCAGGCGGACTCTCAACCACTGCGCCACCAGGGAAGCCCTATTTTAGGTTTTAACACAGCCTGTGGACAGCCCCAAACACTGTCTTCTTGCGGAACCATTTTTCCCAGTTAGAATTATACAAAGAAGTTGATGGGATTATTCAAAATTTCTCATGTTTCAGGCAAAGTAGACCATTCTATATTGAAAGCGTAATTCCAGTATCTTAGACAAAGAAACATTTTCTTTGATAATGAAAAGCTTGAGGTTCTCCGTACAATACTTGTCTTCTTAAGTTGCCTTCCCTCCTCTTCTGCCTGAAACCTTCGGGCTCTCTGAAAAGTAAATGATATTATCTTTTTAAATTGAAGCAAACTTTTAATTTTTTAAGATTAGTCACTGTCATCTCATCTGTTTTGGTTGAACAAAGTTAATACTTAAAAGAGGGAGTAAAGATGGTGTGACATTTGCCTCAAAACTGAGATACTAGATGTCACAATCCAAGTCAATGGCTTTCTAAAAAATACAGTTTATAGCAAAGAGGAAACTTTTCTGGAAAAAAAACCCCACTTTTATTGAAATGAAAATTCACTTGACTAACTTTCAAACTGATGTGTAAATATTGTACATTTATCTTTGCTTTTGGTCCATCTACCGCTGTTTCCGTGAGTCTAACTACAATCTCACTGCTAGGACCTTCCTTCCAGTGACTCTCTTTTGAACCGTTCTCTCTTATTCTCTTCCTATATGGAAAAAAGGGTTTGCATTATTGGATTGTGGTAGACATCAGTTTCTTGATGCCAAAACCTGTTCTGTCTGGTGGAGCATGTTTTCTCAATGAGAGAAAAGAACAAGACTTAATGCCTTTAGGTAAAGTTTACATGTATATTATGAAACAAAGGATTGTGCTAAAGAAAATCAGGTCTATGCAGGCTGGGTAAAGACAACACTGGATTTTGGAGGGCTTCTTACTGCTCTGGATGACCCTGTGAGCCGTGCCACCTTCAGCTTTTCCGTGTTCCTCTCTCTTTTGAGAGCCATTTTTTTTGGGTAGTTATTGAAGCTTTAAAACATGATGGAAAAGAAATTCTCATTTAAATTTTTTTAAAGAGAATAAGATAAGAATATTTCACCAGAATATCAGTCGACTTAAAAACTGAATTGGAAAGTCATTCTTTCAGTATTTGGCGCTCTTTGAGTATGGATGCCTTGAGGGAGGCTGGGATATTTCTAATCCTTTCGGGTCTTTATAAGCAGCAGAAAGCTTTGGTTAACAGAGTAGAATCTCCCTCATTTCGGGAGATGTTACACTGCAAATCGTCACTTGTTTGAAGTGCAAATTTTTTTCATTCAAACATATTAAACTGGAGGAATTTGACCTGTGTAAAACGCCTTTTATTCCTTTGGTCACAACCTGTTATTTTCTTTAATTTATGGATTTTAGTTATCATATAGTGTTTGCGTCCTCCGTTTCAGATTTCCCAAGACATGTAAATAAAACATCCAACCAGTAGTGAAGATAAATATACCAAAACATCAATACCCATTGCCACGAGGTATAAGAGTGAGGCTGTTACAGTCAGCAAAAAACAGTGAACCACGCACTCTGGGTTTTGGGATTGTTTACACATTGTATGCATATATTTCAGTTCGTGCAGAGACACAGTCTGTCTCTAAGGCAATTCAATCAGATTGAATACTTTCTGAAAAATTGGAAACTATCTGAAAATTTGAATGCAGGGCAAAGGAGCCAGTTTTTACCCTACACTTCGGGAGTCGTATAGAATTTAAATGTGAGAACTTATTTTTTGTGTCATTTGGCAAGGATGACAGTCTCTGGGACCCCCTTGCTTTCCCCAGCTGCGTGTTGGCCAGATCTAAGCTCTCCTAAGACAGTGTGAGTCTATAGAAGCTCCATCAAGCCATCATCATAGCGTGCTCCCAAAGCACAAACCTCATAAACATTTTCAAACGTTTCATAGAAGAGATTGTTAACTGGGTTTAGGAAGAAAGCTGGTTGACAGGGGAAGAAAGAGCTTATTACTATTATTTCTTTTTATTTTTAAATTTTATTTATTCATTTATTTTTTAAGATGTTGGGGTAGGAGTTTTTATTAAGTTATTTATTTATTTTGGCTGTGCTGGGTCTTCGTTTCTGTGCGAGGGCCTTCTCCAGTTGCGGCGAGCGGGGGCCACTCCTCATCGCGGTGCGCGGGCCTCTCACTATCGCGGCCTCTCCTGCTGTGGAGCACAGGCTCCAGACGCGCAGGCTCAGCAGTTGTGGCTCACGGGCCCAGTTGCTCCACGGCATGTGGGATCCCCCCAGACCAGGGCTCGAACCCATGTCCCCTGCACTAGCAGGCAGACTCTCAACCACTGCGCCACCAGGGAAGCCCTTCTTTTTATTTTTTAATTGAAGTATAGTTGATTTACAATGTTGTGTTAGTTTCAGGTGTACAGCAAAGTGATTCAGATATATATATATAATTTATTTATTTATTTATTTTCAGATTCTTTTCCATTATAGGTTATTAAAAGATACTGAATACAGTTCCCTGTGCTGTGCGGCAGGTCCTTGCTGGTTCTCTATTCTATATACAGTTGTGTGTTTATGTTCATCCCAAACTGCTAGTTTACTGCCCCTCTATTCCCTTTGGTAACCATAAGTTTGTTTCCTATGTCTGTGGGTCTATTTCTGTTTTGTACGTAAGTTCATTTGTATCATTTTTTTTGATTCCACATATAAGCGATATATGCTATTTGTCTTTCTCTGTCTGACTGACTTCACTTAGTATGATAATCTCCAGGTCCATCCATGTTGCTGCAAATGGCATTATTTCATTATTTTTTATGACTAATACTTTATTGTATAAATATACCATATCTTCTTTATCCATTCATCTGTCATTGGACATTTAGGCTGTTTTCATGTTTTGGCTGTTGTAAATAGTGCTGCGGTGAACATTGGGGTGCATGTATCTTTTGAATTATGGTTTTCTCTGGATATATGCCCAGGAGCGGGATTGCTGGGTCATATGGTAGAAAAGAGATCATAATTATAAAGTAATTAACCTATAGGACCTGCCCAGGGGCCTGATCCTGCCTTTATGTTACTCACCTGGCATTATACTGGAAAAGAAATGAAATCAAAACTCGCAGAGAATTGTGTATTTTATACTTTTCACTAGACATTCTGAGGCTCCAGAATTACCGGCATCTCAGGCAAGGGTCTTTAGCAAGTGCTTGACAGTCCGCAGCTGATTCGAGGATTAGCGTGGAGCTCTCCTGACTCCCCAGGAAGCAAGTCTTCTGAGGGGGAGCAGTGAGTGTAACCTGAGGACAGGGCGCAGCAGCCGGAGGGATTTCTCCCTGGAGGTTACTGGCCCTGCCCGAATTGGGTTTGTATGTTTGGGGGAGGGGATGGGTCCAGAGAATTGGACTGATCAGGCTAATTCTTTCACTGCCAGTTCTAAAATCTGGGCTCTATGCTGTTACTACTTCCCCCCCAAATGATAAGACTGAAGTACTGAAAGGTTGTAGTCTAAAAATGTAGGTGTATTTAATCTGCACTACACCATGGCTTGACCCCCACATACCCTGAAGTCCTTTGTGTATTCCTCTTCTTTGTTCTTTCTAGGCCATCCTGTCACTTAATTTATTCCTTTAGAACATGTGCGTTTCAGGGCCCTCGCTGTCCCCATTAAAGGCCTATTGAGTGCTCTGGGGCAACCCCCCGGGCTCTGGCCACTCTGCACGTCACTTGGACATACATGTCAGTTCCGGTTTTCCCGTAAATGATGGGGAAACCGATGCTTCTTCCCTTGTAGGGTTCCTTGAGGTTATTCTGATAATTCGAAATAATTTCAACCCAAAATGTATATGAATAAACTGCATGAGCTAATTGTCTTTTTCTCCTTTGGCCATAGCTATAAAGAAGAATGGATCAAATTAGAATATATTTGGGTTCCTTTTCAGCCCGTCTTAAGTGGGGGGCTATTTCCATGTTAAGGTGTGAGTGGCAGACGACGTCCTACTCAGGATCAATATAATAAAGACTTCCTTTTGAACTAGTAAAACTGCCCGATCATGTACTGAAGCTGGTGACCATATGGGAAACTATATATAATAACAGTTAAAAGTTTTTGAGTGTACATTTGCTGCTACATTCTGTAGATAAAACTTCAAAATGAAAATGCATTCATCTACTTCTTAAGAGCCTTCAACTCTCAACATTTTAGTATATTGCCCATGAAGAACCTCGACACCAGTTTTTTGAAGGCAACACTGCTTTATAACATTATGTAAGTTTCATGTGTACAAATTATATTTCTGCTTCTGTTTACACTACAGCATGCTGACTGCCAAGAATTTAGTTTCCATCTGTCACCATACAGTTGACCCCTTTACCCATTCTCCTGCCCTGCCCCCAGTGTCCCTCTGGGAACCACTACTCTGTTTTCCTGTGTCTGTGTTTTTTCAACACCAGTTTTTACGGGTCAGTAACATAATCCCCTGTAATTTTGCTTTCCTACTTTTCTCTTGTAAAGTGGCCTTTGGCCTTTGATTCCCTTGTCTGAAGGAAAACCATAGCATTGCAATGATAGATTTTATTTCAGATGTTTATTTAAAAAGTCTTATGAATTTTGATATTCTTGTTTCCATCTAGAAAATGATTTTAGCGACTCTTGGAACATTTCCATTTGTAATGTAGCCCAATAGAAAGCCAGATGAAACGGAAATGGTTGTAGGCCAAATTCTGTTGGATTATTATTTTTTTAGCTTACTCTTTTCTTGTTTCAAACACTGCTTAAAAATATATATATATATATATATATATACACACACACACACACACACACACACATATATACATATAAAAGCTACCCACTCCTGTACCATTTTCTTCTCTCAGCTTCACACGGAACTCTCTTAGAGTAGAAACAGTGTCAAAACAGGTTCTGAATATATTCTATATTTAAGGGTTACCTGCAGTTTGTAGCTACCATTGGGCATCATGGCTCTTATATTTAGCAGCTCTCAAACCTTAGTGAGCAGCACAGTCACGTGAAGGGCTGGTTGAAGGTGCTGGGTCCCACCTCAGACTCCGATTTACCAGGTGGGGACTGGGCCTCAAGAGTCTGCATTTCTAACGTGTTCCCAGGCAATGTTGAGCCCCTTGATCTGGGACCACCCTTTGAGATGTAATGTCTGCATTCAAATATAGTGTGTGTGTATGTGTGTGTGTGTGTGTGTGTATATATATATATATATTTTTTTTTTGCAAGTTGCACAATGATGCAATGCAAGGCACACCCACGGATCAGATCATGATTGTCCTCCAAACCTTAGACGATGCGGTGGATAATGACTGTTTGGAAGGGGTGCGCCAGTAACGTCTCTGAAACAATCAGTCTGTTAGGAGAAAGCAAAGTGACAAGAGTGAATTCAGAGAATGTAGTATTTGAGGTGACAAAAGTGGGAGCGTCTAGAGGACGTGGTAAAGTACCCAGTGACACTGGCCAAGGGTGCGTTTCTGTGGCTTTAACTGACTTGCAGGAACACGGGTTGAGTTGTGATTGGCAAAGAAAGGAAGTGCAACCACCAGGGCAAAAAGGAGCAGCTTTGGACTTCCAATGGATACTATCTTGTTTAATTGCAGCCCTCGGAGATGGGTGTTAGTACCCTCATTATACTGATGAGAGACTTAGATTCAGAGGAAACACATAATTGCATAAGGTCATAAAACTATTATATGATAGAAACGAGGTACAGAACTATTCATCTGGTCCCCAAACTGCTCCCTTTTATACAAAGTCTAATCCAGTGGACAAGGAACAAGGCTTTACCAATTATGTGGTGCTCCATGCCCCCAGCCACCAATAAATTTTATTGCCAACTTTGTTGTTTTTCCTACGTGAGCAACATAGTATATCCTGATTGTAAAATTTGAAGAATTCAGGAGTATGCAGTATAAATGTATAAAGAATAAATGTACTAGTATATAGTATATACATATACTATATAAAAGATATAGTCTATAAATAAATGCATGAAGGATAGAGAATAATGTATATAGAGTGTTGTATATGCTTCCAGTCCCTTCTGTGCATTTACAAACGTGTGCGCATGTGTGTGTACTTTAAGTGAAATTCTCCTCCATGTATTATTCTGGATTCTGAGCTTATTACTGAATCTAATGGTGAATATGCTGGTTGCTAAACCTCACCAAGTACTTAATATGAAATATTTTAAGTGATTTATAGTGACTTCTTTAGGCAATTAATAACTTGTATCCAACAGGAATCCTCATGGGGAAAAACAGATTTAACTTTTGTATCTCACAACTGTGTGAAAAGAACAGTGCCAGTACAAATGCTCACGGCATGTTTCATCTGTGTACCCAGTGACCACATACTTTCAATTGCTTAGTGTGTGTAAGAACGCCATTTTCCCCATCAAAAAATAAAGAGAAAAGAGAAAAACTGGCCAAGGGCTAATTTGCAATTCAAAGAAAAGGGTATTGTTAGGTAAGAAGACAGAATAAGATATTTTCTCTGCTTTCTGAGTTTCAGCTTGTTCCTTGTAGCGGTGCATGTGTTACAGACTTTAATCCCACCGTGGAAAAAGCTGATCTTTGAGTTTTATACCCATATTACAAAATCTTTTTTTTGTAAAAGACCATGCAAGGACTACCTATTAAACTAATGTCAGGATTTTAGAGACGTAGTTCTAACAGAAGACAGCCATTCCTCACCTCTTCTCAGTGAGCGTTTGTGACATAAACATCCATCTGCGAGGGACAAAGCTTTGGTTGTTTGCAAAGGACTCCAGAAACTCAGCATTGAATCACGTAGTGACTTCACGGTTGTATTGAAAAAGCTGTTTTTGCAGGGCTGTGCTTTTTGTTTAGTTGGCTTTGGACTTATTTTGGAGAATAACAAACAGCTTTTAAATGTCTTAGTAGTCAGATAACGCAGATACCTTTGTCTGTGAAGCTGCTTATATTTTGTACATTCCAATGGCACTCCAAGCTAGAAGATGGCAAAGAAATATTTGAGAAGAATGAAACCCAGTAAGAGCAGAGCTGCCTATGAAGTGGGTGTGTGTGTTCAGATTCTGGCAATCCTGGCTATTAGGATAAGGTAATCAGATCTGACTATGATACTTGCTTTCTACGGATAATTTATGGAACATTTCAGGGAGCCACTCCCAAATTTTTGAAAGTTACTTTTATGAATATTTTAAGAGTTATTTTTTAAGAGCTCCTCTTTTCTACTACGTTGACTGGTAATATGAAAAAAGCAGGCAAATCAGTGTTAAAATCAGCAGCTACACACAGTCAATTTGACAACCCAGTATACTAAATTTATAGCCTGCTAAAGAGTGTTAAGATATTATAGGAATTATATTATTGGGACTACAGTAATAACAGCTTTTAAAAAATACTCTTGTTTGGTTGTTTTTTTGATTTTACCTCCAACTCTGAAATGGTTCTGTTTAAAAAAAATCATACTTTTCAAATAAAAGTTGTTTCTTATCCACAGGGCTACTCTTTGAGTGTAGCTTTCACACTAACAAATGAGTGAATTATTCTTACGTATTATCTATAACATAGAAAATCAAATCAAGATGCTGAACTCAAAATATGATATTGATAACCCTAAAAAATTATCTGTTACTGGATCACGATGGTTATTCTGATGCCAGGAAATAGTATATAAAATGTATTATCTGGAGCTTAATTCACGTATTTTTAAAATATTCACTTATTCAGTAATGAATCAAGTATATGCCAAAGTTCTAGGCACTGATCTGGATATTCAATATTGTAAGCTAGTAAGTTGTACTGTAAAATTCTGCGTATTTTTCAAACAAAACCTTTCAGGACTCCAGCACAGAATTGAATGTTACCCTTCAGAGAATCATCACCTTTGGGAGGGTGACAGCTGTTCCAGCCTTGTGACAGTGACAGTCTTCTCTGTCACAGCCAGGTGATGTGACCTGTAGACCTCCCTCTAATGAGTGTAACCATTGTTTGCATCTCGGTGTTTTCAGTTAGACATCGTCTTCATTTGACTTAACTCTAAACTTCTAGGTTTTTCAAATAACCTATTTACTTTTAAGGAATGATGGCTTTTATCAAAGAGAAAAGGAAAAGTAAGAGAAAATAGTGTCGGCCTTTGAACTTGCGAAGATGTGTTCCAAAGAAGGCCACAGTGAGAGCAGCACTGTCCACGTTGGGGTTCGGACCCCACCAAGACCCTGTGGTGGCAGCGCCCCCACTCTCCTAGTCCCAGGGTGCAGGTGTGTTGGTTTAAACGTCAGATCATTACCTAACGTGTGTAATTACATACGTGCCATCACATCACATGTTCCAACTCTCCTGCATATGTACTTCCTTATCACGGTGGGTTGTTTCAGCCAGCCCTCCATCAAGGCCAGGGAAAAGGCTCATTTGAGAAACTCCACAGTTGATTTTGAGGATCCCCAAATGGCTCTAATCCCTTAACCCTTTTCCAAATAAAAACTGCCAACATCACAAGCCAACCACCTGCTGCTATTTTGGAATCAGTATATCCTTTGTAAGAAAAGGGGGTAGGCACGAACACCCCACTTCCAGGCGGTGGATACGTGTGAAGATGAATAATGAAGACTTGCATTTTTTACACCAGTTAAGCACCACACCTGATAATCTCATGGCTACATGGCATTGGTAATAACTAAATGACACTAAATGAAATTTAAAGGGTTTAATTAGGAAATTCTATTCAGATGTCACAAGCTATTTACTTACTCTGTAGAGAGTGCATATACTCAAATTTTACTGCCCTTTTATTCTAATACAAAGAATTCACAATATTAACACAGAGGTCTTGAAATAGACAAAGTCTGGTGATGCTGTTTGTTTTTACGGGCTTGAGAGATTATCGTTACTGTCATATGTGTGTGAGTATATTACAGTGTTTGTCTTGTTCTGTGAGTAAAGGGGTCAGAGCACTGCTGGGCACCATTGCATCGGCACGCGATAGCCGTGACCACTAAATCCTGAAGGGGGTTCAGACATCGGCAAGGGCCAGAAAAGAAAAGACCGTAGAGGACGGGGAAGTGAAGGGAAATGATTCATTTTCACAAAGTATAAATGGCAAAGTACCAGGACAGTTGACAAAGGGAAAATAGAAGAAAATGGGTGCATGGCAGTTACTCTCTAAATGCTGTTGAGTGATTAAAGGAATGAGTGAGTGGATGGACTAGAGGTTCATTGAGAGGAAATATCAGCAGAGGTGGCTGGAACAAGGTGCCCCCAGTTCAGGCCCTCTCGCCTCTTAGATGGGAAATGGGACAGACCTCCACCGCTGTCTCCTGTTTGCCTTTCTGTGCTTTCCCCATCTAAGGTTTAAAACTAAGGGAGACTGATCCTTGAAAACCAAAACTGAAGGGAATCTCGAAGATTAATCCATACCCTTTCTCTAAGGAAAAGTACACCCAAACTGTTTTAATTACGTTTAAATATATAAATGGGTGAATGAATGAATGACTTGGGGACCAGGATGGAAGGACCTCCACAGCGGCCCGAGACTCACACTCAGAATCCTCACTTTCCGGAAATGCTCCTGTCGAGGCCAACCTGTTGAGTTCGGTTCTGCTTACCATCTGGACCCTCTAAAGCCGAGATTCTCTAGTCAGGATGTTCTCGATTCTTCATATTCTTAGAGGCCACTTCAAAACTGCAATCTACGAAAACCCCTCCTTAGAGTCGACCTGAGTAGTGGACCTTGGGTTGACTGGCATCTCTGTAACAATAAGCTTCACACAAACACGAATCTTAGGTAGTGTTTTCCATTCTATTGCTTTATTTTGGCTGGGGGACAAAATCATGTCCCTACCTCCCTTAATCCCTATAAGGGCAGTGTTCTCTTATCTGTGGTCATTTAAAAACTGTAATTCAGCATATAGAAATTCCTCATGCTACGACAGCCAGCATCTTGTGGGCTGTCAGTGTTTATTAAAACTGCTCATGTTTCCTTAAAACAAGGCTCAATCTTTATAACCCGTTAGTTTTCACCTTACAGCAGGACTCATTCTTTTTTTTCTTGACAGTTCAAAGTCTAACCAGCCCCTTCCTAAGTGCTGCTGAAAAGATCTTTCCCTGAAATTTACTCTTTAGGGCATCCATTGATTCAGAGAGATACTGGTTCAGGGTCAAAAGAATTGCATAGGAAACCAAAGCCCTCCCTTGTCCCCCGGTTGCAATTCTCGTAAATAAGACCTTTCCAGCCTTCCACCCGTGCACTGGGGGAGGCGCAGCACATCGGACACAGGCGGGTCCAGTGGTGCATTTCAATTCTTGTCACAGAAGAAAGGGACATGTCCTTGAAAAGTGTTTTGCCTACTTTCCACCTGAGTTAAGAAGGAGGACACCGGGAGAGAGGGAACAGTAGGGATTTGGAGATGTTTTGATTTCTTTGCTACGTGTGATGGTTTTGTCTTTGCACCTCAATCCTATAAGCAGTAGCAATATTTTTTACGGGACTTCCCATCTTCAGTAAATCGTATAACAGGGATTAATTCTCACAGCATCCATTTGACTAAAGCATAATTATCCCTGTATTATAGAGGAGAAAACTGATTTGCCAAACCCCACAAAGAGAGTCAATGTCAGAGTAAGGATTATCGCTCAGGAGGGTCTAAAAGTCTAATCTCGGCTCTGAGATGCTTTTTTATTTTTAATTCTTTTTTCTGTAGGAACAGATGCAGGGGGGGTTATCAGGTAAATTCGCTAAGGGTATGTAAGCAGGGAAGGCAGCTCTGCCCTGGCTGAGTCTTCGTGACCCTCAGACCAGTTTAAGCTGATTAGATGTAGTGGGTTTTCACAGAATCCTGTCAACAAAGATATAAAAATACAGGAAGAATTACTGTATGGGGAACATAACCAAAAATATTGGTCTACCCATTGCCACATAAATCCAGTCAAGGCATAGGCTTGATATTTATTGAATAGACTTATTTTTGCAAAGATTGGGCAGACTAAGATATTTAATTCATATTCTTTCCCATAATAACAACTCATTTATCTGTAGGTCATTAATCTAACTCAACACTGTAATTCAGCCAAGAATCAGGAAATTAGCAAAAGCAACGTCCCAGCAGTCTAAAAATATTTTCTCAAATTCTGTAATCCAAGAATGCATTGCCGATGTGCGTTGCTCATTTAAAAACTCTGCAGAGCTGATTTACCACAGGCTTAGACCTGCTGGTAACAGACCTGCACCAGATTCACAGGTAAAGAACCAAATAAAATGAGACTAGGGCAAATCTGCTAGAGGCCAGCACACAGAACCCCAAAGCTGACCCTCCGAGGTCAAGGACAGAAACAAGAACTGTAACATGTACATAAAAACTCAAAAATCTGGGCTTCCCTGGTGGCACAGTGGTTGAGAGTCCACCTGCCGATGCAGGGGACGCGGGTTCGTGCCCCAGTCCGGGAAGATCCCACATGCCGCAGAACGGCTGGGCCCGTGAGCCATGGCCGCTGAGCCTGCGCGTCCGGAGCCTGTGCTCTGCAACGGGAGAGGCCACAACAGTGAGAGGCCCGCGTGCCGTAAAAAAAAAAAAAAAAAAAAAAAAAAAAAAAAAACCTCAAAAATCTTGTCAGTCTTAGAGCAATACTTTCCTATATAGGTAAGCTTTTAAACACTGTATGTAGTCTTTAAGGACAGCACTACATTATAACTACTTTAATGATTACTGTTTTAATGGTTAACCTGAGTATTCATTTATCTGGTGAATAGTTCTTGAGCCCCTGGGACTCTGACAGTGAACAAGACAGACACAGGCCCTGCCCTCATGGAGCTTATGGTCTAGAGAGGAGAAAAGTCAGTACGCAAGAACGTGCAATATTAAATGATTTCGGCTTGTGATAAGGGCTGTGGGTGAGATGAACAGACCCGGAGAGAATAACTAGCGGGGTGTCTTTTCAGATACAGGGGTGGCAAGTGTCAGATTTTAGGTACCTGTGGTACGAAGCGTGAGACGGAGCCAGCCACTCCAAGGACCAGGGGGAGAGCATTCTGGGCCTGGAGGGAAGCTCCCGTGGAAGCGGGCTCCCTGCGAGCACGGGGAGGATGGGGGAGAACGGGGTTGGAAGTAGCTGCCTGCTCCCATGGGGCCTGGAAAGGTTTTAAACGGAGGCATGGCGAGGTCTGACTTAAACATGTCCAGGAGTATTAATTGTGAGTTGGGAGGGTTGAGGAGGGCCGTGATCACGTGAGAGGGCGGGTGGCTTTCACCAGGAGAGCAATGGAGAAGGGGGTGCGGTTCAGTATCCTCTGGTGGAAACAGGACAACCTTTCAGACACGATAATAACAACCGAACTAAAGCCCACTGAGCACGGACCACGTGCCAGGCATTGTGCCCTGTCCATCCCCCTGCAGCCCTCAGAGAGAGAAGCACAGTCATTGTCCCATCTTGCAGCTCAGGAGGATGTAGCTGAGGGAAGTTCAGACTTCCGCCTGGGGTCTCACTGCTAATACACGGTGTAGCTGGGGCTTGGAGTCCAGGTGGTTTGCTCCAGAGTTCACACTTGTAGACTTGATATAATTTCCAGAAAATGCGCATTTCCCATTTCCCAATTCCACCTGGCAGATTTTTTGAAAAATAGATAATTCAGTCCGAAGAACTAGCCCCCAGAAGTCCAACCAGAGCACGCTATTCTTTACTCTTGTGAGGGAATCAGTAACATGATATGGGTACAAGTCCCTGCTTTGTTTCTTTTAAATTAAATATCTTTATTCTCTCAAACATCTTCCAGGGCAGTGTTATTGATTGTACCACATTTCAATAGTACATATTGATTGCAAGGAGGAAAAAATGTGTACCTTCTGTTAGAAGGCAGGTGCAAAACAAAGAAAAATTGGGACAAAAACACTCCAAGAGCTTGGCTTACCCTATTCACACTTGAGAAGGAGGCCACATTCAACACAAGGCAATTTAAAGCAGTGAATAGCCTCTTTTCCAGCGACAAAGTGACTGTGTAAATTGAGAAATGTGAAGAAATGCCATTTCAGAAATTTGAGCTTTACAAAAATATTTTGGCTTAAATTTAATTAAGGAGCTTTGTAGTCTAAAGATTAAAGCATAAAAGTAGTTATCTTTCCAGGAAGGATGTTTCTCCTGTTAATGCTTTAAGTAAGAATGGCATCTTCTCAGGTATACATACAGGTGTCCTGTCCTCCAAAGATGGACCTGTTAGAGCAACTGAAAGAGGCAGCGCGATGTGCAAGAAGTTTACAGGGAACGCTCTTGACAGAGGCCGGAATGAGGGAGAAGGACAATCTGAAGGGAAAACGATGTGGAAATAGAGGCTCCAGGAAAGCAGAAGATGCTAACACAGTAATGCTGGTATCGTGGGAAGAGGTTTCTGGGGAAGGCTGGACTCAGAAAATGTTGTGACAGAAATAGTTACAGATGAAGAAAATAAACCTATGGTTACCAGGGGGTACGGGAGGGTAGAGATAAATTGGAAGATTGGGACTGACGTATACACACTACTATATATAAAATAGGTAACTAATAAGGACCTACTGTAGAGCACAGGGAACTCTACTCAATACTCTGTAATGATCTACATAGGAAAAGAATCTGAAAAAGAGTGGATATGTGTATATGGATAACTGATTCACTTGGCTGTACAGCAGAAACTAACAGAACATTGTAAATCAACTATAGTCTAATAAAAATTTTTTAAAAAAGAAAATGTGAGTTGCTCGGTATGTAATTCACACAGCAAGACTTGGTTTTTATTTTTTCTTTAAATTTTTTAAATTGAAGTATAGTTCATTTACACAGTTGTGTTAGTTTCAGGTGTACAGCAAAGTGGTTCATTTATACATATATATACATACATATGTATTATTTTTCAGATTCTTTTCCACTATAGGTTATTACAGGGTATTGAATATAGTTCCCTGTGCTGTATAGTAGGTCCTTGTCGTTTATCTATTTTATGTATAGTAGTCTGTATCTGTTAATCCCAAGCTCCTAATTTATAACCCCCCTTCCCTCTTTGGTCACCATAAGATTGTTTTCCATGTCTGTGAGCCTGTTTCTGTTTTGTAAATAAGTTCACTTGAATCATTTTTTTGGATTCCACAAATAAGTGATATCATATGATGTTTGTCTTTGTCTGACTTACTTCACTTAGTGTGATAATCTCTAGGTCCCTCCGTGGTGCTGCAAATAGCATTATTTCATTCTTTTTATGGCTGAGTAATATTCCATTGTATATGCATATAACATATCTTCTTTATCCATTCCTCTGTTGTGGGACACTTAAGGTTGCTTCCATGTTTTGGCTATTATAAATAGTGCTGCTGTGAACATTGGCGTCCATGTATCTTTTTGAATTAGAGTTTCCCTCTTTTCTGGATATATGCCTAGGAGTGGGATTGCTGGGTCATATGGTCATTCTATTTTTAGTTTTTTAAGGAACCTCCATACTGTTCTCCATAGTGACTGCACCAATTTACATTCTCACCAGCAGTATAGGAGGGTTCCCTTTTCTCCACACCCTTTCCAGCATTTGTTATTTGTAGACTTTTTGATGATAGCTGTTCTGACTGGTGAGAGGTGATACCTCATTGTAGTTTTGATTTGCATTTCTCTAAGAATTAGCAGTGTTGGGCATCTTTACCTGTGCCTGTTGGCCATCTGTATGACCAATAGGAAATGTCTATTTAGGTCTTCTGCCCATTTTCTGATTAGGTTGTTTATTTTTCTGATATGGAGTTATATGAACTGTTTGTATATTTTGGAAATTAAGCCCTCGTGGGTCGCATTGGTTGTGAATGTTTTCTCCCAGTCGGTAGGTTGTCTTTTTGTTTTGTTTATGGTTTCCTTTGCTGTGCAAATGCTTATAAGTTTGATTGGGTCCCATTTGTTTATTTTTACTTTTATTTCTATTGCCTTGGGAGACTGGCCTAAGAAAACATTGCTACGATTTATGTCAGAAAACATTTTGCCTATGTTTTCTTCTAGGAGTTTTATGGTGTCATGTCTTATATTTATGGTGTCGTGTCTTATATTTATGGTGTCGTGTCTTATATTTAAGTCTTTATGCCATTTTGAGCTTATTTTTGTGTAAGGTTTGAAGGCGTGTTCTAACTTCATTGATTTACATGCAGCTGTCCAGCTTTCCCAACACTGCTTTTGCCAAAGAGGCTGTCTTTTCTCCGTTGTATATTCTTGCCTCCTTTGTTGAAGACTGACCATAGGTGTGTGAAGACTTGGTTTTTAAACCGTAGTCTCCTTACTTTTATTTAGTGTTATAAAGAAAGCATTTAGGGGTGAGGACAGGAGGCATCATTTGCACCCAAGACCTCCTCAGAAAGGAGAAAGGAGCCAATCCTAAGAATCTAGGATCTCTATGTATACGGATCCCTAAAAACTAAGAAGCTGTATACTCCTTGACATGCAATCAAGGATGCCGTCTTGACAGATGGGCCACCTTCAGTGACGATGATGTAGAGGCAGAGGCCAGAGAGGACCTGTTTGGGGCGGGAAAGCAGGCAGGTTAGGAAGTTAAGGTTGACCGGGGTCCCTTATTCTCCCCTTCCGACCTCCCCAATCCCTTAAAGCAGGCCTGCTTAACGGCAGCATTTGACGCATGGAACCCTTGATTTTGAAATGTAAATCAACTTTGATACCTAGGAAGTCTAGAAAATTAAAGGCAAATTTTTTTGATCTTTTACTTGGGTTGTGAAACTTTCAAGACAATGATTGCTTTTAGAGAACATATACTCTGCAGGATATCTTGAGATTAAATGAGTATTTCAGAGTTTAAGTCAAGTGGTTCATAAATTTAATTGTTCAGTGTTTTCTGTTTATTTGATTGTTGATTAATCAGTTGGGTTGGTTGTTTGGTTGGTTGGTTTCCATTGTCATCTGTGTAATGGCAAAGAGTTCCTCCCTGTGTGCCACCTGCCGGGAACCTGGCGTGAGGACTGTTCTTGGGCATCCTCCCTGTTGGGCAGAAAGGGCTGCAGAGGTCAGGGTGCAGGACGTGATCCTGGGCAGGGATTAGACCTCCCACGTACAGCCCGGAAGCTCTTCCAGGGCAGGGACTGCATCGTATACATTTTGTTCCCAGCACCTGCTATATTGTAATTGCATCCCCCCGCCCAAGATTTGTGGGAGTATTACCAGACTTTTTCAACATCACACATGCTGTCATTCCCAGATTTTGACTGCCTGTCTACAGGGTAGCAAACAGTGTTCTAGGCCCCTGGAAATAAAGTGGAAATAAGGTTCTTGTTCTCATGAAACAAATTTTATGGGGATAATAAAGAAGTGAAAAGATAAGAGGACAAGATAATTTCAGAGCTATTTTTGAAAAGGTAGTACGTGTTAGGGTAATAAGGAAGCTACTTAAATTGGCTGATCAAGCAAAGCCTGTCTGAGGAGGTGGGTGTGTTCAGAGGCCGGAATAACAAGAAGTCTTCAGCTATGCAGGGATTTAGAGAGGGAGCCTTCCAGGCAGAGTGCACAGACCCTAAGAGAGTGCGTCATTGTTGTGCTTCCAGAACAGAAAGGCCCTTGTCACCGGGTGGACACATCCCTTCCTATCTAAGCACAGGGCGTAAGGCTGGTTTGCCCAATATGGTCAAAACCAGATGTACCTCACTGACCTTTTATCAAGTGAAAAGAGTAGAATTCAAGTAAACTTAAATAGTGATCAGGTAACCATATGTGATATCTTGTTTTAGTTTTTAAAAGGGTAGAACATTCTTCCGGGAATTTGCCCCTCCAGCTCTCTCTGAGACAAACATTTGTGATAAGTGTGTTTTAAAAAAGCATAAAGTGGGCTTCCCTGGTGGCGCAGTGATTGAGAGTCCGCCTGCCGAGGCAGGGGACACGGGTTCGTGCCCCAGTCCGGGAAGGTCCCACATGCCACAGAGCGGCTGGGCCCGTGAGCCATGGCTGCTGATCCTGCGTGTCCGGAGCCTGTGCTCCGCAATGGGAGAGGCCACAACGGTGAGAGGCCCGCGTACCGCAAAAAAAAAAAAAAAAAAAAAGAGCATAAGGTTTTGTCAGTCCTTTCATCATAAAAAGGACGTGCAGTGTCTCAATTGTTTAAATGCCAAGAATCAGTAAATATTATTATAAACAGTTTTTCAAGAAAATTGTCAAAGGTGTTTTCCCACTGAAAGTGGATTACTCATTGCCATCTTTTAAAACACTTGCTGTCCAATTATTTTAAATAATGGATAACATTTAACTACGTTATTGCCTAGGGAAAATAATGTTTCAATGAGCACTGTCAGCTAGAGTCTCTTAGGTTATCTGATTTTTCATTGTTTATCTTATGCTTATTATTTTTCAAAGCGTCGTATTTATTGGTGTGGTTAGTATGTATGTATAGACCTTGTCACTTGGCAAATTTTGATCTCTCTCTGCTTTGCCAAAAGTTTCCTAAATACGGTGAAATGAACAAAATTCTGTGTTGTTTACTGCAACACCTTATTAAACAGAAAGAGTTGTGTGCACTTCGTTTTCATTATTATGAAGAATAATCTGGAAAAAGCAAGAAACACTTATCAAAGATCTACTTGGCAGTGGCCTTTTTTTTTAATTTATTTTTTGAGTTATTTATTTTTGGCTGCGTTGGGTCTTTGTTGAGGTGTGCGGGCTTCTCACTGTGGTGGCTTCTTTTGTTGCAGAGCACGGGCTCTAGGCTTGCGGGTTTCAGTAGTTGCAGCACGCGGGCTCAGTAGTTGTGGTGCACGGGCTTAGTTGCTCTGTGACACGTGGGATCTTCCCAGACCAGGGCTCGAACCTGTTGTCCCCTGCGTGGGCAGGTGGATTCTTAACCGCTGCGCCAACAGGGAAGCCCTGGCGGTGGCCTTTTATGTGTATGTCTGAACAAAATGACCCAACTTGAAAATAAAATGGAAATATTAAAACATAGCTTTTCTGTGAGGTCAGATCCTATTACCTGGGAATGTTTAAAGAGAAAGCATAAACCAGGCAATAATAGATTTAGAAATTCTGCAATGTGGTTAGAATAAGATCAAGTTTGGTGGAATTAGTTTATGTTGAATATTCAGAGCAAGATTAGATAGCAATGTTAACCAAATCCACAGATTTTCCTGGGGTGAAAATATCTCATTTCAGAGAAACCTTATGTTAGGCAAGTATGTTCTTAGAGGTAGAGAGGGGTTTTTTTGTTGTTGTTTTCTTTTAAAACAAAATTTTTTTATTGTTTTCTTTTCCATCTGTTGCAGGGAAATCGGGTATTTTTGACCACTCTTTAATATGACAACTGTTAAAAAGCAAAATTATACATTACATTTTGGGTTGTGGGTTGCTTGAAGGTAGACAGAATAACAAGCTTTCTGTTCAGGAAAAGGAGTGTTGTTATTATTGTTTATTTTTATAGCTTCTCTTCACTCATTATAGCACAGACCCTTTTGGCTGAGTCACTTGGCTAGATGTGTCCTGGGGACAAATACGTTTTCTAAGCAGTAGCATGTTGCCTTATGAAGAGAAGACAAAATAGGATAGAGGCCCAATTCTATGACACGGCCAACCACTGGAGGCAACGCCGCTCTAGCTGCCAGTAAAGTATTATTTTTTTCTTTATTCTACCAAGTGGCTCAACTCTATCAATAAATGCTACTCAGCAGGCAATTTTAAATTCTAGGTACCTGAGGAAATTTCTAGACAAATCCCTCCATTTAAGCAGTAGTGCAGAATTACTTAAATGATGTTTACAGCTTGGGGAGAGGACGTGCAGGTAGCCGGCCGGACTCCCTCCTCCGCAAGCCCTGTGACTGCGCTTCCCCCCTGCCTGGCCTCCACCTCGATCATTCTCTTTTCGCCGTGTATATTTTTCTACGCAGACCAGAACTGAGGAATAATTAACTGCCCATAAGAAGCTCGTACTAGCTGGGTGACCTGTGCAACCTCTTTGAGTTTCTGTTTCCTTGTTGGGAAAATGGGGATCCTATTAAAAACCATCTCTTGGGATTGATGTGTCTTCATAAACATTAGCTTTTGTTATGATGGCGATGAAGGTGGCTGGTGGAAAGAAGGTGATATTCTGGGCCTGATTCTGCCGCCGGATGGATTGTTGGTCCAACCCCCCGAGTACCAGAGGCCCCTAGCGTGCAAAAAAGGAGCCAGGTATAAGCTCCATCCCTCTGTGACATTTCACGATTTGATTAATTTAATGCAAGAAGCTCATTCAGTGGAGCTGGCGTGTCATCAGGAGGGATGAAAATTGGTGGAGCGCCGACCGTGTGCACTGAGGTCTGGCGTAGGTTTGGGGGATAAGAAGAGATTTAAGACAAACCCCTGTGTGCTTCCCCTTGTGCTCTGTGCTTTGTGCTAAAACGAACAGCACAGTCAGGAAGTGCCCCAGAGAGGGAGGCTGTGAACAAGCCCCAGGGCCACCAAGTACACAGGATGGTGCTTGAAGCGAGCAGAGGGAGAGCCCGTGGGCTCTGGCAGAGGGGCCGATGCTCCGATCTCATACAAGGCCTCAGAACACGGAAGGATAGCTCACCGCACTGCAGCAACCAACAATTTAACGATGCTTAGCTAAGCTAAGAAAACCCACATCAGTTACTGAAATGACGGCCTTGTCTTTAATGGTCTACAGTTTCCTTATTTGCTTCAGATCTTTCATCAGAGCCACATCTTTGTTTTTTGGTTTTTTTCTGGGTTGGACTTTTTCAAGTATTATACATATATATGTGTATATATGTATATATAGTGAGAAAGAAGGAGCATGTTATTGCTTATAATATGACTCTTGGGATTATTATTAGGATCATCTTCAGGATAAAATATGGATCAGTCCTCTTCATACCCTAGAAGTGCAATGAAATACATTACATCTAGATGGTATTTTGATAGCATTGCCTGTTTCCCCGTGTGCAGCAGGGGTACTGTGCCATGAGACTAGATAAATGAATAAGCCATTGTTGAAAATGTGCTTCAAAAAGCCAGCAGTCTATGGACAGATACTCATGTTTACATAAATATTAAATATATAAAAGAAAATGAGAGCAGAAAATAAGGACATATGTAACGTTTATGAGCCATTTACCTAGTCTCTGTTTTCCTTTTTTTTTTTTTCTTTGAGATACTTCTATTTTTCCGTAGTTCTCAGAGTGGGATTTCTGCCCATCGTGGATCCTCCAAGCCGTCATTTTCCCCACATGCTTAAGTCCTTTTCCACTGGAGCCCACGTGCTCTGGGCTGCCTACAGTGTCCCTGCGGAATGCTTTTGCGTTTGCCTCTGCTGGGCCGTATGGGTTTCGTATCCGTTTTTATTTAATCCTCAGTCAAGGGTTCACAAGGTTGACAAACTGTCGCCTCGACCCCCCCGCACGTGGTGGCAGAGACTTCAGGTTCTGCTCGCTCTCAAGACCTGTGACCTGAGCACCTCTGTGCCCAGACCATAGGCCTGTGGGCAGAATTTTTCCTTGTCACCTTCTCAGAGATGGGACAGTCCTTTTTACCATCTGTGTCCATGCAGAGCAAATCCAGCTTCCTGAGTCCCCTGGCTCCAGTGCAGGTATCAAAACCCCAGTCCATTAAGCAGGGCCTTCAGGCTAAAGTCCAGTCCATCCAGTTGGAGACCTCTTCGGGCCATTTCACTGTATATAAATAAATACATATTTATATTATTATATTTAGGTAATATCAATATATAAAATATACATTAATCTATGTATTGTAAAGCTTGTATTTTATGCAGTTTTTCTATGGGTTTAAGGTTTTGGGGGAGAGGGTTGCTACTTCTGATCAATCCATCGTATCCACTAGAAATTGTATTCACTGAGGTTTTGTATTCTTGTATAAAGGAAAAAAGAGGAACATTGATCGTTTTTCTCTCGTTCATGTAGAATGGAGTTCTTTTCAACAAAAATGTTAGAATAGATCATTTCTATTTTTATGGGAAATCTATTCTTACCAAGCATCAACCAGACTCACTGTGTAAAAATAACCTTTATTTCCCTCCCTTTGATATCGGGCATCAGAAGCCTTATTTCAGGAGCCAGATCAGGCTGTGAGTCGGGATGTTTTGGAAAAATGATCTCCGTCCAGCCACCTCTTTGTGGATCCAGGTGTGTCATGAACCTGGGGGGTCGAATGGACTTTGTAACTTGACTTCTCTGGGCAACGTGGATAAAAAGGGAGATCTTCAGACTTAGGAAGCCTGATGTAAAACAGGTGAGAGTGGAGGGGATTTCTTAAATGGGAGTGAAAGCCCTTCCTCTTTGGCCAGGAACTTCTAAGGCACCGCCAAGAAATCCTCCAGGGAGCCCCAAGGATCAGAGTTCATAGACCATTTGACCAGATACCTCTTTCATGTCTAAACCTGTACGACTCTGGGAGAAAGTAGTGGGAGGTATCGCCCACTGATGATTGTCAGGCGCTCATCTGTCTCGGGTAATTTCTCTCACATACTCCTGTTCCTTTTTTATAAAGTGAAAAATTCATTGAATATGAGATTGACTCTGAGTCTCTTTCATATCTTTAAGTTACAAAACTATCATTTTTTTCTTTAATAGGGACCCTCTCAGGCAAACTGGCACATATGGTCACCCTATCTTTAATGATTAAGTGGGGCAGTTTTGGTAGAGTTTCCTGCGATTTAGCAATATTTAATACTATAATAAGGTGTATTTCATTACCATTTGTCTATGTAATGGTCACTTTAATGACAGACGTATTTGAAGATATTCCCATAAATTGCACATGAACAAAAATAAGACTTCCTTTTTTCCCAAAGATCTTTTTACCATTGTAAACTCCTTCAATATTAGATTGAATGTAGCTCCACATTAAAAGGAAAAAAATGCTATTAGATTCTCCTTTCACCTTGAGTATTTTCCTGCACAGACACAGAAACCAGCATATGTAATTATGTCTGATGTACCAAATTTCCAAAATGCTATAATGATACATTATCCTTTAAAATTTAATTCTTACTGGGAATATATTCATTATTATTCGACAACCAAGTTTTTATTATTGCCAGCTTTTAAAAATTAACAAGAAAAATATGGCTTTAAAGCAACACGTATAAAATGCTTCAGATGATTCGAATACCAGTAGACTGGGATGAGAGGTCAAAAGGTCTTCAATGCAGCGCCCTTCCTATGGGCATGTCCATTTCTAAACTGTTTAGGAGAGAGGGGTATCTTCAAGGTCACTGCTAAGTTATTTCAAGGAATATCGTCAGGATTTGTATTTTTATATTGCGTTATCTGACTTCTCCATTATATTAGTATGTTCTTTGTCTTCATGTGCTGTATTAAAAGGCAAAGATAAAATTTTCATTATCCTTCTTTTCTGAGGTTTGCATTATTTTTTCCAAGAGTAGTTTCGGTGTGTTAATAGCATGTAAATATGACAATCGAAAGTGCTTATCTGTCATCAGGAAGTGAAAGTAGGTGTGGAGTACCAATGTTCCTTTGTCTGTAATCTGAAATTTTTTTCATGAAACTATAAAAGAAGCTGGATAAAAATTCATAGGCAAATATCTCCTAGTATATGCTTACCCCAGTAATATATTTCACGTACTATTATTTTAAACAAAGAATAAAATAGAATCGCTTCCACTTTGACAGTCTACTGACAGTTTGTAACAATGAAGACGTTGCCTGGTATTTGGATATACGAGAAAGCGGTGGGTTTCCAATTTTGATAGATTTGGATATTTATTGCATTTTAAGGAATTAAATAGCAACAGCAAATCTTCTTTTCCTTTTTTTCTTTAAAATTTATTTTTAATTGCAAAATAATTTCACAAATCCACGCTTGTGAAAAGAATAATTAATGTAAATGAAGCACATCTATTTGATCTGCACTTTTAATTTAATTTTAATGTACTGTATATTAAGTTGAATGAATTTAAGATGGTATTAAAAAGGGGAGGAGGCTTTTTTTCCACGTCATATGTACCTTTCTTTGTTGCAATTATTTGTCATTGTTATGTTGTTATGAATGACCTAATTTTACTCATTCTTTGTGTTCTCGAGCCAGATAACATGAAAACAATTGAGGCTGTACTGTACGAACATTTTTTTTTTTGGTTTAATTTAGATGTGGTCGACCTTTATCAAGTCATCCTTAATTCTCAATAGACTTTTCAGGATAAAGATATATATGTAAACATTTCTGGTTCACTCCCAAAATGTAGGATTAGAACTAATTTGGAGAGTTTCCTTCTAACTTGTGGATGCTTTGGAATAAGAAATTGCATTAGCCAGTTTGGATTCTCCAAAATTTACAAGAGTGAAGAAAAGCAAATGAATGCTTTGATACTGAGGTATATGGGGTAAAATGAAAGACTATCTGAGGTTTGCTTTGAAATACTTCCGAAAAATAGAAAGAATGGGAAAATAAGTTTTGAAGGCAGGTGATGGGTGTATGGGGGTTCGTTGTCTTATTCTTCCTATTTGTGAGTGTGTTTGAAACTCTTCACAATAAAAAAGAAGACTGAGGAGTTATTTTTAAGCAATATAAGAAGTATCAACTCAGAGACTTCTCTGAATGCAGGTCTTTTGACAGAGTTGGTGGAATTGCAGGCTTGCAGTGAGCTACATGCCTCACCTCAACATTACTTTGTAATAGTATAATCTTTCTGCCTAAAGGAAGTGTTTATTATATGGCTTTTACCTTTTAAAAACGTTAAAAATATTTCCCCTTTACAAAGTTTGAATTTATAAGACATGAGAGTTTAATTAAAGTAGAAAAAAATAATCACACACTTAAGATTAGAGTTTTATTTCAGGGTTACAAGCAGGTGCCTCTCTCCTCCGGCTGGTGTCACTTTCAGATGAAAATGGGTGAATGGAATTTGAGCATTGCCCTCTTGTCACCCTCCTTTCTACTCCATGATTATAGGTTGATGACTCTAAGTTTGCGGGATTTTCCAGATGACCCCAGTGGCGCATATTCATAGGAGTTAATCTCTCATAAACACCTTATTATGGTTTTGATTTTTTTAAAATATGTATATATATATATATATGTTACATGTTATTTGTGTTATATGTAAAAATGTGTTGTATGGTTTTAATTTTTTTAAAAATATGTGTTAACGTCCAGGCAGCTGGTATTGTGTGTATGTTTGTGGGTTGGTATTGGTCAACACACCCTAAAAGGCTATGGTGTTTTAAGTGCCTTGAAGTAAAATGAAGGGGAAAAGGCTGAACCTGTGTTGACTACTACTGTGGAGAAATCTGACACCCCATTGCATCCTTATTATTTTTCATACCCTAAGCTAAACAGACTAATGGCTGTTAAGAAGCTGTCAGGGGAGGTGTGTCAAACACTGGGTGGATCATGCAGTCAGACTGGTGTCGGGTTGGAAAAGTCAGTGGTTAGAAAGGAAAAACAAAGTGACCTTGTACTCTCAACATTGTCTTTACACTGAGTAGAACAGATGAGATTGTGAATTATTCAGAGCACTGAAAGCTTATAATTGTTAGCAGTGGTGGCCGCAATACAGGCGAGAGACAGGACTATTTTAGTCCAAATGTCTGATTCTATTAAACATCAAAGGAATCTTTTCTTAAAACCATCTTTGGGAATTTGGATGGCGTGGACCCCATAAAGAATCCCTTCCCCTGTTTGATAGCTTTTTGGGAATCTGGGTCAAAGAGGCACAAGTTAATATTTAGCGTAGATTTTTGGAAATGCAGAGTAAAGGAACAAAGACACTCTTGGGAGACAGGATTTGCTGTTTCAGCAGGTAACTGTCTAAGGAGTCAGTTCCCCACGTGACAGAACAGAACCTCTGAACTCCGAGGGGGTCGCACATTTTATGTAAATGATCTTATCTTATTAATAATAGGTTGAATAGGATTTTAGAGGTGAAAGAAAGTATTCTCCACGTAGCTATTAATTGCAATTTTTAAAATGAGATTTGTAAGATAATAGTCATTTTACATTTTTAGCAATTTCAGATAAAAACTGGTTTGCCTTTGTCATCTCTTTCATTCACTTACCTGGAATATGGAGAGGTAGCCTTTATTTAAAACTGGTTGTAATACTAAATTTTGATTTTATTTTAAAGTTTACCGTGGATTTTTAACTTTATGAGCTTAAGTAGTATTTTTTTAGAAGTTCCTTTATAGTTCATTTTGGATTTTTCTCTCCAAACTGAAAAAATATTGATATTTCTCTCTTGAAAAATCATAATAATATTGATGGCATTTTGAAATTTCCATGACATATTTAAAGAACTGTGTGGTGCCTGTGTGTGGAATTAAAATTTAATGTCAGAATTACTTTTAAATGTCAAGACTTGAAGAAAGACATTTTAATAATATTTACTGCAAATTATAAAATGCTATTTTTTTCTATTTTAATGCATTTCATAAAGATTGACTTACAATGTCAAAAATAATTTTACGTATGGAATAAATGGCTAAGATATTTATGCATTGCCTCAGTACTCCCCCAAAAAACTTATCACTTGGCTTGGTCCTGAATCTTATATCTCTACTAGTAATAATCAGAATAAGCATCTTAATAAAGCATATCATGCCCCTATGTTCCAGATTCTCTTCTAAATTTAGAATTTGCATGTTTTTTGGTACAAAGACTATTTTAAACTATGTATCTTTCTATAGAGTCCTTTTATTGGGAGGAATAGAAGAGGTTCAAAATGATGTTTTATTGGAGAAAAGCAGATCAAAGCTTCCCTTACAAAACAAACTCCATCACTGTTTTCATCCATTTCAGTGATAGTTATCCCCTCGTCCTCTAGATCCACCACATACTCTCCATCATTTTATGTATTAGACTCCAACTCCTAAGCTGAGTTTCAAAAAATGCTACCGCTTGTATATTGTAAAGAAAACCTTCTAACCTAGGGGGAAAAAAGTCTTCTCTGAATCCATTGAATCACATAGTTAGACCATTTTTATATCAGACAGAAAATATGATCAGGGGCTACAAAGAGTTTTCCGAGAAAATAGTTTTGGACTTCACACTTAGCTGTTCCAAATAGGACTCCCAGGCTTCAAACTAAGTAACTTTTGTAGCTTTGAATATAACTTATTTTTCCCTCCAGTTTTATTGAGACATAGTTGACAGCACTGTGTGTAAGTTTCAGGTGTCCAGCAGAATGATTTGACTCACACACATCATGGAATGAGATGAGGTTGGGGGCAGGGAGAACTGGATGAAGACAGTGAAAAGGTATAAAGTTCCAGTTGCAAAGTAAATAAGTACTGGGGATGTAAGTACAACATGATACATAGAATTAACACTGCTGTCGGTTATACATGAAAGTTGTAAAGACGGGAAGTCCTAAGAATTCTCATCACAAAGAAAACATTTTTTTCTATTTCTTTAATTTTCTATCTGTATGAGATGATGGTTTGCTGAATCATTGCTGAATATAATAACTTATTTTTTAATGAAGGGGCTACTCAGGAAACAATAAAGATTTCTCTCATCTTAAATCTCAGGTCTTTAATTTGTCAACCATTGGTGCAACATATAGTTACATATATTTAACGAGGGACTTCTAAAGAAATACAGCCACTCTATTGTTTCCATATCAGTGTTAAGGTTTAGCTTTGAGTTCCTAGTTTCCAGTTCCTCAATATTGTTGTATCTCTCCCTTGTAGTTTAAAGACAGGCTTTTTATACAGTGTAGGTAACGTTTGTTAACTGGAGGAAAATTCATCCTATCTAGGTTAATATTTGTTTGTAAATATTTGGGAATTTTGCTGAGCATGTCTATTCGTGATAGAATTACATTCGAGGAATTAATCTTTGTATAAATTTTAACCATAATTTTGTTTTCTATGTTTCTTATTTAGTTTTTTTTATTGCAAAGACATAAATGTTCAGCATTTATATTCCATATATATTTATTGAGGCTCTGCAGTGTGCCTGAGTGATTGTGTAAGACGAGGTTCTTGATCTTAAGAAGTTTTCAGCTACATTTTCAAGCAATGTGTGATCATAGGGAGATGAGTTCTAGAATGCAAGTACTCCAAGAGGTTAAGGTGCGAACGAACCATTTTAAGCCAAAGTAGCTGGGAAAGGCTGCGCGTGAAGAGGGAGGAACAGAGCTGTTTTGGGAGAACGGGAACCTTTGGGTGGGTGAAGGCTAGTGCGCCTGGACAGAGCCTGGAATTGTGACGGGATGGGTCCGGGGACCGGCCGGGGAAGCTCAGTCTCTGTTCTCAGAGAAAACGATGTTCTCAGAGATGGACCAAGGCCGGAGCACAGCCATTCACCATTTTTTTAAAAAGACCTTTCAATGCCAATTTGCAGAGATTAACATTTAGAAAATTCTGCTTTTCCCTCTTGGGTTTTTCTGAAATGGGTGAAATTCCTGTCTTCTTGGATGGGTTTTGATCTTCCTCTTGCTGACACCAGCTGACAGTTGATGGTCTCCCTGTGGCAGGAGACTTCCCAGGCTTTGCTGCTCGTGCCAGCCTGGTCCTCTGATATGGGTGAGCCATCTGGCTTCATGTGTTTGCCCAGAGCTCCGTCTCAGCTCTTCTGACTGTCAGGTGGCCTCAGAGACTCTTACTTCAGGGATCCCTAAACTGGAGGGCAGGTGTCTTTCCTCTTAGCTAATCACTCTATTTTAAGTGACTGGTTACGTGTTTCCTTCCCTGAATTGATTGTGAACTAAACAGTAGGACAGTGTCTTATTCATCTATGGACCCCCAGATCCAAGGATTCTTATTTACTGAATGAATGAATGAATGAATGAATGAACGAATGCATGAATGATTAGCTGGCATATTGCCTACCTCCTCGCCTACTGGTGCTTTCCAGAGTAGCTCCAGAAACCTAGTTCTAGCAGAGCCTGATTTCTGAATCCTGAAATGTGAGGCAATTGCTTCAATATTCCACATCCTTGGGACAACTCTGCCACAGATTTGTCACTAGGATTCCCAGAACCACTACTAGAAGTAATGCGGTCATGAAACCAAACTAAAATTAGAAAAAAAAATTTTTTTTTCTAGTTTTAAATCCAGAAAAGCCTTTTAAAGGGGAGTTTCCCCTCACAGGAGGCTTGACTGGTCGGTAAGTGCTATAAAGGTGAATTATATATTTATACATATTATAAATGTGAATACATGAGCACGTGAACTCCCTAAGGAATCTTCCCACACGCTGGCTCCCTCTCTGACAGGCTCCCACTGGGTGAACACGAGCAGGTGTGTCCTGAACACCGTGTGCCCCTGTCTCCAGCTGATTTTACAGACCCTTCTGGAGGAGAGACTCCAAAGGGAACCCTGAGGCCAGGAGTCACAGCCTGAGAAAGCCTGCTCACGCTGAGAGATGAAGGCACAGGCTCCTTTGAGACTTGATGATATTATCACCGCCCTCCCCCATTTTCCTGGTGGGGAAGCAGCCTCAGAGAGCTTGTGTAACCTGCCCCAGGTCACACAGCTCATTAGTTGTCCAAGTCAGTATTGAGAGCGAGGCCAGTCTTGACTTGGAGAACTTAGATCCTCCACTCACTGTGGAGTCTTCTCTGAGGATGTGATGGATGAACACAGACGCAGGGGGAGAGCATAGGGCACCGAGACCGTGCCCGCACAGAGGCAGCCAGACGCCGTGTTCACCCAGAATGTTCTCACCAGGCACTTTCTGGTCCCAAACTCGACTGTTTATACGGGGCTCGGAAGACACGGGAAGACTCTAATTATATCCCGTGAGTCACATTTACATTATGCTTCCCTAGAATGATTTTCTTAGTAATATTGTTAAAACTTGGACGTCTCAGATAAGGGCCCATGAGAAAAGGTCCCCCCTCCAATATTTTTTCTGCTCCTTTCCTTTTTCAGCCCATGAAAAAGCTCGTTTTGCCATACGAGTGCCTTCTGTTGTTTGTGGAACAAAGTACAATGCTGAAGAACGATTTGGCACTGTTCTGTTTCTTTTAATGAGAAAAATATGAGGCTATATTTTTATATGAATGTAGGCTATTAGAAGGGGGGGCATATTGATACCTGCAACTAAGCTGATAGGAATGTAAAACCGGAGCCATTTCCAAGAGGCACAGTGGTTCAGTGTGGTTTTGTAGAAGCCTTCTGTCTGTCTGTAGTGTTCCATTCTTAGACACATCTGCAAATATTTTCTATGTAAAATTCACCTTTAAAAAATGAAAAGTGCATATCTTGGTAATAGAACTGCGTGTCCCACAGAGCTACATCTTGGTCCCTCAGGATCCAGCCAAGTAGTGGAGATGTTTTCCCAAAATATTTTTTGTTATATTTTTCCGCTGTTACAAAATGTTAGCATTCTATGGCTCTTGTCCGTATTGTTAGAAAAGGATTGTATCAGCCGCCGATTGAAACAGACATGTTTTGTCACAGTGCCTTTGAGATCACAGATCTGCTTGGCCCTGTGGGTAACTGCTTTGGGCTTTGATCTTTTCTCCCTTTCTCTCTCTCTCTGAAAATAGGTATTGAGCATGTGCTCTGTGCTAGGTTCGGGGGATAAAATGCACAGGTGATTTGCTCTCTGCCCTTAAAGAGCTTACAGTGAACTTGAGGACGCACACGAAGGAGAGCAGCTTGCCTGAAACTTGTGCAGCACGTGCTAAGGGAGTGCACTGGAGGCCCAGACGGGCTTGGGGTGTTGCTCTAAGGTTTCCCAAAGAAGGGCCATTGCAGCTGAGCGCTGCAGAGGCAGTACCTAAGGGGAGAGGTGAGACAAACCCAGGGCTCATGGGCTCCTTAAAACTTGAGTAATTTTCTTAGCATCTCATAGCAAGCGAATTCCATGGTCAGGATGTGAACTTGGTCTGCTAACCACTGGACTCTAGCGCCCCATGGGCATCTTTGTGGGGATCCATCATGGGGAATTCAGCAGCAACCTCCAGCCCAGCCAGACGTGGTAAGCAGTGGCTGCAACAAGGAGAGTGGGCAGTGACCAGGGTACATGTGGTATATGTATATATATATGAAGATATAGATATGTAAGGATACATGAGGGCCATTTTGTTCCCTAATGCCCTCGAGCTCGCAGTGACGGAGTGCATTCCAGCAAGATCCACGTTAAGGAAATGCTCTGGGAATCCAACCCCAAAGCTGCCATATTACTGACCACTGGCCTGCTGTGTCCAAGACTGCCAGATGTTATGGTGATTTCCCATCAAACGTTGGATTCCCATGTATAGACACGACCTGAGTGGGTGGAAGGTCTCTTCCATCCAAGGCCGTTGGAGACCAGAGTTTGGGACCCACCTGGAGGGAACTGGGCGGAAAGACACATCCCTCTTCCTCCTGCTCTTCCTCCTGCTCTTTCTTCCTTTCTTGAGATACAGAAGTTGGCCAGACCCAGTGAGTTCCAACTGGGGAAAGGTTTGCAGCCTTCAAATGCATCCTGATGATTTTATTAACCAAGGGGCAAGAATGGTGGTGACTTGCAGGTTTCTGGTGTCCTAAGACCCTGGGCAAAGTGGAAGAGTAGCCAGAGTTTGCCTTTGGCAGCCTTGCACCTCCCCTTCTGGACTCCATCACCCCAGAACCTGCTGTCCTCCTGTCACCTCCTACTTCTTCAGAGGCCTCCACCCTGAGTCCCTTCCAAAGGTTTCCTTCCTTCGGCCCACCTCAATCAAAACTCTCTTTCCCTGAGCCCTCAATTAATTAGATCTGATTATCTAATTAAACGAATTCACACCGAGGTGTGAATGAGGCTTAATCCTCCCGGGGACATGTGCATTTTAAAAGAAGAGCTTGTTAACCCAAATGCTTCAACAATTAGTGGAAGATGTAGGGAGGTATTTGGGGGAGCTTGGGGCTTTCCTGGTCCCCCTGCTTCCTAGGCCATCACTGGCCTGGGTTAACCCAGTGTTCCCTCCACCAAGGAGTTAAAAGATTTGGAGACAGCATTGTACATGCCCACTCTGTGTGTCCCACCCTCTCTGCCTTTGACAGATGGTAGAGTTAAAAAAATATCATCCCTTAAGAAGAGGGCTTCTACTAATACTGTGAAGCTTCAGTCCTGGTTGTGAAGTGCTTTCTTTTCTTAGAATCAGCCTTTAACTCCTGAAGCAGAGAAGGTCTCAGGATTCCTGGGGGCAAAATGATAAGATTTCTAGGCCTAGCTCACAGCAGCCACCCTGGTCGTCCTGAAACAGTCAACATTCACTCTGGTTTTTTTCACCCTAATTTTAGATCCCGGAACAGATTGTGCTTTCTCAAATGGGAGAGATAGAAGCATTTGTATTCCAGCCCTGAATTGACATGAGGCTGAAGTTGACCAGAGCAAGAAGGTCTGGGTTAGAAGCAACTTTGAAAGTCCCTATGGTAGTGTCTGACTGTGCCCCTCTCTGGGAAGAGCTATATAAAGGCCATTTTGTTCCCTAATGCCCTCGAGCTCGAAGTGACGGAGTGCATTCCAGCAAGATCCAAGTTAAGGAAATGCTCTGGGAATCCAACCCCAAAGCTGCCATATTACTGACCACTGGCCTGCTGTGTCCAAGACTGCCAAATGCCATTTCCCATCAAACGTTGGATTCCCATGTATAGACACGACCTAAAAATGTATGGATTGTTCTTTCTTTTAAGGTATGACTCAGAATTCCTGAAAATAAGAATATGGACAAACATAATTTATATGCTTATTATTGATCATTTTGTCCAAGATCTCTTCTTTTTTTTTTTTTTTTTTTTTTTTTTTGCGATATGTGGGCCTCTCACTGTTGTGGCCTCTCCCATTGCGGAGCACAGGCTCTGGACGCGCAGGCCCAACGGCCATGGCTCACGGGCCCAGCCGCTCCGCAGCATGTGGGACCTTCCCGGACTGGGGCACGCACCCGTGTCCCCTGCATCGGCAGGCGGACTCTCAACCACTGCGCCACCAGGGAAGCCCCCAAGATCTCTTCTTGATGTAACACTTATTTTTGCTATAGATTTGCTATGTTTATTCATACTTTTTACCTCTTTTCCTGTTTTTGAACGCATTTAAAGGTCCCATATTCTTTTTTTTATTTATTAATTAATTTATTTATTTTGGGCTGTGTTGGGTCTTCATTGCTGCGCGTGGGCTTTCTCTAGTTGTGGCGAGCGGGGGCTACTCTTGGTTGTGGTGTGTGGGCTTCTCACTGCGGTGGCTTCTCTTGTTGCGGAGCACAGGCTCTAGGTGCGTGGGCTCCGTAGTTGTGGCTCGCGGGCTCTAGAACGCAGGCTCAGTAGTTGTGGTGCACGGGCTTAGTTGCTTCGCGGCATGTGGGATCTTCCCTGATCAGGGATCGAACCCATGTCCCCGTCTTTGGCAGGCGGATTCTTAACCGCTGTACCACCAGGGAAGCCCCAAGGTCCCATATTCTTAACATATTGAGGTAGGGTACGGGCAGGGGCTACAGTTTGATATTGTTGACAAAGAATTGGCATTTTCCATTCTATCTTGAGTGATGGATTAAGAGAATTCTTTTATGTGAGTGCCAACTGATTTTGCATACATTCCTGTAATATTTAAATCAACTGAATTTCTTTGAATGATAAAAAAAAGTGTTGTATATTATTGATGATATCAAAAATAGTGTTGCATTCACTCGGGAATGCATATGGAAACAGTGGGGATGTCCTTTTCTGGCTCTTATATTTTAAGATTATAACTCAGCAAAAACAGCACTACTAATACAGTAAGGCTTCAAAAAGCAGAGCTTACATGCAAAAGCAAAACAAATAATACAATGGGAAGCAGTAAAAATTGTGATTAAACCTTTCATCTGATCATTTTTCATTTCATATGCTATTTGAGTTTTTATCTTTATGTTTTGCTTCACGGAAGGAATAAGTATGACATCTGGACAAGGCATTCACAAGGGAAGGCAGAACTGTTTTCTGTGGATAGTTTAGCTGTCAGGGCCTGAAAATTAAAGTGGGAGAACTGACCAGCTGGAAAAAACAAGATAGGGTTATACGTCTTAAGTGATTTGGGTTCATGCTTACATACATTTTTTTAATTATTATGAAATTATCGCTAGCCTATTATATTTTATTTCACCCCCAAATATTTGTTTACTGTTAAATACATAATGGCTCTTTTAAATTTTTATCTTTTTATTGAAGTATAGTTGGTTTACAATGTTGTGTTAGTTTCCGGTATACAGCAAAGTGATTCAGTTATACGTACACATATTCTTTTTCAGATTATTTTCTGTTATAGGTTATTACAGGATATTGAATACAGTTCCCTGTGCTGTACCATAGGTCCTTCTTATTTTTCTGTTTCCTGTATAGTGATGTGTATCTGTTAACCCCAAACTCCTAGTTTATCCCTCCCCGTCCCTTTCCCCTTTGGTAACCATAAGTCTGTTCTCTCTGTCTGAGTCTGTTTCAATTTTGTAGATGTGTTCACTTGTGTCATATTTTAGATTCTACATATAAGTGGTAGCATATGATATTTGTGCTTCTCTGTCTGACTTGCTTCACTCAGTATGATAATCTCTAAGTCCATCCACGTTGCTGCAAATGGCATTATTTCATTCTTTTTTATGGCTGAATAGTATTCCACTGTATATTATACCACATCCTCTTTATCCGTTCCCCTGTCGATGGACATTTAGGTTGCCTCCATGCATGACAGCTCTTTTAGAGTGTGTGATCAAACTTGAGTTTTCCTGATAAATATGCAAATAAATCATTAAGGATTCTTTTTTTCAATTGTACTTAAAGCCTAGGGGTTATTTTGGTCTATCTGCAAGCTGTACGTCACTAAAGGAGGTTCTGAGCCAGTGTGTATAATCAGAGCAATCCTTGATCTCTCAGAAGATTTACTGAATGCCGATTGTCTGTAGCTAGTGGTGTTCTTCAGCTGAGGAGACAGAGGATGTCTAGATGACATAACATACGGTTCACAGCTGCACCTCCTGTTCTGGATCACTGTCATGGGCTCGGCACTGCTGTGCGCCCAAGGAGTCTACTTATGTAAGGCGCTGCCTCTGATTATGATGTGTTACTCACTCTTTACTGAAAACAGTTCTTAAAAATATTATGGGATTAAGACAAAAGATCCCATTTTTTAGAAACACACTGCTTATGCTAATTTGCTCTTAATTTCCTGTGTGATATTTCTTTGTTTGGTTCTGATTTTGATAGAATAGCCTCCGGGGAAGGAAAAATGTCCTTTTCTTTGGAAGGGAAAGAAGCTAAAGGTGAGAGAAAAAGAACAGGGACATAGATAAGGGAGGGAGGCTGGTTCACATATGATTCTCATTTTACACGATATTTTATAGTTAATCTCTTTGGGTCTTCACTTCCTTGGCTGTGAAATGCCAGCAATAGTGTTTACCTCATTATGAGGCATAAATAAGGCAGCGTATGGAGAGCACCTACCTTAGGGCACGGCACGTGGTGACAGTCAATGCGTCCGAGATTCCTTTTTATTCTCCTCTCTGCTGGTGAAGAACTCAAATTCAGAGACTCTACTTAGCGTTAAAACTGAAAACCACATCATGTTTTTCAGAGATGAGCTATTAGATTGTTTGTGTAGCTATTTGTCAAACTATGTAACATTCCCATTGTTATAGATCAATAACAATAGAATATTGGCAGTTTCCTGTGATTTGACCCAATACTGAAATAACACAACAATACAGAATTAACACAACTGTTCAGGTCCTACAGATCATACGGATAAATTCTTCTTCTGAGCCATCTTGATCTTTGAAGTAAAGGTGCTACTTTTACATGAATGGGTTATTTTATTTCTGTTCTTCCTTTCCACACTACAAGATAAAAATAGTAGTTCAACGTCCTATGGTTTCTGATTCTTCTTCATTACCTCTTCCGTAAAAAGACCCAACGTATCCCTTGGTCCTCAGTCTCCCAGCCCCACCAAGCTTCTTTGGTTTCAGGATACATCTACGTGAATTCCCAAGACCGTGTATTAACCATCTACCGATAACAGTTCCTTGCAGTGTTGAAGTTCTCTTATGTGTATCATGTACGTTCTTTTAGGCGGCAAATCCATATAGGGTCAGGTTGCCTCATTAATTGTGAGTGATTTTCTGTGTGATGCCAGGGAGTATAGATAACTGGCCTCAGGGCAGCCAGGCCTCAGAGGAAGCTGGAAGGTCATCTGTGCATTTCCCAGATGCCAGTATGGCGCTAGTTACCCCATCCCGGGCCTGGGACTCGGTGCCAGTTAAGTGACTCGATTCCTCCATCTGCGACTGCTGTCCCGTCCTTCTCCCAATGAAGGACTCTCTCTGGCCTTCTCTCTGCTCTGTGGCCCGTGCCGCTCACACACGGGGCCTGTGTCATGGCTTGTACCCGGGCCCTTTGACCACTCAGCCGTCTTCAGGGGTGCATCTCATCTTGTGCATCTCCGATTAAACATCACCTCCTTCAGAGGGGACGCCCCCCTCCACCCCACATACTCAGCTCATTCTTCTCCATCTTAGGAATCTGATGTTTTCAGGGCACCTATTATAATCCGAAATTATTTATTTGCTTGTTTATTTGTTTATTTGTTTGTCTGTGTCCCCCATAGACAAGGGCAAGGTAGCTGTGCTCTACCATTCTAGCCCTGGTGCCTAGCACAGTGCCTGGCACATAACAGGTCCTTCAAAAATAATTGTTGAATGAGGAAATATATGAAGCAGCAAGAAACTCTTCTGAAGGACCTGTGGCACCATGGCAGACTCCCCAGGGCTTCTCAGGGAGAGGACTGTCCAGTAGATTCTCTCTTCCAAGGCAAACATTTGAACCACTGTTCGTTTGGATACCTCACCGAAAGGGAGGCACATTTTGCCAAAACACGAGTCTTTCTGTTGAGGCACTTCTGTCCATTAAGCTAGGATGTGTGTTTTCACACGTTAGCTTGTATTCTGCTGTTAGAAGGAAGTGGTTAGTACACAGAAACGAAACTTTCAGTGAAGCAGCAAATAAAAATGGACCTCAGACAGAGAGAGAGATTTAAAGGTTGTTCGGGAAAGTGTTGTCTTGGAATTAAATCGCAAGAGAGAAAAGCATACGTGGGAGCCAAAGAATTGAAAGGAAGAAATATCAAAGTGAAGAGTGGAGAAAATGAAGCTCCAGTGATTGAAGCACATCAAAGAGACAGATGATGGCGTGGCCGGCCGCAGGGTAGAGTTTTGGCTTCTGAGAAGTGAAGCCGGGAGCTAAGAGTGCTGGGGAAACACTGGCTGGGGATTATTCAGGACTGAAAGAGCAGCAAGGCATTAAAAATCCCGGATTATTTAATAACCTGTGGCAGATTTTCAGCTGAACTAGTTTCTCCTAGTTATTAACAGCCACTTGGTTGAAAAATGAAAAAGATTCAAGCAAGGGCATTTGTACGTCTCTTCGTAAAACTAGGTTTGGAAATTCAAAGCGTCTTCTTTATGAAATGCTAACGTGCAGCTTTACCTCTTCCAACTTCATGGAATCACCGTGCAACAGAGCAGGGGGAAGGGAGAGGAAGCCTGTGCTACTCTAGTTGAAGAAGAGCTCAGGTTTGTAATTAGTTTAGAGGGTGAGATAAGGAAACAATAAAAAACATTTTAAGGGAAAATGGATGACGACACATAATGCTGCTTCTCTTTGCTCTCGTTACACGGGAAGGTTGACATTTTACTGTGTCTCAAGGTCGTGGAAATTGGGAACGACCACTCTGTCTTTTAGAAATCTCTGAGTTATAGATCTTCAAGTTAGCAGGAACCTCAGGATAATTTCGACCAACCCTTTACTTCCAGAAAGGCAAGATGTTATTATCCCCTGTTTTAGAGAAGCGACAAGTAAATTAAGTTACGTGCTGTGGTCACGTGACTGAGAAATACTGATGAGCGAGGGTGCACAGGGGGGTGGGGTGGCACGACGGGCTGTGGGGTGGCATGGCGGGCTGTGGGGTGGCATGGCGGGCTGTGGGGTGGCACGGCGGGCTGTGGGGTGGCACGGCGGGCTGTGGAAAGGCCCACTCCGGTGCGCTCTTAGGGCCTCTGCCTTCCGTCAGACCACAAGCAGGGTGATTCGCTCTCATGTCATTATGGACCCAGGGGAAGACCTGCTGTGTTTAAGCGGGCCGTTGTTTACCAAAAATAGTTTCTTTCCTTTCTGAAAGAAGGGAGGAAGGAAGGAAAGAGAAAGGGAGGGAAGGAGGGAGGGAGGGAGGAAGGAGAAGCCTCTACTGAAAGAAAGTGTCAGTTGATTCTAGGTCCATATGGTTGAAAAAGGGAGAGAACTTACCTTGACTTGATCTTTTCTGTATTTTGAATTATGGTATCTGATGACCCACATCTGAACAAATAAAGACATTAAAATGTTGGGTCCTTATTACCAGGTCACAGATCTGACAGTAGAATTGCACACTTTGAGACTTTTAATACTGACAGTGGTGTGGACACATAATGATGGCTGATGCCTACCTGTGGTCTCAGAGATGGGAGGTGAGGACCAGCGCTCCTCTGTAAGTTGAAATAAATTCTCTCCCGTCTTGCATTTGCTCTATGTATATAGGTAAATAATATTATTAACTTTATATCTCTTTAATCAGGTGAGGGGCCATGTGTGCACATACCAAAAGGGAATTCTTATATTTCACTTTCTATCATCTTTACATAGAGTTCTCTAGCTGATTTGTTGTATTTGCCATGCTTGATTTCTAGAGCTTCCATTCTGGAAAGCTGAGGCTTCTCTGTGATCCACAGGCTCTTCCTAGACGTCTACAAAACATTGAAATTTTTAAAAAGGATAGAAATGTGATGACAGACTCTCCATTTCTAAAACAATTCAATTGAATGATGGATCCCAAAATAATTGACTTCAGTTTGTGCTGAAATGACCTTTGATCTCTCTTAGCCTGGCATTTCCAGCCTAGCTTTGTTTTACAGAAAAAAGAAGTATTCCTTTTATTTATTAGTTCTCTGTTGCTTTTGAATTATAAAGCTATCCCTTAAAAAGAAAAACAGACATTTGAAAGAACAGTGAAGAGGACAGCATCTTGTGCATATTAAACCACAATAGTGAGGATGATTAATAAGCCACATACATGTTTCCTGTTACCGTTTCCCATATTGCCTTTGGTTCTTAACTTTGGCAGGAACTTTTCAATCAGGTAGAGTCTGTCATGTGCAACTAAGGCATACACCATTCCATCACCTCTCTATGGGTGCCCCAAATTTCTCTCTTCCTTTACTTAAAATTGCAACCAAACTTGGGATTTGTCTGGGCTTTGTCTGTATGAAATAGTTTGTATTTTTAAAATAATATCTATTAAAAGAGGATATTTCAAATCGATTTCTCCTGATATCTCTAGCTTTCCTTTCCCCCGATTCAGCATCAGGTACCATTTTGAAAGTAGCATGACTGGAGAGAGGCTGAAGTTAATTGAGGTTAGCAAGAAAAATATTACTGTCAATTTCAGATTTTTTTCTTTAATTATTTTTAACTCATGAAAAATCAATTAAATGGAAAAGAAACGTACGTTTAAGAGCATCTTGAAAATTCCCACTTTTGGAAGCCTCAGAGGAGAGGTGTCCCTTGTGACACTCTCTGCAATAGGGCATACCACTGGCTTTTGGCAGATGACATAGTTGTTTTTTAACTTTCTTTAAAGGATGCTTCTTTTGAAGTGACAGAATGAATACACTGGGAAGAGGAAGTTGAGCATATACAGCCATAAAATGCAATTTGTGTTTTCAGTGACAACATGGCTGCGCTGGAGCACATCGGGAATGAGAGTAACAAACAACTGTAAAGACAGGGTGGTGTTGGGTCTGTACTGAGAAAGGTAAACAGCCAGTAGGTACAGCTCTGCGTCACTGTGGAAGCTTCAAGTCACCGTGCTTCTGTAGAGCACAATATTGGACCTTTGGGGCTTGCATAGACAGCAAAAGAGGGGGCCTAACAAAACTCACTTGAATGATACATTTTCTTTTAAAGGCCAGGAAGTTGTTTTATCAACCCTGCTATCCAAGTATCTAAGGCTGTCTGGACTATTGAATTTCTTTTACTGGAAAAAAAATCTATTATTTTGCCCAAAATTTAGCAAAGAAGGAAATCCGTTTAAAAGATTATTCCACAGCCTGTTGCCCTTGGACTTCTCCCATGTTCATGCCTCACCCCCATCCTTTCTTGGCGTGTGTGATTTGAATACTCTCTCCTTTGTAAAATGAGAGGTAGCATTTTAGTTTCATGTTGATGCCTGTAGAAGGTGGACGTCATGTTAAAAGCACTTCTGTGATCTGGACATGAAAGTGGACGTTCCCGGTGCATCCTTCTTTGTGGGGTCACTCTGTCACATGTTTATTCAGCAAACGTTTATGGAGCAGCTGTCGCTATTCGGGAGGCCGCTCTGCTTTGCTGAGAGTTCACAATGGAACTGTTTTTAAAAGTAAGATACATGGGATGGGATGCTTGGTCATCCGTGACCACTAGTTTTCCTTTTATCTGGGCACTATTCTCCCTTTAACAAGGCTGAATGCCTTTTCCTTAAAAAGTTAAATGGGAAAGTCATTAATCATGTTTGGTCCAAAGCAATGGTAAAAGAAGATCTAAAACTTGAAGCCAAGAAACTGGTGCTGAAAACGATATTTAAAGAGTGTGTGAGGAACTTCCCTGGTGGCACAGTGGTTACGAATCCACCTGCCAATGCAGGGGACATGAGTTCGAGCCCTGGTCAGGGAAGATCCCACATGCTGCGGAGCAACTAAGCCCGTGCGCCACAACTACTGTGCCCACGTGCCGCAGCTACTTAGCCCACATGCCACAACTACCGAAGCCCACACACCTAGAGCCCGTCCTCCACAACAAGAGAAGCCACCACAGTGAGAAGCCCGCGCACCGCAACGAAGAGTAGCCCCCGCTGGCCGCAACTAGAGAAAGGCTTTGCGTAGCAACGAAGACCCAACGCAGCCAAAAAATAAATTAATTAATTAAAAAAAAAAAGAGTGTGTGATAAATGTGCACTTTATCTAACTCTAAAATGGAAGGATAGATGTGGCTTTCTCAAGATTCAGATGGAGAGCTGTTCATCTGATGAGTCATTTTTCCTTGAGAGTGCTGCGTTTGGAAGCATTCTTTCTAATTTCTATGTGAGAAGACGAGACTTCTGTCATTAAGATCTGAGCTTCCAGGGCTGAGGACCTGAAATATCCACGTATTGAGAGTCATCACTTTGACTAATGGAGGATCCTGATCACTTGTCACCCTAAGCACCTCTTCACAGTGTGTCATTTTTCCAGCTCAGTTGATTTTTGATATATCTGCCTTTATCAGTCATTGAGGTGGAAATTTCATCACTCTTACATGCTTTTTGAGTTTTTCTTAGTGTTTGTTTGTAATAGGTTTTATGGGTGATTAGTTATGTGAATTGCGGCATTCTCGTTGATGGGAACCTATCTTAATTTCACCCGTGAAACCTGCTTCTCTCATCAACTCTGCCATAAACCACCAGTAGGGTTTGTTTTTCATGTAAACATACCTCATGGAAATTACTGTATGTACTTTTCATCGTTACTTAGCGTGAAAATTAATAGCTGAATTATTACTGGCACTAATGTTTGAGCACTGGCCTTTCCGATTCTGATATTCCACACGTCGGTTACTATGCTGGGACACACCAGTGGCTAATCGGTCAGTCTGTGCTCTACCAGGCACTGTCAGATGTCGGGATTTTACCAAAGCCCCACTGAACAATATTATGACATGAGAGTAATATTTCTGTTTCTGCCTTAAAAGCTTTCACAGTGAAACACAAGAATTGGTGTTATCAATTCTTAAACAGAATAAGAATAAGTCACATTATTTTATTTTATTTTACCTAATGTGACTGCATGTATCTGCCCTAATGATCAACACCAGGCGCGGTTCCGTGCACCGGTTTTGTGTCACACAGATCTGGGTTGGAGCCCTAGCTCTGCTACTTAGCAACTGTGTGACCTTGAATGAGTTACTTCATTTCTCTGAGTGTAGGTTTCTTTCTTGGTAAAAGAAGGTTTAATAAAAGAATCCACCTCATATGTGTGTTGTAGAAATTAAATGAGATAAATAAATGTAAATTGTGTATGTAAAACTTCTTTTAGTCGCTATTAGGCAACTTTTTAGGCACGCCAAGGCTGTAGAATCCTCAGTTTCTCTGTATATTGTCATTTCTAATGGTTTAATTTTTAGTTTGGAGGTCTTTCCTTTTTTAATATTGCATGATTATAATAAGAATATTCTACACAACCATTATTTTTCTAGATATAAATTTTAGTATGGTTAGACTCATGAAGACATTGGAATGTTATAGCATGATTTTGTTATAATAGCTTCCTTGCTAGATGATCACGTGCCTATTATTCAAGAGAAAGATTTTAAATAGAGTGTGAAGACTCTATAGGGGACAGTGAAAAAATTACATAAAAGCAAATGAACTAAATCTAGTAGTGGCAAGTGAGAGATGCCCTGAAGACAATATTATATTATCTTTTCTCTTTTGAGATAATTTATTTTTCTGTTACAGCCAGCTCCATTGTCTCATTTGGGTTTTTTGGGACACCATGTTCACATAAATCAGGAAACTGATTGATTGATTACTGAAGACTTACTATGTGTGAAACACAGAAGTGGATAACATCCGAGAAGGTCTTTTGGATGGGGTGATTCTGAATTTTCTTTTTTTTTTTTTAAGTTGTGCATTGCATAAAAACATTTGCCCTGAGAAAATGGCACTGTCTTCTTTCTTTTTTTTAATTTTTATTTTATATTGGAGTATAGTTGATTCACAATGTTGTTAGTTTCAACTACACAGCAAAGTGATTCAGTTAAACATATACCTATATCTATTCTTTTTCAAATTATTTTCCCATTTAGGCTATTACATAATATTGAGTACAGTTCCCTGTGCTATACAGTAGGTCCTTGTTGATGACCTTTTATGTATAGTAGTGTGTATGTTAATCCCAACCTCCCAATTCATCCCCCTCGCCACCTTTCCCCTTTGTAACCGTAAGTTTGTTTTCTAACTCTGTGAATCTGTTTCTGTTTTGTTAATAAGTTCATTGGTATCATATTTTAGATTCCACACATAAGTGATACATGATATTTGTCTTTCTCTGTCTGACTTACTTCACTTAGTATGATAATCTCTAGGTCCATTGATGTTGCTGCAAAAGGCCTTATTTTGTTCTTTTTTAGGGCTGAGTAATATTCCATTGTATATATGTACCACATCTTCTTTATCCATTCCTCTGTTGATGGACACTTAGGGATGACTGTGAATTTTGAAGTCGAGAAACATGTGGAGTAATAGAAAATGACGGCACAAACTTCACTGACAACCCGTGCCCTTCCCCTTCTCAATGGTTGTAACCAAAATAGTTCAGTCTGCAACAGGAATGACATAGCTCAAAACTGGTTTGCATGGACACAGACCAGAGAACTTGTTTATTGTACAGATCTTTTATCATCCTGCAGTTTTCAACCACTCTCCCTTGGCTTGTTTGTGTGCTGCTGATGAATAAGGGGTGCCGACAACTGGAGATCAACTTGTCAAGATATTTTTTGGGGGTTGCACCAAGAAGACACAGGCGGACTGGATCTAGCATCCAGATCCAGAAAGCTGGAAAGCTGAGCTGCACTGGTTTGTGAGAATGGCACGCTTGACCAGCGCTGAGTATCACATTGTCAGGCCAGCTCCAGAAATTGTTACATTTTTACTGAAATGTGAGCATTCTGCCCTGAAACTATAGAAGAGGATGTGGTCAGGGCAATAAACAGCTCTACACAAAAAGCAACAGGTTATTAGCAAAGAACAAGTCCCGAAGGGCCAGTGAATGAAGAGTGCGATTAACCAAGAATGCTTGATCCATTCACTGAGATTGTAAGGCACTGACTTACTGTGGAAATAATTGCATATGATTGTGGGCGACTTTCCAGTGTTATTTTGAGTCTTTTATTCCTTTCAACATGCCACCAAGACAACTGATATTTCAAAGGATGCCATGAATAGTGTTGTGGGGAATTTGCTGAACTAGAAAATTAGGTGTGATCAGACTAAAATGTTCTTTCAATGAGCCATCGACAGGAATGTGGAAGAGCATTATTATTCAAAATCCGTATTTTGATGGTATTCTGCTTATAGACATTTTAGCCATAATTTATCCTCTTTTCCTACAATTTCTTAACTAGGTACTTCAGATTTGTGCCCTGGTTCTGCTCCCCAGTTACATTCCTTTGCTTCCGCCAAAGCTGCCCTTTTCTGCCTTTCTCCCTTGGCCTGAGCTGGAAGGATAATTCCCGTCAGAGTATTAAATGTCCACACCGAGTCATGGTGGGTATGGCCTGGTATGAAACACCCAGTGCCAGTTTGATGAGTAGTGTTTAGGTCCCAGAGACTATTTCATGCTTTTTGTTGTAGGGCCTTAAAGGAAGTGGTTGTTATCCAAGGTGTTCTGCAGTTCAATAGTAGTAGTTGAGGTAGTTGGGAAGGTATTCTTGTAACATTGCTATTTACTCCCCAGGTTCTGTAGATCCAACTGAAGGGGGGGATGATCCAGCCATTTGGGGGATCTAATGCAAAACCAGCAACAACTGTGGACACATCTCTTGCCATCTCTGTGAAGGATTCTGCATTGTCTTGCTTAGATCCATCCTGAGAAGAAGCATCAGGCTCAGTCTAGTCAGGCAGTGGGGAATCTGGCCCATCTTCTTCCTTTGCAGCAGGAAGAAGTTACATAGACCTGGGCTTCATGTCCCCAAGAAGAGGAAACAGGGTCCCCTAGTGCGCTCCCTTGTATGACAGTAAGCCATACTTATATTTGAGTTACGTTTTCTCTTTTTAGTGGCTCATACTTGAGGAGCCAGGTTTTCAGAGCCAACTTAGCTATCAGAGCATATATGAAAATGTTTATCAATTGTAATACATCTTCTAAGTATCCTAGTATCCTGAGTTAATCTTCTAGATATTTACCACTCGAATCTTTCTTGCACTGAGTTATCTGGATGCGTTTCTATTTGTTATTACTGGACCAATATTTCGATTCTCATGGTTTTCTGAACCCCGTGTGAGTGAGGTCCTTTGTACCTGAGAACTTTTGCCAATAACACAATGGTAAATTGCCTCAATTATGGAGCTCTTCATCTGCCTCGCGTTTCATGGTTTTTGAGTTGTACATACTGGAAAGGTTCTGTAGATAAAGTATGAGAAGAAAAAAGCATTATGTACATTAGTTGAAATTGGCATCATGTTGCCAAACTGTAATCAGCCTTAGGGGAGCTCAGTGTTGAAACTGCTCAATTGAATGCTGCGATTTCCCATAACAATTTAAAAGGCCTGCAGGCATGCTAAAGTCCTAGCTGGATCTTTCAGTTAACACTCTAACATGACCCCAAAGTCTCATTTACATCACAGCAATTAAAATATATTCCACATTACATGTTTACTACTATAGACTGTAGAAACAATCCAATGAAATGTGTCTATTTTCCAAAAATAATCATGGAAATCTTTATGTTCATGATTTCTTCTTTTCTAGGTGGTCTCACCATTTCATATGCTCAGAGGGGAATGGTGATTGTGAAGTGGGAAAAGGTCGGGGGTGGGGGAGGAATGCAAATCTAGACTAATGATAACTAGTAGTCATTACTACTTGTTTACCCATGTGAAATTCGGTTAATAGGCAGAGTCCGGGTCATAGGTGACAGGTGTCCATTATGCAAAATAATTAATGTTATCAGTGCTAACTGGCCCCCCTACTGGTAGTTAGATGTAGAGGGACCACAAATTAAATGACTGTTAAAATAATACACCTCCTGGTTGCAGAAATGCTGCCCCTACACTAGGACAGAAACGCCAGTGCTCAGTTGGGAAGGTGATGGACAGGTAGACTCACCTGAGGAAGGTGTTTCCTTAAATTAGAGTCCTTTCCTTAATTCTCCATCCAAATTCATTTTAAACTCCTTCCGGCATATGGATTAGAACTATAAATATTAACTGATATCATAACCATTTTATAATGAGATGAATAGCAAGCTCAATTATTTTAAAGCAAAGCCACCGAAGCCAAAATTAGATCATATTTCCTCAACAGTGACTCTTGCATTTTAGTCATGCCTTTCTTTCAAGAAGCACAGAGCAAATGGACTTATTCCAAATTGCTGTGGTGGTTTAATATTTATTGAGTAGCCACAATTTACTAGCTTACCTTGAAAGTGTGGTTTTTCACAGTTGTCTAGAATACATCATCAAGGTCTGAAATACAGTGGCAAAAGTCCAGCTTCTCACCTTGGCAGGCAGTCAACGGGAAGCCAGGGAAACGGGATTTCTCTCTCTACGTACTCTTGCTTGCACTGCCCTTTCATGGTCAAGAAGAGCCTTGAAAGACTCCTACTTCAGCAGATGTCTGAGAAAGCAACAATCTCATCTGCCGCGTAGGTCCATTTTCACCCCGTTCCTCGGCTTATAACTACCGCTAGTAACAGCAGAAAAAAAAGTATTTTTTTGCTTGGGCTGCTTCGTCCCTAGCCTTTATGCTAATCATTGAAAGCGTTCCCCCGGAAGCAGACGCAGCCCCTCAGCGGGGCGCTGGGCTGGATGGCGACCCACACCTCCACCCCTCAGCACGTGCCCCCGACAAGGCAGGCCTGGGTCAGGCCATATGTCCCCGACTCACACAGTTTTTTATAAATATTATAAATTATGTACATATTTGTCTTTATGATAGAAAACATCCAGGAAATCTAGAACAGGTGACTAATTGGATATACTTTTCCTGTTTTTACTGGACTATTTGGCTGTGTTTATACAAAGTCGTAATATTTGAGTATATTATATGTATACATTTTAAGGCGTGTGATTAAACTTGAGATTTCAAACAGTCTATTTCTATGTGAGCCTACACCAAGGCAAGCGTCTTTAACTATCCTGATAGAGTTGTGTTAAAATTCACTAAAAAACAAACAACGGACACCAAAGAGAAAGAGTAAGGAGAATGGAATCGTCCTGATGACGTGCACAGATTGCTGGCCAGCCTGGTGAGGAGGGGTCGGTCCTTTTCCCCACACCCACAGAGACCGAGTCTGCCGCCGGCTAAGAGGGTTTCCATAGTTCTTTGGGCAAATCAAACACTAGGACTGAACCAAAGGCATTTGAAACCCTGAAGCAACTCTGGAATTACTCTGCCGCCCTAAGCTTCACTGCTTCAAGGAAAAGTGGGGTTTGGGAATCTCTCTGTCCGCATCTCTGCAGGGAGATGCTGTGTTGAGCGAGACCCTCACCTACAGCGCTGAACCAGCATTTCTTGCTCTCCAGGGGTCTGTGAAGAAGGTGCCATTTGGCTGGTTTGGTGCTTTTCAGCCTGAGATGAAAACTATCTGGTGGGCAGTAGACGGAGGATATGTTTATTGTAGTAATTTTGCCTGTGGATTAGAGAGGCATGAGCAACTGCAGTTATCTTTATTCTCCAAACACATGTGGGTACTTATCAGGTCTCCACCTAGTTGTTACTAAAGTAAAGCTCACATAGTTCTTTCAATCTGGAGACTCTCAATCAGCTTCATTGCTTCTCCTGAAAGTCCTTCCTGTTGTTTGCTGACTTTGCTTTTTACTACCGAGATGTAAATATTTGGATGTCAATAGAGATGCAATCATTTTGAAATTATTGGTGTGGGAACTTTTTTTTTGCTCATTTTGATAACACAGTATTTCTGAATAAGCTCGTAAAAATTCAAACCCCAAGTTCCATTCAAACATTTTAGCAAAACATTTTGCTACAGATGTATAATCTCTTGCTCTCCACCTTGTAGAACTGAGCTTTCATACACTTTTCCCCATCTTAGCTTCCTAAGCCTAATGATGCTGGAAGTTATTCTTGGACACGGAACAGTGCTTTTGAATTTAATTATAATAACTGGTTCTTATCAAGTAGACATTATGTTATATGCCAATCACTGGGCTAAATGCTTTTAAAACTGTATCTCATTTAATCTTCATAAATACCTCCATAAGAAAGATATTATCACATGCATTTTAAAGAATAAAATGTAGGAAACCAAATCTCAGGGAGTTTAAATAACTTGTCCGAGGTCATAAGTCACATAAACTGTAAATAGTGGAGCTAGACTTTTGGCATCATCTGTCTGATCAAAACCCACCCTGTATTCCAGCCCAGTTGTATTCGTATAGATTGTTTTTTAATTTGAAAAATCAGGGTAAGAACTTGTCGGCCCTCTCTCTCTGAGGTCTCTTTTCTTCTGTGTAGACTTCAGTGGCAGGAAGGCTCTCTCCACACGGTGGCAGAAATGTAAACAAGCTCCATGTCTTCATCTTCCCATATTAGCAGCTCTACATTGTCTGGTTTTGAGTAAGCACATTCCCAGTGGTTTTGTCATGTGTCCTGGAGCTGACCTTTCTGGCCTGAGTTAGGTCACATGTCCATTCCTCAACCAGTCACTGGGATTCTGTGCAGGCATTTCTTTGACTCCAGGATTGGGGTCTCTTTCACCCGAACCCTTTAGAAACCGACGTGGGAGAGGAGCATTTATTCAGGGAAATACAGGGCATACGGAAAACCCCACATCTGACCGCAATGTCCGTGATGTAGGGGAGCCTTTCTCTTCTAGTAACTAAACTACATGGGATGGGAGACAAGCAAAGGGAATTGTGACGGGGTCCTCCTCTAAAACACAGAACATCACAGTGAGGTATCAGTTATTTCCTCCTAAATTGTCTTTTCCTCAAAGAAGAAGCTTGAAAATATTCCCAATATTTTTGATCTTTTTAACTGGATCTTGAATTTTCCACCTTTCTTACTCCTCAGTTGAATAAATGAAATAATAATAACTTAATTATTGTGGTATTTTCAATATGACAGCCTTCCTTGACTTTGTTTGCACTGGATCTGTTGACATCCTGACACAGTTTGTCAAACTCTTTGCTGTCATTTCTCCCTCACCTTCTGAAAAACTTTTTTCCTTGGTTTTTGGTTGTTTTTTTTTGTTTGTTTATGGCTTAAACCCCCTCTTTGTTCTAAGGTTTGGAAGGATAGGCTAGTATTAAGAGGACAGACTTGCAATTAACTGAAATGTGTTCCAATTCCACTTGGCTACTTCCTGACTCTGTGTCCTTGGAGGAATCAATTCATCTCTCTGGGCTTTCGTGCTCTCACGTGAAAGTGGAATTTATAATTCTTACTTTGCAAGGTTGCTGTGAGGATTAAGTGAGGTCATATATGTAAAGCACCTGGCGTATTTTAAGCACTCAATAAATAATCAAGATTGAAATTAATAATTCATCAAGGAGTTTTTATGTCCACTTTTCAAGAGAGGAATATGCCCAGCACTTAGGGAAATAATCCCAGCTCTTCACTTAAGAAGCTCCTCCAGTGGCATGCAGGTGCCCAGCTGTCACCAGGTCAGTAATACCCATAGGTCAGTTTTAAGATACAGAAGCTAGAGTTGTTTTTAAGCCATCCAAAAGGCTTGCTTATTTTTCTCGCATTATGGCTAAAGTTTTTAGTTTGGAGTCGATGCTCCACAGGCCTTATACTTTGGCGATGGTTCAGAGACATAAATGGAAGAAAACTGTGCGGGAGTGTGAGTCCCAGCCTGGCTGCTCCCTGGGTGTCTGACTTGAAATTTTTTATGAATTCCTCATATTTCCTCACCTGTAAAACTGGCAAATATCAGAAACTTGACGAGCTGTTGTTAGAAATCGTAATGCAGTGTGCAACCTAAAATATAAAACCGTTTAATAAGTGGAGGTTATTGTGATGATTGTGTATTTGACTGTGGCTGGCGTGTCCACTGGGGTGAACACGTACATTTGAAGGTGGCATGACAGTCCGCGACCCAGTTGAATCAAAACAGTACACCGAGTGATATCAAAGTTGTCTATTTGGTTGCTTTTTACCTAGTGTGTATTTGAGGCCATTTGGATAACACAGTCTCATGACACGTAACCGTTTCTTTGATTTTCCCTCTGAACCCGATAGCATCTGGCAAATTTTTCAAAGGCCTGGCTCATTTTGAAGCACTGGTGAATAAAGTGGTGGCCTCCAGATTCAGAGTTCTGGCTTAAACCATCATAAAAATACTTAAATACATGTGATGGATATTGGTTGATCCAGGCAGGCAGACAAATTGAGAGATATTATTTACACTTTACCCTAAAGGTCTGGAAGGTAAGAAAGCTGCATTTGGTTCAGCCGCTTTGGATTCTAGAGGACCTTTTCCCAAATTATTCGGAGTATGGAGATTATGACTTTCCTTGCAGTTTTTCCCTCCTTTGCGGCGGTAACCCACGTAGCTGTATTAATATATTTTACTACTACATTACTATTGTCCATTGTTTTTATTAGGGAAAATAGAATCACTTTTAATTTCTAATTTCGCAAGTGAATTGCTTTATTTGTTTTTACATCATAGAATATATTCCCACTTTACATTACTGGGTGAATTAACCTCATTATCCATATTTTTTTCTTTTTTGATCATTTCCAGTTTCTGTTTCCTTCTACATATAAATAATTTTGAAAGAATTTTTAATGATTTGATCAGACTCAAGCCACTTTTCTTATAGCCTCAGGCACTGTTCTATATATTTTCCAATTAAAAATTTTCCATATTCACACTTATTCAGTAGCTATTTTAGTATATTTCTCCTATTTGTTTCATTTTCTAAGTTTTTGTATTTGCTATCTATGGTATAGCCTGAAGAATAATTTTCAGTTTTAAAACAATAAGCTTCCTATTTATCATTTATAAAGTAAAGACATAAATATATCTTTACTCCCATAAACTGTTCGTAATATGTCAAGTAGAAATGGGTTACAAGATCATTTACATTAAATTATAAATTATATATGACATGCATACATTCACACACACATGCATACAAAGGGCCTGAAAAGGTGAACACTAAAATGTTAAGTGAGCAATAATTTCAAGGATTTGTTTTGCTCTTAACTGTATTTTCTAGTTTCCACAAAGAACAAAGATTACTGCTTAATAATATGTTTTAAATGAAAGAAAAGCGAGAATTGGGAGAGTGTGCACTAAATAGCTTTGAGGGGTGGCCTCCTGTTCCCTCTGTCTCAGGAGACATCCCCCTTTTCCCGTCTGCTCCAGCCAGCAGCCCGGCGGCCACCCTCATTTCAGCCCATCCCAGGTCTTACTGATGCCAAGTCTATCTCTCCCATCCATCCACCTCCCTAAATGCCCACTGCCATTTCAGGTCCCCTAGTCCAAGCTCTCATTCTCTTGGCTGGACTTCTGCAAAAATCTGCCAACAAGTTTTCCCATTTCCTCCCCAGACCTCCATCTTCCCTGTTCTCTACCCTACAGCCAGAGGGATCTCTCCAAACTGGAAACCTGACTGATCATGTCAAATGTGCCATTTAAAGCTCTGCAGTGGTCACCCATTAATGGTGGTATATGGGTGAAACTGCTCATCCTGTCCTGTGAAGCTCTGCCTCTGGGCTTCAGGGTCCCTCTGGACTCATCTCATGCCTCTCCCCTCCCTCGCGCTGCTCCAGCCCTGCTGGCATTTGTCCATCAAGCCCCTCCCTGTCTCCATGTGTGGTTTGAACACATTCTTTCAGCCTGGTCTGTTCTGCTGTCAGCCTCTTTTCTGTGACACATACTTGTGACCAGGTTAAATCCTATTTAACCAATGGCTCTCAGCCTAAATGTCACTTAAGATCAGTTGTTTTTTTGGCTCTGGGTCTCAATCAGACCCCACCTTCTATTCTCTCTCTTAGCAACTTGAAATTTTTTGCAGCATTTGTTACATTTTTAGTTGTATATTTATTTGTGTGACTCATTATTTGAACTCCAGCTCCCCTTTCAGAATGAAAGAGAGTAGAGACTATGTCTTGTTCATGTCTGCATTCCCAGAACCTCTCACCATGCCTGACGTGTATGATGAATGAACAAAAATATGAATGATCACTCTGCCTTGTGCACAATTCCACGTCAATGCGTGTAGATCCCTTGCATTCTTTTGAATTACTGCTGAGTGTTCCTCCAGCTGGTCTTATCTTACTCTTTCATTCCGTCTGTCTCGGCCTTTTAATTGTTGTGATCATTTATATTTATATTTAATGCAATTATTGATATGGTTAGGTTTCCCTTTTCCATCCATTTACTTTTAACTTATTTGTGTCTTTGTATTTAAGTATGTTTCTTGGAAGCAGCATATAATTGCGTCTTGTTTTTTTATTTTTATTTTTTAATCCAATCTGGAAACCTCTGCGTTTTGTGGAGGATTTAGACTCTTTACATCTAATGTGATTACTGGCTCAGTTACGTTTAAGTCTGTCATCTTGCTCTTTGCTTTCCATTTCCCCCGTAGTTCCTTGTTCCTCTTCTACTGCTTTCTTTGGCTTAGTTGATGTTTCATGCTTCCATTTTGTATGATTCCATTACTTCTTTTCACTTACTGGCTGTAACTCTCAGTTTTATTTGAGTGGGGGCACTAGGGTAGGCGTTAAAGTACACGTCGTTAGTACAGCAGGCTACCTTGAGGCAGTACGATGCTACTTCACGTGTAGCATGAAACCCTCGCGGCCGTACGCTTCCGTTTCCCTGCTCCTTCCTCTGTGCTACTGTTGCAGTAAATGTTACTTACACATATGTTATAAAATCCACAATACGTTGTTATGATAGCATTTTGTTTAAACAGTCATCTGTTTTTAAAAGAGATTTAATAAGAAAATAGCTTGTGTATTTAATCAAACAGCTGCCAGTTCCAAGGGCTATTTATTCCTTTTGTAGATCTGTATTTCCATCTGATGTCATTTTTTTTCTGCCTAGAGGACTTCCATTGCAGTTCTTGTAATGAGAGTCGACTGGTGATTAACTTTTGTATGTCTGAAAAAGGTAGTTATTCCGCCTTCCTTTTTAAGAGGTATTTTCGTTACTTACAGGATTCTATGGTGACAGATTTGTTTTTCTTTCAGTACTTCAAAGGTGTCTCTCTACTGTCTACTCGCTTTCATTATTTACAACAAGAAACTCTGTGTTTAATGTGCCTTTTTCCTGTGTCTGCTTTCAGACTTAGTCCTTATTATTGATTTTGAGCAATTTTTTAAAAATAACTAAGGGTTTTATTATTTATTTATTTATTTTTGGCTGCACTGGGCCTTCGTTGCTGCAGGTTTTCTCTAGTTGCGGCGAGCGGGGGCTACTCTTTGTTGTGGTGCGCGGGCTTCTCACTGCAGTGGCTTCTCTTGTTGCGGAGCATGGGCTCTAGGTATGCGGGCTTCAGTAGTTGTGGCGTGTGGACTCAGTAGTTGTGGCTCACAGGCTCTAGAGAGCAGGCTTAGTAGTTGTGGTGCACGGGCTTAGTTGCTCTGCGGCACGTGGGATCTTCCCAGACCAGGGCTCGAACCCATCTCCCCTGCATTGGCAGGCGGATTCTTAACCACTGGACAACCAGGGAAGTCCCTGATTTTGAGCAATTTTAATCACAATTAAATGCCTTGGTATAATTTTCTTTATATTTCTTCTGCTTGGGGTTTGTTGAGTTTCTGGGATCTGTGGGGTTTTGTAGCATTTCTCGAATTTGATTATTTTTCGGTTGTTATTTCATCAGCATTTTTTCTGTTCTCTCCTCTCTGTCTTCTCCTTCAGAGATTCCAGTTACGTCTATATTGGCCTTTTGAAGTAGTCCCACATCTCACTGATGATGTATTCATTTATTTCTTTTTCTTTCTCTGTGCTTCATTTCATATCATTTCTATTACTGCATCTTTAAGTTCATTCATCCTTTCTTCTGCGATGTCTAATCTGCCATCCATCTCATCCAGTGTATTTTCCATCTCAGACACGGTACTTCCATCTCTACAAGTTTGATTTGGTTCTTTTTCTTTTTTAATCTTTCATGTCTCCATTTAATTTTTCGAACATATGGAATACAGTTATAATAACTGTTTTCATGTCCTTGTCTATTCATTCTAACACCTGTGTCAGTTCTGGGTCAGTTTCAATTGCTTGATTTTTCTCCTCATTATTTTCCTGCTTCTTTGCATGCCAGGTACTCTTTGATCAGATGACAGACATTGTGAATTTTACTTTGTTGAGTGCTGGTTATTTTTCTATTCCTATAATATTCTTAAGCTTTGTTATGGGACAGGTAAGCTGCTTGGAAACACTTTGATCCTTTCTGGTCTTGCTTTTAAGATTTTTTATTGAGACCAGAAAGATGTTTAGCCTAGTGCTAATTATTCCCCACAATTGAGGCAAGACCTTTGTGAATACATTGCCTAATAAATTATGAGGTTTTTCTAGTCTGGCTGGAAAAACTATACACTATTCTTGGCCCTGTTTGAGCTTTGAAAACTGTTCCCTGTAATTCAGCAGTCCTTTACAGGGACAGTTTTACCCAAGCAAGACATTTGGTGGTGTCTGAGGGTATTTTATTATTATCATGACTAGGCGTGCTACTGGTATCCAGTAGGTTGAGGCTAGGAATGCTGCTAAACATCCTACTCTAGGATATCCCCCAACAAAAAGAAAATTTTCCGTCTAATGTATTAGTAATGCCAAGGTTGAGAAACTCTGCTATACTCCTTTCCAGTCATTCTTTCTCTGGCCTCCAGTAGTCCCTTCACACACATGTGCTGGTCAGTACATCACTGAGTTCTCGAGAAGGACCCTCTGCAGACCTGCAGAGTTCTTTCCGCGTGCAGCTCTCTTTCCTCCAACACTTTGTCCTGCAAATTCTTACCCACCTGTTCTACCAGACTTTCAGCTCTGTCTCTAGCTTAGAAGTTGGCTGAGCCCTTCCTGGGTTCCTCCTCACCGTGCTACAGCCTAGAAATTCTTTCAAGGCAGTGAGCAAAGGTACTCAAGGGCTCACCTTGTTTGTTTCCCTTTCTCAAGATTCACTGTCCTTCATTTCTTCATGTCCGTATCTTGAAAACTTTTGTTTCATGTATTTTGTCTGTTTTATTGTTGTTGCTGTTTTAGACAGGTGGGTAAATCCACTTCCCATTACCCCATCTTGGCTGGAAACAGAAGTTGACTTCTTATTTATTATTGCTATCTAATGTTCTCTTTATTTCCTGTCTTGTTTAAAGAAAGCAACCTTCCTTGCTTTTAATCTTCTCAATCACAAATTATTCACTGCATTTATTTTTCTCTGTACCTGTATCGTATCAACAAGCATCACTTTTGTTACTCATGGTACACTCTCCTTTCCCTATGTTTCTTTACACAGTTTTGTTTGTGTTTTAATTTTGTGTCTCAAACATGATTCACTTGCATTCTTCTATTTGAAACTGTAAGCTCAAATTTTAGTTATGCTTGAATTTAGCATTCTTTAAAAAAATCACCATAACATGATTTTATTTTTGTTCTTAATTATTTCATTTCTTTGGTTTATAAATTTGTCTCAGGAAACAAAATTACCCCTGAAATGAACAATAGCAATTGATTTCATCTTGTGTTCAGTTGACAGTAATCTAACTATTCAGTGAAGGAAACATTTTGAAGTGCTTGTGGTGTGCAAAGTTGTATTTACTGTTGGATTAACATAACTGGTAATTACATAACATAACTGGTAATAAATCATAAATACTAACTTATTAGGGAAAATATGAATTGTGAATAACAAAAGGCAAAATTTTCTTGGTATTGTGTACAAACAGCTTAATTTAGATCTTTAATCTAAAATATGCTGAGGTAAATTCGTGTTTCTCTGAAATCTGCTTACTCTTTTGGGTGAGCTTTTCCAAACCATTATGAAGTGAGGAGACAGTTTATGCAGAAGATATTCAAGGTAACATTCAGGAATTTGTAATCCTTACAGAAAATAAATAACAATGGAAACATGAGTGAATTTGATGAAAAGCTTACTTAATCCTTTGGGTTTGGATATTTGTTTTTATTTCCGTTTCTAGATCGACATATAAGCTCACAGAATTTTAGAAGTACCGATGACTTTAGGGATGTTTGTTATGAGCCTGAGAGATTGTAATCATTGGCATCAAGGGTTTTAAAAATATACAAAGTCCAATTAAAATCAGATTACTTCCTAAAGGTACAATTTTAAAATGTTTCTTTGGAGTTAAGAACAGGTTATGAAACAATATGATAATGTCATTAAGTTCTGTGGCCAAGTCTCAAAGCATGTTGAAATAATATACAGTGTCTGAAATAGAGGATAGGATCCCTGGTGTGCCTGAGTCAGGACTGCCTGCGCATTCATTCAAACAATCAAACGCTTTGCAAGATATTGAGAAAAACAAATAGCCAAATAGTGGAATTTGCTTTAAGACCAGCTGTGTTTTCCAGAGAAGTGCTATGGGCAGTAACTGAGTGGTTTTTCAAGGAGCTAATGAAAATTAACCAAATCAGTTTGATATTGTCATATACTTGCTGTAGCCAGTTCAACTAAAAGTTTTCGGTCCCCTCTCTACTAGTTTTCTTTCCTTTTCAAAGGCCCCGCCCCCTGATGCAGCAAGGGTCTTGTTCATTAACTGCTTTATGCTGACTATGCTCCCTGCGACCCTCTTCCTCTGGTAGGACAATCACCGTCAAAGTGCTTCAACAATTTAACACCACTTAAGAAGATGCTTTTTTGGGGCCTCTCACCGCTGTGGCCTCTCCCGTTGCGGAGCACAGGCTCCGGACGCGTAGGCCCAGCGGCCATGGCTCACGGGCCCAGCTGCTCCACGGCATGTGGGATCTTCCTGGACCGGGGCACAAACCTGTGTCCCCTGCATCGGCAGGCGGACTCTCAACCACTGCGCCACCAGGGAAGCCCAAGGAGCTGCATTATTTTAACCTTCTCGTCTTCAGCTTTGAGTGCAGGAGATAATGCAGAAAACTGCCTTTTTTTTTTTTAATAAAAAAAATTTTTTTTACACTTTTTTTATTGAAGTACAGTTGTTTTACAATATTGTGCTAATTTCTGCTGTACAGCAAAGTGACTCAGTTATACACATATATACATTCTTTTTTTTATATTCTTTTCCATTATGGTTTATCCCAGCAGATTGGATATAGTTCCCTGTGCTCTACAGTAGGAGCTTGTTGTTTACCCATTCTAAATGTAATGGTTTGCATCTACTAACCCCAAACTCCCAGTATCTTCATTAATATCATAATTTTAATATCAAATGAAAAATTATCACACGGGCCTCACACAACAAATTTTCCCAATATCCTTTATGGATGTGATTCTTAAAACTATGTAAATCACAAGATTAATAGTAAATGTAAACAGAAGAAATTATAGATGTAGACAGAATGTTGGAATATTCTAATAAACACCATCATTTCCATGGGATATTAATCTAAGAAAAGTGCCTTTTGAAGTCACATTGAACTCACTGACTTCCATCAGAAGCATATCAGTAGTTGCAAACGTTACAGTGTAAATTAAATCCTTCAAGAGTTTGAACCATGTGCAAAACTGGAAAGACAGATGCAAAAGATTTTTTATTGTTTGGAAGCTCTAAGCTCAAAATGTCTTTTTCTTTGATGGTGTATTTGAATACTCTATCTTGATTTTTCATGGCACTTTAGAATTGCTTCACAAATAAAGAAAAGTCAGATATTTTGTGCTAGAGATGTTCTATAAAGCTCAAGAATACATAAAATTATCTTTTGATTACTAATTTATTAACATTTAATTGGAATTGATTTTTAAACATTGGTAACATTATTGCAAGGATACATCTTTGCTACTGATGACATATGTTCATATTATTACTTTTAAGAACTTATTGACTTACCTGATTTGCAAGACTGAAAAACTGTATCATGGACTATATAGTAAAGAAAATACTTTTTACATTCAAAGATCCAAAGGGACAAAGAAAAAGACAGAATGGAAATATGTGTGGTCTAACTTAGACAAGGGCAATTTTTCTTTTCTGTAAAGGGCCAAATCGTTTAGACTTTGTGGGGCCATCAGATCTCTGTATTAGTTTCCTAGGGCTGCAGTAACAAAATATCACAAATTTGGTGGCTTGAATCAACAGAAATTTATCCTTTTAGTTCTGGAGGCAAGAAGTATGGAAGCGAGGTGCCGGCAGGGGTATGCTGCCTCTGCAGTCCTAGGGAGGCATCTATTCCCTGTGTCTCTGCTGGCTTCTGGTGGCTGCTGGCAACACTTGGCACCCTTGACTCGTAGCTGCATTCCTCCATCTCTGCCTTTAATGTCACATGGCCCATTTTCTTGTTTGTACGTCTCTGTATCCAAATCCCCGTCTTCTATCTCATAAAGAGACCAGTCATTGGATTTGAAGCCCAGCCTAACCTAGTATGACCTCATCCTTTACAACTACATCGATTACAACTACAAAGACCATATTTCCAGATAAGGTCACCTTCACAGATACCAGGGGTTAAGACTTCAACATATCTTTCCGGGAGCCACAGTTCAGTTCACTACAGTCTCTGTTGCAACCTCTCAACTCTGTCTTTGCAACATGAACACAGCCAAGGAGAATACGTAAACAAATACATGTGCTTCATTCCAGTAAAACTGTATTTACAAAAGCAGGTCATGGGTCAGATTGGGTCAGGGGACTAGAGTTTACCAAAGCCTGGCCTAACTAATTGACACAAAACTGCAGCAGAGAAGAAAAAAAAATTTTTTTTCCTGGCATTAGTCAGTTCATTTTTAAAAAAATATTTATTTGGCTCCACCGGGTCTTAGTTGAGGCACGCGGGATCTTCACTGTGGCGTGTGGGATCTAGTTCCCTGACGAGGGATCAAAGCTGGGCCCCCTGCATTGGGAACACGGAGTCTTAACCACTGCACCACCAGGGAAGTCCCAGTCAGTCTATTTTTAAAGTGTAAAAATGCCTATATATTTGTATATAGAGCAACACTTATTTTTTGAAAGATGTCAACTTAGGGCAAGAAATAGAACCTTTATAATGATTTCAAATCCCAAAACTCTATTACTAAAAATGCTTGAATTACAATATTTTTCTGGTCAGTGAAAAGCTTTTTGAGGATCATTTAGTTATGAGAGTCTATATAAACCTTTCCTCCAAAGAGGTCAAGACTGTTTTGGAAACAAGATTTTCCTTTAACTCAGGCACATTTATCCTCTCCATTAGAAGGAATGTACCTGTTTCCCCCACTAAGCATATGTTCCCTGAGGGCAGGGACATTGTTTGATTCAGTGGTGTGTTCTCAGCATATTAGTCATTCAATAAATATTTCTCTAAAGTGACTTCTGTTTGTTGGAATAACAAGAGTAAATTCGTGTGTCGTTGTTTTAATTCTGTTGTACAAATATAATCCCTGTCACCGTACCTTGAAATTATTTATTGTCTTAAACAGAAAGGAAAGCTACATTAAGGGAAATCCAATTTCTATTAAAAGCTATTGGAAGAACTTGTAAAGAGAAAAATGGAGTAATGAATCAGAGGGGGTCAGTGAAAAATGTTAGTTTTTAAAATAGGGTTCATCAAAAAGAAGAAAAAGGTAGGGAAGTCAAGATACATTTCAACAACCAAGCTAAAATATTAGCAGCTACTTTTAACAGCGCAGCTCAGTTCAGTAGCAGAGTTGCATGGAACCCCATGTGGGATACCCTCAGTGTGGGAGGGGTGGGATTCAGTTTGGTTGAAGAGGCGGCCGGAGGAGCATCCAGCTTTTCCAAGCCTAGGTTCTGGGATTCTGGGGTCAGAGTCCAGCTCAGAGTCTCCCCACTCTCCTTATCGCTGGAAGGAAGGCAGAAATTAGAAAGTGAAAGGTATTAGGAGTCGTAATTTTGCTCAGAAAGAATCAAGACTTGGGCTTGCCTGGTGGCGCAGTGGTTGAGAGTCCACCTGCCGATGCAGGGGACACGGGTTCGTGCCCCGGTCCGGGAAGATCCCACATGCCACGGAGCAGCTGGGCCCGTGAGCCATGGCCGCTGAGCCTGCGCGTCCGGAGCCTGTGCTCCGCAACGGGAGAGGCCACAACAGTGAGAGGCCCGCGTACCAAAAAAAAAAAAAAAAAAAAGAATCAAGACTTGTTGACAGCGTAGATATAACCTGAGTCGATGTGGGTGAATCAGAGTCAGCGAAGAGACTCCGAGTTGGAAGCACATTAGAGAGAGCAGTGTGGTGTGTATCATGATGGCCAAGGATGAAGAGGGGGGAGAGAGACTCTTCCGGAGAAGGAGTCTACGCAGGAGAAAATAGCTAAATACAAGTCCCAGCCCTAAGGACGTGGAACCCAAGAGAAGACCTGGGGCCACCAGGAGTCATTTGTTCCAAGTTGATTATGGAATCACTCAAATAAAAAGTGAGTTTAGGAAAGGAGTGAATGCTGAAGACAAGGCCTTCAGGGACCTTCAGGTTAAAAGGAGAGACAAAAGGAGAAAGAATAAAGAAAGGAGGACCACGTAGAAAGTGGATCAGCCCTGGACCATGGAAAGTGTGGTTGCGGCCCTGCCTCTTCTGGGCCCTGTATCTTCAGCAGCAGAGCCTTTTCTACCCACCCTAACCCCTGTCCTTTTAGCAAATTCAGGAAAAAGAGCGTTGCTAGGCAGAGAAACACAATTCACCCTGCTCCTTCTAACTTATTCTTGCTACCGGCCCTTGCAAGAAACTATCCCATCAATTAAGCTACTTGAATTGCCTTAAAAATCAAGATAGTGCTGATTAAATTCATTTTCTAGAAAGCACAGTGCTTTTGAAGGAGAGGAGTAGGAGAGAAGGATCCGCTTTTTTCCACCTGTCAAGACATTTAGGTCATTAACACATGATAATTGTGCCCTCTGAAGGAAACGTCTTCGTGAAAAATACTCAAATGTTCAATGCACTTGACAAAGTTTTACTTCTGTGAAGCTCCCAATTTGCTCCTGCTCTTTAAAAAAAAAGTAATAATAATAAAAGAAATAAAAGTAGTATACGTTTTTGTAAGAAAAAGAAAGGGAATTTTTTATGAATGGAGAAAATGCAGCAAGAGAAAACTTTTCCACTGTGGAAAATTTAGAAAACGTCGAGACCAATTTTTAGCTAGCTTCTGTATCAAAATTTGTGGATGAGCTTAATTTTTTTTTGTATTAATGTGAAAAATCAGATCTAGTCGCTTAAACAAGCCCCCATAACTCTTATCACCAGAACGTGTGCCTCACCTCCTGATAATACAGGATATTTTACACTGATTTCATGAATTTTCATTTCTTGTGGGAAGCAAGTTTCCTCAATAAGCAATAATACCCTTACTTTCCACCATTCTCCAGATTGAGAAGGAGGTAGTCAGTTTGTAGGTGAATGTGATGCTGACATCATGCAAACCTTTTATCTTCACAGACAGGCCAATGAGAATGGAACCCTGAGCATACTTGGTCACAGCCAGGACTGATGTGCACCCAGAAGGAATGAAGTATGGATGTGAAAGAACGTAGGCCTTACTGCTCCCTGACCAAGAACAGACGGGAGAAGGAACGGCGCTATACTAATTCCTCAGCAGACAACGCGGAGTGCAGGGTTCCTACACAGAAGTCTTACAGTTCCAGTGAAACCCTGAAAGCTTTTGATCACGATTCCTCGCGGCTGCTTTATGGAAACAGAGGAAAGGATTTGGTTCACAGAGAAGCCGATGAGTTCACCAGACAAGGTAGGTCGTTGTTCTAGGAAAACGAAGCATGCTCAGCTCCTGCTAACGTGCAGGTGTCACTTTTTTCCCTTCGAGGTGATATGATTATTCCTTAGATTGATGTCCTTTCCTCTGATTTAGACTTTGAGATATTAGATGATCCCATGGTATTCCACATTAAAAGTAGAAAGCCACCTATGGACACATGGACCCAGATGCAGGTATGGACCCATGTAGAGAATCATCCCACAGCCCGCAGTTTGTATGTGAGGTTGCAATTCTGCGCGTGGTCCAAGTGTTGGTGCATAAACTTGAAACCCAGGTCTCCAGGGCCCCCTGCCAGGCTCAGGAAGGTGCACACAGACACTGTTTTTGTATTTAGAACTGGTGTGAGGAAACTCATCTTTCCCTCGTAAGAAAGTACAAATTCTCCCTCTGGATCATCTCATGATCCATCTGGCCCAGCTGTTTGTGTCTGTTTGTAGAAGAGCCTGCATCGCAAGGGTTCCATTTTCTCCCTCGAAGGCAAATCTGGGACATTAAGTTTAGACCTTAAAACACGCTAGTTTCCCATAATGTCATCCATTATGGTTTGGGCATTCACATGTGTTTGTTGAACATTTTTACACTCTGTTTTCTGCCTGCGTGTTCTATCAGTGCAATAGTGACTTCTGTAACTTGACTTCACAGTCCTTAACCCTACTGAGTTCCATGCTTTAAAGACAGTAGCTTCTTTAAAATTAGGCATACGTAGGGACATTTTGTTTCTTCCAACACATTCTTGAGATGTGGGCAACGTTACCACTAATAAAAATCAAATCCTCTTACATCTGCCTTGCACAGTTCATCCACCTAGAACTTAGCATCCTGTAGCTAATTTTATCAAGAAACAAGGAAAAATAAATTAAACTTCAGAAATAAAGAGCATATTCATTTTTTTCCAGTCACCTTGCAGACAGTGTGACTAACAGTTTGATACTAAACAGGAACAAACTTAAGAAAAAGTAACAATGCTGTAAATCATTCCAAAGTTTGAAACTTTTCCATGGTTCTTTTCTTCTCTACATTGTGGGAAGAGCCATCCTCAATAGATTGAAATAGTGTTCCCTCACCTAAACCAGTTTACGTCAAGAAGACTCATTTGATTTGCCAGAGAGATTGTGTTCCCCGTGAAAGCATGCCTTACTAATTACAGATATCAAATCATATGAAAGAGGAAAAACTCGCTTAACATTTCAAATCCAGTGTTTAAGGGAAATACAGAACAGATATTTGAAATAGGTACTCTTGCTAAATTAAGGGACTTGAGTTCATTGTCCCATGTGTGATCATTCTAAACCCGATTTCTTCTTTCATGATCTCTACACAGTGAACAGAGATTATCAGAGTACATTTTTCACCAGTTTCAAAAATAGCAGGTACTGTAGAGATGCAGGCAATCTGAACCCAGTGTGAAGTCTCACCTTTTGTAACAAAAATAGCTTTTAGTGCCCTGTTGGCAAAGAAAAAGCTACATTGTGGAATACTGTGAGAGGGAAGAAAGCAGCACACGTGGCGTGATGCGCCGAGGAAGCGTATCTCTGCCCCAAGCCAGCGTTGAGTTTAGGCAGAGAGGAGGGTGCTTAACGGGTTAAAAATAGCGCGCTGCAATTTTTGCCGCCCAGGCAGCGTTCATCCAGTGTAGCCTGTTGCTGATGACACGGCGAGACCATCTGTGGGAACCCGGGAACCGAAGTCTTAGGGGACCAAACATCCCTGTCACCCAGCTCCTTGCCAGCGAAGGACTAGAGAGTGAACGGGGCAGAGGGAAGGGACGGGGAGCGAGGCAGCCGACGGGCCTCTTGTCAGGAGCGGCCAAGTGCAGCTGCGAGGAGAGGTTTCAGAGCGGAGGTGAAAGGAAAAGCAAAAGCGCGGCGTGCGGAGGCGTGCCATTCGCTTGACGTGTTCATAAATCAGATCGTATTAAAAACATAAACGGAATGCACTGCTACTGACAGCTGAGGGGTGCTGATTCCTTACCTCGTTCCAGTCAACGTGCTGGGAGTCAGGTGCACCATCCCTGAACTCTCACAGCACCTCGGGGTGTAGGGCCCAGGGGCATCGTCGTTTCACAGGTTGAGACGGTCAAGGCTTGGAGGCCTGAGATCCCATGGCCAGTGAGGGCCGTGCTGGGACTTGAACCCAGGCCTGTCTGGCCCCAAGTGCTCAGGCGTGTAACCTCTGTGCAGTTGCCAAAGCAGAAAACAGGCAATTAATTCAGTGTCAACCTTGCCCTTTGGTTTCTTGGAGTCAGTCTTAGCCAATTTTGATGGTACCGATCAAGAGAGATGAGGAGACTGGACACATATTTGGGAAATAAAATGGAAGTGATTTTGTGATTGGGTGGATGAGGATGTGCGGAAGAGGGAAGCATTGCAAATGCTTTTTCTTTCCTCTGGTTTGATGTGGGGAATATTTGTAGCAGCAGCGGCAGATGAGGTGAGAAAGGAACAAGGAAAAGTCTGCTATCAGATGATGTGTTTCCCAAGGAAGCATAATGAAAAATCCTCCCAGCCTTTCATTTTCTTTGAACCTGACAAATGTCAGTTTTTCCTCCCCGACTATTATGCTGTGGTATTAATTATTTAATTGACAAAATGTGCTTCCTGCCACAGCTCCTGACATCATACACATAATAAAAATGAAAGATTAAAAATATTAATAGTAGCCAAAGACCGTTGAAACTCTTCCAAAGAATCATATGCTAATTGAGCTCGTCCATGGAGTCTTAAAACGCCTTGCCAGTCCAAATCCACTTCTTCTTTGAACGACACAGGAAAATGCAGCTTCAGCTGGAGGAAGGGACAAGTAGAGACGCCTGTTAATGCAATTACACGGAGAATTCAAATCTAGAAATACAATGATTTTAGTCAACTATAAAAGAAAGAAATGTAATATTTTTATTTTTATTGACCAATTATATGGCCTATTATCAAACTTAATTTTAATCATTTTTTATGGCTTTACTGACTGGCAGGTGACTTGTTAATTACGTGTTATATTTAGATACTGTAAAGCTAAGGAGGATTTCCTTGTCACAGTAATGTGTCATTTGACTGGTTCTCACACAGATCTCTTTCTCTCCTTTTAAATCTCTCCATGTGGTTTACTGGGTGGTGGGAATAGTCCTGTTAGCAGCTGTGGAGCTCTCTGTAGGTGTGATGGGGTTAGGCTAATAGTGGCTTCTTTGGCATTCTTGGATACTATTTTCTTTGATTCGTCTTTGAAGGGAATTTATCCTGTCAGATCTGAGACACATTTCTTATGAAACAGCTGCATAAGATCATCCCACAGCTTTTAGAGAAGTGATAAAATAAAAGATCTTTTCTTCCCAGCACTATGTACATTGCCTGTAACGTCCTTGACCAAACGAGAAAGCTCAGCAACTCCAGTGAGGAATGTTGGCCCTGAAGGTGAATTTTGAAATGCGGTGACATCTGGAAGTGGGGACACTTTTCTTCCACAGAACCCTAACCCTGGAAGAAGAGGAGGAACACCTCTGAGACAGTCTTAACCCCAAGTGTTTACCCGTTAGGCAGTCATCAGTGTTGTGGTTGTGAATCTCAGAATTTTAAAATGAAAAGCCTACCATCTATTCTTCATTTATAGAACGTCAGGGGAGGAAGGTTACCTGTTTTTAAACTTGAAAAGCAGACAGCATTATGTCTGTGTTTGTACACACCTGACGTCAAAATAGATAATACATTTGCAAAGTAGGAAAGGGAAGGAGGAAGGCAGATGGGATGAAGACCCTCACTGATTTCTGAGTGGGGCCCCTGACCGCTTGCTTCTGGTCCCAGAAACTCTCCTCTTTCCTCACCGCTGCTTTGGGCTTTGCCTTCTCTTCCTGCTTGTCATCGTCAGGGGTGCTCAGCAGCCCCCAGCTCCCACAGACACGACTTCTCACCTCATGATTATTGCTGGTCCAAGGCCAGTTCCAGTAGAGTTGGTGGGAGAGGAGATCCCACAAGCCCTGAAGCCTCCTGCTGCACCTGCTTGGTGGGCTGTGTCCTGAGTCCCAGTCCATCTTTTATACAAGATTCCGGATGCTAGACCTTTCCCTTACCATATGTGCCCCTCTTTTGCGAAACAAAAGGACATTAGGGGCACAGTCTGAGTTTTTCTGTACACATGTATCCAGGACTCTGGTATGAGGGTTGTTCGAGCGATGCCTCATTTACCCATCTCCCAGCTGGCTCTTTACCCCTCCTGAGCTGAGCAGTGACATGGGTGCAAATGAGGTCTAGAACCCTCTTAGGGTCCTGATGGACAAAGCCGATGCAGGTGCTCTTCTTCTTGGGCCGGATGAAAGCTCGAAGTGGGGTGAAGCCCTAGCGTGAGGATCAGAGTGGACGCTGTGGCTTCACGGCGCCGGAGGGAGGCTCACCGGCCTCTCCCACGCTGCTCACGGGAGTGGACGTCGTGCTGCGGGGGCAGCTGGCTTCCTTGGTCCCTTGGGAGCTGAGGGAGCCTAAGCGGATGCCTTTTCTCCACTCCGATACTGTGAGAGTGCCAGCCCCGGAGCCCAGGGAGTAGAAAGGCTTGTCCGCAGCGACTAAGATGACTTGTCACTGCTTCCGAGGCAGCCCCCAGGAAAGCAGCAACAAGCTGAATGGTGCCCAGCATGTAGGAAGTGAGGTAGGATACGAAACAGACAGATCAGGAAGCTCCGAATGCAAATGAGCGAAGGTGAAAAGAAGGAAAACCCAAACCAAAATGAGAGATTATAATAAGAGCCTCTCAGACATCTAAGTGCAAAAAAAAAAAAAAGCACAGCAGCAAAACCAGCAGTAACAGCCAAATGCTAAGGTGGGGAAAGCCATAATTTACAAACCAAAAAAATATAATAGATATGTTGAAGAAGAAAGCATGGTCATTGTTGAAATCCAAATGACTGGTTTTGAAGACCAAGTAGAAGAAATGACTCAGAAGACAAAGTTCCAGGTAAAATTAAGAAAACACACACACACACACACACACCTTAGCACATCCCCGAGAAATTCTTTAACTTTGTGGATAAAGATATTTTACAAGATTCTAGAGAAAGAAAAACAAGTTACTCTTCTTGTGACTTACAAAAGAAACAAATATAAAACTAATGAATCTCTCATCATCAACAGTGAAAACTAGAAGACAACAGAATAACTTCTACCACAAGGAAAAGACTACAAGCCAGGGGTTCTATATGCAGAGAAGATATCATCCATCTCCCAGAGTAAATGCAAGATATTTAGGGACATGCAGAGATTCAGAGACTGTATCACCAGTGTCTACCATCTGAAGTATTCAAGAAGTGATACCAACTGAATCAGAGTCACTACCTGTGAAAGGAAAGGTGAACCACCCACCGTGCAGTATATATGCGGTCATATCCCAAATGATGATAGAGCGAGTGGAAATGTGCAAGAACCACTACAAGGGAAACCCTAAGAAAAGACTAGAAATAAAACTCCTTCCCTATCAGCAAAATCCAATAGTTGGGAGAAGCTTGTAGGGAAATTAAAAGTGTTCCGAAAATCTCATCTGAAGAAAGAGGGGAGAAACAGTTATGGAATAGAGCTTTAGTGGAGGAGAATAATTGCTATCTTGCATTCATGTGGTAATGAAAAATATGTATTTGAATATGAATGTCAGGGAAGGGAAGGTGATCATTAGTGAAATGAAGAAAGCACAATAGACCTACCTAATTAGCAGGGGGAAAAAGGCATGAATAGCAGTCTGATCAATTTAGCAAAAACAGCTCCAAGGAAAAAGAGGAAACAGGTAAAATCATGAATAACCATAAAACAAGATGGAAGACGTGAACTCTCCTATATGACATATTACATGAAATAGAAATGAACTGAATTTTGACACAAACAGAAACTAACCAGCTGATTTATAAACGTTACTGGTATTTATAAGAAACAGACTTAAAATGGTAAAAAGTGGTTGAGAATAAAGAGATGGATATAAAGAGATATCAGGTGAATACAAACAAAAAGAAAGTAGGATTGGCAGTATTAATATTAGGAAAGGTGGAATTTACAATTAAAAACACTAAACAGGGTAAAGAGGACCACCAAGTAAATGGTAAGAGACGAGGATGAATACTCTTAAAGTGCATAGATTAAACAATATAGTAGCTAAATTTACAAAGCACAAGCTTTTAGGGAAAAAAAATGTTGTGAAAACACATTTATTGTGGGATATTATGGTTCACCTCCTTCAGAAACAGATCTAAAAAGACCAACAAAAACGAACATACTATATATATTAAGAAATAAGTAAAATATCAGAAAAAAGAAACCAAAGGAAAATAGGAAGAAGTAGATCATCATGATAAACTTAAATTAAAAACAGACAAAAAGTTGATTCTTTAAAAATTCTAAGAAACCAGAAAGCCCCTGATGGTCCCGATTAAAGAATAATGAGAAAGAAAATAAGGAGAGATACTGAAGACATCATAACAATGAAAAGGAGCTGCTCCAAACAACGGATTTTTTTAAATCTAGGGAAATTTATTTTTTCTTAGTAAAATATGATCAACCCCAAATTATTTCAAAACATGGAGAAAAGTCATCAGAATCAGTTACCTCAAAAGAGATTAGAGGGCTTCCCTGGTGGCGCAGTGGTTGAGAGTCCGCCTGCCGATGCAGGGGAAACGGGTTCGTGCCCCGGTCCAGGAAGATCCCACGTGCCGCGGAGCGGCTGGGCCCGTGAGCCATGGCCGCTGGGCCTGTGCGTCCAGAGCCTGTGCTCCGCAATGGGAGAAGCCACAACAGTGAGAGGCCCACATACCGCAAAAAAAAAAAAAAAAAAAGAGAGAGATTAGAAAGGTGATTAAAAGGGGCGCCATTAGAAAGTACCACATAGGTTTCTAGGTAAATCTTACATAACCTTCAAAGTACAGCTAAGTCCATAGTTCAAAAAGCTATTCAACACCAAAAAAATAAAAAAGAAAAGAAAAAGATGGAAAGCACTAAAATTCATATTGTGAGGTTGACATAACCTTAACAACAAAACTTGATTAACATAGTACAAAAAAGAAACTATCTAGACCAAAATTTCTTCTCAATATGTATATAATAAAAATTCTAAATAACTATTTGTATATAAGAATCTAGCAATGTATAAAAAGGCTAACAGTCTGGACCAGATTAATAACCAAGTGGTTACTAATCCTTGGTGATGATGCAAGGATTTTTCAATGTTGGGAAATCTATTAACATAATTAGATTAATAAATCAGTGTAGAAAAGCATGATCTTATCACTAGATGATGAACAGTTTTGGGATAAAATTTTAAGCCCATTCCTGATTAAAATAAAACTCACTAAGTAAACAAGAAGGAAAAAAACAAATATGTTAGCCGTGTAAGATGATCAATCAAAAAAATTAAACAGCATTCTCAAGGGTAAGATTCTAGGACCATTTCAGTTAAAATCAGTAACACCAAAAAGGCTCACCTACCCTCACTATTACTATGCAAAATTGTTTAGACATTTTAGCAATTGTAGTAAGAGAAGAAAATGAAACAATTGATATATATTTTGGAAAACGTTAGAATTAGCACTTTTGCTAAATATGTGATTGATTTTGTACATACAAAAAACAATGTGAAATAAAAACCACTAGAAAAATTGTTTTAAAGTTTGAAGCAAATTGGTACTTGGGTAAATGCAAGATAAATATATATGGACATCACTGGTAGTATATGTAGCATAATAGTTAAGAGTATATATTCTGGATGCAGATGATATGTGTTTGAGACCCACATCTGCCATTCATTAACCAAGCGGCAAGTTACCTAATTTTGGCCAAGTAACTTGCCTGAACAAATTACTTAATTTCTCTGTGCTTCAGTTTCCTTCTATGTACATTGTGCTTTAGCTTTCAATCTATAGTTTGTTGAGAATGAAATGAGTTGATATATATAAACTGCTTAGAATAATACCTGATGCATGTTATATACCATTAAGTACTTATTAAACAATAATTGGCTAAATTTGGCAGTCAGAAAAAAATATCCTACCACAATGGCAACAAACACTATAAAGTTCTCTGGAATAAATTTTAACAAGAGTGGTATAGGACCTAATATGAAGAGATCTGTAAATATTATTGTGAGACAGAAAACAGATCTGAATAAATGAAAAGACAGTCAATGTTTTCAGATGGGAAGACAGATATAAAAATATCAGTTCTATGAAAATAAATGCATAGAAGTCAAGGCTTATGTTTAATTGGAGAAAGTGATCTGAAAATTAATGTGGAAGAATAAATGTCAAAAATATATTCAAAAGTGAGGATAAAATGGCCTTACCATATATTTTTTAAAATAGTATAAAGCCATGTAATCATGTCTATAAGATATTGGCGTAAATAAAGACAAGTTGATCAGTGGAGTCAGCTAAAATTTCAGAAATAGATCCTAACATACAGGGAAATTTAGCATAAAACAAAAAATGTTTTTTCTATTCATTGGGATTTGATAAATGGTGCTGGCTCAACTGGTTATCCATCTGGAAGGATATAAAATTGGACCCATATCTTTCAGCATATTCAAAAATAAATTAAGATGGATTAAAGACAAATGTACAAAATAAAGCAATAAGAATTCTAGAAGTTAATTTGAGAGACTGAATAAAGTAGCAATGACTTGACCCATGAGTAGCAGAAAGTTCCAAAAACAATGGTTTAAACACCTAACAGAATTATTTTCTTACAAAACAAGAAGTCCAGAGGCAGACCATCCAGGGTTCAAAGATGCCATCAAGGCCCCAGGTACCTTCTATCTTTTTTGGCTCAGTCATCTGTAGCATGTGGCCTTTGTCCCACAGATCCCCAGATGTTTGCTGCATTTTCATATTCCTGTTGAAATAGAACCAAAGCAAAAGTGAGAAGGGTTTCTCTCCGTTGGACTATTTCTTTTCACTCCCCAGAGACGTCTTCTTGCATCTCTTTTTTTCAGAACTGTTATACTTGGCTACGCTTAGCTGCATGAGAAGAGGGAACATTTACTATTTTTGCTTTCCAGCTTTTATAACAGAGGAAGGCAAGGAAAAAGTGGTTGTGAATCTACACAGCCTGTCCCAGGGACTGTATGTACATCCCGAGAATAGAGGAGACCATTCTAATTGAAATAAGAAAACCAGAAGAGAAGCCTTATATGATTATTTTTTACTTAAAATCTTTTATATAAAATATAAATAATAATAAGCATACCATGAACAAAATTATTTTGTTGGGAAATATGTTTATAATCCATGTGACAGATAAAAGATACACACACACACACATATAAAATAAAGTAAGAGTGACTTTTACAAATTGAAAACAGAAAGACAACCCAGTGGGAAATAGCCTCAATTCACAGAAGAGCAAATTCAAGTGGTCAGTGAACACATGAAAAGGTCATGAGTTTTCCTATTAGTCTGAGAAAAGCAGTAGCTCATCCAGGCCCCTGCGTCCCCCCTGCACAGCTCATGTCCTGGCATCCCTCATAGAGCATTTGTAAACCAGGTGACCACCAGTGATTTGCTGAGGAAGTTCCTCCCAGCTTGGTAAGCAGAAAATGAATGGGAGAAGCAACCATAGTGACAGGTGTTCCTGTTTGGAATTCTGCACACATTTTTTTCAGACAGACAGCCTTGTACATTGAAGTCACACTCTAGAATGTTCTTCCATCCAGATGACTTAATACACTTGCGTGTTCCATCTGGCCTTCCTCCATGTTGTTTTCATTGAAAAATATATAGTGATCCATTATCAACTTCTAAACGCAATACATTGATTCCTAAAGCAAGGACTTTCTGTACAACTGTGAAGTTCTGGATTAGGAAGAAGCCAAAAAAACAAAGACCGACTTGTGAATTGCATCACACAAAACTTGACTCAAAAACTCTTAAAAGTATTGAACTAAACACAACAAAATCCATTCGCAGAATTACAAAAAAAAAGAAAAAAAGAAAGAAAGAGAAAGGAAAGAAAAAACAGTAAAATATTCACAGAGGTTGTATTTGGAGAGTGGGGCTATGAGGGAAAACCTGCCGCTCTAAATCATCAAAGGTCAAGGGCAAAAATAATCCCTGTCTTGGAATCATAGGAGTGGGGAGGAAAAGCACCTTTCCAGACAGGCAGATCCCGTTGTTAATGTTCACACTGTCCTGATGGTTAGTTTTCAATTCAGGATGAATTCCAGGCACAGTAGGAGCAGGGTTTCTGATTTAGTTTAGGGATGAAATATAAACCCAAAGTTCCTGGTACTAAAGGAAATTTTAACCCTTGTGACCCATACTTTTACCAAGGTCTATTCTCTTCCTATTCCTCCTCCTTGGACTCATGATACTATTGTTCTCAGCCTTGTTTCATGGTTCATTGTGCTACCTTCATTATGCCTCTGCATAAACTTATGGTTGGGAGATATCTGAGATCCTCTAAGTCCATTTTATAGATGAGGAAAACTGAGACCCAGACTTGTGAAAATGCTCACTCAGTCAACAGCTGGTGAGTTCCAGAGCCAGAAACAAACAGAGTCTGATCCTATTATTTTCCTACTCTTCCACCTTCCTAATTTCCAAGAAAAAACCAAGCCCTTTTAAGAAAACCACAGAAAAAGCTAATCACGTTCTTGAATATGCTTGCAACCTTGAAGTAAGCATAGATAGCTTAGGTCATAAAAAGGACAAAACATAAAAGAAAAAGAAAGTTGATAAATTGGACTTCATCAAAATTAAAACTTCTACTTATCAGAAAATACCTTTAAGAAAATGAAACGGCAAGCCACAGTGTAAGAGAAAATTGCATATATATATATATATATATATATATATATGTATACATACACACACACACATTTATATGACATTATATATATTTGTCATATGCATGCATATATACACATATATACATATATGTCAATATATGACAAAGGACTTATATCCAGACTATATAAAGAGCTCCTATAAATCAATAATAAAAAGATAAACAATGCAATTTAAAAATGGACAAAAATCCTTTGAAACTATACGGAAAATACACAAATGTCTAATGAGTACCTGAAACAGTGCTCAGCACCATTAGCCATCAGGGAACTGAAAATTAAAACTACAATGAAATATTACCACTCACCCACTGGAATGGCTAAAGTAAAAAATTCCACGGCACCAAACATCTGTGAGGATGTGGAACAACTGAACTCTCATACATTGCTGATGGGAGTGCAAAATGTAGAATGGCAAGATTTTCAGAAACTGTTTGGCAATTTCTTACGTAAAGTTAAAAATAACATCTTCCTTTTGACCGAGCAATGCATATCCTAAGTATTTCCATAAGACAAATGAAGCTTTATCTTCATAGCAGCTTTATTCATAATCAACCCAAACAGGAATGACCAAGTGAATATATGTAACAAATTGTAGTTCCATTCATGCAATAGAACACAGCTTGGTAATACCAAAGATGAATTACTGATAAAGCAACAATGTGGAAGAACCTCAAAAACACTCCATTAAGTGAAAGGATCCACAGTTGATACTGCATGACTGTATATATTCAGTTCAAGAACAGACAAAACTTAGCTATAATAAAAGAAGTCAGAACAGTAGTTGCCTGTGATGACGGGGACTGACTTCAGGGGATACGGGAACTTTGTGGGCGTGATGGAGATGTGCCATGTTTAGTTTGGCTTCGTGGTGGAAACATATGTTAGAACTCACTGAAGTGTCCACTTAAGATTTGTGTACTTCACTGCATATAGAATTTACCTAAGCAGTAATAATTAAAAAAAAAAAAAAAAAACCCAAACTAGGCATGCTCAAACAAGTGTAGCTGAATATGGGAAGTTTGGGGTTTGCTTTCTCTTTTCATCCAGCTTCAGCCAAGATGACATTTCACTTGGTCCTGGGACAGTCACATTGTCTCCACTGAACCACAAACACAGTCCTTTTAGAGACCACCTCTGCTGCCAATGCACTACAGTGTTTTGCTGGATAAAGACATTTTGCCCACTAAGATAATAGCATCCCCAACTTTTCCAGGACAGTGCCGAGGGAGAGGAGGCAGACTTGGTGGCACATAGTTAGGACCATGCCTTTCAAATATTTTCATCCATTTCCAAATAGAAAAAAAGGTCCATTTTAAACTCTTGGATATAGGTTACATTTTTTGGCAGTTTTAATATTGGAATTCCCTAAAATGATAAATAATTTTTAAATCTTTCCACATATTATGTGTTTCCAGATAGGTCAAAAGAATTAAATTCATATTTCTGAGATGTAAATCATGAAAGATGTACGTATAGTTTTAGAATATCACCAATAGCATTTGGTGGATGTAAAAATAATATTCATAACTCTGTTGATTAAGATACTAATTGTGTGTCTCTCTGTACCATTTTATCCTGTTTTGGAAGTGAAATGGAATATATCCAATTTTTCTTACTCTTATTTTTATTTTGTTCATTTGTATTTTTTGCATTATGAAAATAGATTAAACATTCAGGCATGTTGGAAACTGTGAAAGAGGAAAATTTGAGACCCAAGAGCAAAATGCTTTTAATTTTAAAAGACTGAGATTTCATTTAGTCTTGGATGCCATTATAGTGAATAATGGGAACTGATCCTAGACTTCAAAAGAAATATGACCATATGGTCTTACCATTCAGCACTTAATGCTGCTATGAATTTCCAGTTCTACCCCAACTTTTCATTTCCCCAGTGTTCCTCCTCACCTCTGTCATCTTACAAAAACGAAAGGAATCTGAAACCCTTTTTCATGTTTTCTGAAATATTTCCTGGTGCTAAGAAAACCTTTTCTTTGGGAGAACAGGGTTTCATAAAGAAAGACAAAAACCTGAAACAGACATCAGATCCCCTAGGCTAATTACTGCAACTCCAAAGTTTATTCCTTTTAAATATGAACTCTTGAAAATGATTCATTTAGAGATCAAAATGATTAAGCCTTCTCAGTCACCCCGAATGTCAGCAGGAGGATTAAGGGATTTAGATGGCCATGTTTACTCAGCTTTAAATTGCTGTACTTAAAGACACCAGTTAAAGAGCTGCAGTTTATCATCGTTTCATGTGAACGTTTTCCTCTTAGTTCCCTCTTTTAGCTCCCCGTCCTAACTGATAGTTAACTAATTTTGGCTGTTAAGTAGGTAAGTGCCTCTTTCAGACTTGGCAGCCAACCTGCTTTGTAGATTACCTGCCAGAAGGTGTGAGTAGATGGACGTAGCTTAGAGCTCTCCTACGGACACAGTAGGGGTAATCCTTGCCCCCTGCCTCGGCCTTTATTGGTCTGATGTCCTGAGCACCCGCTTGCTGCTAAACTTGTATCTGGTTCCTTGCCACATTGCCAATTTTGGATCCACATTGTGAATCACTGTGGTGTCGCTTCAGTCACAATTATTAAACACCTGCTGCTTCACGCCAAACCACACGCATATTTATACCAACACCTACTGCAGTTTGATTATCAGATAGCAGCAGATAACGTTGTGGGGTTGTAGGCGTATTAGCATCCATCGCTGGGTCCTGGGTTGTTCTAAAGAAATAATGACTGGGTAAAAAATAAAAAGCAAATTCATTTTCAGAATGCTTTTGAGAAAAACCAAGTTTAAATTTATTACTGTCCTTACAAATGGTTATAAATGGTTGCTAATGTCAGAATTGCACTATTCTGTGGTGGGTATCTGAATCCTTCATGGTACATGCTTAAGAAGATGCTTTTTCTTTATAAGTCAGCAGACTCACAGCCTAATTTTTCTTGTTTGAGCCACCAAGCCTTCTCTTCAGTATCCATATGTTTGTCCTCCCCTAGGGGCTTCCAAATCTTATGTTGAAGAAAATGCATATTCTCTGGGGCTGTTCATTCTAATCCTGCTTTCTCTGCTTGCAAATGCACTTGGGGTTTTCCTTTCTCAGGCTTCTCATCAAGTTCACCATGTAGTCTCAACCACACATGTCCAGTGACAGGTACATACAGTTCACAGCTGAGTTCAGGATGAATGCTGAGGGTGTAACTTGCAATGGCTTCCATTAGACCCGTATTTTGAGTAATAAATTGGATTGTAAATACGGTGTACAGTGGTCATTTCCTTTGTCCTCTAGAAATATTAGATATTAATATCTTAGGAATAGGTACATCGAGAAGGCTGTTGAATACTGTTGACGATATTTATGTTTTATAGAGAGAGTAAAATGGGGTAGGGAAAGTTAAGCTATTTAGTGGGATTTTAAGTTAATTTTTTAAATGTAGTTTTGTGTAGGATCCTGTAAGTCAAGATTTATACCCTCACTGGAGCTTCTACTGCATGTTCAAGGGCGGGTATTTTGTTCAAAGAGTGACAAATTTAACGTAAGGAGGTTTGGAATATCCCGGAAAATATACATTAGGACTCAAAGGGAAAAAAATTCCATACGCTTGTTTTACTCTGTGATCTTCGTATCATTTTACAAACACAGCAAAAAACAAGGGGACTCCAGATAAGATGGTGGTGATACTAATGCCACCAGTGCCAAATGAGAAACGTTTGTCCAATTTGTAGTTCGGGGTTATGCTCCCCCCTTGGAGGATGGTGCCTCCATGTCTGAAAATATATGATTCCAACCAAGCTGACAACAGCCAAGGAAAATACTTAAAGACAGTTACAGATTCTTTTATTTCTGTGTGTTACGTTTATATTGATCCTTCTCTCCATTTCCTATGCTCAGTTATGGGGCTTGTTACTATAGAAGAAATAGACGCTTATTGTCCTTTAAAAAAGTCCACATATGATGAAGGGAAAGGGAAGAATGAAAAGAAAAACGTTGCTCCTGTATTTCTTACACAACTTCGTTTCTTTACAATAAACGAGGAAGGAGTTTTAAAACCCAGCTTCTCGGGGCTTCCCTGGTGGCGCACTGGTTGAGAGTCCGCCTGCCGTTGCAGGGGACACGGGTTCATGCCCCGGTCCGGGAAGATCCCACATGCCGCGGAGCGGCTGTTCCCGTGCACCATGGCCGCTGAGCCTGCGCGTCCGGAGCCTGTGCTCCGCAACGGGAGAGGCCACAACAGTGAGAGGCCCGCATACCGCAAAAAAAAAAAAAAAAAAAAAAAGATAGACTTTCATCTTTCTTTCTTATGTTTTTAAATTAATGGAAATTATCATGCAAAGTAAAACTTCAAAACTATAAAAGAGAACATTACTGATTTCCCTCACTTACGTCTCCTTCTGGATGGTCCATCTTGACGGTTATATGGCCCTCCTCACCTTTATTCATGCTCAAAGCCACAGGCATTTATATAATCTGTTGGGTCTCTTTCTTAGTTTCCAAAAGTGGGATCATACTCTACGGACTACTTTGCAACTTGTATTTTTTTTACTTAAAATATATATAATAGGCTTCCCTCCAGAACAGAAAACATAGGTCCAAACCCACTCTTTCTGCTAGCCACATAGTCTCCCATGCAGGGAATATATCACATATTTAACAGTTCCCTTTCTGGTAAACATTCCAGTTATTTTAATTTTTACAACCATGCTATAATAAACATTATTTGTACATGTCTGTTTAAGTCCAGGTGATTTTATTTCTCTCGGATATATTCTCAGAGGTAGACTTTCAGTGCTAAAGAATATTTTAACTTTAACAGAAAAAATAGTTTCAAAGACTAAAGCAGCATAATAGAAGGCAAAGAAAAAAATGATAAAGGAATAATGAAATTGTGTAGCAGACCCCCAGAATCAATTGCTTTTTAAGAGAACAGTTCTTGGTTTCAGTACCAATTTCTGTACCAGTGACTTATAGTCCAACTCCTCATTGCAAATTTACAATAGGGTATATACACACTTGCAGTGTGGTCTGAAAGAGAACCAACAGATAATAAGTGCTGTGAAGATGTACAGAAACTGGAACTCTCATACCCTTGTGGTCAGAAAGCAAAGTGGTGCAGCCACTGTGGAAAACAGTCTGGCAGTTCCTCAAAAGGTTAAACATAGAGCTAATACAATATGACCCAGCAATGCCTCTCATAGGTATATACCCCCCCAAGAGAAATAAAAACATACGGTGTTCCATAGCAGCATTTTCATAATAGCCATGATAGCTGCACACCACCACGTGTATATGCTGAAAACCATTGACTTGGACACTTTCAGTAGGTTCATTGTATGGTTTGTGAGTTAATATCTCAATAAAGTAGTTTTGGAAAAGAGAAGAAACAAGGGAAATAGAGAGAGAGAAAGGGCACAATCTAAGCATTAGAGAATCTAGACATAACGGGGGAGAGAACACCATGAGTTCTCATGTGGGACCACCCTCCTCTGGGTTCTGCAGTCACCCTGTGTCACTCCGAGGCTAGTCCCTCACATAGAGGCTTTTCCGTTTCAACTCACCCAACCTATTGGTGACCATCACTCGGCATTGCAGCTTTGAAAAATCCCTTCTTGTTCGGACTAGGTTATAGACACCAAGTAAGACAAAGGCCATTTTTTTCCCAACCCCCTTCTTTTATTAAAGAGGTAGCTGTGGGCTTCCCTGGTGGCGCGGTGGTTGAGAGTCCGCCTGCCGATGCAGGGGACACGGGTTCGTGCGCTGGTCCGGGAAGATCCCACACGCCGCGGAGCGGCTGGGCCCGTGAGCCATGGCCGCTGAGCCTGCGTGTCCGGAGCCTGTGCTCCACAATGGGAGAGGCCACAATAGTGAGAGGCCCGCGTACCGCAAAAAAAAAAAAAAAAAAAGAGGTAGCTGTGCTCAGTGCTGGTGGAAAGTGGTCCTTTCCATTCTGTCACATACCCTCACTCATTTTTCAAAATGTGAACCTTTTTTCAATGATGCAACCTGCCTGGGCTGTTTATTCAGTCTTTCTTTTATAGATTTTTCAAATTTATGAGTGTCATGAAACAAAAATGCCTAATCCAGTCCAAGCTAACCTTGCCTTTTAATCACAAGAAATTTCATCCTCAGGTACACTTTGTTCTTCCTGCAATTTATTATTTTGGGACTGTTTCAAATTGTAATGGGAAACTCTGTGGCTGGCCTTGCTGATCAAGGTTATCAAAATTCAATGTGCAGGAGGTAAATTCGGATTTCACCAGTCTCAGCCAACAGAATTAATATAAAGACTCTACAGGGTGAAGAAAGAAATTAAGGTAATGGTGTTAGAAGCATTGCAAAGACCACAATCTGAAGAAACCATGGAAAATAAGAATAAATGTATCCTCATCTCTTTCATGTTGCTTGAAGCCAAAGATGAGTTTAAACAAGATGGTCATGTCTTTAGTCTGGTTCCAGAGCATCATTGCTGCCTTTTCCTGCCAGTCTCTTCCCATTTCTCCACATTGACCTAAAGTCCAGCGCTAAGAACCGCATCCCAACCCCAAATTCCCAGCTCCATGGTACCTCAGCCAACTGCCTCTTCTCCCAGTCAGGAACCCTTCTTTTCACCATCTTCCTTCTGTTTGTCAAAACTGCCTGAGCTTTCTATAAGTATAGCCCATCTTGCTAAACATTGCTGAATTGTAGGAAATAATCTAATAGACTAATTCATTCACATTTAATAGGTAGATCTCCCCAGGGGTGTTTGCATTAAAACGAGGGATCCTACAAGCAAGAATCCTTAACCTAAGAGGAGAATCAGCAACAGTGGAATTTGAAGCACTGGGTTGAGATAGTTTTGAATGAAGGAAAAGTCAACTTTGGTGGTGATATGGCTATTCTAAAATTATTTGAAAACAATGTTGTCCCCCCCCTCAAATTATACATTTCTCTATGATTATTACATTTGTCCAGGTGTTTATTTTTTGTCATTTTTCATTTTGCTTCCCTTTTTGCTGGCTTCATTTACATAAAGCATCTCCTTTTTTAATTTAAAAAAATTTTAAACTGAATGAAAGATTCTTTAAATTCTATACTGCTTTACAATTTTCCAAAGATTCATACATACGATTTCATATAATCCCATAATAACCCTTTTTTCTCCCCTCCCCCTATATTGTCCTCCCCTCTTCCCTCTCCCCATTGGTAACCGCTAGTTTGTTCTCTGTATCTGTTAGTCTGCTTCTTGTTTGTTTTATTCATCAGTTTGTTGTATTTTTCAGATTCTGCATATAAGTGGTATCATACAGTGTTTGTCTTTCTCTGTTTGATTTATTTCACTTAGCATAATGCCCTCCAAGTCCATCCATGTTGCTGCAAATGGCAAAATTTTATTCTTTTTGTGGCTGAGTATATATATACATATATATATATATATATATATATATAAATATATATACACTCAGTATTATATATATAATGGAATACTACTCAGCCATATATATATATGTGTGTGTGTGTATGTATGTATATATACTCAGTATTATATATATAATGGAATACTACTCAGCCATATATATGTGTGTGTGTGTATGTATGTATATATACTCAGTATTATATATATAATGGAATATATATATATACACACACAGCTTCTTTATCCATTGATCTGTTGATGGACACTTAGGTTGCTTCATACTTTGGCAATTGTAAATAACGTTGCTATGAACATTGAGATGCATGTATCTTTTTGCATTAGTGTTTTTGGTTTTGTTTTGGATATATACCCAGGAGTGGTATTGCTGGGTCATATGGTAGTTCTATTTGTAGTTTTGTGAGAAATCCCCACACAGTTCTCCATAGTGGCTGTATCAATTTACATTCCCACCAGCAGTGTAGGAGGGTTGCCTTTTCTCCATGTCCTCGCTAACATTTATTTGTGTTCTTTTCGGTGATAGCCATTCTGACAAGTGAGGTGGTACCTCACTGTGGTTTTGATTTTCATTTCCCTGATGATTAGCGGTGCTGAGCATCTTTGGCCATCTGCATTTCCTCTTTGGAAAAATGACTATTCAGTTCTTCTGCCCATTTTTAAATCAGGTTGGTTGTTTTTTTGATGTTGTGTGAGCTGTTTATGTATGTTGGAAATTAATCCCTTATCTGTCTTATCATTTGCAAATATCTTCTCCCCTTCAGTAGGCTGTCTTTTTGTTTTGTTGATGGTTTCGTTTAGGCTTTGCCAAAGCATAAAGCATCTCTTAAAGCAAGTCATCACAGCCCTGAAAAGTGAAAAAATAGAGTGGTAAAGTGACTTGAATGAAGCCAGTAAGTGGCTTTAAATTAGGTCCACTGGAAATCAAGTTTAGTGTTCTTTCCCAGGAGAGCAAAAGCAAACTTTAATTTAGTAAGGAAATCTAACAGCTTGCTTTCTAGCTTGCATTTCAGAAACAGACCTTAAGAGTTTGAATCATTGCGAGACATTGATTTCAGAGGTTCAGATGTTTGTTTGTTTTTAACATCTTTATTGGAGTTTAATTGCTTTACAATGCTGTGTTAGTTTCTGCTTTATAACAAAGTGAATCAGCTATATGTATACATATATCCCCTCCCTCTTGCATCTCCCTCCCACCCTGCCTATCTCACCTCTCTAGGTGGACACAAAGCATCGAGCTGATCTCCCGGTGCTATGCGGCTGCTTCCCACTAGCTATCTATTTTACGTTTGGTAGTGTATATATGTCCATGCCACTCTCTCACTTTGTCCCAGCTTACCCTTCCCCTTCCCCGTGTCCTCAAGTCCATTCTCTATGTCTGCATGTTTATTCCTGTCCTGCCCCTAGGTTCTTCAGAACCTTTTTTTTTTTTAGATTCCATATATATGTGTTAGCATATGGTATTTGTTTTTCTCTTTCTGACTTACTTCACTCTGTATGACAGTCTCTAGCTCCATCCACCTCAGTACAAATAACTCAATATCGTTTCTTTTTATGGCTGAGTAATATTCCATTGTATATACGTGCCACATCTTCTTTATCCATTCATCTGTCGATGGACACTTAGGTTGCTTCCGTGTCCTGGCTATTGTAAATAGTGCTGCAGTGAACACTGTGGTACATGACTCTTTTTGAATTATGGTTTTCTCAGGGTATATGCCCAGTAGTGGGATTGCTGGGTCCTATGGTAATTCTATTTGTAGTTTTTTAAGGAACCTCCATACTGTTCTCCATAGTGGTTGTATCAATTTACATTCCCACCAACAGTGCAAGAGGGTTCCCTTTTCTCCACACCCTCTCCAGCATTTCTTGTTTGTAGATTTTTTTCATCATGGCCATTATGACTGGTGTGAGGTGATACCTCATTATAGTTTTGATTTGCATTTCTCTAATGATTAGTGATCTTGAGCATCCTTTCATGTGTTTGTTGACAATCTGTATATCTTCTTTGGAGAAATGTCTCTTTAGGTCTTCTGCCCATTTTTTAATCGGGTTGTTTGTTTTTTTGATATTGAGCTGCATGAGCTGCTTGTATGTTTTGGAAATTAATCCTGTGTCCGTTGATTCATTTGCAAATATTTTCTCCCATTCTGAGGGTTGTCTTTTCGTCTTGTTTATGGTTCCCTTTGCTTGCAAAAGCTTTTAAGTTTCATTAGGTCTCGTGTTTATTTTTGTTTTTATTTCCATTTCTCTAGGAGGTGGGTCAAAAAGATCTTGCTGTGATTTATGTCATAGACTGTTCTGCCTATGTTTTCCTCTAAGAGTTTTATAGTGTCTGGCCTTACGTTTAGGTCTTTAATCCATTTTGAATTTATTTTTGTGTATGGTGTTAGGAAGTGTTCTAATTTCATTCTTTTACATGTAGCTGTCCAGTTTTCCCAACACCACTTATTGAAAAGGCTGTCTTTTCTCCATTGTATATTCTTGCCTCCTTTATCAAAGATAAGGTGACCATATGTGCATGGGTTTATCTCTTGGTGGAGGGTCAGATGTTTAAGGAGTTTGGGATACACATACCAGTTCATAGGGATGATGTCTTGGATATTCATTTGCAAAATGAACTGTGTTTACATACCCAGATAACAAATAATAAAGATTGCCATTTTCTGCAATCTTTCACCCCATAGATTTTTGCATCAAGATGGCAACGGTGTGAAAAGTCAATAACATGGAAAATGTTTCAAGTTACATTTCAGAGATTAGAAAGGGAGTTCTTACTGTCTTTTAACTTGTCTCTTATTTTTAAGCTCCAATGTGGGAACCTCCCCAAATAGAGGAAAGATGCACAGGATCTTATCATTCATTTTCACCCTTTAAAAATTGTTTTGGAAAAATCAACATATTTGATGGTGATGTTTAACTGTTTTACACCCTTTTCCCCCCTCCCCATTTTAGATATGATGTATAAATAGGAATGGATAAGCTCTTTCACATTAACTGTCCATTACATTCCATTAACTGTCCATTACATTGACCATTTTTAGATTTACTTTCATAAGTACAGTCCACACTAGTTCTTTTAAAAATATTGCCACTACTGTGTCTTAGCTCATTAAGCTTGCCCACTTTCTCACTGTTCAATGAGTTCTTATTCCCTCTTCTTTATTTTTGCTACTTCCTTTATTTTTTATTTTTATTTTTTTATAGAAAATCTAGGTTGAATATTTGCACTTGGAATGAGAAGACCCTTTTTTTAAATTGATTTATTTATTTGTTTTTGTTTATTTTTGGCTGCGTTGGGTGTTCGCTGCTGCGCGTGGGCTTTCTCTAGTTGCAGCGAGAGGGGGCTACTCTCCATTGCAGTGCGCGGGCTTCTCACTGTGGTGGCTTCTCTTGTTGCGGAGCACAGGCTCTAGGTGCGCGGGCCTCAGTAGTTGTGGCACATGGGCTCAGTAGTTGTGGCTCGCGGGCTCTAGAGCGCAGGCTCAGTAGTTGTGGCACATGGGCCCAGCTGCTCTGCGGCACGTGGGATCTTCCTGGACCAGGGCTTGAACCTGTGTCCCCTGCATTGGCAGGCGGATTCTTAACCACTGCGCCACCAGGGAAGTCCCAACTACTTCCTTTGTTTTTGACATACTTTTTGGTTCAGATACTTGTTGACATCTCTCTGATATGATTTGTAGCTAATTTGTAGCAACAGATTTTCATTATTTATGTGTGTCATTGTCAGAATCCATTTGGAAGTCTGACCGAGATAAAGCAGATTCCAACTTCTGATCTGACCACAGCAATAAAGCAGTTAACCATACTGGTTAAAATGGGCTGAATCCTTGAGGGTGCTAATATTTTTACAACCAAATATTTACTGTCTTGTGCATCATGTCTGATTCATTTCCTAGAAGATTCAAGATGTTATTATTACAAATAATTTATAACACCCTCTTTTAAAAAATGTAATGTATGTTATTTCTCATACTAGCCAATTAACTTTAAAATGTTTGTGGATGTAAGAGAGGGAAGTACGAAAATGAGAACTATGAGTAATATAAATGCTTAATAGTCTTAAATTTTGGTATTATATGGTAGCATTTAAATCAGTCTTGGTATACTATTATTCTTTTCCTGTATTTTGATTCTAGTTGGTACCTAAATCTTAGACTCTACCATGCCAATGAGATGGGAAATGGAAGGCCCATGTGTATGCATCCTCTAAGCAAACATTTTTGTCTCTCTTCTCACCCCTAGTATCATAAAACATAGGTGAAATTTTTAAGAATAAATACAGGATTGCAAAAGCCATTAATAACGGCAGTCATTTTAATGTGTCCCCTAATTTAAACACTTTTGCTGTAAGTTATTGCAGTGTCATGAGTTTTATTATGCTCAATTTATTAGTAAAAGCCTTCAGGGTTCACAACCATTTATTTTGCAGGGAACTTGATTTTATCATTAATTTTTAAATACATTAATACTCCCGCTTTATTTTTTAGAGTGCACTTTATTTGCACAAATTGGTTTACTCTGATCAATATAGATGTTTCCAGGTGTTTATTAAAGCAAAAAAATCTGGGAAGTCAGACGTCTGCACATTTTCATGACATTACACTACAAAAGTTAGTGTATGTTTGTACACACATGATACATGTTTACATTGGTTGTTAAGTTTTAGGTGGGAAAATATAATAAAGACTGCCCAGGCTCCGGTTTCTAATTTTTTCTGATTATTAGGTAACTTATTCTGGAGGGCAATCTTTTCTCTTCCAAAGGAGTGACACCTGGGCGGGAAAGTCCTAATGTTTGGGATGAGAGCCAGGACTCAGGAAATAATTCTGACAATTTCTATGGCTTCACAAGTCTGCTAAACACAGTTCTATCAAGGATAACTATGCTTTTCTCTGGGTTGGGTTTTCATGGTCTGGGCCGCTTTACCTGCCCGGCTCTCTGGAGGTGTTTATGGGCTGAAATAGTTGACAAAGGAGCTCTGAGCTGTGGTGGGTGGAAAGTCAGAGGTGGAGCTCCCTGCCCTCCAACTGGACCCACACGACCACAGGTCATGTGGAGCTAATGCAAACACCTGGTGCTGAGAGCGGACAAGACGGGATGCTTAAGTGTTTATTTTAGGGATATTTTGTTTAAAAAAAAACTGAAACGAGACATATACTCACTAGTTGTCATCTTTTTTCCCCCTGATTAGGACAGAATTTCACCCTAAGGCAGTTAGGCGTTTGTGAACCGGAAGCCCGAAGAGGACTGGCGTTTTGTGCGGAAATGGGGCTCCCTCACAGAGGTTACTCTATCAGTGCAGGGTCAGACGCTGACACTGAGAATGAAGCAGTGATGTCCCCAGAGCATGCCATGAGACTGTGGGGCAGGGGGGTCAAGTCAGGCCGCAGCTCCTGTCTGTCAAGCCGGTCCAACTCAGCCCTCACCCTGACAGATACCGAGCACGACAACAAGTCGGACAGTGAAAATGGTAAGTTCTTTTTTGTTTTGGCTTCGTAATGTTGGCGATCAGTGCTTCTGTCTGTTTCCGTTGACCCTGGAGGCATGGCTCCCTTCCTTCCTCCCATCTCTCCTTCTCTTTCTTTCTTCTTCCTTTCTTTGTATTGCAATGCTACTAGTAGGGCTCTAGAAATGTCCTTCGTTATTGCATTTATTTTCCCTGGGAAAAAATCAATATTCGACGACATCAGATTGTAAAATTATGCAGGCTTTCTATGTTGTGTTAGCTATGCTTCTGAAAAACAGTTTAATCATGGTAAGAAAAAAAAAACACAAAGATTGGCTTTGACTTATCTTGGATCATGTCACCTGTTATCCTCGATGGAGTAGCAAAGCAAGTGGTGGTAAAGTTTACCCCACAGCCAGCTGGTAATCAAAGATGTCTTTGTAGATTCCTCATGAAAATATCTCAAAGAAGTTCCAGAATCTTAGAGTGGTTGAGTGAGCACACAGAATGGTTTATTAACAGGGCTCAATGATTGAAGAACAAATTTGATCATGCTTTAAACTTACTTGTTGATGAGAGCAATCGAAATCTTGGTAAAGAGAAGGGAGTGTGGCCTTTGATGTGCTTTGGGGACTGGATTACGCTGCAATTAAATCGATGCACTAAAACTGGATTTTAGGGTATCCAAATAGCCTACTGTAAGAAAAATAAATATATTGGGACTCTTTTCCTATTGCCAACACAGAATAATAAAGAAACAGTTAATTTCTATGCAATAATAGATTTCAAAGAAAACTTAATTTTTGGTCAGTGCAGCTTCTAGGAAGAATTGGAGCATCGGCACCAATGCACTGGACAACAAAATGACATTTCTCTTTCAGCATTTAATGTTAACAGTGTACTTGCTACTTTAATCTAGTTATTAATGCTGTGTATACGATGTATCAAAAAAGCAGAGAGAAAATTAAAATGGAAGAACTGCATGACGTGTGAAAAGAAAGATGGTGTTTTACCAATGGTTTCATTTTCATTACTTATTGAGCAAGTTTGTCAGCTTTGCTTTGTGATAGGAAAGCAGGTCATTGTCAGCTTTTAGTCTCAGCTCAGTCCCCAAACGAAGGGGTAGCTAGTGCTTCACACCGCTTATGACTTGTTTTCTTGCTCTTCAGGGAAAAAATGGTCTACTTTAAACCGACTAAAACAATGTCTTGTGGAGAATACTTTAATGCATTAAACCGAAGTCAAAATCAATTAATAATAGGCACTCAATATATTCATTTTGGAAGTGTCAGTTCTTGGTGGAGGCTGGATTTATCCCAACCCAAAACAGGAAACAAGGGCAGTTCTGTCTAACAAAATGAGTCTTAGAATCTGAGTGACTGCAGCGTTTTCCTGAGCTAATCCATTCATCTCAGTAAAACCTGTGTTTATGTAAATTTTCACTGGATTCAGAAGTTTCTAACCTTAAGTACCTAAGATTTGGCATAAATTTTGCTTCCTGACCCTCTGTATGTTTATGTAACATTCTGCAAGCAATTGTAGGCACAGTGGTTATATTCAGATGTGTTATTTGATGTTTGATTTTCCTAAAATACGTGAAAAACTTTATGATGGTTTCAGAAAAGAACAGAGGAGGATGCAGCCGGACAGTGCATTCAGTTCTGCTTTTCTGCATCACGGGCCTTCCATATCCATATCCATTACATATTGTCCCACATTGGGTCAGCTTGCCCTTTCTATATACAACCTTTGTAGCATCTCTCTTTCTCTCTCTCTCTCTCATAGCGAGTGTATCTTGTTATTGTGTCTGTATTGGTAAAATATGAATTAATTTTATTATTTTTTAACTTGTGTATCTGCTAAAACCACCTCACAGCAAATTCCCAGACACATGGCATTTTATTCTTTTCAGAAAACTTAGAAACGTTGCCACCTCTGGTTAACAGTATCTAACATCCAAATGACGGGTGGGGGGGGGGTGACAAGCCTGACGACTTTCTCACATTGCCTCCCCTCTCCATTTGCACGGATTATTATGAATGAGAGGAGGGACTTGTTACCCCAGGAATCTCCTACTCCCTGTCCTTGGAATGATGTAAAGACAAGGAAAGTTACAGCCGTCCACTTCTCCAAGTGGTGCTCTGAAGCACAATAAGAGACACAGGAAGAGGGTGTCAGGGGCCTTGCCTTGAAATTCAGAACATTTGGTAGCATTTGTTGAGAGTAAACAGGTCAGCCAAGTTAAGAGTATAAAGTGTCAGAAACAATGTTTGTTGAGCTGGACAAGTGATGACTTAAACTTGTGTTTACTCTTTCCCTGAGGTTTGGCTGTGGTTGTTTTTTGAAGCAACATTTTGATGGTCTAAGAACTCCCAATGACGTCAGTTTAGGGAAGAAAACAAAAGAGGAAAAAAAATAGAGATGACCTCTTACTGAACACTGGCTCTTTCACAGATTTCATATGTGTGTCCATAGGAACACTGCAGATTCATTTATTTGTTCTGAATTTTCAGTGATTAGTCAGACAGAGCAAGATTCCATTTAAAGTAATAAATTACATTAAGATCTAGGGAAGCCTAATTTTCTGATATTTAGCAGACCTTTTCATTTTGAATTGTGGAATTAAACAAGAGTATTGAGGGTTTTTTTCTGACATAAAAAACTTTTTTTCTTAAGCTGGGCTACAGTAAGAACTAAAATTTGTAATCATACACAGGGCCTTCTAACATCTTTATAAACAATATCCTCAAATCTGTTACCTATTTTTACTATTATTACTACTTCTAGTCAAATATTTCTAATATAAGATTTCTAAAATAATTCAATTCGGGTATTCTTAAATGCTCTCACTCTGAAAGATTATTGATTTTTCCAGCTATATTTTCCTTTGACTTTCGATTATTTAAATTGTCAAATTTTATTCATTTTCATGTTAGCTTGCCATGTGTCCTTAGACATTCTATTATATCACTATAAGTTGAAACAAGAAGGATGTGCATAAAATAACTCACCAAAGTGAAACTAATTGAGAAACCAGACACTGACTTGTTTTTTCCCTCCAGTTTAGCAGGGGAGTTTGGGTTGACTGTTTCTGTCATTTGAAATAATGTGAATAAGACTGTTTTCCTCAGAAAAATAAATAAAATGTTATTCAACATTTGTGAAATTATGTAAGCTGAGTGACTGATATTCTAGTTATAACTTCAAAGAACAGTTTAGTCACTACAAGGGATTAGATTTCATTTATTTATTGATAAAGAGGCCAACAGTTCAGGTTAAGAAGGTGCTAGAACTGCTGTGAGGCTAATGAAATTTTGATGCCTGAGCATCCCATGAGAGTCAAGGAACATTCGGACCCTGCCACACGTCTCCGTGTTAGCAGAGATTCTAAACCAGTGATAAAATATATTCTTTTGCAAAACTAACTCTTCACCACCCATGGGGAGTTGATGTTAAGAAGCAATTTGAGAAAAAAATGTATTACAGTATATTGAGTTTCATATCAAATTTCAAATGTTAATCTTGTTCCGAATTAAGGGTGTGGGAGAAGGCCTTTCTTGACACATACTGACAATCTTCTAAGTCAACTGCCATGCTCCAGGGCAAATACTGGAGGGTCAGTGGTTTGTGACCACCTATTAGCAGCGGTCCTAGTAAGCTGTTAAGAGACTACAAAATAAATGTGATGGGATGCCGTAATCAAAGGGAAAGTTACCAGTATGCTCTGGCTCCTTTGAGGCATCTTTCCTGTGTCTGATGGATTGTTAAAAGACCCCTGACTGAACGCCCACTCTCCAGCTTTGCAAGTCATCTGATCTGAATTCCAAATATCTATGTAAATGTCAGGAACAAAGAACTTTTTTTTTTTCAAAACATCAAGCTTTAAGCTTTAAAAAATGTTTATTTGTGCATCTTTTCCCAGAAGCAGCCTAGCATGTATTATTATCCTTTGTCAGCCAGCAGTGTGGTATCGTGAGAAGTGTCCAGATTCAGAATCACAGCGCTCAGGGTGTAAACGCTTTCATTCAACCCCTAAGACTGTTTGCTCCTGAGTCACCCAGAGCTCAGGGTCCCAACTTTCCCACCTCTGCCTGGCTCCTCGGCCAGTGGTACCGCTGGCCCCAGAGATGGGGAGGTCTTCGTCTTGCTTCTTCTGCCTGTCTCCACCACCTCTTCTGCCCCTTGGGAACCGATGACCTTTGACACTAGACAGACCAAGAGGAACTGGCTCTCCTCTCCTCTTCTACCTCGTCGTAACTGGGGAGCTTGAGAGCCTCCTCTGAGGGCAACAGTTGAGAACGTGTTGATGGGGACAGACCACCTGGGGTTGTCCTGGCTCCACCACCTCCCAGCTGTGTGGCCTTGGGCAAGTGACTTAACCTTCCTGTGCTGCCGTTTCCATGAGGGTAAAATTTAGAAGATCACAAATGACGTGCAGTCCTTATAGGGTTGTTGTGAGGATGAAATAAGCTCGGATACATAATATGCTTAGAACAGTGGTGCCTGGCGTCTAGTGAGATCCAACAAGGGTGTCCTCTTATTATTATTTGTAAATGGTGGAAAATTATACGTCCTTCTTAAGTGTGTGTGAAGATTAAGTGAGGTGCACGGTATCAAGTACCTACCTAGTCTTGGCCCACAGTGTGTCCCCTGCCCCCTTCCATTTTCCCCCTCTGTCTGCATTAGTCAAGTATTTGTACATTTGGCGAGTGGTCTCCTCCAGAAGACCCACTGCTAATTTGCATAGCCTGGAATTTCTGTCACCATTTATTGACTCTTTTATTTTTCTCTAAAACCCCACATACTTTTTAATTCACTGTAATTAAATGAACGTACATTAAGTGGTGCTGATGATTAGTCTGATGGCTGTAGACTTCAAAGAGTTAAACATGCTCCTTCCCTTCCTGGCCAAAGGACATTTCAAAAGTGGTGTTTCCCTCAAAGGCATGTTACTTAGGCAGCCAGTCAATTAAAAGGCAATTTAGCTGATGCTCATCAGTTCACGCAATAAAATAAATCACTCCTGGAAGACTTTATTTCTCACCTGGGGTCTTACTAGCAATATACCTGTGGTAGGACCTCACTAATGCCACACTAACTGTGCAGATACTAAAGTATTCCAGGGCTAATTTGGCTAACAAGAAGCATAGAGCATTAATGTGCAGTATTTTTAAGTGTAATAAGATACTTGCTTTGCCAGACCAAAGCACTTCAAAAAACCAATTTACTTGTCCTTTGAAATAGTAGTTTTAAAGTGTACTTTCTGTATGGATAGATAAAATCTAAAAGTTGAGCTACTATACTTAAAAAAAAGATATACCCCTTAAACCAATTTGATAAACTGTTGTAGTGATGTTTACATCACTGTCGCAGTAGAGAACTTTATTTTGCGATCCGAATTACCACATTGGGCAAAATATGTTCTCTGAAAAAGTGGGCAGGGCAATTTTTTCTCTTTCTGAGCAACTGCATACAGGTGAGAGAGAGGAAATGGAAGGATTTGTAAGTATTCTATCACCAATTAAGTTCTAGAATAGTGTGGGAGAAACTGCCAGTGGTGTTGGAATACCTGTTATGTCACGTACTTGTGACGCTTCTAGCCGTGACACAGACGTCATTCCTCTCCTGGCTCTTTTTCTACAAGAGGCTAATAGTTGGGTTTTCCACAAATAATTTGAAGAGGGGTGTATTTTTTGCCTAGCCTGATTCCGTTCCTTCAACTTGATCTTTCTTAACTTTCAGCCTACTTTGGAAATTGATTGTGAGAATTAAGGAGGAATTCCATTGCTGCAAGAAATAAATGGTATTTCAGTGTTATTCTAACTTGAATATAAATTCCATTATAGGCTCTCTTCTCGCATGTAAGGGTCAATTCCGGCATGTCCTACTGTTGTAAATTATATTTTATGTTTTAGGTGCTCTGGGATGTCAAAATAGCAAAAGTAATATGTTGCATGCTTCCTAAATCAAGGTCAGAATTAAAGTACTGCTTTGCAAAATACAGTCAAATAGCTTCCAATATATAAAAACAATTACATCACCTTGATGGGTATGTGTTTATAGTTTAAACAACAACTTGTCAGTCTTTAAGCAAAAGCTTCCATACTTCATTTTGGATGAAATAGATTCACTTCATGGATATGTTACAAGTCACTTGAGCACAAGTAAGTGATGATTTAAATAAAACTTTTTAAAAATTTAGTATTATGAAAGTAGAATTAAGAATGCCATAAAGTCCACCACCATGGTAGTTATCAGTTAAGTATTTATATACATTTATATTTTCCATTCTAAGAGGATTTTAGGCACTGCTTGACAGTTTGCTACTTGTCACACGAATATTGCCATTTCTACAAAACAACTTGTATTCTAAGTAGTTTTGTTCAAAGTATATAGACTATATGCGGTATCTGTTTAAAATCCAGATGTTCTTTTAATTGTGGAGTTGAAATCAAAGTAAAGCATACTAACACAAATCAAAACTGATGATGCATGCTATTTTGATTTTTGAATGTGGTTTGATATCCTTGAAAAATCACAGTAGTAGCAGTAAAATTGTTTTAATTAATGAATTGAACAGCAGCGAATGCCGAGTCAGGTTCATTGATGTAATTATCACTGAAATAGAAAAAATAAGTGTTAGAGCCATAGAAGCGTAGTTTATTTGCCATTCCAAGGGTGTTCAAGTGTTTGAAAAGCAACTAACTGATTTTGGGGGGTGTTATTTATAGAATATTCTTCTCAGGCCATAATAATTCTGTTAATTAACGTTTACCTACACACAAGTTTAAATGTGAAAAATCTTCTACCTTATTTACTGAGTAGTTTGAACGAGGGTTTCACTCTGTTGGAATTTTCTTCTCTTTATCAGTTGACTTGAGATAGTTTGCCGTAATGAATAGACTGTAAACTAAGTGTAAAAGCTTTCTGAATGCGTATTAAAATGGATACAAATGAGTATAAACTTGAGAAAGGGACAATTTAAAATGTCTTATGAGTAGTGCCTTGACTTTAAATATCAAGTCATACAGAAACTGAAAACTGAATAAAGTTGAGATGTGACTTGGAATTGATTGCTTATTGAGTATGTCAACTACATTCTCAATCAATGAATGGTAAATGCTAGGTATCGTACCAGGGGCTACAAAACAAAAAAAATGAGTATGATATAGTCTCTGACTCTAGAAATTCATAGGCTGGTTGGGAAAACAGGCAAGTAGATATTACATTGTAATTGTACTTTAATGTGCTAAGTAATATTACAACACAGTATGCGTAGTCAGTGTCAGCACAGAGCAGATTCTTGCCACAGAAATTGACGGCAGGAGAGGAAAAAAGGTTTTATAAAGGAGGAAGGAGGTGGCATTGTTACACAAGCTCAAAAGATGTGTAAAAATGCAAGGTGTAGACAAAGCAGTGAAGGAGAGAGTGTGAAATCCCTGGGGACTGTTCTAAGAGCCAGAGGCTCTTTGGTGCCTGGAACACAGGGTGTTGTGTGGATGAGTTATGACAGTTTAGGCTGTACAGGTAGCCCCAGACCATGTTGCAAAGGGACTTCATGGCCATGCTAAGGAATTTGTACTTTTTCCTGTAGGTAATGGGAGTCTCGGAAGAATTTTCATATAGAGGAATATTCCAGTCATATTTACATTTTTGTAAAGTACTCAGAAAGCAGTGTAGAGTGTTAACTGTCTTTCCCACAAAGGGAGTAAGCTCTGTAGGGCTGTGGCCCTGTTCACCCTTGTGTCTCTGTGTTCACCTCACCCAGTGCCTGAATTTGGAACTGAAACTGTAGCTGAGCGAATACATAACTGGAGGTCAAACTTGAAAGCAGATTGGCCAATCGGGTAGTATTATAATTATCAAAGTGAGAAAATACAAACATTTGAACAAAGAACTGGAAAGGAAAGGGAGACAGATTCAGATAGATTCGACTTGCTGATGAATTCATTGCGTTGGTGTTAGAGACGAGGAAGACATTTAAAAAGACCCTCTAACATGGAAGGGATGCTATAATCCAAGTTGGATGTTAAAGCATATTGTTTGTGATAAGGTCAGTAATTCTGAGAAGGACAGGTTATATTTGAGATGTCTGTGGGACATCAAAATTCAGAATATATTAAGCAATTATATATATACATATATTATATATATTATAAAATTTATATATTATATATAATAAAATGTAATAGTACATATAATCATATATATTATAAATTTTATATCTAATATATAATAAAATGTAATTATATATATAATTATATATATATGTATGTATATATAAAACTCAAGTTAAATTTTGTTTAGAAACATTTTCTTTATGATCTCTATGATTGCAGTTAAAGCCATAGGGCAAATTAAACCTCTCCCCAAAAGCAAGTAAAGTGAGAAAAGAAGAGAAATGAAGATAAAATACTGAGTTCACCAATATTTAACATAAAGGTACAGAAGAAGCACCAGTGAAAGAAACAAAGAGGGACGTTCCATAGAGACGAAAAGAAAACCAAACAAGATCAGTTCACAGAAGACAAAAGAGACGGGACATGATTAACAGAGTCAAAAATTTCCAGAAGTATAGTAAGTGAAGTGCCAAATATATCCTTTGGATAGCACAGAGGATCTTAATTTCTGTGTAGTGTGTGTGGTCATCAAGTTGCAGTGGGTTGGGAGATGAACAGAAACTATGGCACCAGTAAACGTAGATTATTCTTTCCAAATCTTAACTAAGAAAGGAGAGAGTTAGGTGTAACTCCTGGGGAACACAAGGGCAGGGGTATTTTTATATTGGAGGACATTTCAGCCTCTTTCTAAGGAAAGGGAAGGAGTAATGAGAAGATGAAAGTGGAGGAGATTAAGGGGGAAATGAAGTCTGGCCTCTGAAGGATCGGGAGCAGAGAGATCTTTGGAATATAAACTTAGATAACTGTGAATTCCTTAGCACTTTTTATCTTGTAAGGTGCTTTTCATCTTAAAACTTTGTGATAGCATTAGTTTAGTGTTTGCTGTAGGAGAGGTGTACTTTAAAGAGGTACATTTCTATCTACACCAATTAAAATCATAGAATAGCATAGTCGGTGTGGTATAAATTGATGACATTTGATGGACTTGACAGTTCATGTCATTAAAAGGTTTGGGGGAAAATACATTCTTATTCAAAATTGAGATTTTATTTAAAACAGTACTATAAAGCTGCTAAAAACAAAGAAAAGAAAGAAAAGCACATCCAGAGTTTGATAGAAAACAGGTAATTATCAATTCTGGAGCCTGAAATAAGAGGATTGTTCTCAGTACTACTCCAGATACAGATACGTAGGTAACTTCTATTTCGTTTCCTTGATCACTGATGTGTGTGTGTGTGTGTGTGTGTGTGTACAATCTATATATAAACATATAGATATATAATAAAATAGTTGTATAATAAATACATATATAATAAATAGATATGACAAAATAAAAATAGATACAAATATATAATTATATATAAATCATACACACGCCTATATACATGTATATATATATATAAAAGTGTGTGTTTATGATCTTTGCCTTAAGGATTAAATTAATAGCTTAAATATAAGTCTTTCCACCATAGTAACTGCCACATGGTTTTGCACTAGCTATACTGTCTATTTTGCTTAAAAACAAAATTCATGTCTACAAACATAAAATTATACAACCAGATTTGATTATTAGCAAACACTCTTGAGGAATTACCAAACATTCATTTTTTAAAAATACTCAAAAGCGAGCCAAAAAAATAGAACACAAGTGATATGTCTGAGAGAAATAAAAATAGGCTATAAAAAGCCAGAGTGTTATTATTTGCGTATTTAAATTTGGAAAACTGACTTTGTGAAATGATTATTCAGACTAAACTGAATAATTGATTTGGTTTTAAATTGGTTAATATCAAAGTAATCAGTAGGAAGTAGGCTTTTGCTCTTCCAACTGGTTTTTATAGGGGCGTTAAAGTTCACAAAGAGGGATCTTAAAATTTTGACTTACGTCAGCTGGAGATTCCTGGGGGATTTGAAAGTGCTTGAATGAAATGTCAGTTGCTGCAGAAAGCAAGTATAAAACATTCCCTTATAATGGACTGTGTCTCATTTACTGTGACTGGAGCACCATTGTATGCATTGTAAGGTACAAAATGTGCTTATAGGTGAACTAAATTATTTGAATTAACCTATCGAAAGAGTTTAAGGCTTCAGATAATCATTAGAATTTTTTAAGCATTTAATTATTATTTGCATTGTACTGTGTCAATAACCCAAGTAAAACGATAGGTGATGACAGACATAATAAAAATGGAACTTTAGACCAAGCAATTTTAAGTATAAAGTGTTATGAGTGTTTAAATCTATGCCCTTAATTTATTTTATTTACTTAGCATTACATGTCATTTGAAGACACAGAGAAGCATATGGATAATATTCACTACTTTCTATTTTGGTATTTACACTTTCATTCTTTATCTGTGTATATATTTTTAAATTAGAATTGCAATTTCTGTTTTGACCTAAGTTTCTCCACATTATTAGATATTCTTCTTCAACATAATAGTTTTCCATGCTGTGATTTATCATAATTTGTTTAATATATCCACTACTTCTGAACATCTAGGTTGTTTGAATTTTCACTTTTGTAAATCATGTTATAATAACAATTCTAGTGGCTAAATCTTTGCCCCTAATTCTGTATCCCCTAATACCTTAGGATGAATTCTTGGAAGTGGAATATCAGAGCCAAAGTTATGTACAGTTTAAAGCATTTGATAAACGCTGTCAAAATGCCCTGCAAAAAAAACCTGTATCAATTTACCCTCCCACCAGAAGTACAAAAATGTGTCTTTTTCCACATGCCATTGACAGGGAATGTTGCCATGCTTTAAAATTTTGGCAACTTGATGGAAACATAGTATCTTACTGTTGCAATTTATATTCATTTGAGTAATAGATTGAATATATTCTCATATATGTGTGTATATTCTTTGTATTTCTTCTATCATGAATTGCCAATTTATGCCCTTTGCCCATTATTCTGTTGGGGTATATGGAGAAATGGGTCTTCCAGGACATCAGGAAACTGAAAGAAGAGATGACATTCAAGGACATTAGGACACTGACTCTGCCTTTTTCCACCTTGTGTACATGTGGCCTTGATGAGACAGGTTTGGTTGCAGGAGGACCTGATATAAATAAACATCTTCTTAAATGCAGGCCTTCTGCTCATAGACATATGTGTAAGTTCCACATTAGTGATGAATAATGACATGAACTCCAAGTATAAAAGAGCTGGGGCACAGCACAGATGTAAGGTCTTCAACTCTATCAGGATTCCACCTTGCTTAAACAGCTGCACACTCCTTATTAGAGATTCTAGGTACCAAGAAAATCTGTATTTACTCCAGTTTGGAGTAGCAAATTCATTTCCACAAAGTTTCTGCATCCTTATTAAATAAATTAAAAAACTTAAAGAAGGTGATAGTAACAGTGGGAGGTAAGACTCTTTCCATCAATCCATAGGCTGTTGGAAAAGATACAGGAGATATAGGTACTCATGTACATATACATATTTTTTTCTTATTGAATTGCATAGTTTTCACAAAACAAGAATCTTAATAACACTCTCTTTTAAAATATCTAAATCTTAGTGTTTTGTAAATATTTTCCTCAGTTTAATTTTGTTTTATTTATTTATTTATTTATTTGGCCTCCCTAATGGGCCAAACTGTTTTATTTTTGATACAATTTTTTAGAAACTTTAAAATATAGTCGTCAATTATATTATTTACTTTTTTATGCTTTTTTATGCTTAGAAATGCTGACTTTACCCCTAGAACAAATAACTATTTTATTTTCTTCCCTTTTGTATATTTCTTTTTTCTTTTTTTATGTTTAATTTAGCTGAATTTTTAGATATAGTCTGTGGTGTAGGAATTTATATTGATTTTCTTCACATAATTTGCTTTTGTAAATGTCATTTAATTTAATTAGGGGATGCTTCATAATGTCTAATAAATATATACTAATCTACTTAAATTTTGGCAAGGAGACATCAATAAAAATTAGTGCTGTTAAATCTTTGCAAAGAAGTGGGGTAAAATTTGTGAGATACCTTATATAAATAGTAGTTTTTAGATACTAAATTTAGGTTTGGTAGTTTCTGAGAGATCTAGAATGCTAACTAAAAATAAACGTTTTCAGGAATGCACAGTTAACCACTAGCAGTATAATGTGTAGCCTTTAGACATTGCAAAAAAATGTAGTAGAAAAACAGACTTAAATAGGTTTGTGGAAGTTACATATAATATCAGAAGCAGTTATTGAGATCTATTTTTCATTAAAAAATAAAGCATGAAACCTGCAGAGTCAGGATGCATTATGCACATATTTTGTGAACATCCTTATATTAAATACTTTGAGAGATATTTTTAAGGAATAAAATGGACCCTTTGCTCTCAAGCTTATGGACTTGGAGATACAGGGCTTTACAAAGAGAAAACAATTAGAAGACAAAGCAACTGGATGAAATACATGGCTAAATTGCACATTGAAAAGAGAAAAGCGATAAAGGTTTAAAAAAGGAAAGATTCTGCAGAATTAGTAGTATTCCAGCAGGATTTTGAAGGTGGTAAAATATGTTTAAATATGGCAGAAAAGTAGTGCATGCTTACAGTTGGAAAAACTTGAAGAAATGCTTGGAAGCCACAAGTGAAACAATGGTAGCCTTCCAAGGAGGCCACCCATAGATTCTAGAAGAATCCTCTTGGGGAACACTGGAAGTTAAAGTTGACAGTCAAGTGGAATCCACTTGCGAAGAACTGTAAATGTCATGCTGATAGGTCTGAGATTGTCCCTGTGGGTCCTGTCTGTCCAGTCCACATCCTAAAGCAGTGTTGAATGGACTGTATGAAGGCCAACTTGGAATTGATGAGCCATGGTTCAACATATACTAGGAAGACGTTGTGTTGAATAGAGAGGCAGGAACAAGTTGTAGCAGGGTTGGCAGGACTTTGTCATGTGAGAAAGAAACATAAAGAGTCAAAGATGAGTGCACAGCCTGGAAAAATGCTGCTGTAGTAGGAAAATAAAAAAAGAAAGGCCATAGGAAGATAGTTGAACAGACTGTCATCTGCACAATTCCATAAAGCCATCATACAGAAGAGTGCATACTGCAGTTTGTGAAACAGTAAACAGTGTGAAAAAGATGTTATCGAAAACTAAAAATCGATGTGGATTTAAGGGAATATGCAGTGGTTTTATTAGAAAACAAAATGGACAGTGAATAATAGCAGATCTAGCATAGACTCAAAAGAGACAGTTATTTCTCCATTTTTCCTGAATCATCCCTTAGAACAAGACATTCAGTTACCATACAGTATCCAGCAAGAATCCTATTTCATGCTATTCCAGTGCACTAATTTACTACTAGCGTAAGAGCCTTAGCAATTGAAGAACAGAGTCTGAAAATATTTTATCCCCGTACATTTTAGTTGCTTCCTGCCAAATCTCAAAACAATCACTGCATAAAATAGATTTCCTGTACTTCTTGACTCTGTATTTATCTTCGCCATGGCTATAATGAGGGTTTTGCAACAGATGTATTCCCCACGGGAACCGCTGGAGAACACCAGGATGGTACAAGGAAGGAGGCTGCAAAATTATTAGTAGTAAATCTTATTCCCCTTCCGCCAATGGGGCTCAGTCCTGATTAGGACTTTATGTCAGGACCGTTGAGTTCTGTAGATGGCTTGATAAAGGCACAGCGGTGCCCTAACACTGGGCCAGTGGGCCCTTCAATGCTGTAAAGGCAAAGACTTAAATTCCAGTAGCTCTTGTTGTCCACATTTGCATCTGTAAGGGTCTAGATGTGAACTTCATGGTTTCACCATTAGCACATTGAATGTACTTATTTTATCTCAAAATCTTATGAGATTAGTGCAGAGGGTCAGAAGAGGAACAATGTTTCTTTAAAGTATTCTCATAATTTTACCTATCTATTCCAAGAGTGATTGCTAAAGGGATAAAAATTGATGAAAAGGAATTTATTTGGAGGTGAAAAGTTTGTACTTTAAGGGATAAGAATATTGCCATATATATCCATGAGTCCTGGTTACTACCGCCATATTTCAAGTATGTTGTACTAAATGTATAGCTCAGTGATAGTTGACAGCTGTCAGGTAAGATTTCATCTCCTGAAGAAATATCAGAAAGAGTCAGCGCTTAGGTTGACCCTTTGCATGAAATACATTTCTTATCCTTTTTTAATTAGAAGTTTTCACCCACAACAATCCTCTTACTCCAACAATTCTGATTTTGCTGTGATGACATTCCATCATTCCTGAAACAGTTTGTATTCTCCAGAATACTTCAGCATCCCTCGGGAAGTGTCACTACTCTATAGAAGCATTTTGGAAAGAGTCATTTTACAACAATGAAAATCGGTAAGGATTTTGGATGTGAATGTTGTGGTTATTGTTCTTTAGAAAAGTCATTATAGGAAAATCCAAATGGCAGAGTAGAATAGAGATAGAGGCAGAGACAGAGATAGATATCTGGATTTTATTGAGCACCTATTGTAGTCCACCTGACACCTTTTGATGTTAGTATTATCCCTATTTAACCAAGGAAAGAAAACTAAGGCTTAGAGACGCCAAATATCTTGCTAAGGTCCCACGGGTACTAAATGACAAAGCCAGGGTTGAAATCCACCATCTAATTCCAAAACCACTATAATACACAGCCTATTCTTGTGTGGAATCTACTGGAATCTGGACAATAGTAGAGTGAAGGTCCCCTCAGATCACCTATTTTTCAAAGAGAAGGAAAAAGTCTTGTAAATTTAAATGTCTTCCATGTCACCTTGAGCTTCTGTGTAGTTGAATTTGTTTCACACTTCTTAGTCTAAGATATAATCCTCCTATTTTAAGAAAAGAATTTCATAGGCACAGTGCTAAGGACACTTGATTAGAAGTGGAAAGATCTGGGCTCTTATTCTGATTCTATCATTAACTCATTTTTTTTATCTTGGATCATTCACCCTGTGTCTTTGTGTCTGAGCTCCTTCAAAGTGTGCCTTCTTATTAAACAATTTTTTAAAAATATGCATTATTATATTTTTGGTTAACCTTACAAAGCTAATGTTGCAAAACTTTTTCTTGAGGATTTACCTCAAGGGAGGAAAGTCACGTTGGGTTAGGATAAGTCCACTGAAGCAAAGATATGAAGCATGAGAATCTAATAAACTACCTAAAGTAGCAAGAAAAATTAGATTCATTATTTGCATCAATCAAATATAATCCAAGTTTCCTTTGCTTCTGTGTATGTCTAAATATTACATCTACAAAGAGTGGGACTATGACCCTTAAACTAATACATTATTGCCTACAAAGTCTTGTTATCTTTTGTTTTCACAGTCATTTCAGATTCCTAAAATAAATTTGTTTCAGTGCTGAGTTTTATCTAAGTAAACATTGAGTATTGTATGGTATTTCATTATATAAGCTTAGGAAATTTGCTTAGTAGTGATATTAAGGAAGACAGTTTTTGGTGAATATTTTGCCATACCTGGCAAGCAGGTCCTAGATGTTTAATAGATAAATACAAAAATAACTTTCTTTTTCTGACTTGTTTCACTTAGCAAAATACACTCTAGGTCCACCCATGTTGTCACAAATGGCAAGATTTCAGTCTTTTTTATAACTGAGTGATATTCCTCTGTGTGTGTGTGTGTGTATGTGTGTGTGTGTGTGTGTAAAACATCTTTCTCCATTCATCTGTCACTGGACACTGAGTGTGCTTCCATATCTTGGCTATTATAAATAATGCTTCAATGAACATAGGGGTGCATATGTCTTTCGAATTAGTGTTTTTATTTTCTTCAGATAAATACCCAGGAGTGGGATTGCTAGATCATATGGTAGTTCTGTTTTCAGTTTTTTGAGGAACCTCCATACTGTTTTCCACAGTGATTGCACCAGTTTACATCCCTACCGACAGTGCATGAGGGTTCCCTTTTCTCTGTATCCTCGCAAATACTATATGTTTTCACTTTTATGTGGAATCTAAAAAACAAACCAAACGAACAAAAAGAACAAAACCAAGACAGACTCACAGATACAGAGAACAAACTAGTGGTTGCCAGAAGGGAGGGGAGAAGGGGAAGGGTGAAATAGGTGAAAGGGATTAAAAGGTACAAGCTACCAGTTATAAAACAAGTGTCGCAGGAATGTAATGAACAGCACAGGGAATATAGTCAATGATATTTTAATAACTTTGTATGGTGCATAATCTATAAAAATACTGAATCACTATGTTACACATGTGAAACTAATGTAAGTCAACTATACTTCAATTAAAAGAACAAAAACAAAAATGACATTACTTAAATATTTCAATCTTTTAAGAAAGATAATCAAGCCAGTTTTAACCAACGAAAAACAGTCAGTAACGTTGTCTCTTCCTCTTTCATGCACTTTTCAAAGAAAGATTTGGTGTGGAGCATACTTTTTGTTTTGATCATGGTCATAGTTGATTTCCACACATGACTCATTTCTACCCCAAACTTCCCCATGGATTGTTATCTGTGTCTTTCTTGAGATACCTACAGGCTCAAAACACAACCTGGCTCAGGTTATTATTTCACTGAAAGAATATTCATGTGATTATCAGCTTGTTTCTAGGGGACATGATCTCTAATAATCAATTCTGTTTTGTATGGCTAAAGAATCTGCCAGATAATTGAATATCATAATCTGCAAGTCTGACAGAGACCTTGTGAGATACCAGCTTCACTCTCTGTCAGGAAGTCTGGAGAGATACAACTGAACTAGATATTGCGATTCTTCTGAATTTACCCGTATCTGTGTTTAATTAGAATTTCTTTCATGACTTTTATCCGAAGTTCTTGGCATGAAATGGAACAATTTTGGTCTTCATCTTCACGTCATAATCCTTCTTATACTTGCGTAGCAAGACTGTTATCCTTCTTTTCTCAAAACTAATTAGTCCCAATAGTCATTCTTTGATGAATTGACCCTACTTCCTAGACCTAATCATTTTCATTATTCACTGAACGTCTTCCCAATTCATTATGTCTCCTTGGTTTCTGGGGACCTCAAAACACACACACACACACACACACACACATTCTCTCTCTCTCTCTCTCTCTTGCCATTTTAATGATAGTAACATCACATTTCTGCTCAGTTATTTTTAGTGCCTAGGACATGTATCAGCAGTATGTTAAAAAGCCTGGCATCTGTCCTCAAAATATGTTTTCAACGGTTAAATTCCCTTTTATGGCCCTTTAATCAATTCTGATCTGTCTTACTGTGATGTTACTAGAACCATTCAAAAGAGCCATTACTTGTTACTTTTCCCTTCCTCTTGCTTTTTCATAAATTTCTTTGTAATTTCAACTTTGGATTTCTTTGGAATTTTCCATGAAGCTCTTATTTCCCAGATCATATTTCCTCCTACAGATTACTGAGATCAGAATTTACTTATGGCTCTCTTCTCACATCCTCTGATCTTACTAATTGTATTGTAATTCATTGTATTGTAATGTCTAGTTTACTTTCGTGCTTATTAACTATCAGGCCCTCTCTCCCTCTTTCTCCTTCCTCATGTCATCACTCTAAATTTCTTTGTAAATAACTGGAGTGCTCAAATACATGTTTCTTTCAACCTGCAGTTCTTAATAAGCCAGGATGAGCAATAAATGTCTATTTGAAAGGCTGACTTAGTACCTTTTTCTTATTTCCCACACTCTGAAAGTCCATGCAGCTTTGAAGAGATCTAGGTTTAAAATGGAATACGATATGTTAGTTGAGGAAAGCCTGCTCTACAAACATGATATTTCAGTTAGATCTGTTTTAAAAATATACCTTGGGGTATCTTATTTTAGTTTGTCACTTACGGTGTTATATAAGTAAATTATGCAAACCCTCATTAACAAAAATAACTTGTTATTCTTTGCAAACATACTTCCAGTTAGAAAACTGCTGTTGGGGAACAGAATCGTAGCTGTCTTTTAGTAGCCTGCTTTTTTTTTTTTTTCTAAGGGGTATAAATCATTAGGAATAAATTGTGTTCTGTCATTGTAGCCAGTAATTGGTGACATTTTCTTGTCACCATGGGACTATAAATAACAGCAATATACGTACTGTCACCAGATTCATTATGTTATGAAGAACATAAAGTGGTAGTCTGTTTCTTTTAACTATACTTTGCATATTTTCTATATTAAGTACGACACTGACATCTTCACCAATTTTTAAGGAATACTTGACAAAGCAGGTTTTGTCATTGATGACTTCAGATTGTTTCATTATGCTTTAAATGTATTTGAATTATTTCTATTTCGTCTGTAGTCCACCTGGAAAATATATTCTTCCAATAGTATTTTGTTTGCAAACAGACATTTGATCCATAAAACAAAAGGGTTTTTTTTTTCTCTAGTAGTAGTAAAACATACAAGAGATGCAAAAGCCTGTAAACATTTGTGATGCATTTTAAAATGGGTCATGTTATAAGGGTAACTAAAAACACAAGGACCTCAAATTTTGTGTTTGTAAAATGAATAGTGGCGATCTGTCCCCAGACCGAAGAAAAAAATCATCCATTTGGAAGGAACATTCCTGTGGACTAAATCCTCTAATTAACTTGCTTCATTGATTGTTAAATTAGCACATGACTTTCCAATTTGACTGTCCTGGCAACGTCACATGCCTATCACCTCTTAGACCACCACCCCCTACGCAGGAAGATAATGTCTCTTACTTTCAGTAGTAGCTCCCATTGCTTACTGGACAGGAGGTTTTATTTTTCTTTGCCTCCTCAAAATTAAGACAGAAAAGCTCCTGCTGGGTTATGGAGAAGGCCCAACAGAAAGCCCTTTCCAGCTTTATGTGGCTTTGTCTTCCCAGACAAGTTTATCAGCCTTTCCCCGGAAGTCTCTGAAGCGAGACTTGAAGGGCATTACTTCCTGCCAGCTCAAGGGACTTTTTTGGGAGCTCTTGACATCAGGACTTCCACACTGAGAGGATGTCTTCTAAGCTTCTCTCTTTGATTTTCTCTTTCCAGGTATACAACATTTTTGAAGTTTATCTCAGATTCCCTCACTTTGAGAAAATACATTATCCAAGTTTTCCTTACCTTGTTTCTCAATTATTCATTCAACAAACACAGTTAAGGCATTGTTTCTGACTTTTCAGAGGCTACAAAGCTGAAAGCCATGACCTTCCAGGGTTGAGAGTGAAGAATCTTAGTAATAACTCTGTTAGGAGCTCCAGACACTTGTAACTTCACACCTCTTTATCACACGTTTGTGTCTTTTAGTATTTTTGAATTAATTTCTCGTTATTTGGGACATTACAGCATTCAGATGTCCCCTTTTCCCTCTAAAGGTTAGCCCTTTAGCAGAGTGGTTCTTTTAGTAATAGAGGCACCAAATCTTTTTTTGTTTCATGGACTGCATCTAAGTTATATTTGATTTTGAATTCTGCTTTTTCTTTGTTGGCTTCCTGCTGCTTCTTTGATATCCTTTATATTCCTCTTCCTACTTAAAATCATACTGCCGTCAAAAGCTGCAAATATGAGTCTCTTTCACAATGGAAATTTTTTAAAGAATTTTCCAAACACAAACTGCTATAAATATTTTTTTAAATGAACTCACATGACTTGCATTATACACTTTTCATCATGGCAATCAAAGCTCTTTGCCCAAGTGGAGCTCGATTTTCTATTTTTTATTCCCACTTACCATTTCCAAATCACTTCCAAAATTTCAACATTATTACTTTGTCTTACTTACCTACTTGAAATCTTTTCAATGCTCTATACTTTCATCAAATTCAAACTGTTTATTTGTTTCAAAGCTATTCTTAGTTCCTCGTACACGGGGAGCAGATATGTTACTTCATTCAAATTTCTGCCCTTCTTTTGTACTTTCCTTACCTCTAGAAATTTTTATTTCTTTCCTCCAATTCTCTTGATTCCTGGCTCCATAAAATGTCTGTTCATCAGAGAAGACAGAAAAGAAGTTGAATCAACCTTCCTAGGAAGATTTCAATTCTCTAAGCTTATCTTTCCTGTTAATTAATCACCAAGTGATCTTATCTTCCTCTTCTTTCCTTGAGATTCCTTATGAAGTCATTATAATGGACTCGTCTTTATTGTTTGCCATCTTGTGAATAACCCATGTGCTTTCTTGCCCCTTGGCCTTGATCATGCCAAGTTGGCAATCTGCATTACCCTCCCAGCTACTCTTTATGGATCAAAATCCTGCCAATCTTCCATGGCTCCACTTAAGTACCATTTCATTTTCATTGTCCCAAAGTTTAAATAGCTGGCCTGCCTCTAATTTCCCGTAGTGTCTAGTCACCGTAGTTCTTCTGTGACATTTAGCATTGACTACATTATTTTGAAGTTATCTATCTACCTGTCTTTTTCTCTTCCCTCTATCATAAATGCCTAAGGAAGAGGTACTAGGCTTCTAAGTCTACTCCAAGGATTGTGTAACGAAAGAGCTACACCCAAAATCGGTGCCAGGTTAAAAATTTCAACAACCAAATGAAGAAATGAAGCGACTGTAAAGCAATTATACTCCAATAAAGATGTTTTAAAAAAAAAAAAGAGGGCTTCCCTGGTGGCGCAGTGGTTGAGAGTCCGCCTGCCGATGCAGGGGACACGGGTTCATGCCCTGGTCCTGGAAGATCCCACATGCCGCGGAGCAGCTGGGCCCGTGAGCCATGGCCACTGGGCCTGCGCGTCCGGAGCCTGTGCTCCGCAACGGGAGAGGCCACAGCAGTGAGAGGCCCGCGTACTGCAAAAAAAAAAAATAAAATAAAAAGAAAAATAAAAAGAAATGAAGTGTCCATTGAACTACGCATGATGTAAGAAAATGGTGAGAGGAAGACAAGAGGAAAAGTTAGCTCAATACAGATGAACATTTTGGTCTTCTTGGTGGGAAAATAAATATTTGTATACTCCGACCTGTAAAAATATTTTATAAAGAGCTTTATGTTGTGGATGTTTTTTAAAACCACATGTGTAAAAAGGAGAATGAATGCATTGGCTTCCGTGACATACTGTTTTCATTAGAATTCAGACCATTTGTGCAGCCCTTATTATGGTTTGTCACCTATTTGCATTCACTAGATTTTCCTTCCTGAATGATTTATACACTTGCATAACTTGAAATTTTAAACATTAAATTTATTGCACATTGTCGTTATACATTAGTTATTTTCATAATCTTGAGTACTTCAATATATCTTATGTTCTTATGCATATAATTTATGTTAAGAATTTTCTCCAGCAAGCTTTACACTGTCATTTGGAGCACTTTAGAGATCAATATTGTAGAATCCTATAAGAAGAAAAAATATGTCTAAAAGTACTCCCCTGTGTTCCCATTAATTTGTGTATTATCAGGTCTTTATTAGGAAGGTAGTTGCTAATGTAAGCCTCTAATAAACAGAGTATAATTGAATTTTCAATGTTTTGTCACCTGGGAGTAATTTTCTTACAAGACCTCTGCTCCGTCTTCTGGCTAATTGTCAGCAGTCACTCAGTATCGCCACATTAATGTCAGCAAACATTGCAGAAATATCTACCTGATTGCATTATATTTAAAGATATTCATTTCAGGCCCTTGATATTTTCTCCTTAAATTATTTATGTCAATTTTAAATATCATTTAGAATGCAATAAATGTAGTGAGCTGACACGTTTTGAAAATACAAATTCAGACGTGAGCTCAGATCAGTTGAGTTGGTGATAAAGCGCTGGAACAGCCATGTGACGGAGCTGAACCAGTCAGGGTGCCAAGCCTGGAGAGCTGGACGTCAGAGCCTTGCCTTCCCTGCGTTCAGCTTGGTTTTTGGTCAGTTTTTTGTTTGTTTTCTGTGAGCCTCATCTGGGGAAAATCAGGTATTGTGGCGATATTATATTATGCTGAATGACATCCTAATATATTATCAAGTCTAAAGACAATAACAGTTGAAAATGCTAGACACAGGTGGATTGGTGGGAAAAAGGGAAAACCTTTGTTGGTGCTATAGGGCTGTATGGTTAGAATTGCGCATTTCCCAAAATCCAGAACACAGGAGAGCATCCCTGGGACAGTTCAGGTTTCTCTGTTGTTCTAACATGATCAATACTGGCTCCTTTCACTCTTACAGATGTCTTGGTTTGGTTGTTAAATTAAATGGTCACCCAACCTATAACACATTTTTAGTTTAGACCCTCTCCTATTTTCCATTGGAAATCCTACACTTGACCTACTTTGCAAAAACTCTCAAACTCTCTTTGTTCAACAATTAGATCTTGTTCAACAATTAAATTTTGAATGTGGATATGAGCACAGTTGAGTTTTATTCCGAACATTTTCAGTGTTTGCTTGTCTGTGATACAATATGTATATAAAGCAAATCACATAAATATATATATATGATTTAAAAGTTTTAATTCAGAAGAAAATTTCCCAAGGAGGAATCTTCAGTGTGTGAAACCAAGAGAGCCTGGTGATGCCAGGATAGTATTGCACACACCTACGTATGTACTCACCTAATTTGATCACAACGGCAAAGCTTGAGGGGATGTTTTATCGCATGATCGTGGAGAAGCACATCTCTGTATGGGAGTCAAATCAAGCATATTTGGCAAAAGTGAAAAGTTATGGTTTCAGGTGGCCTAGCTGAATTCAGTTAAATCAAACCCTCATGGGTGCTCACGATACCCAAAGCCCTGTGCTCAGTTGTGGGGAAGATACAGAGAGAAGGCAGCCAGCTCGCTTGATGGGATTGCAGTTCAGAGGTGTAAGTCGGGCCGCTCCGAGTTGTCAGTCAGCTTCGCCTTTGCAGACTCTGTGCTCGGCTTCTTAAAGCAGTGAGGGTAGGTTATTGTTATTCCTATTTTATAAATGAGGGGACTGAGAAACAGAGAGACTTTTCTCTTTATTTGTCTGCCTTGAGCATCTTCCTGTGCCAGTGTGATGAACCAAACAGATACATCCTGTCCTCGTGGGAGCTTATAAGTCTAGTGGGAAAAACAGACCTTCCACAAGCAAACCACACAAATGAAATCACTCCACATCTAAGGAAAAGAACTGGCTTCAGTGAGAGGGGCGGTTCAGGGTGGAGGAGGGAGGGAAGTCTCTGGATCAGATGGTCAAGGAAGTCTTCTCTGAAAATGTGACGACTTTAAAGCTGAGACTCCGAGGGTCAGAATGAGCGAGTCAGAGGAGACAGCGGGAGAGGTTACAGGTGGAAGGAAAGCCCTGTGAAGGCTTGAGGGACGCTTGCTGGGGCATTTGAGAAACTGAAGTCAGGATGCTGAAGGGTAGCTTCAGGGTCAAGACTGGTGTGACTTATGAAATAAGGTTGGCCAGGAATGCTTGCTTGGCAAAGAGCTTGGATTTTAAAGGAATGTGTATTTGTAAAAAAATATGTTGGGTTCCAGAAGTCTTTCCCCCGCCCCAAATTGCAGTGGGAAGCCATAAGAGGGTTGTGAGCAGGGAGAAATGTGATCCAACTTCCCTAAGATCCCAGAGCTAAAAATTCCAAGAGCTGGAATCAATCTCGGGCCAACCTGATATCAGAGCCCAGTTCCACGTTCCAACACACTATTTCCCCCGAGACTCGACAATAACTGAGAACGTGGCACAAGGTACGTGTGTAACGAGGCACCCATAAAGCATGTGGTGATTCTAAGCAAGAAGAAATAGCGTCTGTTTGGGCTTTAATTTTAAAAAGTCCAAGGGAGGAGGTGGCACATCTCTAGAGGCTAGAAGGGCAATTCAGGAAAAGGGAAGAGCATAAAAATGGGGCGTAAATGGGGCAGCGGGAAGCAGGCTCTTTGCGGGGGGAAGTGAATAGTCCAAGTCTGCTGAGAATGTGCCACCCGTAGTGGGTGGCCAGCAAATTGCAAAGGTCGGTTGAAAAAAGTCTGAATGGGGCTTTTCACTCTAGTCTGGGACCTTTGCATATAATTCAATAATTAGCAGAGAGTCAGGGGAGGTATCTGAGGAGAATAACATGACCAGAGGTATGTTTTAAAAGCATATACTATAATGGAAAAGAATATGAAAAAGAATGTGTATATATGTGTGTGTGTGTGTGTGTGTGTGTGTGTGTGTGTGTGTATAAAACTGAATCACTTGGCTGTATAGTAGAAAGTAATACAACATTGTAAATCAACTAGACTTTAATAAAATGCATTTTTAAAAAATAAAATAAATTTTAAAAATTAATTATACACACACACACACACACACACACACACACCCCTATACCTATATCTAGAGTCTAGAGTCTGGTCTGGAGTCAGACTGCCTGATCCCATGTTCAGATTACACCACTAACTAGTTCTGTGGCCTCAGACAGTTTTCTTTGTCTCTTGGTGTCTCCATTTCCTCGTGTGTAAGTGGGGTTAATCATAGCAGCAAAGATTGCTGCCATGTCCGGCCTGCTGTCTGCCACACGCGGTGGGGTGTTGCTCCAGGACCTTGCTCCAGATGTGATGGCCCACGCTCTGGAACCACTGGCAAGAAAATCTTTAAAGGAGTTTTAGTAGCTGCACTTGTGGGCATTTTTGGAGCATATTTTTGGTTTAAAAAGATGAACACAAGCCAAGATTTTAGGCAAGCAATGAGCAAGAAATTTCCCTTCGTCTTGGAAGTTTATTACAAATCCATTGAACACTCCGGAATGTACAGAATCAGAGAGCAAAATCAAGAAAAATGGCTGAACAGCAAAAATTAGAAATTTGACCATTGATCAAGGTTTGCTCTTTTTCACAGTAGCAGGCAAGATGAAAATTCCATAGTTGACATGGATGGATTTTCGAATATTTAAGGCCAAATGTAAATTCTAATTCAGTTAGATGTTTTATTCTTTGGGCTAACTGTGAAGAAATTGATGGCAAGTTTGTTTATATTATAAATGGAGCTATGTTTATGCTACTCAAAATATAGTGGTTCTCCAATAATAATAATAATGGCACCTACTTCACCAGGCTGTTGAACAGAGTAAATTAGATGATCTGTGTAGAGTGTCACCAGGGCGCTTGGCCTGCAATCAGTACTCAGTGCCCGTTCGCTACTTCAGAAAAAGGGCTAGTGCAGGAACTCCTGCGAGAGCTGATTAAGGTTCAACTAGAGTGAGAGCAAAGGAAACGTTAAGGGACGGACTGTAGAAACGAATCAGCACGTTAGACCAGAAACTCCACGAGAGTGGGTACCGTGACCGCGTTGCTTGCTGTCACGTCCCCAGTGGCTAGTATGGCGCCTGGCATTAAGGAAGCATGCGACGAATGTGCGTGGATTTGGATTGAACTCACGCACGATGCAGGATAAATGCACATGTTCTGCTGTGGATCGGTTATGCTCATGCGTTGCATATACATATGCTGTTGATGATACGGATCAGTTTTGATAATATCAAGACAAACATGAACTCAATATAAAAAATAAACTCAGAGATGGAAAAATATTCAACATTATGATTTCAAATGTCTCCCAACTGAGAGTTTATGCGGCTCACCCAACTCATCAATTTCCCGAAATGTAACCAAGGCCACATCTTGCTTTACCGTTTCAGCAGGCACGTGATTCATTTACCAGTGACGCAACTGAGGTTGGCCCAGGCTTTGGCTGACATCCCGGAATAATTTAGGAAAATCTTATTGAAAGTCTCTGCCGCGTGTCCTCTCTGCCTTCCCGACCTCATGTCAAACCTCCTCTTGTTGGGCCCCCAGTGCCTGGGGGAAGTGGACGGGTTTGTGGGATGGTGACTGTTCTCACTGCCTCTGTGCTCTCAGCCAAGGACCCACGTGAACCAGGAGCCTCCTTGCACTGGGGCCTTTCCACTGACGTGGTCCCGGAGGGACGTGTGTGCTCTGACCAGGGATGAGATCAGACAGCTGTAGGATGGCCTGACCGGTGCTGAACCCAGGCTTGAGAGCAGGTGCTCTTGACAGCTAGGGAAGAATTGGTCTGAGAATCCCCCTGACAAAGGGAACTCACAGAAGTTAGAGACAGGAAAAAACCTATTAGTCAATTCCCTTGCCAAAGATAAATGGATCCCTAGTGTGTCTTCCTGGTTTCCTGGCCACTCCAGTTATATCTGTGTCAGTGTGTTAGGATGAGGGACCATGGGGGTGTGGACAAAAGACTGGGGCCCCAGGCTGGGTTAGTTACTGGGATGAATAAAGATCTGTAACCATAAAGGAGAAGTAATGATACGGGGGAAGAAGAAGAGTTGACTTCTTTTTTAGGACTGGAAATTTGAATAGAGAGAGAAAACTCCATGAAAGATTCTGTGGTTATTGTTTTCCTCATGAAGAGCTGAGTATTATTTATCCAAAGCAAAGATGGACTCTTACTCAGAGTTTGCTCATATTTTGCTGAAAAGTAAAGGTGTTGAGTAAATATTTTTGACCTTGCAAGATTATAATTAGAATATGCATTTTGCTTTTGGAATAGGAATGGCAGAGAAACCTCCTGGGATAATGCTCTGATACAATTTATTGAAGAGGGAATTGTATGATGATTAGTTAAAATGTGGATTTAATTGACTATCTATAGTCACTTAAGAGCCCCACAGAATTTTGTTGCTAAAGATAAGATCATATTTAGATGCAAGTAGGTAGAGAATGAAATCCGAATTGGTTCTTATTTGCTTAGACCATTTTCCTCGTCAGTTTGTAAGAAGAAAAAAGGAGATGATTCTCAAAGAAACTGGGCATTAGTCATTTTTCTTGGTTTTAATCACATTAAACTAGATGGCTGATTAATTGAATTGACTTGGATTGTCTGGTATTTTTTCACTACTTCATGTTTTTGGATGTTTTCAAATTACACGCAGTCGTTTTGATGCATAGCTCACGTTCAGAATAGCTCAGCTAAACAACATCATTCCCAGGCGAGCTCAGCCCCTTTCTCATTCATAGTGGAGGTGAAGGACTTCGGCAAGAAGTATTCAGAGCCACTTTCTTCCTCGTAATGTATTCGTTTTCCAAGCTCGTCGTCAGGGTGCTCGCTCCTGATGCCGTTTCCTTCTTAGATTTCAAATCTTTGGCGCTAAGGCTGCCGCTTCTATCGCAGACCCCTGTGATCCAGGATTCTGGCCTGATCCTTCAGCCAGACCAACTCTGAGCACCAAACGGCAGGCAGGCAGAGGGTGAAGCCGTGAGCCCTGAATTCATCTGACCTTTAAAAACCTCTTTTCACCAGCCCGTTGTCTTGATCACACTGCTGGCTTGTGACCTCATGGTGTTCAGGTCACCCGATGTCAGGTCCAGATGGCGTCTTGACCCCTGATGTTCAGGCCAAGCCCTCTACCATGCCTACCACCCCTGTATGCTTCTCACCGTTCCAGTTCCTCATCTGGAGTCCACGACCTGGGACCACGTACAACTGATACTGTTAAAGAAAAACTGATTCTGACACTTGTTGAAATGGTACCAATTGAGGTGTCAGAGGATCTCAGTGTTATATTTGGGTTCAGTTCTGAATACAAGAACAGTTAGGGATTTATCCCCAAGGAGCGGGTTAGGGGTTGATGGATGGAGCGTTGATATCAAGCACAGGGGAGTCTCATTAAACTGGCTTAACAAGGCTCGTGGTGAAGGCAGGCCAAGGTCTTGTATAGCAAAGGTGGGGATGAGAATGTATTCAGCTGTGGAGGGTGAGGGATTCTCTCTCAACTGGCGTGGCAGGAGTCTTGCTAAAACTGGGCTGTGCAGGCTCCACAAGCAGGGACGGAGGGCTCCAAAGAGCGTGGTTGTGCTGTGTTGTGTATCTGAAAGTTGCCGAGAGGGCAGCTCTTACAAGTCTTCTTCACACACAAAAAAAATTGTGTAACTATATATAGTGATGGGTTTTAACTAGACTTACTGTGGTGGTCATTTTGCAATATATACAAATATCAAATCATTATGTCGTACACCTGAAATGAATATAATGCTCTATGTCAATTATATCTAAATAAAATAAAATTTGATAAATAAAAGAGAAAGTTAGTTTAAAAAAAATAGTTTGGTCAAGGAGAGAGTGTTTGTCAGTGTGACAAGCAACAGTTCGTCCAAAAACTTTGTATATAAAATTCAGGTAGGGCTTCCCTGGTGGCACAGTGGTTGAGAGTCCACCTGCCGATGCAGGGGACACGGGTTCGAGCCCTGGTCCGGGAAGATCCCACATGCCGTGGAGCGGCTGGGCCCGTGAGCCATGCCCGCTGAGCCTGTGTGTCCGGAGCCTGTGCTCCGCAACGGGAGAGGCCACAAGAGTAAGAGGCCCGTGTACCGCAAAAAAAAAAAAAAAAAAAAAAGAATTCAGGTAATTGTGGCTCTCCTAGTGGCAGACTGTTTCCATGGACAGACGTGTGCACTTAAACTCGCTCCAGCTTTGCCTACCGTCAGACAGACGGTCATTTTTGCGTTCTCCCTTCCGCCGTCCACGCTGGGCTGGGAAATCTGGTCTGAAGGTTTCATTCAGGACGGATCCTGGGATTTGAGAAGAACCTTGGGAAATGGCTTCTTAATGATGCTCCCATCTTTCACACTCACCCTGCGAAGCAGATTTTATCAAATGAAGAAATACTTACGATTCACATGTGATATTTTATTCAGAGGCAAAATTACAAGGGAAGGGAGTTCACGTATTTATACTTGGAAAAATTGGCTAGTTTTTCGTTCAAAACATCTTGTGCCGTTCGATTTTTTTTTTTTTCTTGAAAGTATCAGCTGTTCTTCATTTAGTACCAGGCCTTGGAGAGAAGGTTGCAGAGTAAATGCAGGCAGGCGTTGCTGAAGAATTTTCTGGTTATGCATGTTTACAAATGAAGAGTGTAAACAAAGAAATGCATTTGATGGGACTTCCCTGGCAGTCCAGTGGTTAGGACTCCGCGCTTCCACTGCAGGGGGCACGGGTTCCATCCCTGGTCAGGGAACGAAGGTCCCACAAGCCGTGTGGCACGGCCAAAAAAATTTTTAAATTAAAAAAGTTAAAAAAAAAAAAAAAAAAAGAAATAAAGTTTCTCCTCTAAAAGAAGAAACAGAAGAAATGCATTTGGTATATTTATTGCCAGTCACCCATAGTACAATTTGTACTAAAGTCGCCCTTGAACAAGCTAGGAAGTAAGTAGGATGAATGGGCTGTTTTAGCTCCTTTCCACTGGCTTTTAAAAACACCACCAATATTGAAATATTAGTGTTTGCTTTGCTGGCAGAGTGGATATTCACTGTTCTCCAAACATACAGCTCTTCTCTCCTGGCAGCTTGAACCTTCACACTGCAGCCTTCCCTTGTCTCCGCCATTCCCTACTTCCTCCTTCCTCTAATTACGCTTCCTTTTTTTCAGAGTCTTTTCATGACTCTTTTCTTGTTTCCCTTTATTCCCTTTTGCCTGCATTCCACATTTCTTTTCCACCCATGGCTTCATTTGGCTACAAGTGCTGAAGACTAATGTTGAGTCTCAAAACTGAATAATAAGCACCATCTCCCCCAAAACAGTTGTACAGATTTTCTATTGAAAATAGTTAGCACTCTTCTGGCTTCGGTGAAAGGGAATTTAAAAGATAGGTCGGGGCCTCCCTGCTGGCGCAGTGGTTGAGAGTCCACCTGTCGATGCAGGGGACACGGGTTCGTGCCCCAGTCCGGGAAGATCCCACATGCCGCGGAGCGGCTGGGCCCGTGAGCCATGGCCGCTGAGCCTGTGTATCCAGAGCCTGTGCTCCGCAACGGGAGAGGCCACAACGGTGAGAGACCCGCGTACCGCCAAAAAAATAATAATAATAATAAAAAATACATAAAAGGTCGGCAGCTCTTCAACATCCATCCACGACCCGCCCCCCCACCAAACGAGAGCTTCCTGGGACGTGTTAGCAAACTGTTCTTCAGCTTTTGACTCATTTTTCCATACATTAAAGAATTTAGCACAGAGGCATCCTCATGCATCCCAGAAAGGAACCTCCTTCCTCTTGTCAGAGTGAAATTCAGACTTCACCCAAACATTAAATCAAGAGAAGGTTGAGCTGGGAATCTGTATGGACAAGCTAGGGATCTTATAAGGTAAATCTGGCCAATGGAAGATTTATTGTGTATCTTATAACAGGTTACCATTACCCTGTTCAACGAAATTTCATTACAATACTTGATACTTTGTAGGAGCTTCTGCTAAAAGTTATTTTTTAAATAAATGAAAATGAAATGAATGGGGAGTGAAATGTAAAAAAAAAATTGAAATTTTTATGAAGTTGTCTGTTTATCCTTTTCTTTGCCTCCAAGATAAATTATTTCAACAAATAACTGATATAAATTGAGAGTTTCTTAAAGTGGTTAGTAGATGACAGGTGTATGTATCTTAATTATTTCATGAGATACAGTTTTTTTCTCTTGAAAGAATAAATTATCATTCACATTATCATTTTTTCAATGTCATTCTTATAAAGTAACTAAACTGACATCTAAACTGCATTTTAAAAATTGTGTCACCTTTGGGGCTTCCCTGGTGGCGCAGTGGTTGAGAGTCCGCTTGCTGATGCAGGGGACACGGGTTCGTACCCCGGTCCGGGAAGATCCCACATGCCGCGGAGCAGCTGGGCCCGTGAGCCATGGCCGCTGAGCCTGCGCATCCGGAGGCTGTGCTCCGCAATGGGAGAGGCCACAACAGTGAGAGGCCCGCGTACCACAAAAAAATAAAAATAAAAATTGTGTCACCTTTGATCCTATACCTAGGAAAAGTACTGTTTACCTTAAAAAGATGAAAACTCTACCAAGGATATTATAAATTAACGTCATGTTATGTCATAAGAGGCAAAATCTCACTGTTTAATGACTTAGAATGTAAGAAAGAGAAGGTGAATACTGAACACACAGTGAGTTACTGTTTGGAGAAAATCAATCAATCAGAAATCACAGAAGGGCTTCCCTGGTGGCACAGTGGTTAAGAGTCCGCCTGCCAATGCAAGGGACACGGGTTCATGCCCCGGTCCGGGAAGATCCCACATGCAGCGGAGCGGCTGGGCCTGTGAGCCATGGCCACTGAGCCTGCGTGTCCGGAGCCTGTGCTCCGCAACGGGAGAGACCACAACAGTGAGAGGCCCGTGTACCGCAAAAAAAAAAAAAAAAAAAAGAAAGAAAGAAATCACAGAAGATCTTTGTGGCTTTGGCTTAAAAAATTTTAGCCAACATAACACAGTATGATCAGGAACGCTAAAAATTGTGAAGAGTCAATAACTTATCCCAAGAATGCGTTCTCACAAAAGAGAACCTCACAAGAAACTTCGGGTACTGTTAACCCAGAAGGGATAGGATTTTAACCTATATATTTTTGAAAGTGTTTGTGCTTTGAAGAGAAGGAATGATATACAAAACAGAATTCTGAAATTCTAAGGGTTAGTAATTGGAAATTAAAGAAAATAATTCAGTCTTGCTTTGGGATTGCTTTCCTCCATATGGTTAAGTAAATATGTAAACATACATCTGTTCCCTCAAATGGAGAATGGGCTTTCACAAATTATGAAGCGTTTATTAACTCTTGGGAATTACGGTATTTTCAACCATCTGGATATCTTGGGTTGCTTTTATTTTCTCCAAGGCTGTCTCTTCTTCTGCATTCCAGTTGTTCCCACCCTAGACCAGAGATCCATCACCGCTTCTCTGGGATCCAGGAACCACTTCCTACCTGCTCTCCCTAACGTATCAATCTTCCCTCTCCACCCTCTGCCATGGCTAAAGCAAGCATCCTGAAACCTGTTTCTTTTATGTTATTTTCCTGAACAACAAACTTCTGGTGATGATGATAACAAGAATAATGCACTAAATATTTATTGAGCAGTTCTATGCACTTAGCTGTGTTAAACCTTTTGATATATTATCTCATTTAATCTTCAAAACAATCTTACAAAATGTGTTTGAGTATTAACCATGTTTGATAGGCAAAGATTTGAGGCTTAAGCATTTAGATACTTTGCGGGAGGTTACGCAGCAACTTTTACCGATTCCTCATCCTTTCACACTGTAAGTGTAAAATATTCTTCCTGACTTCCAAGCATCTACAGAATCTACACCCCTCCTTCTAACTGAGCCACACACTTCTTGTTTTATATTTAATTTTTTTCTGGGACACTTGGTAGAAAATTAACTTCATGGAACATCCGGAAATTTGCTACTACTTTGTTGTCTTATCACACTTTTGAATCTAAAGTTTAGTTCCTAAATGAAATTGAATGTGAAACTCTCTAGCTACCCCAGTTTCTCGGGAACATCTATCTGTATCACGAACCCAAGAACCATTTTGAAAGGGTTAGGGATCAATAAGCAAAAGGAGCTGACCCTGCAACCAGAGCAGACTGATAACCAGCACGGAGACAGATGAAGATGATGCTCCAGGTAGAGGCGGCTTGAAGACCTTGTTCAGCACTGCTGTCCCTCGTCGGTGTTCTTAAATCTGGTCCCTTTCATAACTGAAAGTTTAAACATCAGTTATGTGGTAAGGTCCCTACAGAAATGTCTGAAGTCATAAAGGGGGAAACAAGGAAGATGCTGCTCTCAATACATCCCACATCATTAACATGTCAAATCTCTGTTCCCATTTAAATGAAACTGGGATGTTTTCCAACTTTTCATCTTGACTGTAAGTGTGGCGCCTGTGTCGGGAAGAGAGGGAAGCATAGATGAAAGTACTGGTTTTGTGTTTCGACTCATCTGACCCCCCAACCAGCTGGCCTTCCCCCCTGCCCCACTGACTCTGCTCAGAAATTCCACGTTCAAACAACTTATCTAAACCAGACCACTGTTGTAGCCATTTCTGCAAAGTGAGCCAAATGGGGTTTCACAGAGGAAAGACGAGGTTAAGGAACTATGCCCAGGCCAGAGAAATTAGACTTGAAAATGGAGCTAAAGTAACTGTGAAGCCATTTTACCTATCGGGAAGAAAATGACCTGTAACAATTTTAAGAATTAGTGATCTTAGCTCAGTGGATGTGACACAAGCAAAGAAATCTGAACTGCAACTATTTAACAAAGAATATGACAGAGCAGAAATCTGTGTAACTGTGCATCGTCCTGTAAACAAGTCACCAACATCAGTTATTATTTCTGGGCAAGCGTAAGGCTGCGGTTTCAAAGCTACGTTTTAGTAGATGACTCTTTAAAGGTCATTTTATGAAGCAGAAGATAATTCCTTTGAGGGTGCCCAGAGCCCATCTCCCTCAGTCTGGTTTTATGTTTCATTGACTGTATTAGCATTAAACTCTTTAAGAATGACAGGCTGCAGGAGGGGCTCCCAGGTGGGCTATGGGATCTGCGGGGCCAGCTGTTCCTTAGCTCAGATAATTCTTCTTTTCGAGATGTACAGATCCGTTTGCATTTGACAGACCCTGGCAAGTCTTTGTACTGCCCAGTCCTGATGTTTTTAAAGGAAAGCAGCTTAATAATTCATTAACTGCTACATTTCCTCTGAGCTTTATCTGTGTGATGCTGAGTTGAGTCCCAGAACATTATAAACATGAAGATCTTCGCAGAAGCCCATTCTTGAAGAGAGCCAGGGCCTCTTTGTTATTTTTGTTGTTGCCGAGGACTCCTTGGAGGGCTCTTGTTGGATCACCTGGTTGGAAAGCAGCAGAAAATGATCAGCTTTGTAAAGTGGGACTGCCATGTCAGTTTTAAGGTTGCTGCTAATGTGCCCTGATGTGCAGGAGTTAGCAACGTAACGATGGTAAAACGTGTTGGTGGCGTGTTTTGGGGCCTTCCTAAATTGTCTGTATGCTCCAGTGAAATTACGCTGTCTCAGCTCTGTGCCTTTCCTTATGTGATCCCTTCAGCCTGAAGCACACTTCTGTCCCCAGGCCTCTCCCCTTCAAAATCTTGGCCATGTTTTTTTTCTTTAATTTTTATTTTATATTGCAGTATAGTTGATTTACAATGTTGTGTTAGTTTCAGGTGTACAGCTAAGTGATTCAGTTAGACATACACATGTATCCATTCTTTTTCAGATTCTTTTCCCATATAGGTTATTACAGAATAGTGAGTAGTTGTCCATGTTTACAGATGATCTCAAAAGTGACTTTGTTACCAGAAGGCTTTTACTGATCTGCTTCAAAATGGCTATCGCTTTGGCCTTCTTAACTTGTTTATGACACTTACGGATTCTACTTTGCATGAGGACTGTTAGCTTTTGTCCAGTATTGGGTCGGAACGCCATAATGTCCATTGCCGTATTATCCTGGGAATTCCTGTCCAGCCCAACACAATGTCCTGCTTATTCATTTAATAAAATTTAAGAGAATAGTTGTTCATTCTGTGCCCTAATCCATCTTTCCCGTGTTTCTTGTCCCTTTCCTAGTTGCATGTTATTCTTTAATGTTTTCAAAATGTTGTGAAACTTATTTTAGCCTAAAAAATAAATGACTTTTAGAGACTTTCATGTTAGACTAATAATAAAAATCATATCTGCCTCTGTGAGTTGTTCTTCCATTTTCAGAGATTTTCATATATTATTTCACCATCCCTTGAAGCTATGACCATGCCCATGAGTAAGAAGGAGGAATCTTCTTCTATAGATAGGAACCTAGCCGTAGAGAAGTTAATTAACTTGTACAAAGTTGCACATCTATTAAATCTCAGAGGTTAAAATCAAACCCAGATGCCCTAACGATTCCAACAGGACTCGCTCCACTTACATATTTTTCTCATCAAATAATTGTTGAGTGCCCACTGTCAGGCCCTGAATAGACACGGTCACATAAGACACTGGCCTCTGCTTTTAGGAGGCTTCCATCATAATAACGTGGCTGCAGAGCTGTTAGAAATGATGGTGCGCCCATGTTGCCTCGCTTCCCAGACTAGTACACAATTAAAAGGCAACATTCATGTTCAGTAACTGAGTAGATTCAATAAATTTAATGGCATTTAATGATTATTTAGCTTGTAGCATCTTTTATTCAAAGGTCAATTTCAATGTACTGTATTCTCTGTTTACTCTGTTTATAAATGACAGGGATAAATGAATAGGAAACTCTCTACATTAAAGAAATAATTGGCACCACCCTGCATACAGTTGGCACTTAATAAATGTTTATTGGCTAAGGCAGTAGAAATTTCCTCTATGTTTCTGAACTTATCCTTCTTATAATTGGCTTCTTCCTCTACAAAATGGACCCAAAAGTAACTTTTGAGATACAGTGGGGATATATGGCGTAATATTTAATTTAAAGCAATCTCAGGCATAAGTTGAATAAATGGCTTAAATGTTTTGTTCCTTCATTTTAAAAGAGATGCTCTGGAGACTAGGACCTGACTAGCGTTTTCCCTTCTTTTTAGTTCATTTCACTCGTAATTCAACCACAAGTATTCTCGAGTTACTGATATACCAAATTGAATGGCTGTTTTATCTATTATGTCCTTTTGGCCCAAGTTTCTAAAACTCCGCATATTCAGTGCAAGGGCTAATATGGGATTTAAATAGTTACGGGCAAGTCTTCCTCAAGGCCTCTCTCTGTTCTCATTGTAGCCACCTGCTCTACCATACAGAGTTGAGGTAATTCGTAAGAGCCATTAACACGTCTGCTATCACTGGGGAGAGGGAAAGACTGAAATCTGTGGAACAGCTTTAACTGTGAAACAGTAAATGTTGATTCACTCACCATCTTTCACTTTACCACCCAACTGGAGATCATTTCCGTGAGATGAAATAAATGGTAAGCTCACACCCCAATGTCACTTTCATAGATTTAATTACATGTCACTTGAAATATGTGTTTGACTACATGGTCCAGCCACTGATCCATAACCAGCATTTTTTGGAAAAGCAGAGCCGGTGCTCAAGAGAGAGATGGGGATTGGAAATGCAGACTTGGGGAGACAGATGACCCCGTGGAGCCATAAGTTATCGCTTTGTGGAGAGTACTGAAAGCCGGGAGAAGGAGACGGAGGGGAAAGCCACCAAATCCAGAGGGAGACCTACGTTTGGAGGTGAGGGTGGCAATAGAAAAGGACACAGGTGAGGAACAGCAGAGAAATAGGGACAGGCTGAAGAGAGTACATTGTTACACAAATTAAGAGAGACATTAATTTCTTGAGGAAGTGGGTCTTCCAAACGCAGGAGATAAGGGAGGAAGCAGTGAGAAACCAGAAGAAGCTGTCCTGGCTATTTTAAAATGAAGTTTAATAGTGAATGAGAAGAGTATCGGGGGTGCAAAATCGAAAGGAGAGGAACTAAATATGGGTAGACATTTATTTTAAGGATTGGTGAGATGTGTGAGTGTCTGTGTAGACTGAAGTTAAAGATCCAGTGGGGAAAGAGACAGTAAAGAAGAATAAATGGCAGTTTGTCTTAGTGGGATGAAAGATACCATCAGAGTGTTTCCTCTTAATGAGATCCATTTCCATCGCCATCTCTACACAGCACATCATTAAAAATAACTAACAGAAAATGTCCTTTTAAGCGACACATTAGTTTACTTAAACCTTTACCTCTGAATCCTCTTCCTACTTATTTCCCTGCACTTGTTGACAAGTCATTAGGAAAGAGGGTGTTTACGTCAATATTTCCTGTCATCTAAGAGAGTTGTATTTCTTCCATAAAAACTTGGTGGATTAATACTATTTTCAAAGCAAAATGCTATGAATGGTCCTGACTCTATTCACAAGCCATAAACATAGGCATCTTTAGACAAACATAAAAGCAAAATGAAAAGCAGGAAAATAATAAAATACAGAAATGAGGTGGCTAGGAATGTATGCAAATACTATATAATCAAAATACAGAAATGATCATTGGACAGGTCTAATTTATTTAACATATGTATGCTGCCCAGAAGATATTTTTTATCTTAGAATTTCATAATAAACACAATAATTAAATTACACAGAGTAGACGTTGACAAACATAGCTAATGGACTTTGCAGTTATCATCTTTTAAGATACAAGATTCCTTTCACTTGATCCCTTGCTTGATATTATTTTTAAATACCATCTAATATCCTGTTATAGATTTTTTTAGTGGACTGGTTAACAAAATGTCACCAATCCATGAGAGCTGGCAGGAAGTCAATGGCACTTTATCACAGAGTGTCGCTGGCACGCTCATAATAATACCGATACCTGTAATATGCGTTAACGGTTTCCCTTCCGTATCTCAAAACCATTGGCTTTAATTAGATACCAACTGAAATGTGACCAGCTTGATATTATGACACAAGAGTCATTTAGAGTTCTCATTCACTGACCAGAAACCACACGCTTGGGCAGAGAATAATTACAATTTTATAGTTGTAATCCCAGGGAAGAATCACTTGTAGGTAGCACATGGTGATTCAAAACAAAATTTAGTTAATAGAAGAAAACAAACACCACCCTTGGGCTATTTGAAGACCTACAGGGTAGTTACTTAGGAAGGTCACCAATGCATTTCAGTTCTGTACAAGAGCCATGCTTGGCCTGTAACTTCTTATGGAGCAGCTCGCTGGTTTCTTTTGCTGCCTAGTTTATATTTATTTCTCTGGGGAAGAAATCTGAGAATGTTTTTCTGGTACAGGGAGTTTAATTAGGAGCAGAGAAGAGTACGTTCATCTACCCTGTCTCTACTCACCGCCCCCCTCCACTTCACTATAAAAACAAAACTATCCTTGCACAACTGAAGCATGTGTGCACACAGAAGCAAAAAGTTATATAAATATGCACTGACCACCTATATGCATCGGGTTGACTCTACTTAACTTGTGCAAAACATACGATCATGTGCCAAAGTGGTGTGGTGATAAGCAATTAACCAATGAATCGGGGTGGGATATATCCTCTTAATAACTGAAGTGCGGTTTTATTGCAGTTGAGAGCTGTATCATTTCAAAGAATTCTGTGTGAGCTCTGAGGCATGAAGTTCTGAGTTTTTGTTTTCATCGTTTATCTTTCTCGTTTTTCACAGACGGTGGGTTATTTTACGTCATCCTTTCCGCGGTAGCTTAGTAGTCGCGAGAGCTAAATTGATTTTTAATTACGAGTCCTTGATTTTAGACTTCAGATAAACTAAATTGAACCAGACTATTCTTAAAGCATAAACAATGGGTTGCCTAAATTCCCAGCTCTCACTTCAAGTATTTGCTAATGTGACATTGATCAATCGACAATTCCCAGACTGAGGAGAAGTGATAGGAATATTGGATAAAAAAATGCCATACAGGCCAGAAAGATAAATTGTTTGGGTTGTCCTTTTGCAAGTTTGAGGTCACGATTCATTCATCTTCTTACTTTGCTGTATCCCTTTAGTGACTTCAGTTGCAGGGTTAAATATTGAATGGTAGCAGATCGTTCAAAACATAGGTTCTCATAGTTTTTGGCATTAGAAGGCTTTTTATACTTAAAATGGAACTGCGTGCTCACAGAATGCTAAAGATAATCGTGCTGACGATCTAGTCTGTGAGATAAATCCCTCAACAATATTATCAGACGCTTTTTAACACATTGATTTGTCCCTGATATGACACCTGAAACAAACGGATATACTAAGCATTTTAAGAATAACACTGAGCCCCTTATACAGTCTGGTTCTTTCAGAAAATTAACCCATTAGCAGCTTTGACTAGAAACTTCCAACATGTTATCACAACTGATGTTTGTTACCACAAAAATAAAAGTAAAATTAAAAGATTGAAAATCCTTTTGGGGGAGTATTAATTAATAGGGGATTAAAAAATAAAAATCACTTGGGTAGAATTTTGCCCTCATGGCTAAATATGTAGAATAAAAGTACTAAATTAATGTACTATAATAAGTCTAATTACACCAAGAACATTCAAACCTCCTTCTAGTCTGAAATATTATGCTTAAAATACTTAGTTTAGTTGTTGCTTTCTTTGTGCATTTTGGGGGTTGTTTACTTACAAAGCCCATTAAAAGGGAAATGAAAACATTAAAGGTTAGAAATGCGTTATTTAGCCAGGATACCCAAGAGCCTTGAAGAATAAATACATATACTTTTAAAAAATAAAAATGTTTTATTTATAAAACATAAAAATTAAAGTTTGACAAGAACCAAGAGGTCATTCAGTTTCTCTCTGCCTCGGCAGAATTATTTTATTTCACATTTGTCTGGATTATCTGAAATGCCCCGGGTGATAATTTTTCACTCTTTTCTAAAGTTGCTAAAATCCAGAAGTTCTTCAAGATAAAATTGTTGTGGGGTGGTTATGAAAGATTTTGCCTGAAATTTTCTTTTCGTAGAATCAGCTCATTCTGTCTCCCTAGATTATGCTGTTTTAAATCATTACAATAATTCCATTTTGCTCCGTAAACAGTTATGTCATATTTCACTTTTTTCCTCAACCTAAGCACATTTGGATTTTTTTCTCATTTTTCTCATTACTCATTCATTCTATTCCTTTCATCACCTGGATTTATCTCTGGCTCCCATCCAATTTATCCACATCTTTGTGGAGTGTGGCGGTCTAAGTGAAACTTCACTATTATGACGAGGCCTTATATTTCTAGAGGCAGTAAAAGAATACAGTCTTTGGAGTCAGACAGCCCTGAGTTTGAATTCTGTCTCTGCCACTTAGGACTGTGAGACTTTCATCTGGTTGTTAAAATCCTCTGTGCTTCTGTTTCTTTACTCCCTAAATGGGACTAATAATATCTGTGTCACAGGATAGTTGTGATTCTTAAATAAAGTAACAGTGGCTGGCGCCAGGTAAGCGAGCAAAAAGAGGGATTATCATAATTACTCTGCATTTTTTAGTTAACATAAATCATCTCAGATTGATTATGGATTTCCTGTAAAATCCTTGATTTAGAATTTTTTACCAAAAGAAGATTTTGTGTTTGTCTGTGGCTTCTTTTGAATCCAACTTAGTTTTGGTTGGATTTTATAAAAGAAACAAATCCTTCCCGTCAGTATACAGTACAAATGAAAAGGCATGAGATTAATAATAAAGGAATCGTGAAATCACACATATAGTCAGATGCAACCGTACACATCAGTATATGTTAGGAATTAAGAAGACTTAACTGTGTAAGGAGGCAGAAAATCTAGATGGATCTGGACTGGAAATGAGACCCCACTGAGACCCTGACTCAATCTGAGAAAAAAATCTGAGCAGACTGTGAAGACAGGTAGCAAGTCGTTTTGACATGAACACTTTGAAATGAGAGGTGACGAGGGGAGAGCAGAACAAGGGAGTGAACGGAGGGTCCAGGAGCGGACAACACAGTTGAGCCCTGAGCGTGGCCCTGGGACCACATGCAGCGTTTGTTCTAACCCTAAGATGTGTATTTGATCTCCACTTTACAGATGACTTCTCCAAGGCTACAGAAAGGTTACAAGAGTGCTTGCCCAGGGCTAGAGGTACACAGGCAAACCCTGACCCTAAACAATGTTCTCTAACTTCAGGGAGCTTGTGAATCCCCGGGAGGGATGTTAAAGCTGCCCATCCCCCCAGCCTCCATTCAGTAGGTCTGGGCTGGGGCTTGAGCATCGGCTGCCGAGGCTGCCCTGGAGACCACATCTTGAGAAGCGCTGTTGCAGACTTGTACTCCGCTTCCTCTGCGGGTTAATAATTGTCAAGTGGAACTGCACGCCGGGCCCACCTGTGACTTCATTTAGGGGCTTATGTACGGTAACCCATGAGCAGGCTTTAGGAAGTGTGGGATTCGATACTAAAGAAGGACTTTTAGTCCTGGAGAAACCGGTGCGCTGGACAGTCTGTGAAAATTGAAATTCAAATACAGTGACTCCAGCTACAGGGATCGTTGTCTCAGGAGCAAGGCGGAAACCCATGTATAGGCAGACCTCGGAGATGCTGTGGATTCGGTTCCAGGACGCTATGTCAGGTGAATATGGCAATGCAGCGAGTCAGACGCATTTTTGGTTTCCCAGGGCATCGAACAGTTAGGTTTATGCTACACTGTAGTCTATTAAGTGTTCAATAGCATTATGTCTATAAAAACAATGTACGTACCTGAATTTAAAAATACAGTATTACTAAAAAGTGCCAAAACAATTATAATAGTAACATCGAAGATCACTGATCATAGATCCCCGTAACAGAAATAATAATAATGAAAACATTTAAAGCATTGGGCGGTTTATCAGAATGTGACACATAGAGGTAAAGTGAGCAAATTCTGTTGGAAAAATGGCACCAATAGACTTGCTCCACGCAACGTTGCCACAAACCTTCCATTTGTGAGAAACGCAATAAAGCCAAGTGCAATAAAACGAGGTCTGCCTATACTATAAAGTGAAACGCAAGGTTGGCCCTGGTATGGAGGACACTTGTCACTGAAGCCTCTACGTATGAAACTAGAGCACATTGAGGTTTTAGGGGGAGCAGGGGTTGTGTTTTTTGTTTTTTTACTGAGGGTGATATTGATTCCAGATCCTGGACAGGTATTAGGCTATGGGTCCTATGCTTATCGCTCTGGAGAGAAGGACGGCAGGGACAGTGGCGGGGACACACACACACACACACACACACACACACACACACGCACACACCACCTCTCCTGGGATCATTGACGTTACTGGACAATTACCGCAGCTTTCCTCTGTGTATTGCTCTCTCTCAGTGGTGCTGTTATATATACTGCACGTAGTAGAAATTCAGTGGTTGTTGACTGCCTGTCCAGTTAGTATTAGCTGACTTAAACTTGACTGAGTGCAAGGGGGAAAAGGAGCAAAGAAACGTGAAAGTGTCTCATAGGTAGTTATGTCTCACTGTACTGAATTCCTGGCAACAAACCACATGCAAAGAGGAGTTAATAAAGTCTACATACGTGATTGGTGAAGACCTGAAGTGCGGTTATCAAAGCCATGGCAAGTTGGAGGAAAGTTAAAATGTTACATTTTCAGTTTTTATTTAGCTAATAGCTGATCCATCTGTGGTGAGAGCTAGGTTTCTTTCTTCAGGGTAAGAAGACGTCATTACATTAGCATTAGAAAGCATTTGGTAAGTTCCTCTTAGAACATGGCAACACCTTGGGTCTTTTACAGAATAAGTCCAAAGACTTGGCCTGTCATTTGGGAGTTAAAACGGAGAGTTGCCCACACTTCAGTTCAATTCAGTTCAGTTCAATTCAGTTCAGTTCAATTCACTCAGCATCATCCAGCAAGTATTTATTGATTGCCTACTTATGTTTACACCACGCACAGCCCTGGACTTGGTTTTATGATGGATAAATACAGGCCCGGTCAGTCTAGTGAGCTACCCTGTGCACTTTACGAAGACCATCTCAGGTTTCAGATGCGCTGACTACTAAGCTTACAAATCATTGCATACAGCCTGTAATAGCTAAGAGGTACCTAAAGGAATGAGTCGACATCAAATGCCAAATTCACACCCTGGTTAAAATACGACTTATAAGCGTGAATGTTTTTGGTAAAATATTTTAGATGGGAATGAGTAGACACACAGTTTCAGAATACTTAAGCTGGTAAATTTTTTTTCATCTTTAAGATAGTCGAGACTGTATTTTCATAGAACCTCCTAACTGAATTCTCAAGCATTTCCTTGGCATGAAAGCACCTGGGCAGGAGCCGGTAGCAGTGGTCCCCTTTGGATTAGCATTTTGCTGTGACAGTCAGCAGGGTGCTCCCATACCTGGTACAACTTGCCTACCAGGATATATGTTTGCATGTGAAAATTAGCTATGCGTCTTCTTGGCATCAGCAATTGGTGATATTTCAACTACCTGGTCAGAGAAAAATTGGCAAATCTGCTTGCTCTTACAGGCTATGACAAGACAAGTCACCCCCGCCCCCAATCTCTGTATTATGCCATGGCCCATTTGAGCTGTAAAATGCACTGCTTGTTCAGTTTTTGTTATAACCTTCATAGAAGATGGAAAATGTACCCCAAACTGCTGTGCAAGAAGATCATGGCTCGCCTGCCCGTCTGCAGTTTTCTTTACGAGTTCCTGTCGTGAATGTGGAGTTGATGGTGAGTAAGGCTCTGACAGGCTGTCACTCCACCTGACTGTGGTAACAGGGTCTCCAGGTGCTCTGTGTTTGCAGCTACTGTGAATGTTGCTACATGTGTGGCATCTTGGTAGTGAAATGTCTGCATTAACCAGCGTTCCTTCTTTCCTGTTTTAAAAACTGAAGTTTGGTTTCAAAGGCCATTGCCTATTTTATTTGTGTGTCTTGGGGGAAAGAGGAGACAGCTGTTAAGATACTGAAAATATTTTCTTTTACTTTGTGTCTCGAAATTTTTTTTGTGACATGTTAGAGACCTTATGGAATGTTTAATGTTTCAATTTACTGTATGCATTTCAGCTTTAGTATTTGTCATCTTGTTCCAATTTAATGAAAGCTTATTTGGCTATGGTTTTCATTGGAAAGCAGAACACACGTACAACTTTCAGCAATAATATATATTTTTCCTTTTCTTTGGATTTGAACAGCCTTCTAAAATTTTCTCTACTGAAATTCTGGCGGAGTTATTTCTTTAACATTTGGCTGAGGGTTTGGAACGTTTTAGGCATTTGAAGTGACTGGGATCAATGACTGTAACCTAAAATGGATCACCTTTAAGACACAACGCTCATGTTTTTCTTAATCATCTCATTAAATGACATTTTTCTGTTTGTATATCGATAAAACACTGTATGTTGGCTAAATAAGGCACATTTCATTTACTTCCAAGTACTGCTGACATTGTAAAGCTAGCATATTACACATGACATTAAAGTTATTTTTAAGATATAACATCTTTGTGGATGAAAAAAATAAAATTCAGAAGACGGATAAACTTGAAACAATTTAGCAGTCTAACAAAGTACAATAAATAGCAAAATCGTGTATTTGAAATGAATCTTTAAAAAATTCACAGTACAAGCATATTTTTTAAGCTGTGTTTTTCAAATTAAGGGAACTCCAAGAGTTTTCGGATTCATTCTTACTAGCGTTATTTCGTTACTGAAAGCTTTTCTTTTTTCCGCTCTAAAATCACGGATTCCTCTGAGAGTGTTGTTTACTTAGGAGGGGTTATGCGGTAAATATCCTGTTCTTTTTATTTATCAGATTAACTTAGGACTTACATTGCACTTTCAAGGTGGAAAGAAAGCAAGGCATTACCAGCTTCAAGATTTGACTTTTGATAAATATAAATGCGGAGCAACTCTGCTGATGGTACGTAGTGGATGTGACCCGTGACGGGCAGACGGCTGTAGTGATGGAGAGAAATATTACAGCCAGAACATTGCCGCTTCTGCTCCAGTGGACTCAGAATACATTAGCAGGGTCCTCTCAGCTTGGAGTATTTTCCTGATGATGGATTAGTGATAAACTCATATGCAAGTTATTCCAGCGTTCCTTTGAGACCTTAGCTTTTCATGAATGAAAAGGTCATTTGTCAACCTTCTACATTCTTTCATTATTTTTCCCATGGAACTGGATTGCTTTGTATAATTTTACATTACACTATTTTCTCTGAAATAATAGCTCAGAGTTCACTTTTAATGTCCTAATTATTTGGTTGGTGGTTTGGAGAAACGTGCTGTTCAGTCATGAAATAAATTATACTCAGTAAAGAGAGAACTTAGAGTAAAGTTGAAATCATCCTATAAGCTACGAGCTCAGACTTTCATGAGGCCAGAAGTCTCCTTGCTCATTTTGTCCTAAATGACTTTTGATTTAAGGCCAAACTTTGTACCAGATGTGTGGTATTTTATAATAATTACATGGTGCAAGCCTTCAAACATTTTCCACTGAGACCATTCAACATCTGTTTTATCAAAATGGTTTTCCACTTTTTTTTCAGGACCCCAGATGAGTAAGAATATTAAGTGAGACCCTGAGTCACATATTTTATTATTTTTATAATGTGACTTTCTCTTGCATTTATCTGTTATAAATTACCACAGACCTAAAGATTCCCTTCAGTGATGAGCATAGCAGAGTTGGTTTCTCTGATATTTGGGGGTTAAAATTTTAAAGGCATTCACTTATTGGTCTTTATTCTTTATCCATTTCTCTATCTGTTATAGTTCTAAATACAGATGAAAATATACGGATAAGGAAGTGGATGGGAAGGGGATGGCGTGGGCCATTATTACTGTTTCCACTTTGAGACCCCTTTATTCACCCACCCACTTCACTATAGCTCTTAGTTTTTTCTTTTTTTCTTGACGTACAGATGATTTACAACATTGTGTTAATTTCTGCTATACAGCAAAGTGATTCAGTTAATACATACATATGCATTCTTTTTTATATTCTTTTCCATTATGGTTTATCACAGGATATTGAATATAGTTCCCTGTGCTCTACAGTAGGACCTTGTTGTTTATCCATTCTCTATATAATAGTTTGCATCTGCAAACTCCCACTCCATCCCTCCCCTAGTCTGTGAGTCTGTTTCATAGATAAGTTCATTTGTGTCATATTTTAGATTCCAAATATAAGTGATATCATATGGTACTTGTCTTTCTCTCTCTGACTTACTTAGTATGATCATCTCTAGGTCCATCCATGTTGCTGCAAATGGCATGATTTCGTTCTTTTTTTATGGCTGAGTAGTATTCCATTGTATATATTGATATATATACCACATCTTTATCCATTCATCTGTCGATAGACATCCAGGTTGTTTCCATGTCTTGGCTATTGTGAAGAGTGCTGCTGTGAACATAGAGGTGCAGGTATCTTTGTGAATTACACTATAGCTCTTCTCATCTGTGTTGATGTGATGGTGTGGAACCCTGGTTCTCATGCACCTGTTAGTGTTTTCTACCCTCCATCAAGGGCGATTCAAGGGCTGCCCTTGGGTCAGGTGATGGGCGAGTCTCTAGCTCTGAACTCAGTAGGTGCTCCCTTCACTCACTTTATTGGAATATCAAAACACACGGGTCCTTTCCTTTGATATTCTTGAATGTTTCATTCAAAGCTGTAGGGGGGAAGACCTTTATTTTAATTGTTTCTGACTTCCTGGGCAGAATACCATCTTTGCAGAAACATGTACTTTGTCGGTGTACAGTTTTTCATACAGCCTTTCCACATGCCTCCAAACCTTATGTACTAACTGGCTGCTATTGCAGTAAAAACGGAGTTGGGGCAGCTCTTCGACGCATTGTGCTTTTGCACTGACGTTAGTACAGTAGGCTGTTTTCTGGGCAGCATACATGTAACCAACCCTAAAAATAAACGTGCACAGCCATGGCCCAAAATAAATCAAAGTGGACGGAATGGAAATTTTCCAGTGAGCTTAAAAGAAAATTTAATATACTTCACCTCTTTGGGGGGAGCGTGAGGGAGTTGGTTTGGTTTTCATCGGAATTTTTATGTGGGTAAATCTTCTTGTTTGCTGCCCTTGCCTAGGATCTTCTTATCCCACAATTATGATGTAAACAAAGGAGTAGAAGGGAAATTATATCGACAGGTTTTGGTGGATCAAATCAGTGTTTCGTGAGACAACTCAAATTTGTCAACTATGTAATATTTGAATATAATTTAAAAGAATAAAATATGAAATTTATTTAGGATATAACTTTTTCTTCAGTGGGAGGACTTTTTGGCCATTTCTCTGCCAAATTTAACTTGAGAATAAAAGGAAAGATATAACCATGATGGAAATGTATTTCTGTCCCAAAGCCGGTTTTCCTCTTAATTAAACTGTGAACAAAGATATCTATTTCAAAATTATTTTTAGATTCCTGCCTTGGTCACGTACATAGTTTGTGCCTAAAATAGGACCCCAGGGTCAACCTGAGCAGTTCTGAAGCCAGGCCATTCCATATTCCTATCGTTCAGATACAGTTTGGCAAAGATGGCAGTTCAGTCAAGTGAAATGTGCTTTAAGTCCTAAGGTTGATCAGTCAAGAATAAGATTTCTCCAGTCAGACATTTTTACAAAGGCACAGTGACTGTTCTTTCACAGTTCAGACAAACAGAGCATAAGGAATTATTCTGAAATAGAATGGTGGTACAGCTGCAACAATTAGAAGATCTGTAATAAATTAAAGGTTGTGCATCTATCTGTTTTAGAAGACCTCTGACAGCTTTTCCTTGTTACTTGCACAGGCATGATGCCCTGTATCTTAACTGTGAGTACAAATGCAAGAATAGTGTATACCCCACATTATGTGCTGTCTTGAGGAATTTTAGGCAGCTACTGGCGTATTCTCTGATGATTGGGAGAGTCAAATAGAGTTGGGACATCAGATTAAGTTAAGTTTAAATAGTATCTGTTCTTCAGAGGAGAAGATTAGCTTTCATCCGGTTTTCTAGAAGTGGTGGTAGGTCTTTGCTAAGGCAGGCATATTCTGACCCCCGTGGGACCATAGGACACCTTTGCAAAGCAGCATACAGTTTAAGGGCAGCTTCTTTTTGTATAAAGATTTCTTTCTGTATAAAGATTATTTTCCTAACTGGTAGGAAAAACATGGGCTTATCATTGTGCTTCAGAAATTACCAATTCATTTTCGCAGTCACCATCAATACAGTCTGTTTTTTTGTTTAATCCTGAAATTTAGCTTCCCCTCCTCGTTCGGTAAAATAGGAATAACCACAACCCTTACATTATTCTGGGCAATAAGATGTCATAAGGACTATTAAATATAAAGTTCTTAACAGTTTTTCAGTGGGTAACCTAAACGTGAAAAATCTATGGATGGGGGCCTCCCTGGTGGCGCAAGTGGTTGAGAGTCCGCCTGCCGATGCAGGGGATACGGGTTCGTGCCCCGGTCTGGGAGGATCCCATATGCCGCGGAGCGGCTGGGCCCGTGAGCCATGGCCGCTGAGCCTGCGCGTCCGGAGCCTGCGCGTCCGGAGCCTGTGCTCCGCAACGGGGGAGGCCACAACAGTGAGAGGCCCGCATACCGCAAAAAAAAAAAAAAAAAAAAAAAAATCTATGGATGGTTAACAGAGGCTATTCAATCTACATCTTTCCCAAGGTCAGAAATATTATTTGGGAATATGAAAATCTACACCTGCAAAGCGAAGTCATTCATCACTTTAAAAAAAACAAATTTGAGTTTTTAATAGAATCCAAACGAAGTCAGACATGTAAGCCATCAATAAACTTGCCAGAATCTGAAGAGAATATCACGATGCAACTCTTTTCATGGATCAAGTACAAATGAATCTGACGGTGTATGCCTAGTCAGAGCACTGAGAACTGGAAGCTGCAGACAGTATGTTCACTTTCTCATGTTGACACATCGTGTGTTCAGGCAGTGCAGAGGGCTGATTAAAAATGTCAAGGCTTTGCTCACGTGAAGCGTGTGCCTCCCAAATCTGAGTTCTAGAGGCCCCAAACCACAGCGTGTAAATAAAGCACGTTTATTAATTACTGTGTTCTATTATATTGTATTCAAACAGGATGACACGTAGGAAATCCCATCAGTGTAAGCTCACTGTGGATTAGAATATACAGCTCCCAGAAAGGAGCCTGAGAAATGTAACCACGGTGCTGTGAGCTGAGGGCAAGGCCAAGGTGGAGACACATCGTCATCGACTGTCCTTGAACGCTGTTCATTGTCAGGGCTCACACATTTCCATGGAGGCAGGTCTCTTCCTACACGGATTAGAGAGTGCCAGGAAGACAGCTGAAAGTTGTTTTAAGGTGGCACTATTTTCGCTAGCTTCTGGCCTGGCTTTTTGGTAGGTGTATGAAGAATCAACCCAGCACCCAGACCTGAAAAAGGTACTGGGCATAGTTCCTCACTGCTCCCCACCAGAAGGTTTCGTCGACCTCAGTTCTCCTCTGACTGTCACCTGGTTCCCCATAAGGTAAGGTCGGCTCCCAGGCTCCCTCAGAGAACGTTCCCCCATGTCCCTCCCACACTCCACTTGGCTCTCCGGAATGTCTCCTGTTGTGCTTAGACTTGACGTTGTATAACTAAGGTGACAGGAGCACAGCTAGCGCCCGCCTCACCTCCCTCATCACCTTTCCCTTTTGTATGCGGACGTATCTGGAGGTCGTGTGTTTAACAGGGATACAGTGAAAGCGTGGTAAGCGTGTGGAACTCTTCCGGACACGTAAGGTGATGGCAAAGGATGACATCCTCCTCCTCTTCGAGGAACTGGACATATGCCAGAGGCTGAAGCTGCCCTGGGCCATGATTATCTCCCCTCAGTTGATTCATAAGGACCATTCTGACTCGTACAAGGAAGGAGATGCTTTGATGGTTACTTGCTTTTGCTTTCTGAGCATCTGCTGCTCTGTAACGTCCTCAAGAGCCTATGGAGACAGAAATGTCAGGCAGTGTTTTAATGTTAAAAAGTAAATTTGCGGTAGATAGATAGTGGGAAGCAGCCGCAGAGCACAGGGAGATCAGCTCGGTGCTTTGTGATCGCCTGGAGGGGTGGGATGGGGAGGGTGGGAGGGAGGGAGATACATGAGGGAAGGGATGTGGGAACAGATGTATATGTATGACTGATTCACTTTGTTATAAAGCAGAAACTAATAAAATAAAATAAAATAAAATAAAATAAAAAGTAAATTTGCAAAAGCACGTTTTAATTTTTGCCTCCAGTTCCACTAACAAAAATAGACTGAAATGATGTTTGATTAATTCCATTTCAGACCTTTAATGCCTGTCCTGTACGTGACGAGAAGATTTGCCATCTTCAGACTTTTAGGACAAAGGAAGGCAGTGAAGCAAACTTAGATGTATGGTGGGAAACAAAGAATGATCACCTTTACATCCAGACTTCTGTTTGCTTTCATTCCATTTGTACTGATTAGAATTATGAGGAGGTGATTTGAGGAACTTTCTATCCATGGTGTAACTGCAAAATAAGAGGATTGATTTTTGATGAGTGGCCCCTGGAAATCAGTTTTCTTGCTTTATACTCACTCCCTGAATATCTCAATCCAGTTCTGGTGGACAGAGTTCAAACACAAAAAACAATCTCACATAAAATAAATCAGTAATATGAGAAGGAATAAACTTTTGCTTATGAATTTAGAAAACTAATTTTTTTACTTCTAGGTGGGATCTAAGCCATTTAGGCTGAATTTTAATACAACCAAGATCTGTTCAGTTAAAGATAAATAGAGACTCTCAGGGTCAGCTGCCTCATTTCACAGCAACTAAATTTATCAAAATATGTCAAAATAACATATTATAGGGAAGTGTGACCCTTGAAACCTCTATAAAGAAAAAGCTAGTAGTAAGTAGTTCCGCTCTTTTAAATAATGTCATTCCAACAAGAAAGGAAATGTCACATTGTTTGTTACTTTTTATAACATTGTAACCTGAATGACATTGGTGTTGGGACCTGGGACCTTGAGCATTTGCTGAGTGAATGAGTGAGTGAACGTTGCTACATACTGACCTTCAATAAGAGGAAAAACTTGGGGCTGAACGTATTAAAGCTATAAAGAATGACTCTGGATTTTGAAAGTTTCAATAATGAAATTGACATTTGTTCAAAATATATTGCATCATTTAAAAAAAGACATCCCATTAGATCGTTAGCAAGTGACCTGGTTTTCCTTAATACCTTTGCTGCTTTATTCTATCTTAAGGAATTCAGTCTTCAGTCCCAGATCTTCCTTCTATTTTGTCAAAAAGTATTAATAAGCACTAGAATGGCAATGCCGATGCATTAAAAATCCCTTTCAGAATTGATATATACATACGTAATTGATATAAATAACCTTGATATTTTCTTCAAGTGTTTATAGCAAACTCCTGCCCATTTTTATAAACCTGAACTACTGAGTACAAATAGACCCTTCATTTCTTTCTTCAGAGATGAGCTCATCTTTAATCCTGACTCTCTATCTTTGTAAGAGTCATCTAGAAGTATAATCATAAACTCACCATGGGAGAAAGGCAAACAGGGCTGTAACCTAATACCCCAGTGTGCAGTGGGAGATATGATATTGACTAGGGAGTTTCTCTTTTCAGATCCTCTTGTTAGTAAATCATTGCAAGAATAGAGATAAAAATTAACTTCGTTGTATTTAAACCTTTCCTCCCAAGTTCCACAAAAAAAGACACCAGTTTATCAACCATTCCTCCCAGAGGCCCTTTCATCCAAATTCCTTAGTAGACACTTCCTTCTGTGACAATGAAAGCTAAATAAAATGTAGGCAGAAATATATATTGGATTCCTGGAAATGTGGGGTAAAGGTTTGAAAGCTGATTGACTGGAAAGATTGTGTTCTTCCAGAGAAAATCTTAGGACCAACTGCAAATATTTATCTTCTGTGGACTAAAAGCTCCCCATTCTTGAAAAGGAGAAAGCAAAAAGAATTCTTAACTTGAGAGCGTTGACTTGAAGTGGGACGGTAAGGAATTACAGATAAGGCTGCCAGCTATGGCTGGTTAACATCGCAGAACACTTGGGCTCTTTTTTAAAAATCAAATTGAACTTGCCCAGTTGAAAAGTTTAAAATAAAAAGTCATCTTTTATATTACACTCTTTTCTAATTAAAGTTCGGTGGATTCAGTGTGGATGAAATGGAATTTATGCAACCATTCAAGAAGCATTCTTCCTCAAGAACCCAGACTTCCTGGCCAGTGTTATTCACAACGAAATACTCAACAAAGGATCACTTGAGTTGGTCGGTGGGTCTTTTAGCAGCCTCTTTCCTGTTAAGTTAGCAGGATGGGCATTATTTAAAGACGGGAAACCTCATGCTTGGTTGTACTAAGTCAACAAAGCAGCAAAGAGGTCAGGTCCAGATAACCGAGGCCAGTCAAGGATTCAGATAAACATGGCGAGCAGAGGTTTCAGGTAACTCAAACTTGCTTTATCTATGCTGTGGCACTCTGACAAATGAGGTAAACACCCCGAGTAAGAGAAAGAAAAAAAATGAAGGGCCGGGGCAAATAGATGTGACTCCTAGCAACATCTACTCTCAGCACTGCCCGGGGTTTTCTAGAGACCCTTTCTGTCCAGGTAAGGGCCAGGCCACATTGCCCCAGTGGAAATTTTTGGTCTTGCCTCCCAGGCACAAGGCCGGCATTTATCTGACTGGGGCACCTGGCATCTCTCTGGGGTCATCTCCCAGGAGATATACAGGGTCCTAGAAAAATAAAACATGCAATACTTCTGTTGTATCACTATTTCTGTGAGAAAATACAGTTCCTATTCCAATTTGAGTTACAAGGTGCATATTTCCTTTCATCCCAGCAGCCAAAGCAAAGGCCTTCTGGTCTCATTTTAAGTGAAATAGCCCCAGGAGCTTTGGCTACAGTGTTTTTCCTTATTGGGCTCAGATCCAGCACTGGGGCTGGATGTTCCACGGCACAAAGACCTGCCGCCTTCCCACGTGTGCGCTGCTGCAGGTTCCCCTCAGCCACTCCTAGTTCTTCGGAATTGGTTGATGAGGACTCTGCCGCAGCCACCCACTTACGTGGGTAATTTGTCCAATAGATATTAACCAGCAGAGGGCTTGTTTGTTTTATATATTGAAATCCATCCTGAGGGCCACACCTTAGTAAGTATATTATGAGCTACAAAAAGAAAAAAAAAAAAAAGGACACTTTCTTTGGGTATTGACAGCTTCAAAAACATCTGTATGATTACCGTATTACATTTTATAATTTTAAGTTCACAAGGATCACGTCCTTCTATTTGCAATCTCTACAGTGTCTAATACACTGTAGGGAACACGTGAAGTCGGGGGTGCTGGAAAAATGTCAATAATGAAGAAGACACTTAGTGATGATACGGTCCTGTGTGTCATAATTCATCAGACAACACTCTGATCTTCTTGTTCTGGAAATGGTGTAGCACCCTCAGGAAGATTTTTAACCCAGCGGTGTGTGTGGTCTGGACAGTGCTCGTATGTGGACAACACAGCCGAGGTAAGGGAGGGCAACACAACCTCGAGATGCGGAGGCGGCTGTCCTTCCGTCTTTAGAGAAGCACGCTAGTTCTCTTTGCTGGGCCTCGTGAACAATGTGCTCTCATCTGGCAGGTTGCCGCACAGTTTTTTTTTTTTTTTTTTTTTTTTTTTTATATATATTTTTTTTTATTTTACAAATTTAATCAGTTATACATATACATATGTTCCCATATCCCCTCCCTTTTGCGTCTCCCTCCCACCCTCCCTATCCCACCCCTCCAGGCGGTCACAAAGAACCGAGCTGATCTCCCTGTGCTATGCGGCTGCTTCCCACTAGCTATCTACCTTACGTTTGGTAGTGTATATATGTCCATGCCGCTCTTTCACTTTGTCACAGCTTACCCTTCCCCCTCCCCATATCCTCAAGTCCATGGCCGCACAGTTTTTTAAAGGGTGTTTTCTCCCAGGTAAAATCTGTGACTCTGCAGTTACACCACGTTGCTATAATTAATGGGACGTGCTTTCTGCTTGGATGCTCTAGAAACATCAGTGCCACATGGAAATTAAGAAGCGGTAAGGCGGGGCTAACAGCAGAGCAAGGACAAAGATGAGAAATCATCTTCAAACTGAGGACTACAAATGGAAAGCACATGGACAGAAAGAAGAGAGAAAAGTTTTCCCAAATATTTGGGTAGAGGCGTCACCCTTTATTTTTGATTTACCATATTGCATTGCTAATGGGAGAGATGAAAGCATTTTTCTTTTCCATTCACTCTATTTGAACTAAAGTTTATTTTGAATATTTTCTCCCTTTTTCCCTTAAAATGCGTTCTGCTGGTCTATTAATGTGTGGGGGACAAGCATTTATCATTTTGTATTGTTTGACTCACGTTTCTTCCCTTGTCATTGCTTCCCTGTGCTCGAGGCGGGGTGTACAGGAAGGAGTTCAAACCGGGCATTAACCTGCTGTGAGGCCCCATCAGCTGCAGTAATTTGATACATGGACTTATCCCTAAGCCCGGGTCCAGTGGTCAAGGGCCGTTATCTAAAGCCTGTCCCTCGTAGCTTTCTTCACTCCCGAGCTTTGAGATGGCTTGTCAGTCTCCAGGTGGGCACCACGGTGATTACACAGAAAGTGATTTCTTGGTGGTAACTAACAAGATAACTATTTTTACATGCTTTCTTGCTCGTAAGATACTGCATGGCTGGCTTTTGACTAAAAGCATTTCCTTTCTTGTAGAGAGTCTGAAGTCGATGGTTGTGTTCAATGCCCTCACTGTCCCTCCTGGGATCACAGGAGAGATGATCTGGGAGAGTCTTAGAAACAGGATTTTACAACCAGGAGGTTACTGGGGATGCACTGATTCTCAAGACTTGTTTGCAGAAAACCAGCTCAAGTGCAGTTAAAAATGCACACTCCTGGGCTCCCACCCTCGGATATTCCCATATGGTAAATCTGGAGAGAGGCCTAAGAATGTGCATTTTTTTTTTTTTTTTTTTTTTTTTGTGCGGTACGCGGGCCTCTCACTGTTGTGGCCTCTCCCGTTGCGGAGCACAGGCTCCGGATGCGCAGGCTCAGCGGCCATGGCTCACGGGCCCAGCCGCTCCGCGGCATGTGGGATCCTCCCGGACCAGGGCACGAACCCGTATCCCCTGCATCGGCAGGCGGACTCTCAACCACTGCGCCACCAGGGAGGCCCAAGAATGTGCATTTTAAAGGAGGGTTTCAGCGGATTCTAATTCAAGGGCTCTGGGATCCTTGGTTTAGCTAATGGGGGAGGGCGAGAGGCATGGAACTGTTCCTTCTCCTAAATTCAGATTCCAAGAGGACACGTTGTCCCTTGTGTGCATTATGTTCATAGGTTGATGGTGTAGTTCGGGAAACAATGGTGATTCCTTAATGCCTCCTTGGTTCTAGACACCGAAACTGATAGATAAAATATAAAAGAGGAAAAAAATGTAAAGATATATCTGTAATTTAAAAAAACAAGATAAATATCTGTACGGCTGAGAAAGAAGCAGAAAATCTACCAGTAGGTGAAGCTGAAGTGAGGGCCTACTGAAGTTTGGGTGGAAAAGCAGTCAGGAGCCAGCAGGAATTTGTCTCCCAGAGGATGACTAGGGCTAACAGTGCCCCATCAAAGGCCTGGACCTGAGCCAGCCTACGTGCTTGAAAGCAGGGGCAGCAAAGTAGTGAAAGGAAGCTGGGAGAAAAGGTCTCCCCAGAGAGCTGAGTATCACGGGTGGTTGCGTGAAACAGATGCAGCCTGCTAGCCAGGACCTGAGCCCACATTCTCCCTGAGTCGGAGACTGGATGTGTAATATCGCCAGTCTTACGGCAGAACACGAGCTCCAAGCTACTGATCTGGTTCTGGACTGGGCTTACGGGGGGCTGGGGGAAGGCAACCAAAATACCACCAAACAGGGAGATACGAATGAAGAAAGAAACAGAGAATATAGATGGAATACTATTCAAAATGAATATGCAAATCAAAATGCCAAGATATAGAAGTAAAAGTAATGCTAAGAAAGTCAGTAATGGCAATGTTTGGGAGATGAATTCAGTGCGTATGAAGTGAAAATAATCTTTTAAATAAGTATGTTAGTTATCCTGAAAGTGATAAGGGAAGGAATAGCATGCATAAAGAATAATAAACTATGAAAACAAAATAGACAGAGGGAAACAAGAGCAGAGTACGTGAAAAAGTACTGTTAAAAATTCTGAAAAATATGGTCCTTAAAAACATTAATAGGTAAGATAAACTCTGGATTAAACATAGTTGGAGAAAAATAGTGAACTGGAAGTTAATATTAAGGCATTCAATTAAATGGAACATAAAGATTGAAAAAATATGAGACAGCAAATAAGAAACATGGAGAATAAAATAATTGCCTACAAAATACAAGTTATGGGAATATCAGAAAGAGAAAGAATGAAATAGAGGAGAAGCAGCATTCAAAGAGATCAGGGTTAAGGAATTTTCCAGAACTGAAGGATGACCTGAATTCCCAGACTGAATGTACACACCATGTGCACAGCAGGAAAAAAACGGATACCTTTGGTAAGAAAATTTGGAATGTTCAGGATAGAGACAAAAATGTTAAAGTAACCTGAAAGAAAAGACAGATTATCTCCAGAGGATCACCTCTCAAACAGGAGTCTTCTCATGAGTGTAAACAGAAAACAAAAGATTTTTTTCAAAACGCTTTTGAAGTGCAGAGAAAAAATAAGTGATTTTTTTAAATTTATTTTTTTATACAGCAGCTTCTTATTAGTCATCCATTTTATACACATCAGTGTATTCATGTCAATCCTAATCGCCCAATTCATCCCACCATCACCCCCCCACCCCCCCACCACTTTCCCCCCTTGGTGTCCATACATTTGTTCTCTACATCTGTGTCTCTATTTCTGCCCTGCAAACTGTTTCATCTGTATCGGTTTTCTAGGTTCCACATATATGTGTTAATATACAATATTTGTTTTTCTCTTTCTGACTTACTTCACTCTGTATGACAGTCTCTAGATCCATCCACGTCTCTACAAATGACCCAATTACATTCCTTTCTTCGGCTGAGTAATATTCCATCGTATGTATGTGCCACATCTTCTTTATCCATTCGTCTGTCGATGGGCATTTAGGTTGCTTCCATGACCTGGCTATTGTAAATAGTGCTGCAATGAACATCGGGGTGAATGTGTCTTTTTGAATTATGGTTTTCTCTGGGTATATGCCCAGTAGTGGTATTGCTGGGTCATATAGTAATTCTATTTTTAGTTTTTTGAGGAACCTCCATAATGTTCTCCATAGCGGCTGTATCAATTTACACTCCCACCAACGGTGTAAGAGGGTTCCCTTTTCTCCACACCCTCTCCAGCATTTGTTGTTTGTAGGTTTTCTGATGATGCCCATTCTAAGTGGTGTGAGGTGATACCTCATTGTAGTTTTGATTTGCATTTCTCTAATAATTAGTGCTGTTGAGCAGCTTTTCATGTGCTTCTTGGCCATCTGTATGTCTTCTTTGGAGAAATGTCTGTTTAGGTCTTCTGCCCATTTTTGGATTGGGTTGTTTGTTTTTTTAATATTGAGCTTCATGAGCTGTTTATATATTTTGGAGATTAATCCTTTCTCCATTGATTCATTTGCAAATATTTTCTCCCATTCTGAGGGTTGTCTTTTTGTCTTGTTTGTAGTTTCCTTTGCTTTGCAAACGCTTTTAAGTTTCATTAGGTCCCATTTGTTTATTTTTGGGTTTATTTCCATTACTTTAGGAGGTGGGTCAAAAAAGATCTTGCTGTGATTTATGTCAAAGAGTGTGCTTCCTATGTTTTCCTCTAAGAGTTTTATAGCATCCAGTCTTACATTTAGGTCTCTAATCCATTTTGAGTTTATTTTTGTGTATGGTGTTAGGGAGCGTTCTAATTTCATTCTTTTACATGCAGCTGTCCAGTTTTCCCAGCACAACTTATTGAAGAGACTGTCTTTTCTCCATTGTATATCCTTGCCTCCTTTGTCATAGATTAGTTGACCATAGGTCGTGGGCTTATCTCTGGGCTTTCTATCCCGTTCCATTGATCTACGTTTCTGTTTTTGTGCCAGTACCATATCGTCTTGGTGACTGTAGCTTTGTAGTATAGTCTGAAGTCAGGGAATCTGATTCCTCCAGCTCTCCTTTTTTCCCTCAAGATTGCTTTGGCTATTTGGGGTCTTTTGTGTCTCGATACAAATATTAAGATTTTTTGTTCTAGTTCTGTAAAAAAAAAAATGCCATTGGTAATTTGATAGAGATTGCATTGAATCTGTAGGTTGCTTTGGGTACTATAGTCATTTTCACAGTATTGATTCTTCCAATCCAAGACCTTGGTATATCTCTCCATCTGTTTGTGTCATCTTTGATTTATTTCATCAGTGTCTTATAGTTTTCTGAATACAGATCTTTTACTTCCTTAGGTAGGTTTATTCCTAGGAATTTTATTCTTTTTGTTGCAATGGTGAATGGGATAGTCTCCTTAATTTCTCATTCTGATCTTTCGTTGTTAGGGTATAGGAATGCAAGAGATTTCTGTGCATTAATTTTGTATCCTGCAACTTTACCAATTTCATTGATTAGCTCTAGTAGTTTTCTGGTGGCATCTTTAGGATTCTCTATGTATAGTATCATGTCATCTGCAAACAGTGACAGTTTTACTTCTTCTTTTCCAGTTTGTATTCCTTTTATTTCTTTTTCTTCTCTGATTGCCATGGCTAGGACTTCCAAAACTATGTTGAATAATAGTGGTGAGAGTAGACATCCTTGTCTCCTTCCTGATCTTAGACGAACACTTTCAGAGAATGATGTTTACTGTGGTTTTGTCATATATTGCCTTTATTATGTTGAGGTAGGTTCCCTTTGTTCCCACTTTCTGGAGCGTTTTTATCATAACTGGGTGTTGAAATTTGTCAAAAGCTTTTTGTGCACCTATCGAGATGATCATATGGCTTTTAATCTTCAATTTGTTAATATGGTGTATCACATTGATTGATTTGTGTATACTGAAGAATCCTTGCATCCCTGGGATAAATCCCACTTGATCATGGTGTATGATCCTTTTAATGTGTTGTTGGATTCTGTTTGCTAGTATTTTGCTGAGGATTTTTGCATCTATATTCATCAGTGATATTGGTCTATAATTTTCTTCTTTTGTAATATCTTTGTCTGGTTTTGGTATCAGGGTGATGGTGGCCTTTTAGAATGAGTTTAGGAGTGTTCCTTCCTTTTTTGGAAGAGTTTGAGAAGGATGGATGTTAGCTCTTCTCTAAATATTTAATCGAATTCACCTGTGAAGCCATCTGGTCCTGGGCTTTTGTTTGTTGGAAGATTTTTTTTTTTTTTTTTTTTTTTTTGCGGTATGCGGGCCTCTCACTGTCGTGGCCTCCCCCGTTGCGGAGCACAGGCTCCGGACGCGCAGGCTCCGGACGCGCAGGCTCAGCGGCCATGGCTCACGGGCCCAGCCGCTCCGCGGCATATGGGATCCTCCCAGACCGGGGCACGAACCCGTATCCCCTGCATCGGCAGGCGGACTCTCAACCACTTGCGCCACCAGGGAGGCCCTGTTGGAAGATTTTTAATCACAGTTTCAATTTCATTACTTGTGATTGGTCTGTTCATAATTTCTATTTCTTCCTGGTCCAGTCTTGGAAGTTTATACCTTTCTAAGAATTTGTCCATTTCTTCCAGGTTTTCCATTTTATTGGCATAGAGTTGCTTGTAGTAGTCTCTTCAGATGCTTTGTATTTCTGCGGTGTCTGTTGTAACCTCTCCTTTTTCATTTCTAATTTTATTGATTTGAGTCCTGTCTCTCTTTTTCTTGATGAGTCTGGCTAAACGTTTATCAATTTTGTTTATCTTCTCAAAGAACCAGCTTTTAGTTTTATTGATCTTTGCTATTGTTTTCTTTGTTTCTATTTCATTTATTTCTGCTCTGATATTTATGATTTCTTTCCTTCTCCTAACTTTGGGTTTTGTTTGTTCTTCTTTCTCTAGTTCCTTTAGGTGTAAGGTTAGATTGTTTATTTGAGGTTTTTCTTGTTTCTTGAAGTAAGCTTGTATTGCTATAAACTTCCCTCTTAGAATTGCTTTTGCTGCATCCCATAGGTTTTGGATCATCATCTTTTCATTGTAATTTGTCTGTAGGTATTTTTTGATTTCCTCTTTGATTTCTTCAGTGATCTCTTGGTTATTTAGTAACGTATTGTTTAGCCTCCATTTTTTCGTGTTTTTTACGTTTTTTTCCCTTTAATTATATCTAGTATCATAGCATTGTGGTCGGAAAAGATGCTTGATATGATTTCAATTTTCTTAAATTTACCAAGGCTTGATTTATGACCCAAGACGTGATCTATCCTGGAGAGTGTTCCATGTGCACTTAAGAAGAAAGCGTAATCTGCTGTTTCTGGGTGGAATGTCCTATAAATATCAATTAAATCTATGTGGTCTATTGTGTCATTTAAATCTTGTGTTTCCTTATTAATTTTCTGTCTGGATGATCTGACAATTGGTGTAAATGAGGTGTTAAAGTCCCCCACTATTATTGTGTTACTGTTGATTTCCACTTTTATAGCTGTTAGCAGTTGCCTTATGTATTGAGGTGTTCCTATGTTGGGTGCATATATATTTATAATTGTTATATCTTTCTCGTTGATTGATCCATTGATCATTATGTAGTGTCCTTCCTTGTCTCTTGTAACATTCTTTATTTTAAAGTCTATTTTATCTGATAGGAGTATTGCTACCCCAGCTTTCTTTTGATTTCCATTTGCATGGAATATCTTTTTCCATCCCATCACTTTCAGTCTGTATGTGTCCCTAGGTCTGAATTGGGTCTCTTGTAGACAACATATATATGGGTCTTGTTTTTGTATCCATTCAGTGAGCCTGTGTCTTTTGGTTGGAGCACTTAATCCATTCACGTTTAAGTTAATTATCAATATGTATGTTCCTATGACCATTTTCTTAATTGTTTTGGGTTTGTTTTTGTAGGTCCTTCTCTCGTGTTTCCCACATAGAGAAGTTCCTTTAGCATTTGTTGTAGAGCTGGTTTGGTGGTGCTGAATTCTCTTAGTTTTGCTTGTCTGTAAAGGTTTTAATTCCTCTGTCAAATCTGAATGAGATCCTTGCGGGGTAGAGTGTTCTTGGTTGTAGCTTCTTCTGTTTCATCACTTGAAGTATATCATGCCGCTCGCTTCTGGCTTGTAGAGTTTCTGCTGAGAAATCAGCCGTTAACCTTATGGGAGTTCCCTTGTGTGTTATTTGTCATTTTTCCCTTGTTGCTTTCAATAATTTTTCTTTGTCTTTAATTTTTGCCAATTTGATTACTATGTGTCTAGGCGTGTTTCTCCTTGGGTTTATCTCGCCTGGGACTCTCTGCACTTCCTGGACTTGGGTGGCTGTTTCCTTTCCCGTGTTAGGGAAGTTTTTGACTATAATCTCTTGAAATATTTTCTTCGGCCCTTCCTCTCTCTCCTCCTTCTGGGACCCCTATAATGCCAATGTTGTTGCATTTAATGTTGTCCCAGAGGTCTCTTAGGCTGTCTTCATTTCTTTTCGTTCTTTTTTCTTTATTCTGTTCCGCACCAGTGAATTCCACCATTCTGTCTTCCAGGTCACTTATCCGTTCTTCTGCCTCAGTTATTCTGCTATTGATTCCTTCTAGTGTAGTTTTCACTTCAGTTATTGTATTGTTCATCTCTGTTTGTTTGTTCTTTAATTCTTCTAGGTCTTTGTTAAACATTTTTTGCATCTTCTCGATCTTTGCCTCCATTCTTTTTCTGAGGTCCTGGATCCTCTTCACTATCATTATTCTGGATTCTTTTCCTGGAAGTTTGCCTGTCTCCACTTCATTTAGTTGTTTTTCTGGGGTTTTATCTTGTTCCTTCATCTGGTACATAGCCCTCTGCCTTTTGATCTTGTCTGTCTTTCTGTGAATGTGGTTTTGTTCCACAGGCTGCAGGATTGTAGTTCTTCTTGCTTCTGCTCTCTCCCTTCTGGTGGATGAGGCTATCTAGAAGGCTTGTGCAAGCTTTCTGATGGGAGGGACTGGTGGTGGGTAGAGCTGGGTGTTGGTCTGGTGGGCAGAGCTCAGTGAAACTTTAATCCACTTGTCTGCTTGTGGGTGGGGCTGAGTTCCCTCCTGTTGGTTGTTTGACCTGAGGCGACCCAGCACTGCAGCCTACTCTTTGGGGCTCTTTGGTGGGGCTAATGGCAGACTCTGGGAGGGCTCTCGCCAAGGAGTACTTCCCAGAACTTCTGCTGCCAGTGTCCTTGTCCCCATGGTGAGCCACAGCCACCCCCCGCCTCTGCAGGAGACCCTCCAACACTAGCACATAGGTCTGGTTCAGTCTCCTCTGGGGTCATTGCTCCTTCCCCTGGGTTCCGATGTGCACACTACTTTGTGTGTGACCTCCAAGAGTGGAGTCTCTTGTTTCCCCGAGTCCTGTCAAAGTCCTGCAATCAAATCCCACTAACCTTCAAAGTCTGATTCTCTGGGAATTCCTCCTCCTGTTGCTGGACTCCCAGGTTGGGAAGCCTGACGTGGGGCTCAGAACCTTCACTCCAGTGGGTGGACTTCTGTGGTGTAAGTGTTCTCCAGTTTGTGAGTCACCCACCCACCAGTTATGGGATTTGATTTTATTGTGATTGAACCCCTCATACCACCTCACTGCAGCTTCTCCTTTTTCTTTGGTTGTGGGGTATCTTTTTTGGTGAGTTCCAGTGTCTTCCTGTCGACGATTGTTCAGCAGTTAGTTGTGATTCCGGTGCTCTCACAAAAGGGAGTGAGAGGCTGATAACATCTTAACATTATTACAAAATAGTCCCAACCCCATGGATCCCTGAAGGGGTCTCAGGAACCCCCAGCAGTCCACAGACCATGGTTTAACTGCTGTAGTAAACTGTTTTCAACAGAGATTCTCTAATTTCAATCAGAAAGCATCAAAATAAGTGATTTCTATTCCCAGCTAAACTGCCATTCAAAGTATTTAATTCAAGCTCCTAATGGAAGGAGGTCAGTAATCACTCATTTAATAAACACTAGCAAGTATAGATCCAAGATAGTTTCTGCACTTGGAGGAGCTTTCAACCAAGTTGAGGACTCAGTCCTATCAACACTAATTATAATAAATCTCTTAAATCAAGAGATAATAGTGTCAGTGAGAATGTAACTTACTCCATCAACACAAAATTGTGCTAAGGGTAGAATATATTGGCATAGTGAAACAATTATAGAAGCTAGAAGGTCATAGTTGAATATTTTGTTCATTATCTTATACACACAGAGCTCATACAATATATTCCTTCCTGTGTTTAGTTCCTGGAAAAATTTACTCTTGCAAAATAAATTTGATTTCTTCCTTCAGAAAGTGGAAACTGTGGAACTTAATGGTTTCGTTTTTGTTACAGTTGCTAAGAAACTAGAGTCAAAGTTTGTGCCTACTTGTGGTGATTGGACTTTTTTGATATCAGATCAGAGCAAACCAGGATTTATTTCCTTAACAGTCTGTGCTCTCTGCTCCCTGTAATTCTGTCAAAATTTACCACTAGTTGTGGCTGATGCTTAATTTTATAAAGTAGTTGAAAACTATTTGGAAGTATATACTGAGGTTAATTTCTTTTAAAAGGAGAGTTAAGTGAAATCAACCATTTTTATCACCAATTTGGGAAAATACTATGGTTTATAGAAAAATTAGTTTTTAATAATCTAGTTATTTCATGATGTGTCTGCATGAGAAAAGAAAAATGAACTTTATTTTTAAAAAGCATGCAACTACATTTCCAAAAACTACCATAATCATTTGGTTTTGAAGTAATTCTTTAAAATAGGAATTCTGATTCTGCACTTGCCTAGAAATGTAGTTCATTCAAAACATGTATAATACAGAACTAACCTGAAGAAGTAAATCCTTGTAAAATTTCCCAAAGATCTATTATGGGGCTGTTTACGAAATATGAAATAATTGTTCAGAACACACACACACACACACACACACACACACACATACACACAGATAAATGTAGAGACCAAAATCATGTAGAGGAGACAAAGGTACAAAATAGATATCATCTTTGCATTTAATTTTTTAAAAATCTGCTATTACTGTAACTGAAAGATTAAAACAGTTTTCAGCTTTTCAGTGATTTCATTTGTGCCACTTCACTAGATTTAAACCTTGGCCATTGTGTAAAGGTGGGTAAATTTCTTGCCTTGAACACTAATTGGTGACACACTATTCATCAACATACCATTTCAAAATATTTTAATGCCTATTAAGTCCATTTTTTCCATAAGCCTATGGATTTCAGCTGGATCTTTAACAGGAGGGAGAAGCAAGGTCAGCTCTTCCTAACTTCTTTAACTGTGTTTTCTGACCACAGTGATTTTCAAGCCTCATGGCATATTTGAATGGTCTCATCATTCTGGCACTGTCGTCTTTGATTCCAAAAGAGAATGTAGCATTTCAAATGTCGGAAATGTGCTATAGATTTTTTGGCAACAGGAAGGAAGTCAGTTTAACTTTCGTGTCTTTAAGAAATATATAATGTTATGACCAAAATTAGTACTCAGAAATTATTTTGCTCTGAAATTGGAAAGAACTAATATACATCTATTATGTTATACATGAACCCTTTGACTGGGAGCCAAGTTCGAACATTTCTTTTTACTAGAAATCAACTTTCATATATTCATTTATTCACTTGGTGTGAAAAGAGAAACAGGCAGAGATGAAAGCCCAAAAAATTGCAAATAAAAATTTTAAACTAATGTAAAGTAAGTTTCATTAGCAGAGAGTTAGCATTTACTTTTTTTCATATATGACAGTGAATAAACAATCGTGTACAAGTATTTTAATTATACTAAGTTGCCAATCTGTCTAAAAACAGAAAAACTTAAAGTACATCAACATAAAATAAATGATTGCTTATTAAAATTTTAAACAATGATCTCAAAGTGAAAATTGACCTAATTTAAATACAGGTTTTTCAGTCATGATCTGATACGTGTTTTTTTTCTTCACATCATATAGTGCAGTTATACTAAGCTACTTGTAGTCATTTAAAAGGAGTTGTTTGGCATGCATGTCATCCTGAGACACCTTATAATAAATCCAATCCCTCACCTCCCCAACATACCATATGTTTAATTAATTAAACATAAAACCTTTAACCATACTTGTAAAAGTACCAAGAAATTGTCTCAAGTAAAAGCACCTGGAGCCTATATTTTAGAATCCCTAGTTAGTTGCTATAATATTTGTGAAACTTTCGATATTATAGGGAATGGGTAGTCTTAATTCACACCCCAGAGAAAGTTGTTTTCCTCTCATTGGTGTCTGTCCAAATATCCATAATGCGTTTTTATTTTCAACAGCTGCTTAATATGTTATTTAAGTTGAAGTATGGTTAAGCTTAGTCATATAAAACCTTTTGAGACATCAAGGAATGTGATATTTCTGACCAGCTGCAAAAATGGTAACCTCTTAGAAAAAAATGAGCGTCATAAAACAAAAAGTAAGCAGAGAGCATATTAATCTTTTGCCTTCCTTGTATTTTCTCTCATATTGCTTTCAGTTTTTTAAACCTCTAATAGAGCTCTAACCTTTAAAAGTTCTTTGAATCAAGCAATTTTTCATGATCTAGCTGTCTCATGATTGTTTTTATTTCAGTTTAACATTTCTTCCGATACACTACATTTTTTCAAGGTATTTATGAGATTTTATTCCTGAGTTCAGTTGAGGTTAATAACTCATGAGTTAAATCAGGTCATATGCATGTGACCCAAGTCAATACTTTTTCTAGGGTCCCAACTGGTTTCCCAAAGTAACTGTCACAATATTATTTCTAGATAGACTTTGTTGTAAGATAATAAATCTGTCTATACAGTTATGCAAACCATACTCTAATAAGTGGCCCTCCCTATTAATAGCATGGAAATGATCTTACCGACCAAGAAACACCTAAGCCTGCAATACAGGGTCTTTAAAAATCTTACAGTAATAAATTATCTACATTACTGTCTGCGTCTATACTGTGTTTTCATCATAATTTTGTCACGCACCATGTTGTGAATAAATATGAATGACAAAATGCTTAATTCTAAGGTAGTGAATTTCCATTTCCAATCTAGTATGCAGAATGGAAAACCATTATAGGGAATAAATCTCCAATTTTTTTTCTCATTGATATATACTATATAAGATTTTAATGTTTATCAGTTTCTCAGCTATCAAATATAAAAATCATTATCACCAAAGCAAAAAGTATCCAACACTTTTACTATTCTGAATGGTATATCCCTATCTTGCATAATTTTTTTTTTACATTTTGCTTGCATTCATGTTTTATAGATCGCTAACATCAATGTGTAGGACAATGAGAGAAAAAGTATTCATGAAATGTAGTCTCCTATAGCTAAAAATAATCAATACCAGAGATGACTTATTATCCAATAAAAGCCTAAAAACCCCTTTGAGCAAAAAAAAAAAAAAAATTGTTATGTTGGCATACTCAAGGGTCAAGAAGCAAAGACAAAAATAGGTATCAGGAGAAAAGAGAGATTTATATTTTTCTAAATAATAGTTATATTTTCATGTAAGTTTAGTGAAGAGTTAAAAATCCATGCTCTTAGGACAGAGCCAAAAACAAAAAGAAAAAAGCCAGGAAGAGTCAATCATTTTGATGTTTTCTTTATGCTTTTAACATAGCTCTTTGGAAATGTAGATGATTGAGGACATTTTTCATGTTTAAATGTTTGATATCTGCACATCTCTCCAAAATGAAGGTTTACGTTTCAAACTTTGAATTTATACCTAAAGATTTGTGTGTATATGGTTTTTTAATATTCCTAATTTTGAAAAAAAATCTCTAATTTGGCCTTACATTATAATAAAAAAAGAATCATGATATTATTATCTGTGCAGGTGCTAACATGAAAATGAAAACATGCTCTAAGATTTGCCTTGGGAACAAATGTTTTTGAAAATATTGGTGAACAACACAACAAAAAATCAGGCCAAAAAAGTAAGAGAATACTGCAGTCCAAAGGCACAGCATGGTGGGATTGCTGTAGACAGTGAAGCTGCTGGAGAAAGCTAGGTGGTTCTTTTAGGCACAGCTTCACTTTTATTTTCAAATAACAAGTCAGGATAACAAGTCAAGGAGATAGAAAACACATATAAAGGGTTCTCCAATAAGCATCATCTGTGTAACTATAGAATTCATAATGTTCTCTACTTATTTGTTCTTTACTAATTCTGAAATTTGTGTCTGTGAAATTTTCACAGACACAGAAGTTAGCTACCTGAATGGTTGCTGGGGGTTGTGATAGGGTTCTATAACCTGGTTCCAGTGTTGGGGACCCAGGGTGGAGACAGGAACCGAGGATGTAAGAATTGGAAGGAGGAAATCTAAGACAAGTCCTAAGAGTGATATGGCCTGTCCTTCACATCTCCCTCACATTCTGCCTTTAGGATTATGCATGGAAGTCACAAGGAGATTATATACAGAAGATGATTTTTAAAAGTAGTTTTGGAAAATTGGTCTTCAAATCAATGCCGACAATTCTGAGTTACCAGGATCTTCTATGTATGAAATTATTTATTTGTTCGCTTGTTTATTATTTACTTGTTTATTTATTTGAAGATTTTTATTATTAACCACCATAGCAAATAAATAATTCCTGAGCATATTGTGCTGGCTCTATGCCAAATATATGTTATTCATGATCTTATTTAACTTTTTATATAAACCCTATGAAGCAAATCGTATTATTATCCCCATTTTTCAGATGAGAAAACTGAGGTTAAGAAAGGTTAAGAAATGTGTCCGTTTGTATCCAGTAAGTGGTAGAAGTGAGATTTGAGCAAATCTGTCTGATTGTTATAATGTTGTCCAATTTGCCATGCAACCTTATATTTTGAATGAATTTCTAACTCTCACAAACATAAATTTTGTGTTTTGAGAGGCAGGTATTCTGCAGTTCTGAGATGGATGAAATCTTGCTTTAAATTAATCTATTTGTAGCTATGAAATGAATTAATACTGGACCGCAGTTGACTTGGTTCAGGCACTGTCACTTGGATTACTATGTAATCGACCCCAGTCACCCATAGAGAATAATCCATTCATGCATCTCTTTCTGTCTCTGTCTCAGACACACACACACACACACACACACACACACACACACACACACACACGTGTACTGTACCACCCTGGTGAAGATTTATTTTTGCCACATATGGCCGATAATTTGAGATGTACGGCCTCTGGGATTCTTCTATGAAATGATGAGTTTTGTCTGGAAATTTCTAGAGCCTTTATAAAATTAAAAAGTGGAGCATAGGTACAATTGCTCATAGGAATTAAAGGGAAACTTTAACTATGGCTGCTTTGGACGGAAAACCTTGTGGATATGATTATGTATCGTGAACATTCATATTAGGATTGATAAATGGATATATACCAGACTATAGGTATGTCCAAAGTAATGGCTGTATAAAGATATTCTGGGTTGGAGCCATAATAGCAAACCAATAATAAATCAACAGTTTGGAATTCTGGTTTTTATTTGACCACTTAGAAGATATATCTCGATGTGGAGACGTGAGTTTTCATATGTCCTACCCACTTCTCCATTTTGGAAGCCATTTGCTTTTAGCTTATATATTATCTGGATGACTAGGAATTGATATAAGTGCAAGGGAAAAACGTTGAGCGCCATAGAAGTAAATCTAGTTCTTCCAGGGACTGGAGATGTCTCATCACTGGACAGCTTGCAGAGCAGCTTGGCGAAGGTAACTCTGAAATGCATGCAGTGTCACCCAAGAAGTGACATTTTGGAATAAAACTTTCCCTGTTAGTCTGTTTCTGTTTCGTAGATAAGTTCATTTGTGTCACAGAAACGAACATAACGTTATAAATCAACTATACTCCAATAAAATAAACTAAAATAAACTTTCCAGGTTAGACAAGTTGACATCCAAATTTCTGTGAGCCCTTATATGTATCTCCATCATCTTTACTCATCTTCATCTTCATGTCCATTATCATCATCCTTCATTATCTCATGGTCCTCTCACTGCCAATGACACTGAGAAAAAGGCGATAGAAAAGATATCATCCCCAAAGTAAGTGACAGGTAAGTGTCACTTACCTAAGCCAGTGGCCAAGCCAGGAATAAACTTAAGCCCTGACACAATATACTCGTCCTTCTAGATCAGAGTTTCTCCCCTTATTACATGATTTATATATGACTTTGAAAGATAAAATAAATAAGAGGTGTATTGTCTTAATTCCCATTTGTTGCTGGATACTACTCTCTTGAGCATTTCCAAAAGAAACCAGAAGAGAGAACTTATGTTAGTGAATGTTTAGCCCCTGGCCATAACTATCTTCAGATTCACAGCAATAAGGACAAGCAAGAAAGCAAAATGTGAGAATCAAAGAAAACTCCGATTTCTGCTCTCGCATTCATATGGATCTGCTCTATTTTTATGCTTATTAGGACTCTTTTAAAACAAAAGAAAGATGAAATGAGCTATGAAAAAAAGAAGAAGAAACACTCAAAGCTGTTTCTAATCAGCAGGGAATATTGTACGTGGGTCTAAATCAGCCAGCCAACGTCCTCCCAGCCGTGACCTTAGGGGCCGTAACGGCCCGTCAGAATTCCCAGGTTCCTGCTGAAGCTCATCATTCTGGATTACCATCGGTTGAAGGTCAAATTTAAATGCCAGCTTTGCAATTCTGTTAGGCAATTGCCCTGGGAAATGAATCCCACTGCGGTTAGGAAGAAACTGTCTTAAGATAACTTCTTAAATGCTCCTTGGTAAAATATCCCTCATCTCCAAGCTCAGTCTTCTTTTTTGTCTGCGTAAAAACTATTTGTAATGCAAATGCGTCCCTCTGTCATAAAACACTTCTGAAGCCATGCAAAAAATTTTTAATGCAATAAAGATGACTATTTATCAATGGGTAGCCATACTTTTTAAAAAATTCCTTTTAAAAGAGTGTAAGCTATAACGTTAGAAGCTGCTAAAGCCAAGAAAGCAGTGGGCTGTAGTCCTTTGAAAATGGCATCATGAAATGAAGTTGCATGTTTTGAAACCAAACAGATTAATTCGGTGGTGGCATGGAAGGCGTCACTGCATTATTTTGACCTGTTGTCACATTGACATCTCTGCTTCTGTTGTTGGCTTCGGGTAACCTTATAACCAAGTCCCTGCTGCCTTAAAAATTAATTATGATAAGAATTTCTTTTCAGTTCAGACTGTTCAACAATGCCTCACGTGCAGGCTGCAAATTATGAAGTGTAAATTAGGGCATCACTGAGCAGGAAAGGTCCCAAGAAACCAATTTAAGAATTCTCTCCGGATTTGGTGGAGACCTGGAAATCATCCCTTCTGGAGGAAGAATCTGAAATTAGAATCTTGGAATCGACTTGCCATTCAGTTTCACTGTGTATTGGGATCAACCTTCTTAGGAAAGAATGTGCTAAATGTATATGAACAAAAAACAGTTTTTTAATTTTGCCACTCGTAGTACAATTCTTTATTAAAAAAATAATCACTCACAATTGCCACGTGTATATTAAGCAAGCCACATGTATATTAACTGACTTAATACTATAGCAACTCTATGAAGTGGGTGTTATCGGTGCCCCCATTTTACAGACGATGCAACTGAGGCACAGAAAGTATAAGATGGGGAGGTCACAGAGCTAGTAAATCACAGTCAGTTCTGCTCCATAGTCCTTGTCCCCAACTTCGAAATGACAGTCTCAACAATTTGACTCAGTTTCTGAACTCTCCTTCATTACATTTACAAAGCAAGTGGTAGATAGTTTTTAAGGTGTAGTGAATGAGATTACTTTAAAAATTAATTTTCCACACACCAGACTTCAGGAGCACCAGACATCTCTGTTTCCTGTGTCGTTCTGAGGTTTTAGGGAAGGAATCAGGTTGCCCTTGGTGGGTTTTCCTTTCTGCTGGCCCTGGGGCTTTAACCTCCTTCCCTCTGCTTCGTCCATTGTCACCATTTCATTTGTTTTCCATCTTCCAAAATTTGTCAACGTCTCTTATCTGCTCTCATTGCATTTCCTGTTCCCTTTGTTCGTGTGTGTGTGTGTGTGTGAATTAAAAATTTTTTGTTTATTGTCATTTTATTTTCAGAGTTCTGCTTAGGTTGTATGAAGCATTTTTGCTACAGGACTTTGGGAAGGAGAGGTGGGGAAAGGGTAGTAAAGAAAATATTAGTTATTCCTTCGCATCTTTAAAACCCTTTCTTCCAGATCATCTTATATTTGGAGAAGTTAAAGTTTAGTTCCAAATAGCTCTGAATATGAAATCCATAATATAAAAGTTTTCACGGCTGTGGTCAACATGGCTGCATTATTCTTTCAGACTGTTTGGCGATGTCCTACCTGAAGGATGTAGTGTTCTAAAAAATTGTGCTCACTCCATAGGCTTTAAAAATGGAGTCAACGAAGTTCAGCGAAATAAACTGAGAGTTAGAAGTCAGCAGTGCACAAGGGAACAATACCACTGCAAAATACTCTTGTTTTCTAAAATGTATGTAAAGCTTCATATGTTAATACCGCAAATTCCAAGAAGGCCAATTTATTTTATTTTATTTTATTTTATTTTTTTATTTTATTTTTTTTTTTTGCGGTATGCGGGCCTCTCACTGTTGTGGCCTCCCCCGTTGCGGAGCACAGGCTCCGGACGCGCAGGCTCCGGACGCGCAGGCTCAGCGGCCATGGCTCACGGGCCCAGCCGCTCCGCGGCATATGGGATCCTCCCAGACCGGGGCACGAACCCGTATCCCCTGCATCGGCAGGCGGACTCTCAACCACTTGCGCCACCAGGGAGGCCCCGGCCAATTTATTTTTAAAACAAGAAACAAACACCTGTTTATTATCAACCATAAGATATTTAACTTTGAGTGAATCTTTTTGACAGTTGCTAATAAGCCATATTTTAAGATTTAAACTAGTTTTAATATATTCTAATGAGCTACTTATAAGGCATGAGGAAATATATTCAGATGTTTCTTGACTTTCACTTAAATTCAGTGACTATTAAACCTATACCTTACATTAGCTTTAGTCATTCTTTTCCCAGATTATATTGATGAAATAATTATTGAAGAAAAATGTACTTAACAGTTCGGTTACTTTATCTTACTATGTTCAATTACTCAAGGAAAAGCTAAGGCAGGATTATCAATGACCCACAAACATATTTTTTTTTTTTTTTTTTTTTTTTTTTTTTTTTTGCGGTATGCGGGCCTCTCACTGTTGTGGCCTCTCCCGCTGCGGAGCACAGGCTCCGGACGCGCAGGCTCCGGACGCGCAGGCTCAGCGGCCATGGCTCACGGGCCCAGCCGCTCCGCGGCATATGGGATCCTCCCAGACCGGGGCACGAACCCGTATCCCCTGCATCGGCAGGCGGACTCTCAACCACTTGCGCCACCAGGGAGGCCCCACAAACATATTTTTGAAAAAGCATTTTTCACTTGTAAAAGTATGTGAGTGTTAAAATAAAATACATGAAAAAGAAATCCTATCAGTAAATAAGCTAAGAATAGTCATTCAGTTTTATTTCACATCGTCAACTGGTCCAACTTTTCCTACTTTTTTTGGTTGCAACTGGTAATATTCTACAGTTAAACAGAAAAATTGACTAAAATTTTAAAAAACATTAATAGTGGCAATTTAACTAGGAGCTCTTTTTGAAAAAAGTGAAAAAGCAAAAATGTAAACGGAATGTTTCTTATAAATTTGTGTGTAAAAATATCTTAGTAAATCTTTAATGGCAATTTGTATTTTCATCTTCTCAGATTTGAGGCTTTCAGTTAAAGTCCCATTTTCTAGTATTTACCCCTTAGAAAGCAAACATTGTAGGAAATTGTTTTCCCTGTTGATTTTTTAAATAAATTTATTTATTTATTTTTGGCTGCGTTGGTTCTTTGTTGCTGCGCGTGGGCTTTCTCTAGTTGCGGCGAGCAGGGGCTACTCTTCGTTGTTGTGCGCGGGCTTCTCATTGTGGTGGCTTCTCTTGTTGCGGAGCACAGGCTCTAGAGCGCACGGGCTTCAGTAGTTGTGGCTCGCGGGCTCAGTAGTTGTGGCTCGCGGGCTCTAGAGCGCAGGCTCAGTAGTTGTGGCGCACCGGCTTCATTGCTCCGTGGCATGTGGGATCTTCCTGGACCAGGGCTCGAACCCACATCCCCTGCACTGGCAGGCGGATTCTTAACCACTGCGCCACCAGGGAAGTCCCTTCCCTGTTGATTTCATTTTTTTCATTTTGAATGTTTAATTGCTCTTGTCTCTGATTTAGGCCTGAATTTTTTTAAATGTACATGACCAAAAATTTTGAATGTAAGAATGTTCAAAACACGGGTTCAATCTGAGGATTTTGCACAAATTTTGCCACATCATCACCCTTAAAAGAAATAATGAATGTACAAAATTCATATAATCTGCCTTTTATAAGCTAAATCGACCTGTTTTTAAGTTAATTTCATAGAGAAGTGAGTACGTTTGCTAGGGGCAAGATAGGGTACCAACATCCTCCTCCCTCCATCCACAGACTTGCCTTTTTAAAAGCAATCGAGGTTAAGAGGAATTTTAAAGGGGAAAGCGTAACAACATAGAGAAAAGTGCCGTTTTTGTGAGCTAATTAAATTTTTGCTGGCATTATCTCCTAAAATTGTATTTAACCTCAGCAGTTATGCCCTAAATGAAAGCATAGATACATGTATATGTATAACTGAATCACTTTGCTGTACACCTGAAACTAACACAACATTGTTAATCAACTATACTCCAATATAAAATAAAAAAAATTTTTTTAAATAACTCAAAATACTGGAAGTATATTTACTCAAATTTTTTATGCTAGTCACAAAGTAACGGCTACTGGCACAATATAGTTTTCACTTTAATCTGTATTATTAACATTTTATCCATCATTTTCTTAAGTTGAAACAATCAACAGAACAATAAATCAAGCTCTGATGTATTAAATATATATTATGTAAAAACTGACTACTTTTTGATATGGTATAACATAGATAAGAAAGATTTCTGAGATGTCTTATCAAAATTTAGTGCTTGCACATTGATCCTTATTTTTAGATTTTTTGAGCATATCCACTTCTTACATAATTTTACTTTTATTAATGGAGAAAATCATCCAAGGAAATAACCACACAACTCATTAAACTCATTAACTCTTTATTTGTCACTTTACACTAGCTGTTGTGCTTTTAAATAATGGCTTCAGAATATAAATAACATTTTATATAACTTAGGGGATTATGTTGAACTGAATTACAGTCTCTGGAGTGATCAAGCAAGATGTTTATTGTTTTTTATTCTTTTTATTTCTTAAAAAAAGTCAAACAACCCAAATTATTCCGCTTGCCTAAGACAACTACTGGAAACATTTGTATTTCTTACATATGCTAAATGCTGATCTTGTCTAACTCATATTAACCTACTCTGTAAGGATCACAAATCTTCAGATAATCTCCTATATCTTAGTAATTTATTTTCTGTCAAACATATAAAACAAATCTTGGTAAAACATTCCATTAAAAAGGGAGGGAGTTTGGAGGAAATTTTTCCATTGTGGTATGCACTGCATTTTCTGTAGTTTCTGATGAAACACAGATGTTTCAAAGTGCCCACAAGGATGGTTAGTCAAGAGCAGATTGATCCCTGGTTAATCTCTGAAACCTTGTGCTTCCATTCTTTCTAGCAAAATCTATTGCTTTCTTCTGCTGAATGAACTCAACTGAATTGGCCACAAAATGTTGAATCAAAAACACTCAAAATGGAAATTGAACATATTAGGATTTCTACAATGGTTTATTATACATTTCTTTCCAAAATGTTCCAAATGTAATTTGGTTTGGGAGTAAATGTCTCTTTTGACTTTAAGCAGTGCCAATACTTACACACAGACCACAAGTTCAGTTCTCATGGATATTTTGCAGTACTCTACAGTATTCTGACAATTAATGGATTTACTCGAGAAAGTAATTTGTTGCATGGGTAGCTTAGCTCCTTCCACACTCCAATACTGTAGAACCACTGAGAATGTAGTATTTTATCTAGTATTGAATCTTTGACTTTGAAAAACTAATAAAAAGCAGATACACTGCCCTAGCAAAATTATAAAATCAAAGAAACGACCTGAAGATAGTTAATACAGCTACCAAAGGTAATGACGAAGGACTGTCATTCCATCATTGACACTTAGGTAAATCCCTTTGCAGAAATATGAAGAAAAACATGAGTGGATGCTTTTTTAATCATTTTGATTGTGTTGTCAAATGACTCTGGACAATTAGAACCATACTTTTACCAGAAGTTAAAACCAAATAGGGATTAATTTAGTCATTACTGTACTTTGTGGTAAACTAATTGCGTTTCAGAATATTTAGCCCTTATTTCAATGTCTTAATATCTTTAGGGCCCAGATCATTTTCCTTAATATGGTATAAAAACCTGTTATTATCCGATTACTTGATCTGACAAGTTTTTTTAAACTTTATGTGATTCTGAACCTAGACTTAATACTTTTGACAAGTATAATTGAAAATAATAAGATTAATTATTGAATTTATAGAATAATTCCCAATCTTTTGGATAGAAAATAAAGTACCTCCATATTCATTATCTGTTGAAAAATATCGAATTTCCAAACATGTTTCCAAAATATTTGCCATTCAGTTTTGCATATTTGTATTTCTAAGTTTCTTTCATGCTGAAGCATCTGTTCATGACTTCTAGCTTATTTTCAAAATCTTTTTGTGTTAATGTGATATTCAATGTGATATTCAAATTCTTTATGTGCTGAATGACTTCTGGAGACCCAGTCAATAAGACTTTTCAGATTCGTTAATTTTTCAAAACATTATTGTGGGTTTTTTCCGCTTGGGGAATAGTCAACTTTTCACTTATACACATTAAACAGAGTCCGTGTTATTATTTTTGTTTTGTTTTGACATTTGGACCTTCAAATATATTCATGATGAAGGTCACATTCGCAGTCTTTCTGAAAATTTATTTTTTAAAATACAGCTTTAATTCCAGAATATAGAAGAAAAACCTTAAGCAAGCAAAAGGGAGTTTCTGTTTGCTTTGGGGAGGGGTAGTCATATGTCAAGAGGAGCTTCTCCTTCGGGAGAGAGAGGAAGCCGGATTCCCCTGGGTGGGACTTCTTGGCTCCCTTTTCAGCAACAGAATTGTTACTCATTAAGGTAAAAGCCAGGCTGTGGTTTGGGTTATATGTATTTTCTGTTAATTCACTTAAAAATGCTTCCCTTCCATATATATTCCTTGTAAACTATAAGTCTACAGGATAATATATGTGCACATCTTTATCTGTGGATATAGAAAATGACATAGATAAATATCACTTTGTGCTAAAAATAAGCCTATAGTAATACAGAGGTCAGTCCGGGGTCATAGGGTACATAAAACAGACTGGATTTTGAGTCATGACATCTACACAGACTGCAGTACTGCTGAATTTTCATATTAAGAGGTTTTGGCTGAAGGAATTCAGACACATACACAGTATGGCCCCAGAAATCTTGCCAAGAAAAGTTGAGTTTAAAATGTAGGGGAACCGATCCAAGAATAGGCCTCAAGCATGCTGCATTCATTACACACAGCTGTGTACATGAGAAGTGACTTTTTATCCCCACCCACCAAAACCCCATCCAGAGCTGTCACTTTTTTTTTTTTTTTTTGCCAACTTGCTGACCTTTCTGTTCCCACAAAAGGAAAATGTGATTGACAGATGATTATTCAAAACATTTTGGCAATAAAAAAAAAAGCATGCTAATGTATTTGCTATAAATACAACACGTTTTTTTTTGTTTTTTGGGGTTTTTTTGCAGTACGCGTGCCTCTCACTGCTGTGGCCTCTTCGTTGCGGAGCACAGGCTCCAGACGCGCAGGCTCAGCAGCCATGGCTCACGGGCCTAGCCGCTCCGTGACATGTGGGATCTTCCCGGACCGGGGTACAAACCCGTGTCCCCTGCATCGGCAGGCGGACTCTCAACCACTGCGCCACCAGGGAAGCCCTACAACACGTTTTTAAAGAGACATTTCTTATAAGCTCAGTTTTTGTGAGTAAATATTCACTAACCAAAGTTATGGAGAAAACCAGTTTGTATTCAGAATGGGGATGGATACTGCATTGGGTGCCTTTGGAATGTAAGGACTTAGAGATACCCAGGTTACCTAGGTGATAAGGAATTATGATCAATACACTTGGCAAAGAAAGAGAAAAACAGGAACCCATTTCCATAGGCCTGGAAGAAACAAATGCCAATCATGACACACGAGCAACGGTTGAGCCAGGGTTTAGGGGAGTGCAGGCAGCATTAAGAGGTGCCCCTAGCTACCTAGTTATAGTTACCTGGTTAGGCCACATGTTCTCTGCTTCCGCTTCTCCCACCACTGCTGACTGATGTCCTCCCATTTTATCTCCAGATCCAGCTTCCCCAAAACAGGATCTGATCAGTGGAGTCTAGTCTCCATCCCATATAGAGCACAACCCAGAGCAATCAAGACAGACCATTTACTGGATGCTGGCTCTGCAAATAGTTGGTTTTCTTTGGATCAGCTTTTAATTTCATCCATCACTTGGAGACAGAGTTACAGGAGTGATGCCATGAAGCCAAACAGGGACCCAGAAATGTGGTCTTTGGAAAGCTTTGTGTGACTTGTGCAGCCCATATATTTTATCATAAATGCATACATTAAAATAATAAAGGGGCTTCCCTGGTGGCGCAGTGGTTGAGAGTCCGCCTGCCGATGCAGGGGATACGGGTTCGTGCCCTGGTCCGGGAGGATCCCACATGCTGCGGAGCGGCTGGGCCCGTGAGCCATGGCTGCTGAGCCTGCGCGTCCGGAGCCTGTGCTCCACAATGGGAGAGGCCACAACAGTGAGAGGCCCGCGTACCACACACACACACACACACAAAAAAAATAATCATAATAATAATAAAGATTTTTTTTAATATATGATGCATTTAAAAAATATTTTACTTTGCTAAATTTTCTGGGCAGAATATTTTAATTTCTCCAAGAGGAAGTAAATAACATCAAAGAAAATAATAAGGGGAATAATTTCTATTGTAACTTTTCCTGTCTCTGATGGGAACTAATTCTTATTAAGGGCACTGGACTGATATAAGTGCTTCCCTGTTCCAGTAAGCATAATGGAAAACTCCTGTTTAGTCTGGGTACCAATATGTCTGGCACACAGGGAGCAAAGTCAGATATTTCCCAGTGCTAGGAAATATATTCTATCTTTTGACCCAACAGAGCCTGAGACAACTTCTTTCCAAAGACTCTAACCAACTCCATTTTTTTTTTCTTTTTTTCTGGTGAAATGTATTTGGGGATTTTATGAGTGTTGATATTCCACAAACAGGAGGATAATCTTTGCATCTTCCAGACTCAGAGAATTTTTGCCAGTTAACATAAAACCAATGCATGTCAGAAATAATGATGCTGCCTGTGTTTCTAAATTCTTCTCCAATTCCATAATGTCATAGGACTATTAAGCATTATTTGCTGTTGGACATTAAAAACTGACTCTAATTTTTATTTGTGTCCTTCAAAATTGTTTAATTTTAACTTTTAAATCAATGCTTAATTGTACTACATTTGATGATGAAATTTATTTCCATGCACACATATAAATCACATAAGCAATTTCTTCTATATGTGATATGAATGAGTATGATAAAAATAGAAATGCTTAAATATTTGTTTTTACTTATATCACACCTATATTTTAAATTCTTTAGATCCAATATCAGTTTTTTAAATAATTTATTGTCTACAGTGATTGATTGAATTAATATTTCTGTTAGTATCAAGGAGTAAAACTATTTTGCCTTGCCAATTCAGATCAAATTCAAATGATTGGTTTTGGTGTTTGGCAAATTTCTAAATCTTATTACTGTGCAATCAAATGATTATCTAACAGCTACAGTCGGTAATTAACTGGTAATTCAAAATCTGCCACAAATTTAGTTCAGGTAAAAACCAATTTTATTCAGTGCCTACACATAGGTAATACTGTCAGGGATTGAATGCGGAATGAAATGTGAACCCGGCTTTTGAGTTTCTACTATATTTAAGTACTATAATAAGTATGTTTCATAAATTATCTCATTTAATTTTCACAACAATCCAATGACATAGGTATTATATTACTCCTATTTTACATACATACATGAGGCTCAAAAATGTCAAGTGATTTCCCCAAAATCACACATCTAGTAAGTGGAAGAGGCAGAATTTGAACTCAGGTCTGTCTGACTCCTAAGCCTGTGGTCTTTACTTTTCATCATGCTCAGTGCACTGCTCTCATGGAGGTGTATGATACAGCTGGGTTCTTTGGTCTAGAGGGCAACAAAAGGGAGCAGGTAGAGGAAACATTTGATTTATTTGAATTTGCTAGTTAGTGTGTAGAAGAATGCTATTCGGCCACTCTTTTTCTGCAGAGAGGCAAAGTGTGTGAGGAGTAGTAGGCAGCTTATTTTATAAAAATTGTTTGGTATGTTGCAGAAGGACAGCAGATGAAGATTGAAAAGAAAGGCCAGGGCGTGATGTAAAAGTACTACGTGTCCTGCTAAGGAGGTTAGATTGAAGACAGCAGCAGGTTTGTGTTTTTAAAACATAAGTTTGGTAGCTTTGGAACGGAGGTCCTGATCAGGTGAGGGAAAGAGGAGGGAGAGAATATTTAGGATGCTCTTACAGAAACCCAGGCACAAGACGATGAGGCTGTCGATCTGGACAGTGGTTCGTGCATGGAAAGCGAGGGGAGAGATTCATGACCTTCTTGAAGAGTGGAAGCGACAGGACCTGGTGATGGGTGGTTTTATGTTGGAGCTGAAGGAAAGGCTATTGAAAGTTCTACCTTAGTCAACTAGGTGAAGAGCTATAGGAACTGAACTAAGAAGGGCAAGAGGCAGGGATGGCTTTGCAGTGAGGATGACATGTAATAGATTTGTCTTTGGACCTGTTGCATTAGAACTGCCCACGGGGAAGCCACAGCAAGCATTGGGAATGATGTCGTAAGACAACTGGAAAAGATGTGCACACATTTTGATATCTTTTTTGTAACAATTTTCTCTAACATGTGAAAGTCTGTCGGGTTGTAGTAGGTTAAATGTGATATGTGTTCATTCTTTCATTCAATGATATTAAGCCAATCATTTTAATATCATGAAGTATTTTAAGGCAATACATACAATGTAATAGGTACTGTGATTGTTATTGTTTTCTTAAGATAGTAAATATGCAATAATCAACTGGCATCCAGGGGACAGGAAAGCTTTCAGGTAAGGAAGAGGAGGCATCTAAGCTAAGACTGAAGGACAAATAGGACTTAGCCAAAGGAGGAGCCTAGCGCAAAGAGAAGGAATAGCCTTTGCAAAGTGCCAGAAACTGTAGCTGTGGTAAAAGTGCAAGGAGAGGCTAGGTCACAGCGGATCGTATCAATCCTGCCTAGGAGTTTGGATGTTATCGTAGTGGCAGTGGGAGCCATTCAGATTTTTTCAGCCAGGAAACTGATATGATTATTTGCATCTTTTTGAAAGATTTTTCTGAACATAGTGGGAAGAATGTTTGCGGAAGGCAAGAATAGAGGCAGGTAGGATATTGCATGTAAGTGAAAAAGGCTGATTGCATCCACAAAGGTAGAGACCATAGTGATGAACATTGTGAGCATGGTGGATGGCCTATGGGTTGATTCGATGTGGGAATGGGGAAGGCAGTGCTGATAAGAAGAAAGAAGAATGGCTTCCAGGTTTCTTTCTTGAGCGTTTGGACGGACACAGAGGCTTTGCTCACTAACACAGGGAACCCAGGAAGAGACGGAAATTTGTGGACGATGATTTATTTTATTTTATTTTACTTTTTAAAGGAGCACTGCTCAAAGCCAGTATTTCCATTCAACGGTCATGAGGTCTTTATTTTCATTTTATTTTTTATTTTTTGGCCGCACCGGGGGCTTGTGGGATCTTAGTTCCCTGACCAGGGATTGAACCCGGGCCCTGGGCAGTGAAAGCATGGAGTCCTAACCACTGGATCACCAGGGGATTCCCAAAGATGATTATTTTAGCTTTGAACATGTTGCATTTAAGATTCCTGTAGACACCCTGTCAAAGCCATTAAGTGATTGGCTATGAGCCTGGCAGGCAATTGGAATTAGGGAATACCATAATTGGTGAATTAGGCCTTGAGAGGTGACAATGATCGTGGAAGTCAGAGAGAAAGAAAAACGGGGGGAGAGAGAGAGAGAGAGAGGAAGAGTAGAGGGAGAGAGGGAGAGAAGAAGGGCATCTAGGCAGAGGGAGCGAGGTGACACACAAAGTAGCAGAAAAGGGGGAGAGGCATGTTTGAGAAAAATCCTATTGTCCGGTGCAACATAAGACCAAAATGGTCCCCTCCTACGTAACAGGCTGACGATGGGGTTTATGCTGTAGTCAGTAGGGTGCCAGTGAGGCTTTGAGCACAGAAGGGGCATTTGTGAATACAGTAAGTCCCCTACATACAAACGAGCTCCATTCCAAGAGCACGTTCACAAGTCCAGTTTGTTCTTAAGTCCAACAAAGTTAGCCTAGGTACCCAACTAACACAGTCGGCTACATAGTCCTGTCCTGTAATAGGTTTATAATACTTTTCACACAAATAATACATAAAAAAACAAATGCAAAACATAAAGAACACATTTTTAATCTTACAGGACAGTGCCTTGGAAAGTACAGTAGTCCAGTACAACAGCTGGCACACAGGGGCTGGCATCCAGTGAACAGGCGAGAAGAGTTACTGCCTGGAGGAGGGAGAGGAGGTGGGAGATGGTAGAGCTGAGGGATGGTCAGCCATAGGGGACAGAGGGCGAGCTGCAATGTCACTCACGCCTGGCGCTGATGGCACAGGTGCTGGTACCTTGCTGGAACCAGATGCACATCCGCATCTTTGAAAGTTCGCAACATGAAGGTTCATATGTAGGGGACGAACTCTGAGTCATTAGGAAGATCTGACTGGAATGTGGATTGGAGCAGGGAGGCAGAGACCACGCAGCAGGCGACTGATGCATCTAGGATGGATGTAATGAGATGGAGAAGTTGGGTAGGAAGTGAAAAGGGAATTTAAAGAAAAAACATGGATGCAAGAGGTACTTGTGAAAATAGAAGTGCCTCCGCTACTTCTAACGGAACATGGTAAGGCCAGGGACAGGAGATGACTGTTCGAATAGTGACCACTTGGAGGAAAAAGAGAGAAAAGTCAGAAGAGGGCTCTGGTTTTGGGAAATGTGTATCTTGTAAGGTATTTAGAACTTTATGATCATAATTCATAGAATTAAAAATAGAAGAATGGTATATCAGTATATTTTTATTTTTAAACTTGCTTTTTCCCCGTTTTCCTTGAACTTCTAAAACTCTATCCCAGAGGTTAGACCGGATGATATATTTCTTTTGCTATGCACTACAAGAGAAAAGGAAAAAAAGGACTTAGAAATCCATTCGGAAAGAAACTCAGATGAGAGAACTTGGTAATCCGCACCAAGAGTGACAGTCCTTCATCTTTGCTGGGCTGGACCGCTACGGGGCGGGGGGGGGGGGTGGGGGGCAGCCGCAGCGGCTGAACTGACGGTCTAAGCCCGTCACTTCGGCAGGGATCAATACAACGTGGATACAGAAAAGATGTGGGGCATTTCCATGGGAATTGCTAGGACACGAGTTGTTCTTTCGCTGGCGTCTCTGAAGTCTATAAAAATATAATTCTGGATGTGTAACAGGAAGGGTCTGATGCAAAGTCAAGCACATTAAGAAGCCTTGATGCCATTTTCACTCAAGTAGCTGTCCTGAGGGGGAGGGGGAGTCTTTCCATGCCCTTTGCTGGTGGTGCTCCTCAGTTCCACAGTCTTATGGAAGGTGTGGTCTTGTTCAGGAGAGTCGAGTCTCCCTGCCGGACCACCACCGAAAGCTATTTTACTTCAGTTGTATTGCTTCAGACAGTCGACAAATACAGTGTTGATTACGTGACTTCTTCCATCTTCTGTGTGTACACTGAAGGTGAATTTTTTTTTCCTCTAGTGGCTTGACTTGCGTGTTGCTTGTTATGACTGTTTCTTTCTTCAGGAAGTCTTCTTTCCAAGGATAAAAAGGTTTTAATTCCCGTTGAAAAGAAAGGGGACCCCAGGCTGTGGACCCAAGTGTTAAGATGCTTTTGAAGGCGGTGCGGGGGAGGGGCGGTGCGGGCAGTTGGAAGCTGCTAGGAATATGAGATCAGACATTCTGTCTCCGGCAAGGGAACAGGATTGACATCAGCTGAACAGGCAACTGCTTGCCTGCCTGTCTTCCTCGGGCCACATAAAGGCCCAGAAGGAGCAGCTGCCAGCCAGGAGGAATGTGAGAAAATAGGAAATTGATTTGAAATAGGATAGGGAAAAAGGCAGAAGAATGAATTTAAGAATTTTCAAATATTCCCTTTTTAGGCATAAGTAGTTGCTGTCTCCATAGAGAAAGGTGATCTTTACTTCCTCTCTCGCGAGAGTTAAGAAGGCAGCAAATTCACAGTCATACAGGTATTAGAAAGACCTGAAGTTGGTTTATTTCTTCCTAATTGGAGGAAAATGGGATATGCATCTGTATTCCACTCTTTGGCAATTCTTGATCCTTTTGAAATAAAAAAAAAAGCAGTGGAAAATTATAAATGTTCTAATTCTAGGCTCAGGAAAAGTAGATTTTTTTTTTTACATGCTAGTTACAATGATAATTAATTAAGCTTCACATTAACCAGAGGGGGCGGGGCAGTTTTGTGTTTGTGAAGGCTGCAGGGATTCTAATTTTCTACTGACAGTGGTTCTTTTGCTTTGATAAATACCTTTAGGCAAATTATATTGCCTCTCTACTTCTTTGTTTAAGGGCGTATGGAGAGGGGGTCAGATTAACAATATTTAGGGTCAGTAATAAATAGAGGAGATGTCTGTCTTTGGGGTCTTAATTACCAGCCGCTCTGTGAGAAGGCAAGGGGCTTCAGCAGGGAGCTCTAAGTTTCTTTCTGGTCCTAACGTTTGGTGATGCTGTGTGATCTCTTCAAGGCAGGAAACCAGTGGTGTGCTCTAAACTATACTTACCAAGAGCCTCCTATCTGTAGTTCACCTTACTTGAAGTTGTTGATAGGATACAGAGACCTCGCAAGGGATGTAAATCTTAGCCAGGTAGAATAAATAGACGTGGTTGCCGCCAACAGTACAATAACAGACAGTATGATAACAAACACATAATAATACAGCTCACGCATACCTTGCTACCTCTCCTGGCTTCTAAAAAGAATCACCAGTGCTGTTCTTATGAAATAAAGAACTTTTCACCTCGAATAGACATTGGATTGTGGCTGGTATCTTAACACATGGAATGTTAATATATGGAGTAGAATAAAGATGAGAATAGCTGTTTTCTAAATCACATCTGCCTTGAAAAGTCAACACTTGGAAATGACTGAGTGGAACCTTTAACTCATTCCTCAAAATAAACAAATGAAATCTTGATCTTTATACTGATAGTTGATGGACAGGCAACAAAACAATCAGGGCAGTGGGAAACCAGGGTGGAAAAAAGAAAAACATTAAGAAAATGAGAAATGAATTTAAATATCCAGTAACTGAAAACTATTATCCTAGGACATTAAAGAAGTTAGAAGAAACTCTTGCATGGCCATTTAAAGGATTCCGAAGACCTGAGAGATTTTCCTTTTTTTAGAGGGAAAAACATAAGTTAAGACTTAGCAAGGTCACACAGCCAATGAGAAGAGCCACGTCCAGAACCTAGATTTCCTGATTCCCAGAGAATTTGTAGACAAGTGGAGAAATCCCTGAAGTGTGGGCTGTGATGTGTCTTCACCATTTCGATGTACAAACTATCAAAGCTACTTTGTTCCTTTTAGGTTCTTTTCTTTTGCACTGAGCCCATTTTATCATCTGGTGTCTGTTCATGTCATCTAAGGTGTGGACAAAAAGATGTCCACTTCTCTGAGTTACAGCCACGGATCTTCATGACACTGATTATGACACTACATGTTTTTATTAAAATTGCTAGAAATAATCATGAAGCCATAGAATAAGCTTTCTGTGGAGTGAATGCCTTGCTGTAATTTAGGACCTTGGTCACTAATCATAAATTGCTGTTAATCACAACCTAACCTAACTGCTTTTTTCCAGTTAGAAAATTCCTCTTTCTAACCATCCTTCTGAAATCCTGCCAGAAATTCCTTGAAGGTAAATTTACCCAGCATCCGTTCTAGCATACAAGCAGGAAGCATGCAGTTATTCAACCTAGACTTGTCCCTAACTATGAGAGCCTTTCTACTTATTCTGTATGCCAATATCATCTGGATGAAAGCGATCTCAGACTCTGTAGTTAAAGTGAAACAGTGATATATTGATCTAATGAGTAATATTATGAAATTAATTCTAAAATACTCTAATTTGTTCTGCCTGAATCTTTAAAGTTCATTTGAAGCATCACATTATGCAAAGCTTTTTTGGAAGATCTTGCAGAGGCCTTTGGCCAAAAATAACATATAGTTCCATATATTTTCACAGTGGTTTGTATTTCGGAGTCAAATTGCCACCAAGGAGAGTAGACTCTGGAACGCCTGTGCTGTCTGGTGTCAGACTCTTCGCCTGGACACCTGCCTTAGTGGTTGGGCTCTTTTGTCTGCCATGGATGGCTTCAGGAGTTAGATTCACCTTGCTTTGCATCAATTAAATAGATGCCCTTATTTTGCCTTTCATTAGTCTAGATCTTTTGAAAGACCTAATTCCCTTTGTGCCAGTTCTCCTAAAGGAGACACTCCCTGAAGCTTGCTATCACTCAGAAGCTGAAAGCCCCCAGGACTAGATGTACTATAACTGGAGTTTTCCTTACCTGACGGCCTCTATCTCTACCTGTTTTTTACTTTATCCTCTCCCACCTTCCCATTTCTAGAGAACTCATTTCTTCACCTATAGTACTTAATGTATATCTTTGTATGATTTCCCATCCCTAGCAAGACCCTAAGCACACTTGCTTTTTTTTTTTACAGACCAAGACTGATCCTGGGTAGGAATTTGCCTAAAAGTACATTTTCCCCTACAGAGTATTTTAAACAATGGAAATACAGTTTTCGACTCTAGTTTTTGGGGTTTTTTTGTGTTTTTTTTTTTGTGTGTGGTACGCGGGCTTCTCACTGCTGTGGCCTCTCCCGTTGCGGAGCACAGGCTCCGGATGCGCAGGCTCAGCGGCCATGGCGCACGGACCCAGCCGCTCCGCGGCATGTGGGATCTTCCCAAACCGGGACACGAACCCGTGTCCCCTGCATCGGCAGGCGGACTCTCAACCACTGCGCCACCAGGGAAGCCCTCAACTCTCGTTTTAAACTAGTATTGCCCCGTGAGGTTTAAACGTGGCATTTCATGCCAGAGCACCTAAGGCGTTTCGGGTGCCTTCAATAAATGGGAGTCGAACTCACATCTGAATGTTTTGAAGATGGAAACTGGGTTGTAAACTAGCTGTGTCTCCACTTCCCCTCCATCCCCTTGCTTCTCAACCCTTATTACATCTGACGTTCACCCCATCACTCTGTTAGAAGTTGTTCATCTTTAGGTCACAAATTGCTTCTTCCTGCCAATTCCAAGAACTTCACCTCAGCGATCCAAAGTATTTATCTGTGACATGTGGCTTTGTTAACTGTCACCCACCTCATTCCCTACCTATGTTCTTGAAAGCCCTCCGCTGGGGCTCCTTTGGCGTGTGGCACCGCTGATTCCATCCAGTTTCCTAGCCGTGGAATTCTGTCTCCCTTGGTGATTGAACTTCCCCTCTGAGACCTCTGTATGTAAGAAGCCCCCAAGATTCAGGTTGGGCCCTTTGCTTTCTCAGCTTACTCATTGCCTCTCATCTACTTTCACAATATTCATCTACTTTCATAATTAGTACTGTTCTAGAATGGGTGAGTAAAGGCACATGACAGAAGCAAACCCCTTGTTTCCATCTGTGAACTCCTTGCTGGCACGCTTAAAGAGAGACATCCCATGAAATGCACACTGCACGCTATTTCTTTTTTCTTTGTCTTCTCGTTGGGCCTTCTTCTCATCCTGGGCCTCAGTCTCTAAATCTGGAGTCTGATAACCCAGAGGTTGTGGCTCTCAGCTCCACCCCCAAATCCCCATCCTCTAAAGGAGGTTCAGAGAAGAGCCATTAAGACGATGAAAGGAATAAAAATTAGACCCAAGAGGAAAGGGTAAGATAAAACTTAAAAAAATAATAATTGAGATTATTTAGCATGGCCATGTGGAGCTGAAGGGAAGATTTAAGGAGAATCATCTTTAAGTGTATGAAGGGCCCATATTGAGAAATGGTGACCAGCTGCTCCTTGTTTCTACTGAAGCTTGAACAAGGGCATTTGGGCGTAAATTGAGGCTTTAGAGATTTAAGTTAGAGATCCTCAAAATAGAATTGTCCTTGGTAAACAATGTAAAATATTGTAATGTATTATTTAAAATGCACATGGCATGGTAGAGAGGTTTTTTGTTTTTTTTTTAAACTAATAGATTCATCTGTGGCTGGGGATCCAGAAATATATGACCAAAGTAGATCATGTATTAAGTTTATGTCCAGTTTTATAATCCTGTGATTTTATAATGAGAAAGTACACATTTATAGTTTAAAAATAGTGACCTCAAATAACCAATGGTGCCATTAGGGCACAGTCTCTGCCCTAGAAAAGCTGGTTAGGTTAGGTTGGATTAGGTTGGATTAGGTTGGGGTGTGAGAGAGAGAGAGAGAGAGGAAACCAAATATTACAAATGATCAATATAAGGGACAGAATTGTTTTAATTAACTAGCACTTTCTTCAACGTGGACTGTGTTTCCAATGGTCCATCCATCTACCCATCCCCAAACCAGTATTTATTTAGAGTCTCCTTTGTGCAATACCCTATGCTGAATGCTGGGGAATCAGCAAAGAAATGGTCCTTGCCCTCATGGGTTTATGGTCTAGAAGGAGTTACAGACAAGTACAAAGGCAGCGGAATAAGAATATAGCATGTTGAATGTTAGGAAAGGATATTTATGGAGTTCTATGGGAACACAAAGAGAGGGGCCCTTAAACTATTCTTAGTGGATCAGGAAAGGCTAAATAGAGGAGCTGACTGCCAGCCAACTCATGACCAAGCAGAAATTGGCCAGGTACATAGCAGAAGTAGCAAGCATATACTTACATCCAAAATGACATAAGTGCATAAAATAAGTGCATAGAAATAATTTATGTTCACAAAATAGAAAAATATATTTAAAAATCTATTCCATGGGACTCTGTTTTGAAAACACCTAAAATTAACACATTATTGATTATCCAGATTTGTTTGTCAATAAAGACCTGGTAAGCTATTTGCAAAAATGATCTTAATACCTATGGGTTCTTTGGAAAATTTTGGACGGTGTAAATTTCAAAGAGTGACTCTAGAAGTTTGTGTGATTTCTATGTTCTGTCCCCTGCATGAGGGATTTGACCTGCAGGTAACTATTGCCCCTACAGACAACTACCCACCTGGCATCATCACTTCATCACTAGCCATCAATGAATAACTAAATTTCGGCGTCTAAACAAAGAAAATAAATTGTTTCTGGTACTGTATTTAATTTCAAAGATATATGGCCTAGCTTTTTGACATCTGAGTTAGTTGTTAGTTTTTGAGAACCAGCACAAGAATATGCTTTGGGGTTGTGTGAGTGGAATGATGTTGGAAACAAATAGCCGGGATTGAAGGGATTAAAGCAATTCAGTCGTTTTTCTTTGTCACATGTGCATTTCTTAAACATGGACTTTCAAAGGACACACCCCCAACGTACTCTTATTTTCAAAACCTACAAACAAGCTGAACCCCGATGAGTTTCTAAGCATAGACAAACACTGCCATCCCCGGGTGGGCCTGGGAGTTCATCTTGCTGTTTTTAGACCTTGTGTCCAACCTGCCAGGGATGAGTAGCGCTCCCTCTGTCTTGGCCACTCCTGTGCTTCCCCAGTCATAGAGGTTGACTCCCACACAGAACTAGGGTTCCACGGCCTACTACAGACCCCCCTGTAACATTGCCTTTGGACATTTGGTGGCTTGACTTGGGCCCTCAGCTCTTTCTATGTACCTGGCTCCTGGCATCCATACCCCCAGCCAACTCTTGCTGGCGATCTGGATTTCTCTTAAAGCTCTGTCCTGCGCCTGTCCTGCTGTTGCCACCAGAGAGGAATGATCTCTCTGCCTCACCAACGTCCCTTCCACTTGGATATTTGCCAGCACAGGGCCGAAGCTCACTAAGCCTTTTGGATACAGTGTATTGCTTGATGCCCCCTGCAAGGAGTCCAGACCTCAACCCACGCGCCCAGATCCTGCTTCCCCCCACCGCCTGCCTGCCTGCCAGGGCTGTGGAGGACCTTGGGCACACTCCTGCCCAATGTCACCTGAGATAGGACAAAAATCAGAACCAGTTCTTTGGACACACAAGAAACGTGACTGGAGATAAAGAAAGTCATGTCTTCATCATGGATCAGATTTCAGAAGGCATTTGTGTTTTTGGTGAAATAACATAACACCTCTAGAAATAAAGAAGAAAACTTACCTTTTAGAAATGATTTTGGATGTGGGTCATTTCAAACAGCTGTGAAGTAAATAGCTGTACTGTGGGTGGATTTTCCTATAGCTTAGAGCAAAAAATCACCTACATATTATCCTAGCCTTTTTAGATTTACTGTAGACATCTGTGAAAAATTATGAATTGGCCTTTATTACAAGCCTTTTTTTGAAACTTTTATTTCTGTTCCAGTGTAAATGATAATTGAACTTCATTGGAAAAAGGACCCAGAAATATGGTTTTAAATACAGTTTATGTCAGCTTATAACAGAGTCCACATAGCTGTTAGAGATTTTCATGCTACTGACAAAGTAACACTTTGCAAAACAGAAGATAAAGTCTAAAATTTTATTTACAGCCTGTAACTAAAGTAATTGTACAATTATTATATACCAAATTGATGTCAGTGTACTCTAGTTTTAGTGACATAAATGGTTCCTTTGACATATTTGTTATTTAAAAAAGAAAAATATATAAATAAGTGTATAATTTTTAACAAAGTCCATTTAGACAAACTGAATTCTAGAGTGACAGATACCTATTGACCTACGCAATCCCTAAATCAGGTGTTTGGGAATGTTTATTAACTGTTTCATTCCTCTGTGAGATTCTAGCTGGCAGAGAATACTAATATGTATATTACTTATTACCTTAACTCTAAAAGCAGCTTCAAAACACAGGAGAAACCAGGTGTGGTGCCTCTTCTTTTTTTCCCCTTCCAAATCCACAAATGGTCAGTTTTTAAAACTGAATATCATGTTTTCAAATCCTTGCCGTGGATTATCCCGACATATTTTATTTAGAAAGTGAACTACACTCCTAATACCAGTTTTCACTAATGAGTCGATACTATAATACGTATTTAGTGCAATGGGTTAAGTGTCAGGCTGAGGACCTGCGGCTGGTTTTAGTCTCTGGCACCCTATGTGGGCTGTTACTTACCTCTATGAGCTCTGGTTTCCTCATCTGTAGAATGGGATAATAATATTACTTTCTCATTGGGGCTTCAGAGAATTAATAAAAATGGTATATGTCAAATGCTGCTCCATATGGGGAGAGCCACACGAAGTGCTCCATGTTAGTTTTTATCGTATTCATATATTTAACACAGCTAAAAATGTTTGATTATGATTTTGAGGAACATCTCTGACAGTATGGATTCGGTGCTTAATCATTAGCAAGAAAATCATCCCCCCAGTTTTGGTTAAACTCTGCTTTTCCTTCCACGCTTTTGGCCTAAGCAGGGAGAGGGCAGAAGAATGCTTAATGTTAAAGCTAAGCTGGTGGCTTCCCTGGTGGCGCAGTGGTTGAGAGTCCGCCTGCCGATGCAGGGGACACGGGTTCGTGCCCCGTCCGGGAGGATCCCACATGTCCCGGAGCGGTTGGGCCCGTGAGCCATGGCCGCTGAGCCTGCGCGTCCGGAGAGCCTGTGCTCCGTAATGGGAGAGGCCGCGGCAGCGAGGGGCCCGCGTACCGCAAAAAAAAAAAAAAAAAAAAAAAAAAAAAAAGGTAAGTTGGTGGCGATCTGAAGTCACAGCTCACGCGTGGACTTGTTTTTTTTCATATCATTTGCTTTGATTTGATTTGGTTCATGCATTTTAAAAAATCTTCGTGGTGTGCAGTCATTTGGCTTTTATGCCTAAAGAACTGAATTCAGTTATAAGTAAAATTCATTTAACAGCACAAGTATGATTGCACGTGGTTATTTATTCACAACATAAAATAGCCACATAATCCAACATATTTGATAGTGTCTGCTCATGGAACTGCGGGGAATTCTGCAGATCTCAGACAAGAAATGCTTAAGTTATAGAAGGCAGTATCCATAATGCTAATTATTCCTGACAGCATCAATATGGCAAACTGTAATAGATGCAAATAGCAGTTTAAGGTGTGCCTTATTATATGTCTCTATAGGACACTTTAGTGGACCCCCTATATGTAAAAGATGGCAGTGACTTAATGCACGGATGGGTGTGGCCCCAAGCCCTTGTATCTTTTCTTAGGAAGGTATTTGTGGAAACCGTCCGTTTGAAACCCTGTCTCTCCCTCTCCTTCCCCGGGGGCTGCTGCTGCTCAGCTGTGTTCAAAGTCAGTCCTTGATCATTCTCAAAGGGATAATGTCTTGGTCTGATTTGAAAATAATTAGTTTCGTATTCAGAAAAGGTAGAACTAGATGCACATGCAGAATATTCCAAGGTAATCCAATATAAAAATTTACCTAAACTGTATCTGATATTTATAGATGGGCACGGCTTAATTAGCATTCTAAATTGGAATTTTAATAAATACTACCCAGCAGCGACCAATTTACATACCATTTATCTGAGGAAACGAGCGTGCCCAAGTATCAGTCTTCTTGAGATTCATCTTGACCCAAACGGCGATTTAAGATGTTAAAACCTTTCAGTCCTCGATTAGAGTGTTCATCTTCCTGTCTCCTCATGTTCTACTCCAAATCCAGATCTGCTAACCTGTCATCAAAAATCCAGGGGTACGTATCTGAAGCATTCCCAAGTCCCTGGGTCCTGGAGGACTCTCAAGGTGCAATGTTTTACCTATTTAATTCTTCTAAGATTCCAATTGAATACACCTTCTTCATATTCCAGGGCCTAAATCATTCTACAGTGTTTACTGGCAATTACTTCAGGTAACCCTCCCCCCCACCTCCCCCATGAATCACACACGTTACAGTGATTCGTGAAAGGATCCTTTTCAAAATATTATGACTTAGGAAGATATGTGCCTAAGAACTTAGAAGTCTTTCAGTGTCCCACAAAATATCTATTGTTCTGTTTTTTGACCCAGTTTTACTAAGGTGAATTTCAAAACCTTGAAATAAGTTTGAAATTTAGACTGTGTCAAAGGCATGTTGAAATACTTTCCCTGATACCTTAATGATGTCCTAATTAAACAGTGAACATATTGATCATTCAGGGAAGAATAAGCACGATGTTTGTGATAATCACGTAACAGAATGTGTTTGTGAGTCACGATTTTCGAAGAGCCATTGTTATTGAAAGCAAAGTACACTGAGGTGCAGAGACTGTGCTTCAACACTGAGGAACATCAGACATTTCCGTGAATGACAATGGGTGTGTTGGATGGTAAGGAAAACTGGAGAGGAAGAGTATTCACCGAAAGGCAGGTGAGTTGAATGCACATCACTGTAGCATTACACGTGAAAGGGACCAAAGTCAAGGCAGAGATATCCTAAAGAGGGAAAAGAAATTGCTGTTGTTAAATCAAGGAAATTGAGAAAAGGATATAATCTGATAAATGAAGGCGGGGGGGGGGAACACTGGTCCTTTCTTAAGTAGCCATTTTTTGGCTTACTATTTTTAGATGAGCGTTAAAACGTGGAATGACAGCTAATGATGCAAAGATCTGCTGATTGATACTAGTATTGCAAAGTGCTGCTTGTTGTCTTTGTTTCTTTATTAATAAAAATACCTGAGGGGTTTGCAAGGCTTGGAAGAAAACACGGGTGAGTCTAAAAATTCAGGAACATTCCGTCATTCCGTTCTTAGCTTAATGGAGGAGGAGGCTGAAGGGGATGGAATGTTCTGGAAGAAAGAGAAATTAAAGGAAGGAGGGACGTTGACCCGGAGGCCACGCAAAAATAACGATGAAAGTGCATCTGGAGGGAGGAGAAGACAATCTTTTAAAGTAAAGATGTAGTAAAAGCTTGCAGCATCCAAGTGTCTCGCGTTCAGAGTGAAGCCCGTTGGAACGCCGCATCAGGTAGGTGTCCCAGGTCCGGGCTGTCCAGCCCTGGCGCGTCGTTCACAGTTGGCTCAGACCCCTTGAGCCCCTGTGTGCAGACCCGGAGATCGCCCTCCCTCCCGGCGGAGCGGGCCCGGCGCCACCGACGGCGCTGCTGGGGGTCCGAGCCCCCGGCCCGCACGAGCCGGGCGCAGGACAGCTCCGCCCCCCGGCCCGCGGGCCCCGGGGCCGAATCGAGGGGCCGGGCCTCGGCAACCCAGGCCAAGGGGCGATGCGGGCTGAGCGGTGCCCCCGCTGCGCTTCCCAAGCCCCCCCCCCCCCGCCACACACACACACGGCGCGCGCGCCCGCCGGCGCTGGACTTCAGGCCGCGCCGGCGACCCCTCCCGCCGCCTGGGCCCTCGCCGGCCCCCTTCCCCGAGCGGCGCGTCCCGCCAGCTCGAGGACTTCGTTTCGCGGCGACGACGGGGCGCAGGGCCACCGCTCGCGTTCGGACGAAGGCCACACCGCCGCCGCCGCGTGAGGCGTGAAGGCTGGCGGCTCAGGGGTCGGGGTTTATCCAGATGCTGGGAAGGAGGTTCTTTTGTGAGCGCAGCCAGGTCGCGCTTCCGGACAAGGACCGACTTGCAAAGATCCACAGCAAGCCGGAGAAGCCCAGGACGGAACGCGGGCGCTGCACGGCCTGCGCGCGCGCGGAAGGCCTCGGATCGGGGCCTCCGGGGCAGACTGGCGAGCAGCTCGGGGCGCATCTCGCACCCCCTGCGCGTGGGACGCGGCTCTGGGGGCGCCCGGCCTGCGCGCGCGCGCGCGCGTGTGTGTGTGTGTGTGTGTGTGTGTGTGTGCGTGTGGAAGCGGGGGCGGGGGGCGCGGCCGGGAGCGCGGGCGCCTGGGCGCGGGGCCGGCGGGACTGGCGGGGCGGGGCGGGGCGGGGGCGGCCCGGCCCGGCGCGAAGGGGTTAAGCGCCGCCGCCGCCGCCCCCGCCCCCTCCGCGGCCGGGTGTAAACAGAGGAGCCTCAGCCTATCATGTCTGGCGGCCGCTTGCAGCCGGAGCCCCGAGCCCGGCGCTGTAACACGATACGCTCCACACCGCGGCAGCTTGGCAGCGCCGGGCTCGGCTCCGCACGGCCACAGCGAGGGCGCGCGACGGCAAGGTGGGTGAGCGGCGGTGGCGGCGGTGGCGGCGGCGGCTCCGCGGCCTGGGCGGCTCCTCGCGCGGCTCCTCGCGCGGCTCCTCGCGCGGCTCCTCGCGCGGCTCCTCGCGCGGCTCCTCGCGCGGCTGGCTCGCTTGTTCGCGCCCGGGGGCCGCGGCGGCGGCGGCGGCAGCAGCCGCCCCGCTGTCCTGCCCTGTGGCGTCGGGATGGGAGGAGGCTCCGCGCGGGTTCGAATCGGGGCCCAGGCAACGTGAGCATCAGGTCGGCGGGGGCGCTTTGACTCCTGAGGGGCCACCTTCAGGGTTTAGAGGAGGCGGAGGCTGAACTCTCTGGAGGACTCTGCGTCCCCCGGAGCGGTGCAGGTAGCTGCGGGGAGAATGGTCTTTTGTTCGCGCGTTTTTAATTAGGTGGATATTTTGTTATGAGTAGTGTCCAGGGCTAACGCAGGAGGTAGCGCTGTGTGTTTTCCCCGCGTTCTGTTACTTTTGCGACGTGGCGTGTGGAATTCGTGGGGAGCACATCTGGAGCTGGAGAGATTTGGGATCGTTGATGTCTTCGGGGTTTCAGAATCCGCCTTGAGCTGGAATTAATCAGCCCTTCGGTTTCCTGAACTAAGGTCCGTCGTGCCAGCGGTTTAGGGCGGGGCGGGGCAGGGAGGGAGGCACACAGTAATCTGGCTAATGATTAAAAGAGCAGCTCTTCTCCTGCAAAATACTCAGCGTGTGATTTTTTCTTGGAGAGGGTTTTGCAGGGCAGAGGCTCTAAAAGAAATCCCGCTTTTCCGTCGTGCTTCGATGCAGGTCGCTCCCGTGGAGGAACTAGTTGGGAATGATTTTTGGAAACAACTTGCGCACTGTCTATCGAAGTCGGAATCATTTACCATTTATGTGTGTATCTTAATAAAATAAAACAAGGATCCGTGGCAGCTCTCAGAATGAGAAGTCACATTTCCTCTCTCCCTCTGTGCTGGCATCTCTCTCTCTCTCTCTCTCTCCCCGAATATCTCCTAAATGAGATGTACAGAAAATGCGTGCTGTGTCCCAAAGCCATTCTGTCTTTCCCAAAGCCTGAGATAATCAAATTCAGCGCCGTTAAGAGGGTGTAGTTGAAGATTTGATCCCCTTCCACTGAAGTGGAAATACTTTCAGTAATTGAAAGCAGATTCACGTCTGGAGTTGTACAAGCCAAGGTTTTCATTTTTAAAATAAACCTTTTGTTCTCTGGCTTTAAAAGTTCCGGAGAGCCATCCAGAGACCTCTGTGTGCGCTAATCGTTAAAGTAGCCAAGGCTTGAACATACCCAGGGAAGGCATTTGAGAAACACAGCCTCCCAGCCTCCCAGCCTCCCAGCCTCGCGGTAGCGGACTGTTGAGAGCAGCCTGCACGGTCTGGGCTCCGCGTTTCGCGCTCTCCCCGGATTCCCAGGCGTTCAAATGCAGCTGTACTGTTCAGAACCTCCAAACCCCAGGGAGAGCCCATCTGTTTTAAGAGGTTAAAAAACTTGAGAAATTTTGGTGTTATCCTGTTGTCTGTTGCGATATACACAGTTTGGTGCTAAACTTTGTAATTAAGCATGAAGTATGCTTCATTTAAGCAGATGCCGATTATACCTCAACCGGTAGATTGAAACGTTCCAAATATGATTGCACGTTAACATGGTTGCTTTCTCATCTTTGGAGGCTGTGTTGAAAGCTTTTTAAAAAACTGGCTCTTGAAGATTGAAATCAGGATGCATTCTAGACAAAGAGAGAGTCACTCTCTTTTTAGCTGTGAAGGTTGAGAAGGATGGTGGTGTACAAGAGCGGTACCTTCCTTCTTCAGGACAAGGAATCGAAGATGAACTGTGTAGTTATGAGGGAAAAGTGAGAAGAGTTGCACTTTTAACAGTGATAACTGAGATCAGAGAAAAAACAGAGAGCAGTATTCCAAATATTTTTAATAACTACTTTCTTAAACCTAGTTTGGTGATTACCAATAAGATGTGAATGGGCGTATTTACAGAGTATGACATGGCAGTTTGATTTCTTAAAAACTACTTGGTAGCTCCATATTTTACCTGGTTTCCTCGTCTTGATAGTTAATCCTTTGAGCACATTAAAATAAATATGAAGTGAATAACTTGGTCATGATTTAAATGATGTTTTTGTGAACCTGTCTCACGTAAGAGTCCTCTTTTACGAAATCAGTATTTAAAAGATTCAGCATATCTTTAACTACCAAATAAAATCTTACTACATTTTGGTTGTGTTGCATCACCTTTCTTAGATATCAGTGGCCTAGTGTGTGGCATCATAGAATTTAATTTTCCTCAAAGATTCAGAAAGGAAAAAGCAACTTCCTGTGGACCCTTACAGATGTCTGAACACTGATTTTCAGTGTAAGATCCTTGTCTAAACATTTAAACTCACCCTTTCTGTGACTTCTATTGACTGTTAGTTTTTCTGTCCTTTTTTTTTTTAACTTGGTAACGGGTGTGCATAGGATCTTCTGTCATCTGAAATCACATATTCAGTTTATCACGGGATTCCTTCCTTTCATAATGTAGGGAAGTGGCAAAGGAGGCACTGTCTAAATGCGGCGATCTTGATAATTAATGCCATAAAAGAGATTAAAATGCACTGTTCCAGGTATTCATTTCCTTAAAAGGGCCACCAGAACAGCGTTGCTAAGCACCCGTCACTACTGCAAGTAACAGAAAATGACCCAAATTAAAGAACCTGTTCTAAGCTGTATTCTTGCATTTTCTAAAGTGCATTTCAAAAGGTTTAACCAGACTCATTCAATTAGTGGAGAAAAAAGGATCTCTTTTCAGCTCTGATCAGCAATTAAGAGATTGGGCTTTGGTACATCAGTCTCTTTATAATTTATTTTGTTTTCTAGACTTTAAACAATTGTGAATAAAGATTTTTAACGAATCACCTTTCTGACAATCCAAACGTACATGCTAAACGTGGGGCAGTATATTTGCTTTAAATTCCTGTCTAATTGAGTAATTTTTATTAGCTTTTCCCTCATTTTAAAAAAGTTTCAATTTTACACTAATATGGTAAAGTACTGCTTCACTCTGGATTTCTTACTCTTTCTTTGAAAAAAAATATATACATGCATACATACATGTGTGGTTTAAACTAAAGTATGGTTGTCATTATTTGATCTTACCCTAGATATGAGTGCTTTAGCACCAAGCCCTTGAGAAGTATTAGGATATTTTTCCTTAAGGATGTTTGGATGGTGTGAATTTGGTACCACGAAGGAGAAAGAGTGATATGTCAAAGTGAGAGAGTAAATAAGTAAATTAGGGGCAGTCGGGTGCTTTTTGTTGTTGTTGTTTTTAAGAATAAAGTTAGCTGTACCCTTCTGGGTTAGACCAGAGCTTCTGCGTAGTTAGGGCTAAAAACCTAAGCCACAACTATTGAAGTGTCTAATGAGTTACATCTTCCAGGGACCTGGTCCTTAGTTAATCCAACAACAGTCATAAATACAAGTTGGGGAACTTTCTGGCCAAAGAAAGGATTTGATGGATGAGGGCTGTTAGAGGAATAGGAGAGATGAGACAGGAGTTCCCAAAGGTTTAGATGAGGATTATTAGCAAGATTTTTTGCTCTATCACATTGATCTGGGCAAGTTTAAAGCATATAAACATAGATATTAAGTTATCAATCTTAAGTGATTATATATGAAGTGATTCCATATCCTCAAACACTGAATATTTTTAAAGCCAACGTAACACTTAATTTCTTCTGAGAGAGATATTTTACAATAGTAATTCATTATATTTAGCTTTATCAGATTGTTTGGCATTACAGATTAGTCTAGTAATAGATAATATAAAATACATAAGATTTGTATGACTTTTGTTATAGCGTTGTCTAAAATGGAAAGTTATTTATTGTAATACTTGTTTACGTCTAAGGCCTTTCAACTTGAAGTCTCAGTTTAGGTATTTGGAGTGTGTTTGTTTTTTGACACGTCAAAATTTGTTTTTCCCCATAGAGAGTAACATTTTGATGTGTAGAAATGATTTGATCATATGTATTTTTAGCAGCCTTGAAATGGTATATATTTTAATATTTTAAGAAACCAGTTGTTTTAAAATTGGTGTTTGTATGTTGATTTTAGTTGGGAACCTAGCTGCTTAGTTACAAATCCTATGTGTTTAAGTTTTGAAATATCTACTCTTACTTTTTTACCACAAAAGGATGAAAACAGCTACCTCTTTGGTATCCCGGAAACAATGTATACCATAGATGTCACTGATGGGAAATTCATTTCACAAGGGAAGAAGAATAATTGAAAAGTGCCCCCAAATATTTGAGGGCCCATCGCTTCTAAATAATAGTTCAAGTTGGGAAACCACATACTATATAGTATTTGAAAAAGTTTCTCTCTTAAGTGTTATTATCCCCCTCTCTTAAAATTAAATACCATTTCACATAAAAGTCTTGTTTTGTACATTTAGAAAGCACAGTGGATTCTAGAGCATTCCAAAATGACTAATAAAAACATGTAGAACAACACTTTAGTTTTTGCTATTTAGACATCTTAACCTGAAATTTTTTTAAATTAAAATAATGTGTGGGCCTTTCCGTGACATTTTTTTCATGTTAGTGTCTGCACAGCCCTCCTTTTTCCATACCCTTAAACTGTTTCCTGCAGGCAGAGGGAACCTGCTGTCTAGAGACCTGTAAAATGGAGCCTGGAACTCTTTTTCTGCTGCTTCTTTGAAATAAAACAAAACCACCATATATAACAAATTTAACACTGTTAACGTTTTCTAATTATTTAGCCATTATTTCACTTTTACCTCCCGCTTAAAAGTTGTACATTGGTGGAGTCGACACCTGGCTGTGCTCTTAAAAGTTGGTTTGTCTTTCATATTCCTGTGGTAGTAGGGGCAGTAGTCTCCTTGTTACCTTTGTTCAGGGAAACGCTGAAAGGCCAAGGTAGTTAAACAAGGCCATTTGGATCTGCGAGGTCACAGTTAGATGCAAGGAAAGTGGTTAAATGCATTATCATCCTATTGAGCGCATCATCAGTAGAGGGACCTTGATGGAGGTAGAAGGAGCCAGTTGGCTTTTTCATGACAGCCACACCCCTGCTTGTTTTATCACTGACACATCTTTACACCCCCCTTTTCCTGTTTCCTTCTTTTTGTTTTCAAATAGTATTTCCTCTGATCCTAGGCCATCAGAGTGAAGGGGAGAATTAAAAATTAGTTTCTTTTTAATTGACAGTAGATTCTCCTTCATACGTTCATATCGTACATTGATGTGTATGGAGATATTCCTGCATTAAAAATTAAGGTGATCAGGCTGGCTGACCGTTCTGTATTTGCTTTTAAGGATCTTTTAATGGTGATGATTATTTTAGTCTCTTTGCAAAGAAGCTGCTATCCTGCTACTTGTCAAATTGTTTCTCGGCTGTTAAACGGAGAGACCTGCCAACCTCAATTTTAGCCGTGGGAATAATGTTTGTTTTAACAAGTGTCTAGGTATGTTGACTTGAAGGGTTTTAGTAGTTCTGTTGCTGCTGTCCTAGAGCCGTCACTTCCCTTAAAAAGGTAAAACCAAACCGGAAGGTTTTTAGTTTATATTTCTTAACTTTATGGCCAAGATTTTCCTTGTGATGTATTTTATGTCAACTCCATTAAAATGGAATTCTTGATTAAATATTTGGACAAGTATTGTTCAGTTATAGGAAGAATTTTATTAAACACAGTACAGGACCTAACCTTTCTGGAAACTCCAGTTAAAGCAATTAAGTGCTGCATACAAGATTGTTTTCCTAGGCAAAGCTGTCAAGCATCAACGATCGGCATTTATGCTTTACTTTTTTCTGAATTCTTTTTATTACAATTAATCAGAACTAAGTACACATCTTTTCATAAGGAGGAAAAAACTTGGCCCATTATCAAAATTCCTCGAATATCATTTCAGACCCTATCATCACGCAATGAATTATGTAACAGTAAAATCTGAGGAACTCAAAATCACCAGAAATAGTACCGTCAGGCAAGTCAAATTTTCTTGATCGCAAAGGATTTATGTCTTTAAGGACTTTTGATTTTAAAAACAGACGTACTGAATTGAAAAATGTTGAAAATGAATTATCCCGCCCCACCTCCCCCTATCCTGTTCTCACAGGAAGGACCTTAGTTCAGGCTCTTTTCGTCTCATGCGTAGACTTTTTCATGAGCCTTCTCATCTGGTTTCCCTGCTTTCTGTCCGTCCCTCCTTTAATCCAGCCTCCACACTATCATCAGAGTTGTCATTCTGAATCGTAATTCTGAGCATGGCCTGTCCCTGCATTAAACCTTCGTTATGTCTTTCGGATCAAATCCAAATTCCTTAAGTGTGTTTTATCAGGCCCTTCGTGATCCCCCCCCACCTTGTACCTTTCCATCCATGCTTCAACATTTTCACTTGGTCGGTGCCACTTACCTTCTTACCTTGTCACAGATCTTTTGAGAGCCTACTTGCAGGGCATTTCTTCTTTGAAGCCTTTGCTGTTTGCCCCAGGTAGCGCTGGCACCTGCTTGTAGACTTCCATGGCACCTGGGACAGGTTTCTGTTATGGCACTTGACACATTATACGGTAATCGTTTGTTTACAATTCAAGATCACCTAATCCAGCCTACCTGTTTTATAAGTGGAGAAGCAGGGCTAACCTTTGATTTGTTATGTATTTACTTAGTCCTAATCTCTGTGCTATACCTTTTATATGGACATTATTTTATCTCATCTTCAGAATGAGAGTTCTAACTCCCGGAGTTAAATACTCTTATAATCTCCATTTTAAAGATGGGGAAACAGGCCTGGACGAGTCCCGTGCGTTGCTAGTTCACCGTGGAGCACGTGCCTAGGACGCGCTCCTGCTCTCCATCGAGGACGCGTGGAGGTCACCACGTCCCTCCCTTAGAAGTGACTGGGCCCCAGAGCCCCTGACTTCCAGTCCAATTCTGGCATTAAGAAAAATTGTTATGACATCTTAAAACACCTAATATGTAGCAGATGGTTTATGAAGAAAATATTCTTACTCCCTGTTTTGTAGATGAGAAAATTGAGGCTAAAGAGATGAAGTGATTTGCGTAAGGTTTTTCAGCTACTGAAGTACAAAGGCAGGTTGCTGCCATCTCAAATTTATACCCTTCTTCATTACTGAATTCTTCCTCTAGTTTAAATATTAAACTGGATTTTGTTCTGACTTCAGTCCTAACTTAGCTTTACATGTAGGTTCTCTTTACTGTTACAGAATAGAATTATGCCAGCATACAACCTTTCCTAAATATTGTCACTATTGAATGTTACAAATATTTCCATGTCTGTTCAAGGCAGATCATGTAGTTTATCAGCAAGTACTTTTGGAGAGAGTGTGTGTTTAGTATTTTACTCTGTTTTTAATCTTCTTGAGATTTTTTTTTTTTTAGTGACCCATGATTATAAATGATCATCTGTGATATAGCTAATGTCCACTCCTTGGCTAATATGCAGCAATGATTAGCATCATTGATTAGAAAATTAGTAGATTATGCCTGTATTGACATTTCTGTTCCCTATTTAATGGTTTGTTTATTTAATTGATGACTAATGCCTTTACTGTTAAAGGCTATTAACACATCAAAATGGTAATTATTGAACCTGGCAAAATGATAAATTATGTTTGTGTTTATTCCTTTGTGCCCACGGCTAATCTGGTATTCTTTTCTCTCTCTTTCTTCCTCCCTCCCTCCCTTCCTTCCTTTCAAGTTTTGATATGCTAAGAACTTCTGCTTAGAAAGTCAAATAAATTAGCATTTAAACTATTATCTGGTGGTTTGACCTTGGAAAAGTTGCTTGACTTTGAGTTGTACCTGTGAAAGGAGGGAAGTAAACCAGATCAATGGCTTTAGGTAGTATGGATTCTTGTAGAGGTCCTGTAGGATTTCTTCAGTTAATTCAAAATGCTTGAAAAAAAAAAACCAGACTGCAGATGGTAATAAAACATAGCATGCACAATAAAATATACAATAAACATGTATGTCCTGCTTCTATGAATATATTCGCATTTTTGTGAGGGTGTCTTTGGTTAGGGAAGTTAGGGCTCTATACTGGCTTTTTTGTTAATTCGGCTTGCCTAAGGAATAAGAAGAGAAAGCATCCCCTGCAGAGCAAATCTGGGAAAGGTGTATCTTTACTCACCAGCTTCCAGGGAAATGGGGTAACGTTCGGTAGACCATGTATGCTTGCTACATTTGTGTTTGGTTATAATAGAGATTCTGAAAATGAAGGTGGTTGTCCTCATTATGAATAGATAATTACTGTTCCCAAGATCCATCTTAGTACCTTGACCAAAACTTTTTTGAAACTCTTCTTGAAATTGAGTTTATTTGCAGGGCATGGGTGGTTCTTGTTATATAGGCATGTCTCATTTTGATCAAATACCAATTCAGCTAGTTTGATTGTTTACCTTCCTTCACGGGCCTAACAAACCAACATTTGGCTATTTCACAATATTAGATCTCTACCCAGAGAGAGAGTATTTACTACAGATAACTATATTCCATGAGGCCTTTTCAAAAGAGAAATATCAGTGTTATATTGAGAAATGACTGCATTATCTGAAGAAGATGATAACTCCTGAGATGGCCTGCAGAAGGCAATTATTTTCATGTGGATGAATTCTAGTATTTTTTTAAGAGTTGAGTGGCGTTGTATTATAGCCCCTTTCACATGTCAAGATTAAGGCCTTGAACCCTTAATGGGCAGAACAATGAAATTTAGAAATTTAGAAACTAAAACTTTATAGTTTCTAATGTATAATTGTTTATTTTAAACATTCTTAGACTTTTTTTAAACCACTAAGGGCTGTAGATGTGTGATAATATGTTTGAGTTCTTTAAAGTACATTTAAATTTCATACAGAAAGCTAAGCTCAATCTTTACCTTTATGCTTCCAGTTAGGAATAGGGACTCACGGTACCAGGTCTTTCATAAATTGAAAACAGTTGTTTACTTTCATGCTCAGATATCAGTATAAACACCTGGTTTATTGAAATGCTTATTAGTAAAATATATTTATTCAAGTAGTGCCTCAGTTTCTCAAGAGCTGGGCATTAGAATTTTTTTTTTTAAGTCATGCTTTTTTTGCTTTTTTGCTTTTTTTAAAAAATTTATTTATTTATTTTTGGCTGTGTTGGGTCTTCGTTTCTGTGCGAGGGCTTTCTCTAGTTGCGGCAAGTGGGGGCCACTCCTCATCGCAGTGCGCAGGCCTCTCACTATCGCGGCCTCTCTTGTTGCGAGCACAGGCTCCAGACGCGCAGGCTCCGTAGTTGCGGCTCACGGGCCTAGTTGCTCCGCGGCATGTGGGATCTTCCTGGACCAGGGCTCGAACCTATGTCCCCTGCATTGGCAGGCAGATTCTCAACCACTGTGCCACCAGGGAAGCCCTGGGCATTAGAATGTTAAACGTATGATATCTTTCCACCTCAGTAAAGGCAGAACATGGGTAGAGTTAAATATGAAAGATTTTTTAAGTATATTTATGGAGAAAGAAAGTTGATAGGATTTTTTCATTTAAAAAACATCTCCTTGTGTGTATTTTATCAAAAGCATCTCCAGCCCCTATTTCTGGGAATATCTCAATTAGCAATAACAAGATATCTACCTCTAAATGCCTAGGGTGTACTTTGATGAGATTGGAAGGAGACCATTTGTTATTGATCTCTGCAGTGTGGATTGGAAGCACTCTGAAACAGAGGTAACTAGTTCTAGGCTCTAATAAAATGATAGATCCCCATCCTGACCCTAGGGCAGAGGACCTTACTATTGAATACAGGTAAATTTGAGACCAATATTGAATTTTTTCTCTATTTCTTAAGTTCCCCAAGAATAAAATTCTATACATATTAGACTGTTCCATTTAGGAGAATTCTTGTGTTACACTTATTTTTTTGACAACTTGGTCGATCATAAGCCAATGAAAAGCTAGTATCTGAGAGCCTGGTTCACATTGTTAAAATATATGTCAGCCACCAAAATCAGCCTGCTTTTACCATAGGCTAAACTATTTGAGGTGGCAAGCTGAAGCCCACAGTAAAGCCCTGAAGCTCTGTGCCTGAGAAGCATGCATACCCACTGCACATTGGTGGTTGTGAAAGGACTGGATGGAAGAAGGGAAGTGGAGGAGAGAGATGGGAGGAGTGGTCCAGGGGTTTAGCTATTTCTGTTCCATTTTATTTGTTTAAAATAAAGCATGAGATCTGAAATTAACAACCTTTAGTGATACTGTTCTATACATGCTATTTATCACACAACCTCAACTCCACTTAAATATAAGGAAAGACCCATTCTGTATATTTCTGTTAAATTATTAATTAGTGTTAACCCGGTTTCTTTTTAAAATGACATTTTTTTAAACCCAGTGATCATGGAGTTTAAGTCATTGTACCCTGTCGTGGTTGCTGTAGCAAATTTTTTTCTCAGTCTATAAAATTAGAAATCAATATATAATATTTAATTATAACGTGTTTTAGGAATGTATGTGATTTCTTAAGGAAAATCAATTCATAAATTTTAAAAAGTGAATTTACTCAGCATTTTAAAAAATTTATTTACTTTTGGCTGCCTTGGGTCTTCGTTGCTGCACGCGGGCTTTCTCTAGTTGCGGCGAGCGGGGGCTACTCTTCCTTGCGGTGCGTGGGCGTCTCATTGCGGTGGCTTCTCTTGTTGCGGAGCACGGGCTCTAGGCGTGCGGGCTGCAGTAGTTGTGGTTCGCATGCTCAGTAGTTGTGGCTCGCGGGCTCTAGAGCGTAGGCTCAGTAGTTGTGGCGCACGGGCTTAGTTGCTCCGTGGCATGTGGGATCTTCCTGGACCAGGGATTGAACCAGTGTCCCCTGCATTGGCAGGTGGATTCTTAACCACTGCACCAGCGGGGAAGCCCTACTCAGCATTTATTGAAAACCTCCTGAAAACCTATTGTGTGCCACCTGGTATGCTTTTTACCATCCTATTCATAAATCATATAATTTTGAGTCCATTTAGACTAACTTTTTTCCATTTATGTGTGTACTCAGTCAGTAGTCCTATAAAGTGCTGATTCCACAAACCAGATGCTTTTTGGATCTGCCTGTTACAATGCAGTCACAGTCATTTTTGTTAATATCCTCATCACTGGCTTCCCTGACTTTAACTTTCCTCTTCAATCCTGAAAAAACGAATCGTCTTTCTTGGGGTCTCCTTGATTTTCTCTCTCTCCTGCTCAGGAAATCATAGTGTCGTAGCAAGAAAATATTTGAGCCTGCAGGAAGGAGGAGTAGGCTTGTGGAGAGCAGATTCCAGGCAGGGGGAGGCATGTGAGCAGAGCGGTAAGAGTGGAACGTGTGAGGCGTATTTGAGAAAAAAATCAAATAACCTCCTTGGATCATGAAGTTCATGAAAGAGAAATTTGGAAGATAAGGCTAGAGAAGTTGGTTGGAGCCAGGACATGGAGGACCTGGAATCTCAGAGGAAAGGGTTTATTTTGATATTCATTTGGGATCCATTGGGTATTTGGCATAGAACACAGTGACATAACAGAATCAGTTTGGGGGAGGATCTCTCTGGTGGGTGAATTATAAAAGGAAGATAGTAGAAAGAGAGAAACCAACAATGAACTTTTCCTACTGTTGTTTTCAATGCATGACTTCCTCTGAAATTTTACATTTTATCAGTGTAAGCTTCACAAAGGCAGGAGCCTCTGTTAAATTTGGTATGCTCAGAGTCGAGAGCACTGCCTGGCACTTGGTGGTACTCAGGGAATACTTGTTGAATTGAATGAATGAGAACACCAAGACCCAAAAAGATTAAGTGACTTTTTCGAATTTACACAGCTAATCGTGACAGACGCAGGACTGCACATCGGTGCTCTTTTGACTGTGCGGTGCGAAGCTGTCATTCAGGTCATTTCCACTAGCATACCTTCTTCTTTCTTCCTTGTCAACTCTTATCTTAACTTCTCAACTCATTTCTTCCAGCAAGTGATTGCAAAATATCTCATATCTTACATACTCATTACAGCCTCCATGGAGCTCTTAGTAGGTTGCTTTCATACCCAGATGTAATTGGTTAAATTATTTATTATACTGCTTTTTTTTTTTTTTTTTTTTTGGATGGCAAACTCAAGGTCAGAGACTGTATCTTCTGTTTAGGGTTTTGTTTGTTTGCTTGTTTTATTTTTCAGCAGCCCTCTTCTCCCAGAACACATATACTCAAAACACTTTTTCTGAGCATGGAAGCTTGTTGACTGACTACCCAACCTTCAAATCTGTCTTTTAGTTTAAGTTGTTGAGAAGTTACACACATACAGTTGAAATTATTTTTGTCAGGTTGGAAAAGGACCACTTAAAATTTACTTGATACTTTTGTAATAGTAGAAACAAGTAATGAAATGAAAGTTTTAAGGGTTTTCCAGCTCTCCACTTAAAGCAATAGTCTTGTGAATTTAACTAGCTAGTTTATCATTTTGCAACTTAAAAGCAAAAGGAAAAAATTCAGAGATATTCTGTCTGATTCTCTGAGACCACCTTGAAATAAGATGCCACAAAAATAGAAGTATTGTATGAAACCATTGCAAAAACTATGAGATGACCAACTATTATTGTCTGACTTTTACTCAGTAATATTACTCAGTCATTTTCTCTGTTGTCAACATATTGCTTTATTTTAATAGAACAGTGTAATTAGTGGAGTAGTTTAGTCCAAGTATCTCTTGTGTATTTTGTTATAATGTCTTTCCCTGAAAAAAGTGTTATTCATTAAGTGTAATAGAGGCTCTTACTATGATTAATAAAATGTTAAGGAATCAATGTTTTTAAATAGACTAAGACATTGCCACACTTTTATAAACATTTGTAATTGTCAGTGAATCATTATTAGATCTAGAGATCTTTCCCTCACGGTTGACAGGATAAAAGGTAGAAATACTGTGCTCATGAAATGTGAGTTTCTCCAAAATATGAAATGTTCACATACAATTCAAAGATGTCCTGATATATATAACTTTCCAGATTTAAAACTTTTTAGAGAAAATTTCACAATTTACTTCAAAATGAATTAAAACTACTAAAATATGAACCAGGCTTATGCTGAATATGGCAGTAATATGTAGTTCTACAAGGTATTAATTTAGAATTTTTAAAGTTGAAAAAATTCCACAATAAAAACACTCAGGCTTTTTATGCTACAGAAAGATAATTTTAGAGAAATATGTGCTTTCAGATAGATTTTGTGAGAGAACCATAAGTCTGTGTAGTACTCATTTTTACCTTATAACTTTATTACCTTGTAACCATGTAGTGTTATTTTGTATGTAAATAAGATTAACATTTTTTTTGTTTGTTTTGCTCCACGCGGGCCTCTCACTGTTGTGGCCTCTCCCGTTGCGGAGCACAGGCTCTGGACGCGCAGGCTCAGCGGTCATGGCTCACGGGCCCAGCCGCTCCGCGGCACGTGGGATCTTCCCGGACCGGGGCACGAACCCGTGTCCCCTGCATCGGCAGGCGGACTCTCAACCACTGCGCCACCAGGGAAGCCCTGTATTTGTATTTTTGTTTGTTGAATTAGAAGCTTTCTGAATATGCTTCTGCTCTCATTGCTCAATATTGCCTGCCTAGATGTGTTTATTCTTTTGATGCTTTTACTCCCTGAATTTATTCTTTTGATGCTTACTCCCTAAATTAAGTAAGTTTTAATCTTTGAAAGCCCTTTGACATATTTTAGAGACAGAATTTCTGAGATGATGTCACTGAGGTTTTTTGGAGGATGGGGCAGGGGAAGGGAGTATTGATTCATAATTCTTAGGACAGTTGAGTAAAGTGATCTACATAACCCATTAAAGTTATTTTCTAATAATTAAGTCTTAAGGAAAGAGCTTGAGCAGAGTGAAATAAATGTTTGCAGTGGTTTTATACAAATTTCTAAAATAAGACACTAAAATGTTTTGGGAGCAAATATATTTGCTGAAATTGTAGAGAACTGGACATTACTCTTCCAGCTATTTAATAGTAATGTACACTGCTAGAGTGTTCAGTTTAAATGAATATGTATTGAGTACCTACTCTGGGTTAACATCAGTGATTTATTAATATAAGATATAAGAAGCTAACTAATAAGTATACAGGATGAAAACAAAGTAAAACTAAGTAGTCCTTGTAAAACTAGCATTTAATAAATATTGACCTGTTCGTTGTAAAAATAATTCTTTTTATTTTTAAGTTTTCTATTTCTCATATTAGAGGCCAAAGTTAAGTCCACCTCTCATTTCTGTATTAAACTTTACTAAACAGAGACAAAACTAAATCATTACTGAAGGTTGAATCCAAAATATAATACCATTTTGAGTAGTAGTTTTAGGCTGCCACGCTGATGGCTTAGTTCATATTTTAATGTAAATCACCAAAGACTAGATCAAAACAAAGCACTGTCCTAGCCCAAGAAAGATGCAGTTCTTCATTGGCTGGGTTTTTAGGCATTTGGAGATGTACTCGTTTCCTAGGGCTACTATGACAATTATTACAAAGTGAGTGGCTGAAAACAACAGAATTTATTGTCTCACACTTTTGGAGGCTAGAAGTCCTAAGTCAAGGCATTGGCCGGGCCTTGCATCCTCTGTAGGCTCTGGGGAAGAGTGAAACCTTGCCTCTTCCAGCTTCTGGTGGCCCAGGCGTTCTTGGGCTGGTACCCACATCACTCTCATCTCATCTTCACTTAGTGGTCTTCCCTCTGTGTCTCTGGATATCCTCTCCTCATCTTATTATTTATTCATCTTATAAAGGGACATCAGTCATTGGATTTAGGCCCACCCTAATCCGGTATGACCTCATATTAACTAATTACATCTGCAAAGACCTAATTTCCAAATAAGGTCGCATTCTGAGGTTCTGGGTGGACATGAATTTTGGAGACACTATTCAACCCACTGTAGAGGAAAAGGAAGTAGCGTAGAAGAAGGAGGTAAAAAAAATGGTCTTCTTTGCTGTTCTCAGCTTTTTGCTTTCCCATTCCTTAGTGGGTTTAGATAAGTTAGAATTGAGTGTTCATACCTTCATACTCCTGTTCTTTTGAAGATATTTTATCTGCCAAAACTGATTTATGCTTCTTTTCTCCTGAGTCTTATGGGAACTTCCAGTGAGAGAGCCATGGAATTTTGAATGTTTGCTATTAAGTCATAGGGGAGATCAAAATTTAGTTTTTATACTTCTTTTTTTTATTTTCAGAATTTTAAAAACTAGAAAGAAACAAAAAATGATTGAGACTGCCATACTACAGGTATAGCACTCAGAGAATATAGTTATAACCTTTCTACTTGTAAACTGAGTGTCATAGGGTATGCTGTAGTCATTAATTTTGATAAACTTTATGTGGGTATCGTCTGTCGCCTCTCAATTTCCCTATAGTTTTAAACTTATAAACTATTTTTTAATGAAGAAAAGAAGCAGTTTGATAAATGAACTTTATGGTTATCAACAAAGCTTATTTGTAATTTATTCAAAAAATTACCCTTGGCTTTCAATTTAAGTTGCAAAATTGAAATATCCATATATACCAGAAACTAGTTTTTAAAAATCAACTATGGGGCCTCCCTGGTGGCGCAAGTGGTTGAGAGTCCGCCTGCCGATGCAGGGGATACGGGTTCGTGCCCCGGTCTGGGAGGATCCCATGTGCCGCGGAGCGGCTGGGCCCGTGAGCCATGGCCGCTGAGCCTGCGCGTCCGGAGCCTGCGCGTCCGGAGCCTGTGCTCCGCAACGGGGGAGGCCACAACAGTGAGAGGCCCGCATACCGCAAAAAAAAAAAAAAAAAAAAAAAAAAAAATCAACTATGTTTTAATAAACATGTGAAATATTGCTCTGTGAGAATGAATAGATATCTAGGTCAGGAATTTTCAGAGGTTTGCCTTCATCTTTCAAGACAATAAATGATAACACTGAAGTCTAAAGTATTATATTCCCAAGGAGTGTTGGATGAGATCCTTTCCTGAGAGCAGCTACTGGTTAATTAGATGTGGGAAAGGCCCTTTCTGGGTAGCGTAGGGAGGCTACAGACAAGGGAAAAGCCTCAGTGCTCAAACTGTACCTGGCTTATCGTTCTGCTTTGAATCACCCCTGCAGGAGGAGAGTTCCTGTGTGGAATATAATAGTTGAAACCCATCTCCATGAGCGTTCACCTTGTAAATATCCAGCCTTATAATCAGAATGTTAGGACGGTCTGTCCCTTTTTGGGGTTTGGGGATGGAGAAAGGGAAGGGGTTCTGAATCTGGGACTTTCTACCAGTCAGATATTTTGCAGTGTTTATAGATGGGGGTCATCGACTCAGATTCCTTGTTCAGACATAAGAGAATATATCCACTTATAGTTTTGGATAATCAGTCAGCCTTCTCTTCAACGGGTGGGATATTTTTGCTACATGAAGAAATCAGGCATCTCACCCGCCACCCTTCTGAAGTTCGTGTTTTCCCAGGTGTGACTTGCACACAACTTCAGTCCAGGGGCTGGTTGGAGGAGGGAGATGTATTTTGTTTTTTATTTATTTATTTTGGGGGGGGTTGGTGGTGGAGATGTATTTTAAATTATAAACGTTTTCCTTCTTTTCTTGTTTACGTACCATTCACAATTAGAATGGATTTTAATTAAAAATATGCTTTTTAAACAGATACCTGCCAGGTCTTCCAAAGCAAGTATATCTTATTATATGAAAGTATATCTGAATCTCATCACAGAACATTTTTCCATACAGAATATTCCAAAAATGACTGGCCTGGGGGAATTTGGGTTCGGTGCTCTTTCCTCACCTCTGTTCCCAGTTTACTTCCTCTGGAGGAGGAGGAATCGGTGATGATCTGACCTACAAAACTTAAATTCCTAATGCTATTCATAATCATTAAATTTATAAAAAATGTTTGCTGGTTTAAAAATGTTTTAAGCTCAGAGGCAGAAAATACAAGGCACACAAATGTTTCATGGTCATCTATTTTATTAAATACCTAGTTTCTCATACTTGTTTCAACAACAGGAGTTACTTTGTTTACTTGTTTTCCTGTAGAATTAGGATCCGCAGTATATTTGACAGTGGTCAGGTTTCTGCTTTACCCAGGGCCACGCACATGGCATAAGGACAAGACCTACTTACTGCTCTGGGTGTCGGAGATGTGGATGCCAGTCTGTGATCTGCTGTTGACCACCTGACTTGGTTTAGATAACAAAATCCTAATCATGACTCAAAAGACCTGAAATTCTTCCATCATACTTTTATTTAAGCTGACACGTAACATCCCTCTTTTCAAGTGTACATTATCATTGGCCAGAACTGTGTTCTGTGTCTACACCTACATGGAAATTTTCCTGATAATCAAAATAAACATTCCTTTTTTATGATCAACTTTTTTAGTTATGTTGATTTAAGAATAAACACTCCAACTTGATATATTAATTCTAGTAGTTTCCCCTCCTAGTACTCTATTAAGGTTTGTGCCCACAAGTTCTTTAATTATGTCCCAGGAGCCTTTAGGTAAATTGAAAACAAACAAAAAATCGTGTGTGTGTGTTTGTGTGTGTGTGTTTTAATTAGCCTGTTAACATTATATCTTCTTTGTTTCCAGTAATAGTAGTTACTAATTTATCTATGTTTACAACTATTGGTCACAATTATAGTGGAGCCAGCTGAAATTCCTACACTGCCTTTGTAATGTGATGGGTTCATTTAAGTGCTGGGTCATCTCCTGGTTTTATATCCTTTAGTCATTTCAGTTCTTACTAGGAAAGGAAGAGGAGGAAGAGACTGTTAGATGCCTATGCTTAAGCTACCATTTTATTCAAAAGGTAATTTAAAAATTATATTCTTTTAAAAATGTATCCATGATTTTCAAATTGTGTGACTACAAAATCCTTGCCAATGGGATTGAGAATGGGTTTGTCTACTATTTTTGTATATTACTTATTTAAAACTGGTCCTGTTTTGCTCTAGTTTTATGAAAGTTTAAATATTCAGTGAAATTACTCAACAGAAGTGTTAGAGAACAAATCGTATTTATGATAGAGGATATGTTTTTATATGTTTAACATTAGATTGAAATGCCAAAGTACCAGAGGAAACTTAGAAGTATTTTGCAGTTTTTAAAAGGTTGATACTTTAGTGGCTTATATCATTAGAAACCCTGACCTCTCTTCCACATACTTCTTTATTCTATTCATAAATTTAACTTGTGTAAATGACAGGTGGTAGCAAGCCCACACTCAGGGATTTCATCTTCGCTAATTCATCGATGTTTTACCTTTCTGGAGTCCCAGATGGTTTTAATATCTGTCTCTATTGAACAGTCACTCAGCTGTGTCCATCTCCATTTTTACTGGATAAATAATAATTCATTATCTCTCAAGTGACTATGATAATTGGATTCCAAAAGAGGATTCAAGATTTGTACTACTACTATTCAAAATTTGCGCTCTGTGTTCCTGTCTCTTGTACATTTGAATACATTCCAGCTTAAGTGGAATTCATGGCATGGTTCTCTTTTGTTTAAGTTACTTAGAATAGATCTTGTGGGGAAGCCCTAAGTATAACCTCTTTGCTTTCTAAAAATGGCATTTACCATTCCAAAATAAGTCCCTGGTGGTATTTATTACTTGACTCATTTCAAAGTGACCTACACTTGATTAAGTGAAGTCTCATCTAGTAGCTGAAACTCCTCAGAGATTTGTAGTGGGTGTTTAAAATGAATACTTTTATCTAAAGCCATTTTAGTCTCTATCAAACATTTACTTTCCCCCTATTTTCAGATTTAGAAAACAGGTTTATTTCTTTTTTTCAGTTTCCTGTGAGTAAAAACAAAATAGATGATGCGGCAGTGGTTCATGTGTATGATTTTAAGTTTATCTGGGCTTGGTGAGGAGAAAACAAAATGGCGAAGAAATAAAAGTTTTTAAGCCTGGCTTGCGGATTCCTTTGATGCTGGAGGAGTATGTTTTGAAGGTTAAATTTTTTTAAGTTAAAAAATGTTGATTTTTAAGGTGAAGAGGGATATGAAGAGCATAAAATTTTAGCAGCCCATTGTATTCTTTCAGGGTTTATAAACTACATACACCCACGTATATGTGTGTATATATAGATATATATGTCTATTTAATCTCTTAAGTTTTCATTGTGCTTATTTAATACTCCAAGTTTACTCTTGCTTTTAAAACATTCCTCTGTCACAACTGCAGAAGTGAACTTTTAGGTCTGACAGTGAAGCTGAACACTTCCCAGGATGGTATGTGCCCTTGAAGAGCAGGTGCTTTAAACGTTACAAGAATGTATTGAGAGGAGAAGCTGGAGAATGCGAGCTCTGCCACTGTCTCCCGGGCATTAGCGACGCGTCTTCTGCCACTTGCGTGAACCTTCAGAAAGGTTACTGACGTCTACTTCTTAAAGTTTAAGCTGTTTCCGATAGACACTCTTTCTAAAGCCACATCTCTTCAAATATCACATTTATGAGTTCACGCGTTTAGTTCGTGTAAGATTTAGGGGAAAATATATTAGCGAAATTTATTAGGTATATTATTTTGTTTATGTTTCTGATTCTGAGGCACACTGAAAGTCTCTTAGGCCAATTAAACCACCTACATGATAGTTTGAGCACTCATTTTTCATTACTCTTAAATTCTTTTAAAATTTGGTAGAGACTACATCTTAGAAAGTGAACTTAGGGTTGAAGTTAAATTATTTTGCCAAAATTTGCGTAAAGAGAGAGCAGAATTGTCCTTAATGTGTCTTTGCGCTTTCAGCTACTCATTCTTAATTTCATTTCCTTTCATTAGTCTTTCTTTGCTGTCTGGATTTGATTGACGGCTGATTGCTGACGTTTCTTCTCAGAGACAAATTGTAAATAACTCAGTTGCTGTAGAGCTGTGTTGTCTTAATTTCTTAGGTTCTGGCAAACTTCTTAGAAAACTCACAACCGGAAAATGATCTGATTTTTTGAAAACAGTCTTGTTCCATCTCTGACCATGTATCCAAACTCACTTGGGATGATTCTGTGTTAAATGTCCAGAAGGTTCTCTGCACCAGAAGACAATTGCAAAACAGAGATGAGACTGAAATATTTCTGTGAGGTATCTTTTATTTCCAATGCCCATTTCAAGGATTGTGCCATATAGTTGATATCCTTTACAAAATTTTAGTGGGGTCCTTGTCTGCTGTGTTTATTGGTAGAATTGCTAAGGGCAGGGCTTTTAAAATGTTCTTTTTCATTCAAAAATCTTCCATTTGATGAAAACCTTTAAGTACTGTTGACCCTCTGAAATGACTAAATCGCTGTGTAAGGACTGGGCCACCTTGTGTGTAGAAAGAGCCTCTAGCGAACACCCTAGCTGACTGTTTACGTGTTTGGGCCCAGACAGAAAGTGTTTCCTTCTGCCTTATGACATAATCAGTCTTCAGTGTTTATCGAGATCCCTAGAGAGAAGTCTGGTAGCCGTTTGCAGGCACTGTTTACACTGTGGAAAACAAACAAAAATAACCAAGCCCACAATTTATTTTCTGTGGTCACAGAGTTCCTAAAAGTTAGAAACTGAAAAGAAGGGATCTGCATAGGGCCTTTCCTGCCTACCTCTTATCCCTCCTACCGTAGCTTTTTGTCAAGGTTTGTAATTTTTTTTCCCCTTTATTGGGTAATTTCTCCATTGCATTCTATGATTTTCCTTTAAGATGTTATGTGAATAAACTGCGTACATTTTCAAGGTGACACTTTTTCTAAATACAGCAAAACTATTTAATACATTTTATATGTGAAATTCAAAAGATCAGAGTTCATCTACTACTTCATTTTTCAATACCTATTTTTAATAATCATAAGTAAAGTGTTTTATGCCCTTCTGAAGTTATTATTTCTGGTAAAGGAAATGAATATTGAAAAATAAAGCAAAAATAATGAATAAAATTATGGATATGCTCTGGAAAATACTTGGAAAGGTCTAATTTGGTAAAAAAAGGAACAAAAATTAATTTAGAATACTTTGACATTACATATACTTTGATATCATACCAATTATAAATTTTATGCATGGTAACAGCTGTTTCTAAAAATTTGCTTTTGTAAAATGTCTTTCATGAGCAGATCTGAATATTAGTTTACTTCGTTCTGTGGAGTTTAAGTAGCTCTACATTTTTATTTGTTGAAAATTTGCAATTTTAGAGAACATTAAAAATAACTTTGTCAGCTTGCCTCTATCTAAAAGTAACCAGTCAGTAAAATTAAGGAATTAACCAAATATTCTCTATAATGTCATGTAGAAAAAATTTACTGAGGTTTTAATTTTTTGACCAGCTATTTTAGTGCTGTTTAAACACTGACTTTAATGGTTGATGTACGATGCTGTCCTGTTGTTCCTGCTCTTCATATAATTCTTAACATTTTTTTAGCAAATTAAATTTGACTTTCACATCACATACAGAGTTTTCTTTTGTTTAGTAATTTAATCTCCTGGAAAAAGTATGACGTACGGCGTAAAATTTTAGTTCTATTTTTCAGAATTGCCCCCATCGTGTCTTTCATCTTCATACAGTGATGTGACTCTTTGCCACTAGAGGGCAGTAAAAAAATTGATGTTAATAAACATCATTTCAGCCTTTTTTTTAAGCTTTTGTACCACTGTTCTAGACTGTCAACCCTAAAAAGTTATCTGGATGTCTGCTTTTCAACCAGAAAGGAAGTACACAAACCTGAATAAAATTTACCTGCATATCTTCATAGATTGTAACTTAAAATCATCCCTTTTTTGTTAGTAGTAATAAATTAGTTATGAATCTAGACAAAACATTATTTAATCATGCAGAGTTTTAGAAACATGATTTAAAATACTCTTGTTTCATTAACATTGGGGTTTATTCTAGGAATTGAAAACGTTATGGTTCATGGTTGTTGATTAAATTTTATTGGATAGATTTTTCTTTGCACATTTTATTTACTAGCATATTTTACTCGAAGGAATGTTTGTCTTATAAGATGATTTCCAATTTTATTGGAAATTGGAGCTAGAAAGTAAAAGGTTCAGTAAGTAAAATAATTTGGAGCCCAATACTTATCCATATTTTTCAGTAACTTAATACAGTAAGTGTTCAGTTTAGTTTCTTGTTAGACACAAAAATGTACTCATTTAGCTTGAAAAGCCAAAAGTCTCTGTAATTTTGACTGTTGTGGCTTTTCTAATTCAGAACTGGATAGAATTACCGAGTGATAGAAATGTTAAAGTTCTCCAATGATACTACACACATTTATGATTTATTTAGTCCTGTCATGAAATGCCAAAGACCACTTTTAGGGATTAGTCAACCTATGCTTTTATATTATTTTTTATTTATTTATTTATTATATTTTTTGGCTGTACGCGGGCCTCTCACTGTCATGGCCTCCCCCGTTGCGGAGCACAGGCTCCGGACGCGCAGGCCCAGCGGCCATGGCTCACGGGCCCAGCCTCTCCGCGGCACGTGGGATCCTCCCGGACCGGGGCACGAACCCGTATCCCCTGCATCGGCAGGCGGACTCCCAACCACTGTGCCACCAGGGAAGCCCGCTTTTATATTATTTTAACTTACCTTCTTATTTATTTTATTTTATGTATCTAAATTCATTAGTTTGAAAGTTACAAATACATTTATCATAGTCAGCCCATCATCCCCAGAACACTACAGCCTAAACTCAGGCTGATGAATTCTTAATTACTGAATTTGAGAGTGTTAGTGTCTTGTTGAAAAAACAAAGCTTACGATATTGAATGTGCAATTTGGAAGAAATGAGGAATGCCATTTGTTTTTATTAAGCTGGGATTTGAATGTTTGAAGAAAGCATTGAGGGAGGCATTTCCTTAGAAATTGAGGTAATAATCCTCATTTGTGGTGTTGAAAATATTATTTTTACAGTACTCTCATTCTTTACAAATAAACACAGAAGTTTATGCTTGAAAGAAATAGGTTTTCTTTATGTGTCTACTGATAAATTGCTTTTTGTCATTTTTCATTCTATGGAGAATGCTATAGAACTTCAAAATTAGAAGTAGACGTTTTTGATCTCTAAATGGGGTGTCATTTTCTTCTGATGAAAATATCAACATATTGATTAAGGATTTCCAATACATGAGGAACTGTTTTATGATGATATTGTTATTCTTGAAAGATAAATAAGTAGATGGAATTATAAAAAGTCTTTTCCCCTGAAGTTTTGCCTGCACATTTAGAAAATAAATACAAAGAGAGAAGATAAAAGAAAAGGAATAGTGATTTGTTTAATGGAATCTATATTGCAGTCTTTTTGAATATGATTTATAGTAGCAGGAAGTATTTCAATATATTTTCAAAAATTGTGTCAACAATTTTGAGAAATTATGCTCCATATTACTGCAGAATTTTTAAAGTGGTTTTCAAGCCATCAATCACAGTTTTATTCTCTCCAAGCTGTGTAGAAGATTCACTTATTTTGGTCACGTGAAGCTTCTTTGTGAAATTGGTACTAAAACTAAAGCAAAAACCAATAAGAGCTTAATTTAACAAATCTTAAGTGGAATCCTGAGTTTTACAGTAATTTGACCACCATCCTAAATTTCACTCTCCCGGTCTCTCAAAATGAAGCTTTTCACAAACGAAGCTGTAGGAAGCTGTTGGCACAGTTAATTGCTAAAATTTCCTGGAAGTATAGCATGCCAGTTTTCTAATAGTGTTTTTAAAAATCACAAATTCCCTTCTGTCAAAGTGTGAAAGAAGCATTTTTGAAATACAGTTTTTGAGTTTATTTGCAGGTCTTAAGTAACTAATATAGTAACAAATTTGCTTTAAAAATATGTTTTTAATTTAAAAGGCTGTTAGTAAAGATGAAAGGTTAAAATGTGAGTTCTAACCATGTTTGGAAATTTGTATATTTGAAAAACATTAGTAAACTATTTAATGAACAATTAATTGTGTCAGTTTAATTTTTCTTTCACATTTTAAAAAAATCAAACAATTATTTTGTGAAGTGTTCTTAGGCTTCTTATTTTAACTCTGTGTTTGCGTCTTGGATTTCCAGATATAAAGTGAATTCTTGATCAATGACTAAAGTATGGTTTTAATATGTCAAATCTCAGCCGACATCTTTTTTAGGTAATTATTTCAGAGAGGGGAGAATTGAGTATTTATGGAGTAATTCTGAGATGTATGCTGAGTCATTTTATTGATTTTGAAAGACACAAGTAGTTAGAAATTTCCTTTTCTTTTTATCAAATATTAGTTTTTCGGAAGAGTAGCTTTTGTTTGTTTTAATGTAATCCCCTTTAAGAATTATCTATTTCTTGGGGCTTTGAGTTGAGAAGTTTTATTTTGTCAAAGTGAATAATTGAGTATTTATAACACAGATTCTGAAAAATAATTCAAAATGAGGCTAAGATTTTCTAAATTAAGATTTAAATGTAACAATAAACAAGGAGACAAAAAATCCTGATATAAACCTAAAATTTAAATAGCTTTTCTTTATCTTTCACTTTTTAACAATAAAAAGACACTTAAATCCCCTTTGCCTTGACTTTTGGAAATTTATATATAATAAGTATTGCTTAGGTTTGGTTTTTGTACTCTTCAAAAAGAATTTTTGAGTTGAAGATTCATTACACTGTGAAAATCCTCAATTTTATACTTACGTTGAATATTTTTAAATGATAGTTTATTATGTTTTTAAATATAATTATAATTTACTTCTAAGGGTAATTCAGTCCGTTTTTACTTTATATCAAAATTTAAAAGGTGATATTTGCTTTTGTGCTTCATTCTCTCCCCTGCCCGGTTATTTTGATGAGGAACAAAATACAGTATACCAAAGAAGCAAATTTTCTTGAACGATATACAACATTTTAGTAAATGCAGATACTGTATCTTAATGGAATATATTTAAAATGCAATATGAATTAAATACTAAAGAATAAGTTTATTAACCTAAAAACAAAACCCATCAATTATAAACTGAATTTTATTAAATATTACACTTAACTAGCAGGAATATATCTATATGATATATCTGTAACTTATGAAATATAATGTAAATTAGATAATTTTCATTTGGACATACTGAACTGGAAGCATTCATTGAAAAATACATTTGGGAGGACAATTATTGTTTTAAGGTAAATATACATTTTTTGTTATACACTAATGCTTTTGAGTTTATGGCTCCTTTTCTTTCAAAATAATAAAGTAAACTCAATTATTAATATGTTTAAATCCATATTGTAGATTTATTATGTACTGCTATGTACAGGTTGATTTCATTTTCCTTCCAATGACATGAACAGAATATAATGTGAAAGTAGCATCAGGAACTGTGATTTAAACAAATATTACCCTTAAGTCTAATTCTGCAAATATGATTGTTGAATATATTAATATGATTAAATGCTGGCATTGCAGAAGAGAATCTTCACTGCATTTTAGATTAGAAAAGAGAAAATAAAGGATCTTTCTTAAGCTTTTGCAATTTTAGTACGATTTTCATTGCTAACCTATGGAAATATCTACATATAGGCCACTATCTTGTACATGGCCAGATTGCATTGCCTCCAGGAGATTTGCATTATTTGAGAAGTGCACATTCATGTCAGTTCCTTTCAGAAACCACAAGTAATTATTACACAGGAATATGATCTATTTTTATGGTCTTATCCCATAGGATGCCTTCTTTGTAACATAATACAATGTGCTTAAAAGAGGTCATTATATTGAAATAAAAAGGATTCAAGGAAGCAGATACCAGTGCAGATCTTCGTAGATGAATTACATTAGGATTTGAGAGTCACCGCTAAAGTCAGTTTTTTACATTTGTTTTAGCTTACTGCATGTCATATACTTAAAGTTTGCATTGCAACTAAAAATATTATCCAAATTCTTACTTAAGAACACATGCAGGAAAAAAGTATTTATTTGTTCTTCAGGTAATTTTTTTCTTTATGAATGAGTCTACATCTCCACAATTTCATATTCAAGCTTCAAAGCAGGACTCATTAATGCATGTTTTATATATGTATTCACCAAACTACAAAATTTACTTGCTTTAACCTAGTGGTGACATTTTTAAGTGGAATAATAGCATTGTGGTTGTTTCCATGCAGCATTAGAAATATGTCTTTGCAGTAGAAATGGTATATGGTAGGAATACATAGTAGATGTAGACTGTAGTGTGTGTGTGTGTGTGTGTGTGTGTAAAACAGAACAATTTTCTGAGCCCTTATTTAATACCGGCACTTAATTGCAAACTAGCCACTTGAGGTTAGTTTATAGCCAAATATATAATGTAATTAGCCTGAGTGATCATGCAGCTCAGTTTCTTTGATATTGGGGCTTTTAGACCCCAATTCCCATGATGGTGATATGACCATTGTTTCTAGAAATTAAACATGGAACTACCACTAACCAAAGGAGCAGTGTGTCACGTGCCCTACTCAGTAACATCCCGTCTACCTAGAACAGCACAGCACTACAAGAAGACTACTACTGTCGAAGTACCCATTAGTATGTCTGTTAAGAACTTCAGGAGAGTAGCAGTTGCTTGCAATTTATTTCCAGCATTTAGCCCAATGCCTGAGATATAGAAGAAAATAAGTGATGGTAACAGGAAACATGTGCCAGGTACTGTTCTAAATACTCTGCACAGATGAATATATTTAATCTTTACATCAGCTCTATTTTCATCACCTATTTTACATGAAACTGAGGTACAGAGAGGTTAAGTAACCAGTGTAAAGTCACACACCTAGTCAGTTGTGGAGCTGGAATTGGAAGCTAGGCAGTGTGGCTTAAGGGTTTATGCTCTTACTTATTTCCTTACCTTTTCTCATATTGATGGAGTAAACCGTTTCCTCAGAAGCTTAAAGGCTTTATTTACTTGCTTTCCCTCTCACACAACTGATAAAATAATGATAATATTTTACCTAAATTTTTTTTCTTCATGGTTATTTTTCACACATAGAGGGAATGAAAGTTTTAGAAGTTAGTTGGTATAAATTGACCTTTGAATACGATTTAATTTAACTGATTGTGTACCTACATATGAGAATGTTTGTTAAAATTTTATGGGTCATGAAGATTTAGGAAATACAGAATTTTAAAAGGAAATAATACATGATAAATTAAAATTTATCATGTATTATTTCTGGATATTGTAGCCATTTTAGAACATATTAAAACTTTTGCAAATTGCTCCTTATTAGAGTTATAGAGGATTGTGTGATTTATTGTTAATGATCTCGAAAGCTACTAGAGTTTGTATTATCTTTGAATTATTTATCTAAAAAGCTACAAGACAAAATTGACTTTTTATTCAGGACAGTTGATATTGGTGCAATTATTGTCATTTAATATATATGATAAAGTTATCTAACTGCCACAGATACCCCATTTTTAGCGATAAAAGAGATGTTTTATGTTTCATTTTAACTTAGATAAGTAATACCTTTATTTTAAATACTGTTTTTTCATAGTTTTCTATGTTAGTAATTCATATACTTTCGAGAACATATTTTACATGTGCTATAAATAAAGGTATAACTATATTCTTTCAAACTCAGAAAAAATTCTGGTGTAATATGGCAATCAGTATTTTCTGGTAATGGATATGCAAATAGCTTTCACAACACTATCCACATTTATTTTTTAGAAGCAACATAAGTGTAAATAATATTTTTGCTTAATTACAAGTATATCACCAAAACTACTGATATTGGACTTATAAGAGATATTTCTTAATGCTTCATTTGTATCCTAAACAGTATTCACTGGTTAATTTTAAAAATGAGAGTGATAGAGGCCCTTTGGCCTACTGGCAACTTTTTGGAAATGAGCATTTCGGATGATTTTAGAAATTATTTGTCTTTATACCCCCCAAACAAACAAAAAGTATCATGTATAAATCCAGCAAATGTATCCAATAACATACAGTCACACCCAATTTTAATCCTGACCAAGCAATTGATGAATTTAATCAAATTAACTACAAATAAGTGTTGCACTAGAATCTTACTAAAGTTTTCTGTTTTTTTAAACATTTTTAAAAATATTTATTTATTTGATTGTGCTGGGTCTTAGTTGCGGCACGTGGGCTCCTTAGTTGCGGCAGGCGGGCTCCTTAGTTGCGGCACGTGGGCTCCTTAGTTGAGGCAGGCGGGATCCTTAGTTGCGGCACGTGGGCTCCTTAGTTGCGGCAGACGGGCTCCTTAGTTGCAGCAGGCGGGCTCCTTAGTTGCAGCTCACGGGCTCCTCAGTTGTGGCTCACAGGTTCCCTAGTTGTGGCACGTGAACTCCCAGTTGCAGCATGCATGTGGGATCTAGTTCTCTGACCAGGGATCAAACTCGGGACCCCTGCATTGGGAGTGTGGAGTCTAAACCACTGCCACCAGGGAGGTTCCTAGATTTTGCTAAAGTTTTCAATATTCGATCATTGGCTTTAGAGGTAAACAGTGAACATAGAGGCCAAAAAGCGAGATACAATTTGATGTGACTTATTTTTTTGGTTTTCTGGAAATAAATTTAACTAACAGTATTTTTGCCATGTTAAGTATTTATTGAGTAACTGCTGGTGTGAGGTACTATGTGAGCCCCTGGGTATGTTGCTGAGGAAGACTGAATTCCCGTTCTCAAGGTCTTTACATCTTTTCCTAAATATGGTCAGGTAAACAGGGAGTTTTACAGAGTGCCGTGAGTTAGGACCGTGTTAAATGCAGGACTCGGTGCGCACCTCACCTGCTTTAGAGGACTCCTTGGAACCTCGCTGGAGGACATCACATTGAAGTGGGCTGGACGTGCATGTTTTACAAAAGGTAAAACATGATTTCCTCTGCCCTCAAGCTGTTAATATAGGTAACATACTCAAATAGTAAAGGCTTAAGGTATTTTTTAAGTGAGACCTAAATTAGATTCAGGGAATTATTCAAATATTTGTTCTCAGGTTCTAATAGGTACACATTGGTTGGTGTTCCTTAATATTAAGTGCAGTGGTGTAATTTATTGTAGCAAGCAGAGCCTTTAAATTTTGGGCACAAAATAGAATAGGAAGTCTAGAATATAGTAGATTGAAATAGGAAATTACATATGGCAGTAATGACTTTTAAGCTAGGTCTTTTTAAAAATAATTTTTATTGGAGTATAGTTGATTTGCAATGTTGTGTTGGTTTCAGGTGTACAGCAAACTGAATCAGTTATACATATATCCACGCTTTTTTAGATTCTTTTCCCATATAGGCCATTACAGAGTATTGAGTAGAGTTAAGCTAGGTTTTGAGGGGAATGGAGATAGAGATTTGTACAGATGATGAGGAAGTGAGTGTCTTTTGGATAAAATGGCAAAAGCAAGGGTGTAAAAATAATAATGACTAATCGCTTCCAGGTGATGACAAACAGATCTGAAACACATGTGGGTAATATGCTGACAAGTACGTAGAAATGGGATTTCTGGCATAAAGGGGGTCATTGTGGAAGAAGTTTGGTTTGGGAGACCAGAGCTCGGTAGACAAAAGAGGAGCCTCAGCTTGAAGTCAATAGAGCAGCGGCTAAGCCCAAATTGGAAGAGGGTCCTAAGAAATACTGACAAGAGAAAACGAGGTGGCATGATTTAGCCATGTGTTTAATTTCCAGGATGAAAAGGGAAGTTGTTTTAGATAGTGTCACTGAAGAGGACGGAGTGAGTAATTATAGCAAGGAAGGAGGAGCTTCAATTTTGTGAACTGGTACGTTATCTGAATAAGTCTATTCTGTATACAAATAGAGATATTAGGTATAATGCTAGAGAATGGCCAAGGCTGGGGATGTTGGTTGTATGTTATTATTATCTATTGCGTGTGGGAAGTTATATGAAGAATCAAAACAAGAAAACAAATCAAGGAAGAAAATCACACATTCAAGGGGAAGTGAGAAGTTGGCAGTTAACAAATACGAGGGAAAGAAGTCGCAGGATAGCTGGAACAGTCCAATGTTATAGAATGCTAAGATAGAAACTATTTCAAGGGGAAGATTTTCATTTTAACTGAGGGATCTAAAATGGAGACTCTATAAGGAAAAGTATGTAATATATAATCTAATTTCATGTGTATTTGAAACCAGAAAGTATTAATAATTTAAAAGTTCTGGAAGAATGCTGATGATGGAAGCCTGTGTCAGTAAGAGGTGAGGAATGGAAGGAATTATACTAACAAAACGTTGCAATGGCCTGGGGAAAAAAAAATTCCTTTCATTTTCAATTTTAAATGACTCTAATTACATAAATGTTAGTCAATGGTTAAAAATAATTCTGTATTCTTTTCTTCATTTTAAATGAGTTTATTACTTTTTGGAAAGTGATTATATACTCTTGAAAGCATACGTGCATTCATGGACATGATATGGACATACTATGTTTGGAATTCTTGACAGTTTTTGTTTTGTATAGTGGAAAGCGTTTCATCTTTAAGGTAAAAAGAGACTCCAGAATTGGTAAGTAATCATATTTTGGAGCCACAATTTTATTTTGAAAGAGCGAAGGCTTATCACAGCTAGTACATTTTATAACGTGCTCTAAAACACAAAGGGAAATGTGTCCTTGCAGAATAATTTAATTCATTCTCTAATTGTTTGTGTTTACATGATCTCCAAAGCTATGTTTTCATGGTTATTTTTACCAGATACATATTACTATGATTTAAAATGTTGTAGAGTAGAAATTTCCAAACCTGTATTGTGTTTTTTCATGACTTGTGAAATCACCTTTGGTTATTTTAGTAGTAAACGGAGCTTTCAGGGTTTGTATGGATTCGCAGGGTGGGGAGAAGGTGCCAGGTCACAAAGTGGGCACGTATAAAATATTTAGACTTTAATAGAAAGAAAAACCAGCCTTTATTGAGTTAAGTGTGAACAAGAACACCACACTGTTGAAATGATTGATGGTTTTCGCGTCACTTGTAACAGACTAACATAATTTCACAAAACCTTAGCTTACCACTGACAAATTATCCAAAATTCTTTTGCAGTAGAGATCACAGTGTATGCTCCCTAGGCAAAGCATTGCCTCACTCCTTGCAAGTCTTCCCTTCCTCCCTCCCTCCCTCCCTTCCCTCCTTCCTTCCTTCCTGATTTTGGAGTTTAAATTGTTTTGTGTCTTTTTAAAATACAAATCTTTAACATACGATTTGATAACTGTTTTCCATCATTAACTATTTTGTAGGAAAGAGACTATACATAATAGAAAATGCACTGTAATAGAAGGTTAGTAAACTAGAGTGATTGACTCACTTCTTTTCTCTTCCTTTCCTCCTTCGTTTTACAAATATTTTCAGCACTGATGTGTATGAAGCACAATGCCAAGAGTGGTGAGAGATAAGAAAAAGTCATTAATTCATTTATTCAGCACACAGTCTCTGAGTGCCTGCTCTGTACTGGTTATTGGTAATTTATCATTGAACCAGACATGGTAAGTTCTTGCCATAATGCAACTTACATTCCAGTTCTGCAGTCAGATAATAAAGAAGTGATAAGCCACGGTAATGGAGGGGCATGAGACAATGAACACATTGAACAAACGATGCCACAGAGTCACTGGAGGAGACTTCTCAGGATGGGGCGGTCAGCAGATGCCTCTGTGAGGAAGTGACACTTGACCTGAAAGGCGAGGCTGGAGCAGCCACGCGAAGATCTGGGGAAGGGTATTCAGAGCAGGAGGGGGGAGCATATGTGAAGACCTGGAACGAGGAAAGATGGGCAGAGAGGCCAGTATGGCTGCAGATTATGAGAGAGGCAGAGACGGTGTGGAGTGAGGCGGGAGAACTAGGAAAGGGGCAGGTCACGTGGGGCGTGCCGGCTTCCATCAGTGCTTTGCGCTGAAACAGGGAATGATAAAGTCTGATTTTGTTTTTTTTTAAAGATCACCCACCCTGACGGACGTGTAGAGGTTGAATAGGTGTTGCCCTAACAGAATATGGTAGTCGGGCAGAGGTCCCCAACCTTTTTGGCACCAGGGACCGGTTTCATGGAAGACAGTTTTTCCATGGGCTGGCGGGGGATGGTTTCGGGATGATTCAAGCACATTACATTTATTGTGCACTTTATTTCTATTATTATGACATCGTAATAGATAATGAAATCATTATACAACTCACCGTCACGCTGACAGGAGGCGGAGCTCAGGCGGTAATGCCAGCGATGGGGAGCGGCTGTAAATACAGGTGAAGCTTGGCTCGCTCGCCCGCCACTCGCACCCTGCTGCGCAGCCCGGTTCGTAATCGGCCGTGGGCCGGTACTGGTCTGCGGCCCGGGGGTTGGGACCCCTGTAGTAGGGAAGGCCAAAACATGTATGTAATATAATACAAGTAGAAAATGATAAATTCTCTACGAGAGGTAAAGACCAAATGCTGTTTGAGACAGGAGCTGGCTTAGCTAGGACTATCAGGAAAGACTGCAGTGGAGACATGCTTCAAAGGTGTGAATGCTGTAGACCTCAAGAAAAGGAGAAAGGTGTTCCAAAAATAAGGTACGGTCCAGGGAGCTAGTGAGGTCAGTTTGATTTGAACTTAACGGAAAGTAAGTGTGGGACCAGATCACGGAGGACCTTGAACTCAGGATCAAGAATTTGCGCTTTCCTAAAAGCAGTAGGACGCCTTGAAGAAATTAATTGTGGTGGTATATCACAAACCTTAGTTAATTTGGGCTATATGTAAAATATATCTTGGGGGGAGGGGTCAGCTAACTTTTCACTAACTAGCTGTGCAGGCTGGGGTCCCGGTTTGCTTTGTCTTTATCATCTGTGAAATGAGAAGGTTAAACTAGCTGCTTTCTGTGGTGCCTGTTATTTTTAAAACGCTATGATTTTTAATATAATAAATACCAGGAATATTTCTAAAGTACAGGACGTTTGAATTTATTCATTATTGTAACAAGTTAGTTTCTATAGGAAGTCTGCAGACAGCATTAGTAGATGAGGTCATGTAGAGTATCTTTATTGCCCTTTTCCCCCAGCTTTTATGTCCTTATTTGTTGGACAGCAAATCTACCATGCTAGCTGGGCAAAAAGTCCAAATTTTTTTTTTTTTTTTTTGTATCGGAAAGATTTTTCTTTTTTAAGTTAATTAATTTATTTTTGGCTGCGTTGGGGCTTCGTTTCTGTGCCAGGGCTTTCTCTAGTTGCGGCAAGCGGGGACCACTCTTCATTGCGGTGCGCGGGCCTCTCACCGCGGCGGCCCCTCTTGTTGCGGAGCACAGGCTCCAGACGCGCAGGCTCAGTAGCTGTGGTGCACGGGCTCAGCTTCTCCGCAGCATGTGGGATCCTCCCAGACCAGGGCTCGAACCCGTGTCCCCTGCATTGGCAGGCAGACTCCCAACCACTGCGCCACCAGGGAAGCCCCCAAATATTTTTTTTTCTCCCTGCAAAATACACAGTATTGGACACAATAATTTTCCTCTCCAATAGCATTTCTCTTTTATTTCCTATTTATATTACCTAGGAGGGGCTATGTAAGATGTTTATTAACCCAAGTACTCATGTCAGAGCGTAATATTCTGGGGTTGTTCAGTTTTGCTTTTGGTTCTCATACTGTTATTTAGAGGTCACTCACCCTATGTCCCATTTAGAAATAGGTAAACCATTCATCCACTTCTGTTCTTACACAACAGACTGAAGCCACCATCTAGCACAAGAAGAATCCTTTAATTCTCACTCTGTTCTATAAATTTCTGACCACCAGACTGACAATACAGTTATTATAAATTGTTAATATCTAGGGGTGTTTATTATAATGTTATATAAAATAGTTGCTCTTTTGAATAATTATAAATATTCAAATATTTTATTCATACACGTGTTCATCAAAGATAGATCTTGATTTTCATCTTGTTTAAATAACCATGATCACCCCCTGATACTTTTGCTTCAGTTACTCTGTGATTGGAATAGGAATTGCTTCAGTTACTCTGTGATTAATTTCTGCATCTTTAGTCATATAAGGTACTGTGTATTATCCTTAAAATGCTGTCCTCTTCTTTTTTTGCACTGGTAAGGGACAGTGCTGAATAAATAACAGCATCCTTTGTGCTCTCCTCTCCTGGGCCTTGTGAGTCAAGAGCTCCCCAAACAATAATTCATATTGCAGTTGGTATATAACAGTGTCAGATTACAGGGAAAAAACTGGTGTACTCTAAGTGGTTGTAATTTTTGATTTCATGGAAAGGTAAATGCGATGGATGGTTGTGCTCAAGAATGTTATATGAGGTTAAATATCTCTATTATTTATTTTAGTTATACCAAAGAATTGCTCAAAACATACATTTAAAGTGATTTTTGTGAATGATAGTCTTCCTGAGATTGTTCCTAGGCACATTGAGTACAATGTGAAAGGGCTCCGTGGCAACTCTGGTGGTATCTTGGGCCTCGTGTTAGACTTGAACTTGCTAACTGTTGGCCTTGCAGCACCAGCACTCAGAATTGATGCTGAGCTGCCGTCTTATGATTTCTCGAACCTTTTCCATCCACCACAGTCTCAGCTTTATGCCTGCTTTATTTTTCTCACCCTTCCTGGTGACTTCCCAGTATAGTGACGTGAGATACTTGTATAATTTTGAGAAACAAAAGAGAAAGAATTGAACATATGCAGATGTACGTGGTACTTCATACCTACTGTCTCAAAACACTGGAGTGAATCCACAAGAACTTTACAGTCTCCTGCCCTCAGCTGTGAGGCTAGTAAGCCTGCTCTGGGTTTTTACATACTGTTTCACCAAGAAAGATTTATGAGGATTTTCTTTGAATGCAGTGTGGTCAGTATTTATTTTAATTGATGAAGTAAACTTTAAAGCAAAAAACTACCTTCAAAAATGATTCCAGCACAAATATTTTGCTGTAAACTTTGGGAGATATTTCTTTATCATGGTTCAGTTTGGGGGACAGGGTGTGTGTCAGATGAGTGAATGAATTTCACTACATGTATGTCACTGAATATTGTTAAGCAATACTCTATCTCCTTAATTTCATTACATTAAAAATTTGTGATGAAATGTATATATGTATAAATATAGATTCCATATATGTTTTTCTCTACATATGAAAAAGTTTTTTCCATGTATAGTGAAACTTACAGTTTGTAGTGAAACTTACGAGCCATAAGCATTTTGATGGCCTGATATTCTTCCCTATCATTTGATTATGTTTCACACTCTGGTACATGCCTCTAATCTAATTTCAAATTTGGATTTCTTTTTAATTAATTCATACAACCTGGTACTCTTAGATTTTGGTGTGTTGGTCAATGCGTTTTGTTAATGTTAAAGTGGTAGGTAGTGTTTTAAAATTGTTCAAAGATTCCATTGAAAATTGTGAAATATGTTAGGGAAAATTGTGTTATTTTCCCCCCAACCTTATTTTTAAAGGTGAATTATATTCAGTTGATTATAAGAAGTCTCAGGGGAGTACTTTTGAGTAGCCTTGAGTTGTTTACCATAGGTTTTAATGCAGGACACCTATAGAATCCACTTTTGACAAGGGGAAGCTTGAGGTACTATTGCATTACACTGTCAGCAGGTGCTGCCATGGACATTGGTGTAAAGTAAGAAGGAAGGGATTGGGGTGCAGAACAGTAACTGGAAAGAGAGAAAGAAGTCCTCCCCTTTCAGTTGCTTCACTGATTCCCAGTGTTCCAGGTAAAGTGTACCTGCTGAGTGGCTGAGAACAGGTACGTGCTAGCATCCCATTAATTTCAGAGGAGTGTTGGTGGACTGCATCTTCCCAGCAGCTGTGACGAGCTAAAGGAAGAAGCTGGACTGGGGGAACAGTGCAGAGGTGAAGGGAGGGAGCCCAGTTAATGTGCTCAAAACAAATGGCAGGAAGTGTGGGACATCCCCTCACAAGCTGTATTCCTAATCGTCCTCCTGTAATTCCTAATGTTACTATGAATTTTTGTAGATCTGAAGCCACATCACAATTATGACAGCATAAGTTAACATTGTGCCGTGTGGTTCAGTAATATAAAGCTAACATTCGCTGAAATGATTTTACAATCTAGCAGACAGTGAAGTTACCCTGATAGGGAACTGGGTTCGGATGACAGTGATGAGACATATGGTATGGTGTCAGAATCTGTCTGCCAGTTGACACAGCAATCCATACTTTATAGATTGCCTTAAAAATTAAAAGGCAAAGTCAATTATAACTAATTATGATGCTACATTTACTTGAGAAGTTATTATATCCTTTGGGATAAAGGAAGTAAGATTCATGTCAGTCAGGAATCTTCTAGCTACAGTTTCCTGGTTCTATCTTAAGGATTTTTCAGTTTCGTTTGGTGAGAAACCTAAGCCACTGAAAGCCTGAAACCCGGCTATTTTTAGAAATAACTGTAGTAGCTGCTGTACATCATTGCACATTTGTTCCTATTCTGAACTTCTTATCTGTGCCAAATCTTCAGAGAGGTTACTGGAAGTTTTGCTTGATGACTGCTGAATCAGTCAGAAATGAATTTTAAATTATGCTGGAAAAAACAATAATAACCTGAGTTACAGCATCAAGATATTCCTATTGCTAGTGGTTTCAAATACTCAGTAGAAGATGAAAGTCCAAAATATTACATATTTGTTAAATCTTTGTTTCACAATGGTCAACATTTTTTTAACCAGCAAAAGCCAGACTCTCTGCAAATGATATTATAAGACTATTTTAGCATCTTTTAAAGGGGTGAAAAGGAGTGGTTTATATTTTCCTGTAACTTTATGTCATAAGGAGAAGAGCTATGACATTCTTTCTTCAGAAGAAGGACATTAAGTTATTAGGAGAAAAGAAAAATTCATCTTTGTATAAACTTCCTAGAAAGTTTAATGACTTTACAAATCAATAGCTGCATATCAAGTTATTGGTGAGCCTTCCTTTGTGCATGCTCTGATCATCAAGCCGTTTGTACATGTATGTGAAGCACATGTGTTTTATGTTGTGGAATTGACTGCGGCACACATGTAGCATAGGCTTCTTTCCTTATCTAGGGAAAAAAGAGAACATTCTGGAGTAACATTAAGGGTATATGTATTCGAAGAAGACAAGCTACAGTAAACTAGGTGTTCGAGTAATATTATAAGTTGTTATCCTTTTTATATATTTAGGATTTCATGTTGGAAAGCTTTCAGGGGGGTGACCTAGTACATGTGTCAATGACAAAAGCTCCTTGTAACAATTCAGAGCATGCCTTATGCTTTCTGAAATGGGCTTGTAAAAGTCCTCTCAAAAATGACATCCAAAATAGCATTAAAACGCAATTTCCTTTGATAAAGCTTTAAGGCACTCACATGAAAAGTGATACCACTTTGAGTGAGACTGTGTCAGCATTATGTGATGTTGTGTTGCTCCTAACTGCCATTAATCCATTACGGGTGTGAGGGTCATTTATTTTCCTCATGAAGTCATTAAATACCATTATTGATTTCTGTTCAGTGAGATTGTACCTTCATTTTATGATCATTATATACATTAATGCTGTCTTGATTTCATGCACTTTAAATAATAGATATTATATTTAAAGTTAGAGTTTAAAATAAAGTTAAAATAATAACAGTAATGAAAAAGAAATTCTATAATTGGCTCACTAACCACGATCATGTTTATTAGAATTATAAAAGTGATACTGATGTTGAAAACTTTATAACCACCCATCTTCAGCGTATTGTTTGCTAACTTAACAGATAACTTTTCATTTATGTCGAAGTTAATATTACAGTAAAATGAATACAACTGGATTGTGGTTCTTGATAAGATTTCCCTTTTACTGCTGCTGTTTTTATAACTAGTGGCACTGCTGTCTGCTGACTCTCAGATGTGTCTATTGCTCTTCCATTTTCAAATTTCCTCCTTTGTGCCATGTAAATGAAAACGTAGAGTAAATACTTAGCCAGATTCCTGGTTCTTCAGTGTGTGAGGTAGCAAAATGTGGAAGGAAAATGAAAAGACACCAGTATATGATATTCTGTTCTAGAAACACAGATGGATACTACTACATGGTTTTGTTAATAGAAGTCATTTTACATTAAATTGTTCATTTAATTGAAATGATGTAGGTTGCTGTTTCTTTACACTCCCTTGAAATAATTTAGTCAAGAGAAGTGGCAGTATAGAGAATTCTGTTCTTTCCAATGTCTGTTTTTTTAAGACCAGTAATCTTTCATACATTATGTTCTACTAGAAGGGATACTTTAATAGTACTAGGAACTTTTTAACTTTCCTACTTTGGGGATGTTTTAAATATTTCTCTTCCCTGTCCTTTTGAAATTTGATCTAGGAATTATTGATTTATGCAGTCATAAGGTGATGTTTATGGAATCACCTTTCTCCTGGGAAGTCCTATGGAAGGTCTTTAGCCTATAGTGTAGGAGGACCAAGGGGTACCCAAGTTGATTGCAACAGCATCTTCGGAGAAGTTGTGTGCTCAGCACTTTTTCATAGGCTTCTTGCCTGGCTCATTGAAGGAAACCTGAGCAAAGCTGTGATATTAATGAATTATGACAAGCCTTTTGCCTGTCAGGCAGATGTTCCCGCCTTCCTCCTTTACGACAAAAACTTAATGGAAGATGCTCAGATGGGCAAGCTCTCTGATGATACCCCTTAAGTGCTTGGCCCTTTTCTGATGTGAATATTCAGAGAGCCGTGAAGCTGCAAGTGGCAGCGTTTAATATCGTCTTTCTCATAATGCCTGAATAATTTTCCAAAGAGTGATCACTGCAGCTGCTGTGAACATGGTTATTTGTTTATCTTTCACCTTGGTCCTGGTGGAATGCTGACCTAGCTAATCTTCAGGACTCACGGGGAAAATGGTTTCATATTCATAGCTCTTCGTCTGGGCTTTCAAATAAACACAGAACTGGAACTTATGACCAGCCACTTTAAATAATAGAGAAATAAAGAGAACAGATTCTTTAGTTTCCTTTAAAAGTGAAAAAAAATGACTTAATGAAGAATCTGGTGAAAAACGAAGACGATCTGGCATATTTTTAATGGCTGTTGGTGAGAGGAAAGGAGAAAGCATAGGCTGTCTGGTGAGTTACAGAATGTTACCGAGATTTCCCTCTGGTCGTACTGCTCATTATGTTAAACAGCCGAGCTTTTAAGCTACTGTAGTTTTCGTTTTATGTGTATTGGCCTTCATTTGCTGAAATGCTTCAAGTTCACAGTAGTAAAGTCATTTTGAAAACGGGATGTAATTACAAAGGTAGCTTATGCTTACCAACAGCTTTTTCCGATCTATTTAATTATCATTACTTGTGGATACTGTAAATTGAATATCCCTTCCCTAATTACATTAAACTGAGGGGTTAGCTGCTTAAACGTCTAAATGAGAAAAGTTCATCCTTTGCTATAAATAGGAGAATTGTTCTCTTACTTACACTGACCTTAGAAGCTAAGCATTTTGCATGATACTGTCAGGTGAGCATTATAAAGACAGTCTGTAATGAGATCTGTAATGAGGAACTAAGGTATAATGGCCCTTTGAAAAAGTTAATTTATTCAACATTTTCTTATTGCAGGATGGAATTAAAGTTTGTGTTATGTCCAGACCCCTTTTTTTCTAAGGGGGCCAGTCACGCTGTTCTTGGTTTACTCATATTCTGCCAGTCGTTTGAAGTGGTTTAATATTACTATTCCAGCTTAATGGAAGCCACCATAAAGGCAGTGACTTAGCCTTGCCCTTTTAAACAGAGCTAATTTATTTAGGGACTGGAATGCTCTTTTGTCTGCTTCCCTCTTCCCCCCTTTTACACAAATGATACACAGGAATTTATTCGAGCCACAGAAAGAGTACCTTTTTCTCAGAAGGGAGAATATGCCTTTAGACACCTATAAACACAACGGTTTTTTCCTCTTGTGGAAAATTGGCCTTTAATTAGTTGATGCGTGTGTATTGGGTTAGTATTTGTTGTCTGTTCAGCTCAAGTGATTTTGTGCTTTGTAAGAAAACAGAGATTGTTCTAAGTGAGAGATTTGATTGATTTCTTCTTGTTATAGTCATCGTAAATTTTAGTGCATGCATAGCGACTTGCTTTTATTTATTTTCTTTCTCAATTGTAGCTTCATTAAAAATCTGTCTGTTACAGTTGAAACCCTTAAAAATGTAAACCTGACTACTTATTTTCACAGAACAGTTCCTGCTGAGTGTGCTTTATGATTTATCATAAAATCTTGTAAGATAGGACAAATTGAGGTGAGATGTGTTAGGAGCTGAAGCAGCTCCTGGAATAACTAGGAGAGATTTTTATTATGCAAACAAATAGCTAAGATCATTAGTAGCTAATGACCAATTTTGAGACTTGGATCAAAACACATCCTGAATGTTTTCTGAATTTTTTGATGTGGTATACTGTAGAATACAACAGAGTTAAGAAGAAAAATGTAGGCTTGATAACATTAAAGTATTAACACGTGTGTTTGAGCTATGGGTTTCCCAAAAGCAACTGCAGGTTACTCTAAAGTATACCAGGAGTGGTGTATTTACAGCTATTTTAAGTATTTTCTACCATACTAAATTCTAGAAATATACTTTTGGTGGGATACTAAATAACAAAGTGAAAGTACTTTGGATTTAAGTGCATCTTTTAATACATTTTTAAAGCTAGTTTCTTAAAATATGGAGTCTCACATAGCAGTTTATTGGTTAAAGGTATGAAATTGAATGTCCATACAAGTGGCAATTTTCCTAATCAATTCAAACAGGCACTGAACTCTGGAATTACATTTCTAATTTTAGAGGACCAACCATAGGCAACCTAACTTTAAAAAAACAGGCAGCAATTTTATGCTTCTGCTACAATTAGACACAGTTACCAGTTCTATCAGTCCATTAGCAGACAGTCAAGTTTTATTCTTCTTCATAAAAAACAAGCAGAGGTAGACATTTAAACGCAGATGTGTACCTATAAGGCAGGAATTGCAAAGGGCCATGCATGTATAACTTCCAGTAAAGGAATCTTGGTAAAGAGACTGCATAAGCAATAGTTGGGTCATGAAAACTCGGGATCATGTAAAGAAGGAATGGTTTGGAGCTGATTGAGGCGTCAGTGCATATGATGCCTTTCCTGTTCAAAATTAAATAGAGGTTTGGGTGGTGGTTTGTTTGTTTGTTTGTCGGTGTGTTCTATCTTCATCAGCACGTGACATCTTACAGTTGTAAAAGTTGAGGTTCTCAGCCCAGAGTTCATGGGACCAAATATACCTAAGACGTCAGCTTCTTAGAAGGAAGATGCTGACGCACGTAATCTCTCTCTGTAATCTCTAGTAAAGCACCAGTATGTAAGTGTTTTTGATGTTGGTGATGTTAACTGATACACATTAAATTTAGCTTAGAAATTAAGGGCTATTAGGAAAACTGCCCTCATCATTTATCCTCACTTCTTGGGACGTTCTTATGCATCGCGGAATATCTATGCTGTTCTTCAGGCTCCACTCATAGTGCCATGATCCCTTCTGAGCACTCTAATCGCATTTCACTGAGATGGCAGCAAGTCAGGCAAAATGTTGCTGAGACTCCTCCCCCGTTAGCTTTTTCAGTGGCATCCTATGCACTCTCAAATTCTATTAGCAATCATTTTCTCAGGACTTTATTAAAAGACATGTTTAAAAATTCTAGATTTCAATACAATGCACAGGATGGTTTATAAAGCAACTTTGCCATAGGCAAGTTTCCTCAAAGAACTAAGTGGTTTTACCGTAAATAATATTAAGCATTTACCAGAATGTGTACATGCTTTGTAGTATAATTCTCGTAGAAGCTTGAAAATAAAAGCACAGAGTCCGTGGTCACTCAGTACATATAAACAGTGCCAGGTCTGTGAAATGACTTGACTTGGAAATAAAACCATTCACCTGGTGATGCAGAAATGTACGGCGGGCTGAGGTTACTTAAACCAGGATGATCTGAAGAGTGCCACTCCAAGTTGGAAGTTAAAGAATTCACTCCTAACGTGTAAGGTGATAAAGAAGAACGTACGTTAGAGCCTCAGCTGAAAAAGATACCTTGACATTTAATTTCCACAATTAGCCTCTGAGGTGTTGGTCCCACTTTTCAGATGGCACAACTGAGTCTCACAGGAGTTACACAATTCTCCCAGGTGGTATTTGACTGGTATTTGAACCCAGGTGTATGTCACTCCCAAGTCATTCAGTGAAAAGCTGCCTACCATATGGCATGGCCCATGGATTGGGTTGTCAAACACTGAGAAAAGGAACCCTTCCCCACCTCTCTCTTTTTCTGTTTTCTTTTTGTAGATTCCTTTCTTCACAGCTCATCACTATATTCTTCTCCCATAATCTTTATTACTTGCCCCCAATTCATGACAAATGAATAAGTCTAAGGAAAAAAGTACGCTTGCAATGCGAATGCATCTTCAACACGACTCCTTAATCCTCCACTGTTAAGAAGTTCTAGAACTCTTATTGCTCAAAGCACCTAGGAACCAAAGAACTAGACATCTGATGACAGGATATGCAGCTTAATAGGGTTTACTGACTGAGAATTGTATATAAACCCAACCATAGGCCAGATTCCCAACTACTGAAATCTCTACCACCCTTCTCGCAAGATATATTATTTTCTTCTTTAAAACTTTTACAGACTGTAAGAGTGCTGGATACATAAACCTTGGGTAACAAATGTCATCATAAAGTATCTATGTGTTTTTAAAGGGAGTGTTAGAAAAGCTTTTTCCAGCAGGTACCTCTTGAAATAGCAACAGGGCCAGAATCCAAAAGAGTGAAAAATAATTTTTAAATAAGGCACTTATATGACTTCTGGTTTACATAACCCTCAAAATATTGTTCCTAAGTGTCAGAGATAGTTCTGGTCTATGTCTGAAGCATGGAATTCAGGAAGTAAATGCTTGAGTAGCTGAGACATAATAAAGTGAGCCCAAGTAAATATCTGGAGTTTATCAATGAATTCTTGAATTATTATAAATAATTATTAGGTATCATGTTCCAAAGACCATCTTAAAAAATATATATATTACCAATTGTATTAAACGTTGAAGGAGATTCTTACATGACTATAACTTACTTTCGTCTTATTTATACTGTAAACTTGGCATGCATTGTTTTGACCCTTCCTTTCCCATAATCCATCTCTTCTTCTTCTCCCCAATTGCATTCTTATGTTTCTTTTACCTAGAGGCCAAGGAGTAAGCTAGTACAAGCTTAAATAATTCTTATTATGCCAGCCCTAACAATTATTTTTAATTTTTACTCCTAAAACTAGACTTAGAGTCTACCTCGTTTTTTCCTTTCTCTCCCTGAATTATGATTTATGCTGGAAATCTTATGCCAAATAAGTTTGTCAACTAGGGAAAAATGGACATCCAGTGGCAGAGAAGTGATTGTGATTGACTGATGTTATCCTCCTGCTACCTTGGTACAGACACATGAGTAGACCTGAGTTTAATACAGCAGCCATACTCAGTCATATGTTTCACTTGCTAATCATCAAAGGCACAAGTCAAAGGTATCTAACTTCACACTATTCAAAATAGCTTTGTGTACCGACAAAAAGGCATTAAATTTTCATCACAAATTCCCCATCCAGAGACCAAATGTGAAAAGAAGCTTTAGAAAGATGCAAATAAGCGAGTTAATGATTTACAAATATGACAGAGCTTTGATAGTCTTAACATATAAAGAGCTTTGACAAATCAATTTGTAAAAGAGACAATAGAAAAATGGGAAATTTGTATAAAGTGACATGTAGATAGCTAAGAACTGTGAAAAAATATTCAGCATTATTAATGATCTTAGTGACGTCATTAAGTTGAGAAAAAGCAGCACTGAGACATCATGTTTCATTTCTCACGTTGGCAAAGGTTTTAAAACCTTACTAATGTCGCTGTCACACTTCTGGTGGGAGTGTTTCCTGGTGAACAGTTTAAGGAGCACAATTAGCAGGGTTTTTTTTTTTGCGGTACACGGGCCTCTCACTGTTGTGGCCTCTCCTGTTGTGGAGCACAGGCTCTGGACATGCAGGCTTAGCAGCCATGGCTCACGGGCCTAGCCACTCTGCGGCATGTGGGATCTTCCCGGACCGGGGCACGAACCCGTGCCCCCTGCATCGGCAGGCAGACTCTCAACCACTGCGCCACCAGGGAAGCCCCAATTAGCAGTTTTTATTAGAATTGTCAAAAGTATACATTTGCAATGTCAAAAAAAACCCTCAATGGCCCCAAATCGGGGATTGCTTCAAGGACACAGTTTAACACCTCATCGTCTTTGAAAGTATTTGGATTTAGAGCTGTATGACCTCTAATAATTGTTGAAAGCATTTATGATTATTAAGTAGAAAGAAATAGGTTATAGAAGAGCGCAAATAATATGTTCCTATTTCATGTATATACAGTGTATGTCTGAATGAGAAAAGTCTGAAAGAGTGCACCCTAAATGATAACCATGAATATTTCTGGGTGGAGAGAGTTGGGGAGATTTTATTTATTTATTTTGTCTTTTCATTTCTTTGTTCTGACTTCTTTAGAATGATGAGCATGGACTGCTTATAGATGTAAAAAAGCGAAGAGAAAGCCATGAGGCACTGATCAGCAAATGATTTAATCCATTCTTATCACCACAGAAAAGTTATGCAAAGCCAGTATTTGTCTTGCTTGGACAGTAAGAGCCAGACAATGCAGGTGTCTGTAGTTCAGGAGCGGCACCTGCTGTATTCAGTGAAGTGCTTGTCACAGCGCTGCTGATGATCCGCATGAAGTCAGTCGGGAAAGAGCCCTGAAGGAAAAGGAAAAGCAGGAGAGAAAAATTCAGTTTGAAAGAGAGACTGAGATTTAAAAACATATTTAAATTTAAAATGACACCTAAAAGTAAAGGATTGTAGTTGAACACTTATCGTATATAATTAACCTTTGCCACTTATCTAATTATGTGACATCTTAGCAGGGTGAGTTACCCAGACTTTGTAAATATCTAGTAGGTAATATTATTAATGGTGCTTTTGCAAGGCGGGGGTTGGGTCATATTTTATTTTATTTTATTTATTTATTTATTTTTTGCGGTACGCGGGCCTCTCACTGTTGTGGCCTCTCCCGTTGTGGAGCACAGGCTCCGGACGCGCAGGCTCAGCGGCCATGGCTCACGGGCCCAGCTGCTCCATGGCATGTGGGATCTTCCCGGACCGGGGCACGAACCAGTGTCCTCTGCATCGGCAGGCGGACTCTCAACCACTGCGCCACCAGGGAAGCCCTGGGTCATATTTTAGAGTATTTGTTCTTTCATAAATTATTTTATAGTTAAGGTAATTTAGGTACATAGTTAAAAATTCAGTTTCAACTGAAAGAGCCATCATGAAGAATGGCAGCCCCTCACCTCACCCCACCCCATTTCCATATCCAGAAGCAGCTACTGTTAACGCTTTGAGCTGTTTATTTGATGCTTAAATCCATGCTAGTAGATAATATACCATTATTTCTTAATTTCTTAATTTTAGATGTTATCTGTTGACGTCTTATAACATGAGACACCTGTCTTGCAGCTTGTCTACTTATTTTTTCTCCATTCTTCCAATATAGTTGTATGACTGTTTAAAACTTAGTCATTAAGTATATATTGTTAACATAGAACCATAGATTGTAATCTAATTATAGTTATTCTCCTATTCAGCTCTCTATTTTTTCTTCCTTTGCTAGAGCGTGTTCCTGAGGTCCTAAGACTCAGTACAGGGAAGCAGATTTTCTGAGTCCGTGCATATCTATACATGCCCTTTTCTCTGCCTTCATATTTGTTTGATAGTTTGGGGTTTTTTTTTTTAAGTAAAGGTCACAGTAAATTATGTCCTCTAAATGCTGTAGTAAGTAAATTGCTTGACATAGTAACTATTAAAAGGTATGATTTGGTTGGTGATACCTCCCTCTGTGAATAATAGATGATTCTTATCTGTCCTTCATTTTAAAAAAATAACACGGTAGTCAGCCTACTTGAAAGTGAATTTGTTCTTGTGCACGTGTGAATGAAGAGGCCTGTGTATATCATGAGCATTTTTATACTGAATACATACGACATTTGGAGTTGGAATTCAAAGGACCTGCTTGCTATTTGGGGCGTATGCCTTTTAACCTTATAAGTGCAGAAAGCAGCTCCAGTCCTTGTAGCTATAGGCCTACCTATCTGTCAGCTGCAGTTATTTCCCATCACTTATTAATCATTGCTTTCGACTGTGTTTCAGTGAACCGTTCATGTGTTGTTTTCTGCCCTCACTGCTTGTAATTTCCCCAGCCTGGGTCAGAGTACAACAGATATTTGGGTTTCGTGCTGTTATATATATTTTTCCAATCCAGCATAGTGATACCATGATGGTGATCTTTTTCCTGTTACTCATACGTGAGACTGATGAAACTCTTTTCAGTTGTGTAGCATCACAATACTTATTTGTTGACTGTCAAGGGAACCATAAACTTATACCAATATCATCAATATTGATTAAAACATTTTGAAACTCCGCCTGTAGAACTACCTTTAGAGTCAGCTTATAGGCCCCGTTTTAAGTCTCGTTCTTATGTTCTAACCTCTTATTTCTAATTAGGCGATGTTAACTCAGTGTGAACGTCTACATCCTGTAGCATTTTTGTAACTCCAAATAGTGTGTTTATTTCCAAAAATAAAATCCATTCTGCAAAGATGAAAATCGATATCACATCTAAAATTGTGTGATGTAGATCTCAAACTTGCCTGAGAGCATTCCAAAGTGTTCACTTTGAAAGGAGAATAATTGTTTAAGTATCTGAATCCTTCTACTATTAGCCTTTTCAAGCAAATCTCTTCACCTCATTGCTGTTCCTCTGACTGCCCCGTCTGCTTCATTTTTATGTTCTGTTTCCTCATGACATCATCTCTGACTCTTCACAAATCATTCCTTTGTTGGCCTGTCACCCCGTGCTTACTGAAACACCCCCGAATAACAAGGTAGGAGGAGGGCAGTTTCAGGTTTCTTATTCTTAAACCAAAGCCTTACGTTTCTCTTAGGAAAGGTACATGTTGAGTATGAAATGGACTGAAAAGACGATGCCTCGCATAGTAAAATTCCAGGGTTTTGTAAATGGAAGAGACTTAGGACGATTGGTAATGAAGATAAATGCAGTAGCTCTCTGATCTAGAAAGGGGCAGAAATTACTGGAGACCTCAGGAAGACAGAGGCAAGGAAAATTCCTGATTGCATTTTCTCAGCACATTGCTTAATAGTTGGCACTTGCTTGACTTCAGCCTGAAGTAGTGGCATATGATACTGAAACTGTGTTGGTAACCCTTAAGGCCCTTCAGTTGTTTTGTTTTTGTTTTTAGGCATCCGCTACATTTGAAATGCTTTCAGTATTTAGAGATCATGAGGTATGGTTGAAAGACTGCATGTTTGAGAGTCAGAAAAACTAAAGTATAATCTGTCTTCACTTTAAGCTAAATTTTCCCATCAGTAAAATGGGTATAGTAGTAACAGAAATAATAATAAGTGGAAACAGTGTATGTAAAGATTCAAGCACTGGCCTGGCACGTGGTGGGTACTTAAAAAAATGTTGTTATTTCTTTCTGCCTTATTTATTATTTAATAAGGTTTGTCTGGGGTGTGTGTGTGTGTGTGTGTGTGTGTATTTACACATCTCTATCTTGTATGCTGTGCTAAAATGAAAAATAATCAAACGCTAAATTTCTGGTCTCAAATATTTTAAATTCTGGTTGAGCTATAACATAAGTGCATGTACTCCAGGTGTATTTGCAAAGTGGGTTTTATTAAATGAACTAATAGCTTTGTACATAAAAGATTAAAGTAAAAAAATGATTACAATTTTTAAGAAGTATAGAGGAGGTGAGTCAGGAACTTAATACCAAACCTTCCATGGAAGAGCTCCAAGACGTATTTTTGAATTTCCTCAACTGTGGTTGACCATATTTAATCGGTCAGTTGGATGGTTCTTCATCCCTTAAAGATGACTGACCATTATTATCCTGATATTAGTGAATATGGGCTGCTTAAGGTTGCGCATGTTTAATCTTCATGGGCAAATACTGTGGAACATCTTTATCTGTCATATTCATGATCCATAAAACCTCTTTTGAAGGTTGCATATTGCAAAAAGTAGAGCTCGAAAGTAGGTCACAGTCCTAAGAGACACACTGGAATCAACATTGAAATTGAAAATCTATTCTCCATCCGTATTAAGTTTTTAGGTTACCACTAAGAAAAAAAAGCATACTAAAATTAGATGAAATAAAGGAAAACTGACTTATTCAAAATGCAAAGACTGTAGAATTAATGCTAAAGTTTTTTCTTTTGTCTTTTTTTCTTCTATCGTTATGTCTAAAAATTGGAGTTAGTCTAGGTAACGTTAGCTCTTAGATCTCTGAGAATCGATCAGCTTTGCTGTCTTCTTGTTTCTGTCTAGTCCAGGCACTTGTGCCCCTGCACCTTTTCTCTGTTCCAGAAATTCGTTGCCAAGTTAAGTGTCTATAAAAGTCAGTGACTGTGGACTTAAATATTTCAGAACGGAATCAACTCCTCGGTTTGATTTTTCAGGGGTCGTTCTTTCATAGGTAGTTGCATCAGCTTTTTCTATAAATCAGTGTGTAAGCAGTGGGTTTTCTTAATTTAGTGTTGTCCAGAAAGCTGCCAAAGCATGACACTGGAAGAGGATATTTTTCCATAAAAGGGAGAACACAGTGAATTACCAGTATGTACTCTTTTTGTGGGAGAAGTTTTGGACACAGAGGTTTATAAATTTTCAGCTTGGGGAAGGAGACTCTTTACAGAACGTTTAATCAAGTATCTGGGAAGTTTTTGCTTCTGAAATATAGTGCCACCAAATGTGTCTCTTTAAATATTTTCTGGATAGTTATTGTCTTTTTCTTTGGCAGATAATGGCAAATAGAAATAGGAGAAATTTATCTTGGACGCATAATGCTTTAATATTAATATCTTTGTTACCTTCTTATATATTATCCATGGATTATTTCATATACTTAAATTGTGAAGATGGTTTGTGTCTTAAATTCCAGTTTGGTCACCGGGACTTGTGCTTTCATGGGTCCTAGAGCAGATGGTCCCTGTCCACTGTGCGGCTGATACTGCAGGCTCTAGAACCTTGATTCTGTCACTCAGTGGCTAGGCGATCTGAAACAGTTTGTTTAACGTCACTAGGCCTCAGTTTTCTGTGTGTAAAATGGGCGTTAATGCTATTTACCCCACTGAGTCACCATGAAGATGAGACGTCATCTGTAATACTGACTGTGCTTGGTTCACAGTAAATGTAGAATAAATGGTAGCCACCATTATTATGGTGGTCATTGTGGGTGGTCTTTGAAGGGCTAGCTTGCATTTTCCAGGTTATAAATATATTGTAGGGTAGGAACTGTGGACCTTGGTTTCAGATATTTGCAAAGAATGATTTATTTCATTGGGGTTTTTCAAACTAGTATATAGCTTTCATTAAAGCAACAATTCCTCTGAGGGTTTTCTTCATTGTGATTTTGGTGGTCTAAATCTCATTTGGCAATTAAGCACCAATAATATGGTAGTCAGAGAATAGGCATAGCCACCTGAATTCTGACCTGCTGTCAACAGCTACTGAAAGAACATTTTGTAAAAATTGTCACCATCATTATTACTTGAATTTCAGGAAATTATGGAACTTTTTATCTTTTTATATAGCTAATCAGTATAGTTCCAGATATCCCATAGGGAATAATAAATAATAATAAATAATACAATTCTAATATACAGCACATTAGTATATTCTGATGTACTATGTACTAATCAGTATACAATCAACTGTCTGGTTTTGTGCAGGTGAATAAGAGGCGATGAAACAGGGTTCTTTGTTCTTTTCTTTGAAGACAACCTAACTTAGACTTTAAGTTAAGCTTTCCAGCTTCCTGTGTTCTTGTATAGGTTTCTTAGGTAGGAACGTTTTTTCTGCATGGACAGGAACAGTGGATAAACTCAACTCCAACAGAGAAATAAATTACATGCCAGCTATAATGAGACATCAACGTCTCGGAAATTTTCTTTTGCTTGTAAAAATGTGGCAGGATGAAGTAAGAGTCAATAATTATTTATTGTAATTCCCTAATGTTGGCTTCTGATGCACATGTAAATTATGATGTGACTAAATTGGACAGAATTATCAGTTATTTAACATATTCACTCTAATGCACATGGATGAAAATGACTGATAATCTAGCAGGGATCCTTTGTGTTCTAGTGAAGCATGTAGGTATCCATCCTGCAGTCCAGTACAAATGTATTTCTCACTAAATTTAATGAAAATTACCTTTTCTGATAGTGAGCCAGACACTCAGACCAAAGAATAGTCACTGTATTCTCAGATGTGTTAAACTCCATTTCCACGGTTCCACCTTTTTGGGGGGGCTTATAATTTCTAGTTATAAAATTCTTGTGGGAGGTCCAAGGCCTGTTTCTGTTTTGCCTCATAGAGAAATATAATAAGCACTATATACTACTTGCTTTGTTTCATTGATATTTCTTCATTTACGTCCCTTTTGCACATGTATTTGATGCTCTGGTAATAATATGCAAGCCACACTTGTAAATAATTATTTCCATTTTCTAAGGTACCTCGAGGAAAATGCTATATGGACTTTTATTTTCACATGTATAATTCTTTTCAATAGTTGTTGTCAGAAGAACTGAGTATCTCTCTTGGGTAAATACCATGTCTAAAAACAAGAAGGATAGAATGAAATCAGTGAGCAGGTGGAAAATACTTACCTTGGGTAGATACAGATATAGAGTCTGTGCTTCAGTTGTAAGATCAGTTCTGAAGCCAAACGAGAAAACATAAACATCTGACCCAAAAATACAAATGTGCCAGTAAGGCCTTAGTTGTGCTTTTATCAAAGCCTGTTAAATTTTCTTCAAATTCTCTCTCCCAACAATCTTTTAATCTCTAGGTCATTGCCATCACCATAGTCCAGTCTCTCCAGTTGGTTTATTTTTCATTTTTTCTAATAAAGAGGTCATGTTAATCTAGATTAAACATTGCTCTATCAATCACTGTCTCAGAAAATTACCAAAGGGGCCTCTTCTTCTCCCTCAATACTAAGTGATTTCCCCGGTCCGAGCCTTTCTTGACTTAGTCACCTCTTGCCCTCCAACCTCATTTTCTTTACTCTGAAGACAAACCCCTTTGATTCAGCTCATCCCGTTCCCAGTATGATTAGGTCCTGTCCCAAGTTGCCTGAAAGACTCAGGTTTCTCTGTAACCCTCAATTTTGAAATCCTCCTCATCCTTTAAAGATCAGCCACCAGGACCAGTTACTTTTCTGATTATGCCAGTTCTCACTGATGATCCTGTGCGCTTAAATTCTCTTGCACAGGTTGCATCAGTTTGTTCTGACCACTAGGAAGTGCAGGGCTGGGTTACTGACGGACCTTCAGTAATTACAGAGAATCTCTGCTATATCCAGTTCTGCAGCAGCATCTTCATTGTCCTGCTTCTCTTTTGCAGTGATTTCTTCTCACTTTTTAGGCTTCTTCTGTGCTCTGTCATCTTGTACGCCGCCTCAGAGCCTTGTTAGGAGACGTTATCCTCCAGGAGGCCTGAGTGGCCCTTCACAGCCTTGCTGCCTCGTCCTGACCGCTCTTCACCCACGTCGTTGCTCGGGCTTGTGTTTATGGCAGGAGACCTTGAGGGGGCTTCCCTGGTGGCGCAGGGGTTGAGAGTCCGCCTGCCGATGCAGGGGACACGGGTTCGTGCCCCGGTCCGGGAGGATCCCACATGCCGCGGAGCGGCTGGGCCCGTGAGCTATGGCTGCTGAGCCTGCGCGTCCGGAGCCTGTGCTCCGCCACGGGAGAGGCCACAACAGTGAGAGGCCCGCGTACCCCCCAAAAAACCCCCAAAAAAACCCAACAAAAAAAACAAAAACAAAAACAAGAACCCTTGAGGGCTGAAGTGTGGAGCGGAGAAGCAGGCTGGCGTCCTGGGGACTGAGAGCAGTGGGCTCCCCCGGCTCGGCGCTCCTCAGTGGAGATGCTGACCCACCGTGTGCTCAGCGTCCATTGGGGCCCCTGGGACTTGGGGGCCAAGGCAGCCGGCATGCATACCAGTGCTCACGCTGCTTGCTGTGCCATAAGCCGTAAGGTCCTTTGCCTCCGACCCAGGACTCTCGTGTCTTCTGCCAGCGCTCATAACAGCAACAGGCTGACTCATGCGGTAGTAATTCAGAGAAACCAAAATCCTAGACAAACAATACTTGATGGAAAGATAGAAGCTCTTCCATCAGTTAATACAAAAGATGTGTTCTGAGCCTTTAAAACCAACCCACTGTGCGTAGCACTGTCCTAAGTAGGCTGATCATGTAATTAGATCTAAGTATTTATACTGACTGTGCTCAACAGAGCATACATTTCGTAAAATCATGGCGGCAGTAACCATAATTAAATCGGTCATTTTGTAGAATTATGTCGAGAATCCTCAAGCTGTTACAATTGCTTGACTTTTCTGCTTCAACTAAAACAATGAATAGAGAATACATTTAACTTCAGCTTCCTGTGGGGAGGCTTCTGAGGAGCACTCTCGTATAGAATTAAGTTTTATTTATTTATCTACCTCAGTCTATGTTCTCCTTCCTTTTGTCCTCTTTTCTTTTTTTTTTTTTTTTTTTGATTTTTATTCTCACTGAAGTTTTGAGAACGCAGCAATTCTTTGTGGACCAGAAACAGTAACATGTCTTTAAACTGTGGTTTTAACTCCAATCTTAAGAGATGAAAGGAAATTATGAGCATAGAAATCAATGACATATGACCTCTGAAGAATGGGGGTAGAAAAAAGTTAGTATTTATAGATCAGTTAGCAAGTGCCAGGTCCTTTTAAAGTGCTTTACATGCATTATATCATTAAATCTCCCAATAATCTAAGAGTTAAGTATTACTGAGGAAGACATTAAACTCTTAGAAAATGAAAGTAAATAGCGTTAGGTAAACAGCCCAAGGTCCCACTGTGGCAAAACATGAATGCAGCCCAGATAGATCAGCCATCGACACCAAAAGCACTTTACCATTAACTCTTACGTCCAGGGAGAGTTAAAGCAAAGGAGGATAAGGCGGAGACTGCCATGTGTTCATCAGAACCTGTTTTCCCATCTTCCTGGGCAAAAGACTACGTTTCCCAGCCCTCTTCTACCCGCCCTGCATCTAGGCAGGAACGTAGGGCTAGTTCTCTCTCTACAGTGGAATGTGAGCAGAGGTGATGGACCCGACCACAAGTGTGCCTCTCCCGTGATCTCTTTGCATCTACTTGCTAAAAGCAAAGGATTTCAAGGATCATAGAAGGTGACAGAGTCACCAGATGGAAGGAACCCAGGTCTCTGAGGCATCACATGGAAGACCCCCCACTGAACACCAGCCGTGGGCTGATATTAGAATGAAAAAAGCTCTTCTTACATTACAGCACTAATATTTCAGAGTTTATCTATTACAGCAGCTCACATTACCTTACTAACAGATGGAAGTGACCAAAAATATCACCAGTAGGAGCACTAGAATATATTTAAATGTTCCATAAAATCATGATGGCATTCGTTTTGGGGGGACTTCTAAAAGATTTGATTATTACTTTGCATATGTGAAAGAGCAGATATTATTATTACCTTTACAGAAAGAAAAACTCTGAAAATATGAGCATGTTGGGAGTGGTGTAAAGATAGTTGTAACCTGTTCAACGAACTGCCTCTTTTTATTTGGGCAAGTGATTGAATCTCTATGAGCCCCAGTTCACTAATCTGTAAAAGGAAAGAATCCAACCTCTTTAGGGTTGCTGTAAAATTGCTGTACTGACAGTGTGCACTCCTTGAGGACAGAAATAGTGTCCAGTTTATCTGTGTGTCTGTACTAGCCCTGTTTTAGCACATAGGATATGTCAATACATATTGAATGAATTTCTGATGGAACAGAACATGATATCCTTTTAGAAAGCACTTTAAGTCAAAAGCCATAAACATATCTATTCTAGTTGGCCCAGTATTATTAACATGTAGCATTATTTATGAAGAGTCCAAGCAAAAGAAGTGAGATAGGATAGGGTCTCAGAAGCCTTATTTTAGCCTTTGGAGATAGTCTAAGAATCTAACTATAACTGAATGATTTGGTAAAGTATGGTAGACTCACTTGCTGCCAAGGTTCCCTGCTTTGAAAAGTCCCTCATGGTGACTATAGTTAATAATACTGTATTTCATATTAGAAAGTAGCTAGGAGAGTGGGTCCTGAAAGTTCTCATCAGGAGGAAAAGAAAGTTGTAACTGATGGATGTTAACTGGAATGATGGTGTTGATCATTTTGCAAAAATATATAAATACCAAATCATTACATTGTACACTTGAAACTGACATTAATGTTATGTCAATTATACCTCAATTAAAAAGAAAGGAAGAAAAAAAAGAAGGAAGAAAGAAAGAGAAAAAGAAAGAAAGAGGTAAAAAACACAAACCACATTAATATCATGAAAGTTTATGCTAGATAACTAACTGAAACACAGAAATGGAGCTATGTCTTTATTAAAATTATAGAAAAAATGAGATTTACACTTAGTAAAGACTTAGAAGGGAACATACAAAGGAGGTTGGAAACAGTTTGATATGTTAGTGATAGAATTATGGAATAGTTTTTTTTCCTTTCAGTTGATTTGCAGGGCAAGATGGGAGAAGTGTCTAGAAAAGAATTTAGGGGCTAGCTATTTAAGGCTCTGGAATGGAGAAAAAAAGAAAAAAAACATTTGGATTTCATTCTGTAGATACTGGGGGGTGGGTAGGCATCATTTAAGATTTTTATATAGATCTGTGATTGGCTCTGGCTTTTAGAAGGATAATTTGTAGTAAGGGAGTGTGGTAATAGGGAGATAGGTTAGACCATTACTGCAACAATTCGGGCAATGGTGGCAAATGTGAATTTAACCATGTCTTTTTTTTTTTTTTAACATCTTTATTGGAGTATAATTGCTTTACAATGGTGTGTTAGTTTCTGCTTTATAACAGTGAATTAGTTATACATATACATATATCCCCATATCTCCTCCCTCTTGCGTCTCCCTCCCACCCTCCCTATCCCACCCCTCTGGGTGGTCATACAGCACTGGGCTGATCTCCCTGTGCTATGCGGCTGCTTCCCACTAGCTATCTATTTTACGTTTGGTAGTGTATATGTGTCCATGCCACTCTCTCGCTTTGTCACATCTTACCCTTCCCCCTCCCCATATCCTCAAGTCCGTTCTCTAGTAGGTCTGTGTGTGTCTTTATTCCCATCTTACCCTTAGGTTCTTCATGACCTTTTTTTTCCTTCTTAGATTCCATATATATGTGTTAGCATATGGTATTTGTCTTTCTCTTTCTGACTTACTTCACCCTGTATGACAGACTCTAGGTCCATCCACCTCACTACAAATAACTCAATTTCGTTTCTTTTTATGGCTGAGTAATATTCCGTCTTATTTTCTGTTTTCTGATGCTTTGACATCTGGGGCCTTGCTTACCCTGGAGGGACTGCCCCCCCCCCCAGGGTTAGCTGCTTTCTAGAGATAATAAATAACTGGCTCAGGAAGATGTTTTTTCAGATGCAAACCAACCAATCCAGAGCCCTCACCTCAGTTGCCTCCTTTATCAGACTCTCATTCTCTGGGCCATTATCCACATGCCCTGATCACCCCCAGGCCAGACACCAGACAGCTAGGGACAGCCCCTATGCTCAGAGCCTGCTGAAATTATTCAGACTAGACAATCAGAAACGTGTTAACCTGCCTTTCCCTTTCCTTCCTGCAGGAACCACAGTAAAGGCTCTCCCACAGCCCCCCTTCCTCCGCTTTGCCTCCTGAGCGACCCGGTGCTTCCCCCGTGGCCCTCCCCCTCCTCTTGGGAACTGTTAGTAACAAACTTACCTTTTCAATTATAATAGTCTCCTGATGTGTTTCCTTACCATACCTCAGGTTTTCTATTAGTGCTCTATGTTTTAAAACAAGAGGCTGTGGACCTAAATGAAAGCAGTGAAAAGGAGGACAGAGAAGAAGGTTGAGAATGTTTAGGAGTCAGAACTAACAGGTTTTGATGGTGATAGGGTGTGTGGAATACGCAAATGCGGAGAGATGATTACTGGCAGATTTCTAGCTTGATGATACTGTATGAGTGATAAACTAGAAGAGGTTTTGAGGGGGAAAGAAACAACTGTGGTTTGGAGCTTGCAGAGTTTAGGTACCTGAAAGACATCCACATGGAAACATCTAGCAGTTATACAGTTGTATCCAGCACAGTGGTTTTGAATCTTTTATCACCATGACACACAGTATCCAAATACATTTTACATCTGACCCTACACACAGATACGATTTCTTATTTCACAAAATAATACCCCTTTCTTTTGTGATGCACTCTGATAGTTTTTGTCGATGCCATCCATTGTGTTTCACTTTTAAATGTGAGTTGTAAGTCACCAAACTGAATTTATGAACTACTAAAAAGTTATAACCCATTCTTTGGAAAATACTGGTTGGGGCATAAAAGAAACTTAGACTTGAAAAGATTTTGAAGCCGTAAATATACTGATATTAGCTGAAGCTGTAGGACATTTTCTAAGGGCCAGGGTGGGGAGAAAGAACATTTCCCAGATTGTAGCTCTGTAGAATACCAAACATTTAAATATTTTAAAGCACATAGAGGAAGAGGAGGCAGCTTTTTCTGGGAAAGAATAGTAAATCTTAGTAGTAGAATCACTAATGTTGAGAAACCAACAAGGGAGGACTTCTCAAGTAGGCAGTAATCACAGATGCTGATGATACCAAATAATACAAAGAATAACGAGACTGGATTTGTAATCTAAGATGTCATGGGTGGTAAATGAATGAGTAGGTAAGTAGGTAAATGAGAGGAGGTTGCAGTGGGTGGAAAAATGAACGGGAGGTAAAGAAAGGGAAGCAAAGAAGTTCGACTTCTTTTCCAGAGTTTGTTCTTTAAAGGAAAAAAGATCTGTCTATCTACCTACCTATCTATCTATCTATCTATCTTTCTGAATGACAGTAGCTAGGACGGCAGAAAAAGGATTCAAGTGAAATCCTTGAAACGGGCTGGTTTGTTTGCTAGGGATACATGTTAAAGACTGAATAAATGTTGGCTGAATTTTTTTGAAAAGGGAATTTAAAGAGTTAAGAGGAAATAGATGAAAGTGACCGACAGGTGGAAAAATAATAGCAACAATTATAATAAAATTATAGCCATTTAGTAATTCCACTTGGAAATGGGTAGCCTAGAAACTAATAGCAAGAATTGTATAATAAGTAGGGCCCCAGATTAAGAGAGATGAAAAAGAGTGTTGTTAAATTGATATATATTTGAATATGTATGCATATACATATATACACATTTATATGTTTTATTAATAATGTATATAGAATTTCTTAGATGTAAATTGGTTTGGAGAGACTTAATGAATCTGAGCTTTGTTAAGCCAGGAATGAGGTTTAGTGGAGATTGAGTAGGCTTTCTGAAATGCATATTATTAATACATATTTTGGATAATTTAGAATCAATTGCCTAAAAGAAATGGTAAATTACCACTGGAAGTTATTTACAATTCTATGAGTTTGTGATCTTATCTGTGTTACAGTAAAAGTCCAATCTAATATTGGTTAAAAAGGTTTAACTAGAACCTGCTCTATAAACTTATCCTCATTTTCAACAAAACATTTTTGTGATTCCACACACAGCTTTAAGAAGCAATTCTGTAGTGATTGCCCTTGCACCCTGCATTAGTCTCCAATTCAGAGGCTTACCGTGGACTTGCTAGAGCAAATGTTTATAGTTTACTCAAGAAGTAAAGCTTGTAAATGCAGACGTCTAACATGGTGCCGTTCATTTCGCCACAAATCTAAATATACCATTGGTCAGCGGTGACCCTGGGCACAGAGTTGGCCAAAATTCTCCACCTGATTTGTCGTGGGAGAGGGGAATGGTGAGTAATGTGAACTGGTGGGAAATCGCACTGGATTGTGAGTCAGGAACTGCAGTTCTGTACCACCTCAAGCAAGTCAATCTCATCTTTAAATGGGACTGAAAATACCTGTACTTCCCATCTCACGGGATTGTAATAATTACTCAAGGAGATGAGTGTGGAAATATTTTGTTAAGTTTTCAAAAAAAGATAAATATAAGGCAACAGTATTATGATTGTCATGATTAGATCTACCCAAACACTACTGTCAGATTTATTACAACAGCAGGTTCCAGGGTACTTCAACTCATACCGACGTAGCCAAGCAGACTTTTTACTAGGGTTCTTTTTCCAGGTTACTGTGAACTCGGTTAGAGGTGGCTGTACTTTCCCTATTTATGCATTAGTGATAGGAAAGTTTTGCAGAGCTCTTTGAGCATGACTTCATAAAGTCATGGTATGTGAGCAGATGAAAAATATGACATAGGATTAATGTATACCACAGGGAAGAAACCTGAGAAGTGACTAGTTCATGTTTTCTCTAAGTTTTCTCTGGGTTCATCCTCATTGGAGTTAGAAGAATGGGTGCATTTTATATCAGAAACAGAAGAATTTCAAGACAGGTAATTACTTCTAGATTTTAGAATATGAGGCAGGTACAATGATTCTTAGGTTTTTAAAAGAAAAAAGAAGGGAATAAAAACAATCAGCATTTTTTGTGTGTGTGGTACACGGGCCTCTCACTGTTGTGGCCTCTCCCGTTGTGGAGCACAGGCTCCGGACACGCAGGCCCAGCAGCCATGGCTCACGGGCCCAGCCGCTCCGCAGCATGCGGGATCCTCCCGGACCAGGGCACGAACCCGCGTCCCCTGCATCAGCAGGCGGACTCCCAACCACTGCGCCACCAGGGAAGCCCGACAATCAGCATTTTTAAAGAACTTTTATCACTTTAACATGCAGCTAGAGGCAAAGGTAAGTCCAAACCCAGCTAAGAAGAGTCTAAAAAGTATAAGTTGGACAGACTTCCAGCAGCTGCCAAAACCATAATTTAAAAGTAGGGAAAAAGCTTCCCAAGTGTCATCATTGTTAAAAATCTCAGAGCTTCATAGTAGCATTGAAATCCAGCAGTCTTCTTCCTCCTTTCTGTAGTCTCTCTATTACCGTTTTTAAAAGAACAAAGTTCGTCATAACATAATAAACTGATAGTAAACATAATCCAGGTCTAGGAAAAGAGTTGATGGTTAGCCAGTTTTTTATACTTTACTTGTGTAAACTTAACATTTGTCTTCAATCATTTCAAAGTATATGTTGTACATGTGCATAGTACCCCCAAAATTTGAAATCCTATGAATGCACATAGGACAGATTAAGAAGTATGTAACTCATGAAAGAAACTACATGTGACTCTACAAGGAAATAAATACACGTAATCCACTGTGTGTCCAGACTAGTGACCTGCTTCTACTGGGTTCACTATTCCATGACTTGAGAAAGAGGCCCCAGATCCTCTTTTCCTTGATCTTTTTTCTTTCCCTTTTCTTGTTCTTTTTTGGTTTTAAAGCCTCGGGATCCTCCAATTCAGATACACAGACCTAGGTCCAAAAAAAGAAAGACAATAAGGAAAGATAGTTATTAACTGTGTTACTGTGCCTCGTAGTAACAGAACTCTTTGGAAATATCATGTGAATCAGGTACACTGGAAACAGTCATATTACCAGGAAGCAGTACCCAGTGCACTAGAAGGTGACTGTGTTATAGGCAGAATGCTGCAGTGACCCTCCAGATTCCCACCCGCTGGTGAACACACACGCTCTGTATCCAGTCCTCCCCGTGAGTGTGAGTGAGATCTGTGAGTAGCATGGAATAGCACTCCTATGATTATCTTATATTATATGGATAAGGGATTTTGCAGATGTAACTAAGGCCCCTAATTAGTTGACTACTGGTTAATCTAATGGGAGATGGTCTTTGGTGGGCCTGACCTAATTAGGGGAGCCCTTAAAAAAGATGAGATGTAGCAGGTGCTCTCCAGGAGGCCTCAAGGAAAAAAGCAAACAGCCGAGTTCTGAGAGCTGCCTGTGTGGAGAGGTGACCTCCAGGGCCCGAGGACCTCCTTCGTCCTGTAGCTGCGGGGAACTAAATTCTGCCACCAACCTAGATGAGCTTGGAAGGACACCTCGATCAAACTCCAGATGAGAACAGCACCTTGGCTGATACCTAGATTTCAATCTAGTGAGATCCTGAGTAGAGAACCCAGTTAACCCAAGCCCGGACCATCCTGATCCACAGAACCTGCGACATAATAAATTTATTGTTGTAAACAGCGAAGATCAAAGGCAAATTACTACTCAGCAAAAGAAAACTAATATAGTGACACAGAGGATAAAATCAAAGACTACATGGGAATCCCAAACCTATTCAGAGAAACACTGCACTGTCCAGTGTGGTGTCCACGTGCCCCGTGTGGCAGTTGAGCACTTGAAACGTGGGTAGGCTGAATTGAGATAAACTGCACTGTGAATAAACACTGGATTTTGAAGGCTTAGTACCAAAAAGAGAACGTAAAATTTATCACCTATTTTTATATGTTGATTCCATGATGGAATAATATTTTTGGATAGATTAGAATAAATTAACTATATTATTGAATAAATTCAACCTGTGTCTTTTTACTTTTTTAATGTGGTTACTAAAAAATTGAAATTATATATGTGGCTCACATGTATCTTTGGACAGAGGAGAATTTGAAAAACAAGAAAGAAAACAAAACTCCCATTCCACTACCCAGAAAGAACCATTGTTTATATTTTTATGTACTTCCTTTCTGTTATTTTTAAGGTATAAATTTTTCTTTCCCTCCACAGTTTATTCCATTATAGTATCAAGAAACAATTATAGGACAAGAGAAAGACACCCCAGGTGAGCTTAAAATGTTTGCCTGAGATATTACACTTGTTAAGTGAAGGAGCTGACCCCCTGTCTTTCTGACTCCAAATCCGTTTGCCTCCAAAACCTACATTCTTTTCCTACATATACCACAATACCTCTCCGGAAAAATCTTTACAAGAAAAATGAAGAGATGACTCACAGTATTATGTCTTGGAAAGTATTAAATACAGAAAGAAAACTCAACAAGGCCTGCAAGTTTTACATTATTTTGGAGCTTATATTTCTGGAGTTTCTAAGCAGTCACCAAAATGTTTATAGGGTTGATGGTAAATGTTTTTCCAGAATATATTCAAGAGGTATAGGTGGGCAGAGGAGGGTGGATATAGTTGACTTTAGCTGCTAATGCTAGCAGTTATTACCCTGTTATGTATAGAATTGAGTAAATAACTGCTTTAGAGATAATGCTTTTTAAATGAAATTCACAAGAAAAAGAAGTGACAGGCACACTGGAAAGGAACTAAAACTTCGCAGAGTATGGGATCTTGTGTGTAGAAAATCTTAAGGAATCTTTAAAAAAAATCTTCTAGAATTAATAAGGATTGAGCAAGGTCACAAGACACAAGAGCAATATACAAAACTCAGTGGTATTTCTATATTCTGGCAACAAACAATCTGAAAATGAGACTGAGAAAACAATCGTAGTAGTACATCCAGCCTGTAGACTAGCAGGGCGTTTCCACCACAGGTAGATACAGTTCTTTGGCGTGTGGACAATACCGGAGATGTGTATTTAGGGTGTTCTACCCTCAAAACATTTCATATTGCTTTGATTTCAGAATCTATATTGCTAAATTGGAGCGTTCATTTCTCAGTTTAGCTGAGAGTAGCTTATTTCACATCCAATCTCTTTCAAAAAGCAAACACAAAAAGTTATGCATTAAATTATTCCCACTTAACATTTGAGCCGGCAGGACAGTTTGCTGCTGCTTTTTATTACACAACAGATGTTGGCATTTCAAGATAAAAACAAATTTTTTCCCTAGAAGTGAATTTCCTTCTTTATGAATCAGTTTTGAACAAGTTAGTATAGGCTTGTGTCTTCTAGAGAGTATGTGATTTATTATTTTATAACAAAATGGCTTAAAAGGAAAATAATTATCGTACCATGAATTCATACATCATACACAGTTCCTTTCCTTCTCTCCTGGGCCATAGTTCTAATTATTTTTTCTAATGGTAATTGATAACCAGGTGAATTCCCTTGCTATGGCAGCTTTATAGAATTTTTTTTTTTCTCTTAGCTTTCTTGGGAATAAGAGAAAATCTCCAAGTTCAAATATATGTCAAAGTGATATACTTCTTCTCTCCATAAATAATAACTGTACAGAAGCCTATTAAAGGTGGCTTTCATTTTTTATTTCAGATGTGCATCAAAAAAGTAATGACAGTTCATTAGCACTTGAAGTATCTAAAACTTCGAAAATGTATTTCACAATCCAAGGTTAAGTGGGTCATCATCAGTTATGAAAGAAAGTATCATACACTGTGTAGAATGCTTCACATATTTCAAAGTGTTATCTCTTGCAGGGACACACACCTCACCATTCTTCTTCAGAAAAGTGACATGCCAATAGAAAGATCTATACTGGCTTATCCTTTAATACCTGTGTAAAGAATAGGCTATGCAGACTTTTCTTCAGGGTAAGTTTCACACTGACTAGAGTAGTTGCCGTCGATGTTAAAACATTAGATGAAAAGGTTTGTGCAGTTATAAATTACCATGCTTTGTGTGTGCTCTTGCAGCAGCGCTTTTTCATGCCGCTGTATGTGCATGTTGAGTTTTAATTAAGAGGTAACTGTCACCACAGGTTGGCTGCAGAAGGCTACAGTCTCCAGCAGAGAAAGCAACGCTGCTGTCAGGTCCTACAGGTTGGGTAGCAGATGGGGGTCGGAAACATAAAATCAGACTATAATTAAAAGTGTAATAGTCACTTCTTGCTAATCTAATGAATAATATAAAAATATTTTAAATGTGTTCACTTATTTTTTAATCATTTCTTATTCCTTTTAATGTCTTTTAAAAGTATTATGGATGTTCCTGCCCCAGTAGGAACTTTTTTTATTTAAAAAATTTTTTATTAATTTTATTGGAGTATAGTTGCAAAGTGTAGTATAGCAAAGTGAATCAGCTATACAGATACATATATGCCCTCTTTTTTGGATTTCCTTCCCATTTAGGTCACCACAGAGCACTGAGTAGAGTTGCCTGTGCTATACAGCAGGTTCTCTTTAGTTATCTATTTTGTACATAGTAGTGTGTATATGTCAATCCCAGTCTCCCAGTTCATCCCACCCCCCTCCCCGTCATATCCATCTGTTTGTTCTCTACGTCTGTGTCTCTGTTTCTGCTTTGCAAGTAAGTTCATCTGTATCATTTTTCTAGATTCCACATATAAGCGATATTATACGATATTTGTTTCTCTCTTTCCGACTTATTTCATTCTTTATGACAGTCTCCAGATCCATCAACGTCTCTGCAAATTGAAGTTTTGAGGAAATTTTTGTTTTTTAATTTTGGCACATGGTTTGTTTTGTAAACTGGGTGATACAAATTCTGAACCATGAAAGTTCTGATCCAAGATTTCATCTTTTCCTGGTTTTTCTTTGACTGATTTGAGCCAGGATTGTCCTTCCACGTTCACAAAAGAATTTTTCTTACAAAGTGACTTAGATCCAAGAGATGGATTGTTTTACTTACTCTCTAGAAAAATTACTCAGAAAAGAGGCTCATATGTAGTTCTAACTCAGGTGAGCTATCAAGAACTAGCAGTTAGGAATATTTTATACATAAAGGTGGAAAATGAAGTTGAAATAATTCTGTATTATTTATTCGTGGGCTCTTTTTATCCATTTTAAGGTGCATTTTGAATAAGACTTAATTGTGATTTCCAGTCTTAATCCAGACTACACACACATAGATCAAAGGAAGAGTGCTCTCGCCACAAGGCTGTAATTCTGATCAAGCCTCACTGTTTTCCTTTCTGCTTCCACCCTGTCAACCAAGTGATTACTTCTGCTTTGTCCTTACTTAACTGAACCAATTATAACCTTTCTGGAACAGGCTATGAGATGGGTGGGACAACCTCCCATGCCCTGTTCTCATAGTAAATTAGCAGGTACTGAGAAGGGAGAATAATTGCCATGCCATAACATAACAACTTAACTTAAACTTAACGTAGTCTATCGTTTCTTGATTGAACTATTTTAAATTATGGCAAATTTTATTGCCCAAGAGGAAGTTTTGGACAGTCTGAAAATGTTTGTGTTTAGCAACAGCATATCTTCTGATGTCTTTTATGATTGGCTTTGGTTTTGGGGCAAAACTTGTATATACTACACGCAGCAAGCACACCTAGATTGGAAGGGGTAGGATTTGAGCCAATCCTTTTATTTAAAAATAATTTTTAGGGACTCCCCTGGTGGTCCAATGGTTAAGACTCCGGGCTTTCAGTGCAGGGGGCGCAGGTTCCACCCTGGTCGGGGAACTAGGATCCCACATGCTGCACGGCATGGCCAAAAAATTAAAAAAATTAAAGTATATTTAAAAGGTAAAAAAAGAAATTATGATTCACTCAATTACAAAAAATAATTTTTGTAGTGAGAGACTACTTGGATCATTGGAGAGAATAGAAACAAGGCATTTTCTTTCTTACTTTCTTTTGTGATATCGTGTATGTATTCTATAGGGTATTTATTTTCCTCACGTATCATACTACAAGGGAAGGTATCCAGTTTAGAGGGAAGAGTTTGCCATGGAAATAAAAGGAGCCAGAAAACCCAGAAATGTAACCTTCCCACAGTCCCTGTCCTCTCCTTTCCTCCTCCTACCTCTGTCGTCCATCGCTTTCCTATAGCTTGGATGAAGCCATCACCCTTCTACATTTACTGTTCCAATGGATTAAGCGGCAGTAGTTACTTGGGCTTATTTGAGCAAGAGAAAAAGAATATGTTCACAACAGGGGCACAAATTATGCAATTTATTATTTGGGCAAAAACTTGAATGTGTTACCATTTCAAATGGTAACATGTCCAAAATCTTGCGTTGAGAACCAAAATGATATCTTTCAGTTCACTCAGAATATTGACTTAACATACCTCCATACTGATGAATCTCTTTTAAAACCTAACCAGCATATGTAAATCCAGACTTAGAAGCATTGCTTTCTAAAATGAGAGGGAACCAAATCACATGCAAACAAAGCAAAACGAAGACCCAGGAGAGGTTCAATAATTTACATAATCCTTTAGTTAGGTATTAGTGTCCATGAGGTTTTTTTTTGTTTTTTTTTTTTTGCGGTACACGGGCCTCTCACTGCTGTGGCCTCTCCCGTTGCGGAGCACAGGCTCCGGACACGCAGGCTCAGCGGCCATGGCTCACGGGCCCAGCCGCTCAGCGGCATGTGGGATCCTCCTGGACCAGGGCACGAACCCGTGTCCCCTGCATCGGCAGGCGGACTCTCAACCACTACACCACCAGGGAAGCCCCATGAGGTTTTTTTTTTAAGTTTCTTTTTTAACTTGTTATTTTATATTGGAGTATATCCGATTAACAATGTTATGATAGTTTCAGGTGCACAGCAAGGCAACTCAGCCATACGTATACATGTATCCATTCTCCCCCAGAGTCCTGTCCCATCCAGGCTGCCACATAACATTGAGCAGAGCTCCCTGTGCTACACAGTAGGTCCTTGTTGGTTACCCTTTTTAAATATAGCAGCGTGTACATGCCAATCCCAAACTCCGTAACTCTCCCTTCCCTCCACCCTTCCCTCCCTGGTAACCATAAGTTCATTTGCTAAGTCTATGAGTCCATTCCTGTTTTGTAAATACGTTCATTTGTATCATTTCTTTTTATATTCCGCGTATAAGTGATGTACGATATTTCTCTTCCTCTGTCTGACTTCACTCAGTATGACAATCTCTAGGTCCACCCATGTTGCTGCAAAGGGCATTATTTCATCCTTTTTCATGGCTGAGTAATATTCCATCGTATACATGTACGACATCTTCTTTATCCATTCCTCTGAGTGTCCCGGAGTTTTGTATCCTACCTGCTGGATCCTGACTCTACCTTCCACTACTCCACTCTGCCTCTGACTGGAGTAAAGAAGAATGTGGTGGTCGTGAAATGTACCAAAAAATTGACCGTAAGGTTACTTTACAAAGCAGCCTCCCATAGTGTATTAAAGATGTAATTTTCAAATTAAAAACAAAGACAGAAACTATAGTAGTGACTAGTTTCACACACCAAGTTCATCCTTACAACCATGCTGTTGGATATGCATTATCATGTCCAATGTTGCAGATTAGAATATGGAGGCTTGGAGAGGTTAGTTGGACGATTTGCCCAAGATCAGACAGTGTAGCAGCCAAAACATAGACTTCACAGCTTGTCTGACTTTGAAGACCAACCACTTTCCATTACACTGTGCTTTCTCTCCTTTGTACTCGGCACTTTTCAAGCAAAATCAGTTTGTATCTGTTTGAATAAGTGAATACTGCTCTAAAGTATTCTAGAACTGTATCTGTGTCCACCCATTCCACAGACGTCTGCCTTGTGTCAGAGTTGTGTCGATAATAAGGAATTTCTGCTCCCCATAAGAGTTCCACATCATGCCAGTCTCCTGTGCCTCCGTGCTTATAGTTCACTTTCCTTCCCAGCATCCTTCAAAAGTGTACAGGTCTAAAACTACTCAACTCTTTGTCAGTTAACAGTGTCCATCTCTTGGGTGGCATGCCATGTTCAAAGTGAAGCCAGCAAGATTTCCAGATAAATGAAAGACATGTTGATAAGGACCAAACAAGAGGACGTAATGAGGAAAACCACTGAATGATCACAATTGATTTGGTGCATTTTCTGCTGTTTTCGATGCCTGACATCCATCCCTTTGTCTAACACATCTCCTTTCTGGGACATCTCTACACCTAGCAGAGGCAGTCTCTGACCGTCTCTTTCAACGTGAACTACCCCTTCCAGTACCCCAATGTGGTTTAGAATCCTCCCAGCAGCTCTGTACTTTAGTTTAGTTGTTGGGCGTTCCCCCTTCTCTCTTCACTTTCCTTTTGCCCAAATCAAACCCACAACTCTCTCTTCTTCCTTGAGTGGGTCTGCACACCTGGCATGATTGTGAATGCATTTCAAGTTACAGGAAGTGAAATAAAGGAAATAGTGGGAAGGAAGGATATCATTTGTTCTGAGTCTGCATCCTCTCTAGAATGTCAATTCCAGGAAGGCAGAACTGTAACTGTCTTGTTCACCTCTCTGTCCTCAGAGCCTTGAACAGTGAACACGAAGAAATGAATGAATGAATGAACTGCACTGATTTGCCGGGAAGCCCCAGTAGCTGCTCATTGCTCTTAGCTCTTTTACTTTCTCACCTTCAACATGGCAGCGCATCTTTGTTGGCACAACATACAGGTGGTTGCCATTCTTGCGCTGGCTCAGACTACATTCGATTCGCCTTCCGATTGTGCATCTGTGTGATAAGCATCCTGACTTGATAATCGCTACTGTGTGTAATGTGGTTAAAGTGGTCACTTGTCTGTCTTGTAGCTTCTTGACACTAATTAGCCCCTCTCCCTCCTTGAGTTCTTTGACTTTTTCTGAGCTCCTAATAATATGTGAAACCTGCTGGTGTGTATATAATACATTCTGGCAAATGAAATTTGGATAATTATATTGTTTTTCCTTAGAGATATAATGTGTTTTCTGTAGTGTTAGATTTGAAAGCAAATATTTCAATTAAAAGAGTCAAACGTAGTTAACAGTCGAAGGAGGTGACAAAGTGGAATAGAAAGTTAAGAAACAGGTTCTGGCTGTGTTTTTTCCATTACCTATGTTATTTCCTTCAAACTCGAAACATCCTTCTGTTTTGTTTGTTTTAACTTCCTGAAACTGGGATGTATTTTTTAACTGATGTCAGAAGAAGCTTGCTGGTTGCCGGATAGAGGAGTAAATAGTGACAAGGTTATCCCTGTGGTGCGCTGCCTAATTACGGACGATCAGAAGTGATCCTTTAGACTTCAGATGAAAAGGCTCATGATCCTGTTACCAATGCAAAAAATGGTATTTAATTATATGGATTAAGGGGAACTAATATTTGTCGGTATTAAAAAAAAAAACAAAACTGTGTACATTTCATGCAGCTTTTTACCCCATACAGGAAGTAATTAAGTGGATGATTGATGTTGAAATGTATGATATCACACATAAGAGGAAATACAGTTGTGTGAATTTGGGTAGGTCATTTAACTTCTTTAAGCATTGATATCTTCACCTGTATATAAGGAATTAGGCCAAGAATATTTTGAGATCCCTTCCAACCCTAATATACTGTATTCTTGTGTTGAAAATGAATCGTTGAAACTTAGCAAGATTTTAAAACTCCTATAGTTTCATCTAATATCACATTCTTTGTTGCCTACAAGGGTTTCTCCGGTGTCTTCTCCTAGAATCATTTCAATAAAGGAAATTATAGATATGTAAGTCTTTTAATGAAATCACAAAATTCTGAGGAAAAAACCAGACTTTCTCTCTGATCTTTTTTTGTATTTAGGGAAAAAAGAACTGTTTATTTATCAGCAAAGACCTTTACCCAGAAGCTAAGGACAAATCCGTGTTCCACTTACTCAGACCAAAATGTTTCTTTTATTACAACAGTGATTTATTATGGTAAATTATGTGTTCATTCTAAAACCAACCAATTTTGTAGCTCTATGAATCACTCAGATGGTGAATCCAGATCACCTCCAGGATTCTGCCTTGATTATGGCAGTCAGCACCCATACTCCCTCTGTACCCTAAGTACTTAGTACATTACATGACTGTGCACTGTTGAACTGCATCCATGTTTAGCTTCAGTGACAAATGTTTGTGATTGCTGTGCTTGCAACTAAAACTCACCTTGGCTCCTGAGCTGGCCAATTTCTGTTCCTATCATTCTGAAGCGATTTCAGGGTAAATTCTAGCTTCTGGTATTCTCATATGGAAGTGGGAAGAAGCATTTGACATATTGGGGTCAGTGCAGTAGTGGAACCTGAAAGGGTTTGGGGAGGATGGAGAGAAGCACAGGGAAGGTTGCTGTTCCAGGGGGAGCCCTACAGTGAACCGAAGTCTCAGTATCACTCGGGCTTAAAAAGACCACGTCATGGGGCTTCCCTGGTGGTGTAGTGGTTGAGGGTCCGCCTGCCGATGCAGGGGGACACAGGTTCGTGCCCTGGTCCGGGAAGATCCCACATGCCGTGGAGCGGCTGGGCCCGTGAGCCATGGCCGCTGAGCCTGCACGTCTGGAGCCTGTGCTCCGCAATGGGAGAAGCCACAACAGTGAGAGGCCCGCGTACCGCAAAAAAAAAAAAAAAAAGACTATGTCCTGACTTATTTTGTGTATTATGGATAAATGGGGCACACTTCCAAGGATATAAAAATTGCTCAACGTATCTGTTTTTCTCTTTTATTAAGCATTACCTTTCTTATCACTTAGGAGTTTGTGAGGGTGTCATAACCATTTTGAAAGACAGGTGTCTTCTCTCTCTGCTCTGCTGCTGTTACTGTTACTGTGTATCTCGAGTTGTGAATCCAGGATGGGTTTCAGGCCCCATTTCACCCTTCTTCCTTCCTGCTGGAGTCATAGCAACTTTTCCCCTTTCTACCCCATTTGCTCCTGGAGCCCAGATAGCCCCGAAGGCCTGCCCGAGCCTCCCCCCTGCTGTTACCGGCGAGCTGTCCCTCTTCCCTCACCACCTGTTGATTCACTCCCTCGTTCGTGTCTTCATTCATATGTTCATTTAATGAATATTTGTTCAGCACCAACTTAAGGGCCAGGTGTTCTGAACATAAATTCACATTAGCCACCGACCCCGTAGACGTGGCTTATACGACAGTATACTGGGGAGAAGCGTAGGTCAACAGCTACCGTACAGTGTGATAAGTACACTGAGTATATGTAGGTACGGGTGCCAGTGGGCTAAATCAGACTGTGGTGAGGGAGAGACACACACTGCTTTGAGCCTTTGCTTCGTCCAGTGTATCAGTAGGTTTGTATGTGTTTAGTTGGCTTTATGTGTTTAGTTCAGTGTCCATGTCGGCAAGATATCCTAATATCAACCAGTAATGGAAAATTACTTTTTGAGTTAACTGGGAATTTGAGACTTTTCAGAGAGAAATTTTTTTCATTTTAAAATTACATCATAGATCCATCTATAGATTATAGGTAGATGTGGCCAACGTCTCAACCTGTTCACAAACATAATCGTCTCAGATTCAGTGACTTTTTTCTAGGAAAAACTCTTACTCAAGGGAATTAAGATAGCAGTCTCATATTATCTTTCGGTCATTGAAACAGTCTCTAAATTTTATCCACGTCACCCTTTTTCAACAGCATACTGCTTTTAGAAACACTCCAGATTTTAGCTGAACTTCTCCCTTCCTTGTTCATAATATTCAGCTTTACTTGTACTCTGCCTTGATCCAGACAGGACTGATGGTGGTTTAGAAGGGTGTGTAAAACAGGCATATGGGGTGTGTGAATTAAGAGTAAGTGTCGCGGCGTCTGCGTTGCCAGGTGTTGAGCGGGGTTCCTTGACATGTGGGCCCACACAGGTGTTTACTGTGAGAGCGGGGGGCCATCCTGTGCACTGTGGGACGTTTAGCAGCATCTCCGACCTCTACCTCCTAGATGCCAGGAGCGCCTTCCTAGTCATGACAGCCAAAAGTGTCTCCAGACCTTGTCCGACGTCCCCTGGGGGACGAGACGGTCCGCCTGCCCCACCCCTCTCTGAGAGCACTGGTCTAGAGGGTGGATGTAGAGAAGCAGAGCTACTTTGGAGGTAGAGTTGGCAAGACTGGCTTGTGGATTCCCTGTGGAGGTTGAGGAAAAGGCAGGGGCGGGCGATGAGTCCCAGGTGGTTGGCTTGCAGACTCAGGGCTTGGGAGTGTCGCCCCTAGTGACGGGGAGGGCACAGGTGGTGTGCGGATGGGACACGCGAAAACCAAAGCGTTTGGATTGAGTGGGACACGCTGAGCTTAAGATGTGTATCAGAAATCCAAAGAGATGTCGAGCAGACAGGTGCATTTTAGTCTGGAGCTCAGGGGAGGATTTTCTGCAGCAGTTGGACTAGATGCGAACACCTAGGCAGGGGGTGTAGGTAGAGGAGGGGACTGTGATCTCCGAGTCCAGCTCTGAGTGGTCAGAGGAGGGCCGGCCAGTGAGGGAGATGGGGCGAGAAGAAAACCGGGAGACGGTGTTGTCGGGGAAACCCAGGGAGGGAACTACGTGGAATAGGTACCTGGGTCAGAGGCTTCTGAGCCGTTCAGTACGAGACGATAGCTTTTACTTTATTATTATAAAGAACTAAAATTATTTTCAGCTTGCAAAAAATTAGGTCCCAAAGCAAATAAAAAGACAGTAGTACTAGAAGAGACACAAAATGGACTATGAAATGAAGTTAAAATGCTAAAATTTGCAAATCTTAAAGACCTAAACCCTGGCTCTGGGTGTGCTACAGATCTTGGCTCTCTGCGTTCTAAAAGCCTCTATAGAAGCCAATGTTAGTTATCTACGCTCGCAATGACCATAAAATAAAAACAGACCGTATCAGGGTCCCCGAGACCAGCCCCAGGTTAGATGAGCTGCTAGGAGGACTCACAGGACTCAGTATATAGACTCGCTCAGATTTCTGGTGGTGAAAGGACCCAAAGCAAAATCAGCAAAGGGAAAAGGTGTTTGGGGCGACGTCTAAAGGAGGCCGGGCGTAAGGTCCCGAGAGTCCCCAGCTAGTGGATTCACACAGGCGCACTTAGAGCCCTATTAATGAGTTATGACAACACGTTTGAAGTATTGTCTAACAGGGGAATTCATGAGAGACTCAGCAGGCAGGGTTTTACCTGGGGGCTGGCCTCGCATGTACCAAAACACCAGACTCACAGAAGGGAAGCATGTATTCAGCATAAACCACACGATTTATATAAAACAGCATAAGCATGGTGAGCCACTTTTATCAGTTTGGGGAATGGTGGGAACTCTCCCAAGCTCTGAGTTACCAGGTGCCAGCCCAGGGCCAGTCGTGCCAGCAGGTCTTTCTAAGGAGAACCGTCTCAAGCCTGCTGTGTTCACTCTTTTTTTGTACACAGGCCAAAGCCCAGGAAAAAACAAGCATTGTTGGCACTGAGACTAATCAGAATTTCTCCAGAACAGTCATTTAATTAATAAACTCTTTCCAGCACATTCCAGGTCATTTGGCTAAGCTGTGCGCTAAAAGTGTTGTCGCTGTGTATTGGGGGGCAGTCTAGCATGTAATATAATAACCATAGGCTGTGGGAGCGGATGAACCTGGCTCTGGTCATGGCTCAGCTACTTATTTCCTCTCTGAACCTCCATTTCTGGTCATAAAACCTACCATTTTGAAGATTCCATGAGATATATACAATGCCTGGAAGAGTGACTGGCACATAATAGACATTCAAAAATAGTGGTGGCATTGATATTGCTGTTAATAATTGCAGTAGTAGTTGTTGCTTTATTATTGTCTTTCTGCGGTTAGATGTGCCATTTCTTTTCTTGGATTAATCGGTTGTAATATCCACCCTACAGTATTTTCAGCTAAATGGCTTTCAGTTTTTCAATTAAAATTTCAGTTGAACAGTATCAGAGGCATTTTAATAAAAATTTTACTGAGCTTGATTAGTTGATGAGAAGTAAATTGCTCAGTTTTGATGACCACATTAACTCTTTCTGGCCATTCGGGTACCATTTAGTAAATTACCTCTTTTAGTGTGGTGCTCAAAATGTTACCCAAGTGACCAGAAAGAGTTAATAAGTCACCAGCAGCCTGAGCAGTTTACCACCTTCTGACTATCAGATCTGTCTCATTACATTAAATGTTTCCCTTCCTATAATTGTCACTTTCTTTAAAAATGAAATATTGGATACAGTTATTTGTTTTTAATAGACATTATAAGCTCAATGAAAAGTAGAGTGAGTTCACTCACAAGCCTTCTAAGGGGGTTTAAGGTATTGGTGTTCACTATATAATACAGAAAATAAATCTGATGGGGGTAATAAATGCATTTTACACGGTGCAGAAGAAGGGCATCGTTTTCCGAGGACACAAGTGACTCCCTGATTATGAGCTGAGTACTAGGCAGTCCTATTACTGTGCCTCCCTAGGTGTGTGAGCACTGAAGAGAATTATGTCTCGTGGTATTGTAGCAGGTAAACTTTCGTGTGGGCAGGAATCCTGCCTTTCTGTAATGTATATATTATCCGTCCCCCGTGGATGTGTTTCTACCATTAATTCTAATACAGTGTTTAATTATTCAGGAGTGACCCTTACTTTCTCATGAATAGACACCTGCAATCAATTCTTAAAATTACATCTCTGACTCAAATATTTTTCCAGGTAGACTGGAAAAATCATTACCACTCACTTGGAAAAATTACTTGACTCCTGAAGAACTAGTTTTTTCACATGAAAGGTTGTCTTTTCGTTGATGTGTTATAGTCTGTAATCTGTGAGCCACTAAGTATTTACTGAGTCCTCACTGTATGTGTAACATTATGTTAAGTGCTTTGAGTGATACAAAAGTAACATATGACTGGCTCACTGAGTCATTTTTTTCAATAGATACTTCCTAAGCCAGCTGTGTGCTTTTGTACTCTAAAAAGACAAAGATAAAGAAAAAGCAACAAAGAACTTGAAGTTTGGTTGAGGAGATGATTAATGATGACACTGTATTATAATACTATTGCACCTATAAAAGTGCAATGACAGGAATATATCCAGCTACTCAGGGAGGTCAGTGAGGGAGACCTAACCCAGCTTAGAAGGAATCTGGGAAAAGTACCTGCAGAAGATGAAGGTGGACTGTTACAGCATGAATAGGAGTCAGCTAAGAACAATGGGCATTTCCCCCAGAAAGAACAATCTAAGAGCACAAAGTCGAGAAAAACAATGACGAGAGGCAGAGGGCTGGTGGTACTATGGTGGTTTGTGTTTGCTGAGCCACATGGAAAGCCCAACGCACGGCTGGAAAAGTAGGGAGATATCAGATCAGCGATATAGTACGGTTTAAAGTTGTTGAGTTTTTAAACCTAATTGGAGAGAGAAAACGAACGTATGCATGTGACACAGACAGCATTACATGTGCTTGACAGTTGGCCACTGGAGTCCATTGTTGTGTACATCCTCCCCAAAACCCATGAAGGAGGTAGTGTTACTTCCCCCCATGTTGTAGATGAAATAACTATTGTTTAGAACTATTAAGTAAATTACCCAAGGATGCAGAGAAAATAACCAAGGGAGATAGAATTCAACTCTACAGGATTCCAAAACACAAATTTTCAGAGAGATTGAATAATTTGCCCAGGATGACACTGTACGTGGCTGAGCAGGTATTCAATTCAAATCTTTTTTCCTTTGCATGAGGGCAGGACTGAGCATGAGTTCCATTTATGGGGATGCAGGGAGGGAACAGTAAAAGCTCAGGGTAAACCTGGGAGTTGGAGAAGGACAGTGGCATGTAAGCATCTTACGATTATTATAATAATCAATATTATGACTCTTCTTCTCAAAGACTCTATAGCAAAAAGAGAATACTTCTATAGAGAATGGACTTGAGGCCACGGGGAGGGGGAAGGGTAAGCTGGGACAAAGTGACAGAGTGGCATGGACCTATATACACTACCAAATGTAAACTAGACAGCGAGTGAGAAGCAGCTTCATAGCACAGGGAGATCAGCTCGGTGCTTTGTGACCACCTAGAGGGGTGGGATAGGGAGGGTGGGAGGGAGACGCAAGAGGGAGGAAATATAGGGATATAAGTATACGTATAGCTGATTCACTTTGTTATACAGCAAAGACTAACACACCATTGTAAAGCAATTATACTCCAATAAAGATGTTAAAAAAATTAGTTAAGAAAAAAGAGAATACTTAGGCGAGAATTTGGGCAGAGGGGAGAATCTTATCCCATTTCAACAATCTCTCAAGTTACCGTTGTTTGTGTTATGGCTATTTTATTTTATTTTAGGACATGTTTCTTCAAATATATAGGCCAAAGATTTATCCGTATAAATCTTTACATTTCTTGTGTGATGGTGTTTGATCCATAATGAATTACGTTAGGTATTATTATATGTTAACAATAATAATAGCGCCCCCCTGTCAGAACAGATGTGAGAGTTAAAGGAGTTAAAGTAAGTCAATCTGTGTGAAGCACTTGGGACCGTGGTTGTACCAACAGGCACTCTATACAAGTCATTATTATTATCAACTTTTCTGAAACAGCATGTGGACTTCATAACAACGAGGGATTCTGTCCAGTAGGTAGATGAGCGCCACACACGTGGTGTAGTTTTATGTACATCAGATTTGCATGTCTCAGCTATTGTTTCTGTTATTATTATATCTACCCACGTTTCCTGTTGACAGCAAGCTTTCCTTCTGGCCAGATCAAATTTGCAACTTGTAATTTTGCTGGGGCAACAGTGTCGAGTGGCACTGTCCAGGGAAAAACTGGTTGAGCTTTGTAAGCCATTCTTACAAAAGTCACATCCCAGCAGCTTCTCAAGCCTTTCTTCTAGCAGTGTGGCCGTGCTAAACAGGCGGGCTGCAAGGCCACGGAATGCCAATGTCACAGCCAGGGCCTCCACCGGGTAGCTGAGCAAGAGAGCTGCCGATATGCACGCCATGCTCTTTTTAGCTTCAGTGAAATTCCGGTTACAAATCCGGCGAGGTTTCTTCGTGGCTGATGACAGCTCACCAGAGGGTCAGAGGATCAGGTCTTGGCTGCCGGGGAAAGTGTACACTTTTGTTTCTTTCCTTCTGCCAAGAAACAACAACAAACAACAACACCGACGTGCTGAAAAAATACGCAGAGGTGATAAGCAGAGGTGACCGTTGCTCTTCTGCAGGCCGGGCTCCCATGCTTTCCTGTCTGATTTAGAAGAATCCTGCGCACGTAAACCTTTCCTGTGGTTTTAAGCATCCATCATTCCCTGGCACGGAGCCTGTCCCATCTCTGCGAGCTCACCGTGGAAGTTTCTGTGAAGTCACTGCTTCTCAACACACATGCCTAAAAATTTCACTATTGCCTCTCCCGGTCTCAGAAAGCTTAAGGTTAGCTCGAGTAACTATTAGCTATTTCAGTTGCTTGTTCGGTGGGGTATCTTATCTACCCTTTCACTGTACATCAAGGAACTTCCTTTTCTCCCTACTTGTTTACGTTTTACGCATTCAATGATTATTCACTAAAAGCCTGAGTGTTGGCAAGATATCGACGTGCTGGATACTGTGAAGGAGTGTCCAGGAGAGAGTGAGAGACATAGATGCAGTGAACCGGATGTTTCAGTTGCAGAGAAACAGGATTAAGAGGGACTTCCTTGGCGGTCCAGTGGTTAGGACTCCACGCTTTCACTGCAGGGGCGCAGGTTCCATCCCTGGTCGGGGAACTAAGATCCCACGTGGTGCGCTGCGCGAACAAAAAGAAAAGAAGAAACAGGACTGTGAGGCAATACAGTGTGGATAAAGTGATCCGGAAGCTCCGATCCCTAGCTGACACTTCAGCTTCAGGATGTAAGAATATCCTTTTCTGTTTCTAGCCTTTCCCCGTCTCGTCCTTCTTTCGTTCTCCCAGCGCTGTGTGGAACTCTTACCTAAGTCAAAGTGTGTCAGAGGTGAGTTCTTAAGTCCGTTTTCAGAAGGGCTGCCCCACCCAGTTCACCGCAAGCCAGAACCTGCAAGTGCCAAGATGTGAGTTCTCACCGCGTGGCCATCCCTGCAAGACTGTCCTCTCGCTCCATCTTCTGATTATTACTTTGAAGCCTTTCACCAACTCACCAGCTGCCATATCTTTCTGCTTTCGTGGTCCTTTGCTGCCCTAAACTAGATTCTCAGCTTCAGTCACGTAAACCATTTATTACCATCTCCTATCACCGTTTGCTTTCTCCTCTCTCTTGGCCTCTGCACTCGCCAGCCCTTTCCACTCACAGGCTGAATGCCTTCCTTTCTCCTCGACGCGTGAGACCCTTTTTGCCTTTGTTCAAAACTTCTCTTCCCTAGGAGGCCACCTCTGCATAATCCCGTCGCCTGTAGTCATTCTGTCCTTCCCACTAGTGTTTAATTACGTTGCTGGGCTTCTTCCTTGATGATGGTGCTGTGTGCCTGTCTGTGGCTCCATCTGTGTACCTGTCTCCGTTAGGTTCGTGCCGCAGCATCGTCTTCGGTTTCCTGGTGCCCCGCAGTGTTCTCTGAATGTGAACAGGTGCAAACTGACATATATTTGTGGTGGAAGGGAGGACTTGCTTGCCGCACACGGACCACTGTTTGCAGAACCTTTGTCATCTTCCCAGTAGCTTAACTGTGCACTTTCCATTGGCCTTTTACATTTTTTATTTATCTTAATTTTTTATTGCAATATGCACTTTATTGAAGTGGTCTGGAACCAAACCCACAATATCTCCAAGGCAATATAGAAATTAATTGGTCCAACATAAACTTTTGTGTAGTATTTTTCTGAATTCACTCGTCAGGCAGGTAGGTGCATGTCCATGACTGGGCAGATTAGAGCAATAAACCGGAATGGGCAGAAACGCAGCTGGCCAAAGGTCTACCCAGGAGGAGTTTGATGAAACCGTTTTATTAGCAAGGGTTTGTCGAGGGCCAAGAAGCTTGAGGCGTTTTGCTAGGGGCTGAGGAGACGGGTCAGCCAATCCAGACAAGGGTCGCGTGCCTTGAGGAGCTTCCAGTCTAACAGGGCACGTCAGTGGAATGATCGCACAAATAACGTCGCCACTGAGATAGGGCTCATCCAGGAGCTCTCACGCACGCTGAGATGTGAAGGGTGGGATACGGATGGGTCGGAGGGGCAGGAGACAGAAGGCGATTACAGGTAAGCAGGAGAGCGTGTGTGAGGGTAGCAGGGAAATAGATACGACCTGTTTGAGGAATTGAGAGGCCACCATTGTGGCTGCCGCATAGCAAAGGGGACATAATGCAGTGGCGCACTGTGTGTAAGGACTTGCACCTGTAGCCAAAAAGCAAACAGAGTGCTCAGGCTCAGAAGGACGTGACCAGATTAGCATATTTTTGACTCTTATTATATATTACTTGGACTATCATGTGGAGGAACAAACTGGAGAGTACGAAGAGGTGGTAGTAGAGATGAAGAAAGTAAGTGGGGCTTGGAAGGTATTTATGAGAAGGTGTCAACGTAGATTGAATGTAAGAGTGAGGGAAAGGAGGTTTCCAGGATGATGCCTACACTGATGATCTGCATGGAAGGGTGGGCGTCGGTGGCATTTTCTGCCTCGGGGTACACTCAGAAAGCACGACATACGGGGCTGGGGGAAGGTCATGAGTTTTGTTTGGAACATGCCGAGTTTGAGCATCTGAGCAAAGATATCATCTAAGCAGTTAGGTGTATAGCTGAGTAGCTCAAGCAGAATGTCAGGGCTATAGATATAGATTCTAAAATAATCATTATATGGATGATCATTGAAGCTGTGGGCATAGATGACATTGCTTTTGCTTAATATACGATTAGCTCTTCTCTGGGTAGATGTCAGCAAATCTCTAAACACCTCTTGGCGTCAATTTTCTTACCTGAACAAGAGTTGGGGTAGATCAGGAGCCCCGAACCCCAGGACATCAGCATCTGACAGCAGATGCCGAAAACTGAACCTGCCAGACTTCTTTTGACTAAGTTCCCCTCAAGGATTAACACTTGCTCCACAGTCTCTGAAGAAATAAAAAGTAATGGAAAGTGATAACTTCTCATAAAAGAGGTGTGGTTTTTAGCCAAGATGGTATCTAAGATTCCATCCAAGTCAGTTTTTTCCATTACAGAGCTGTGATTCTATCATACGATTAAAATAAAACTGAGAAAATAATGTGAAGACAACGGCAACAACAAAAATCGGTTTATTTGATGTGCCTGTGGTGTGCGTGGAAATACCCCTTTTGGGTTTGTCGTAATTCATTAATAGCTGCGTAGTTTTTGATAGGTGAGGCGTCAGCAAACTGCTGCTAGCATCCCTGTAATACATCTCAAAGCTACCAAGTCATCCTCAGTCCCGCTCCAGCCATCCGGGTCTGTGCCACTCGCTGTCACCTTTAGTCTGGACCACTGGGATTGCCTTCTGACTTGGCCTCTAGCCCACAGAATGTTTTTAAAATCAAAAGCCACCTCCTAGTTCTGTGCTGTTCAGAACCTTCCATGGTCTACCAGACCCTGCCTAAGCTGGCCTCTGCCTACCTTCCCGTCTTGTCTGGTTCGGCTTTTGCCCCTGCCCTCTGCCCTCCCTTTGATTTGAAAGCTTGCCCAGGTCTCCCTCCCCAAGACTGTTGGGCAGTCGGTTTCCCCTTCCTGGAAGACTGCCCTCGGGCTCGCTGTGGTGTCTCATCCTCTGTCTTGATCTCAGCTCAATGTCAGCTTCACAGAGTAATCTTCCCTCACTCCCCTATCCGAGTGGAGGGCGTCCCCATTTTTACTCTGTTTCTTTGTCCAGTTTGTTTCTTTCCATAACAATTACATTGGGGTTTTTTTCCCCCTGTTTGTTATTTGTTTTTCCTTCTAGAAAAATTGAAAGCTCCTGCTAGCAGGGGCCACGTCTGTTCCGCTCACCACTGTCCACCCAACACCGGACACCATGTCGGGAACACAGTGGGTGCCTTACAAGTGTTTGTTGAATCCTTGAGTGAATCAAACATTTACCTTCCTATTTGTGGTTTGCTTCAGTTAAGTGAAATAAGTTTTTAATCTCCAAAAACCCACACTGTCCAGGCAACTGAAATAGATGGCCTGGAAATGTACAAAGAAATAGGGAAGCCTACCAGCGATTTAATTTGTCCACAGATCGTCTAGAAAATGGAAGCATTACTGATGGGCAATCAAAAGAATGTCCAAGAGGTACCTTTTTTTTTTTTTTTGCGGTACGCGGGCCTCTCCCATTGCGGAGCACAGGCTCCGGACGCGCAGGCCCAGCGGCCATGGCTCACGGGCCCAGCCGCTCCGCGGCATATGGGATCCTCCCGGACCAGGGCACGAACCCGTGTCCCCTGCATCGGCAGGCGGACTCCCAACCACTGCACCACCAGGGAAGCCCGAGGCACCTGTTTTTGAGAAGGTTCTACACATGCCTCTTCCTCTAGTTAGGAGAGATCACTTCAAAAGGCATTCATATTGGCATCTGAACACACATGACTTAATACATCTCTGAATACATATGATTTCAAGTCTTCGTAGACGTGCAGCATGTTTATATTTGCAAAATCTGATCTGTATGATCCCTGCTGAATTAATCCTATGTGTTCATTTTCCAGATCTTGAATATGCATGGTTTCATAAAATAAATATCTCCTTTTCCATTCCCCGGTCCACTTTATGTGACTAATTCTCATGAGCAGGCAGGGATCTTGACCTGTAGCTACTTACATCTGCCTGTTTGTTTAGCAGAGCAGAGAATTGTAGGACAGCAGAGGGACGGGCAGGTGTGTGTGTGCTCTGCAGACGCCGCCCCCTCCTCAGTACAGGACCTGCTGGGAGCTCTTAATTTTAGATCTTCTTGCGTACGATGTTACAAACTATGTTATTGTTACCTTTTCTCCTGTGCTTTTTTAACTGTTTAATAAACTGTTTATATGTCATCACTTGAATGTGAATCTGTTACTCTTAAATGTTAATGAATAACATTCCTTCAAAATAAAATGGTGAGCCTGTGCACTTTCCGGGATACAGTCTCCTAGCCCTGATTTCAGTGTTTTTGTTTTTATTTCTGTTTTCACCTGGTTCCTTTCATGTCATCTTCTTTATCTGGTCCGTCAGGTATTGAACACACACATTCCCCTCCTCCAGTCTCCAATCTCCGTGACAACCAGCGGTCGTTGCTAAGTGCTGGTTTTATCCAGGCCCTTTTGATGCCGCTGTGGAGTACACGACCACCCCCGTGTAATGTGGATTTTGGTGCAGTTTCCATTGGAGTTCCACTCCATGGCAAGAAGATGACAGTGTGTTGATAGTTCGACTCAGTTCTCTGTTTTTCACTTCATGTAAGAAACCAAAATCTTATTTTAAACTTGTAACTTGATATCTCTTTATATCAAATTTCCTAGGAATATTGTGTAATTAAAGATATTAAGGGTCTGAGAAGAAATAAATGCCTTATAGTAGCCATATAAGCAGGTTTTTTAACCCAACTGTTTGCCATCTCCTGTCAAAAAAAAAAGAAGTTTCCTTCCTGTATCTGATTGGAATAGAAAAAGGGACCAACCATGACTCAGCATTCAGAATTTCTCTAGTCCAAACCCAGATTTTCTTCTTGTTTTAGGAAAATATGAGATGCTTTCAGTTGTAAAATATTCACAGTAGACACATGAGTTTTAGGAACTTGAAGAGTGTCTACATTGATAACACTGACTCTTCACAACCCCAACACAAGTTGCTAATACTTTGGAGTGGAAAGGCCTCTGCAGCTCTCCTAGGGAAAGGGCACTTGCATGGCCCTGGGTGGGTGGCCTATTGATCCTGGCTCTCTTTGGTTAGTCACCTGACTTAGATGTTCTACTCCAGAGATGAAAAGTGTGTGGCATATATGTTAACATTCCCACCTCTAATGCTTATAACAGATACCAATCATGGACCATGGCGGTCTTACCTAGGCAGCCTTGGATTTTCTTGACACAGCAATCACTGTCAATTGCCAACCTTGTTTTAAAAAGGAAGCATCAGCACTCCTTGAAATTCTTCTAACTCTAAGTTATTCTTTTTTTTTTTTTAACTCTAAGTTATTCTTATTCTGTCTGTCTCCTCTTCTCACTCCACTGCTGTCCCCACCATGGCAACTAGGCTCCGATTTTCATGATGGCTTCATGATATTTTCTAAAGGACTCGTCATCTGCTTTTACAAAATGAAAAACAGAGATGATGTGATTTTTTTTTTTTCTCTTTACATTGCAACCCAGCAATAAGTTACCTAAATGAGCAGGAGAGTAGGTAAGGTAAGGTACAAATTTAAGAAGTCTGTCCCAGATATAATTCTAATGTGTCCAAGTGACATTGTGGAAAATTTTAATTCTCCCAGAACTACGTATTATTCTGGTTTGTGTGTGTGTGTGTATGTGTGTAAGTGTGCAGTGCTTGTTTGTGTGTGTGTAAGTTACAATCAGGTAAAATGTCAGCATAGTAATTGTAGACCAAAAAAGTTCACTTCAAAAGAATTAATTCTGTTCAAAGGCAGATTCATGATTTTAAAAATAAAGCCTTTTCCTTTAGTTCTTTTCCAATAAAAGATGGGTAGAGTAGTTACCATTCTAAGATGAAGTCTGTAATAGCAGAAAAACGCCTCGGGATAAGGAGGAATGTGTTGTTTGAGTTTTCTTGTGGGATTTCAGAACTCTCTAAGTGCTTCACTTCTAGTGTTTTTCGGATTAGGGGTACGTGTTAGGTGAGTTCTTGCAGAGAACTGGAAGGCAAATGTTAGGGTTGTCAGCATCTTAGAAGCACAGAAGCAGCTCCGTCATTGTTTGAGTCACGCTTCCAGAACTCAGCACTTTTCACTGAGGAGCCTGCTTTTGAAGTATTTTCTTTGCTTCATTTTCACCTTTGAGATCCTTTAAGAAGTATTTTCTTTTTAAAATATCATGCATTCTTCTTGAGGAGAATTAGTCTTTCAGATAGTATAAAGAAACATAGGATACTTGTAATCTGTCAAGTATAGCTGAAAACCTGAGGGCATTAAGAACAGATAGAATGAGGGCTGGAAAAGAAGCAGCTTTGCAGTCTAATTAACAATCTGCTTTTCTCCTCCTTTTAATTTAGTCCGACTATAGTGAAATCTACCTAGGCAAAGAAAACAAGAAATTTGGGGTTCATTTAGGAATTGCAGTTTGTGTTTTTAGATGTACTGGGAAGTCAAAGTGGGAATCCTTCTTTGGGGTTATAATTATGTATTGAAATCTTACTTGTATATGAAAGTAGTTAAAGGACTTATAAAAATTCTACTGAAACCCAACACTTACTATTTTACAAAGAGTAACTTTTAAAAATTATCCAAGATGACCATAAAATTATTTAGAAATTTTAATTTTAAAAGAAGTCAGCGTTAACATGGGATTTATAGCAGAAAATAGGAATTGCTAAAATAGCTCAAGTGGTCATATGTATGTATGTATGTAAATTGGTTTATAAATTTAAATACAGAGTTTGAGAATTTGAGTATACTTTGATCCACAGATAAATGAAAAGTAGCTGTACTTACAGGCCTGTTTGTTGAGGGCTAATCCTCAGAGTAATATCATATATTGCTAAACAGTAGCTTCTATTTACTAAAACTAAACACTGGGGTCACAGTCCCTGAAATAATTCTGAGTTTCTTATTCTTTCCTGCTCTAATTAAACTGTGTCTTTTCTCTCAGGTGAACATCTTTTGCAGATGTTAATAATTTCAACATCTGGCAGATTTGTTCTTTTTTTTTTTTTTTTTTTTTGCGGTATGCGGGCCTCTCACTGTTGTGGCCTCCCCCGTTGCGGAGCACAGGCTCCGGACACGCAGGCTCAGCGGCCATGGCTCACGGGCCCAGCCGCTCCGCGGCATATGGGATCCTCCCAGACCGGGGCACGAACCCGTATCCCCTGCATCGGCAGGGGGACTCTCAACCACTTGCGCCACCAGGGAGGCCCCAGATTTGTTCTTCATTTTGCTCTGTGAAACCTTATTCTGGCTTTGTTAACCTCTGAAGCTTGCTTAAAATGTTTATTTCAGATTCCCTGGGTTTGCATCACCGGAGGCAGGTTATTAATACCCCGAACACTAGGGTAGTTGGAAGCTCTTCTATTACTATAAATCCTCCCTCTCGTCATGTAAACTATTTGAGGTTAAGATACAAGGTGTCTATTTTGTAACCCCTATACCTAATACAGGGCTTAACATAGAGTAGTTACTGAGGAAGTGCTTGTTGAATGAAAACGTGTCCTGAGGACTGGGACTGGGAATGGAAGATGTTTATTTCAACATGTACTACAGGGATTGAGCAAGATTTCAGAGACTAAGCCAGTTGGGAATTGATTTAAGGGGTTTCTGTTTAAAAAAATCTTTATATATAATTGTACCTCCCTCCCCCCTCAGTAAGACAAAGATGATAAACTACCGCTTCTTTTAAACAGAGCTCTCAAGCTAACTTTTCTGACTCTGACAATATTCTGTTCATGCAAATAATCATTTTTATAAAAATGTAAGAGCAAGGGTTGCAGGATAACTCTATGAACTGTACAGATACAAACTCAAGTAAGTTTTCATGAAGAAATAACTTTTCAAAAAAAAAAATAATAAAAAATAATAAAAAAATTTTAAAAAAAATTTAAAAAAAGAAATAACTTTTCAAACTCTGGTGATTAGAAATGCTACTGATAGAGTGCATTGTATCTATTATAAAGTGTACTAAGGGAGGGGAATAATATTCGTACTACAAGGATAGAATTAATATAAACATAATTTAATAAGACTCACTCAAAGTATCATCACCCTTGTAACTGACTAATGTGACCCCCTGTTCATTATGCAGACTAGTAAAAGTTGATAATTGTGCAGAAGTATTCTAAGGTTGCATTTTTACTGTGTTTAAAGTTAAGTGATATGTGACATTTGGGAGTGACAAGACTGTTCATTAGCTCGGGCCTTGGCAGAAATTTTTCCGCTGTTAGCATTTTTCCTTTCCCTACCCTCGCTTAAAAATAACAACAACAAAAAAACTCTTGATTTGCTTTCCAGTAGTGGGTGACATTTTGAGCTCTGATGATTGCTGACCCATTAATTCATCATTTATTGAATACCTGGTATGTTTCAGGTATACAAAGATGTACAAGACTTGCTTCCTGCTCCCAGGGACCTCTCAGTCTAGCTATGTGATATTTAAACCATTTTATTTTGCGTTGGTTGGACCTTTACCAGAATTCAGTTTTGCTGCACCGTTCTGAAACTTGAAGAGTGTTCTGAGAGCTACCAAGCTAATTAGAAGCATAGAAAATGAGACTCTTGTGAAAAAAACTCAAGAAGAATTGAATTATTTAGTAGAGAGGAAAGAAAGCTAAAGGGAGATGTATTAATCGTTTTTGAAGATGTAATGGATGGTGACCATCTGGTCCTAGTTTTGGCCAAAGATGGGAAAAAGAAAAAGTAGATTAAACTATAGAATGAGATACTTAGGTTAGATGTGAAGGTTTAAGACTAAGTGAGTTATTTTAATATGGGTCCTATTAATGAATATACTCCAGACAAACTTAAGAGATATTTAAAAATTGTATAAAATATATTTTGTTTCCCCAAGTTGAATCTTGATTTAATTTAGGGATCAACTACAGAAGGTTCAACATTCTCCATAGTCTTTCAGAAAATTGTAGAGCTTGACCACAGAGAAAGCCAGCACCTGGTCCCAGGAGGTACATGACATTCAATCAGTAAAAAACAAAGGTTCACAGCAAGGGCAGCCCTTTATAAGAAGTACATCCTAATTCATTTTTATAATCGTAACAAATCATTTAGAAAATTGAAACTGTTTTACTGTGAATAAACCTAAGAGTAAGATGCTGATCCTTTTAATGATGATACTTTATTTTTAAATAGTCTGTCATTCCTTTACTCAGCTGCTTACAGCTTAGGAAGAGGTAAACTAAAGAGTTAAAAGACTCTCATTTAGAATTGAAAGGCATTCATGTTGTTGGCTTTTACAGCACTTTTTCAAATTACAGCAGCTTGATAACCTGGGTTAGGATCCCAGCCTTCAAAGAAAATGGAGAGTTAAGAGTCCATCTGTTTTGTGATTTAACTTGTTTCAGAGCCTCTGATTTTTAAACCCTTTCACTTCAGGTGCCAAATTTCCTCAAAGCACAAGACCCCTTAACTCAATCTTTTCTCTTTGCCAAATGAACAGTTTTATGTCTACTCCCTTATCATACAGCCCCTGAAGACTAATATTCAGGAATAGATTAGGAAAGTGTCTCAATTTTGTCTTCATAAAAACCATCTGTATCATGTTACTTTTGGCCAATCTTAGGCACTAGTATATGTACCTCTGTGGTACCTGACCAAAAAAAAATAAGCCTGGGAAGGTGAATATCCCTTAGGTCAAAAGCTATTCATTTTTTTTTCTCATGCTTTGGGTGAGCAGGGAAACATTTTAAACGTAACAAAGGTTTGCTGATGACTAGCCAATTTTTTTTAATTGCTTGATCTCCGATTTGATTAATCTCTTTTGTGTTTTTATTCGTTAGTTGCAATGCCAAAGCCATTTGTACTATTCTTCTAACATACAAAGATTTATCTTTGCTCACTTAAGTATTCCAACTTTTGGCAAAAGGTAATTACTGTACTTATCACATCTAACCACTGACCATTTTTATGGTGTGGTTGGACAATTAGTTGAACTACCTTATCCTTGTTATTCATATTTCTTCCAAGAATTATAGTTTTCTACCTTTTTTTCTTAATGATTGAGACAAGACTAATTATGTTCACTTTGAATGTTGGTTTCTCTGCTTTCAGAGAAACTTGTCGTCTACACGTTTATCATTAACTGCATATCTTTCTCGAAGAATCGTTTCAGCCTATTCACAGATCAATAGGTTTGGAGTGACAAATGATTCCTTCCTCAAGGAGACTGTCTCCCAGGATGGGCCAACCTGCATAAAGTGTAACATTACTGTAGACATGATAATATCCAAAGATACAGTCCCATTAACCTGTAATAAGAAAATGCGAGATCCAAAAGAATCTGGAAAAAGCATAATTGATTCTATAGTAGATGTGTTGTCTACTCAGAGTTTTAAAAAGCGACACTTAAACTAAAGGACAAAACTGTCTCCAAATATCAACTAGGTTAGGATCCAAAAACTTGGTTCCAGGTAGCTTTACACGGATAGTTGAAGTTAAATGCATATCTATACTACTCTTGCTACCCATTCATGTTTTTTATTTATGCTATTCTGAAATGTGCAGTTAAAAAAATCACACGCAGGAAAAATATAATTCAGAAACCTCCATTATTCAAAGGGTAATTAGGAAGACCAGCTTAATTCTTAATCTAACTTGTAAACATGTTTCTTGACTCTTTCAAACAAGATTATTAAAAAAAATTTATTGATTTGAGAAATGGAACACTTGCTATTTTATATGTGTGTGTATGTGTATATATAGATAGATGTTTTTAACATTTATTGGGTACCTACTATGAGGAAGCTAGTATTCCAGGTAATGTGTGTGTGTGTGTGTGTGTGTGTGTGTGTGTGTGAGTGATATCTAATTTAATGTTCATAGCCCTCAGGAGTTAGTATCATTAACCCTGTTTTACAGATGAAGAATCTGTGGCATGGAGAGGTTAAATAACTTGCCCAGAGTCATAGGATTATCAGTTGGAAGTTAAGATGCAGGTCTATCTAAAAGCCATGGAGAAAAAAGTAATCAACAGAATTCTGAAACAAAGCCTACTTCATCTTATCATGAGTACTTGGGAGACATGGAACGGGGTCTGATTTGTCTTTTCACAGCTTGAATTCTATTTCCACTTCTCTGCTTTTCCTTTTAAACTTCCTTTTTCTTCTTTCATGATTTATGTTTCTCTTTTTCTTCACCCTTTCTAAAGCCAAAGCAGTGAACAGCTTAAAAAGGTTAAGAAAGAGAGAGAATAGGGAGGCGGAACTACTGCGGTCTATTTTTTATGCCTCACGTGTACGATGGATGCCGTTATATCCCTGGTCTTCCAAAAGAAGAGGCAGTGAATGTGGTTACTTACTTAGTTCACGTTAATGGCCGTGTGAGTGCATGCTGAAAATGTATGGTTAATGCAAAGTAAGGGTGAGTAACATAACAAACCATTCTACTGGAATTAGTCTATGACTAAATGAGGCAAGGGATGCCAAATCATTGTGTATTATTCACTACAATTCTTTTTTACTGCAATTCTTTTTTGATATCAGGTATAAACTTAACTGTGTGTTGTAATCACTGACAACCTGTTGTAAAGTTGTTTTTTAAATCAAGAAATATTGTTTGACTCGTTCCCCCCATTAACTGTAATGCTGTTTGTCTTATTTCAGATGTCATGCTTTTGTGGTAGACATTATGTTAGGATAATTCTGAAAAAGAAATTAGTTTCTTGGTAGTAGCAATAGAAACTTTTAAAAAAGTATTTTCAGTAATTTTAAGAAAAAAAATTATCTGTATGGCTTGGAGCTTAAACAGAGATTTGGGGCTTAAAATGCATTTAAAAGTACAACATTAGAAATGAAATTCCATGGCTGATTCATATTAGGTGCTCAATAAATGAGCCTTGAATGAATGTCCTAATAAATAAAATATTAATATAAACTAAACAGCCATACAAGTAAATAGCATGTCAAGGAAAGTTCAGTATCTCAAAAAAAACACAAATGCAGATATTAATTTACATGCATTATATGAATTTTAAATTGTTACCCTTCAAAATTCAATAATGTTTTTATTGATCTTGATTTTATGACACTTAAAATATAATATTTTTATAATTTTCTGAAAATTAAATTTTAAAATGTAATTCATAAACCCAGTACTCTCCCAAATTAATTTTTATTTTTTACAAATGCTAAAGAGTTGTTCTGAAAGAATAACTTTCTAGGTTCCAGTGCTTAATTCAAACAATAATAGTAATAGTGTTTTTTTTTTCTGTTTAGTCTCTTTCTCCAGCCAGTTGCACCGTCAACTTGAGTGTCCTTGTCCCTCTTCTTAGGAATGTAGAGATCTGGCTAGATGGCAGAGCATCCTCCCTCCTTCCTAGTAGACCACGGATTCTTACTGTCGGATGCAGTGGGCATGGAAGCAGCAATTTTACAGCACAAAAGCTCCAATAACATTTACTTCACTTGGCTGGGATTGAAATGCACACAGGCACTGCTCAGTCTTGGTTGCTTAAGCACCAGCTTCCCTTGGCTTTTTGCCATTTTGTGCATTTGGAAGAGACAAATCTTTAAGGAAAAAGAGTTTTCCTTGTAACTTGCAGTGGAGTAAACAGACCATTCAGGCATAGTTTATTGCATTACAAACTCAACTATGCAAACTATTCCAAGTGGAATGCAACAAAGTAATTAGTGAAATCATTCAGTCATTAGAATTCATAAGCATGGATTGTCCTATTTAAAAAGGAAAGTTTTTCTTTTCCAAAGAATCACTTTCTATTTAGAGAATGACAACTTATCTTTAAAAGTTTTTACGTACTCAAGTATTGAGGTTTAAGGGCCTCCATCTACAAATATCTGTTTTCCCTTCCCACTCCACTGTAGCCAACACTGCATCGAGTTAATTTGGAGAATCATAAACACGCACATTACATCACAGGCAAACACTGAAGTGAGGATGAGTCACTCATAGGATGAAGTGGTGACCACTCCAGCCCCATGTTATCATGTAGGCAGAGAAACTGGGAGACAGAAACATTTAGTTATCCTGATGCATGCTGAACTATAGGTAAAATTGCATGCCCACTGGGTTTCTTTACTTCATCACAGTCCCTAGAAGTAGGCAAGGAAAGGCAAGAGGGCTGAACCTTCCATCAGCCTGGAAGCTGCCTGAATGAATCAATGATTCATTCATCCCTACAGCCAAATTTTATCACACATCTAATATATGCTAAGAGTGAGTTGTTAAATACGGTTACCAGACATTACCTCCTTTCTCTAAGATTCCTAGGTCTCTATCTGTTTTTTCGGTGGGTTTTGGGGGGAAGAACCTTAAAATTGTAACAACTTCACATAAAATGTAAAATGAGATGGCATTTCTCATTTCCACTCAACATTCTCTCTCATTATCTGTGTATAAATCGATTCTTTATATTAGTCAGGCCCAACTGCACATTTCAAACGGATGTTATCAAAACTGTACACATTGATTAGCACATTTATTAACGGACTCTTTTTACTGTTCACCTGCCAACTCTGATCACCTGTTTTGTGAACTCGGCACCCTGAGCTTCATTGAAGTTATTGTCTATGAGTAAACTATAATCTGTATTTGAAGTTCTGCATTTGTGTCTGTTTTTCACATTTTTGTTAAATAAGCCAGGGCTCAGCTCTTAATCATTGTTTTCCAATGTTCATTTCTTTTAATAAAGGACCAGCATCTTATTTAAGCTACCACATGAGCCGTCATTTACAAAGAACCCCAAGCAAGGGGTTTCATTTATTAATCCACGTGTTAACAGTCTTCCTTATTGATGGATTTGCCCCCTGCTCCGTTTAATCTCGGTATCGTCTCCACCCAGCGATGCTCAAAGAGAAACCACAGGGCGCAAACTCATGGGACTTGGAGTTCTCCCGTCACACCCGGGACAGACAGATGCAAACGCACTCTTTTCCCTGCCTCTGCCTTCACCTCTCTTCTCCTCACCAGCCTCCAACTACTGTAGTGTCACCACACCAGCTGAGAGGCAGAGAAACTTCTGAATGGATGGTGTCCCTCAGGTGTGCCTGGGCATTAAAAAGGCTCCATGTGCATCAGAAACCCTTCTACCTAGGTGTCTGTACCATTCATACATAATTGTACTCATTTCTTTCTGGATAAATACGTATAACTATCAACGTTTCCAGTCGAGTTACCTGCCCGTTGCTGAGTGGCAATCCAAGTTTACTGGTAGTCTGATCGGATTGATTCCGTTTCTTCAGAGTAACTAGAAAGAGAGAACTTGCAGATGGGCTTGGCGTATTGCCTCTTTACCTCGCCGTGCTTTCATCTGTGGCTACAATCTGATTTCCCTTTAACGTATTAAGGAAGGATTTAAATGGCATCTGAGGTGGTCCTGAGTTTCTGGGTTATTTTTCAGTAGTTTGTCCTCGTTGGAGTGGAGAAGAGGGAGGAATAGAAATGACCTGCCCTGTCAGCACACGCCTGTAGTGCAAAAGCTTCAGAAAACAAGGGAAGCACTGCTAATGAATTGTGCTTTTGCTTCGTTGAATCTGCACAGCATCTCCATCAGGTTTTTACAGCTGGACTCTAGCTGTAATTGCTACTGGGATGAGATGCACAACATGGGGTGTTGAAGCTAAGTACTTACAGTGTTTTAGTGGCCAAAAATACATGGCATGGAAGGAGCATCATGCTTCATGAAATTCACACTTGTATATCTTCATGTTCCTCACCCATTTCTGACATGCCGCTGATTTGCCAGCAGGCTCTCGAGATGAAGGTGATAAAAATGGCAAAGCTGAAAGAGGCTGTTTCTGAAAAGATACTGTGCATCAATTGAGAAAGAGGAAGTAGATTGGGAATGTAAATGCATAAAAAGCCGCTGTAGCCTTGTTAGTTCTTCAGTAAAGACTGTTGATATTAATCTCATCACTGCAAACAAAACGAATAAGCAACAGTTTTAATCCGGTTGTAAAATATGGTGCAAAATGACACACATTAAAGTATTTCTCCTAATGTAAACAAAAATTCTGTATTTCTGTAGCATGAGCTGTCAGACCCCTTGTCCTGATTTGTTATTAGATATAAATCAGTGTTTATGCTTCTTCTAGGGAAGTTTTAAGCCTAATGTTTCCTTATTTGAGATGTTATAATTCTAAGGAGGGTAAAATTGATAGTTTCGCTGGAGCAAAGTATCAAATGCAAAATTATAATAAGAATAATCCACATGTCCAATGTTGATTCGCCCTTATGGTTATTTAAGGCATAATCATTGAGGCTTTGAACTTAATGCAATTCAGCTGGCATCGTAATTCTCCAGGGTGTCAGCTGTGACCACTGAGTCTCCAATCAGGTTAGATTATTCTTTATTTAACATTATTCTCAGCATTTTCTATTTTATTCTCTTTCTTTCTCTTCTCTCTTTTTCTTCCTATCTAGCTTTGTGTTTTGAAAATCACTGCTCTTTATGTCAATCCAGCAAAAAGATTTTGTGGTGCTTACATTAAATAATATCTTAAAAGCAGTTTATATTTATATATATTTATTAATCCTGAGAATAATACGGTACACAGGATCGAGTTATTTGAATTAAATTTGTCAAAAGTGCTGTAATGCAAAGAGTTCCCTAAAACCTCCGAAAGGAGTAATTTCCTTGTTGCCATAGAAACGAGGAGTTCCTTGTTCTTTGGTCCTCACTCAGATCTCGCTACTTTTGTTTAATTACAATAAAATAGTAACCACTAATCAAAAGATCCTTTGTTCTGTTTAGAATTCAAACTTTTCTCTTGAACAGATTTACCTGCCTTTCTAGGATTACTTCGTAATAGCAAAGCCAGAAACTGGCAACATGATAGCCTGAAATGAAAAGAAAAATGTGTACCATATGCAAGAAGCCTATCTATAATAAAACTTTAAGATTTTCTATTGATTTTTTTTTACTGCCCCAGCTCTGCTGTATTCATTTCATAATTTTTTTTTTCACTCCACACTGGTCATTTTAAGCTTGATTTCATTCAGAATTACTTGAAAGCACATGCGTCTATTGAAATTTAATTTGCAAAATGGAGAATTGGGAATCCTCATACATTCTATCAAGAGAAGCTATCCCTACACTACACACACACACACACACACACACACACACACACACACACACACACACACACACACACACACACACACACACACACACACACCCCTTCACCCTGGCAGCATTGCAGTGCACAAGAGTAAGTTATTAGAATTAAAATTTCAGAAGTATCTTAATGCAAACACCCACAATTGCATACATTCACACCCTTCTATTCATTAAAAACTAAAAAAGAAAAGATAAAAAACTGGAAAATAGAAACGATAATTGGAATAATAATACATATTCCACAGCTCTGTCTCAAATTTCTTGTTTATTAACATTAAGTTGAGAATGGATACCCTGTGAAGGTGATTCAGCCATTTAATAATTTCAAAACTTTGGTTATTCCCTAGAGTTCACTTCCATTGCTGCTTCTCCTTCAATCGATGATTTCCTGGTAATACCAGCAGAAGCAAAATCTCTCTTCCCTCTGCTAGGGAAGAGAGATTCTCAAGGAAAGCCAGGGCTGTTTCACTTGGTCTTTCCTATGGTTAACGCCATCAGTGGGTGGTCATGCCTGCTCTGTTCTTGAACAAAGGGCTTCCTTCTCAGGAGCAGCAGGAATAAAACTGACAAGTATCACATCTGTTTTCTGCTGCTTCTCCAATTCCCAAGGGCTCACAGCACATATAAAGCAGCAATTCTGATGGTACCACAAGGAAACAAGGCAGCAGGGTATCATAAATGAACATAGCCTGCTCAAGGGAAAGAGGAAGGAAAAAGAAAATATTCAAGAACATCCATATGAAAAACAGCATTGCAGAGGAAAAATAAATGGGCAAAGATGCAACTTGTCAGAGAAGACTGCTTTAGAAATAGTCTCTCCATTTAGTATAAAATCTGAGTGTTGAGATATATATGTATGTTTGTGTATATATATATATATATATATATAGTTTTTTTTTTTAAGTAGTATAGGATATCTCTCCTAAACTATCTCTCCATTTGTAATACAGCATTCATGGAAATGTTCTAAAACTGGATTGACTGATGGGTATAAAATTCTGTAGATTTATTTAAAATTGTTGAATTTATGAATTCGAATTTAAAAGTTACAAACCTTATAGTATATAAATGATATCTAAATAAAAGTGTTTCAAAAGTAGCTCATATCTTCATAGTTCTTCACAGTTTAAAAAATTCTTCTAAATATTTAATGACATAGGAGAATGCTTATGACATGATGATACATAAAAAATAGCAAAAGAGAACAATACAGTATGACCTGAATTGTGACTGTATTTGTACAAGGAAAAAAGGCCAGGAAAGAAAGAAACAAACATACTTCTGGGTATGTGGATTATGGATGGTTTTGTTTTTTCCTTTTCCTAGTTTTCTTTATTTTTCTGTAGTTCTGTTTCTCCCCGTTTCTCCCCGTTTTTACATTGCATGTGCATTTTTTATGACGAAAAAATTTTTTAATTTAATGAGAAAGTTTTTGGTCAGTACCCATCAAAATTGCTTATGTGGATGAGCTGTGACTCAGTATCTCATTTCTCTGGATGTATCCTGTAGAAATAGTTATATAAGTGATTGCAAGTATAAGTACTCTGGAATTTAGAAGCAAACTAAATGTCCATCAGAAGGGGATTCATGCTATGTAATAATACTATTCAGTTATTATTTTAAAAGTATATTATATAAGATATATTGTGTATATATGTATATAAACAAGAGTGTGAGTTGTACACACACACACACGTGTGTATAGATATATACACACTAACTTGAAAAGACACCTATGCTCTATTGTGGAGTGGATAAAAAGGTACTTTGCCAAACTAAGTATGAAGATTGATTTCATTTTCTAAAAATCTATGTGTGTGTGTCTACGCAAGCTTATGCTATATAAGTTTATGAGTTTATTCTTTTAATTTTGAGCCCCCATTTCACCAGATGGTAGAAACTCTTCAGATGGATATAGTCAAATCAGGGTTTCTTATCAATTTCCTAATCTCATCCTAGGAATATGATTATATTAATGTCATATTATGGTGAGTGCTATGGATTGAATTACCCCCCTCAAAATCCCATATGTTGAAGACCTAATCCCAATGTGATGGTGTTTGGAGATGAGCCTTTGGGGAGATATTGAGGTTAGATGGGGTCATGAGGGTAGAGCTCTCCTGATGGGATTAGTGCCCTTCTAGGAAGAAGAAGAGACACCAGAGTTCTCTCTGTAGTGTGAGGACACAGCAAGAAGGCAACTGTCTGGAAGACTGGGGGCCAAGAGGAGGGTCCTCACCAAGAACCCAATCGCTGGCACTTTGATCTTGGACTCCCTGGCCTGCAGAACTGTGAGAAATAAATGTCTGTTGTTAAGCCACCCAATCTATGGTGTTTTGTTGTAACAACCCAGTAGAGATTTTGATACCAAGAGATAGGGTGCAGCTGTAACAAATAACTAAATATGTGGAAGCGGCTTTGGAACTGGGTATTGGGTGGAGGCTGGAGGGAGTTCTGAGTTGCATCCATGCTACAAATATGAATGTTAAAATCGATTGGAGTGAGGTCTCCCATGGAAATGAACATGTTAGTGGAAACTGGAGGAAAGGTGATCCTTGTTATGGAGTGGCAGAAAGCTTGCCTGAACTGTGTTCTCGTGTTTTGTGGAAGGTAGAACTTCTGAATGATGAAATTGGATATTTAACTAAGGAGACGTCTAAGCAAAGCGTTGAAGTCTCATCTTGGTTCCTTCCAGTGCTTAGAGAAAAATGCTAAAAGAGAGTGATAAATTAAGTAAGGAATTGTTAGGCAGAAAGCAATCAGAACTTGAAGATTTGGAAAATGCTCAGCCTACCCATAATGCAAAGAATGAGAAAGCTTGTTCTGAAGGGGCCACTAAGGGTGTAGCTGAACAATCATTTGATAAAGAAACCATGGGTGCGAACCAAGCTCTTCGTCAGCCATTTCAGCAGAAACCAGGAATAGAGTCGGGATTATACCAGGTTAAACTAACTGGACAGAAAAAGTGAGATAAGATGAAAGAAGACTGTCAGACTTATATCCTACACTACTGGAATACATAGCCATTGGTCCACAAACCTGCACTGTTCTTCAAGAAAAGGGAAAAAGGATGCTGAAAGCAATTCAGAGATCATCAGGGCCGCTGCCTAGGTTTCTACAGGCCAGAGGGCATCTGTGTGAAGCGCTGGGGACAGGGCTACCCAGAGCCTTGGGGGTGCAACCACCACCCAGCAGAGCTGTGGAACCCAACCACTGCCCCCGTGGGTCTGGGAGGGAGACCATCCAACCACAGAGGATTATTCCTGATCCTTAAGATCTGGTGGAATTTGCCTTAATGAGTTTTGGACTTGCTTAGGACCCATCACTCCTTTCTTATTTCCCCCTTTTGGAAATGGGCTATCCTGTGCCTGTCCCACAATTGTATTTTTGGAAGTGTGTAACTTGTCTGGTTTCACAGGTTCACAGCTGGAGAGAATTTTGCCTCAGAATGAATCCTCAAGTCTCACCCATATCTGATTTAGATGATATTTATTTTTTTATACAGCAGGTTCTTATTAGTCATCAATTCTATACATATCAGTGTATACATGTCAATCCCAATCGCCCAATTCATCACAACACCACCCGCACACCCCCACGGCTTTCCCCCCTTGGTGTCCATACGTTTGTTCTCTACATCTGTCTCTCAACTTCTGCCCTGCAAACCAGTTCATCTGTACCATTTTTCTAGGTTCCACATACATGCGTTAATATACGATATTTGTTTTTGTCTTTCTGACTTACTTCACTCTGTATGACACTCTCTATCTAGATCCATACACGTCTCAACAAATGACCCAATTTCGTTCCTTTTTATGGCTGAGTAATATTGCATTGTATATATGTACCACATCTTTGTTATCCATTCGTCTGTTGATGGGCATTTAGGTTGCCTCCATGACCTGGCTGTTGTAAATAGTGCTGCAATGAACATCGGGGTGCATGTGTCTTTTTGAATTATGGTTTTCTCTGGGTATATGCCCAGTAGTGGGATTGCAGGGTCATATGGTAGTTCTATTTTTAGTTTTTTAAGGAACCTCCATAATGTTCTCCATAGTGGCTGTATCAATTTACATTCCCACCAACAGTGCAAGAGGGTTCCCTTTTCTCCACACCCTCACCAGCATTTGTTGTTTGTAGATTTTCTGGTGATGCCCATTCTAACTGGTGTGAGGTGATACCTCACTGTAGTTTTGATTTGCATTTCTCTAATAATTAGTGATGTTGAGCAGCTTTTCATGTGCTTCTTGGCCATCTGTATGTCTTCTTTGGAGAAATGTCTATTTAGGTCTTCTGCTTATTTTTGGATTGGGTTGTTTGTTTTTTTAATATTGAGCTGCATGAGCTGTTTATATATTTTGGAGATTAATCTTTTGTCCGTTGATTCATTTGCAAATATTTTCTCCCATTCTGAGGGTTGTCTTTTCATCTTGTTTATGGTTTCCTTTTCTGTGCAAAAGCTTTTAAGTTTCATTAGGTCCCATTTGTTTATTTTTGTTTTCATTTCCATTACTCTAGGAGGTGGATCAAAAAAGATCTTGCTGTGATTTATGTCAAAGAGTGTTCTTCCTATGTTTCCCTCTAAGAGCTTTATAGTGTCCTGTCTTACATTTAGGTCTCAAATCCATTTTGAGTTTATTTTTGTGTATGGTGTTAGGGACTGTTCTAATTTCATTCTTTTACATGTAGCTGTCCAGTTTTCCCAGCAACACTTATTGAAGAGACTGTCTTTTTCCATTGTATATCCTTGCCTCCTTTATCATAGAGTAGTTGACCATAGGTGCGTGAGTTTACCTCTGGGCTTTCTATCCTGTTCCATTGATCTATATTTCTGTTTTTGTGCCAGTACCATATTGTCTTGATTACTGTAGCTTTGTAGTATAGTCTGAAGTCAGGGAGTCTGATTCTTCCAGCTCCGTTTTTTTCCCTCAAGACTGCTTTGGCTATTCGGGGTCTTTTGTGTCTCCATACAGATTTTAAGATTTTTTGTTCTAGTTCTGTAAAAAATGCCATTGGTGATTTGATAGGGATTGCATTGAATCTGTAGATTGCTTTGGGTAGTATAGTCATTTTCACAATATTGATTCTTCCAGTCCAAGAACATTGTATATCTCTCCATCTGTTGGTATCATCTTTAATTTCTTTCATCAGTGTCTTATAGTTTTCTGCATACAGGTCTTTTGTCTCCCTAGGTAGGTTTATTCCTAGGTATTTTATTCTTTTTGTTTCAGTGCTAAATGGGAGTGTTTCCTTAATTTCTCTTTCAGATTTTTCATCATTAGTGTATAGGAATGCAAGAGATTTCTGTGCATTAATTTTGTATGCTGCAACTTTACCAAAGTCATTGATTAGCTCTAGTAGTTTTCTGGTGGCATCCATAGGATTCTCTGTGTATAGTGTCATGTCATCTGCAAACAGTGACAGTTTTACTTCTTCTTTTCCAATCTGTATTCCTTTTATTTCTTTTTCTTCTCTGATTGCCGTGGCTAGGACTTCCAAAACTATGTTGAACAGTAGTGGTGAGAGTGGACATCCTTGTCTTGTTCCTGATCTTAGAGGAAATGCTTTCAGTTTTTCACCATTGAGAATGATGGTTGCTGTGAGTTTGTCATATATGGCCTTTACTATGTTGAGGTAGGTTCCCTCTATGCCCACTTTCTGGAGAGTTTTTATCATAAATGGGTGTTGAATTTTGTCAAAAGCTTTTTGTGCACCTATTGAGATGATCATATGGCTTTTAATCTTCAGTTTGTTAATATGGTATATCACATTGATTGATCTGTGTATATTGAAGAATCCTTGCATTCCTGGGATAAATATCACTTGATCATGGTGTATGGTCCTTTTAATGTGTTGTTGGATTCTGTTTGCTAGTATTTTGTTTAGGATTTTTGCATCTATATTCATCAGTGATGTTGGTCTGTAATTTTCTTTTTTTGTAGTATCTTTGTCTGGTTTTGGTATCAGGGTGATGGTGGCCTCATAGAGTGAGTTTGGGAGTGTTCTTTCCTCTGCAGTTTTTTGGAAGATTTTCAGAAGGATGGGTGTTGGCTCTTCTCTGAATGTTTGATAGAATTCACCTGTGAAGCCATCTGGTCCTGGGCTTTTGTTTGTTGGAAGATTTTTAATCACAGTTTCAATTTCATTACTTGTGATTGGTCTGTTCATATTTTCTATCTCTACCTGGTTCAGTCTTGGAAGGTTATACCTTTCTAAGAATTTGTCCATTTCTTCCAGGTTGTCCATTTTATTGGTATAGAGTTGCTTGTAGTAGTCTCTTAGGATGCTTTGTATTTCTGCGGTGTCTGTTGTAACTTCTCCTTTTTCATTTCTAATTTTATTGATTTGAGTCCTCTCCCTCTTTTTCTTGATGAGTCTGGCTAATGGTTTATCAATTTTGTTTATCTTCTCAAAGAACCAGCTTTTAGTTTTTTTGATCTTTGCTATTGTTTTCTTTGTTTCTATTTCATTTATTTCTGCTCTGATCTTTATGATTTCTTTCCTTCTCCTAACTTTGGGTTTTTTTTTGTTCTTCCTTCTCTAGTTCCTTTAGGTGTAAGGTTAGATTGTTCATTTGAGATTTTTCTTGTTTCTTGCGGTAGGCTTGTATAGCTATAAACTTCCCTCTTAGAACTGCTTTTGCTGCATCCCATAGGTTTTGGTTCATCGTGTTCTCATTGTAATTTGTCTGTAGGTATTTTTTGATTTCCTCTTTGATTTCTTCAGTGATCTCTTGATTATTAGGTAACGTATTGTTTAGCCTCCATGTGTTTGTGTTTTTTACATTTTTTTCCCCTGTAATTCATTTCTAATCTCATAGCGTTGTGGTCAGAAAAGATGCTTGATATGATTTCAGTTTTCTTAAAAGGCTTGACTTGTGACCCAAGATGTGATCTGTCCTGGAGAATGTTCCTTGCGCACTTGAGAAGAAAGTGTAATCTGCTGTTTTTGGATGGAATGTCCTATAAATATCAATTAAATCTATCTGGTCTGTTGTGTCATTTATTCTTTTTTTTTTTTTTTTTTTTGCGGTACTCAGGCCTCTCACTGTTGTGGCCTCTCCCGTTGCTCCGGACGCGCAGGCTCAGCGGCCATGGCTCACGTGCTCAGCCGCTCCGCGGCATGTGGGATCTTCCCAGACCGGGGCATGAACCCATGTTCCCTGCATTGGCAGGCGGACTCCCAACCACTGCGCAGGGAAGCCCTGTTGTGTCATTTAAAGCTTCTGTTTCTTTATTTATTTTCATGTTAGATGATCTGTCCATTGGTGTAAGTGAGGTGTTAAAGTCCCCCACTGTTACTGTGTTACTGTTGATTTCCTCTTTTATAGCTGTTAGCAGTTGCCTTATGTATTGAGGTGCTCCTATGTTCGTGCATATATATTTATAATTATTATATCTTCTTCTTGGATTGATCCCGTGATCATTATGTAGTGTCCTTCCTTGTCTCTTGTAACATCCTTCATTTTAAACTCTATTTTGTCTGATATGAGTATGCTACTCCAGCTTTCTTTTGATTTCCATTTGCATGGAATATCTTTTTCCATCCCCTCACTTTCAGTCTGTATGTGCCCCTACGTCTGAAGTGGGTCTCTTGTAGACAACATATATATGAGTCTTGTTTTTGTATCCATTTAGCAAGTCTGTGTCTTTTGATTTGGGCATTTAATCCATTAATGTTTAAGGTAATTATTGATATGTATGTTCCTATGGCCATTTTCTTAATTGTTTTGGGTTTGCTTTTGTAGGTCCTTTTCTTCTCTTGTGTTTCCCACTTAGAGAAGTTCCTTTAGCATTTGTTGTAGAGCTGGTTTGGTGGTGATGAATTCTCTTAGCTTTTGCTCGTCTGTAAAGCTTTTGATTTCTCCATAGAATCTGAATGAGATCCTTGCTGTGTAGAGTAATCTTGGTTGTAGGTTCTTCCCTTTCATCACTTTAAGTATATCATGCCACTCCCTTCTGGCTTGCAGAGTTTCTGCTGAGAAATCAGCTGTTAACCTTATGGGAGTTCCCTTATATGTTATTTGTCATTTTTCCCTTGCTGCTTTCAATTTTTGTCTTTAATTTTTGATAATTTGATTACTATGTGTCTCGGCGTGTTTCTCCTTGGGTTTATCCTGTATGGGGCTTGCTGCGCTTCCTGGACTTGGGTGGCTATTTCCTTTCCCATGTTAGGGAAGTTTTCAACTATAATCTCTTCAAATATTTTCTCAGGTCCTTTCTCTCTCTTCTCCTTCTGGGAGCCCTATAATGCGAACGCTGTTGCATTCAATGTTGTCCCAGAGGTCTCTTAGGCTGTCTTCATTTCTTTTCATTCTTTTTTCTTTATTCTGTTCCGCAGCAGTGAATTCCACCATTCTGTCTTCCAGGTCACTTATCCGTTCATCTGCCTCAGTTATTCTGCTATTGATTCCTTCTAGTGTAGTTTTCATTTCAGTTATTGTATTGTTCATCTCTGTTTGTTTGTTCTTTAATTCTTCTAGGTCTTTGTTAAACATTTCTTGCATCTTCTCAATCTTTGCCTCCATTCTTTTTCCGAGGTCCAGGATCATCTTTACTATCATTATTCTGAATTCTTTTTTGGAAGGTTGCCTTTCTCCACTTCATTTAGTTGTTTTTCTGGGCTTTTATCTTGTTCCTTCATCTGGTACATAGCCCTCTGCCTTTTGATCTTGTCTATATTTCTGTGAATGTGGTTTTTGTTCCACAGGCTGCAGGATTGTGGTTCTTGCTTCTGCTGTCTGCCTTCTGGTGGATGAGGCTATCTAAGAGGCTTGATGGGAGGGACTGGTGGTGGGTAGAGCTGGGTGTTGCTCTGGTGGGCAGAGCTCAGTAAAACTTTAATCCTCTTGTCTGCTGATGGGTGGGGCTGGGTTTCCTCCCTGTTGGTTGTTTGGCTTGAGGCAACCCAACACTGTAGCCTACCTGGGTTCTTTGGTGGGGCTAATGACAGACTCTGGGAGGGCTCATGCCAAGAAGTACTTCCCAGAACTTCTGCTGCCAGTGTCCTTGTCCTCATGGTGAGCCACAGCCACCCCCTGCCTCTGCAGGAGACCCTCCAACACTAGCAGGTAGGTCTGGTTCAGTCTCCTATGAGGTCACTGCTCCTTCCCCTGGGCCCCTATGTGCACACTGCTTTGTGTGTGACCTCCAAGAGTGGAGTCTCTGTTTCCCCCAGTCCTGTTGAAGTCCTGCAATCAAATCCCACTTGCCTTCAAAGTCTGATTCTCTGAGAATTCCTCCTCCCGTTGCCGGACCCCCAGGTTGGGAAGCCTGACGTGGGGCTCAGAACCTTCACTCCAGTGGGTGGACTTCTGTGGTATAATTGTTCTCCAGTCTGTGAGTCACCCACCCAGCAGTTATGGGATTTGATTTTACTGTGATTGTGCCCCTCCTGCCATCTCATTGTGGCTTCTCCTTTGTCTTCGGATGTGGGGTATCTTTTTTGGTGAGTTCCAGTGTCTTCCTGTTGATGATTGCCCAGCAACTAGTTGTGATTCTGGTGTTCTCACAAGAGGGAGTGAGAGCACGTCTTTCTACTCTGCCGTCTTGGTTCAGGCCCAAAGATACTGAGTTTTAACTTTTTTTCCTGTGTGCACAGTCTAGTTTTACTTGCTCATAGGGTGCTGCATGCAGAGGCTTTCACCCAGCCTTTCAGACTAGAGTTCTTAATGTAACGTGGCTCTGCCAGCACCTCACACCACGAGCAGAAGCGCTGTGTGAGACACCGGTGGAGGCAGTGGAGATGGAGGCGACAGGTCGTGTGCGGAGACGCTGCACCGGGCTCCTGCCTTAGGTGATTTTAAATGAAAGGTTAGATTTCAGAATTGATGCTAGGACAGTTAAGAGTTTTGAGGCTGTTTGGGTGGAATGAATGTATTTTTGGATGTGAGAAAGACATGAATGGGGGGGCAGGAGCAAAATGCTGTGGACTGAATTACATCCACCCAAAATTCCCGTGTTGAAGCCCTAACCCCCAATGTGATGATATTTGGAGGTAGGACCTTTGGGGAGATAATTAGTTTTAGATGCGGTTTGGGTGTGGGGCCCTCATAGTGGAATTAAGGCCCTTCTAAGAAGGAGAAGAGACACCAGGACACCCTCTCCACCATGTAGGAACACAGGTGACCACCTGCCAGCCAGGAAGAGGGCCTTCTTCAGGAAACAAATTGTCTGGCACCTTGGTCTTGGACTTCCAGTCTCCAGAACTATGAGAATCAAATGTCTGTTGTTTAAGCCACCCAGTGTGTGGCATTTTCTTATCATAGGCTGAGCTAACCAAGACAGTAAGAAACATCTGGTCTTCTTTCATGCTTTGCGCATTGAAACCTATCAGTACCTTTGTTTATGAGTTTGTTACAATCACTGCGGCCTCATAAGTCCATACTAACCACAAGACCTTTAAAATTCTAGCCCTCGCTCAGGGATTTCCATGACCCTTTGAGGTACAGGACGTGTATGGCTGCCCTGTAAGACACACCAGGTGTGGGGAGGCTTGGGGGCCAGAAGCTGTTGTCTCGCTGAAGTTGTCTCAGTTGTCTCAGAGGTCTCATCTGCCTCAATACCCTACCCATCCATCCTTCGTCTTATGCTACGTCACCATGCTGGGGACAGGGTAAAATTTTGCTGCTCTTGGGTCCATCTTTTGTTCCTGTTACTGTATCCAACTTGGAAGGGGCCAGCGTTGAGCAGAGTGCCTTCTCAACACAAGCAACCCTTTGCCTAATTTTCTCCTACTCCAGTTAGGCATTAGTAGTCAAGTGCCATGGGGTTGGGAAGGGTGGGTGCTAGAAAAACTAGCTCTGAATACTCAAGAATTCTTCTGGAACCTTTCTGTTTCTTGCATAAGTCTAAGCTGTTGAAATTCAAAGATCAAGAGTTTATTTATTTCTGTTCTACTTCTGTGTTAACAACTTCTTCCTAAGGTACTACATACTCATAGGATGTGGAGAAAGATACAAGAGAAAAAGTCAATGGTGGTGATGGTTAGGAACCTTGATTAATATTTCAAAATATTACTCTGGTACAGCTGGTATCTTTATTATTTTTTAAGATTGTTTTTGATGTGGACCATTTTTAAAGTCTTTATTGAATTTGTTACTATATTGCTTCTGTTTTTATGTTTTGCTTTTTTGGCTGCGAGGCATGTGGGATCGTAGCTCCCCAACCAGGGATTGAACTCGCACCCCCTGCATTGGAAGACAAAGTCTTAACCACTGGACTGCCAGGGAAGTCCCTAACTGGTTATCTTTAGAATTTATTATTAGAGAGGGAAAAGAAATTACTTTATATAATTCTATAATATTTAAAAATAATAATAATCCATTTTAAATAAAAATTAACCACTTCCATAAGTTTCATATGTATCTTTGATCTTGGACAAGGAAGAAAAATGGGAGGCAAGCATGTAATGAACGTCTTCAGTGTGTAAGGCATGTGCTGGGAAAGAAGCTATTAAAAATGTCATAATAATGCCTAGTGTTTCTCTAAGCCCTTATTGATTAAAAAGCATTTCCAAGGTTACTTTTTTGATTGAGTTCTCCATTGAAAAAGTTTGTGTCCATCCTTTCATTTCCAGCGATATCTCCTTCATCCTGGTCTTAATGGCGTCATATTTCAATGACTACCATATCCTTCCCTGCTGCTATTTATTCTCTCCAGTACATGCTTCACACCAATTAATTTTACTAAAATATTGCTTGGATCATATAATCATAAGGGCCTTAGAATTGAAAGAGCCTCACATAGTTCAGGAATCTCTTCCAAAGGATCCCTGGCACATGATTTTCCAACCTTTCCTTGAACTGTTGGATAAGGGATTAGCTGCTTTACGAGGCAGCTTGTCCTATTTTTAGCCAGCTTAAAGTGCTGGGAAGTTCCTTCTTATTGCTCTACTGAAGGCCTCCCTTTAACTTCCGTTAAAATGAGTCCATTCTTTCTTTTAAATGACAGTTGTTCCACAAAAATAAGAATGTCTGTCTTCCCACCTCAATTCTTCTCTTGACCAGGCTGGGCATCCCCAGTTCCTTCCTTGTTTTATTCATTAATGTACCTCTGAGACTACAACAATTCTTGACACACAGCAAGCATTCAATACCTATTTGTTTCTTGACTTAATGAATGGTTAAAATGCCCCGTCATTACAGTATTGCTTTGGTTCCAGTTTTATAATCTGTAAAGGAAGGCATCAGTACATATCCTCCATCTGGTAGGTGATCTGTATAACTCCTGGAATGATGTAACATCTGTTTCTCTCTTCTTTTAGCTTCACAGAAATGTCAAATATGTCTCTGCCAGGGTATTTTTAAATCTGTAAGTTTATTCCCTCTCTTTGTTTTTCAACAGCACACTCCAGCATTACAGTATAAGTATCTTAAATGAATATGTGCCATCTTATTTATCTCCTATATTTGAAACGTTTACCGTTCCGTTTGAGTTTTTCCCCACAGTGTATGAAAAGTTCCAGTATTCATTATTGTTCATATATAATTAGTCCGTCACTAGGATGAAGCAATACGGCTTTATTAATATGTTCACTTATATCATTAGTAAAGATACTCAATTACACAATTTATAAAGCACACATAGAAAGGAATAGAGTAGAATTAAAAGAGACATTCCTGATGAAATCAGTCTTGATTACTACCTACTTTTGTTTATTTATCCTGCTATCTAGACTTTTTTTTTTAACCTCCAAGATGATAAAACCAAAAAAGCTGAGAAAGTAGTAAGTCAGTTAATTCTTCTCTGGTAAAAGGTGTATAGGCTATGAAGATCGAAGCTACAAACTAAATTATATGTGACTTTAAATCATATCCACACCCAATTATCACAAATAATGAAGAATTTTCTGTAGTTGAATTTCTTAACAATTATTATTCAGAGGCAGCTATTTCAGATTCTCTGTAAATATTTAATGGAGTGTTGCAACTATGTTAGTTATTCAACAATAGAATCTTTAAAAGAAAAATATAAAGTCAAATGTCTGAGGAAATGGTTTTAAATTGTTATGCATCTTTGAAATCCGTGTCCCTCATACCAATTGCCATTATCAGTATGTTTTCAAACTTTCTCTCTTAAATCAGTGTCTATTTTTATAGTGCCCTTTTAGGCATCCAGATTACTCTCTTAAGTGAAACACTTGGAAAACACATTTCCTGCTTACATACATAAATGGATTAAACATCTATAGAGTACTCTGCCTTAAAGAAAATTCTTCTTGGCATTCTTTAAGAAGGGAGAGAGAGAACAGTGGGATTTTCACATCTGTTAAATAATCATTAGCATGTAAGATTGAATTCTGTCTCCTTTTTCAACTTAAGACCAGCTGTTGAAGTAAACTTGAAGGGCCCCTTAATTATTGCATATTTCAATCGCTTGTAGGCGATTCAGTTACCTAGTTCCACCACTCTGATCAAAGGCACTCCTTTACTCTGTACACCATTGTTATGGAAAGCATTCCTCATTTGATTGTTCTGCTTCTGATATGTTCTATAAAGGGTCACACAGGGTGTCTTTCTCTGATTTCATCATGCCTCTGAGAATAACCTCTGCTACCAATTGTGTGTTCCTCGGGTGGGTGCTAAGATTCCCCGGGGCCTCTTTCCCTCGGCTTTGTACATGATTGCTTTTGTCACTTCTGTTGCTGAGTCAGGGATGTTTCAGTGCCCACATGATCTCTGGAGTCAGTGAAAAACAAATTCAGGGAAGTGGACAGATTCTCTGTCTGCAACATGATTTGCTTGCGTTGTCAGAAACACGTTTGCCCTGAGTTGTGCATCCCAGTCAAAGGCTTTAATTACATGGAAAGTTTTCTCACTGTTGTTGTGCTTCCTGACTTTTTGTAACCATGGAATAAAGTCTTAACCTGGCATAACACCCAGCTCAGGAAATGACCAAAATGAAGCCAATGCAGAGAACGTTGGCCCTTCCAGGAAACATCGTATGAATGATTGAAGATGAAAATCGCATCTCGACTACTTCCAAATAGATCACAGCACTGAATTACCATGCTGGTGTTGTGTTTATTGTTTGTTTCTCCCAGACCATAATGTACTTACTGAGTCAAACTGGCAGACTGTACAGCTAGCCCGCGAGCCCTTGAGTTCGGCCGAGGGGGCGCCCTCCCTTTGTAGGTAGCCTTTCCAATGACTATCAATGTAGAGTGACAAAGATGACATGTTCTGTCTGGAATACGCTCTCATGTCTGCACAGTTATCAAATTTGGGATCTAAAGCTGTTTTTCTAAAATAGTGGATGTCAAAATTTTTTTTGAACTCCCTTTATAGCAGATGTACAATAAACTGCTTACCTGGACACTGTTCTTTTCTATCATATTTCACTACTTTCAAAATTAAATTTATTGGTATACATTGTGACATATTTTAAGACTTAGAAAGACCATATTCTTTACCGTGAGGAAAGGGGTGTTTTTTCCCCTAAAGATGTATAAGAGAAATAAAGCATACCTTACTTCATACCACAAAGGGTATGTGGGGGCCTCCCTGGTGGCGCAAGTGGTTGAGAGTCCGCCTGCCGATGCAGGGGATACGGGTTCGTGCCCCGGTCTGGGAGGATCCCATATGCCGCGGAGCGGCTGGGCCCGTGGGCCATGGCCGCTGAGCCTGTGCGTCCGGAGCCTGCGCGTCCGGAGCCTGTGCTCCGCAACGGGGGAGGCCACGGCAGTGAGAGGCCCGCATACCGCAAAAAAAAAAAAAAAAAAAGGGTATGTGGGAAGGGAAATAAAATAATAACTTTTAAATAAAGAGGTAAGTATAAGAGATACAATCTAGTCTGTGCCCTTAAAATCTAATTTTTGGTGGTAGAGCTTAAAGTGGAGGTTGCTTTTAAAGATTTTCCCCTTTTTGTGTGATGGAATGACTTGTAAGTTAAAATTTTGAGTAGGTTGGCTCTGTAGTCAAACTAGGATCGGAATCCAGCACTCTCCTATCATCTCTACGGCTAACGTGTTCGTCACCATCATCTCTCACCTGGATTCTGCAGAAGATTCCATCTGCAGGGGGTCCCTTGACGCCACCTCCCTATCTGTAGTCAAGACAGTGGCCTGAGTGATTCTTTTAAAACGTAACGTGGACTCTGTCACTGATCGCCGCACCACGCTCCACCAGCTCCCTCCTTCACTCGGAGTAACGGCTCGTCTTGCTAATGGCTCACGTGTTCCGCGTGGTCTGGCTCCTGCTGTCACTGACCTCCTCTCCTGCTCCGCTGCCCCCGTGGTTGTACCTCTCTGGGCACGCTGACCCTCCTTGCTGGTCCTGGAGTGTATACCAGGCGTGCCTTTGTACTAGTCCGTCCTTTTCTGGAACCTTCAACCAGATTTCTCCCTGTTGACCTCTCTCATCTCCTTCATTCAGCCTTTGCTCAATGAGGCTAACCCTGGCAGCCCTACCCTACCGTCCTCTGTTTTTTCTAAAGCACTTACTGCCTTCTAAGTTACCATATGCTTTACCTTGCAATTGTATTTATTATTTGCTGTCTTCCCACAAAAGAATGGAACCCTCAAAAAGACAGAGGTTTACTCTGTTTTGTTCACAGAGGTAAAACCCAAATGCCCAGAACGGCGCCTGACACATACACAGGAACGACTCAGAAATACTTCTTGAGAGAATGAATTGAATCAAAAGAACTAGTGATGTTGGGGAATTGGTTTTAAGGGAATGATATGAATTCAGTGTTGTCTTATTGAGTTTTAGAAGTAAGCAGTAGTGCCTGAAAAGACAATAGGGCTATAGATGCAGTTATGGGAGACACGTGTACCTAATCCATCAGCAAATCCTGTCAGCTCTACCTTCAAAGGATGTTCGGAATTTACCACTTTTCACCACGTTTATCATATTGCACTCATGTAAGCCACCCTCGTTTCTCACCTGCATTGTGCGTTGCATCCCGTAACTGATCACCTGGATCGGGCTCTTCCTTACTGGTCACCATATTTTAAGCTCAACACAGGGAGTTGGAATGCAAGGATCGGGGAAGAAGAACACCGGAAGCTGCAGGGGGCGGGAATAATGAATGGAGGGGGAAGTGCAAGGAGGCTTAGATCCGGAAGAAGAAAAGTGGGTAGGAGCAGGGCAGCCTTTTCCTTGAGGCCGTGGGGGAGGGGCCTTGAGGAGATCAAGAGAGTCCGAGGACCCGCACCCTCCAGCCCCGACGAAAATCAAAGACACTGACACCACCAAATGTCGGGAAGAAGGTAATGCTGGAGCTCTCGTGCACCTGCTGAGGAAGATGTAGTTTGGTCCAAACACCTTGGAGAACTGTTTGGTGGCTGTTTGTAAAGCTAAACATCTGACCTGTGGCCCAGTAATTGCACGCTTAGATACTTAACCAAAAAGATATGAAAACATATGTTAAAAAAGACTCATACAAAAATATTTATATGCAGCCTCATTCATAAAAACCTAAAATTGGAAGCAGCTTTAATGTCCATCAACAGAATTGGTTAATGGTATAAAAAAGAATAAACCACTGCTCTTCACGACACTTTAAATGCATCTCAGAAACATCCCATTAAGCAAAAGAGGCCAGATGTGACAGAGAACATACTGTATGATTCCAATTACACAAATATATAAAACCCAAGAACACACACACTATATATATATGATGCCAGACATCAGAGAGTGGCTGCCTAGGGTGGAGGGTTAGGGGAAGAGGAAGAGAATTATCTGGAAAGGGGCCCAAGGAAACTTTCTGGGTGAAGAAAATGTTTACTGTCTTGTTTTGCACCCAGAAGAAGATACCCATCTCTAAGCCAAGCCAAGGAGAGAGGCCCTCAGAAAAAACAGTTCTGCTGACACCATGATTTTGGATTTCTAGCCTCTCTAACTATGAGAAAATAAGCTTCTGTTGTTTAAGCCTCACCAAAAAAAATGAAAATAAATAAATTCACATACTTAAATATATCTCGTTTTGGGTGATGGTAGATGGGTGTACACAATCGCCAAACTCATGGAACTGAACACTTAAGATCTGTGCACTATATTGTGTGTTAATTATACCTCAAGAGAAACCTACCTAATAAAAATGTCTGAGCATATATTGCGAGATTCTGAGATAAACAGGAAGGAAAATGTGAGAACTCAAATGCCATGGCTCAAATCTTAGAAATGTAAGACACCTCAGTCATTTCCTGAGCTTCATGCATGAGTGATTTGAGTGGAAGATTAGAAGAAGCTTAGAGCAGCCACTTTAAGGAATGTGACAGGAAATTAGCAAGAGAAAACAAAAGTTATTAGTGAGAAGTGAGGGCCTGGCGAAGCAGACGGCGTGACCAAGCTGCTGTGCAAGCAGTCAGCATGGTTTTGTGATGAAGGGTGAATAAATTTGATAACTGCTAGTTAGGAAGTCAGGGGGAAAATTGGAGCCTAGGGTATTTGTGTCTTTCTGGAATTCTTCTCAGGAGAGGTGAGGTTTGAACTTTGCCTGAAAGAGTGAAGTGGCAACTTAGTAGACAGAGAAAGTGCAGGTAGAATATATTGCGTTGAACAGAATGTATTATTAAAATTAACTCCACTTGTTTCTTTTTGCTTTCTTTAATTTGATTACTAGAAAAATTTTAATCGTATACATTTAATATATATAACTCACATTATATTTCTTTGGACAGTGCTAGCCTTGAAGCATGGAGAGAAGTTAAACTAATTGCCATAGTCGAGGCAAAAGATAATGAAGTCCTGGACTAGTACAATGGCAGGAGGGGAAAAGGAGCATTAAAACTCAAGAGATATTTCTTAGGATAGAAATGACTGGCCTAGGTTAGTGATTACATTTGGTGGGGCAAGGATTCTGGGGCGAGACACATCAGAGGTTGCTCTAAAATGTCTCATTTGGATAATATCGGTTGGGATGGGATGCCATCTACCACCTTAGAGAAAACACAGGGAAAAGAAGCCGATTTGTTAGGGGTTCAGGAAGAAAGAGGGTAATACCACATCCTGAGTTTCAGGCACTTGATTTTAATGTCTGCAAACATGAAAGAAATTAAGACCCATAGAGGTTACTCACTTTGTCAAAGCTCAGTCAGCTAGAAAGTAGCAGAACTAGGATTTAGACCCATACCAGTGGTGCTTCTAAATGATTTAAAACTTGGGGAAGGGCCAGTGAACAAATGATAGTTTGGGTTCTATAAGTAGTGACGGGTGTGCTTATTCTGAGTCACACTGCGATAACGCTGTATACCGTAGTTAGAGTTCGCTATAAGAACTGACAGGCTAGCCAGGAATACAATAATCAGACATGGCAGGATTCATTTGGAGGTGAATGATTCTTAACTAAGTGCAGGATTACAAAATCTGTGCCATTTTGTACCAACAGCTCCAAATAAATATGTGTAAAGGAGAGCGCCTGTAGTAAACGCGAAATAAGTAACAACTGTTGTTGTGTCTCCTATCTTAGAGGTATAAAGGCTGTGAAGATGAATCTGTATTATAACAAGGACAGGTCCTATACATGTTTTTTTTTTATATCTAGAAATCACACTTTGTTTTCTTTGCATTTTCTTCTCAAAATTTGAAGGATAGGGAAAATTCCAGTTAACTGAGAATTCTACTTATTCGGGTTGGATTTTCCGGGTAATATTGATATATTTTGGTGATATGATCTATGTTTCAGACAATGTAAACTTCCACTGAAAAGTAACCATATAAGAAACCATTGGTATGAGCATTTTAAGAATGAGTGTTTTCTTCTGATGTATATAATTGACACACAAGACCGCAAAATTTCAAACAGTATGACATCATTATAAATTGCTATGAAACCGAAACCAAAGATCGTTCTGGCACACAGCAACTGGGAATGATATGACCCGTTTTAAAACAAAGACTCTGGACTGTGGAGTGAGTGGCAGGCTTGCACACAACAGCATATTTTATAAACAGCCACAAACCAAAGATTAGTCTTAAAAGGAGAGCATTGTTGTAAAGACAGTTGTTTATCTATCCAATTGGTCTTTTCAGCCACACATAAGTAGCTGTCAGTCTGGAGGGGCATATATTTAAATGCCAAAGACAGCAGTACAATACTTTAGTGCACTGAGTCACGTATTACAGCACTATATAGGTAATCTTGGGCACAGGTCTGAGTGTAATTAGTAAATTAGTATCTTCAGAATCACAATGCCCGTGAATAAATCCAACAATAGTGTTGACCTTAATGACATTGTCAGTGTTGAGAAACCTTACTTATTTTCAGATGGGTGTACCTATTTTCAGTGTCCTGTCTCTTCCTAAATTTTGCCAAACTGATATTTCAATCACTTCTATTTAGAACTAAGTAGAAAAAACAAAATTAGAAGTATTCAGGTTCAAGAAACTTATTTTAGTGGCTTTAAGATGGTAGAAACAGTTGCCCTAGGTTTGATCAAGAGGCTTACATTCATGTACTAACTTAAACTCATTGTTGGTAACTGCCTGATGGAGGATTTTGAGAAATTTGTGGGGTCTTATTGGTGCCCAGGAGCGCCATATATATTAATAGTGGCTGTTAAGGTCACAGACCTAGGGTGGGCGTACGGGGATGGGAAGGGAAGTAATGAGGGCTTCATACAGTCCAGCTCTGTTCTAAGGCATGGCTTCGTTGATTCTGCTCTGTTCTAAGGCATGGCTTCGCTGATTCTGCTTAAGTCAGACAGTCATTTTTTAAAAAAACACTGTCATGTACTGATCATCCTCTATCAGTTACAACCTGTGCCAGGTATTATTTCATTGAATTTCATTCTTCTTGAACCTCAGGAGGTAGTAGCTATTAGTTCACATTTTCTACATTAGAAGAATGAGACTCAGAGCCTCAAGCCCAAGTTGACCCAACTCCCAAGACATTGCTTGGTTTGTGCACCTCCGTACTGTTGAGATTCGAGTGGGAGGACTCACCTGAATGATGAGATATTTTGGAATACCGTTGACCCTTGCACAAGGTGGGGGGGGTGGTTAGTCCGAGTATAATTTATGGTCTGTGTCTCCAGTTCCTCCACATCCACGGATTCAATAACCACTGACCATGGAGTACTGTAGTATTTACTGTTGGAAAATATATGCTTATAAGGGGACCCAAGTGGTTCAAACCTGTTGTTCAGGGGTCACCTGTATAGCCAATAATGTGTGTTACACTCACATGAACTGAACACTTCTCTGATATTTACAACATAAATGTATCAAATCAATTTAAAATATTAATTTTGAAGAAATTTCTGCAAAGCGTTTTGACAAGTTTTCAAGTATATGCCTCTGAATAAAGGTTTAAGTAAGCTTTTTGACACGGGAATCAAGTCTCTCGATAATATTTTTAGGAGAGCATCGCAGTAATACAGTAATGATGAAGTTTTGTTTGACACCATCAGAAACAATTGTTTATAAAAAGAAACAGGGATATAATAAAAGAGAAAAGAAATAGTGAAAATCCAGTATATTTGTGTTTTAGCCTAGTTTCCCATATCGAACGAATGCCGTAAATATTTATGACTTCAACGCAGTGTATTTGTTAAAATTTCTGAAGATTTTTCTCAAGGGTTTGAGATGGGTACTAGAGAAACAGATAGAGGAAAAAGAGTGCTGAAGCTTTATATCAGAATTGAATTGTTTGTGTGATTTAATATTTAAAAGAAAGTTTTTTTATAGTTTACTTCCAGATAGTCCCAAATGTTATAATGTTTTATTTATTAATAAGGAAAAATATTGAGATTCATATTTCACACATCATTGAAATAATTGTACTTAAGCAGAAACTCTTCACATTTGTCATTATTTATTACTCCTTATTTTTTAGAGCTGAAAACATCTTGTTTTTCAGTAATGAAAATAGATTAACTACAATAAAATAACAACTAAAATGAATTCTTCTTAAGGACCTTTAGCTCAATATATTTTCCGCTTCATTTCAAGCACAGAAAAGTATTTTAATTCACAAACAGACTTAGTTTTGAACATGCTTCCTTCTCCATTTATGACTTGAAATGCTTTCTCACAGTTTATACAAAGCCCCATAATTTTTTATTACAACAAACTTGACAGTTCAGTTTGGTTATGTGAGGCTAGAAATTTACATTCTTTCATATGCCTTTTATCAATCTTTCAAAATGACTTGTCATGTCAAATTGATTCTTGTAACATGTAGATTTCTATTCTTTTCAGAATTGCAATTTACCGCAGCTTTATTATTTATTATTTATTTATTCATTAATTTATTCTCCATTTTATTCCAGAGAGGATATCACAGGAAGGATTTACTTAAGGATTGTTTTCATTTGGTATGCATTACTTCATGCATTTATTTATTGCTTTCTCAACTAAATTGTATTTATGAAACTTCTGCTTTATTAGTTCCTTGCTTTAGAAATGAAGGAAGCATCTTGAAGCAAGTGAATTCTCCCGAGCCACTCTATAAAGAATTATTTAAAATGCTGAGGCATTTCATTGAGCCATTTATAGATGCTATTATGTATTTTAACTCAAACACATAGTAAAATATATTATTTTTGCCTTTCTGATAATAATTTCAAATGACTCACATAGATACAACTTTAAGTGACAAACAACTATTAATGCACCTAAATTTGGTTACATTTTTTTTTCCTTCTTCTCTTTCTCTACCTGCCACTGCCCTGGTAACCCTCCCTTCCCACAAGATTTGGTAGTAAGAAAGTAAGCTTCTCAATAAAACTTATTTCAAAAGGGAAAATCTTCACAGTGCAATTGCAGATGGTAAAACGGTTTATTCTGTTCACAGACACAGAGCATATGTTTCCTTTTTTAAAATTAGTTTACAGATAGGCCCTAAATCTGGCTGTCTTTACCCCATGTTATCTCGCCAACTTCTGCCAAACTTGACACTAACTTGACACTAACATGAACTTTATAATTTTTCCTTTTCGAACTGCAATTTTTACCTTCTAAACAAATGATAAGAAAAAAGCCCTCATTACTGAGGAAACAAGTTTATGTTTAAAACTGGTCAACATAAACATGTAGTAATATCATATTGAACACACACACACACACACACACACAACCAGGAACACAAATAAAACTGGGGAAGTCTGACTAAGAAAGCTGGATGTATTAATTTTGGAAGATGTCATCACTGGGGGAAATTGAGTAAAGGGTACATGGATCGTCTCTATATTGTTTCTTAAAGCTGCCTGGGAATCTACAATTGTCTCAATAAATTTTTCAGTTACCAGAAAACAAAACAAAACAAAACAAAACTGATTGGCAGACTTTTTCTTAGAGGGCCAGATGGTAAATATTTGAGGCTTTTATGGGGACTGGAGGTGCTAATCCACTGTTGTAGTAAAAAAGCAGTCAAATGTAAATGAGTGGGCGTGGCTGTGTTCCTTTGAAATTGTATTTATAGAAAAGGGCACAGCACACTTGCTCTCTGCAGATCTCAGGTTTAAAGAGACACAAGCTTTTAATATTGTATCTGTTGCTCCCTTCCAGGAAAAAAAAAAATGGTAACAAAAGCTAATTATATATTTATTAAAATTTTTTGCTTTTTTTTAATTTTAATTTTTTATTGAAGAGTAGTTGATTTATAATATTGTATTAGTGTGGGCTACAACATAGTGATTCAATATTTTTATAGCTTATACTCCTTTTAAAGTTATAACAAAATAATGGTTATATTTCCCTGTGCTGTACAATATATCCTGTTGCTTATTTATTTTATACATAGTAGTTTGTACCTCTTAATCTCCTACCCCTATCTTGCCTCTCCCCACTGGTAACCACTAATTTGTTCTCTAGATCTGTGAGTCTGTTTTATTTTATGTAACGCTGTAATTTGAAGCTGATCTCTGTCTTTATAATTTTCCTAATTTGCATAAGTATTTATATGTAAAGTATACATATACACTTTCATTTATTTTAAATATTCTGCAAAGCATTGCTTTGGTATAATGTTTCTTTTTTTAAATTTATTAATTTTATTTATTATTTTTGGCTGCGTTGGGTCTTCGTTGCTATGCGCGGGCTTTCTCTAGTTGCGGCGAGTGGGGGCTACTCTTCATTGCGGTGCGCGGGCTTCTCATTGCGGTGGCTTCTCTTGTGGAGCACAGACTTTAGGCGCGCGGGCTTCAGTAGTTGTGGCGCGTGGGCTCAGTAGTTGTGGCACACGGGCTTAGTTGCTCTGCGGCATGTGGGATCTTCCCGGACCAGGGCTCGAACCCGTGTCTCCTGCAATGACTGGCAGATTCCTAACCACTGCGCCACCAGGGGCGTCCAGTATCATGTTTCTTGATATTGGGAAATCAAATAAATTTACTTGTCTTAAGAAAGTAAGAAATCCTTTTTAGACAGAGCATCATATAAAAGGAAGAAATAACATGAACTTTCTCTCCTAAAATTCTCATCTCTAAACACGAATAGTAAACAGTTAAAAGAGTAAGGTTCTAAGCTGAATAATAGCCATTTTCTTTACTTTTGCTTCTGTTTATCTCTTCTGGCCAAGAGTTGAACTTCCTCTGGAAGAGTTTAGGCTGGGTTCGATTACTCTCCCTTTCAGAGTGTGATGAAGCATTACCGTAAGCAGAATTAAGTCAGAGCGCACTCAGGCTTATGTTTCAGACAGCGTTCAGGAAATCCACTATACAAGGTATTTGTTCAGTAGATTTTACATTTACTCTGTAGGGCTTTGGGTTCGCTTTGCTTTCTCCCCATCCCACCACATCCCAAGCGTAGCTTTAAACATTCAGGTTCAGTTTCCCGTCAATACCAAATTCTTTCTCCCAATCTGTTTCTTTTTCCTTCTGGTTCTTCACGTGTTTTTAATGTGAGTAGCTTGTGTGGAAAAATACCTTGAATGTGGGATTTAAAAAAAGAAAAGAATTTGCTTTAGAAAGACATGTGTATTAAGTTTCACTCGGTGCTGTGGAGTGTTCCCGGGACAGACTTTGCAATTTAAAGGAAGAGGCAAATACAAGCACCACCAGACACTGGTGTGTAAAAAGAAATGTTTCAATAACCACAGTTTAACAGAAACATAGGCCAGTCCTGTGTCGGTTTCCAGATGATTAGTGCGATGAGAGCCGAACAAGGTTAATATGATGAAACCTTGTGATTTTTAAGTGATTTTAAAAGATGAAAGACATTGCTGAAAATATTTTGAAAATTCTATGCACGTCCCTCTCTTTTACCCTACCCTTCATTTAATGAGCTGCTAAAGGTAATCAATTTATTCTACCTCTTAATTATCTCTTGAATCTGACCCTGCATCTTTATCCCCATTTCCGGGGCTTTCGTTTATGTTCTCAATACAGATACTTACGGCAGATACATACTAACTCTCATCATCTACCGCTCAGCCACACACACTCCACATCTGTCCTCCAAGCTGCTGCCAGCATAGTCTTCATTCATCCATCTCTGGCCTTGTCATTCATTTGCTTAAAACCATTCAACAGTTCCCTGTTGCTAATACAACAATATGCAAATTTCTGTAGTCAGTACAGAAGGCAAAGCCCATCAAAATCTTTTTCCTCCCTATCTTTGCCACTTCATTTTCGATCTCATTTACTGTCCTGCCCTATCCCAGCATCCACCCACACCCTTTATGCTCTAGCTGATCTGAACTATTGCTTCATTCCGCTCCACCTCACCTCCATGCTTTTGCATTTTTCCCAGTTTCCCTTAGGCTTCTTTGCCTGAAATTTGCGTTCCTTGAGACAACTCAAGCATTATATTATCAGAAAAGCCTTGTGTGAACCTTTCAGAATTGAGGCTATTTCATCTCTTATTTACCAGCTAATATTTCATCTCTTTGCATGTTTGTATACTCAAGAGTAGGAGGGCATTACTCTTTGGAACTGGGTAGGATAACAGCCCCAGAGGCCATTCTAAACGTACTAAGGGATTAAATGAAGACCCCCTTCTGGAGTATTGCTATAATGAAGGAATGAATATCTAAAGGGAATTTCTAACCATTCAGTAAGTTACATAGGAAACTGTAAGAGTTAATTTGAGAAATAGCAGTGGAGTCATTGTCAAGTGGATCTATGATGTTAACAACATAGAAAATTTAGTGAATCTGGAAGAGAGTATGTAAATTTGGGGAATATATTTTGTATTAACATCAATAGCTATGGTTATCATGCATGTAAATAATAGCGCTTATTTTTTCCAGTTTCAACTATCTTCACAGTTTCTCAACAATCTATATCTCACCAAAATATCCTAACATGTAAACATTTCTAAACCATTATCAACATGGCTAAAACCTAATTCAGTATTTTTTTAAATTGATGTATACCTCATGCATTGGTAGGTGCTCAATAAATACGTGTGGAGTGAATGAATGACCATTACCAATGAGTCTACTCAGCTCCAGACGTAAAAAGATGGCCATCACTTCACAGCCAGGTTGCTGCCACAAGGTCCTTGTACCTTGGAAGAGCATCCAGGTTAATCTTCCTGTGGCCTCTCTTCTCTCCCTTCCAAGGGACCTCTGCATGGCTTCCCAAATCAAGTGCAAATTCTCCCACTTGGACTTAAAGCCATCAATTGCCGCCACTTTGTCTATCCAGAACTCTCTCTCTTACTTGCTTTCCAAACCAGTGTCACTACTGATCTCTCCAGGCTTCCTTGTGACCCACACCTTGACTTTCCTAAATCTTTGCTTCTCCCTTCAAGTTTAGCTAAAGGTTAGCCTACACTTTGGTTTGAAGGGGTTAGTTTGAAGCCTTCCAAACTAACCCCTGCACGAAGCACATGTTTCCTTCTTCCGTTTCCTCATACAGTTTGAATATATTTGTTTGTTCGTTGCACTCGCCTGAGATTTGTGTTCTAGCTGCATCCGGTGTGTCAACTTGAAAAAATGCATCGACTCCTTTAGGCCAATAAACTTATCTTCTCCTTCTGTACCTCCACAGTCCTTGAACATTACTGGGTAAATACAGTGTGGACTTGTGACTTGGCAGCAGCGAACCATTCTTGGTTCAAGAAAGAATAAACTTATGAAAATGAAGCTGTCAGTTGTGTGCAGGAGAGACTGTAGTGGAGAGTCAGTAGGCAAAGATGTCAGCGCAGAGGTTTTCACAGGGCTTATACCTAGTCAACAGGCAAGGGTTTTTATTGAATAACTGAGAGGTAGAGAGGAAGGGTGATAATCAGGGTCTAGGTAGGGCGATGCAATGGCGATCCAGGGGAAAATACAAAACCAAGGTACAGTTTGAATGAACTTACAACCAACTTGATGATTAAGTATAAACTAAGAGTCAAAACTATCACCAGATTTTCGAGGAGAAAATGGTGATTTCAGTGGAAGAATGGAAAGGTTGAGAAAGAGGATTTGGGCTGAGCAAGGCATATAGAAGGAGAAGGATGAACCTAGTTTTGGGCAGATTAACAATGAATGTTGAGAAGACAGGACACAGGTTTTCCAAATTCAAATTCTTTTCACATTTAGGTTGTTAATATATAATATTGAGCAGAGTTCCCTGTGCTATACAGTAGGTCCTTGTTTGTTATCCACTTTAAATATAGCAGTGTGTACATGTCAATCCCAAGAATTTGAAAAAGAACAGGTACATGTATATGTATAACTGAATCACTTTTCTGTACACCTGAAACTAACACAACATTGTTAATCAACTATACTCCAATATAAAATAAAAAGTTAAAAAAAAAAGAAATAGGTTTCCTTTAAGGTGTTTTGGAATAAGAATAATGACATTACATTGGCTCCAATGGATTTTTTTCAGTTGTATCCACAGATTTGAAAACTTTTTTCCCCCAATAAGAATGTGCCATCAAGACTCATTTTCATGGATCATACTTCACCCTGATCTTTTAAGATCACATTAGTTTATTTTAAAGCAAGATTGTTAGGGTACTCCGGTATAAAGTAACTTAATTGAAACATTCATACTAGTATGATTTTGTTGTAATTCTCATTTCAAATTTAATGAATCGGTGCCTGCTGCAAAGGAAGGAGCACACTGGGAGCTCATTTACCTGTGAAAAGGCAGAGGATGAAATCTTGGTTCTTTTGAGAAAATTGCGTGCTGTTGAGGTTTGTTTTTGCTGTGGCTGTTTCTGTTGCTTTAAACAGGATCTAATGATGCTTGAGGACCATTAGGGGACAGAAATCAAATCTTAATCAGCCTGGATATATTTTTCTGTTTAAAAAAAAAAAGGTTCAACTTCACTTGAAAGCTTAGGGATTTTAATTAAAGTAAGCAGAGACAAAAGTACTCTTTTGAGAGCTGTCACTTCTCTTTCGTGCGACACTATTAATAATGTCGTGTAATGCTATTTTGGAAGTTTGGTTCTTTGGCTGTCTTTTGTCTCGTTCTGACTCTTTTCTCCATTCTAAATGAAAGAGGAATAAAGCACTTAAAGGAAGGTGCCATCCTAAATTCACTGTCTTCTGGTGCACCACATTATCTGTGACCTCAGCTGTAATTCTTTGAAGAACTAACCCCCCCCCACCAGCTCTCTTTTTCTTCCGCTTCCTCTTTTACTGTGAGTCTCTTCTCCCAACAACATTTGCAGGGTTCTTCCCAAAGAATTTTTTTTTTCCCAATTAGGATACACACTAGATCATGATGTGAGCGCTTCATTGTGAGTGTAACTTCCCTTTGTGACAGCTCCATTAGATCTGCTCAGTTATAAATCTTCGTATTTCTGACTTGCCTTGAAATCAGAAGGTGTTTTCATTCTGCTCGTCGTGTGAGCCACAGGCATGAAGGGTGGCATGGCAGACATCACAGCCTCTTCAGCCAACGTACCTGCCTGAACCCAGCGCCAGGGCAAAATGTTTACGGCTAAACTTCATGAGTCCGCTTTGATTGCTAATTGTGGGTGGTACACTTTTGAGTTTAAAGAGTGGCTCCGCTGTCACTTTCCATTTTTACGTGTGCAGTAATGTGCGGTGTATAACTTGGATTTCACAATACTCATTGTTTGAAAGTTAATTAGTATTCTTTGTTAGAATATCTGCTACTTTGCTTGAATAATCATTTAATTGCATCTGTCTTTCTCACTCGATTTTGGTGGGTGCTTTTTAAGTCAAATTACGTATTTAAAGTGTGTAATCGCATTGACATGCAAAACGCCGATTAAACATGTTAATATAAACCATACTTGTATTCTGTTCTCATACTCGGTTTTTGGATCATGCATTCAGTGAAAAATCAAAATTATCCATTATTTTAAGATAACAGGAAAGAAGTAAGAAGTTATAATGGGAAGCGGATACTATTTTGTTTTGAATATAATATGTGAAATTGTTTGACCCTATTTTGATACCCTCACAAAAATAGAAACATGGCAGTATATGATCAAAGGAAAAAATTAAAGAGATAACAGTTCTTTATAAACCAGAAGGCCATTAACTTTTAATAATGCTGTCTCAAATATTTTTCAGTAAATTGTGATGATAATCAAAGATGAGCCTATGGGGTTGTGCTTTGTAGTACTGTTTGATTTGATAACTCTAATAATCCATTAAAAATGTTAGAAAAAATACCGTATGCTTACATTAGCAACTATTATGAGTTTGTAAAGATAACCTGCCAACCCCAAGTTATAGTATAAGGACAGGAAGGAAAAATAATAGGATCTAGAATCTTGTATTTTTTTAATCATTTCTTTTAGAGATGTTTTTAAACCTAATATATTTTTTGTTTCTTAGCATGAAAGAGATAAACTGGCTTCAGAAAATTTAAAAAGGAGACAAAACACTGCGTACATACTAAAAAATGTTAAACTCTTTATAAAACTGAAAATAACACCCAAATTATTTTTTCATCTATGTTTCCCATTTAAAATGCTGCGTAGTTTCCTTATTAAAAAAGAATGCTTCTGTTTTTGCTGCTGGGTTTTGGTCTTTACACCAGTCTTTACTAGGTGGCTCTCCAACCCCACACTCAGAATAAAACAAGCTTTTTTTTCCATTTAATATCGCGTTTCTACAGACCTATTTTAAAGCTAACGTTTCCTCTTCATTTTCTTCTTGACAACATGCCTGAAACAAAACTGACAAAAATAATTATTCCCGTGTAAATTAGTATGGAAAGCTTTGGAGTCATACTCTGTGACCATTGCCGGAGTTCTAAATTTCTCAGAACTTTTTTCCCCCCTGCTTGTGAAATATGAATAAATACTGACAGTCTGAGGTGGCTATGAGATTAAATAATGTATATTGAGCACATAACATAGTAGTTCAATAAGCTTTCGTGAGTATAAGTTTCCTTTGTTCAGTTTTCTCTCCAGTTTGCAACCCCTCTTTGGCATTTAGGATCTATAAGTTTACATTGAGGCTAGATTTTTAGTAACTTCTTTCTGGAATTACTGGGTAAAACTAATTTACTTATAGCTAGCAAAAAAAACAAAACAAAACAAAACGTAAAATAGAGGGAACATATGTAGTTTCTTTTTTTATTTATTTTTTAATGTGAAGAGCATTATCTTTTAAGCACACAATATTTTTTAGTATCAGCCGTAAAGGAATTGTTACAGAGTGGATATGGACGTGTTGGAATGCTTTAAAAAAATCGATCCTAGCTAATGGAGAGAATGTTTTTAAAGTGAACTATTGCCATTCCTTCAGTCAACCACATACAGTAGAAAAAATTCAAGTAAACATAGTAGAAAAGGCAAGCTCTTCCTTATAGAATAAATGAGAAGTGCAGTCATCTGCCATGTGGGGAAGTACAATTGCGAAAATCCTTTTCTATATGTGCATTAATCCCTAATGTCTAGAACCAGGTAAGGAGACTGTAATTTAAATGTGCAGTTATCCAAACAAAGTGAATGTGCTGTGCACTGCTGAACAAGAATGTCGATCTTAATGTTAATATTTTTATTCTCCTTTATAATAGACATAGAGTTGGCAAAAGCCATGTCCGTGAGGTCCCTAAAGACCACAGCTCACTCAGGAGAGATGTAGCCAGATTTCTCTTACATCAACGATGTAGATACTGCCCAAGGGAGACACATCCCAGAATAAGCCCCTTGCTGTTGTCCTTTGTAATGTTTTTGATCACTTGTTTTATCTTGAGAAGATCTGTATTTTATGAAACTCAACGTGACAAGGCATAACAGCATTTGAGACTTTAGCAACCAAAGCTTTAAACTGTGTGTGTATATATGTACACACACACACACACACACACTTAAACACTATAGGATTTTAGAATTTTCTTTAAACTGGAAAAAAGACCTTAGAAATCATAATCTGCCCCTTAATTTTATAGGTAAAGGGAACCAAGACTGAAGGAGTAGAATGTGTTAATGGTAGAGCCACAGGATCAAAATACGTTGGCTTGTGTTCAAACAAAAACAAACAAACAATATGTATATATGTATATATAGAATATCAGTATAAGAATTTTTCTTTACCTGTATCTTTCTAATCTATATATAAGTAAGATTCTTTCATGAGTCTGGGTGTTTAATAAATGAAATTGAGTTGTCTTTGATGTGCTTGAGTTTCAGAAATTTTGAAATTATTTTTCAGGACCCTAGATTCCTCTTTAAAAATAAATTAGTAATTATATTTTAAAAAATAAAACATATACTTTTGCAGCACAATCCCAGTCAACATTCAATAGTTAGTGTATACTGTAGCCCCATCCAACTGTGTTTTCCTTACTAGGCAGATAATGTGCTTGCTTACTGATGAAGGCTTTGTGAGCTATTTGTATTTGACACATATTTTACGTATATTATAACAGTGATTTACTAAAAGATTTGGGTAAAAGCAGATATATTCAAGACTACTTGCAAATGGCAATACAGCAGATCCAAGTAGTTTTTTTATCGATAAGTAAATTCTAATAATCCAAGTTTCACCTCACTTTTAAGAATCAGTATGATTTTCAACAGAAGGACATATTTATTGTAAACCCCAAGCAGTCTTTGTGAAACCTGAAAAAGATTTGTGAAAACAGCCTGCAATAAAAATCACACATGCTTCATATAACACTACTTGATAGATATCACTTGCACCATTAAGAACTAAACGACAAAGGATGTAATTTCAGTTCTGGCATGCAATATTAATCGAAAGCCTTTAAAACATCTTGCTGATGGGAACTATGACTATGTGACATTGAAGAATTATGAGCTAAAGACATCTATCTTAATCAGATTTTCAAAGTAAATGCCATAAAACATAAAGTTGTTTCATTCATCTTTACATTTTCACATGTTTCCGTGGGAACATCAATTCCTAGTGTGTTTCTTTAAATGCAAAGAATACAATTCAGTACTTAAAGTATGAGTTCAGTCTACAGGATCGAAATACATTTTAGCCAGCCGCCCTGCAAATACAGGGAATTATTTCTCTAATAATGTGCGTTTCTTTCCATCTTTTATGCTAGTGATATGTTATCCTAAGAAAGCACTCTAATTGAATGATATTAAGAGACTATAGAAAAATAATTAGGTGTATATTTGCCTTTATAAATTTAGAAATGAGAAGAGAATGTTTTTAAAGACATCCCTGTAGAAGGAAATTATTTTATGGGCATACTCACACATAAACATCTTCTCTGGCCTAAAAAAAAAAGGATAAAAAAATTTTATTGCTTTATTTGAATAAATGGGTAAAGTCTGGAAATTAAGACCTTACATCAAAATAGCACATCACAGTTTATAAAAATCCTTTAATATACATTATCTCTTCTAATCCCCACACTTTACTTCCATTTTACAGATGAGGAATCAGAGAATTTGGAACATGAAATTGATTTGCTCAGAGTTGCACTAAATTTCAGACAGGGAGCTTGAACCCAGGTGTTAGGGACTGAATGTTCGTGTCCTCCCCTACCCCCAAATTCATATTTCCCTAACCCTAAGCCCCCCCCCATAACTGTATTTGGAGATAGGCCCTCTAACGAAGTAATTAAGGTTAAATGAGATGGTAAGGGTGAGGCTTGATCTGATAGGATTAGTGTTCAGATAAGAAGAGCCACTGGAGAGCTCTCTCCAGCCCTGTGAGGACACAGGAGGGTCCTCTTCCTGCGAGTCAGGAAGAGAACCCTCCCGGGAAAATGACTCTGCTGGACCTCGATCTGGGACTTCTAGCCTCTAGAACCCTGAGAAAGTCAATTCCCGTTGCTAAGGTCCCCCCCCCCCGCCATGTGCAGTATTCCGTTATGGCAGCTCGAGCAGACTAATAGTCCAGGTGTTTCTTATTCTTCTCTGCCGTAAATCTAATGCTTATTTACCTCTTCTATGGAAAATTTTAATCAACTGGCATTAAAAAATCTGTAGACTCATGAAATAAAAGATCAGAAGATCTGTGAGAGGGTATCTCAGTCACCAGCTTCTTTTTGAACCTCTATTTTGAGAGGAAGGCTTCTAGAGGCAATTAGCATCCTATAGAAAGACACAGGCTTCCAGCCTGAACAAATCATGCTTACAATTTTTTTTTTTTTTTTTCCGGTACGCGGGCCTCTCACTGCTGTGGCCTCTCCCGTTGCGGAGCACAGGCTCCGGACGCGCAGGCTCAGCAGCCATGGCTCAGGGGCCCAGCTGCTCCGCGGCATGTGGGATCTTCCCGGACCGGGGCACGAACCCGTGTCCCCTGCATCGGCAAGCGGACTCTCAACCACTGCGCCACCAGGGAAGCCCCCATGCTTACTATTTTAAAGGGTGCAACAAAGCCTCAGAAAATACATATCGTTGATCTCCCAAACAATAACAGCCTCACTTTGCAGTTTATGGAACACTTTCCTATGCATGATCTCATTTTGATACTGGTTTTCATAATATCTCCCAGATTTAGTATTCTTTTCACTGTACCATCCTGCTCTCCATTGGTGCTCAGTCATTAAAGCAGCAGAAAAATATTTATTGGGAAGAGGCTTTTAGTGTTATGCATACACGCACACACAGACACACACACACACATATTATCCCCAGAGTAATAATGACAGAGAAGGGAATTCAACAAGTATGCATATGTCAGCTTAAACTATGACTCTATTTCCTTTTTAATCAAAGAACATCATAGCATGGTTTCCACTTAACAGATCACCCTCATTGCAAATGCCAAGAATGGGAAGGATTCAGTGGGTTCCATTCAGTCCATGTTGCCTCTAGGTAATGTTTAATGTTTGTGATAACACACATCTCTGCTTAGAGGCCATAATATGATTGGAAGGAAACTAAAAATTTGATTCTATTTCTATGTAAGACATCGACAGACAATATGGACTCAATAAACTGCCAGATAACAAATATGATATCAAATAACATGCTAAGGAAAAAGATCAATGGCAAAATTAATATTTGGCAGGGGGGAGGGGAACCAGATCAGCAGGGTTGCTGGGTACTTTCTGTGTATTCTCTAGTCACTTAGTTTTCCTATAGTTCCGGAAATATTTTTAAAAATAAAAATTAGGGCTTCCCTGGTGGCACAGTGGTTGAGAGTCCGCCTGCCGATGCAGGGGACACGGGTTCGTGCCCCGGTCCAGGAAGATCCCGCATGCCACCGAGCAGCTGGGCCTGTGAGCCATGGCCGCTGAGCCTGCGCGTCCAGAGCCTGTGCTCCGCAACGGGAGAGGCCACAACAGTGAGAGGCCCGCGTACCACAAAAAAAAAAAAAAAAAAAAAAAAAAAAAAAATTAAAATTAGAAAAAGGTTCAGGTAAAGTAGGCTGAATCTTTTTCCTATAATTGATTAATTAGCTATAATTTAAAAAATGTATTATAATTGTCATCATAACTTTTTAAAAACAGGTCAGTTTTAAGTTTGAAAGTTCTATTCTGGCTTTTTACATAGCTGTTTTCACAAGCAGTTTTAACAATTGAAATCTGAAGTAAATTGAAATTTGGTATAAAATGATTTTTTATTATATGTACCTTAAGATGTTACTAGTTACAACATAAGGTAACAGAGTGTTTTATTTAGAAAACAAAAAATTTATTTTCAGTATTTATAACATAAGATAATACAGGTAGAGTATTTATGATAAGAATTAATATGGTAGAGTTTTCATGTTTACATTTGGAGTGAAGTAATTTTTTTTACTATATGTCCCTTAAATGTTTTACGTGTATAACTTAAGATATAATGATGAGGTTTTTTAATTACCTTAAATTTTTAATATTTATAACATACACTAATATGTTTCAAGAAAATATTGTATAGTGCCTGAAATAAAGCTAAAAACTGTAGAATTCACTACATGACCCATCCTCCCCGCCACCAGCACCATTCTTTGAGGAGAAAAACTGAGGCTCAGAAGTTAGTTGGTTTATATGTGGTTATGTTTAGTCAGATAAAGCAAGTACTCAACCCTACGTCTCCTGTTTCCTTTTCTAGTACTTTTCCTTCTATACCAGACATTTTCTTTGTGATAAAGAATACGTTATCTGAAAAGCATAACAAATTCTGCATTATTTGGAATATTCAATTCACTTTTCTTATTCTTTATAAGCCACTTATCACATAGTAATAGCTTTTAATTGCCTTCCAGCTTATTCTTATCCATATTCCAAAATGTGCTTTATTTATATCATACCATATACTCCATTTCAAGTCAGTAAAATTTAATTGCACTAAAATCAAATGTCCATTAGGAAATCAGAGAGGAGGGAAAAGCGTCTATTGATTGTATGTCAGCAGTTCTTCCTTGTCAAGATTGGGACAGATTTTCCCTTTTTAGCTTACTCTCTCAGGTAAAATATTTTTTTAATGGGTAGAAGACTATCCTGAAACACATACTGAGACATTCAGAAGGTATTTAGATCCATTTTTCTATGCATATGTAAGTTTTATGTATGATTCTGTAAAAAAAAAATGGTTATGGAAAACTAAGAATTCTGTAGAGGATAATGTGTCTGTGGCATTATTGGCGTTAAATATATTGAAAGAGGAACTACTTTAACAAGCAGAAGATATCCATTTCCATTTGCTTCCACCCACTAAAGTAGGTGAGGGTGCTTGACAGTAACAAAAAAGAGAGTAGCAGAGATAATTCATATGACATGAAAAAGAGATGAATAAATTTACGTTCTCTATAACTTGACAGCCATTTGTGTGGTATTAGGAACTTTGTAGAAAGCTGTTTAAATAGCTCCAAAGAAAACCCTATTCTTGCCTTCTGGAACTCTCACTGAATGTATATTGAGCTTTCTTTCATTCTTTTTTTGTCTTTGAATTGCTCTTTCATATTTAAGCAGTCTTGGTCTTTCTCATGCCATCTGAGTGATTTTCCCAGATCTCTTTTCCAACTCACTGGTACTCTCTACAGTTGTATTTAATGTATTGTTTGAACCACCCAGTAAGTTTCTAACTTCAGTGTCTGCATACACATTCTACCTTTTTCTGTAACCGCTCCTTCTTTTCTCATGGTCTCTTATTCTCATGTTCCTAATTTCTTTTAAATCTGTAATCATTCTAAACATACTTATTGTTTTATCTTATGGTCATATTATCTGAAGTTCAGGGAGATACGTTTTTGCTTTTTGTTTTGTCTGTAGATTTTGACTCAAGGTAGATGTTTTCTCTTAAGTTTTACGATTTTAGACTGTAAATTCATTGAAAGTAGGGTTTTATCTGTGGAAATCCTTTGTGACTTGATTTGAGAGCATGCTCTTCTAAACAAGTTTTGCATTTGCTTCTTCTGGGTCCTTGGGGAGAGGCGGGTAGTGTTGCTGATGAGTACCACTTTTAATATTAATTTCTTGGCTTGGGGGTCCCAGAACTATATTGATAGTAAAAGTTTCAACTTCATACTCTGACTCCAGAGAAGCCCAGGCTACCGGCTGAAATTTTTACGAGTTGTTTTCTTCCCCATCCAGGTTCAAGACAGCACAGCAAGACTCCTTATTGTCTCTCTGCAATGAGGAGGTTTTTTAAGTCTACTGTTAGACTGAGGGTATAGCACTTTAAGTGTCCAGGCTGTATGTAGGGGTCTCAGGAACAGCTGAGGCATGAATTCTTGACTCTTGCTTGTACATTGAAATGTTACAGAGACTGGCAGGTCTCCCCGGGGAAGCTACAGTGTTGGCTCACGTGTACTCGACAGTTTTTCTCTCCCCTCTGTTTCTGGCCCATCCTTTCTTTCTAATTCAGTTACATTAATCTAAAGTTCACGTTCCACTGGTGGCGAAGGTTGTTGGCTGTTCTGTTCACTGCTGTATCCTCAATGCCTGGAACAGAGCCTGGCAAATGTTAGACAATAGATACACTAAGTGAATTCATCCAAAAGGTATTTATTATATTTTACCCAGCAGTTCTGGATATTTCATAGCAAGGGGGTTGACAGCTAATCTAGGTTGCCACATTGCTTGAAACAGAAAATGCAGTGGACTCTCAAAGAAAAAAGAATGCAAAGGTTGAAAAGACTCAGACCTTGATGATTTCTTCTAATCCTCATTTCAAGGAATGACCCTAAAGAAACTGAACCAAATTCTCACTAACTCAGTAAGTACAGTAAATCAGTTCATGTGTGCTGATTAAATAATGCCTTCTGGCCAGTACAAATCTTCCTTTTACATCTTCTTGTTTATCTTCAAGATTTTTCATATTCAAATATCTATATAAATAGCCTTACAATCAGTAGTCTGATGATGAAGGTGATGAGAACACTGCTGTATATAGTGTATATAGTATTTTATGGTTTTTAAAGCACATTTTAAATTTTCATTTGATTTGTGTGCAACTGTCAGAAATGTTTAAGTGACAGATAAACTGTGGTGACAGTTTTTACACAGTGCCATATTTTAACCAAAGGCTTGCAGAGGTATGTAAATGGACAATTCCCTTTCAAATACCTAGCTTGTGTGAGAATCGCTAGATAAAACAATGAACCAGAGGAGCAAGTTTATGTGAAAGTGATTTTCTGAGTGAGGTGAGGTCTCTCTTCTCTAATTTCCATTATACCATTTCTTATCTTTTTATTATGGTGTGGAGGATGGGGGTGAGAAAGGAGAGGAGAAGAAAGCACCTTGAATATGTAAATGTTTTCGTTCAATTTGGGCTCCACTGAGTTGTGGTATGACTAAGTACACATATTTTCTTAACTCAAGTTTTTCCCATTTATGAGGAAAATTCTTGCTACTTAATTTTTTTCTCCATAGGGATATAATGTCAACTAAATGTCTGCAATATATATGAGATTTTCTGAGCAAAGGAGATATTTTTAATGTAATGTACTATTTTCAGTGTCATAAAATACTTGTATTTATAATATGCCTTTCCTAATAGCTCCTGAAATGTAGCCAGATGAGGAAGGTGTTTACCATTTTTACCAGTAGAAAAATTTACAATTAGAAAATCAAGGAAAAGCAACTTCTGTAAGGCCACTGAGTTGGTTGATAATGGAACAAAAGATTAAGCTAAATGTAAGAATTACATTGGGATTTTCAAATGCAAAAGCTAACTATGATTTGGTCCTTGTATACTTGGAGCATCCACTCCAAGCTCTGGTCACTAGAAGCACTGTTTACAATAGCCAAGACATGGAAACAACCTAAGTGCCCATTGACAGACGATTGGCTTAAGAAGATGTTGTATGTATCTACAATGGAATATTACTAAGCCTTCAAAAAGAATGAAATATTGCCATTTGCAGTAACGTGGATGGACCTAGAAAATGTTATGCTTAGTGAAATAAGTTAGACAAAGAAGGACAAATACTCTATGGTATCACTTATATTGGAGTCTAAACCATAATACAAATAAATCTATATACAAAATAGAAACAGACTCACAGGCATAGGAAACAAACTTATGGCTGCCAAAGGGGAGAGGGAGGGAGGGACAAATTAGAAGTATGGGATTCACAGATACAAACTACTACACATAAAATAGATAAGCAACAAGAATTTACTGTATAGCACAGGAAGTTATACCCAATATCTTGTAAAAAACTGTAATGGAATAGAATCTGCAAAAAAGAAAAAAAACAAACCTGAATCACTATGCTGTACACCTGAAACTAATGAAATATTGTAAATCAACTGTACTTCAGTAAAAAAAAATTAATATGGTAATAAAATATACAACAGCAAAGTATTTTACAGGTTTTGTTTTGGTGACCTGTTTTACGAAAGAGGTCAGTTTTGCAGAATACTTCAGTTTTGCTTGAGACAGGTGGGAGAAGGTAAAGGTACAGCCAGGAAGTAAAGTGAGAATGAATGAATTTGGTGGTAGAGAAACAAAGGCTTTAACCCCACCATTGCTAATCCCCAGTAAACCCGTGTGGCTCCTTCTAAATGTTTGTCTAGTTCAACGCTGTCTGTGTATCTTGTAAATGCCTGGCGGGGGGGGCAGAACCAGAGTTTATTCATACATTCACCTCCCTGTCTTTGGTATCCAGGAGTTCTCAAGCCACAGGAAGAAGAATGCTTCTCTGGTTCTCTAGTAGTTCAGTCAAGCTAAAAACGCTTCTGTTCTTCCGTGGTTCTCTTCCCTTCCCCCAGCCTCATCCCCTGTCCTTCATCTCCTGCTCCCTCCTTCCCCCTCCCTCCCCTTCCCTCTCTCCAGCCCTCTATCTTCCATCACCCATTTGTCTTTTGTTAGCAGACTCCACTCAAACTGCAAACAGATATCTTAAAGCAGCACAGCTGTCAGCCCCTAGCCTTCTATCTCCCTTCCAAAATAGAGTGTTTCTTCCCTGGGGACACTTGTAGCCAGCCCGCCAAAGCCTTAAAGGGCACATGTGGACATGTGGACATACACCCACACAAAGGTATTTGTATCTCCCAGCAGCTATTATTTTCTCTCCCCACTTTGGCCATTTCCACTCTGGCCCCCGAAGACCTCAGCCCAAGGCTGTGAATCAGGGAGAGCTGGACTGAATTGCACCTAGCTGTCTGGAAGCTGCCTGTAGTGGCTTTTAATTAAAAAAAAAAAAAAAAAATTCAAACCAGCAAATATGCCCAGTTAGGTTTAAAAAAAAAAAAAAAAAAAGATGTTCCTTTTTTTTTTTTTCAAATTCTTGTCATGATTCTGTGGTTATAGGAGATGGGAAAAAGAGACCCGCTGAACTTCATGACTAAGAGATCAGATTCCCTCTTCTCTGCCAAGACAGTAGTTTATTTTTGATGCCTGTGATATTTCCGATTCTTGCTTGGTTGCCTGTTAAAGGAAAAACGTTTCCTCTTCAGAGATACTGGATAGTGTGTCCTTACTTGTGGACAAGGCTCTTGAGTTACTTTGTTTTCCCTCATGATGTTCTGCCCTGAAGCTGGCTATTTCTTCCAGCTTAATAAGTTGCCTTTAGCACTTACTGTATGTCAGGCTCTGTATTTTTTAGATTCCTTTAAATAAGCACTATAAAATAAATGAAGCTCAGAGAGATATGTAACTTATTCAAGAAAACACCCCATGAAAAATAACTCTCCCACGTTTATTGTCATTTGTCTCTATGGCCCCTCCACCTCACTGGTTCATACAGCAGAGTTGCTATCCAGGAAAGTGGTCAAAAGTTTATTTTCTTCCCCCTGTGGAGCTCAGTGAATATGCCTTCATTTGCTTGGAATTGGGTTTTATAATTTGATTAAACTGGAATCTACTGCATTGTCAAATAGCTTTTTTGTGGTCTAGTAGGCGGCACACCTTACTGTGTATGTTATGATCCAGGCTGACCCCCAGCTGATAGGTTTAATGGGATGGCCTTCAATGTTCTGTCAAAGAGCTAACTTCTTTGGTGGCAAAGAGCTGAGCACAGTGAGCGAAGCCTAGTCTATCTAATGTTTATTAATATAATGTGAATTTGAACAGATATCTGCTATCATTTGTGTCCAGTTTATCAAATAAAAACAAGCAACTGTCAGGCTGTCATGAACGTTATATGAGCAGCAGGCACTTGAACAAAGAAAGATAGGCTGAAAGAAACAGCACTGGTTAGGTACAGTATATAATTTCTAGTAAGCATAGTGCCAAGAATTGAATTTTTTTTAAAAAACGTAGGGAAGACCACTTGGAAAAAATAACCTACATCTTTTCTAAAATATCTAATTTGGAGGATTCTTAATCATAAGCTTTAAAATATAAGGAAAACGTACTATACTTGGCAAATTATAATACATATTTTATGTATTGTTTCATATCTTATATATTTATATCTTATATATTTTAGGTAATTTCTCCATTATTCACACATCTTAAAAGGTAGATTTTAAATATTGGAACATCTGCCATGATTCAAAAGAAATATTCTGAAAAACCAGTTTCTGTAGTGAGTTACATGGTACCTGCCTGGATGAGATGACACCCCCCTCCCAAGGTCCTGTTATTTCATAAATATCACCGATCATTCAGCATATTTTTAGGAGTCTTTGAAGCACAAGGCTTAGTGAAGGTACTGGAAAATCCAAAGAGCTTTAAGTTAGAGTCCCTGCCTTTCAGGATCTAAGAATTTAGTTGGGGAAATAAGACATGTTTGCAAATTACCTTAGAATTAAAGGCAATACACATGTGTAACTGGACCACTTTGCTGTACACCTGAAACTAACACAACATTGTAAATCAACTATATTTCAGTAAAAGAAAAGGCAATATGAGCAGGCCCCACTGTTTACTTCAGCTCTCCCTTCATTGACTTCTTCACCAATAGTCATTCATTCAGCAGATATTTACTGAGTATCTATCATCCTGTGGTCCTTAGGGGTTCCAAGGTGACTCTCCACAGAGAGTCTAACAGGGCACATGAAACCTATAAAAGTGGTATAATACAGAGGGAAAAGTGAAAAGAGCCATGGAAAAGAAAGATAAAAGGAACTTCCCTGGTGAAGCAGTGGTTAAGAATCTGTCTGCCAATGCAGGGACTTGGGTTCGAGCCCTGGTCCGGGAAGATCCCACACGCCGCAGAGCAACTAAGCCTGTGCGCCACAACTACTGAACCCGCGAACCACAACTACTGAAGCCCGCGCGCCTAGAGCCCATGCTCTACAACAAGAGAAGCCACCGCAATGAGAAGCCTGCGCACCGCAATGAAGAGTAGCCCCTGCTCGCTGCAACTAGAGAAAGCCTGCACACAGCAAAAAAGACCCAACACAGGCAAAAATAAATAAAATAAGATAAATACATTTATTTTAAAAAAGAAAAAGAGAAGAAAGATAAAAGACTCTAAGAAGACTCAGGAGAAATAACTGATTTCTACTTGAAGAAAACAGAAGTCCTCATTCTTAGAGCTTGAAATACACAGGGTTTGGATATAGAAAGTTGGAGGAACATGTCTTTCAAAGAGAAGCCACTATACAGAAGTGGAAAGCTGTGGTGGAGATACAGTGGGTACAGCAAGCTTGACTAGAACAGGGATGCATCAAGAGATTCATGGGGATAACGTTTGCAAAGATACCTTGAACAAGTATCACATTCACCTTTAGAGTTCACTTTATGTTTTATAGGCAAAACGCCTTTGGAGTTTTCCAGGAATAAAATGACACATTCAGAGCTATGTTTCAGGAGCACTGAACTTGGTGACTCTGTGAGGTCTCATCTGAAACTTTTTCTCAAGCCTATGCAAAGCCTGTATCAGTGGATTAGCTTAAAGCAAAGGCTACAGTTGATGTTTTGGCTGTCCTTGTATGGATCTGCCCACCTATATTAGATTCTAAGTGCTGGTCTCCAAGTCCAAACCCTGTTCTCTGTTTCCTTGTGCCCACTTTGAACCTTGGTCATAAAACTTCCCTGGATATTCATCTGTCTTCCTATGAGGTGAAGAGAGAATGTTCTCTCTATTCTCAGTGCTTTTCTTAAGCAAACTTTTTGATCTTAAAAACACTTCAAATCATGTAACTGATCATGTTTCCCTCTTTGCAACAAGGTAATTTAGAGCCAGATTTGTACCCTTCTCTAAAAATGTGTAGAACTGTATACAGCAGGCATTTTGTCCACTCACCTCATATCTGGCTTTATCTTTCCCGCTTTGTTTTCTTTTATTCTATCTTCCTCTCTGACTATGTTCAATTTTATTTTATCTTGTTATACTTTATAAAAGTAATCTATCTTTTTTTTTTTTTTTTTGCGGTATGTGGGCCTCTCACTGTTGTGGCCTCTCCCGTTGCGGAGCACAGGCTCCGGACGCGCAGGCTCAGCGGCCATGGCTCACGGGCCCAGGCACTCCGTGGCATGTGGGATCTTCCCGGACCGGGGCACGAACCCGTGTCCCCTGCATTGGCAGGCGGACTCTCAACCACTGCGCCACCAGGGAAGCCCAAAAGTAATCTATCTTGAATAAGTCGGTAAAAAGAAAAACATACACCAGCTACTTCTCACGTCCTGTAAGCCAGAATCTCTAGAACTAGCATTGACCTCCAGCTGAATCCTGGGATTTTGCTTCTGTTTGTGATGGCCAGAATTTAAATTTCTGGCCATCCACCCCATGTCACTCAGACTCTGCACTTATTCTGTTCCATCAAATTTTAGATTGAACCTAGCTTTCATTATCTGGACTTGTTTTATTGGTAGGCCTCCTAATTAGGTAGTCAAATCAAAAGAGGTCCCAGCAGACAGAACACGGTGTGCTGAAATAACCTCAGACAACTGGAAAAAGGAAGGATGTTTACATGATGTCTTGCATATTGTAAGTTCCTAATGAATACTTGCAAAATGAATGAGTGAATCCAGAGAAAGCAACAGCAGAAACTAATTAGTTTCAAAACCTTAAATGGAAGGTTTTAACCCATGATTTATAGTTTGATTTAAGAATAAGAATCTTCCAGAAACTAACACAACATTGTAACTCAACAATACTTCAATAAAAAATAAATTTTTTAAAAAAACTAAAAAAGAATAAGAATCTTAAATTCAACATGATGAAATATATGATGATAACAGACCTTAAATCTTTTAATGTTTCAGTAACAATCTTAATATTTATAACAATCTTAATATTTATAATGCTGTATCATTTACACAATGCTTTCACCTGTTACTGACTTAGCAGATCCTTAGAACATAGAAGCTTGACAAATGCCTGTGGGATGAATGACGAAGTGTGTGAATAAATGAATGAGTGAGTGCATTTCATTTCATTAGATTTGCACTAATACCTGGACGGGACAGTGGTATTGGATTGTCCAAAAAGTTCGTTCGGGTTTTCGTAAGATGCTATGAAAAACCCAAACAAACTCTTTGGCAAGCAGTATTTGCCACGTTACAGTTGAAGAAACAGAGGCTCACTATCATGATGACTGACAGAGTTAGGAAGTAACTGTGGTGCCCTTACCTCGACACAGTATAATATCTGATATATCCTTTATTCTATGTAACCTATCTATAATATAAAACCATTCTTTCATGGAGCTGTACTTAAAAACATGGAGTCACCTGCTTCTTTCTAGGCACAGTCTTAATACTTTTCCTTTTGAAATGTTTCTCTTCTTTCTCTCTTTGTTATGAGGCCGACCTTGTCTAGGCCCTCGTAACTGTAGCTTTATTTTTTTTTTAAGTAATTTTAGTATTTATTTATTCATTCATTTTTTGGCTGTGTTGGGTCTTCGTTGCTGTGCGTGGGCTTTCTCTCTAGTTGCGGAGAGTGGGGGCTACTCTTTGTTGTGGTGTGCGGGCTTCTCATTGCAGTGGCTTCTCTTGTTGCAGCACACGGACTCAGTAGTTGTGGCTCACGGGCTCTAGAGCACAGGCTCAGTTGTTGTGGTGCATGGGCTTAGTTGCTCCGTGGCATGTGGGATCTTCCCCGACCAGCGATCAAACCCGTGTCCCCTGCATTGGCAGGCAGATTCTTAACCACTGCGCCACCAGGGAAGTCCGTAACTGTACCTTATTATATGTCATCTTATAAACAGCTTCTTGAAATGTTCCTTAAAGACATCTATAGAGATTCTAATCATATGCACTGATGCTAAGAACAGCAAAGCTAAGTAGTTAAATGATACCTGAATAATAAATCTTACATGAATTTTAAACTGTTTGTTTCTTTTGTTCTCACACGATTAAAACTGTATGTGCGGGCCTCCCTGGTGGCGCAGTGGTTGAGAGTCCGCCTGCCGATGCAGGGGATGCGGGTTCGTGCCCCGGTCTGGGAGGATCCCATATGCCGCGGAGCGGCTGGGCCTGTGAGCCATGGCCGCTGGGCCTGTGCATCCGGAGCCTGTGCTCCGCAACGGGAGAGGCCACAACAGTGAGAGGCCCGCATACAGCAAAAAAAAAAAAAAAAAACTGTATGTGCTATTTTAACCCCGCCATGTCTCCAAAAGCTAATTTCACTTTAACTGAGAATTAGACTTCTGTAATTTTTCATGAGCACCAAAACAATGGACCAAGTAAGATTTCTATAGTTTCCAGAATGGGAATCTTCAAGAATAGTGACTGTACAAGGAAGCAACTCTGTTTCATAGATTTAGGTGTGATCTCTGTCCCTCATTTCAAGAGTAAGAAATTATTAGTTGTTAAATGATATGATACGGATTATTAGAGACCCCTGGAAACATGGTGTTACTAATATTATACCCTGTGGGTGGAGTAATTTTAATTGTTGTCCCTGTAAAGAGGTTTGATACTATGTATTCAAACTCTTACATATCATGTATCCATTTCATGCAACCAGGATTACAAGGTTAGACTGTGTTAACAATCACTGCTGGAGTTCACATGGTAGATGAAAGATAGTCCCTGTGTTTCCTGTTCTCTTTTAATATGTGCATTTATATTAACAGCATGATTTAATGCATCACTTTAAAATTATATTGCACTTTGAACTGAAGTTAGTCAAAAATTAACATCTTATGTGTGCGGAACCATAATAAGTTTAACATTAAATTAAGGGTCATCTGTCTGTTGGCTAAAATGTAGTATTTGTGCATTCTAGCATGTCCAAAGCTAGGTAATGAGAATGAGAAGTGGGTCTCAAATGTTCCATTCATTTGCGTATTTTAACTTATGACTTATTAGCTTTAGAGAATTTTTTCCTGGTTACAACCCACTGTTGTGTTTATATTCTGAAGTTGCTGGATCCTTTATGATTCTGGTTTAGAACAAAATATTTGTACCACTGACATAGTGGCATGAGTTGCTCTGATCACTTATGACTTACACCAAAATGTAGTTCTACTGCATACTGTGAAATTGGAAAATCTGTTCTGCATGTGTTCTAATGGATGTAACAGTCATTAAGTATATGAGCCTTCTGACGTTGTAATCAGCTGTGATTCAGTCTGTTAAATATCCATGAAACAACATCTGCTTCACACAGTGACCTTCTGCTAAAGAATACGTAGCATCTATTGGTAGATCATAGTGCAGATCTGCCTTATTTGAAATGCGCTAGAGTAGTCTACTGCTGTTAAGCAACTAGCTTGTAATAATTTATTGCAGTTAAATAAAGCTTTAAAAAAACTCCATGAAATAATTATAGGGATTATAAGCATTTCCAAAACCTTTGTGTTCTACAGAAATTACCCATTTAATTTCAGGGTTGGTTTGTTTAAAAAAGCTGAAATCTAAAGGCACATTAGGGGAGCTGTCAGATGCTATTTTCTCTAGGTGTTAATAAAACCAGATGAAAAAAAATCTGAAACAAATTAAAACCAAGAGCAACTTTACCATCTGTGGTTATTAGTTAGAACTTCGTGCATCAAGGGTCAGCTTGCTCTTAGAGAATGTCACTGAACACCCGCTTAATAGAACAATATGCAAATGTATTAGGTTATGGATTTACATGCAGTTTTGTTGTTGTTGTTGTTGTTGTTGTTTTTGCGGTACACGGGCCTCTCACTGTTGTGGCCTCTCCCGTTGCGGAGCACAGGTTCTGGATGCATAGGCCTAGCAGCCATGGCTCACGGGCCCAGGCACTCCGTGGCATGTGGGATCTTCCCGGACCGGGGCACGAACCCGTGTCCCCTGCATCGGCAGGCGGACTCTCAACCACTGCGCCACCAGGGAAGCCCTACATGCAGTTTCTAATGCTAATTCATCTACAGTGGATCCCCAAGAAATTGGTAGTGTGTATAGATGTGTATGTGCACATACACATAAATATAATGTTTCCATTTCTTTTTTCAGAGCAACCTGCAAACAACCAAGGCCAGTCCACCCTGCAGCCTCTGCCACCTTCCCACAAGCAGCACTCCGCACAGCACCATCCATCCATCACTTCTCTCAATAGAAACTCCCTGACCAATAGAAGGAACCAGAGTCCGGCCCCGCCGGCTGCTTTGCCCGCCGAGCTGCAAACCACACCCGAGTCCGTCCAGCTGCAGGACAGCTGGGTCCTTGGCAGTAATGTACCACTGGAAAGCAGGTAAGCCTTGAAGTTGAGACTTTCGAAGTATTTGATTGTTAGGACCACACAATGTACCTGCTTGGAGAATGCATGTTTGACAACAGTCAACAAACCATATTTTTTAAATATCTGAAATGGAAAGATAAACTAGTCCGACCCTTTCCTCACCAAGAGAGATTTGCCATCCTTATACACTCTCTGTTTTGTCTTCTCTAGAAACCGTCCCAGATGACTGGTCCTCTTCTAGTTGCTGCACCAATGACCTTTCCTGTCCTTTTCACACATTTTGTAGCCTACAAGAGATGAGAATAAATGGCTTCAGTGAAACTTTTCTTTGCTACCATTTTTTTCTTATCTACAGATGATCAGGCATGTAGAGAAAGGGATGGAGGTGTAAATGTGATTCTCAGTCCCATGATTCAGTGATTATATTGAGCATCTACTTGGTTCCAGACATCCCTGCTTTTCACAGACTCCGTTTTGTCCATCACATCCTAAAATCGTAGTGGACCCCCACTGATGATGCTTCAGCACAAGTCAGAGGACCATCTGTTAAGGGTGTTTTAGTTTCTTGCAACATGAGGGAGATGAGGGACCTTTAAGGTTCCTTCATCATTATTTCCATTCATTTTTAGACAATTCTGTTAGAAAATTCTTCCTTATGATTCCTGAATTTTCCATCCTCTGGTCTTCATCATGCAGTTGAGAATCTGTAACTGTACAAAATCATTTTGCCCCATTTCTACAGCATGGTCCGCTCTCAGCATGGCCTGTGGACCCCTTCACTTCCAGAAGCTTCACCAGATCAGTGCTCTTTCTCTGACACATACTGGTGTTTCAGTGAGGTTCTTAAGGACTTCTAGCACATCTCAGGCCACAGTTAGCAACCTGCTCACATGAGAGTGTAGATCAGTAAGAGCTATTTTGAGCTAATTCATTTCATTTTTAAATATCTCCGGGTACAGAAAATCTTACCTTCTTCCTTTGGCCAGGACCTCAACAGTCAGCATCCCCTTTGTATCACGTATCACACAAGCAAAGAGTGTGGTGTCCTAACTCATGGGTCTCCTGTTGGCAGCTTTGCAGCAGTGTTCCTCTAACACTCCTACTGGTATTTATTTCTTTCCTGCCCTAAGGTTCCAGTAGGTTCAGAGAAAAAGACTCATCACCATATAAAGCCAGAAACCAGAGGGCTCTGGACCTCCTGGGAGGGTGCCCTGCCCTCTAGATCCCCTGGCTAAAGTCAGCATTTAAATTAGCTTCTGGATGAAGAAACAGGTCTCATGATGAATAAATTGCTTTTTTTTTTTTTTTTTTTTTGCCATTAATTGCATGATCTAAACCAATTCTGCCCTGAGGACGAGCAAGCAGGATGTCCTGACAGTTAGTTGTCAGCAATAACATATTTCTGTCTTTTCTTTTACTCTTGACCTAAAAAGAAGTTTCCAAAGAATCCTTGTCTTTTCATCTACAGTGTCAGCCCAGAGTAGTTGGGTTTTATTATTTATTTTGTAATATTGAACACTCTTCTGGGAAAAATTCGGAAGTGCAGGAGAAGTAGGCAAACAGCAGGTTTTTTCACTTAAAGACAAAGAATCATGTACACAGATTTTTTTCTTAGCACAGAGCTAAATTTACTCAATGTCATTAATTAGCACACACTGAACAATCAACACTGATGCACTATTGTCATTTGGAAAAAAACTTATTAGGAAAAAAGTAATTTTCCAGTTGAGTCATCAAATTGAATATGGATAATTGCGTTGTAGTTGACAATAATTGTTTTGACAGATATTTATGAAATATGCCAAGTTAGGTCATCAGAAATGTGTTTAATTTAAGGGATGTGGTAGTTAGTACACAAGCCTCAAAAACCAGTGGTAGGAAAGCTGGTATTCCTTGAAGCCATGTCTTATAGAGCAGGTATTTAGAATAATTCGGGGGAAAGATAAGTGTGTTCTTGTTATTCCTCATATTGTGCTAATGAATATTTGCTGCTGGGAAGTTAGGGAAGAAAGTAGCTCCTTAGAGGACAACCCACAGTAGCTGTATGTGAAATTGTAGTTGATTTCTCTAAGTTCAGACCGTATGAGAAATCACTCTCAGGGCGATTTCAAAGCCGTACCATTTGAAATTCCATTTCAAAGCAATACCGTTAGTGAACCATCAATGGAATTACATTTTATAGTTTTATGAATTGACATAGTAAGAAAATCTATCAGTTGATACTCTCACACACATATACAGAAAGTATAATGAATTTGAAAATTGTACATCATGCTAAAACTTTTCAATCTGTAGTATAATTTTGTTATTTTCTCCTTTTCCAATGTTCACATCTTATAATATTACCAATAAAAAAAAAATGGCATTTCAACTTGCAGGTACTCAGTGAATCAACCTGGGCGGAGGTGTGAAAATTTCCCACTGTACTGACGTAGTGCCACTGTGGTTTCTTTAATAGTCTCGCTTGGCTGGAACTCTTGAGGTGAAGAACCAGTCTTATTTATCATTGATTTTTCCTTTTTTAGTTAAGGTTCCCTATTGAGTATGATCCTCAGTTTCAACTATATTAACAACTTTATCCAGACTTGTGTCTGCCTTTGACTGTTTTTTAGTCTAGTGTAGAGTTTCGTCTTTGGCAATTATTGCTATTTATACATAGACTCATCTTACTGATTGTCACTTTTCTGAAACTGTCATTTAAAGGTTGTAAGCTATAAAGATTGAAATTCAGTTCTGTGAGGATAAGAATCTCTGGGGTTTTTTTTCTCTTTGTCGCTTCCCCTTTTCTCCTTTCAGCATATCCTGATAATAGTTGGCTACAAGTGGCATGTAATAATCCATGAAAATCTCAAGTCATTTGCACCTAAACTTGGTACAAAAGACATAAAAGATGTGTCCTGTCTGTTTCAACGTACCTTTCCTTTTGATTTAGTAAAAAGCATGTTTTCCCACCAGCAGTTTCTTGCTTCCATAAAAGTGTGTATGTCCTTTCTCTAATGAATTTAGCCGTTGCCACTGCTGGAGACTGTCGATGTTACTGTGTCCTGTGCACGTCTACCCACTAAACAGAGTAGCTCTGGTTGCCCATCTCCAGCGAGTTTCAGATCTAGAGTCACATCAAGATGCGAACAAGCATTTGCCATTTATAAGCATGTTCTTATTGTCTCATCATCTCCTAAAAGTAACAATCAGGGCCTAGACAGAGCACCAGTACTTGCTTAGAACTTCTCTGAAGACTCCTTTTCTTTGAGCTCAGTATTTCTCGTCCTTTGTATAATTCATTTTTAGGGCATCCGATAGCCTATAGCTCATCCTTTGTTTATTTTATACTTCAGCTGCTTCCGTACATAATAATAGCTGCTACCAGAATATAGAGCAGCTGAAGAAAAGTGTACACTTGACTCAGGATAGCACCACTTAAAGTTGCAGCACGGAGACTCTCACTGAGAATCCTGACCTTCAGCAATTGTAAAGTTAATTGCCTGCAAGTTCCTCACTTACATATGTGAATTACGTAGCTTAGTAGTTACCTATTAGATGTTAACCAAGTGGTTCAAGTGTAGCTGTTTAATAAAAGATTTATTACAGTCTCATTTATTGAAGTCTACTTTGGCCTTGATAGTTCATTAGTGATGTTCCCATAGCTTTTTACCTTGTAGCTCAGCAATGCTTTGCTAATTATTAATGTATGAAATTGCATAGTAAATTACCTTTTTATTATTGCATTTTTAATTCAAATATCAAGATGTCTTGGGCTGCTTTAATGTGAGATCAATTGCTACATCTTTAAAAAAAAAAAAAACCTAAACAGAAGTATCATTTACTAAAGTAAGATATTCTCCTTTTTTTTCCCCTCTTTCATCTTCACTCTAAATGGTTCTAAGGAAAAGGAAAGACAATCAGGTCTGAGTCAGCCTTGCCTGTTAGAAGTCTAGGCAGCAACACACACGTCCTGGCCGTATAGTACCAGGGTAGAGCTTTCCCAGTTGAAAAATTGTACCTCCACCTACAAGCTGATAACCAGCTACCTTTAGCAAGGCAGTAAGTAGTAAGATCCTCCATAATTAAAGATACAGCTGTAAGTAGAATATACCTAGGAAGGTAATCTACGAACTTAAGTTTACTGAGTAATGCCATATCCTTTTGTTAAAGATAGTTCGAGGAAACCCAAGGACACCTGTGGGAAAAGAGAAAATCACAAAATACAGTGAAGAGAGGTAAAACTGAAGAAGCTAAAGTTACTGAATGTAAACTTCAAAATCAGATGTGGATCTAGGCTAAGAAATTCTTTTTTTTTAATAGTAATCTTTTATTTATTCATTTATTTTTATATTTATTTTTGGCTGTGTTGGGTCTCCGTTTCTGTGCAAGGGCTTTCTCTAGTTGCGGCGAGCAGGGCCACTCTTCATCGCAGTGCGCGGGCCTCTCACTGTTGTGGCCTCTCTTGTTGCGGTGCACGGGCTCCAGACACGCAGGCTCAGTAGTTGTGGCTCACGGACCTAGTTGCTCCACGGCATGTGGGATCCTCCCAGACCAGGGCTCGAACCCGTGTCCCCTGCTTTAGGAGGCAGATTCTCAACCACTGCGCCACCAGGGAAGTCCTAAGATATTCTTAATTAATCTTTGAGAGTCTCACCATCTCCATTTGTTTAAAAAAAAAAAAAAACCCAGTAAACTCATCTAAAATTACATACTAATGAATAGTAAAAATCAAGGGGTTCCAGATCTCTTGAAATATTTCACCTTCAATAACTTATGGTATTTGTTAAAAGGCCCGTAGAGGGATATGTGTCCAGTTGTAAGAGTAACAGGAAGACAGAGGAAGATGGATGTGTGATGCAGGAGCATTTGCTAGGAGGTGTTTATATTTAAGACTTGTTTCAATTTGTGGCTTAAAAATTTTTGTCTCAGTGAGAGGAGGATAATTCCAGAAGCTGTTGCAGTCCTAGTTCAGTGCCTGTGTTCTATCGTAACCATATAATTTATCATCAAACCAGGACAATATGAGAAAGAAAGGGGACTGTGAACAGTTACACTGGAACTACAGGCATAAACTAAGGCCGTTGTGGGCAAAGAGGCATATGGTTACCCTACTAAGTTTTATTCCCAAGAGTAAAGTAAGTTCAAATTATTTTATACATAAGGTAAATAATAACAGAGATCAAGTTAGAGGCAGTGGAAAGGCAGCCCTTGGTTGAATACAGCTGTGACTCCTACTTTGAAATCTTCTAGTTTCTGTTGCCAACATGTAGCAAATATTTAACCCTTTGTCAACCGCTTCATAGAGAAAGCTTCTGTTGGCCCCCAAAATGTGTCACTCCTAGAAATGATACATAAAACGGTCGTCTTTATTTTCTTCTCACAGTATCAAGAGAACAGGAGGGGGCATATACTTGAAGTCAGCATGTTGAATGACTTTTTTTTCCCAAAAAGTTCAAATTTAATTTCTTAAATGTAATATGTTAAAGGTAAATCATATATTAACTAAAAATGTTAAGCAAAGATAAATTTTGATCCTGGTTTTACTCAAAGATCCATGTATCTCTGGCAACATTATAATTTGGTTTCTGAAACCATTCTCTTATACTGAAAGAGTTCTCATTCTAAAATGAAGTATGAGATAAAGATTCAAAGATGATTACTCAGTGAAAGCAGAAGCATCCTTTTTCATACAAGATTGCTACTAACCAGCTGTAATGCTGTGGTCTCAGTTTGGGTGTTCAGCAGGCAACATGCCAATAATTAAAATGAGAAAGTAGGCTGTGGGCTGATTGTAGCTCTAAAATAAAGGTCATTCCCAGGAGTCCATATTGATATATATTCCTGAATAAAACCTAGTAGATCTAGTAGAGATATAACACAGTTTAGCAGCATGAGAAGAACATGTGCTTTGCAGTCAGACCTGACTTTTAATCGTAGATCCGTCATTTAAACTAGCCGTGTAGTCATCTACAAATTATTTAATTATTTCATTACTTAAATCTGAGGTCAATTTCCAACGCAATAATAATACCTACTCATAATAGTGTTGTATTGAATGAAATAATGTAAACAACTCATCTGGCAGTAGGTGCTTCATAAATGTTTTTTCTAAATATGACCAAACAATAATAATAGTAATAACAACCATTGCATAGGATAAGATGACCCAATTGCTTAACAGCCGAACGAATATCTTTTATTATTTGCTTAACAGCCAAACGAATATCTTTTATTATTAAGTAGCTCCCTTCTCTCCAGGAATGAAGAACATATTTGTCTTAACTGGAATAATTATGTCTAATTTATCTTTATGAGTTAGGTAGTCCAAGCCTTAACCATAGTTTTACCAGAATAAAATCTCTTGGTTTTTTTTTCCACTATTCCTGTCATTAAACAAAAAGTACATGAATTTTTGCAAGTCTGTTAATTTTGTTCTTGAGAAGAAAAAAAAAAATCTTCAAATTATAATGAAAGGCAACTATTCATAGCCCTGAAACATTTAGTTAACTAAAGTAATAAATGTTTGGAATGAATCCATAAAAGCCTTGATAGATGCATTGTCTTCACATCAGTCAGAAGTTAGACCCCAGTTATATTTAAGGTTTTTAAAGCTTTAGGTATCTTTTGAGTGTGATGAAGTCACTGTACAAAAGAGTAGGAGTGTTATTTTGTTTAACTGAGGTGAACCAGTTTTTTTTTTAATAGTAATTAAGATACCAAGAAAGTATGTATTAATCATTTGCTGTAGGCCTTAGATGATTTTTGAAAGCATAATTCCAACCAGTTGCAAATACTGTATACTCTGATAATGTTTGGTTTTGGATAACCATCAATCTGTATAAAATATTCATATATGATAACCTGAATTTCCATAGTATCTAGAGTAATGATTTCTTAATTACTCCTAACACATTTCTGGTCGCTTCTCTGAACATGATCAAAGTAAAAGGTCATCTCTGCCATTACTCTGGTCATAGCTAATGACTGTGATTTAATCATAATCTTTTTCTGGATATGACCTATTCATTTTGAGACACCTCTCTTCTTCCTCGGCAACTGTTTTTGGAAGCTTTAAAAAATTCTTTTACTCTTCACTGATGTTGTCTGTGAAAATATGTTTCAGTCCTCTTTCCTTGATTTTGTGTGTGTGTGTGTGTGTGTGGTCTCTACTTAACATCATTACTACATGTTGATTTTATCTTTTCCTAGAAGTTATTGTCCAATTTTAAAACTATGTGTTTATCTCTAAAATGTCATCCTCTGGTTTCATCGCCATTTAATATATACCCTGTCAAAGACAATTGCTTTTCTTTTCCTGCGTTTCTTCATTTTGCCTTGACATTCTTGTGCCTGTTTTATTTCTTTCTCCTTTAATTGCAAACCTGAGTCTGTGTCGTATTACAGCATTCTCAGAACCCTTTCTTCTTAGCCCATTAAGATTAAATTCTTGAACATGCAATTAGCCAACTAAGTTTAATAAATTCTATTTGATAACCCCTCTGATTCTGCTAAAACCCTCTTTATGATTTCTTAGCATCTCACCTCATATTCTGAACCACTTAAAATGCTACTACCAGAAGTCATCTTGTTCCAGTTACATCCAGCACTAATAGAATATTGCTTCTTTCGGGTCATGGTGTACTAGACACCAGATCTGGATCAAAATCTCAACATCCTACTAGCTATATAACCTTGGGCCAAGTACTCATACATTTTACCTCGTTTTCTCATAAAATGGGTTTGATGATACTTCACAAACATTTTATAAGTATTCCTTGAAATATCATATGTAAAGTATCTGGCACTTCAGTTTCTTTTCTTTTCTTTATTCTTTTCTTATGCTATACCTTTAAAAATAAAATAATTGAGTTAGCATTTATAAAGGTAAATGACAGCTACCAAGGCAGTGAAGGCAATGACAATTAACCAGGAACTTACATGCTGATTAATTTTTGTGAGCAATTAGGTAGCATTCTCAGCTTTGGAGCTAGGTATTTTGTTATTGTGAGAATAATCACTATATCCTCAGTTTAATTGGGGTGACTTCCTAGAGGAAATAAATTATGAAGTAAATTTTCAAAGACAGGGTTTGTTTTAGAAAAAGCTAACAGTGATAATACGGGAAAGAAATTATCTGAGATAGTGGTGGAGTAGTGCTACTTCATAAAATAAAGCCTGAATGCATTCATTCATTCAGCAGATGTTTATGAAATGTACCCATATGAAAAACTCAAGTTTATTATGGAGGACCTGTAGAAGGTATGACTGCTTCTGAAAAAGATTGGACTATATATTCCAGAGCAAATTTCAGGGTTGGAATTGATTTTAGAGATGATCTAATCTTAACTTCTTTTTAAGGTACATGGAGATTTAGTAAAATGCCTGAGATCATGTGATCACTAGCATTCAGCTAGATCTCAGGTTCCAAATTCATTACCTTTTCTTCTTGTAGTGTCTCTACATTTTTTTTTATTACATACGAAAGGGAAAAATAAAGTACGCAACTCTGAAATATATGTATTTATCAAATTAACAATTACACAGTTGTAGCAATGTACTAATCTTATGCATGTTATCGTACATATATAAAACTAAAAATTGAAAGGATGAAATGAAATAGATAATATTTTTAAATAATTTTCTTTTATTTAAGTCTATTAAGTTTGTTCATTTAGTAAATTATTTATTAAATATACACTTATGAAATAATTACATATCAAAGTCATCATACCTTAAACATTTTTCAATCCTAACAATTATATATACTTACTTTTGACAAATAAAAGTTGTATATATTTAGATTGTACAATTTATCTTTTTAAGGTGTACATGATGATTTTATATGTGTGTGTGTGTGTGTGTGTGTGTATATAACTGAGTTAATTAACACACCCATCACATCACATAGTTATCTTTTGTGTGTATGTGTGGTGAGGACACTTAGGATCTACTCTTTTAACAATTTCAAGTACACGATATAGTATTATTATCTGTAACGACCAGGCTGCACATTAGCTCCCGACTTACTCACCTGATAACCCAAAGCGTCTCCCCAGTTCCCCCGCCTCCCAGCCCCTGGTCTTGGCAACCAGACCATTCTGCTCTCTGGTTCTGTGAGTTTGACTTCTTTTTTTTATTTTTTATTTTGGCTGTTCAACACAGCATGTGGGATCTTAGTTCCCCGACCAGGGATTGAACCCATGCCCCCTGCATTGGGAGTGCAGAGTCTTAACCACTGGACCGCCAGGGAAGTCCCAAAGTTGACTTTTTTAGATTCGACATATAAATGAAATCATACAGTATCTGTTGTAACTTGGCTAATTTCGTTTTCTAGCAAACTAATTGGATGTTGTTGCATTTTCACATTTTTAAGTAAACGAAGGCAAAACCCACTAAACTACCACGTTTTGCAGACATTGAAGCCGTTTAGAAAACTGATAATTGGCATAGGTGGCAATCATCGTTCTTGGCAACAAAATTATAATGAGAATAATTCCAAATGTACATTTAAAAAAATATTCTCTCTGGACTAAGAGTTCCTTCAGAGAAGCAGTACTTTCTTACTCATTCTTGAATAATACCTGTACCTTAAAGAGACAGATAAATAATTTTCTCAAAAATAAATTCTTGGTAGCATACTACTGACAGCCACTTGTCATCACCGAAAAGGTCAGCAAATTTGGACCCATTTTATATATTTAACCCATTTTTATGGTTTATAACTCTTTGGGGGTACTTTGCCATGAGCTCGCTGGATAACCTTTAAGTGGTTAAAAAAGATTTTCAGGATCATCCCACTACTCGTCCCAGAGAATGAGTGAAGAATTTTGTATTGAATTAATCACAGGCAAGCTGCAAAAGCTCAACGGTGAGGACGTTACTGGTAACCCCTCCTCCTGGTGAGCTCTTTTCTCTGTCTCAGGATACCGCATGGACATTAATGGCTTCCCAGCAAAAGGACTGGGTGTAGGCTCCACAGTCAGTGTATTCAATAGCGTAAAAGCCTGGTATCTTATTATTTTTTTTTTTAATTTTTATTTATTTATTTGTTTGTTTGTTTATTTTGCATTACGTGGGCTTCTCACTGCTGTGGCCTCTCCCGTTGCGGAGCACAGGCTCTGGACGCGTAGGCCCAGCAGCCATGGCTCACGGGCCTCACGGCTCCGCGGCATGTGGGATCTTCCCAGACCGGGGCACGAACCCGTGTCCCCTGCATCAGCAGGCGGACTCTCAACGACTGCGCCACCAGGGAAGCCCTGGTATCTTATTTTTAAAATAAGAGATAAATACAGATAGAAGGGTGCTTTACACATGCATTAAGATACATAGCTCATATGGCGACTACTACTATATTACATAACCGGTTAAAAACGTAAGTTTTAAGGACAAAAAGTCACGACTTTGCCCCTGTACTAACTTTGCCAAGCTAAGGCTCAGTTTTCTCATCTTAAAAAAAAGCAGAGTTTACAATCACACAGAGCAGGGATTTTATGAAGTTTACATTACATGATTTTTTCTTTGTAGACAGTAAATAGGTCCTCAATCAGCCTAACTTAAATCACTCACCACTCTTTGCACTGGTTGTTTTCTCTTTTGTTTTGTTAAATACTTTTTGTTCACTGTCACACATCTGATTGATTAAGATACCTTCAGCATCTCTTAACAACCCTGGAATTCTTTCTTTCTCCATCAACTGACATCGACACCTGAAATTCTTCTCTTTACCTATATTCACACTTCCTTCTCAAATTTATAGAAAGAGCTTTGCTGAGCAATTTTAAGCCATCAATAATTAAATGAATTAATAATTAAGTAGATTAAATCTTGTTCAAATAGCACATAGGAATTTTTTTTTTTAGTAAATTTATTTATTTATTTTTGGCTGTGTTGGGTCTTCGTTTCTATGCGAGGGCTTTCTCTAGTTGTGGCAAGCGGGGGCCACTCTTCATCGCGGTGCGGGGGCCTCTCACTGTCGCGGCCTCTCTTGTTGCGGAGCACAGGCTCCAGACGCGCAGGCTCAGTAGTTGTGGCTCTCGGGCCCAGTTGCTCCACGGCATGTGGGATCTTCCCAGACCAGGGCTTGAACCTGTGTCCCCTGCATCGGCAGGCGGATTCTCAGCCACTGCGCCACCAGGGAAGCCCAGCACATAGAAATTTAAAGATCTTTTGCATTTCTATCTTAATTTTAATATATTTAGTATGTAATAACTGCCAACGGTAGTGTAATTGATATCTATCTATCTATTTATTTATTTATTTGCAGTATGCGGGCCTCTCACTGTTGTGGCCTCTCCCGTTGTGGAGCACAGGCTCCGGATGCACAGGCTCAGCGGCCATGGCTCACGGGCCCAGCCGCTCCACGGCATGTGGGATCTTCCCAGACCAGGGCTTGAACCCGTGTCCCCTGCATCGGCAGGCGGACTCTCAACCACTGCGTCACCAGGGAAGCCCAGTGTAATTGGTACCTTAAAACACGTAGGAAAATATCTAATATAGATTTGGGCATTTGATACCATGGCTGCACAGTTAAAATAACTAAAATATAACAAAGACTATTAAACTATTTTAGCCATCTTGATACTGGTTAAAAAAAGTCTGCATATTTAATCTGGTTGTTCAGTTCTTTTTTTTTTTTTGCGTTACGCGGGCCTCTCACTGTTGTGGGCTCTCCCGCTGCAGAGCAGAGGCTCCGGACACGCAGGCCCAGCGGCCATGGCTCAGGGGCCCAGCCGCTCCGCGGAATGTGGGATCTTCCTGGACCGGGGCACGAACCCGTGGTTGTTCAGTTCTTAATGCTCCCAAGCAAACTGTATAACACGACTTGTTGCTTGATTATAAACATGTCTAAGTTAAAACAAGTCATAATAAAAATACTTTGCCTCCTATTGTAGACCTACTTATTTTTTATAACTGTGGTTATGCTTAAATTTTATATTTTATGTCTCTCGCTTAAGACTGAAAAGTGAATGTATAAGACAGTAAAGAATTCACTAAAATATATTTCCCACAAATCACCTTAATACTGTCTAGAATTTTGCCTCCCAATTTTCAGAGATCAGTTAACACATAATGCTGTACTTACCATGTACCTGTTGTACATTCAGTATGATTATAAATTGATACAGAGGCAATTGCTAAAATGTATAATTATTAATACATTCATATTGCAATTTTTTGTAAAATATTATAAAACAATTTTTTTCACAAACCTCTTGTACAACCACTAATAGCTCATATTAATTCAGGTAACAGCAGTGAAATGTATCTTGTTTATAAGCTTTTCATTTAAAACATTTTTCTTGCTGGGATCACCTCCCAGTGTGAAAGTTGTCCAAAGATAATAGCACATCAATTCAAAAGTGTAATAGATTTGAGAACACAACGAGAACACAACATGCTATCAGCATGAAATAGTTTATCAGTCTCACTAACTCACTGTGTCACCGCTAGAATCATTACATACTTGTTTTTTGTTTTCATGTCAAAATATGTAATTTACATTCTAATGCTGATTACTCACTTGGAGGATGTTTAATTTTCTTATTTAAAATGTTTTTCTTTAAAATAAATGCCATAATTAATTTAAAGGTAGTACAAGAAGAGGCATTTTAATTAGTAGGAGTCTAAAATATTTCCTTTTTTTGCAATTCAGGGATGCACAGTATATTACTTATACTATAAAGCATTTTCAATTAGATTTATAATAATAATACCTTTATATTAGAAGCAAAATAATTAGACTATTTTGTTTTTTGGGTTTTTTTTAGAAAGTACACTTTTTTTTTTTTTTTAGCTGCGTTGAGTCTTCGTTGCTGCGTGCAGGCTTTCTCTAGTTGCAGCGAGCAGGGGCTACTCTTTGTTGCAGTGCGGTGGCTTCTCTTGTTGCGGAGCACGGGCTCTAGGCGCACAGGCTTCAGAAGTTGCAGTGCACGGGCTCAGTAGTTGTGGCGCACGAGTTTAGTTGCCCTGTGGCATATGGGATCTTCCCGGACCAGGGATCAAACCCATGTCCCCTGCTTTGGCAGGCGGATTCTTAACCACTGTGCCACCAGGGAAGTCCCAATTAATCCATTTTGAACGAGCCCTGTCCAGTTCTTAGAAAATTTACACACACACCCGCACACATGCACACATCACCTTTCCTAGACTCGTCATATTTAAAAATTAGCAGAAATTAAATGATCAAAATGCAAGGTGAAAAAATATTGAGGTTCAGTTTATCATCAACTCACTCGAGGTAAATTTTATTTTTTCTTAACTGTTTCACCTTTTTAGTCCACCCTTGAGACAAGCCTCTTCCGTTTTTAGATCCCATTAGATAATTTTTTATTCTTAGTTAAAGCTTTTGGCAAGTGCTGCTGCTACCATAGTGGTTATTGAAGAAGTTAATTAAAAACTAGTCCTCCAAATACCTTTTACTTTCCTTCTACCAGTTAAGTACACTCTTAACTGGTTCTGTCACTCCCACCCTTGAAAGCACGTTTTAATATAATATGTAAAGGATGAAAGAAAAAGCTTCACCTGTAATAATGAGGGTTCAGCGGGGGATTTCTGCACCCTCTGAGCTTCAGGGAAACAATTTTGTTTCATCATGTAGCTTTGTGGATCAGAAGCTACCACTGCTGCAACCTTTGTCAGGGTGTGTGTGGTCGTGCACCCACCGTAGCCAGTGCTGGGAACAGCACCTTGATTGTCACAGCTTTGTCCTCAGCTGCTTCAAAGGAGAAAACTTAGGGAGAAGCCATGTTGTGAGGGAAAATACTCTTATTTTTTTCCTTCCCCTCAAAGTAGCAGATGTGTAAAGGAGTAAGGAGGTTATATTTGTGTGTGTGTATACAGTGCTTTTAAAATGTTAGAATTGAGTTTTCCAGAAGTCTCTTCTAATAGATAAAGAGAATGAGTAGAGATAGCTGTTTCTTTCCTACATAGATTTTAATCCAGGTAATACATTGAAGCAAAGTTTTTAGAGGAAAAAAAGAATATATAAAAACAATTCCAGCCAAAAAGGTTAAGAGTAGAGAAATAGCATCATCTCTATGAAGAAAAGTATTGAAACCTTTTGGGAAGCTGTAAATACCCAAGGTGAATTATCAGCTAGCCTTCTACATGACTCACAAATCCAAGTGTCAAGTTCAAAGAGAAAAGGAAAGAACTCCCTAAAAGAAGGTACTTGTGAAATAAGATAGTATGTTGCTGAATGTTTGATAAGCACATGGAAATATAGATACCTCTACGAAACAGAAGAGCCAGGAGAGAATGGATACTGGTGTCTAATTTAGAGATAAAGTAAAGGCCAATAAACATGGTAGACATTTAAAAGTAGCAATGAGATTAAAGAGGATGAAGCAACCAATTTCTTAACAAACAGGTGAAACTGAAAAGGAGGAACAATGGAGGGGGGGTATTGGAAGTAAGGAATTGAGTGAGATGACACAAAACAATGAAAAATATCTAAACCATTTGATTGTGAGCTCAGATGGATTGAGCCTCGTATCGCACAAATTACAGTTGCTGTAAATTGACCACTTGAAGTGACTTAGCAGCAGTGACTGTCTAAGCAGGAGTCTTTTGAACTGATTTTCTGTTTTGTTACACAATCTGGATGGGAGTCTTGAATAAAACGTGGTCCCCGGACCAGCAGCGTTAGCTGCTGGCGTTCCACCCCAGACCTTCTCTAACAAGTCTGCCAGGGATTCTGATATAAACTAAAGCTTGAGAACCGTTGCTTTACTGTATGTAATCGTCTCAAAGTACACTTCTGCTCATGTTGGTGGCCTGACCCTTGACTGTGTGAGCTCACAAGGCCCCGCCAAAACCTGTGAGTCCATCAAAAGTCTGATGGAGCCGTTTCCAGGAGAAAGATAGGTGACTGCAGAATACCTTTTGCAGTCTCGTGCAGATGTTAGTGTGGGTAGGCTTCTCCCTGAAAATTCATGGCAGCCTCTGCAATCTCTTAGTTCCGGAATCGTCGCAGAACTGCTTAGGGCCATCCTCCTTGACTGATGGAGATTTCTCTCCAAACAGCTATAGGTATTTAAGCACAGTAAGTAATTGCAGATGTCTCTTGAGAATCAGTTGCTGAAAGGCAAGGAAAACCAATAGGAACCCAGCCTTGAATAGAAACAGCTAATTTTCTACCTGTGCTTGCTTTCTTTAGTTTTCTGTTTAATAGCTGCCAAAAATTGTATATTTGCTTGCATCATTATCCTAAAGCACACCACTTAAATAAACTGCTTTTTCAAGTCTTTTAATCAGTTACCAAATGTTGCTAAATATATATTTAACAGGTAATCCACTTGGCTTTGGAGTTGAAAAATCAGAATTTGATAGTGAACATTCTAAAGACTGTTATAATGAAGCACAGGTTTTAAGGTTTAGTGTGCTCAGATAATAGTTAATATCATCTTTCAGTTTTATCATTTCTTATAAATATATACTGACAGGGTTCCCCTGGTGGTGCAGTGGTTAAGAATCCGCCTGCCAATGCAGGGGACACGTGTTTGAGCCCTGGTCTGGGAAGATCCCACATGCCGTGGAGCAACTAAGCCCGTGCGCCACAACTACTGAGCCCACGTGACGCAACTAGAGAAAGCTGCACACAACAACGAAGAACCAAAGCCGCCAAAAATAAATAAGTGAAATAAATAAATTTATAAATAAATAAATACTGACAAATATTTGGGGCTGTTTTAACTCATGCAATATTTAATATATATACTCTCAATGATAGATTACAGGTAATTGAGTGAGTGACAATGGGCAATATGAAAGGTAACACACAATAATTCAATTTTGTATATTTTGAAAATTTTTAGTAAGTATTTTACCTTAAAATGAATTCCAGGCAAACCATCCATTGTTTGGGCATCATCAAGTGACTAAAACTATTTTGAACTCAGTAGTTAATTTTAGCCTTCATATATTACCAGGTAAATTTAATCCACAAGTGTGGGACTCATTTGCTTTAAATCTGAAAATGTCATTTCAGAAGAGCTGTTTGACGTTGAGGAAATCTTATGAGACCTTTAATAAGCCTCTTAAATCCAGAAAGTTATATTTTGCTGGAAGGAAAAAGAACCTATAACTTAAAATTTTCTTAGCTCTTAAGTGAGAACTTTGGATTTTGAAAATGTAAATTTGGCCAAATATTGCCAATCTTTCTTCTTACTGGCACATTGTCTTTGAAATCAGAGCATCCAATTTGCAGCAAGCCATCTATATTATAGGTAAAATTTTTATTGATTTGCCTAGAAACATAAATAGAAGGCAAGGCATCAAGACATTTAAACAGTTCACATTTAGTTTGATGTAAATTTCTCTCTCTATTCAACAAAGACTATAAGAAGAGGAAGAAAGCATCATTTCCTGTGCAATAGAGCCTTTCTCCCCATAAGATGTAACAGGTTTTAGACAATAGAAATAGTTTTCCAGGTGTCTGTGTGTCACCAGTAAAGGTTTCAGCTGTGCCTTAGGGACCGGAACTGAACACTGACTACTGTTCTCTTTTCATTCTAATCATTTGCTTTGTTTGCTCATCTCTCAAAACGTTTTTAATACTGTATAAAACATGGAAGGGAAAAAAAAAACCCTCTTTTCTATGAAGATAACCAGTTATGAAGTTGATCTAATTAAAATTTCATTCAGTGGTTGCACACTTTCTTTTTGACTTTTATCTTCTATCCTAATGTCCCACTGAGGAAATGACTCACATGGCTTTGAATGATGCTATAACACATTTTCCAGGGATGCTTCTCATTTGGTTCCTATAATTGCCGACTTATTAAACCATGTTCTTGATTTTAGAGGAGTATCATGATGATATTAAGCTCCTGAACAAAAGACTAATATTAACCTGTTTGTTTCCTGGTGACGCTTGTAAGCTTACAATTTAATTGTATTTTATAACTTGTTTAATTTTGTACTTGATGTTAGGATCTTATAAAATGAGCACTGAATAAATTGATATTACATATAATCTAGAAAGGCACATTTAAATTTACTCCAAAAATCTGATTATTTTTCCACTAAAAATCTTAACAATAGTAAGTTTTGTGGTGATTACTTTGAAAGACAAAAACAATCAAAAGTGAAGAGTTACCAAGGAACAAAGTGTACCTGCTGAGAGACTGAGTAAAACAGCAATTAAAAGCAATTGTAAGTGGTCTGAGGTAAAGGTAGATAGAAGTTATGACTGGACATATAGAAGTAATTCAGTGTGTTGTGCAGGTTCAGTACTTAAAGCATGACATTTCACTTGAGAGTAGAAGGAAATTTGAAATGAAAATGTTACTGTGCCCATTCTTGGTGTTTGCCAAACAAATTAAAAAGAGGAAGTTGAGGTATAAGAACTCAGAAGAACTTCTCCACCCTGGCAAAAGAAAAGAAAAGAAAAGAAAAGAATGAAACAGAGAAAAAAGCAAAGGAGAAATGCTGTAAAGGAAAGAATGTAAGATCCTCTTGACTGGTTGAATACTGGTGGGAGGAGGGGGGCAGGCAGAAAAGAATAGTAATTGAAAATTACCCCTAAATCCATCAGTTAGAGAAACATTAAGGACAGAGTTACCAACAGTGACCAAAAGGTGGGAATGGAGACAGAAAGAAGGACAAGGAGATTCAGTCTGTGTCCCTACTAATTTCCTTTTTTGTTTTTTAATTTTTATTTTATATTGGAGTGTAGTTAATTTAAAATAGTGTGTTAGTTTCAGGTGTACAGCAAAGTGATTCAGTTATACATATACATGTATCTATTCTTTTTCAGATTCTTTTCCATATAAGTTGTTACAGAGTATTGAGTGTAGTTCCCTGTGCTCTGTGGTAGGTCCTTGTTGATGATCTGTTTTGTATATAGTAGTGTGTATATGTTAATCCCAATCCCCTAATTTATCCCTCCCCCAGCTTTCCCCTTTGGTAACCATAAATTTGTTTTCTAAGTCTGTGAGTCTGTTTCTGCTTTGTAAATAAGTTCATCTGTGTCATTTTTTAGATAGTAACTTAAAATTTGTGGCATGACCCAGAGGAAGATCCATCACAGAGTCAGTTAGAAATATAAGCTAGAACCAAAGGCGGAAAGCTGAAATGAAAAGGTTGGTGTGAAGGCAGATCAACAAAGACACGGATCTTTCAACTTCAGAGGAAAAACGAGCAGCTATTAATTGTGCTTAGTACTGAGTGACCCTCCCCTTTTCTGTTTGTGCTGCCTCACGGCGTTACAGTTAATGATGCCACGTGGTTCCACGGTGCTTGTCTGTTTGTTGTTGTTAATAGAATCCCCCTCAAGATTCCAAAGCCACAAAGCAACTGTTAGTGTTCGGTGACCTTCTGCACCAGCTGCCTTTGGGGCTTTGAAATTGATTTTCCCCCTCCCAGTCTCCGATAGTCTCTCTTCAAGTGTGCATCTCTCGTTTGTCACCAGAGTGAAAATGGTGGTACAAATGGCAGAGGAACTGGAGACAGGTGCCGTGCAGGGCATCGTTAGAAACATCAGAACGAGATCAGCCTGCTCCGGTGTGCCCTGTGTTACAAAGAAGCTGCTGCTGCTTCTGCTTTATTGCCGAACACAATGGGGGCCTATTCTCACAGGATCCACTTGCTCCATTCCCAAATATGGTCTGAGAAGGAAAGAAAATCCCTGCCTTTATTCTCCAGACCTCATGTGGATGCTGGGTCAAAAGCATATGTTTTTGACAGTAATTTTTGCAGAATTTTTGATACGTGAGAAGCACATTCCCAAGGCTGTGTGACTGGTGTAGAGTCACAGGGTGGGAAAGACCATCAGGACACAGGAGCAGGTGCCTTACAGAGAGTTAGGTGATGAAAGAATTTTCTGGAAACTCCTTGTATGCTCTTCATGTAGCTGAATTCCAGTATTCATTTATCTGTTCATTTATTAAATATTTGTGGAATTCTAGACCTAAAGTAAGCATTGTGTTCAAGCTTGAAACAGTTTTTTTTTAAATCCTAGGCTTAAAAATACAGGTAAGTCACAAAATGCACTTGTCAGTGTGTTGTATTTTCTGTATTGCAGTGGAGAGGACATTGTTGACTTTGGAAAGACGGCATCCTGTCAGAACCTAAAAATGGACAGATTCCTACCAAATCTGAAACCAAGTGTTCTCTATAGAAAGTAGGTTGACATAGACCTTTTCTACTAGTCTGGTGAATGTCTAAGAGGTTTTTACATGTGGATTTTAACATATCTGTTTTGAGGCTGTAATGATTCTTAAAGGAATCATCCTCACATGAATGCCATCATTTGTATATGGTTTCAAAATACATCAATTTAAGCAGTCTTTACGAATTCTTTCTATACTTACACCCTGGAAAGCCATCTGAAAATATTGAAGACCAGTGATTCTAAAATATAATTGACGGGTGATATGGTTTCTCTTTCAGTGTTTTATAATGTTTCTTTATTTACTATGCACGTACATCTCCAAGGCACTAATTTTTTTTTTTTTTTTTTTTTTTTTGCGGTACGCGGGCCTCTCACTGCTGTGGCCCCTCCCGTTGCGGAGCACAGGCTCCGGACGCGCAGGCTCAGCGGCCATGGCTCACGGGCCCAGCCGCTCCACGGCATGTGGGATCTTCCCGGACCGGGACACGAACCCGCGTCCCCTGCATCGGCAGGCGGACTCCCAACCACTGCGCCACCAGGGAAGCCCTCCAAGGCACTAATTTGATGCCACCCCCAACATGGATAGTCATTTAGACAGAGGAAGGGGAAATGCACTTCAGAGCTTTAAAGTCAGTGGCCAAAATAACCCCCAAAACAATCAAATTCTATTTTCTCTTACAGCAACAAAAGTAAATTTATGTATTAAATAAGTTAGGGGACTTCCCTGGTGGTCCAGTGGTTAAGACTCTGTGCTTCCACCGCAGGGGGCACAGGTTTGATCCCTGGTTGTGGAACTGAGATCCTGCATGCCGTGCAGCACAGCCAGAAAATAAATAAATTACTTGAGTTTTACAAAATAAACTAAAAGACTGTATGACAATATAAACAGTACACTCCTAAATTTATTTAAAAATAAATACAGTTAGAAACTCTTTGAAAGTAAAGAGTTTTCCGTTCTACTAACCTTGATGAGCAGTGTATTTTTGAGTAATATATCTTTGTTTTCAACAATATCTCACAGTTGCATTTTGCTTTAAGAAAAATAATAATTTCATAGTCGTTCAAGCCTAGTTCTTGAAAGAGTTCCTTGCCAGGATCACCAAAGCAGATGGACATCATGTATTGATACCACAAATTTTGGAAACTAGAAAAGGGATGTCTAATTTGAAGTCAGCATGTGTCTGACTCCTTGTCTCGAACCATGTTTTCAGTGTTGAAGCTAAGATCATAATCTTTAGTGGTCCATAGGCTGAGGTTCAAATCCCATTTCCCATTGAGAAATGACCCAAACCACTCTGAATAAAGCTCTAACACATTTTCCAGGTTCGGGTTTGCTGTAATTTCCAGCTTTTATTTATCTTTATTTCATCATTTGTTTATTAGCTGTGGGTCTCTGTCCAAGGTACTTAATTTCTATAAGACTCACTGCCCACATTGGCACAGTAGTCACCATTTTATTTATTTTACAATATTTACGGAGCAACAATTGTGTACCAGGAACTTTCTAAGTCCTGAAAATACTTAGAGGTGAATGAGGCTTTGTGGAATTTACATTCTAACTGGAGAAGACAGACCAGAGATTTGTGCAGTGGACATACCATTCGTAGCCATCAATTTAGGATACTAGACAAACAACTTCATTTTTTTATATTTCTGTCTCGGTTTTATTTGAAACTCTCATCCCTGGAAGCTTTGCCCGGGTGATTTGGGTCTCTCCGTCTCCCACCCAACCCGTCGCGATGCGGTGAGTGCAGCAGGGAGTCCCAGGGGCTTCAGTCTTCATGCTGTTTCCTCATTATCGGTCGCAGCGTTGCTGCCGCGACAGCTGCGTTCCTGTCTGCGCAGCCCCCCTTGGTCCAGTTTCTCTGCTACTCTTGAAGCCGTACAGGTCATTCTGCTTCCTGTGAGTCATGCTGAGATGCAGAAATCTCAGGGAGGTTCTCCACAGCTTCATCACCTCAGCCCTCCACCCACTGGTTTTCTCTTGGGCGCCCTGTGACCTCTGCCGGTCTCTGTCTGAGGTTTAAGGACACGCGTCTTCCATTCTCAGGGCTGCTGATCCGCTCCCTGGTCTCCGCTTCTTTCTCCAGGCCTCCGCCGGGGAGCCGGGAGCAGGGCCTCCGTCTCCAGGCACCGCGGATCCTCTGCCCTCAACGCCGTCTCCCCCATTTCCCTCTTCCTCACGCGTGATGGGAAAATTGTCTAGTCTAAGGGGAATCTTTACCTCCTGAGTTTGATTTCTTCCCAACATTCTGGTTACATCCAGATGTTCTACTTCACCCCACCCAGAGGTTCTCCATGGTACCAAGACCAAGGCCTGCATACTGGTCGCCGTCCACGTGCTGCTTGTTTCTGGGTGCTTGGCTTCAGGGGTCGCTCGCTCTGCCCTTTCCATACCCTCCGTCGAGGTATACAGAGAGCCTCAGGCTTCTCTGGAGACCCTCAGCCCCCGACTCCCTGCCAGCCCTCCCCCAGGCGGGCTTGTCCCACTGGGCCCTGTGGAACCCTCTGCTCTCATCAGCTCCCTGAGGGTCCTCTTCCTGCCCCCCGCCTGGAGAGAAACCCCTATTTTACGTCACACTGCGTTTCTCCCAAGCATTCTGGTTATACCCCAGTCCACCCCATTTCACCCAGTAGACTGGGCTTTGGGAAACCGGCAGGACACTCAGCCTGTTTCTACTTCTTGTCCTGTCTCATCTCTCCTGGGGGCAATGCAACAAGGCAGCTACTGGAATTGAGAAAGGGGAGGAAGCGCAAAGACAGAAAGTCGGGGGGGGGGATTTCAGGAGGAAACATGCACATTTAAAATAGCGTTAAAAAACTTTAACCCACCGCCCAAGTAAACAGATGGACAAGATAGGAACTGACTGTAATAAGCACTTTGAAGGAAATGAGCGTGGTGATATGATGGAAAGTAAAGGGAACGGGGGCTTCAGGAGGATCCCCCTCTGGCTCCATTATCTTTCCTGCCTCACCTTTTCCTTCTCCAAGAGGGGTGGACATGTATCCTTCAGAATGCGTTTTGTTACTCCTTTCCAACGGCAGGGAGGAAGTAGTCTGTTACTGTGGGCCGCTGGGACCCTGGCTCACTCTTCATGTTTAACCCTAAAGAAAGTGAGAACCTTGATCAGAGGGTCAGCTGCAACTCTCAGGCCAGATCCAACCTGTCACCTGTTTTTGTAGTGATCGTGAGCTAAGAATGATTTTTCCATCTTTAAGTGATTGAAAAAAAATCGAAAGCAGAAGAATATTTTATGACATGGGAAAATGACATGAAATGAAAATTCCAATGTCCATAAATAAATGTTATTTGAATACAGCCATAATCAAGTATGTATCGTCTGTGGCTACAGTCACTATAGAAGCAGAGTTGCGTTGGTATGGCCAGAAAAGCTTAAAATAGTGACTGTTAGGTCCTTTACAGAAAAAGCTTACCTGCCCCTGATCTGGATGGTCGGGGTCCTCCCTGGCACCACACAGTCCATCTTCTTCTCCAGCGTACGTGCCCTCCCACGTGTGGGATCGCCAGTGTCAAATTTGTAAACCAGGGAATTCATTTTGTAGACATTGGTTGTGAGGGTGTTATATTCTGATTTGGGATTTAAAGTCTTCAAACGATACTTTTGGGTCTTTTGGAATATAGATTCCAGTGAGTCAATTTGGGAAGAAAAGTAGCTAATGCCTATTCAGCACTTACCTGGTGCCAGATGTAAACACATCACATAGGTTACTTCATTTAATCCTCATAAAATGCCTATGTAGTAGGTACTATTATTATTCCCATTTAATGGGTGATAAAACCAACACACAGAAAATTTGAGCCACATAGAAACTTCATGCAGATAATTATAGGTGAAGTCTGGATTTGAACCCAGACAATCCGAATCCAGAGCCCACATTCTTAATAATTATGCTGAATATAAATATGGTAGTAGGTGCTAAAAATACTGCTTCCAACATACCATTTAATTCAGGTTATAAACTTTAAAATTTGCTTTATAAAGTTGTTCCATGGGGGAAAATGGATTCACAATACAGTCGCTAGTATAATTTACAGAAGTAGTTACTTATCATTTGCATCTGTTCTAATTTTGTGGTTGACAAAGCATTTTTAGATGCATTAACTGGTTTACAACCCTGTGAGATAAGTAAATCATTTTACAGATGAAAATAGGATCATAAAAGTAGGAAATGTTAGACCAGCAACTTAAACCTCAATCTTCTGATTTCTAGCCTAGAATTTTTTCCACTATACCTGTCAGGCAAATTTTCATGACTTTTACCATATCTGTACACCAGCTACACTATTATTCACTTAATAATTTTCTGGAAATGGACTCTTTGTAACTTAAATACCTGGTTAACCTTTCATAAACAATAATATTTGTAAAATTATGACTGATTTTTTTCATTTCTGAAGCACATTGTGCTTACTGTATTCCAAGTACACTACAGTAAATATTGACTCATAAAAGCCTCATAACAACCCCGACAGGAAGATACTATTACTATCTGTATTTTCCAGATTAAGAAACCAAAACACAGAGAGGGGTTAGGTGTCTTGCCCAAAGACAAATACCTAGTAGTAAAGCAGGATTTGAACCTCAGCAATCTAGCTTCCAAGTTCTGTCCTTCTAACCCCTTAACTTGTTTGATATACTCAATGTATTTTCTAATACCCATTAAAATAGGTTCATTGTATTACAATTTAAAATCATCTTGCATAAAGACTGTATTGTACCATGGTGGAATATTCCCGATTATTTCCTATAGCCTCCTGCATAGAAAGGAGAGAGCAGTCTGTTGACTTAATTGGATGTGTTGTTAGGGAAAATGATAATAAATATTGGGAAACAAACTAAATACACAGTCAGATACTCGCATAATATGAAATGTAATCCATGAAAAACATGGTGCTTTTTTCTAAATTTGGGGACTTTTATTGTTAATAGGAATCTTAAAACGAGTCATTTTTCCTAAAGAATTCCCTATACAGCACTCCTGTTGTGTGATCGTTCAAATTTCTGCTTAAACACTTTCAAGGTAAGAGAGCAGACCGCTCTTAGAGGCAGTTGACCCCGCTGTTGTTTGGCTCAAGTCGTTAAGGAATCTTTCTGGAGTTGATCTAAAAACTTGCTTCACTAACCTCTTCATTTATTTAGGCTGGTTTTAGAAAGTGTTCTGTGAGTGCTTTCTTTCTCTATCCCTCCCTCCAGCGGATTTACTTTCCTGGTTATGTTTGACATAAGCGAAAGATAAGTTTAGTTCGCCCCCCTGGAGAACTGACCCGCTGCCTGTGGCCAGGCTTGACAGTACCCGTTATTGGGGGGGGTGGGGGGGGAAGGGGAGGGGAAGGATAAGAAAGTCCGCACACACGTCCAGAAGAGAAATCAGTCTGTACCACGTGATCAGGTGTGCTTGTGTTTGTAGGAGTACATATTCTCATACAGAGCAAATCCACACGTAGCTATAAAGTAATATAATTACTTTTCCGAAGTGAAATGTGAAGATGTTTTGAAGGCAGTTCATAAAGGGAACTTCCAAAATGGTTTGTGCAGGAAATGGTACGATTAGAACAACTCTGCGGTCTCTCAGGACACCTACTTGAAAGGGCAGTAATCATCTGTGTGCGTAAATCCTCCTGTATTCATTGCAAACCAGTGTCTTTCATCCCGGAGTCATTTTTCTGAGTTGGGTTTTCTGGTTAAAATATTTTCTTAATTTCTCATTTTTTGAATGATATGCAGTAAATGATTTTAAAGCCAGAGAGAGAGAGAAATAGAAGAGACCTCATGCCTCGCCGTCTCTGTCTCTCGCATTTTACTCTATTTGTATCTTATAATGATTGTTTTCCCGTCCCGCAGGCATTTCCTATTCAAAACAGGAACAGGGACAACGCCACTGTTCAGTACTGCAACCCCAGGATACACGATGGCATCTGGCTCTGTTTACTCGCCACCTACTCGGCCACTACCTAGAAACACCCTGTCAAGAAGTGCTTTTAAATTCAAGAAGTCTTCAAAGTACTGTAGCTGGAAATGCACCGCCCTGTGTGCTGTAGGGGTCTCAGTGCTCCTGGCAATACTTCTGTCGTATTTTATAGGTAAGAACACGTTTCTAGAACTCGATTTATTTGGTCAAGGTGTGTATTCGGAGGTTATATGTCATGGGGGAGGGGCTGGTACCGATATATGATAAATCGCAGAGTATTTTAAGTCATTTCCATCATACGTAGATAAATGGAAAAGCTGCCTTTGCATGAGGCACGACGTCTGTCTTGGACACACAGCAGAGAGTCTGTGTGTGTCGGATTTGTCCCTCGTGAGATATGGGCAGCTCTGTGGCATTTCACGTCCAGGAGATAATTGATGCGCTTGTAGGAGGAATGAACTCTGTGCAGGAATCTCCTTCAGGGCAGTCGATAGGAAGCTCTCTGCTCCTTGCGACGTTACTGTCTTTCAGGCAGCTCAGCTGTCTAGGTGTAAAACCCACCGCTCAGGGCCATCCTCTTGCACTCAGGAAACACTCTCCCGAGAGCCGAGCATCCATAAAACAATGGCTGGATCCCATGCGCGCTCCTCTGTGCGGATTTGCCAGCTTTTCCGATGTGGTATCCATCGTGTTTTTTATCACCCGAATGATGGGAGCTGCTAATAGAAGTTGTAAATACGCCTTTTCTCTAACTGTTTCAGAGCGTAGATGAGTGTTCACACTATTGGGAAGTTGCTTATTCCAGTGTCAGAAATGAGCACATCTGACCTTGATCTGCTTCTAAGTGTAGGGAAAGGCCCACCGCGTCAAAATGCAAATGGTGTCCACTGAGATAAATCACAGGCTGTGTGTTTTGCCAACAAGAACAACAGCCAGTGATGCATCCTCAGGTTTACAAAGCGATTTGTGATGCCCCATGAAATTCTGTAGCTGAATAAGAGAATCACAGGGCTGTCTGTAGAATAGGATCACGCTTTGTGGTGAACCAGTTTCTACCATTAACTACAATACTCCTTAGTTATAAATGATGTCCTTTGGAAAGTGAAATAACCATTTTGAGTCACGTCATTTAAGAGGAAAATAGAATTTTAGAGCATGAAGGAAGGAACTTTAGAGATAATTGAGTCAGGGCTGGCAACTCGGTGGCATGTGGAGTACTGTGACTTCCGATTCTTTGACCGTGGCCGACATCGCTAATGAATCCGGGCACCGATTCCCACCAAACCTTCACACGACCTCGTTATCGACATCACAGGGCTTCGTACAGCCACTGTCCATCAGAGAAGAACGCGAGATGAAACCTTTCTGTCTTTTTCAATCTAAGTTAACTCCCTCCTTGTAAAAGTGGTCAAACCAGGTAGCAAAGGGGTTGCCACTTGGCCGAGATCACACACTAATGATGTGCTGCTGTGCCGTTCCATAACACTCGAGGGACACGGGGAACGTCACAACAAAAATCTGTGTTCACAGACAGATTTCTAGTATTCAGCTAAAAAATAGCCAGCCATTAAGAGCATCTCTTCCGGTTAACTGTATACATTACTTGTACTTGTCAGCAGCGTGCTGCTGAGGAATTTTAAATGGTTTCTGAAATGCACCAGTCACAAATGGGATGTAATAAATTAAGCATATGTATTTGTATGGGATTTTTTTTTTTTTTTACTATAGTACATGCTAAACGGATAGATAAGTACTCTGCAGGGTCGGAATTCAGTGTCTGTGCTGTGGATGTGTGGTCAGACATCCTTTCTGATCTTAAGTACCTGTGTCCTACCAGTTGTTAAATATTTTGAATATCAACTCTGATACCATTTAATTTTATTTACATTGCGTGACTAGGAAGAAAAATAGCATTTTAATGTGAGATCAGATCACTGTTATTTATGAGCCTTGTACTCTTTTTAAGGATCCATCGGTGGATATAATTGAATATCAGACTCCTAAGTAAAGACTCAAATGTTCCTTTGTTTTCAAATTTCCTGTTTTTACTGTTTAGTGGTTAGCATCCTACTTTACGCCTACCAGTACCAGTATCATAAATGTCTCCCTTTGATTTTATCTTTCCCCACATGGAAACATACAAATTATATAATTAATATACTCACGTACTCTTGTTAGTTTAACAGATATTTGTTGAACATCTGTTAAGATTTACTTTCTGTCCTAGAAATTAAGGTGATACAATCCAAGTGTTATCTGCCAAAAATTACTTTTATCACCAGAGAATTATCTCATCGTTTTATTGCTTTAATTAAACACAAATATACTTAGAATTTTCACTGGTCCTCCTGTACTTCAATAACTAACACTCTAACATAATGGTTTTTTGTTGTTGTTTAGATCAGGTAAAGCATTTCATTTCTGCATCAGTTAGCATGATAAATCTTTCTGAGAGTGAAGATACTGCCTTTACCCTTGAAAAAAAAAAATAGGACACTTCTATCTCCGGGAAGGCTGTCCTTTTTTTTGAGTGTGTGTGTAAAGCAGAGAGGGAGATCTGTCCAGCCATATCAGTCTGATAAACCCCACAATCAGTGGGGAGACCAATGTCATCATCACATTGACCGCACAACCTTCAGCAAAAGGACAGCCATCCTTAAATGTTCTTGTTTCCATTCCCTTAGAGGTCCCCTTCCCTCATATTGACTGTCAATATAAAGTCAAAGCCTTAAGAAATAAGTAAAATAAAAGGCCTGAGAAATTATTTCTTGCCTAGAATTTTCTTTCTCACCTTCCAGTAAGGTCATGAGAAGTTATGAGATACTGTAGCGTTAACAAGTCTCTTCTCTAAGATAAAATTATCTTAGGATAGTCAGAAAGGGAGGCAGGGACAGGGACAGACTTTGCTGTTTGGTTGTTTTTCCTGTCCCTATAAAAACTTTCAGAGACTAAAGAAAGGCCAAAAAAGAAAGTTAAAATTAATTCCCACAGATAAGTGTTATATCTTTGCATAGGTAACCACTGCTAACTTTTTGGTGTCTGCCCTTTCAGATATTTCTCGATGCACATATCCATCTAGAGTCCCATATTTTTAATTCATTTTGTACCAGACTTTCTCATTTATCATTCATTAAACATCATTTAGCAGCTATTTTTAATTAACCGGTTTCCAGAAAATGCAGTGACTATTTTCTTATGCACGCGTGTGTGTGTTTATATGTGCAGCTGGGTTCCGTCGATCAAATTTTTGATCGGAATAAATTCTTTGAAAGAAATTTTCTGTGCCAAAGGGTAGGCAAACCATGGCCAAGTTACCCTCAGTTTACACAAGTACCAGTCCACTTAATATCAATATTTGTAAGCCTTGGCAATCTCTTAAATGAAAACATTTTACTGTTGTTTTCATTTGTTACTAGTCGTGCTGAATATCTTTTCAAATACTTATGGACCATTTGTATTTTTTTATGTATGTGTAGGAATAGCGTAGTTTCCCGCATTTTTCTATTGGGGCTTTTGCTCTTTTTTGGAGGGCAGTTGCACGGGTTTATTAAGGATATGGATCATTTGTCATATGTTACATATTCTTCCGATTTATTATGAACTTTGTTTTTGGTTGTATTGCCATATACCATATAGAATTTTTTAAGTAATCAAAGTTATCAATTTTTTTCTTGGTAATTTCTTTTTTAAAATATTTATTTATTTATTTATTTGGTTGTGCTGGGTCTTAGGTTGCAGCCTGCAAACTCTTAGCTGCAGCATGCATGTGGGCTCTAGTTCCCTGACCAGGGGTCGAACCCAGGCCCCCTGCATTGAGAGCACAGAGTCTTAACCACTGAACCACCAGGGAAGTCCCTTTCCTTTGTAATTTCTAATGTTCGTGTTATACCTATAAAATTCTTATTTACTCCAAGTATTATTTTTTAAGTCACTTAAATTTTCTTCTGGTACTTTTATGGTTTTTCAGTAACCATTTTTAGGTCAGCATTTTTCCGGGCGCTCCACTAGGTGTTAGAGGTGCAAATTAGCCCTTCATTCTAGAAGCTCTCAGTCCAGTGATAAAGACATGTATGCAAACACACTTTGAACAGGACATGCTTTCATAGCAACTTGATCCAAATGAGCAAATAAAGAAAAGGAAAGGAAAGAAGGACACACTTACTCCTGTGGCTGAAGATGCTGGAGAAAGACTTGGTCTAGCAGGAGATACTTGAAAGATGCAGAGGAGTTCCGTTCACTAGGTTTGACGTCAGAATGATTGATGGGAGATGACCTTGAGAAGAGGTCATCCAAGGCATGGAAAGGACGAAGCGTGGAATATCCACAGTGGTGCGCGTGGAGGCTCACGGTGTGCCAGCACTGTGTATGGACCACCTCCTTTCATTTTCCCAGCAACCCCATGAGTTATCATCTCCGTTTAACAAATAGGAACCTACCGCCTAGAGAGGCACTTCACCTGAAGTCACATAGCCAGTAAGCAATGGAAGCTGGACTGGAAACTACCAACCACCCCAGGACACTATACTGCCTCCCATGGGGGTTTTGAAGAACTGAAAATAGGGAAGAATGAAAGCATAGCAATGAAAAAGGATCACATTGATGTTTTTCAAAGATTGCTCTAGTGGCATCCCTGAATATGTAATTCGAAGACAGAAAGTCCAGACTCGTGCTTTTCAGACTTGAATGTGGCTAGGAATCATCTGGGGATCTTGTAAACATGCGTGTTCTGATTCAGCAGATCCAGCGTGAGAACCGAGAGTCTGTATTTCAAACAGGCTCCCAGGTGATGCTGCCGTGGTCCGTGACCAGCACTGTCAAATGTGATGCTTAATGACGGAAATGTTTCTACACGGTCCAGTTCAGTAGCCACTAGAAACATGTAGCTGTGGAGCCCTTGAAATGTGGCTGATGCAACGAAGGAACTGGAGTTTACATTTTATTATTATTAATTAATTTGAACTCACAGCTACGTGTGACTGATGGCTACCATTTGGACGGTACAAGTATGGACAACCTCTTACAAAACTAGTCTAAATGAGAGATCATGAAGCCATGTTGGGATAGGGAAGTGAGCGAAATTGAGAAACTATAACTGACTCATAATAGAATAGATGTGCCATGATTTATCATATACCAATTCTTTTTTTTAAAAATTATATTTATTTATTTTTGTCTCTGTTGGGTCTTCGTTGCTGCATGTGAGCTTTCTGTAGTTGCGGCTAGAGGGGGCTACTATTTGTTGAGGTGCACAGGCTTCTCATTGCGGTGGCTTCTCTTGTTTCGGAGCATGGGCTCTAGGAGCGCTGGCTTCCGTAGTTTTGGCACGTGGGCTCTAGAGCACTGGCTCAGTAGTTGTGACGCACGGGCTTAGTTGCTCCGCGGCATGTGGGATCTTCCCAGACCAGGGCTCGAACCCATGTCCCCTGCATTGGCAGGCAGATTCTTAACCACTGTGCCACCAGGGAAGCCCTCATATACCAATTCTTAAAAATCAAATGCTCAGGCCCATACACATGGCAGATCTCTTTTCAGCAGAGTCACATGTGATTTTCTTTAGATCACTGAGCTCCCAATTAAAATCATTCTCTGCTGCATTAATGTTTAAGTTGATGTGCCTTTGGACGATAAAAATTCTCCTGATTCCCAAACACAAAGGTTGAGTTCAGTGATACAGACCGATCCAGAAAATACCTGTCCCACTTCTTCTGGGCCCTAATTTACTCATTCTTCTTCTTTTTTTCTAAAATCAGAAAAGGATAAAGATGGGCAACAGTTGTTCACCAGAGAACGGGTAGAAAAGAAATAGTCTGTTGGTTACTACTGCTTCCGCTTCCGCTTCCGCTTCCGCTTCTGCTTCTGCACAGTTACAGAATGAGAAGGTGTCTTGATTATTGTTCTTTACTCACAGATTGCTCTTTTTCCTGTGTGGGAGATACCCTGAAATTTTGATGTTCTACACATTGAAATATGCCCAGAAATCTTATCATGAAGTGTAAACATTACTGAAGCGTTATTAAATACAGATCAAAATATGTTGGAATTGCTATGTTAACACCAATTAAAACTGCAACAAAGTCAAGTCAAACTTCAAATAACACCGTTATGGACATTTAACCTCATTAACATGACCATATACTGCTAGCAGAGTCTGAAAATTCACAAAATTTCCCATTAGAGTAGTACCAGAAGTATTTGCACATGTAATTTAAATCTAAGGAAAACTAGAGAAAACAAAAATCGTACCAAAATACATTATGCTAGCATATTTTCTCAATTTGGGACCCTTTTGGCCAGGTTTATTCCAACCAATAATCCCTATGGCAAGTTTGTTTTTTTTTTTGTAACAGCTTATTGAGATATAATTCACATACCATATAGTTCATCCATTTAAAGTATACACTTCAATGGTGTTTCATATATTCATACAGCTTTGCAACTATCACCACAATCAACTTTGGAGCACTTCCATCACCCACAAAAAACCCTATATCCCTAAACACACACTTTATATTGCCCTCCAAAACTCCAATAGTTTTTTTTTCCCACAAAAATCTGAACTTGTAAGGGAGTGGTTTGTGGGCTCATTTCCCAATGACAAGAAATAACTCAGCCTTGTGTTTCTCATGAACTTCTGACATAGGCTGCTAACCAAAGAACTACTCACATTTTCAGTATTCCTTTTCAGAAATACATATGTAGTTATTTACTTTGAACAGCTGCTACCAACTGATTCCTAAAATAGATGTTGTCATATGTCTGCTAAAAAGGCTATTTACCAACATAAGCATTCCCTAGATCAAGCAAAACATAACCTGTCGAATCCAGGTTCATGGCAGTGATGATTCCTTAGCAGTTATCTGTCCTACTTCTGTGTCTATTTGGATTTTATGAACATTTTTGCCTCTCCATGTACCTACCTTGAAATTGATTACGGTACTAGCTATATATATGCAACTCAGGGTCAGGAGGAAAAATAAGCCAGCCCTTTATGCTTCGTGAAAAGTCAACCATTTAAATGTAGATGGCAAAATAAAATGTGTTGTGACATTCTTTTTTCTTTTTGGACATGTCTTTATAATAAACGTGCTGCTTTATTAGGCTCTAGAACACAGCCAAACAGTGAATTACAAACCATTTTTCACTACAGCTTCTTCCCTTAACTCCTAGTTGCATGACTTTTAGAAAATGCATGTTGTCTGAGATGGAATGGTAGCATTTTAATACTAATGTGGTGTCATCCCAATGTAGAAAGAATATATACCATCTGTATTTTAGAGAATTGAAGATTGTGAACTAAAAATTTTTAATCAATATATCAATATTTTATTCTATCCTTGGATACAAGAAATTAAGAACATTTTAAAACCTGATTCAATGGTGAATGATGGCTCAGAATAAAACAGTTTACCTCTAGGAGAGGAGGAATATAGTAAAAACATACTCCTGCAGTCTCTGAGTCTGTAATTCAAAAAGGAAAAAATGTACTACAAAGCCAGTCTAGACAGTTGTGGGTTTTTGTTCATTAAGGACAGCACTTTGTATAGGTGAAATTGTGCTTTCATATAGGTACACTGGTCTAACACCCACAGAAATTTTGGCCATCTTGTCATGTTTGCACTCTATCCTGATTTTCAATAAGAACTCTATTAATTTGTAGAAAATATTAGTTTTCTATGTCTAGCATATCATATAGAAAACTAGAAAAAATGGAGAGATCACTTAAAATTCAGTTCATTCTCCAGCCAGCTCTGTATAATCATATCAGTGACTTCTGAATTGAACCTAGAGTGGGAAAAATCAATATATTGTACACCCAGGGTTTTTTGACGTTATAAATTTTTTCTTGCTATTTATTAGCACAACTTAAAAATGTGTAAAGTTGATCTTAATATTTATTTATTACTATAGAGAAAAGATCACTACCAAAATCAGGAAATTATACAAACGTAGAACGTACGCTCTTCCTCCCCTCCCTAAAAATAATTTTATTACTCTTAGCTTGATATGAGTTCAGCTAAAGTAAATAATATATGGGAAATACTATAAACAGACTGTATTTTCCATTTAAATATAAGAATCTCCCTGACTTGAAAAATGTCCAAGGGCGGCAACAATAAGCAGTACCTTTAAAGTCAGCTGAACTCCAGTTTGTGCCACGCATAAATATCTTGTCTGTGAAATATGGGGCTGTTTTCTCTGTTGTAGGATATCGTTTTTGCAGAATGTAGCAACATCTCCTGACTAATGACAAAGAGAAAGCATAATGCAGTATTTACCATTTCAGTGCTGTGTTGCGTAAATATTTAATTGGTGCTGCATATGTCATTTGCTTTTACATTAGTGGTACCGAGAGCAGTGTGCCCCGAGAGAAACACCTACATCCAGAGGAGTGAAAGGAAAAGTGACTGGCATATGTGAGGTTAAAAAAGAGCTTGAGAGATTGCTAGGAATCTTAGGAGTGAATTCACCATAAAAACTCTACACTCCATTGGATCTATATTCCAACAAAGGTCTCATCCTCAAGTAAAACAGATCAAAGAAAGTGCCAATGTGTATAGACCCTTTTTAGTTTATTGTTCCTACTTCAGTTTAGAATGTCTGCAGACTACTCACACCTTGTCCTTCTTCCTTAAAAATAAGATTCCAGTTTCCTTAGTGGCCTAATAATATAACACCAGAAAAGGAAGTGACCTTTCATCCATCCATCCATCCGTCGTTCATTCATTCAACATTTATTTATTGAGACACCGTGATGGATACTGCAGCGAACAACACAGTCCTTGCTGTCTTAGATTATATCTCAGCGAGTGCAAACACTGAGCGCCTAATTATAATCATGATGACTAGTTAAAAAAGAGAAATAAATGTAGAAGACTAGGACAGTGCATAAAACGCAGTACTTACTGAGTCTGAGCATTAGAGAAAGGTTTGCCTGCTAAAACCAGAATAATAAGTAGGATTATGTGTTTTGAAAAATGCTGACATAAGGACACGTTTTAAGTGTTACCACATAAACTTAAATGTGGCCTCAAAAATCAATTCTCAGGAATATTAAAACCAATACATTGTGATATAGTAAAAAAATCTAGATGTGTCTGAGGGAAAAAAAGTTATGATATTCATTGATTTTCTTTGTCGAGTTAGTCTGGCTAGAGCCCTTTTGGTAGTTAACATCTAGAAGTGGAAAGAAATGTTACTTTGGATATTTGGGGTAACCAGATTTAAAATTTCCACATGAATTTATAGTCTGTTTTTGTTTGTTTCTCCCCCTTAAGTTTAGATAACATACTTTCATGCTTTAAGATTTTATTTATGAAGTATACCCAGAAAATAGTTTTAAAACTGTTAAAAGAAATGATATCTCTGGGCTCTTTTCCAAACATTCATGAGTACTCTATTAACCTGTTTTGAAGACATTCTTAAACCATGTGTTTCCATGTGTCAGAAGTTGTTTGGAGACAGAGGTCATGTCTCTCTGCATTTGAGAACCACAGAGCTCGGCCCATCCAATTTCCATTACTGAGTTGGGCCTAGAAGTGGAAGGAACATTACTTTGAGATGCTTCCATTGGACATTTTAAGCACACATCTTACAGCAGGGGTCCCCCAGCCCTGGGCCGTGGACTTGTACCAGTCTGTGGCCTGTTAGGAGCCGGGCCCCCCAGCAGGAGGTGAGCAGCGGGCGAGCGAGTGAAGCTTCCTCTGCTGCTCTCCATTGCTCCCCGTCGCTTGCCTTAATGCCTGAACCATTCCCCACCCCCGCCCCGCCCTATCCATGGAAAAATTGTCTTGCACGAAACCCAGCCCTGGTGCCGAAAAGGTTGGGGACCGTTGTCATATAGTGAATCAAAGGACAGTTATACTTTTTAGCTAGAGCCACTTCTGTATAGTACTAATTTGTTTTGGGAGAAAATATTCAGTGTTTTTAAAGATCAGAACTTCCAGTCTTTTCCTGAGCTGTTGGATTTCATCACTGGTGACTTATCCAGGTTTCCAAAGAAGCTCGCCCTAACGCTCCTCTCCTGGTGGCTTTCTCCATCCGCGAGGCTGGCATGGTGTTGGCGGGCTCTCTCCTGGGCTTGTCTTTTCTCCCTAAAGCTTTAGCCACAGGCTGATCCTTTCGGTCTCCTCCCCTGCTAGTGAGCTCTTTCTCCCCTTGATTGCTTTCATTTCCCAGGGCTGTAGAAGGGTACCCAAGGCTCCCTAGAATATTACTGCAGGCAAAGCTGGGACATGAGGCCCTTTGCTCTGAGAAAAAAAAATGTTACAAGTGCTTTTGCATCTTGCAGATTTTTATTTGTTTTTCCCAGGCATTGCCTTTCAATTATTTCCAGTATCACAGTCAATTTAATTCCATTAAACTTAGCAGGAATCGAATATCCCTCCTAAACACTGAATTCACAGAGAAGAATGACATAATCTTTACCACAATGATCTTATGTGGGAAAAAATGATGTCAAATTTGAATATCACATTACAATATATTTTTAGCATGCTGTTTATAAGTACAGAGCCTCAAAGCAGGAAGATTTGAGTTTGTAATCCCACCTCTGTCACTTACTAGCTATGAGATCTTGAGCAGGGTACTTAACCTCCATAAAACTGGGTTTCCTCATCAGTGTAAGCAAGATTAGTAAAAGTAGAGCTCTTCAGAATATTTAATAAAATAATTATTAAAGGACCTACTGTATAGTACAGGGAACTATTTTCAATATCTTGTATTAACCTATAATGGAAAAGAATCTGAAAAAGAATAGATATATATGTATAACTGAATCACTTTGCTGTATACCTGAAACTAACACAACATTGTAAATTAACTATACTTCAATTTTTTAATGGTTAAAAAATAATAATAATTACTGTGCCTATAAAAATGTAAGTGCTCAGTTGATTTTAGTGATATTATTCCTTGTGACAACCTAGTAAAACAAATATTATTATCCACAGTTTTTAGAAAGAAAAACCTTAGGCCCAGAGATCAGTGACCTGTCTAGCGTTAAAGCCAATCAGTGTTTAAACAGGGACCATGATCCAAGCCTTTTTATTTTGAGTCCAGAACTTTGTTCCACTATATCACAGGGCATTGTTTCTCATAACATTTAAGAATCTACAGGTGATGCATGGACAGGAGAATAAATAAGATGGAATGACAAACTGGGATATATATTCCCTTTTGAATTCTTATTCAGTTATATCAGATCATGTCACATGAGGAAGATCTCAGTAGATGTTCCCATGTCATGACACCTGTCAACACTTCTTTCACAAATAAAGAACAGTTTTGCTGGCAATAATTTCTATGTAATTTTAATAACATAGTTTACAGTTTACTGTTTATTCTTAGTGTTGCCTTCTATTTGTATAAGAGATACTGATTTTTCCTTTAAGGTAATACTGTAAAAATTTCCTTTTAAAATAAATGTATTTAAAATTTTAAGTCAGTAATCTCAAGGAAAACTAAACTAAATATATAAATATAAAAATATTTATTTATAAAATAACAATACCATAGAAGGTTCACAATCATATGATAAAGGTGATAAGCACATTAAAAAAATGTATAGGGATCACTGCTGAGTGGACCGAAAATGCTGTAGGTCTTTACCATTGGGTCTTTTAATTTCATTCTGGATCCTTAATCTTTTCATTACCTACACTTGTAGTTTTAACAGGCTAGCTTCATGATGTAGTTTGTGAGCCTATGTGAATTACATAGAATTTGTACATAAAACCTAACCATATTATTTCAGTCATTTCAAATCACAAATTTTACCAGTATTTTCTATTTTTAGCATAAAGCTATTGTTAGATGCGTTTTACTTCTTCAAAGAAATTCCTTATGATCTCAGAAAAGAATCACATATAGAGAAGCAATACATGTTGAAAGTGGGAAAGTGGGTCATTTATTTTTTAGGAAAGGAGCCTGAGACCACCACATACAGAAGCCAGTGGACAGCGAGAGCAGTCTCCAGGAGATCAGAGGTGACTTCCTCTGTGTGTTGCTTTGAAATAAATTTCCACAAATGCTTCATAAATATCCATTAATTATAGTTAAGTTCATAACCGAGGAAAACTGTTCTCCAAGTGAGCCCTGATAAATGGGGAGCACCTGGGACACTGGCTTCCTAAGATCTTTTCCAGCCCTGCCTGATGAGATGAGATGGTCCAGGCAGACTCATGGGATGTGTTGAATTTACCGCTACCTATGAGGTACCAGAAGTGGTGACATGGACTCTGCATCACTCTGCTTTCACAGGCAACAGAACTTGATAGGGCAGACACTGACCAAGTCTTTGTTGATGAATGAATGCTGAACAACAAACTACTTGAGCTGGTTGTGCCTGGATTCCTGAAGGGTCATTGATTTTGTTAAAGTTGTCACTTGACAACCATACGCGTGTGTGCTCGCACGTGCGCGCACACACACTCACAGTTCATATTCTCTCTTTCAAATGTGACTTCTCAGGGGAGGGTGGACTGTGATGAAAGGGATGTTTTGAAGGGAATGTTTTTCTGGGTTTCATCATAGTTTAATATACCAGCCTTCCTCTAAGAGTCTCCGTATACCTAATAGTTGGATCTTTTAATGATGATGATTAAAGTGTCTTAAAATTTCAAAGAATTGTAATTTTCGGGTCTATTCCACTTTTTCCATAAAGTCAAAACAAGTCAAGGAAAAATTGTACGCTTAAGTAGGTCATTAACATCCATATACATTTGTTGCATAAAAGTAGGATATAGCTCTTAAATAACCATTTTGGAAGAAAGGAATCCAGATGAAAACTGAGTCAGTACAAGGCTTTGGATAATGAGCAGATCCGTGGGGTTTCAATTCAATGGTGAAGCTGCTAATAACTGTCACTGGTGAATCCTCTGTTACAAACATTTCATGATAACAACAAATTCAGTATTTTGGCAAGCAGGGAATAACCTATAAATCATGTAAATGATTTCGTTCTGTATTTTGAATGTTCTTGGAATAGGTCCTCTTACCATATTCTTTAATGTTGACAGCTGTTACCTCAAAGATTCTCTAGCTTATTGATAATGACTGGCCCCTTTGGGCAGTTAATCACGATGGTGAACACTTTATTCTTTACATTCGTTTGGAGAAGGAATGCTTCTCTCATTCAGAGAACAGAACCTGAAAACAAGAGGAAACTAATGAAACACTAGGAAAACAATCTGTTTTATAAGTCCCGACTTAATTCCCTTGGTGACAGAAACAACAGCTTGATTTTCATAAGCCTCTGTCAGCTTCAGCACTGGCTGTCAGGGCAGCTGGAATTGCTATTTACTAAGCAGCATCTTTAAACGTATTACACTGAATCTACGTAGTAAAGAAAAAAAAAAAAGGCAATGAAATTTAAAAGAAGAATTTTTTAATATTATCATTTTTAAAAGAACAGGAATCTAATATTCTGGCAGAAACACACCTACAGAGCTGAATCACTGTCTAGGCTCATCAAGACATTTTGATAGCCATGATTCTCCTTACCCATTAATGACACATGCCAAAAAAGGATAGAAGGGAAAAGTACACAGTATAGAAATATAAAATGTCAGCAGTCATTCCTTACTTCCCTTTCCCCTTTCCCCCAAAAAACTGTTATTTCATAAAGCCTCTGTTTCCAGTGTGTTATCTTATAATAATGCTCAGAGAGCCTTGCTACGCCAAGTGTTAGTTCCTTGAATATCAAAATATCCTATAGGTGGAATAATTCCTTTTTTTAATGATAATTTGAGCACATATTAGTATGAAAGCATTCAAAAGAAGTATTGACTTTAAAATAACCACATTTGGGCCAACAAGGTACAGACTGTTGAAATAATATCAGCCTTAAAAGTTAATAACAAATAACAAGGGGTTCGAATGCCAAAATATTGCCTAACACATTCCATCAACATGTGTATGAACACAGCAGGAAACCCAAAACAAAAGCTAATTTATGGAAAACTATGTATTCCTAATGACAATTTAGACCAGTAGGGGTCCAAGTTACAAACTGCAATCTTTACATGAGATGCTTTCATTTTACATTGAAAACTTGGCTACATTGTGGAAGCATGTATCAGATCAAATTATTGCCCTATATTTAAGAGTATCCTTCTTATTTTTTCTGTAAAATCTAATCATTGCACATGTGCATCATGTATATTTATGTATTGATGAAATTGAAACATAAAGTGAAGAAATTTTGCTTTCAAAACCCAAGATACCCAAGGAATCGTTTGCATAAAATGATAGTTTGAGCCCATGCAATTTTACTTTATTTTAAAGTGAAAACAAAGGAGCAACTACATTGGTATTCTAATATATTGATATCTTATTGATGCCAGATGTTTTTTTTTCCTATGCTCAATGATTTAGCCTAAATATTTATATTTTAAAATATTATATTGACATATCATACAATATAGAGCTGGAAGAAACCTTTAAGATCGAGTGCAAGCTCTTCAGATTTTTATATAAATAAGATATCTAAGCCTCAGAGAGGCCCAGGGACTTGCCAAGTTTCCACAACCAGTTAGAGCCAGAATTGAGACTTGGACCCAGGTCTCTTATGATATAAGCTAAAGGCTCCACAAGATGCCACAGACAATCTATGTTGAAAACTGTGTTCTTAAATAAAAAAGATCAGATTCTGATTTTCTTTTCCTGCAACTTCTGGTAACATGTTCTTAATAATTCTTTCTCAGAAAGATAACTTTGCGGGTGAAAATGTACCATGGTGGTTGTGAGGTGAATTATAAGACAGGAAAGCTTTAGACCTTAGCTTGCCGAGACGAACTTGAAAGGTTTTGGAGGCTAACCCCAAGTGCACTGCAAACACTTTCAGGATATTTTTTAGCTTAGTTTTTCTTACCAGAATCTGGTTCTCATGTTATCTCTTATTTTTTCTCTTTGTGAGAATGTCTGCTTGATCTTGTAATATTAAATAGCATTTAGCCAATAATGGCAGGCATGCTAAGAGCAAGATTTTAAGTTGCCAAAACCTCAGAGTGTACCCTTCAGGGTTCTGGTGGCATAAGCTGGGTTCAGGTTTCTGATGGCAAGGGTGCTTGCTTCTGTGTTCGCTTCACAACTTCCCCTGTAATTTGCTCCAAGGTTCTGGCAGATTGCTGGACCATGTCACCAGCTGTCACCACCCCTTCTTCCCATTCGTATTTGGCAGTATCTGGGAGCACAGGCATGCCAGTAGAAATAATAGTAGCTGTGAGAACAACTTCAGTGGCATGGTCCCCAGAGACAAGATCAAACTCTGGCACCTTTTCTCTCAACAAGGAGCTAAAAATGGCACTGAATTTACTCCTTGGTGATATATAATTCTCTTTAATTATACATTTTGGTTTCAAGTCTTCCACATGCTGGCTTTTAAGTATCAAACCAACATATATCAGTTAAAAACAATGGCATGCCCTTTTTTCTATGGCGAGGAGGTGAAATAGCTAGAATACCGTGGATTCCTCTCATCTCCATCAGCCTTGAAAAATAAAAGGAATGGAAATTTCTCTCACTTGAATGGTCTTTGAGCCTGAAAGAAAATTTCTTCATAAAAGTTCACTGGTAGATATTCACCATCATATTGTCTCAAAATTATTTCAGTTAGTGAGGTTTTTTAACATTTATAGAAAGAAAACAAAAATAAGAGGTTACAGAACGAATGTTTTTGAATGACGTAAGAAATATTTTAAACATCTTGAAATTGGTTACAATCTAAGAATAACAGGAAAAAAAAACTAAGAAGATGGGTGATAGTATAAAAGTATGCTCACGAATTTTATAGATGACAAATGTCAGATACTACAGCTGACTTAAAAGGGTTCTGACTGGGAATCATCATGGAAATCCATGTTCTCCTGCCTTGAGAAAAGGGAGGAATTGCACTAGGTGCCTTCTAAGACTGCTTCTGACTGTCACCAATCTCAGATCCTCTGTTGTCACCCCTATTTCTCAGGAACCAGGCTACAGAGATCCAGCCCTCTAAGAGCAACTCTAAGCAAAATATTGAAAAAGCTGAGTTACATATTAATTACATATTTTCCCATAACTATCTTCTCCCATTTTTCCACAGCTAACAGCCTGTACTTCTATTCCCTTCCCCCACAAACTCATCTTTTTCCCATCAGAGTACCTATGTTAACCCCCAGCTGCAACGATCCATTTCTGCTTCTCCTACAGCCCCCGATTCCTCACAGAAGGTAAAAAATTTATTCACATATAAGGTGGTATGTTTAAGGTACAATAATATAAAGTGTTATGGCAGTGTAGAATAGATATTAATTCCAGGGAGACTTCATAAAGAAGTGTCATTTGGGGCCTCCCTGGTGGCGCAGTGGTTGAGAGTCCGCCTGCCGATGCAGGGGACACGGGTTCGTGCCCCGGTCTGGGAGGATCCCATATGCCGCGGAGCGGCTGGGCCCGTGAGCCATGGCCGCTGGGCCTGCGCGTCCGGAGCCTGTGCTCCGCAACGGGAGAGGCCACAACAGTGAGAGGCCCGCATACCGCAAAAAGGAAAAAAAAAAAAAAAAAAGAAGTGTCATTTGAACTAGGCATTAAGGTGTTGGTGAGATTTTGTCGGGCAGAGTTTGAGGGAGGCACCTTGGAAACCAGGGATTATGAGGAAAAAAGGCACGGAAGCAAGAGAATTAAGGGCGTGATCTAAATGGTAGGCCAGCAAATCTGGCGAGCTCACGGGGTCTGTGATATCTTCACACTGTTGTGCAACAGATCTCCAGAACGTTTTTCATCTTGCAAAACTGAAACTCAATAAACAGTAACTCCCCATTCCCCACCATCTGCAGCCCCTAGTAACCGCCATTCTACTGTCTGCCCCTTTGAGTCTGACTATTTTAGATGGCCCATGTAAATGGAATCAAACAGTATTTGTCTTTTTGTGACTGGCTTATTTCATCTACCATAATGTCCTCAAGGATCATCCATGTTATGGCATGTGGCAAGATTTCCTTCCTTTTTAGGACTGAATAATATTTCGTTGTATATTTATATATATACATGACATTTTCTTTATCCATCTCTCCATCATTGGACATGTGGGTCACTTCTACCTCTTGACTGTTGTGCATAGTGCTGCTGTGAACATGGATGTGCAAATATCCCTTTGACACTCCTACTTTCAGCTCATTTTGAGAAATGGGATTCTGGATCATATGGTACTTCTAGTTTTAATTTTTTGCGGAACTACTAAACTGTTTTCCATAGTAGTTGCACCATTTTACAATCTCACCAGCAGTGCACAGGGCTTCTAATTTCTTCACGTCCTCACCCAGCCAAGTTATAATGTTTTTAAACTACCAGTCCACCTGGGAGGGCCATGGGCTGATAGTCATTAACCCAACATGTGAACTTGTTGCATCCTATTGCTCTCCTCCTGACACCTGAGATTTACAGTGATGGCAGCCGTTCCTCACTCTTCCTTTTCTCCTACCCGATGGAGTCACCGCCGTCTTTCTGCAGTGGGCCTCCACTCTGTGTGTGCGTGTATTCTGGTTCTCAGGGGTGAGGGAGGGGCTGTAACAGGCTGGCACACTTGCCTCCCCTGCAGCCTCGTAGGAAGGAATGCCTGGGCGCCTTACAGAGAAAAGCACCTACAGGGAGGGTTTAGGGAAGGTAAAAACATACATTCTTCAGCTAAGCTATGTATCACATGGCCTACTTTCAATAAAATATTTAACTTAAGTATAACATGTAGTTAGAAAAGTGTACAGGACAGAAGTGAACACACCAGTGGAACTGCCTCCCAGACAGAGAAGTAGAACGTTACCAGCTCTCCAGAAGCCGCCATGGGCTCTCCCAGTCATCACCTCCCCCCTTCTCCCTAGAGAGAGTCACTCTGGGGGCTTTTACCTACTTTTGAAGTTCATACACATGGACTTAGTCAGTATTCATGGTTTTTGTGAATGTGTTCTCTTGCTCGATATTGTATTTGTGAGATTTTTCCATATCATTGCATCTGGGATCGGTTCATTCATTTACATTGCTGTGTGGAATTCCATTGTATGATTATTACTCTAATTTGTTTATCCATCTTACTGCCAGAAGACATCTGAGTTGCTTCCAGTTTGGGGCTATTACAAATATTTCTGTGAACATTCTTGTTCATGCTTTTGGTGCCATGTGTATACATATTTCTTTTTTTTTTTTAACTTGGAATGTGAATACAGTTTATTAAAATTATTGATATTGTTGGATTCAAATTTCTCATCATACTCTTTGATTTCCATTTGTCCTATTTGCTCTTTTTTTTAATTTTTATTTTATTGGAGTGTAGTTATGCTACAGTGTTGTGTTAGTTTCTGCTATACAGCAAAGTGAATCAGCCATATGTATACATATATCCCCTCTTGCTTGGATTTCCTTCCCACTTAGGTCACCACAGAGCAGTGAGTAGAGTTCCCTGTGCTATACAGTAGGTTCTCGTTAGTTATCTATTTTATACATAGTAGTGTGTATATGTCAATCCCAATCTCCCAGTTCATCCCACCCACCCCCTTCCCCCCTTGGTGTCCATACGTTTGTTCTCTACGTCTGTGTCTCTATTTCTGCTTTGCAAATAAGTTCATCTCTACTATTTTTCTAGATTCCACATATATGCAGTAATATACAATATTTGTTTTTCTCTTTCTGACTTACTTCACTCTGTATGACAGTCTCTAGGTCCGTCCATGTCTCTACAAATGACCCAATTTCGTTCTTTTTTATGGCTGAGTAATATTCCATTGTATATACGTACCACATCTTCTTTATCCATTCATCTGTCAGTGGGCACTTCGGTTGCTTCCATGTCCCGGCTATTGTAAATAGAGTTGCAGTGAACATTGTGGTACATGACTCTTTTTGAATTATGGTTTTCTCAGGGTATATGCCCAGTAGTGGGATTGCAGGGTCATATGGTAGTTCTATTTTTAGTTTTTTAAGGAACTTCCATACTGTTCTTTATAGTGGCTGTATCAATTTACATTCCCACCAACAGTGCAAGAGGGTTCCCTTTTCTCCACACCCTCTCCAGCATTTATTGTTTGTAGGATTTTTGATGATGGCCATTCTGACCAGTGTGAGGTGATACCTCATTGTAGTTTTGTATACATATCTCTATTGGATATACAGGCAGACTTTTTTTTTTTTTTTTTTTTTCGGTACGCGGGCCTCTCACTGTTGTGGCCTCTCCCGTTGCGGAGCACAGGCTCCGGACGCGCAGGCTCAGCGGCCATGGCTCACGGGCCCAGCCGCTCCGTGGCATGTGGGATCCTCCCAGACTGGGGTACGAACCCGTGTCCCCTGCATCGGCAGGCGGACTCTCAACCACTGCACCACCAGGGAAGCCCCAGGCAGACTTTTGTAGACACGCTGGGGAGTTTACCACCATTCATAAGATTTTTTAATATGGAGAAAATGTATTCCAATTTCCAGCAAGCAACTTACAAATGATCTTGCAAAAATACAACCATTTATAGTTGGTAAACATCTTGTATTTAGAAACCAATTTTTTCACGTGGACAACTTTTGATCATGTTTGCTACTGTCAAAAGAGAGATAAATTAACAATTTGTGTTAAATTTTTAAAAATTTCTTTGATGTGAATGCTCAGTTTTGATTCAGGTGAGTAGGAAAGCAGCACAGTGCATAAAAAGGATCCTGAAATCGGGTCAGGAGACCTGGCATCCTGAGTCCTCTTTATGCACTAACTTTTTAAAAGACACTGAGTGCGTCACAGATCCCCTCTCTGCCTGTGTCTTGTCCTCATACAACAAGGATGATGATCCTGTCACACGCTGCATTATTAGAAGATGATAGATATCAAGGTATGTGAAAATGTGAAAAACACATGGAACTGCTTAAATCTACATGAGTACTAATTTCTGTAACTTTAAAATACACACCTATACAGCCTACTTTAAGACTCTTGGAGTTAACCAGAATAGCCTGTTATTAATTGAATCATCCTCATCATATTACTGTAAAAGTTTTCTTTTAAGACAATATGCATGTGGAACAGTATTTGTTTAGAAGGATGGTGACTGGAATACACATGTGTCACTGATTAGTATCTTTCCCGCCCTCAACTCCAAATACTGTCTCTCTCTGCCTTTGGTTCCCTAGATGTGGTAGAGAAGCATATCTCTAGCCTTTGACCCCCACAGAAGTTACATTTGACCCCCTCCTGTGTGGATTTTCACACTCCACTGCCCTCTGGTAGGATAGAGAGGTATCGTGCTATGTATTCCCTTTATTACCAGAAGGTCTGGGTTTAAGGTCATGGTCCACTGCTTACTTGCTTGGAACCCTAAACTCTCAAAAAGTCTCAGTTTTTGCAGATTTAAAATGAAAAAAAAAAGTAACTATTCAACGGAGTCTTTGTGAAGCTTAAATGAGATACCGGGTGAAACAGAAGCACAACACTTGACACGTAGGTTGTGTTCAATGGATGTTTATTTTTTTAAAATATTGCATCCCAGTGATCTAACACAAAGGACGCTGTCTGTGGCTGAGAGAATGCCCGGTGTGGCTGCCAGCCTGAACGCCCAGAGGGGTCCAGGGCTCAGCAGAGCACAGAGCTCCCCGCCTCTTCCCACACCCTCCATCAGGTCCTGTGCAAACCAAGGATCCATGGAACCGTCATGAAGAGTGGCAGCAATGCCTTCTCATGGGTTCACATCTGCTTTCCAGCCTGGGCATTAAAGAACTGGGATCAGGGCCTCCCTGGTGGCGCGGTGGTTGAGAGTCCGCCTGCCGATGCAGGGGACGCGGGTTCGTGCCCCGGTCTGGGAGGATCCCACATGCCGCGGAGCGGCTGGGCCCGTGAGCCATGGCCGCTGAGCCTGTGCATCCGGAGCCTGTGCTCTGCAACGGGAGAGGCCACAACAGTGAGAGGCCCGCATACCGCAAAAAGAAAAAAAAAAAAAAAAAAAGAACTGGGATCATCCTTCTTTATTTACAGATCTATTTTACTTCTCTACTTCTCCCTTTATTTGCCTGCCAAGACAGCTCATGTGGTTCTATGATACCAGTGTTCAGGGATTTCTGTAACGCTGGCTTTGAGTTTCCTGCCTCCTTCTCTCTCTCTCTCTCTCTCTCTCTCTCTCTCTCTCTCTCTCTCTCTGTCCCTGTCTCTCTCTCTGTCTCTCATTAACTTTGGAGTCAATCTCACCCTGTATTTACATGAAAATCTTAAGTTACACATAACAAGTGTCAAGAGCTTCACTCAGCACCAAACACCAACATTTTCAAAGTACATTTCAAAACAGTGTTTAACAAGATATAATATTATTTGGTATGGTTCTCATTATACGACATCCTAAGTAGAACCAAAATCCCATTTTATTGAGATTTTCTGTAATAAAAAGTACATAATAAAGCTGTTGCCCATGTGACAAAAAGTAAAACAGCTCGCCAGACACAAACATAACATTACTTTTTAACATTTGATGCCTGTGCCTGACCCCGTGGGCTGTCTCTCCTCTTCACAGTCTATTAAAACCAATAATATGAGCAAATCTATCATTCAGGAAGACTTTCTGTGCCACATAAAAGCTCACAATGATGATACGTTATTTTGTGTAGAAGCTTTGACCCTTTTGGAATATTTATCATTGCTATGCCAGAGTATGCCCATCAAAACTTCTACTGTATGCGGACCTAGCACCCAGTATTTTACTCAAAAATTGCTGAATTATCTGAAACCTTGAAAACTGTGAAGCAATAAATTTTTAGAAAGCTTCTGACATTTTGCCACTCAAACACTACATAATTTAATGCAAAATGACATAAGTTATACCTCTTTACAAGCTGACAATTTGTATATTGGAGAATTCTATAACCTATATCTTAATCCTTGAAAAAATTAGCCTTTAAAGGGAATTGCTGGAAAACTGTAATTTAAGCAGGGAGTTATGAGTATATACGTTTGCTACAAATGTACAGGGTGGATATAGCTATGCTCCTATCTATGTTTAGTATGTTTCTTACTATAGGATGATTTTATATCAAGTATTGTTAACAGAAGAATGTGGCACTGGTAATAGAATATCACCAAGCTGTTGACTCTTTTAAAAAAGTCAATCAATTATATATTAGTGCTAGTGGACTTTCACAAAACTACTTTTCATAGAGCATAACACTGACTAGTCATTAATTCATTATTAATAATATAACATTCCATTTTTAGGCATTTATGTATTTGCTTTGTATTTAGATATTTTATATTTATTAACTTTTCCTTAAATTACTATACTTTTATCCACAACAGTATTGTGTGACATTTTAAAACCTTAGAAAATACAGTCTGTTTCTTTGACAGATACTTATCGAGATCTACTCGGTAGCAGATACTGTATAAGGCAAATGAGATACACAGACAATATTGGGAGAGATGCTTCACCCTGTCAGGGAGTGCTATCCCAAGAAGTTGATACCGACCATCTGAGGGAAGAGAGGTATTTTGCAGTGGGTGGAGAACATTGCAGACAGAGGGGACTATTTATTGAGAGGTTCTATGGTCTGGTCAGGTGACTGCAAATGGTTCAGTAACCTGGAGTAGAGAACAAATAAATAAAAGACCTATATACTGCAGACTGTCTTGCTAGGTGCCTTAATGTATACTGTCCAGAAAGTTTACATCAATTAAATAAGATAGGTTTATCCAGCCTCATTTTGTAAGTAAACCTAATGTTTAACAATAGTACATCATTTGGGACCTCCCTTGTGGTGCAGTGGTTAAGAATCCGCCTGCCGATGCCGGGGACACAGTTGGAGCCCTGGTCCAGAGAGATCCCACATGCCACGGAGCAACTAAGCCCGTGCGCCACAACTACTGAGCCCATGTGCTGCAACTACTGAAGCCCGCGCACCTAGAGCCTGTGCTCCGCAACAAGAGAAGCCACTGCAATGAGAAGCCCGCACACCACAATGAAGAGTAGCCTCCGCTCGCCACAACTAGAGAAAGCCCGCGCGCAGCAACAAAGACCCAGCGCAGCCAAGGGGAAAAAAAAAAGTGCTCAAAGAAGACAAAAGCCAATCCAGAATTCTACACTAGTGAAAACATCTGTGAAGAATGAAAGTGAAATAAAGATATTTTCAGATAAAAGAAAAAACTAAAAAAAAAAAAAAAAATTAAAAAAAAATTACATCGTTTGTCCAAGATTAAATCCTAGATTGAAGTTGAACCCAAATCTAACTACATCTAAAGCCTCTCCTCTTTACACTGTACTAATTTAGTTTTGTTACTATATATTGGATATTTAATAAGGGCTTTTTACAGTGATTGTTATCATACTGTCTCTAACAGTACTTTTTAAACACTTACGTCTTTCTCCACCTCTCTGGTAAATTTCAACATGTATAATGCATATATACTGTCAAATACTGTTGAAAAATTCTCCTTCATGACATAGTAATATGACAGTCACTGGGTTTCCCCATGGATACTTAGCCTTCTTTAGGGATTAATTCCTAAACTATATGCTATAGAGCACAAATGAATGTTAAGTGTTAATGGTTAACATGACAGTGATTATTCTAAATATTTTAAATAATATATAAAATGATAAATTATATTACATTAGTCTTTATAATTATACGGTCTAGTTACCTATTTTCTAAGTATTTTACATCAAGAAAATTAGTAAACACATTTACAAAATTTGTATCAGTTTATGAGATTATCACACCCACCTCAGAAGCTCTACATGAAATCACCTGATACACATGCATGTTGCTTGATCTGTGCTCTTGCTGAATTGTAAGTCATAAATTCGAAGATTATTTATCTTAAATTTAGAACATTCAAATATTATTATATTTTGTGCATCTGAATCCATTCTGAGCATTTCATGCACCAAATTCGTTTGTGAAACGAGTTGTTACCTTAATCCAAGAGAATAGCATCATGTCTCTTGAGAACTATAGATATTGCAACGAAGTGTTGTACATGTGCAAGTGTCCTGGGGTCAGGTAAGTTTGGCAAGTACTGCTAGAGCGCATACTACCGCTTACTTAAATGATGGTGCAGAGTAGAACTGGAACAAAGCAGAACAAATAATGATTCACTCCTAAGGATTTCCCGGTACCAGTTAACTGAGTGATATCAAATCTTTATTAAAGTGCTGCCATGTTGCACTGAGGAACTGTTTGTTTTCTAATTTTTATTATGCAATCATCTTTGGTATTTCAGAGCATGGAAATTTTAACTTTACATGTGACTCTTGTTATAAACATATATACCATTTGATATTGTAGCTAGAAGCAGCAGACCTTTAAACAACTTGTATTTTTTTACCCCCAGCAATGCATCTCTTTGGCCTCAACTGGCAGTTACAGCAGACTGAAAATGACACATTTGAGAATGGAAAAGTGAATTCTGATACCATGCCAACGAACACTGTATCGTTACCTTCTGGTGACAATGGTAAGAGAAAGAATTATGTGTCCTGTGTTTTTCTTTTAACATCTCTTTTCACATTTCATCTCTTTTAACATTTTTAATAAAATAAATTTATTTTTACCCATGTAACATTCAGCTTTATATGGGAGAAGGAAAAGGTTTCAGAATTACAAATATTATCTTTTAATGAGTGACTTTTATTCATTTACTTGAAGGATTGGAAATTCACATTTTTATTATAGGAATAATACAGTGTTCTGCCTTTTGAGTCGATGGCTAGGCTTTTCTGCCTTTCATTCCTACAAGTATGCATTTTGTTTTATTTTTAGTCTGTAAATAGATTATAATTCAGTGTATCATCTCATATTACCTTGGGTATATTGAGCTTTCTTTGTTCAGCTAGTATGTGGAGTTGGAATACTATCTTCATTTTGTTTTAAAAGCTTTTACATACAAAACACATGAAAGGATTCTCATTTATTGACCTTTCCTCTGCTTGCCCTTTCTTTAAACCTTCAAAAGTTTATACTTTGAGCTAACAGACTTTCACATCAATTGGCTCTGATTTTAAAAATGGAAGTTAAGCAGTTAGAGAATGCTGTATGTCATTTTTGCAATATAAACACCCAGAAAAATATGTACATATGTAAGTATATTTATATTATATATCTGTCTATTATTTTTATATATGTGTGTGTGCTTGTATGTATGTCTTGGCATTTGGCATCCTCTGACTTTTTGCAAAATGTCATAATACTTTATGTCTCAAAGCAACCAGATCAAGACACCTTTTTCTGTCACGTGAGAAGTATATCCTTTGCCTTTAAACATTTCCCTGGCTCTTCTTCCTCTTTATTTCTTCTTATCTTGTATATTTTTGTTCTGCTTTGGCATCTATTATGTTCATCCTCATGTGGCTAGTTTCTTTGCAAGACTAGAAAGAAGCTATTATATATTTATATATACTATAATATATTTATTTGTATTTATATATATGCTGCTATTTTACATGTACCCATTGGCTGTGACTAATGCTTTTACCATTTTTTTTTTGTTCTTTGCTTTCCCAGCTTCTGTTTTATTTTAACAATAATACTTTATGTCACTCCTCTTCCTTCCTGGGGAGGCTGAGAGATTTTATAAGACATTAGATTTTCATAGTAATAATAAATACCGCTACCCCACCCCTGTAAGGAGTCTTTTGATACAAAGTGCTATACATTCCAAAAAACTATAATCTGGTGGCTGATGACAGTGGCAGTGGAAGTCAGTGCACAGTGGATTAAAGAGGAGTGAAGAAAAGCTTACCTAATTAAGATTGTTGGTGGGAAATTTCAGTTAAGTGCAATATAATTACTTTAAACAACTGTTTAATTTTTTATGCACTGATAACACACACATGAACAGATCCATAACTACACAGAAATTAAGAGTATTTATTTTTTATTTATATAGATTGCAACTTAGACTGTCTTTTAAAGTGGATTGTTCCCATGAAAATGGTCAAACAGCACTTCTTAACCACACATGTAGGGAACTCTTTTACAGACTGAAAAGAAAAATGCTTATTGTAGATGTTTCGTTTATTTTACAACATCCTAGCCTTTTATTACAATCAGAATGAAAATAGAGTGTGGCTAATGAGTGTCACAGTCCTTGAAATGTGTGATATTGAGAAAGCTGTGGCTTCAGAGACCCTCCCACAACCTCGGTGCTGGTTCTTGGGATTTTCTATTCTATTTTATTGAATTTCCCATTTATCACAAATGCTAGTTGAAACTCACTCAGATAATTTTGCAATTTACAAAGGATTGTGGGTCACAGTTTCAAAAATACGGCTCTGAAAGTCTGCTTCCCTAAGAGGGACTGAAGTCCCCATGTGATCACAGAACGCACGGGGTGCAGTTGACAGGTGCCAGTGGAGCAACTGTATATAGTAAGTCCCCTACATACAAACAAGCTCCGTTCCAAGAGTGTGTTTGTAAGTCCAATTTGTTCGTAAGTCTAACAAAGTTAGCCTAGGTACCCAACTTACACAGTCGGCTATATAGTACCGTACTGTAATAGGTTTATAATACTTTTCACACAAATAATACATAAAAAAACAAATGCAAAACATAAAGAACACATTTTTAATCTTACAGGACAGTGCCTTGGAAAGTACAGTAGTCCAGTACAACAGCTGGCACACAGGGGCTGGCATCCAGTGAACAGGCGAGAAGAGTTACTGCCTGGAGGAGGGAGAGGAGGTGGGAGATGGTAGAGCTGAGGGATGGTCAGCCATAGGGGACAGAGGGCGAGCTGCAATGTCACTCACGCCTGGCGCTGATGGCACAGGTGCTGGTACCTTGCTGGAACCAGATGCACATCCGCATCTTTGAAAGTTCGCAGCATGAAGGTTCATATGTAGGGGACTTACTGTATGCGTGTAAGTGAAGGACCATCTTCCTAGCCTCCCACATAAGGAGGAGATGACAGATGCCCCAGAATGAGTTAGATATACTGGAGAAGAACGGATCCTGCAGCCTGCCAACCGGACAGGGGGATTCGTAGGAATTTCTCTTTATGGAAAGAAGGCTATCTCGAGGCTCAGACTTTGTCCAAAGTGTGACCTAAATAATAGTCTCACTTGTTATCTTTATTATTTTTCCAGTAGCCCGAAAAACCCTAAATTGGTAAGGAATTCTTATTTTCGTTTTTCCAAGTAAAGGTTCTAGGTATGTATCTCTTAAATACGTATAGACCTGGAGTGCAGGGGGCAGGAGGGGACTGTATTTGCAAGAAGGGAGGTACCTTAAAAACACTGCTTTTAAGCATCCCTGATGAACCGGCAGAGACCATGCACCATCATCTACTACTTCAGTTTTATAAACTGTGCAGAGAACCAGATCACATCATCTCTAGAAACTCTAGGAGATTATAACCCTTAAGAAATTCTTGCAATCCTGAATGAAGCTCACTGGGAGAATTAACCGTGCTAAGCATGATGGGGAAATTACTTCGTGGCTTCTAAACGCAATGCTCTTCTTTCTGCGGTCCTGTTTTATTCTTATTTTATAAATACAATTCTGAGGAACAGTCGTGGTGCTAAACTCCCTGCTCACTTTTAAGCGAGTACTGAACCAAAGTTTCTAAATGGTATTTAGTATTTAAAAGAAGAATTTCTATTACATGCCATGATTCTTTCCTGATTATTCCGGAGACGTTCTTTAACTACAGAGTTTAGAGGTGAGATGCCAAGTGTGAGGTCTCAGGCAGAACTGATGGAAGTGGGCAACACGAATAAAGAGGCAAGGATGAAGGTTTTAGTTCAAACACCAGTCTCTTTGTAGGAACTAAAACTATTCCACTGGATCGAGGAATTCACTTAGCCTAACGTGCTGGAGAGCATCGCGCAGCCCTGCATTCAGATCCTAGCTCTTTCGTCTGTTACTCTGTAACCTTGAGCAAGTTACTCAACCTCTCTGAGCCTCAATTTCCTCCACGTAAAGAGGGAGTAATGCCTGTCTCTTGGCTGATCAGCGTCAACAGTCTGGCAGCCCTTCTGTGTTTCCCTTGCAAGCTCTCTCCCCACACATCTCAGCGGTTATTTCCAACTCTCCTGCTGTCCTCGAAGCTTCAATCCCTCAGCTCCCAGCAGATGGCCTTGTGTTCTATTCAGCAAAAAAAAAACCCAGAAACCTTGATTTCCTGTAAATAGAGCTCCATCCCTATGTGTATCTAGATCTGTCTTTCCATCCTTTTCTTACTAATCTTTCTAAGAGAGCTCTTGATCCCATTCTGTACTTCAGAATTTCCTCTCTCAACTGGCTGGCACCTTCCAATCAACATTTGAACATTCCCAAGTCTCTCAAGTCTTAAAAAAAAACCTTGAGTCTGCCCCCTACCCCTGCCCTACCCCATCTTTCTCTTCTCCCCGTGTAGCCAGCCTTCTGGAACACGGTGTGTGTATTCGCCATGAAGTCATGTCTTCACCTTCCACTTACTCCTGTGACAGTGTGGCTTCTTCAGGCTCCTTCCTCATGACTGTCCTCTGCCACCGTCACTCACAGACACAGATGTCTTCCCGACTTATCGGTGGTCCTGCCAATAGCATCAATTGATACTCTAGGCTCTCTGTCACATTTGAGCTCTTGGTAGCATTCAGTAGGTAACCTATCACTCCTAATTGAAATACCCTTTTCCTTAGCTCCTGTGATACCGTTTCCACTTTCTTCCTGAGTTTTTGGCAGTGATTTCTCAGTTCGTTTAGTTGACTCATCTTCCTCTACCCGATCCCCAAACACTGCCGTCACTCAGAATATAATCTCTCTGGGTCCTCAGATCCATTCTCCTGACTTCATTTACATTCCATGTGCTATGTGTTGTGTTACATTCTTTGTGCTCCCAAATCAATAAGTGCAGCCTGGATCTCTCTGTCTTGGAGCTCCAGACATCAACTATGAAAAATCTATCCAAGTATCTTTAGAAAATCCCCACTTGGGTGTCTTCCAGGCATCTCAAACTCCATATGTCTAAAACTGAACCCAACAACTAATTTGGTTATCTTTTACTGCCTAACAAGCCACATCAAAATCCAGTGGCTTAAAAGAACAGTTTGTTATCATCTCTCATGGTTCTGTGGATTAACTGGGTAATTTTCATTTTTTTGCTTGGATCGCTCATGAAATTGCTTTCAGATGTTGCTTGGTCTGTTTGAAAGCTCCACTGAACTGAAATTCAAGGTAGCCCACTCACAGGGCTAGCAGTTGATACTGCTGACTGTAATGTCTAAACATGGCCTTCCACTTGGCTTGGACTTCTCAGAGCACAAGTTCTGAAGAGGAGTGTCCCCAGAGGGAGCATTCCAAGAGACCCAGACAAGGCTTCTTATGACTTAGAGCATTGGACGCTCGGGATGTCACTTCCATCATATCTGATTGGTCAAGAAAGTCAGTAAGATCGGCCCAGATTCATGAGATGGAGAATTAAACCCCACTCTTGACTGGGGAAATGGTGGGGACACGGTGGGGACACACTGCATAAGGACATGTGGGATGGGAGATGTTGTGGCCATCTTTGGAGAACACAACTAGCCCATCATCTTTCTTTCCAAATGTGCCTTTCTTTCTATATCAGGAAATGGCATCATCATTCACCTAGCTACCTGGGCCAGAAGCTTAGGGGTCATGCCTGACTTCTGCTCTCTCACCTCCCCTGTGCAGTCAGTCATCAAGTCCTGTCAATTCTAACCCCAAAATATCTCCTGGATCCTGTCAACTCTCCCCTGGATTATAGAAGCCACCTTCTATCCGGGATATGTATCTCTAGACTTGTTCATCCATTCTTCAAATACAGATTTGAAATATCAGTATACTACTTGACACCCTTCAGTGATCTAGATTCTGGTCAAATGCCTTTAGATGACTTAACAAGGTTCTCCACAATCTGGCTATTCGTCACACCATACTATAGCATAGAAACAATAGAGCAGAGAGTTAAAGGCTATAGGGTCTTGAGCCAAACCACCTGGTTTCACATCCTACAATAGTTCTGACCATTATTAATGCCTTTGATACTTGGGACAAGTTACTGTATAGCATCTTTGTGCTTCAGCTTTCTCATCAATTAGAATGGTCTTGAATAGTCAGTGTAAATACTTGTTAGTGGTTATCACCATTACTATTTAATGTGTCGTCTTTGCTAGAGTGTAAGGCACACTATTTTTCCACCTCTCTGTTCAAAGTTGTCAGCACAGTTATAGGCATGTAATGGATGCTCAATAAGTATTGTCCAATGAGTGAATGAAAATAGGATGACTAAATGCTATAAAGTATATAAAGGGCCCGACACAGTGCCTTGCATTAACTGTACACAAAGCAGATGTTGGTACAGCAGAGTGATTAAGGATTAAAGCTGTGCACTTGTTGGGTGGCTTTAAGCAAATTACCTTCTTTAACCTCCTGTTTCTTCATAGGGTCATAGTGAGGTTAAAATCATTTAATGCATGTAGGGGGCCAGGCAGTGGCTGGAACATGATGAGTAGGTTATACATGTCAGTAACTATTACTTCACTCTTGTTTTTGCAATTCAAGATTACGTACTTTACTTGTATTTGTAGCAAAATTCTTAAGAATGTAGATCCTTAAATCAGCATCAAAATATCCTCTAAAGCAATATTAGAAATACCTATCATTAGTTATTTATATTTTTAGTTATTTTGATTTTAGGAAGAAATCTATTCCTTAACCCTCCTTTGAATGCATAGTATTCATTCATTCTGCATGTATTTATTGAGCATATGATATTATGTGCCGTGCACAGAGCACGGTTCTGAGAACATAGCAGTGAGAAACAGACAGTCACATGTGTTGTTCCCAGAGTGTGTGAATTACTAGGCAAGACAGGATTCAAGCAAGCAATTCCAATGAATGAGAAAATGCACAATAAGGAAAAGTAGAGGATACCATGGCAGGACATTACACACTAGCTTTATTGGAAAGGAGCAATAAGACAAATGTTAAAATTTAGCATAGGATAATTTGGGATAATATAAGACAAAATGCAGGCCATAAATTTTGGTTAGTGTAACTCTAGCAAATGACTTATCCAATCAAAAAAAAAAGAAAGAAAGAAATTTATTTTAAAACTTCCAGTTTTAAAATAAATAAATCATGGGATATAATGTACAGCATGGTGACCATAGTTAACAAAACTTGTCATATATTTGAAAGCTGTGAGAGAGTAGATCTTAAAAGTTCTCATCACACGTGAAAAAAATGGTACCTACGTACGGTAGAGTTATCGTGGTGATCATTTCACAATATATACAAATAACAAGTCATTACGTTTGCATCTGAAACTAACATAATGTTGTATGTCAATTAAATCTCAACAACAAAAAACCTCCTTTTGTATGAGTACAGATTGAAAAGCTACATATACGTGATTCATCCTCTTTAAACAAAATAATTCAAATTGCTTTTTAATTTTTCATTGTTATTCAGCATGTATGACTTTTCTCAAATACTAGCCAATTTCAGATAATTAGATTTTATAGCAAGTTAAAGATTGCCTGTGAATTGAAGAAATGGAGCTAACAGGGCTGCAAGAGCATTGAGTTTTATTCAATATTGTATATAGTATTTATGTTGTTGCATTGTATAATAGTTCCTTAATTAGGTGCTATATTGATTTTGTCCATTAAACTATGTTTGCAAGGTAGTGTTTTAATTCACTTAGCTTCTGATGTAACTCTGTATCCACAATGTTAAGTTATGGCATGTGGTTGTTTATAAAAAGATATGTTCTCTCTGAGCTCTCAAAGTCAGGGTATGAATCCAAGGTTAGGTCATCAAATTGGAGGGTGGGCTATTGATTGTCTATAAATGCCCAACCTTGCTTCCTGACGTCTTAATTATTAGTGCCGCCATGGGACTTAAAATGATATTATCATTTACCTTCCTCAGCAGTTGAGTTAGACTTTCACAGTTGGATTTATTTTCTGCCTTTCCATTTTAACCATTATAGGCTGGTTTACTCACATGATGTGCAGGCAGCAAATTCGTGATATCTATGAACAAAAAATGCAGTAATTTTTAACTTTGGGCTGTTTTCTGATATCACAAAATAATTTTCAAACATACCAAACCTCCTAGTTACTGGTATGATTTTAAATACTACTCTGTTTTGTCCTTATAAAGTCTAGGGTTGGTAAACTATTATTCATAAAATATCTCAGAGTACAGAGTTCTTTTTTTAAGGCATTATCTGAAAAATGCCACTTTACTGATGTGTTTTTATATAAACTGGGTATCACATAAGAAGGAGAGGAATAACAGTAGCTTTGTGGTACTCGGTCTCTTTATGTTTTCACACTCTGACAACTGTATTTTAAGACATTAAGAGTGTTGTGACACATACTTAACTGATGAAAGGAAAAATCACAGTTAGTAGGTGAAAAGCTGGCTAGTGGCTCCCACATTGAGGCACAACAGGACAAGTTGAAAAAAAGTCTTCAAGATGATACTTTATTGTGTTTGAAGATGTGGTACGTCTCACTCTGGCTGTGAAGGCTTTAATTGGTTTGATTCCTAACCCACAGGCTTTGAGTTTAGAATAACTACAGGGCACTCTGTTGCCCTGTCTGTTGTTTCCTCCATCTTTCCTCCTTCTTCTCTTAGTAGAAACTGCAGACAGCCTTAGTGTTTCCTATAATCATTCCCAGGTTCCGACTCGGGGGGCTTCAGGATGGAGTGATCTCAGTAAGGGAGAGTGGAGGGTACTAAAACTGGCCATCCTTTTATTTCCTCTGAAGCCAAAGTTTTCTGGAATTCAGGACATGATGAAAGACATCTGTTTCCAGGCTTTTATCTAGGAGGACTGATGAGCTTCAGAGGAAGAGGTTGTCCAAGTATTTACAAGTTTATCAAATGGCGTGAATGGCTCACCGACTTCCAGGTGTGTTTACAGTCAATAAAGAGCCTTTGAAAATGCTAACAGGGATGACCACACTTGGCTTGGCCAAATTAGAGGAGGGCCATGACTTGAAAAGCAACAATGCAGAATTTAAAAAGACAAAGCCCCTTCACAAAACTCTAGTCTCCTGACATTCAAATAGAGGCTTTTTAGCAGGAATGTTGTACTGATATTAGCTGCCAGTTCTGTGGATTTAAGCAGAGAAAAATCTGTGATGTCCTTGTATCTCTATATCGCTGATTATAATGACAGGGTTAGGTCAGCATCTACCCTTTAGAAAAGACACATTCTGAGACTTTAATTCAAAATAAATCCATTCTAAATAGTGTAATAATTTGAAGCAAAAGACATTGATAGGCACTTAAAAATGAGATTCACATTTCATAGGAAAGGCTAGAATAGATCAGTGAACTTCAGTGATCTTCAAACTACTTTGTTCTTGTGCCTCTAAAACAAAATATGTGTACAAATTGAAATTGAATTTTAACACAGATGTAGAGAACAAACGTATGGATACCAAGGGGGGAAAGTGGCAGGGGTGGTGGTGATGGGATGGGATGAATTGGGAGACTGGGACTGACGTATATACACTAATATGTATAAAATGGATGACTAATAAGAACCTGCTGTATAAAAAAAATCAATCAATAAAATAAAATTCAAAAACATAAATAAATAAAATTTTATTTCCTGCAACCATAATACTCTTAAGTGTTTTTAAAAATCCATTTTATTCTGTACTGAATTTTGTTTACAATTATTAGTTGTACATATTTGGATGAAATCAACCTAATTATGATATAAATATGTTGAGCATTTTGATAACTATTAAATATAAAAAGTGAAAATGTATTAAAAATACCTCTGAATGAGATGAATGGGGACTTTTTCAAATAGTTTATGTATTCACTGATGAATATTAGTTATTACAAGAGCAAAGCAAGGTTCAGTATCAATTCTGTTCCTGTTACCCTTTGTTATAAGTATAAACATAAGAAATCTTGCTACAAAATAAGCAGAAGGGAATGGAAGAATTTTTTTAGAAGGATGCCATTCAATTATTTGAAATCCTTATTAGTCATAGGTTAAAAATCACATTGTGATCTATTTCCAAAAAGTATATTTAGTGGTCTACAAGCTGTCAGCTTCATCACATTTCTTCTTCAGTTTTATTGAAAGCAAAGAATTAGCAACTACCTGCTTTCAAAAAGATTCGTTATGCAGTTTTCGAATCAATACGATTTCTCAATTTCCGTGGAGAATACCAGAAAAGGCTTCACCAAGGCTTAGCAAAATACATCCTGCCAATTATATCTCTTATTCTTTTACTTCGTGGCACTTTTTCTGATATATGAAGAATGGACTGGAAAATCGAACTATTGTTCATTTTCATTTACCTTTGTTGTAATCTCTCTTGAATGCTTTTATCGTACTCTGTACTTTCAGTATCTGTATTTAGTTAGCTCACTAAGTTATGAGGAATAACCACTATATAATTTACTGGCAGAGCTAGTTCCCATTAAAATCAAACTTATTTTCTGTCAGAAGAAAAGCTGACTTGTTTTTTCAGTTCAAATAAATTAATACGCCTTTGGTCACAACTCCCTCAGCTCCGAATTCCTACGCTAGGCAGGCAGTAGAGAGATGGACAAAGACCAAATCCTTGCCAGGAGTTGGACCATCGGATTAAGTAAGGCATCATTGCCTTTAACATTTCTTACTTTATTGATGTTCTCTTTGCAATCATGAAACTCTTCTGCAGATGAAAAGCATTCATGGACAATGTTTGGGTGGGTGATGGGGGCATGAAACAAGAAGGTTCTCCCTCCCTTTTGATATATCGGATATTAGAACGTGCCCACTGTCTTAAATACTCCATTGCTCAACTTCACCGCACTTTGCCTTTGATAGAAGTACGTGTAAGACAGGAAAAACACTAAAGCCCTACCATGGGTTTATGGTGTCTTGATTAAAGGAGGTTTATCAACAAAAAATTCTTTCAGTTTTGCCTGTTTGACACACTGGAAACTTTATGTTCTAAGATAATGTATGAAAGAAAGATTCTGGATGTGTGAGAGGTGTGCCTGTCTGTTGTAAAGAAGTCTACATATGGAAGTTGTTGGGGTTCTAGAAGTTAATTCCCATAAAATACCCCTCTTTTCTCATTGGAAAGTCCTCATGTTCCCTAGGGGTATGACTCCTCTTGTTTGAAGATTCTTTGACTAAATGACCTCCAAGGGCACGTGAACTCGGAGCTTCTGTGAAGCTTTTTAATTACAGGTACACAAGAGAACCATGGTCACAGCCCCTGCTGCCCCATTCAAGCACATCCACTCAGTCTTGGTTATTTTGTCTTACAAATGAAAGAACCTTCTCTCTGAAAAAGAGCCACCTGTTAGATTAGCTATGGGACTAATTGGATAAGTAGATACACTTATTGACCCAACAGTGGGTACACATATCGTTTCAGTGAGAAAGACTTTAACACCTCAAAATAGAATATGGAGAAGCAACAAAGCAAAACCTGAAACCCTAGAAGTCAGAACTTGATTACTATTTCCAAAGCTAATGCTTTTGGGCAAAGATGATGTTTTGGAAAAACAGCTCCGGGATTAGCAGCTTACCAGCTCTCAAAGTATGTATATACTGTTAAAACCACTAAAAGCCATTTATACCAGCAGTAGATTAAGTAGATTAAGTCACATAAGCTTCAGGAAATAACAATAGAACTTGTTAAAAACAGTAAAGTATAATAATAGCCTGGAAAATGTGTGAACTTAATGAATGAGTCCAAATATGAATGATCTCATGTTTAAATATGATTATGTTTACTAACATGTTAGTGGGAAAAAAGACTGCTACTCTATTGGGTATTTTTTAAAGCACCACGTGGAAGCCAACAGACAAACACTTACTGGGAATTTATAATAAATTGTAACACAAAGAATATTTTGTTATAGTGTCCGTGGCACACAAAACTGGCCATTACTTCCTAATAAATTATGTCCTAAAATTGAAAACTAAGCAGATTTTCTGGTATCTTTCAGTGAGCTAACATACCTGATTTTATATGGAATAGACATTTAAAACCCCGTAATTTGAAATAAATATTTTTTAATAAAAAGCAAAGATTATATGGATGACTCTATAAAACACATAGTTCTGGAATTGTGCAGACCTCGATTTGCATCTTGACTCAGCCCTCACTTTAGGTATGTAATTTACTTCTTTGAGCCTTAATTTCCTCATCTCAAAATAATATCGACCTCATAGAGTTGTTTTGAAATTTAAAACAAGTAGTATAGGTGAAACTACCTGGCATGTTGTAGGTTCTCACTAAAGGTTAATTCCATTTCTCTTTTCCCCCCTCTTTAATCTTCTTGGTAAAATCTAATTTATGAGAAATTTAGGTTCTTGTGCAAAAGCTTCCAAAATGAAAAGTAGAAATTGATCTCAGTTATTTTAAAATTCCTGTGAATAAAGAAAGATATTTGCTTAGATAGCAAGCAAAAGTAATGTCTGGGTATAGGGTTATATTTTTTATCTTTTTATTTATGTATTCTAATTTTGCTAAAATGAATATTTATTAATATCATAAGATACATATTTTAAATTTCAATGAATGATGCATGATTTATAGTCTGTGAGTTGATACCTGAAAAATTACAATGATTACTATAACCCAATTTTGAACTTTTATTTTCAAGAACATTTTATATTAGTAAATTAGTTCAACAAAGATAGACCTGGTAGGTAAAGGACTGTTAACTGCCGTGATTGTAGACATCAGGAAAAAAGAAAGGAAGTGAAACTGTAAATGATGACTTTTTCTTAAGCTTTCTTGTACAGCCCCCTCCTGCCTCCTACCTAGGTTATTGCAACTGTATCCTAACTCATCTCTCCACTTCTGGGCTTCCCACACTACTGCACTTTTAATGTCCTTGAGACAGTGATTTCGTGTCACCTTTTGCCTGATCAGAACCTTTAATGGGTCTCTGTTTAGCTGGAGCTGTCCTTTGCACCTGATGGTCATATGTCGTTGTAGGACACAGTAGTCCAGATAGAAAAGAATGCCAACACTTACTAATAACACACTGTCCCTCAAACTTCACACTTATCCATAAATGTGATTTGTTGTGAATTACTTATCCATAAATGTGATTTGTTGTGAATTACTCTAGACCCTAATGGCCATAACCTGGATATCTACCATAAACATCTGTTCCTTACTAATCTTTTTTTTTTTTTCTGGCTGCGTTGGGTCTTCATTGCTGCGCGTGGGCTTTCTCTAGTTGCGGCGAGCGGGGGCTACTCTTCGTTGCGGTGTGCGGGCTTCTCATTGTGGTGGCTTCTCTTGTTGCGGAGCACGGGCTCTAGGCGTGCGGGCTTCAGTAGTTGCAGCACATGGGCTCAGTACTTGTGGCGCACGGGCTTAGTTGCTCCACGGCATGTGAGATCTTCCCGGACCAGGGCTCGAACCCGTGTCTCCTGCATTGACAGGCGGATTCTTAACCACTGCGCCACCAGGGAAGCCCTCTTACTAATCTTGAATTCTGCTTCTCCTGATGACACGCATGTGCACGCACACACACACACACAAAACATATTAACAGATAAGTGCCTTTGTAGCATTGAAGTATAATTAACCCATATTAAATCTATTTCAAGTACCTATTTTTAAAACATGCCATAAATTATATGCATAGTAACACAATGCCTATATATATTTATGTATATACGTATATACCTACCTTCAAGAAAAGGGGTGGAATAATGCTCTTTGACAGAGTTGAAAATACAAAAAAGCTAGTGGGAAGCAGCCGCATAGCACAGGGAGATCAGCTCAGTGCTTTGTGACCACCTAGAGGGGTAGGATAGGGAGGGTGGGAGGAAGGGAGACGCAAGAGGGAAGAGATACAGGAACATATGTGGATGTATAACTGATTCACTTTGTTATAAAGCAGAAACTAACACACCATTGTAAAAAATTATACTCCAATAAAGATGTAAAAAAAAATACACAAAAAAATAAAATAAAATAAAATAAGGGAACATGAATTATAAAGACCAAATTCTTTTTTTTAATTGTTTGTAGATTTTTTTATTGGAGTATAATTGCTTTACAATGGTGTGTTAGTTTCTGCTTTATAACAAAGTGAATCAGTTATACATATACATATGTTCCCATATCTCTTCCCTCTTGCGTCTCCCTCCCACCCTCCCTATCCCACCCCTCCAGGTGGTCACAAAGCACCGGAGCTGATCTCCCTGTGCTATGCGGCTGCTTCCCACTAGCTATCTATTTTACGTTTGGTAGTGTATATGTGTCCATGCCACTCTCTCACTTTGTCACAGCTTACCCTTCCCCCTCCCCTATCCTGAAGTCCATTCTCTAGTAGTAGACCAAATTCTTTAACCTGGTATTCAGGGGCCTCCACCATCTGATATCGTTTTTCCTTTTCCAATCTTATCTTTCATTACTTCCATGACAAGCCCATTAATGTCTTCCATTCATTTAATACCTACTGAGAGCCAAGTGCTTTATATAGAATAGCTCATGTAATCCTATAGCAGTCCTGCGATTGCATTATGACTATAGCCCCATTTTACAGATGAGGTTTAGAATCAAAGGTTTAGTATATACCTTCAGGGCACACAGCTAGTTACTGACAGAGTTGGGATTCAAACCCAGGTTTATCTGACTCCTGCCTTTCTTAACTTCTTTTCTAGCCAGATGGATGTCTCTGCTCACCATCACCCTAACACATGTTCAGTTCCATTGCCATGTTTTTAATTATGATATTCACCCCAACTCAGAAACCTTAGCCTACTTGCCCTACCAAGTTTAGCTCAGAACTTACCCCTTCTGTGAAATCTTTCCACCTCCAGCCTTCAGTGATATCACTTTGCTCTGACCTTTAACCATGTGTTGCTTTAGATGGTCATTTAATTTATTAGTTTTTAGGTGTTGTCTTCCCAACCAGGTAACTAGTTGCTTGATGGCAGAAGCCATCAAAGCCAGACTAATCTCTAAGATTCTATTCTCTAATTTATATTTCTTCTTGGTACCCACAATTCTGTGTCCCTAGTAAACACTCAAAAATGAACTCAATGTTAAATTAATAATTCTTCATAGATAGAAGACTCTCCTCTGTCATTAAATAAAATAGTTCACAACTCTCCATCTTGAAATGAAGTCATCTAAATTTTGAATTCACAACTTATCCAGTGTTGTATAATAGATATTTTATAACATTATATAATATCTGAATTAATATTCAGATCAGTGTTCTTAAAAAGACAAATTCAATACTGTCAACTTTGTGACTTTCAAAAAGATTGACTTGATAGAGAATAATCTGCCCACTTCCATTCTCTTCCTTTGCATTCATGGACCCTTTCCATGGAATAAGAGACAATGCAGTTTTGTGTCCATTTAAGGCAAACTGTAAAACCTTCTCTATCACTAACCCCCTCAGAATGAGGAAGAACCTTAATGAAGAGGTAAGGAGGCAGAGACATACCAAAAAAGAGGATTCCTGGATCTGTTTCCTAAAACTGGGAAGGAGATGGTCTCTAAGAGGGGTCAGAGATTCAGGGAGTGGAGATGGAGACTATTTGTTCTCAACACGTTGAAAGTCATTGAGAGGGCTAATAATACATATGCCCGGAAGGCTGAAGGTGACGTTGAGGTGAAGATCAAAAGGAAGAGGAAAAGTTGTGGCAGCCTACGTTAAAACCTTGTGAGAATTTAAACTTACCCCTCCTCCTTCCCTTCCCCTCATAATGTGCCCCCTGCCCCCTCTCACCCGCCCTTCAGGCATCTGAATTTCCATTCATTCTACTATATAGTTTGGAGGGAACTACATGAATCTGTGCCATTGACTGTTTTTGTTGTTTGCTTAAGGATTGATTTGGAAATCTCCATAATCCATTCTGCCTTAATTTACACTTTGCAGGGTTATAGTATGTTTAGAATGACTGGTAAATACCAGACTTAGATTAATCTCTCCCAAGAAATAACAACACATATAATTTGCAAGATAATTATGTTTCAAGCGATCAAGAAAGACTGTGGGTGTGAAAACAGCTGCAGTAACAGGCAAAGCTTGGGGGGAAGTAAAGGGGTGTTGACTTAAATGTCTTAAAGGATGTTGTGCTCAGTCAGGGTTGGCTGAACAACATCTAACAAAGAAAAGCCTTTTAAAGGGAAAATTAGGAATAAATAAGAGCATTTCATTTATCAGAAGAAAATGAAATTTCTGAGCATCTAAGTAAAAAGAATTTTTTGAAAGTCAGAAAGCTGTTTTGTTTTTTGGCTTTGTTTCTTTTTAATGTTTTGTTCTTTTTCAATGGATCTCTTACATTCAGGAAAATTGGGTGGATTTACACAAGAAAATAACACCATAGATTCCGGAGAACTTGATATTGGCCGAAGAGCAATTCAAGAGGTTCCTCCCGGGATCTTCTGGAGATCACAGCTCTTTATTGATCAGCCACAGTTTCTTAAATTCAATATCTCTCTTCAGAAAGATGCATTGATCGGAGTATATGGCCGAAAAGGCTTACCACCTTCCCATACTCAGGTAGGCTCTGTTACCAGCAAAATGAAAACTGCTCGTTTACATTTAAAGTCATTCTGTTTCTTAAGTTCAGCTGTTTAACTGTTTGACCACTTTTGTGTTGATCTTTTTCAGTGAAAAGAATTTTGAATATAGGTGACACTTATCTTGAGATTTTTGAATTAGTAGGAAGAAGAGCATTTTCTTCCTGACTTGCTTTAATCATTATTGATTGATTAAAATGTACAGAATTTGTGAGTAACCTGATGAATATTGAACATCATCTGAGTACGTAGTAAAACACCATAGATTTTCCAAGCGTTTTAGAAAGATTCTATGATCACTTCCAAAGATCATACTCCTTTCATGTAATAGATGCGTGACATTTTCATCTCAAACATGTATTCATTCTGTTGAAAATATATTATATACTTTTTACTTTATGTCAGATTTACTCTTTGTAAAGAAATTATGGGAACATAAACAGAAATATCATGATATAAACTTTATCAACTCAAGCCATGATTCCTAGTCTACATATGATGAACACTGAAATACAGAGATAAAAGAGCTTTCATAGGTCACCAAGGATGATCACATTACTTAAAACAATTCAAATGCCCCTATATCGTAGATTCAAAGAACTTTAGAGTCAATTTGCTTTCATGAAAATCACCTCACAACTGTCACAGATCGATAATCCCACGGATTTTTCATAGTCTAATATTGGCCCACGGTGTATAAATTGGAAATTGTGGTTTAAAGAGGTCCCATTATGTCTAAGAGAAATTATTTAAATTACCTACCACAAAATTGGAGCCCAGACTTTTCCCCAAAACAGGAATTCCAAAAAATGTAATAGATGGTTAATTAAAATTGACAATTAGATGAGCTTAAAGTTATGCTTGAAAATCAGTTTATTTACTCATAGAATTTCATGCCGATTTTAACTGGATTTATCAAATGAGGACCAGAGGATTTTCATGGTGCTTTGTATTATGTAATTTTGTGAGAAATGCTTTTTCTATAACCTCGGAATATAAATTATAAAGAAAAATTGATCCCTATACTAATAAAAATAATATCTTTAAAAAAAGATGAGTAAGAAAATTTGGACATGCTGTCTCTAATGTCATGGATCAGGGAAAGTTTCATATACATATATAAATGATAACAGCTGTAAATTTTTTAACGTTTTTCATATCTACATTGTTAAAGTAATTCCTTTAATGTTTACATGTCAAATTCCTCTTATTGTGTACTGGGGTCCAATTTTAAATTTTAGATTACAATTGCATTTGACTCTAGTTCATGTTATAGGTGACACTGACTAAGATGTAATAACCAGATTTTCTTCAGTGGAGGTGGCCCTCTCTGACTTCAGTTATAGCAGATAGATTGCATTTAGTAGAGCAGTAGTCCAGTGAAATAGGAAAAAAAAATTTTTTTTCCATTGGAATCACATACATGATTAAATTATTTCTGTATAACTCAAGAAACATACCTCTAAACTAAGTACAATAGCGAGCTTGTAACCTATAAATTCCAAAAATTAATTTCAGAAAAAATTCTCTAATGCATTGGGCACTTTAAAGGTTTATTTAAAGATTTAGGGTTGACTTATTGGAGGTTATATATGCCATATAAGACTAGGGAATAAAAGGTGTAGTTTCAGGTTTTCTTATAATCCTGGTATTTAAACACAATATACGTGATATCCACTTTTCTTTTCTCCCACAATATATGTGTTTAAGTAGGTTATGCATTTTCTTAAGCTCCACAGTTATTAGAGTTCCTTCCTACAGTTTATTCAGGATCAGCAGAGCAGACAACTCTTTCTGAGTTCAGTGGTTAAACATGAAATATGCTATAAAACAGCCCAAACTGAACATTTCTCTGTTTCTGGGGAATGTTAAATAAATCAACCTGAAATAATTAAAATTGGCCAACCATTCAGAATAATCACTTGAGTTTTGAAAGTCTTTTGTGACCCTTTGTAAAACTGTCCATATGATGGTTACCAAGGAATTGATTGACTTTCTTCTCCCTGATGCTCAGTTCATTCTCCTGGACAGTTAGAAGCCTAAGGAAGCAAGTTAACGCTGTACAGTTAATAGTGTACTGTATCCTTTAAGTGCATCTGCGTGAAGGCTATTTGAGAATGGGAGTGGGAAACCTGGGTTCTTGAGCACACACGCCTGCCACTTTCTGACCTTGTGACCTTGCACAAGTCTAACTTCCTTGTGCCTCGGTGTCTGTCTGTAAAATGAAGGAGTTGTATCAGGTGATCTTTAAAATCACTCCCTCCTCTATGTCAAGGATTTACAGCAAGAATCTACCACCACCAAAGAGTTGATATAAGAGCACAGTTAGGTAGTCATAGATTCTGCGTTCTCATCATTTTAATAACTGAAATGAGTTAAGAATATGGAAAATCTGTTCAGAAACAAACCACCAAGATACCTTTATCAGGTATAAGCTTTGTCTCATGATTGCTCCTCCAAAGTGGTGAGACCGAATTTTGTCCTAAAAATAGCATAAGATTCTAAGACTTGCTGCGCAAAAAAATCCAGAGGAATCTTATGAATAGGTATTACAGAGCAGAACTCCCAGATTTGCCCGTAAGTGATTACTTTACACCCTGAGAACAAAGGTTATTAAATTTCTACCCCACATAGTTTGCTTCCTTTTCGCGGAGATAGCTTCAGTGTTAGATAGGGGACGTGTCTTTAGGTATTTGAGTGCCCTCCTGAAGTTGTGTGTGAAATGCCCCCCGAAGGGCCTCGAACTGGGTAGATACTCAACAACCGTCAGCTCCTCCCCCCACCACCAGCCTCACTTTATTGTTCACACTGTGATGACAAATAATGATCCCCATGATAAAGGTGACAATTAATAGGGCTTGAAAGACCTGTTAAAATTCAAAATTTCCTCCCATTCACTTTTTCAGTTACTGTGTTTATGTTAGGGGAAAAAAGTGTTTATGTGCAATGGGACCATAAAAAGAAACTTTTTCTTGTCTTTTTGCCATGCTAATGCAAGTATTTCAATCTGATGAGAAAATGAATGGCTTATTTGAGGCAGAGGCACCTTTCAAACGTGCTGAATTAATTTCCTCTGATAATTTCGGAACAGAATCCCAGTGAAATTTTGCAGTTCAGATATCCATACCAGTCATTATTTTCATCTTCATAAGATGTAAATGAATGCTAATTACGTTGTGGCTTTTTTGTATATTTCTCACAGCTAAATGATGTTATAATGCAGTTTGACTACACCAAACAATAACAAAAAATGCTTTTATATTTACATTTAAAATGTAGTGTGTCGGAAGCTGAATTAGATATTCTAAATTCTGTCCAATGGTAACAGTAAGAGGTCTGTGTACAGTGGCAACGTATTTAACTGATTCTTAGAATCCCAACAACTGATTTTTTTTCAATTTGATTGTATTAAGGGATTCATTATAAATAACCTTTCCTTAAATAGATGTCTGATGAAATTCCATTTAAGGAATCTATCAGAAAGTAGAATATTGATGATTCACATGTGTAGTGCTTTAGCATTAATGATTTATATTTATAGTGCTGTAGTGTACTTTTCACCATAAATACATACCTCAGGAATAAAATGAAACTGGGCAAAAGTCTATAGACCCTGAATGATTCTACTTTTAAGAAACTATTGTCTAACAAGTTTATTAAAACTGTGTTGGAAAGTCTTTGCAGTGTCTTCCAAATTCACTGAATTATCTCTGGCTACAAAATTTTACCCCACTATTACCAGTCACATTCCATCTTTTTTTCCTATTTATTTATTTGTTTGTTTGTTTATGGCTGCGTTGGGTCTTCGTTGCTGTGCGCGGGCTTTTCTCTAGTTGCGGCGAGCGGGGGCTACTCTTCATTGCGGTGCGCGGGCTTCTCATTGCAGTGGCTTCTCCTTTTGCGGAGCATGGGCTCTAGGCGCACAGGCTCAGTAGTTGTGGCTCGCAGGCTCAGTAGTTGTGGCTCACAGGCTTAGTTGCTCCATGTCGTCTGGGATCTTCCTGGACCAGGGATCAAACCCATGTCCCCTGCATTGGCAGGCGGATTCTTAACCACTGTGCCACCAGGGAAGTCCCCATATTTTTTTGAATTATCTTCAAATTCTCTGGTTACATTCTTCCAGCTACCCAATGTTCATGATTAATCTTGCTAAAACCAAAATTAAGTTTAATGATGATTGACTTCATGATCATAATTGGGACGGCCATCCCTTCAGAATTCCTCCCTCCATTGTTTAATTTTTTAGACTTTTGATCAAAGATGTAAAGGCATCTTGTTATGTTTTTGATCTAACCGTAACTAAGTAAAAATCCATGGCTTTCTCCATGGTGCCCGGAATGGTTACATCAGGGTCACAGAGGGGTGGAGTCGGGTAACGGGAGCAGCCTGAGCTTTGGAGCAAAGTGCACTGGAGTTCACATACCACCTGCACCACTGACCAGATATCAAGCTTCTCAAGCTTTAGTTTCCTTCATCTTTGAAGTGTAAACATTAATGCCTTCCTAGAAGTGTTGCTAGGAGGATTAAAAATAATCCTGGCACAGAGTAAGTATTCAGTAGCAGTGGTTACTACTTGAGTATTAAATAGGAGAAGATCTTAAGAGGTCATCTAATGGTCTAACTAAAACAGAGCTGCTGGGCTTGGAATAGTACAGGGTTAGGGTTGTAACCCCAAACTGCCTCAACTCACAAACTTTAAAAAAAATTTTTTTCATAATTTTATTGAAGTATAGTTGATTGACAATGTTGTGTTAATTTCTGCTGTACATCAAAGTTATACATATACTTTTTCATATTCTTTTACATTATGGTTTATTACAGGATACTGAATATAGCTCTACAGCAGGACCTTGTTGTTTATCCATCCTATATATAATAGTTTGCACCTGCTCATCCCAAACTCCCAATCCATCCGTGCCCCAACCCCTCTCCCCCTCTAGGCAACCACAAGTCTGTTCTGTAAACTCACACACTTTGTATCAGTCAGAAGAATTAAGTAAGTTTGGAAACCGTATTGCACATCAAGGGAAGAAATGGTCTGTGATGTTTAAATACAACAGTGGTGTTTGCTGTGCAGTGGGTAATCTCCGTCACCCCTGTAAATGCGATGCCTAGAAGACCTGTCAATCAGGAACCTGTTTCTACCACTGTGTTTATTAGAGCGAAGGAGGAAAGTCTGGCAGGAGGGAGAGGAGCAGCGCAACCGACCCTTTCCGGCCACTAACCAGTTCTCCTTGTGCTCGTCCTCAGTACGACTTTGTGGAGCTGCTGGACGGCAGCAGGTTGATAGCCCGGGAGCAGCGGAACCTGCTCGAGTCCGAAAGAGCCGGGCGACAGGCGAGGGCCGTCAGTCTCCACGAGGCCGGCTTTATCCAGTACCTGGATTCTGGAATCTGGCATCTGGCTTTTTATAATGATGGGAAAAGTGCAGAGCAGGTGTCGTTCAATACCATTGTGATAGGTAAGAACTGTCTTCAAAGCATCACTTCTGGGCTTCCGGCCTCAACACTGTGTTGCCTAGAAATTCAATTGTCTTCACCAATTTGAGTGATCCCTAGGATGTTAAAGACTGAGGTAGAAGTGAGAAATAGTTTTTAAGTTGTTTGTTTATGACTGTGTGACAAACCGTGAAGCACAGGAAGACAGTATCACTTGGAAGTAGCTTGGAGGAGGACAGTGCATCACGAAAACGCTGTAAAACGTCTGCATTTGAAATGTCAGTGCCTTGCTTTACTATTCGAATAATCGGGTATGAATGAATACTTTTGGGGGGTTATGGAGCAAGCCACCCGTGCTTCCTTCAAGATGTAGCTAAAATGATCGAAGTGACACGGTTTACCCTGCACGAGAGGCAGGCTGCACAGCAAGGACTGCTTCTTGTTCTTTTCTTCAGAGTCTGTGGTGGAATGCCCCCGAAACTGCCATGGAAATGGAGAGTGTGTTTCTGGAACTTGCCATTGTTTTCCAGGATTTCTAGGTCCGGATTGCTCAAGAGGTATGCAAGTTAGATTCTTTTCTTAAGCCAATATAAATAAGCTGTAGAAACACGAGCAATTCAGAAAGCTCTCAAGACAGGAAAGAGAACGGGGGAGAAATGGCATCTTGCTGGTTCCAGCGATGTGCCTGTTCTTGGACAATCTCGATGGGAAACGTGGCTGTTAATTCCTCTGTCGTGTTTTATTTCACAGCAGCCTGTCCAGTGCTGTGTAGTGGCAACGGCCAGTACTCCAAGGGCCGCTGCCTCTGTTTCAGTGGCTGGAAGGGCACCGAGTGTGATGTACCAAATACGCAGTGTATTGACCCGCAGTGCGGGGGTCGTGGGATTTGTATCGTGGGCTCTTGTGCTTGCAACTCCGGATACAAAGGAGAGAACTGTGAAGAAGGTAAACATGTCAAACCTTGCAGAGGTCTGTCTTTATAGCTTCATAAAGAAACAGCTTATATGTCTAACCCTTCGTTTGGCAGATGAATCTTTTTATACGCCTCCTTCTGAAAGTAATTTTGATCTTGCATTGCTTCATGAACATTTTACCTAATAAAAAGGAAAAAATACCAAGGAGTCCTTTAGCTCTCTCTCATTTGTGTGAATAATTTTTTTTTTTTTACTCTGAGAAAAGTACACAAACATTTTTGTCTTAGAACCAATGGTGAACCGTTGAATTCTTTTTTTTTTTTTTTTTTTTTTTTGCAGTTTTTCACCTTGATGCCAGCTTCTAAATCTAGCATTCTGGCATCTCTAGAAAGACAGAATATTGAACATAGTATACTGGTGGAGAAAAATACATCATGGGTTTGTGCCATAACTGTATATAATGTTGATAGTCAAGATGCTATACTGTAAAGTGCAGTTGAACTGTTTTTTCAAAAAGCAGAAAAGCACCATTTCCGTTCTTCAGTCAAATGGATTTTATTGATCTGCACACACAAAGTGATGCAATTAAGTCTCTGGAATTAAATTTTCAGGCCATTGACCCTACAAGTGTAAAGTTTTATTGAGTCAAATTGCTAAATTAAATCTCGTCATCTAAAGCACATTAAAGTGAATTAAGAGAGATGGAGAGTCTGCAACTCATTTATTTGTCAAACATTTGAGGGTCCCATACAGCTGTCAGTACTCAGTGGTTATGGATTAGGTCAGCTGATTCAGATTTTGTTATAGAGAAGCCAAAACTTATTACTCTCTGGGCAGAACGGAAAGCAGTCGTCTGAAATCTCAAGAGCAGAAGTGTGTAATTCACTAGAATTACAAATCCTTGCAAGAGTCTCAATTACCTAAATGGCATGATTCTTAATGCTTTATTGTATAAATTCTCTGCATTTTTCAGAATAAGTTCTTGCAAATAAACGGTGGGTAAACATTTGAGTATCCAAAGTGTTCAGGTAAATCAGATTGGGGTGTAATTCTTTGTTCCATATGTACTTGTGTATATCTTCTAGATTTGACCATAAATTTGTTCTCTTTTCTTTCCACTAGCTGACTGTCTAGACCCTGGATGTTCTAATCATGGTGTGTGTATCCATGGGGAATGTCACTGCAATCCAGGATGGGGTGGTAACAACTGTGAAATACTCAAGACCATGTGTCCAGACCAGTGCTCTGGTCATGGAACATATCTTCAAGAAAGTGGCTCCTGCACGTGTGACCCTAATTGGACTGGCCCAGACTGCTCAAATGGTGAGGTTCATACATGCCATACGATTGAGCACTTAATATTCTTTAGCTAAAGGTTATGACATTTTAATTTTTAAAACACACTTATTATATTTAATTTTATTAAAGTGAACATTTATAGAAATAAATATTAAAAGTAATGAAATTTGTTATCTTATAATATGGAAAGAAACAGGCTTAGTCAATTTGTCATTAAATTTCTCCTTTAGTATTAATGTAAAGAATAATCTTTCGGGCTTCCCTGGTGGCTCAGTGGTTGAGAGTCCGCCTGCCGATTCAGGGGACACGGGTTCGTGCCCCGGTCCGGGAAGATCCCACATGCCGCGGAGCGGCTAGGCCCGTGACCCATGGCAGCTGAGCCTGTGCTTCCGGAGCCTGTGCTCCACAACGGGAGAGGCCACAACAGTGAAAGGCCCGCATACCGCTAAAAAAAAAAAAAAAAAAAGAATAATCTTTCACTTGTGTAAAGCCCTCTTTCTTCTTAACTCTGAAGGCCTGTGTACAGCTTGGAGATTTAAGCACATTATCTCATAAACAGAGAAGCTTCAATTAAAAAATTATGTGACAATAGAAGACTTAATATTATCACAATAAAGAGTAAACATATATAGATATTATGGTGTACATAATGGTTCAACACTGAGTTTTTAATTGTAACTGTATGATTATAATAGAAATGACAGGTAGTAATTTTATCCAATCAGTCACGTTGTATTTGAGCGCCAGCTCTGTGCATGGCTTTGTGACAGACACTGCAGGGATAAAAGAGTGTCAATCATCCCTGCCCTGTAGAATACTGGCTTTCAAGTTTTTGACCATGACCTAAATAACATGTGGTCTTAAATACATTTTTACATTGTGACCTCATATACATATATGTGCATATACTCACATCACTGAAACAAAAGCTTTACAAAGTGATATACACTGATACTTTCTCCCAAGTCTATTCTACTTTTTTTAATGCCGGTTGCAACCCGTGAATTAATTCCATGACCCACTCGTTAGTCATACAGTTTGAAAAGATGCTGTTCTAGTCTAGAAGATTACAGTTTAATTGGGGAGATGAGATAAACACACATGACATACTTAGAAACCAGTGTGTTCCAGTATAATATTCTGTTGAGTATTACATGGACTAATATGCTAAATTCAGTCAGTATTTAGATCCTGCCTTGATGCCTGTTGAAAGTTGTCAAGGAGATTTTTAACATTTCTTGCCTTCTTTTAGAGATTGTAGTTAATGTGGAGGTTGAGGGAATATTTTTTGACTAGGGGAACAGTATTAGAAAGTACTTACGAGCCTGATTCTGAAATCCGATGTTTGGGTTCATATTCAGTCTGTACTACTTGATACCTGTATACCCCAGGGAAATCACTGCATGCTTCAGTTTGCTCATCTGTAAAATGGATTTAATCATAAGACATTCTTTCCAGAGATGCTGCTGTGGGAATTGCTTGAATTGATGCATGTGAAGGAAATACTTAGTACAATGCTTAGCCCATAATAAATTCCAAATACAGCTGCCACCACCTTTACTACTACTACTGCTGCTGCTACCGTTACCAAAGACACAACTGTGAGAATATCACTATATACAGGGGACAGTGATGACGAAGTATTTGGAGGTAAAAATTGAGTTGGGCCCAATTATGAGGGACACAGTTTAGGAACGATGGAGAATTCACTAACAATGACGATGCCCCTGATACGACGAGAGCAGCGTTCCACAGCCGTCCCATGGATCAGACGTCAGAGAGAACCGTGAAACCTGAGGACTAGAAGACACCGTGGGGAGCTTTCCCAGAAGGGCGAAGGGATGAGAGCACAATCCCCTGGAGTTAGTGGAAATGAGAAGGATAAACTGAGGGACGTTTAAAGGCAAAATAGACACAGGACTTGCTGAAAAGACAGCATAAAACAGGGTGAGAAGAGCAGAAAGTCTGAGGCAAGGGAGACTGGGGTTGATGTACACGTCTCTGAAAGAGGCGAGAAAGTTGGGAGGAGGTGAGAATCACCGAGTCGCCAGAACGCAGGCGCGGCAGCGGGAGGCGAGTGAGAGGTAGAGAAGGTGACGACTTCTGTTTGGACCAACTGAGCAAAAATAAATTAAAAAGCAGGAAAAGAAAAGGAGGAAGAATGAGGACAAGAGAAGAAGGAGGAGGAAAAGGAGAAGCGGAGGAGGATAAACGGAGGAGGGGGGAGGAAAAGGAAAAGCGGAGGAAGATAAACAGGGAGGGGGGAGGGGGGAGGAAAAGGAGAAGCGGAGGAGGATAAACAGAGGGAGGAGGGGGGAGGAAAGGGCCAGAGTTTATGAGCGGCGTCAGGTACATATAAATACCGTGCAGAAGGCCTGGCTTCAGCGAAGGATCTGTCTACTCTTAACCCTGCCCACACCTGTTGCCCTCTGAACAGCTGCTGTTTAACAGTAAGTGGTTAAGAAACAGGGATTCTGCAGCTGACTTGCCTGGGTTCAGATCTAGGACGGGCTATTTCCTAGCTGTGTGATGTTGGACAAGTTATGTAACTTCTGTGCCTCCGTTTATCTGTAAAATGGGAATAATAATAGTACCACCTTGTATACAGTTGTAAGGGGTAAATGAGTGAGTATGTGAAAAGCACTTACGATAGGGCTTTACGTGTAGTAAGTACTCCGTAAGTGTTAGCCATTAAGGAGTGGTGGTGGCATTGGTAATAGTTACGATGGTCGAATTCTAAAGGCTAATTGTAGGTCATCATACTTAATTCCTCATCAATTCAGAGGCGCTTCCACATAAAAGTGTTGATTGGATATGGTTCCCCAAATGTGAAATTTATGAAATGAAAATGATATCATCTCTTAACCTAATGGCATAAACCTAAATGAAATCTTGCTAGTAGCTAATTAACATGCTTATTTTAAGGGAGGAAAAAAAGACTCATAGTTTTTACAGATCACTCTTTCTTGGCATTTTGAGGAACCTGGGTACCAGGTTTGCTGCCCTGTGCGTCAATATCGGCATGAAAGATTCATGGGCCGCTCTTCAGCTATTACACGTTGAATCTCGGAAGCCCAAACTAAAGAAAGTCTTATATAGGCTAATTTGTGGTGTTGATGGAAAACGTCTGCCGAACCCATAAGTAGATATCCTAGTTAAAGAAACAGTTTATGAGTTTTCTTCCTGCTCCGCCCGCCACGTTTCTTTTTCCTTCTTTCTTCTCTTCCCCTCTCTCGTCCCCTCTCCTCCCTTCCCCTTTTCTCTGTCTTCCGTCCCTCCTTTTCCTCTGCTTCCCTCATCTTGTGGCCATACATTGTTGGAGGCAACCAGGGTTTACAATTGCTTATTATTGCTTCACAGAAATGTGAGTTGAGTCAGATAGCTTGGAAAACCAGAGACCGTGGTTAGAAAATGCAAATGCGTGACTGTTAGAGCTGGCAAGGACTATAGGATTGGGGCCTGCACTATAGAGGGCCTTGAATGTCTCACTGAAGAGCTTTAAGAAATCATCACCAACCAAGGTTTATCAAGCATGGGCACATGGCATTGTTTCAAATAACACATGGGGACTTCCCTGGTGGCGCAGTGGTTAAGAATCCACCTGCCAATGCAGGGGACGCGGGTTCGAGCCCTGGTCCGGGAAGATCCCACATGCCGTGGAGCAACGAAGCCCGTGCGCCACAACTACTGAGCCTGCGCTCTAGAGCCCTCCAGCCACAACTACTGAGGCCGCGTGCCACAACTACTGAAGCCCATGTGCCTAGAGCCTGTGCTCTGCAACAAGAGAAGCCACCGCGATGAGAAGCCCGTGCACCCCAATGAAGAGCAGCCCCCGCTCGCCGCAACTAGAGAAAACCTGCGCACAGCAACGAAGACCCAACGCAGCCAAAAATAAATAAGTAAATAAATAACACATTAACTCATTTTGTCCTCCACTTAAAATATATAATTACAAGAGCAAAATAGGCATTTAGCTCTTTCTTTTGAGTTTTTATTTACATTTCCAGCTTCTGTATTAAAGATGTAAAAATCCGATTAAAGTTTAATTATAAAGATATAATTACTTGTATACAGTTACTTGATTCAGGCCTCTTACGCCTCCATCAGTGAAACAGGCATAATAATACTAGCTATAAAATAATACTTGTTTGAAATATTGTCATTCTAGTTTGTTTCCCACAGTTATCCAAGTAGGCAAGGAATAATGAAATAGCCCCTTCTTTGTTTTGTATAAAGTTACTTAATACATTACCAGAATTATTTTATAAAGGATGGTTTGTAATTTATATTAAATAGCTCAAAAGTTAATTTGGTCTTCTTCATAAAATGGTATTGCTATAAATAGCAAAAAAAAAGGATATAAATGTTAATTAAAAGATTAAATTGGTTGCCAAAATTACATATCACTGTTTTACATATTTAGACTGATTTTTTTCATACTGATGTAATTATTTTGCTAGCTGCAAATCTAATTTTACCTGTATACAGAATGACCACTTAGACATAATGAGTGAAGGTCTTCATCCTACTCCTCTTTAAATCCCTAATGCAAAATACACACCTCACACATGTTAAACTCTCAATATAGAGAGTTGAATAATGAACACAGTATACTTCTTCAGGAGAAAGTAATTAAGCACAGAAAAAAACTTCATTCAACTTTGCTATTAGCTGCAAAAAAACAGAAAACTTACTTAGAATTATTAGTAAAGATCTCAAATACGCATATAGTCATCCTGTGAAAACATCCGGGTTCACATGCCTCCAATTTGTCTGCACATTCTCATTGAAAGTTTACAAAAACACCGTTGTTAATTTCCATTTGTGACTTAAAAGTTTACTTGCAGTAGAATTTGGAATTTCTAACCTATTGAACCCTAAAGCAAAACACTTTACCAGCTGCCTCTTTTGTTGTTGTGGAAATGACCTTCAGAGATCTAAATTCAATAGGAGAGTAGATTTTACACCTGAAGAAACATTTGGTTAAGCTGCTGAAAGAGAAGAAATGAATTATTTCCATCAGAAAGTTTATAGGTTTGAAAGCAACAGAGGTTTCCTCTCTCTTCAGCAGCAGTTTGTCCATTAATTAGCCCTTCAATTCCACTTCAATTAAATTAACTCTAATTAATAAGTTCATTACAAAGATTGACGCACCTTGCTCAAAGCGAGTGTGCTAAACGCTGCTAAACACCTTCAACCTAATGAAAAATTGATTCGATTGAATAAAAAAGGGAACCTCAGAAAGAAACCTCGCTCTTCTGGAGCTGAGGTGACGTTCTGTTCCTCTGAAGTTAATCAAACCATCTTGGATCTTTTAATCAAAAATTTAATTCAAAGGAGATAGAAAATGTGGCATGAAAAAAACCACATACCACTCTTCTCCAGTTCATAGTCCTGCCTCTTGTTTACAACTCTCACTGAGCCTGGATGTGGTGTCTGAAAGTCTGCAGCCCTGTGAATTCCAGTGTCTGAGAAACATTTGGTCAATGAATGGGGAACATGTGATCATGTGACTACATAAACAGTGACTATTTCTTAATTTTAAAATTCAGCTGTAGTCGTTTTCTGTCTGTCAGAAACCATCTCAGGTTTTTACTGTTGAAAGAAAACCAAAACTAAACAGTACTCTTCCAATCTTAAAAAAAAAAGGTCATTTTATTTAACTTTATATGTGAAGAGTGAAAAATAAAATACCCCTCAAAGTTCTCTGTCTGTCTCTCTCAATTGGTTCTAGTCAAATAAAGCTTCTAAGAAAGTTTTTTAAGAAAAAAATTATTTCAGACGCCTGAATTCTATTTTAACAACCTAACCTGTTGTTACCGTTCTTAAAGTCCTTGGGTCACTTGTGCCCTTTTCAGTAATTCTAGTAACTGAAAATCCTTGCTTTGCAAATGCCAGAGCCGGCAGTTCTATATATTATTAATCCGGTTTTCTACTATTGTTTTGCTTAGCAACTTGTATCTGTCAACAGTACAAATAAACTTAATAGGAAAAACAACAGCTTCTTTTATTTAACCAGCACGTCTCTGTGTCAGGAGCAAGCTAACGTGCATACTCAGGTAGATTCTTTTTTTTTTTTTTAACCCTTTTTTTTTTATATAAAAGATTCTTTTCAGTGGAAGTTTCTGAATATTTTAAAAAATTAAACCATAGGATTAAAAATAACCCCTTTTCAGTTTTTGCTCTATGGGTGAAACCTAACCCCTGTTAGATACCTGACATACACAGACACTTAAATATTTTGTAAATTTTATATGAATTTGATGTATGTGTGCCTGTGTTCCTGGCTGTCAAAAGATACTCCTGGAAACAGGTATGTGTGCGTACATAGTTTCCTCTCCTTACGAATCATTTGTTCTGTTTTGTTAGTAGCGTGTGTGTGTGTGTAAGCACATATATAATACAGAAAATTGTTTATAACATAACTATCGTGTGCATTTTACGCCCAATCGTGGCAGCATATAAAATGGAACAAAGAAAGCAAACTACGTCTATGGCTCCTAGCCCTCGATGCTGCCGTCTGCTTAGTAGGTAAATGCTTTCGTACGTGTGCTCAGCGACCTTGTTCTTCACCTTGTTGGCGCGCTGAGCTTGAGACGAGGCGCTTCTCCCTCGCTCCCCGTCTCACTCGCCGCTGCTCTCCTCTCCTGCCCGGCTTCCTCTCTTTCTCTCCCCAGAGATCTGTTCCGCGGACTGCGGCTCGCACGGCGTCTGCATGGGAGGCGCCTGCCGCTGTGAAGAAGGCTGGACGGGCCCAGCGTGCAGTCAGAGAGCCTGCCACCCGCGCTGCGCCGAGCACGGCACCTGCAGGGACGGCAAGTGTGAATGCAGCCAGGGCTGGAACGGCGAGCACTGCACCATCGGTAGGCCGGCCCCGCCCCTTCCCGCGGCGCCCCGCCCCGCCCCTCGGGACTCCTCACCTCGGGAAAGCTCCTCCCCACCATCCCCCGGTTAGCTTTTCCTGTCCTGTGTTCAGAAGCAGTGACCGCTAAAGAAGGGTTTCAGGTCCCAACGGCAGCCCAAGTATCAGCCCACTTGATACTCGCTGTCTCGAGTATCAAGTGTAAGAACGTTCTATGCATGGTGCTGGGGGACGGCCGCAGACACTGACTCGCAGAAGGCTGATTTCATTTCTTACAGATCAGCTCTCCTTGAATATGCCTGTGGCGTGTTCCATACTGCCACCGTGTAACGGCAGTATTTTTTACTTTAAGAAAGGGATTCCCAGTATGCAGCCTTTGGGGCTCCTGTGGCTTCCAGAATCACACATCTTAGCACCTGTCCATCTATTTGAGCCTCTGAAAGGAGGTTGGAGTCTTTATGACTTTATCCTGTAGCACCATGAGGAAGAAAGTAGAATAAAATACACCAGTCTAGGGCCTCCCTGGTGGCGCAGTGGTTGAGAGTCCGCCTGCCGATGCAGGGGATACGAGTTCGTGCCCCGGTCCGGGAGGATCCCATGTGCCGCGGAGCGGCTGGGCCTGTGAGCCATGGCCGCTGAGCCTGCGCGTCCGGAGCCTGTGCTCCGCAACGGGGGAGGCCACAACAGTGAGAGGCCCGCGTACTGCAAAACAAAAAACAAAAAAAAAACACCAGTCTAGTTTTCCTCAACAGATTTATATGCTTAACACTTCTTAAAATACGATGATGCTCTAGCACATCTGTTGGTTAAATAAGACAATCAAGTAGGTGCTTAAGATCAAAATCTTAGTATATCAATGGTATTTAGCCTGGATACAAAAGCACCCAGAACATACATACTAGTTCCATATTTTCAAGGTCTTCAGTGCCTTTGCTTTCACCGTTTGAGTCACTGAAATGAAAACGTCTATTTAAAGAAAATACAACAGAAGTGAGTAATACAGTGCTTCCTCACTTCAGTGAGGATGTACAATGTTAATTAGAAATGGCACCGTCCTACAAAAATCCCATAATTTGAGGAATGGTGTTTCTCCACGTTTATGTCTGTAGGGTAAAATTTGATAGAGCTGTTGGTGGAGCCTTGATATCGTAAAGGATTTCTTCTTCCGATGCATCTCTAAGTTTATGTACTTCACTTTTTAAAAAAAAAAACGCATTGGTTAGCCAAGATTTTTTTCACAGGAAAATTGAAATCACTTACATTTTATAAGCTGTCACAAATGGTATCTCTGCAGAATTTCCAGGAAGGCTCTTTTCAAATCACCTGTTTCAGGGGTCCCACTATCACCCGCCCCCCCACCGACATGTGGTGATCCTCTGGAAGGGCCCTCTCGGCACAGTTGTGCTCAGGGCTATAGACGTTTCCAGAAAGGGGAAAGACTCATCAGGTGGTGTCTGCAGGAATCCACGTCCAGGTTTTCCAGGCTCCTTCTCTCCCACCAGGAGAGGTCACAAGAACCATGCCCCTTTCTCCAGCAGGGAAATGCAGCAACATATGTGCAGTGTTTCCGCCCGTTTGAGGTTGAGAGTTAAAAGGTTTTTATTGGGGCTGCTCAGCGAGGTAGCCTCTGTCAGCCACAGCCATCAAAATTCCAGACTCTCCAAAGAAGAGCAGATGTTTAGTGCTGCAGGTGCGCAAAATAACCTCATCAGTGTAGGGAACATCCACCTTTCCAGATGCTGGCCGAGGGCCAGCCCTGCAGACGTCTGAAGATCAGGCCTTCATGTTAACTCTTACCTGTGAAACATACCTACGGTGTCACCTGTTGAAGGTGAGCTCCCGCCAACAGCTGGGGAGCCTGTAGTCCTACTGGGGTAAACTGCAAACGAGCACGTGCAAGGCACTTGCAGAGTACTCATCCCCAGCATCTGACCCGGCTGTGGCTTCCCCTTTCCCCTCCTCTACTCTTTAAGGGAGGCTCCGCAGGGCAGTGACCGCCTGTGGTTCACGTGAGCCGCACTTGGGAGCTGCTACAGTTAAGGCAGAAAATGGTGGACAGTCACGATTTGCGTATTTTCTGCGGACATGCAGAGGGCAATGTAACATCCCTGTGACCAAACAGCATCATGCTGCAATCCCAGAGTGCATGCACATGAGGGGCAGGGCAGGAACAACATGCCTCTAAACATACACCATCGTGGTTCATGACCCCAGCACCCCCATCCTAAGTGAACTGATTCTAGCTAGAGGGAACATGTTATATATTTGACTAGCTGTAGCCGGGGAGGTACAACTCACACTTGTGTATGTAGCTTGGAAAACAAGGAGGCGTACTATAAAGTTATCCGCGAGCAGGTTTAACTTGCCAACCAGCGGTCACCAAACAAATCGTTCTCTGGGTGTCCTCATTGACCTTGGTAAAACTACATGGTTAATTTCCCATGGAGGAGCTGTTCTTGAACAACTTTCCAGTTGTCTAGGAACAAACGGGATTTTTGTTAGGCGGAGGTCCTTTTATTATAGTTTAACGTGTCTTGCTGTGGTTGTTAATAATTCCATTTTCTATTGTTTCATTTTATTTTGTTGCTTTTATACTCTGTGTGACTAACAGCGTGGAAGTAGTGGACCTGTGTCATTTAAAAATCTTTGAAGTGAACCGTTTAAAGGACGTAGAGTACCTTGAAATCCTTGTTTTGCTCTTTTGTACTCTCAGAAGTAGTGATTCCAAGTTTTTGCATACAAAGATCCAGTCACCTTTCCCTGTCTACTTCCTACCTGTGTGTGTGTCCACAGTGAAGTCTCAGGGGTCCTTTAAAAGGAGGCCTTTGTGAGCCACTGATTAAACAGCCCAGGAAACTACAGTATATTTTCTCATTCAGGAGAGTTACTGTTCTGTTCAGTTCCTCTCAATTACAACAGTTAGGCATCTGGCTGAAAGGAGCTTTCACTTTATGAAAGAATGCTCATAAATCAGCAAGATTTTTTTTCCTTTCTCCATATTATCTGCCATCTCACTGAATACAAACAGGGAGGTTAATTGAAAGAGAGATGGAGGAGAAATCAAACAGAAGCAAACAAAAGTTCCCAATAGAAAGCGAAGAATATTCTTCATGAGTCATCTTACTGTCTTCATAAAGTTTTCATGCTTTCATAAAACCATAGGCATTTTGAGAGGAAAATAGGTTATGAGTTTAGAGTATTTGCTGAGCACCCGACCACCTGAAGGGATTCCATCCTGATGTGTTTATTAGCGTGTTTATACTTTCCTCGCCTTATGAATCATGTATTCAGCGAATCGGCATATTCGTCCTCAGGTTTGTTGTCCCAAGTCCTCCTTTTTTCCTGAGTTAGACTTCGACTAGTGATGTATGCAGATAAAAAAATGAAACAAAGGGAAATCCACTTGTAGCAATACTATGATTAAAATGAATATTTCTCCCTTCCTCCCCAAAACCCACTTAAGATTGTTGGACCCTTTCATTAATAAAGAGAAGTTACATGATTGAACCACATCAAATAAGCACCAGCAATGATTACTGACATGGTTTAATGCTAACAGCACTGGTGTAGATGCTCAGCTAGCATAACGTCGTCCTTTGTAAGCGAACATTCCGTAATTGGCCGAATGATTATCATACTCATGCTCCTCTCTTTGTTTTTCATAAGATCGGAAAGACGTAAGAACATTTAGAGGATCCAGAAGCTAGTTTAAAAATATTAAATATAGGGGCTTCCCTGGTGGCGCAGTGGTTGAGAATCCGCCTGCCGATGCAGGGGACATGGGTTCGTGCCCCGGTCTGGGAAGATCCCACATGCCGCGGAGCCGCTAGGCCCGTGAGCCATGGCCGCTGAGCCTGCGCATCCGGAGCCTGTGCTCTGCAACGGGAGAGGCCACAACAGTGAGAGGTCCGCGTACCGCAAAAAAAAAAAAAAAAAAAAAAAAAAAAAATTAAATATAAGTAAGTGGTTTCTAAATAATAGTTGACATAATGAGAATGTTATTGTGGCACGTCTGTATGGAAAAGCGTAAACAGTTCTGTACCGTGAGAGCTGTGGTGGTTCAAGTTCCGATCTCTGAACTGGGAGATACTTGGCCTAATTCAGTAAGCTCACCATTTGTAATGTATTTAACTGGAACCGGAATCTGTAAACATACAAAGGCAACTCAGTTGGTTTGGCTGTCTCTTTTCTTCTTGCTTAGGAAGAGAGGGGCCAGTTATCTGATTGGCCTGTGGTTGGAATTAATGGGGCACAGAAGCAACATAAATATCATGCCAGCCTCTACTGAGCACATGTTTGGAGGCAGAATCCGTAAAAGTGCAAGGCTAACTAAATATCCTGGGCAATGATAAATCCTAAGTACCAAATTTTGAGTATTATTAACCTGTACCTTCTCCAGGAAGTACTCTTTTTAGCAGTTGCTGGAGAAAAGTTGCCCCTGCAAGCATCTATTTGTGTTGGAGAGCAGGGGAGGCTGTAGATGAGAATGTGACCCAAAGGGTGGGGAAGAGGGAGATTGAATAACAGCTGCTTGTTATCTACGCGGGGGGTTGTTACAAAGGTGAGGAAGGCTCAGATCTCTGTCTGTGGATGGCGAATCCTCTTCTGGAGACTGATCAGCATTTCCCATTTCCCCACAGACACAAATGGAGAAAATGGGCTTAAATTGTTTAAAAGTTGCTTAGGTTGGAAACATTTAAATCCTGGAACAAGATCCCAAAGAAATTTTCGAATCTCCATTCCAATAAGTATTAGAGATATCATAATTACTTAGGTGTGAAACATTGAGAGTTGTTGTTTTTTGTTTTTGTTTTTGTTTTTCCTTTTTGTTAGTTAGAGGAATGTTTTTAGGAGAGGAGTGTTTTTTAACTTCTTTGCATCCTCTTGAGCAGTGGCCTAGTCCGATGACCCCTTGAGGACTCTTGATATTTGAGAATGTATTGATAATTTCTGCTTAATTGAAAAATTACTAGATTTAAGCATGGGGTTCCCTTTTTATTCTCAATTTCATTTAACTTCCATTTTTATTTTTCCTGTGGCATTTGTGTGCCTCAGTTACATTTCATTTAATTTATGCATTTTTTATCCATTAAGCAACTATTGATCATCTCACCGGTCATAATTGAATACTACTTCTTCATGAAAGTCAGTGTAACATAATAAGAAAAAGCATGGGCTTTGAAATTTTAAAAAAGATGTGTTTCCCAACCAGTTGTACGATTTGTTCACTTAGAACATCTATCTTAATTGTTCTTAGTCTCAGTTTTTTTTTTTCTCCAATGTAAAATGGCTACAATCATACCTATCATATGAGATTTTGAAGCAGAGTGTCTCATGTTTAAGAGCTTTTGGAATTTGAATCTTTGCTACATCATTTACTTGGTGTATGACCCTGTGCAAATCATTTAACCTCTCTGAGTATGTTTTCTCATAGATAAATATTATGTACGTCAGAGTTGTTAGGATCAAATGAAATGCTAGAATGTAAATCACTTATTAAAGTCCCTAGCAGTGTTCACTAGAGTTTTTATTTTGTCGTTGAGTATAAGTGAGTCAAACTGTAACTCAGACAACGTTTTGGGTGCTGAAATTAAAAAAAAAAAAAAAAGAAAGTAAAACAAAATAGCTATACAAGGAATTTGCTTTAAGGAGTTAATGTAATTTCCATTTCATTGTTATAAAGTGTGACCTAGTCTCACACTGACTACGGCTTAACAAGAGGTTAATATGTTTGGGATGGCGGTTTTAAAATCACGGTGATGAAAGACAGGTGGAGTCTATTGTGATACTTTTCTTCTAGTTATGTCTCAAACAGAGTCGTTTATTGAGCTACATTGATTTTCCTGTACTTTCAGGCAATTCAAATGGAAATTTGGCCTAGGGGAAATCCTTATTCCTTTAAGCTACAAAAGACTGGCTGTTTGTTTTTATTCTGATTCTTTAGCACATTGGGAAACAAGATCATTAATAATCAGAGGACATGCTTTGTTTGTTCAGACAGAAGCTCCACGTATGGTACTCAGCACACCTCTAATAAAAACCACCACGGCTGCTCTGGGGTGCTGGAGATGAGAAATTGAAAATGAAATACACACAGCTGGGGAAGTCATCAGTTAAATAGTATGGGCGTAAAAAAGAGATCAGAACTGTACCAGTGTGGATATGGCTTAGACTTGGTATTCTAATTCTTATCTCAGGATAATGGTGAAAGAATAGTATTTTAGTGGTTAAATTAAAAAATAGGTGACATTTTTTAAAAAAAACGACCTCTCTGATAATATACTTCAGAGATGACAAGATCAATACTCGTGACTTTTGTAATGCTCTCAAATTGGGAATCATATTCATAATAATATAGAATATGAAAATTCTAAGACTATCTTCTTCCATTTTAAACTTTATGATTCCCCCCTTAACAAGTACTTATAGGGTACCACATTACACCCACAAATGTTAGCTATAGGAGGCATTGGGCTTCACACCTGTCATCGTCGTGTATTAACAGTAGTTAAGAAAGGGGTCTCTAGTGCCACCTGTCTGGGTCGCTGATGGCGCCGTTGACATAGTTACTGTGAAACTGGTGAAGCTTAAGCATCAGGGCCCCTTGCTTGCGCACAGGCCCCTTCTAGGATCTCACAAGGGGACCATGGATTTCTATGGTCATATGTTGCAAGTCATTTAGGACCTTGGTCTCTTTCCACTCCCAGCTTCACTCCCTCACACTTTTCCTTGTGTCGGTGGCATTGGAGTGGCTGTGGGCACTTTGAGGGTTCCGCTAAGGAGAATTTCACCTGGGGATGCGTTTTAGTTTCCGTTTAATTGGATATATTTGTGAGATGTGAAATCATTGCCGTCTGTGATTGTTTCGTGCTCGCCGTCCAGGGATGTTCCTGCCACCCCGACTCATCTAGTGAACATCAAAGTACGGGGTCAGAGATGATAGGAAGATATGAATTTGTCCTAGGGAGCCCCGCCCCAGAGGAAAATAGGTAGTGGAGCGGAAATGAGGTTTGAAACGTATGGAAACCGAAGCCCATCTCTGGAAAATTCTTCCCGTCGTCAGATATGTTGTAAAATGCCCAGTCCAAACGGGAGTTTTCTCTAGTCAGCAATATATTTGATAATGGAACTTATACAGTTATAAACGTGCCCTAATTTTCTCTTTTGATGATTATTTCTTTTTCGAGGACTTTATCAGAATTCTTGTATCTTTAAGGCATGAACCTATAGCAGTACTGCAAAATTGAGTTCATCAGTGTGTGAAGTCACATGCATTATGCATCCCAGTGTACCACAGAATCGTATGAACATACCAGGAAAAGATTCAGGGCTTATGTGACATGAAATGCTGATATTGATGAAGATGTTATCAAACTCATAATATTCTAGGATGCCATCACAACAAAGTGGCTAATGAATGTCACCAGTTCACAGAGGTTTTTGTTTTGTTTTGTGTTAATTTTTTTAACATCTTTTCACAGACTATTTAAGCCTAGTTTATTACACCATAAAGTCTTCCCAAATTTGGCAGTAATGCCCCAAATTTGCATAACATTACTAATAACAGATTTTGAAGCCAAATGAAACTTTCTAAATTATCAATAATGAAAAACCATATTAAACAATCACATTGAAATAAGACTGAATTATCTGTCTATTCTCTCTATACAAAATATTATAAAACCATTGTCTTATAAGGAGGCAAAGTAAATGTAGCCCAAAAATTATAGAAAAAAAGTGTTTATTAGAGACATGTCAGGCACTTAATAATAAAAAATATTCTGCAATTTTTTTCTGATGTTTGTGGTGTTTATCAGCTTAAAAACTATAATTTATTGTGATTTCTTATCTCATTCTAAATAATGACTCAGGTTGTACCTAATTTCATATTTATAATTTGGGATTCTTTTTCTTAAAGAAAGCCCCCCAATTTGTATAATTTCAGACCCCACAGAAGCTGGATCTGCCTGTGATCCAAACTCTATTACTTGACAGCTGTGTGATTTGGGGAAAATCACTTAAACTCTCAGTGCCTCAGTTTGCCCATCTCCAAAGTGGGAATGAAAATAGTACCTACCTCCTAGAGTTGATGAGAGGGTTGATGACCTAAAACATGTAGAAGGGCACTTGGAACACTATCTGGCACAAAGCAAACACCATAGGGATGCTACTTATTGTTACTGTTGCTAGAGTATTTGGACTGAAATTAATAAAAAAGTTGACTGTGGCTGGCTCTTCCCTACTGAGTCTTATCCTAATGCAGCGGAATTAGCCAGCAGGAAAACAGGAGTGCATGCTGGTTCCAAGAACAGCTTCTCCCCTCCACTTCCCGACACACTAAGTCCACACTAATGTGGACAGAGATGCCTCGTGATCTGTCATACAGGGTGGAAGGTGGGTCATCAGAACGCAGTAGGCATAGAGTTGAGCGAGAGGAAATCCCCCTTAGCTGACTTGGTTGGCCGTGAAAATCCAGACAGGCAAAAAATCCTCCCATGAAGTGGGCAAAAAATCCTCCCATGAAGTGTGCAAAAAAGGAGAACTTCTTAAGATCCTTCCTGCTCTGCAGTCCCAGTGACTGCTAAGTAATTTCATGTGACCGAGAGGCTAGCGATTCCTAAGAGAACTGTGGAAGACCGACCCCCTTCAGAGCTCATTGAGAATCACCGATGTCCTGAAAACCAGGCTGATTTTTAGATGTCGATTTCTTCCTTTGAGATTATATTTGCGTCCATCTGGGGCTTCTCAATATTTTTTTTTTCCCTTTGAGTCTGATTTATTCAGTTAACAGTTTTATATACAGTGCTTTCTCCTCTGTAATCCCCTCAGAATTGGTATTTTTTTTAACGAGGCCGCTTAATCTCCTCTCTTCTGAAAATGCAAAACTAGTTTCTCTGGCCTTTCTGAATAATGGAGGCCCTGTAGGTTGTCAGCGCTCTCTCTACAGGGTTTCAGGATTTTTTAAGCTATCACAGATAGTGTTTATTTCACTAGTCAATGTCACCATGTTCCATTTAGTTTCATTTTTATCAAGAAGTGTTTGGATAATGAGAGGTGTGTTGGGACTTCCCTGGTGGCGCAGTGGTTAAGAATCCACCTGCCAATGCAGGGGACATGGGTTTGAGCCCTGGTCTGGGAACCTCCCACATGCTGCGGAGCAACCAAGCCCATGTGCCACAACTACTGAGCCTGGGCTCAGGCTACACTTGTGTTAGTTTGTTTTTCTTTACATGTACCAATTTCAGCATCAAAGGACATGAAGCCGGTGGGTTCCATTAGCTGCAGCCCAGCATTGCCAACAATGGCAGATCTTCATTTAAAGCTAAAGTAGTCATTTCATTCAGTGTTCAGCAACCTTTGAGAGAGAGAGGAATCAACCAACAAAAAACAAATCCACTGGCCTAAATTTGAAACTTTAGTAAGTTTGACTGTTTCCATCATATATTAAGCCATAATACAGTATGTCCAAGTTTTTTTGTTTTGTATAAATTATTTATTTATTTTTGGCTGCGTTGGGTCTTCGTTTCTGTGAGCAGGCTTCTCATTGCAGTGGCTTGTTGTGGAGCACAGGCTCGAGGCGTGCAGGCTTCAGTAGTTGTGACATGTGGGCTCAGTAGTTGTGGCTCGCAGGCTGTAGAGCACAGTCAGTAGTTGTGGTGCATGGGCTTAGTTGCTCCGCGGCATGTGGGATCTTCCCGGACCAGGGATCGAACCAGTGTCCCCCGCATTGGCAGGCGGATTCTTATCCACTGCGCCACTAGGGAAGTCCCTGTCCAAGTTTTTGAATCACTCTGAATTTCTACTAACTTTTACAGTCCATATCCTCTAAAGCTTCTGAGTGGTTATTAGTTTTGACTCGTCTTTCTGGGACGTGCCTTTTGCAACCTTAACTTTGTAGCATCCCTTCCTCCCTTAATTTGAGTCTGCACAAGTCCCATCATGTCCCAAGAGCCTCACAGAATTACATTCTCAAATCAAACAGATCCTGGGGCAAGTTTGAATTCGAATCTTCACATAACGTTTGCACCTTATTTGCCGTGTGACCATCAGTAAAATCTATAGTCCCCAGAGCTGTCCTGATAAATGTTCTTTCGTTGTGTTGACGATTTATTTCCCTAGGTGTCAGTTTCTTTACCCCTAAGAATGGGAGTAAATGTACCTGAACGCCTTTAGCTATTGACATCAGGTATTTGAGTGCCACTGTTTTCTGTCTGGTTCTTCACGCTGTGATTTATCCTTACTAAAAAGAGAGACGGCAGCCTGAAGCTGAGACTCTGTTCTCACGTGGCAGGAGTGCTACTGAGAGGTACATTTCAGTGACAGTTGCATTGTTTTGGGAAATGTTCCATGTGTTCTATACTTTAGGAAAGGGACATTTTTTAAGGACTTCTGCACGTCGTAATTGTTCTGTGGGTGATTTTGTGTCTGGATTTAACCTAGATCTTTTCACTTAGGTGATTTACACATAGCCTCTGAGGATGAGAGTTTTGAGGTCTTTAGAAGAAATATGCTTGCCATACTTCAGGGTCATGTGATAAAGGATTCTATCCTGTGGTGGTTGTTTGTGCACAAATTTTCCCTCCACTCTGCTTCCTGTGTGTAACTTGGGTCCCAAGAGCTACTATAAATTAACCTTATTCCTATTCAGCTGACGGTGAGGCCTACTGGCTTTAGAGGCAATGTGTTCAGAAAAAAAAAAAAGAAAATGGAGGGTTAAATCTACCGTCATTGTTCTCTAATGGGAGCAGTGTAAGAAAATATTGATTATTTGTGTTGTTTTATGATCATTTAGGTGTCATTGAAATATACCTGATTTCTTCAGGCTTGATAAATCTGATTCCTTCCTTCTTACTATCTTGTGTTTATTTCCCACCATGAATTTAGTGGTTTTCTAGCTAGTTTTTTAAAGTCTCTCAAAATAAGTTACTATGTAAGTGCTCTGTGTCTTAAGGAAACAATTTATAAATTATAATTATTATCCAAAAGAAATTTTTGAATCTATTCCTTCGAATTAAAATGTTATATGCCATAGTTTAAAAAGTTTATGAAGAGATAGGATATCAGAATAAAAGCCAGTTATGTGTCAAATTTATATCATATTGTTTTATTAAAAGCCTGCCATTGTGTTCCTTTACTAATATACTACAGTATCTTTTTCAATTTGGAGCACCTCATTGATTTGCATCTTTTAAAAATCATCTAAGACCTTAATTTCCACCAAATCTAGTATAGAGGAGGTTTGAAAGCTCAATTGACTGGATATATTGTGCAATTTAACCAGAAATAAAGGTGAAAGATGCTCCTTTTAAATCTTGCCAAGTTCATCAGAAGCCTTTTATTGAGAAGTTTAGGTCCAAGGCATTTGGGAGTGAAACCAGGTGCAAAATAATATGTTATCAGCTATTTCACAGGATTAGTGAGGAAGAGAAAGACCATGACTAGGGCCAGATTATAAATATGTCACATTCTTCCCCAAACTCAAGCCAGGTAACTGTAGCCTACCAGCCAGCTAGTGAAGTGTTCATGTAGATTTTAAGTACTGTTCACTGTCTGCAGAGATCCGTATTACCCTAATGGAGTAAATAAAAAATCAGAGCTTTGCATTTAGTTTCATGTAAGTGCGGAAGAATTAAGCCTACAATTTTAAGGAATGTGATTATTCCTTCCCTCAATGGTACCTTAGTATTCTTCAGTGGCAGAATTTCTCTCTGTCATTTCTTGAATGTGACAAGTTGAAAATAGCCTCTTTTCATCTTAAACCTGTTTTTAAAATACAAGTTATGGTGTTAGTCCGTACAAAAGCCATGGCCTTTCTCCCTTTTCATATTTAACATATTATTTTCACAGGTTACGATGTGACTAGAGCCGATTTTTTTCTGTTACTCTTCTCCGTGATGGGTTCATTGACCCTCATTCTTTGAGTGCCTCTTTAGTGAAGCTGGAAAACATCTGCCTCTAATATGGCTATTATTTCTGGGCTTTAACAGACATGTGCCTTGGATAAATTAAGGACCAGTCAAAGGAGGTCCATAAATATGGATACTTTGCCAGCTGCCTTTCCATTAAACCCTGTTGGTTGAATGAAATTAGTAAATAATTATGTTGGTGGGGAATCTGGTAGATCCCAATGGAATATAATGTCTTCCTTTAACAACAGAGCTTAATTTTTTTCCTATACACCAAATTAGTGTTTAGGGTAATCTCCATTGCAGATGGACTGATTTGCATTAAAACTATGCCTCCTTGTTCTGATTTGTCAACACCTCTTTTTAAAAAAAGTCTTTAACATTAAGCATGGGTGGGTAAGACCATCTGTTTCTGGAGCTTGCCCACAGCTCCATCACTTAACACATGAGACAGGTTACAGCTGTTTAATTGTTATGGTGCTGAATGATTATCTTTCTATCCAAAATTAACATTTATATATGTATGCACAGAAAGCGTGTGGTTAAGCTTAAGTGGTCTAATTGTGAATTAATGGTGTTAGGTATTCATCAGTTAGACCCGACATGAACAGTGAAGTGTAAAATAATGCTTTTCACAGACACTTCAACTCTTGGCTTTTAAGATGAGTCCCCAGATGTGATTATTATGCGTGTGAGAAACCCACTCCCAATACATTGGTGTATGCAGAGGGAAAAGATCACCATATAACTGTCATAAAAAGCAAAGAGAAAACCATCTGTGTGGTTACTGCACATACCCTAACTCTTTCCTGCCCCCCAAAGCATTATCCTCTGATCTGTGACCAGTGTAGGTACAAGCTCCAGAGTAAAAGCCTAGATGGGCAATTATGGTTGCACGTACCAGCAAGGCACCCACAAGCTACTGGGAACATATTTCTCAGCCAAGTGAGGGTGGGTTTTCTCCTGTATGTAGGAATGGTGACACACAAACTCACATCATTCTGCTGCAAAAGCTAGCAATATATATTCTGTTAAGTCTGTTCAATACATTCCATAATGAAAAACAATGAAAAATTTTCAGCAAAATTGCAGTATAAGGATCATGATATGCATGTAAAATAAGATATTTAAATGTCTTAGTTCCCAAGTAGTTACTGTAAAAGTGACTTGTATTTCCGAATTTATGAGCAGATCATACGAAGATTTACATAGCCCTTTAAAAAATATTAATTTACGTTGCTCGAATCAAATCACTAATGAGGGAGCACGAAATATACAAGGACAAGTTGTGATGTGCTCTTTATTCTAAAAAGCTGAGTCACATTTTGATTAGGAACTTTGCATCTATACCAGCACAGGGTTTATGTGAGACAGAGAATAAGGAAACTTCTTGACACAGAAGTGGAGTTGTCTCCACTTTGGGATCTAGCCCGTTCACATGAAGAAGGGTCCCGTCTAAGGGAGTATATGTCAAGCAGGTGGAGCATAGGGGGCCCATCCTGGCATCGCTGGGGCAGAGGGGACCCCATGGCTTCTGAAAACAGATCACTGGCAGCCCGGAGATGCTTTGCTTAAAGTCAGATTTCTTGCTTTCTTCATAGTCTCGTAAAAGATACCAGTGACTTCATGATTTTGTCCTTTTTAAGCTGTCTTTATTAAAAAGATTAATTCATAGTACCTGTTATTTAAGGGTTTACTATGCGCTAAGGCACAATGCAAAGTTCTCTGCATATATTGTCTTACTTAATTTTCACAACAGCCTTATCAAGTGGAAGCTATTAAGATCTCCATTGACAGGGCTTCCCTGGTGGCGCAGTGGTTGAGAGTCCGCCTGCCGATGCAGGGGACATGGGTTCGTGCCCCGGTCCGGGAAGATCCCACATGCCGCGGAGCGGCTAGGCCCGTGAGCTATGGCTGCTGAGCCTGCGTGTCCGGAGCCTGTGCTCTGCAACGGGAGAGGCCACAACAGTGAGAGGCCCGCGTACCGCAAAAAAAAAAAAATAATAAAAATGAATAAATAAAATAAAATAAAATCTCCATTGACAGAACTCAGGCTCAGAGAGGTTCTATAACTTTTCTGTGGATGCACAGCTAGTAGGTAACAGAACCAGAACCCAAATCCACATGAACCGCTCCCAAGCCCCTCCTCTTAAGCACTAGACTATGCTGCCTCCTAAATTACTGTTTAATTGTTTTAGCAGGTATGTATATAGTAGAATAGGTGAAAATTAAATTTTGTTCTGTGATAAAGATAATATCTACATACCTGTCACATACGATTGAATTGTCATAGAAACAGATGCAGTAGTAACCATGTCAGCGATATATCAATAATAAAATATCACTTTTTTATTCAGGAAAATTTGAATTATAGCTGATAACAGGATCCATAGCTTGCCAAAATAACAGTAACAGTTGCAGCAACAAAAAAAAACAGTTCAGAGAAAATCAATTTGTACTGTAGAGGATTTAAGAAAGTTGTAAACTACTTATTGAAAACTCCACACTTCTTTTTAAAAGTTAAATTTATTTCCAGTTTCTTAGTAGACTGAATACTATGTATAGACATTGACCACTGAAAAGCGCTCATACAAAGTGATTAGATGACTTGTGTAACCAGTATTGGCCCGTGAAAAAAGTCTCAGAAAAGTTTAATACCCAGGATACAAGTGGTAAACATCTATGCACACTCTCTCACACCTGCAAATAAAGAAAAAATACTCTTCTCTGTAAATCACCTTTGAAAAGAGCTGTTCACCTACAGTTTTCTCCAAATAAATTACAGTTTTATCTTCAGTAAGTTAAACAGATTGTTCAACTTTATTATTTTTCCTGGTAAAGTTTTTAAAAATTGACAACAGAAAGACCTAGTATATTTTACATACTTATTCACGCCTTATTCTATAAGTTTTCTTAAATACTAAATGTTATGAATAGACAAAAGTAATGATGGTAGACAAGAAATTACACTCTTTGATATTGACCAAATAGATCGTTTTCATGGTTTCCTGCCACAAGACGTCTTAGTACTACACAGACACCACTTTGGTAATTGCAATAACCAAGTTCACTGTCCCAGAATGTTAAAGATCCAAATATTTGTTTAGTGTAAAATATATTTGTGCTCTGATTTTCATTTATTAATGTGAAGAACTGTCTCTGATAGCTTAGTTCCCAAATCAGGGTACTAAAATATACCTGATTTTTTTTTAAATTTAGGAAATCATAAGATAATGTGGTTTTGCTTATGTCATTCACTGAACTCAAACGAGTAAAAATCTGAAGGAGCCATGTGTCACTCCATGTTTATGTTATGGTCCAGTAAATGAAATTATGCCACGTGCAAAGACTACCACAAAAATCATGTATCACACGCCAAGCAATAGTCATCTCTTCGTAGGCTGTGTGCACGCCGGCATCAGTGAGCCTGCTGTCTGCATTCTGCCTGCTACACTGTTACTTCTGTTATGTAGATGTCATCTACAGTAAGGCATGAAATTCTAAACTGAAAGAAAACACCAAACATAATTCTCCCAGTTGTCTGTACAAAGTTCTGCAGCTTATCCTGGCACTTTTTCAGCAGTGCTGACTTGAAAAAGTTTGGTTTATCTCAAAGCACCTTTTCCATAGAATCCAGGTTTTTCTTCTGGGAAGACTTAAATGAGGAAAAATATTATTTCACTCTTTTGGAATGTCTTGGCATAAATAGTGTTCCAAACTGAAGTATGGTGTTTTGCTTGGGTAGGTGCATGCAAGAAGCAATGTATTGTACAGATAATTTTTTCACCAAATTTCCAATCTAGTAAAAGAATAAAATGTGCAAACTTTCAAAAACAATTTACTTGAAGCAGGTTTTCAAAAATGTGCCGCCAGTTTTAGGGGAACAAAAGCTCTTTCAAACACGTGCACACGCATGTGCTCACACATACGCATACACACACATACACCATTTTTCTTTACTGGCACAACCTAGTTGTTAAAACTCACTTGCTAGTTGTTATATTTCAAATTAATTGACCCCCCTAAATAGGATAAAATATTTGCAATGTTTTATCTAATCTTAGAATGAGAATTCTGTGGTGAGAGAGGACATATTTTTAAGGGGTCTGAGTAAATTGTTTTACAGGGTTTAAAATTATGTCGGTGTCATAATCCTTTATGACAGGGTAATCAGTAATAAAACAGTACAGTGCATATCAGTTAAGGAACATCAAATCAATGGGTATGCGGCTTGCACACTGATTTAAACAGTTGCTGATTGGAATAAATGGATTTAATATGTACTTATTTGCAGACTGTAGCTTTTCTGTCATCCTACAGAATTGGTACACGAATAATCTAAGAAAGATACCTACTTATAGCTTTAATGAGATACTAACGTGAATCATTTTTTAAGTCTGTATGATAAAGTATTACGAAACACACAATGCTAAATAAAAACTTGTCCTCGACTCTGAGGACTTTGCAGTGTTCACTGTGGTGAAGGATATGTCTGTATTTTATTATGGACTCATCTGATTGAATTGTCCTCTTTCGGAGATGGGCCCCTAAGATCTTCGTGCAGTAATTAAACTGAGAAATATTTTTAGCGTTCTAGATTCTGTGTTCTTTGCCTGTGTCTAGGATATCCCCAAGAGTGAACTCAGTAGCCCAGTGAAAATACTGTCCTATTTAATGTGCTGCAACCAAGCACATTGTTGACAGCAGAAACAGTGTGAATAGATCACAACTACACACGTCAGCAACTGTGTACACACAGTCAAACTGTTGGTATATTTTCCCTTGTGAGCTGCCTAATGTAGATATAACCAACTTGGTTTGCCTTTGTTTCTTCTCTGTGTTTTGAAGAATCGGTTTGACTGAAAGGAAAGCAAAGTGGGAACTAATCTTATTCCGTGAAGACCTCCGATACCCTAGTTTCTCCCCCAGACAGGCACAAATACTCCTCTCACCTGTTTTTTAAAGGAGCAGCCTTCTTTGGAACTATCACTCAGCAAATATTTCTTATACAACAGACATCAGCTGAAATGATTCTGGTCTTTGATTTTTCAAACTCACTTGTTTTAATTTTTCCTGGTTTTATCCCTCAGTTTTAATATCCTGCTGATCGGTTTTCCAAACTTGGGATTTTTAGAACAAGTTACAGCAGTTCTCATTATAAAGGTTTCTTAACTACATAAAGTACCCTCCTTTATGAGGCTGTGTCCACAGATTAATACTTCAAGTTGTTTGGATTTCAATCTTACTTCCCAGTTTCTCTCTTTAATTGTCAATGTTGAAATAAGGATTTCCACATTTTTTTGTCTTATTTTCTCATTCAAGTAAATTCATTGACCAATCTGAAAACAGGTATGTTTCTCGTCTATCTACCCAGGTACACAGTTCTGCTTCTGCTGAGTTGTATACAGAGCTTTTTTATTAAGTGTATGGACTTTGGTCTCAGACCACCTGGTTGGAATTTTGGCCACTTGCTAGCATTTTGATCTTGAGGAAGTTATTTAATTTCCTGTGCCTCAAGTTTCTTCATTTGTGAAGTAGGGAAGATAATGAAAGTACCTATTACCCCATAGAGTAGTGAAAATTAACTGAGCCAGTTCATATAAAATGCTTAGCATAGGTTTCAGCACATAGTAACAGTCAGTAAATGCGAGTGATTGTTAATACCGCTGTATATAATTAGGATAGATCGATTGGGCAAGGGGAGAGGAACAGATGGATGAAGGAGAGGGGAAGGATATTGTAAATGAGGTATTGCTCACATATGCTTCTTTCCCAAAAGGTAGCCTCTCTGTTATTCATAGAATCTCTTCGAAAGCTGCAAACACATGTAGGACATGGTGTTACCAAACCCGGGTCCAGCTGCTCGCCGCTCGAAAGCCAATTCTTGAGACAAGTGTTGGTAGGAAAGGAAAGGTGGCTTTATTTCGGAGGCCGGCAACCAGAGGAGAGGGTGGACTCCTGTCCGAGAACCAACGCCCGATTGCTGTTCCGAGGACGGGCTTTTAAAGGGGAGTCTCAGGGGTGTGTAGGCAGAGGGCGGTAGCAGAGCAGCGCGGTCAGCTCTGACCGTCACCTTGAAATCAGGAACGTGATGGTCTGGTCAGCGCCACCTTGCTTTTTTTTTTTTTTTTGCGGTACGCGGGCCTCTCACTGCTGTGGCCTCTCCCGTTGCGGAGCACAGGCTCCGGACACGCAGGCTCAGTGGCCATGGCTCACGGGCCCTGCTGCTTCGCGGCATGTGGGATCCTCCCGGACCGGGGCACGAACTCGCGTCCTCGGCAGGTGGACTCTCAACCACTGTGCCACCAGGGAAGCCCCACCTTGCTTGTTTTAAGTACAGTTAGTCTTTAGTTCCAGGGTTTGTTCCCATTGCTTTGAGGCCAGTTCTCGGAATTGTGTGAAGTGGAGTAGCTTATGTCGTGGCTTCAATTTGGTCATCATGTAGCCATCCTCCTCCATGTCGAGGAGGGTGTTTGTATCTATAAGACAGCTCACAGGACACGGCTCAGAATATGATCTAGAGCCCTTGAGGAGGAGCTGAAGGTCCTTGACTGGGCTGAATGACCAAACTCTTATTATTTGGTCTCCTCTGACTGTTTTCCTCTGTTTCTGCGTTTTCTCACTTCTCTGATTAAACTTATTTTTTGGCTCAAGTTTTTCCACAGACAAAAGGCAAGCTGAGGACCTGGGGACAAGGACTATAGGGTCCCGCTCCGTTTCAGTTGGAGCACCATAATAAGTACATTTAATCATTTTCTTCAGCAGACATTAAGAATCCCTTATGAGCCAGGAGATGGGAATACAGTGATTAGCGTGGCCACGGGGAAGATTTACACATTACGTCACCTGTATCTATATATTGTTAAAGGCTTGTGTTTTCCTGGAATCTCTTAACTGAAATGAATTGATCACGGCTAGTTCTGGATTTTTTTCTCTTCTCCTTTTGCATTTACCCTGGTGTTTATAGTCCTAGACTTCATCCATGAGACGTATCCAGGGGGAAAAACGGGTAGAATCAGTTAACTAGAGGACATAGAGGGAAGAGGGCTGCCCGTGATTCTGACAGATAAGCAGATGAGGCGACAGCATGTGGGGAGGATTTCCAAAAGGATGCCGTTCCTCCCTGCCCTCCACAGTGGCAATGAAAAACGGTACGCGAAGACTGACTGTGAGCAAAGCTCCTTCCCGGGGGCTGTAGAGTCCATGTCCTGTACTAAGCTGTACAGACAAGAGTAAATCAGTTTGTGTTCATCCCCACGCATCTTCCCCAAAAGTAAAGGGGGGGAAGTGTGGTAAACAGGGGCCTTGAAAAGAGAATTCTTTTGAAAAAGAATCACCTAGAGGGGAGTGTGTGAAGGGGGTACAGTACTAGTCATTTGCTCTGGTGATATTGGAGGTTTATGAGCTAATCAGAGAATAAAAATTCTTCTCAGGAGCCAGACCTTTCTCCCACATCTCAGATTTCACTGAGCCTTTGCCCACCTGTACCAGCAATTAGGCCAAGGACTTCCAGTGCATGGGCTCGAAACTGGCACAGTTGTTTCATTTGTTATGTTCTGGGATGATTGTGTATCGGAGTGTATTTTGGAAGACAATTAAGGCCAGGATGAGCCCTAGCATTTGAAGACACTCACCTGCCTTCTGCCATGTAAGGTGGATCCACCTGGTGCTTTCCCAGGGAAGCCTTGTAGAAGACGTCAAAAAGATGGTGGTACTACCCTATGGCTTTTGGGAACAAGTATCTGCTGAGATTCATGTTGGGTCAGGAACGATTGCACAGTACTTCTGAGCTTCTTTCATTCATTTCTTCTACTAAAGAAAAAATTTTTGTTTGTTTCTAAATGTCTAAGAAGAGGCATTATGACAGTGGTTAAGAGCAAGCTCCAGAGCCAGACAGCCTGGACAGCTAGCCTGTGACCTTGTACAGACTCCCTCTCTCCTCCTTTCTTCATCTGTATTTACTGTATCAACTGTATTTACATCATAGGGTTGCGGTGAAGATTAAATGAGAGAATGATATAAAGCACTTAGAGCTAGAAATTTGGGACCCAAAAATACATCAGCCAGGTGTTTATAATCTGCAAGTTATGGAACCAGAGCTCCTGAAATGCTAGAACCATAAGCAGCACTTTATGAGTGTGTGTGCATTTTTTTCAGGGGGCAAGGGCAGGGAATTCGTAAGTCTCACCACTTGTCTTGGAGATCTGAGACCCCAGAAAGATTAAGAACCACTGTCTTATAGGAAACACGGTAACACTCACCTCCTGTACCCCACAGGGGTCTTCTTAAAAGATAAATAAGCAAGAGGGAGGAGATATGGGGATGTATGTATATGTATAGCTGATTCACTTTGTTATACAGCAGAAACTAACACACCATTGTAAAGCAATTAAACTCCAGTAAAGATGTTTAAAAAAAAAAGATAAATAATTGAAACTCCAGGGAAAGTGTTTTATGAATACAACATTTTACTGGAGAACAGTGTTTTAAAAGGCTCCATTTTATATGTCTCGAGCTCATATTTATAAGAGTTTTCTTCTAGAAAACAAATTTAAAACTTCTTAGTAGATCTAATAGGAACGACTTTCCTTTAGTGTCAGAACACAGTTGTTCGTTTTCAAAGTGATGTTTTTGTAACTTAATGTGCATTTCAGCAATTGATAAGTGTATTAATTTTTTAAATATACTGTATTATTTTTTACAATTATTGTTGCTAATGGCTTTTTACAACATACCTGCATTTTTCTGATGATTTCCTGTAGTGGCTTATATAATGATGTTTTTATTGTTGCAATTATTATCTTTAATAATTACTTGAACCTCATATATGTACATCTTCTTTTAACTTCTTCATTATTTGGAGCCAGGCTTTTGTGGTATTGTCGGAAATTTTACTCTACGCAGCCAAAATATAGGTGGTGGTTTCCCCCCCTTCTCTTTTAGTCTTAAGCTATCAGCCTCAACTATTCCCTATGATATAAAATGCAAATGACACATCTTTGTATTTTTTTGTTCAGTACAGATATTTTTCTTATGGTTAGTTTTACAACTTTTTGCAAAACGTGTTTTAAATATTTTTAATATGTAAAGCTTTATGTAAAATTTGACCTGCTGTATATTTTAAATGTGTTTTCTAATTTCAGCTCCACTTTCGATATTCTCTTGGCCCAATGACAAAGCTACCTTTACCTATAATCCACTGTTTTGCATAATTGATTCTGTTTGCTAAAATAATGGGATTGGCTGGATTCTAATTTATTCCTCCTTTAAAACTACTAATCCAGGGGTTTCCCTGGTGGCGCAGTGGTTGAGAGTCCACCTGCCAATGCAGGGGACACGGGTTCGTGCCCCGGTCCGGGAAGATCCCACATACCGCAGAGCGGCTGGGCCCGTGAGCCATGGCCGCTGAACCTGCGTGTCTGGAGCCTGTGCTCCGTGATGGGAGAGGCCACAACAGTGAGAGGCCTGCGTACCACAAAAAAAAAAAAAAAAAAAAAAAAAAAAAACTACTAATCCAGATCAGGATTAATTACATTCCTTATTTTGGTTGTGTTAACTGAAGTTGACCTGATGTAAAAGCCAAAAGCTTATACTCCAACTCTGATCAGTGTTATTAATTTTCATAAACTAAGAATTCCCTCAGAAGTACTACCCTAGCAGAACTAGAAACTCCACGGTGTTTAAATCACTTTGTTTATCCTCCATATTAAATGAGCTCTTATGGGACTATTGGATTATATAATGTTTGGAAGGAATTATTAAGAAAGTATATGAATGCTGTTATACAGTAATACATTTTTATTTTAATGTTTGAAAAGAATTATTTTTATGAAATTGTAATTTCAGACTAGTGCCTGACACTTTCTCCTCCCCCTTAATCTCTCCTGCAATATACTGTCAGTTAGCCATAAACGTGCTTATTTTTATATGCAGTTCAGAAGCCTCTGATGGAATCCTGTGGCAAAGTGAGGCATCCTTTTATATACACGGTACAGATGGGTCTAAACCATTTATGGTTTTGTTTACACACGTGACAGAACTACCAGACTTGAGTAGCTCAACTGAAAGTTATAGTTTAAATCATTCTGTTAAAAGTTCTGCGACCACTTGCATATGTCAGTAATGAAAAATAATCAACATAAGCATCTTTGAAAAGCAATTTTAGACCATTAAAGATGTATGAATTTTGGCAAAGCAAGAAGATTTGAGGCTTATTAAGAATATATTAGGTCTCTCCAGTGAGTGAACGGAGAGGGATATTTATGCCTCTGTTCAAGAGGAAAGGTGTAGGCTAATTGTAACCTCATGAAAGATTCAATGGACAGGTACAGTAAAAGACTTCAGTCTTAATCCTGACTGTTCCAGCAGAGCTTTTGTGAGAAGCAGAGCCTATTCCTGTATGTATCCTGGAAAGAAACAAGATCTTAGTCCGTATTTCTTGATGGACTACGTACGTGATACATCACTGTGCATCTGACGTGTAGTCAAGGGCTACTGGGTAATCGTATTCTACAGAACTTACACGTGCCTTTTTCATAATACTCTATTAAATTTGCTCAAGGACCCTCAGTTTCCTTCTTTATTAACGAAGTTTGATTGTTTTTAAATATGCAAGTAACTCAGGAGAGAAGGTGACTGAAGTAGCATTTCTGTGGGTTTCTCTTGCGGATTGAAGGAAGCATCTGAACAGACATAAATGGCTGCTCTGGGCCTTCCGTGTATTCGTTCTGCCCTTCCACTGCGTGACCCTTATGAAACTACTTTGTTAAACACAAACTGAAAAAAAGAATTATTTTCTCACCTCCCCCCCCAAAAAAGTTGATTATTTGTAGATCTCATAGTTGTAAATTTCCAAAATTATTTAGTAATAAAGAATTGATTCCATTTGTTCTACTTAGCTACGCTTTCACATAATCTCGGGAAGGATCAGGGTGGGTCCATTCCAGATAATCTGCGAAAGGAAGTGTTAGTTTACCTGCATACTTTTCCTGAAAATGCTGAGCATATCCTGGAATCGTGACTACATTTTCTAAAACGTGAATATATTGCATTTTTAGAAGATATGAAGTGCATCTCTGTCGTGTAATTTGAGTCTTATGTCAGCTGCAGCTACTCAATTTGCATGTAAATTCTGAAAATTTCCTTGTCCCATGTGACACTTCTGAAATGTCTGTCTGTTCTTTTTTCCTCTTTAATTTCTCAAGCTCACTATTTGGATAAGATAGTTAAAGGTACTGTATGCTTGCTCTTCGTTGGCATATCTCTATATAATCGTGTATTAGCTTTTGTACTAGGTGTGAAAATAGACTGTTTTCATGCATATTTTTGTAAATTATATATCAGGCTTACATTATGTGAAATCCTTTGGATTTAAAGTATTGAGACTTGAATGTCTGTGTCTCATTTTTATAAATTTGGGTTATCACAGATTTCATCCTATGTAAAAACATTAGTTTTCACTGGAACCAAAAACTGAAGATAACAGTAATTTGCTGTTTTTTGTTTTTGGGGTTTTTTTTGTTTTGTTTTGGGGTTTTTTTTTGGCTTTAAGATCTTCATTGATGGCAATTCAGCTCATAAGCTTTAAATTCTAAATCAAAGAATCACGAACGCTCACTCTCTTATCACAGAATAAGAAATTGTCAATCTAAAGAAGATTGTGGTTAATATGTTGAAAGAAATCTCATTTATCCTCATATGGAAACTTCTTTGGCTTTTTCTCAATGTTTCGAAATATATGTGATGTCATAATTTATGTTTTGTGATTTTCTTAAAAAACTACAAAATACCGTTCATTCTAGAGAACAGAAATGATAACTCCACTCAGCAGAAAACAGCAGATTCTTTGTCTTCAGTTATCATAGAAATAAGTGAAAACCGTACTTTTCAGAAGAGAAAATTCCCTTTCCCTTCCTCCTCAGATTACCTATTTTTTTATTCCTTGTTTGTGCTTTTCATTAGAATATGAAAATATTCATGACAATATCCAGGCTTTCATGTAATAACTTCTTGTGTGCGTGCAGTCAGCTGCTGCACCTCTTTGTCAGTGGGGCAGTTAAACCCTTTTTTTTTTTTTTCATTAAAAACAAAACAGAAACATCCATAAGGAAAATTCACCTTTTAGGTATTGAATAATCCATAAATACAGATGGTAATTGTCTGAAAGAAAAGAAGCAGCAAAATTAATCTTCTCCTGACCTGATGGTATCCATAAGTGTAATTTCATCATACCCAGCCACAAGAGACTGTCAAAATAGTCTTCTTTCTGTTAACTCTAATCTTAAGAGACCGAAAGTCTCTTTGAGATCTTTTCATTTCAAGTTCCACAGTGGAGGAGGGGAAGCCAAGATATGAATAATTCTTTTAATACAGACTTAAAATAAACATTCTTAAACGGATTGTTCCCTTAAATTTTGTCACCAAAACAAGAGTAGCATTCTAATTATAAGAAGCTGTAGGACAAACCCCAACTGCTAGAGCGAGTATTTTTTTTACTAATATATATTTTATTCCAAATTATGAGTAATTCTTTCCAAAGAGATCTGATTAATAGCCAATTATTCTTGCCATTTTAGAGCATTTATCTCCTCGTTTCTGTCAGTGTCGTGTCACGCTCATAGACAGGAGCACCAGAATCTACCCAAGTGTCATCCTCATAAACAGACCATGTTGGCTGCATGCCAGTTATCATCTGTAGGAAGTGGCAGAATTTTTTTTTTTTTAATGTCATGTTAGGCTGAAACAATTATAGATTTTGGATATATTAAATTATTTTCATTGTTTCCCAAATTTTCCCTCCTTGCCCATAAAAGCAGACAAGATAGGATATAAAGGTAACAGCATAAAAGCTTTAGGGAGATTGTCACAAACTATCACTCTTCGCGCTCTGTCTTGAAGCACGTGACTACCGTGTTTTTGTTCGGTCTATCAATGTTTTACTGTGGTCCTTATGGTATTTCATTTTGTCCGTCCTAAGTAATCAAATATGCACAGCTATTACATTCGGTTGGAAATCCTGTCGGTCCTATCCCATCCGTATGCAGCCTGAACCCTAATGTTTGTTAGAATAGATGCTAAGCTGCTTCACTATTTCCTGGGCTTTGCTTAGTCTGTGACGAGGAATGTATTCTCGGCATAAAGTATAGTCATTAATACTGGCCTATACTTTGTGCAGTTATTTAATGCACTGTAATTTCACATGAATATACGGCAACTCTGAGACCAGATAAAATTAATGTTCTCTTTTCAGCATCATTCATATCCTCATACCCGCTTTCATGCTTTTAAATTTAGAGGGAATTTTTGAAAGCAACAAGGCGCTTTTAAGAAAGCATGTCTAACCAGAGACCAGTATTGTTTACAACAGATTAAAAGTCTATTCTAGAGCTTCTGAAATGATCTTGTTGTGTGACGCTTTTTTCACACCTTACAATCAACCTTGTTGCTTTGCTAAAGGAAAAAAATTTAAGTTAATTTTGTCTGGTCTGCAGCGATTTAGTGGGTCGTTGCAGGTATTTCTGTCCTGCACAGGTAAGTGGTGTCTCAAGGGTCAGGCCAATCAAAGATGCCACTTGGATAAGAATGAGATTCCTTAGATAACGTTGCTGTTTCTATCCATGTGCAATTACAGTATTTGTGCTGTTTCGAAAGGCCTGTTCCCACTAAGTGTCCCTCATTTGTCTATTTGAGGAGCAAAAACTTTCAATACTCACATCGCTTCTGCTGTCCTTCTTTGTCTCTTTTGACAGAGGGGTGCCCCGGTCTGTGCAACAGCAATGGAAGATGCACACTGGACCAAAACGGCTGGCATTGCGTTTGCCAGCCAGGGTGGAGGGGAGCAGGGTGTGACGTGGCCATGGAGACCCTGTGCACAGACAGCAAGGACAACGAGGGAGGTAAGAGGCGCTGAGCGGGAAGCGAGCTCGTGCGGACTCGGGTTTACGAGTCCTCGCGGATACCTGGCTCTCTGTTGCCAAAAAAAAAAAAAAAAAAAATCCAATCCCCATAGAGTAAATTGTTTGAAAAACGTATGAGTGCTGATAGAGTGATTGTGCTCCCTATTTTCCCTGAGACAAATGCAAGATTACTATCATTCAGGGAAAAGTCAAGGTAACTAAGCTGCTGTATAATGTGCATTGTTCTCCCTTCCTCGTCCTAATCTCCAGGTGACAGTTCTCCTTGGTGCAGTTTTTAGGACCCTGTAAATTGGGAGCTCTAAAGCAGTATTTTAATAATGCAACATTCCAAAAGGTGCAAGACACTTCCCAAGCTCTTCTGTTGGAAGGCCTGGATGAAAAGAAAAGAAAAAAAAAAAAACAGGAACAGAAAGCAATCCCCTTGAAGCTGTACTTCCAGTGTCTTTTTATCCTTAACTTTACACCCTGTGAAAAGGATTATGATATTGCACCCCATATAAGCCCAGGGTTAAGAAATAATTATTTTCCCCGTTGCGCACATCCTCCGTGCTAGTGTATTTCAGTTTCAGAGACTAGAGAAGTGAGAGTTACTGTTCGTCTCCAGTGATGGAGCACTTGCCCCTGGAGCTGTTCAGTTTTGGTGTCCCTTTGGGACTGAGGTTTTTGGAAGGATTCAGTTTCTGTCTGGACCTCTGTGGTCACCTGCTGTGTGGGTTAGTGTGTGTTTCCCTACCCCCGCCTTCATTCCACCTGCCCTTTTGGGAGTGTCCACGTGGGCAATATAGTGTTGGTTAAAAGTGCAGGTTTAGAGTCAGATCTTCCCTCCAACTCGTAGTGCTTATGTGACCTTAGACAAGGTTCTTATCCCTTTACATTTCAATTGCTTCATGTATAAAAGAGTGGTAAAGAAGTTTCTGGAAGGATTAAGTGAGAGAGTGTTTGTAAAGTACTTAGTGTATTGCCAGGGATATATTATATTGTAAGTAGCAGCTATCATTATCCTGTTTTCCTTCTTTTGCTTTCGAAAGTGCTCCCCTTGACTGGGTGAAATTCATAAAAGGTTGTCAGAGAAGGTTGAATGGCCTTTTCCTTTCCAAATAGAGTGGACCTAACTTCAGGCAGACCTCGGAGATATTGTGGGTCCGGTTCCAGACCACTGCAGAAAAGCAAGTCACACTAATTTTGGGGTTTCCCAGTATATATAAAAGTTATGTTTACCCTACACTATTAAGTTACCCTATACTGTAGTCTGTTAAGTGGGCAATAGCCTTATGTCTAAAAAACAATGTACATACCTTAATATAAAAATATTGCTGGGCTTCCCTGGTGGCACAGTGGTTGAGAGTCCGCCTGCCAATGCAGGGGACACGGGTTCGTGCCCCGGTCCGGGAAGATCCCACACGCCGCAGAGCAGCTAGGCCCGTGAGCCATGGCTACTGAGCCCGTGCGTCCGGAGCCTGTGCTCCGCAACGGGAGAGGCCACAACAGTGAGAGACCTGCGTACCAGGAAAAAAAAAAAAAAAATCATAGATCACCATCACAGATATAATAATGAAAAAGTTTGAAATAATGCGAGAATTACCAAAACGTGACACAGAGACACAAGGTGCCGTTTGGAAAAATGGCACGATGGTCTTGCTCCATGCAGAGTTGCCACGAACCTTCAATGTATGAAAAATGCAATATCTTTGAAGCACAATAAAGGGAAACACAGTGAAAACAAGGCCTGCCCTGTACTGTTCTCTCGGAAGCAGAGTGCCAGAACCAACTGTCAGCCCTCTCCATGGCCCCCAACACACACACACACACACACACACACACACACACACACACACACACACACACACACTACAGTCATTCTGAAGCCAAACATTATTTGTGTCTCATCTTCCTAAGAGTTGCAGTTCTCCCCTTTCGTTCTAGCACATTGGTCACTATTTTCCCTGTTTTCCTTTAACCTGGACTCTTGAGAAGCTTGAGCCACTAATTCTGAGCTACAGCCTCCTTTGCTGCTGCTCCTGATAGGTTTAGGTGGTCCGTAGCCCTCGCAGCCTCTCCTGCCTAACAATGTGGAGTTGCCCCGATTCCTCCTTGCCGTGCCCATGTGCCTGTCTTAGAAACCACAGCATCAGTCCTCTCTGACCCCCAGCCCAGACGGCAACTTTCCTCACTTTCCCCCAAGAAGCCCCTACCCCATTGTTTTCTATTGCCCAGGGAGGAAGGAGAGCTTCCCTTCCTCCTTTTTTTTTTTTTTAATTACTCTTTTATTTTTTATTCTTTTGCCACACTGCATGAGGGATCTTAGTTCCCGGACGAGGGATCGAACCCATGCCCCCTGCAGTGGAAGCACGGAGTCCTAACCGCTGGACCGCCAGGGAAGTCCCTTCCCTTCCTCCTGGATCAGATATTTCACACTTGTCTTCTAAAAGATTACCTTGAGGAGGTTACAGACTCTTTCAGAGGGAAGCAAACTGTAGGGCCAAGTCTGCAGAGACGCTGCAGAGAAACTGAGGGGCTGATCAACTCTTTAGTATTGTCATCAGCTAAGGACGTTTCTCTCTTTCCTCAAAATTTATCAGCTGTGAATTGGCCTCGTTCCCCCCTTGTTTATTCTTCTTAGCCTGAAGCTAGGCTGTCTCTAGACTTGCCTCTCCAAGGGGAAATCTGAGCTGATAGGAGACCTCCTGTGGATTCTCTACTTATCTCACATAATTTGTATTCCTGTCCCTAACCTAATTTTGTTGATCTTCTGAGAAGGAATCTCAGTGCCAGCTTTATTATATCCTGAGATTGTAACCTGGGTGCCTTATAACCCAAGCTTAAGCATGGGCTGTGTGTATACAGACAATATTTTCCACACCAAACCCCAACTCAAGACACATAATCTGGCAATTAAGGATATCATTATCATTGTATGAGGCCAATAAAACAGAAGGTTTAAAAGAAGGACTATACTTGAAACTCTATGATACGTAGGAACTGTACCATTAGAGATCCATTGTCTAAACTAAGTTTGATGTCAAAATGGTGAATTAGCTAGAAAGTAGCTATAAGTAATTTGATTTAACACATTAAGTAACTAAGGAGGAGGAGAAGATGAAGAGGTTGATTTGGCCCGAATCAGAAATTAAACGTATCATACGAATAGCTGCTAGTCTAGTCTGAGTAATTTTGTAGAACACAACTTTAAGAACTTTGCAGAACACACACACACACACACACGCACACACACACACAAAGAAAGTTGCTTACTATTCCCAGAACTGAAAAAGATATATTTAAAAATTTTAGAAAGGACAGCCACATACGGTGAAATAAATATTTTTTTCTTACACCAAGCATCTTCCTTCTCCTCCAAAATATACCTTCTTTTACCAAATCTGCTTCACCCCATCTCTACTGCCTAAGCCTAAAGATCCTCAACCTATGGATCTCACTAAATAAATAGTTGACCCAGGCTTCCCTGGTGGCTCAGTGGTTAAGAATCCTCCTGCCGATGCAGGGGACACGGTTGGAGCCCTGGTCTGGGAAGATCCCACATGCCGTGGAGCAACTAAGCCCATACGCCACAACTACTGAGCCTGTGCTCTAGAGCCTGCGAGCCACAACTACTGAGCCCGCATGACACAGCTACTGAAGCCCGCGTGCCTAGAGCCCGTGCTCCACAACAAGAGAAGCCACCGCAATGAGAAGTCTACACACCGCAACGAAGAGTAGTCCCCGCTCGCCGCAACTAGAGAAAGCCTGTGCACAACAACGAAGACCCAACGCAGCCAAAAATAAATAAAATAAATAAATTTATTTTTTAAAGAAATAGGTGACCCTCTCTGCCTGTGGAGCCAATTTCCCCTTTATGTCTCTAACACACTTGAGGAAAAGCAGCCTTCGAGGGGAATTTACAATGAGGACCAGGAGAAGTGGGCTGCCAATAAAATAGACTGGAGGAACTTGTCTTTAGCTACTCTCGTAACACCTTCATGGTCATAAAAAGTGAATCTCCTGTTCAGTCGGACCTTGTTTCTTTAAGGCTCAAATAAATAGCTGTTGCATACACAGACTCATTAGCTTTTCAGAACTAAGGCCATCTTTTACCCACCATAAAGGCCTTGACAAAGATCCCCACTCTCTGTGGACTCAACAAGGTGTCTCCCCCTTTGCTTCTCCAATCTGAGCTCCAGGTGTCACACAGGCAGCTGGAGCAGACGTCAGGGCAGAGGCAGGCTATGGGAGAGTCAAGTTTTAAATCACACGGTGGACGTCAGAAACTTGTGTCCCTGGACCAGAGAATTGCGGCAAACATCTCCACACAGGGCCTGTAGGCACCTTGGAAGCAAGGACAAGATATCCTTTTCTTACTGGAAAAGCTTTCTGAGCAAGTGATCCACGCTGCAGGCCTCCACTTGGCTTTTACATATTTCTTCTTCAGCTTTATCTTCACCTACAAAGTCATCCTCCCTCTAGACTGAGCCATGTCTTGTTCATATCCCAGAACTCACTCTGATGGTGAAGTCGCTAAGATCAGAGAAAAGACAGGTGAAGAGATGGGAACTGGTCCCTATTAAATGCTGTGTGATCTGGAGTGGGGTTGAAGACAGTGACTCCATACCACCCCACCCTTAGCTTATATAACCGACAGATTTGGAGAGAACTGCACCTAGGTGTACAGACAGTGGTAACAGAAATCTGGGTTAACCGTCTGTCAACTCTGCTTGTTCTATGCTGGCACCATTCTCTGGATGTCTCTCCCACCAGCTTGAGGTTTATGTTCCTCTAGCATAACAAGCCCGGTGCAGGGAGGACACCTTTTTCAATGGTTACGTGAGACCTGGGCCTGGCCTGAGCCCGACTCTCATTGGTCTGAATTAGGTCACCTGCCCTACAAGAAAATTGAAGTTCTGTCTCCAGAATAAATGGGTAAGGATGGTGGGTAGGCAGAAAAACAGATTCCACTATCAGAATATAAATAGCTGTCGATAGCGTTTAGTTTTAGTATAACCAGACAGTATACTCCAATAACCATTTCATGTGGCTAGTAGAATTCTGTTCGTTTCAGAAGGAATCTTCTAGTCTCTCTCTCCTCCCTTCCCCCCCAAATTCCAGCCTTCTCACTTGAGAACAAGGAAACCAGTGCTGAGCCTCTGACATGCTTTCGATGCCTGTGACTGGCGAGGCAGCTCTGAGTTGTCTCCCAAACACTTGTGTATGCATCATCAGTTTCACCTGGTCACCCTGCTACAAATGTCATTCAATAGGGGGTGTCTTGACTTTCAGTAGCTCCCCATATGGTGGTCCCACTATAGAAGCATCAAAATGCAACAGCTTGCCAGAGACAACTCTGTTCTTATAGAGACTCAAGATGCTTATTCATGAGATGATTTCTCCAAAGTATATTGTCTCCGGCAGCGGTTACCACGTTCCTGTTGTCCTTCTCATTCGGGAGGTCTAGTCAGAGTTTCCTGTGACATCTTGCTTCCCTGTCTGGTCCTCCAGTGGATAGATCCCCTGTGGGGACCAGAGGCATGGGATGCAAGCCCTCTCCTGCATATTGGATGGTTGAGGGCCCAAGAATGACTTAAAGCCTCTTCCTAAATGTTGTGCAAGATGGTAGAGAGTCAAAGTATAAATTCTGCCAGGAAAGATGCATCTTACTTGTAAGTAGATAGAGTTATTCTTTGTCCCTCAGAGTTGTTACTTCGGGGGGCTAGATGTCAGGAAGATGTATCTAAAACAGGCTTCTTTTACATCTTCAGAGGTTGATAATTGTAGAGAAGGAAGCAGGTTCAACTGAGCTTATTTAGAAATTAAAAAGAAACCGTAATGAGAGAGAGAGAGAGAAAGGAAGGAAGAAAAATACAAACAAAAGACTCAAACTGAAGGAGAAAGCAGGAGTGTGCTAGCATTGAAAATGGGGAGGGAAACCATGAATGAAATTTTAATGTAAGCATCAGAATGAGTGATGAACGGACAGAGCTCGTCTAAGTTTGGAGATTACCAAATGAAAATAAGGAAATATTTGAAAATAGATTTTTAAGAAGTCCTAGCAGGAGGATGAGACAATTGTATTCTCCAAAAAACATTGAAAAATAAAAGTTAAATAAAATAGTAACAGAAATAGGAAGAGGGGGGATAAATGGTTTTAAAAAAGAAGAAGAAAGAGGGAGGGTGGGAGGGAGGGAAGGGAGGAAATTACAAGAGTTCCTAAGTACTTCTTAAAACGAATCCAGATATCAGAATATAGAATGGCACTCAGTCTAAGAGCCTTAAAATACATTAACCTGGCGGATGATTTGGGGCGGGGGGAATTACTATTCATTTGAAAGACTCTATGAGATCCCACTATATGGAGAGATTCAGGTTCCTCTGAACCCTTTTACTATCCACAGAAGCTTTAGAGCAATCCCCTTCTAGGAGAGAAAGGTCCAGCTTGTGCCCTCAGAAGCAAAGGACCCCAGTAGCCTCCTGGTAGTACACAAGGAACATGGGGTTTGATCACTGTTTTTTTTGTTTTTTTTTTGTTTTGTTTTGTTTTTTTTTTGTGGTATGCGGGCTTCTCACTTTCGCGGCCTCTCTCCCATTGCGGAGCACAGGCTCCGGACGCACAGGCCCAGCGGCCATGGCTCACGGGCCCAGCTGCTCCGCAGCATGTGGGATCCTCCCGGACCGGGGCACGAACCCGTGTCCCCTGCATCGGCAGGCGGACTCTCAACCACTGCGCCACCAGGGAAGCCCTGATCACTGTTTTTGAATGAGTTTTAGAAGGAGAGGAAAATCAGAGCCACACAGGCTGGAACTAAAAGTCTCCCCTGTATTTTACACCCATTACCATCTGCTGCCACCGCAAGTTTCACAACATAACAAAGGGCATCACACAGAACCTCTTTAGAAAGTGTCCCCTTTCTCCATGTTAAGAACCTCTGCATTCCTGGGGAGGGTTATTACTAGTCACCATACACAAGTGCTGCATTCTCATTGTCAAGAGTAACCACTGGCAACAACTTAAAGAGTGCGTGTTTCTACGCCTCCTTCAGTGAATTTAGATGCACATTTATGTTTTTAAACGTCAACGGGATAGGTACTGTTCTAAATTTGATTCTGCCAAAGAGCGTAACTTAGAGATTTTTTCATGTCAGTACATATAGACCTATCTCCTACTTTATAATAGAAACACGGTTGTCCTAACGGACTTTACCACTACTAATTAATAATTATTTAGTTGTTTCTCTTTTCTTTTTTTTGCTCTTAGTATAAAGACAAATCTGTAGTGAATCTGTGTGTGTGTGTATCTGCATATAAATCTTTGTGTAAATGTATGAATATTTCTTTGGGACAGATTTTTAGAAATGAAATTGCTGGGTCACGGGGTGTTTTAATTTTTAATTCTGGTAGCTACGGCCAAATGGCCTTGCAAGTAAGTTTCACCATGGTACACTTCATCGGTCAGGTAGTGCTCCTTTTCCCCATGTTCATAATCTGTACATAATCATTGTGCATAAGCAAAATTGTCCAACAAAATGAAAAATATGAATTTTGTCTGCTGGGTGGAAATGACTCCATTTTTATTGTTTTAATTTGCATTTCCCCAATTACTAGTTAGATTGATGATCTTTATATATGTTCCTTGATTGTTTGCATTTCTTCTTTTGCTAATTGCTTATTTATTTCTCTTGACCATTTTTTTCTATTGAGTTACTTGACTTTTTCTTTTTAATTTTTAGGAGTTCTGTGTATATTCTTCTTATCAGTTCTTTGTGAGGTGTGTTGCAGATATTTTATCCCAAGTTTTCATTATCTTTTAACTTTGTTTATGGTGTCTTTCATCATGCGGAAATTTTCAAACGATAAACTTTTATAAGGTAAATGTTTATAAGGTTTAACTTTTCCTTCATGAATTCTGGGTTGTGTGTCTTTATAAGTACGTACATAAGTTGTACTTACGTGTAATATTTCCTATAATTTTTTCTAATACTTTTTGTAATTGTATGGATTGCTTAATGTCCAATTCATCAAGAACATGTAAAGATGCCTATTAGAGTAAAAATAGAAACAGGAATTCAAGGATTAGCATAGTGTCTGAGGGCAGGAAAAAGGTGATGAAAGAAAATCAGCACGTGTCTCTGCTGTGCTTTTAAGACATCATTTTGACCTGTTTAGATCTCATAATCTCTAGGAACTGAATTGATTCTTCACCTTCATTCAGCAAAATTATTGTATGCGTACTTGGTGCCAAGAAGTATGTGTCCTAAATTCTGGTGCTACAACAGTGAACTAGATTAGCCCTCAAGGAACTTCGTGAGACCATTGTCTGAGCTGATTGCTAAAGGAATTGAGGAGGGGGATAAGAGAGCAGGTGAGAAGTCTCCCGGCAGAGGAAATAATAATCACAAAGGTTTTGTAAGCCAGGTTAAGGAGTTCTAACTACTCAGAAAGCAGCAGGGACCAGTTAAAGGAAGTATTTTAGCTAGAGAAGTGAAATAACCACATTTGATTTCTACCAAGATTACTCAGATTTAAGTGTTGAGAATGAATAGCTAGGACAAGACTGGCGCCTGGGAAACCAAGCCCTTGTTGAGATCTTGTCAAGAAGGGACCATGGTGGTCTAAACGGTTGTTTCAGTGAAATGGAAAGAAATAGACTGATTCAAGAGATGTTTGGGGTGGAGAAAAGGAGGATCTGGTCATTGATTAGGTGCAGAGAAAAAGGGAGAAGAAGAATCAAGGTTGACATTCAGGTTTCTGCTTTGAGAAACTGGGTGAGTGGATGGTGGAACCATTCCTTGAAATAGGAAATGCAGAGGAAGCGAGTGTTCAGAGAAGATCCTATTTGTTGTGTTTTAGACGTGTTAAGCTTTCAATGCCCGTGTAACATCCAAGTGGAAATACCTAGAAGATCGGTTGTGGATTTGGAGTTCAGGAGAATGATCAGCCTGGAGTCATTAGCCTTGAAATGTTGTGAACATAAAGAGAATAAAGCCACCAAGAAAGCTCTGCTGTAGGCAAACCAAGAAGATATAGAAAACCAAACATGACCCCAGTTCAGTAATAAATGAGTTTCATGCATGGTACAGAATGGTGACTTAAAAGAGAAACAAAAGGTCTACCCGTACACTCTGAAAATTCTAAAATCCACAGATAAAATACTGCATGAGAATTTCTACCTCTACCTCCAAGTTGAAGGCAGGGGAGGGGCTTCCAAATACTGTGGGGAAGGGCAGTGGGCATTAATTAATTATCTTTTGAGTAAAGATGAAAATTCATCAAAGGAAATTCATGACTGTTTATCCAGTCAGTATGTCAGGGTTTTAGAAAACAAGTTAAAATATCCATAGCTGCTTAAAAGACAGAGGCAGATCAAAGCCAGCATAGAGGGTAAACTAGGAAAGATGGAGTCAGACATTTTAATTATCTAGCAAAATAGGCATTACATTTGCCAGGAAAAAAATCAAGAATGATTTAAAGACTATAAGGAAATAGGGCAGGGTAGAAACTTTAAAGCAAGACTAGCGATTGGCAAACTATTACCCCTGGGCCAAAGTTTGTTTTTGTAAATAAAGTTTTATTGAGACACAGTCACACCCACTCATTTACATATTGTCTCTGGCTGCTTTAGAGCTCTAAAGGCAGAGTTAAATACTTGTAGCAGGGACTATATGGTCCACAAAGTCTAAAATATTTTTTATCTGGCCCTTTGCGAAATAAGTTTGCCAGCCACTGTTACAAACCAACGAAAGGGTTAAGAAAGATGAGACCATGTTTTGAAATGATAACAGGGCAATAACATCGAGGATTAAGTGGAAGGAAGCATATACTCTAGATTGTCTGTATCAAAGGACCACTTACCTTGCAGAGCCTAACCAGGAGAAAGAGGGGCTCTTAACTGATCATTGGACTTGTTATTCAGTGGGTTTTGAACGGTTCTGATTTTCTTTAGATTTTTTTACGATTAATTCTATTAGCTAAGGCTTCCACACCAATCTCAATTTAAGCCGACCTAATATTCCTGAGACTAAAATGGAACGTTGATGATTTTGAGAAGCTCTTCCACAAAGTCACTTTTACTACCGTATACATTTGGGCAAGTGGGTAATCAGCTTAGTTTTACTAGATGGCCCTAGCCACGTGAGTATAGACAAAGAATGAAAAATGTTTTCTTGAGTTATAGGAAGCCAGATTCATAACCATCCGTCACTTGCTTGGGCAAGTTACTGATAAACTCTGCAGAAAAATAACAAACTGTGTGTCCCTGCAACTCGGCTGTTGAAAATGAGTTCTTTCTCTGATTGATGTTAGTAGAGAGGCTTGTAAAAATGCATTCCCAACTGATTAGTTCAGAAGGTGTCAATCTCATGCAGTTCTATGACCTGCAGACTACATGCCAGATGCATGTTTGCTTTTTATAAACTAACAAAGATGAATGATGAAATTTGAGCATTCCTCTTTGGCCAGCTGTACCATATAGTGCCTAAAGGAAGACACTGTGGGGATATTATGGGGAACAAAGGGGGGGGGAATTTAACCCTTAATTTACCAGATTAATGGAGATAAAATATAATGTTTGGAAGTACTTTCACTATTAAGTAGTTTCTACTTATGTTAAAAAAATGAACGTAAGGGAAAAACCTGTAAGAATTTAAAATATTTGTGTGGAATTACTCTCCCGAGCATATGCACACCCCATTCTAAATCCATGGAGTCAGAGCTCTTAGATACATCATAAAACAGATTAAAGATTCCTCATGAAGTCTCAACATATGATCATGAATTGTTAATGAAAGGGGTTTTTTAAGTTGTTTTTTGAAGCTAAAAATGATTTAGGGGCAATAGGTCAACCATCTATGATTTAAAAAATCTGAATCTTCATAACTATGCTTCTATTTCTTTGAGACAGATGGAGAAAAATGCAATATATTGCATTATTATAACATATCCTTTTGAAAAATAAGCCTCTATCATAGTTTCATCTTTCTTCCACTAGAAATATTGAGGAATATTTAGACATTTTTCATCTTTGTGGCCTTTTGGCTAAGAAAGCAATATTTTGATAAATTTCTATGAAATTTCAAAGCTCAGTTTCATTTGACTTTCTTAAACATGATTTTAAATTTTTGTCAAAGAATAAATATACAGTTTCAAGTAATTAACCCATTTTTTAGAAATATAACAGACATCCACATGAAAATGTAGCTATAATAAAAAAGCTATGTAATAAGATCTACTTATCAGAAATTCTGACTCATACATTTTCATGTCAAATTATGGTGTCAAAAAGTTAAAATAGGGCCTCCCTGGTGGCGCAGTGGTTGAGAGTCCGCCTGCCGATGGGGGGGATACGGGTTCGTGCCCCGATCTGGGAGGATCCCATATGCCGCAGAGCGGCTGGGCCCGTGAGCCATGGCCGCTGGGCCTGCGCGTCCGGAGCCTGTGCCCCGCAACGGGAGAGGCCACAACAGTGAGAGGCCCGCATACCGCAAAAAAAACAAACAAACAAAAAAAAAAAGTTAAAATAGTAAAAAGAGTCCAACACCATACATTTAATTCCAATATTTGCGTATTAAGCCTTTTTTTTTCAACTATAAGGGAAATAGTGAGATTTTTAGTTAATGTCTCTGGATAAACTGCATCTCTTTCAGTTTCAAGTGACAGAAAGGCCAACCCAAACAGGCTTAAGGAAGAAGGCAATGCTTTAGCTTCTAGAACTGAAAAGCTCAGGAGATCAGGTTCAGCTTATTGCAAAAGCCCCAAAGATGTCACTATGACCTGTTGTCTTAGGTCTCCAGCTCTTGACTTTGCCTCTTCTGGGATGGCTCCACTCCCAGACAGGTTCTGCTGTAGTGGCAGCAAGAGGGGTGCAGCAACCCTGGCCTCACAGCCTTACAGCTCCAAGCCTGGGGGGATGGGAGCTGATGGGGCAGGATTGCTTTTTAGATAGTTCCTGAAATTCAATCTGGTTTGACAAGTTAGGTCACATGTGCATTTCTGAACCAAGCACAAAGGGAAATATGCACATAGACTGAGAGTTGGGGAGAACTGGGTACCCAAATGAAAGTTCAGAGCTGTTGCACAAAGAAGGGGAAATGAGTGTTAGGAGAAACCCCAAGTGTTGACAACGTTCTCCAGGTGGGAACCAGGCCCCTCATCTCCTGTTTCTTACCTCATCTGTGTTGTTGACCTAATTCTAGACTGGGCAATATAATTCAATTTAGTCTGTTTTCTTTTGTCTCAGTTTGCTGTCAGATAATGAATGGGTAAGCTTATGTTCTATTAATAAGAGTAGCCTAAAGCAAAAAGAAAAAAATGACTAGTGTGGTTTTTTAAAAATAAAAGTTACTTCAAAACACTTGTGTAAATAAAATATATAGGTCAGCTAGATATTTTCAGCTGAGTTTGCCATAATAGGGTCACACCAAGACCTAAAACTTAGGTGTGAAGATTTTATAATTATTTTTTCTGTTCTCCCAAAGGTAATTAAAGTCTTCGGAAACTAATGTTTTTATTAATCTATACTGAGAAATGAAATTGCCAAGCAGATCAAAATTCATGTATCAACTGGTCACTGAAAAATGACCTTAAAGGATAATGTCATCAACCATCATAACCTGACTCTTATCTGCTAATGGGATGGTTTAAATGTTTCAAACAAAATTCTTACACGGGCCATTGAATGTAGTTTCCTTCTGATATTCCTGTAGAATGCTCTGGAAGATTCTACCCATTACTCTTGTTAGTCACCAACAGTGTAGGTCAATTTTTAGTGATAAGTTTCTTATCATTTCTAATATTATGGCTTATTTACATTAGCCACATTTTTATTAACATCTGCATTTTAAAGGACGTGTATTAAGAGCTCAGGTTCCTGTTTAAAATATGAGCAATGCCTTAATTTTATATGGAACACACTTTACCATCCCTGGGAAAATGATTTCCTTGAAAGGTGGTTGGCTAATCTCATTCATTATATGTTACTCTGTATATGTATTTCACGGACTTTCATGTTCTGACCTTTTCCCAAATTTTAGATGGGGGAATAGCCGGTTAGCGGAGCAGTCTGAACACACACAGTATTTATCACTTAAGTCCGCCGTTGTGTATGGGCACAGTTCGTAGCACCTCAAAACAGTTACGATAGTAACATCAGAGCTCAGTGATCACAGGTGACCATCACAAATATAATGCAAAAGTGGAGTATCACGAGAAATACAAAAATGTAACAGAGACACGAAGTGAGCAAATGCTGTTGGGAAAATGGCGCCGATAGCCTTGCTCCACACGGGGTTGCCACAAACCTCCGATTTGTAAAAAACTCAGTATCTGTGAAGAGCAATAAAATGAGGTCTGCATGTGATAGATTGTTCTAAACAGTCATTTTTTATTTTTTACTCAGAATCAACATTATATGATTTTTTTTCAGCCATCTCCAATCCAAACATTTACTGTCTATGAAAGCAACTGCAGGTATTGTATTTCATTTGGTTTCAAAAAGTATGCCTCCTAGAAATTACTATCAGTTAGGGGGAGCGAATCATTTGATGTGAAAAAAGCCAGTCAACAAACAAAACGTACTCTACATCACGGCAGAAAAAGAGGAGTTCTCTTACTGGTTTACATTTCTATCTACAGATGGACTCATTGACTGCATGGATCCTGACTGCTGTTTACAGAGTTCCTGCCAAAATCAGCCCTACTGTCGTGGATTACCTGATCCCCAGGATATCATCAGCCAAAGCTTACAATCACCACCTCAGCAAGCTGCCAAACCCTTCTATGACAGAATCAGTTTTCTCATAGGATCTGATAGCACCCATGTCATACCTGGAGACAGTCCTTTCAATAAGAGGTTAATGCAGCTTTTCCTTACATAGACTTGTAGTGATATTATCATCAGTGAGAAGCCCTCTATATGAAATACTGATGCCTGTGAATTTGAGGAAAGTGCTTTCTTTAAAAGGCAGTTTCTCCTCGTTTGGCACATCCTTCACCAAACTTCGCATTTCAAGCATTTTTGACATAGTTCCCATACTTTGTCAATTTCAGTACCTGAAACATAACAGGACATCCCATTAAGGAGTCAGTAAATCTTCATTTAACTAGTTGATTTTTGTTAGCACAGTTGGAAATGTTTCAAAAGAAGCAATGAAAAGACTCCAAAAGGCAAAACAGAAGTGCACTTTTTTTAAGCTGAGCTCACTAAATAATATAAATTATGAAATAATGTAATGGAACTGCTAACGGCATGGCAGTAAGGTTGCATAAGCTGTTGGACTGGTGCTTTGCAGAGCAGTAATGACCCGAAAATAAACCAGTAAGTGAAAGCACGTGTCTTTTGTCTCACTGAGCAAAAGAAGATGATTTACACCAGAACTTCTGGTTCTGCAGCAGTTTAATAGCATTAATGCAGTTAGACCCAGCAGTTGATTAAAAGTTGTTTCACAAATGTTCCTTATTGCCCCCTTAAACCTTGTACTTTTTGGTCCCTGTAGATTTCCCAATTGCCTTGGAATTAATTGGAAAGTATACTTTCCTTCATGCAAACACCAGGTATATGACATGAAAAAAGTGCAGCTTATAATTTTAAAAATTCATCTCTAAATTATTGGTCTTGATAACTCTCCAAAATCCAGATTGCAATGAATTAAAACACCAGGTAAACACCAGACATTTCGAGAATGTGGATTACAATGAATTAGAAGGAACATTGTCTTGGGAGTATTTCAGGTCTGGTTTCTGTGAATACAAGTGCATGCAATAGTGTTATTTTATCCTTAGATTGAATTATCTCTACATCATGATAATGTTGGCCTGAAAAGACAAATGTTCATTCTAGTTCTTCTACTTTTCCCACAGCCTTGCATCCGTCATCAGAGGCCAAGTACTAACTGCTGATGGAACGCCACTTATTGGAGTGAATGTCTCATTTTTCCATTACCCAGAATATGGATATACTATTACCCGCCAGGATGGAATGTACGTTAATCCCAACACCCTGTCTCTGTTTGAAGTATTTTAAGTATAAAAACTAGGCATGCTTGGGCTTCCCTGGTGGCACAGTGGTTGAGAGTCCACCTGCCGATGCAGGGGACACGGGTTCGTGCCCCGGTCCGGGAAGATCCCACATGCCGCGGAGTGGCTGGGCCCGTGAGCCATGGCTGCTGAGCCTGTGCGTCCAGAGCCTGTGCTCCGCAGCGGGAGAGGCCACAACAGTGAGAGGCCTGCGTACTGCAAAAATAATAATAATAATAAAAACTAGGCATGCTTGTATCACCCAGCATGTTTTATTGTCCCTTCTAATATGGAAATGCAACAACTTTTAGACTCCAGAAATCTGTGACAGTATATGGTGGCAGAAATTTAAAGTTATATACTCATATAGGTCTTTAAAAGTTGATTTTAGGGCTTCCCTGGTGGTGCAGTGGTTGAGAGTCTGCCTGCCGATGCAGGGGACACGGGTTCGTGCCCTGGTCCGGGAAGATCCCACATGCCACGGAGCAGCTGGGCCCATGAGCCATGGCCACTGAGCCTGCACATCCGGAGCCTGTGCTCCGCAACGGGAGAGGCCACAACAGTGAGAGGCCCACGTACTACAAAAAAAAAAAAAAAAAAAAAAAAGTTGGTTTTATTTCCTAAGGCATAATAATGGTGTTGTGGTTTTATAGGAGAATGTTCTTCATCTTAGAAGATTCATGTTGAAATATTTGAAAGTGAGATTTTGTAATACCTACAACTTAAGCTCAGATGGTTCTGGAAAAGGAGTAGATAGGTAGATAGATAAAGCAAATTCGGAAAAATGTTAATAAATTAGTAAATCTAAGTTAAGGGCGTATGGATGGTCATTGTATAATTCTTTTAATATTCCTGTAGATTTGAAACTATTTCATATAAACATTGGGAGAAGAAGTTTTTTCTTTATAAAGCATATTGATTTGGGGAGGTGAGTGTCTGGAGTTACGTGAGATCCAGATAGTTCACTAAGCACGTCTTGTTTTTTCTTAGGTTTGACTTGGTGGCGAATGGTGGGGCTTCTCTAACTTTGGTATTTGAACGATCCCCGTTCCTCACTCAGTATCATACTGTGTGGATTCCATGGAATGTCTTTTATGTGATGGATACCCTAGTCATGAAGAAAGAGGAGAATGACATTCCCAGCTGTGATCTAAGTGGCTTCGTGAGGCCGAACCCTATCATTGTGTCGTCACCTTTATCCACCTTCTTTAGATCGTCTCCTGAAGACAGTCCCATTATTCCCGAGACACAGGTAGGATATTCTAGCAGGCATTGCTTTTAAATAAACCATTTTCAGATCATGGGGTTTCCAAAGAATGTTTTTACAGGATTACAGAATTCCAGTGCTATCCTAAATAATTCTATAGAATGACATATAGAATGTGGTGTGTGTATGTACAAGAATAGGTATTTCTATAGTAGGATATCTAGTTATTCCTTAAAGATCTATTAAAAATACTTTTTCCTCAAGTTATATCTGTATCTGTGTATTAATTGTAGCCAAATGGGAAAACAGCTTAAGCTCAACAGCTAATAATGTCTTTGCTCATGTATTCATTCATTGGAAGAAGGTTTTAGTGCCTGTACCTGACCTCCTGACTGACATTGTACCAAGTGCTACTGTACTTGGTCATTACTCTCGATATTTTACTGCTTAATGATTATTGTAAGCCATTCTACATGTGATGAAGATTTGAATGAAGAACTATGGAAGTTCAAAAGAGAGGTCAGTTCCTAAGGAAGCCAAGGAAAACATCACTGAAGAGGCTGGCCTTCAAAGGGGGAAAGGATATTCCAGATAGAAGAAAATGTGTGAGCAACAGCATCGTGGTAAAAACAAATGCTGTTGTATAAAAACTGGTGAGCAATTTAAAGGTGTAGGACACTCATGGGGAAAGACTGGGGCCAGATTATGAATGGCCCAGAAATACCGTACAATGGATACCTTGAATTCTTTAGATGACATGGAACCAGGGGGCCAATGTAGATTTTTCAGCACTTCTTTAATGCTAACTCAAGTGACAAAATGCATAAAATAATCGAAGGAGACAGATCAGTGAACAGAACAGTATTCACTGTACTTCCATACAGATCCAGCACCCGGAGGCAGAGGGCCCATCCATCATAATGGTTGTGGAGATGAAGAAGAGGGAATGGATTAGACAGATGTGGAAGGTAGAACTGGGAGGCCATAGTTTCCGCGTGTTTAACCAAGTCAAGGATGGAGCTTACACATCATGCAGCTGGCAGAAATTGGCTTAATGGTTGGTTTTTCTGCTCAGGCTGATTTACTTTTCCCACTAATGCAAAAAATATGGTCAAATTAAATTACCTAGGAGAAACACGTTTTAATGAACTAAATTGCAGATATTTGTTCCAGGGAAATAGGCTAATGATGACAAAGACAGTAATCAGTTATTAAAATTAGGAATAACACATGATACTTTGAAATACAGAAGTAACTCCTAGAAAACCACAGAAATATATATTCATGAAAGACTGCCTTACCTATGGAAAACCTATCAAATTTATGTGAAATTATTTTGGAAATAAATTAAGAGGAAGTAAATTATGTGCTTGAGGTTTCAATCACTTATATTTTCAGGGCCATTCAAGAGTCACAAAATCTATTTTTCAAACTAACCCACTGGTATTTCACCCCAATGATACGGAACAGTGAGTTCTGTTCAGATGATTCACCCTGTGCCCTACAGTCCTACAAAAGTACTGTCAATCTTAAATGTAAGGGTTTCCCTGAGTCTAATAGAGCTCTAGGAAGTTTCTGTATCTTCATAAACTATTTTGCTTAAGACAGTCTGTGTCTGAATTCAGTCAGCATATGGTTGGTAAGGAAAATGCCAACTGTAATAAATTGATGTGTCTGTTACAATATAGCAATGCCTTCTTCATCTGCTAGATTGCATCAATCCCGCTTCATGCCCACACTGACTCACAGGCCGAATGGAAGTTTGTTTAGCCCCTTCTTTTGTGCTACTTCCAACTGCGTGATTGTTTATATTGAAAGTGACAGCTATACCCTCAGTAGCGTGGGTTCTACTTAAGTTATTAAAATTTGTATGACAGGGCTTCCCTGGTGGTGCAATGGTTGGGAGTCCACCTGCCAATGCAGGGGACACTGGTTCGAGCCCTGGTCCAGGAAGATCCCACATGCTGCAGAGCAACTAAGCCTGTGCGCGGCAACTACTGAGCCTGCGCTCTAGAGCCCGCGAGCCACAACTGCTGAGCCCGTGAGCCACAACTACTGAGCCCACGTGACACAATTACTGAAGCCCGCGTGCCTAGAGCCTGTGCTCCGCAACAAGAGAAGCCACCGCAATGAGAAGCCCGCCCACTGCAACGAAGAGCAGCCCCCACTCGCTGCAACTAGAGAAAGCCCGCACGCAGCAACGAAGACCCAATGCAGCCAAAAATAAATAAATTTAAAAAAAATTTGTATGACAGATATACATCATTCCTAACCATTTCATGTGAGAGGAACTGGAAGGAGGAGAAACACTACTGAACACTGAATCGCTGTTCTAAGATTTTTCTAAGCGAAAAAGTAGTCCTTTAAGTCTGAATAATGAATAGTCATAGAGCAGTATGAGGCAACCTTTGAGAATGCTATTTAATTCTTAGTAGAGAAAGTGGTGAGTTCCTGGGGCAGGTTCTTAAACATAGTCTTGCACTTTACAATAGATGTCGTAAGCCTAGGAAGAGCTATTATTATTAACCAAACTAACAGGAGCATCACTAGTAAGTAGAATCTGAATTTTTTGGATAGATTTTATATACAATGTAACATAAATTTTTCAAAACATTTAAATAATGTTTTGGCATAATATATTTTGCATATGTCAGGTTAAATCTGTTGGCATTCATTGACCAAGTCACAGCGATGCGTACATTGTGGGGTTAAGAATATGATTTTTTAAATTTGTAAAGGAGGTGATTCTTATGCAGGTAATTATATTAACTTTTTACACTCATTTCAATTCAAAAAGTATATATGGAGTGTCTTTTGCGTTCATTCAACAACACATTAGTTGTTCTCTGGGGGAAAATTTACGCAACTTGAAAATATTAGTTCATGTACCATCATATCAAACATCAGTGGTGAGTCGAAGCTCAGTGTTTACCTAATTATGAGTATGTGCTGTTACCTTCCAACATGAATATGGAATTTGCTACAGTTGAACCCAAATGAATTGGTCTGTTTTGCTATCAGTCCTGCCTTTAGGAGTAGGTTTAATCCCTAAGTGAGCCAGCTGGCGTGGGCCAGATCTTCGGCCTGGACCACATCCCTATGCTGAGCTAACCGTCTTACAAGTGTCTGCTCTAATTCTTCAGGGCCATAGGCGTGAAAGATGGGTTAGTGAGAATCCACAGTGACTGTAAACTAACGAGTCATTGCATGTCAGCCTGATGGAGCAGTCACAGTATTTCCTGTATGAGGAGTAGCACCTGAGCTGTGATTAACTCAGAATAAATGACAAGAAGCTTTTAGGAGAAGAAAACTTGGGCTGGCAGAGGAGTTAGTTTTGATCATTGACTAAGATGACATCCCAAATGCGTGTGTATGAATAGTGACTCTTCAGGGTCTTAGTTTAGTCGCCCTGCTCTGTTCTTTCAAAGGCATTTTACCTAAGAGTCGTACATGATCACCGTTTGAAGCTTCTGCTGCCTTCAACCCTAGGTACTCCATGAAGAAACCACAATTCCAGGAACAGATTTGAAGCTTTCCTACCTGAGTTCCAGAGCTGCCGGATATAAGTCAGTACTTAAGATCACCATGACCCAGTCCGTTATCCCATTTAATTTAATGAAGGTTCATCTGATGGTAGCTGTAGTGGGAAGACTCTTTCAAAAGTGGTTTCCTGCCTCACCGAACTTGGCCTATACTTTTATATGGGATAAAACAGATGCTTATAATCAAAAGGTCTATGGTCTATCTGAAGCTGTTGGTAAGTCCCATGTAAATATATATTCTGAACCAAAAACATTGTCTTGAAGTCAGAACTAACATAAAATGCATTGTAACACGCGAAAATCCATGGATAAGCAGAGAGGAAGGCAGTAAGGTTGCCTAGGAAAGTTATAAGCTGGTTTGTTTAGACCTACCATGGGGAAAAGGAATGTATTCCATATGATGAAAAGGAGAAAGTATCCATTTTTCTTGCTGAAATTATATCTTAGAAGAATGTTCTGAATGAGATTTCAGGCTGCCATATCCTTTTTTTCATGTTTTTTTCCTTATTGTGTCCCTTCCTTTTTTTGTTTCTTTCTTTCCTTTATAATTTTATTTCGTTAGCTTTCCTTATCCTTTTTTTTTAAATATTTTCAGTATCTAACAGCTAGTGTAGTTTCAACTCATAATGATATTTTAACATGACATCAGACAACATTTGTGTCCAAAAATTATTCCAGCTCTTCTGACTGGAAGAAGTCAATTCAGCGGAATGATATTCTTAAAACATCAAACTAGTTGTTTCACTGCATGACTGGACAATACAATCAAAGTTTGACCTGTTGAGATATGCGTAGTGTAGCTCCAAGCTCAGGCTCAGAACATCAAAAACTAAAGGAAAACATGTGTTTTGTTCTATTAGCTGTTACCTGAAAATATAGTAGACATTTTATTCTGAAATTAATATATAATTTGGGCTGGAATTAGTTCAAATCAGTCAGATAATTGCCACTTCTCCCTTCACTTTGTTCTAAATTTTAAAACCCACGTTTCATTGTGAACTCTGAAGTTTTCCATTTGTAATTTGTTCATATTAATTTACTGCTAGTTTTATTGTTCATTCCTGATAACATATGAATATGGTGTTATAACCTATCTTTTTTGCTATATTGAACCTTACTTATTATAAATATTTTCCATAACTTAATACTCTTGGAAACTAAACATCACTAATTATTCAGATAGCAAACGTTATTTTTAGTTGTTATCATCTGATCAGCATTTGGAGCTGATTTATTGGATCTAATGATTCACCCAGTTGCCTGATCTGAACTTCATTTTGTGCTGTGAACACCTTGTGAAAAAGTGGTGTGGGAAAAAAATACTAGTATTCTATTAAGTCAGTACAAAAATAATATTTGGAGATCATTTTTTAGAAAAACACCTTTTATATGATCAAATCTTCTCATATAAAAATAGACTCTGCTCACAAATAAGTGGAAATACAGTCTCAGAGCACATCAGTGAAAAAAGCAGTTTTATCACAATAATAAAATAAATTCCATTTCTGCCTGTGGTTGGGAAGATGAACTGTGATTTGTTTTGATTCTAGTGTCGGTTGGATATGAATATGAGTCATGTTTGGACCTGACTTTGTGGGAGAAAAGGACTGCCATATTGCAAGGCTACGAATTAGATGCTTCCAACATGGGCGGTTGGACATTAAATAAACATCATGTATTGGACGTTCAGAATGGTAAGATCTTGTTCACAGATAATATTACTCACCTTCAAATTGATTAAATTGCAGCAATATTTTATCCCATGCATGCTGTAGGATCAGAATTAGTAGGGGGACAAGAGTGTATTTTCAAAGACTATAAAAGCCTAAAGTGGGAACTACATAATACGCTTCACAATGTTCATATGCTTGTCACCAGCATAGTTTTCCCAGGAAGTCAGTGAGCTGATCCAAAGTGCTTTAGGGAGGTTTACAAAAAATGAAGGGAGAGGGGGTTTAAGTAAAGAAAAAATTAAATGCCAAGTGACTTTACCAAAATGTTTCTAATGGATCTTAATCCTTAAATAATTAGTCTGTTCTCAGTATCTAGATTATTTTTCAGTTCTTCTTACACTGTATTTGAGGGAAAAAACTTCTCCCACTCAAATTGGGTTACATATCCTGTCATTTGACTTTACAACTAATCTAGAAAAAAAAGCAAGAATCAAGAGTATTATGTGTTGCAGACCTTATAAGTAAATATGCTCTGAAAAAACATGTCAGATCTCACAAACCAAAAGAGATCAATTATTTGCAAAATGTGACCAGCTTCATCTCAAAAAGAATATTATTTACATTAAACAAATTCTGTTGCCTTTGCTGTGTTTCTAACATTTTACCCACATGCTGGCTACATCTCAGATAATGTGTAGGTGCTTTGCTAGAAAGACAGAATCCTAAGGTAACTTGCTTTCACCTCCTGCCCTGACCCATACACGCTAGTAACTCTCTGCTCTTCTCTTTCGAATAGCCAGAGAAGAAGATTTCACAGTCTTGTTGAAATAATCTAGCTTTTGTCCTTGCAGAGGTTTCTGAGGTTCAGAATGCTGAATTGAGCATGCAATACAACTAAATACTTAACCATGATTAATGGCCACTTTTTCAGACTAATGTTGCTTTGATATTGATTCTTTTTGTAAAAAAAAAAAAAAAAAAGTGTGTTGCAGCTGGAGGGGACACCTCTGAAACTTGCCAAACGTGCTGGATCCAAGACAGTTTCCAAGCCAGTGCTTGGAAATGCTGCTGCCTCACCTCCGGAAGAGAACGGTACTGAGCGAATCAGCAGTAAGAAAAAGACAAAACAGAAAGACCCTGCACACCTTTCCTAGTTTATAGCCGTGCTAAGCTCTCCTTCCTTTCCGGCTGTGTCCTGGACATCAGGTTTAGTTCACTTTGCACCTCAGAAGGTTGGGAGCAGGGCCGAAAACTAGGGCCACGTGCAGCACACGCTTTGGAGAAGTGGGGCGTCCCGACCCAAGAGGACGCTCTGTGTGCCGGCTCTGGTCATCAGCGGTGTCTGAAGCCTGCCACAGCAGCCACACGAGGTTTAACCACAGTCCTTCAAAATGCAAAGCCATGTGCCTGCCATGCCAGTAGCGGCTCTCAATGAAATTCCCTACAATTATATTTCACACGGTTTGACATATTGCTAGATTCCTTCAGGTCTTTACCAACAAAATGGAAGGAAAAACCTCTCCACATACATTTTAGTTATTATGACAACATAGGGTAAAGTTCATAACCAGTTAGCCACAGGATTTCACCCAAGAGATTATGAACCAGTAAGAAGACAAAAAGCAAAGAACTTCAGGAAAGCCCATACCTATGATACTCAGCACTCAGTGTCACATTCGGGAGAATTAAGAAACACATAGATGTTCCGTGTGTGGATATATATAGTAAAAATACATACAGTCTGCCAGAGAATAATGTATAGTTAATTTTTTTTTTTTTTTTTTTTTGGCTGTGTTGGGTCTTAGTTTCTGTGCGAGGGCTTTCTCTAGTTGCGGCGAGTGGGGTCCACTCTTCATCGCGGTGTGCGGGCCTCTCACTGTCGCGGCCTCTCTTGTTGTGGAGCACAAGCTCCAGACGCGCAGGCTCAGTAGCTGTGGCTCATGGGCCTAGTTGCTCCACGGCACGTGGCATCCTCCCAGACCAGGGCTCGAACCTGTGTCCCCTGCATTGGCAGGCAGATTCTCAACCACTGCGCCACCAGGGAAGCCCTTAATTTTTATTAAGATATCAGGTCAGATGTAAAAATTGGGCCACGCCAAATTCCGTCCTCCAAAAAAATGGTTATAAATTACAAAATAAATATTATTTAAAAATGCAAGCTAACCTAATTCACAGAGAACTGATTGTGATTTCAGATTTTATCCAAGAGCAGTTTGACAAGTAGTGTCTTTTCAAAGTGACGTGTGTCTAATTGAGTAAACAAAGTGATTTGTAATCATGACAAGGTGGATGAGCCATGGAAATATATTAAGGAAGAAGAGAAGACAAAAATGTAGACAGTGACAGGTGTTTGTGCAGGCACCCTGGAACATGAAAATAAATATTCTAATGTTCATCTTTCTATTCTGTCATAATACCGGAGAATCATGAAAGACCGATCACTCTAAGAAATGAAGGAATAAGTCAGATGCAGTAGAGCAGTAGGCCGACTTTGTGGGACTGTCCTGAAGAAAATTACAGAACTGGCTCTTCTAGGAAATTATAGTCCCTTAATTGTCAAATAACGTAATCACAGAAAGAAAGATCTTAGGGCTCATTAATGTATTCTTTGAATATTCAAGGCAAAATGCCTTTCATCTGTTGTTATGATCCAGCCTTATTTAGATGATTTTCCCTAAATTTGAATAAACCTGTTTTATCAGTCCTGATTTCTTTAGGTAGATTGGCTATGATTATTACATCACCCAAATAGCAAAGCATTAAAAAAGTAATCCCAGAATTCACCTAAAATGTGCTGAGCTATGAGAGGAACATAATTATTCTGCTTTCTTCTTCACTTTAAAATTATCCCAAAGTGGGAGGAAAAAACACTTTCTCAAGTTTCCTGTTTGTACTTTCATGGGATTGATTCTTTTAACAGTACATCTGTTAAAAAGTATAAACAACAGGTGTTTACAGAGAATAACACATTGAGAAGGACCTTGAATGTGTACGGAACAATACCAGCTGACCATCCAGTTACATCGGAGCAAAATGGAACCAGTGATCTATGTATAAAAACGGCAAATGAATAAAATTAGAATCTCCACTCAAATCCAGTTTCTAACTATGACAATATTTATTTGGAATTTTCTCTCAGATTTTCATTGCAGACCAAAACGGAGCAGACTGGCAATTTTGCCTTCTTAAATTTGTTGGCACTTTCGTGTCTAAAAGCAGGATTCACTTTAAATTATAAACCGCCCTTCCCAATTTTGTCATGTCTGAAAGTTTGAATAGTTGCATGTTCATGCACTGTCAGGTCAGGCTGAAGTATAAACAAGAAGAATACTCTTCAGCAGTTTAGTAGTTTGTTGGAGGTATGATATATATTTCCTACCTTTGTTTCCCATAAAGTGTATTTAACTTTTTAAAAATCAGGGATAAACTCATAAAGAAGAAATTCATATTTACGGCGCCCATTTTTATTAGTTGGATTAATATAGAAGGTTTTCGACCTCATTTAACAATTAGGCAAACTTGCAGTTCCCTAAAGAACCTTGTGTAGAGATGGTTCTCAAACTCGGTTGCACATTAAGAGCATCTGGAGAGTTTTAAAACATCTCAGTGCCAAGGCTGCTCCCCAGATCAGTTAAATCAGCATCCCTCAGGGTGAGATCCAGCATCGGTAGTTTTACAGCTCCCCTGTCAGTTCCAATGTGTAGCCAAGTTTGAGAATCACTGGTGTTGAGAATTTGGGTTTTTAAGTTTTCTTGTGAGTCCTTTGTTTCTTCCACCAGACGTTCTTTAAATCCGTAACAGATGGCATTTTTTGATGTACCCTATGTGTCTTGCCATATGATATCTTACACTAGGTAACTGAATGGAGTTCTTTCCAAAAGAACTTCAGATGACAGTTTTCCAGTCCAAATCGAAAAGGCAGCGAATTGTGGTTTCTAGAGTGAACATGTGTGCTTTTCATCTCTGCTCCTTTCATCTTAAGAAAAATGTGTTTTCTCTCTTCTAGGTATACTGTACAAGGGAAACGGGGAAAATCAGTTTATCTCCCAGCAGCCTCCTGTCGTCAGCAGCATCATGGGCAACGGCCGCAGGCGCAGCATCTCGTGCCCGAGCTGCAATGGTCCAGCTGACGGGAATAAACTCCTGGCCCCGGTGGCATTAGCCTGTGGGGTCGACGGCAGCCTGTACGTGGGGGACTTCAACTACGTGCGGCGGGTGCTCCCTTCCGGAAACGTGACGAGCGTCTTGGAGCTGAGGTATGTCTCTGCCTAGCTTGGGATTTTGATCAGAGCTAAACACGCCTTTACTTTAAAAATGTTGAATCTAATGTACTGATTCATTTATTTAAACATACCTTTCCAGTGTTTACAGTTCTCCTTAGGAAGCAGTTAAATTCTTGGTTAAAGGTAAGAAAAGCCCAACACGTATATATTGTGCCATAAATGCATAAAAGAGTATGCAGTCACCCAGTGTATAAAATGTCTCAGTGATTCCAGTGAATTCTCTGTACTCCAATAAGCTAGAACTATGATTTTTAAATCCCTTTAGTTATCTTTAGAATAACCTTATGATATAGGTTGTCACTCTTTTGTTTCACATGGGTTGAGATGAAGGCGTAAAATGTTTTCCTACAGTATTGGGACATAATAGTAAACCAACTAAGCCTATAACTTTCAGCTAGAATATTGGGTCTTCAGGTTGGGTTAACCCATCAACCATAATACCAATAGTTAACAAATTGCTGTGTTTGCATTGTTCATTTAAGTGTGATTATCAAAATCATCCTAGTCTGTAAATCATTTGATAAGCCTTGACCTACAAAATTCATTTCTAGTGTTATTTCTGCTTAAGTTAGCAATTTTCCATAAAATAATTAAAATCTCAGTATTCAACTCATGGTATAGAAACCTTTTCTAACTATGCTTTTTTCTCCGCCTTTTTCTGTCTGCTTCCACCAAGAAATAAAGATTTTAGACATAGGTAAGCATCTTGTTTCAAAGTTATTGTATATTTCTGAATGTCCTTTTTACTTTTCAATGTGAGTATCTGACATTGTTTTCTAAGAACATTTCATGATGAGAGAGGAAACTCAGTATCACAGAACATCTAAGGAATGAAAACTACTCAAATGAACTACTATTATACAACATATTGCAACTCCTATTGTGCAATATAATTTATATTTTCAAGTTGGCTAACAAAGTAAATTCTGTCACAAAAAAATTAGTATAATGAACATCTCTGTGTAACAATAACAACAAAATCTGTAAATTTCAGTTATTGACTCTGAGCCATATGGAGCAGAACATTTGAAGCACAGCTGGGAGAGTTTACAGAGAGTTGAGTTTGACCAATAGCCAGGGCACATCCTGCTTTATTGGGCCCAAAGCTTATTCAATTTGGGGTATTCTGTTTAAGAAAAAGAATCTAAAAATAGTTTACTTTGGCAAATCTTCAGAAACATAAGATCGCCTGAATACTCTGCCAGGGCCCTCATTGGCCTTGGAAGGAACCCATACAAGTGAAGGGGCCCTAAAGGTTAAGCTGTATTGACTTCCCGGTAAATTCATTGCTGCTGTAGTTAAAACTGTGTGTTTAAAACCCATTTATGTTTTCCTAAGTTGAGAGAATTACTAGATTTGAGTTTTAAGAAGTAGTGTCTCCACTGACATTATTATGGAAGAAAAGACTTTCCTCGAGGCTAAGAATGAATATAGTCGAAGCAAATATATAGGTTCAAAAGTTTTCCAGATTCTGTTTGCTCTGTATGCAAGCTTGTATAATATATGGACACTTTTGACTGAAAAACTTTCCTCAGGACAGCAAAAAAAAAAAAAAAAAAAGGGAGAAAAAAATATGTTTGCAAGTAAAGCTAGCCAAAAAAAGCAAGACATATTGGATACGCTAAATCTAGTTTGGCCATTAAAATAACTAATAAAATGATATTAGATAGAAAAATTCGTGATAATTTATGTGAAGTCCCTGAGATGAATAAATCCACATGATTCAGTTAAACTGTTGTGTAGAGACTGACAACTAGGAAATAAAAAAAGTTCTGCTGGAAGATGTGTAGCTGCCACATCTCGGTATGACCAGGCCTGGTCCTAAGACCTTTTCCTAAGCTCCCCTATTGATCTTATGCTACCAGCTAATAGCCCAGCCGCATGCAAAAAACTAACACAGAATTTCTCCAGACTTCTGAGCCTGCAAAGCTCTGCTTTTAGAAACCACAGCGGAATATCAAACTTTTTCTGGCCTTGCCTTCTTAGTAACTGTGGAGAAAAGACAACCTGGTGTGTGCACCAACTAAATGCAAAAACACTGGAGGCGATACAGAAAGCCCATCAAAGCAGCCACCTTTTAACAAGCCGGCCTGTTCCATGCCAGGCACGGTGCCAGATACACGGTGCTGCAGACCCACACAACAGCCCTTCCAGGTTTACACAGGAACTGACAGAGGCTCAAGGAGGTTATGTATCTTCCCCAAGATACATAACTAAGAAATGGGGAGCAGAGATTTGAATGCCTCTAAAAAGTGTGTTCCTTGCACTATACCACACAGCCAGTTTTCATCTGTCCAAATGGCCAGGTTTCTATGGGCTAATGCCATGGGTGTGCAAAAAGTTAGATTTATTTCACAATCATTTGACAAATTACCTAGAACTATCATCTCTCTGGAAAAAAAATCTATGAGGTTAGAGCTACCTTTTTTATCAACAGTACTTCATAAAATGAACTCATTATGTACTAACTCGTGCTGTTTGGCAGTGATACTCATTGTAACCCCTCTCTCATGATTCTCCTCTGTATATTATCTCCCCTGTACATTATCCTGGCTACATGTGGCTGCTTGCATTTCCTTTATAAGCCATGCATGTAAAATACACCGGTTTGGGTTTTAACTTGATATTCGTCTTTATTAAGTCAGTGTTAAGTGATCACTTACCATGTGCTAGGCTCTTGGACAAATCATAGTGTGAGGCAAAGTCCATGCTCTCAGAACTCCCAATCTAGTAGGGGAAACAGGATCTGCATGTAATGGACTAAATCACATCATCAGTGTCGTTCTTTGACACTTCCTCACATCCATGGCCTGTACTGCGAGAGTAACTGTGGAGGAAGGGATTCCTGGGAGATGGGAGCGTGGGTCGGAGGCTTCCTGGAACGTGGATATTTGACGTGGCTCTAAGGTGAAGTCTGCTTACACAAAACAACCAGGAGGAAGGAGAACAGTCATGAATACAGTGAAACAGGGAAGAGCCCAATCTGACTCCATGTTGGATCTGTTTCTTTTACTTTAACCCTTGCTTCCCACTGCTTTTGTTCACTAAAAGGGTACTGTCTATACACAATGGCCTGCCCCGGGGAACCCTGCCTGAATGTTAAACCAAAGTGCCTTTGTTCAGGGGAACATCCGGACCCTGCCCACCTGTGAATGGCTACAAGAAAGGAGACATTAACACACGCCCTCCCCGAGGCTGGCCATTCCAGGGGATATTTCCAAAACTTGTGGCCTTTTTACTTTACTTCCTTATCTCCTCCCCCTCTCTGTGCTGTAAAAGAAACTGGCATCCAAAGCCCGATAAGATGGTTATTTTGAGACTGTAGTCTGCCGTCTTCTCGGTCTGCGGCTTTCCCAATAAAGTGGTATATTCCCTGCCTCAACACCTGTCTCCGACTTATTAGGCTGTCATGCGGCGAGCAGAGTGAGCTTGGACTCGGTAACAAAAGAACATAGAGTAAGGCAACTTACGTGCTCTGAAGAGATGAGCGGGACATGTTCTAAGAGGAGCCCGATCCACTTCAAAATGATAATTTTGATAAAACCAAAATCACCATATTGGTAGTAATGAGAGACACAGGTAGAAAGGCAGGTTAGGGTCAGAGAGCTCAGGGCCTTGATTGCTCTAAGGAGTTCCTCTCCTGTCCTGCCGGGTAACAGAGACAGTACGGAACCATGGTCTGATCTTGAACAAGATAGCGGCATCTCAGAGTGGCCTTTTAGGAAGGTGAGTCTGGTATCAGTGTCCAGGATGACTTGAAGATCAGTTAGAAAGCTGTTCCGTGAAACCACGAGATGCTAGGTACCTAAAACAGTCTGGCAAGTCATGAAGGCAATCAGCCAATAACATAAAGGAAGGCAGAGAGTGGACACACTGTGTATGGGTGATGAAAAAGAGGAAGATGTAGAAAATAACCAAGGCTTTTGAGTTCAAGTCATCAAACAGAGGACAAAATCATTGACAGAAATAGGGATTCCCTTCACTTAGTAACTAATTTATCAAAATTGACCTAAACAAAATGACGATATCTCAGCTCATCGGAGCTTCTTCATTTAGCTTAAAAAATTAAAATTCTTTTCAGGTGCTTCTTCCTATTTACCTGCCTGTATCATCTTCCTTTTACCAGATGATAGGATCCACCTGGATTTCTCCTTCTCCCCACTTGCCTGGCTAGCATAAACGTCATGAAAGGCTTAGGAGTAGGTGATAGGAAGAAAATGAAAACTATGTCTAAATCTATAAAAATGAACAGAGAAGTCAGCTGTTAATGATCAAGTAAAGTAGGACAATGCATGCTTCTGCTCCTGTACGTGTGTTTCGTGCCCTATCAGCAGGCTCATTAACTGGACTAATGGGGGGAAAGAATGAATAAAAATATTGAATAGTAAAATAAGTATAAAAACAATAGTCTTAATATTTTAAAATTCAAAATATTCTGTCATACCAAATTTATTAAGTACTTGTCAGGATATTCTATCAAAGTCTCTAGCTATACTTTAATGAATAGTTATAAATACTACCCAACATACTAAATTTTTTACATAAATGGGAGCTTCTGAAATGCTTAGAAAATAAGTTTCTTTTATATATGCTAAACATTTCCTCTTACGATGTTTATAGTGTTAGTTTGCTAACAAACCCTTTTTGTAGGCAGTAAATTTTAGCTCACTCCTGTTCCAATGCTTTAAAATTCCAAAATAAAGGAAACTAAATTAATTAACTAATACCAGCCAAGGGGCATTTAAGCATGGAGGTCTAAAACTAAACTTTGTGAATTTTATATTACCAATTAAAAGATCAAAGAAAGGGTCAGTCACAAGTCTGTGAAACTGAACCGGTTAAAGTTTAGATACAAAACTATAAAAATTTGATTCAGCACTTCTCATTGACTTAATATTTAAAAATTAAGCAGAGGGCCTCCCTGGTGGCGCAAGTGGTTGAGAGTCCACCTGCCGATGCAGGGGATACGGGTTCGTGCCCCGGTCTGGGAGGATCCCATATGCCGCGGAGCGGCTGGGCCCGTGGGCCGTGGCCGCTGAGCCTGCGCGTCCGGAGCCTACGCGTCCGGAGCCTGTGCTCCGCAACGGGGGAGGCCACAACAGTGAGAGGCCCGCATACCGCAAAAAAAAAAAAAATAAAAAATAAAAAATAAAAAAAAATTAAGCAGGCACAAAAATATCACATCCCGAAACCCTGCTTGCAATAATATAAAGTCTTTCATTAGCCAGAAAATCACAGTTTAATTTTATACATAAATGTAATTTATGCTTCTTCAAACACTCTGTGTTCCAAGGGCTGTGGTACAGTGTCCAGCTAAAAAGATTAAAAGTGCTAATGATGGGCCTCCCTGGTGGCGCAGTGGTTGAGAGTCCGCCTGCCGATGCAGGGGATACGGGTTCGTGCCCCGGTCTGGGAGGATCCCATATGCCGCGGAGCGGCTGGGCCCGTGAGCCATGGCCGCTGGGCCTGCACATCCAGAGCCTGTGCTCCGCAACGGGAGAGGCCACAACAGTGAGAGGCCCGCATACCGCAAAAAGAAAAAAAAAAAAAAGTGCTAATGATATCTATTCTATAGCTTGTCCTTTGCAAATATTTCTCAAGTCTAAGAAGGTTGAATTATGACAAAATAAATGAGCAAGTCTAGTCTGCATTTACCACTGGGTCTGTATCTAACTGAGGAAGATGTAGAGAAAACGGCCTGGTAGTTGTGATGATCTAGGCAGTTCAGGGTGAGTTAAGAATCAAGGCACAGTATAGTAAAGGTTCTTCACTTGATCTCAGCTTCTTTGATTTTGCTGCTATTAGTCACAATCTCAATGTTATCATAAACCTTTCTGAAATGAAACTCCCAGTCAGTCACACAAGAAGGCTATTGTACTTCTTCTGCTGAATAGAGACTTCCCCCCCGTTTCCTGCACCCCAGCTGCCAGCGGCTGACCGTTTGCAGTCATCATAGCCTCCCATGTTCACAGATGTATTACTGATCTAAAAGCTCATCACCCACTTGTACCAGCCTCTCCAGGGCTTTGGCTTTTCAGGAAATCAGAAGGACAAGAACCAGCACCGCTATCAGAAAACTCTGTGCTTAAATCAGGTGTCCTTGAATCCCAGACGCGTCGCACACGTGGCTCAGAGCTTCTTGCCACCAGCCTGTCAACTGAAAGTTTCCAAACTCACTTGTCTTTTCTTTTAGTGTTTCAGTACAGATCCCTTCTTTCATTTAGGGAAGGCTGGGACCCAAGGAGCAGCTCTAGATTGCCATAGCAAGCTGCCCTGCCGGGAATGGATGTAGCTCTAGTTTCCTGCTATTCTGTGGGGAGTATTTCCAGAAGCAAATTCTCTTCTCCAGGGCCACGTGCTCCTCCACATTTGTTCTTTTGGACAATAGAGTTCTCTGCAAAATTAGAGCCTTCACTTGGTGGACATCTTCCAAGCCACTGGCATATAGTGCTTGATTTAGAAATTTCTGTGTCTTTAAGGAAGGAGTGCTTCAGGACAGGAAATAGCAAATATAAAGCACCACTTTGGACCTTCTCTTATTACTGTCCCACTGGAATAAAAGTTATGCCAATAAAGGCAAAGCTTATGACTCGAATGTCCATTATTTTTCGACCAAGAAAACTCATGCCCTATAGCTAAAGAGAGAGCCACTGCTACTCAAGCAGCCATCTCAGAAATCTGTTGTTTTTTCTCAAAATGAGGGACGTCATGAAAAAGTATGCATTCTTCATTTACCTTTATCATCATTGCTCTAGAAACAATTCAAACTGGATGTTTTAAGAAGGATCTGCGTCGTTTTAATAGCTTCGATGTTATAACAGCAGGACTAAGGAAACAAATTTGAACTTCTCCAAATTTAGAGAATTTTTTTCCTTGTTTACATTTTCAAAAGTCAAGTTATCGTTTAGTTAACAGTAATTATTACACTTCTACACTGGCTAGAGTTGCAAGGCAAAAAGCCGTAGCAATGTAAGAGGAGACAGGATACAAGCCGATATTAAGAATAGCTAACGCTTATTTTTTTTTAAGCATTTTTAAATTTTTTAAATTTATTATTTATAAATTTATTATATTTATTTATTTTTGGCTGTGTTGGGTCTTTGTTGCAGTGCGTGGGCTTGCTGAAGTTGTGGCAAGCAGGGGCTACTCTTCGTTGCAGTGCACGCGCTTCTCATTGCGGTGGCTTCTCTTGTTGCGGAGCACGGACTCTAGGCACACAGGCTTCAGTAGTTGTGGCACGTGGGCTCAGTAGTTGTGGCTTGCGGGCTCTAGAGCGCAGGCTCAGTAGTTGTGGTTCACGGGCTCAGTAGTTGTGGCGCACAGGCTTAGTTGCTCCGCGGCATGTGGGATCTTCCCGGACCAGAGCTCGAACCCGTGTCCCCTGCGTTGCCAGGCGGATTCTTAACCACTGCGCCGCCAGGGAAGCCCAGCTAATGCTGACTGAGTACATACTGTGTGGCATGCCCTGTTCTAAGGATTGTACTTGTACTAGTTCATGTAATCCTCTCAGCATCCTATGACATCTGCATTATTATCACCTTTACGGATAAGGAATCTGAGGCAAAGATAAGTTAGCCATCTTGCTCAAGGCCACACAGTTAGTGATGGAGCTAATGTTCCGACCTAGGCAATCTGGGCCAAAGGTCACGCTCATAGATATGCAACTGGCAAGAAAATAAAATGTGTGTATGTATATTTACAACCAACTGTACAATAATTAGTATGTAATCAGGGAGATAGGAAAGACTAAACAATCTCTCCAATGTCACATCTTCCAAAATAGACCCAGCTTGATTGGGCTGCAGCTCTGTCGCCAGCTATATATACATACCTGGAAGATCAGCTCTGCCAATATCAGACTGATTACAGGGGGGAAAAGCCTCTATAAAATTGCTCTGAATGTTATACTGATATGTAACTTTTCACTTCATTACAAAGTAATAAGCTACCACACTAAGGCACACGGTATGTCTCGTTGCATTTAAAGCTTCAGGCATCGGGACTTCCCTGGTGGTCCAGTGGTTACAACTCGGCGCTCCCAGTGCAGGGGTCATGGGTTCCATCCCTGTTCGGGGAACTAAAATCTCACATGCCGTGGGGCAGCTAAGCCCGCCGCACCTCAACAAAGAGCCCACAGGCTGCTATGAACAATTCTGCAACTCAGACCCGATGTGGCCAAAAATAAATAAATAAGTAATTTTTTTAATTTAAAAATAAAAATTAAATAAAATTAAATCTCAGGCATCAACTTATAAACACGACACAGTAACACTGAGCATGGCAAGTTGATCATCAGGTCTAACCCAGTAGTTCTGAAGGGCTTCTATGTCAAACGGCTTGCGTCTCTGTATGAGTTCTTCATATCACTTTTCACCCTTTTCCCCTTTCCCTCATATTTACACACTCAAGACCTCTTGCTCTAACCTGTTTCTTGTCACCAAAAGATATTAAAGGTTGGAAAGGAGAATCTGAAGGCGTTCAAGCCTTTGTGGGTCTGGGTGTTTCTCTGTCTACCAACATCACCGCCACAGAGCTTTCTAGAGCCCCAGAAGTCTCTACAGACCCCATGTGTGGTCAGCTGTCCCCTCTACCAATGTGAGAAACACCAGTGAACACTAGAACCTTTAACAACAGAATCTTACAGGAGCAGTCAAGTACATGTATTCACCACTTAAAAAAAAGAGCATTGGGTTTCCCTGGTGGCGCAGTGGTTGAGAGTCCACCTGCCGATGCAGGGGACACAGGTTTGTGCCCGGGTCCGGGAAGATCCCACATGCCGCGGAGCGGCTGGGCCCGTGAGCCATGGCCGCTGAGCCTGCGCGTCCGGAGCCTGTGCTCCGCAGTGGGAGAGGCCACAGCAGTGAGAGGCCCGCGTATCGCAAAAAAAAAAAAAAGAAGAGCATGAAGTAGTGAGAACTGCTTCATTAGACCCTAACTAGTAATGAGAAAACTACTAAACCATTATTCAGGGTAAATATTTTCATTTAGTTAGATTTATACTACATATTTTAAATATCTACATATAAAGTAAATGGAAACAAGCATGTAAGTGTGTGTGTGTGGAGAGAGAAAGAGAATGAGAATAAATCAGTAAAACCAATTTTGTCTTCAAAAGACTTGTGGAATCTCGGAGATTCCTACCTGTTGACATCTTTGTCAAGGTACCAAATCATTTAAACTCTTTTTAGAATTTTTTTTTCAGAAGGCAATATTTGCACACAGTACAAAATTACATTAATTCCAAGAATGTGGTGTTAAGTGTATGTAAGGGGATTGCCTTGCAATTTCAACTCTATGTCATAATTTGTCCATTCCTTGCTAACGTTGGTCTTAACCGTTTTTACAGGTAATGGGACATGACATACTTTACATTTGCACTAATTTAGATTTATAAAATTGAGGTACTCTGTATTGTGAACAAATATCTGTATGTCACCAAATTCATAGACAGGCTTTAGAGCAGCTTAATTTGCAAATTTTAAAAATGGAAGTGATGAACCTAGCACTGGGCCTCAGTGCGTTAGGCCACTACGCCTGCCTCCTCCTCTTCAATGGCCTCATTTTAGTATTTAACCGCACAGCTCAGGACAGACATTGTCACTGCGTCAGGTTACCTTTCTGGATTCCAGTAGAGCAACCCAGACAGACACAGCACTACTTTTTTTTTCTTTCAAAAAAGGAATTTTTTGCAGCCAGGTGGTTTGGGTTTGATTGCAAGAGAGACAGGAGATCGCCCTACCGTGAGGTGCAAGTAAAATCACTCGTATGTTATACTTCACTGGCAAGTTTGGTAGAGACACCTGTCCCCTGGAATATACTTGAAGCCTATCACTCAAAGGCTGTATGTTCATGGCTTTGCATTGAACCAAAAAGATTCCGAGAACTTGCTTCTTTGTTTCAGGCTGGAAGCATGTTGCCTTGTAAAGGTGATTATTTTTAAGATGGCCGTTTCATAAATTGTTAAATCCTCAGCAACAGACAAGGAAGGAAAACAGTCACATTAGAGGTTGTCACCAATTCTTCCAGCCATTGATCCGGGGAGGGGGGAGTCTCTGTTTATAATTAGTTTCTCATCAACTGTTTTCTTTTGCTTTCAATTACTGTGTTTTAGGAGTAACTTTCTTCGTGATGTTTATGTATCATCTTTCTTTACAGCAGCAGCCCAGCTCATAGATACTACCTTGCAACTGATCCAGTCTCAGGGGATTTGTATGTTTCTGACACTAACACTCGCAGGATTTATCGTCCCAAGTCACTCACGGGTGCAAAAGACTTGACTAAAAATGCTGCAGTGGTTGCAGGGACAGGAGAACAGTGCCTTCCTTTTGATGAAGCCAGATGTGGGGATGGAGGGAAGGCTGTGGAAGCCACACTCATGAGTCCCAAAGGTACTGGCATTTATCAATTTGAGGATTTCTTTTTATTTAAAAAAAAATGTGGAAAATCCAGTTAGTGCCTGATTGTGTTTCTAATTGCTGAGTCTAATATTTTACCCTCAACTGTGTTCTGGAAAGCTGTTTCACATCTAGTGTTTTTAAAAGCTATTTAGCGTGAAAATGCTACAATCCAAAGTTGATTTTACAGTAAATATTAGGTTCTTGGCATTTTTTATCGTACCATGTTTTTTCAACTTTTGAAAGAATCAAGCAACTACCCGATATCATTCAGGTCGCATCCTGTTCAACTTCAAGGAAGTATCTGAATTCTTTTTTTTTTTTCCGTTGTCCTGGAATTTCTTTGTCATGAATGAGTCCCGAGCCTCCTTAAAAGCCATCACTGGGCTTCCCTGGTGGTGCAGTGGTTGGGAGTCCGCCTGCCGATGCAGGGGACATGGGTTCGTGCCCCGGTCCGGGAGGATCCCACATGCCACAGAGCGGCTGGGCCCGTGAGCCATGGCCGCTGAGCCTGCGCGTCCGGAGCCTGTGCTCCGCAACGGGAGAGGCCACAGCAGTGAGAGGCCTGCGTACTGCAAAAAAAAAAAAAAAAAAACCATCACTAAGCAACCCTATTAGCTCTCACCCAGTTTGGAGCTATTAAACCTTTGTTTCTATGCCATGGGAAAAAATGCTTGCTGTGAGGAATTTCTGTAGGTAACAAGGGCTAAAATTCTATGTGATGAAGGCTTCTAGCTTTTAAACCAGCAGGACTGACTCCTTCCTCATGTTTTATGCTATTCATTACAGTTGTTTTTGGTTTGAGGCTTTGTGTTTTTTGGGGTTTTTTTTTTTTTCATTATAGCTAGATACTATTATGTGAACAAGGACTGGAAAAAAAGTATTTGTTGTGCTGAGTTATTCATACTAGCAAATTTCATTGTAACAAGGTCAATAAAACACTAACCTTGGCTTAGATCTGTTTTTGTTAGAATATAAAGTTCAGTGTAACAGAATATGACCTGTTTCTATAATTTATAGATGACAACGCTGTACAGTGTTTATATTTAAAACACAGGTACTACCTATATGATTCACACACAAAGGACAGATTCTTACAAATTTCGGTTCTTTATTACATTTTACACTTATACGTAACATGAATGCCTATGTTGGGTTTTTCCTAATGTGTTTGCAATCTGCAGTCTTAACTTGCTGCCTACCGCCCATGTTATCACTGGGGTTAAATGTTGAGTTTCGTGATGGGCCTGAGCATTTAATTAAAATTAATCATTTTTGAAAGATGAATAACTGTTACTTCTCTTGAATACAGGAATGGCGATCGATAAAAATGGATTAATCTACTTTGTTGATGGAACCATGATCAGAAAAGTTGATCAGAATGGAATCATATCAACTCTCCTAGGCTCTAACGATCTGACTTCAGCCAGGCCTTTAACTTGTGACACGAGCATGCACATCAGCCAGGTAGTGAAAACATTACACCCAATTGTCTGTTTTTCTTCTAAGTGACTTGATTTACTGTGTCAGTACACTATGATGACACTGTATTAAACTGCGCGTGTCGTGGGCATCAGTCGTTGTGGTAAAGCTGTTCCATTAAAATGTGTCTCAGGAGCTAATAAAAAGTTATTTTCTTCTCCAGTTCTGCATTTGAAGAATTCAGTGAGATACAGAACAGTTATCACTAAGAAGTGCTAATCATTTGTGATAAAGTACCAGTAAAGTGACAGCATGCAGATATTCCAAAAAGAACAAAACAGCTTAAATCTCTAATCTTTTGATTGCGTGAGGTCCTTAAGTAGTAGAGAGAACCCACTAGGATTAGTCCTCAGGGACTTATATTTAGAATTAGAAACTTTACTATTGGCCTGATTGAAAACACAAGGGAACACTAATGTATTCATAACCTAGAAAGCCCCGCACTGGGTGATTGTTACTGCTAAAAGGAACAAGTATGTTCACATCTCATTGATATGTGTTAACTCACTACTTATGATTCATTTGCTATTTGGCCAGAACTTGCAAATCTTTCAATGAGCTGCATTTTTAAATAAAATTTTATTTCCTACATTTGTCTCCACTCAAAACTTTTTAAGTTTATTTCACTGTATCTATTTTAAAAACAATTTTTAAACAGTTTACCAAATCAACAGTAATTTCCCCAGATTTTCCCAGTAAATTTCTAATTTACTCTTCCGGCAAATTAACAACAGCTCAGTAACTGAGTAACCAGACCATTTCTTTTTTACGAAGGTACGTCTGGAATGGCCCACTGACCTAGCCATTAACCCTATGGATAACTCCATTTATGTCCTGGATAATAACGTAGTTTTACAGATCACTGAAAATCGTCAAGTGCGCATTGCTGCCGGGCGGCCCATGCATTGCCAGGTGCCAGGAGTGGAATATTCTGTGGGCAAGCATGCAGTTCAGACGACCCTGGAGTCGGCTACTGCCATCGCTGTGTCCTACAGCGGGGTCCTGTACATCACTGAAACCGACGAAAAGAAAATTAACCGGATAAGGCAAGTCACCACAGATGGGGAGATCTCCCTGGTTGCTGGGATACCGTCAGAGTGTGACTGCAAAAATGATGCCAATTGTGACTGCTACCAGAGCGGAGATGGCTACGCCAAAGACGCCAAACTGAGCGCTCCCTCCTCCCTTGCCGCCTCCCCGGATGGCACCCTGTACATTGCAGACCTAGGAAACATTCGGATCCGGGCTGTGTCAAAGAACAAGCCTTTACTTAACTCTATGAACTTCTATGAAGTCGCCTCTCCAGCTGACCAAGAACTCTATATCTTTGACGTCAATGGCACTCACCAGTATACTGTGAGTTTAGTCACTGGCGATTATCTGTACAATTTTAGCTACAGCAATGACAATGATATTACTGCTGTGACCGACAGTAACGGCAATACCCTTAGGATTAGACGGGACCCAAATCGGATGCCAGTTCGAGTGGTGTCTCCTGATAACCAAGTGATATGGCTGACCATAGGAACAAATGGATGTCTGAAAAGCATGACCGCTCAAGGACTGGAATTAGTTTTGTTTACTTACCATGGCAACAGCGGCCTTTTAGCCACTAAAAGCGATGAAACTGGATGGACAACATTTTTTGAGTAAGTAAATCAAAATTCTATTCTGATTATAAAATACTGTGATATAATAATGTAATCTAAAATAATAACAGTATAATCCTTTTCCTGTTTATTTGTTCGTTTTTATTGAAGTATAGTTGGTTTACAATGTTGTGTTAGTTTCAGGTGTACAGCAAAATAATTCAGTTCTACATATATATGTATATATTTCTTTTTCAGGTTCTTTTCCATTATAAGTTATTACAAGATATCGAATATAGTTCCCTGTGCTATACAGTAGGTCCTTGTTGTTTATCTATTTTATGTACAGTAGTATGAATAATAATAGTACAATCTTAAGGGCAAGTGGGATTCAGGTTTTTGGGGGGCCTGGAACTTCTGTAATTTGGGGATCCCTTTTTCTGAAAAAAAAAAAAAAAGACAAAATTAGACTCAGGGCCTTGGAAGGGGACCCAGGCAAGTGGGGAGCCCTGAAGCTTAAGTTTCATTACCATCGAGGTCAATCTACCTCTGCTTAAAGATTAATTTAATATCTTACTTCATACAGACCTAATATATTAGCAGCAAACTTTTGGGGAAACATACTGCAGCCTTGGCTTTAGGCAAAAACTTTTGGGGTTTATATTTGCCCATGTGCTAAAGCTGACTGTTTTGGGAGCTGTCACTGAAGGGAAGCTTTAAAAACATTTACAATGAACTTGGCTGATCCCATCAGCTCCACAAATAGAAGGGCTTAACTTTTTATAATCAGTTATTGGAGCATCTAAACTCCACTTATAAGAACCTTACCACTAAATGCAAATCAGAAACAGCTGGTCACTCTGAAAGCATATGAAAAAGTAGAAGGAGTGTCCAGCTGGGGTATTATACTAAATTTGTGGAGGAGTGGCCCAGGCAACCTGCTCTTTGAACACTCACATTTTGTGACTGTGTAAAATCACTTTCCATTACTTGTTCATTCCACTAACATTGCACGAATCATAAGGGGAAATTAGATGTGCAGAGACGGCACGCTGACAAATGCAAAATACTCCTGGAAATGAATATTGAGGTCCTTAGTGTGACTTTTTCGATGAAATGCTGAAGCAAATGTACTTTCTGTAGGAACACAGCTCCAAAATTATGATAAAAGTCAGTAGAAAAAAATGATCCAATATACAAGTATTTTCCATACAACTTTTCTGGAATAGAACTTACACATTAGGCTTAGTTCTCCTGTAGCTTGGATTGCTTTTCTTTTTTTTGACAGATTCCCTTTTAATAAAATGAATGTTACCCAGCAGCATGATTTTGTCAGTGGAACAAACCTGTGCAATTGAATTACATTAAAATTCTGTTCTTAGCGTTCCTTTTGCTCATTTTAGGATCACAATAGGAAAGGAATAAATTGGAAGTTAATGGCAAGCACTTCCTTTCAAAGTGATAGCAGGCTCTGTTGCCAGAGAGGCGAAAAAAGAGTTCAGTAGAAGTGCTCCCATCAGATGGGACTGGGCGGGAGGGCTGCTCTGATGATAAGATCCTCAGGAAATGATAGTGGCATTGGTAGGGTTTCGGTTTAAAAGCAGGGGCGAAAATAGAGAAATAAGGTTTTAGTACAGTCTAGGACTCAAGCTCTGCTCTGTGAGCCATTTTTGAATGTGTTCTTATTCGTTCCCGGGAATTGACAATGCACAGAAGTTCATCATGTGGGTCACTACTGACGCATGAACTTCTGCAACACATATACAGCTTCACTAATGACCTACAGTGAGAAATGGATATACTCCATTGGTGGAGTTGATGTGGGATAGTATAAACAAATTTGGGACTTTTACTTTTTTAATATTACGGTACACAAAGAAGACACATTTCTCTAGTACTAAATGCTCTCCAAGAATTTCAGACTTAGTGGAGAATCAACATGACTGCTAAAGTAGAGGTTGAGTTGGCAAACCTGTCTTGTGAATATAATGGGCAAGCACTGTTTGCAAGAATGAAAGTTTTTAATTAATTAAAATAAATCACAATGATATTTGTGCTAATACAGACCCATTACACATCTTTTTTTTTTTTTTTTTTTTTTTTTTTTTTGCAGTACACGGGCCTCTCACTGCCATGGGCTCTCCCGCTGCGGAGCGCAGGCTCCAGACGCGCAGGCCCAGCGGCCATGGCTCACAGGCCCAGCCGCTCCGCGGCATGTGGGATCCTCCCGGACCGGGGCACGAATCCACATCCCCCGCATCGGCAGGCGGACTCTCAACCACTGTGCCACCAGGGAAGCCCACACATCATATTTAAAGTATATCTGTTAAGTCTTACATCTAGATAAATTACAATAAAGGCAACTATTCCAAAAAGCATTATTGAGGTATTCCACCAAATATAAACCTCATAATTATATACACACACACGCATATAAACATGTGTTTGCTATAACTTAAGAATATAGTAGTTTACAGTACTTGAGAAACAGCTTTTCTAATAAAAGAAACAGAAATATTGCTTTCAAAAAACAGTGTTTTAGTTAATTTTCCTTTAGATGTCTGCAGCAAAGACATGACTTAAAAATTTCCAAGAAACGTTTATGCACTTGGCAAAATAGTGTATTACCATACAAGACAGAAAAAAAAATAGAGCATTTAACCTAAGTAATTCAGAATCATCATATCAGAATGACAAATGATCATTTTTTTCTTTCTGTACGTTCTTATAATTTAGCTGTGAATGAGCAAGGGTCCACCCTTTCTAAGGGTGAGAAACTTTAAAACACGTTCAAAAGTAAGTGCGTAAAAGAAGGAAAAGGAGTGTCATCATCAGGCAGCCCCTCCGGAAGCGTCCTCCGGATTCTGATAGAGTGGCCCCTTTCTGTCTGTGTAAGTCTGAGATCGTTGATGGATACACTCAACCCCCCACCTCTACTCGTCAGAGCCTTGACAACAACAGTTTCTGCTTATTCTGTGCTGACTCAGATATGAGACTGGATGTGAAGGTTCTAGAAGAGCCAGAGGGGATTCTGAACCCCTGCCAGGCTTCCTTGGTGTTTGTCATTACTAGTGAGCTGGCAGACGCCCAGAACCCTAGTACATGTCTGTAATATTTCCCCTCACGTTCTTATCGTACTACATGTCTAATTTAGACCTTTTAAGGGTACTTGGTACTTTCGTAAAGAAGGGATGTGAGAGGTTTGACAATGGTCAGAGTTTTACGAAAACCACAAGGAGATTATGGGGGAAAAACACACTTCACAGTTGAAAAACACCTGTTTTCTATGACTTTTGTGACACTAGTTCCTAGATCTGATACATGCTGTATCTATCTTTATGTACAAATACCTTGCAAAGAAAGATTAAGCTTTTCAGCCCAAATTCCCATTTGTATGTGTCCAGCTTTCTAGCTAGCCTAGTGTCTAAAAAGCCTTGAGATTAAAGCTTTATAGGATAGAAACAGATGGAAGAAGACCTGGGATCAATAAATTGCCTACCAATAAAAAGTGCAGTCACTGCAGTTTCTACCAAAGAAATTTTAAAAGAGAATTAGCTGAAATTGTTTACCTTACATGTTTTAATTTCACTTCTTCTTTTCTTCGTGCAAACTTTCATTTACCATCAGCATGTCACAGTATTGTGACATGTATGTCACAGAATGTACAGAATGAAATGTGAAAGTATCTTCTAAAATGCAAGCTGTGCCATTATGTCTGTGGCTCCCACGGCTCCTGGAAGCTTGCGGTGCCTGTAGAGCGCCCCCAATAGCTATTTGTTGAATGAAGGAACAGAGAGGAGTAAACCAAGTATGTGGCCAGGTGAACGGTTGTTTATAGAGAAGAATCTGATCAAACCTAACGCTGCCTCCGTTGGAAGAGTATCATGTAAATATCTGCCTTCTGAAACAGTTCAGACCTTTCCGTACCAAGAGTTAATGCTGAAAATATTAACGCTTCTCATTTCTGTTGTTGATTTTTTGAAATATATTTACCTACTATTACACATTTACTCGCTTTTGCTTTATAAAGTAAGGACTTCCTCAGTTGACCTTGTTGTTACAATAATTAACGAAAATTAAAACTTCATACTGGTAGCACTTTCTTCTGAAATGTTGGGATCAAAGAGTTAAAGACAGAAAACATTTCCCATGCAAATACAGTTAAAGTATACTGTTGCCCTGGTATCAGGAAGAATGGCTCTAGGAAAAGGAAACCCGACTCTCAACTGGAGATTCTCATCAGTCACCAATAAAATAGGGTGACTTTTTAGGGTTCACCGGTAGTTTGCAAAGCACAAGAAACCTTGATTTCAGACACTAGAGATACCGTCTTTGGCGCAGCAATTTCTCTCCTGTTACTTGTGATTTTTGTGTCCCTACTGTGATTTGTTAGAGAAGTGGCCAGGGTTCTTAGACATGCTACAGACAGTGTGATAGGCAGACAGGTGTCACGTAGTTTATAACTCAGCTCTGAAATCCCTGAGTTAGACTAATATGTTTCACGAGCGGAATAATTATCTGTTGCTAATTGAATAAGCCATATTGCCTCAGACCTCCTCTTCCATTGACTTGCTGGGCGGTAGAAAGGATGTCCATCCAGCTCTGGGGTCCCCTTGTCTGAGGACCCTGTGAGAAGCCTAGTCACCCCCTTCACTTAGGATTAGGGATGATTTTGTGCTGCTCTTCAAACCACTTTAAAACTATTATCACACGTTATAATTCCTCAGCTAGAGCAATTCCAGGGAGACCCAAAAGATCTTACTTGCTAGAAATCTATTATTTAACAAGTTCATAGCTGGAGTGAAACCTCAGTTCTTACACTTGAATGCACACAAAAGCAAACCCAGTGTATTGACTTGGGCAATAGAGTAAATTATTTAATGACTAATGGCCTTTCACAGTTCTCTGCTTGCTTACCCCATAAGATAGAAACCGTGCGGGCATATCTAGAGGCTCTTCTGTCTGCTTAGAGAAGAGACAACATGGAAAAAAACCCACTGAGTTCTGTCTGACGTGTACATGCACACAGCCGGGTTGGTGGCAGTTTTCTATCTTGGGACTTAGAATATTTGGAGCTTTATATGCATGGGGCTGACTGTGGTCTTTCGTGAGCTCTATTCAGATTCACGGAGCAAATAAATGAGTTTCAGCTCTTACACATTTATGTAGGTGTAAATGGGTCTCCAGCTTCTCATTTGGGTGCTTTATTGTCCCTCATTCAAGCTGAGCAATTTCAGAATGAGCTGCTTAACCATTTCTTTATAATGAACGTAACCCCGAGCCCACGACAGATCCACAGCTCCACTGACATCAGTTCCGATCGTCTGGGAGGAGATGGAAAAGGGGATCTCAGAGGAGGAGAGAGAGGCAGCGTAAGGCGTAACTGGGCTTCAGATCCAGAACAGTGAGCAGAAAGCGCAGGTAACCTAGGAGAACTCAGTGATGGTCATTCCTGGTCGGGAAAGATGCGTCCGGTCCCCTTGACACTGAATCATGTCTAAATAGCCGGACATCTGTGCCAGGCTGTGTTCTCCTGATGTGTGTGTGTGACTATAATAGCTCATGATGTTAGAAAAATTACAGAGGCATCTTCCATGGGACAAAACTGAGAAGATAACCTTTCCTTTGGTAGGCATCTGACATCCAACCCTAAAAATTCAAACGCTGAAACCACGATCATTGCTATTTCTGCCCAAAACTGCATTAAAAACAAAGCAACCCGTTTTACAAATACATTTCTAAAACTGGTGCCCAATTCCTCTCCTTTATTTTCCTTTTTCTCTTTCGTTCCTCGTGGAAGAAAACATTTGCTGCATTAAGGATGATTTTAAGAGATTTTAGCAGCAGATTCACTTAAATTCATGGGGAGATGCTGTGGTTGATTTCCATTTTTGCTGTTTTGTTTAATTGTTTAATAATTTTGCTTTAAGTTTGTAACCAGAATGTGTGGTCCCAGGGACATCAGTAAAAAAAAAATGTGTGTGGCCAATTGAATAATTGTACATTTTTGTACATTTCAAACACTAACCTGAACGCTACTAAGGCAATGCTTTTACTAATGTTTGATTTAATCCAATTTTCTTCTGCAATCTAGTTTTAAGGAAAAATTAGTTCTGTCCAGGTTTCAAAGCGGAAAGGGAAATGGGGAAATTGTGTGTCATTCAGATTTTTTGAGAAAATTCCAGAAAACAGAAAAACAGATAAGTCAGATTTTCTCAGCACATCGCAGTGTACATATAATATAAAATGTCTCGGTTTCTCAGTACAATTGGCAGTGCGCCGACAGTTGCAGGCTACATTAACTGTTTCAGGTCCATCAGGCAGTTAATGTTCTAGATGTGCTCAGTTGCTCCATAATGGTTCAAAACCGAGTACGTGCCACTTCCAAAAGTATCGATTCCTTCCTTAAACTAATCGCATAGCTGTCTAAGTTAGATGGTCTGATAGCATCATATCTTGGTGTGTCAGCAACTTCCCCTACACAGTGATTCTCAGATGATTTACTTACTCTAAGACCAAGTTATATACACCAGCCATTTTAAAGGGTTGTCTGATAACAGGGCAAGAAATCTACACGGTGACAAGCAGTGAAAGGGAACTTTATTATTTTATAATCACAGAACTGAAGATGGACAGTTGGGTATTTTCCAGAGACTGTCTGGCATCTGACTGATTCCTATGATATCAAAATAAAAGCAACCTCAGCATCCCTCCCTCCAGGCTACCCTAACTCCTAGACTCCCAGAAGAAGCCCCTTGCCTGTGTTCCAGGATCCTGGCTTCAGAATACCTTGAGGTGTCAAAGCAGAGCTAATGTGGACTCTGTTCTCTTCTGGACTCCATCCCAGGGTTGGGGGAGATGACCTAGGAAGGAGATAAGATGACTGGGGAAACCTCAGAGCATCCCTCCCATCCATCCCCACTGCCCTGTCTCTTAAACACACACACACTTCAAAACAGGTTTCCTAGACCTCAGTTCATCCCAAAGTTCAATCTGTGGTTTTTTTTTGTTTGTTTGTTTAACATCTTTATTACAGTATAATTTTTTACAATGGTGTGTTAGTTTCTGCTGTATAACAAAGTGAATCAGTTATACATATACACATGTCCCCATATCTCCTCCCTCTTCCGTCTCCCTCCCTCCCACCCTCCCTATCCCACCCCTCTAGGTGGTCACAGAGCACCGAGCTGATCTCCCTGTGCTATGCGGCTGCTTCCCACTAGCTATCTGTTTTACGCTTGGTAGTGTATATATGTCCACGCCACTCTCTCACTTCGTCCCAGCTTACCCTTCCCCCTCCCCGTGTCCTCAAGTCCATTCTCTACGTCTGCGTCTTTATTCCTGTCCTGCCCCTAGGTGCTTCAGAACCATTTGTTTTTTAGATTCCATATATAATCTGAGGTTCTTACAGTGAGACCCCTAAAGGTACGAAGCAGGGTGGGCAAGCCGAGGCGCTCCAGGCCAGAGGAGAGCGTTTCCTTGGGAGGCAGAGTGTGGTAGGTTTAGAAAGAATGTGCAGCTCAGAGTGACCAGAGCGCAGAGCATGTGCGAAAGTAGGAAAAAGAGAGAGAACGGAGATCACAGTTTTGATCAAGCAGGGCTTCACCTGACCACCTGGTGACCCTGAGTGGACAGGATTCCCATGAAGGGGATAACCAGGAAGGCAACATGGTCCATCTGGGAAGAATATAAGGATGGATTGAAGCAGAAAAGTAGGAGCCTGAGGACAGGGGGAGAGAGGAGTTAGGAGACAGTAAGTCTAGTTGGGAGGTGAAGGCCTGACCCACAGACGGGCACTGAAATTACAGAGAAAGAGGTAGTTAGTCATTAGGAAATGAAATATAACACGGTGACTGAATGCAAGAGGGGAGGGAAAAGAGAATCCACTGACCTAGTGACCAAGCGGGTAGGAAAGACAGGGAGGACGCAGGTTGGTAGAAACAGATGAGCTCTGATTTGGAAATTATGGCTTCGGGGGCACCGTAGTCCAGCCCAGCATGTGTTCGGAAACAGCCAGTGAGAACTCAGGGCAAGTCAGTTCTAGAGACGTGGGCGTGGGGGCCGTGGAAAGGGCTGAGCCCCGAGTATGAATGAAATCTAGCTGGGGGGGAAGTGTGAATATATGAATTTACAGACTAGGGTTTCCTATGGCTCAACAACAGAGACAGTACAAGTGGTCACACTTCAGGGTCGCCTTTTCTGCTACTGGATGCCGTCCCCCCGATGACTGATGCCACCAGATCTGGGTCTCGCCTTGCGTGTTACCTCCCCTTCTGTATTTGTCCCCTCTTCTCTCCCTCGTGTTCCTTAACTGCCTACGTCTGACCATCCCTCTGCTTTCCCTCCGTCCTCACACTTTCCACGATACTCACTTTCTCTCATAAAGCTTGTGAATAGACAGCATTTTAGTCTACATGTTATTTCATCTTAGACTCCCAGTCTACCCACTACGTCTATTGTTTTTCCTCCCAATCCTTCCTTAGTTCCAAATCACTGACATCTCATTAGTTCCTTGATGCCTCTTTCCCTCTGATCTCTATTTGTTCTCTTTTCTGAGAAGCAGCATAAGCTGATTGGAAAAAGGCATTCGGTTTGGAAACTAAGAACCTGGGTTCCAGCCTGACTTTGTCACTTACTCCTATCTGTGTGACTCTGGGCAAGTCGCGGCACCTCTCTAAAATTCTGTGCCCTCACCTGCGAAATGAAAGGCTTCTTAGTAATTAAAAATTCTTGCCTGCTCTAAACAAATTTGTGATTCTGCCGTTTCTCCCCAGCTTTTCCTAGGTCCCCGTCAAGGCTTATTCCAAAAGAAACAACATTTAAGAAGTTACCAAATTTCTTTTGCTAAAATAGTTAGGCATGTGGCGTTTCAGCCAAACCTAGTATCTATTCTGCTGGTGGTAGTCATAGCAGTTCACAATAATACAATTTCTCTTTCCCAGTGGGCTTCCTACTTTTATTGTAACCTTTCCAGCTTTACCATAAGTCTTTCAGATCCAGCTTGTCCTCACTCACTGCACAGCCATTTCCTGGGTGGGTCTCAGTGAGTGGCCAGAATACAAAGAGGAAAGCCCAGGAGAAGGATGGGTTTGTCCTCTGAGCGCCCCCGGGCCCCATGGAATCAATCAGGGAGGAAGAGGGCATGCACAGTTCTGTCTGACAGATTCTTTGGGACAAAAATTTCCCTGACATCCCCTATCCAGCAAGTCTACATTTCAAGACCTGGGCAAGACCTGTTATCTAAACAAATAAGATGTGTCCCACTCATTTCAACCTTCCTTAGTCAATAAACATTTTCTCTAAGTGGTTTAAATAAGATCCCCTCTTAATGACGGCTCACCCACAATCTTTCAAAGCACAAAGGGAACTAATTCCGGAATGTCCTGACTCTGATGCCTTTGTCTCAAGGCCTGTGAATCTCACAGCTGGTCATTATCACCCTGATATGGTGATGACCACAGAAGGAAAGAGGCATTGGGCCACTTTTCTTGAATTTGCTCTTTGAAAAATATCGAAAATATTGAAAAATGTCATCTCCATGACCATCTGTCACTAGGCTCAATGTTCAAAGTAAGGGTGGGACCAGAGGTGAGAAAGAAAAGATCTGCCTTTGTCTGTGGTCTTCTGAACTCATGTTATCTGGGTGTTGCAAAACAGAGGATAGTGGCTTGACTGTAGGCCACTGCCCTTTCTGGGTTTATGAAGCAAAGCAGTGGCCAGAATTTTGCCCCATGGCAAGACCTCTGAATAAAATGCAACAGCAGCAAAGAAATTTAAATGTGTTAACTCCTCCTTCCACTCCCACCCTTGCAGTTCCACCCTTTCTCATCAGGATCCTTTTAGCACTGGAGGCAAACATCATGTAAAATAATACCTTCTTTTGTCTTCCTTATTTTGCATCTTCCCCGTTATTTTTGGTAATGTGTAGGTAGCAGACAACTAGGTACCAGATGAACCAGTGATTTAAGAGTTTGTTGATGGCTCTACGTCCCTTGATGATGGAAGCATTTTGCATTTTCTCTTCAGAACCTGATTTTTTGAGGATTTCTAACTGACAGCATTGCTCCTGAATTCAAAGAAATTATGATTTGCCTGTGATACCACTGTTAAAATATACAAACCTCAGTTTCGTTCCCAGAATACTTAAATGTAAATTCTTTTGATACGAGTGTTACATATCACATTATTGCTATTAGGATTCCAGATCAGTCCACCACGAGAAGTTTAAGTCAGGTTCTGGTTTTGCTGTTTGCCCACGTCTTTCATCAGGAATGCAGATCCAGGAACGATTTGTGCAAATGTTTTTGTTATGATGAGGTTGGTGATTTTGTTCTACTTTTACCACATGACAGATAAGAAGTGATTACGGGTTAGCATTGTGAGAAAAGTATTGCCATACAGATGGCAAAACTGGGGGGGGATTTTGTTTGGGTTTTTTTTTTTTTTGGTTTTGCAGAGGCTGTTAAACAATGAAAGGACATTGGATTAAAGGAACTCTGATAGATGGGAGAAAAGATTCTCCCTCTGTGTCAGGGGGACAGTGGGGGAAAGACAGGTTGATTACGTCTTTCCTGGGAATCCTTACTGGGACTCAAGTCTAAAAGCATACAGATGTAGCCCCGCTAAGCAGCTTATTCTGGATGGCCCTGGGGAAGACACGGAGGAGCCAGCCATGACTGGCACCCATCCAGACCAACACCTCCTGATGTCTCAGCTTCTCAAGACAGGCTGATTTGGACTAGAGAAACCAGTCAAAGGTGACACATGCGTTTAGCTGGCTGGTGTCCATTCCTCTACAGGTGAAGAGAATAAAGGTCTGGGAGAGGGGCATTGCCAACATTTTAGGAGTAAATACATACATTTGTGTCACCTTTGAGACCAGTGCAGCGTCAGGCTGAATCGCAAGCCAAGCGGGACAGGGCAGCCCACTCAAAAGAGCCGCCCCTCTCAGGGCGATGACTGCCTGTCTTCGCTGGTTTGCTTTCTTCTCTAAAGCCCTGCTCTAATTGACACAGATTTTTCTCAAAAACAGAAGGTAATTTTAGAAACGAAACATTTGATTAAAGAAGCCATGGGACTTCCCTGGCAGTCCAGTGTTATTAAGACTCAGCGCTTCCACTGCAGGGGGCTCAGGTTCAATCCCTGGTCGGGGAACTAAGATCCCACATGGCGCGCGGGGAGGCCAAAAAAAAAAGAAGAAGAAGAAGAAGCCATGTTATGGGGAAGCACTGAAGACAACAGATAATCCTGTTGAGTTTTAAAGAAAACTTGTTACCTTTGTTGAATGATGTTAGTTGACTCTACTGTAATGTATCAACTGAATGTTTGCTTTTGAACAACGACTTTTTTTGGGTAAGAGTTAAAAGGCTTAGAACAAGCTAACAGACAACAGAAATAAGTATATCAGATTTTTTTTTTTTTTTTTTTTTTTTTTTGCAGTACGTGGGCCTCTCACTGTTGTGCCCTCTCCCGTTGTGGAGCACAGGCTCTGGATGCGCAGGCTCAGCGGCTATGGCTCACGGGCCCAGCCGCTCCGCCACATGTGGGATCCTCCCGGACCGGGGCATGAACCCGTGTCCCCTGCATCGGCAGGCGGACTCTCAACCACTGCGCCACCAGGGAAGCCCAGTATATCAGATTTTTTAATGCAACAAACTACATGTTAATTGTTACCTTATTCTTTTTATCTTTAGTAGACACTTTTAAAAGAAAAGAAAATAATTTTGTTGTGTTTAACTCACCAACATGTGGTGTATAATGAAGACAGAACTATAATAAATTAGTTTTGTTCTGATGTTTTAGAACACTTGCAAAAAAAAAAAGTTTTCAAGAATTTTGTTTCCACCTGAGTACATTTGCGGTATCAGTAGTCTATTGACCTTGGTTGGTGACAGTCTCAGTCAGTGTTTCTCTCCGTTGAGGAACCACTAGAAGATGTTTAAGCAGAGAAGTGTTGTACTCGGGGCGGGTTTCGGAAGATGGGTTTGGTAGCCGTGAGTATGGGGAGAGGCAACAAGACCAGCTTTTGAAATCTAGGGTGGCTGTGGGAGTGGGAAGGTACGTGAGAGACATTGTGAAGGAAGAGTGAAGAGCTGGGAGCTTCTGTCTGTAACGGGGAGCGAGAGAGAAAATTTCACGTCAGAACGGAATCAGCGCCTTCAACTGAGAAGGTCTGAGGCTCTGGCTTTCCCAGGCATTTGTCGATAATCCCGCTGTTTAGGAAACGTAAAAAGAGATTTAAAAATATGGGCTTCCCTGGTGGCGCAGTGGTTGAGAGTCCGCCTGCCGATGCAGGGGACACGGGTTCGTGCCCCGGCCCGGGAGGATCCCACATGCCGCGGAGCAGCTGGGCCCGTGAGCCATGGCCGCTGGGCCTGCGCGTCCGGAGCCTGTGCTCCGCAACGGGAGAGGCCATGACAGTGAGAGGCCCGCGTACAGCAAAAAAAAAAAAAATATATATATATATATATATATATATATATATATATATATACCACAAAGGCTAAAACAGCAAGTCTAGGCAAAAAAACGCAATCAAAATTAAGACGAACAAATAGAGAAACGTCAGTGAAGAGCATCCCAAAGGCCGTGGAGAGCCTGAGGGATTTGTCTTCTCCAGCGAGGGGCCTTTGTCAAGAGGGGTCAACCGGGAGCAAAGAAGATCGTGCTGTGTGATGAATTTGGAGCCGTGAGGCTGCGACCAGATGCGTGGAAAGGGGGGCATCAAGCTGATGTTCTAGTCAGATTCCCTGGAGCCCATCGCACTGTAAATTCAAGAAGCTCATAAAAGAAAACCATGTCTCAGATCTACAAGCTGGGCAGGCCTGGTTCACCAGCGAGGCCAAGCAACATTCCGTAGAGCCGCGAAGCTGCACGGAAGCAGAGTTATGTCCAGAGGCGTGTGTTTGATGGGAAGGCCCCTGTCAGCCTCCGGGATCAAAGCTTTTCAGAGGACAGGCGAGCATCGGCTGCTGCGTTGTTTTTCTGCTTTTGCTAAAGAAGGGATCGCCTGCCATGTCTGAAAGGCATCCTGGCCCCTTGTTCTCTCTCCCTCCCTTATCCGGCGGCCCCTGGCGATTCTAATGGCTGCCACCCGTCTTGTTGCATTTCTGTTGTCATAGGTGCGAATCTGTGCAGAAGTTTTCACAGATCCACAGTGAAATGAAAAAAATAAATAATGATGGGGAGAACATGTTCATAAAGCTTTACTGAGCCTTGTCAAGAGCTTTCACCCTGAAGTTAGGTCCTTTCTCTCTGTGGCATATGGGTAAATGGCCTTTCTTTATGAAATGATGCTAGTTACAGGTGAGAAGTTTTTATTTAAAAACCCTCTGTTGGGCCCCGATTTCATTTTTTGTTCTGGTTTGTGAAACCGGCAAGTCTGGGAAGGATTCCCTGCTTGACCTGTCGCCTCGCCCCTGGGCTCCTTTAAGCCGAATTAAAGCCTTGCTTCCCTTTGAAACCTTCGTCGCGGTCCCCAGTGATGAGCCTCCCTCTCTACCATCTCGGGACCCCGCGTGGACCCTCTGCTGCAGCGGGCTCTTCAGCTGCCTGACCTCACAGCCCGTCCGTCCTCAGTCCTCCACACCCCTTCCTGGCTGCCTTCCTGGCTGGAATGTATCCTGCGCCCGCCTTCGTCACCTGTATAAACCCGCGTCTGCTTCAAGGCCCAGCTTAGGTCCCCACCTTGACGTGGCCCTTCTCTGCTCCAGCACGATCGCTCCGTCACCTGCCCTCGGGGTAGGGGGACTCTGGACCACCAGACTTCTGATGCTCTGTGCACCCCCAATCCCCTCGCACTGTAACTAGCCCACAAAGCTTATTCAGAAACCGGTAGGTGACTGGCGGGGTAGATGCTCTGAGGGCCCTTCCGAAACAGCAGCTTTCCTGGCCGGCCCTATGCGAGCCCTTCAGCCCTATTAGTGCCTTAACGTAGATGCAGCCACTCGTCTGAAGGCACAAATTGAGGACTTCCAGGGCTGAACTGTGAAACTGGGCCACTAAGATGCCAGCTTAACCCTCTGTCATTCTAACTGCACTGCCTACAAAGGCTACTCGTATTTTTATTTTCCAAAGAACCAAAGGCTAATAGGTTAGTGTCTGAATGTGCCGCATCCGATGCTCTGTGGCCATGCACTCAGCATCCTGTGATGAGAAATGCCTGCCCAGCAGGACAGGGAACGTGGGGTAGGCCAGTGAAAGAGCAGAGGTTGGAGGAATGCTTTCTGCAGGAGAAAGGTGACAGGCCTGCTTTAGAGTGAATGGAGCTGGAAAACATAAACCAGCAAAGGGGTCGATACAGGGCAGGTGAGCGACAGCAGCAAGAACGAATCAGCAGCGAGCTGGCAGGTGAGCGACAGCAGCAAAAACGAATCAGCAGCGAGCTGGCAGGTGAGCGACAGCAGCAAGAACGAATCAGCAGCGAGCTGGCAGGTGGCGTCACCTGTGGAAAGCTGCCGTTCTCCACTCCAAGCCAAGCCCTGTGATTTACAGAAGGGCTAAGGGACCTGGGTCCAGTGCATGAAAGTTCCAGTTACGGCCCCATCGTGAGATGCAAAGACAGCCAGACCAAATCACCTGACTGCATCTTATTTTCATTTTTCCATCCGTAAAAGGGGAAGGGGGTGGGGGCATAATGCAGTACTCACTGCCTTTTACGTAGGAGCATGCCAAAGGATGTTAATTTATTTTTTCAGTTTTTCTATAGCTTCTTTTTTTTCTTCCAGTGTTACTGAGATATAATGGACAGACAGCAGTGTGTATGTTTAAGGTGTCCAGCACAGTGATGGGACTTCATACGTCAGGAAACGATTATCACAATAAGTTTAGTGAACGTCCATCATCTCCTATAGATACAACATCAAAGAACTAGAAAATACACATGTTTTGCTTGTGATGAGAACTCTTGGGATTTTCTCTTTTTACAACTTTCATGTATAACCGACAGCAGTGTTCATTCTATTTATCACGTTGTACATTGCATCCCTAGTACTTACTTATCTTAGGGTGTTCATTTCTTTAAAACACAATAGCTTATTTTTCATCGTATCCTATGAGACCTGCAAAGCGCTGCAAGAATTATGTCCAGGTTAAGATTGCACTTTAAGCTGGTTTGGTCAGTAATTCTGTAACTCTGCTTTGCTGCATAAATAAACCTATGCTTGTTTGTTTCAGAGTAATAATTTCTTCAGAAAAGCAGTTTGGGTTTCTTTCACTGCTGCCTTAATCTGCTGGGGGCATTTGGGTCGCTGGAGGGGAGGCTCTGCTCTTTCACTTCAGCTCTGCCTTTTATGGGTCCAAACAATGATTACACTCAACGGCGCATTTTCTCTCTCTCTCTCTCTCTCTCTTTCTCCATCCGTCGCCCGCCTCTCTCCTGAGTGCCCGTTTCTGCCGCTGGCGAAGCAGCAAGGCGAGTTGTCAGATCGAGTCAGGCAGACCCACGGTTTGAGTGATACTGTCCCCACTGAAGTAACGGGCCCTGGACAGACATCCGTCTCCTTCCTCCTTTCTGCCTTCCTAGCTCCACCGTGACATTGGCCCTCTAGATTCTGCTTCGAATTCCTATAACCACATTTTTCAAAGCTAATTTTTACAGTCTAGGAGCCCTCTCTCCTTTTATTCCACAGTATCATTTCAGTCCTTTTTTCTACCCCTTATTCCCTTGTCGCCCCGTGTTTACGCCCATTATTAGGATCCTCTTCACTGTTTTCCCTCCTCTGGTAACTTGTCTCACTAATAAGATTCTTTCTTTCCTAGTTCTGCATCTGGGCTTATTTTAAGTCGGGCATGGTTCAGGTCTCCATTTCACTTAGACCTTTTATTAATGAAGCAGCCGTAGTATTAATATGAAATCCAATCTTAAGTATATTTTTTGTCCCAAGGAAGTCTCTGGTGTTTCATCCAGAATTTACATTTTTTTCCCTTTCTTCAAACCACTTTGTCATTTTTGAAATTTTCTCTGGTGCTGCCACCAATAGAAAAGTCACCCCCAAAACCAATTTTTTTTTAGTAAAATGTTGTATCTGTAATGCATATTTATGATAATAAGATAGCTTTCTAAAATATATCCTAACACTTAAATTATAGGTGCCTCTTATATTTATATGCTAAAAAAAAAGTGAGGGTATCATAAAAAAGCAGTCATTAAATGTCAGGAAATATTACATCTCATTTCAGTAAACATGATAAATCATCATTCAAGATATCACCCATTCCTACAACATCAGTGTAGACAAGGTAGATTATCTCCACCCCGCCAACATTAAGTCCCAATTTACCATTATAAAGTATGTCAATCACTGAGAAATAAAGTCTTTAGAAAAGACCTTATCATATTAATTTGTTGAAGATGTCTCGGGATACCAAAGGAATATCTTTACATATGCAGATACATACATGCATGTGCATATACTGCTTTACAAAATTATATATATATATTTCCATATTGCACTGCCATAGAGGGCATAGGTTAGTAAAACTTTCAAAAAGGATATAACAGTGAATTAAATCGACTTTATAGAAAATATGGAGGAATACTAAGAAATTTAATATCCGCAAACATGTTCCCTTTGAAACGGCAAATTAGACGTGCAGGAGGCACTTGGTCACACTTCAGAGGATCACGTGCTGCGGAGACGAGCCGCTCTGTTTACTCCTGCCCTCGCCGGCGAGGCTTTTCTGTGTTAACCAGGCCTCCGATCACTTCAAAGCGTGTTTGAAGTCCTCACTGCACAGCTCGTGCACAAAGACAAATATTCTTCCAAATGTGTGCAGCTACTGTTGCTGCAGACTCTCTCATAAGTAAGAAGAACCTGCAGTTTCCTATTTAATGCCGAGTTCATGCCTCTTTTATTCAGCTATGACAGTGAAGGTCGTCTGACAAATGTGACGTTTCCAACCGGAGTGGTCACAAACCTCCATGGAGACATGGACAAGGCCATCACAGTGGACGTCGAGTCATCCAGCCGAGAAGAAGACGTCAGCATCACTTCGAATCTGTCCTCCGTCGACTCATTCTACACCATGGTTCAAGGTAAACACGAAAGCAGAGCTTTTAGTGGCCCAGTTTAAAATACTACTGGTGGGGCTTCCCTGGTGGTCCAGGGGTTAAGACTTCACCTTCCAATGTAGGGGGTGCGGGTTCGATCCCTGGTCAGGGAGCTAAGATCCCACGTGCCTTGGGGCCAAAAAACCAAAACATAAAACAGAAGCAATATTGTAACAAGTCCAATAAAGACTTTAAAAATAGTCCACACCAAAAAAAAAATCTTTAAAAAATAAAATACCACTGGCACCCAGGTAGAATGTGGCAACCCCCATTTTATGAGGTGAACCAGGAAAGAGAAGGTGGAAATATAAACCCCTAGAGATATCGATGAGATAGTCTAGTGTCTACGTGTAATGTTTATTTAGTAATATATACATATATAAAATCACATAATATCTAAAACAGTCTGTTAACCTAGAAATTATGGTTTTTTTCTTTCCCATTTAATAAAACAAGTTAATTCCCACTCTTCATTTGCATCAAAAGGCCCTTTTTGCATCACCATCACTGCCATGGAAGGACAGCAGTGTGAGCTTTCTGAATCTGTGCATGATGCAGTATTTGAATCCACATCTCATGCCATCACTGGAAATTATATACCCATATGTGTAGTAGCTCAACTTTCCATTTTTTCATTCAGTCTGTAGGTATATATGTCCAATAACTCCATGATGGAACCTCCCACCACATTCCTTTTTGATGTAATCTTGAAAAGTCCTGTTTACAATGACAATTGCAACTGTGGGGTCATTGCTCTAAGACTCATTGGTAAATTTGAGTTAAGCTTCTCTGACTCTTTTTTTTTTTTTTTTTTACCAATTCAGGTAATCTCTACAGTCACCTAAAATCAGTATTGCTTGAATTCATTGCTTCCCCAAATGGTCCTATATTATTCAAAAATTTTAAGTTGAGGCAATAGCCTACAATATGAGAGGGTGTTTTGTACAAAATATGACTTCCTTAATTTATTTGTTTGTTTGTTTGTTTGTGGCTGCATTGGGTCTTTGTTGCTGCGCATGGGCTTTCTCTAGTTGCGGCGAGCGGGAGCTACTCTTCGTTGCGGTGCGCGGGCTTCTCATTGCGGTGGCTTCCCTTGTTGTGGAGCACAGGCTTAAGGCACGCGGGCTTCATTAGTTATGGCATGCGGGCTCAGTAGTTGTGGCTCGCGGGCTCTAGAGCGCAGGCTCAGTAGTTGTGGCGCACGGGCTTAGTTGCTGCGCGGCATGTGGGATCTTCCCAGACCAGGGCTCGAACCCGTGTCCCCTGCATTAGCAGGCGGATTCTTAACCACTGCACCACCAGGGAAGCCCGACTTCCTTTTTTTTTTTTTTTTTTTTTTTTGGCGGTACGTGGGCCTCTCACTGTTGTGGCCTCTCCCATCGCGGAGCACAGGCTCTGGACGCGCAGGCTCAGCGGCCATGGCTCACGGGCCTAGCCGCTCCGCGGCATGTGGGATCTTCCCGGACCGGGGCACGAGCCCGTGTCCCCTGCGTCGGCAGGCGGACTCTCAACCACTGCGCCACCAGAGCAGCCCCCGACTTCCTTTTTTAAAGTCAATTTCAGGGGGAAATATCTCCTTATATTTTTGGTATAGAAGGTACAGATATTAAATCGTTTCAAAACATCTTTAACAAAAGATATAAGGATGAATATTGGGAAGATGTCTTCTAAACCCTTGGAGGTGACACATCAGCCTCTGAAAAGAACACATACTTGGTTCTTTGCAAAACATCTACTGGAGGTCGAACCTTCATTTATTTCATCAGGCAAATAAAGTAGAGAAGGACTTTAAATTCCCCTAAAGTTTGCCTTTAACATTCAGCCGAATCTGTTACAGCATGAGATGGCAGAAATCAAAGTTGTTTTGTTATTTTCTAAAAGGATATCATTAAGTACTTTTCATTCCATTATAAATGGAGTCCAGTCAATGTTTTAGAAATTTATATCACTTCTAACCCCACAAGCGATCCGGTGTTTAATGCACACCTATAGTTCGTGTTTTCTGCTGCTTGTTTTCTAGATCAGTTAAGAAACAGCTACCAGGTTGGTTATGATGGCTCCCTTCGAATCCTCTATGCCAGTGGCCTGGATTCGCACTACCAGACAGAGCCGCACGTTCTGGCCGGCACGGCTAACCCAACAGTTGCCAAAAGAAACATGACTCTTCCTGGTGAAAACGGTCAGAATTTGGTGGAATGGAGATTCCGAAAAGAGCAAGCCCAAGGCAAAGTCAATGTCTTTGGTCGAAAGCTCAGGGTAAGTCAGTGTCAGAGCAAGGTGACAGCCACCCGGTCCTCCGTGTCATGCAGTGGCCTGTCCATGAGGGCAGGCCTAGGACTCATCTCCTGTTCACGCTCAGGGTAACACCTTACCTTAGAGCATGAGTTACAGCCAACATCAAGCCATTAGATCGCTCCTAGAAAAAGCCAACTATTTGAGAAAAGTGTTTTCTTAATACAGCTTTGATTAAAAATCAGTTCTTCTCATAGAGAATGGACTTGAGGATATGGGGAGGGGGAAGAGTAAGCTGGGACAAAGTGAGAGAGTGCCATGGACATATATATGCTACCAAACGTAAAACAGATAGCTAGTGGGAAGCAGCCGCATAGCACAGGGAGATTAGCTCGGGCTCTGTGACCACCTAGAGGGCTGGGATAGGGAGGGTGGGAGGGAGGTGATGCAAGAGGGAAGAGATATGGGGATATATGTTTATGTATAGCTGATTCACTTTGTCATAAAGCAGAAACTAACACACTATTGTAAAGCAATTATACTCCAGTAAAGGTGTTAAATTAAAAAAAAAAAATCAGTTCTTCCCTGGGAAATTAGGATAGTGCATGTAGCACAATTCCAAATAGCCTGGATGGCCAACAGATTCTTGTTTTACTGATATTGCCCTAATAATCTTACGCTTTTCCTTTACCCACTCAGGAAAGATAGCTTCCTAATGGGATGGGGATGGGTTTGAGTTGGATGAAATATGAAAAGTATTCCAGATCATAAATATGTATCTTGAAAGAGGTGGGTTGGCCTTTGAAAGGTGGATCCTTCCTTTGCATTCTTAATATTTTTAAAGTGCAGCTTAGGCACCTAGAAGAGGACCAACGTCGGAAACCCCCGCCACCTCCTCCCTATTGAAGGGAAACCCAACTGACGTTATTGTTATGAGAAGTGTGATGACATTGCTGATTAAGCTAGTGTAATTGACCTTTGCAAAACGTTCTCTGTGTTGCCTTGTTAGGTGTTTTTATTCCTCCCTCTCTGATTGTGGGCCAACTAGATCTAGAAAGCAAGCTGTGATTTATGATAGCTGTTTGGTAAAGACAACATAGATTAACTACTAAAACACAGGTTACAAGAAACCACCTTCAAACCACTATAAACTGAACCGGATTCATTCTTTCTATTAGCAAACAGATTTTCATTTATCAGATAAATGTAGATAACTATTCCTAAAATTACTTCCCTTGCTGTTTAAAAAAAAGTTACTTAAAATCAAGGAGAGACAAAAAACATGGAGGATACCATTCATGGCCTTTTTTCAGCACCAAAAAATGGTTAAATTATTATTATTATTATAACAGGCCAACATTATTTCCCAGGACAAGCCCTCGTGGTAAGAAACAGCTACTACATATTGTCTCTGGCTATTTCCAAGAAATAGAAATGAAGTGAGAAAGAATCCGTGCATCAAATACAGACTATCCAACTCACAGTTATATTCTAATTCCTCTTCAGTTGCAAGGCAGGGGTTGGGACTCTAAGTGCACGATCTTCTGGAACCAGTGTCGTGCTCCCACTTCACCCGTCTCCCAGGCTATGGGAGCCTGGATGCCCTAGCTCCAGGGCCCTGCACCAGGAGTTCCGGTGGATAGGAGCCGGGGAGGCTGGAGGGAGGTTATCCTGTGAGAAGGGCCAGAAGACGATGCAATGGAACCTCAGAAAGAAGAGCAAGATCAGGGGGCAAGTAACCTGATGACAAGAAAACAAGCTCCAGGCTCGTTCCGGGGTCACTGTCAGAGGGTCTTGGTCTGTTACCAGAGTCAACGCCAGCCCTGGCCTTTTCTTCTGCCGGAACAAGGAACTGAGCTGCCTGCGTGCCGGTCTGCTGCTACCACTGACTGCTGCCCCTGGGCCCTGCTTCCTTGGGTCACTGCAAACTGGGAGCTAGTTCACAGGCTTTGTCTTAGTCAGCTACCCCTACAGCAGGTGTGGTGTGCCTGTACACACACATACACACACGCACAGAGTCACACGTGTACTTGGACACGGGACTGACTGCATCAAAAGACACAAAGGTTCTGCTCACATTTGTGCTCAAAAAATATGGGTTCTAGATCAGGCTCCACTTTTTTTTTTTTTTTTTTAAATTTTATTTATTTATTTATTTATTTATGGCTGTGTTGGGTCTTCATTTCTATGCGAGGGCTTTCTCTAGTTGTGGCAAGTGGGGGCCACTCTTCATTGCAGTGCGCAGGGCCTCTCACTATCGTGGCCTCTCTTGTTGCAGAGCACAGGCTCCAGACGCGCAGGCTCAGTAATGGTGGCTCACGGGCCTAGTTGCTCCATGGCATGTGGGATCTTCCCAGACCAGGGCTCGAACCCGTGTCCCCTGCATTGGCAGGCAGATTCTCAACCACTGCGCCACCAGGGAAGCCCCAGGCTCCACTTTTTACTAATAATAAATCTTATAGGAAAATCCTAACATCTGTAAAGCTCATTTTCCTTACCTATATGATGATATCCATATTATGATGGCAGTAATATAATATTGTCTAGATAATATCCTGACCTTATGACACAGACGTGATATAGATTAGCTGTATTATGGATAAATATAATTTGCCTTACCCTGCCGCTATCTCACACAATTGTTACAGAATCAAATGAGATCATGTGAAAATCCTTGAAAAATGAAAGGCATGATTACATATTCTGTAACCCTAACCCAGAGAATCTGAACCATGGGCACAAACAGTGGGCATCTATTCCCACACAACAGATGGACAGGAAAAATCTGGTTAACTCACTGGTTACGGAAACATAGGAAAGATTATGGGAAATGCTTTGCCCAGAAACTGACCACGTAACGTGTGGCCCACTGTTCTTTGAGACAAGCTAGTCTAAGTGCATCCTTCTTTTTCCTTTTCAATACTGATTTTCTAGACATAAAGGAATTAAGAAGAGTAGAGGAAAAGAGGAAAAAGCCGATTTTAAGTCTCTGGTTCTCAGTTTCTGAATGAAGAAAACACCTCCCTTTGGGGAGGAAGAGACCAGTGCACACAGGCATGAGTGTGCGTTTCTTTTTAAATAGCAGAACGACAATGCCTCAGCAAGTCATTTCAGAAAATATACTATTTAAAACGGCCTGTTTGTTCACACTGAAAGGAGATTTCCAGCTGCTGTGTGTGACGGCTCACACAGAGACAGTGCCAAGATCACAAGGGAGGGCTGCGTACTTTCAAGATAAGATTGGCTGTGCCATAGCTCGGCTTGCTAACTTCATCCTCTGTGGATTCTAAGGGAGGAATTCTAGGGAGAAAACAATGGTGTGAAAATCTGGTTGGACGACCGGACCTGGAATCTGCCAAATTAGGGCACAGAGGAGGAAGGAGGTGGGTGACGCGTGGCCACCAGGGCCTCTGAATCCGGAATCAGAGTCGGAATCAGCCCGAAAAGCCGCCCGTTTTTACTCCACCCTTTCCTGAAACAGAGGACGTCTCCTCTCTTACCTTTCATTATCTCCTAGCAGAAACGTCTTTTCATTGTTAAGTTACTGGCCTAAATCTAGCTATGGGCCTGACACGGGGTGGGCACTCAAACATTTATTCAATAAATGAAAGAACGAGAAAGAGCCAGCCTGAGGACTGGGTTATTTCATTGCCTCTGGATCTCCCTCAGAGAGAAGTTGTAGGAATAGCAGCACAGCCTTGCACATGTTTGACTGCAGGAAACCTAACACTCAGTTGAATAGATCACATGGATATAATAGGTATAACGCTAGACGGAGTGGTTTAAAAAGTAAAAAAAAAAAAAAGACAAGGAGTACAAAAGGAAAAATTATACAAGAAACGAGCAACAGGAAAAGCATTTTCTGTGAAACCGCATTAAGGGAAAAGGGGTTGGATACACAGGGATAACCAGCAGAGAGGTGGGAAAACAGAACAAAGATGAGACAATTCCTTAGCTTACTTGCTTGTACCTACATTTTTTTTTAAAAAGACATGCATAATAGTTGCTTGTCCTTGTCTTACAGTATTTGGTAAACAGTCCTAATTTTTGTCAGTGTTGGACTTTAGAACCAGCCTTTGATCAATTCCCCAAAATTGTTATGGCATCCTAATAATAATAGTCATCTTCTAAACTTGCCCAGAATTCTGATGCTTAAAGGAAAACGTTTAGTGGATTACGTGAAAAAGAAATTCTCGAAACCTGAAGGCCGAAAGGGTGTTTTGAGGCATATGCGTAAATATGATAGCTTATTTAACGCTTATTATGCCCGTCACGTTTGTGTGACGTCCTGTGTCTCACTTTCGTCTGACTGGCAGGGCCTAGAGTGGGATGCTGCAGAACAGTTAGCACTTGCTGACGTGTGGAGGGGACACAGAACCGCCTGCAGACAGTTGATGTTCTAACAAGGACACCAGGAAGTTGAGATAGTGTCACAAACATTCTGGATACCTGAATACGGTCTGACTGTGCTTTATGTCGTCAAACATATAGACATTGTTTTAACCTCTTCATGCCTCAGTTTTTCAAGCATTACAGAGGGAAAATAACTACCCACTTCCCGATATCAAAGGGACGTTGTGATTGATTGCAGTCATGCTGCACATGGTCTTTAGACATGGGGATTTTCCATGCTTACTTAAAAGAAACGCTGTGTATCACAAAGGAGTTCATGGTGAGCTCTTAGCCAGACACAACATTTGGATTCATTTTTATGTAGCTGGAGGTGTCATAACGATCAGATAGAAGGTTTTTCATCTTAGGTGAACTACTCAATGTAACTTGATATTTTTTATGTTAAAAATATTTATTAAAAGGCCACTGGGGCAACAATGCTGGTCCTCTATGATTGTCAAGAAAAAAAAAAAAGTTTGCAAAATAGTTGTGATTTCATACAGGTGTAGTTAAGCAGACTATGTTCCAGATGGAAATGTCCCCTGACTTGTGCATTTTGTCTGTAACACCCAAAGGAGAACGTGCGGGCAGGTTGGAGAGGGACGGAAAAAAACAAAACATCTGTTAGTATCTTCTGAACTGGTACCTATTGAATAACAGTGGCTGGTGTCTGGAAACAGTAAGAACAGTTAAAACCTTGGCTTGTGTTGTGAACGTGGAGAAAAACACAGCCACATTCTAATTCTTTCCTCGTTTCTTCGGTTGGAGGACACAAGAAAGGCATTTGTCTGGATAAAAAGAAAAACGTTAACTGCTATCCAGATGTTTGGTCTCGCGGTGCTTCTAGATGTTTCCATAGGGTGACATGCTTAGTGTGGCAGCTCACACAATGGCAGCGTTAGATGTTCTCCTGGACGCTTTGGTGTTGTGCAGCCAGAGTCCCAAACCAGAGAGACCAATCAGAAGCCCGGTAGTGGGGTGCAGGCATGCAAAGAAGGGGTCCCAGGCCTGCCTTCTGGCACTTTTCCCTTCCTAACCAAGCAGTCATGCCAGATCCACAGAGCAGATTTCCTGTACTCTACCCATAGGAAATACTGCAGAGGCAAAGGAGGGTTCAGGAAGGCAATAAAGACTCAAGATACAAATTAAAATGAATACAAGTAAAACGCAAACAGATGGGGTACGACTGCGGGCTGCACAGTCCATGGAAACTAACTACACAGGCCATCTCGCTTGGCTATTCGTAGCCTGGAATAACCTGAGGAAGGAAAAAGGAGGGCAAACCTAAACACTCTGTTGTTTTGTTTTGTTTTTTAAATCACAATGTGAGAAAAGCAAGAGCCCTAGGAAACCATTGAAATTGTGTAAAGCCTCTTCCTTAAGGCATCACAAGTGTGCAAATAGAAGCTGAAGAGCTGGATTCTGCCAGTTCAGTATTGAGCTATTTGATATCAAATCAAATCTGTAAAACTACAGACTTAAAAAGACATCCTTGTAAGCTAGTAGCTTCTTTCCAAGGTACACAAAGCATCCTGCAAACCTAAACTCATAAAGTCTCACAACATTCACAGAAGGCCGAGCAGCTATTCTGTAGACATTTCCACTGGGTAAAACAGAAGCCCGGAAAGCCTTCAGCTGGCTGTTCAGAATCATATAAACTCACTGAAAGCCCAGGGCCTCGCTGCTTCTAGACCTTGTGGTGTGTGGAAATGGGGCTTTCGGACTCCTGGCTGCCTCGTCCGACACAGGTACACACCCCACACCAACACATACCAGCTGCTCTATGGTTCGAGGGGTTTTTCTTTTTCCTGCATCAGCTGGATCTGCAATGATGGAACTGAAACTTCAGGGCTCCTCACGTGCATCCAGGGCTCTGCTTTCTCATTCGTTGTGAATCATCTGGGTGCTTCCCCGGCACCCTGACCCCGACCACTTTGCCTGTTAGGCATGAACTTCTTTTCAGCTGATATCTTTACCCTTCCGTGGACTTCACAGTTTTCCCCTTGAAGAGCTAATTGGAAAAGTTTAAATAAAGGTTAAGGAGAATTTTTTCATGGGACTTGTTTAATGGCCATGATACAAGGCACAAATTTTTATTCCAGATTTTACATAAATATACGTGTATATTATGTATGTACATACATATATGTTTACATATATTGGTGTGTGTGTATAAGTGGTGTGTGTGTGTGTATAAGTGGTGTGTGTGTGTATAAGTGGTGTGTATGTGTGTGTGTGTGTAAGTGATCAGCTGGAACTGTCTGTTTTGAAGGTTCTAGCTAGGACATGGTCAAGTAAAATTAAGATTTTCCCATTTAACTTGTAACAATCCGAACAGTTAACAAGCATTTTGGTATGGACAAGCCACCATCACCACAAAGGTGCAGTAGAAAACCAAAGAATGGACTGGCCCTTGTCTTCTGCAAACACTGTAGACCATGTGTAAAGTAGAATTTAACCAAGGCCACATGTCCACCACAGTAACAGATGCTGGCTGATGTGTGCCCTGGACCACAGACAGTAACAGCCAGATGTAGTCAGAGATTCTGGACGTGACACAGAGACCCTACGACAACAGCACGGGGCTAGATTTGTAAAGTAAGCACAGTGGTCAGACTGTGTAGATGTGGGAGTGAAGGATCTGAAGTCCTTGCCAGTGAACCAGATGTTATCAAAGAAAAAGGCATTCCAAAAACTCGTGACACTGAATGCACTTAGCCAAAAACAAGGATCATGTTTGTAACCTCCTGCTACTTAAACTAGTTAATAATTTACAGTAATGTGGGTTCCACGTTATCTGCTCTTCGAAGGGCTAGAATCACATTTACCACCGTTTTACTTAATGTAGCCATGATTAATCTAGTAAGCAATTATTTCCCAATGTCTTCTGGGCGGGGCGGGGCAGGGATTTGAGTAATGTGCAGAGATGTCAGGTTTACCACCTTCGTATCTTCTGAGCAAACTTTAAAGCAAATGCATTTCGGCATTTTTCTTATCAGTTGCTTAAGGTTACAAAATTTAATTGAAAAGGTTTTGAACGAATGCCAGGCTGTATTTCTGCTTAATGAAACCTTTTAAAAGAGCAGTTAATCTACTGCCTTGCACTTGTACCCAAGAAGTTGCTAAATTAGTTTACTGACAAAGAGAATCAATCATCATAAATGGTGTTTAAACAACAGTGTGGACCCTGAAGAGTAATAAGGGGCTGGTATTGGAACAGCATGATATATTTTATCATCTTGTTTGTGTGGTAACAGGTTAACGGCAGAAACCTCCTTTCAGTTGACTTTGATCGAACAACAAAGACAGAAAAGATCTATGATGACCACCGTAAATTTCTCCTGAGGATCGCCTACGACACATCAGGGCATCCGACTCTCTGGCTGCCAAGCAGCAAGCTGATGGCCGTCAATGTCACCTATTCATCCACGGGTCAAATTGCCAGCATCCAGCGAGGAACTACGAGCGAGAAAGTAGATTATGACGGACAGGGGAGAATCGTTTCCCGGGTTTTTGCTGACGGGAAAACATGGAGTTACACGTACTTGGAGAAGGTACGCCTGCACACAGAGGGTAAACACAGGGAAGCAATGATCGGTATTTTCCAGCAGCCACCCAAGCGCACTTCCGGGGGGCCCAGTGTCACGTGACTGAGCCCCGTTTGTTACTCTGAGTACCCACATGTAAGTCACATCTGTAGAACACTGATGAATTTCTGCATTAGCCACGGTGTTTCTCCTCAGTTAAGTTCTCCTCTCCGAGACCCTTTTATGTGATTTATGCTGTAAACAAACAAGCCACAACAGCACCCACCTGCCAACCTCATACGTCAACAACATTCACAGATTAGACCTTGAGCTTGTTAGTCATTTGTAAATCATCTCCGTGGGAGCTTTTTCATTTGAGAAAGAGCCTTACACATTCGCACAGTTAAAGCTGTCAGTTTTGCGTTGTTGCCCGCAGAGCTTCGACATAACCATAAAAAGCACATACACCCTACTTATGCATTAGTAACGAAAAGAGGCTGTTTTTTAAAAAAGGCACACGTCTGGTCCTCTGTGGCCTCTCCCCTTTCTTCTGCATGTAAAGGGAACCCATTCTTGAGACCTGTGCACAGCACCAAACAAGACTTCAAGTTATACGTGTGCAGAATGCCAGGTCGTAGATGCCAGGTTTCGGGTAGTGACTGGGGTCAAGAAGGAATGAAAGTAAAAGAAAAAAGGAGGAACTTCCCTGGTGGTCCACCGGTTAAGAATCCTCCTTCTAATGCAGGGGATGCGCGTTCGATCCCTGGTCCGGGAACTAAGATCCCATACGCCACGGGGCAACTAAGCCCACGCACCACAACGGCTGAGCCCGCGTGCCCCAAGGAGAGATCCCATGGGCCTCAACTAAGACCCGACGCAGCCAAAAATAAATAAATAAATATTTTTTTAAAAAAAGAGAGAGAACAATGGAGGAAAAGACCACCTCTCTGTAGTTCCCTCTGAAGAAGTAGAATCCACCAAGAAGCATATTCATGGGAGGTTTCACCTGCCTTTGACATGCAGGTTCGCACGGGTTTTGCGTTTGGGTGCCTCTCAGCTCAGTGCACCCGCACCGCCAGCAGCCACGCGGCAGCTGAAGCACAGACACAGCTCCCAGCCTCACTGCGTGCCCCTTCCTGGGTTACACAGAATAACCCTGTCCTCCGAACACTCAGGCACGTCACTGTCGCGCCCACTCGCCCCGTGGTGTCTCCACCAGAGATGCTCTGGACCTACCTCTCCCCTGCACCTGAGCCGTCCTGGCTAGTTCCTCTTCCTGAGGACCAGTTCGCATTCAGAGTTCACCTTCAGGCAGCCTGCTAACTCTAGAGTGCTTCCAGCTACTACCTTACTTGCCAATTTCTCCTCTTGCAAACCCGCCTATGTGCCCTCCTTAGAAGAGACGCACCCCTGAGACAACAGAGGAGGCCCATTAGGTGACAGTTTCCCTCCAGACTCGTCATCACACGCTATGGTTAGTCCTCGGCTGTTATTTGTTGAGAGACCACAGAGTAAGCCCCCTCCACACTTACCTTCCTGGGAGCAAATCCCAACACCTGGAAGGTATCTCATCCTGCAACCTACAAGCCCCGAGACAACTCCTGCCTGAAGTTGCTGGGAGAGGAACACTACTTCATTCTGCAACACTCTTCCCACTTTAAATTAAGCACATTACAGAGAAGAGTAACAGAAATATAAACTCCCAGACCGGGAATTCCCTGGCGGTCCAGTGGTTAGGACTCCGTGCTGCCGATGCTAGGGTGTGGGTTTAATCCCTGCTCGAGGAACTAAGATCCCACAAGCCGAGCAGTGAGGCCAAAAATAAATAAATAAACAAACAAAATAAACTCTCAGGCCCCCAAAATTGACAGTAGTGACCATAATGTGACTGAAAAATCTTTAAAGGGAGCAAAGGGGCATGTCATTGGTAAGGGCCACTGTCACAAAATGACACCAGCAGTGACCGAGATCACGTCCATGTATCAACAGGGATCAGAAAAGCCAACGAGCACTTTCTTACCATCTCTCTCTCCCAAATCTCTAAAATCCACCCAGACTGTTTCCATTTCCTCGCTAGGATAGGCACCCTAAGCCAAAACTTACTCATGGCCAAGTAAGGAATATTTTACTACCTACCGTGAGCTGAGATTCTGAATGACTGCAGCACTGGGTCCTGGGCCTGTGTATTCAGCAGTAGTCCAGGCTTCCTTGGAAGGCTGCAGACCATCAGGAACAAGTCTCAAGACTTTTGCCGCTGAGTCTGCGCACAAAAATTGCCCCTAGATGTGCCCAGAGAGGAGGTTCTGCAGAAGCGTTAAGTCAGGCAAACTGCTTTTGAAAATGGTGGACGATAATGAAGCAAAGAATGAGCATTGGACACGGGGTTATGCGTTTCTATGTCGAAAGCAAAGAGCGAGTCCCGGTGCAGGGGGTAGGTGGGGAAGTGGGCTCGTAACCTAACCACCTCCCGGTTTGGCCATCCTTCCACTTGGTCTAACAGGTTTTAGAGGGGGGCTTCCTCAGAGGATAGAACCGCCCATGCACTGCACCACGGCAAGAGCTACCTAACCAGCCTCCAGGTTGGCCTTCTCTCACGTTGGCCTAATACATTGTCTTTTGTCTTTCTGCAATTACTTGCAAAATATGCAGAGCTTATTTTTATTTATCTATCTATTCACCTCATAATTTAGCACCAAAGCAAGTCTGTAGCCCAGGAACCGTCCTCCCCGCACCTGAGGTACAAGTCGGATTTGGTTCTCACAAAAGGAAATTTCAGAATTCAGATTTTCCTGTCATTACAGATGCCATTTAAGAATTCGCAAACAAACAGACAAACAAAATATCTGGATCCATATTCCTAATAAGGGCATTGACAGCTCCCATTCACCGAGTGATTTGTTTGTAGCAGTGTTTGTTGCTGTTGACGCTTTAGGTACACGTGATCCATCTTAGGCTAATTTTATGTTTCTTCTTTATAAAGTAACGTTTTGAATGCTTTGCTGCTCCCCCAAATGCACTGGAAATTAAAACATGATTTGAGTGGCTCTTCAATCCAATGAGGGGGAAAAGCCACCTTACTAAATAATTGCTAATTATGGACAGGACTGCACTTCCCATATGCTGTTTTCCCCTTGAAATATTGTCTTTGAAGCAGCTTTGCTCGTGCCCGTATTACGACTTACCGGAATCCATTGACAATCTTCTGCTTGGCTATGAATGCCTGAAAAAAAAAAAAAAAGGTACAATCCTGAGACTTGAGGCACTCACTGCAGAACCCCTCACAATTAAGCATCCAGGCAAATTAGGCAGGAAATCGGTAACGACATGGAAGGTCAAGGAGAACTCAGTTGAAATGAAAACCATTCTCTCAAGTGGAATGTTTTTGCGTATTTGTGGTCACTACATCTGCTTTTGCTTCCCTCCGCCATTCACAAGTGCCGGCTAACGGTATGTTCCCTCTTTGCAGTCCATGGTGCTTCTGCTCCATAGCCAGCGGCAGTACATCTTCGAGTACGATAGGTGGGACCAGCTGTCGGCCATCACCATGCCCAGCGTGGCTCGCCACACAATGCAGACCATCCGCTCCATCGGCTATTACCGTAATATATACAACCCCCCGGAGAGCAATGCCTCCGTCATCACGGACTACAACGAGGGGGGGCTCCTGCTCCAGACGGCTTTCCTGGGTACGAGTCGGAGGGTCTTATTCAAGTACAGGAGGCAGACCAGGCTCTCAGAAATCTTATACGATAGCACGAGAGTCAGTTTTACCTACGACGAAACGGCAGGAGTCCTCAAAACGGTAAACCTCCAGAGTGATGGTTTTATTTGCACCATCAGATACAGGCAAATCGGGCCTCTCATTGACAGACAGATTTTTCGCTTTAGTGAAGATGGGATGGTGAACGCGAGATTCGACTACAGTTATGACAACAGCTTTCGGGTGACCAGCATGCAGGGTGTCATCAATGAAACTCCGCTGCCCATTGACCTCTATCAGTTCGATGACATTTCTGGAAAAGTGGAGCAGTTTGGAAAATTTGGAGTTATATATTATGATATTAACCAGATCATTTCCACAGCTGTAATGACTTACACGAAGCACTTTGATGCTCACGGCCGCATCAAGGAGATTCAGTATGAGATCTTCAGGTCACTCATGTACTGGATTACAATTCAGTATGATAACATGGGTCGGGTAACCAAGAGAGAGATTAAAATAGGGCCCTTCGCCAACACTACCAAATATGCTTATGAGTATGATGTTGACGGCCAGCTCCAGACAGTTTATCTAAACGAAAAAATCATGTGGCGTTACAACTACGACCTGAACGGAAACCTCCATTTACTGAACCCAAGTAACAGTGCACGTCTGACACCTCTTCGCTATGACCTGCGAGACAGGATCACCCGCCTGGGTGACGTGCAGTACCGGTTGGATGAAGACGGTTTCCTGCGTCAGAGAGGCACAGAGATCTTCGAGTACAGCTCCAAGGGGCTTCTGACCCGCGTGTACAGTAAAGGCAGCGGCTGGACAGTGACCTACCGTTACGACGGCCTGGGAAGGCGTGTGTCTAGCAAGACCAGCCCGGGACAGCACCTGCAGTTTTTTTACGCGGACCTCACTTACCCGACCAGGATTACCCACGTCTACAACCATTCGAGTTCGGAGATCACCTCCCTCTACTACGATCTCCAAGGACATCTCTTTGCCATGGAGATCAGCAGCGGGGATGAATTCTACATCGCGTCAGACAACACAGGGACACCACTGGCTGTTTTCAGCAGCAACGGGCTTATGCTCAAACAGATTCAGTACACCGCGTACGGCGAAATCTATTTTGACTCCAACATTGACTTTCAGCTGGTAATTGGATTTCATGGTGGCTTGTATGACCCACTCACAAAATTAATCCACTTTGGAGAAAGGGATTATGACATTTTGGCAGGACGATGGACAACGCCTGACATAGAAATCTGGAAAAGAATTGGGAAGGACCCAGCTCCCTTTAACCTGTACATGTTTAGGAATAACAACCCTGCAAGCAAAATCCATGATGTGAAAGACTACATCACAGGTAAGTGTAATTGTTTTTCCTTTCCAGGTAATTTAATCACTGGATTAACACACGAAATAACGGCTGGTAGTTTAACTGTACGCTTTCCTCATGCAAAATCAAATGCCTAAAAAAAAAAAATCAAATGCCTATCCTTTTAAATGAAACCAAGGAGGAACCACAGAGGGACACTGAGACATAGTTTGTTACTTCCTATTGTGCCTGCCAGTGCCCAGGACCACAGGGTTCTGAAATGACATGCAATCCAGTCACTTAAGGAAGGGAAGGGACATGGGGGTGCAGAAAACACGATGAACTTGGAGTCCCCAAATTGGAGTTCCAACCCCAATGCTTTATAGCCAAGTCACATGACTTTTTGAGTCTGTTTCCTTAAAAGTAAAATGGGGAGAGCAATGCCTACTTTATGGTATTAAATACAGTAACATAGGCAATTCTGCTTTAAATAGTAACTACCTTACAAACGTGTGCTGTAGGTTTTCCTTTTACACATGTGTCAAGTTCTAATGAAGGAATCAGTAAGGAACACGACACCACGTGACTCAGCAGCCCATCCCTGGGAGGTGTTTAACCCCCTCCTCCCCACCGTTGCCTGGGGAGAGTGATGGCACAGGTCCTCCCCTCAGTTGCTTAGCCAGTGGATCCTGTTTCTCTGCTCAGTTCTGTCCTCTTATACTCCTGTCTTCATCACCAGTTAGGGCGGTGTTCTTGTACGGTGGCACTGCTAATGAACACACTAATTTTTCTGCTGTTATGGGTATAGATTTAAGGCCTTTCCAGATTCAGTGCGTGATCCAGTTTAGAACATTGAGTCCCCCTTCTGCCACCACAGAAGCACCCGGGTGTGAAACAGAGACAAGGTCCTTGCAAGCATGACTCTAGTTCCTTTTAACGAGCAGCTTCTTTACTCTTTATTGAGGTAACATCGCTTTACGTTACGTTTCATGTGTACAACATTCTGTTTCTACTTCTGTACACACGACAGTGTCCTCGCCAGCAAAAACTTACGTGACATCCATCAGCATATACAGTTGATGCCCTTTCCCCACTTTGTCCTCCCGCCTCCTGCTCTCTGGTAACCACTGCTCTGTTCTCTATATCTACATGTTTGGTTTGGTTTGGTCATTTATTTGGTTTTTTTTTTTTTTTAATATCATATGAGCTAGGGGAATTCCCTGGTGGTCCAGTGGGTAAGACTCTTGTGTTTTCACTGCCAAAGGCCTGGGTTCAATCCCTGGTCAGGGAATTAAGATCCCACAAGCTGCACAGCGCGGCCAAAAAAAAAAAAAAATTGTTGTATCATGTGAGTGAAGTCATACAGTGTTTGCCTTTCTCCGTCTGAATTACTTCACTTAGTGTAATACCCTCGAGGTCCATCCATCCACGTTGTCACAAATGGCAAGATTTCATTTTTTTTGTGACTAATATCCCATTGTGTGTGTGTGTGTGTGTGTGTGTGTGTGTGTGTACACATACCATATCTTCTTTATCCATTCAGCTATTAATAAGCACTTAGGTTGTTTCCATATCTTGGCTATTGTAAAGAATGCTGCAATGAACTTAGGGATGGATGTATCTTTTCGAATTAGTGTTTTTGTATTTTTTGGATAAATATCCAGAAGAGAGATTGCTGGATCATATGGTAATTCTATTCGTAGTTTTGTGAGGAACCTCCATCCTGTTTTCCTCAGTGGCTGTACAAGTTTACACTCCCACCCACAGTGCACGAGTGTTCCCTTCAGTGAGCTGAGATCTTCCCTCATGCTCGGCTGCAGGGATTCTGAACCCTTCTGTTTCCACCTTCCATTCCTGAGTCACACTGCCATAATTAACCTCTTGGCTATATTTATGTTTCCTAGAGGAAGGTTATTCTGGAGTTTGGTTTGGTTTGGTTTTGGCTCGCGTTAGGTGCTCCTTCCGGCTGGCTCTTTCTCGCCCAGTGCTTGAGGTGTTCCCAGATGTCTGTTTTCGGCGCAGCTCTCCGCCCCCTGTTCACTGCGCATCTGCCTCCTGCTTTCCGGGCTTTTCGTAGCCCTCTCCCTCGCGAGCCAGTTCCGTGTCCCTTCTCTGAGCGTCCTGATTCAGCAACACCCTTATGGAATTCTCCCTCAGGGTTTCCCAGTACTCATCTGCCTTCATGTGCCACTTGTTGGGCAGTAATTTTCAACACTTAATAGCAGCCTCCGACTTTCACTGCTTCACAGACATTGTTCATAGTAGGAGTACCTTTGCCCCCAGCACTGCACCATCCAAGAAGAATTTTCTCTAACATACAAGCCCCCTGTAATCTTACGCACACACGCGTGTGCAACACACACATGTGTTACTTTCTATCCTCCTCCACCATCAGCAACCCTCCATTTAAAACAGGGAGAACACCACTGGCTTTATAGCCTGTATGATGCCTGCACAAAGGGACCTGCCAGCCTGGCAATGAAGTGAGAGTCTGTGCCCTGGAGAAGGAGATGGGGAACAAGTGGCCCTCCATCATCCTGACAAGCAGTTTACCACTGGTTATTTAAGAGGTGTTGACAGTGGCTGAAAGGCTGGAAAGCCCACAGCTCCTGGATTCCTCCTGTCCTAGCAACGTGGATGGCAGGGAATGCCGCAGCAGCATTTTCTGAAAAACATCAAAAGAGAGATGGAACGGCATAAAATATATTAGGTGAAATGCAATTTCAAATTTTCCAGCAATGTGCTTAATATATAAAATAATCTACACCCAACTGTACTCATAAAGCTGCAAGCCTGCTGACTAGTTCTGTAACATTATAACCTCCGGAACAGAATAAAAGCCTTATTTTCAGCTTAACGGCTTTTGGAGTCACGTGGCGATGTTTTAAAATACCATCTTAAAGGTTTCCAGCCTCTTCTCTCCCCCAGAGTTTGTCTCCACCTGTGCACAGTCAGCCTCTGAAGTCAGAGCTGATGGGAATCAGAACGCCTGTGCCCTTGGCCAGCTTGGCCAGCTTTCACCATTCATCTTTAAGAATCAACTGTTGATCTTCATACCCTCAATTCAGGGTTCTTATTAATAGAAAATGGATGGTGGAAGCCTGCATATCCTTGGGGCAGTCGCTTTTGAAAGCTAGTAACACACAAGTTCTATTTAATTAATTAATTAATTTATTTTATTTTTTGCGGTACGCGGGCCTCTCACTGCTGTGGCCTCTCCCGCCGCGGAGCACAGGCTCCGGACGCGCAGGCCCAGCGGCCATGGCCCACGGGCCCAGCCGCTCCGCGGCATGTGGGATCCTCCTGGACCGGGGCACGAACCCGCATCCCCTGCATCGGCAGGCGGACTCTCAACGACTGCGCCACCAGGGAAGCCCCACAAGTTCTATTTAAGACCAGCCTGTACTAACTACAGATGTCATTTGTTGTCAACAACGCTGTCTGTTCCATGCTTCTGGGTGTTGTTGTTCGCACTTTTTATAACTGTCACCAGCACGGGTTGCAGCTTCGCACGAGGGACCGTGTGCCCCGTCTGTCCAAGTGAGTCTCTGTTATCTGCATTGTCTGCAGCCCTGTCTCACTTTGTTCTGCTACTGAAGTGATTGTCACCATGTCTGAAAATAGTCAGGTTTTTTTTTTAACATCTTTATTGGAGTATAATTGCTTTACAATGGTGTGTTAGTTTCTGCTTTATAACAAAGTGAATCAGCTATACATATACATATATCCCCATATCCCCTCCCTCTTGCACCTCCCTCCCACCCTCCCTATCCCACCCCTCTAGGTGGTCCCAAAGCACCGAGCTGATCTCCCTGTGCTATGCGGCTGCTTCCCACTAGCTATCTATTTTACGTTTGGTAGTGTATATATGTCCATGCCACTCTCTCACTTCGTCCCAGCTTACCCTTCCCCCTCCCCATATCCTCAAGTCCATTCTCTAGTAGGTCTGTGTCTTTATTCCCGTCTTACCCCTAGGTTCTTCATGACTTTTTTTTTTCCCTTAGATTCCATATATATGTGTTAGCATACTGTATTTGTTTTTCTCTTTCTGACTTACTTCACTCTGTATGACAGACTCTAGGTCCATCCACCTCACTACAAATAACTCAATTTCGTTTCTTTTTACGGCTGAGTAATATTCCATTGTATATATGTGCCACATCCTCTTTATCCATTCATCTATTGATAGACACATAGCTTGCTTCCATGTCCTGGCTATTGTAAATAGAGCTGCAATGAACATTTTGGTACATGACTCTTTTTGAATTATGGTTTTCTCAGGGTATATTCCCAGTAGTGGGATTGCTGGGTCTAGAGTCAGTTTTTAATTGTAGGGTGATGGCAAACATGGGCTCCTTTTCAGGGTCATTGTTTGTGAATGTGGGGTTTTAAGGTAAGGCTTTCAGTGCAGGAAAGCACAAGATGAATTCTAAGGCCTTTTGTTTGGAACCTTCTTTTCCTAGATGTTAACAGCTGGCTGGTGACATTTGGCTTCCATCTGCACAATGCTATTCCTGGGTTCCCTGTCCCCAAATTCGATTTAACGGAGCCTTCTTACGAACTGGTGAAGAGTCAGCAGTGGGATGATGTACCGGTAAGAGACAAAAAGCAAAACTATGAAAAGGTGATAAAGCGCTTACTTGCACCTTATTTCCCCCTGCTTAATCAGACTACCCGGGTGAAAACTGTACCAAAGACCATTTTTAATTTTTTTGACTCTTTCAGGAAAGAAAGCACCACTTCCCTCTTGCATTTCTGTTCAGCAAATCAGGGGCCTGTCAAACAGGCTTAAATCTGGTTTTAGTGATGCTAATAAAAAGAGAGAAAAACATTATCAAAAGGTAATAAAATGCAAAAGCTCATTTTTGAGTGCAGGGTTTCTACAGAGAACCCCAGGAACGCACATTTATAGTATTTGGGACCTTAAGGCAAAGATACAATAAACAGGAGGGCGGAGGGTTCATGTCACAAATTAGCAGCTCACAAGCAATGCCACAAAGTTCCATTTCCTTAAAATATTGGCAGTGTTTCAAGGGAAAGGATTAAAAATAAAAATAAAATGGCCTCTGGTAAGGCACCACCTACCACTAGGTGTTTACGGAATTTTCCTGAAAAGAACAGAGCAGGAGGCCTGGAACTGTTCTGGGAAATAAAAGAAAAGGAGAAAGAATGGAAAATTGCAAAGTCAAAGCTGCCATTTCGGGAAGTGGCACTTTTAATTCCCACCATGCAGAGATCAGAAAGGAATGCAACAACAAAACACCAGAATTTCTAGCTTAAAGCAAGAATAATTAAAGGTCAAGAAATTGGGTTACCCCGTAATGATAAGAAGAGAGCGCAGAGCTCCTTAGAAAGATTCATTCCCCACCCCCCGCCCCTTCGCCAATTTTCTATAATTTCAATGAATACAAGGAGAAAAGGCAATCCTGGCTAAAACACACATACACACACAAGTTATACACAGTTCCAATACCTCTGCTTTCTGGTACATGTTTCATACTTAACATAAAAGCAATTCCTTTTTCAGATGTCACCTTTACATTTAAAAAGTAAAACCCATCCAGCTTCCAGGACCTGGGAGCCATTTTGACACTTCTAACTGCAAATACATCTGCACTGATCAAGTGCCTTGAAGACATCCAGAAGTTTACTAATGCCTTTGAGCACGTCCTAACTGCAGATGACTTTCCAACATGCCTGAAAACACTGAAGTCTTACTGTACAAATGGACTGCCAACATTTTTTCCTAGGCAGCCTTTTCAGTCTGGCTCAGGTTCTCTGTCTTCAGAAGCACACCATAAGGACAGCTTAGGGAATCGCAGGCAAAGACATCAAGGCTGCCCGGAGAGCAGAAAAACAAATGTGCCTTTCACTGCTGCAAACGAAACACGTTTCCATTTGGGGAAACCCTGGCCAGACAAACATCTGGTGGTATAAGAGATGCCAGAGTTAAAATCCCCCAATTTAAAACCCTTGCCAATGTAGAAGGCCCACTGTCCCCTAAGCCTGCGAAAAAAAATAAATGTTTTCCTAAAGTAATAAACACTCGTTGCCAGCTGTCCCACTGTGCGCCGCCAATCGTGGCCGGTTATAGTGGTCGCATGCAGCTGAAAACTGTGCACCGGGAGAGGGTGCCGAGTTTGCCTAAATTAAAGCACACGCCTTTCAAAGCGTATCAACTGGTGCTCGGTGAGCCAGCGCCAAGCGCCCCCAGGCTTTCCAGCCTTGCCCTGGGGGCTGGTGTTTTCTCCCCAGCCTGCCATGGAGAACGGTGCTGGGGTGGACGCCCGGATAAGCTGATTCCGCACGTGGGGTGAGCCTGGGAAAAGGGCATCTCGAAACAGAGAGAGAAGGCAAAAGCCCTGCATGCTTCGCCCACGTTAGAAAGGAAAACGCTTTGCTAAGCAGCATGCGTGATGGCGTTACCACCTCGCTCTGCCTCTCGAAACACACTGGGGATCAGCCTGAGGGGGAGAACCCCGGGGGCCGGCGAAGCCTCGGCCTCTCTCAAGAGCTGACGGAGGTCCTCCCCGGCCCCCCGCTCCCCGCCTTCCCCCCGCCCCTCCGTTTTTCCTGCCCGCAGTCGGAGCCCCGCCCGGGCGGAGACTGTTCTCTAAAGCGCCCTCCTGTTCTGTTTCGCTTTTCAGCCCACGTTTGGAGTCCAGCAGCAGGTGGCGAGGCAGGCCAAGGCCTTCCTGTCCCTGGGCAGGATGGCAGAGGTGCGGGGGAGCGCGCGCCAGGGGAGCGGCGCGCCGTCGTGGCTGTGGTTCGCGACGGTCAAGTCGCTGATCGGCAAGGGCGTCATGCTGGCCGTGAGCCGGGGCCGCGTGCAGACCAACGCGCTCAACATCGCCGACGAGGACTGCATCAAGGTGGCGGCCGTGCTCAACAGCGCCCTCTACCTGGAGGACCTGCACTTCACCGTCGAGGGCAGGGACACGCACCACTTCATCAAGACCAGCACGCCCGAGGGCGACCTGGGCACGCTGCGCCTGACGAGCGGCCGCCGGGCGCTGGAGAACGGCATCAACGTGACCGTGTCGCAGTCCACCGCCGTGGTCAACGGCAGGACCCGCAGGTTCGCGGACGTGGAGCTGCAGTTCGGCGCGCTGGCGCTGCACGTGCGCTACGGAGCGACCCTGGACGAGGAGAGGGCGCGCGTGCTGGAGCAGGCGCGGCAGCGCGCGCTCGCCCGGGCCTGGGCGCGCGAGCAGCAGCGCGTGCGCGACGGCGAGGAGGGCGCGCGCCTCTGGACGGAGGGCGAGAAGCGGCAGCTGCTGAGCGCCGGCAGGGTGCAGGGCTACGACGGCTACTACGTGCTCTCGGTGGAGCAGTACCCCGAGCTGGCAGACAGCGCGGACAACATCCAGTTCCTGCGCCAGAGCGAGATCGGCCGCAGGTAACGCCCGCGCCGGCGGCGGGGAAGCGCGCGCGCGCGCGCGCGCGCGGGGCCGAGCCGGCGGGGCCGCCTGCCTCTCCAGGCCCCAGGCCCAGCGCCACCTCCGTGCAGATGTGTCTGGGGCGCGAGCCGACGGGGCTCCCCGGCACCGAGGAGAGCCAGACTGCTCTTAAAAAAAAAAAGAAAAACCACCCCCCCCCCAATCAAAGCAGACAGACAAAAACAAAAACCTTTCTTCTGAATGACCTTAAAGGTGATCGGCTTTAAAGAATATGTTTACATATGCATATCGCTGCACTCAGTTGGACTGAAAGTATTGCGAGGAAAACAGATCATTAAAGGAAAAAAAAAAGGCCAACCATTTTGCCCCGGGCCGTCTGTTCTTCGAGGCACTGTGTTTAAAGAAGGTAGAGATAACACAGTGTTTCCAGATATTACCCAGCTGTCGACCTTTGCTTACAAGAAGTAGTCTCTCTGCATAGGGTGTGATGTATATCCCTGTTAATGGTAGAATGTGAGGCCGAGTTACTGTTCCTGGACAACCCGACTGCTTCCCCTGTGCTGCTTTGTAAAAGGACATTGGCACAAGTGACTTCGGCCGGGGCGGGGATTCCTGGGGGATTTTACGAGGCCAACGTGGTGTGCCTCGCGGAGAAAAACACCGGCCCACACGGAATCCTTGTCACTGATGATGAGCAAAGGAAGCCCTGATTTTTTTGTAAATTATGTGAGACAAGTTGTTTATGGATTTTTATATGAATTACAATTTACTGTACATCAAATATTAGTCTCAGAGGAGTTAATTTATGTAAAGTGTTAAAAAAGTTTATACTTAAAAATAAAACGATAAAAACATGTGACCTGTGTGATTTTTTAAAAAGGATTGCACCTTTTGTTATCTGTTATAGCTGTACAGTATAAATTATTATATTGTAGAGATATAACGACTTATGCCTATAATGTCCGGAAGTGTTAATATTTTTGTATCAGGTTGAAAAAAACGTGCCACTTTCTATCGCTAGATGGGTAGGACAGTGCAGTCCTACGTGGGTGGCTGGCTCATCAGAGGACTTCTCCTTTCTCTTCTCCTTTTCATCAGGCCAGTGTCCTCAACCATTATCAGCTAAGAGGCATGGTAGGAAACTAAGGCTGGTGGAATGTAACGGAAGATACAAAAACAAACAAAAACAAAACAACAAAAACAACCAAAACGGGGCGGGAGGAGTTCTCTGGCCCTCTCTCGGCCCTGGAAGTCCGTGGGGAGTTGGTGGCGTTAACCCCAGGGTTCTGCTGTTAGCGTTCCTTGAAGCCTCATTTCGTGATGGAGGCGAGAGACCGCGTCGGGTGCTCGGGAAACCTTTGTGAGCAGGAAAGGGGCTGATGCGGTCGTGACCACAAACGTGTGTCTTCAGATCCAGGGAAGCGAGCAGAAACCGAGCAGTGGTGAGAGAGCCAGATGGGGAAAGTCAGGGTCCCTGGGCCGGTCTCGAGTTTGGACCCTCAGGTCACCAAGAGGGACAAGAAAGGGAGGCAAAAGCTGCCCTAAGCCCGCGCGACCCAGCCTGCCCGGGAGCTGGTTTGAACGGCAGCCTCATCTCTGTCTCGGGGACGCCGGGGGTGGCAGACGCCGCGGGAAGTGACCTGGCAGCCGGGCCCTCCTGCCCGCGTGCCCGCGCGCCGAGCACCTGCACTTCCGTGCGACTCTGGCCGTTCTGGCGCGTCTCTTTCTTGAGCACTAAATTCAGCCACAAAAATATTTTCAGAAAACCTTTCTCAGTTCATTGAGCTATCGTACACGCTGTCTTCCTCTATGTGTAATGGTGATAAAACATAGCTAAGTGAACATGTCGTACATATAAAGGTTCAAGTGATGTACTGGAGATAACTCTCTAACTGCTCTGTATGTATCACATACTCTAAATTGCACAGTAGGCGTGTTTATTAAACAAATTGGCTGGGAAAGTTTCAAAATAGCTACTGAAGTTACAGTATCAGTGCTATTACTGTCTTTGTGTGTTTGGTAGAGCATACCGAAGTAATTAATCTTCTGATGAATGCTGATATTTTATTAGAATGAAAGCACAGATTAGCAGTCATATTTTTTATCCTGGAAATCCTTTGGCAAGTATTATGAAGCCCGAATTTAGAAAACTATGAGATTTCAAACCACATAAACATGGCTCTGTTCTACATTTTATTTTTTAACTGTTGACATAGGTGTTTGCAGTTCTGTTCCATGGCATCTCTGCAGGGCTGCATTTAGCATGCTGTAAGTCCTTTTGGTTGAAAGAGGCTCTGAGTCTGAATTCTCAGAAATGTTTCTAATGTATCGACCATGGAAAGCTTGTACCACATGACAGAAGTGAAGTCCCAGCCTTACCCTCCTCGTGACATGGACTGGTCCTGTACACTGGCACCGATGAGTAACAGATTTGGAGTATCTCCTGGTGCTTATTTTAGATGAAGTCAAATCAACCCAATTCGTGTCTTGTTAGTGGATATAATGAGCCTATTTCTTTCTCAAAAGACTCGTGACCTGGACGCGGTTTTACAAGAAATAGTGACCTTGGGGAATATGGAAACAAAAGACCGTTTTCTAAGAGTGGGCAGGGAGGTGGGGGACGGTGTAATGAAAAGAATTAGCTTACAAAAGAGAAATTAATATTCAAAGTATTTTAGGCGAAGCCAGTCAAAATGCTTTCATGATATTTTGAGATGTAAATTTTGTCTGATTTGTATTGTTCTTTTCATTTGCCTTCTTAACTTTATATGTGACCTGAATTTTCCATAACTTGATGACTATAGATTGCATCTAGGCATTCCAATAAAAGCCAACCCAACGTGTGTGTGTTGATATATTTTTTAAAACCTTGGGCCCGCCAGGACGGCTTTTGTGTTTTGGGGGTGGAGGATGCAAATAGATGCCGTTGTTGCGGTATTGATTCATCTGCAACCAGTTGATCATAGCTTTTCTTTTCTTTTCTAATTGTGGTGTCCACCGGCCACATGGCCTGTTCAACGGTGTGCGCTTCACAGGGAACTCTCCCCATGGCCTACTTTAGGAAACCGTGAAGGATGCCCCTACAAAGCCAAACATTACCACTGTGAAGAAGAAGGAAAAAAAAAAAAATACTACCCGTTACTCCTTGACAGCAGGCCTCACTCCTGTGGTCCTGGCAATAAGTGCTTAATTAAAACTCTTGATTAGAATAGTCAGTTTGGGCCTGATAGGCTCCCAGCATCCTGGAGATGTCTACATCTACATCTAGATCGCCTGATTTAGGGGGTGCTTAGGTCAGCAATCCCAGGCTGGCCGGCCAAGGCTTTTGAGTTTAGTCTGAAAAGGCAGGCTTTGTCACACTTGCTTTGTAGTGACAACCTCAACTTGATAACATTGATCCAGAAGAAGAAGAATCAGGTCACTCCACTCAGCCAAAGGGTCTATTTTTTTCTCCTCGAATGAGAGGTTAACACACTCCAAACGGGGGTAAGCCAGAAAAACACATGCGAATTCCTGCTTTCACTTTCTACACTGCTTTCCCTAGAAGTCATGTCTGACTGCAGGCAAAGAAGAACGTTGTAGGTGAAAATTGTATCTTCAGAGCAGAATCTTCTGGGCAGGGGATATGCGGCTGCCGCATCCTGTGAAATGTGCATTCAGGCGTTTAGGTGCATCGCACATTACACATGTGGTTTCAAGTGCCGGACCTGCGCATAAGTACAATGCCTGCCTGTAACCACCTTGAACTGACACCAGTCCCCCAGCGCTTTAAAGATGAGGGGAGACCCCTGCCTGTGATGCCGCCCTAGCCATGCCCACCGCGCTCTCTATGCACTACCTTTTCTTTCTCCTTTTATCCGGGCCTGCTCCCAAGTGAAGCCCTTTCTCTCACCCGCTGAACAGCAAATCAGCTGTCTGAGGTGCTTTTTTTTTTCCCCCATTTATTTATTTATTTATTTATTTATTTATTTATTTTAACATCTTTATTGGAGTATAATTGCTTTACCATGGTGTGTTAGTTTCTGCTGTATAACAAAGTGAATCAGTTATACATATACATATATCCCCATATCCCCTCCCTCTTGCGTCTCCCTCCCACCCTCCCTATCCCACCCCTCCATGTGGTCACAGAGCACCGAGCTGAGCTCCCTGTGCTATGCGGCTGCTTCCCACTAGCTATCTATTCTACATTTGGTAGTGAGGTGCTTTTGAAATGCAGGGCTCCGGAAGAGGCAGCGGGAGGGCACTGATCCGCATCGTGCTCGCTCTGTGGCAGAACCCGCCTGGGCAGCGCCCACAGCAGCGCACTTGCTATAGTGCGAAGGAGGAGAAGCCCCCCCCACCACCGGGCCAGGATCGGCCCCTCCCTCCCCATCCCCGGCCTCAGGTGCCATCTGACCTCCTGCAGACTGCAGCCAGCCCACCCCTGGGAATACATGAAGGACCGCAGAGCTCTTCCCCTTTCCACCGGGACCCAGATAGATTCTTCCCCACTTTCCTTCCGAGGGGTGAGCTGATTTCCATCACCCTTTAAAATGCATCAAATTCTAGAAGTGGGAATCAGAAGGGATTTAGAGAAGTTTGAACGAGTTGCCCAAGTTCACAGAAGTGGCTCAAACCCAGGTGAGCAGAGATGCCCTGTCAGCAAGTACCCTCCACTGTATCCTGTAGTCTCCCAATGACACCACCCAGGAAATACTGGCGACACTCTTTACCACTGCCATTGCCTCGGGGCATGGGTCTTTCCAAAGCTGCCATAATCTAGAGTCATGACATGCGTTTTTCCTTATATAAAGATGCCCCCGACCCTCCAACAGAGCATGTGTCTTGAATCCGACACTGCCCGCCGATATTTCTAGCTCTGCAGCCCCCCTCACTGTAGATAAGAAAGTCTGCCATGCAATGTTAATGACTTCCTAATTTCTAAAAAGACTTATAAAAGAAAGACCACTGATTTGCATATATGCACGTGTTGGGCTATTTATCTAGATTTTCCCTATGCTATTCATCTGGCTTTGGTCATCTTACCAAGACAATGAAAAAATAAAAATTGGTTATAAGTCATTATTACCCACTTTAACCACGGAGTTAAGCCAGAGTACCAGACAGGTAGTGCTAAGCCATTTGAATTTTCTGCCTTCTGATTTAAGCCACATAATGAATAGCCTCTCCTGCCAGAGTTCTCATTTGCTATTCACCACCTCGGCAAGCATGGTCTCTTGATGTCAGTTAATTACGAGTAACGTTTAGGTAAATTGAGTAAACCTTTTCATTTATGCACTGCCTTAAAACTCTGTCATGGAGGAATATAGGATTCCTAGAGTCTCCTATAGAGAGAATTTACTATAAACGGATCGTAAGCCTGGAGTAACATCATTATTCAGTTTAGAGTTAATGGGGTCCACAAAGCGAATTTAATATATCCTTCCGGGACCTAAGCTGAGGAAAATTAAAAATTAGACGCATAAATTGTGACTTCTGGGGCAAGGCGGTGTCTTGGTTACAGCCTTCCTGCTCAGAAGGTGAATCGTGAGCTGGGCCCTAATGCAGACATTCAGCCTGCATTTAGGAAGGGAAATTGCCACCTTTTACATGTGTGCTGAGATTTCCCGAATTCCACCCACAATGGCTATTTCTGTCCAGCATGACTCACTGCACAGAACTGACACGATTTACAAGTGGCCCACTGGGTCAAAATGAATTCTTCAAAATTTTCTCATGTTAACTTTACCAGTGGTCTGTGAGGGGAGCATAAATACCCAAGGAGTTAAAATGACAAGTTCTTTGACGTGACTGAAAGGCTGAAAATGGAACACTGGAGTGTGTGAAGAAGCACACGAAAGGCTCCCGTGGACCTCGAGTTCTTGTCACAGAAGCGATTAATGACCATAGAGGTGAAGAAACTACCCTACCCCCAATTTTCCTCCAGAATGAATGCTAGGGAGATTCTAGTCCACCTGTTCTACAGAAAATTCTAGAAAAACCATCCGCAGGACTCCTAGCTCTATACCCATCACCCGCGATGCTCTTCTAGAGAGCCCGCGTTCCTCTCCCCCCCTCCCCTCCCCCTCCTCTTCCTTCTACTTCTTTCCTCTCCCTGCCCCCCATCACTCACTGGATTTACCCTTTACCACCTGGTAGAAGCTGTCTAGGTTGCAATCAACGCAGGTTGTGTCTAACCAGGTATCTTTCTAAGGCTTAGAAGGAAACCCATAGACTCCCCTGGTAGACCAGATGGACGATAAATAATTACCCAGGACATCACAGGAAACTAAAGTTCTTTGTCTTCAACTTACTTACAAAAGGTTATAAACAAGCAGATTTTAAAATCTCACTTCAGCTATGACATGATTTCTAGGTTGGACCCTGTAGCCAAAAAAAAAAAAAGAAAAGAAAGAGCAGGCCTGGGGTTTATGCTCCTGGCTCAAACATTGACAGGTGCCACTGCAGAGCAGAGAGCAGATGCAGAGATGACTCAGAATGGGAGGAGTGGTCAGGGCTGGCCAGGCTCGGAGGGACGCGGCGCGTGGGCAGTAGCAGAGGGAAGAGCCTCCTGCCCTACGTTCGCCCCGCCCCCCCCCCCCCCCCCCCCCCCCCCGGTGCCGGGCTGCCCTCTTGCCTTCCCTTCAATCTCCAGGGCTCTGGTCCTGCAGGAATGAAAAGCCGTCCCAACATCTGGTGGGAGAGCTGGGCAGGCCCTTCAGGACACTGCCTCCTCCTGAAATCCCAAGGAAGCATCCAGTTAGGGAGGACTTGGGGCCCCGGGGCTCTTCCCCGACTACCCTCCGGGAGATTGCGCCTTCCGAGGCGCTTTCGGGAAGGGTTCTAGCGCCCCCTGGTGATGGGCATCGTTGGTGAAGACGTGATCGATGCCAAAGCAGCGGCGCCGGGGCCAGCGTCCGCCACCCTCTAGCCCTCTCCCCGGTCAGGCCAGTTCCAATTAGCCTCTATTTTCCCATCTTTGCTCTGCGCACGGAGTTTCACACATAAAACGATTCCTTCCGCTTCATGCACCACCTCACTGAGGCCTGGTCCTTGCAAAAATTGCTCCCGTAAGATTTCGCTTCCCGTCAAGCAGAAACTTTGTCAAACAACGTTCCTCTCGCTTCGCAGATCAAAATAAGGCCCTTCCTCCCAGGAATTGCCTGCGGGCTGTTTTGAGTTTTGCAGCCCCCCAAAAACAGTGGTTTCTGAACTATCACATTGTTTCCCTTTTACTTTTCATGTTTGAACAGTCCTGTCGCTCCGAAGAATCTCCCAGAAGGACAGGTCATTTAAATTCAGAGTGGCGTTTTTGTTTCCGAGGGCACTAGGCTCTCACGGTAAGTGCTGGAGTGATAGCTGGGAGGGGTGAACTCCCTGAAGCCCCTCCGGGGCAGCTGAGGCCTAAGCAGGGCCCGCCTGCCCTCCACCTGACCTCCCGGGCTGTGGGGATGTCCATCTCCCCCGTCTACCAGCCCACAGTGGCCACGGGGGAAAGAATCCAGGGTTCAACCTTCTTGGCCCATGTTGTCACCCAAAGGAGCCAACGGACGCTCCTTTTATATGGCAGCCTGCACTGGTGCCCCTGGAGGCCTCTGGGGCCCCCAGACCTAGCAGCCCCCTCTTTTCCCCACCCAGGTTTTCACGGAAATGAGGAAGAAGATCAGAGTTGGCATGTGAAAGTCCAAGCATCACCTTAGATAAAAGTGAAAAGCAAAACGGATACCAAAATTAGGTAGAAACACGTCCCGCACTTTGCTGTGAGTACTGGCCTGGGGCAGCCCTCGCCTGGGGGGCAGTGAGGCCCAGTTCTCCCCAACTTACCAGGAAGGGTAAGCTACCCTCCTGCCCCACTGGAGTGACGGGGGGACAGAGGTCAGGCGTGAGCTCTCTCTCTCTCACACACACACACACACACACACACACACACACACACACACACACACACACGAGCCAGGAGGCAGGAATACTACACCACATCTCAGGCCCCTCGGGTCTGCCCGGTGCGGCCCGCAGTGACATGGCCTCCAGCCACGATGCTTCGTCCCTCCGGGCCTCCGTCGGGCACCCCCTTCCTGCTCCGACACCCATGGAGGCATTGGGTGGCTGCATCGGAAACCGGTCCTGAAACACAAGCTCTGGCCTCCTCCGCAGACTGGCAACCATCCAGATGAGGAGGGTCTGTTTCATACACCTGCTCCCAAGTTCCAAACCGCCCCTGCCCCTCCCACTGCCCCAGGGAGGGAAGAGGCAGCAGAGCCGGGGCTCTGGACTTTGGGGAAGCGCCCCTGCCCATTCCTCTGCCTCTTGCTAGGAGAGGGCGGCAGGCTCGCCTCGCTCTTGTAAGTCACAGGGAAGCAGGCCTAGCCCCGCCGCCCCTCGGGGCTCCTTCTGCGGCCTCGCCGATTAGTGCTCTAGTTCATCAGACTCAGAGAGGCCCTGGGGAGTGGCGGAGCTGGGCGAAGCCACAGAGCAGTGGACAAATACCCGTTAGTCCCACCTCGCCTGGCCACCTGCTATGTCTGCACCTCAGTTTTTCCACCTTTTTTTGTTTGTTTCTTTGTTTGTTTGTGGTACGCAGGCCTCTCACTGTTGTGGCCTCTCCCGCTGCGGAGCACAGGCTCCGGACGCGCAGGCTCAGCGGCCATGGCTCACGGGCCCAGCCGCCCCGCGGCATGTGGGATCTTCCCGGACCGGGGCACGAACCCGTGTCCCCTGCATCGGCAGGCGGACTCTCAACCACTGCACCACCAGGGAAGCCCAGTTTTTCCACCTTTAAAGTGGGCCCAAACTTCTGCTCCTGAGCCGCTCCTTCCCAGCCTCCACTGCCCACAAGGGGCGTGTGTGTGTGTGTGTGTGTGTGACAGAGACAGACAGACAAAAGAAAAAAGAGCCTGTGGTGATGTTATTTCCCAGACATCTTTCAGCATCTCGCTGCCCGAGGCTGCGTTAGGAGGCACCTCTAAAGGGAAGGGGGTTCTCCCTGTCAACTCCCAGGGGAGAGGGAGCTGCCGTCTTTGCTGAGGGCCCACACTGTTACCTGCAGGAAAGAGCTGAGAATGAAGCCCCTTCCCACTGCTCACCCTGAGATGGTGGAAATTAGTGAGTGTGAACATTTGTAATCACATACAGACCAATATAGAATAATACGGAATACACACCTTCAGAATACTGCCCGCAGCCAGCGTCCTGGACGCGGCCCAGCTGCAGAAAGGGAGCGGCCGAGGGAGCGGCTAAGGCAGCAAGCTCAGGGCTGGGGGCCCGAGCCCGAGGGTTCACCACCGGCTCCCTTCCTGCTGGTGGCCTCAAAGGCCAGCGACGCCCGGAACCTACAGGATGTGCCCGCCCCCCCGCGCTCTCCGTCCTGCCGGGTCCGAGGTCTCAGGACATGGCCGTGCTCAAGCCCCTGGCCATTCACACGCCCGCAATAATGGCTCTGCAAGGCCATCCGATCCAGAGCCCGGGGCTGACAGGATGACAGCATTGTTGTCTCTGCCATGGGGACCCCGCTCTGCTTGTGCGGCTGCCGAATCTCAGGATGCCAAGAAAAAAGAAAAAAGAGTCTGGCAGCTTCTGCCCAGCTCTGGTTTACTCGAGAGAAAGCAACAGTTCTGACAGTCTTAGCCTGACAGAACCCCCGGTCTGTTGCAGGCCGCACGCATCCAGGGGCCAGGCTTGGCCTGGGCAAGGGCAGGAGCGCCCCCAGCAAGCTCCCCAGCCCGACTCAGAAAGGAGCTGTCACTGCTACCGGAGCTGAGCAGAGTGAGGGTCCCCACGCTGTGTGGCTGGAGTCCCCACCTCTCCCTCGTGGGCCCCTCAGGCACGGCAGGGCCACCACCAGCCCTCACGGCCTCTGGGATCAGAGCGAGACTCTGCGGCGCTATCACTAAGGACTGGGATCTGCAGGCAGCACGGGTGGGGCCCAGCCCTGGGGTGTCCTGCCCTGAACCACTGCCCCAGGCTCGGCCCTCAGCCTGGCCGGACACGCCTGTGGCCTCTGTCCACCAGGAGCGCTGGCCAGGTGTGTGAAGGACCCCCTATCCCAGCCACGGACAGGCACAGCCCATACCTCACCACACACACACACACACACACACACACACACACACCCCGTCACCACCATCACACACACACCCCACCACCACCATCACACACACACCCCACCACCACCATCACACACACACACCCCATCACACACACACACACCCCATCACCATCACACACACACACACAATCACACATGCACGTGCAGTTCTGCCTGACCCAAATGAGGCAAACCACTTGGTGTCTCGGCACCTCAGTTTTCTCCATTTTTAAATTGGACCCAAACCTGTGTTCCTGAGTCTCTCCTTCCCAGCCTCCCCAGCCCGTGAGCTGCCTGAGAGCCAGAGCGCTTTTCCACTGCTACAGCAGGGTCCACGCCTGGGCAGACCCCTCTGTGTCTCACCATGTGCGGGGCTACAGAGACACCTAAACCCCAGGCAGGAAGCCTCCGGCCTCCCAGGACGTCCCTGGCTGTGGGCCCTCTGCCGTCACCACTGCGACAGCCACGGAGGACTCTGCCAGCTGCGCAGACACTGTCGAGAGGGAGCCGGGAGGACCGAGCTGTCCTCCAGCAGGATAAGGAGGCCCGGGCCCGCCGTGCTGCCCCCCACCTCTAAGCCTGGCCTCCTCCCCACGGGGGCTGGGTGGCCGGAGCCTGAGGATCCTCTGAGAACCCCCATCCCACGGTTTGCAACTAGTTCTTTTGTTGGGGGAGGGGGACAGGGTCTTTTTGCCAATTAAATCTCACATGAAACCAAAGCTGACAAAGGCCCAGCTGCTTGGATTGAAGTTAAGAATGGGGGTCGGGCCACCCTACCTGTGAGGGGCACTGTGGAAGTTCCCAGAAAAGAAAGATTCCCATCCTCCAGGGTTTCCTGTTTAGTCAAGAGGCGACTGCTGTGAACACAGACCAGAGACCCCAGTCCCACCTGGGGGGGGTCCAGGCAGGCTTCCTGGAGGAGGTGAGCCTGAGCTGGAGCTCACCTTCCTGGAGGAGGTGAGCCTGAGCTGGAGCACAGCTGGAGGCTGTGCAGAGCAGAGTGAAAGGGGATTGAGGTACAGGCTCCGGAGCCAGACCGCCTGGGTCTTTCCACGCCATTTACTAGCTGCCTGGACTCAGAGGACTTATTCACCGCTCTGTGGCCCAGTTTCCTTTTTTATAAATTGAGGACTGTGGCTCCATGAGGTCATCGTGAAGCTAGCTCTGTGAAGTAGCAGATGTCAAGAGCTTGGAACAGCGCCCGCCTAGGCTCAGCGCCTCACAGGAGTACAGCCCCTGCGTGCAGTCACGGCCACAGTGTGGCCCAGGCAGCCAGAGCCACGCTTCCTGAGGACAGGGCTGTCCGGAGAACCAGCGGTCCCAGCCTCCCCTGCCCAAGGGCAGCACAAGATCAGAACCGCAGTCTACGAGCCCCGGGCACCAGCCTGGGTGGAGCAGGGCGGCTGAACGCACATCCCCAGAGACCTCTCCCATGGGTGCAGGCCCAGGACAGCCCCCATAGGCAGGAGTCTGGAACACGTGGTCCCTGGGCTTCCTGAGATCCCCTGGAACAGGTTAGGAACTGGCCCAAGATGCATGGCTAGTGCTACAGGAGCTGTAGTGCTGAAATTCCTGCCCATCTAACTCCAAAACCCATGCTCTCCCCGTTCACCTTGCTGCAGCCAAAGCCAAGCTCCAAGCTCAGGATACAGGGCCCCAAACCACTTCAGATGCCACCCTATGCGCTCTCTGGCCCCTCCGGGCCAGGATATGCTGGGCACATCCTGAAATCCAGCTAAATGAATGTTCTCCCACTTTCCAAGGAACCGCACCCCTCATGCCTCAGTGCCTTTGCCTGTGCTGTGCCCCTTGCCCGGCTGCTGGGCGCACCTCGCCAGACTCCCCTCTGGACTAGCAACTGCTTGGTGGCACCACGGCGAGTCCAGGTCTGGAGGGTGCCCTGTGCTCTCCCCGAGCCGTGAGCAGGCCCAGCTCCTTGGCCCCCACGAGGCACAGGGACGGGGCTGGCCCTCAAGGGGGTGCTTGCAGTTAGAAAAGCATCACCCCACCGTGCTCCAAACACGCGGTAATTCATAAGTACCTGCCATTCTGCAAAACATCCAGGATGCCTCCAGAAAACTGGCCCTTATCTCAAACATAAACTTTAAAGTTTAAAACATCAGCCGTTTGTGGTATAGAAAGAAGTGGTCTAAATTATTGAAGAGATAATTAACAGTTCAAAGCAAAGCGGTAGCACGTGCCGGCTCCTGTGATGCCCTTGGGCCATGAGACACCACGCTTGCGGGACCCTCAGGACACAGAACACAAACCTGGCGCTCCCACAGCCTCCATGGGTATCGGGGGGCCTGGGCTCCCTCTGACTGGGCGCCCCTCGCCCGCTCCTGACCTCTCTCAGTGTTGCTCCCTTCTGCTTCATGTGTCTCCCTTGGCTGGTCCTGTTAGGGAAAGAGCAAAAGCAGACTTTGCTGTTTCCAGAGAAATTGAATAGTCAGTATCCTTTTTTATTTTTTAAAGTTAGTATATTAAACTGTTATATTGCTCTAAAACTGGCCAATAGGGTGCACGGTGCTGCCTGCTATAAGTTCCTGAGGGCACAGCTGACCCAAGACTGACCCCTGCGTGCCCCACTCTTGGCTCTGGGGACCCCAAACCCCAGCAATGCCCTGTCCCCGCCCCCCGTCTTCCTTCATCCCTGCAAGGAGGGACAGGAGGATGGAGCTGTCCTCCACCGGGATAAGGGGGCCCCGGGCGCCCGGTGCCAGCCCCTCCCCTCCACCCCTGGGCTCTTCATCATGAGGGCCAGGAAGCCAGAGGGGTCCTGCCGAGGACTGGGGCCTGGGGATCCTTTGGGAACACTTATCCGATGGTTTGTAATTTTTGTTTGGGCGGGAGGGTGGGTCTTTTCTGCCAATTAAATTCCTTCATTCCTACGAACAAGTCCCTGAGGGGGTGCAGAGACCCAGCTCCAAGGAACGTGCCCATCCAGGCTGGTGCTTCAGATGCACAGGCAGCACCACCCACCCACAGCAAGAAAATGAAACTGCTGCAGGGATGGGAAGCACTGGGGTGGCAAGGATAGAGGCTGGCTAACATCAGCTGGATGAGCCGTACCGTCTGCCTGGCTGTTTAATGCCCTGTTTGTGGCCGAAGCTCTCTGACAGGCATTACCGCGCAGTGGAAAGATCCTCCACTTCCGTGTCCACTTCCGTAGGTCCATCCATATGTTTCTTCCCTAGACCTCCTTGTCCCCTTCCAAACCTACCCCTCTGATGCCCATAAGAAATGTGCCAAACCTAATCACTGCCCAAGAGTCCGCATATATACTTACCTTGGACCACTTCTCTCTCGATACCGAGGGGTCACTAGGCACAGGGCCCATTGCTTTGCCCAGTGTAATCGCTGCCTTTCAAGGGCATCTCTGAGTGGATCTACAGGGCAGCAGCTGTCTGCTTCAGCTCACTTCAACATAGCCTGTTGACTCGTCTTTGAACCAGCCCATATTTTCTTCTGGTGAACTGGCCGTAGCTGTGAGGTGAGAGAGAGGTGATGGTGCATGAATTCGTTTTCTAGGGCTGTTGTAACAGAATATCACAAACCGAGTGGCTTAAAACAACAGAAATTGTGCACTGTACATTGGTGTCTGGCCAATGGTGAGAATGGAGACTGAAATGCACGCAGTGATTTTCAGGGCTGCGCCTACACAAAGGGAAGACTTTTTCTAGTTGCACAAAGGCTAACAGAGGTTCTGTGGGAGCAGTTTCAGGAGCACTGTCGTCATGTAGTTTAGCCCTACTTTATCAGGGGCAGAGCTGAGGTTAAGGCGATTTGAAGGTTACCCCAAAATTTTATACCTTAAACATCCCAATTACTTTGTATCTTTGGAGTCACAGTGGGGTCCAAGAAACAGAAAGCAACATATCCGAGTCAAAAATCAGAAAGAAATTTGGAGGATAAGACTCAACAGCAACAAAGAAATTTTTTATTATGCATTTGTCCAACAAAAACTAAAAACAAATTTCAAGGCACGTCTTAAAAACGGGAGAGGAAGTATCTGAAAATTTCCTAGTATGTTATAGCTGGCAAATGAAAATAATTTATAGTAATTATTACTACCAGTTACATATATATGCACATTTTATTGCTATTTCCTTAATTGATTGCTGTTTCTTATCTAATATTTATTACTTATTTTGTGGATACAAAACTACTCAGAGGGTCTCAGTATTTATTATTTTATTTTTCTGAACATAAAAATTCATACAGCTTTCACAAGTTTGGGTACAATCCTTGCCCCACAATTCTGTTTTTTTCCTATAAGGTCTTAAGTTATTCAACTATGTATCTCCTACTATGGACTTTTTCAGGATCTTAACTCTCCTGTTCAAGAAGATAATACTGTAGATTCTACATTATTTATGTGGGCCTTTTTGTCAGTGGCAATTACAGTGTGGTTCACGTCTCATAACTGATTCCCCTTGTTTCTTCCCAGCCAGCCTAGCTCAAAATTTCCACTTATTCTTTGACATTTGTTCATTCCTAATATTTAAGATTCTTCTTTTACAACATCTGTATGGTTTTCTGCTTCCCCCATGTCACCACCCTAGCTGATATTTAGATTCTTTCAATAGCCTCCTAACTAGTCTTTCTAACTTCAACACCTTCTCTTTCCAGTCTAACCCCTATACTGCTTTTAGATGGTTTTTCCCCGAATTCTCCTGTCATCGTGTCATTTCCCTGGCCAGAATTTTCAGTGGTGTCCCATCATCTCTAGTAGCAATCTCAAAACTCATTTGGTTGTGTACATATCAGTAAAAGTATTTTGAGCATGCACCCTGTGTGTGTGTGTGTGTGTGTATTTATTCATTTATTTATAGATTTATAACTTATACATGTATGTTCTTATCTCTACATATACTTAATTAAGCTTAACTTTAAACTTTTTTAGATAAAAATAATTATAAATGGAAGTTCTAATATTTTTCTTCTGCCATCCTAAAGGAACATTTAGTGCAACTCATTTTGGGTAATTATATGTAGGCAGAATATTTTTAAAAATCAGGGAGGGGGCAGTGGAGTGCTGTTCCACTGTCCGTGGTGCTGAACTATTATTGCACATTACCACATCATTGTATCTCCTGACCTTTGGATACTGGGGATTCCTTTCTAACTTTCCCCCATATTAAAAACAAAAAAACCAAAAAACCCATAAAAACCTGTCTGTTTATTTTGCTTGTTTGTTTGTTTGTTTTGGGCCACACTGCGCAGCTTGTGGCTTCTTAGTTCCCCAACCAGGGATTGAAACCATGCGCTTGGCAGTGAAAGTGCCGCGTCCAAACAAACTGGACCTCCAGGGAAGTCCCTCCTCCATATTTTTTTTTAAAAAGGAAATGCTATAGACTATACTCTCAGTAGGATTCTAGTTCCTAACATGGAATTCCAGAGGAGTAAAGATTCTTTTTCCTCCATACTGAAGAACAAAGTATCTATTTTCCTTGGAAAGAAGCAGACTGAGAATAAAAAGAAATGGAGGGTTTAAGTAAGTCTCCATATTAGCTGAATCATTTCATTTCTCTGTTGAAAAAACATAGCCAATAAAGATGTTAAAAGAAGATTCTAATACTCATGTTTTCTTAACTTTATAGCTTCATAACCAAGAATGATTGAAAATAGGTGAAAGAAGTACTGTCGAAGATTATACAGTTCAATGAAGTTGTACAGTGAGGCTCAAGAATATCAGCGTTAGCAGGTACATGAATACTTCTGTGACTGTTGGCTATTAGAAACAAGACTGTAAATTTCTGCCTTGAGGAAGATTCTGATGATCTATAAAATGTCAACTGATGTTGTCACAAATCAGTGGTTCACATGAATCTCATAAAGATTGTAGAACCTGCAGCACTTGTTATATAAATGATGAAAGATGATTTCCTCTTTAAATCTCCAGCTAGCTGCAGTTCAACTGAATGCAAATTAGAAAGCTTAAGTGACATCCAGAGTGTTGAAAAATAGTTAGGGGTTTCTCATATAAGTAAAAATATATTGAGAACTTAGAAAAACAGAACAATATATTGTTAGTAATGGTTCTACTGTAATGTTACTAGAGAATTCACAACCATTATAGCAAATTCCAGTAGATCATTTTAAAACTTACTTTTTCCTTTCTATGGCAACAAATTTCTGGTCACTTGACACTGAGAAAAACTAGTATTTGATTGTGGATCTCACCACCAGTGTTCAACTTCAGTACTAACTGTAACATTTGAATGACTCAGTGCAGGAACTTCTTCATTGATGCAAGTTCCTCCCATAGATTTCCATTTAATAAATGTTTGTTTGCAAATGTTATATGCCAGGCCATGCAGATACAGAGATTAAAAAGACAGAGTCTGGGGGCTTCCCTGGTGGCACAGTGGTTAAGAATCCGCCTGCCAATGCAGGGGACATGGGTTCTAGCCCTGGTCTGGGAAGACCCCACATGCTGCAGAGCAACTAAGCCTGTGCACCACAACTACTGAGCCTGTGCTCTAGAGCTCATGGGCCACAACTACTGAGCCCACCCAAGAAGTGTAACACTGGTATAATAATCTTATCTACCCACGTTTAGATCTCCCCAGTTGTCCCTTTAATAGCCAGGATCTAATCAAGATTCACACACTACATTTAATTATCATGAAGTGAATTACCAGACGACCAAGAATGAATGGTGAAGAAATGCATATGGTACGACTGCAGGCTGGGAATGTGTCCTACTTCCTCTCTACACAATCTTGTCATACGTCCCCTTGCTGCCTAGTAGCCCACACTGAGGACGGCTCTCTGAGTAGCGGTCAAGGCCCGGTCCTGTCATGGACTGAATTGCTTTCCCCAAAAATACAGATGATGAAGCTTAATCCCCAAGGTGACTGTATTCAGAGGTAGGGCTTTTAAGGAAGTAGTGAAGGTGAGGTCAGAAGGTTGGGGCCCTAAGGATACGACTGGTACCCTTCTAAGAAGAGGAAGGGATACCAAGGATGCGAGGACACAGAGGAAAGGCCGCGTGAGGGTGCAGCAAGAAGGTGGCCACCTGCAAGCCGAGGACAGAGGTCTCACCAGAAACCAACCCTGCCGCCACCTTAATCTTAGACTTCCAGCCTCCAGAACCATGAGAACATAAATTCCTGTTGTTTAAGCCGCCATGTCTGTGGTAATTGCCATGGCAACCCTAGCAAACAAATACAAACGGTTATGCTTGCTTCCTCTTTTCTCAGCTGTCTCCTCATTTACCCTCTTATACCTCTCTTTGAACTTAAGGAAGACATACCTTACTTCCTGGCTCTAAATCCCTTTTCCTGCCCAGGAGGTAGTTTATTCCCAAACATATCCCATTTGCTGTCTTTCCAATTCTTTAAGAAAATAAGGGAGAATGTAAATCATAAATAGATAATAAATAACATTCGTTTCTTTTTCTTCTATTATCTTCATCCTCTCCTTCGCCAAAGACTCTGTTCCTTTTCTGGCCTGAGGCATGTGGATAGCTCTCAGGTAAAGCCTGCCAGGACAGGAGGGCAGGTAGTGGTGTATTTATCGCTGAAAGGAAGATGCTCTTACCATGAGTTAACTACAAACATGAATCTAAAGCAGTGCTTCTCAAATAATTTCTGAAAAAAAAACAGAATTGTCCCCCACAACCCCTACCAGATCTATAGTTTTGTAAAATAGGATAAAAATGAATTTCTAGAAAAAAATAAAGACATACAAAATACAAGTCCCAACTTTCAACAGACAGAAAATTACTCTGTCAAATTGCTTTTGAAGTTTCTAAGCCGTTGTTTCTGTACTTGCCACACACACTTAACAAACAGTTCAAGGACAGGAACTGGTGTATGGACCACACTTTGAGGACAACAGTTTCAAAGGACAGGTGAATTCTTTCCTCCCTTTCTCATTGGTTCCTATCATCTCATTCAGAGTCAGCCGAGCTCTATGTCTAGGAGAGCTCCTTCCCCTTGACTCTCTCTCTCTCTCTTTTTCTGCACCTCTGCCTTCCTGGTGGAGTTCATCCTACCAGACTTTCCTGTATGGTCAAGGGCATGGAGAATTGGGTTATTCCTAGGAGGGTCTTGGGAAGACCGCTAGTACTATGTAAGAATTAGGCTTCTCAAATCCCTCTGATTGGAGTGTCTGTAAGATAGAGCCTCTCTCTCTCTTGCTAAGATCGATAGCCTGGCATATTTGACTCTCTGATCAATCCCACGTTTCTGAAACTCTTCCTTTGTCTCCTTCATATCAGTCTATTCATGGGAAGTCAGACTGACGATATGTCAGATGAAACTAGGGTAACAGATTTCTGGGTCTAGGAACTTCACCATCTGTAATGGTAAGTGGGAGGGCAGAGAGATTGGCAGAGATTCCTGGAACTCTTAAACAGGCTTGGAGCCTCAAGATCTACATAATTTACTGGAATAAACCTTCCCCAGGGAAGTGACTGTCCAGACAATACGTTTAGTTTATTGCCCAGCAATAAATGAAAGGTTGAAGGACGATAGTCATTATGTGCTGGCACACTGAGGGTGTACAGCCAAAGCCCAAGGGCATGGTCAGTACTCACAGTCTCCCATTGTTACCTGGGCAACAGTCTTTATCCTGTCTCTCACCTATTTCATGAACATCTATGTGACAATTGGTCTCTAGTGGGGTCAGCTTTGTGAGGCTGGATCCCCCGGAATTATTCCAAGTGGTTTAGAATATAAACCTCTTATAAGAGGTCAGTGCATCACCATGGTGTTTCCCACACCAGGACACCCTACCTCAGCAAGAACACATCATATCCAGCCAGAGCACCTGGTTTCTAGAAGAGGTGATGCAGATGCCGTCCTGTTCTCTTGGATAACAAAGGAGGACAGTGCTCCGAGAGCAAAGGTCATGTGGTCAGGCTGTAACAGATGTGGGTAAGTCTGGTCTGAGCCTAGCGGACTAACCCTGACACTAGCTGATTCCAATAAAAAGTGGTCCCATCATTCACCCTAACTTGGCCTTGCCTAGAATATGCTGAGATGTTAAAAGATGGAAGATTCTGGGTTTTTTTAAGGAAATGAGCTAAGGGAAAATTGAAGATGAAATAAGGGAAAACTAAAGAGCAAATTCCTTGAGAAGGGATGAGATCCAGAAAACACATGAAGGATTGCCCTTGATAGGAAAGCAATCTGTTCGCTCAGTTGCCAAAGGAAGGGAAACATGGACAAGGGCACACGTGCAGGTAAGTTTGTAAAGCAGGTGGTGAAAGGTCCTGTTTTCTCAACCAAGTGGAAGGTAAAGTAGATGGAGGATGTGAGGAAGCCACTAGGAAGGGCAGAGGTTTGAGAGAAGAAATGCTTCCCTTGGAGACAAGGACAATAAGCTTATTGGCAAACAAGCACTTGGTTGCTGGGTTGTCATGACAGCCCATCTGGGGTGTGGGGTGGTGAAGTATAAAGTGAAGCCAGTTTGCCCAGTTGTGTGAATCTGGCAGAGTTCAACTGCTGGGTGCAGACTTGGAGCTGGTGGGAATCTGGGTCTGTTCAGCCAAGTGTGATGGAGGGAGAGAGAGGCTAGGTGATTAAAGGATAGGCCGTGGAGTCTGACCTGGAGAATAAATTCGAAGAAAGGAAAGCTAAGTTCAAATACTTGCTGGCTCCGCCATTTACTAGCTGTGTGATCTTGGCCAAGATTCTTAAATCTCTGACTCAGTTTCCACAATTTAAAAATGGAGAGAATAGCAGAATGAATTATGTCATCAGTAAATATGAGCATTAAAAGAAATAATTGTATATATAGCATCTTACCACAATGTCTGACATACGGTGAGTACTCAAGAAATTTTTCTATTTTCTTTAAGATATTATGAAAATTTCCCAACTATTAAGTGTTTTTTCAAATATAGGATTCTTTCTGGTTGTTTTGTATTCCATAGTATTTATGAACTCTATGTCCATCCCTTTTTGATGACAGCACAATGTAGAAACTAGGACAGCATAACACAGTGGCAGGCTCCAGAGTCAAACAAAATGCCTGGGTTTGACTCCTGGCTTCACCACTTACTTTCTGTGTGACTTCGGGTGAGTTACTTAACTTCCATAATCTCAGTTTTCTAATCTGTGAAATGGGTATATCTATTTCTCCTGAGTTGTTATGCTAATTAACTGATGTAATACCCGTGAATGCTCAGTAAATCTTAGTGGCAATGATGATGACAATGGTGATGACGTTGGTGTTTCCAAACATTTAATACATTTCCAGAGTATATGCCAATTGCATTGCTAGTTTTATAATTTCTAGAAAATGAGGTTAACTGAAAAGGCGAGCTCTGGTTGGACAGAATATCCTTCAAGATTCTGAAAAGCACAAGTTAAATAAAACTTGTGCAGTGACAACTCATATGTCATATTTTTTTAAGTAAGACGAATAAAAGAAAAAGATCAACCATCTCAAGAGGACATGTAATTTGATTATAAAGTAATGAGACAGACTCCACAACAGTCCATTGTATTATTTTGAGTTACAGCTGGAATGCTTACTCTCTTCTGGAGTTAGGAAGCTTTGGTGAGCCTAGTGATTACGTCACTGGATATCAGTTTATGATAAATAAAAACACACATATATCTATTAATATTCTCTCTGGCTTCAAGCCTTGCTACTAAAAATATGACTTAGCATATGTTGTACTGGCTTTCATGTGATCACTAAACTTATTATTTTCCCCAGGTATAATCCTCTATTTGATGACTCACATACTAATGAATTCCATACAATATTTGTTATTGTCAGAGAAAAATCCTGGTAGATTTTCAGTTATTATCTCAGTTGATGATACAGGTCTGAATTCAAAAAAGTAATTCAAATTCTTTTGAAGCTGTGTGAGATCTGTTTGCTTCACCTTCTACTCCACACGTGAAGCAATTAACTTCGGTTATATTCATATAGTACTTTCCCATACTAAAAGAAAAACTATTCCAACTTTTTTCAAACGAAACTTCTTTTTTAATATTAAAATCATAGCCTTGAGAGTATCAAAAATAATGGAAGGTAGAACCTGGCCAAGAGCAATACAACAAAAATATTGAAAATTGCTGCCTGCCAGCCCAACGCTGTTGCCAAATTAGAGGGAGGAATGTGGATCATGACCCTTTCTCACCCTTCCTTTGATCAGTCTTTTGACAGAAACCTTGATGGAAAGGATTTGTGCCTAATGATAAAGGCTGTGTCTACAAGAGGCAGGAAGTTGGACTGGGTTTTTCATGTTCTGTAGACGATGGTTTATAATAATCTAGAGTAGTGAAAATGTCATCTGTAGTGATAGATTACAAAATGACACTACAACAGCTGAGATCAATTACATTAACTGAAATAAGTACGTTTCCAGGTGGTAGGAGTAGAAAACATAAAGAGGGGAGTGTGATTATTGGAGGAACAGCTACTGGCCACAGGATGGAGCCTAAAGAGGTCCAGGGCCCCAGGACCAGTATTTCTACGGGGGGCGCCTGGGGAACCCCTTTGGAGAGTTCAGATGCCCTCGTGACCGTGATTCCTGCGTAAGTATGTTTTGTTGACCCTTGGGTCTTTGATTTTCACCTGTGAGTTATTTTTTTCCTTTTTTTCTCTTTTAAAAACGTCTCAGTTGTTCCATGTTTCTTGGCTTCACCTATTTCTGTATTGTCACATCCAGAGGCAAGCTTTACTCCCCTGGTGTGTGGTCTATGGATAGTGCCTTGTATTTGTATAAATATTTGACAGATGTTTGCACATATAACCCATGTCAGGCCATTTTGTGGGTGTTCAGTAACCACATACGGTGTCTCGTGCTCTTCTATGCACAGACTGTCACACCTTATCTGAGCCTTACAAGAGCCCTGCGAAGAAAGCAGGGCAAGTGTTAAGGCCAGTTTGTAAGTGAGGAGCTTGGAAAAGAAATTAAGAAACGGGAACAGGTTCCCATAGTTGTTAGGAATAGAACCAGAGTTTGACCCTTGTTGAGCTTCTCACTCTGAGGCATTCAAAACAGATCAGCAAATATTTGGAGCATAACACCCTCTCCCAAAAACCTCCAGTGTCTTACATGCTTCTGAAATAAAATTCATACCGGGCGTGGGCTTTGAGTCTCCACAGCCAGATGTCCTTAACCGAGAACCCATGGATCCCTGTGAGATTTATGGATGGGTGACTGAGAACTCCCCCAAACTGTATTCAAACTATGTTTTTGCACCTTTCCAGAGATGCTTCAAGGCTACCAGTAGATTCTCAAAGTGTCCATCACTTGGGTCAATCTTACACCTAAATCTCTTAAGGATTTCCAAACCTCTAGTCTTTTCTTCAGTAGGAGATACAGATTATTAGTCATGTTTCAACTTCATGAGAGGTTTCTTTACACCAGAACCTTATTAAAATAAATACACAAGAAATTCCTAGTCAACAGGAATTTGGAGATAAACAAAGCCAATGCTTGGTTTCATAGAAGAACAGTGGGAGGATAATGAATCAGAGCTACCTGGAAGAGACTCAGGTCAGTCAATATCAGTGATTCTCAAACTTTGGCTTGTGTAAGATACTCCTCGAGAACCCATTAAAGCTTCAGGTCCTGACCCACTGACTTAGAACCGCTGAGGGTGGGATCCTGTCATTTGCATTTTAAATGATGACTTCGGGTAATCCTGATGCCAGCCAGTAGTCTACACTAGGAGAAAAAGTGCCCTTTCCATTTCCGGCATCTCTTTTCTTATGCATAAAAGAGTTTCATTTTAAAAAATTGTTACTGAAGTAAAAACTGCATACAGAAAAGTGCACAGCGTAAATGAGCGGCTCAGTGAATGCTCACATGGGAACACACCTGTGTCATCATCACCTTCCAGGTTAGCAGACAGAACGTTTTCAGCTTCCCAGGAGCCTCAGTCCCCACCCTCACCCCGTCCTCCCAGTGATGATTCCTCTCCCTTCTCTCTAAAGGTGACAATATTTTACCTGTTTGTGGACGTTATACAAATGCAATCATACAGTATTATTTTGTGTTTGGTAGCATCAGGTTACAGAAGACACACCAGTCACTTTAACAGAAACAATTTAATTGAATATAATGAATTGCTAACTGTGTATTGGAGAACCGAGAAGGCAAAAAGAGACACTAGAGTCTAATCAGGAAGTAGCAACCTCAGGATGCAAAAGGGGAGATGCTGGAATTGAGGAGACCAAGTTTGGGGGTTTCTGTGGAGCTGAAGCTCAGACCTCTGAGGGGATGTAATGATGCTTTTTCTGTGAAGAAGGAAAAACCGAAAATAAGAAATAATTGACGCTACAGGAAGGTGCAGGTCCGTTTTCCTCTTCCAGCCTTGCAGTCCCTAGTGCCCCCTATTGGCAGAACCGCTCAGGGAGGCAGCTAGCAAAGCAGGAATGTGCTTCACAGAGTCCCAGCCTCAGCACTGCAAAGCACAGACTGGAAGGCTGGGCTTGCAGCTGGAAGACAGCAGCTAAATAACTCGCAGAGTTTCTTTAGCTCGGTATGTTTGTGAGATTCATCCATGTTATGTGTAGCAGTAGTTCATTTTTTTTAATTGCTGCATAATATTCAGTTGTATGAATATACTGAAATTTACCATTTTATTGTTGATGGGCATTTGGGTTGTTTCCTTTTTTTTACTATTATGAATCATAATGAAAATGAATATTCTTAGATATATTTCTTGGTGCACATGTGTATATTTTCTACAGTATATGCCTAGAAGTGTAATTGCTGGGCCATAGGGCTGCATATATTCAGTTGTAGAGAAGGCCAAACAGTTGTCCAAAGTGGCTCTATTAATGGACACTCCCACCGGCCAGTGTATGAGAGCTGCCAGTTCCTACACATTCCAGTCAACTCTTGATGTTGTCAACCTTTTAAGTTTTAGCCAATCTGGCATGAGGATGATGGTATGTCATTATAGTTTTAATTTTCATTTCCCTGAGGACCCATGGTGTTGAGCTCATCTTAAGTTTATCTATCAGCTATTTCTATATCTTCTTCTGTGAAATGTCTGTTCAAAAAGTCCCTTGCACATTTTTCTATTGGACTCTCTTTTTCTTATTGATTTGTAAGAATTCTTTGTATACACCAAATGTAAATCTTCTATCAGTTATATAATGTGCTTTTTTCTTAGCTGTAACTTACCTTTTCCACTCTTTTAATGAAGAACAGAAGTTACCAATTTTTTTAATTATAGTAAAAAACACATAACAAAATTTACTATCTTAACTATTTTAAGTGTGCAGTACAGTTGTAAACTGTTGTGCAACAGATTTCTAGAATCTTTTCATCTTGTAAAACTGAAACTCTGTACCCATTAAACAATAATCTCCCCTGCCCTATGTCCCCAGCCTTTGGCAACTACGTGTCTACTGTCTGTTTTTATGGTTTTGACCACTTTAGATACTTCATATGAGTGGAATTGTAAAGTATTTGTCCTTTTGTGACTGGGTTATTTCACTTAGCATAATGTCCCAGAAGTTCTGAATTTTCATTAAGTACTCTTCTATGTCTGATTTAAGAAATTTTTTCCTAACACATGGCCATGAAAGTATTATCTTGAATTATCTTCTAGATCTGTGCTAATATAATAGTAGCCACTGGCCATATATGACTATTTAAATTTAAATTAACTAAAATTAAATTTAATTTAAAATACAGTTTCTCAGTTGCAGTAGCCACATTTCAAGTGCTCAGTAACCACATGAAACTAGTGGCTAATGTATTGGACCATGCAGAATTATAGAACATTCTACCATCATAGAAATTTCTATTGGACAGCACTGATCTACAAGTTTTATTGTTTACTTCTCACATTTGGATCAGCAGTCCACCTGGAATTAATTTTCGTGTACATGTTTGGTAGTGGTCAAGTTTAATTTTGTCCATATGGACCTTCAACTAATCCAGCACTATTTATTTTTTCCCCACTGCTCTGCAGTTGCTAACTTAGTAATTTATAAAGTTTCCATTCATAAATAAGCTTGTTTACAGATTCTCTTTTCTGTTCCATTAATCTGCTTCTCTACCTTTGTGCTCATACGTATGATTGGCTTACTTAGTTATTTTCAGTATGATTTTAAACCTGAAAAGACCAAGTCTACATTTTTTTGCTAGACAGCATTAGAGCACAAAGTAAAAGTTAATCTAAATTCTAGAAAGATAAGAAAATTTACTTTTTTCTTTTTCGTACCTGGATTTTGTGGCTTGAAATTGTTCAGCCTACTTAATGCCTGACACTTTTGAAAGCAGGAGACCTGGGCTCCCTGGAGGTCTGTCTCCTAGAAGCACCTATTGTTATGTGTATTTCCCTCCCGCTAAAGGTGATTGGATAGACACACCCAAGTTTTAAAATGTGTGTTTCCATGATTTTCTAATGTGTTCCTTATGTGATCCAAGTCTTTTGAATTCAGGAACTGTGCCTTCCATCTGATTTGGAAACTTCCATAACGTCTTATATGATGGTCTTCCAGGAAGGGCGCTGTGCATATTTCTTTTTTTTTTTTAATCTATTTACTTTATTTATTATTTTTGGCTGCGTTGGGTCTTTGTTGCTGCACGCGGGCTTTCTCTAGTTGTAGCGAGCGGGGGCTACTCTTTGCTGTGGTGTGCAGGCTTCTCATTGTGTTGGCTTCTCTTGTTGTGGAGCACGGGCTCTAGGTGCGCGGGCTTCAGTAGTTGTGGCTTGCGGAGTCTAGAGCGCAGGCTCAGTAGTTGAGGTGCACAGGCTTAATTGCTCCGTGGCATGTGGGATCTTCCCGGACCAGGAATCAAACCCGTGTCCCCTGAATTGGCAGGTGGATTCCTTTTTTTTTTTTTTTTTTTTTCCAGTATGTGGGCCTCTCACTGCCGTGGCCTCTCCTGTTGCAGAGCACAGGCTCTGGACACGCAGGCTCAGCGGCCATGGCTCACGGGCCCAGCCGTTCTGCAGCATGTGGGATCTTCCCGGACCGGGGCACGAACCCGTGTCCCCTGCATCGGCAGGCGGACTCTCAACCACTGCGCCACCAGGGAAGCCCTGGCAGGTGGATTCTTAACCACTGCCACCAGGGAAGTCCCTGTGCATATTTCTTAATGCTTAAGTGGCTACCTTCGGTGCTTTTTTTCTTCTTTTCTCTGTCTTTGTCTTGGCTCTTCCTGGAGAAGTTCTCTTTTGAATTTTCTCTTTCTTAAAAAGCAAAAACCAAATTTACTCTGGTGCCGATGGCAGGAGGGGGAGGAGGACTGATGTTCTAGAAATGGAGGCGTGACCCACGACACCTAATTCAGCCTGGACCACAGTCAGGCTGGCTTGACTGCTGATGCCACCGTTCTCAGAATTGTGGATTGAGATTCAGTTTTCTTATCACAGGACTCAGCAAACTCTGGCTGGTGGCCAATACAGCCCACTGTTTTTGTGCAGCTTTGTTACCTATTTTTGTATGGCCCATGAGATAAGAATGGTTTTTACATTTTGAAATGGCTGAAACAAAACCAAGAAGAACAATATCTTGAGACATGTGAAAATTACATGAAATTCACTTTTCAGTGTCTGTAAGTAAAGTTTTATTGGGATACAGCCACTCCCATTTGTTTACCTATTGTCCTTGACTGTGTTCACACTGTAACCGCAGAGTTGAGTGGATACAGAGATGTGACAGAGGCTGGATGGCCCTCAAAGCCTAAAATATTTACCCTCTGGCCTTAATAGGAAAAGTTTGTCAACCACTGCCTTATTTGGAAAAAAAAAAAAAATCCAGACAATGATTCCTCCATCAGAGGCTTCTTTGTAAGGATTAAATGAGTACTTGAGATAAACTACGGGGCTGTGCTTGGGATCCACAGGTGCTTGAGGCATGACTCCCTTCAGCCAAGCCTAAGGCCTAAACTTACCACATTCCCTACGACAGTGACTTATGCTTAAGATGCTTTGAAGCACAGTGCAAAGCATTCGCACGGACAGATAGACGGTAAAGCTAAATGTACTCTGTATTCTATTTAGATATACTTTTCACTAATGAACCTCCTACAAGTGCACAAGGATTCATTTAAACCTGAACGCTTTCATTGGCAAAGGCAAATTTGCTCATAAAACATTCCCACGGATCCAGGAGATGCCAAGTGCGCTAGACAGCATCTCTACCTTGCCTTTCCAAGACATTTAGTTCTGAATCCTCCCCCGACGTGCTTCCAAGCATCAGATACTTTTATGTTCCTCTGGCCACTTTGAGACTAGCAAACGTAGGTCTGGGCACCCGGACCTCCGTTTGAACCCTGCTCTCCCCAGGACCATGGGGCTGTGCGGTCGGTCACTGCGCCATCTAGCTACCAGAGGCGGCTTGCAAATGGCTAGCAAGGCTGATGGATGCATTTTGTGAAGCTTAGTGACCTGTGGTAGTGATAATGCAGTATTCTGAGGCCCAGATCGCATTTTATTCCAGCACCCTGGTTTTCTGTGTGTGGTGACATCACCTCATTTGGACTGCTTTACAGCATATTTCTAAGGCAAGCATTTTAGCCAGGGTCCATTTCCTTATGGCTCCTTCTCTTTTCTGTCAGATTGAATTTCTCTCAAAGAGAAAATATCGCTTGATATTGATTCCAGTGCACAAGATAATTTCAGCTTCTCACTCTGCAGTTCATCCAAAGCCCTGTTTAAAATCTTGAAGAGGTTTTCCGAGGCTAAGAGGCACAGTTCAAAAGAACAGATCTTAAATGTGTTTAAAAGACCCTTGGCTACATTTTCTGATGTTTCATCAGCAGTTTGCACTGATACACTTTCCATTGTTATTACAACTGAACCATATCATAGGGAGTTGTACCAGCAAGACCATCAAGTTTTCTAAAAAGCTATAAAGCTTTGATGTTTTCTGGCCTATTTCTTACTGTGCTCTTAAAAATGTTTAGCTTCTGCTGAGCCAAACGTGTACCTCTAAAGGCATATGCAGTGAAAAACTCTTCAAGCATCTCAGTTACTGCTGCAATCTCTGTATATACAGCAGGAGGATGCAATTCTTTTTGGATGAAGCAAGGGGGGCAGTTCTTTGTGGTGTGCACTGTGAATGAATAATACCCACCATCAGCTGGGCTTCAGCCCATCAGCACTGGGGTCTGGCTGTGAATATAGAAGAATCCACTTTCCCAACCACTGCTTATGAGCATTTCCCAAAGCCATTCCATTCTGTATTATTGTTTGCATCAAAGAGAAATCAAAAGCATCAGTTCTGGCCCTGATTCCTAAACTGATTGAGGCATTTATGAGGATGGTTTGCAGGGGATTTCTTTGATGTTTTCAGAAATCCTAAATAATTTCTCCCTCTTTTGAACGACACTTGGCTTTCAAGTAAAGAACACGTCTGCATGTGAAATGTCAGTTCTGTCTAATAATAAGCGGCTTAATGTGCCACTAAAATCACCAACAGAATTTGCCACCATTTTTAAAAAACGAAGTTCTTTCCTCCGTCCCAGAGCCTGGCGTACAGAATCTGGATGGAACAGGGGAGGCCGTTACAAACAAACGATTGCTCCATAAGGAAATGACACCCTAAAATGTAAACTTGCTATCTCACCTTTTGCCAACACATAGCATTTGCGATATGTGACATGAGTATAGCAAGGGAGTGAATAGGCTATTAACAAAGACTTTCAAGAAAGGGACTCCTCTGGGTTTCACAGGGAGCCATGAATATGAAAACATAAAGGAATGGAGGGCAAAGATAAGGAGTTTCCATGGGGGTCTATGCATTATTGTGGAGATATTATTGGTTTCCAGCAGCCAGACTTAGTTTTTAGCTATCAGTCTCTAAGCCAGATCCAGGCATCTTCTTCTCCAGTCCGAGAGGGTACTCCCTGCATACGCTTATTTGTTTGTTTGTTTGTTTGTTTATTACATGTGATGCTTTTTGTGTGAGTGCAAAGATAGTAGAACTCTATCTGAAAGGTAATGTTATCCCTGGGATTTCAACAAGCATTGAGTTAAAAAGTACAAAGCAGAAAGACCCCATATGTGTGCGTTATATATTTATTTGCCCAAAACTCCGTGGTTCTCAGGGAGCTCTGATTATGTCAGGGACATAGTAACATTTAATATGCAGTGAATACAAAGAGTTGGCACGCACTCCTCCTTGTGTGAGCTTAAGCACAGCTCTAGAAACACAATCCGATTTCTTCAGATGGGATCTTTACCCCAGGTTATGAAGGGCTACGGTTAGAGCAACTTCTAATACTCAAGGTTGAAACGCGTGTGATCCTGTGTGTCTGTGCAGGCTTTTGTTCTTTGCATCTTGTATATCTTGCACTTCATCCAAAAAAGAAACTGGGTTATAAACAGAATGTCGCACTTAATGGCAGCAGTGACAAAGGGAGCAGGGGTACCCCTGTGTCTATAAGCTACTTCCCGGGTGGGCAGAAAGGGCTAGTTTTCGGTAGAAGACACACACAACAAATCATGTTCTACGTTGGACAGCTCTTTTAAATTGATTTTTTTTTTTTTTTTTTTTTGGCTGAGCCGTGTGGCATGCAGGATCCTAGTTTCCCCGACCAGGGATCGAAGCCATGCCCCCCTGCATTGGGAGCGCCGAGTCTTTCGGGCCTCTCACTGTCGTGGCCTCTCCCGTTGCGGAGCACAGGCTCCGGATGCGCAGGCTCCGCGGCCATGGCTCACGGGCCCAGCCGCTCCGCGGCATGTGGGATCCTCCCGGACTGGGGCACGAACCCGTATCCCCTGCATCGGCAGGCGGACTCTCAACCACTGCGCCACCAAGGAAGCCTGGGAGCGGGGAGTCTTAACCACTGGAGTCCGGGGAAGTCCCCTAGGCAGCTCTTTTATTGTCATCTTACACCGCGACTTAACTATTGAGTGTTGGTCAACCTGTTAGGTAGTTTTCTCTCTGGCACAGAATTGGAGGAAGCTGATTCAGCTTTCTTTATGCTCCTGGAAGGCTCAGCAGAGCGCCTTCCATAGAGGCTCTGCATGAACAGTTGTGATTGACTCTAAGACTCGGGACGGACAGTGTGGTACCTGGAGGAGATCTCACCAGATCAGCTATGTGAATGGGAGCAAAGCCAGCTCAACTTTCCGGGTCCCTATTTCCTCATCTGTAAAAAGAAGAGGCTGGACTCAGTGATTGCTAAGGTCACCTCCAGCTTTGTAAATTCTGTGCTTTTAAAATATACTTGGATCCTGAAAGAAGAGCATCTTCTTGGGTTTGTGGACCAAAGAGCCCAGGTTATATTTGTGCTTGACCTGTCACTACATCCTGACTTGCTGCTCTAATGAATCCGGGTTTGTTCTTCAGTGACATGGCTCAGCTCCAGGACCCCTTGGTGTGATTCTAACACTGTATATATAGATATTGATTTTTCTTGCAGGATAGTGGCTACGGGAACCACCAAACTATTAAATCTCTCCCGTTCTCATAAGGATGCTTTCACAGGTATCCTTCCACTCCTTTTCGTTGATATTTAACTCAATCCAGGGCTAATTCGAAGACAGCATTACTAGCTCTGTGGCTGACACCTGGCACCATCTCCGGGTTGTCAGTCAAACACTGCAGCAGACAGAGGTTGGTCCAAAAGGGGCTTTTGAAGACTTTGACCTTGTCACTGCCATGTTGTTCTCCATCACCTCCTGCATCAAAGCTTAGAATTTCTTACTGTGAACAGTGACAGTAGTTACTCAAATAGGATAGGCTTCCTTCCGTATTTGGTTTGTTTTGCCTGTAGAAGCTGACTTTCCACCTCACGGCATTGATTGTTGTTGTCATAGCAAGACCACAGATGTTACCCTCAACATACACATACGTAGTGAGCAGCAGCACTAAAATATTCATTGGATTCTCGCTTTCTCATTTTAGACGTTTACCCGCAGTGAGCGCTCCGGTGAGCTGACGGAAGGCACAACATGTCAAGCAGATTATGATCGCCATTAACTTCCCCGTACAGTTCACACAGGGGCTTTCATTTACAGTGGTTCTTGGGCACTCACCTTGTTACATCGGTGAAAATACACACTACAGAATGAGTGGTGACTTTGATGTCAATGAAGAATTCTCTATCCAGAACCATAATACCTTGTTCATTACCTTTCCACGGTGACCCCAGAGTAGAGGGGGTAATTTAATGAGATTGTTAATATTTCTATAAAACCAGCAATCTGCTAAATTCTCTTTTGGTAGGCACATTTGCAGAACTAACATAAGTGACTGTTACGCACGAAGCATTATCTTTCCTTGTACAACATTGAAAGCCTACATGCTGCTTGACAAGTTTGAATTTTAAAAAGTAAGAATGATTGGCACTTGGTAACTTACACAGAAATATAAAATGGTACAAGAAAATTGCCCATTTCTTTTAGATTTACATTTTATAAATTTTTTTTTCTTTTAAGAAGTGATAAGACATGTAATTTCCATCAGCGTCAACCAGTTATGTATGAAAGAGGCTGCAAGTTCAGCCCTGTAGCAGAAAAGCAAATCATGGGGAGAACTGACATACCGCAGACAGCCTCCCAGCTGCCTTCCGTTCCGGTCCTGGAGATGGTTGGTTACTTTAGGCCAAGACTCAAATCCAAGGACTAAGATACCGCATGTCTTGAAAACAACTCAGCTCACCCTTGGCTCCCGACCCAACCAGCTCCAGTGTCTTACTCATTAAACGTCTTTCCAGGTCCATCAAGTGCAAGGAGAAAAAGGAAGCAGATAGAGAGGGATAAGAGAGTTTACAGAGGAAGACTTCTCTTGACACGTGGGATGCTCCAAAAAATTTGGCGTAAAGCAATTATTGCCTATTAATTCTTTTATTTAGTCAGCCACATTTATTGATACACAATCGCAAAGCACCCAGCTCTGCGCACACACCGCGTTAACACTTCCTCACTGATCTTCGTTATCATTTTGAAGCTGTGTCGTGATAAAGCTAATTGGGGGCTTCAACTCATAACCCAAATCCTGTTTAGGAATCCTGACGTTTTGGGGATAGAAATATTCTGTCTGTCAGTTTGCAGTCTGTCTGACTTTCATTAAACATGAATAACTGACTTCTTGCTCTAATACACGTATAAAAATGTATATATTGACAAGACCATATATATATATATTTTTTTGTTTTCTAGAATTTACATTGACTTCTTTTCTGGTCCACTCATCCCCTTACTTAAGGTTTAAACAGTCTAGTTGGGACTGCTGCATGGAAACATAAACAATGATTTCTTTTTAGAAAAGTGAAAGTGGTCCTTTGCCTCTAAGGGCAGTTGTTGAGCTATGGAAAGAAGGTTTTGATCCTGACAATCACAGGATTAAGAACAAAGATATTCCGACAGGCGAGTTATCTCATGATACCATTTATTGCGTTAACTAAGCCAGCAATGAGGCTCTTTGATTCAGCATTTGTTTGGGGCGGGGCAGTGGTGGTGGTGAGCTCTAGGAGGGCAAGAACAGGTTTACCTTGTTCGCCATTGGGGTTCACAGCACCTAGCACATAGAGGATTAATAAAAAATGATCAAACGCGTGAATATTGTTGATTTTACAGATGAGGAAACAAAAGACTCTGAGGGTCATTTGGGTAGTAAGAAGAGGACCTGGAGATCAAGGTCTGGTTAGACCCTGAGTCCTGTGCCCTTTTTCACGTGACAAATTAGATACCCACAGATTGGTGACTTTCCAGACTTCCTGCCTCTGTTTCTGGGTTGCAAATCACATCCTTTCCTGGGTAACAGAGGTGATGGGAGAGGTGGTGAGTGGTATCTTGATAGAGCAGACATCTATGAATACCATCAAAGCCCCATGTGAGGTCACCCTAGAAGACTCTTACTTTGACTTCTGTCTTTTTAATCTGGATCTGCCACCTTCAAGGCACTGAATATCTTCCAGGTTGTGCTACAGACCAGACACAGATCACCTGCAGGCTGGTAAACAGAGGTGCCGAGCCAAAGCCTGTGGCAGTAATCCTTCACACAGCTGATTGTCTTCACCCCGTGTGAAGCCCCCTCTGCTCACACTGATATGGCTGAAAACATAGCGAGCTTCTGCGTCTGTGGTGGGTGGAGAAAGATCTTTAATTATAAACCAAAATACGAGGTATTAACAGGAGAGCTTTAACACCTACAGTTACACTTGGAGTTACAGGGTGTTAATGAGAAAGATAAACCGAGGAATGCATTTTTCCCCCTCCTGGGCTGCCTGGGTTCGCTGTGGGTGTAGAATAATTGAAACCTCAAGTTGTGAGACCATGAATCAGGGGGTTTCCTGTATTACGAATGATGTCATCTAATAAGATGAGAGACTTTCAGTGAAATGAAGGAACATTCAGGGTAATGTGTTTGCAGCAAGCAGGATCCTGAATTTATGGCAGAGGGGAGTGTGTGAGTTGACCAAAGTGGAGAATGATGAGAAGTAACTAAATTATGTATGACAGTCTTTACAGAGCAGAGGAAGGAAGAAAGCTTAACGATGTTGTGCCTGAAGCACCAGCAGCAACTGGTGACGTATAGGTTGGAGGTTGTTAAGAAGAGAAACGGATCTATGAAGGCTCAAAGACTATAGATGAGTGTGACACGGACCAAGCAGTGGATTGGGGAGGGGGAGGGGAACCAGGGGCTCAGCATATAATAAATTTTAGTGGCAACGAGACAGCCAAGTCAACCTGACATTAAAAATCACCATCTTAATCTATGTAGCTCTTTCCAGCCTGAATTTTATCAAGGCAAAAAAAAAAAGAAAAGAAAAGAAAAAATCTATAGTTAATGATGAAGAATTTTTCCCCTTTGCTTTCCCGGCATCCACCGAAGGCAGTACATAATTTAGTTATTGAATCTACAGGCTGGACCATGGAGATGAAGAATGATGTGCCTGCTGTAGTGAGAAATTAGATAGAACCAACTGTTTATTCTGATCATTCTTCCTCTGTTAGGCTAAAGGAATATAGTTAACAAGCTTTTGTTTGGATTCGAGGCTCAGATCTGGGATGTGCTGATCAGAACTCAGGATTGCTACAGTAGCTATTATTTGTGGAGTCCTGACAGTATCCTCAAGTCCCACGTGTGAAACAGAAAGGGGTCCTTTCCTCATTCTCTGCCGTGTAACCAATGTTCCAGCGACTGAGGGGCTAGACGTCTGAAGAGAATAAGAAAGTTCAAGAAAATCAGATTTCGTTCCTTGGAGCAGCTGCCTTCAGAAATGTCACCCCAGGTCTTCCCTATTGACCCGCACCCAGTTTTTCGGATCTTTCTAACATATTAACAAAATATGCACAATTGTATAGCCGGCATGCGTTACGGGATGCACCAGGAAGGGGTGTGCACGGTGGTGGGGCTGGGAAAGGGGAGCAGGCTTCCGTTCAGCACGCGTCTCAGGCTCTGCCCCACGCCTGGCGTAGGAAGCGAAGCCGGCCAAGCCCAGCGCTTATGCAAATGCAGCTTCGAGGCATTTGTGCCTCGAGGGCAGCGCCTCCCCGCCCGACCCGGTTCGCTGCTTGCAAACAAACCCCTCCCGCGAGGAACAGTGAAGCTGCTCCGGCGACGCCGCAGGCCCGCTCCAGGGGCCCAAACCGCTTCCCCTTAGTCCTGCCCCGAACAAAGTGGGGAGGAAAACCCCCAAACCCTCGCCAGCAACCGCTGAAACGACCCTCAGATTCCGAGATCTGAAACTGCAGCTGTTTCCAAGAAGTCGGAGGCCTGGGCGCGGCTACGAGCCGAGCCGTGCCGTCCGAGGACCCGGCGCGGCGGGGCGACCGTGCAGGTGCCGGCCCAGCGGCCTCGGCGCGCGTTCGCGGGCGCCAGATGGAAGCCAAGGGCGGAGCCCAAGCGCCGCTACGGCACAGGGGGCGGGCGGCCCGGGCGCGGCCGCTCGCGCACCGGCCCGGAACGCAACCGGCCGGCCGGGACGAGGAAGCGCCGGCGACCTGGGCGTGGAGCCCCGCCACCTTCCGGCCACACGGCGGCCCCGCCTCCTCCGCCGACTTCCTTTCCGGGCGGGACGGCGGGACGGCGGGACGGCGGCGGGGACGGGCGCTGACCTGCAGGTCGCGGGCCGGGAGCGGAGGGGCGGCCGGGGCAGCGGGCGGCCGCGGGGACGCCCCCTCACGGCCCAACGTGCTGCCGGGGAAGCGGCGCGGGGCCGGCGGCGCTTGGTCAACCTCGCGGGGCGCGCGGCGGCCTCCGGGGCGTCCGAGAGGAGCTGCCACGTGGGCGACGGGGCGGCGTGGGTGCGTCCCGGGGTCGGCCTCGAGGGGCGGGTGGAGCGTGGCTTGCGGCCGGACCGGTGACCAGACGTGTCTCCCTGGGTCCGTTCTGCAGTGGGGCTGCAGGGCACCAGCGAGCGCTAACCCTCGGCCGGTAGTAAGTTCCCTTCCCTCCGCTCTCCTTCCTCGCCTGGCCTCCTGCCTAGCCAGCACCCCTCCGGGGCCCCAGCCGCGGTTTTGGATGCTGCCCCTTAAACCGCGTGGTAAACCAGTTCCGTCCAGGGTCGCTTTGCGTTAAGAGGGTTTACAGGACCCTTAGGATCGGGAAAGCGTACCTAGTGGGTAACCAGGTTCCCAGCAGGCACCGACGTGCTGCACGGTCGCGTCAGCTTCACAGCTGGGTCCCGAAGCCCAGCTGTTGGGAAAGCCTCCCCTTCCTTCAGCCCTTGACATTAAAGTCAGACTTCTCCCTGAGAGCCACCGGCTTTCTGCGTTGCCCTCCTTCCTTGCCCTTGGTTCATCTCCCTTGAAAGGGTCCCCCCACCCCCCTTACTGGAAGCTTTAGGTCGCTTCAGGGCTCCCTCCCTGCTGGAGAGACGCTTGTGCCTGCCCGTGAGTAGAGCGCAGTGTTACCGAAATCTTGCCTTACTCACGGCACTTGGCAGTCTTCATCGTTTCTCCTCTTTTGGTTCAGTACGCAGAGGGGATAACGTCTGTCCCACCTGGGGAAACTAAGCGAAAGGGAAGGCACACATGAATACCACAGTTGGGACAGCTCCAAATGGAATCCAGCTGGCGTGGAGAATAATCCGGTGTGGTTTAGGGAGAGTTACCTCTATTCTCTGAGCCTCTCTCTAAGAGGGGTGTTAGTTACCTTTAGCTCAGAACGAGGCTTCAGTGAGATGATGTGTACAACCTTCAACAGTGTCTGAAATATATTAGATGATCAATAAGTGTTCTCTTTTCCCTTTCCCTGTTTTGCTGGCTCCATTTGATAAGAGAGCGGTAAAGGATGACAATGATCTGTAGGGCAGGCATGTGTAGTAACTGGCAAAAAAATCCTATGAGAAAGCAGTAAATAGATGTAATATCTGGGAATGCGCAGCCATACAAGCTGAATCCAAACTTCTGAAATAGTAACTTAATTTCTTAATTTTTTTTTTTCTGAAGACCAGAGACCGTCTGGGGTTCATGTGCTGTGATTTCTGATTGATAAATGAAAATTGAAATTGTCTGAGTTTGGAGATCCAAAGTTGAAATGTGCTTGGGTTGAACTGGAAAGCAGTTTGAACAAAATGTGTTTGTCCACTGCTATTTTGTTGTGTTTTTCTTCTAGACCCAGCATGAGTGAAATTCCCTGTAAAAAACGTGATGACTATTTGGAATGGCCTGAGTATTTCATGGCAGTGGCCTTCTTATCGGCACAGAGGAGCAAAGATCCAAATTCCCAGGTAAGTGAGTTTTTTGTTTTTTGTTTTTTTTTTTGTTTTTTTTTGGTACGCAGGCCTCTCACCGCTGTGGCCTCTCTCGCTGCGGAGCACAGGCTCCGGACGCGCAGGCTTAGCGGCCATGGCTCACGGGCCCAGCCGCTCCGCGGCATGTGGGATCTTCCCGGACCGGGGCAAGAACCCGTGTCCCCTGCATCGACAGGCGGACTCTCAACCAGTGCGCCACCAGGGAAGCCGGGTAAGTGAGTTTTAAAGAGAATGTTTGGACACTCACAGACACGGAGGTACCTACAGGTGAGCAAATTACAAGAGGAAGAGGCTTAGTGGACACCTGCCAACTTACAAAAAGCAGAGTAAATCTGCTGTCTTCCGTGCTGCGTTCCTGCCTGCTCACCTCCCTGTGAGAGAGTAAATTGTCACATGCCATTGTTCCCTGCCTCTCGTACCCCAAGGAGACAGAGCTCTTGGCCCCTCCAGAAGCTGCGTGCCCATCTTGGAGCTCTGTAGGCCTCTGGTCTCACTTACTGCCTCTCCAGTGGCAGACCAGCCACCCGAAGTCACCAAACCTTTGGGCATGTTTTCCTGTAGGTCGGAGCCTGCATCGTGAATGCAGAAAACAAGATTGTGGGCATTGGGTACAATGGAATGCCAAATGGATGCAGTGATGACCTCTTGCCTTGGAGGAGGACAGCGGAGAGTATACTGGATACCAAATACCCTTACGGTAGGGCATGCTGTGTGTTCCATTCTGCTTGTGTCATAGCTTCGGTGAGTGCTTAAATAACGGTAGATGGTCAGAAAGCATCATCTTCCTTTTCAGTTGTTACCGACAGCTGGAAAGAAAAAAAATCCTATTGAAGTACCCCAATTTCCCTTAAGTGCCAAAGAGAGCCAAAAAGTGGAGGCGTGGTAGTGGTCACACAGCCTGGCCCTGGGGCCAGGGCTCTGTCGTGGGCCTCGCGTGTTTCACTGGTGGCGGGCTTCTCTGCAGAGTGCCACAGCCCCCGGGGGAGGTGGCTGTGAAATGGGCACGGTGGCCCTGCCATTTGTTTCTTGGCTACTTGGGAGCGGGGCCAGCTAACCAAGTACTGGCCAGGGCTTTGCTCTGATGAGAAGCAGCGTGCATTTCCATCTACTGAGTAAATCTGGCTCAAGCTCATCTCTGGAAAGCAGGACACAAGCTGTGAGCTGGACACCAGGAGAGGGATGATGCAGTCGCCTGCTCCTGTTCCCCCGGGCGCCGCAAGCCCAGGGTGGGCGCTGGCCAGACCGTGAGCCAGATGCGTGGAATGCGAGACCTTTGGCCTGGCCAACTCTGGTTTTCATCTTTAAATTAGGGGAGGATGCTTGTTATAATCTGTTGGCTATCTGAGCCCCAGGGGGACTCACTTCAGAGATTATCAGAGATCATCTGGGAGTGACCAGCCAAGCCTCACTTTTCCTTTAACTCCCTGGAGAATATGCAACTAATGCTGTAAAGAGGTGCATTGGGCTGCATATGCTGGTTGCAGAATTTTCTTAACGTTTGGACCTGAATTTATGTCTGGAAATGAACAGACTGCCTCTGTTGGAAGTAACGTAGATGCGGGCCATCTGAATGGGAAAGCTGTGCCTTCAGGAAATAAGGGTCAAGTGTCCTGTGAGCCCTTTCTGTTTCATTGCCTCTTCCCTGCTAGGTTTTCCTCTGGAGTTTTCTCACGAAGAGCTCCAAGTCTACATGTAGCCTAATTTATATATTTTTACTAATGTTCCTGGACCTTAATCATGTTAAATAAGCCCCATAAATTTCTTTCTAAGCTGCTTCAGGGCAACTGCTTCGTTTTTGAAAGAAAGAGAAAAAAACGTGCCTGGAGGTGGAGAAGGAATTGAGGAATGAGACTGGGGAGAGCTACAAAGCACTCAGGTTCTCAGGGAATAAAACAGTTCAGTGATTAAGGGGATTTCATCGTCGGGTTAGTCCATTTAACTCGCCCCCTTGTCAGAGGAGGAAGAGTTGGATCCCGGGGAAAAGAGGGTCAAACTGCCTTCTCAGCCTCAGCTTTATAGCTGAGTGGAGCGCGGGAAAGATGTGCCAGCGTATTTTAGAAACTTGTGGTCATCCTGCTTTTGATTCTGTATGCTTTCAATGATGAGAAAGAAGGGAAACGATTCGTTATTTGTAGGCTCACGCAAAGGTGATTTTTCACAGGACAGTTCAAGGTCCCATATAAAGATGAAAGGGTTGATGAATTCAAGGTCCACAGTGAAGTGTGTAAGGACCCCAGCCCATATTCACTGAGTCAGGACAGTGGGCTGTGGGTCCTGGTGCTGAGCTTCCCTGTAGAGGAATTCCTGGGAGGTGTCAGTCTGTGACGCTGAGGCTGGTTGCAAAACGATGCCGGTGGTCTGCACGGCGTTGAGGGGTCCTCACTGGTTACCGGGTGGCTCTCCCGTGGGACCTGTGCCTCCTTCAATCACCATGAGCCCCAGGCACATTTCTGGCAGTGACCTAGAAGCCCAAGGCTTTGCAGCACGTTTACCATCCCCCGACTTCCCACATCCAGAACCTCTCCAGTAGCTAATTGTGTTTGTTCTGAGACACTTGCCTTTTGTCCAAGTTGGAGAGTACCTTTCAGAGCTCCTTTCCAGAAGGAATTAAAACAAACAAACAAACCCACATAGGCATTTGTCCAGCTCCACTGATTGTTTTCTATTGAATGGTTGCTGAGTTTCAGGGCACTGGTTGTCTGTGTGCATTATTCTTTACTATCCATGTGATACGTCTAGGTTTTCAAAGCTCTTTGCCCCTTACTTATCAATTATTCATTTTACATGTAGCCGTGTTAGAATGTAGACAGTTTTCTTTCACGAGAGTAAGCTTATAATTTGATGTACCGTAAAAGTCGGAGAACGTATTAAATGGTTTTTAAAAGGCATTTAGTATCACTACCATCATAATACATGTAAAGATGGGCTTTAAGTCTGAATAACTATGACTGGCTGTAAACTATCCACTCGGTCTCATCTTTTGAAGGGATTTTGGGTCACAGAGAAGTAAATGTTTAGGTAGCCTTGGTGTAATAGAAATGTTTGGTGCTAATTGACTAAAATGCAAATTCTTTTTTTCTGTTTTAAGACTTAAAGAAAATTAATTTAAAAAAATAAGTGATCGTGTCTGGACTTGGGTGGGCGTAACCCTTTCTTTCCTCACTGACATTAACGGTGGCTGGGCGGCTGTCTCAGGGATGACTCTGGGTCCATCCCTGTAGAGGAGCTTTAGAGGTTATCTAGATTCCAGACCACTGGCTTCCTAATTCTTCTGAGTATATGGGGACCCTCTTTTAATGTCAAAAAAACCCTTCCAAGACCCCTATATAATGCTAGTTAAACTACTAGTATCTTTTTTAAAAAACTGAGGTATAATTGACATACAAAGTTACATTTGTTACAGGTATAGGACATGATGATTCATATGTATCAGTGTTTGATATGTTTACAAAGTTTTTTTCTTATGATGAAGATTTGCGAGACCTACTTCCTCTCTTAGCGACTTTCAGGCGTGCAGGACTGTGTTGTTGTTGGACTTCTTCATTTTATAACTGGGAGTTTGTACCTTTGACCCCTCTGCCCATTTCTCCCACCCCCCTCCCCCCTCTGGCAACCACCCATCTGGTCTGTGTATCTGTGAGCTTGTTTTTGTTTTTTAGATTCCACACAAAAGTGAGATCATACCTTTTATTAGTATGTTTTGGGTAAGAAGATCCATGATGACAAAAAGCTATTTGATATCAGTAACACTTGGCATTAATCTGAACTTTACTGATGTTTGGAAAAAAGTGTATGTAAGTGCTAGATGTATGTTTGCCAGTCTGTGGACTGTCCCTGTAGCCCTGGCAGAACCTCAGTGGTACCTTGGGGTTTGTGCCCACGGGGTCTAAGCTACCCGCTTCATTCATGGATGGGAACCTGAAGGCCCAGAAACGTTAAGTAACTAATACAATGCCACACAGGCAGGGTGACATCTTCTAATGCGGAGGCCAGTGCTTTGTGCTTCCTTGGCGGGGGCGGGGGGGGGCACGGGAATTCGGCTTTTCTGAAGGGGGTAGATGGCAGCACAGTGGGCCACCCATTTGCTTCTCGCTATGCACTTGAGCAAACAGAGGTTTCGATGAAATGGCCCCCCAGAGGTGGAGAGCTCAGGTGGTGGCCTGCACCTGGGACGAAGCAGGAAGCCGTTTGTGTCTGCCTTCCCTTCACATTTCTCCCAAGGGGAGCTTGGGAATTGTGTAAGTTTAAGTTTACTGGTTAACATATATAGCTTAATTCTCCTTATTAATTGTGTAAGTTTGGAAGTCATTAGTCTTGATTGACACTCTGTGGAAGGGGAGGTAAACACAGAATACACGGAACAGAGCAGGAAGATGGTGTTTTTTCTGGGCTGTGTCTCTAGAGAGGCATTTTTAAAGGGTGTTTTTGTTCTTCCAGGCTTAGGATCAAAACTTCATTGAAACGATTTGATTATAATGTGGTATTAATATGGAAAATGAAAATTCCCCCTGCCAAGGAAACTGCCTTTTATCTCATCTTTTTCCTGAGAAATCCAAAAGATAGTATGATGTCAGTAGCAGTGAGTGTCAGGAAGAAGTCAGCGTTATTATAGTGACACCTTTTCACATGAATGACAATGAAAAAAAAAACTGGAAAGGAGCAGATATATCTAATTTACCATGAAAAAGAACTTTGGAAGACTTTAATTTTTATGAGGGGCGGTTGCTATCCCCAGAATGAAGTACTCAGCTGACACTTTCCGTTCCTTTCTCTTTGTGGGATTCATCAGAGTGAAGCACATTTAATCAAAATACCAATTTTATAAAATGGAGGCGAAATACTTGTGGTAATTCAGAGATCACTCTTTCCTTGGGTTTTCATAACCAATTTTGATGACATGGTTTACAGACCACAGTGCTGGCGTAGAACCAACTTCTTGCTTCCTTGGGAGCCATTGTTAAACTTCACGTTTCTAACAGAGCGCCCACGCCCATCAAATGTGAATGCATTTTCCTGCCATGCTGGTTCCCGTTGGGGAAGGAATTTGTGGGGAAGCAGCCTCTTTGCTTGGCCTCCTCTTCCATCCCAATCAATCAAGAAGCCAGGATTGCTTTGGCTGTTGCATCGCACTCGTGGAAGGGACCATAGTCTCGATGTCCCAAGATGGGGGGTAGCCCTGCACTCTGATGCATCGGGCAGACATGGAGACATGAGACTTTTTCCAGAGTCGGTTCATATTTATGCAGGAAAACTCTCACTGGTTAAGAATCTGCGCTTCCACTGCAGGGGACGCGGGTTCGATCCCTGGTCGGGGGACTGAGAGATCCCACATGCTGCGCAGCGTGGTCCCCCCCCCAAAAAAAAGTATAATGCTGGGAAGGAAAATGCTGGAAATTAATTAAGGCAAGAGTTCAGCGTGGCAGCTTGAAACAGTTTTGCCAGCGTGCGGCAGTGCTTCTTTAAATTTTATATTTAAATGCAATCTTTATTTTTCAGATTTAGCATATTGTTAAGCATGCATAGATGTCATTTTAGTGATTACTTAGCCATTTACCTTACCCCTTTGAACACTGACATTTTCCTGACTGCCATGCATGTGATATATTTCTTTGGCATCCAAAAGGTTAGTCTTGAGAAACTAATTTATCAAGAAGTTAGGAGGCTGATCCTTCTTAAGCTGCAACTTCCTCTCAACTTGTAAGAGCTTCTTAGTAATTAAGATCAAATTTGTTCCCTCAGCCGTTGGAATTGAATGCCCTCTGGTTTTGTTAGGCAGATCCATGGATTTGATGACTTGCTGTTTCTTTTCCTGCAGAATTCTAATTTCACTGGTGGCGACCCAACATCCCTCCCCTGCCTCGCCATCCAGTACCTGTGGCCTGACAGTGGGCCTAATTAGGGACTTTTGTACAAAATAACTGGTGTAATCAATGGAAAACCTTGGAGCAAGTTTACAGTAAAAAAATAAAGTATATTGTTTTTATGAAAAGAGGGGCAAACTCGTATTTCACCGTGTGGTGTTTTATTTTTATTTTTATTTATTTTTATTTTTTTTTGCGGTATGCGGGCCTCTCACTGTTGTGGCCTCTCCCGTTGCGGAGCACAGGCTCCGGACGCGCAGACCCAGCAGCCATGGCCCATGGGCCCAGCCGCTCCGCGGCACGTGGGATCCTCCGAGACCGGGGCACGAACCCGTGTCCCCTGCATCGGCAGGCTGACTCTCAACCACTGTGCCACCAGGGAAGCCCCACCGTGTGGTGTTTTAGACAAACAGGGAAACACAACGGCTTATGAATGAGGCTCCCCCTGAAATTTAACCAGCTTAACATAAGTGTATTTCACTTTCAGGTGTAAGTGTTTATAAACAGCCTTCAGAAAAGAATAAATCATGATTTTGTTCATTTATTTGATTTTTCTCTATACATTTTAATCTATAAATTCAGGGCTAATTATTTTCTAAGAGCTAGAGATTACTGTTTCACCATGAATGTCTACAAGGGATGTATAGTAACAATGTATTGTAACTACCTGTCCTGAAGAGCAGATGTAGGAAAAGCTCAAATGCTTATCTATAGGATCAGACCTACCCATGAAAATACACATAATGGTCTTTGTCTATAAAAAGTCAGTTTACTTCATGGACGTTTATAGTAAAACTTAAAAATCATTCAAGGTTAGTGATTTCCAAATTGATGACCAGGAAGGGGGCTGAAGTTTGTCTTTGTACAATCTCTCTAAATAAAAGGTTTTTTTATTTTTTTAATTTTTATTTATTTTTTTAAATTTTTTATTTTTTTTAAAAGGTTTGTTGAGAGATTTGTAGTGTCAACAAAATTTCAGGGCCACACTCAACCTATTTTAGGTTGTATTAAGTATGTGAGCTCATTAATTATCTGAATGATAAATATAACTTCTTTAATTCTCTATGTTGATAAGCCTGTGCTTAGAAACTCAGGGTTGCCATCATCGTGGTTCCAGGGAGCACCTGTCACTCCTTGAACCTTGGAGTCTTTATTCTGTTGGTCTCTTCTGTCAGTTATGTGGGGTTGGATTGATCTTTTCTGAAATTGGCCTGAATTATTAAGGTTTTGTTTTGAGTTTTTTTCATCAAGAGTCTGTCTTTCAAAAGCTATGTTAATACTGGTATTAAAGTAGAATATATATATGTATACAGTTTGCTCCCAGAAATAGGCAATAAAATCTGGTTCCCAGAGATTTTTACAACTATTTATATTGTCTTTTACTTTTACTTCTTAGGACTTTTGTTTCATATTTGCGTGGTACTATACAAACCTTTAATATGCATGTTGTCTAAGAAAAGCTCCACAGTGCTTAAAATGACAATTATCAGGTTCAAGTGAGAGAATCCTAGACCGACTGTCCAGAGCCGGGGCTCCAGGGGTGGTGTATGTACATGAACCCAGGGATTGTGGGGTTGTCAGATACATGACTTGACATTCACTTCTCAATATCTTTTTGAAATAAATGATCACTGGGGACTCCTCCAGTTCTAGAGTTCTCAGGAAAAATTAAACAATATAGCTTTGGTTTTATTTGATTAGGGCACTGCTTCTCTGCTTAAGGGGTTTTAAGGGTGTCCGGGAAGCATCCTGGGGTGAAAGCTGCAGTAAACAGCTGTTGATGGCAGCGACACAGAGGGACTGTGCGTCTGTGCGTGTGGACAAATTAATAGAGAGAAACAGGCTTTGTTCCGCCCCCCCTTCTAGTGATTCAAATCTGCTCCAGTTCTGAGACGAATATAAATCGATGGAGATGGTACACAGAGTGTAGGTTACCCCACAAACATGGATGAAAAAAGGTTGGAGGACAGCAATGAAGAAAAAGGACCCCGTGCGTAAATACAAGAAAATATATATGAAGAGAGGAGAGACACTTAGCACTCTTTGGAGACAGGAGGTTATTCTAAGACCAAATAGAAAGAAAGGACTTGAGAAATCCTTTTGTGAATCAGTCCATGTGGTGGTGCTTATTGAAACATGGATACTGGCCTGGCTTCAGGAAATCCCTTGATAAATGGAGAATATTGGTGAAAGCAAGGTGGTTGGAATGTGCCCGTCTTCTCTCTGCTCATGCCGTCTGACGCGCAGGTCGTAGCCAGTGCGTGGAGGTGTAAATTTCATCTCTGTGCTTTCAAGTGATAGATGCCATAGTAAATTTAAAATATTGAATATGATAAGTGAGCATGAATTTTTAAATTCTACAATTAAAAGACTTTGTTCAAAATGCCATTAATTTTGAGTTTAGGTGGAAAAGGGAAGCAGAATTCCTCCTGTCCTTTTTCCTTCTGCGACTGAGTTATAACTTCTAACTTGAGTTAGAAATTGAAATAAATACAAATGAGTCATCTTCTCATATCAGTTTGAGTTGTCTGTTAGTGAGTCCTTGAGGCGTCTTGCTTCCTTTTTAAAAATTGTAACTATATTTTATAATACATGACATTTTTCCGAGTATGTTCACTTGTAGTTCATTTACGCAGCAGATACTTACAGGGCATCCATTTTATGTATTCTGTGCCAGGCGCTCTACAGCAGTAAATAATGTACATGTTCTCTGTGTTCAAGGGGCTTGCAGACTGCTGGTGGGGCAGGTAGACATGAACGGGATAAACAGATGTTATTGAACGTTTCTTTCTGAGGAAGTGACTGTTACACAGAGATCTGAAGGGTTTGATGGGCCCCCGTCAGGTAGAGATGGCGTAGTGGGTGTTTGGGGATGAGAAGAGCGTTCACGGAGAGAGATGCTTGGGTGAACGCGCTGGAGGACGAAGGCTCTAGATCCCCGTGCACCGAGGAGACCGTCTGGCCCAAGCTTAGCGGGTGAGGCTGCGGGCAAGGCTGGGGGCCCGCGGGGTCAGGAGTTTGGGGGGTGTGGGAAGTGGATTGGTCAGGGGTAGTTGCAGGAGGCCGCGCGAGAGGGCAGTGGGGAGGAGGGGGGAGGGGGTGCTCCGGAGGCAGCGTCACAGGGGCTGGTGACGCGGGGCTGGGGAGGGAGAGCCGCTCCTTGCAAACGGTTCTGGTCGAGCGCCTAGGTTTGGGGGAGGGGAGGAGCGGGGAGATGTGGGCCTCTGAGGTTGGAGGTGTGTGTAAGAGCTCCCAGGGAGGGGGTGCGAGCGCACAGCCGGGTCAGCGTGGCGTGTCAGCACTGGGTGGCATCACGGGTGTAGGCGAGGAGATGCAGGGAGACGGTGCAGAGGCCGGGCCCTGGCCAGATCCCTGAGAACCACATGCAGCGGCTGGGGGAGCGGAAGGGCCCGCGGAGAAGGGCTGTGGCATCGGGAAGCACACAGGGCAGCGCTTCCAGAAGGAGGGAGCGGCCGGCCACGCCACAGGCTGCCGAGAGGTTGGGAAGGTGGGAAGACGCCTGTGGGGTTTAGCACCGCGGAAGTCCTAATGGCAGTGCAGAGGGCAGCTCCGTGGGGCGGGCGGGCTGGAAGGCAAACTGGAGCCGCTGAAGGAAGAGCGGAAGGTGAGGAAATGGGCAGGGCGGATGCAGATCCGGTTTTGAGATGTCTGGGAAGAGAGCAGAACGGCAGATGGCGGCCAGAACGGAGGGGCCAAGGCAGAGGTGTCCGCTGTCTGTCCGAGGGGAGGGTCCGGGTGTGTTTGTCTGTCGTTACAGCACGCATTTGCTTGCAGCTGAGGATGGTCCAGGAGAGGGAGATGGATGAGGATGTGAGAGGGACGGCCCCCAAGCTCAGGATCAGCAGTGAGGGGAGGACACCAGGCGAGGGCAGACGGGCGGGTGACAGCCGACCTGCGACCTTCCGTTCGTGGAGTCACAGGCGGAGACGTGACCCACTGCAGCATTTCATGGAGGATGAGGGTGGTCAGGAGCTGAAAGGGGAGGGAGGGGGACGAGAGGTGGCTGAGTGGGGCAGGGAGCCGGGGCCGCCTGGGAAATGTAGGGCAGGGTCGCAAGTGTGGTCTCTCCTGGGAGCCCTGAGTTAGATCCGGTAAGCCCTGTCTTCTCCATGCCAGATGAGGATCAGCGTGTCACCCGAGGTGTGCCTTGCAGAGCTGGGATCAATTAGAACACAGGTCCTGACTGCTGTTCCAGTGCCCATTGGTCAGTCCCGGTTCACCTTGAAAAGCTGTTACCCCGAGAGGGAAGCTTTGAAGCTTGACAGTGGCTCTTTCCGTCACGACGCTGTCCAGCAGTGGTGACTGTTCTGCTTCTGTCTGTGCTTCCTCAGTACATATTAGACGTCAAACAATGTATGTATCGCTCGTGGACAGTGGGAAGGGAGGTGGGCTCAGCTCACCCCTCGATGAGGTGCACTGTCTCCACTCCCTCCTCCTTCTGACCTGATTGTGCATCCTTAGCACACAGGGAAGCAAAGTAATTAGAGTTCTGGGGGCTTTATTGTCAATAATTGAAACACCACAGCCAGAAGTCTCTTTAGCCCTAAGCACTACCACTGGGGCTAAGTGGATCCCCTGGGTGCCCTGAGTTGCTGCCAGCAGCCTTAGCAAGAGGCGGTGAGGAGAAGGGGGCAGGGGATGGGGACCAGGGCAGGGGAGGGAGGGAGGAAAAACGCCTGTCCTCCTGTCTGCTCAGCCAAGCAGCCCGGGAGGAGAGGTCAGGGGGCACCGACATTTACCAAGTCCATCTTCTGTGCTGTGCTCATCACAGATTTTAGTCTTGGTGGCGGGTCTCAGAGGCAGGTCTTTGTGTGTGTGTGTGTGTGAAAGATCACAATTTTTATTTTTTTTAATTTTAATTTAATTTTTTAACATCTTTATTGGAGTATAGAACTGCCATATGCCCCAGCAATCCCACTACTGGGCATATACCCTGAGAAAACCATCATTCAAAAAGATTCATGTACCACAATGTTCACTGCAGCACTATTTACAATAGCCAGGACATGGAAGCAACCCAAGTGTCCATAGACGGATGGATAAAGAAGATGCGGCACATATATACAATGGAATATTACTCAGCCATAAGAAGAAACGAAATTGAACTATTTGTAGTGAGGTGGATGGACCTAGAGGCTGTCATACAGAGTGAAGTAGGTCTTTTTCTTTCAGGTTCATGGGCCAGGAGGCTGAGGCTTCACCGGATGCAAACGGTCGTTCACAGAACTAGCAGTTGGGAGCAGGGGCAGAGTCTGAGGAGATGGCTGGGGTGATGCAGGAGGAGGCGGGGCTCTGGCACGTCTCTGGACCAGCCCAAAGCCTTGTTCCAGGAGTGGCCTGGGCCACGGGTGGCTGAACCTGAGGCTTCATGCAGAGCCTGGAGGATTTGACTGCCTTTTTTTCTTTTTTTTACATTATTTTTATTTTAGTTTAGTTTTTATTGGAGTGTAATTGCTTTACAATGGTGTGTTAGTTTCTGCTGTATAACAAAGTGAATCAGTTATACATATACATATATCCCCATATCCCCTCCCTCTTGCGTCTCCCTCCCACCCTCCCTATCCCACCCCTCCATGTGGTCACAGAGCACCGAGCTGAGCTCCCTGTGCTGTGCGCTGCTTCCCACTGGCTCTCTGTCTCACATTTCGTAGCGTATGTGTGTCCACGCCGACTGCCTTTTGAGGGAGCTCATCCTCTTCAGATCCCAGATCTGGCCGGAATTCCCCTCTGCTGTCATTTTCTTCCAGCAGAGACCTCCTCTCTGGGCACAGGGTGGTAACAGAACAGACTCCAGATGTTTTCCAGGGGCAGGGCTGGGATCCTCTGCATTATCACTACTCCTTGTTTTTATCTTCACGTACAACCTTAGACTGTAATAATAGACGCCTCTCCACTGGAAATATGCGCCCCTCAATGCCAGGAGCTAGGGGCGCGCAATTGCTTTATCTTCTGAACAGAAAAGCCACTAACTGTGCAGGGGGTGGGGATGGCGGGGCAGTCGCGTCCAGTTCTCAGCAGAGGGGTTCCCACTGTTTGGGGTGTGGCCAGGTGAGGCCCAAGTGCCGTCACCTGTCGCCTCTGCTTAGGAGGACCCTGCTCCTGGCTCCTACAGGTCTTCATCATAGCAAGACCCAGCTGGACTGGACGCCGCTGTTCTCAGAAAACACGTGCAGTTCTGACTTGGTTACAGTGGCTTCACCGGCAGAATTCTCTGTAGTTCACAGAGCGTTTTCCTCCCGTGCTCGGCATGGTAACCTTGCGAGTTAGGAAGGGAAGGTACTCATGTTCCTGTTCGTCGTTGAGTGAGGCTGCGTTTGAACCCTGGTGCCCCGGTGTAGGCAGATGCCAGGTCTTAGCCCCCTTGGTTCTGAAAGCCATCTGTAATCCAGATACATTTTTCTGCAGGAACAATATTGCCTGCGGTTCAGGTCCCCTCTGTCTACAAACGGTGCATTTAAGCCCTCGTTTCCTGGGTTTTTGCCACACTTCCCGCCTTCCGTGGCCTTTCATCTGTGGTGCCTGCAGCCCTGGCTCTGGTTTGTCCGTGCTTGGGCGTCTCCTGCCTGGCGGGGCATGGGCTCTGCAGGGGGGACCCGCCAGCTCCTGCAGTGCCAGCGCCCAGGCCTGTAGGCGCTCTGCCTGCAACCAAGACTTAGAATGACACGCTTCTGGGAGGCGTCTACAGTTGGAAACCACTTTCCCTCCCTGCTGCAGCCCGGTGCCAAGGGATGCTCCTCCGGCGGGAGTAAGGGGGGACGGGGACGGGCAGAGGTCTATGTGAGAAGCCGTGGGAGGGAAGTAGGCTTTGGAGCATTAGCAGGTGTCAGAGAGGAAGACCATGGCGGGGGCTCTGGGGCAGAGGCTGAGAAGCGCGGCGCGGGGGGGGGGGTCCACCAGGCCCATGCCGCTGGGCTTGTCTCGGAGAAGTAATGTAGTTGTCCCTTCCTGAGCCGGTTCTCCCTCTCCCCTACCCACCATAGCCTCAGATCCTTGGAAAACTCGATAGCGAGTCCAGTCACTGCCCTACCAATATGGAAACTTCATGGAGCGCAGGTGAGGCAGAGGGGTGACGTTGTTTGGGGCCAGATTCTGGCAGTGTTTGCTTTGGATTGGGGGTAGCGTGACAGTGAACACTTTGTGACCTTTGTGGGGTGCTGGGGGTGGGAGGTTGGGGAAGGTTAAATCTGGAGGCTACTCTCTTGTTTAGCTCTTGACTTGAAGGATGGGTCCTTTGCAGGCTGGTGGTGATAGATGAGGCCCTGTCAGGACATCTTTCAATAATTAAGAAATAAGTAGTTGAAATTCCGTCCCAACTCCTGAAGCAGGGAAGCGCTTCCCTAAATGGATCTGTTAGAGGAGTGGGTGCACATCCCACCCCTCAGTGGCAGCCTCCATCGGGCACCTGAGGGGCACCCAGAGCAGGGGGGAACCCGTGCTCCGAGAGAGACGGGTCCGGTTCAGCCACTCTGATCCCTGTATGACGCCAGAAGTCAAAACACTTGGACCCTGATTTCAAGAAGTAATGACCAAGAGCTCTGTCATCAGAACAGAAGTGGAGTATCTTGTAAAAATTAACGTTGCGTTATTTTTTTAAATGCACGGGTCAACCTTGAACTCGGGTACCCCGTTTTGTGTCAGTTGTTAATTGCAGGCTGGAGCGTCCCATCTGTTCATGGCCCTGAGCGCACCCTTCTTGGCTCTCGAGTCTGGACCCTCCCTCTTGGCAGCAAGCTGAAGTGTCCGTGCTCAGAACGCAGGTGGCCGCCCGGCCCCGAGAACCATCACAGCCATCAGTCAAGGGCACGGGGGCGCTCCCCAGGGACGCCGAGGACGCTTGTGCAGACCAGCCTGGAGAGCGCTGGCAGAAGGCAGGGCAGGGCAGGCTGAGTTCCACAGGTGCTCCGTGTCTGGACCTTTCTCCTGCCCCTAACCCAGCTGCGTCACCAGGCTGCCCCACTTTCCAGGTCAGCCTTGGTGGAATAACCCTCAGGCCCCAGGAAGTCATTTTCTTCAAGTAAAAATCCTATGCTACTAAAAATGAGGAATTATAAACAAGCTGGAGGCTTTCTCTACCTGGAATAGAAACATAGTTTTCCTGACCCCAAATTTTATCAGGCCCCAGTATCTCCCATCATGTCCTGGTAGCCACATGACGATCAGTTTGGGGTAGAATCACACTATTAAATTATTTTTGCAGCAGTTAGCAATTGTATAGCCTTATTCTGAGGTTTCTTTTCTTTTTTTTTTAAACCTATTTAAGTAACCTTAACAATGCTACTGTCTGAAATAGATGTTGTATTAGTCTTACATGAAACGAGATGAAAGTTAAATCTATAAAATGTTGAATCTCTTAAATCTAACCAAGGATGGAATATATCCTGTTAATTTGTCAAACTTCTAGAGAAACGCCTACCTGAGACAGTAAGGATTAATCAAGCCCTGGTAAGAGAGAATTTGAAAAATACAGTTTTCTAATTATGCAGTCTCTTCTCAGTGGGCCAAGGTTAATGCAGTTCTGAATTCTGACAGTTAGTAATATAAAAGAAAAAAAAAAAAAGACCAAAGCATGTGAATTGTCTTATAGTTACCTGAAACAGAGGTTCTCCTTCTATCAGTCAAGAACTTCATACACATTAATGTGATATTTTCAGCATTTGATTCTTTTCCTTTTAAACAACGTGAAGAATTGTTGAAAGTTCTTGTGTCACTCTTTGTGCTTAACAGATAGACATGTAGTATTTGGAGATTTCTTTTGCTTATTGCTCAGCCATAGACGAGTAATTCTAGGTTAATGGAAAAGTTGTCTTCCTGTGTGTATGTAACAATTTAGCTGTCTTTTGAATACTTTCTAGACACTGTGTATCTTTGGAATACTTGGTCCTGATTCCTGCTATGAATGTAGAAACTGGGCTTATCTCAAGGTCAGTAGCAGAGCCATCCTCCGTGGTTGGTTTTTGTTCTCAGGCCTGTTTGTAGTTCTTGCTGCAGCTCTTCCGAAGCCACATCATAAAGACGCCAGCAACTCAAAGAAGATAAATGTATTCTTTAATTTAGTGCCATCAGATATCTACGGAGTGTTTCTATCATAGTGAGAAAAGTTGCAGAGAAGACTCAGCCCACCCAAAGAAGAGGCCTGCAGAGAAGGTGGGGAAAATTGGGGTTAGAAATGTAGATTTCAGGGTTTTACAAGTAGATCTGTTCTCTGAGAATCTACAGATGGATGAATCCTTAAAGTCCAGGACTATGGGAGGAAAACGAAAGAGCAGGGTTGAACCTTGGGAAATGCCCAGAAATGTGAGAGCAGGACAGGGACCCACAGAGAAGTGGTCTGGTGATGCTGAGAGGGTTAGAGCAGGTGATGTGGGGTGGTCACGCATCAAGGGCCAGCAGAGCAGGGAAGCCAGAGATTGCAGCCAGAAAAGGACTGGGTTTAGGTAACTGCGAGGCCGCCCGGCGGGGTGTGGGGACGGCCTCCTGTCGGCTCACAGAGCAGATCCCCGACACATCACGTCTCTCCCCAGCTACGCACCACACGCTGGGGGCTTGGAATTAGCCCTGCGGGAGTATTTCCACCACAGAGATCGGCAGAGGCTATAAATTAGGGCTTAGTTTTTTGTTTTTGTTTTTTTAGTAGTTGGTTGTATGCGTGTGGTAGCACATCACAGAGCCCAACAGGTTTCCACAGACTGGTATTTCTCAAGCTTTTTACATGGCGACACGGCAAACATAGTTTACACCTGAAACAGTTTTCAGGCACCTCCTTAACCTTGCCACGTGGGATGCATTCTGATCTCGCCCCTTCTCTTTCCACCTGTTTCCTTAAAAAGGAGGAAAAAATGCTGTTCATAACTCACTAAACTGATCTCACGACCTACAGTTGAGAAAGCCTTGTTTTACAGAAAACTAGAGGTTCTCTATGCGTCATAATGCCAAGAGGTGATTATTTTAAAAACAGAGTAGCAGTTGTAGATAAGACAGTTTCAGCTCGAAAGGAAGAAGAAAAGAGACCCAAAGTGCCGAAAAGGCAGCCTCTTCAGAATGGGGACTAAGTGTACGTGTGTAAAGGAGAAGAAAAATGGGGCAGCGGGAGCCCGCATCATAGGAGATGCCTGGTGAGGGGCTGCCGAGAGCGGGGCCTGGCCCTTGGCAACACCAGGAGAGAAGCCTCATGTTTTGTTGCGACAGCCTGTCTTGGAGAAGGTCAGCTGTTCTAGAGGATGAAGGAAGGAAACTGGACACATGGGGAAAAAGCTAAAAACCGGATTCCCTTGGGATTGTAAAAACTGCTTTTATTTAGTTAGTTGGAGCCACTGTTACTCCTGCAAACCAAAGAGCACAACTTTTAAGTGGCAAGACCGGGCCTTGAACCCCGGGCTGACTCGCGTCGCAAAGCTGTTTTTCCAGACTTGCCTGAGAGGACGCGAATACAGGGAAGGACGCTCGGCCTTGTGCTCAGGCCAGCCAGGGCCCTGGAGCAAGCCCGTCGCAGGCAAGCCCAGCTGCTGGGTGCTCCTTGTGGCCTGGCGCGGCCTCCTCCGAGCGGTTACCTGTTAAGTGACCAGTGGAGATGCCAGGCCAGGTGAATGAATCCCCGGCCTCCACCCTGACTGGCCCACGTTAAACAAGCCGAATGGACAGTCGTCAGTCACGTTGGTCTGCCCAGAGGACAGTCTGGGGCCCGAGGCCTGTCTGCCTGGTGCCGCCTGGGCAGATCAGCCCCAGAGAGAAACACAGGGCGGTCTTGGAGGGGAAGCGAGGGTCAGGGCCGCAGAGACTGGAGGCCGTGGTGCCGAGAGGCCAGCCAGGCCACAAACACGCAGCCTTTCAGACTTGAGGATCTGGACCCACAGCGCAGGGGGCCACGAGGTGGGAGGGGCCCGGCTGAGTGTCAGGGGCTTCCTGGGCCGGGGGTTCCTCCCCTCGACCCTCAGGTGCAGGCTCGGGAAGCAGGTGCCAGGTGGCTGGGGCGGGTGTTCGCCACGCCTGAGTTCGGGGTGTGCAGTGGTGAACGAGAGCGGCGAGGTGTGGATGGGACGCCCGAGTTTCGCTCTTGTCATTGTCTGGCTTTGAACGTGTGGGATTGTGGACTGTGACCTGTTCCTCTACAGAGCCTCACGTGCGCCTGGCCCTCAGCTGCTCTAAATGCCCGGTAGACCTCTTGTTTCTCTAACAAGAAGCTTTGTATTTTCCGTCTTGTGACTTTGTGGTTAAGAGAAAGGAAGTCTGTTTATAGTCCAGCATATTATTTCTATAAACCACCCTTTACACAGGGGTGTCGGATGCTGCACGAGAGAATCTGTTTCATTTTCGTTAATGAATCCAGACATAATGTTATGTTTTGCCCCAAACTGCCTCGGATGAATTAGAGGAAGATAGTTGTAGTCAATGTGACAATTTTTAGGATTCATAAGAGGCCGATATAGAGTTTCCTAACAGATTCAGAAACTGTAGTTCTGAATATTAATACCAGCACCATCAAAACATAGTTATTAGGTGGGAAAGCATATTTTTGATATTTGAATTTAAGGACTTTCTGTATTTCCCAGCGTTGCCATCAAGAATTGGAATCTGAATTTCCTCCTTTATTCATTCAGTAACTATTTAACACCCATATGTTCATGGCACAGCACTAGGCTCTGAGGGAGTTACAAAGAACCTAGAAGCCTGGGCTCTGTCCTCAAGGGGGAAATAAAAGAAACAAGTACCTCTAATTGTTTTCAACACTGAGCAGTGTTGATCCCAGCTTGGGAACATCTCGGTCACTGGGGAAGGAAATGGGGCCAGGGGGCCCCTCCGAGGCCAGTGCCCTGACAGCCCTGAGGGTCCCCCACCCCTCGGGGTTTACAGGACCAGGTCTCAAGGAGCCAGGCTCGGGTCCCTCTGCAGCCAGCGAGGATTGTTCTCTGATGGGCTGTGATCTGATTAAGCACGGCTTTTTTTTTCCCCTTTAGATTTTCTTAACAATGCCAAAGACTGTTCATTTCTACACACAACTAAATCGTGGTGTTCATAGGCTAAGGTGAGCACTCGCCAGCGTCTCCTGAGAAGGCCCCAGCTCAGCTTTCTGCCTGCAGGATAGCAGAGCTGCTGCAGGACTCACAGGGACACTTACAACGTCCCCTGAAGACGGGAGTTCTGGGGAGGACGGTGGACCAGGGTCTGTGTCCTATCTGAGCCAGAGTAGGCCCCCAGTAAAAGTTCATTGACTGAGTGAGTACATCCGAGCTAAAGTATACAAGAGCCATGAGTTTAGGCCACTCTTCTTTTTAGGCCTTGTCGACTAAAAGAAAAACGCAGAACGTAAGAGCCGGGAGTTGAGTTTTATTCAGGGTCTTACTGAGGACCAGAGCCAGGAGACAGCCTCTCAGAGACCTCTGAGAAACAGCTCTGAAGAGGTAGCAAGGGAGGTCCACATATATATGATTTCGGCTGAGGGGTTTGTGCAATCAGCATAGAGTATAACTAGTCACAGGGAAGAGATATCTCAGTTAATGGATTTAGTGCTTTCCTAAGTATGGGAAGATGCAAGAATCTGGGTTCATAAAAATATTTTCTTGGAATTGATACCTAAGTTTTCCTATCTAACTAAAGGCCTGTTGTGCCTGTTTTCCCAAAGCACAGAGTGCGTCCTCCTGTTCTTTGTCCTGAATTCCTTTCAGGGCACATGGTAGGTCAGTGGCTGCCGTGGCTGATGACTTGATTTTGTAGAACTGGGTGGTGGGCAAGATTCTTTGTTTTGCAACCTCAGTGCTCCTGGAAGAAGGTGCTCCGGGTAGGAGGTTGATAAGTTGGAGAGAGAGGGGGAGACCTTCGAAGGCCCCCATGTTTATAATTAGAAGTTTTGTATGATTTGGACCAGGGCCAGATGGTAATTCATTCAGTAAACATTTATCTAGCACTCGTGTGCCTAGAGTGTGTTAGGTCCCCTGCAGATATGAGAGGGTTCTACACGGCAGTGTTTTCTAAACGTGTCTGCAGCTTAGAGTCATGAGGGAGAATCTCTGAAAAATTCCAAAGCCTAGGCCACACCCCAGACCATCACAGTCTCCAGGTGGGGGACACAGACATGGCGGTTTCCTCCTTGGGGGGTTCCACCAGGCAGACAAAGCTGTGAGTCACCACCACAAGGAGAAGAGTTTTAGAGAACGCACCCAGAAACGTAAGTAATGATATTAGACGTCAATACAGCAGCCTCACAAAGCAGGTGGGGGATTCTGGAGTAGATCTGAGAAGTGAATACTACGAGCTCCCTCAAAGGAGCACCCCGTGGATTAGGTGGTGGGAACACCTAGCCTAGCAGCCTGGGAAGATGGGTGGGCGTCAGCAGGTGCGGGACAGGAGAGGAGGGAGCCTCCCCAACCTTGAATCCCGGCAAGGCTGGGGATGACCTTGGATCACCATTTGGGGATCACTGACCAGTCTGGCAAGAACTTGACTTTCCACGGTCCTTAAGTGGACGGATGTTTTTTTGTAGGGAAGACAAACTGCTGGTTATCCGGTGGCATTTTTCTTTGGTGTGTGTGGGCTGAGGACCATGAGGTGCAGCAGATCCCTGGGGACAGAAATGCTCAGCTTCACTTCCTGATTCTCTTGCTCTTAAGATTGCTCTTTGCCCTCTTAGTGGCCCTGGCGAATATCCCTGCGTGTGCGTTATCAGCCCACAAGTGAGCCGTTTTGTGCTGGTGGTTCCGTCCCCACCTTGTGGGTCTTGTGGAGCGGTGAGCTATTGCTCTGCTTGGGGTGGGTGAGGACAGTTGACCTTGGCCCCTCCTGGCTGCTGTAGGTGCTAACAGACCACATGGCCCGCATTTCTCAGTACTTTCCGTCTCTAATTAGTTTTTTAAAAATTGAGTCTAGGGCTTCCCTGGTGGCGCAGTGGTTGGGAGTCCCCCTGCCGATGCAGGGGGCACGGGTTTGTGCCCCGGTCCGGGAAGATCCCACATGCCGTGGAGCGGCTGGGCCCGTGAGCCATGGCCGCTGAGCCTGCGCGTCCGGAGCCTGTGCCCCGCCACAGGAGAGGCCACAACAGTGAGAGGCCCGCGTACCGCAAAAAAAAAAAGAGAGTCTATTATCTGTGTTATTTCATAGGGGCCAACGGAATGCCTCAGCACTCAGCGAGTTCTTCATGAGCTTTTGCAACCTAAGTTTTCCTTTCTTTCTCCTTCCAACCCACAGTGTGCCACGCCGAGCTGAATGCCATTATGAACAAAAACTCAGCAGACGTGAAAGGCTGTACCATGTATGTCGCCTTGTTCCCGTGTAATGAATGTGCTAAGCTCATCATCCAGGCAGGTAGGACCCCGGCCGTTCCCATTTGTCACATTTGCATTGCTGCCTGCCCACTGCAGATGTGTTTGATCTTAAATCGCTATTGTTTAGATCTAAATTAACTGCACTATCAGCTTTGCAAGATATTTCCTGTGTTTTGTCTTTGAATGGTGCCAGGTATTCTAAGACTAATTGCATCCTCTGTGCTTCTTAGCATGTTTGTAATTTAGTTTGCAACTTCCTAAACTGCAAGCTGCCAAAAAACAACACCGGCATTGCATGTAATTACTGTCAGTTTACTATTCTCTGACATATTTTGCATAGATTAGCGGGGAGGGAGATAAATGAACTTCTGTCAGAAACAAGGTCAACTGGGAGTCTCTATATGAAATTTTAATTTGTATCTAATATATGGTAGATATATGAGGACCTAAACATCTCTTTGCATATAAATGTCATAAGACAAATGGTACAACTTGAAGTTTTTCTTACATTTACGGTTACCATAAATCTGCACCATTGTGTTCTGAATATTTCACCTTTTTCAAACTGTCACATCTAAGATTCAGCTACACTTTATCTCCATGAAGCTCTCGGCTTGAGATTTACATACAGACTTATCACGTTAGCCAGATGTGTGCTTTAACGGGGCTGTTCATCCCGAGCCCTGATCTCTGAGCAGAAGCGGTCTGGTGGAATCAGGGTCAAGGATCTCAGCTGAGGAGTCTTATGGGCTCCCTCCCTGGGGGTGCACGACCCTTCGCGAGTTTTCCTCGCCATCCTTAGCACGGCGGCGGCGGCAGGTGCATGGGAAGGGCAGCCTCCTGTGGTCCCTTCTGAGCCTCGTGGAGGAGCAGGGTGATGGTCAAGTGCCCTCCAGATTCTTGGCCCTCAAGTTAGAACTGCCTGGTCAGACAGGGGCAGGAAACAGATCTGCCCTCTGTCGAGCTGGCTTGAATTGGTCTGCAGAGGCATTCCTGGCAGCGCGGTGGTCCTCATCTCTGATTTTGCCAGTGTTCTCCACCACCCCCGTTAGCCTCTTGAGTTAGGAGTTGTTGCCTTGTGAATAAAGAATATTTGATTGCCTGCAGTAAAGAAAATTTGTTAATCGGATCAAGGCTTGACTATTTGACATGTTTTCACTTTGCATTTATTTAAAAAAATCCATAAAGACTGGAGGGCAGATTAAATAGAATCCATGTGCTGCTGTATTTGAGAGCAGCAGATACATATTTCAGTCACTGGACATTGTGTGCTCGCACCCTCAGGAAAGGTGATTAATCAGACTCCACCAGGGCTTCTGTCCGCGTGCCTGTTGTTGTATCTCTATGCGCACATAATGAGGTTTCTTTCATTGTTGCCTTTTAAGGGATAAAAGAAGTTATTTTCATGTCTGATAAATACCACGACAGCAAAGAGACAACAGCCGCGAGGCTCATGTTTAAAATGGCCGGGGTTTCCTTCAGGTGAGTGGGAGGCACGTGGAGGAGAAGGTACTGGAAGGCCTGATGGAGAAAACACACTTGACCTTGTCTGATGTTTAATTTCTACTTGGGATGCCTGACCTCCACACTTGGAAGCATCTTTTTATTTATTTTATTTATTTAAAAAAATTATTTCTTAATTGAAGTATAGTTGATTTACAATGTTGTGCTAATTTCTGCCGTACGGCAAAGTGATTCAGTTATATATATGTATACGTTCTTTTCCATTATGGTTTATCACAGGGTACTGAATATAGTTCCCTGTGCTCTACAGTAGGACCTTGTTGTTTATGCATCCTGTATATAAAAGCTCACATCTGCTGACCTCAACCTCACACTCCGTCCCTCCCCCACCCCCCTCCCCCTTGGCAACCACAAGTCTGTTCTCTATGTCCACGAATCTGTTTCTGTTTCCTAGACAGGTTCATTTGTATCATATGCTAGGTTCCTCATATAAGTGATATCATATGGTATTTGTCTCTCTCTTTCTGACTTCACTTAGTGTGATAATCTCGTTGCATCCATGTTGCTGCAAATGGCGTTATTTCATTCTTTTTTATGGTTGAGTAGTATTCCAGTGTGTGTGTGTGTGCGCGCACACACACATCTTTCTTATCCATTCATCTCTCGATGGACATTCAGGTTGTTTCCATGTCTTGGCTATTGTGAATAGTGCTGCTATGAATATAGGGGTGCATGTATCTTTTTTGGATTAGAGTCTTGTCTGGATATAGGAAGCATCTTTTTAAATATGATGGGCTGAGGCTCTAAAGATTATTCTAAGGGTAGATTTTTACGGGCAGTGACAGAAGTAACTGAAGACAATCTGTGTAATGGTTACACTTTGCTTTTAGTAGCTTTCCAGGGCTTGAACTAATTATTCTGGTAGTGAGAAATTTTAAAATTCACAAGTTTTATACTATTAACATTAAATCTTTTTAAATTTTGCAGATGTAACAACTCTGGCATAAAACATTTAAGGTGAAAATAACCTGCCAGGTTGGAACACTGGGAATTCTTTTTACAGTCATAGTTTAAATTGAGATTTTTAAGTCATTGAGATTTATATGCTTACCTTTGGTAGGCACAGATTGGGAGGTATGTGTTACTTGCAAGTCAGTTCAACCACCGTTGGTTTCTGGTAGAAACTTCTTTTAGACTGAAAACTTTTGAAGAAGTTCCTTTATAGTATTTGTGTCCGCAGTTGGGGTCCTTGTAATTGGTAACATACCTAACCTTTTGGATTACTCATTAGGGATATAGGTTATATGTAATGAATCTTTTGCACTATTGTGCCTTCTGAGACACAAATTATTTACATAATACTAATTAGATATTTACTGTATACTGATTTTTTTTAAAGAATGTTTAGTCCTCATGTATGTTCTTTTCACCTGCTTGAGAAGGTATATTAATGAGTAAAAAATGTCATGGGTTTATTTTACTTCTGCATTTATAGAACATGATTTTAAAAATGACTCCACTAGAGCTGGTTGTTTTGTATTGAGAGCAAAAGAAAATTTACTCTTTTTTTTGCTTTAGAGCAATTCCAAGTTGGCTGCAAAAATTTCCTAGACAATAAGATAAATCTGGTGGGGAAACTAGTCATTGGATGTCATGTCATGCAGCTAACTTGTTAGAAATCCTCTGACTTCCCGATAATTCATGAACTCAGCTAGCTGACGAACACAGAAACCAAGCCGCCCCATGCATCTTTTTTTGTCTTAGTCTTTTCCGGTCCGTGTTTCTCTCGGTATGGTGCACAGTAATTGGCTCCTATAGAGACAAAATATCAAGCGAATACCGGGAAATTTTTTTCCTCCCCGCAGAAAATGTAGGTTAAGCCAAAGTAAACAAATGGCTCTAACTACTCACTAGATAATATCTTTATATGTTTTGTTTCTTACCTTTAGGAAATTCACACCAAAGTGCAGCCAGATTGTCATTGACTTTGATTCAATTAACAGCAGACCCAGTCAGAAGCTCCAGTGATTTACAGCTCATTAAATCTCCAGAAGATTGGGATTATCCTCTTCTAAGAGGCTGCTAATGCCTTTCATCTTAAAATTACACATAACTTTTTAATAACCGGGTCGGCAAAAGTCGACATCTAAAGAATGTAAAAGCTCAAATCTTCCTGACTCGCTCTCCTGTCACGTGGAATCTGCATCTGTTGAAACTATCGATTTAGGGTTTAAAATAAAGGAGCTGTGGGTGCGCACGGGGCTGGGGCGGGCACCTCCCCTCCTGTCTCCTGATTCGCTGGGACGCTGGCGGCTGCGCATAAGGGCGTCAGCCGTGCGTCGTCCACCGCGTTTCACAGCCGCTCTTCAACACCACGTGTGCTGGGAGGACAAACAAATAATTGTGGCTGGGTTCCTACCGGGATGAGCAGACACGCTGATCTGAACATCGGGCCCGAATGAAGCATCACAGGTAACGCCCTTGGGGAAAGGAAAGGAGCCGCAAGACAGTAGCATTTAAGTGTTTGCTTTCGAGAGTTGAGGGAGCCCCCAGCCGCCCAGCCGCCCGCCCGAAAGTCCTGGACGGGGTGCGCTTTCGTCCTGGCAGATGACGAGTGCAACCGAGCGGGCGTGCTCTCCCCGCCCTGCTGTCCTGCTCCCCACAGGGCGGTGCCGCGGTCTGCCTCTGCGCGGTGGGGACCTCTGTTCGTGCTTGTTACTCTGGCTTTGTGGGTGACACAGAGCTCTTACATTACTTTATTTGAGTAATGAGTCGTTCCCGGGGAAGGCAGCCCGTCGCCCTGCGTCGCCCCCAGGTCCACACCCTGCCCGGGGGCGGAGCCCCGCACCGCTGCTGCACGTGCCAGCACGGTTGATTCCCAGGGCTTCTGTCTCCTGTCCTGTAAGTGAAATGAACGTGAGATGTCAGTTCCGTCCAGATCTCTTGATGACAGGAGATCACTTGCGCTCCTGGCGCCCTGCCTTCACTGACACACATCTCACCTTCCTAATCACTTCGATTTGGGGGATGGGTAGCAGTGCACCTGTCTTTAATCTCATTTCATTTGTATTAAATGTGCTCAGTACCTTCGTTGAGAAAATGGTTTCTTTATCCTCAAGATCATGACCGTTTTAAAGTGCTCTTACATCTTTATGAGTTTTTATTTTGTCTCTGAGGTTTTGGATTCCATATTCTGGGGCATGTCATTTCTGTGTTGTCTGTGAAGCACACTGCATATGTTTTAATGCTCAGAGAACAGTTTGAGGCACGGATGCCGTGTGCCTTCCCCAGGGCTGAAGGGCTATGTGTCTCTATGGACCAGATTGAAGATGTCTGGGAAGGCTCTCTTCCCTCTCTCTCTCCAGCGTGCCCTGCTCCTATCTCAGGTGTGGCCAACTGACAGGTCATCTCCGCCACCTGATAGGTCCCAGGCCTCCTCCCTCCCATAATCCTCCAGTCTCCAGTGCTGGCTTATCTGCTGCTTTCCTACCGTATTCTTTCTCTAAATCTCCTTTCCTCGCCTCAGATTTTTTCTCTCTTATCTCCTCCAAACCCCCTGCCCTCTGCTCTGAAGTGCATAAAACAAGAACAAAAGGTATATAGAAGCAAGAAATCAGTAAAGATATTTAAAGATAGAAAATATGTTAGATTTTTTTGTTGCTGTGAATGAGTTGTGAGCCCTTTTAGCAAGGAGTGTGTCACTGTTTATGTCACATTCGTAAATATGTCTGGGGCTGTAGCGCCCTGTACGGTCAGCCCTCTGTGTTTGCGGATTTCTGCATCTGCAGATTCAACCAACCTCACATCGAAAATGTTCAGAAAAAAAGTTCCAGAAAGTTCCGAAAAGCAAAACTCGGGTTTGCCGTGCACCTCACAGGCAGATACTGCGTGTTTTACGTATTGGAGGTCGGTGGCAGCCCTTCTTGGAGCAAGTCTCTGAGCGCCATTTTTTCAGCAGCATCTGCACACTTCATGTCTCTGCGTCACATTTTGATAATTCTCACAATATTTTAAACTTTTTCTTTATTAACGTTTATTGTGGTGATCAATGATCTTTGAGGTTACCATTGCAAAAAGATTATACGACTCACTGAAGGTTCTGATGATGGTTAGCATTTTTTAGCAATAAAGTACTTTTTGATTAAGGTATGTGCATTTTTTAGACATAATGCTGTTACACACTTAATACACTACCGTAAACGTAACTTTTATATGCACTTGGAAACCAAAAAATGTGTGTGACTTGATTTATTGTGATACTTGCTTTATTGCAGTGGTCTGGAACCGAGCCGGCAGTATCTCCAAGGTCTGCCTGTACATAGTGTTTATATTATGTACAACTATTTACATAGCATTTACATTGTATTAGGTATTATATGTAATCTAGAGATGATTTAAACTATACAGGAGGATATCTGTAGGTTATATGCAAATACGACGCCATTTTATTTAAGGTACTTGAGCATCTCATTGGCGGATTTGGGTATCCACGGGGGTCCTGGAACCAGTCCCCCAGGATGCCAAGGTATGACTACAGTGCATCTAATTTATTTGATACTGTCTTATATTTTGTCCCTTTTTGTTAACATTGAGTTTTAGTGAAAAAAAATGTTCTTTTCCTTATTGGGAGGAGGTGAACAGGGAGGATCCTTGCTAAGAAGGAAGCACGTCTTTTGACGGTCCGGGGGGTTGTGTATGTGGTGCTGATGCCCCCAGTGTGGGTATGTAAGGCTTCCACATATAGACCATGTTGCTGAACTTGGCTTCCTGGTGACTGGAGTGTACGTAATTACGTGTTAGTTTCCCGTATCGCCATAGGAGGAGTGGAATCTTCTGGCCAGAGAACTCTGTAGATCTCAATGTTCCAGTCAATAGAGGTTTGCTTTGAACTGTTGCCTTTGGGAACAGTGTTCCAGAAGAAAGGCGGTTTGAGCCTTCTTTTGCCTTGCAGTCTCTGCTAGATAATTGTGGTGAATGGCGGTTGTATCCGAGGCAGTGTTGCTGCCTGTCATGGGTAATAAATGACAATAAGGAAACCATCTTTCACTGAACCGTTGGTGGGAGAACTCCATTTAAAAGGCAAAATTTCTGAGGGAAATGATAGGAATTCCATTTCCCTGACACATTTTATGCTTTTTCTTCTTTTTCAAAGAATCCATCCTTAAAGACTTCTGAAGCCCAACAAGATCCAGCAGTGGAAGTGATCTAAGATATTAGCTATTTCCTCCTAAATTAAAAATGAAGCAAAATAAGGGAACAAGCATAAAAAGAAAAATTGAGAAGAGCTTGAATAACAATTTAGGCCTATACGACCAGTGATCTAAACTTCCTCTATTCCAGGCCTAAGTTTTGATCTTCCGACGTCTACATCCACTTGAGGATTAAAAATATTTAGGTTGGCGAATGGACTGTTGCAGAAGGAGAGCCCGAGAGTGCAGGGCAGGTGGTTTTCCTGTGAGTGACATGGGTGAGAAGTTTCCACACGCATAGTTCACTTGATTTTGTTTCTTAAAGTGAGGCTACTCTGAACATGGTAGATTCCACAGGTCATCAGTCAGGAGGGCTGCCTTAGGCTCCGTGGGAGGACCAGGCTCTCTGTGGGAGAGCCTGTGCTCTGCCCACTTACCTCCTGCCAGGGAACCACGGTGATGAGGGATTACCGTTGGCAGAAGCCAGCAAAATAACCCTGGGCCCAGGACTTTTTGGAATCGGGGTCACACTTAGAGGGAAAGGCTTATCCCATTTAGATAAGAGGTGCCCAAGAATTCTGGAAAGACCTAGAGCTAGGCCGATTTTTCAGGACTGTTGGAGAGGTCAAAAGCCATTAAATTCAAAAGCCATTAATTCAAAAACTGTATTTAAAGACAGAGGAAGACTAGCAGCTGGCGGCTGAAGATACGTACCGGACTTGAAGAGGGAGCACAGGGCTGGAAGGAAGCGATCTACTTGGCAACTGGCCTCCAAAAATAAGGGCAGCGTCAGACTGTACAAATCTCCAGATCGTTATTGAGTGCCTAGCCAGGTATAAAGCGGGTTCTCCGATGCTCCCTCGTTTAGAGTTGGAAGACACAGAATTGTTAGATGAAGCCCAGCTTTGCCAGTCTCAGGCTAAATAACACTCTCCACCTGCCGGGGCCTGCTGACGCGACCTGCAGTTTATTTTCTCTGGGATTGAGTTGTCTGCAGTGTCCATGTCCATCTGAGTGAGGCCGGTGGGGAGAGGGCAGGGGTCAGAAGTGGGTGTGTGCAGATGCCTGGCTCTTACTCCATTTCCAAGGTCACTTATTTAAAAAGATTTTAAAGGTTTTTCATTAAATTAAATTGAGCTCAATATTTCCAAAGAAAATTGGGGAAGAGTTCTGTACACCACCTGCTCACCACTCAGTAGCAGAGTTGCTCGGTGGAGCCCACGGATCTCACAGGCCTGTAGCCTGAAACTGATGCTGCCCTTATTTTTGGAGGCCAACTGCCAAGTAGATCTCTTCCTTCCAGCCCTCTTGAAGTCCAGTCCATAACTTCAGCTGCCAGCTGCTAGTCTTTCTCTGTTTTTAAATACATTTTTAAAATGTAAAATATACATAGCAAAATTTACCGTCTTAACCATTTTCAAATATACCGTTGAGTGATAACTAACTACATTCACATTTTTTGTGCAGCCATCGCCACCATCCAGCTCCAGAGGTCTTTTCATTTACAAAACTGAAACTCTGTGCCTGTTAAACAGTAACTCCCCATTCCCCTCTCCGTCCAGCCCCCGGCAACCAGCATTCTACTTTCTGTCTCTGAATCTGACTGGAATCGTACAGAATTTTTTCTTTGTGACTGGCTTATCTCACCTAGCACAGTGTCCAGCATTTGTCCGTATTGCAGCACGTGTTAGAATTTCCTTCCTTTTGAAAGCCGCATAATACTCCACTGTACACCATGTTCTGTTTCTCCATGTGTCTGTTGATGGACTCTTGGATTGTTTCCACCTTTCAGCTGCCATTTTCTTTTGAACGTCTAATGTTCCTCTACAACCTGGCATCGTCCATGTGGGTCCCTGACTGCCTCCTTCCCTACACCAGTCACCCAAACATCCTGGAACATTCCTCGCATTTTTTGGTGTGTGTAAACCAGCCTTTCTGAGAGGCTCCTAATGTGCTTCCTTTGCTCGAGCACAGCTTTCTATGTCTCTTTCAAGACGGAGCTGGGATCCTGCCTTCTCTGTAAAGTCTCCCCAGGCCTTCCTCAGCTGGAACTGATCTATCTCTTCGCTGAAATCCTACAGCAGTTATTGTCGGCAACGACCTTTTCGGCAGTGAATCGTGCACAGTTTTATGACATCTCTCCTACTGTCGAGAACTGTTATTGAGACATTTCATTTAACTTTTCACAATGATCTCTTCCTGCTCTAACAGGATGATTAACTCCACGGGAGCATGCGTGTCTCGTGTATCTTTGTACCCACTGCCTTCCATTCCACCCACATCTTTGCATCGTACCTTACACAGCTGTGTTTAATATTTCCATTTAAAAGTTATGGACCTGATTGCACTTTAATTCAGTGAAGCAGCTGATCAGGAGCCAACTTCCTAAATCATTTTTTCCATGACGATTTCCTCATGAACAGCCTGAAAAAATACGGTCAAACAGAATGCAAGAGAAAGAAATCTTCCTGTTAGCATCCAGGGTTAACGGGCACATTTATCTTTGAGAGAGAAGGGAGATTATTATTTAAGTGTCTTATTTTTAGCTTCTGTGTTTCACTTAAAGCATGCTTATATATGGTTTTGGATTAGGAGGTTGGCAATAATACACGCTCTTGCCAGGACCCTAGAGATGATGTTTCCATTTAAACCCTTCTGATTAGAGGATGCCTTGACCTTTACAGGTCTTAAATCACTATAGACTGCTTACTGTTGCTGGGATGCTTTATTTTAACTTTTGTTAATGAAAACTGTTACATCTTTGGTATTGTTAAAAATGCCATTCGGTCCAGGTTTTAGATGGGCATTTTGTTATTGAATTGCTTCCCCTGCACAGTGATGCGTGGCGTGCAGCCTTTTGTGTTCATTCTCCTGCCTTTCCCCTGTTTTTCTTGAAGAAGCAGTCATCAGTAATATATGCAGCTATAAGTAACAGACACCTGACTCTCAGTGGCTTAAACAAAAAATATATTTTTCTTACATAATAACTGCATTTGCTGGAGTTAGTTCAGCTGCTCGATGATGGCGGCAAAGATCTAGGCTTTTTTTCTTTATTTTTTACTTGGCTTTCTTTTTTTTTTTTTTTTTAAGTATTCTTTTTTTTTTTTCTTGCGGTACACGGGCCTCTCACTGTTGTGGCCTCTCCCGTTGCGGAGCACAGGCTCCGGACACGCAGGCTCAGCGGCCGTGGCTCACGGGCCCAGCCGCTCCGCGGCATGTGGGATCTTCCCGGACCGGGGCACGAACCGGTGTCCCCTGCATCGGCAGGCGGACTCTCAACCACTGCGCCACCAGGGAAGCCCCTTGGCTTTCTTTAGCATTATGTCTTAAAGCTTGTTTTGTCAAGCTCCAAGCGTCCCCATTAAGTACAAGAAGGAGGAGATGGGAGGTGGGGCAAGCAAGAGACTTCTCCCCTCTTGCCTGTGCTTTTCATCAGGAAAGCAGAAGCTTTCCCAGAATCTCCCAGCTAATATTCCCCTATGTCTCATTGGCCACAGGTGGGTCAGTGGTCCCCTTAGCTATAAGGGAGGTTGTCAGGGTGCTTGCATTCCAAGTTCTGTGGTGGAGTCTGCAAGGGAGAAGGAGGTTAGTAGCAGATGCTACTAATGATTTGGGCCTTACTTGAGAAATTGCATAATGGTCTAATTATGTAATTTCTACTCAACTGCTGTTCACATACTAGGTGTTAAAGTATTAATTGAGTTGAAAAGTGATACCTCCTTCACAGGAATTTTGTGGACTTTTGTATTGACTTTCAAACTCTTCATAGAAAATCTTAGTTTCTTATTTGGACAGAGCTATAAAAGAGAAACATACACACACACACACACACACACACACCCATACACTCACACAACATTTGAAGGTAAGTTACATCATAGCCTTTGGCCTCTAAATACTGTGTGTGTTTCTCAAGAATAGGGCTATTTTCATATATAACCACAGTATACTTATCGACTTAAGTAGAGTTAATATTATTACAATACTTTAACCTACCATTCATATTCCAGTTTCGTCAATTGACCCGATAACATTCTTTGTAACATTTTCAGTACAGGATCCAGTCTAGGGTTTGATATTACATTTAATTGTCATGTCTGTTTAGCCTCTTTAATCTAGAACATTTCCACAGTGGCACTGATTCCTCAGAGAGCCCCTTTTCCCGGCTGCCTTATGCTAAGATTCCTTAGATGCAGCAATTTTCAAACTTTTTGGCCTCAGGGCCCCTTTACCACTTTTGTTTATGTGGGTTATTGCAATTGATATTTAACCACGTTAGAAATTAAAACAGAAGTTTGAAAAATATTGTAATTGATTGAAAATAATAAACTCTTTACATGTTAACATAAATAACATTTTTGTGAAAATAACTATTTTCCAGAACAACAGAACATATTTTGTGAAAAGAGTAGCATGGTCTTACATTTCTTCAACTCTTTTAAATGTCTGGCTTAATAGGAAACAGTTGGATTGTCATTTCTAGAGTGCTGTTTATGTGTTGTGATACATTATTTTGGTGGAAGTATATGAAGGAAATCAGGCCACATGCAGATAGGTAGTTAGAAAAGGGAGGAGTATTTTAATAGCCATTTCAGAAAATTGTAAATACTCTTCTTTGATACCACACCAGAAGTTGATAAGTGATCGTTTCTTAAAGCATAGCTGCTATGTAAAATATGAAACCACATCAGAAATGAACATTTCCTATTAACTTACATGGAAATCCACTGGTCTATCTTGTACTTTGAATTGATGTTTTACCCGTGCGTGCTGTTATAACATGCCTTGGTCATTTGGAAAATCCTGGTTCACTGAGTTACGTAGATCTTCCACATGTTGACTCCTTTCATGGTACAGTATCCAAAAATCACTGCTATAAATATCACAACTGATCTCATTCGAAAGATCCTTTAAGCATTGGGAAGCTGTCGAACTCATGGCGCCAGACAAGTTCACCGAAACTCTATTTTTATCTTAAAAGCTTGACCTTTAGCATTTCTTTTTCCTTGATGCCCTGAGTTCTAATGAAGACTGGGACCGCTTTCTGGGGCCTGCTTGTTCCTTGCTTCCTTTTCATTGAGTGGGAACAGTGGTGTTTCTGTCTAACTCCCACGAGGCTGATTGGCCCTCTTCTTGGTAGAGTTGGAGCTTTTAATTACCCGCGGCAGCCCTCGAAGAGGTGATAAGCGTCAGGGCATCACCACTTGGACAACGCAGGTCGGCACTGATTAGCGCGGCTGGTTAGAGCCACGACTAATGAGGCCGAGGTCACGGACTCGGCCCCGAAGCCCAGGCAGCCCGGCCACCCTCCAAATTGGCGCCCCGCCGGGTCAGCTGCCTCCGCAGATGCCCGCTGCCTTCTGGAAGGGGGCCAGGGAGGCGCAAGCCAGCAGCCAGTAAGGGCTCCTTTCGTTTAAAACCAAACAAAATGAGAACAGGGTCTCTAATGCACCACCCCCGGCGATCCCTCTCTAGGAATATCAGACTTAATTACTTACATTTAATTTGTTAGCCATTGGCTGGTTAAGTTTTTTAAAACCCGATGATTAATTAGCATTCTTACAATAAGCACCATTAAGATCTATTCATGAGAGTTGAAATGGATCAACGATTTAATTTTCTTAATAAAATGAATTGGGAAAGTACTGTTTAGGAGGAACTCCATACTGCGAGCATGCTCTCTGCCTGTTTTGTGGCCTTGATTTGTTTTGCGAGGCAGAAATGGAGGGGAGGGGAGGATAAGCTGATTGCGGCAGGTCCGCCAGCAGCTCTGACTTCCCAGAGCGAAGCCGGGCTGCGCGAGAGGACAGCGGAGTGTTCACGTAGCTCGCAGACACCACAAGCTAAGGAGGGCGAAGCCCGCTGCATCCTGTCCTGTCCCTTTCCTGCTGCATCCCCGGTGACGCTCACCGAGACAGGCTAACCGCAGCCTGTGACCCACGTCACGCCCAGGACAAGTGGGAGGACGGTGCAAACTGGCTTCAGAAACGTGCCCGGCCAAAGCGCGCCTGTCGGTAAATCCAGCGCTTTGCTGCCGGGTATGAACGTCCGTCTTCACGGCACGTCTTGATCAGGCAGCCACCCGGGAGGGAAGGCTCCAAAGGGCAGGAGGTACAGAGCAGTACCGTGACACGTGCCTGCCCCCAGCCCCCAAACAGCAACAGCGCCCCGCTTGCTTTCAAAGCGTCGCGGCGCGTTCTCCCGGAGCCACAGGTGCGCGGCTCGGATGGATTCAGCGCGGGGCTCCTCGCCCGTCACCGACCGTCGGGCTGTAGAGGGCCGGCCGGGCGGGACGCGGAGGTGGCGGCCCGGGCCAGGGCCCAGAGCTCCGGGCTCTGCAGCCTGGACGCGGGACCCAGAGCCCGGCCCCCGCCCCCGCCATGCTGCCTGGGGAGCCCAGTCCGAGTGAGCAGCGGGTCAGCTGCCTCAGCCCCTGAGGGCGGCGCAAGTGGACGTGGCGCGCGCGGGCGCTGGCTGCGCTTTGTCCCAGCTGGGAGGGCGGCCGAGGCCCGGCGCAGGCAGCCCGGGTCCCCGCGGGCCGATGCTTTTCCCACGTGCTTTCGTGCGGTCCCTCCGCGGGGCGGGGATGATGCTTCAGTTCAGACTCGCGCTCAGCCAGGGCTCTCCAGAGCCTCGCTGCGGGGGGGCGGGCGCCCTGCCTGTGACGGCTCCCTCCTCCTGCCTGTCCCCTCTTGCACACGGCCGTGACGTTGCTTGCCGGCCGAGTGAGTTGTTAGTGTCCCCCGGCTGCGGTCGGCAGGCTTCCCCTCTGGCGGGGGCGGCAGCGGCCCTGCAGGGAAGATGCGAGGCTCCTGGAATGCCCGCGTGGTGCCCGTGCGCTTGGAGCCTTGGAGCTCCGTGTGAATCTGCGGTCGTGGGTGCGCAGCCTCGCACAGCGGTCGCTGAAGAACGTCAGAGTTGACAGTCTTCTGTTCTTGAACCGTCCACTTACCCAGACTTCTGCAGCTTCAGAGCTAGAACCGGGATGAAAATGCAGGCTTCCCACTCTGAGGCCTGGCCAGGATCCTGGGCTGAGTCACACTGAGCTAAAGCAGGCACGCGCGACTCTGCAGATTTCCACCCACCGCTGGGTTTCCAGCCTCCGAACCTCCTATTCTTGATGCTCTGACCTTGCTGGCCTCTGTTTTGTTTCTTGGACATTCCTTCCCAGGTCAAGGCTGCCGCACTTGCTAGTTTTCCTTCCGGGATGGGAGCTTCCTCCCCCAGCCCTTCCCGTCGCTGAACGCAACTCAAGTCTTGCTCTTCAGAGAGGCCAGCCCTGACTACCTGCCCTCCCCTGACCTCAGCCTCCAGTTACTGTTATAGTGCCCGGTAGTCTGCCTGGCAGGGGTCGTGTTGTGTGGCTCCTGGAAACCCCATTCTCTGGGTTCTCTGTGCATGACGCCCCCACAGTCGTGCCACAGAGTGATCCTCGGAAGCTTTCTTATCTTGGGGTAGGGCTGATTATGGTCAGGCCAGCTGCAGTGGAGGCAGACTGCCAAGTTCCAGACCCTGGACTCAGATCCTTTGCTGGGGTGGGGCAGGTGCTGGGGGCACAGGCCAGCTACAGCTTTGGAGGCACTGCAGACTCACAGTTGCGCGGTAATTGGGGCAGGTGGTGATGGGAGGGAGGGAAGGCCACGGGTTTTCCAAGAGGCAGTGAGCGAGCGAGGGGACAGGCCCGCGGTGGGGACCACGGGAGGCTCAGAGGAGCCAGGGAGAGGCGCCAGGAGTGGGGGTCTAAGTGAGCAGCAGGGAGAGACTGTCAGCAGGTGACAGAGCCCCAGTCACCCGGGCAGGACCGCGAGAGGGGAACCGCCGGAGCAAGGCAGGCCACCTGTCCTCAAGGGGCTGGGCTGTCAGGCAGTGACCTCCTCGCCAGAACTGGGAAAGGGCTGGGTGGGACCTCAGTCACCGGGACGGGCCAGGGGCTCAAGCTCCTGAGTCCCCGTCTTAAGGACCCGTCCTTCCTCCAGTGTGTCAAGAAGCTCTGCTCAGGGGTAGGAAGCCAGGAGGATGTGGACTCAGGACAGAGTCCCGGGAAGGCGCGGGGAAGAGCTTATTACGACTGAGAACGATATGGAGAAAAAAAAAAATCTGACCATTTGACACATTAAATACAGTCATTTTTCACTTGAACATTTACTTGCGTTACATCCTCCTGGAACGGGTGTCAGAAGAATACATAACCCCGCCCCCCTTTTTCTTTTCAAATAACAATTTTTTCCAATGATGCAGAAGAAAGGATTCCCAAGTTGGCTCAGGGCTCCCATCGCCTGGTGTACGGCCTCTCACGCAGAAACCTCAGCAGGAAAACCAGAGTTCACTCCGTCCTAGCGACACCCCCTCCCTCTCTTGGGATTTAAACAAGGACGTGTGAGGCAAACAGAGAGTCTCAGTAGAAAGCCTCACGAAAAATGGTGCAAAGTGTGATTTTAAATATGCCCAGGGGTGCGACGGGAGGGAGGGATGAACAGGTGGATTTTTAGGGCAGTGAAATTACTCTTAATGATAAACCTGGATACTTTTGTCAAAACCCACAGAATGTACAACACAAAGAGTGAACCCAAATGCAAACTATAGACCTTAGTTCATAATCACATATCAACATTAGATGATCAGTCGTGACAAACGTGCCACACTAATGCAAGATATTAATAACAGGAGAATTTGTGTGCATGGCTTCTAGGGGGAGAGAATTGAGGGATAATATGGGAACTCCCTGTACTTCTCTCTCAATTTTTCTGCACATCTAAAACTGCTTTAGGGGCTTCCCTGGCCGTCCAGTGGTTGAGACTCCGCACCTCCACTGCAGGGGACGCAGGTTCAATCCCCAGTTGGGGAACTAAGATCCCATGTGCTGTGCAGTGTGGCCAAAAAAAAAACTTCTTAAAAATAAGATCTGATATTTTAAAAAATCTAAACTTCCAGCTATAAGATAAATAAATACTAGGGATGTATATGATATGGTACAATATGATAAATAGAATTAATACTGCTGCTGTACATTGTATACGAAAGTTGTTAAGAGAGAAAATCCTGAGTTCTCATCACAAGGAAAAACATTTTTTTCTTTGTGTTTAATGTTGTGTCTCTAGGAAATGATGGACGTTCACTAAACGTATTGTGGGCGTCATTTCATGTTGTGTGTAAGTCACATAATTCTGCTGTACACCTCACACTTACACAGTGCTGTATGTCAATTATATCTCAAAACTGGAAGAAAAAAAAATCTAAAAAAAAAAGTGACCGGGTCACAATGAACAATTTGAGAAGCCACTCAGAAAAGTACAAAAGGGCCAGAGAGAAAGGGCACATGCACCCCTTTGCTACTTTTTACACCATAAGGATGGACGTACTCGGATGAGAAACCCTTCTTGCGTTTGCACGACGATGATAGTAATGAATTATGAGTTTTCTGAGGCGGATAGGTGTACAGATATCCAAACGAACAAAAATCACCAAAGTAAGTATCAGGATCTCCTTCACGCTCTATGGTCTTTTTGTCTGTTGGGATCTCTTTCTCCCTAGGTGTGAAATAGAGACAAGTTAGATGAGTTTCCCTTTCTAGTACATTTAAAAGAGGATCTTGGAGTCAAGCAAAATTGGAAGAAAAAAATTGGAACTAGAAAGGATAGTGCCGGGTGAAATTCAGCAGAAGGGCTCCATAGTGAAACAGACTAAGGGTGGTGAGGAGTTTGAAGGTTGAGGAAAAAATGGAGGAAAAAAAAAGTTATTCTTGAAGGCCTGAAATAGGCAAAAGTGGAGACATTTAAAGGGATAGGAGCCCTGGGAAGAAATAAGTCAAGGACAGCACTGAGGAGAGGATACAGGTTCTTAGGAGAATAGAGAGTGGTCAGTCCTTTCAGGAGGAGCCGGACGGGGTTACAGGGTAGGTGGACCGACCCCAGTGCTGCTATCGTGTCTGAAACCCCTTTACGAAACAGCCGCCCACAGCCGTGTGCACGGCAGCACTGGTCACGATAGCCGAGAGGTGGAAGCAACCCAAGAGTCCACTGATGGGTGGGGGATAAACAAACTGTGGCATCTCATTGCAATGGAATACTATCCAGCCTTAAAAAGGAAGGAAGTCCTGACACCCGCTACAACACGGATGAACCTTGAGGATACTATGCTAAGTGAAGTAACAAAATCCAGTAACAAAAAGGCAAATACTGCATGATTGCACTTATATGAGCTACCCAGGGTAGTTAAAAATACTTAGAGGGCTTCCCTGGTGGCGCAGTGGTTGAGAGTCCGCCTGCCGATGCAGGGGACACGGGTTCGTGCCCCGGTCCTGGAAGATCCCACATGCCGCGGAGCGGCTGGGCCCGTGAGCCATGGCCGCTGAGCCTGCACGTCTGGAGCCTGTGCTCCGCAATGGGGGAGCCCACAGCAGTGAGAGGCCCGCATACTGCAAAAAAAAAAACAAAAAAAAAACATAGAGGCAGAAAGTCGCAGGGTGGTTACCAGGAGCCGAGGGCAGTGGCGATGGGGAGGTTGTTTAATGGATACAGAGTCTCAGTTTTGCAAGACGAAAAAACTCTGGAGGATACACTTCACACCACTGAACTGTGCACTTAGACCTGATTAAGATGGTCAATCTTACGGTATCGTGCTTTACCACAATGAGAACTAAAACCAAAACAGCTGCCCCACCCCTGGAGTGATCCCCAGGGGCCACATGGTGAATTTTCTCATCATTTTGGGGGATCTTCTGAGCTGCACTCCTGACGTAACCCCGCCCCCTGCTCTGTCCCTCGGTCCCCAGCCATCCTTGCTCTCAACTCAAGGATCCAAGGAAGCACATGCTCAGCTTCTTGCGTTATGCCTTGTTTTCTCTGCCTGAGGGTCTCGCGCTGTCTCAGGAGGACGGCCCTGCCTTGCCCCGTCCCCTGGGACCCCGCAGTGCAGACTGCCCCCCACCGTGAGTGCCCCTTAGCTCCCTGGGCCTCTCACCCCGGGGCTCGGCCAGATGCCTCGCCCTCGTTGGCATACATACAATTGTAACACGACTGTGCAGGGAGCGGGGCTTGCTCTGGACCCCGTGCTCCCAAGAATTCCAGGCAGAGCCCAATTTCTGTTATCACTTAGTCATTGGAGTTTTGCAGGCTTGGGATTACTGCTAATGGAAAGCAAATGGGCTAAGAATCAAGAAGTAAGCACTTCAACAGCCAGCACCACTCAGTAAAGCAAAGAGGCTATCGAGGCACTTTACATGGCTCGAGGCCATCATTTGTAGAAAGATTTGCAAACTCCTCACTAGCCCAGAAACACGATGCCCCACTCGGCTGTCCAGCAGCCCTGCCCGGCCTGGCGGGAGCAGCTAAGTGGCTGCCCAGGGAGGAAGCACCTCCTTGGCAGGGGAGAGATTTAATTTTGTCTTCGCTCTCTGGTACCCAAACCTCAGAGAAGCCCTTGGAGCCCAAAGCCCTTCCATATGCCCCTCCCTAGACTGCCTCAGCCTTGTCGCCCACCGCGGCCCAGAGAACAGGCGGTGACAGGCCTGGGACAGGGCTGCTGCAGGCGAGGGGCCCTGCACAGTGGCTCTTGACTCTGGGAGAGAGAAGTGGCTGTAAAGACTGACATTTCCCGGGGTTTGCCGACCTCTGGTCTCCGGGCTCATCTTGCCCTTTCTCCTCCGGGGATAGTGTCAGCCCATCATACATTTACATGAGGGGCCTTTTCTCCACAGATCACACCACCCCCTTTCCAGTTGCTAAAAGGCAATTTAATATGCAGAAGCTCCGCTAGAACAGCATTAGGTTATGACATGAGGAAATGGAAAACAGAAAAAAAACCCACAACAACCTAAGCCCACTCTCCGCCCTTCAGTCGTCCTCTGAGAGTGACGTGGCCGTCGCTCAGGGACGGAGCGGGTGTGCTGTGCTCCTGGGCTCAGCCAACAGGAGGGAAACAGAGGCAAGTTCAGCTGTTGGCCAAAGGCTGTCAGGAGTCATGTGAGTTCTCAAGTTCAAGTTGGTCCAAGGGCTGGAGGGGCTCAGGTTGCCACTCCCTCGGGCTGGCAGTTGCTGGGACATTTCCAGGCCACCTCTTGGAGGTGTCCCTCAGCCCCGCCACTCAGCGGTGACTTCCTCACTTAGCCATTAAATGTCACTGCAGCCCTTTCGCACAGGGGACAGAATCTACATCTAGCCGTAAAAAAGGTGGTGAAATGAAAGAAGTTGTGAAATGACATTTTTTTCCAGCAGGTTTGTCATATCTCCTGCATGGAGGAAAATTGCTTTCTGTAAATCTTGGTCCAACAGATCAAAAACACCTATTTCTTCCCAGCTGGGGAGACAGCCATTGTCACCGGCATAAGGAAGGTGTTGTATGCTGTGACTTGTACAAAGTCTGAGGGAAACCAACCTGAAATCTTGACAGATAGGATCTTTCCAGGATGCACTGTGCGTTGATGGTGGCGAGAGACCTCAATTAATTTATGAGCGAGGACAGCGGGATGTGACCCCTTGTGCATAGTCTAGGTGGAGCTGTCCCTGTCTGCATTTATGTTCTGGTAATTTAAAAAGATTTATATTAAGCTTTTCTTTCATTTTGAGAGTAGATTAAAATTCTAATGGAAACCATTTGTATGCATTTGTTGAATTGAATAGTATTTATGGCTGTGTTAAAAAAAAACGTTGCAAAATTCTGCTGATGATAAAGTCAGTGAAGCAAGAATAAGTGTAAAAACAGGAAGAGAAGGCTGAATAGAAACCATACTGTATTATACAAGTATAATGAGGGAGCCAAGCCGGGTAGAACGGGGCTGGGATTAGGCCCCGGAATGGGATAGGTTTCCTTATTTAGCGTAAGGTTTTTATAGCTCTTTTATGACTTAAAACCACATTTACATTTCGAAATAGGCCAGATCAGGCCTCACAAACCCCATGGCCGTGTCAGCCTTTCCCATCATTCTTGAACCTGTGCCCCCGTCCAGGACACACGGGAAGGAAGAAAAATCTAAGCAGCGACCCGGAGAAAAGATGCTGACCCCAGGAAAAGAGGACACTGCGCGTAAGAGGCCAGAGGTTGGCAAGTAAGGGGCAAATCTGAGCTTAGGAGCGCCGTGCAGGTGGCAGGGAGGTTGCCCCCAGCACCTTCTGGGCGGGACCAGGGACGTCCCGGTGCTCGGATCTGTCCATGCGCCCCTGGTGTCCACGTTCGTTGCCGTGGCCACTTGACCGGTTCCTGGACTTGGAGACACTGCAGTCACCTCCGTGGCGAAGGGCAGGGCACGCTCAGCGGCCTTTCACCAGCCGCGGAACGAGTGCCAATGACGTGACGATCTGCGCACACAAGCAACCACAAGGCTTTCTCTCTGTCACCTTCTCCAGGGGACAGAAGCTCGGACCTCCTATCTTGCTGGGAGGGCAGAGAAGGCTGACATCCTGTCAACATCCGTCTCAGAGCCGACAGAGGGCATTTCACCAGGAAACTCACATTTTCTCAGAAACAGCATCTTAGAGTCAGGGCAACACCAAACATGACGGTTTACAGCTCTAAGCGAGAAGACGGAAATCTCCCGAGAGCCCACACTGCTCCGCTCCGGGGCTCTTGTTCTTTCCTGCCAGTTGTGAGCATCTTCTTTAACAGAGTTACACGGATGTCATAAAATGCCTTACGATGCATCAGAGCACAATTGTGCGTTAGCGAATTTCACAGATGTAAAGCTGTGTTGCTATCAACAGAAGCCTGCGCGGAAAATCAGGGGTATCTTAAGAAAGAACCGTCTTCTCTCAAAATTACACCAAAGCTGGAAATGCGGACATCCCCACACCGCCCAAAGCACAGCCCTGCAAGTCTCACCGGCCTCAGAGTCTGGACACTTCTCCTCTATTTAGTTCACGTTGCCTCTGTGAGGCTAAAAAATGGGTCTCTCTGGTCACCTGTGTACCCCTGGCACCCAGCACAGTTCCTGGCACACAGAAGGTGCTCAACACATCTTTGCTGAGCTAAACATATATGTTCTAGGCCCCAGGGGAGATGCAACATGAGTGAAACAAGCAAGGTTCCTGCTGGCCCCAGGCTAGAACCCTCAGCCAGGGTGGGTGGTGTCTGCACCTAGTAGGCACCCAGCTCAGGTCCTCAGCCTAAGTGTGTTACTAGTGACAAGTTTTCAACATTTACTTTTCTATTAACTGTCCTTCACCCCCAATATCAGAACACAACTTTATACAAATTAATAGAAACCCAGGGCTTCCCTGGTGGCGCAGTGGTTAAGAATCCGCCTGCCAATGCAGGGGACATGGGTTTGAGCCCTGGTCCAGGAAGATCCCACATGCCACGGAGCAACTAGGCCCATGCACCATAACTACTGAGCCTGCGCTTTGGAGCCCACGAGCCACAACTACTGGGCCCACGAGCCACAACTACTGAAGCCTGCACACCTAGAGCCCGTGCTCCGCAACAAGAGAAGCCACCGCAGTGAGAAGCCCATGCGCAGCAACGAAGACTCAACGCAGCCAAAAAAAAAAAAAATTTAATTAATTAAAAAAAAAAAAAGAAACCCACAAACCAGTTGCTAGAAGTTTTACATACTTTTGTCCTCCTTGTATTCCTGAATTAATCCTGGAAAGCAGGTGACATTATTATTATCATCATCTCATTCACAAATGAGAAAAGTGTCATGGAGAGATTTAATAGCTCACCTATTGTCATATAACTGCTATGCAGGAGAGGAGAATTTGATTTCGTTTGATTCCAAGCCCAGTTAGCAAGTATTGGCTGGACATCGGTGCCTGGCACTGTGCTGGGCAGGGTTGGGGGTGTCACAATACATTGTCCCCGCCCTCAAGAAGCTCATAAACTGATAAGGAAAGCCCTTCATAAGCAAAAAAAAAAAAAAAAGGATTGCATAGGATGCCAAGCATTATCCTAGTGGGATGTGTGGAAACTCCCTTAGCCACACCAACTCAACAGGGGAGGTGGTGGATGGCATCAGGTTTTCCACAGGAGGGGAATTTGAACTCGTTCTTGGAAGATGAATATTTTTGCCAGGACCGCCACAGGAATACCAAGGCAGGTAAGGTCTGTGCTCAAAAGTCACCTTATCTGTGAGGGTGTCCCTGACTCCCCCATATAAAGGGCAAACTCACTCCCATTCGGCCACAGCACCCTGAGCCTGTTTTGTTTCTTACTGCCCAGCACTCAACATATACAACACACCCCATATATTAGGCTGAATGGTGGTCCCCCCCGAAATGTCCACGTTCTCATCCTCAGAAGCTGTGAATATGTTAGCTTACACAGCAAAATGAACTTGGCAGATATGATTACATTAAGATGGGGAGATTATCCTGCATTATCCAGGGGCACCTGACAGAATTGAACCCTTATAAAAGGGAGGTGGGAGTTCAGAGGAGAGAAGATGCTCTTCAGCTTGCCTTGAAGATGGAGGAAGCTTCTAGAATGTGGGAGGCTATGAGTCACTATTAGGTGCTGAAAAAGACAAGGATATGGGTTCTGCTCTGGAGTCTCCAGAAGGAGCCAGTCCTGCTGACACCTCAGTTTTAGTCCCGTAAGACCCATTTTGGACTCTAACCTTCAGAACTGTAGGAGAATAATAAATATGTTGTTACAGGCTACTACATTTTTGGGAATTTGTGTTACAGCAGCAATAGGAAACTCATACACCACACATCTCCTGGGTATGTGTTCATCACCTGTTTTCCTCCACTGGAGGATGAACTCCACGAGACTCAGGGACTTTCTCTACTGTCTTGACCCATGTATCCTTGCTGGCACAGAAGGGGTGACCCATGAGTGTTTGTTGAATGAATGAAGACAGAGAAAGGCTGTGCAGAAAGAGGGATGACTTGTGGGGAGGGGTCCTGGGGTATGAAAGGTCACAGTGTTCTCTAGAATGGCAGGTGGACGTGGCTACTCCATTAGCTGCAATGGGGGAAGGGGCGGGGTTTGGAGATGCTGGAGGGAGCTGATGCTGGAGCATTTATTCTGTGAGTGAGGAAGAATCTTGATAGGTGTTATGTAGAATGGAGGCATGGCCATATTTGCTTATTGCTTTCTAAGCGATTTTTAAAGTATTTTCCCTGTTTATTGTTTTTTTCTTTTTAAATGCTCTATGGAGTTATTTCTTTTTGTCTTATTTTATTTTATTTATTTATTTATTTATTTATTTATTTATTGGCTGCATAGGGCTTTCTCTAGTTGCAGCGAGCAGGGGCTACCCTTCATTGTGGTGCACGGGCTTCTCATTATGGTGGCTTCTCTTGTTGTGGAGCACAGGCTCTAGGCATGGAGGCTTCAGTAGTTGTGGCTCGCGGGCTCTAGAGCACAGGCTCAGTAGTTGTGGCACACAGGCTTAGCTGTTCTGCAGCATGTGGCATCTTCCTGGACCAGGGCTTGAACCCATGTCCCCTGCATTGGCAGGTGGATTCTTAACCACTGCGCTACCAGGGAAGTCCCTTTCCCTGTTTCTTGTTTTTTTAATTTAATTTAATTTATATTTTATACAGCAGGTTCTTATTAGTTATCTACTGCATACGTATTAGTGTATATATGTCCATCCCAATCTCCCATTTCATCCCACCACCACCCCCCCGCCCTGCACCCACCACTTTCCCCTCTTGGTGTCCATACATTTGGTCTCTACATCTGTGTCTCCATTTCTGCCTTGCAAACCGGTTCATCTGTACCATTTTTCTAGATTCCATACATATGTGTTAATATACGATATTTGTTTTCCTCTTTCTGACTTACTTCATTCTGTATGACAGTCTCCAAGTCCATCCACATCTCTACAAATGACCCAGTCTCGTTCCTTTTCATGGCTGAGTAATATTCCATTGTATATATGTACCACATCTTCTTTATCCATTCGTCTGTCAGTGGGCATTTAGATTGCTTCCATGACCTATCTATTGTAAATAGTGCTGCAATTGGGGTGCATGTGTCTTTTTTTTTTTAACAACTTAATGGAGTATAATTGCTTTACAGTGGTGTGTTAGTTTCTGCTTTATAACAAAGTAAATCAGTTATACATACACATATGTCCCCATATCTCTTCCCTCCTGCATCTCCTTCCCTCCCACCCTCCCTATCCCATGCACGTGTCTTTTTGAATTATGGTTTTCTCTGGGTATATGCCCAGTAGTGGGATTGCTGGGTCATATGATAATTCTATTTTTAGTTTTTTAAGGAACCTCCATACTGTTCTCCATAGTGGTTGTATCAATTTACATTCCCAGCTACAGTACAAGAGGGTTCCCTTTTCTCCACACCCTCTCCAGCATTCGTTGCTTGTAGATTTTCTGGTGATGCCCATTCTAACTGGTGTGAGGTGATACCTCGTTGTAGTTTTCATTTGCATTTCTCTAATAATTAGTGCTGTTGAGCAGCTTTTCATGTGCTTCTTGGCCATCTGTATGTCTTCTTTGGACAAATGTCTATTTAGGTCTTCTGCCCATTTTTGTATTGTGTTGTTTGTTTTTTTTAATATTGAGCTGCTTGAGCTGTTTATATATTTTGGAGATTAATCCTTTGTCCGTTGATTCGTTTGCAAATAGTTTCTCCCATTCTGAGGGTTGTCCTTTCATCTTGTTTATAGTTACCTTTGCTGTTCAAAAGCTTTTACGTTTCATTAGGTCCCATTTGTTTATTTTTGTTTTTATTTCCATTACTCTAGGAGGTGGGTCAAAAAAGATCTTGCTGTGATTTATGTCAAAGAGTGTTCTTCCTATGTTTTCCTCTAAGAGTTTTAGAGTGTCCGGTCTTACATTTAGGTCTTTAATCCATTTTAAGTTTATTTTTGTGTATGGTGTTAAGGAGTGTTCTAATTTCATTCTTTTACGTGTAGCTGTCCAGTTCTCCCAGCACCAATTATTGAAGAGACTGTCTTTTCTCCATTGTATATTCTTGCCTCCTCTATCATAGATTAGTTGACCATAGGTGTGTGGGTTTACCTCTGGGCTTTCTATCCTGTTCCATTGATCTATATATTTGTTTTTGTGCCAGTACCATATTGTCTTGATGACTGTAGCTTTGTAGTATAGTCTGAAGTCAGGGAGTCTTCTTCCTCCAGCTCCATTTTTTTCCCTCAAGATTGCTTTGGCTATTCGGGGTCTTTTGTGTCTCCATACAAATTTTAAGATTTTTTATTCTAGTTCTGTAAAAAATGCCATTGGTAATTTGATAGGGATTGCACTGAATCTGTAGTTTGCTTTGGGTAGTATACTCCTTTTCACAATATTGATTCTTCCAATCCAAGAACATGATATATCTCTCCATCTATTTGTGTCATCTTTTATTTCTTTCATCAGTGTCTTATATTTTTCAGAGTACAGGTCTTTTACCTCCGTAGGTAGGTTTATTCCTAGGTATTTTATTCTTTTTGTTGCAATGGTGAATTGGATTGTTTCCTTAATTTCTCTTTCTGATCTTTTGTTGTTAGTGTATAGGAATGCAAGACATACTATCTATGTATAGTATCATGTTATCTGCAGACAGCGACAGTTTTACTTCTTCTTTGCCAGTTTGTATTCCTTTTATTTCTTTTTCTTCTCTGATTGCTGTGGCTAGGACTTCCAAAACTACATTGAATAATAGTGTTGAGAGTGGATATCCTTGTCTTGTTCCTGATCTTAGAGGAAATGCTTTCACTTTTTCACCATTGAGAATGATGTTTGCTGTGGGTTTGTCATAAACGGCCTTTATTATGTTGAAGTAGCTTCCTTCTATGCCCACTTTCTGGAGAGTTTTTTTAATCATAAAAACATAAACGGCCTTTATTATGTTGACGTAAGTTCCCTCTATGCCTACTTTCTGGAGGGTTTTTATCATAAATGTGTGTTGAATTTTGTCAAAAGCTTTTTCTGCATCTATTGAGATGATCATATGGTTTTTATTCTTCAATTTGCTAATATGGTGTATCACATTGATTGATTTGCATATATTGAAGAATGCTTGCATCCCTGGGATAAATCCCACTTGATCATGGTGTATGACCCTTTTAATGTGTTGTTGGATTCTGTTTGCTAGTATTTTGTTGAGGGTTTTTGAATCTATATTCATCAGTGATATTGGTCTGTAATTTTCTTTTTTTGTAGTATCTTTGTCTGGTTTTGGTATCAGGGTGATGGTGGCCTTGTAGAAAGAGTTTGGGAGTGCTCCTTCCTCTGCAATTTTTTGGAAGAGTTTGAGAAGGATGGGTGTGAGCTCTTCTCTAAATGTTTGATAGAATTCCTGTGAAGCCCTCTGGTCCTGGACTTTTGTTTGTTGGAAGATTTTTAATCACAGTTTCAATTTCGTTACTTGTGATTGGTCTGTTCATATTTTCTGTTTCTTCCTGGTCCAGTCTTGGAAGTTTATACCTTTCTAAGAATTTGTCCATTTCTTCCAGGTTGTTCATTTTATTGGCATAGAGTTGCTTTTAGTAGTCTCTTATGATGTTTGTATTTCTGCGGTGTCTGTTGTAACTTCTCCTTTTTCATTTTTAATTTTATTGATTTGAGACCTCTCCCTCTTTTTCATTATGAGTCTGGCTAAAGATTTATCAATTTTGTTTATCTTCTCAAAGAATCAGCTTTTAGTTTTATTGATCTTTGTTATTGTTTTCTTTGTTTCTATTTCATTTATTTCTGCTCTGATCTTTATGATTTCTTTCCTTCTCCTAACTTTGTGTTTTGTTTGTTCTTCTTTCTCTAGTTCCTTTAGGTGTAAGGTTAGATTGTTTATTTGAGATTTTTCTTGTTTCTTGAGGTAGGATTGTATTGCTATAAATTTCCCTCTTAGAACTGCTTTTGCTGCATCCCATAGGTTTAGGATCGTCATGTTTTTGATGTCATTTGTCTCTAGGTATTTTTTGATTTCTTCTTTGATTTCTTCAATGGTCTCTTGGTTATTTCATAACGTATTGTTTAGCCTCCATGTGTTTGTGTTTTTTATGTTTTTTTCCCTGTAATTTATTTCTAATCTCATAATGTTGTGGTTGGAAAAGATGCTTGATGTGATTTCAATTTTCTTAAATTTACCAAGACTTGATTTGTGACCCACGATGTGATCTGTCCTGGAGAATGTTCCCTGTGCACTTGAGAAGAAAGTGTAATCTGCTGTTTTCAGATGGAATGCCCTATAAATATCAGTTAAATTTATCTAGTCTGTTGTGTCATTTAAAGCTTGTGTTTCCTTATTAATTTTCTCTCTGGATGATCTGTCTATTGGTGTAAGTGAGGTGTTAAAGTCCCCCAATATTACTGTGTTACTGTCAGTTTCCTCTTTTATAGCTGGTAGCATTTGCCTTGTGTACTTGTGTGCTCCTATGTTGGGTGCATATATATTTATAATTGTTATATCTTCCTCGTGGATTGATCCCTTGATCATTATGTAGTGTCCTTCCTTGTCTCTTGTAACATTCTTCATTTTAAACTCTATTTTATCTGATATGAGTATTGCTCCTCCAGCTTTCTTTTGATTTCCATTTGCATGGAATATCTTTATCCATCCCCTCACTTTCAGTCTGTATGTGTCCCTAGGTCTGAATTGAGTCTCTTGTAGACAGCATATATATGGGTCTTGTTTTTGTATCCATTCAGTGTGCTTGTGTCTTTCAGTTGGAGCATTTAATCCATTCACATTTAAGCTAGTTATTGATATGTATCTTCCTATTACCATTTTTATTAATTGTTTAGGGGTTTTTTTTTGTAGGTCCTTTTCTCCTCTTGTGTTTCCTACTTAGAGAAGTTCCTTTAGCCTTTGTTGTAGAGCTGGTTTGGTGGTGCTGAATTCTTTTAACTTCTGCTTGTCTGTAAAGCTTTTGATTTTTCTGTCGAATCTGAATGTGATCCTTACTGGGTAGAGTAATATTTGTTGTAAGTTCTTCCCTTTCATCACTTTAAATATATCATGCCACTCCCTCCTGGCTTGTAGAGTTTCTGCTGAGAATTCAGCTGTTAACTTTATGGGAGTTCCCTTGTATGTTATTTGTCATTTTTCCTTTGTTGCTTTTAATAATTTTTCTTTGTCTTTAATTTTTGTCAATTTGATTACTACATGTCTTGGCATGTTTCTCCTTCAGTTTACCCTGCTTGGGACTCTCTGTGCTTCCTAGACTTTGGTGGCTATTTTCTTTACCATGTTAGGGAAGTTTTCGACTATAATCTCTTCAAATATTTTCTCAGGTCCTATCTGTCTCTCTTCTCCTTTTGGGACCCCTATAATGCAAATGGTGGTGTGTTTAATGTTGTCCCAGAGGTCTCTTAGGCGGTCTTCATTTCTTTTCATTCATTTTTCTTTATTCTGTTCCGCAGCAGTGAATTCCACCATTCTGTCTTCCAGGTCACTTATCCGTTCTTCTGTCTCAGTTATTCTGCCATTGATTCCTTCTAGTGTATTTTTCATTTCAGTTATTGTATTGTTGATCTCTGTTTGTTTGTTCTCTAATTCTTCTAGGTGTTTGTTCTTTAATTCTTCTAGGTCTTTGTTAAACATTTCTTGCATCTTCTCAATCTTTGCCTCTGTTCTTTTTCTGAGGTCCTGGATCATCTTTGCTATCATTATTCTGAATTCTTTTCCTGGAAGGTTGCCTATCTCCACCTCATTTTATTGTTTTTCTGGGCTTTTATCTTGTTCCTTCATCTGATAGATAGTCCTCTGTCTTTTTATTTTGTCTATCTTTCTGTGAATGTGATTTTTGTTCCACAGGCTGCAGGATTGTAGTTCTTCTTGGTCCTGCTGTCTGCTCTCTGGTGGATGAGGCTACCTAAGAGGCTTGTGCAAGCTTCCTGGTGAGAGGGACTGGTGGCGGGTAGAGCTGAGTGTTGCTCTGGTGGGCAGAGCTCAGTGAAACTTTAATCCACTTGTCTGCTGATGGGTGGGGCTGGGTTCCCTCCCTGTTGGTTGTTTGGCCTGAGGGGACCCAGCACTGCAGCCTACAGGCTCTTTGGTGGGGCTAACGGCAGACTCTGGGAGGGCTCATGCCAAGGACTACTTCCCAGAACTTCTGCTGCCAGTGTCCTTGTCCCCATGGTGAGCCACAGACATCCCCCACCTCTGCAGGAGACCCTCCAACACTAGCAGGTAAGTCTGGTTCAGTCTCCTATGGGGTCACTGCTCCTTCCCCCGGGTCCTGATGCACACACTACTTTGTATGTGCCCTCTAAGAGTGGAGTCTCTGTTTCCCCCAGTTCTGTCAAAGTCTTGCAGTCAAATCCCACTAGCCTTCAAAGTCTGATTCTCTGGGAATTCCTCCTCCTGTTTCCAGACCCTCGGGTTGAGAAGCCTGACGTGGGGCTCAGAAACTTCATTCCAGTGGGTGGGCTTCCATGGTATAATTGTTCTCCAGTTTGTGAGTCACCCACCCAATGGTTATGGGATTTGATTTTACTGTGATTGCGCCCCTCCTACCATCTCATTGTGGCTTCTCCTTTGTCTTTGGATGCAGGGTATCTTTTTTGGTGAGTTCCAGTGTCTTCCTGTCAATGATTGTTCAGCAGTTAGTTGTGATTCTGGTGCTCTTGCAAGAGGGAGTGAGCACATGTCCTTCTACTCCGCCATCTTGAACCAATCTCCTATTGTTTATTGTTACAAATTGGGAATATATACAAACATGGGCTAAAAAATAAAAATCACTCATAATCTCATTTCCTAGAGATAACCACTGTTGCCATTTTAGTGGGTGTGTGTGTGTATTTCTCCTTTCAAAATTGGGACTATACTTTATAAACTACTTTGAAACTGGCATTTTTCCCTTAATGTGGCTATCCCCATGTCTTTAACTATTCTTATAAAAGCATGATATTTAATGACTACATAGGATTCTATCATACTACCATAACTAAATTTATTTAACCAGTTCCCTCTAACTGGACATTTCTTTTATTACCTCAATATTTTGTTATTAAAAGTAATAATAGCAGTGCCTGGTATATAGTAAGCATTCAAGATTTATTGAATAAGTGAATGAATGAATGATTCAGAGAACATTCTCATGCATAAATCTTTCTTGTATCTCTGCTTCTTTAGGAAAATGATTCTTGAAAGTCAAAGCGTTCGGTCAAAGGCTGTATTTTTTTTTTAATGACTCTGAACACATATGGCCAAATTGCCTTTCAAAAATGTTGTAAAAATTATAACCCCACCACAATACATGAGTGCATAATTTCACTGCATCAATGGTGGTATTGTAATTTTTAAAACCCTTATTTGCATTTTAGAAAAGTTTCCATGGGGACAGGGAGGTAGGTAGTAGTTAAGGGGTCGTGTGAAGTTCAGGCAAACAATGGTAGGAACCCGAAATATAGCCACGGAGGTTATTTCAGAAAGAAAACAGATCTGAGAGCTATGCAGGATGGAGAGCCTATGGGACTTGAAAGCAAAAGATTGGAAGAGATGTTAGAATCCAGGTTTCTGCGCATTGGTTAGGAATCTTTGTTGCAAATGACAAGAAACAGCTCTGACTTCATTAAGTAGGGCTTTATTGTGAGGTTATGGAGCACATCACAGAGTCAAAGCTGAGGCACCAGCCCCCAGAAACACTGGGACCCCAGCACCACTCAGGGATCCAAGAGGCAGAAAGGAATGGACACCACCCGCTCAGGACACTGCTCTCAGGACATGGCAGTTTCTGTGTCACTTTACTGAAGGTTCAAATTCCACGGGGAAGGATTAATCTGGTTCACTTTGGGTCAACTGTCTATCCTGTTGCCAGAGGCAGTGGGGCCCATTCGTGGACAATCCTACCAAGAAGATCGAGGGGACTGTACTGTTCCCTGCAGAAGACCACTTCAGTGAATGCCAGGTGTGCAAAAACCAATGGCTGACTTCTCCATATGGGGGTGCCTTCATGGTGGCAGGGGTTATGGAGGTGGACGGAATATTTGGGACAAGTGGGGTGGTCCAGAGCTGATGAGGTCATTACTTCCTATGTTTTAACAGTTCCTGCTCATATTTCAATGTCTCAGTGAATACAAGGATGACTCCTTTCTAAGAAGAGGAGATGGGAAGGAGATAGAAATAGACCTTCTTGACCTTGTCGGGATCCTGGCTCAAATATCCCTTTGCCTTTGCCCTCTAGCTGCCAACAAACAGCCTTCACTGAGTCCGCTGTGACACTCAGTCTGTGACCACCCATATTTTATGCTCCATCTATCACACCGCAAAGTTGCTTTTGGGAAGCCGTTGCCCACCCAGAGACATTTCCCCCAGCCCCACTGGCATTGAGATAGAGCCCCGTGACGAGTTCTCACAAATGGCAAGACTTGGAACAGGGTTTTTTAAGAAACAGATGTGCCTTCTCTATTTTCTTTTCCCCTTTTCATTAGCTTGAAGCAGGCGGGATGGTTAAATCACAAACTGTAAGGAGCCTGGGACCCTGAATCACCACATGGGAAAGCTGCATACTGGCCAGGAGCACCCACATTGGGCCGTCATGTGAGTGAGAAACAAACTCCGAGTATGTTACACCATTTAAATGTTGGGGTTTATTTGTTACCGCCACCTCAGAAACTCCTCTGGATACTCATGTAATAAAGTGCTGAGAAGATTTAAAGTAGCAGTGGGCAAAAAGGACCCTATAGGATTCCAGAATAACATGATTCTTAAAAATACAGACAATAACCCAGCAATTCCACTCCTAGGTACGTGCCCAAGAGAAATGGAAACATACATCCACACAAAAATTTTATGCATGAATGTTCCTAGCAGCATTACACATAAGAACCCAAGAGTGGAAACAATTCAAATGTCCATCAGCTGATGAACGGATAAATAAAATTAAATGTCCATATAATACTATTCAGCAATAAAAAGAAACTAAGTATTAGTACGTGCTATAATATGAATAAACCTTGAAAACTATGCTAAGTGAAAGAAGCCAGTTACAAAAGACCACGTATTATAGGAGTCCATTTATGTGAAATATCCAAAATAGGCAAATCTATAAAGACAGAACTAGATTAGTGGTTGCCGGTAGGTGGCAGGGGGTGAGGGCAGGCTGGGAGGAAATGGGGGGGTGACTGCTAATGGGTATGGAGTCCCTTTTGGGTGATGAGAATGTTTGACAATTGATGGTGGTGATGTTTGCACAACTCTGTGAATACACTAAAAAGCACTGACTTGTACACTCTAAATGGTGAGTTGCATGGCATGTAAACTATATCTCAATAAAGCTATTTTTTTTTAAGAAAGAGAGAAATGTAGGGAATAACAACACAATGAGATCATGATAGGAGGAAACAGCTAAATCTGACCGACTATCTCCTCTCGTTCTAAGGACCCATCTCACAGGGCAAAGGCAAGGCAAGCGACAGCTTCCGGATGAAAGCAGAGCCATCTAGCAGTTCTGCAGAAATAAGCCAAGTGCTTGTTTCACAATGAGGGTGAAGACTCTCCAGATTCCACAGGATAACAAAGCTTTGTTTCCAAATAAAGTATGAAAATGAAGATCGAAGGGGAGCTGGCTGAGCACCAATCCTAAAAGGGTTCAAAGGGACCAGAGATCTCTGCTGGCAAAAGTATTAAAACTAAAGCAACACAACCAAAGACACTTCACAAGAAACTGAATCGTAGAGAAGAGTGACTTGAGCTTGTCAGTATCGCCAGAACTGGAAGGAGATCGTGTTGGCGCCTGGAAACGTGTGAGCAGGTGAGGAACAGCTGAGCTGAGATGAACTCAGACACCTGTCAGGGTGCCACTTTGAAAAGCATGAAGTCCTCTTCCATGTGACATACTATTGGGACGTGTATACATTATTTTCATCTGAATGGAAGGAGAAAAACAAACAAAAGAAGCCAAAGGGACTCTCAAATATTTTACTGTGAATTTGTACTCTGAAAGGAAAATCAGAAAACTGAATTGATGATGACTGATTAAAAGCATCATTGTTTGCAGGCAGAGATCAAAAGCTAGCAAGATTGTGGTGCCTTAATTTAGGGGGGACTCTGCTAGCCCCCAGTCAATGAATCTCAGACTTCTTAACCCCCCACTGTAAGAGCTCTGAGCCCCCCGATACCTCCCCCAACTCCAGGCAGTCCTGGGGACCCTGGTTTCTGAAACCCAGGGCAGACCCGACTGAAGAGAGGCTTGTAGAACAGATGTTCTGCTTTGTGGCATTAGCAAGTCTTAGGTGTTTACCAAGGTCCGACCGATTCCAGACAAAAAACTTGGAAGCTTTCTGTCAGAAGAGAGAGGCATGCAGCACTGATAGGGAATTTCAAGTTTGATGAAATAAAACACGGGCTTTGCTCCTAACAAGCATATGATTTTATTAGTTCTGTAGACATTTTCTCTCAAGAAGGCACCTCTTGCTGCCTTTCTTAGGGAAGGATTCCTCTGTTTTATTGCGGAGGAAGGAAAGAGCACAAGGCTAGGGGCTTTTCCACCCTCCTGCCATCTGGTGGGTCAGCAGCACTTTATAGATGGGGACACCGGGGTGTGGAAATGTTTATTTTCTCTCCCTGGTCCCGAATTCAACCCCAGCCCCGACTTCCAAGTTCACAGTCTTTCCATCGCTTCCCACAGCCTCCAGAGAAAAACGGCTTCCCCTTCTCCCCCTCGTGCAAGAAAAATGAGCTTCCCTCATTTCCTCGGGGGGAAAATGGTGGGAACAAAATTACCTTGTGTTAGTAGGTAATTCATGCTGCTGGCTGCACTGAGTTATTTTGATAGGTTCAGGCTTCCTGACTTCTGGAGGCTCTTATTTATGGATTATTTTCTGGTGCAAGTTAAGAGTAAAGTGGATGCCCATCCTTTCTGGTTAGCTCAGAGGATGGACCCGGCAAAAGCTGAAGGGAGGCTGTGGAATGGGATTCAGACTCACTTCTGCCATCCCGGGTCCTGGCTGGGTTACAACACTGTGTGGTTCTATGTGGTTGAGATGTTTGTGAGAAACGTGGGCGCTGGGATTCCTTTCTCCAGCAGCGTTTCCAGGACCCCGGTCTGTGTTGGAATATTGTGGGGCTGTGGCTTGGTCACCTGGTTTGAGGCTGGTCCGTTTGGTAAATGCAGGAGAGGCTGCTCCTTCACTAAGACCCAGAGTGTGACTGACAAGTCTCTCGGGGTGTTTCCTGTCCTCAGCCTCACCTCGTGCCATTTCTCCAATGTGGCTACTTATTTTTTCTCCCCTTAGCCACTGCGGCCTGCTGACACCAGAAACACATGGGAAGTTTTTCCGAGTGTGGTTTTAACTCAGGGATTCTTAAACTCTTGGGGGGCAAGGACACCTTTGGCCCTAAAGGGATCTATGGATCCCTTTTCAGAACAATATTTTTAAATGCATAAAATAAGATACAGGGCATTACCATGGAAACCAGTTATATTGATGTACAATTATCAAAGTATTTTTTAAAACTCACTTGTGATAGAGAAAATACATGCTTTTTTATTAATGACTTAAATAACAAGATCCCCGGTTTAATAACCACCATAGTTTTGAAGTAGTGATAAGGGTACATAATATTTTGAGATATTTGCAGCAATTAGCACTGGGATGTGAAAATATCTGTGATTTCTATTGGGAACAAACCACAGGAACTGCTAATACTGCCATGGGTCAGTGCTTGCATTTATAATGAAAGGAAATTCTAAATTTCACCTAGAAGTTAGTGAAAATAAAGAAGTAATTGTTTTCTTACCCAGCTTGAGGGTCCCCTTGAATTCACAGAACTCCTGAAAAAAGCCTAGCTTTCTTCCCTCAAGATTTTTTAGAGAAATAACTAATTTATTACTATTCTTGTTATTTTCCTTTTTCAAGTTCTTCTAATTTCCGAATTACTTGATTTCTCATGTTCATCCTCTCTGCAGGCTCGGAATTCTTTTCTCAGTCTTTTGAACAACTTTCCTTTCTTTTTTAACAAAAGCGTTTTACTTCTCTCTTCTCTTTCCTAAGTCTGAGGTCCTCCCATCTCTGGAGGCTGGAGGTCCACCCTCTTCTGGAATCTAGGGATTTCCCGCCTCTGGAGTCTGGGGTCCTCCTGTCCTCTTGTGCCCCTCGCCTGTGAATCGCCTGTAGTGGCCCCTACCTTTTTGCTTTTTTGCCTGTTTAGCCCTTAAAACAATTTTGAAACAGTGTGTATCTCTTCACACATTTTTAGGTAAACAGCTCAAAATTTTAATTATATGTTTAAATTATTTTAAAAGATTTATTTTCCTGCATATTTTATATTGTCTACCTGCTTTAAACACATATTGTATTAAAATCTTGGAGCAGCAGATTTTAGCTCATCCAATTCATGAAACCAAAATGACAAAGCCAGTCTTTGCTCTCACATCAATCAGCGAAATCAGACATCATTTGGTAGAAGATGTATCAGTCCCCATGACGACCACCTCAGTTCTGCATTTGAATCCTGGCCTCAGCTGGAGAGAGGCAGCCGGTGGGCAGAGACGGATGCAGGTGGGGGATGCAGAGACGGATGCAGGTGGGGGATGGGGCACTGCCTGTGCTCCTTGTCCAGGTGAGCTGCTCCCTAAGCATCTAGAGCTCTCCTTGCCTCGCCCTCAGGGCGTCCTCAGGAATAGTGCATTCTGGCATTGTCCCTTTCTTGGTGTCCTAGAGATGTTAACACTCCAGAGCGATTCAGGATGAGTGACAGGAAGATTTTCTTTTTTTTCCCCTCCAGTTTTATTGAGATATAAAGGACATACAGCACTGTATAAATTTAGGGTGTCCAGCGTAATGATTTGACTTCCATACATCATGAAATGATTACCGCAATATGTTTAGTGAACACCCATCATCTCCTATGGATACAACATAAGGAAGGTCTTACTTCTGTTCACTGAAGAGATAGTTGCACAAGGGGATGGAGTGAGGGATAAACACTGCACGATGCTGGCATATTCTCAGATGGATCAGTTTCAGGAAGTTGAGAACCTGGAAGTGGATTCCCCGGAATCTGTGTGGGCTTTGGTTTCCCTGAAGACTCACGAAACAATGAAAGGGGCCTATTCCCTCCTTGATTAACCTCTTGATATCAGTCACGCCACCAGCACTTTTCAGTTCTCCAGTCACCAGAGAGTCCCTGAGAACCTACCACGTGCCAGTACCGTGCCAGCTGTCAGAGACAGCCAAGCCACGGTTCCTGCTGTGTCTGCAGAATCAGGAAAAGGGGACAAAGGCGGGATCCTGAAAGAGACAGGGAGCCCAGAGGGGAGAGCTCAGCTCAGGGGTGGGGGGGGAGGTGTGCGTGCCCAGGGGGCCCAGGCGGGCTTCCCGGGGGGGATGTGTCCTCTGAGGCTGGAGGGGCCGGCCCGAGAGACCACAAGAGAGGGGGAGGGACGGATGAGAGTGGGGAAGGGCTCCGCAGGCCCAGGAACCAGCATGGGCAGGGGCTCGGCGGCTAGAGCGGGAAAATGGAGGAATAAACGGTCCATCCACCTGACAAAGAGCAGGCAGTAATAAGGCCCTTTCAGTCCACTGCCTGCAGCGCACAGAGACAGAAATATCGAGGCCATACACTAAAACTAGTGACTGGTGTTGAATTATGATTCCGGCATCTCAGCAGGAAGGCCGGAGCCATGACCTCTCTTCATGAGACGTGCTATCTATTCTAGCAGTTTTTGATTTCAAAGCATTTAATCGCTGTCAATTAATTACGCCTCTAAAGATGCAAAAGTGCAAAGTGGAATTATCTCTAGTTCAGAGAGGGAGAGCGTCAGTCCAACGAAACCCTACGGTCTGCCTGAGACTGGCTCCAGCCCGGCGTCGGGGGCCCGGATTTCTGCCTCTCGGCGGCGACAGACAATGGCCACACTGCCCCACTCGCCCCTCGGGCCCTGTCTAATAGAGTCACCAGGTGCGCCCGTGAGGAGGGGGCCCGGCCCTGCCCGGTCGGCCACCTGCCCGTCAGGGGGCGGCTACAGCCTGGAGCTCTTATTCTTTTTTTTTTTTTTAAGTCAATATAGATATTTATTATTTAAAAAAATTTTTTTTACTTTATTGGAGTATAATTGCTTCACAATGGTGTATTAGTTTCTGCTTTATAACAAAGTGAATCAGTTATACATATACATCTGTTCCCATATCCCTTCTCTCTTGCGTCTCCCTCCCTCCCACCCTCCCTATCCCACCCCTCCAGGCGGTCACAGAGCACCGAGCTGATCTCCCTGTGCTACGCGGCTGCTTCCCACTAGCTATCTACCTTACGTTTGGTAGTGTATATATGTCCATGCCTCTCTCTCGCTTTGTCACAGCTTACCCTTCCCCCTCAATATCCTCAAGTCCATTCTCAAGTAGGTCTGTGTCTTTATTCCTGTTTTACCCCTAGGTTCTTCATGACATTTCTGTTTTCTTAAATCCCATATATATGTGTTAGCATATGTTATTTGTCTTTCTCTTTCTGACTTACTTCACTCTGTATGACAGACTCTAGGTCTATCCACCTCACTACAAATAGCTCAATTTCGTTTCTTTTTATGGCTGAGTAATATTCCATTGTATATATGTGCCACATCTTCTTTATCCATTCATCGAATAATGGACACCTAGGTTGTTTCCATCTCCTGGCTATTGTAAATAGAGCTGCAATGAACATTTTGGTACGCGACTCTTTTTGAATTATGGTTTTCTCAGGGTATATGCCCAGTAGTGGGATTGCTGGGTCATATGGTAGTTCTATTTGTACTTTTATAAGGAACCTCCATACTGTTCTCCATAGTGGCTGTGCCAATTCACATTCCCACCAGCAGTGCAAGAGTGTTCCCTTTTCTCCACACCCTCTCCAGCATTTATTGTTTCTAGATTTTTTGATGATGGCCATTTTAACTGGTGTGAGATGATATCTCATTGTAGTTTTGACTTGCATTTCTCTAATGATTAATGATGTTGAGCATTCTTTCATGTGTTTGTTGGCAGTCTGTATATCTTCTTTGGAGAAATGTCTGTTTAGGTCTTCTGCCCATTTTTGGATTGGGTTGTTCTTTTGCTATTGAGCTGCATGAGCTGCTTATAAATTTTGGAGATTAATCCTTTGTCAGTTGCTTCATTTGCAAATATTTTCTCCCATTCTGAGGGTTGTCTTTTGGTCTTGTTTATGGTTTCCTTTGCTGTGCAAAAGCTTTGGAGTTTCATTAGGTCCCATTTGTTTATTTTTTGTCTTTATTTCCATTTCTCTAGGAGGTGGGTCAAAAAGGATCTTGCTGTGATTTGTGTCATAGAGTGTTCTGCCTATGTTTTCCTCTAAGAGTTTGATAGTTTCTGGCCTTACATTTAGGTCTTTAATCCATCTTGAGCTTATTTTTGTGTATGGTGTTAGGGAGTGATCTAATCTCATACTTTTACATGTACCTGTCCAGTTTTCCCAGCACCACTTATTGAAGAGGCTGTCCTTTCTCCACTGTACATTCCTGCCTCCTTTATCAAAGATAAGTTGACCGTATGTGCATGGGTTTATCTCTGGGCTTTCTATCCCGTTCCATTGATCTATCTTTCTGTTTTTGTGCCAGTACCATACTGTCTTGATTACTGTAGCTTTGTAGTATAGTCTGAAGTCAGGGAGCCTGATTCCTCCAGCTCCGTTTTTCGTTCTCAAGATTGCTTTGGCTATTCGGGGTCTTTTGTTTTTCCAAACAAATTGTGAAATTTTTTGTTCTAGTTCTGTGAAAAATGCCAGTCGTAGTTTGATAGGGATTGCATTGAATCTGTAGATTGCTTTGGGTAGTAGAGTCATTTTCACAATATTGATTCTTCCAATCCAGGAACATGGTATATCTCTCCATCTATTGGTATCATCTTTAATTTCTTTCATCAGTGTCTTATAATTTTCTGCATACAGGTCTTTTGTCTCCTTAGGTAGGTTTATTCCTAGATATTTTATTCTTTTTGTTGCAATGGTAAATGAGAGTGTTTTCTTGATTTCACTTTCAGAGTTTTCATCATTAGTGTACAGGAATGTCAGAGATTTCTGTGCATTAATTTTGCATCCTGCTACTTTACCAAATTCATTGATTAGCTCTAGTAGTTTTCTGGTAGCATCTTTAGGATTCTCTATATATAGTATCATGTCATCTGCAAACAGTGACAGCTTTACTTCTTCTTTCCAATTTGGGTTCCTTTTATTTCCTTTTCTTCTCTGATTGCTGTGGCTAAAACTTCCAAAACTCTGTTGAGTAAGAGTGGTGAGAGTGGGCAGCCTTGTCTTGTTCCTGATCTTAGTGGAAATGGTTTCAGTTTTTCACCATTGAGGATGATGTTGGCTGTGGGTTTGTCATATATGGCCTTTATTATGTTGAGGAAAGTTCCCTCTATGCCTACTTTCTGCAGGGTTTTTATCATAAATGGGTGTTGAATTTTGTCGAAAGCTTTCTCTGCATCTATTGAGATGATCATATGGTTTTTCTCCTTCAATTTGTTAATATGGTGTTTCACGTTGATTGATTTGCAGAAATTGAAGAATCCTTGAATTCCTGGAATAAACCCCACTTGATCATGGTGTATGATCCTTTTAATGTGCTGTTGGATTCTGTTTGCTAGTATTTTGTTGAGGATTTTTGCATCTGTGTTCATCAGTGATATTGGCCTGTAGTTTTCTTTCTTTGTGACATCCTTATCTGGTTTTGGTATCAAGGTGATGGTGGCCTCGTAGAATGAGTTTGGGTGTGTTCCTCCCTCTGCTATATTTTGGAAGAGTTTGAGAAGGATAGGTGTTAGCTCTTCTCTAAATGTTTGATAGAATTCGCCTGTGAAGCCATCTGGTCCTGGGCTTTTGTTTGCTGGAAGATTTTTAATCACAGTTTCAACTTCAGTGCTTGTGATTGGTCTGCTCATATTTTCTATTTCTTCCTGATTCAGTCTTGGCAGGTTGTGCATTTCTAAGAATTTGTCCATTTCTTCCAGATTGTCCATTTTATTAGCATAGAGTTGCTTGTAGTAATCTCTCATGATCTTTTGTATTTCTGCAGTGTCAGTTGTTACTTCTCCTTTTTCATTTTTAATTCTATTGATTTGAGTCTTCTTCCTTTTTTCTTGATGAGTCTGGCTAATGGTTTATCAATTTTGTTTATCTTCTCAAAGAACCAGCTTTTAGTTTTATTGATCTTTGCTATCGTTTCCTTCATTTCTTTTTCATTTATTTCTGATCTGATTTTTATGATTTCTTTCCTTCTGCTAACTTTGGGGGTTTTTTGTTCTTCTTTCTCTAATTGCTTTAGATGCAAGGTCAGGTTGTTTACTTGAGATGTTTCCTGTTTCTTAAGGTGGGATCGTATTGCTGTGAACTTAGAACTGCTTTTGCTGCATCCCATAGGTTTTGGGTCATCGTGTCTCCATTGTCATTTGTTTCTAGGTACTTTTTTTTTTTTTTTTTTTTTTTGCGGTACTTGGGCCTCTCACTGTTGTGGCCTCTCCCGTTGCGGAGCACAGGCTCCGGATGCGCAGGCTCAGTGGCCATGGCTTACGGGCCCAGCCGCTCCACGGCATGTGGGATCCTCCCGGACCGGGGCACGAACCCGTGTCCCCTGCATCGGCAGGCGGACTCTCAACCACTGCACCACCAGGGAAGCCCTGTTTCTAGGTACTTTTTAATTTCCTCTTTGATTTCTTCAGTGAGCACTTCGTTATTAAGTACTGTATTGTTTAGCCTCCATGTGTTTGTATTTTTTACAGATCTTTTCCTGTAATTGATATCTAGTCTCATAGCATTGTGGTCGGAAAAGATACTTGATAGAATTTCAATTTTCTTAAATTTACCAAGGCTTGATTTGTGACCCAAGATGTGATCTATCCTGGAGAATATTCCATGAGCACTTGAGAAAAATGTGTATTCTGTTGTTTTTGGATGGAATGTCCTATATATATCAATTAAGTCCATCTTGTTTAATGTATCATTTAAAGCTTGTGTTTCCTTATTTATTTTCATTTTGGATGATCTCTCCATTGGTGAAAGTGGGGCGTTGAAGTCCCCTACTGTGAGTGTGTTACTGTCGATTTCCCCTTTTATGGCTGTTAGTATTTGCCTTATGTATTGAGGTGCTCCTATGTTGGGTGCATAAATATTTACAATTGTTATATCTTCTTCTTGGATCGATCCCTTGATCATTATGTAGTGTCCTTCTTTATGTCTTCTAATAGTCTTTATTTTAAAGTCTATTTTCTCTGATATGAGAATTGCTACTCCAGCTTTTTTTTGATTTCCATTTGCATGGAATATCTTTTTCCATCCCCTTACTTTCAGTCTGTATGTGTCTCTAAGTCTGAAGTGGGTATCTTGTAGACAGCATATATCTGGGTCTTGTTTTTGTATCCATTCAGCCAATCTGTGTCTTTTGGTGGGAGCATTTAGTCCATATACATTTAAGGTAATTATCGATATGTATGTTCCTATTCCCATTTTCTTAATTGTTTTGGGTTCGTTATTGTAGGTATTTTCCTTCTGTTGTATTTCTTGCCTAGAGAAGTTCCTTTAGCATTTGTTGTAAAGCTGGTTTGGTGGTGCTGAACTCTTTCAGCTTTTGCTTGTCTGTAAAGGTTTTAATTTCTCCATCAAATCTGAATGAGATCCTTGCTGGGTAGAGTAATCTTGGTTGCAGGTTTTTCTCCTTCATCACTCTAAATATGTCCTGCCAGTCCCTTCTGGCTTGTAGAGTTTCTGCTGAAAGATCAGCTGTTAACCTTATGAGGATTCCCTTGTGAGTTATTTGTTGTTTTTCCCTTGCTGATTTTAATATGTTTTCTTTGTGTTTAATTTTTGACAGTTTGATTAATATGTGTCTTGGCATATTTCTCCTTGGATTTATTCTATATGGGACTCTCTGTGCCTCCTGGACTTGATTAACTATTTCCTTTCCCATATTAGGGAAGTTTTCAACTATAATCTCTTCAAATATTTTCTCAATCCCTTTCTTTTTCTCTTCTTCTTCTGGAACCCCTATAATTCAAATGTTGGTGCGTTTAATGTTGTCTCTGAGGTCTCTGAGACTGTCCTCAGTTGTTTTCATTCTTTTTTCTTTATTCTGCTCTGCAGCAGTTATTTCCACTATTTTATCTTCCACGTCACTTATCCATTCTTCTGCCTCAGTTATTCTGCTATTGATCCCATGTAGAGTATTTTTAATTTCATTTATTGTGTTGCTCATCGTTGCTTGATTCATCTTTATTTCTTCTAGGTCCTTGTTAACTGTTTCCTGCATTTTGTCTATTGTATTTCCAAGATTTTGGATCACATTTACTATCATTATTCTGAATTCTTTTTCAGGTAGACTGCCTATTTCCTCTTCATTTGTTAGGTCTGGTGGGTTTTTATCTTGCTCCTTCACCTGCTGTGTGTTTTTCTGTCTTCTTATTTTGCTTATCTTACTGTGTTTGGGGTCTCCTTTTTGCAGGCTGCAGGTTCGTAGTTCCCGTTGTTTTTGGTTCTGTCCCCAGTGGCTAAGGTTGTTTCAGTGGGTTGTGTAGGCTTCCTGGTGGAGGGGACTAGTGCCTGTGTTCTGGTGGATGAGGCTGGATCTTGTCTTTCTGGTGGGCAGGTCCACGTCTGGTGGTGTGTTTTGGGGTGTCTGTGGACTTATTATGATTTTAGGCAGCCTCTCTGCTAATGGGTGGTGTTGTGTTCCTGTCTTGTTAGTTGTTTGGCATAGGGTGTCCAGCACTGTAGCTTGCTGGTCGTTGCGTGAAGCTGGGTGCTGGTGTTGAGATGGAGATCTCTGGGAGATTTTCACCTTTTGATATTATGTGGAGCTGGGAGGTCTCTTGTGGACCAGTGTCCTGAAGTTGGCTCTCCCACCTCAGAGGCACAGCACTGACTCCTGGCTGCAGCACCAAGAGCCTTTCATCCACACGGCTCAGAATAAAAGGGAGAAAAAGTAGAAAGAAAGAATTAGTAGAAGTAGAAAAGAAAGAAAGAAAGAAAAAGAAAGAAAGAAAGAAAGAAAAGAAAGAAAGAAAGAAAGAAAGAAAGAAAGAAAGAAAGAAAGAAAGAAAGGAGGGAGGGAGGGAGGAAGGTGGGAAGGTTGGAAAAAAAGAAAGAAGGTAAAGTAAAATAGAATAAAGTATGATAAAATATAATAAAGTTATTAAAATAAAAAAATATTTTTTTAAAAAAACGGACGGATAGAACCCTAGGACAAATGGTGGAAGCAAAGCTGTACAGACAAAATCTCATGCAGAAGCATACACATACACACTCACAAAAAGAGGAAAAAGGGAAAAAATCATAAATCTTGTTCTCAAAGTCCACCTCCTCAATTTGGGTTGATTCGTTGTCTATTCAGGTATTCCACAGATGCAGGGTACATCAAGTTGATAGCGGAGCTTTAATCCGCTGCTTCTGAGGCTGCTGGGAGAGATTCCCCTTTCTCTTCTTTGTTCGCACAGCTCCCGTGTCTCAGCTTTGGATTCGGCCCCGCCTCTGCGTGTAGGTCGCCGGAGGACGTCTGTTCTTCACTCAGACAGGACGGGGTTAAAGGAGCCGCTGATTCGGGGGCTCTGGCTCCCTCAGGCCGCGGGGGAGGGAGGGGCACGGAGGCGGGGCGAGCGTGCGTCGGCGGAGGCCGGCGTGACGTTGCGCCAGCACGAGGCGCGCCCGTGCGTTCTCCCGGGGATGTGGTCTGTGGAGCCGGGGACCGTGGTGGTGGCGGGCAGCACAGGCTCCCGGGAGGGGAGGTGTGGAGAGTGACCTGCGCTCGCACACGGGCTTCTTGGTGGCGGCAGCAGCAGCCCCAGCGTCCCACGCCCGTCTCTGGGGTCCGCGCTTTCAGCCGCGGCTCATGCCCGTCTCTGGAGCTCCTTTCGGCAGTGCTCTGAATCCCCTCTCCTCGCGCACCAGGAAACAAAGAGGGAAGAAAAACTCTCTTGCCTCTTCGGCAGGTCCAGACTTCCCTGGACTCCCTCCCGGCCAGCCGTGGCGCACTAACCCCCTGCAGGCTGTGTTCACACGGCCAGCGCTCCGACCGAAGCCCGAGCCTCAGCTCCCAGCGCCGCCCGCCCCGGTGAGCAGACAAGCCTCTTGGGCTGGTGAGTGCCGGTCGGCACCGATCCTCTGTGCGGGAATCTCTCCGCTTTGCCCTCCACACCCCTGTGGCTGCGCTCTCCTCCGCGGCTCCGAAGCTTTCCCCCTCCGCCACCCGCAGTCTCCGCCCGCAAAGGGGCTCCTAGTGTGTGGAAACCGTTTCTCCTTCACGGCTCCCTCCCACTGGTGCAGGTCCCGGCCCTATCCTTTTGTCTCTGTTTATTCTGTTTTCTTTTGCCCTACCCAAGTACGTGGGGAGTTTCTTGGCTTTGGGAGGTCTGAGGTCTTCTGCCAGCGTTCAGTAGTGTTCTCTAGGGGTTGTTCCACGTGTAGATGATTTTCTGGTGTATCTGTGGGGAGGAAGGTGATCTGCGTGTCTTACTCCTCCGCCACCTTCCCCTCGTCCCTTGGAGCTCTTGTTCTTGCCTTTGCTTTTCTTTGCACAGCAAAGCCAGTCCCAGGAGGAAAATTCTTTCCCAAGAGGAGTTTAAGCTTTTTGGCTTTCGTTTTAAATACTCCTTGCTTTACTTTTTTTTTTTTTTTTTCTTTTCACTTCACAGAGATAAGTGAAAATCCCACAGGTGGGGGGACTGGTCCTCACCAAAAGGACAGGAGAACTGAGGCCTTGCCGAGGACGCAGGGAGAGAGTTGACCAGGTGGCCAGTCGCCGTCGGGGAGGTCGCTCGGTCAAGGACACAGGTGCACGGGGCCAGCTGCAGGTCGGCGGGAGGGGCCGGGAGGATGCCTGGAAAGCTGCGTATTTGCATGGAAGGTCTCGAGGGCACAGCAGCGGCAGTGGCTTTTGCCATTTTGTCTTATAAGGGCTGTCAGCTGGCGTGCAGCAGGCACCTGCTTTAATTCGGGGTTTGCTGGAGCAGCTGCCTTTTGGATGAGGGAGTGGCGAGAAGTCCCCCACTCCCGGTGGCCATGCTCGCCTGCGTGTGGCAGTCAGGGCCACGCTCTGCCAGAACGCTGTCGCTGGCACAGGGCCTAGGGAGGGGGCATCCTTTTAGCCAGAAAGATGCATTTTTCTTCTTTTGGCTTCTGAGCTGCAGGAGAGCAGGCTGACCTCTCAGCATTAGCCTGCAGAGGTGGGCCACCTGCAGTGTCCTAAGGTGGCCGCAGCGCCAGGGCTGTGGGAGGAGTGAGCCAGGCGTGGGGCACAGGGATGGCTGGCGGGCTCTGCCGCCTCTCCCCTCCCGACGCTTAGTCACTGTGATGTGCGTGCGCCTGGCCCTTTACCCAGGGCCCCCCAGGAGACAGGCAGGTCCTGAAATGAAACAGTACGTCAAGCTTCCTTTTACGCCGTTCTCTTTGCTATTTTTCAAGGCTATGACTAAACATCTCACAGCACACAATGCAGAGTAGGTGCTCAATAATTCCTTGCATGGGTTAGCAAATTAAAATAAATGGCACCGTACTATTAACATGCTGGCCTTGGACTCAGTGTCCCAGAAAATAAGGGCTGCGGCTTTTTAATATGCTCTGTGAGTCCCTGGCATCCTGGAATAGGGATTTGCTAATACTTTTGATAATGATTATTAATACTGTATCTGTGTTCTCTGATCTAAAACAATAATGCAATAGCGGAGCTTGCAAAGTTAGAATCATGTGTATTTATAAGGAAATCAGAGAATCCTGGAAAATACACCAGCTCAATCCAATAGACCGCTCAGTCTAAAGGACTCCTAGAGGACATGTGAGGTTTTCTTTCTCTGCCCCAATGTATCCCTTTATAGCAAGAAAGTGAGTGGGAATATCTATCAGTTTCCTAGGCACCATAACAAATGCCTCAGATGGGGGTGGGGTGAGGTGAGGGTGGAGGTTAAACGACAGGCACTTATTGGGTCACAGGTATCAGTGGGTTGGGTTGCCCGTTCCCCCAGCTTCGGGTGGTTTGCTGGCCATCTGGGCTGTTCCGCGGCTTGGGGAGGCGTCACCCCAGGCTCTGCCTTCATCTTCACAAGGCTTTCTCCCTGTGCGTGTCTGTGTTTAAACTTCCCCCTTTTATAAGGACAGCAGCCACACTGGATTAGGGGCCCACCCTCCCCCGCGGTCTGACCGTATCTCAGCTTAACTAATTCTATCTGTAATGACGCTATTTCCAAATCAGATCACATTCTGAGGTCCTGGGGCTTAGGAGTTCAACATGTAAATGGGCAGGGAGGCTCGGTTCTACCCACAGCAGAGCTTTCCCACAGCCTCCGGAGAGGAAGAGAGAAGCGTCTAAGGGCCACTGCCCGCGAGGATAGAGGAGGGCATGGAGGGAGACGGAGGGCGGGGAGGGGCGGCCACGGGGTGAGAAGCAGGGCAGCGGCAGCAGCGGCAGAGAGGGCTGCGTGCACGCGCTCGTTGGACGGGCGCGCCTTCCCTGCGTCCCGGGACCCCGCTGCTCGCCGGGCCACATACTAGACGGTGAGCACGAGTCCGTCTTCTCAACGGCCTTCTAACTGGTAGATCAGTCGATCAATGGCTATCAGTAGCCACTGATATGGCTATTGAGATTAAATAAAATGAAAACTTCAGTTCTTCAGCCTCAGTCGCTCTATTGCAAGGGCGGCTTGTGGTTGCCATTTTGAGCGTCGCAGCTACAGAGCATTTCCAGCATCACAGAAAGTTGTATTGGACAGAGCCAGTCCAGAGGGTGGCACCTGGGACATGTGGTTGAGGAAGAAAGAATCTGGACTGGAAGGAGTATGAAAATACGTTGAAAGTGGGTGGAAGGGCCACAGGTAGCTTTGAATTCCCGTGACATTCAAGTGAGCGTGCAGGATTTAGAGATCCGTGAGGCAACCAGCGGGCTGAGAGGCTGGGTGACAGGTCAGGTGACCTTGGAGTTGACCTTTATCTCACAGCCCACTTCTGAGAAGTGTTCACTCATCATAATGGGAAATGTCCCATTGTCTGGAAATGTCCCCAGAACCTCCAGTTTGGGAAACACTGGCCCAAAGCAGAGCAGAGTAGAGGGAAGGGCACCGGCTGGCCGTTGCTCCCCTGAGGACCCGGAGAACTGCTGTCCAGCGCCCTCCATGAGGCTGGAGGAGGCAGTGAGGACCCGAGGCCCCTGCCTCAGGCTCCTGCAAATGTCTCCAAATTGGCCAAGTTCGGAGGACGGGAAGAGAAGTCCAGGCGACCTTGTTAAGTTAGACAGACGTTTGATGAATGATAAGGTGTCTTTCCATAATAACATGGATAACATGCTTTTAGGGACTGAATACAAGCTATTTTATGCACATCCAGGTGGGAGACAGCGCAGCCGACAAAACCCCGGGGATTACTGGGTCTCTGCGCCGGTATTGACAGAGGGAGCGCGCGCCGGCCAGGAGGGACAGGGGGCGACACGGGGTCACCAGGGAGCCGTAGGGGCTGAGCACACACAGCAGAGGTCAGGCTCGGTGACAGGCCTTCGCGGCGTGCTTTGCTCTCTGAATTTTAAGAGCAAGAATGTAAAACTGCAGCAAATCAAAAGCAGAAATGAGCAAAGGTTACAGAGGAGTTGTAAGTTGTTTAACTTGTAAAAGAGAAATTATAAGAAGCACATAATACAGAGTCTTATTCTCAGGCGCCCGAGAAGCTATGACAAGGAGACCAGAGCTCCTTCTGGAAGAGGTCGAGGTGAGATTCATTCCTGCTTGAGGAGGTCTGCACGGGGAAGGACTCTGATGATTGCCAAAGTTTTCATTAATAACCATCTCCCGGGGGATGCTGACCCTGCAGGCTCCCCAGGGGCAGGGGCCTGGCCTGGCCAGCACACAGTCTGGCAATAAATCTTTGAGTCTACACATGACCGGATGTCCTCCTGAGATGCTCTCCATTTCTATCACCGACACCTCGCCCTCACCCTCCATCGCCTTTCCCCTGGGTTGGCAGGAAGCCTTGCCTCTGCAACCGATGTGTCCTTCCGCGTTGAGGAGGCTCGGTCTCCATTCGTCCCTGCCCCTCTCCGCCCTTGACCCCCTGGACCGCAGCACTGGCTGATGGGCAGTTCTGGGAAGCATGGACTGGGCGTGTTCGTTCAGCTTTGCTTTCTTCCTCCTGGGAGCACTGCCGGCAGGGATGCTGATGCTCCGAGGGCCGCAGGCTCTTCCTCTCCATGGGGCTGGGGCACTGACCCATGGGGAGGGGTCAGTATTAGGAAGCCATCTAGGCTCTTATACCTAGCTTTACCAACGTTAAGGATAATAGTTTAGCCTCCATCTGCTGCTCCACTGTTTATTCTCAAATGAGTTAGAACTCAGGCCAGAAAGAGGCGTAGCTGTTTGGGGGGCCCCTCCAACACCCCAGCAGCCTGGCTGCAACAATATTAAAAGGGTCCCTCCACTTTCACTCCCCTGAAATTCATTCTCACTGCCCCTGGGAGCTTTACAAAATACAAATCAGATATGTTGTTTCTTGCCTGAAATCCTGCACTGGTTTCCCATCACAACTCGAAGAAAACTCAACTCCTGTCCGTGAGTCCCAGATCTGGCCTCCTACGGCCCGGCTCTCACTCCCCTTGTGCTCCGGGAGACGCTGCAGGAAGAGAAGGCTGAATCGGACCTGAGGGACTTGGCAGTATAGAGTGTTCTTGGTCCTCTTGCATTCCACATCTAACCTGCCCAGAGAGCATTCTCTAAGCCCTGGGTCCAAACCAGTCCCTGTTCCGGCTCTTCCCCGGCATCCTTTTGTTCTTTTGATGGTACCCAACACCAGTGACGTTACTGTGTGTACTTGCTGACTCTCATTTATCCACTGTCTCCACCACTGGCTGAGATGGTGAGCCTTCCCTTGAGAGCAGGGATCTGGTCCCCCTCCGTTTGCTTTGTGTCATCAGTACCTGGCAGAGCGGTCACTCAGTCAATATCTGAGCAGCGAATGCAGGAGGGAAGCGTCCGGGAGAAGCAGGGCGATCCACAGGACACACCCTGGACCAGGAACCAAGAGAAGGGGGGCTTCAGCCCCTGCTCACCGCTAACGACTGTGTGCTTGTTACTTGCAAGAAGATTTTTCCCTTCTTTCATCTCTAAAGCAAGGAGGGTTCACCCTCTGCGTTGGGACGTCCTTCTGGAGGGGTCTCTTGCTTCTTAGGAAAAGCGTGTCTTCCCGGCCCGGTGCTGCTAATATCTTCCCCTCCCGGCCCTCTTCCTTTTCAGTACTTAATGCAGCAGCTGAATTATTTAACTGTGTGAGTGTTCGGGGCCCGAGTTTGAAGGGCAGATAAGACAACAAATGAAGCAGCGCTGCGGCATCATTCTTTCTGCTGCTGGGGGTTCTGGAGCGTTTATTTTTCTTGGGCATCCTGACTTTCTCAACAGAAAGAGTAAAACAAATCACTTACACAAATCACACCCCCAGCCCTGCCGGAGCCGCTGCGGCCGAACGGGAGCGATTTTCAATGAGAAGATTATAGCCGCAGCTACTGGGGCAGGAGCGAGAACCACATGGCCTGGGCCGGCAGCACCAGATACCCCTTATCACCCCCGAAGAGCGTAGTATTTTAATGTTAAACACAGTCAATTGCAAGCTAGTAAAGTCACATTCAGACTCGCCTCCCCTCTGTTTGTCCGGTGGCCAGTGCGTGCATCAATAGGTTTTCCTCATTGTGAGGTTTCTCAACCGCCCGAGTCCGTTGGGCAGCCTTGATCTCCTTTGGTACCTTCCATGGAACTGTGCGGTAAAGTCTCTTTTTTAAAGTACAATGCGTTTCCCTCAACCCTATTCTTCTGGGGCTTTTACGACTCACAATTGACAAAGGCCTCGCTAATGGAAATGCAAATTTCCTACCTGTCAAAGACTGAGAATGCTTTCTTGAAAACACTGGCTGGCGGGGCAGAAAGTACATTAGCATTTGCATATTTGGGGGAGAAGCTGCTTTCCATGAATTTGTGGGATAAAAATGTTTATTTGATGCTGGGATATAAATACAATAGCAGTGGTTAGACCTCCCATGCAGACAGGACAATTCCCTGGGAATTTCAAACTTTTTTTATCCCTTTGGTTTCAGCACACATACTATTCACCCTCAGGGTGACCCCGGTGGGGGGAGGGGTGTGGCTGCAGTGGCCGCTGGCCTGACGCCGGCAACACCCTTTGTTTACTGATACACGGCAGGTGACATTCTTTGTCTACAGGCTGCTGTAACCAAGTACCCTAGACTGGGTGGCTTAAACAACAGCAATTCATTGTCTCACAGTTCTGGAGGCTGGAAGTGAAAACAGTCAAGGTACTGGTAGTGTTCATTCCTTCTGAGGGCTATGAGGAAAAGGTCTGTGCCAGACTTTTCTCTTTGGCTAGCAACTGTCCATCTTTTCCCTGTGTCTCTTCACATCGTCTTCCCTTTCTGTCCATCTCTGTGTCTAATTTTCCTCTTCGTATAAAGACACGGTCCTGCTGGACTAGCGTTCACCCTAATGACCCCATTTTAACTTGATTTTGCCTCTGAAAACCCTCTCTCCTAATAAGGTCACATTCTCCGGTACTGGGGGTTGGGACTTCAACACAGACATCTGGGGCTGTGGGGAAAACACCATTCCGCCCAGTAACACTGCCCATCTGGAAAGGTGCGTGGGGCTCTGATCAGCCAAGCTCTCCTCTGAGGAGAGTGGGTCGAGATGAGAAATCTGCGGGCCACCCCTGCCCTCGGACGCCTGCCCCCTGTCACTGCCACCTGCCACTCAAGTGACTGAAGCTTTCCAAGGACCCAATTATGGTTTCTCCTCGGTGGCCCAGCAGAAGTCCTAACGTTCAACACAACACTTTAATTACTCTTAAAATGTGCCCTTGGGCCTCCCTGGTGGCGCAAGTGGTTGAGAGTCCGCCTGCCGATGCAGGGGATGCGGGTTCGTGCCCTGGTCTGGGAGGATCCCATATGCCGCGGAGCGGCTGGGCCCGTGAGCCATGGCCGCTGGGCCTGCGCATCCGGAGCCTGTGCTCCGCAACGGGAGAGGCCACAACAGTGAGAGGCCCACATACCGCAAAAAAAAAAAAAAAAAAAAAAAAGGAAAAAAAAATGTGCCCTAATCTTGAAGACAGTGCGGCAGAGAGTCTGACCAGGTGACTTTGCCTGTGGAGGGCTGTCCTCTGTGAAAGCAGGCTGCTCTCAGGGAAGGAAGGGAGGCCAAGGGGAAGTGAGGGCAGGAAATCCTCACCCTCGCAGTGCACGGCAGCACGTTTCCGATTTCTTCTCTGTGGCTTAAAGGTGGCCGAGATGTGGGACCTGGCTCCCTGCGACACTGCGAACAGACGGCCTGGCTTTGGCCCAGGGCCGGCCAGGTGGTCTGACCCCAGCGCCTGTAGCATCCTCTGAGGCAGAGTGATTTGCCAAACATTTAGAACAGTGGAACGACCTGATGGAAAAAATGAACCGTATCTCCTTTACTTGGCTGTGTCCTTAGAAATGGGAAAGAAAGAGAGATCATCTCCTTTTGTCAGCTCTGGAAGAGTTATCGGATATCGTTACTATCTTTGTTGTTATTATTGGCTTAAAACAACTGAAACGGATTGTCTCCCAGTTCTGCAGTCTAGAAGTCTGAAATCAAGGCGTGGGCAGGGCCATACTCTCTCTGAAGCCTGTAGGGGAGTCCTCTGGGACCTCTGGCTAGCTTCTGATCGGTTGCTGGCGATCTCTAACGTTCCTTGGCTTGTAGGTGCATCACCCCAATCCCTCTGCTTTTCTAAGCTGCCCACCGTGTGATACTTTGTTACTACATCCCTAGGAAACCAATGCACTCCCTGAGGACAGTGGGAAGCCAGGAGAGGATGTTTAGAAGGGGAGGGACCTGTTCTCTGACCTGGAAATTGTTACAGAGCTACCAGATGTGGCTTGATACATCTACATATAGCAGTATGACTGCGACCCAAGCACCCTAGCACGAGTAAATGCCTCCATCGTGTCACATAACTATCGTTTCTTTTCTGTGGTGAGAACAATTAAGAATTATGCTCTTGGCAACTTTGAAGTTTATAGCACAGCATGTTGTCTGTAATCTCTCCACTCTACATTTGATCTTCGGGTCTTATTTACCTACTCGTTGCAAGTTTGTGCCCCTAAACCACGTCTCCCCAATCCCCCCGCTCCCTAGTCCCTGGTAAACACCATTCTACTCTCTGTTTTTATGAGTTTGGTTTTTAAGATTCCACATATAAGTGAGACTGTACACTATTTGTCTTTCTCTGACTTATCGCACGTAGCATAATTCCCTCAAGGTGCATCCATGTTGTCGCAAATGGCAAGATGTCCTTCTTTCTCTTGGGAGAATAATATTCCATTGCACGTACATATCACACCCTCCATATCCATTCAACCTCTCCGATTCTTATTTCCCCAGGACAGGAATGGACGTCCCTTGACTTCAGTAAGATGAGGAGTTCCCACGGCTTCTGACTCCTAAAGCTGCATCTCTTTCCTTTCTCCCCTCCAAATTCCCTTGCTCACTCTTTCCATAGTCACTTTCCCTTTTCCTGCCCTTTCTTTTCTCCCTATTTCTCAGTCCTTACTTGATTAAAGGACTAAAGGACTGGATGGGGTTGGTCCCTGATCCTGGTCATGTGCAGCCTTGTGAGAGAGGAAGGGGTGGACACGGGAAGCAGCAGGGCGTTGCCGTGACTGCTGGGATCATCCGTGTCTCCAGTGTCTCCTGTTGTGCGGATACTGATTTCAGTTCATAACTGTCAGTCACGACGAATGCGCCTCTTGTGATGAGCACGTTTTGAAGGGGAAACAACCGGGGTACAATTGACTTGTTACTGAAAATTAATTAAAACTAGATTTCAGCAGAGAAGAGGAGAAAGATGTGAGAATAATTTAGCAGGATGGCAAAGGGAAATCAGAGAACACTCGATTTAGCAGCATGTTTGATTATCATCAGAAAGGAGAAGCAACAGGTCCCTGCTAGGAATTTTCAGACACAGCTGACTTGGGCTTCCAGGGCTTGGTGAGACCAGATCCTCCTGGGTTCCTAAGATCCTTGAGAAAGGATCTGCCAGAATCAGATTTACCTGCTTCACCAGGGGGTACGACTTTCCCCATCTTTTCCAAAATTAAAAAAGGAAAAGCATGTTTACTCTGTGGCACTTCCTCCCCGTCCCTTCCCTGAGATATTAGTGTAGGTTAGTTGCGCCCAATTTCTCTATCCCTTAAAAAAGTCTTTTCGAGGAAGAGCTGAAATGCAGAGTCATCTAAAACAAGATAAACATTTCTAATTTGGACTTGTCCCCTTGAGGTGATCTTTCAGAAGGCTCCATGGCCTTTGGTAAATTAGTTCTCCAGCTCTAACTCCAGGAGTGATTGGAAGGGAGATGGAGAAAAAGTGTTGAGAGAAGAGGAACTTGGAGCCACTTTCCTTTGCCGAGGCCAAGATTCTCAGCCTTCCGGAGTGAGGGGCTGGTTTGCTCAGCCTGCCCTCTGGGGGTGCATCCTGGGTGGCAGCTGGGTGGGCAAGGCAGGGCCAGGGCCCTCCTTGGGAAGCACAGAGTTTCTCAAGTCACATGGCCCTGGGGTCATCGTTTCCACTTGACCACTTCTGTAACGTCTGCCTCTGGCAGCTGACTTCATCTCTGAACCTTAGTTACTTCATTATAAAATGAGGGTAATCATAGCATCTACTTCACAGGCTTATTAAGAGGTTTAATATCCATAGGAGCATATGAGCATCTAGAACGATTATCCTCTTGCAATAAGTGCCAAATTAAAGGTATTTCCCTTTATGATCCACACAGTCTGAACAAAGCGTCACTCTTCCTACCTTAGAGGCGGGTATTGTATTTATTCCTTTACGGATCCATTCAAGCAAAGGTATTGAGGGCCTCCCACGTGCCCGGCACTGTTGCAGGTGCTGAGGCCGGAGCAGTGAAGCACACAGACGAGCCCCATCCATCGCGGCCCGGACGTGCCAGCTGGGGAGCCGAGCAATGGACCAAACCCGCCGGTTCACGTGGGGATGGATTCGTAACAAAGCACCACAAACTGCGTGGCCTAAGAAATGGAGTTGAGCGTCCCAGAGGCTCTGGAGGCGAGAAGCGCGAACTGGACGTGTCCGCAGAGCCACGCCCTTGCCGCAGGCTCCAGGGAAGCCTCCTGCGTGACCTCTCCGGCTTCTGCTGCTTGCCCGTGATCCTCGGTGTTCCTTGGCTGGTAGATGCATCACTCCAGGTCTCCCTCGTCTTCTCTGGGCATTATCCCCTGGGTGTGTCTGGGGCCTTAGAAGGACACTGGTCACTGGAGTGGGGCCCACCCTCATGGAGTCTGAGGTCATCTTAACTTGATTATATCCGCAAAGGCCCTCCTTCCAAATAAGGTCATATTCACAGCTTCTCGGTGGACACGAATTTTGGCGTGGGGCACTCTTCAGCCCAGTGTAGTGAGATGTGCTCTGAGGACAAGAAAGCTGAGCACAGTGGCAGTGAGGGAGGTGGGCGTGCTGTTGCTGGGGAGGAAGTGGGATGGGCTCCGGGAGAGGCCCTCTGAGAGGATGACCTTTGAGCTCACACGGAAGAACCGTAGGGTGACAGCTGCGGGAAGAGTACTCACTTCTCAGGGTAAATTTCTCTTCTTCTTTCTTTCTTTTTTTTTTTTTAATTCGAATTGTTTCTCTCTCTCTCTCTCTTTTTTAATGGATGTGTTACATCGTGCTCGTTTTAGGTGTACAACATAATGATTCGATATGTGTTCATAATGCAGACTGATCAGTTCAGGTCCATCAGCACACACAGTTCCGACATTTTTTTTCTTGTGATGAGAACGTGTAAGATCTACTCTCTTACCAACTTTTAAATCTACAATGCAGTCTTATTAACTGTAGTCACCATGCTGTACCTTATATCCTCAGGACTTATTTATCTTCCAGCTGGAAGTTTGTACCTTTTGACCCCTTCTACCCACTTCACCCACCTCTCCACCCTCTGTAAATTCCTGTTCAGACAATAAGTTTTCATTCTAAGCCAGAATACCTCCACGTAGATGACACACTAACATCAACTGGGAAGCTTCCAAATATACGTGCCAATTCTCAGAGAATTTAAACATTCTCCCCAGACCAATTAAACAGAATCCGTGGAGGTTAGACCCTCACATGGGTATTTTTAAAAGCTCCCCAGTGAGAAGCCAGAACTGAGCACCCCAGTGGAACGCTGGCTGCACAGTGGAATCATCTAGATGCTTTGTATGGACGTTCACATCTCCTTTCTCAATGAAAAATTACGGCTGCCTGGTCCCTGGGGATTTTATATGCGGTTTGGGGTGTGGCCGGGGTGACAGACTTTCTCAAACTCCCCAGGTGGTCCAGACAGGACTGTTCGGCTCTGGCCGCTTCCTGGAGGTGTTTGGGTTGGCACATGCAGAGTCAGGTAAAAAGCCAGTTGGAAGAGGGCCCCAGGATTCCAGGAGTGCGATGATGCCGTGGAAGCCAGGGGACAGCCCGAGGGTCCCCGCCCCTGACAGAGGAGTTTTAGAAAGGAAAGTAATGACAGTCCCTGATAGACAGGGTTGCTGGACAATTCAAATTCAAGACTACACAGAAAGCATTTGCCACAAACCTGCCAGGTATTAACGTGTAGTGAATGGCAGCCAGTATGTTTCACGAGGTGCATTGCTCATCCTCCCCTCTTGCTGAGGTCCCAGGACCCACAGAGTCTTGTCGGGGTCTTAGGTGACCCTCAGCTGGCCCCCTCAGCCCAGGCTGCTGGCCCTCCAGGTGTGCCATAATGCCAGCAACGGCATCTCTGGGCTTGCTGGCGACACGGTAGAAGACCCCAAGGTGACGATGGCCGTACGTGGGCAGAGCCCTGCTAAAGGGGAGCATCTTCCTTCATTGTCAGGTGGAACTTGAATCTGGCTTTGCTGCTCGTCTATCGCTGGAGGGTCAGCGCCAGGCCTGGCCAGCAGAGCCACCTGGGTGGACATTTTGGCCTTGGTGAGCAGGTCAGCCCAGCCCATGAGCAAAGGGGTGACAGGGCTGTGGAGACCCCCTTTCCTCAGGCCTACAAAGGGGATGCTCCCTGGGCCACCATGGGCCCTGCGTGGGGGCTGCGGGCTGCCGGGGCAGCTTGACGAGGGGACAGGGGTCGGGGGGGTGCTGGTGGCGGCTGAACCACGGAGCTGCTTCCCAGGGATGCTAATAAGGCCGTGCTGGCTGCTCCCCCCAGCGCCGCATCTGTCTTCACTGAAGCATGCTCTCGGTAATTTCACTGTGGCGTTTTCCATTAAAAAGTTTGATTAATTCTATAAATATTAAAATAAGACAGATGATTAGAATCCAGGTACCCACTGTACACTAAAGCGGTAAAGTCTGCACTAAATTGTTATTATTGTGAATAGCACTCGCACAGCACTGGTAATAAGTGCCGAGGAAGAACAAAGGGCCCACGATCACCGTTATTAACATCGTTCCCCCCAGGACAGTCTGAAGCCCGGGCTCTGAGTGTCTCGGTGGCCGCAGGACAGAGACGAGGGGCCTGTCCTCCAGCAACAGGGCGGGGGTCTCGTCTGCTAGACTTTGATACTCACCTTTCTAACGGGCTCCGGCTTCTGCCCCTGGAGACAGTGTCTCCTGCCCTCTCCTGACGGACTTCCCCCGACGCTGAGGCAGGTCGCGATGCCTCCGCTCCCGAGCTCAGGGTGACGGGGGAGAGGCGGAGGACCTGGTCCCCCGGGTGCTGGCTTGAATAATAAGTGTCTCTGAGCTTCTTTATGAATCCTGTGGACGAGTTTAAACTATGAATCATTAAGGTAGAAGGACGGGTGCATCGGATCGATAAACAGCAAAGCAAGGGGGACGCCCAGCGCTCTTAGGCCGAAGCCCCTCTTTTGCTGTGTTGGGTCCCAGTTGTAATTGTCTTGCTGATCACTTGATGGTAGACTCCCATTGTGGCCACCTTGGAGAATGAGAAAAAGTCCTCTTCTTATTGATTGATTGATTGATTGATTTTTGCGGTACGCGGGCGTCTCACTGCTGTGGCCTCTCCCGTTGCGGAGCACAGGCTCCGGACGTGCAGGCTTAGCAGCCATGGCTCACGGGCCCAGCCGCTGCTCCGCGGTATGTGAGATCTTCCCGGACCGGGGCACGAAGCTGTGTGCCCTGCATCGGCAGGCGGGCTCTCAACCACTGCGCCACAGGGAAGCCCCTCTTCTTATTTTTAATCAGAGGAACAAGTCAACCATCCAGAACACTTTTTCTTTTTTTTTAAGTAGTTTTTTTTTTTTTTTTTTTTTAAAAAGCCTTCTCAGCAGCTGAGGAAATGGCTTGGTCTTTCGACATCGGGCTTTGACATCTGGGCCTCAGGTGGGACTGTTTCCCTTACTGCTGGACAGGACATCTTAGGACACACTCTGAGTGTGGTATTCAGTACTGAGCGGGTGTCACCACACTTAGGTTACTGGGCCAAGCTTAACAGAGATTTGTGACCCTTTTAGATGGGTGGGTATCCTGAGGAGAGTGGCTGGGTGAGGAGGGAGGGAAGACCTGATGAAGGTCATGGCTGGTGCAGGTGGAAGCGGGCAGCCAGGATAACCCAGACGTTTGTGGAAGGGGGATTAGGCTTAATCCCGTGGGTTCCAGGGGACCCCAGGAAGCCAAGTAAGGACCAGAGGTTAGAAGTTACAAGTATTTGGGGGGCCAATACAAGCCAGGTGTTCCTAACCACTGGAGCTGACCAGCACTGGACTAGGATACCTCATGGGGTTGAGGGTCCCTTGTCGCTGGGGGCATCCAAACAGGTGCCACCCTGGCTGGGACGGGGAGAAGAAATCCTCTCGTCTAAGGAGGTTTCTTGCAGGATAAGTGTAGCTGGAGCCCACATCAGCCGGTGCTGTCCCCAGAGAAGGTCCCTCTGAAAATTCCAAGAGCACCTGTTTTGCGAGTCATCTCAGCTGCTCTTGGCTGGACTCTTAGGCGACGTGTTTCTGACTGGAGATACGGGGCAGGGCGGAGACGCGTGTTTATGGCCATTCTGTGTGTTTTACTTTCTATTTCCTGGCAAACTAGGCAAGTAAGATGAGGAAACAGAAAACACTCAGAAATCTCACCTCTTTTTCTCTCTTCCCACCCCTCTTCTCTTCCCTCCTTCCTTTGTTTAATTTGCTTCTTACTGTTTTAAAAGAACAAATATCCAACCCAGGAAAGTGAGACTCTTTTATACACGGGTTTAAATCTCTCCAACAAAGAATTGTCTAGATTAGTTAAGTATTCTGAAGGAGGAGAGTGGGAGAACTTGGGAGTCTGAGCCGAGTGAAGGGGTTTGTAAGGGAAAAAGTGAAGTTATCTTTCACGTCAGCGGTTAAGGATTTAAATGCCGTAGCCTCGGAGCCCAGATCTGGCACTTGGAGCACAACAGCCAGGCCGGGCTGAACCTGCAATAGTGTCACTTCTTTGCCAACAAAGCTGAAGGACTCAGGTGACTTGAGAGACGCAGGTGTGGTGCTCCAGTCACTGTCTGGGACTGAACCCTGAGCCATTTGCTCATTACTTTCCCCAAGACAGAAGATCCATGTGTCCTTGGTGGTTACCCGGCCTCAATATCTCCATCTGTAAATTGGAACCGGTAAGAGTACTTCCTTTATGGGGCCGTGGTGAGGCGTGAATGTGATGTGGAGCGTAAAGAGCTTAGCAGAACACCCCTCCCAGCGTTAAATGCTGAGTAATTGTCGACCGTGATCTTTTCTGCAGGAAGGTAATTTTCCCAGTTCTGTTATGTGCCAGCCACTAGGGCGAGCGCCGGCCGGGTTTCTGCCTCAGGGTCCTGGCGATGCGTTCGTGGTGCTCCCACGACGTGAGTGCTCATGAGGAGGAGAAGGCGGGGGCAGTGCTGGGAGCAAAGGGAGATGGGGTGCCCAGGGATCCAGGACATTCATTCTCAGAGCAGCTGTCAGTACCTGAGGGGCTAGTGTGCAGGCACCTTGGGGAGCAGCCAGCAGCCGTGCAGAGGAAGCCTGGGCTCTGGAGACGAGGTTTCCCTGCCCTTTCTAAGCCTCTTCTGCCCCGTTCCCTACACCTGAATGAGTAGGGTGCTCACAGAGGGCATCTAAAGGCGACAGAAATTTGCACCGACCTCAATCTATACATGTTTCCTGTGAAAGATCTTTTTGTATGACGGTGTTTTGCAAGCTTTTGGCAGGAAGCCTCTGTTTTCTGGTAGATGATGCCAAATATTAGAAACGGGAGCTCTTGCAGACGCAGCGAATGCTCCAGGCGTTTCCCTCTCTCACCCGCAAACCAGTTTCCTGTCCTCAGCTCCGGGCGACTGGTGCTGGTCTCTGCCAGGGGCATCTCTGGCCCCTGCTGGTTCCGCCAGAAGGGCCCACTGGGAACAGGAGTGGGGAGCGGAGGGGACCTGACTTCCTGCTCCTCATTTGTCCACTGCCTCTGTCATTGCTGTTCCAACAGTGGTACCTCGTCCTGTCCTGGTGGCAGCTGCTGGCTTCTGTCTCCACGCCCGGGACTAGCCTCATCACGCCTCTTCAGAGGTACCAGCCAGCAGCATCTGGGCATCACCCCAGCTCGGAGGTCTCTGTCCCAGCTCCGTGGGGCAAGGCCCTCCTCCAAGGTTCCAACTTTGGCGGTGCCCAGCCCTTCTCATTTTTCCCCTTGCAGTGGGGGTAGTATCTGATTCCTGTTATGATTTTCTTCTGTACGTTGATGTCCCACACCCCTTTTCCCCCCTTTCAGCTCTCCACTACCTATGTGATCAATTTCCTATGTTAAATTCCCTCTGTTGAAATAACTGTTCAGCTGGAGCTTCTGTGGCTTTTGACTCCTGTAAATGGAAGTAGTTGACGCCAGGGCTACCTGCCTTACGGTCAGGAGGAGGTACTGGGCGTGTGGAGGGTTACAGAAGTGATGCGTGGATGGGAGGGAGGACGTTCCGAGGGGGGTGAAGTGCCCGTAGACAAGCTCTGTTAAGTTTTGTAATTTTGTCCAGAGGTAGAGAGTGACAGAGTGTGCAAATGCCCTAGCCAGGATGTCGGGACCAGTTTTAAAGAAGGTACAGGTCTATTTCCCCAAAGCGTTCATTATTTCTCACATGAAGAAAAAGATGAAAATAAGAAAAAGAGGGCCTCCCTGGTGGCGCAGTGGTTGAGAGTCCGCCTGCCGATGCAGGGGACACGGGTTCGTGCCCCGATCCCGGAGGATCCCACATGCCGCGGAGCGGCTGGGCCCGCGAGCCATGGCCGCGGAGCCTGTGTGTCCGGAGCCTGTGCTCCGCAACGGGAGAGGCCACAGCAGTGAGAGGCCCGCGTACAGCAAAAAAAAAAAAAAAAAAAAAAAAAGAAAAAGAAAGGAGAAGAGGAAGAAATGGAGATGTATCCTTACAAATCCTCTGTCTTTTCTTTCTTTCTTCTCAATATAGCAAAGTAAAATATTGGTAGACTTCCTAGCCCAGGGTCACCTTTAGGAGAAAGGGAATTTTGAGAAAGGAAGAGAAAGAAAAAGTAATGCGGGATCATAGGCTCTGTGGGGGAGGAAAGGGCCAGGTGGGTAACAGGGAGGGGAGTGCAGGCACAGGGCAACGCAGAGGCTCGAGATTCCTGAGAAGCAGGAGGAGAGGATGGCAAAAGGTGGAGGAGATCTGGATGTTGGGGAGGAAGGGTCTACGGACAACGGGACTTTGAAATTTTCTGGGTGTTAGACTCTGCTTCTGGATCTAATGGAGTTTTTAAAAGTAGGTTTTTTTAAAAGGCCAAATGTAAAATAACTTCTACCACATATTTCCTGTGGTAACCCATCAGGAATTCCTCTACAGCTAAATGTCGCTGGGAAAGGCTGGGGTGTGGTGGCCGCCTTCAGCCATTCTGGGCTCAGCCCTGGATGCTAGACAAGGCACCTGCTTAAACGGATTTGCTGAGGACAAAAGGACTGGTTTTGGCTCTTGCGGGGGTGGCCTTCCCTCAAATGGCATTTGCTTGCTTACTCTCCAGGGACATCCTGAAAGGGCAGCAAAGGAAGGAGAGTTAGTAGCTTTTAGTTTTAGTCCTGGGGGACCCTGTGCCTAAGAGCGGGAAGATCAGGGCCTTGTGGGTCTAGAGATGCGAAGGATGCTGCTGGATCGGGTGCCCTTTGACAGAACCTGGAAATGCTCTGTGTGTCGTGGAAAGGCCATACTAATTGCAGTCATTTAGGCAAATTGATTACCACTTAGGCCCAAGTGCAACTACGCAGTCATGATTCTGCCTGTCGTTATACATGTGTCAGATGAAGTTGACTGCAAGCTTTGTTTGATGACAACAATAAATTGTCTTCTGTCTTGGGCTTTGTAATCTCAGCCTTCAGTTACGTGTTGCTCACGTGGCCGGTCCTGGACACCCCAGGGGGCCCCATGCAGAGGAGTGAGTGACAGACCCTGAGCTGTCCCTCCCCCTCCCCACTCTCTCCCCTATTTGCCTTGTGACAAGGCTTCTTTCTGGGCTTCTGTGATTTGGGGTCTCCCTGACATCAGGCAATGCCAGTCCCCTTTGTGGCACTGCTCTTCCTGGTCTGAGGACAAGGAACTTGGCAATCTCAAGAATCCTTCCTTTTCTTTCTAGAAGACCCCGAAGTTGCTTGTCTCCTGTGCAGGGGTCTCTGTGCTTGGCCCTCCCTCTGGGGAGGCTGAGTTGTCACTTCCCAATCAGAGGAAGACGGTGCCTCTGAACAAAGCATCCTGATGATGATGGGGCCCTGGTGGAGGTGCGCGAGCGGATGACTCAGAACTGAGTTCCTCCTCTTTCCGTTAAAATGTGCCGTTAACTGTGTCAGGGCCCAGGTCGGGCCCATGACGGCCCTTTATGAAAGGTACGCAAATCGTGGCACAGTAGGCCCTGGAGGCCCGGAGATACGCCAGGCCCTGGAGTCCTCAGTAGAACCTGCGAGGGTCAGAGCGCTTCAAAGACCCTCCCCTTGGACTCTGTCCCTGTGAGGCGAGCCTTTGCAGCTGCCACGTATGGAGGGTTCAAGCCTTTGAATCCCCGCGTCGCTGAGGAATCCCGCAAAGGGTGACGGCCTCAGGCTGGGAAGAGGGAGGAAGGATGTTCTGAGACTGTACCTGAAGAGAAAGAAGCTGCCATTGGTTCAGAAAATTGGTGTTCCCGGCAGAGCCAGCCCATGAGGAGGCTGCCGCGAAGAGAGGCCACCAGGGGTCCAGGGCAGGAACGGGACCATGTCCCCACAGCTCAAGGAGGTGCTGTGCACGTGTCGTGTCAGGCTCCCCTGCGGCCCGAGGCACACACGCCAAGGAAGCCTACGAGGCCCCTGAGCAAGAGCTGTCCACTGTGTGCGCGCGCGCCTCGGCTTCAATGCAGCAAGCCGGGCACTGCTGCCCACTCTGTTGCTGCTTGCCCTGGCTACCCAGACAACGGGCTCAACTAATTATTGATGTTAGGTGTCTGCAGTGAGGCCTTCCTCCACCCAGAAAGGCTCCAGGTAACAAGTGAAGTGCCAGGCCTATACGTCAGCTCCGCGGGTTGTGGATTTTCCCCTTGCGGTCCAGGCCCAGACCCCGAGACAGACGGGGCCAGAGCCACCGTACGGAGGGCTGGGAGCCGGGCTCCGGGGCCCCCGGGACTCTGAGAGGCTCCCCCGGGAGCAGCAGCTTCCGGGAGGCCCGCCATAAGCCCGCATGGCCGGATCCCTTATCCGAACCTCCTTTTGCACCTCAGAGCCGGGCGCCGGGCCCCGGGCCCCAGGCCCCAGGCTGGAGTGGCATCTGGGCTGAGCCGGGGCCCTTGGGCCACACAGCCTTTGCCCAGGCCCGGGTGCAGCTTCCGCCTGCGAAGCTGTTTCCTCTTCCTCTGCAGGAGCTCAGCCTCTCACAGAGTTTTGGAGGCAACTCCACCCAGGGGCCCAGCACACAAACGCCCAACCCCAGGTTCCCTTGTGGCTGTGAGGGTGGCTTTAGGCCTGTTTCCGGGACCTGGTCGGCGCCCTTTCTCTTGGGCTCTTTGCAGAAGGGGAGGGCGGCAGCTCTAGCCCCAGGTGTCCCCTGGAGCCGCGTGGCTCTGGCCTCGTGGGCTCTGTGCTAGTGGACATTTCTTTTCTGGTCGATGCTCTGGTCGTCTGGATCTGAGAGTTTTCAGTGAGGTGGGTGTGACTGAAAGCAGAGTGAATTCTCTACTGTGAAGAAGAGCGTGCCCCCAAATTCGCATCCCCCAGGGGCCTCAGAATGTGACCTTATTTGGAAAGAGGGTCTTTGCAGTTGTCATCAAGTTAAGATGAGGCCATACTGGATTGGGGTGGGCACCCCTCCAGGGACTGGTGCCCTTTTAAACAGAGGAAGGAGAGGCCGGAGACCCCCGGGGAGAACTCCATGTGACTTCGAGGCAGAGACAGGACACTCCTGCCACAGGACAAGGGGCCCCAGAGATTGCCAGCCGCCACCGGGAGCCGGAGAAGGCAGGGAAGGTTCCTCCCCGGGAGCCTTCAGAGGGCACAGCTCTGCTGACACCTCAAGTTCGACTTCCAGCCTCCAGAGCTGTGACATGCTAGATTCTTGTTATTCAAGCCACCCCGTCCAACGTACTTTGTTACTGCAGCCCTAGGATCCAACATACCCCATGTCTCCGTCCCTCCACTGTGCTGGAGGGACCAGCATGGGTCTGAGGAATAAACACCATCAGGGTTTCCAGTAGATCCTGACCTAGGGTTGCCAGATTTAGAGCACGCGCGCGCGCGCACACGCACACACACACACACACACACCCCAAAATAAAACAGGATACCCTCTTACATCGAATTTCAGATCAACAACAAATAAAACTTTTTAGTATATGTCCCCAATATTGTATGGGACATGCTTATACTGACAAATGATTCAGTTTTGATGTGAGGTTCAGTTTTAAGTGGGCGTCCTGCCTCTCATCTGGCGTTCCTAGCCGCCACCCCTCGGCTCCCAGAAGGGCCTGCGGGGCCTGCTCTGACCCGTGGAAGGTCAGGGTGGCCGCAGGCGAGCCGCAGGGCTGCTTCTTAGCCCCTCGTGCGCCTCCCTCCGGGCTGCCTGAGCCCTGCCAGCAGCCTGCAGTCTGAGCATCCTGCCAGCTGGAGGCGAATCTGGCAGGACCGGATCGTACAGGACGAGGTGCAGGGCGGGGGGGGCATTCACGCCCGCCTGGGGGGCGTGTTCCAGCGGGACGAGCCGCCCCCCCCCCCCCCGTGGTTCCTGCTGAGTGGCACTGGGCATAAGTCTCTGCACTTGGATTCGGGCTGTTTTGGATTGTCTGCAGCCCCGCTCCGGGGGAGGCGAGAAGCTAGCGCGGACGGGAGGGGCCGGGGTGGGGCGAGGGGAGTGATTCCGGGGGACTCAGGAGCAGATGAGGCGGTGGGCTTCTGCCGGCTGGGCCGAGGGCACGCGGAGGGGCTGGGCCCGCGCCGCCGCGAACCATTCGGGGGGCGTCTGTAGGGTGGGGGCCGTCCTGGCCGGATCCTGCAGCACAGTCACAGCTGGCGGCGGGCAAGGGGCAGAGCGGGACTCCCACGGGGGCTCCGCACTGCGGACGCCCGCACTCTCCCTTCCTGGTACCACAGGGTCTAGAGAAGACCCCTCTCTCCGGGGAGACCTAGCAGAGGTCCCCACTGGAAGGGTGAGGTGAGTAGAAGTGACGAAAAGGGATGGGGTCCCCGCCCCCTTGCCCCCTTTCCCAGGGGGAGGGCCCACGGTGCAGGAGGCCAAGGACAGATGCTGGGGAAGCCCACACCGGGGGAGCAGCGGATGGCGAGGACCCCAGAGAGGCAGGGGGCCTGGATGCCAGAGGCGGGGAGGGGTCGGGGGGCGCGGTGCTGGTGGAGGGAAGCATCACCGCGGGGACGGGAGGGAAGGAGGCGGGTGACCCCGTGGGGGCGTTGGGAACAAGCCCCCTTCCCAGGAAATCTGGCAGGGATGGCGCTGGAGATGTGGAGGCAAAAAATGCGAGGGCCCGGCGCCGGCTGAGGGGCGCCCCGGCCAGGCTGGGGGGAGGGGCTGCGGGCTTGCGGCTGGAAACCTCCCCCAAAGCAGCCAGGAGGCACAGATGGAGACTGTTAGGGAATTTGCTCTAGCTGTTCCCTCTTCCTGGAACAGTCTTTTGCAGATTTCTCTGTCCTTCAAGCCCTGGACAAATCTTCCCTTCTCAGTGAGACACACCTGCAGAGGCAGAAGCTAGCGAAGTTTAAGTCGCCGGACACGTCACCCACACGAGCCTCCGCGAGGGCTGGAAGTTGCTGGTAGTCAAGTGTGGAGAACAGGGCACGGGTTTCCAGTTAGGAAGTATTTCTATGTAAACGTTTCTGATAAATGGCTTAATCAGAAGATAGGGACCTATAACTCTGATATGACTAATTTCTTATAATCCTTTCTCATTCCATAAATCTTCACTTTGGGGACTAAGTTTTTAATTCCCAATTTTACATTTATTTCTTAAGGAGGAAGCCCCCCAAACTTCACAAGCTTTGGGTACCACAAAACCTGGCTGTCCCTGCCTCTTCCAACCACTCTGTTTTGCTGCTTTACTGCCCTTTCCCCCATGGTGATCTCGTTTACCCTGCTTTAATTTTTCTTTTCTTTTTCCCATAGCCCTCATCACCTTTGAACATACTATTCGATTTACTGCTTGTTGCTTATTGTTTAAGGCCCCTCATTAAAATGTAAGCTCCAAGGGGGCAGGGGTCTTAGTGTTTTTCCTGGACTCCATGTACCTAATGCAGTGCTTTACACATAGCAGATACTCAACAAATATTAGTGGAGGAGAAGACAGAAGGGAGGGAGAGAGAAGTGGAGGAAGGGAGCAAGGAGGGAGCAAGGCAGAGGGAAGGAGTGCAGGGGGGAAGCAAAGGCAGGAGGTGGAAACCATTAAGAGTCACAGCGTCAGTAACGGCAAGAGCCGAGGTAGGATTGAGAGGGCAGTGGGACGACAACAGAGCCCTGAGCAGCCGAGAGGAGAGACCACAGGCTCATCAGCCACGGGTGTCAACAGTGGCTGCCAGCAGTGCGCAGGCAGCAGGCGATGGGGACTTCAACCCCGAAACCACCAAAGGCTCAGAGCACAGCACAGGACCTGAACTTGACGACCTGAGGCCTCCTTTCCTAACCGCCAAGAGGACGCTGAAGCTTGTCTCTATACCCAACATCTGGAGGAGGAAAAAGCAAGGGGGAAAAACTCTGAACACCTGAGCATTTACCTGGAGGAGTGTATTTGAACTGGAAGAGAAAGCATTAGTTGGCAAATCCTTCCTCCTTCTCTCCCACAAGCCTACTATACACATAGACTGGAGGTTTGAAACAAGAGTATAACAATTATAGGAATAAACCATGTGTTCTTGGCGTGTCTGAGTAGAAGTATATAGCCTTTTAAAGACTAGGAAAAACTAGTGACAGAGTACCCAGAATAACTGGTAGCATTTCAATATGCTTTATTCTAAAAGGTCTGAGAGTATCCACAAAAAGGAGAGTATCCATCAGTATTTTGGTCAGTTTTATAAAACAAGTCTTTCTTAGTATTTTTCCTTGCATGTGTACTTACTTTTTTTTTTTTTTTTTTTTTTTGCGGTATGCGGGCCTCTCACTGTTGTGGCCTCTCCCGTTGCGGAGCACAGGCTCCGGACGCGCAGGCTCAGCGGCCATGGCTCACGGGCCCAGCCGCTCCGCGGCATATGGGATCCTCCCAGACCGGGGCACGAACCCGTATCCCCTGCATCGGCAGGCGGACTCTCAACCACTTGCGCCACCAGGGAGGCCCGTGTACTTACTTTTGACTAATGACAGCATATACCCAAGTAAGAGACACCTGGTGGTTTTTATTGTGTCTGTGCTACTTTGAGAAAATCTTGTTTTAGATGAGTTACTATAGCATTTATAGCATTTTTGTCACGCAACCTTCTGGCATGTAGCTTCTACTATATTAAAACTTAGATTAAATTAACTGGATTTTAAATAATTTGTAAAACAAATTAATGGAACAAATAGTACCTCTAATACACCTTTTATTTACAGTTACATTTATATTCCAGTCACAAGATAAGGGATACATACTATGTACACAGACACACACACAGAGTCTTAGCCTTCGATGTGGAAAATCATCCTCTTTGGCAAAAGAATACATGTATCTGGAATTTAAGGAAGCTAAAAATAAAAAAATATTTGTTTTTCTGGAATAAATAAAAACCTACATTGCCTTATGCATTCCCTTCTGGACATGGCAGGAAGCCTTTTCAGTCGGACAAGGTTTAATTGCTCAATAGAAAATGCCAGTGAAGCTCACTGTAGTGGGATTCTATCCATCTGTAATTTCCATTCCCAGAACCAAACACTTTCATCTGTCCCCATGTCTTCCAAATGATTAGGACCCTTGGTGGTAAAGGGAAACATCTACAGGTTGTCATCTCATTTTTGAGAGCCATTCAGAGAGAAAGAGGCATACTACAAGCTTGGGACCAGAACAGACTGAATTCATAAAAAAAGGCACAAGCCAAACTGTTCATCTCTGGTACATTAAAATTTATCACTGTTGTTAAAGCCATATGTTCTAGGTAAGAGGACAGGTTTTGTATTCACTGTGACATTTGTTCTGAGGAATGTTAATGTACTTAATGCTAGCATGTGCTTAGCAGCAATTTGTAAATTTGAAAAGTAACCCAGAGTTCAAAAAATGAGGAAGGAAGGTGAGAAACTTTACTTGAGAGATTTCTTAATTATCATTATGTCTGCATGTTAAAGCATGTGAAGACCCTTGAAATTTGTCATCATTTCATTGCTTTAGGTATGCAGATTCAACCTTTAAAAGTTTGTTCATGGGCTTCCCTGGTGGTGCAGTGGTTGAGAGTCCGCCTGCCGATGCAGGGGACACGGCTTCGTGCCCCGGTCCGGGAAGATCCCACATGCCGCGGAGCGGCTGGGCCCGTGAGCCATGGCCGCTGAGCCTGTGCGTCCGGAGCCTGTGCTCCGCAATGGGAGAGGCCACAACAGTGAGAGGCCCACGTACCGCAAAAAGAAAAGAAAAAAGTTTGTTCGTTCCTAAAAAAAAAAGCAAATTTTTAAAGCTGCTGTAAGGTGAAATTACTAGAGGCTTCGGTCAACGAAAGTGACAGTGATTTGCACCTTTCAGCTGAAACCCTGCTCAGCTCCCCAGTCCGAGGTTTGAAAACACACACACACACACACACACACACACACACACACACTATTTTATTGGTGGATAGCATATACAGCATACATGAAGTATAGTGATGTGCACTATATAGAAAAGGGCACAAATCATAAGTGTTCGGCTCGATGAACTGTAACCAAGTGAATATTTGCATGGGACTTCCATCCAGGTTAATAAAAGAAAGATCACCAGTTCCCGAGACCCCCCTTCCCTTGCCCGCATTCAGTCACTACTTCCTCCCTCTGCCCCACAGGTAGCAACCGCACTGACTTCTAACACTGTAGATTTGTTTTGCCTGTGTTTGAACTTTATATAAGTGGACTCTATATGTTCTCATATATCAAACTCATAAGTAGACTTATATATTCTTTTGTGTTTGGCTTCTCTCACTCAGCAATATGTCTGTGAGGTTCCTCCATGCTGTTATGTAGAACAGCGGTTGGTTCATTTTCATCACTGATAGCATTCCATCACAGGAGTATAACACAGTTTACTTATCCGTGGTAATGTTAATTGGAGATTTGGTTGTTTCTAGTTTTGGCTGACTAATGCTGTAAGAACACTACTCTGAATGTCTTTTAAACACATGAGTTTGCATTCTGTTGGGTCTCTAGCTCATAGTGAAATTGTTTGGGCATAGGGTATATACAAGCATATATTTAACTTCCATAGATAATGCTAGTCTTCCAAAGGGGTTGTACAACTACGCTACCACAAAACATGCCTTGCCATGCTGTAATAGTGTCAGCCTTTTTAACTTTGGCCGTTTTGGTGAATTGTAATTGTAACCCACTGTGGTTTTAATTTGTATTTCCCTGAAAAATAATGAGATCGAGTGCCTTTTTGTATGTTTATTGGCCCTTTAATATCCCCTTTTATGAATGGCCTGATCAGAAATCTAACAGAGTATGTACAAGCCTTTAGGGGCTACATTTTAACAAGATCTTTAGGGGATTTGAACACACATTGAAGTTTGAGAAGAACTCTTTAGTACAGTGGGTTTTACCCTTAGCTATATGCAGTATAATAGAATCAAAACTGACTTTATATTATATTATATTAGAATAATCCCCCATTCTAATGTATAACCAGTACTGGCATCAGTATGGTTCAAAAGCCCCTCAGGTGATGCTAATGTGTAATGAGGGCTATAAACCACTCCTCCAGGGGAAAACAGTAGGAGGTACTGGAGGAAGGACATGCGGGGCTTCCCAGGCACTAGAAATGTTCTATTTTTTCCTTTGGGTGATAGATTCTTTGGACACTGGTCTTTGTCATACGTATATATTTTATATACTTTCTTGTATTTTAGATTTCAGTGTAACACAAATACCCCCTTACCGGTAGTGGTGGTGCAAATGTTTTGTTATTTAATCATATCATAATCTCCCTAATGCTGTGACACAGTCATTTGCTGGTTTTCCTAATCATTGCAGAAATTTGAGTTGATATCCTACCGTTCATCACACAAAGTTAAGCAACATCAGAAACAAAACACAAACATCTGTGCCTACCATTTAGAACAAATGAACCCCTCGCAGAATCAGAGGACCTGGATGGCACATTTCACAGGACCAGCCTTTTCTACCATAAGCTTGGCCAAGACTTTAGCTAATAAGAAAGTATACTTTAAGTTGGTATTGTCTTTCTTGCAAATCAAAAATTCCCATCAACGGGTTTTCCCAATGGCCCTAGAAACTTTGGTCAGCCTTCAAGCACTGTTATACCAAGAACTATAATAAACAAATAGTTTGAACTTGGAACTCTAGGCCCAATATTCAAATCATTTTTTCATGAAAACCTGAGAAATCATATTTATCTCACAGTAGCCTTTGAGAGGAAAATAACCTATGACTCTGTACAGACATAAAGTCTTATTTTCTGCACTTAATTTTATTTCAACTGCAGGGAAATTGGTATCTTCGTACAGTCAATTACAGACACTCACTGGACCTGCCCAGCCTTTGGGAGGCCCCCAATGTCGTTCCCTTTCCAAGGGTGCTTTTCAGACCTCACAATGTTGAGAGAGGTGAAACCAGGGAAACTCACAAGTGCTAAGCAAACAGGCAAAACCAAAAACACCCAGTGGAGCTGCTGAAATGTTGCTGTAACTAGAAATCCTCCATAACCAAGCTTTCAGTAACCGGGAACAAAAAGTGAAGAATTATTACAGGTTTTTTGAAAATTACTGGATTCATTAAAGGAGCCAGATTAAAAAGGAGTCATCAGTGTTTAACAACAGCATAGTGTCAAGGTAAATGTTACATCACAGGATTACAAAGCTCTAAGTAATTTAGAGAACACTGAACTCAAATGTCCTTAGGGAAGATATGAGTCTGAGAGGCTAAAGGTCTTTTTCAATGTCACACATTATTTATGGCAGGATTAGGATCAGCACCCAGGTCTCCCAAATCTCCCTGTACTGCCACTACTCCAAGGTCTCAGGGAACTCTGCACTGGTGAACTGAATTCAGAACTCATAGGAGTTCTTATGTGGCTGCAAATCCCGTGTCCCAAGTGGAGAGCAGCCATCCTGGGTTAGTGACATCTACTTTGTTGCTGTCTTTGGCTTGACATTAAGGACTGCACGCTTGATCTCACTGAAATAATGTCTCATGGGAAACAATGCTCACTGGGTATCTCTCACCTGCTACCTGACCAGATACCTACTGTTTGGAGACTATAAACGGCAACCAATGCCACTGTGGAAACTACAACCTATTTCAAACTATTCAGTGTACAGAACCAATTTCATATAATGCCCAATAAAAAAGCCACATAGGTTTAAGGTACAAAAAAAATGGGGAGGGGGGAGAAAAACAGCATGGTAGTTCCTCAAACAATTAAACATAGAATTACCTTGTGATCTAGCTTTCCACTTCTGGGTATACGAAAGAATTGAAAGCAGAGACTCAAACAGATACTTATACACCCATGTCCATAGCAGCATTATTCACAATAGCCAAAGGATGGAAACAATCCAGATGTCTGTCAACGGATGATTGGATAAACAAAATGTGGTCTTTACATACAGTGGAATATTAGTCACTCTTAAAAAGGAATGCAATTCTGATACATGCTACAACATGGAAGAACCCGGAGGGCATTGTGCTAAGTAAAATAAGTCAGATGCAAAAGGACACATGTCATATGATTCCACTTTGATGAGTTACCTACATTAGTCAAATGTATAGAAATTGAAAGAGTAGTGGTTATCAGGGGCTGGGGGTTATGAGGTTATGGGAAGAATGGGGAGTTGGTATTTAATGGGTAGAGAGTTTCAGTTGAAGAAAACAGAAAGGTTCTGGAGATGGATGATAGAGATGGTTGTGCAACAATTCAAATGTACTTGATGCCACTGAACTGTACACTTAAAAATGGTAAACTTTATGTATATTTTGCCACTGTAAAAACGGGGGAGATTTCTACTTCAAATTTGGAGTTGGTGCAGGGAAAGACGTTAGTGAAACAATAGATTACTAGGAAGAGCCCGCTTCTAAAGAAACAGGATATTTCACTAAAGCCTTGATTGCGTTTGCTCCTTCTCAAAGGATCAGAAAGAACTGGTGTTGAAATTTAAAGCACCCCTTCCACCACAGTGGTAGGATATTGCAAGGAAAGCACTGTTATCTTGATCTCTGTACCTGAACAAATCTTCTTCTCATGTTTGTTGTTACACTTTGATGTGTGCCCCCAGCCAGCAAGCTACCCTGCTTGGCTATGGAAACTCCCCGTCTTGCCCTCGACCTCGGGGGTGACCTGGTGCGTTAGTGACTCCTGGCTGAGGTAAATGATACGGCACGGTAATAAGGGCAACTGTCAGATCTTCCCCTTTTATCCACCTCCGTTCACTGTGAAGTGTCTCTCCCCCACTCCCTCCTACCAGGTATCAAAGACGCAGATAAAGGGGAAGGGAGTTATCTGACGCATTGTGTGCCCCCTGTAAGATATCCAATTATTTATGGTCACCGGAGACATTTTCTTTTAAGTGTGCTAGTGAGTGACCTAAATGTAGAGTTTTCCTCCTACCCTTAACAGAGTCTTCCTTTGTCTTGCATTTAAAACTCTTTAACGGTCTTTTCTCTTCCTCAAGACAAAGACAGAAGTTTGTGAAAACATGTCATACCCCATCACAATGCAGAGAAGGTGCAGGTATTGGAGCCCTGTTCTTTAGTTTTCATTTCTCACCTTTTTTTTTTAATTGATCCTAGGACTATCGCTGATGTCGTTTTTTAAATGACGGCTGAGCAGGACCATAATGCAGAGGATGCCTGTCTTAAATTCTGCTCTGTCAAGACAGGGAAGTGATACGAAAGGATTCCATCTTTGCAGCCACTTCTGCTGTTCCCTGTAGGAGTGAGATGGTAAACCCCTGAGCTCACAGGGGAAAAGCTTCAAAGCCCACTTGGGTGGAGGACTGTTTAGGTTAGACCTAAGGATATGTTTCATTCTCTGAAAAGCCTTCCACCTACCTCACCCTTGGTGCCAATTACACCAAAGCAGTTGGAGACCTCCACATGTGGCCTGATCCAGAGGTTCTGTGAACTGGATGGATGTGAGGGTCTTTGAATCTTTGCCCCAGTGAGTGTTCCCACTTCAGGCGTCCCCATGCTGCTTAAGGAAAGGAGCACCTGTTCATTTCCTCCAAGACGTTTTGCCATTGCTGTGTGTGGGATGAATCCACCAGCAACGTTCCCAACAAGAGCTAGAGCGTGAAAGGACTGGGTTGCATCTATAGCACCAGACTCTATACAGCCGTGGCCTGTGCCTCCTCTGGACTTCCATGTTCAGAAGGGGGAGAAAGAGCTGGAGGACCCTGGGGTTCCAGGTCACCCCCCTGTGGAGGCTCCAGACTGTCACGTGCACAACGGCAGGTCTAACAGCCACCCATGCCTCTACTCTTTCCCTTTGCCCCGTGTTCACAACCCTTTTCATCATTATCATAAGGAGATTTTTTTAAGACATTTTGTTTCCCAATCATTCCCCTCCATGAAATTTTAAAAGTATAGGTATACTAGATATTTATTTTTGTACTATATGTATACTCGTACTTCATAATAACTATAAGGTTATTGCTCCCAAGAACCAACTGTTGCATCCTTGGGGGTAACATGGCCCCATTGAAGATGCACGCCCTCACTCCTTTGGAGAGCCAGTTGGACAAGTTGTGACTTGAAGACAGAGCTGTGATGTGGCATCTTCCTGTGGCCAGTCTGGCAGAGTGGCAAAGCAAGCCAGCTCTGGAGTGAAACTCACCAGGATCCGCAAGAAAGCTTCACCCTTCCCTAGTGAGACCAGCTGGCTGAATTTAGGAACTTCCCATATTTTCTCAAGGCTCAGACTCCTCATCTATAAAATGGGGATCTTTTCTACCTTCAGGGCTGTAGTGAGAATTACAGGATGAAATATGTATCAATATTACAGCAGTGAGCGCCCATCACATTAAATGCTTAGCAAATCTTGAGTTCTCCTCTCTCCCTCTTCCCTTTAGTTTCTGTCAAAAATAGAATATTCTGGTTTATGAGAACTGTCTTGTGTTCTTTAGTAGGATTTTATTCCCTTTTCTGGAGATATACTAGATTGGAAACTAATTTGCAAATGAATATAACATGTGTTGCTGCAACAACTGGTGTGTAAATGTTAATGATCAAGAGTGAAGTAAGAAAGAGAAAAACAAATACCGTATGCTAACACATATATATGGAATCTAAAAAAAAAAAAGTGGTACTGATAAACCTAGTGGCAGGGCAGGAATAAAGACGTAGATATAGAGAATGGACTTGAGGACATGGTAGGGGAGGGGGAAGCTGGGGCGAAGTGAGAGTAGCATCAACATATATACACTACCAAATGTAAAATAGCTAGTGGGAAGCAGCCGCATAGCACAGGGAGATCAGCTCGGTGCTTTGTGACCGCCTGGAGGGGTGGGATAGGGAGGGTGGGAGAGAGGCTCAAGAGGGAGGGGATATATGTATGTATATGGCTGATTCACTTTGTTGTACAACAGAAACTAACACAGTATTGTGAAGCAATTATACTCCAATTAAGATCTATTAAAAAATAAGAGCTAGTAAATGTAATCATACATCAAGGGAAAATAAACAGTTATACACGCACTCAAAGTTTACAGCTCACTGAAATTTCTTTGCACTTGAGGATTGAAAACATTCATCACTCTCTTCTCCCTTCTTTCTTTCCCCAATCAGTTTTCACTCTTCTTTACTTAAAGTCCCATGGTGAAGATACCAACAAAATAGAAAGCACTCATTCTCTTTTTCCAAGGGTAAGCTCCAACAGGTACCCACTCAAAAGGCTTTTATAACAAGCGAGCCTCTCGTGAAACTTTCAAAGATGACTGGCTTTCTCTGCTCCACCCTCCCCTTACTACACACCCAAAAGTCAGAGGTAGTTTTAAAGTTTGGCCCGTTAGGAGTGAAGATGCAAGGAGAGGGATGCTTTGGAGGTTTTGTGATGGGAGCAGCAGTAGGGCTTTATGGCAATCTAATCTGGGAAGAAAATGAGGCATCTGAAATTACATCAAATGTTGTGTTTCAAAAGTTACTAATCTGCCAGCAAGTACAAAATGTGCTTTAATGCGTACTTCAAACTAAGAAAGTTACAGTTGTTTTAAATAAGTAAATAGATAGGATTAAATGATGTTAAATATCAAATGTAATTTGAGTTTCTGGCATCAGAGACAATGCTTTCCCCACAAGAGTTGGTGGTGAGTGGTGGATATTCCTGAATCGCACTGTCACCAGCCTTCAGAGTTTAGGGGTGTCCTTGGGCACCGCTGGGAACAATGGCTGGTGAGTCAGAGTCTCCCAAGGAGAAACTGCTCTCCAGGGAGGGAACTCACTCTTAGGCTGCCTTGCACGAAATTGGGGCACAACCAGTATACTTACAGATTCGTGGTTTTGTTTTAGGAAAAGATCGACTGTCCGCTCTTTTTTTTTTTTTTCTTGGCCACACCACATGACCGGGGGGATCTTAGCTCCCCCACCAGGGATCAAACCCAGGCCTTCGGCAGTGAAAGGGCAGAGTCCTAATCACTAAAGGGCCAGGGAATTTCCTCAACAACCTATTCATGTAGTAGGTGATGATAAGCTCGGGTAACAAATAAGTCCTGTAATCTCAGTGACGTAGGGTTTCCTAAAGGTTCATCTTCCAGCTTGCACAAAGTCTGAGGGCAGCCTGGTGACTTTCCAGAGTGGCCTCCTCCGTATCCCTGAGCCAGGTCACTTCAAAGTACTGCTTCCCCAACTCCACGCGGCTTCCAGGACCGCTGTGAGACCCATCATCCGGAGGGGCGCTCGTCCTCCTCACTTCTGCCTAGAACTGGGGCTGAGTGTGCAGGGGAGCACACCTGCCCTTGCCATGCACAGCTAGACCTGGTCAACTCTACCTTTCAGCATCGTCAGGTGATGGCTTCCTTCTCTGTGCTTCCTCTTGGTTTTGTGTGTACGTGTTGGGGGTGGGTATAGGGGACTAACTAGAATTATTTATTAAAAGACTAGAAAGCTATTTCCCTCCTGAATAAGGAAGCATAGAGAGATGTTTACCCTGCCTGCTGTTGAACAGCAAAACTTCAGCACAGTTGGCTTGAGCAGTAGGCGTTATGAGCCAGTGAGGGCTTGGCTGTTGTGTGGTCTGCTCTGGCCAAGCCACAATTTGAGGAATCAAATTTAAGCTTAAGAGGTCAATCGGCATTGCTTGGTAAAATAAATACTCATCAACTGACAAATTCAGCATCTTATTTACCAATGTCTACTTCCTTCCTCAAGGTATTTCTGGAATCAAATGGAATTTAGCCTCCCAAGACTGTGTTCCTTCTGGTAAAAGGTAATCCCCAAACCCAAGAGTTTATCTGGAACGTCCAGACATCTGGGACCACAGCTAGTGAGAAATGGGACTGTCCCAATCAACACAGATGGCTGGTAAACTTGTGGTACCATGGACCATGTTCAGGGATGAGATCAGTCACCATTAAGCCAAGTTCTTTTCTTTCATGAACTTTTAATGTTTTTTGGCATGCTTGAAAAGTGCAATAAAAATGGAGAAGTATTCATCCCTGTGTGCGCATCTCTGGGGTCCTCTGCTGCGTGGTAATATCATGAATTATTGATGGCTCCCACAGGGCAGTGTGATTCGAGGGAGTGCAGGTGGAATACAAACCTTTCATTCTTGTTTTCACTCCAGCCCAAGTCATTAGTCCCCCGAGCACCTCCACCCGACAATTGTGCCGTCAGCACAATTGCATTTTGCGTGTGACATGCTCATTTAGCCTTTCCTCTCTGGAACAGTGCAAACTTTCGGCCGCCTAGACACACTGGTATCTCAGAACTCCCCTAATGCCACACCCAGAACAGAGACAGGCTGGGACTGGTACCTAGAGGAAAGATTTTCCTTCTACATGGGAGACCAGCTCTGCTCAGTTCTGGAGACGCAGCTTGTTCTTTCACCTCCTACAGGCAAGAAATCACATCGGATCCACTTGCAGGGCCATCCCTCTCCTGAGGGCGGCCAAGTCTGAGCTGCTAATTGCAGCCACCATGGGACTGGGCGTCCCATGAGCCCCTTTCTTACCCACCAGACCCCGAGATAAAAGGAAATGCTCTACCCTGGGAAGAAAAGTGAGCGATTGATGGAGAGAGAAGCAAAGGGGAGAGAGAAGAGACTCCAGAGTGAGAGACAGCGGTGAGATCAATACACAGAAGTAGGATGATGGAAGAGGAGAGGGTGGAGGGAAGGACCAGTGCCGTGTCCCTCACTCCACTGTCCGCAGGAAGAGGGGCCCTGGTGTGCACTTGGCCTGCGGGGTCCCCGCACCACAGCGTTGTCGAGGTAGGACCTGTCCTGGAGGAGGTGGAGAGCTCAGAGCAGGCTGTGCTCCTATAATACCTCCCGGGGAATCCTTCCTTCCAGTTCTGACTCTCTTCCAACTGCAGGAGGCTTCTCAGGGCTGGCCATTCTGCCTTCTAATCAGACAGACCGAGCTGCTGCATTTGAAGATCAGACTTCACCGTAAAGTAAAGAGATGGATGCCTCTTCCTCTGTGAAGCCTCCTCTGGTTTCCCCTCTCCCAGCTCTCATCTCCATGCATCTTGTTTCCACTTGTCTGCCTCTCCCACCAGCTCCTTATCTGCTTGAGGGCAGGAACTGTATCTCACTCACTGTTGTATCTGCAGCTCCCCTCACCACCCCCATCCCCATGCCTTGGATGTGGTAGGAGAGGAGTGAATGTTTGATACATCAATTAACAAATGTATGAATAGAACAAGTTATTACTCATAAAAAAACAATGCTGAGCTTGGTATTCTTCAACAGAGAGGCGAGAGACTGAAACCCCTTGTGTAGGATATTTTCTCTCTTGAGTGGAAAGTGTATTCAGTCCTTCTGGACCCCGTGGAGGAGAGGTGTAACGGCTCACACAGGCCACCCTATTTCCTTTCACTGACACCTCTTGACCACACAGTGTTTCTTAATCCTATGAATCCTCTTATTTATTTATTCTTTAGCATGGCTACTCATTAACCACAGGTGAGCTTTTCAAGCCAAGTATCTATCTCAGGATATTTATATCAGCTGGAATGCATCCCTGGGCAGCTGCTAGAACAGCTGGAATGGGTATAGGGAGCCGGGCTGGGGGCAGGAGTCCAGGCCAGTGTGACTTCTGCTGTGACTGCAGTCAGGTCGTAAAGGACTTGAGTGCTGGTACACTTGGCAGTTAGATACATTTGAAAATAGTTAAGTGTTGCCTTATGGACCACAGTGTATTATGACCAAGCCCAGACACACTGGTATAACCATCACAGAAATGGAAATAAATATATGATATATGATCGTTTTAACTGCCACGGAAACTCATAGCACAGTTTTGTTTTTGTTTTGCTTTTTTCATTCTAAGCAACTCTTTTTCTGTGGATAATTTGAGGATTTTAGTTTCTGGAAATCTTGTAAACTTTCCTTCACCATTCAATCCCTTTTTGTTTTGTTTTAAGTAGTTGATTCAAATTGATCAGCTTTCAGAGAAGAAGACTACATGATGGGTATGGTGCCTAATAGAATTCTTACTAGTTAGAAACACAATGGCAGGAACCAAGCCCATCAGACCCGGTCAAGTCTATAAAATTCTAGGCTGAGTGACTGAATCTCCCAAAGACCTGGGTATTCCAAGTGGCTAGGACCTTCCCCACCCACATGTCTGCATTCCCTGGTCCTTATTCTGTGGGTTTTCACTACCATTCTTCCACCAGAGGCCACAACGGGCTATGATGGCCTGAATACGGCCCACAGACACAATTTCTTTGGCTCACTCAGCAGTTTTGAAAACTTGCATTAGGTGCTAACATTTAAAAATAAGAGAACTCACATTTAAAAAAAAAAAACCCCAAACCTAGGCTTCTATCTTCTCTTTAAAAATCAGAAGATGTAGCAACACTGGGAGTGGATACCTGTATGGCCACGTTGAGCTCAAATAGGAGCAACTGACTCTTCCATAACTATGACAATGATAACAGCAGTTATAGCTAATTGAATAATAATAGCATGACTGTCCGCCCTACACTCTCTCTTAAGCGCTTTGCATGTATTACATTAAGTCCTTTAATCCTCACATCAACCCTATGAAGTAGGTATTATAATTATCTTTAATTTCTGAATGAAGAAAACAAGGCAAAGTGAGATCAAGTAATTTGTTCAAAGTCACACAACTTTAAACGGCAGAGCAAAGATTTGATTAAACCAAGCAGGCTGGCTCCAAAGTCTGAAAAGTTAAGTACTAGTAATATGCTCTCCCCCCAAATACTGGGTAGGAACAGACTGTTGTAGGCATATGGAGGTCTAGATGTGAAAGCTGTTGAAATTAATGCATAATATTTCAAAGTAGTATGGGGTCTCATGTCAGACTGCTTCCTTTTGAATTTGGGCTCTGCCACCGGGAGAACTTGGGCAACTCGATTAACATTTGAAAGTTAATCTTATCTGTAAAATGGGAAAATAGACCTTCCCCATGGATTGTTTAAACAATACAGAATTAAGTGAGGAAATAAAGTCCTTATCATAGGTAAGTGCTGAAACACAGTAAGTGTTGACCACCAGGGGGCAGCAGCATCTCATGCCCTCTCCGGTGTCCCAGGAAAAACCCGGAGGGCAGGAAGAGGGGTCAGCCTACAGGTACTGAATTGTGTGTATGAAAGTTCATCAGTCAAGTGTTCATAATTGGAGAAGAACCTATATGACCTTTCTCAAATCAGGTGAAGTGCACTGGAGTAATGTTATTGATGGAATTTTGGCCCCAAACTCCTCATCTACCTTAACCTAAAGTATTGTTCTTCAAAAATTTGCACCGCCCCCCCAAAAAAACTACATGTGTACATTTCTAACCATTAGTATCAAGTTTAAAACACATGGACTGGGTGACTTAGCAACAGTTTTGATGACCGACCTTCAGAAAGAACTATTGCTACAAGATGTTACCTTTTTAGTGGCAGCTGTGAACTGACCTATTTCTCCAAAATACAATTATTCCAAGCTCCATAATTTCAGACTCATTCATAGATGAATATTCCTCTGGGTATTACTAAAATAAAAATCAAGTGAAACAGATTAAAAACTATATTTAATGATCCCCAAAGAACCCCTTTTTAAAATAACCTTCTCCCTGCCCATGCTAAAGAATGATACCAAGATAGTTTAAAAGTTTAAAGCAAGTTAAGCAGAAAGAAAAACAAAATGTTCTTAGAACGCGTTGACGAAGATTTGGATAAATCCTTAAGATAGGAAATATAACTGAGAGGTAATGTCTTTATCTTTTTCCCTTCATTTTTTTTTCTCATTTATCTAAGCACTGACTGCTAGATGGGGATCACTTTTCATGAATCCTCCTTTCTGCGTGTGCACACTGAAGGTTCACACCTCTCTTCTCCTTCTGTACTCCCTGGCTGACAATCCATACTTCGGCACAGTTCTGTTTGTCTCCTGAGGGAAAACTCCAAAATTACAGCTCTCACATAGATCTCCCTTTCCCTGCCAAGACTCGATCCTTTATCTGCTGAACACCTGCTACCGGGAATCTGTGAATCTTGGATTGCCCCACGAACAAGACTGAACTGAGGTTTCATTTCCTTTCCCTTACTATGCAGGATTTCACATATGAATTCTACCATTTATGCAAGGGTCCTTCAGAACATTTATGCAAGGCTCACTGGAAATGCATTTGATTACAGTGGACTTGAGTCTTGGACTCCTGACACTTTCCAAGGAGTGCTTCTGGGCCTTGATCATTTGCAGTAGTGGGTGCAGGGCCATGGTATCCTTGAAGTTTTATAAATAGACCTAGGATGAATGACGGATGCATACACCCAAATTATTATCCTCAGGTCTACAGTTTAATGTGGATAAAATGTGATGAGGGCAAAACCACAATGAGATATCACCTCAGGCCTGTTAGAACGGCCATCATCAAGAAGCCAAGAGAACCGATGTGGGCCAGGATGAGGAGAAATGGGAAACCTTGTGCACCATTAGAAAGATTGTAAATTGGTGCGGCCATTAACAGTATGGAGGCTCTTCAAAACGTTAAAAATATAACTACTACATGATCCAGCAATTCCACTTCTAGGAATATATCTGGAGTAAACCAAGACACTATGTCGAAGAGATATCTGAACCCCCAAGTTCATTGCAGCGTTATTAGTAAGCAGCCATTTACAGATGCATAGATAAAGAAGTTGTGGTATGCGTGTGTGTATATATATACACACACAGACATCCACATATACATGTATTTCAGCCACACAAAACAAGGATTTGCAGCAACATGGATAGACCTTGAGGGCATGATGCTTAGTGAAATAAGTCAGAGAGAGAAAGACAAATACTGCATGATCTCCCTTATATGTGGAATCTAAAAGACAAAACAAAAAGCCCAACAACCTCATAAGAAAAGAAATCTGACTTGTGGTTACCAGAGGCGGAGGGTAGGGGAAGGGGGAATTAGAGGAAGGTGGTCAAAAGAACAAATTTCCATTCATAAGGTAAGTAAGTACTAGAGATGTCATGTACAACATGATGACTGCTGTGTGATATGTAGGGAAGCTGAGAGAGTGAACCCTAAGAGTTCTCATCACAAGGAGAAAATTTTTTTCTTTCTCTTTGTTTTTGTATCTACATGAGATGATGCAAGGTACCTAAACTTTCTGCGATGATTGTTTCTCAATGTATGTAAGTCAAATCATTAAGTTGTACACCTTAAACATATACAATAATGTGTGTCAATTATATTTCAATCAAAGTGAAAAACAACAACAACAAAAGGTGTGATGGGAGTCCATGAAATTAAAAATAGCATTTATAAAAAACATCATAGGGCTTCCCTGGTGGCGCAGTGGTTGAGAGTCCGCCTGCCGATGCAGGGGACGCGGGTTCGTGCCCTGGTCCGGGAAAATCCCACATGCCGCGGAGCGGCTGGGCCCGTGAGTGATGGCCGCTGAGCCTGCGCGTCCGGAGCCTGTGCTCCACAACGGGAGAGGCCACAGCAGCGAGAGGCCCGTGTACCGCAAAAAAAAAAAAAAAAAAAAAAAAAAAAATCAGAATTCTCCTTTGTTCCATTTACCACGTAGGACCTACTTTGAAGGGAAGTCTTTTAATATACAGAAGACAAGGGCAATATATTTGCAGAATATAAATGCTTGCTTTCTGCAGGTTCGACAACCTACACTGATTCTGAAGTAGTCTGATATGGTAGAAGTGTAAAGTATATTTGCTGATTTTGTGGATTTTAAAAAAATATCCTTTAAAGTTGAAAAGGAAGGCTATTTAATAGATCATAGAAAATCATGAATGCCAATGGAACTGCTTTGGGCTTTATTTGTTAAATTAGACAACAAAGGGCCACTAAGATATTTTGAGAAGAAAATACTAGTATTTGTGTTTTAGGAAAATAACTCCTTGAAGGATGTAGATCCAAAGCTGAAGTCAGGGGAAGTGAGGAGTGATTGCAAAATACTGGGCGACTGCTGATGAGTCCTGGATTTGTGAGGTGACTGGGACAGGTGAGAAGCATGGAAAACTTTGTGGGAATTGAGTTTATGGGACCTGGGGACAAGGGAGTGGTGAGGGAAGGAAATAAGCAATGGTTGAGTGGTTTCATATTTTGGGTCACTAAGAAGATAATGAAGTCATAAAGGGAGGGGGCAGGGCAAAAGAGGTGGAAAAAGTATGAAAAGACAGTGGGATTGGCTGGAGGATTTATTAGCAAGACACAGCCGTGAAGATGTCTAACAGGCATCTAAAGAGTCTGTGTGGATCTCAGGAAGAGTGAAACTAGAGCTATAGATTTGGAATTCTTCTGCGTGAAGGCCAGAGGTGGAGCTGGGAAAATGGATCATCACCTTGTGAGAAAACACAGAAAGAAAGAGAAGGGTGCTGAGAAGGAACCTGGGGAACATTTCTATTCTGGGGTGCAGAGATGGCAGAGGAGCCAGTGGGGAGCACTGAGTAGCCAGAGAAAGGGGAGAAGCAGCAGGGTTCAAGGACAGGAAACCCAAGACCACAGCCAGTTTCAAGGACAAAGCTTGAGACTGGGCTGTGGATTAGTTTGCTAAGGCTGCCATAACAAAGCACCAAAACATTAGTATTTACCACAGACCAAGTGGCTTAAACGACAGAAATTTATTTTCTGAAGTCTGCAAATCCAAGATTAAGGCGTGGACAGTGTTGTTTTCTCCTGAAGCCTCTCTCCTTGGCTTGTAGAAAGCCACCTTCTGCCTGTGTCTGCACATGGTCCTTCCTCTGTGTGTGTCTGTATCCTAATCTCCTCTTCTTATAAAGACACATTGGGTTAGGGCTCATCCCCATGACCACACTTCACTTTAATTACCTCTTTAAAGGACCTACTTTCAAATGCAGTCACATTCCGAGACACAGGAGGTTAGGACTTCAGCATATGAACTGGGGCGGGACACAATCCAGCCCATAACAGGCTGTGAGAACTGAACATTGCTCACTGGTCAACTAAGGGGTATGCATTGTAATAGCCACAACTAACCCTTACTGAGCACAAACTACACGCCGGGCCACGTCGGGAGCATCTCACGTGTGTTAACTCATTTTAGACTCATAACCACACTATGAGGTAGGTGCTAGTATAATAATCACCTGTTTCTCCAGAGGAAGAAACGGTACCAAGAGATAACTTGCCCAAGGTCATACAGCTGGTAGAGCCCCTCAGCTCAGTTTCTACGCAGTGGATTTTGGTCAATGATTTCTTAGTTTACTATCAGCAGCAGAGATCTGCAGAGGTAGTGATGTTGCTGAATACTAAGTAAAACAGAAGCATTCTCCCACCAGCTGACACTGATTGCAGGCTTTCTGTGGAGTGAGGTGAATTCTGGTGGCTAGGTGCAGCAGTTTGAGGAGAAAGGAAAAGAAACGATAACTAGCAGATGGTTCTGATCAAAATGCCTCTGATTGAAAAGCTCAAAGAAAGTAACCCTATTATGACTTCAAATGTATTACATCTAGTATGACTTCACATTTATTTAAATTGTGCTTCTTACTGGTGGGGCTGTAATCTAAGAAAGTACTGTAAAATGCGGGGAGCAAATATTCAATATTGCACTTATATGTCTACAAATAAGGGTATTTAAAAACTGTGGTATGTGCAAACACCTTTTAATCCTGGATTTTCTAGTGATTTGGGCTTTATTGGTTTTTAATCAGAGAAAACTGGGTCAACTCTTTTTGACTCCAGACTAGACTTTAATGTGGGAAGACCAAGGAGAAAGAAACACACTAAGATACACAGTCAAACATGTACACTTGAAGTAAAGAAGTGAGAGGAGAAGAAATAAAATCAGGTCACTAAAAGAGAAATGCAAATCAAAACTACCATGAGGTACCACTTCACATTGGTCAGAATGGCCGTCACTAAAAAGTCTACAAATAACAGATGCTGGGGAGAGTGTGGAGAAAAGGGAACCATCCTACACTGTTGGTGGGAATGTAAGTAAGTTGGTGCCGCCACTGTGGAGAATAGTATGCAGGTTCCTCAGAAAACTAAAAATAGAACTACCATATGACCCAGCAATCCCACTCCTGGGCATATATCCAGACAAAACTATAATTCAGAAAGATACATGCACCCCTATGTTCATAGCAGCACTATTCACAATAGCCAAGACATGGAAACAACCTAAATGTCCATTGACAGAAGAATGCATGAAGAAGATGTGGTACATGCAAACAATGGAATACTACTCAGCCATAAAAAAGAATGAAATAATGCCATTTGCAGCAACATGGATGGACCATACTAAGTGAAGTAAGTCAGAAAGAGGAAGCCAAATACCATATGATATCACTTATATGTGGAACCTAGAAAATGAACCTATCTATGAAACAGAAACAGAATCAGGGACATAGAGAAAGACTGGTGGTTGCCAAGGGGGAAGGGGTTGGGGAGGGATGGAGTGGGAGGTTGGGGTCAGCACATGTGAGCTTTTATATACAGAATGGATAAACAACAGGGTCCTACTGTAAAGCACAGGGAACTATATTCAATAGCCTACGATAAACCATAATGGAAAAGAATATGAAAAAAAGGATGTATATATATGTGTAAGTGAATTAGTTTGCTGTAAGCAGAAATTAATACAACAATAATTCAACTATACTTCGATTTTAAAAAAAGGGAAAAAATCGGGTTACTAAAGTTAAATTTCAAGCAGCACCCACCAGTGAGGGTTCCTAAGAGAAGGTGGTAGCCTGTCACTTTAATCTAGGGGAGAGAATCCCCAGGCAATGGCTCAAAAGACGGGAAATGGCTCTAGAAAAGTCTCAGACACAAGCCCCTTCTTAGACCTCTCTCCAGAAGAGCTGCCAAAAAGAGAAGGCGCCTTCCGGCAGGCGCAGCGGGGCTCCGGAGCCGCAGAACGTGGCGGCCAGGAACAGGTGTGCGGAGGAGCCGAGCTCTGGAGGAGCGGGCGGGGGCGGCCGCGGGCGGGGCGCATGCTATTCGCATGCAAATGAGGAGACCGCGGCCGCAGCTCCGCGGAGCTTTCCGGATCCGAGCCCCGACGGCGGCAGGTTTCCCGAGGCACCCCCGCGCGGGGCCCCGCCGCGCCCCACACCCCGCAGCCCCTCGCCGGCGCCCGGGTCGGACCGGGCAGTCGCGTTCCCGCCGCATCCCGCGCCGGGAGGCGGGGATGGAGGCGCCGCTCGCCGGCGAGGCCGCCGACCATGCCTAGGGGGCCGGGAGCGGGCAGCTGCCGCTACCCCGGGGCTGGGAGGAGGCCGGGGACTAGGACGCAAAGTCTTCATCCACTCCAACACCCGGAGGACCAGTTGGACCGACCCCCGGGACAGGTGAGCGGCCGGGCCGCGGGTGGGCGCGGGGACCCGTCTCGGAAGCGCGGCGGCGGCTGTTGCCCGGGAGACCTGGCCGAGCGGCGGCGCCGCCTGCGGCGCGGGGGGCCGGGAGGGGTCCCGGGAAGGAGGCGCGGGTCCGTCTGCCGGAGCCGGGGCTGCGTCAGCCGGCCAGGCGCCCTGGAGGGGGCCGGTTGCAGCCGCCCCTTCCAGGTCCCTCTTGGCCACCCGCTCTGCGACGCCCCCGGGACCTTTAGACATTCTGGGCGCAGAGGGAAGGGTGGAATTGACGCCCTGGGCAGTCACAGTGTCCAGTTCACGGACCCAGAGGGGCCCCCTGAGCCCTGCTCCGAGCTCGCCTCCCCCTGAAGTTGGCCAGCTTGAGGCTGGAGGGTCCGTCCAGCCTGGGAGGCGGGGCCCGGCCCTAGGCCGCCCGGAGGAGTAGGCCTAGGTGCCCTGCGGGGCCAGCCAGCCGTCCAGGCCACCTGTGGCATCTCTCTGGCCGTCCTTGGCTCCCAGCCTTGCCTGCACGTTCTTGACGGGGCGCACCATGGTCGGGCCGGAGGCCCTGGGCCTGAGGGGCCCCCGGGCACCCTTCCTGGCTGAGCCCTGGTGGTGGGTGTAACTGACTTTGCCCCCCCAGAGTTTAGAGACGCTTGTTTAGGGGGTTTACTGCTTACTGCTTATATTCACCTGAAAACTTGAACTGACTCTCAGATCTTGAAAAGGCAGATGCTGTGTTGACGTAAGAAATGGTGAAATGAATAGTGGAACCGAACCTTGGTTATTGAGGAACGCTGACTTGAGCTTAGGGTGGTTTTTGTAGTTTTCAACACTTTTTATTCCTGCTCAGAAGTGAAGAGGAGAAACATAACGAAATAATCATCTAAGAAGTTAGGGTTAGGGGTAGGGTTAGGGATAGGGCTAGATGTTAGGGGTTAGGGGTTAGGGTTAGGAGTTAGGGGTTAGGGTTAGGGTTAAGGGTTAGGGTTAGGGTTAGGGCTGCGTTAGGGTTAGGGTTTAGGGTTTAGGGTTAGGTTTAAGGGTTAGGGTTAGGGTTGGGGCTGTGTTAGGGTTAGTGTTTAGGGTTTAGGGTTAGGGTTAGGTGTAAAGGGTTAGGGGATAGGTTATGGTTATGGTTAGGGTTAGGGTTAGGGTTAGGGTACGGGTTATGGTACGGGTTAGGGTTAGAGTTAGGATTACGGTTATGGTTAGGGTATGGTTTAGGGTACATGTTAGGGTACAGCTACGGCTTAGGGTTAGGGTACGTGTTAGGGTATGTTTTAGTGTTAGGGTACGGATTAGGATTTGGTTACGTGTAGAGTTAGGGATTGGATTAAGATTAGTGTTAGTGTATGGGTTACGATTAGGGTACGGTTTATGGTGAGCGTTAGGGTTAGGGTTAGGTTTAAGGTTAGGGTTAGGGTATGGTTTAGGGTACAGGATAAGGTACTCCTATGGGTTATGGTTAGGGTACTTGTTCTTATTAGGGTACTGGTTAGGATTAGGGTATGGCTTAGGGTTAGATTTTGGGTTAGGGCTAGGGTAAGGTTTAGGGTACAGGTTAGGGTACGGCTACGGGTTAGGGTTAGGGTACATGTTAAGGTACGGGTTAGTGTTAGGGTACAGGTTAGGATTAGGGTACAGATTAGGGTAATGGTTAGGTTAGGGTACAGTTTAGTGGAAAGCTTAGGTTACGGCTACGGGTTAGGGTTAGGGTACATGTTAAGGTACGGGTTAGTGTTAGGGAACGGGTTAGGATTAGGGTACAGATTAGGGTAATGTTTAGGTTAGGGTACAGTTTAGTGGACAGGTTAGGTTACTGCTACGCGTATGTTTAGGTTACGGGTTAGGGTTGGGGTTAGGGTTAGGGTACGGTATAGGGTTAGGGTTAGGGTATGGCTACGGGTTAGGGTTAGGGTACGGGTTAGTGTTAGGGTACATGTTACGGTTAGGGAATGGGTTAGGTTTAGGGTTAGGTGTAGGGTACGGGTTAGGGTTAGTGTATGGCTATGGATTAGGGATAGGGTACGCATTAGGGTACGGGTTAGTGTTAGGGTATGGTTTAGGATTAGGGTACGGATTAGGGTAATGGTTAGGTTAGGGTACGGTTTAGTGGACAGGTTAGGTTACAGCTAAGGGTAGGTTTAGGTTACGTATTAGGGTACGTGTTAGTGTTAGGGTACGGCTTAGGATTAGGGTACAGGTTAGGGTACGGGTTAGGTTACAGTTTAGGGTTAGGGTTAGGGTTAGGGAATGGGTACAGTTTAGGGTAGGGGTAGGATACGTGTTAGGGTACGGATTAGTGTTATTGTATGGGCTAGGATTAGGATACGGTTTAGGGTACAGTTTAGGGTTGGGGTTAGTGAACGGGTACAGTTTAGGGTAGAGGTAGGGTTTGACAACAGGTTAGGGGTAGGGTACGTGTTATGGTATGGGTTAGTGTTAGTGTATGGGTTAGGATTATGATATGGGTTAGGGTAAGGGTTAGGGTTATGTTTAAGGTTAGGGGTAGGGAACAGGTACGGTTTAGGGTACGAGTTAGGGTATGACAACGTTTTAGGGTTAGGGTACATTTTACAGTATAGGTTAGTGTTAGTGTACAGGCTAGAATTAGGGTACGGGTTAGGGTTAGGGTGAGGGTTAGGGAACAGGTAAGGTTTCGGGTACAGGTTAGGGTACAATAATGGGTTAGGGTTAGGGTACTGGTTAGTGTTAGTGTACGGCTTAGGATTAGGGTATGGGCTATGGTACAGGTTAGGGTATGATAACGGGTTAGGGTTAGTGTACATATTAGGGTATGGGTTAGTGTTACTGTAAAGGTTAGGATTAAGGTACAGGTTAGGGTAAGGGTTAGGGTTAGCTTCAGGGTTAGGGGTAGGGTTTGGGAATGGGTATGGTTTAGGGTACAGGTTAGGGTACGACAATGGGTTAGGGTTAGGGTATGGGTTAGGGTTCAGGTTAGTGTATGGGTTAGGATTAGGGTATGGGTTAGGGTAAGGGTTAGGGTTAGAGTTAGGGTTAGGGTTAGGGAACGGGTACGGTTTAGGGTACAGGTTAGGGTATGACAACATGTCAGTATTAGTGTACATGTTAGGGCACGGGTTAGTGTTAGTGTACGGGTTAGGATTAGGGTATGGTTTAGGGTATGGTTTAGGGTTGGGTTTAGTGAACAGGTACGGTTTAGGGTAGAGGTAGTGTACAACAGGTTAGGAGTAGGGTACCTGTTAGGATACGGGTTAGTGTTAGTGTACAGGTTAGGGTAAGGATTAGGTTTACTGTTAGGGTTAAGTTTAGGGACCGGGTACAGTTTAGGGTGCAGGTTAGGGTACAACAACAGGTTAGGGTTAGGGTACGCATTAGTGTATGGGTTAGGATTAGGGTACGGGTTAAGGTTAGGGTTAGGGTTAGGGTTAGGGTATGTGTTAGGGTATGGGTTAGTGTTAGTGTATGGGTTAGGATTACTGTATGGGTTAGGGTAAGGGTTAGGGTTAGGGTTTGGGAACGGGTACAGTTTAGGGTACAGGTTAGGGTACGTCAACATGTTAGGGTTATGATACATGTTAGGGTACAGTTTAGTGTTAGTGCATGGGTTAGGATTAGGGTACAGGTTAGGTTAAGGGCTGGAGTTAGGGTTAGGGTTAGGGTTCAGGTGGGAATTGAGACTTTTTGTCAGGCGGATTTGCTTTGTCCACTTGCTTTTGGCCAAAAAGTGCGTATGCGGTTTTTCTTGAATATATTCAGGGAAAAACGCATACGCCCTTTTTGGTCAACTGCATCATTGTCGAAGTTCTGCCACTTTTCAGGTGCTTTAAAGGAGAGTCCAATCTACCTCTTGAAATCTGTTTCCTGCAATTCTGCCTTGTATTCAGATCCTCTTCGTTGCCTTACCTCAATATATTTTTGGACGTTAGTTGTCATTTATAACTCTGCAGATTTGTGAATTGCACTGCCCCTGAGCTCCATTTTTCAACTCGCTTTTTTTGTGAGCTGGCCGCAAACCCGCAGTATTGCTTCAGGCCCTATTCTGGTTCCAGGGTGACAGGCTGAGCCTTTGGTTAATTCTTCTTCCGGAAGGGAAATTAGAGTGACATGTGCCTGTCCAAACACCTACAGCTTGTCTCTCATTGGTTCCCCCTCTTTCCGTTCATCCTCCGCACAATTTGCAAACTGTGCAGAACAGGGGGTTAAAGGCGCTGATTCTCCAAGTGGGGAGATTGTTAGTAACGTGGCTGGAATGGCGAACCCGAGCACCAGGAGATGAAAAATGAGGTGCATTTTAGACACCTTTCCGGATCACACGGTGTACCATCCTCTGGGTTTCCCATGCATGTTTTAGCTGTAGGAAGATTCCCTTGAACCTGCAGATTTGGGACCCATGGAATGACTACCAGGCAGTATTACTTTAAAGGGTCTGCATTTCCTCACCCAACCTCACTAATTCTCTTAGCACGAACAGTTTCCAGCCTTATGTCTCATCCTGCTGTAGGTCTAGATGTGTTCAATCCATGTTGCATCACAGCCCCTGAGCAAAAGTTGTAAGAATTTTTCTCTGTCTCACTGTCTTTTATTTTTTTTTAATTTATTATTATATTGCTTACAGCTGATTTTCAAAGCTCTGTTTCTTGTTGCTATACTTCCACTTGATTCACTTACAGGGAGACATCAATAAATTCTTTTTCAGATTCTTACCAGTCGTATATATTCTTTTCCGGTGACTTGAGTGTGCTGAGTGCAGTTCTTTGAGCTACCGTGTAGGCCTTGTTGATTATCAATTTGGTACTTGGAATGGTGTCTTTGCTAATTTCAACCTCCTGGATAATGCCTCACCCCTCCCCACCTTCCTCTTTAGCAGCCTTATATGTGTTTTCTACATATTTGACTATGTTTCTGTTTTGTAATTTATTTCATGTGTAGCCATTTTTGATTCCACCTTTAAGTGATATCTTATGATATGTGTCCTTTTCTTTTTGACTTATGTCACTTAGAATGATCGTACGTAACTCCTCTGGAGTTGTTGCAACTGGCCTTATTTCATTGATTTCCGGGCTGAGTAATATTCCACTCTACATAAGTACCATATCTCTTTTATCCATTTTATCCTTCCAGGGACATTTAGGTTATATCCAAGTCGAGGCTCTTTTTAACAGAGAGGTGGTAAACGTTGGTGTGCCTGTTTTCTGTCGATTTTTGTTTTTCCCAAGGTATACGCCCGTGAGTGCAAGTGCCCTATGCTCTGTAGCTCATTTTTTAGATGTTTTAGCAAACACAATACACTTCTCCAGAGTGGCCGTTGGCAATTTACATTTCCACTATCAGGCTCTCAGAGCTCCCTTTTCTCCTTGCCCTGTCCTGCATTTCTGGTGTTTACACTTTATGAGGATGGCTCTCTGACTGATGTGAAGTGATACATTTTGTAGTATTGATTTCCAGTGCCCACCTGTTTGGTTGGCTAAAAAGATTGTATACCCTTTTCTTGAATATATTCAGAAAAAACGCATACGCCCTTTTTGGCCAACTGCGTCGTCGGCAATGTTCAGCCCCTTTTCTTGTGCTTTAACGGGGAGTCCTTTCTACCTCTTCAAATCCCTTTCCTGCCACTCTCCCTTGCTTACAAGTCCTTTGCGGTGACTTACCTCAAGACATTTTTCGACGATAGATATTTTCAACTTTGCAGTTTTGTGAATTTTAGTGCCCCTGAGTTCCATTTTTCAACTTGTGTTTTTGGGAACTGGCCACAAAACAGTGGGATTTCCTCAAGCCCTATTCTGTTTCCGTGGGCAATCCTAGCCTTTGGTGAATTCGTCTTCCTGATTGGAAATTAGAGTGACATGTGCCTGTCCGAACACCTAGGACTTGTCTCTCATTGTTTCTCATCCTTCCACTTCATCCTCTGGACAAATTCCAAACTGTGCAAAACAGGATGTTGACGGTGCTGACATCACCAAGTGAGGAGATTGTTAGGAAAGATGCTGGAGGGGTGAACCCGAGCACCAGGGGATGAGGAGATGAGGTGCCTTTTCCAAACTCTTCCCGATCAAATGGTGTACCATCCTCTGCGTGTGACAGGCATGTTTTAGCAGTAGGAAGCGTCCCGTGCATGTAAGGAGAACACCAGGGATTTTTCCAAGTCAGTGTCTCCGCGAACCCCAAACTAGGGAATTTTAAAGCTATGGCTACACGTATGTTCATTAAGGGGCTTGGGAAGTAGGCAGAGTCCGAACTTCAGATGATTGAAGTCTTCAGGGTCAGAAGCGCTCACCATTGGCCTCCCTTAGGTTACATTTTATCTGTCGTTGATACATGATGTAGATATAGATGTGTATTCTTTTTCAGATTATTTCCCCTTATAGGTTATTACAAAATATTGAATGTTGTTCCCTGTGTTATACAGAAGTTCCTTGTTGATGATCTGTTTTATACATAGCAGTGTGTATGTGTTAATCCCAAACTGTTAATTTATCCCTCCTCCCGCATTTCCCATTTGGTAATAATACGGTATAAGGCTTTATACTTCTCGGATATGGGGGAGCTGAAAGAGAGGTCTCATTTTCAGTGGAAAAGCATTCAAAACAAGATTGAAGCTTCAGCCAAGATTATTAGATGTACATCCTTGGAAAGAAATCACATCACTTCTCTAATATTGACCTGACAAATAAGACAAACCCCTCTACTGAACTTGCTTATAATAAAGTGATGGAAATATCAAATGGAAGTCTTAGAAACATCTTATTTTACCCGAGCCTTATACACTGCTCTATGTTAATTACAGTTTGGCTCACACATCTGTTCACTGAAGTTACAATGTTCTCAATTTCTGTTACTGATCCTCCAGAATGGGCCCCAACAAGGGTCCCCCTGCCCAGTGTCATTGGAGCCAAAAGAACGAGACTGAGTTTGGTTCACAAGCAAAGGAACACTTTATATTTTGATCAGAGAATGGAGAGGTGAGAGCGTGCGCCCCCCCGCGGGCTGTGGGCTGGGCTGCTGGGTAGGGATCCCGGCAGCATCCGCATCAGCAGGAGGGAGGGGACTGAGCTCTCGAGGGTCCGGTTGACTGGAGCTCAGGCTCTATGTCGCGGAGTCTGCAGGGGCCCCACAAGCTGAGGTGTTGGCCCAGCCATTCTGCACTAGGAAATCGGGTCTGAAGTGCCAGGTGTGGGACCTCTGCATGTGGAAACCTAGGAGCAAATGAAATTAGACAAAGCACAAAGGAAATAAAGGTTAGACTTTATTTTATTGCCCAGATTCTATTTTTATCTCCCAGGAATTTTTAATGGGCTTTGCCGGTGACAAACCCCTCCTCTGCCTTTTGTCCCGTTCCTCATTCTTTGGGTGCTGAGGGTGCAGACCCCTCTTCTGTAAGTGCTTCGTGCTGAGTTGGGAGTCCTCATACCCGGGGGGGAGGGGCAGGACTTCTCCCCAGCCTCCAGGTGAGTTTGACTGTCCCCAGGCCTCCTGCCTCACGGCTCGTCCGCCTGAGCACCAGCAGTGGAAGTGTTATAGATTCTAATGACCTCTAAGGGTCCAGGAAAGAGGTGCGCAGAGATGCTGGGGGGGCAGGTTTTACCCCGCCCCACAGTTCTTCGGCCACCTTAGGCTGACAGTTTCTGCCAGCCTAGATGCTCTGACCAGTAGTCTGCACTTTCTTCAGTTAGGCCCCTGAATTAACATACAAACAGCACCAGGTGTCGGAGCCCTGCCTGCTCAACTCCCAGACAGTCCAGGGCCGGTGGTGATCCATGACCATGACGGCCACTGAGTCAATGGCCTTTTGAAGTAGCCAGGAGTCCAGCCAGTCTTTTTGGCCACCATCACCACGATGTCTGTAGGCTTTTCTATGGTGAAAGCATTATCTCCAGTTTCCGCATCAAGCTTATTAGCTCCCCTCTGGGTGCAGTAAGTCCTGCAAGCAGTAGTCTGCTCTTTCGGGGCACACTTTTGTTGTTTTCTGAGCAGAATGTTGTCTGCATATTGAAGGAAGGTTCCCTTCTCCAGAGGTAGATCTTTTAGGTTTTAGTTAAGTTTCCCCAAAGATGGTGTGGGAATTTTTGAACGCTTGGGGCAGGACGGCCCAGCAGTATTGTCTTCGTTGTATGTTGAGTCCTGCCAATCACAAACCAACATTTCTTGTGACTCTGGGACTAATGGAATACAGAAGAAGGCATCATCTAAGTCTAATACAGAATACCATGTCCTGGTGGATGGTAGAATGACCAGCAGGGTGTAGGAATTAGGATCTGCTGGATGTATATTCTTGGTGGCTTCACTGACTGTCCTGACGTTCTTTACCAGGTACCCAGCAGCCCTCGGGGCTCTCGTGGTCAGGCCCCTCCCAGGATATGGAGCTCATCTGGACAGGTACCCAGCAGCCCATGGGGCTCTCGTGGTCAGGCCCCTACACGGGTATGGAGCTCACCTGGGCAGGCACCCAGCAAGTCTGGGCACACAGGAACCGTGCACGTAGCCCTCACTGCAGAGCACCCCCAGCCCACCTGTCGGTTGAGCTGACACAGAGCACCTCAGAGCAGGACTTGAACTAACAAACAGCAGCTCCGACAGGTCTGTGACCCTGGGCTTCACTCTGTGCAGCCTCCCTCCGCCTGGTCTTCCAGGGGCTTCCACTGCAGCCGGGGCACCAGGCCTCTGTCTCCACCTGCCACCCCTCCTCTCCCTGAATCCTGGGTTCCTCTCATTAGGAGAGGGTCTTCTTGAAGTTGTCTCCCACTCATGGGCCAGATAAAATGATTAGAAAACAAGCCAGGGCTGCAGCCCCTTGTCTCTCCTGACTCTCGGGAATCCACACCTGTTCCTTGTACGTGGCCGGTGCAGCAAGGTCCATTTTCTGCAAATGTGAGCCTCTGAGGGGTGAGGATTTGCTGACCCAGCGGGCCAGCCCTCCCCAGGTGTACCTGGGTTGAGGTCAATATAAACACCACTCCAGGCAGCAAGAGCCCCTGCAGCTGTGCCTGACGCCATATTCTCTGCCCCATCAGCAGTGTCGGGCCTGGGCTGGTGGGAGGGAGTGAGGGGCCGTGGCTTTTTGGGTGGCCCGGTGTGAGTGAGGCTCTGCTGGACTTTCTGCAGGAGTTGCCAGGCTGCCACCTGCTAAAGAAGAGGATGTGTCACCCATACCTGCTGCTGGAGTTGCTCCCCGGGCAGAGGTGAGGAAGGAAAAAAGCAGTGGGGACCCGGACGGGAGGGGTACCTCAGGCAGGGAAGTGGAAAGCTTCCAGAAGAGCGTCTGAGGCCAGAACCATCCTGGCTGGCCTGCAGGCACCAAGTCGGCCTGCGTGGTGTCGCTGGTGTGGCTCCACGGCCCTTCCTCTAGGCTTTCAAGTCCTTGCACACATTCAGGTGTTTTAGCTGGGAAGGGTGGGAACAGTTCAGCAGCAGCTGGCCTGGGGCTCAGTTCACGTTTACTCACAGACGCCTCAGCACGGTCCCCCAGCTTTTCAATGAGGACGCTCCTTGCGGGGCTGCTGCTGGCTGCATGGGAGACGATTCCCCACCTGTGACCAACTTCAGAATTGTTTACCGCTGGAGCAAGTGCCCTGTTAGGGTTTTCCTCTGTATAACTGGTGGGTTCTGATTTTTTTTCCTTTTTTCTTTTTTGGTTCAAGGTAGGTTTTATTCCTATTTTTTGTATTTATAGATATAAGCATGGAAATAATTCATTCATATAAATACACCTTTGGGAAGGGAAGAACTTCTTTTTCTGTTTTTTTAATTTTATTTATTTTTTTTAATTTTTGAATTTTATTTTATTTTTTTATACAGCAGGTTCTTATTGGTTGTCTATTTTATACATATAAATGTATACATGTCAATCCCAATCTCCCAATTCATCCCACCACCACCACCCCATGGCTTCCCCCCTTGGTGTCCATATGTTGGTTCTCTACGTCTGTGTCTCTATTTCTGGCCTGAAAACTGGTTCATCTGTACCATTTTTTCTAGGTTCCACATATATGCAGTAATATACAATATTTGTTTTTCTCTTTCTGACTTACTTCACTCTGTATGACAGTCTCTAGATCCATCGACGTCTCTACAAATACCCAATTTCATTCCTTTTTATGGCTGAGAAGTATTCCATTTTATATATGTACCACATCTTTATCCATTCATCTGTCTGTGGGCATTTAGGTTGCTTCCATTACCTGGCTATTGTAAATAGTGCTGCAATGAACATTGTGGTGAATGTTTCTGTTTGATTTATGGTTTTCTATGGGTATATGCCCAGTAGTGGGATTGCTGGATCATATGGTAATTCTATTTTTAGATTTTTAAGGAACCTCCATACTATTCTCCATAGTGACTGCATCAATTTACATTCCCACCAATAGTGGAAGAGGGTTCCTTTTCTCCAGCCCTCTCCAGCATTTGTTGTTTGTAGATTTTCTGGTGATGCCCATTCTAACTGGTGTGAGGTGATACCTCACTGTAGTTTTGATTTGCATTTCTCTAATAATTAGTGATGTTGAGCAGCTTTTCATGTGCTTCTTGGCCATCTCTATGTCTTCTTAGAAGAAATGTCTATTTAGATCTTCTGCCCATTTTTGTATTGGGTTGTTTGTTTTTTTAATATTGAGCTGCATGAGCTGTTTATATATATTGGAGATTAATCCTTTCTCTGTTGATTCATTTGCAAATATTTCTCCTATTCTGAGAGTTGTCTTTTCATCTTGTGTGTAGTTTCCTTTGCTTTGCAAAAGCTTTTACGTTTCATTAGGACCCATTTGTTTATCTTGTTTTTTATGCCATTACTCTAGGAAGTGCATCAAAAAAGATCTTGTTGTGGTTTATGTCCGAGAATTCTTCCTATGTTTTCCTCTAAGTTTTATACTGTCCGGTCTTACATTAAGGTCTCTAATCCATTTTGAATTTATGTTTGTGTATGGTGTTAGGGAGTGTTCGAATTTTCTCTTTTTTTCTCTTTCTACACCTTGTGTGTAGGAAAGACTCTAAGTCCATCCACCTCACAACAAATAACTCAGTTTTGTTTCTTTTTATGGTGAGTAATATTCCATTGTATATATGTGCCAGATCTTCTTTATCCATTCATCTGTCGATGGACACTTAGGTTGCTTCCATGTCCTGGCCATTGTAAATAGAGCTGCAATGAACATTGTTGTACATAACTGTTTTTGAATTATGGTTTTCTCAGGGTAAATGCCCAGTAGTTGGATTGCTGGGTGGTATGGTACTTCTATTGTTAGTTTGAATTGCAGTCTTGTTCCTGTATTCCATAAATTTAGGTACTTTGTGTTTCCAATTTTGTTTGCTTTAAGATTTCTTTTAAATTTCCCTTTTGATTTATTCCTGTATGCATTGGCTATTCAGGAGCTTATTCAATTTCTAAGTGTTCTTGAATTTTCAATTATTCTTTTTAATATTGAATTTCAGTTTCATACCATTGTGGTTGGAAATGATCCTTGATATGATTTCAATATTTTTGGATATTTGAAGACTTGTTTTGTGGCTTAACATAGGATCTACCCTAGGCAGTGTTCTATGTGTACTTAAGAACAATGGAAATTTTGCTGCTGTTGAGTGGAATATACTGTAGATGTACGTTGGGTTCATTTGCTATCAAGTGTGTGTTCAAGTTCAATGTTTCCTAATGGATATTCTGTCCGGATGATCTATACAGTGTTGAAAGTTGGATATTGATGTTTCTTACCATTATTTTATTTCTGCACATGTTCCCCTTCACGTGGGTTAATATATTCTTTATATGTTGAGAGGCTCCAAAGCTGGATACATACATATTTATAATTGTCATGATTTCTTGATGAATTAATCCATTTATCATTATATGATAACCTACTTTCCTTTGAGAGGTTTGACTTCAAGTCTTTTTTACCTCATAATAGACTAGTTAGGCAAGTATCATTTTCATTGAGTATTTTTTTCCCAATCATTCAATTTTATGCTATATATGGATTAGAAGTTAACATGAATCTCTTGTACACAGTATAATTGAACTTTCTTTAATCCATTCAGCCACCCTATGGATTATTTAAACTGAAGTATAGTTGATTTACAATATTACATTAGTCTCAGGGGAACAACATATGGATCGAATATTTTTATAGATCATGCTCCACTAAAGTGATTACAAAATAATGGCTATATTTCCCTGTGTTGTACTCTATATCCTTGTTTGTTTATTTCATACATAGGGGTATTGGATTTAGAGAAACAAACTACTGTCTTTCCCTCCCCCCTTCACTCACCCCACCAGTAACCACTAATTTGTTCTCTGTGAGTCTATTTCTGTTTTGTTATATACATTCCTTTCTTGCATTTTTAGATTCTACAGAGAAGTGAGAACATAGAGTATTTGTCTTTCTCTAACTTATTTAAGTAGGCATAAATATTCTAGGCCTATCCACATTGTTGCAAATGGCAGAATTTAATCCTTTTTAATGGCTGAGTAATAGTCTATTGTGTATACATACCACATCTTCTTTATCCACTTATCAGTTGATGGACATTTAGTTTGCTTCTATATGTTGGCAATTGTAAATAATGCTGCTATGAACACTGGGATGCATGCATCTTGTCAAATTGGTGTCTTCATTTTCTTTGGACATATACCAAGCAGTGGAATTGTTGGCTAATATGATAGTTCTACTTGTAGCTTTTCTCAGGGCCCCCATATTCTTTTCATAGTGGGTGTACCAATTTACAATCCCACCAACAGTGTACTAGGATTCCCTTCTCCATGTCATGAACAACATTTCACATTTGTAGACTTTGGAATAATAGCCACGTTGAGAGGTGTGACCTGACGTCTCATTATGGGCTTTCTTGTGGGTCATTCATTAAATTTAATTTACAAAAGAAGGTGATAGGCTGGATGTGATCTCCAGGTTTAGTTTGCTAATGCCTGGCATTGGTTAATTTGGGGAAAATTAATACCTTTACAATGTTATTTATTGTTTACATTTTTCAGGTTGACATTTAATGATTGATAACAGATTTAAAATTTTTCCTCACTGAAGGATATCTGAAGTCTGTTGGTTTGTTTCTGTTTTATAAATTTGTTCATTTCTGTCATTTTTTAGACTCCACTATAAGTGTTATCATGTGATATTTGTCTTTTTCTATCTGAATTACTTCCCTTAGAATGAAATAATGCCATTTGCAGCAACACGAATGGACCTAGAGATGATCATCCTTTTTCATTTCTCAGTAATATTTGATTGTGTACATGTACCACTTCTTCATTATCCATTCATCTGTTGATGGACATTTTGGTTGCATCCATGTCTTGGCTATTGTAAATAGTGCTGCAGTGCATGTTTGGGTTTGGGTGCATTTGTCTTTTTGAATTCTGGCTTTCTGCAGATGTACGCCCAGAAGTAGGACTGCTGGATGATATGGTAGCTCTATTTTTACTTTTTAAAGGCATCTCCATAGTCTGCTTTATAGTGGCTGTTACCAGCTTACATGTCACCAACAGCATAGGAGGGTTCCCTTTTCTCCATGTCCTCTCCAGCATTTATGGTCTGTAAACTTTTTGACGATGGCCATTCTGACTGTGCAAGGTGATACCTTGTTGTAGTTTTGACTTGCACGTGTCTAGTAATTCGAGATTTTGAGCACCTTTGCATGTGTTTTTTTTAAACACTGTGAGAAAAAGTTACAGTTGACATAGGCTTTTTAAAGTCTGACTATTTTGAATTTTTGTTCGATAACTACCACAGGACATTTGTTAAGGGCAGGTGTCATTTACACCCTGGCAGTCCTTGTGACTATGAAGTGCCCATAAGCACATGTTTTAAAGTTGCTGTTGTGGAAATGGGCACAGGTGGTAGGATTTCCTTCATGCCCCTCTCTGGTTACTTGGGTAACCAGACCCACTGTGGAAGACGGGCTCCTGGATTGTAAGTTAGTGTGGGCTGTGGCAGAACAAACACCCCAAATCTTCTGTTTTGTTACTTCTTGTTTTTGTTTTAATTTAATTTTTCTTTTTTATTGGAATAAAGTTGATTTAAAATATTCTGTTTGTGGTAGGTGAACAGAATCTTGTTCAGTTATGTATATTCATATGTCTGTTCATCTTCAGCTTATTTTCCCACATAGGTTATTAGAGAGTGTTGAGTAGACTTCCCTTTGTTATACAGTAGGTCCTTGTTGATAATCTATCTATTTTATATGTATTAGTGTGTAAATATTTTTCCCAGCCTCCTGATTTATTCCTTCCGCCCACCTTTCTCATTGGGTAACCATAAGTTTGTTTTCTAAGTCTGTGAGTCTGTTTCTCTCTCTTTTATTTTATTTGTTTGGCTGTACTGCGAGGCATGCATCATATTATTTCTCCCAACACCAGGGATCGAACCCATGCCCTCTGAAGTGGAAGCTCGGATTCTTAACCATTGGACCACCTGGAAAGTCCCTGTTTCTCTCTTGTAAATTAGTTCATTGGTATCAGTTTTTAAATTTCAGCTATAAGTAGTATCATCTGATATTTGACTTTCTCTTTCTGACTTACTTCACTTAGTATGATTATCTCTAATTCTATCCATGATGCTGCAAATGGCATTCCTTCATTCTTTTTCATTTCTGAGTAATATTTCACTGTGAACATGTACCACTTCTTTATCCATCCATCTGCTGATGGATATTTTGGTTGCTTCCAAGTCTTAGACATTGTAAATTGTGCTGCAGTACACATATGGTTGCATGTGTGTTTTCCAATTCTGGTTTTCTCCTGTTACACGCCTGGGAGTGGGACTGCTGGATCATATGTTACTTCTAATTTTACCTTGTAAAGGCACCTCCATACTGTTATTTATAGTGGCTGTTACCACGTTAGTTCCCAACAGCAGCATAGGAGGATTCCCTTTTTTCTACAACCTCTCAAGCATTTATTGTTTGTAGACTTTTTGATGATGGCTATTCTTACTCATGTGAAGTGATCCCTCATTGTAGTTTTGATTTCCATGATGCTAATAATACAGGAATTAGAGCATCTTTTCAAGTGCTTTTCTTTTAAACAGTGTAAAATTTACCTATTGAAATAGGATCTTGAGGTCTGTTCCTTTGGAATTTATTTTGCTTACCTACCCCTGGACATTTCCTGATTGTGGGTATCATTTAGAGCCCAACGGTCCTTGTGAATATTAAGTACCTATAAGCATTGTTTTTAAAGTTGAAGTTGCAGGAAAGGGCAACAAGGCAGCGGAATTTATTCATATTCAACTTGATTGCTAGGGAAAAGAGTCTTAGTGGAATTCCTCTTCCTAGGTTATAAATTGGAGTGTAAAGTGCCAGGACAAATACCCAAAATCTTGTGTCACATTACTTCTTGTTTAATTTAATTTTTATTTCTTATCAGAGTAAATTTGATTACAATGTTGTGTTTGTTCTAGGTGTACAGAATCTGGTTCATTCATACATATACATATATACATATATCTAATCAGGTTTAGATTCTTTCCCATGTTGGTCATTAGAGAGAGTTGAGTAGACGTCCCTTGGCATCCAGTAGGTCCTTCTTGATTATATATTTTATATGAATTATTAAATGCATGTTAACCCCAACATCCTAATTTTTCCATTCCTTTCACCTTTTTCAAAGTCTGTATGGGTATTTCTCAGTGGAAATATGTTCATGGATATCAATTTTTAGATAACACTAGTAAATGATATCATTGGATATTTGTCTTTCTTTTTGTGACTTACTTTATGTAGTATGATTACCCCTAGGTTCATCAGTGGTGCTGCAAAAGGCATTGTTTCATCTTTTCCATGGCTAATATTCGATTGTGTACATGTACCACTCTTTGTCCATTCATCTGTACTTGGACATTTTGCTTGCATCCGTGTCTGGCTATTTTAAGTATCGCTGAAGAGCACTTTGGGGTACCTGTATCTTTCTGAATTCTGGTGTTCTTGGGTTACAGGCCCATTAGTGGTTTGGCAGGATCACATAGTAGCTCAATTGTTACCTTTTAAAGGCACCTTCATTCTGTTCTGATTAATGGCTATTACCAGTTTACATCCCAGCAACAGCATAGGAGTGTATCCATTCTCGGAAACCCATTCAGCATTTGTTGTTTGCAGACATTTTTCTCTGATGGCCATTCGGACTATTGTGAGGTAATACCATTTTATAGTTTAAATTTGTATGTCCCTAATAATTCTTGATGTTGAACATTTTTTCATGTCCTTTAAAAAAACACTGTGAGGAAATTTACCTCTTGAAATCGTCTTCTCCAGATTTTCTACTGTTTTGCATATTAATGTCCATTCCTGACTGCAGGATATTTTTTGAAGGCAGGTGTCATTTAAAGCCCTGCAGTCCTTGTGGATATTAAGTGACCAAGACCACTGGGATTAAAGCTGTTGTTGCGGGAATTGGCCACAAGGCGGCAGATTTCTACATTCCTAGCTTTGGTTACAAGGGCAGGAGAGCCTTCCTGGAAGTTGTGTTCCTAGGTTGCAAATTGTAGTGGAATGTTCCAGGACAAACTCCGAAAAGCTTATGTCTCCTACTTATGTTTGTTTTTTAAATTTATTTTATGTTTTTTATTGGAGTAAAATTTTTTTTCAAACTAGATCCTTACTCTATCTACAATTTCCCCTTTCTTCTTTGCCTTTAATATTTATTTATTTATTTTTGGCTGTGTTGTTCTTTGTTTCTGTGTGAGGGCTTTCTCTAGTTGCGGCAAGTGGGGGCCACTCTTCATTGCAGTGTACAGGCCTCTCACTATCGCAGCCTCTCTTGTTGCGGAGCGTAGGCTCCAGACGCGCAGGCTCAGTAGTTGTGGCTCACGGGCCCAGTTGCTCCGCGGCATGGGGGAACCTCCCAGACCAGGGCTCGGACCAGTGTCCCCTGCATTGGCAGGCAGATTCTCAACGACTGTGCCACCAGCGAAGCGCCTATGCGAGTAAATTTTATTAGAGTGTTGTGAGTCTCTGGATGTACCGATTCTGATCAGTTTTTCATACATATATCTGTTCATCTTTGGATCCTGGTACCATGTACGTTATTACAGTGTTGAGTAGACCTCCCTTGGTATTTGGTAGGTGTTTGGTGATTATATAATTTATATGTATTAGTGATTATATAATTTATATAAGTTTATATACATATAACATACATTAGTGTATGCATGTTAACACCATAATCCTAATTTATCCGTCCTCCCCCCTTTCATTTTGGTTAACTATTAGTTTGCTTTATACATCTCTGAGTGTCTTTTCCTTTGGAAATACATTCATTGGAAGGAATCTTAAGATAACATCTATAACTTATAGGATATATATCACACACTTTTGACTTAACGTAATATGATTATATCTAGAGTCACCTGTAGTCATGAAAATGGCATTGTTAATTTTTTTTCAAAAGCTAATCTTCCATTAGGTACATGTACCATTTGTTCTTTGTCCCTTCATCTGTTGATTGACATTTTTGCTGCTTTCATGTCTTGGCTAATTTGAATATTGCTTCAGTACAGCTTTGTCAGCCTGTGTCTTCTCGATTCGGCTCTTAGGTGATAGGCCTAGTGGTGGGCCTGCTGGATCAAAAGGCATCTCAAATTTTACTTTTAAACACAGCTCCTTTCTGTTCTCATTATTAGCTGTTACCACTTTACATCTCACCAGCAGCTACAGGGTACACAGTTCTCTAAAACCCCTTCAGCATTTATTGTTTGTAGACCTTTTGCTGATGGTAGTTGACTAGCGTGAGTTGAAACATTTTTGTAGGTTCGATTTGCATGAGTCTCATAATTGCTGATGTTGAGCTTTTATCCATTTTCCTTTTTTTTGAAAAAGAGTGAGTAAAACTTACCTCTTCATACTATCTCCTTGAAAATTTTGCCAGTTTTGAATTTTTTTGTCCATTCCCTACCTCAGCACAATCTTTTTTTTTTTTTTTTTTTTTTTTTTTTTTGCGGCATGCGGGCCTCTCACTGTTGTGGCCTCCCCCGTTGCGGAGCACAGGCTCCGGACGCGCAGGCTCCGGACGCGCAGGCTCAGCGGCCACGGCTCACGGGCCCAGCCGCTCCGCGGCATATGGGATCCTCCCAGACCGGGGCACGAACCCGTATCCCCTGCATCGGCAGGCGGACTCTCAACCACTTGCGCCACCAGGGAGGCCCTCAGCACAATCTTTGAGGGCAGGTGTCCTTTACAGCCCTGTGTCCTTGTGAATGTTAAGTGACCGTCAGCTGTGGGTTTAAAGCCTCTCTTGCGGGAAATGGCCACAAGGCGGCAGCATTTCTACATTTACAACTCGAGGATTTTGGGCAGCAGAGCCTTCCTGGAAATCCTGTTAGTAGGCTGCAAGTTAGAGTGGAATGTGCCAGGGAAAACCCCCAAGAGCTTATATCTCCTTACTTCTTGTTTGTTATTTAAATTTAATTTTTATTAATTATCAGAGCAAATTTGATTAAAATGTTTGTTTTAGGTGTACAAAATCTGATTCATTATATCTATGTATCTAATTATTCATCTTTGGATCCTTTCCCGTGTAGATTAGAGAGTGTTGAGTACACCTCTCTTGGTATTCCATAGTTATTTTCTGACATATATTTCATATGTGTTAGTACCTGTCTGTTAACCCCATATACTAATTCATCCATTCCTTACACTTTTCCATTTGGTTAAACATAATTTTGTTTTCTAAATCCATGCGTGTCCTCCTCTTGGAAATAATTTCATGGGTATCAATTTTTAGGTAACACCTATAACTGATATCATAGATTATCTGTTTTTCGGTTTCTTCCTTACTTCAAACTGGGTGTTTATCTGTAAGTCCTTCTATGGTGGTGCAAACAGTACTGTTTCATTGTTTTCCATGGCTAATATTCCTTATGTACATGGACCACTTATTCGTTGTGCATTTTTCTGTTGATGAACATTTTGGTTTCTTCCACGTCTTGGCTATGTTAAATGATGCTGCAGTGCAGGATTGCCAGCCTGTGTCTTTTTGCTTCTGGTCTACTCAGGTAATAGATGTATGAAAGGGCCTACCAGATAACATGGTAGCTCAATTTTTACCTGTAAATGTACCTCCATTCTGTTCTCACTACTGGCTATTACAAGGTTACATCCCACCAGCAGCTAGTGGGTATGCAGTTCTCTAAAACCCCTTCAGCATTTATTCTTTGTAGAGTTTTTTGGTGATGATCATTCTGACGCCTGTGAGGTGAACCATTTTGTAGACTGGATATTCATGGTTTATTAATTCCTGATGTTGAGCCTTTTTCCATGCCCTTTTTTTAAACAACAAAAAAGAAACAAACAGAAAGACAGAGAAGACAAAATGTGTATAAAATATGCCTCTTGAAATTGTCGTTATGAAATATGCACGACTATTGAGTTCTTGGCTCGATTTACCACCCAAGGATTTGTTTTGAGGGCACGTGTTGATACAGGCCTGCAATTATTTTGAATATCAAGTAACCATTAGCGCTGGGTTTAGAGCTGCTGTTGTGTGAAACGACCACAAGGTGGCAGCAGTTCTCCTTTACCAAATCTGGTTACTAGGGTAACAGAGCCTCAATGGAAGTCGTGTTCTAGGTTGTAAATTAGAATGGAATGTGCTAGGAAAGAGCCCCTTAAGTTTATGTCTCCCTACTTCTTGTTCGTTTTTTTATTTAATTTTTATTTTTTATCACAGCAAGTTTGATTACAATGTTTGCTTGTTCCAGGTGTGCAAGATGTCGTTCTTTTACACATATACATATATGTATTCTTCTTCGGATCCTTTTCCCATGTAGGTTATGACAGAATGTTGTGTAGTCTTCTCTTAATATTCTGTAGGTCTTTGGTGATTATATACTTCACCTGTGTTTGTATATCTCTGTTAACCCCAGTAACCAAATGTATCCAATCCTCACCCCTTTCCATTGGTGAAACATAAGTTTGTTTAATGAATCTGTGATTGCCTTTCTCTGTGGAAATATCTTCACAGGTATTAATATTTCGGTAACACCTCTAAGTGATATCATAGGATATGTGTCTTTCGCTTTCTGACTTACTACAAGTTGTGTGATCACCTCTAGACTCATGTATGGTGCTCCAGATGGCATTGTGTAATTTTTTCCTTGGCTAATATTCCATCTGTACCTGTACCAGTTCTTCTTTGTCCACTCGTCTGTTGATGGACATTTTGCTTGCTTCCGTGTCTTGGCTATTGGGAAAATTCCTGCAGTTCAGCTGTTGCAGCCTGTGCCTCCTTGACTCTGGCCTTCTGAGGTGAGAGGCTCAGCGGTGGGCCTGCTGGATGGAATGGTGGCTCAATTTTTACTTTTAAACGCAGCTCCTTTCTGTTCTCATTATTGGCTGTTACCACTTTACATCTCACCAGCAGCTAGAGGGTACACAGTGCTCTAAAACCCCTTCAGCATTTATTGTTTGTAGACCTTTTGCTGATGGTAGTTGACCAGCGTGAGTTGAAACCTTTTTGTAGGGTCAAGTTGCACGAGTCTTATAATTCCTGGTGTTGAGCTTTTATCCATTTTCCTTTTTTTGCAAAAGAGTGAGTAAAACTTACCTCTTCATACCATCTCCTTGGAAATTTTGGCAGGTTTGAATTTTTTGTCCATTCCCTACCTCAGCACAATTTTTGAGGGCGGATGTCCTTTACAGCCCTGTGTCCTTGTGAATGTTAAGTGACCGTTAGCTGTGTGTTTAAGGCCGCTCCTGCGGAAAACGTCCACAAGGCGGCAGCACTTCTACATTTCCAACTCGAGGTTTTTAGGTAACAGAGCCTTCCTGGAAATCCTGTTAGTAGGCTGCAAGTTAGAGTGGAATGTGCCAGGGCAAACCCCCAAGAGCTTATATCTCCTTCTTGTTTGTTATTTAAATTTAATTTTATCAATTATCAGAGCAAATTTGATAAAAATGTTGTTTCTAGTAGGTGTATAAAATCTGATTCATTATATCTATGTATCTAACTATTGATCTTTGGATCCTTTCCCATGTGGAATAGAGAGTGTTGAGTACACCCCTCTTGGTATTCAATAGTTATTTCGTGACATATATTTCATATGTGTTAGTACATGTCTGTTAACCCCCATATCCTAATTCATCCATTCCTTACACTTTTCCATTTGGTTAAGCATAATTTTGTTTTCTGAATCCATGTGCGTCCTCCTCTTGGAAATAATTTCATGGGTATCAATTTTTAGGTAACACCTATAATTGCTACCATAGATTATCTGTTTTTCTGTTTCTTCCTTACTTCAAGTTGGGTCATTTATCTATAGGTCCTTATATGGTGGTGCAACCGGCACTGTTTCATTGTCTTCCATGCCTACTATTGCATTGTGTACATGGACACTTCTTCTTTGTGCATTTTTCTGTTGCTGGGCATTTTGTTTTCTTCCACGTCCTTGCTATGTTAAATGATGCTGCAGTGCAGGATTGCCAGCCTGTGTCTTTTGGATTCTGGTCTACTCAGGTGATAGGTGTATGAAAGGGCCTACCAGATAACATGGTAGCTCAGTTTTTATCTTAACCGCACCTCCATTCTGTTCTCACTACTCGCTGTTGCCAGGTTACATCCCACCAGAAGCTAGCAGCTACGCAGTTCTCTAAAATTCCTTCAGCATTTATTCTTTGTACAGTTTTTTGGTGATGATCATTCTGACGGCTGTGAGGTGAACCTTTTTGTAGACTGGGTTTTCATGGTTTGTTAATTCCTGATGTTGAGCCTTTTTCCATGCCCTTTTTTTAAACAAAAAAGAAACAAAAAGAAAGCGAAGCCAAAATGTGCGTAAAATATGCCTCTTGAAATTGTCGTTTTGAAATATGCACGTCTTTTGAGGTTTTTGCTTGATTTATGACCCAAGGATTTGTTTTGAGGGCACGTGTCCTTTACAGGCCTGCAATTATTTTGAATATCAAGTAACCATTAGCCCTGTGTTTAGAGCTGCTGTGGTGTGAAACGGCCACAAGGCGGCAGCAGTTGTCCTTTACAGAATCTGGTTAGTAGGGTAAGAGAGTCTCAATGGAAGTCGTGTTCTAGGTTGTAAATTAGAATGGAATGTACCAGGAAAGAGCCCCTGAAGTTTATGTCTCATGACTTCTTATTCGTTTTTTTAATGTTTATTTTTTATCACAGAAAGTTTGATTACAATGTTTTGCTTGTTTTAGGTGTGCAAGATGTCGTTCTTTTACACACATATATATATATGTATTCCTCTTCAGATCCTTTTCCCATGTAGGTTATGACAGAATGTTGAGTAGTCTTCTCTTAATATTCTGTAGGTCTTTGGTGATTATATACTTCACCTGTGTTTGTATATCTCTGTTAACCCCAGTAACCAAATGTATCCAATCCTCACCCCTTTCCATTGGTGAAACATAAGTTTGTTTAAGGAATCGGTGATTGCCTTTCTCTGTGGAAATGTCTTCACTGGTATCAATTTTTAGGTAACACCTAAGTGGTATCATAGGATATGTGTCTTTCGCTTTCTGACTTACTACAAGTTGCGTGATCACCTCTGGACTCATCTATGGTGCTCCAAATGGCATTGTGTTATTTTTTTCCTTGGCTAATATTCCGTCTGTACCTGTACCAGTTCTTCTTTTTCCACTCATCTGTTGATGGACTTTTTGGTTGCTTCCATGTCTTGGCTATTGTAATACGGCTGCAATGCAGATTTGCCTGCCTGTGTCTTTCCAATTCTGTCTTCTTATGTTATAGGCCCAGGAGTGGGCCTGCTGGATCATATGGTAGCAAAATGTGTACCATGTAAAGGCACCTCCATTCTGCTCTCATTAGTGGCTCTTACCAGGTCACGTCCCACTTAAAGTTGAGGGTATGCACTTCTCCACAAACCCTTCAGCATTTATTGCTTGTAGCTTTTTGCTGAAGTTTATTCTGACTGGTGTGAGCTGGTACCTGTTTGTGGTTGGATTTGCATGCGTCTCATAATCCCTTGAAATTGAGCTTTCAGGCATGTCCTTTTTTTTTCTTAAAACTGTGAGTACAGCTTACCTCTTCAAATTGTTTTCTTGAAGTATGTGCCCCATTTTGAAATATTTTGGCCATTACTTCCCTCAAGACATTTTGAGGGCAGGTTTCATTTACAGCCCAACAGTACTTGTGCATATGAAGTGATGCTTAGCACAGGTTTTAAACCTGCTCTTGCAGGTAACAGGCAGAGGGCGGCAGCCTTTCTGCTTTTCCCACTCTGGTAACTAGGGAAACAGACCTTCCTCCCAGTGGTTTTCCTCGGTTATACATTAGAGAGGATTGTGCCCGGATAAACCCCCAAATGCTGATGTCTCCTTACTTATGTTTGCTTTTTAAATTGAATTTATATTTTTTATTGGAGTCATATTCCGCTGTGTACATGGACCACTTCTTCTTTGTGCATTCCTCTGTTGATGGACATTTTCGTTGCTTCCAGGTGTTGGCTATGGTAAATATTGCCGGAGTGCAGGATTGCCAGCCTGTGTCTTTTTGATTCTCATCCTCTCAAGTGATAGGCCCGGCAGTGGGTAGGCTTGATTGAATGGTAGCTCAATATTTACCTTTTCAAGGAATATCATTTGGATTTTCATTCCTGGCTCCTACCATGTCCCACTTTGAACCGAGGGTACGCATTTGTCCACAACCTCTTCAGCATTTATTGTTTGCAGGATTTTTGCTGACGGCCATTCTGACTGGTGTGAGCTCATAGGTTTTTGTAATTTGGATTTGCATGTCTTTAATAATTCCTAATGTTCAGCATTTTGCCACACCTTTTTTTATTTCTCTTAAACAGAAAACAGAAAAAAAACAGTGAGTACAATAAACCTCTTGAAATTATCTTATAGGAAGGTTGCACTCTTTTGAATTTTTTGGTCGGTTTCTGACCCCAGGATGTTTTTTGAGTGCAGATATCATTTACAGGCCTGCAATGAGTGTGAATATATAGTGACCATTATCACTGGGTTTAAAGCTGCTGTTTGGGAAATGGCCACAAGGCGGCAGCATTTCTCCATTCCCAAATCTGGTTACTAAGGCAGCAGAGCCTTTTTGGAAGTCCTGTTCCCAGGTTGTAAATTAGAATGGAATGTGCCAGGTTAAAAACCCCATAAGCTTATGTCACATTATTTCTTGTTCTTTGTTTTCGTTTTTTTAATCGGGGTAATGATTAGAATATTGGTTGTCCTAGGTATACACAATTTGTGTAATTTTTACATATATATATTAATGTCCAGAGGCTCTTCCCATGTAAATTATTGCAGACTGTTCCGTAGATTTCCCTTGCTATATGGTCAGTCTTTTTAATATATGTATTTAATAGGTATTTGGACACGAATGTCAACCCAAATCTTAATTTATCCATTCCACCCACCTTTCCTTTTAGATAAGCAGAGTATGTTTTCTAAGTCTGGGAGTGTCTTTCTCTGTGGAAGTATGTTCATTTGTGTCAGTTGTTAGATAACTGCTGTAAGTGATATCATAGTATGTGTCTTTTGGTTTCCGAGTTACCTCATGTTCTGTGATTATCTCTAGGCTCATCTATGGTGCCTGAAAGGGCAGTGTTTCACTGTTTTCCATGGCTAATGTTCCATTGTGTACATGGACCACTTCTTTATCCATTCATCTGTTGATGGACATTTTGCTTGCTTCCGTGTCTTGGCTATTGGGAAAATTCCTGCAGTGCAGACGTTGCAGCCTGTGCCTCCTTGACTCTGGTCTTCTCAGGGGAGATGCTCAGCGGTGGGCCTGCTGGATGGAATGGTGGCTCAATTTTTACTTTTCAACGCAGCTCCATTCTGTTATCATTATTGGCTGTTACCACTTTACATCTCACCGGCAGCTACAGGGTACACAGTTCTCTAGAACCCCTTCAGCATTTATTGTCTGTAGACCTTTTGCTGATGGTAGTTGACCAGCGTGAGTTGAAACCTTTTTGTAGGGTCAAGTTGCACGAGTCTTATAATTCCTGGTGTTGAGCTTTTATCCATTTTCCTTTTTTTGCAAAAGAGTGAGTAAAACTTACCTCTTCATACCATCTCCTTGGAAATTTTGGCAGGTTTGAATTTTTTGTCCATTCCCTACCTCAGCACAATTTTTGAGGGCGGATGTCCTTTACAGCCCTGTGTCCTTGTGAATGTTAAGTGACCGTTAGCTGTGTGTTTAAGGCCGCTCCTGTGGAAAACGTCCACAAGGCGGCAGCACTTCTACATTTCCAACTCGAGGTTTTTAGGTAACAGAGCCTTCCTGGAAATCCTGTTAGTAGGCTGCAAGTTAGAGTGGAATGTGCCAGGGCAAACCCCCAAGAGCTTATATCTCCTTCTTGTTTGTTATTTAAATTTAATTTTATCAATTATCAGAGCAAATTTGATAAAAATGTTGTTTCTAGTAGGTGTATAAAATCTGATTCATTATATCTATGTATCTAACTATTGATCTTTGGATCCTTTCCCATGTGGAATAGAGAGTGTTGAATACACCCCTCTTGGTATTCAATAGTTATTTCGTGACATATATTTCATATGTGTTAGTACATGTCTGTTAACCCCCATATCCTAATTCATCCATTCCTTACACTTTTCCATTTGGTTAAGCATAATTTTGTTTTCTGAATCCATGTGCGTCCTCCTCTTGGAAATAATTTCATGGGTATCAATTTTTAGGTAACACCTATAATTGCTACCATAGATTATCTGTTTTTCTGTTTCTTCCTTACTTCAAGTTGGGTCATTTATCTATAGGTCCTTATATGGTGGTGCAACCGGCACTGTTTCATTGTCTTCCATGCCTACTATTGCATTGTGTACATGGACACTTCTTCTTTGTGCATTTTTCTGTTGCTGGGCATTTTGTTTTCTTCCACGTCCTTGCTATGTTAAATGATGCTGCAGTGCAGGATTGCCAGCCTGTGTCTTTTGGATTCTGGTCTACTCAGGTGATAGGTGTATGAAAGGGCCTACCAGATAACATGGTAGCTCAGTTTTTATCTTAACCGCACCTCCATTCTGTTCTCACTACTCGCTGTTGCCAGGTTACATCCCACCAGAAGCTAGCAGCTACGCAGTTCTCTAAAATTCCTTCAGCATTTATTCTTTGTACAGTTTTTTGGTGATGATCATTCTGACGGCTGTGAGGTGAACCTTTTTGTAGACTGGGTTTTCATGGTTTGTTAATTCCTGATGTTGAGCCTTTTTCCATGCCCTTTTTTTAAACAAAAAAGAAACAAAAAGAAAGCGAAGCCAAAATGTGCGTAAAATATGCCTCTTGGAATTGTCGTTTTGAAATATGCATGTTTTTCGAGGTTTCTGCTTTATTTACGACCCAAGGATTTGTTTTGAGGGCACGTGTCCTTTACAGGCCTGCAATTATTTTGAATATCAAGTAACCATTAGCCCTGTGTTTAGAGCTGCTGTGGTGTGAAACGGCCACAAGGCGGCAGCAGTTGTCCTTTACAGAATCTGGTTAGTAGGGTAAGAGAGTCTCAATGGAAGTCGTGTTCTAGGTTGTAAATTAGAATGGAATGTGCCAGGAAAGAGCCCCTGAAGTTTATGTCTCACTACTTCTTGTTCGTTTTTTAAATTTAATTTTTATTTTTTATCACAGCAAGTTTGATTACAATGTTTTGCTTGTTTTAGGTGTGCAAGATGTCGTTCTTTTACACATATACATAGATACACGCCTGAAAGCTCAATTTTAAGGGATTATGAGATGCATGTAAATCCAACCACAAACAGGTACCAGCTCACACCAGTCAGAATAAACTTCAGCAAAAAGCTACAAGCAATAAATGCTGAAGGGTTTGTGGAGAAGTGCATACCCTCAACTTTAAGTGGGACGTGACCTGGTAAGAGCCACTAATGAGAGCAGAATGGAGGTGCCTTTACATGGTACACATTTTGCTACCATATGATCCAGCAGGCCCACTCCTGGGCCTATAAACTAAGAAGACAGAATTGGAAAGACACAGGCAGGCAAATCTGCATTGCAGCCGTATTACAATAGCCAAGACATGGAAGCAACCAAAAAGTCCATCAACAGATGAGTGGACAAAGAAGAACTGGTACATGTACAGACAGAATATTAGCCAAGGAAAAAAATGACACAATGCCATTTGGAGCACCATAGATGAGTCTAGAGGTGATCACGCAACTTGTAGTAAGTCAGAAAGCGAAAGACACATATCCTATGATATCACTTATAGGTGTTATCTAAAAATTGATACCAGTGAAGACATTTCCACAGAGAAAGGCAATCACAGATTCATTAAACAAACTTATGTTTCACCAATGCAAAGGGGTGAGGATTGGATTCATTTGGTTACTGGGGTTAACAGAGATATACAAACACAGGTGAAGTATATAATCACCAAAGACGTACAGAATATTAAGAGAAGACTACTCAACATTCTGTCATAATCTACATTGGAAAAGGATCCGAAGAGGAATACATATATGTATACGTGTAAAAGAACGACATCTTGCACACCTACAACAAGCAAAACATTGTAATCAAACTTGCTATGATAAAAAATAAACTTTAAATTAAAAAAATGAATAAGAAGCAGTGAGACATAAACTTAAGGGGCTCTTTCCTGGCACATTCCATTCTAATTTACAACCTAGAACACGACTTCCATTGATACACTGTTACCCTAATAAACAGATTTGTTTAAGGAGAACGGCTGCCGCCTTGTGGCCATTTCACACAACAGCAGCTCTAAACCCAGGGCTAATGGTTCCTTGTTACTCTAAATAATTGCAGGCCTGTAAATGACACGTGCCTTCTAAACAAATCCTTGGGTCGTCAATCGAGCAAAAACCTCAAAAGGGGTTTTAGAGAACTGTGTACCCTCTAGCTGCTGGTGAGATGTAAAGTGGTAACAGCCAATAATGAGAACAGAAAGGAGCTGCGTTTAAAAATAAAATTTGAGCCACCATTCCATCCAGCAGGCCCACCGCTGAGCCTCTCACCTCAGAAGACCAGAGTCAAGGATGCACAGGCTGCAATAGCTGAACTGCAGGTAGTTTCCCAATAGCCAAGACACGTAAGTAAGCAAACTGTCCATCAAGAGATGAATGGATAGGGCCTCCCTGGTGGCGCAGTGCTTAAGAGTCCGCCTGCCGATGCAGGGGATGCGGGTTCGTGCCCCGGTCTGGGAGGATCCCATATGCCGCGGAGCGGCTGGGCCCGTGAGCCATGGCTGCTGAGCCTGCGCGTCCGGAGCCTGTGCTCCGCAACGGGAGAGGCCACAACAGTGAGAGGCCCGCATACAGCAAAAAAAAAAAAAAAAAAGAGATGAATGGATAAAGAAGAAGTGGTCCATGTACATAATGGAACATTAGCCACAGAAAACAGTGAAACACTGCTCTTTCAGGCACCATAGACGAGCCTACAGATAATCACAGAACATGAGGTAACTCGGAAACCAAAAGACACATACTATGATATCACTTACAGCGGTTATCTAACAGCTGACACAAATGAACATATTTCCACAGAGAAAGACACTCACAGACTGAGAAAACACACTATGCTTATCAAAAAGGAAAGGTGGGTGGAATGGATAAATTAAGATTTGGGTTGACATTCGTGTCCAAATAACTATTAAATACATATATTAAAAAGGCTGACTATATAGCAAGGGAAGTCTGTGGAACACTCTGCATTAATTTACATGGAAAGAGGATCTGTACATTAATATATATATATATATATATATATATATGTAAAAATTACTCAAATTGTGTTACCTCGGACAACCAATATGCTAATCATTACCCAGATTAAAGAAATGAAAAGAACAAGAAATAATGTGACATAAAATTATGGGGTTTATTACCTTGCACTTTCCATTCTAAATTACAACCTGGGAACAGTACTTCCAGGCCTGTAAATGACACGTTCCCTCAAAACATATCCTTCGGTCATAAAGCGAACAAAAACCTCAAAAGACGTGCATATTTCAAAATGACAATTTCAAGAGGTATATTTTATGCACATTTTGGCTTTGCTTTCTTTTTCTGTGTTTCTTTTTTGTTTAAAAAAAGGGCACGGGGCCTCCCTGGTGGCGCAGTGGTTGAGAGTCCGCCTGCCGATGCAGGGGATACGGGTTCGTGCCCCAATCTGGGAGGATCCCATATGCCGCGGAGCGGCTGGGCCCGTGAGCCATGGCCGCTGGGCCTGCGCATCCGGAGCCTGTGCTCCGCAACGGGAGAGGCCACAACAGTGAGAGGCCCGCATACCGCAAAAAAAAGAAAAAAAAAAAAAAAAGGGCACGGAAAAAGGCTCAACTTCAGGAATTAATAAACCATGAAAATCCAGTCTACAGTAAGGTTCACCTCACACCCGTCAGCATGATCATCACCGAAAACCGGTACAAAGAATAAATGCTGAAGGGGTTTAGAGAACTGCGTAGCCGCTAGCTTCTGGTGGGATGTAACCTGGTAACAGCCAGTAGTGAGACAGAATGGAGGTGCGTTTAAAGGTAAAATCTGAGCTACCATGTTATCTGGAAGGCCCTTTCTTACACCTATCACCTGAGTAGACCAGAATAAAAAAGACACAGGCTGGCAATCCTGCACTGCAGCATCATTTAACATAGCCAAGACGTGGAAGAAACCAAAATGTCCAGCAACAGAAAAATGCACAAAAAAGAAGTGTCCATGTGCACAATGCAATAGTAGGCATGGAAAACAATAAAACAGTGCCGGTTGCACCACCATATAAAGACCTATAGATAAATCACCCAACTTGAAGTAAGGAAGAAACAGAAAAACAGATAATCCATGCTATCAATTATAGGTGTTACGTAGAAATTGATACCCATGTAATTATTTCCAAGAGGAAGACACACATGGATTAAGAAAACAAAATTATGTTTAACCAAATGGAAAAGTGTAAGGAATGGATGAATTAGGATATGGGGGTTAACAGACATGTACTAACACATATGAAATATATGTCACAAAATAACTATGGAAACCAAGAGAGATGTACTCAACACTCTCTAATCTACACGGGAAAGGATCCAAAGATCAATAGTTAGATACATAGATATAATGAATCAGATTTTATGCACCTAATAGAAACAACATTTTTATCAAATTTGCTCTGATAATTAATAAAAATTAAATTTAAATAACAAACAAGAAGGAGATATAAGCTCTTGGGGCTTTGCCCTGGTACATTCCACTCTAACTTGCAGCCTATTAAGAGGATTTCCAGGAAGGCTCTGTTACCTAAAAACCTCGAGTTGGAAATGTAGAAGTGCTGCCACCTTGTGGCCGTTTCCCACAAGAGTGGCTGTCAACCCAGAGCTAAAGGTCACTTAACATTCACAAGGACACCGGGCTGTAAAGGACACCTGCCCACAAACATTGTGCTGAGGTAGGGAATGGACAAAACATTCAAAACTGGCAAAATTTTCAAGGAGATAGTATGAAGTGCTAAGTTTTACTCACTCTTTTACAAAAAAAGGGAAATGGATAAAAGCTCAACACCAGGAATTATAAGACTCGTGCAACTTGACCCTACAAAAAGGTTTCAACTCACGCTGGTCAACTACCATCAGCAAAAGGTCTACAAACAATAAATGCTGAAGGGGTTTTAGAGAACTGTGTACCCTCTAGCTGCTGGTGAGATGTAAAGTGGTAACAGCCAATAATGATAACAGAATGGAGCTGCGTTGAAAAGTAAAAATTGAGCCAACATTCCATCCAGCAGGCCCACAGCTGAGCGTCTCCCCTGAGAAGACCAGAGTCGAGAAGGCACAGGCTGCAACGTCTGCACTGCAGGAATTTTCCCAATAGCCAAGACACGGAAGCAAGCAAAATGTCCATCAAGAGATGAATGGATAATGAAGAAGTGGTCCATGTACACAATGGAACGTTAGCCATGGAAAACAATGAAACACTGTTCTTTGAGGCATCATAGATGAGCCTAGAGATAATCACAGAACATGAGGTAAGTTGGAAAGCAAAACACACATACTATGATATCACTTATAGGCGTTATCTAACAACGGACTCAAATGAACATACTTCCACCGAGAAAGACAATCACGGACTTAGACAACATACTATGCTTATTTAAAAGGAAAGGTGGAGGGATGGATAAATTAAGGTTAGCGTTGCCATTCGTGTACAAATACCTATTAAATACATATATCCAAAAGACAGGCCATATAGCAAGGGAAGTCTATGGAACACTCTACAGTAATTGACATGTGAAGAGGATCTGTACATTAATATATATATATATATATATATATATATATATATACACACACACATATATATACTAGTACACATTTCTCAGATTGTGTATACCTTGGACAATCAATACTCTAAACATTACCCCTATTAAAAAATTTAAAACAATGAACAAAAAATACTGTGACATATACTTACGTTGATTTTTTCCTGGCACATTCCATTCTAAATTACAACCTGCGAACAGGACTTCTAAAAAGGCTCTGCTGCCTTAGTAACCAGATTTGGGAATGGAGAAATGCTGCCGCCTTGTGGCCGTTTCCCACAACAGCAGCTTTAAACCCAGTGCTAATGATCACTAAATATTCACACTCATTGCAGGCCTGTAAATGATACCTGCACTCCAGAAGTATCCTGGGGTCGAAAACCGACCAAAAAATTCAAAAGAGTGCAACCTTCCTAGAAGACAATTTCAAGAGGTTTATTGTACCCACTGTTTTTTTCTGTTTTCTGTTTAAGAGAAATAAAAAAAGGTGTGGCAAAATGCTGAACATTAGGAATTATTAAAGACATGCAAATCCAAATTACAAAAACCTATTAGCTCACACCAGTCACAATGGCCGTCAGAAAAATTCTGCAAACAATAAATTCTGAAGGGGTTGTAGACAAATGCATACCCTCGGTTCAAAGTGGGACATGGTAAGAGCCAGTAATGAAAACGCAAACGATATTCCTTGAAAAGGTAAATATTAAGCTACCATTCAATCAGGCATACCCACTGCCGGGCCTATCACCTGAGAGGATGAGAATCAAAACACACAAGCTGGCAATCCTGCACTCCGGCAATATTTACCATAGCCAACACCTAGAAGCAACGAAAATGTCCATCAACAGAGGAAGCCTGCTGTGGTCCTGGGATCAGGGTTCAGTGCCTTATGGTGCCTGTGCCCCTGGGCTGTCACCTGCACAAGTGCTTCTCCGTTTCCATCCCCACCGAATCCTAACCCTGGCCTTCGGGGTGGGGTTGCGGGGTGCCAGACCCCCAAGCGGGCAGCTGTGCAGCGCAGCAGGAGGGAGGCCGCTGGCCCCCGCGCAGGCTCTCACCACGGAGCTGGGGCCGGGGCCCCTGGCATCGGGAGAGACAGCACCCGCGGGGGTTACTGCGGGGTCAGGCCTGCAGCTGAAGGACGGAGGTCAGGCGTGACCAAGCACCTGCTGACCTGAGCGACCAGCAGCTGGAGGAGGTGGGACGAGCTGGCGGGCCCATGGGGAGTCACAGCCAAGAAGACTCCGCCTCCCCTTGGCCTAGAGAATGGGGGACCCCGCCCCCCATGTCCCAGAGGATGGGGAGACCCCACCCCCCATGTCCCAGAAGATGGGGACCCCCGCACAGCCCAGAGAATGGGGGGACCCTGCTCTGTGGCCTCAGACCCTGCCCGGCCCCTATTCCCGAGCCTCTGGCCTGTGTCCTGGCTGTGCCCTGAGGAGGGTCAGGTGACCCCAGAGACGGCAGCACCCAGGTGTCCGGGGAGTGGGGACAGACAGCGAAGCAGGGGCGCCACAGAGGGGCCGCGGCTCTGAGACTCTGTGCGAGGGTGGCCTCCCGGGGGTGGGGGCACGGGCACGGGATAGGGGGCCGGCCTCCCGTGGGGCTTGGGGCACACGCTGGATGGCTGGTCGGTGGTGGACACGATGGTGGTGCCCACCAAAACGCCAGACCGGAAGCTCGTCTTCCGCAGAGGGACCTTGGAGCGCCTGACAGGTGAGTCCAGCGCACGTGTCCCCATCACCCTCCCAGAAACAGAGCAAGCATGTCCGTCCCTCTGGGCCTCACAGGAACTTGGATGAGACGGCAAAAGCCACCACGCCCGCGTCAGAATTCAAACGAGGCCCCAGGACACAGGCGGGACCTGTGAGAGTCGGGCGCACGCCAGCCCCGCGCCCCAGCCCAGCCCAGCCCACGCCCCCCCCAGAGCCTGGCGGAGGGGGTCCTGCGTGTGACCCCTGCCTTCCATGGACCCCGACGTCCCTGCCCCAAGCCCATGTCTAGCTCACAGCTCAGAGCAAGAGACATGCCAAGGGGGGCGCTCACCACCCATCTCTTGTCTAACGGGCACTCAGTCGCCCCGTGGGGTCACGGGACCCCCATGTGTGTGAGATCTACTCCCCTGAAGAGGGACCCGGTCCGGTCCTCCCCGACCCACACTTGACAAATACTGTGCTCAGAGACTCGGGGTGTCCGGCGAACACGGCCAAAGTGCAGGGTCCCCAGACAGACAGCGTGGGCATGCAGGCCTCTGAGAGGCCAACCTCTTTTCCTAGAGAAAATCAGAGGGTCCCCGGGAATCACCGCCGTCTTCCTGAATGTGGAGAGGATGGCTGCACCCACCAAGGTACCTCAGAAGCTCGCTGTTTCCCGCCCACGGCGGCTGAGGGAGTGGGTCAGTGTCCCCGTGAGGACACAGGTCTCCACGGGCCTGGGGTCACCACAGGTCCCCTCCCTCGCACTGCATCTTCTAGAAAGAACTGGAAGCCGCCTGGGGTGTGCGGGTGTTCGACCGATTCACGGTGGTTCTTCATATTTTCCGCTGCAACGCCCGCACCAAGGAGGCCCGGCTGCAGGTGGCACTGGCGGAGCTCCCCCTGCTCAGGTACCTGCAGAGCCTGGGCTCGGGGCAGACGGAAGCCTCCTTGGACCCCTTTTTGCTTTCCCCACCTGGACTGTTGCCAGGGTGGTGAGGGTGGGATGTGGCCAGTGGGGACGTGGCCAAGCAGCACACCTACCAGGGGACGCGGCCCACAAGGAGCGCCACCCAGCAAGGGACCCTGCGTCCACACCCGTGAAGGCCCACGCAGCAGGGAGGTTCCGAGCGAGCCTGTTCTTCCTGTCTAGATGCCCACTCCCCACCCAGGGCTCTGTGCCAGCCTCCCACGGGCACGTGCTCCCGTCTCCTGAGCCGACCCATTTCCACGCCAGGTCCTGCCTGAAAAACCACGTTGCCCACCTGGGCGGACGAGGACGGGACTCCCGCAACATCATGGGGTCAGGTACAGTGTCTGACGTCTTGTCACCGGGAGCTCAGAAGGGGGGGTTGTCGTGGCCACCACCCCTACAAAGGGGACGACGTCCCTCAGAGGTCCTGCTGGGGCCTCGTCCGTGGTCACAGTCAAAGGAGGGTGTCAAGGTGTTTCCCTGGTGCGGCCGTAACGAAGGACCACGAACCGGTGCCTTAAAACCACAGACACTGGGCCTCCCTGGTGGCGCAGTGGTTGAGAGTCCGCCTGCCGATGCAGGGGATACGGGTTCGTGCCCCGGTCTGGGAGGATCCCATATGCCGCGGAGCGGCTGGGCCCGTGAGCCATGGCCGCTGGGCCTGCGCATCCGGAGCCTGTGCTCCGCAACGGGAGAGGCCACAACAGTGAGAGGCCCGCATACCGCAAAAAAAAAAAAAAAAAAAAAAAAACCACAGACACTGATCTTCCGTGAGTCCTGCAGAGCAGATCAAGGAGTTACAGGGGCTGGTTCCTTCTGGAGGCTCCAGGGGAGGGTCCTTCCCGCCCCTTCCAGCTTCTGGGGGCTCCGGGCGTCCCTGGGCTCGTGGCCGCGTCCCTCCCGTCTCTGCCTCTGTCTTCACGGGGCTCCTCCTCTGTGTCTCTCCTCTTCTGTCTCTTAGAAGGACCCTGTCATTGGATGTAGGGCCACCCTCCTCCCGGAGGACCTCAACTCAGACCCTTCCCTGCATCCCACCTGCAGAGACCCTGTTTCTTAATAAGGCCCCATGTGTAGGTCCTGGGGGTCAGGGTGTGGACACGTCTTTGGGGCACCACTCGGCCCGCTGTGGGTGTCATGGGGGCCCTTCTGAGGCTCTCCCCTCGGCCTCTTCTCCTGGGTAAAGGGGAGCCCAGGTGCCCTCAGAGGGCGGAAGTGCCAGGCCGCCTCGCGCTGGGCAGGGTTGTCTGAGGACACAAGGTGTTGGGGCCAAGTGTACAGGGGGGCAGGCTGGGGTGGGGCGGGGGGTCCCTGCAGCCCCGAGAGGGAGCCCGTCCACATCCCCCGCAGGCACCCCCGTGTCTCTTGCCCCTTTCGTGTCTGCCCACTGACTCGCCATCTTGCATGTTTCTAGGAGAGTCTTTCCTGCAGGTGCAGCAGCGCCTTCTGAAAGATAAGGAAGCGAAGATTCGGAAGGCCCTGGATAGACTCCGCCGGAAGAGGCTTCTCCTGGGCCAGCAGCGGAGGCGGCAGGAGATCCCTGTGGTCTCCGTGGTGGGCTACACAAACTGCGGTGAGGAGTGGGCCCGCCGGGGCTGGGCGGGGTGCGCTAGGAGAACCCGCTTGCCGACCCGGCGAGACTGGGTGCTCGCGGAGGGCTATAGCCCCCGGTGAGGAGGACGGGACTCGGGCCCCATCCCTGTACGTCCCGGGGGCGACGCGGCCCCCGTGTGACTGCTGTGCGCTGACGCCCCTCTCAGTGGATGTCCTCCAGACTCTGAGAACGACGAAGTGGGAACAGTTTTAAGTCCATTGACAGTGGGCAGGATCTTCCAGGGATCAGAGTGATTCAGGTGTCATCGAGGAAGACCTCACAGTCTGTTCTCAGCTTTGTCTGCACGAGCACAGCAAGTGGACTCCCCGTGGGGGACAGAGTGCAGGGCGTCCTGTAGGGTCCCCGGTGCCCTGAGATAAGGGGAAAGCACCCAGTTCCCTGCACTGCCGGGACTTAGTCCACAGCGCTCGCTGGGCTGCCCTGAGGCCCGGCCCCGTCACGTGCTCGGGAAGCACTGCCATGCCGGGCCCGTCCCTGTATCAGGCGCTCACGGTCTGCGTCCAGAGGAGGGAGGGGATGTCCCACAGACGTGCACAGGAAGCTGTGGGGCATCCAGGCTTGAAAAGTCATAAATGTCTACAGGTAAGACCACCCATGCCAGGAAATCCCGACGGCCCCTCCTGGCCGCATCCTCGGAGGGTGGCGTGTCCTCTAACTGTCAGAGCATCCAGTGAGTGTCCGCTTGGTCCCGACTCTCACCGGCCGGGAGTTCGGGGCCCTTCACTGAGCAGCAGCGTCCAGGCTGCGCCCCGCCCTCCAGTTACTCGATGGCAGGACCCGTCACCACCTCCTGGTGGACCAGGCGTAGCCAGGGGGTGTCCCTGGGCTGGACGGTTACTACCGGTGCCCCTGAGCCTGGGCTAGGTGGACAGTGTCCACGTTGTCAGGAAAGGCTGTGGAGGCGGGTGCTCTAGGGCCCCTCAGGTACACACAGCACTGTCTACACCCTCACTACCTCTCTGCACACACCGCACCCCCTACTCCACCATCCCCTCGTCTACACAGACACCACACCACAGCTCGGTTACTCCACGGTACCATCCCTCCGCCTGTGTGGACGCCTGCCCACCTCACATGCACGTCACCACTGTCTGTGTCTACGCCGTCTCTCCCTTCTACACCAGCACGCTTGCCCTGGCCCTGGTCCGCTTTACCCTGTAGCCTAGACCGCGGCAGCTCAGTCCATGCACAGCCCGCGCAGCATCCCACGGGTCTGCACAGAGTTCCCAGCGCACAGACCTCCTGCCCCTGCCCACCCTCCAGCGGCATGTGGTCAGCGTGGGGCAGCCCCGAGGTCCACAGTGCTCACTGGGGGGCCAGAGGGGTCTGACACGCACGGTCCCCTTGTGCCCCACGTGCAGGAAAGACCACGTTGATCAAGGCGCTGACAGGGGACCTCGCCATCCAGCCCCGGGACCAGCTGTTTGCCACGCTGGACGTCACGGCGCACGCGGGGTGGCTGCCCTCTCGGGTGACCGTCATCTACATGGACACCATTGGCTTCCTCTCCCAGCTGCCCCACAGCCTGGTCGAGTCCTTCTCGGCGACCCTGGAGGACGTGCGCCACTTGGTGAGTGTGGAGGGCCAGGTCGCCTCAAATACCCAGAAACGGGAGGCAGATCCCCTCATCCCAACATCACGGGCCAGGGTCCCCTCATTACAACATCTAGGGAAAGGGTCCCCTCGTCACACCATCAACAGACAGGGTCCCCTCATCACAGCATCATGGGGCAGGGTCCCCTCATCACTATATCACGGGACAGGGTCCCTTCATCACAGCATCACTGGGCAGGTTCCAGTCATCACAGCATCACTGGGAAGGGTGCCCTCATCTCCACATTAAGGGACAGTGTCCCCTCATCACAGCATCACGGGGCAGGGTCTCCTCATCGCGGCAACCCTAAGGCAGGACCTGGGACCCCAGGGCTGCACTCGGACCATTAAGACAGCGTTTGGGACTCCCGCGGCCGCCCTCGGACCCCCATCAAGGCAGGGTCTGCGACCCCTGGAGCCACACTCGGATCCGCCAAGGCAGAGTTCAGGGTTCCGGAACTGATCCCCAGATGGAACTGATTCCCAGGACCGGACCCCGACCCTGCGCGGAGGCCTGACCGGGGCGCGGAGAGGTGGCGAGCGTGGGGGAGCGCCCACCGGGTTGGGTGCCCGGCCGGGCCCTGCTCCGGCACCACCTGCCTTGGGAGGTCGCCTCGACCACCCGCGGCAGAGAGAAGCATATCCCCAGGCTGCGGCGTCCCAGACTGGCCTCCCGGCCCGGACCGCGCGCACCAATCGCGTCTGCGAGCACGTGACCCGGGCGGCCAATGGGCAACTGCACGAGAGCACGCTCCCGAGGCCCCGCCCGTGGCGTAGGAGCGCTTGCGGTATGTGCGCCCTGCGAGCCGCTGTCGGCCCGGGGTCCTGGCTCTTTCGCGTGGTTCGTGGCTGCGGGGCTCCGAGGGCCGCGCCGCCGCTGCCACCCTGCCCCGAGCGCGCGCTCGCCGCCTTCCGCGGGGGCCTGGGGGGCCCGGAGGGGCGAGGGGGTGGGGGGCGGGGCCCACATGCAGGTGGCCGGAGAAGTCGGACTGGAGGAAAGGAGGAGGCTGAGGAAGCGGAGGAGGAGGAGCTGCTGAGGAGGGACCCTTTGCTGCCGGCGGGAGCCCAGCGCGTGTGCTTGCTTCACCCTGACGTCAAGTGGGGACCCGGGAAGCCGCAGGGGACCCGAGGTGACCGGGACTGTGGCCGTGGACTCGGTGGGGGTGGGGGGGGCAGTCATGAAGAGGGCCAAGTCTCGGAACTTAAAGGGCGGGGAGGCCGGGGGCGGGTTTCGAGGTCTGGCGCTCTGGGCAGAGACACCGAAGGGCGGGACTTCTGATTGGCCGGACTGAAGGGGCGTGGTGTTGGGGGGCGTGACTCTGAGGGCTGGAGCCCATAGGGCAGGGCTTCAGGGAGCGGGGCTCCGAGAGCTGGAGCTCGTAGAGCGGGGACGTCGGGGGCGGGGCTCCTGAGTGGCCGGGTTGAAGGGGTGGGGCTTATGGCGGCGTGACTCCGAGGGCTGGGACCCCTAGGGCCGGGCTTATGGGGGCGGGGACTCGGAGGCTGGACCGCCCCCACCCGACCCTCTCCCGGGAGCCGCATCCGTGCAGCGGGCCTGGAAATGCTAATTCTGGGCTGGGGCGCCTTCCCCCGTGCACACAGCGGGTCCGGGGCCCCTTCCCCTTTCGGACGCGCCCCAGGTTGTCGCTCGGCCCTGCTGCCGCGCGCAGCATCCCCATCTGTAAAGGAAGAGAATCCAACAACTAACGCCAGTTTGCACGGGGTGTGTCCCTCAGCTTTAAGCCTTTATTGACCCGCTTTCACTGTGTACCACTGAGTACTACGCCCAAAGGTGGTGCACAGGCGTGTTCACACGCCCTTTGTAGCAGAAACCGTGAGCCCGGCTGAGCCCCTGAGACGCCTGGGACCTGCCTCCATGGCCCTCGGCCATCAGCAACCCCACTGTACCCGCTCCGGTGGGGCTGGGGGGACAGCAGACACGCGGGGCAGGAGCCCACCGCCTGACCTGAGTGCTGTGTTCAGAACCCAGCAGGAAGGCGGACGGAGGGGGGCGGGGACGGGGCCGTCTCACCAGGGTGGTCCTGGATGGCCTGGGGAAACGGACCCCACGGATGAACAGGGACAGTGTCCAGGGTTAGGGCTCCTGAGCGAGCACGTCCAGGGCCGTCCTAGGACCGCCGCTCCTCGGCTGTTTCGGGGCTGAACAGGGACAGTGTCCAGGGTTAGGGCTCCTGAGCGAGCACGTCCAGGGCCGTCCTAGGACCGCCGCTCCTCGGCTGTTTCGGGGCTGAACAGGGACAGTGTCCAGGGTTAGGGCTCCTGAGCGAGCACGTCCTGGGCCCTCCTGGGACCGCCGCTCCTCGGCTGTTTCGGGGCTGTCAGAGGCAAGTCACTGCAGTGGTGCAGCCATGCGAGGAGTCAGGTCATCACAGGTCCTCTGGGTTTGAGCAGAGCAGTGACCCAGTTGCGGGGGAGGGGTGGCATTCTCCGTATTCCTTTCCTCCTCTTAGACCTTTATTGAGATACAGTTCGCAGAGCATAAGATGAACCGCTTTGAAGGGTACCACTCGGAGGCAAGTAGTACGTTCACAGCCTTGTGCAGCCACCCCCTGTGTCTGGTTCCACAACGTGCTCATCTCCCCGGAAGGAGACCCTGTGCCCTCAGTAGCAGGCCTCCCCGTTGCTTCTCCCGCACCCAACCCCTGGGAACCGGGAATCGGCCCTCTGGCCCCGTGGATTTGCCTGTCCTGGACATTTCACGTGAGTGATACGTGGCCTTGAGTGTCTGGCTTCTCTCACTGAGCGCCATGTTTCTGAGGCAGACGTATGTCATAGCCTGTGTCAGTGCTTCATTCCTTTTTTTTCTTAAAAAGTTTTTTTTAGGGTGCTTTTAGTTTCACAGCAAAATTGAGAGGAACGTATGCAGATTTTTCACATATACTCAGTGCCCTCACCAATGGATGGCCTCTGCCGTTTTCAGCATCCCCGCCAGACGGTGAATTTGTTATAGCTGACGAGCCTATGTTGACATAACGTCGTCACCCCAAGTCCACGGTTTACATTAATTAGGGTTCACTCCTGGTGGTGTACATTCTGTGGGTTTGGGCAAAGGGATGATGACATGTACCCACCGTTACAGCATCACACAGAGTAGTTTCACTGCCCTGAACATCCCCTGTGCTCCACGCATTCATCCCTCCCTCCCCCTCTTAAACCCCTGACAACTGGTGGGCCTTTTACTGTCTCCATTGTTGTGCCTTTTCCAGAGTGTCATAGAGCTGGAATCACACATTCTGCAGCCTTCTCTCACTGCCTTCTTTCACTCAGTCATATGCATTTAAGGTTCCTCCATGTCTTTTCATGGCCTGACAGCTCATTTCACTTTAGCGCTGAATAATCTGTTGTCTGGATAGACCACAGTTTATTTATCTAGTCATGTACTAAAGGACACCTTTGTTGCTTCCGTTTTGGCAATTATGAATAAAGCTGCTCTAAACATCGATGTGCAGGTTTTTGTGTGGCTGTAAGTTTTCACATCCTTTGGGCAAATAGCAAGGAGTATGAGCGCCGGATTGTGTGGTAAGCGTGTGTTTAGCTTTGTAAGAAACTGCCAGACCATCCTCCAACGTGGCCGTACCATCTTGCGTCCCTCCCAGCCATGCGTGGGACGGGTGCTGCACACGCTGGTCGGCATTTCGTGTTGTCAGGATCGTGGATTTCGGCTGTTCTGATAGGTGTGTGGTGGTGCCTCATTGCTGTTTTAGTTTGCGTTTCCCTGATGGCAGAGGACGTGGAGCATCTTGTCACATGCTCATTTGCCACCTGTATATCTTTTTGGTGAGGTGTCTGTTACGGTCTCTGGCCCATGTTTTAGTAGGTTGTTTCCTTGTTGCTGAACTTAAGAATTGTTTTTATATTTTGGATACCAGTGCTTATGGATGTGTTTTTTTTGCACGTACTTTCTCCCAGGTCTGTGGCTTGGCTTCTCAGTCCGCTGATGACGTCTCTGCAGAGCAGACGTGTTTAATTTTCCGTGTTGTCATATGCTGAGACTCCGGGATCCGTTCTCTGCCGAGTCCAGTCCACCAGCAGGCCCATGAGAGGCGCTCGTCATTTCTGCCAGAGCGCTTGTGATCTCTAGCGGGTCTTTTTGGTTCTTTCTTGGGATTTCCACCTCTGCTTGCCTTGCCCATCCGTCCTTGCATGCTGTCTACTAAATCCGTCAGGGCCCTTGGCACGTTAATCATAGTTGTTTTAAGTTCCTGGTACAGTAATTCCAGCATCCCTGGCACGTCTGGTCCTCACGCTTGCTGTGTCTCTTCGGGTTGCCTTTTGGTGCGCCTGGTAAGTTTTTCTCGATAGCTGGACGTGATGCACAAGGTGAAAGGACCTGCTGTAAACGGACCTTTGTGGGGAGGGGCTGATGTGTGTGGGAGGGGCAGCCTGCTGTGGTCCTGGGATCAGGGTTCAGTGCCTTATGGTGCCTGTGCCCCTGGGCTGTCACCTGCACAAGTGCTTCTCCATTTCCATCCCCACCGAATCCTAACCCTGGCCTTCGGGGTGGGGTTGCGGGGTGCCAGACCCCCAAGCGGGCAGCTGTGCAGCGCAGCAGGAGGGAGGCCGCTGGCCCCCGCGCAGGCTCTCACCACGGAGCTGGGGCCGCGGCCCCTGGGATCGGGAGAGACAGCACCCGCGGGGGTTACTGCTGGGTCAGGCCTGCAGCTGAAGGACGGAGGTCAGGCGTGACCAAGCACCTGCTGACCTGAGCGACCAGCAGCTGGAGGAGGTGGGACGAGCTGGCGGGCCCATGGGGAGTCACAGCCAAGAAGACTCCGCCTCCCCTTGGCCTAGAGAATGGGGGACCCCGCCCCCCATGTCCCAGAGGATGGGGAGACCCCACCCCCCATGTCCCAGAAGATGGGGACCCCCGCACAGCCCAGAGAATGGGGGTACCCTGCTCTGTGGCCTCAGACCCTGCCCGGCCCCTACTCCCGAGCCTCTGGCCTGTGTCCTGGCTGTGCCCTGAGGAGGGTCAGGTGACCCCAGAGACGGCAGCACCCAGGTGTCCGGGGAGTGGGGACAGACAGTGAAGCAGGGGCGCCACAGAGGGGCCGCGGCTCTGAGACTCTGTGCGAGGGTGGCCTCCCGGGGGGCGGGGGCGTGGGCACGGGATGGGGGGCCGGCCTCCCGTGGGGCCTGGGGCACACGCTCCCCATCTCACAGAGAACACGCCCGGGGCCCCGCAGAGCTGTCCTCCAGGCCACCGCCCCTCCAGACCTGAGTCAGCCTCGTCCACCCTGTCTGGGCCCAGCCCTGGGGCATGTTGGCGTCACTGCCCATCTGCCTGCTCTCCCTCAGGGGAGAGTCTCGGCTGCCCCGTGACCCCTTCCTCCTCGGGAAGGGCCGTGAAGAGGAGAGCCTAGGGCGGGGTGGCCCCGTCAGCCCTCCATCCACGGCCTGTGCCCTCACTGTCCTGGGCTCCTGCCCTGGGTGGGCCCTGCCTCTCCCACCACCCACGCCCCATGTGCGCACGCATCAGCATCATCATCGTCATCATCATCCTGACCATTCAAGGCCAGGGACCCTGGGTGGGCGCTGCCTTTCTGGGGCCAGGCTCGGTATGGGCAGCCACTGGGGCCAGGCTAAGACTGTGCTGGGCTCACCGAGGACAGGGAACCCACGGGGACACAGCCCACCCTGCAGGCAGGGCGGCAGGTTCGATGGGCCCTTGGGAGCCTCACAGGGGACGCTGTCCAGTGGGTCACAAGGGACCATGTGTCCCCAGAGGGCAGACGTCCCAGATTCCAACACGGGGCGCGGGGGGCGGCCATCCCCGCATCCCTGCTCAGCTCAGGGCCCTCCTCCCCTCCCCGGTCCTGTGTCCACCCCTCCTGACCATCTACCCAGAAGAATAGAGCTGCATTTCGAGCAAATGCTGACTGGGGCGCGCTCTCGGGACCGTTGTGTAGGCAGGAAGCAGGAAGCCGTCCCAGCCTGGGGCACGTGGCTCTGGGCAGGGCTGGACACAGCCCGGGGCTGACACAGCCGGAAATGACCCTCACACTGGCCTGTCTCTCCCCAAAGTTGAGTGGCAGGTGGTGGAGGCACAAGCGCTGGTGCACACGCTGGATGGCTGGTCGGTGGTGGACACGATGGTGGTGCCCACCAAAACGCCAGACCGGAAGCTCGTGTTCGGCAGAGGGACCTTGGAGCGCCTGACAGGTGAGTCCAGCGCACGTGTCCCCATCACCCTCCCAGAAACAGAGCAAGCATGTCCGTCCCTCTGAGCCTCACAGGAACTTGGATGAGACGGCAAAAGCCACCACGCCCACGTGAGAATTCAAACGAGGCCCCAGGACACAGGCGGGACCTGTGAGAGTTGGGCGCACGCCAGCCCCGAGCCCCAGCCCAGCCCACGCCCCCCCAGTGCCCGGCGGAGGGGGTCCTGCGTGTGACCCCTGCCTTCCATGGACCCTGACGTCCCCGCCCCAAACCCATGTCTAGCTCACAGCTCAGAGCAGGAGACATGCCAAGGGGGGCGCTCACCACCCATCTCTGTCTAACGGGCACTCAGTTCCCGTGGGGTCACGGGACCCCTATGTGTGTGAGATCTACTCCCCTGAAGAGGGACCCGGTCCGGTCCTCCCCGACCCACACTTGACAAATAATGTGCTCAGAGACTCGGGGTGTCCGGCGAACACGGCCAAAGTGCAGGGTCCCCAGACAGACATCATGGGCATGCAGGCCTCTGAGAGGCCATCCTCTTTTCCTAGAGAAAATCAGAGGGTCCCCGGAAATCACCGCCGTTTTCCTGAATGTGGAGAGGATGGCTGCACCCACCAAGGTACCTCAGAAGCTCGCTGTTTCCCGCCCACGGTGGCTGAGGGAGTGGGTCAGTGTCCCCGTGAGGACACAGGTCTTCATGGGCCTGGGGTCACCACAAATCCCCTCCCTCGCACTCCATCTTCTAGAAAGAACTGGAAGCCGCCTGGGGTGTGCGGGTGTTCGACCGATTCACGGTGGTTCTTCATATTTTCCGCTGCAACGCCCGCACCAAGGAGGCCCGGCTGCAGGTGGCACTGGCGGAGCTCCCCCTGCTCAGGTACCTGCAGAGCCTGGGCTCGGGGCAGACGGAAGCCTCCTTGGACCCCTTCTTGCTTTCCCCACCTGGACTGTTGCCATGGTGGTGAGGGTGGGGTGTGACCAGTGGGGACATGGCCAAGCAGCACACCTACCAGGGCACGTGGCCCACAAGGACCGCCACCCAGCGAGGGACCCTGCGTCCCCGCCCGTGAAGGCCCACGCGGCGGGGAGGTTCCGAGCGAGCCTGTTCTTCCTGTCTAGATGCCCACTCCCCACCCAGGGCTCTGTGCCAGCCTCCCACGGGCACGTGCTCCCGTCTCCTTAGCCGACCCATTTCCACGCCAGGTCCTGCCTGAAAAACCACGTTGCCCACCTGGGCGGACGAGGACGGGACTCCCGCAACATCATGGGGTCAGGTACAGTGTCTGACGTCTTGTCACCGGGAGCTCAGAAGGGGGGGTTGTCGTGGCCACCACCCCTACAAAGGGGACGACGTCCCTCAGAGGTCCTGCTGGGGCCTCGTCCGTGGTCACAGTCAAAGGAGGGTGTCAAGGTGTTTCCCTGGTGCGGCCGTAACGAAGGACCACGAACCGGTGCCTTAAAACCACAGACACTGATCTTCCGTGAGTCCTGCAGAGCAGATCAAGGAGTTACCGGGGCTGGTTCCTTCTGGAGGCTCCAGGGGAGGGTCCTTCCCGCCCCTTCCAGCTTCTGGGGGCTCCGGGCGTCCCTGGGCTCGTGGCCGCGTCCCTCCCGTCTCTGCCTCTGTCTTCACGGGGCTCCTCCTCTGTGTCTCTCCTCTTCTGTCTCTTAGAAGGACCCTGTCATTGGATGTAGGGCCACCCTCCTCCCGGAGGACCTCATCTCAGACCCTTCCCTGCATCCCACCTGCAGAGACCCTGTTTCTTAATAAGGCCCCATGTGTAGGTCCTGGGGGTCAGGGTGTGGACACGTCTTTGGGGCACCACTCGGCCCGCTGTGGGTGTCATGGGGGCCCTTCTGAGGCTCTCCCCTCGGCCTCTTCTCCTGGGTAAAGGGGAGCCCAGGTGCCCTCAGAGGGCGGAAGTGCCAGGCCGCCTCGCGCTGGGCAGGGTTGTCTGAGGACACAAGGTGTTGGGGCCAAGTGTACAGGGGGGCAGGCTGGGGTGGGGAGGGGGGTCCCTGCAGCCCCGAGAGGGAGCCTGTCCACGTCCCCTGCAGGCACCCCCGTGTCTCTTGCCCCTTTCGTGTCTGCCCACTGACTCGCCATCTTGCATGTTTCTAGGAGAGTCTTTCCTGCAGGTGCAGCAGCGCCTTCTGAAAGATAAGGAAGCGAAGATTCGGAAGGCCCTGGATAGACTCCGCCGGAAGAGGCTTCTCCTGGGCCAGCAGCGGAGGCGGCAGGAGATCCCTGTGGTCTCCGTGGTGGGCTACACAAACTGCGGTGAGGAGTGGGCCCGCCGGGGCTGGGCGGGGTGCGCTAGGAGAACCCGCTTGCCGACCCGGCGAGACTGGGTGCTCGCGGAGGGCTATAGCCCCCGGTGAGGAGGACGGGACTCGGGCCCCATCCCTGTACGTCCCGGGGGCGACGCGGCCCCCGTGTGACTGCTGTGCGCTGACGCCCCTCTCAGTGGATGTCCTCCAGACTCAGAACGACGAAGTGGGGACAGTTTTAAGTTCATTGACAGTGGGCAGGATCTTCCAGGGATCAGAGTGATTCAGGTGTCATCGAGGAAGACCTCACAGTCTGTTCTCAGCTTTGTCTGCACGAGCACAGCAAGTGGACTCCCCGTGGGGGACAGAGTGCAGGGCGTCCTGTAGGGTCCCCGGTGCCCTGAGATAAGGGGAAAGCACCCAGTTCCCTGCACTGCGGGGGCTCAGTCCACAGCGCTCGCTGGGCTGCCCTGAGGCCCGGCCCCGCCACGTGCTCGGGAAGCACTGCCATGCCGGGCCCGTCCCTGTATCAGGCGCTCACGGTCTGCGTCCAGAGGAGGGAGGGGATGTCCCACAGACGTGCACAGGAAGCTGTGGGGCATCCAGGCTTGAAAAGTCATAAATGTCTACAGGTAAGACCACCCATGCCAGGTAATCCCGACGGCCCCTCCTGGCCGCATCCTCGGAGGGCGGCGTGTCCTCTAACTGTCAGAGCATCCAGTGAGTGTCCGCTTGGTCCCGACTCTCACCGGCCGGGAGTTCGGGGCCCTTCACTGAGCAGCAGCGTCCAGGCTGCGCCCCGCCCTCCAGTTACTCGATGGCAGGACCCGTCACCACCTCCTGGTGGACCAGGCGTAGCCAGGGGGTGTCCCTGGGCTGGACGGTTACTACCGGTGCCCCTGAGCCTGGGCTAGGTGGACAGAGTGTCCACGTTGTCAGGAAAGGCTGTGGAGGCGGGTGCTCTAGGGCCCCTCAGGTACACACAGCACTGTCTACACCCTCACTACCTCTCTGCACACACCGCACCCCCTACTCCACCATCCCCTCGTCTACACAGACATCACACCACAGCTCGGTTACTCCACGGTACCATCCCTCCGCCTGTGTGGACGCCTGCCCACCTCACATGCACGTCACCACTGTCTGTGTCTACGCCGTCTCTCCCTTCTACACCAGCACGCTTGCCCTGACACTGGTCCACTTTACCCTGTAGCCTAGACCGCGGCAGCTCAGTCCATGCACAGCCCGCGCAGCGTCCCACGGGTCTGCACAGAGTTCCCAGCGCACAGACCTCCTGCCCCTGCCCACCCTCCAGCGGCATGTGGTCAGCGTGGGGCAGCCCCGAGGTCCACAGTGCTCACTGGGGGGCCAGAGGGGTCTGACACGCACGGTCCCCTTGTGCCCCACGTGCAGGAAAGACCACGTTGATCAAGGCGCTGACAGGGGACGTCGCCATCCAGCCCCGGGACCAGCTGTTTGCCACGCTGGACGTCACGGCGCACGCGGGGTGGCTGCCCTCCCGGGTGACCGTCATCTACATGGACACCATTGGCTTCCTCTCCCAGCTGCCCCACAGCCTGGTCGAGTCCTTCTCGGCGACCCTGGAGGACGTGCGCCACTCGGTGAGTGTGGAGGGCCAGGTCGACTCAACTACCCAGAAACGAGGGCAGGTCTCATCATCCCAACATCACGGGCCAGGGTCCCCTCATCACACCATCAACAGACAGGATCCCGTAATCACAGCATCAAGAGACAGGGTCCCCTAATCACAACATCATGGGGCAGGGTTCCTTCATCGCAGCATCACGGGGCAGGGTTCCCTCATCACAGCATCACGGGACAATGTGTCCACATCACAGCATCACGGAACAGGATCCCCTCATGAGAGCATCAAGGGACAGGGTCCCCTCGTCACCACATCACGTGATAGGGTCCCCTCCCCACAGCGTCAAGGGACACGGTCACCTCATCACAGCATCACGGTACAGGGTTCCCTCATCACAGAATCATGGAACAGGGTCCCCTCATTACAACATCAAGAGACAGGGTCCCTCATCACAGCATCAAGGGACAGGATCCTCGCCTCACAGCATCACGGGACAGGGTCCCCTCATCACCACGTCAATGGGCAGGGTCCCCTCATCACCACATGAAGGGACATTGTCCCCTCATCACACCATCACGCGACAGGGTCCCCTCACCACAGCATCAAGGGACACGGTCCCCTCATCACAGCATCACGGGTCAGGTCCCCTCATCACAGTCTCATGAGACAGGGTCTCCTCATCGCAGCATCAAGGGATAGGGTCACCTCATCAAAATGTCAAGGGACAGGGTCCCCTCATGACACCATCAAAGGATAGGGTCCCCTCATCACAGCATCACGGGACAATGTGTCCATATCACAGCATCACGGGACAGGGTCCCCTCATCACAGCATCACGGGACAATGTGTCCATATCACAGCATCACGGGACAGGGTCCCCTCATCAGAGCATCATGGGACAGGGTCCCCTCGTCACCACATCACGTGACAGTATCCCCGCATCGCAGCATCACGGAACAGGGTCTCCTCATCACGGCATCAAGCAACAGGGTCCCCTCATCACGACATCAAGGGACACGATCCCCTCATCACAGCATCTCGGGACCAGGTCCCCTCATCACAGTATCACGAGACAGGGTCTCCTCATCGCAGCATCAAGGCATAGGGTCATCTCATCAAATTGTCAAGGGACAGGGTCCCCTCATGACAACATAAAGGGCTAGGGTCCCCCATCACAGCATCGCAGGACAGGATCCCCTCATCACAGCATCACTGGACAGGGTCCCCACATCAAGGGACAGTGTCCCCTTGTCACAGCATCACGGGACAGGGTCCCCTCATCACAGCATCACTGGACAGGGTCCCCACATCACCACATCAAGGGACAGTGTCCCCTCATCACAGAATCACGGGACAGCGTCACCTTACACAGCATCACGGGACAGGGTCCCCTCATCACAGCGTCATGGACAGGGTCCCCTCATTACAGAACCAAGGGACAGGGTCCCCTCATCACCACATGAACGGACAGGGTCCCCTCATGAAAACATCAAGGGATAGGGTTCCTCCATCACAGCATCACGGAACAGGGTTCCCTCATCACAGAGTCATGGAACAGGGTCCCCTCATTAAAACATCAAGCGACAGGGTCTCATCACAACATCAAGGGACAGGATCCTCTCCTCACAGCATCATGGGACAGGGTCCGCTCGTCACCACATCACGTGACAGGGTCCCCGCATCGCAGCATCACGGAACAGGGTCTCCGCATCACGGCATCAAGCGACAGGGTCCCCTCATCACGACATCAGGGAACACTATCCCCTCATCACAGCATCTCGGGGCCAGGTCCCCGCATCACAGTATCAGGAGACAGGGTCTCCTCATTGCAGCATCAAGGGATAGGGTCACCTCATCAAACTGTCAAGGGACAGGGTCCCCTCATGACACCATCAAGGACTAGGGTGCCCTTATCCCAGCATCACGTGACAGGGTGCCCTCATCAGAGCATCAAGGGACAGGGTCCCCTCGTCACCACATCACGTGACAGGGTCCCCTCATCACAGCATCACTGGACAGGGTCCCCACATCACCACATCAAGGGACAGTCTCCCCTCATCACAGCATCACGGTACAGGGTCCCCTCATCACAGCATCACGGGACAGGGTCCCCTCATCACAGCATCACGGGACAGGGTCCCCTCATCACAGCATCACTGGACAGGGTCCCCACATCACCACATCAAGGGACCGTGTCCCCTCATCACAGCATCAAGCGATAGGGTCCCTCATCACAGCGTCAAGGGACAGGATCCTCTCCTCACAGCATCACGGGACAGGGTCCCCTCATCACCAAGTCAGTGGGCAGGGTCCCCTCATCACCACATGAAGGGACATTGTCCCCTCATCACACCATCACGCGACAGGGTCCCCTCACCACAGCATCAAGGGACACGGTCCCCTCATCACAGCATCACGGGTCAGGTCCCCTCATCACAGTCTCACGAGACAGGGTCTCCTCATCGCAGCATCAAGGGATAGGGTCACCTCTTCAAAATGTCAAGGGACAGGGTCCCCTCATGACACCATCAAGGGATAGGGTCCCCTCATCAGAGCATCACAGAAAAGCATCCCCTCATCACAACATCAAGGGACAGGGTCCCCTCATCACAGCATCACGGGACAATGTGTCCACATCACGGGACAGGGTCCCCTCGTCAGCACATCACGTGACAGGGTCCCCGCATCACAGCATCATGGAACAGGGTCTCCTCATCACAGCATCTCGGGGCCAGGTCCCCTCATCACAGTATCACGAGACAGGGTTTCCTCATCGCAGCATCAAGGGATAGGGTCCCCTCATGACAACATCAAGGGCTAGGGTCCCCCATCACAGCATCTCAGGACAGGGTCCCCTCATCACAGCATCACTGGACAGGGTCCCCACATCACCACATCAAGGGACAGGGTCCCCTCATCACAGCATCACGGGACATTGTTCCCTCAACACAGCGTCACGGGACCGGGTCCCCTTACACAGCATCACGGGACAGGGTCCCCTCATGACAACATCAAGCGACAGGGTCCCTCATCACAGCATCGAGGGACAGGATCCTCTCCTCACAGCATCAAGGGACAGGGTCCCCTCATCACCACGTCAATGGGCAGGGTCCCCTCATCACCACTTGAAGGGACATTGTCCCCTCATCACACCATCACGCGACAGGGTCCCCTCACCACAGCATCAAGGGACACGGTCCCCTCATCACAGCATCACGGGTCAGGTCCCCTCATCACAGTCTCACGAGACAGGGTCTCCTCATCGCAGCATCAAGGGATAGGGTCACCTCATCAAAACATCAAGGGACAGGGTCCCCTCATGAAAACATCAAGGGATAGGGTTCCCCCATCACAGCATCACGGAACAGGGTGCCCTCATTACAGCATCAAGGGACAGGGTCCTCTCATCAGAGCATCACGGGGCAGGGTTCTCTCATCACAGCGTCACGGGGCAGGGTTCCCTCTTCACCACATCAAGGGACAGGTTCCTCTCATCACAGCATCAAGGGACAGGGTTCCCTCATCACAGCATCACGGGACAATGTGTCCACATCCCAGCATCACGGGACAGGGTCCCCTCATCAGAGCATCAAGGGACAGGGTCCCCTCGTCAACACATCACGTGACAGGGTCCCCTCATCCCAGCTTCACGGGACATGGTCCCCTCAACACAGCGTCACGGGACCGGGTCCCCTTACACAGCATCACGGGACAGGGTCCCCTCATCACAGCGTCACGGACAGGGTCCCCTCATCACCAAATGAACGGACAGGGTCACCTCATCAAAACATCAAGGGACAGGGTCCCCTCATGAAAACATCAAGGGATAGGGTTCCCCCATCACAGCATCACGGAACAGGGTGCCCTCATTAAAGCATCAAGGGACAGGGTCCTCTCATCACAGCATCACGGGGCAGGGTTCTCTCATCACAGCATCACGGGACAGGGTTCCCTCTTCACCACATCAAGGGACAGGTTCCTCTCATCACAGCATCAAGGGACAGGGTCCACTCATCACAGCATCACTGGGCAGGGTCCCCTCATCACGAAATCAAGGGATAGGGTCCCCTCATCACAAGATCACGGGTGAGGGTCCCCTCATCACGGCATCAAGGGACACGATCCCTTCAACACAACATCAAGGCACAGGGTTCCCTCATCACAGCATCACGGGACAATGTGTCCACATCACAGCATCACGGGACAGGGTCCCCTCATCAGAGCATCAAGGGACAGGGTCCCCCCGTCACCACATCACGTGACAGGGTCTCCTCATCACGGCATCAAGGGACAGGGTCCCCTCATCACAGCATCACGGGACAGGGTCCCCTCATCACAGCATCACTGGACAGGGTCCCCACATCACCACATCAAGGGACAGTGTCCCCTCATCACAGCATCACGGTACAGGGTCCCCTCATCACAGCATCACGGGACACGGTCCCCTCATCACAGCATCACTGGACAGGGTCCCCACATCACCACATCAAGGGACAGTGTCCCCTCATCACAGCGTCACGGTACAGGGTTCCCTCATCACAGAATCATGGAACAGGGTCCCCTCATTACAACATCAAGCGACAGGGTCCCTCATCACAGAATCAAGGGACAGGATCCTCACGTCACAGCATCACGGGACAGGGTCCCCTCATCACCACGTCAATGGGCAGGGTCCCCTCATCACAAGATCACGGGTGAGGGTCCCCTCATCACAGCATCAAGGGACACGATCCCTTCAACACAACATCAAGGCACAGGGTTCCCTCATCACAGCATCACGGGACAATGTGTCCACATCACAGCATCACGGGACAGGGTCCCCTCATCAGAGCATCAAGGGACAGGGTCCCCCCGTCACCACATCACGGGACAGGGTCCCCGCATCACAGCATCACTGGACAGGGTCCCCTCACCACAGCATCAATGGATAGGGTCCCCTCATCACAGCATCACGGGTCAGGTCCCCTCATCACAGTCTCACGAGACAGGGTCTCCTCATCGCAGCATCAAGGGATAGGGTCACCTCATCAAATGTCAAGGGACAGGGTCCCCTCATGACAACATCAAGGGCTAGGGTCCCCCATCACAGCATCGCAGGACAGGTTCCCCTCATCACAGCATCACTGGACAGGGTCCCCACATCACCACATCAAGGGACAGTGTCCCCTCATCACAGCATCAAGGGACAGGATCCTCTCCTCACAGCATCACGGGACAGGGTCCCCGCATCACCACGTCAATGGGCAGGGTCCCCTTATCACCACATGAAGGGACATTGTCCCCTCATCACACCATCACGCGACAGGGTCCCCTCACCACAGCATCAAGGGACACGGTCCCCTCATCACAGCATCACGGGTCAGGTCCCCTCATCACAGTCTCACGAGACAGGGTCTCCTCATCGTAGCATCAAGGGATAGGGTCACCTCATCAAAATGTCAAGGAACAGGGTCCCCTCATAACACCATCAAGGGATAGGGTCCCCTCATCACAGCATCACGGGACAACGTCCCCCCATCACAGCATCAAGGGACAGTTTCCCTCATCCCAGAATCACTGGGCAGGATCCCCTTATCACCTCACCAATGGAGAGTGTCCCCTAATCACAGCATCACGGGACAGGGTCCCCTCATCAGAGCATCACAGAAAAACATCCCCTCATCAGAGCATCAAGGGACACGGTCCCCTCATCACAACATCAAGGGACAGGGTTCCCTCATCACAGCATCACAGGACAATGTGTCCACATCCCAGCATCACGGGACAGGTTCCCCTCATCAGAGCATCAAGGGACAGGGTCCCCTCGTCACCACATCACGTGACAGGGTCCCCTCATCCCAGCTTCACAGAACAGGGTCCCCTCATCACAGCGTCACGGACAGGGTCCCCTCATTACAGCACCAAGGGACAGCGTCCCCTCATCACCACATGAACGGACAGGGTCACCTCATCAAAACATCAAGGGACAGGGTCCCTCATGAAAACATCAAGGGATAGGGTCCCCCCATCACAGCATCACGGAACAGGGTCCCCTCATTACAGCATCAAGGGACAGGGTCCTCTCATTACAGCATCAAGGGACAGGGTCCTCTCATCAGAGCATCACAGGGCAGGGTTCCCTCTTCACCACATCAAGGGACAGGTTCCTCTCATCACAGCATCACTGGGAAGGGTCCACTCATCACAGCATCACTTGGCAGGGTCCCCTCATCACGAAATCAAGGGATAAGGTCCCCTCATCACAACATCACGGGTGAGGGTCCCCTCATCACAGCATCAAGGGACACGATCCCTTCAACACAACATCAAGGGACAGGGTTCCCTCATGACAGCATCTCGGGGCCAGGTCCCCTCATCACAGTATCACGAGACAGGGTCTCCTCATTGCAGCATCAAGGGATAGGGTCACCTCATCAAAATGTCAAGGGACAGGGTCCCCTCATGACAGCATCAAGGGCTAGGGTCCCCTCATCACAGCATCACGGGACAGGGTCCCCTCATCACAGCATCAAGGGACACAGGCCCCCTCATCACAGCATCAAGGGACACAGGCCCCTCATCACAACATCATGGGTGAGGGTTCCCTCATCACAGAATCATGGAACAGGGTCCCTTCATCACAGCATCACGGGACAACGTCCCCACATTACAGCATCAAGGGACAGTTTCCCTCATCCCAGAATCACTGGGCAGGATCCCCTTATCACCTCACCAATGGAGAGTGTCCACTAATCACAGCATCACGGGACAGGGTCCCCTCATCAGAACATCACAGAAAAGCATCCCCTCATCACAACATCACGTGACAGGGTCCCCTCATCACAGCATCACGGGGCCAGGTCCCCTCATCACAGTATCACGAGACAGGGTCTCCTCATCGCAGCATCAAGGGACAGGGTCACCTCATCAAACTGTCAAGGGACAGGGTCCCCTCATGACAACATCAAGGGCTAGGGTCCCCTCATCCCAGCATCGTGGGACAGGGTCCCCTCATCAGAGCATCAAGGGACCGGGTCCCCTCGTCACCACATCACGTGACAGGGTCCCCTCATCCCAGCATCGCAGGACAGGCTCCCCTCATCACAGCATCACTGGACAGGGTCCCCACATCACCACATCAAGGGACAGTGTCCCCTCATCACAGCATCACGGTACAGGGTCCCCTCATCACAGCATCACGGGACAGGGTCCCCTCATCACAGCATCACTGGACAGGGTCCCCACATCACCTCATCAAGGGACAGTGTCTCCTCATCACAGCATCACGGGACATGGTCCCCTCAACACAGCGTCACGGGACAGGGTCCCCTTACACAGCATCACGGGACAGGGTCCCCTCATCAGAGCATCACAGAAAAGCATCCCCTCATCACAGCATCAAGGGACACGGTTCCCTCATCACAACATCATGGGTGAGGGTCCCCTCATCACAGTCTCACGAGACAGGGTCTCCTCATCGCAGCATCAAGGAATAGGGTCACCTCATCAAACTGTCAAGGGACAGGGTCCCCTCATGACAGCATCAAGGGCTAGGGTCCCCTCATCACAGCATCACGGGACAACGTCCCCGCATCACAGCATCAAGGGACAGTTTCCCTCATCCCAGAATCACTGGGCAGGATCCCCTTATCACCTCACCAATGGAGAGTGTCCCCTAATCACAGCATCACGGGACAGGGTCCCCTCATCAGAGCATCACAGAAAAGCATCCCCTCATCACAACACCAAGGGACAGGGTCCCCTCATCACAGCATCAAGGGACACGGTCCCCTCAACACAACATCAAGGGACAGGGTTCCCTCATCACAGCATCACGGGACAATGTGTCCACATCACAGCATCACGGGACAATGTGTCCACATCACAGCATCACGGGACCGGGTCCCCTCATCAGAGCATCATGGGACAGGGTCCCCTCGTCACCACATCACGTGACAGGGTCCCCGCATCGCAGCATCACGGAACAGGGTCTCCGCATCACGGCATCAAGGGACAGGGTCCCCTCATCACGACATCAAGGGACACGATCCCCTCATCACAGCATCTTGGGGCCAGGTCCCCTCATCACAGTCTCACGAGACAGGGTCTCCTCATCGCAGCATCAAGGGATAGGGTCACCTCATCAAACTGTCAAGGGACAGGGTCCCCTCATGACAACATCAAGGGCTAGGGTCCCCTCATCACAGCATCGCAGGACAGGGTCCCCTCATCACAGCATCACTGGACAGGGTCCCCACATCACCACATCAAGGGACAGTGTCCCCTCATCACAGCATCACTGGACAGTGTCCCCTCATCACAGCATCACGGGACAGGGTCCCCTCATCACAGCATCACTGGACAGGGTCCCCACATCACCACATCAAGGGACAGTGTCCCCTCATCACAGCATCACGGTACAGGGTCCCCTCATCACAGTATCACGGGACAGGGTCCCCTCATCACAGCATCACTGGACAGGGTCCCCACATCACCACATCAAGGGACAGTGTCCCCTCATCACAGCTTCACGGGACAGGGTCCCCTCATCACAGCATCACGGGACAGGGTCCCCTCATCACAGCATCACTGGACTGGGTTCCCACATCACCACATCAAGGGACAGGGTCCCCTCATCACAGCATCACGGGACAGGGTCCCCTCATCAGAGCATCACAGAAAAGCATCCCCTCATCACAACATCAAGGGACAGGGTTCCCTCATCACAGCATCACGGGACAATGTGTCCACATCCCAGCATCACGGGACAGGGTCCCCTCATCAGAGCATCAAGGGACGGGGTCCCCTCGTCACCACATCACGTGACAGGGTCCCCGCATCACAGCATCACGGGACAGGGTCTCCTCATCACGGCATCAATGGATAGGGTCCCCTCATCACAGCATCACTGGGCAGGGTCCCCTCATCACCACATGAAGGGACGCGATCCCCTCGTCACATCATCACCGGGCCAGGTCCCCTCATCAGAGCATCAAGGGACGGTGTCCCCTCGTCACCACATCACGTGACACGGTCCCCGCATCACAGCATCACGGGACAGGATCTCCTCATCGCAGCATCAAGGGCTAGTGTCCCCTCATCACACAATAATGGAACAGGGTCCCCTATTTACAACGTCAAGAGACAGGGTCCCTCATCACAGCATCAAGGGACAGGATCCTCTCCTCACAGCATCACAGGACAGCGTCCCCTCATCACCACGTCAATGGGCAGGGTCCCCTCATCACCACATGAAGGGATATTGTCCCCTCATCACACCATCATGCGACAGGGTCCCCTCACCACAGGATCACGGGTGAGGGTCCCCTCATCACAGCATCAAGGGACAGGGTTCCCTCATCACAGCATCACGGGACAATGTGTCCACATCACAGCATCACGGGACAGGGTCCCCTCATCAGAGCATCAAGGGACAGGGTCCCCTCGTCACCACATCACGTGACAGGGTCCCCACATTACAGCATCATGGAACAGGGTCTCCTTATCACGGCATCAAGGGCTAGGGTCCCCTCATCCCAGCCTCGCAGGACAGGCTCCCCTCATCATAGCATCACTGGACAGGGTCCCCACATCACCACATCAAGGGACAGTGTCCCCTCATCACGGCATCACGGTACAGGGTTCACTCATCACAGAATCATGGAACAGGGTCCCCTCATTACAACATCAAGAGCCAGGGTCCCTCATCACAGCATCAAGGGACAGGATCCTCTCCTCACAGCATCACGGGACAGGGTCCCCTCATCACCACCTCTGTGGGCAGGGTCCCCTCATCACCACATGAAGGGACATTGTCCCCTCATCACACCGTCACGCGACAGGGTCCCCTCATCACAGCATCACAGGACAACGTCCCCGCATTACAGCATCAAGGGGCAGTTTCCCTCATCCCAGAATCCCTGCGCAGGATCCCCTCATCACCTCACCAATGGAGAGTGTCCCCTAGTCACAGCATCACGGGACAGGTTCCCCTCATCAGAGCATCACAGAAAAGCATCCCATCATCACACCATCAAGGGACAGGGTCCCATCATGACTGCATCACGGGGTAGGGTCCCCTCATCACCACAGCAAGGGACAGGTTCCTCTCATCACAGCATTACTGGGAAGGGTCCACTCATCACAGCATCATTGGGCAGGGTCCGCTCATCACAGCATCACTGGGCAGGGTCCCCTAATCACGAAATCAAGGGACAGGTTCCCCTCATCACAGCGTCAGTGGGCAGGGTCCCCACATCACCACATCAAGGGACAGTGTCCCCTCATCACAGCATCACGGTACAGGGTTCCCTCATCACAGAATCATGAAACAGGGTCCCCTTATTACAACATCAAGAGACAGGGTCCCTTATCACAGCATCAAGGGACATTGCCCCCTCATCACACCATCACGCGACAGGGTCCCCTCACCACAGCATCAAGGGATACGGTCCCCTCATCACAGCATCACGGGCCCAGGTCCCCTCATCACAGTATCACGAGACAGGGTCTCCTCATCGCAGCATCAAGGGATAGGGTCACCACTTCAAAATGTCAAGGGACAGGGCCCCCTCATTACAACATCAAGGCCTAGGGTCCCCTCATCACAGCATCAAGGGACAGGTTCCTGCCATCACAGCATCACTGGGCAGGGTCCCCTCATCACCAAATCAAGGGACAGCGGCCCCTCAACACAACATCAAGGGACAGGGTCCCGTCATCACAGCAGCAACAGACAGGGTCCCCTCAACACAGCATCACGGGACAATGTGTCCGCATCACAGCATCACGGGACAGGGTCCCCTCATGAGAGCATCACGGAAAAGCATCCCCTGATCACGGCATCAAGGGACAGGGTCCCCTCATCACAGCATCACGGGGCCGGGTCCCCTCCTCACAGTATCACGAGACAGGGTCTCCTCATCGCAGCATCAAGGGATAGGGTCACCTCATGAAACTGTCAAGGGACAGGGTCCCCTCATCACAGCATCACTGGGCATGGTCCCCACATCACCACATCAAGGGACAGTGTTCCCTAATCACAGCATCACGGTACAGGGTTCCCTCATCACAGAATCTCGGAACAGGGTCCCCTCATTACAGCATCAAGGGACAGGTTCCCCTCATAACAGCATAACGGGACAGGGGCCCCTCATCACAGCATTATGGGACAGGGTCCCCTCATCACAGCAACAAGTGACAGGATCCTCTCCTCACAGCACCACGGGGCAGAATCCCCTCATCACCACATCACACGACAGGGTCCCCTCATCACAGCCTCACGAGACAGGGTCCCCTAATCACAGCATCACGGAAAAGGGTCCCCGCATCACAGCATCAAGGGACAGGTTCCCCTCATAACAGCATAACGGGACAGGGGCCCCTCATCACAGCATTATGGGACAGGGTCCCCTCATCACAGCAACAAGTGACAGGATCCTCTCCTCACAGCACCACGGGGCAGAATCCCCTCATCACCACATCACACGACAGGGTCCCCTCATCACAGCCTCACGAGACAGGGTCCCCTAATCACAGCATCACGGAAAAGGGTCCCCGCATCACAGCATCAAGGGACAGGTTCCTCTCATCACAGCATCACTGGGAATGGTCTACTCATCAGAGCATCTTTGGGCACGGTTCCCTCATCACAGTATCACTGGGCAGGGTCGCCTCATCACCAAATCAAGTGACAGGGTCCCCTCATCACAGCATCATGGAACAGGGTCGCCTCATCACAGCATCACGGGACTTTGTTCCCTCATCACAGCATCACTGGGCAGGGTCCCCTCATGTGCATATCAAGGGAGAGGGTCCCTTCATCACAGCATCACTGGTCAGGTCCCCTCATCACCACACCAAGGGACAGTGTTCCCTCATCACAGTATCACCGGACACGGTCCCCTCATCCCAGCATCACGGGACCCTGTCCACCCATCTCAGCATCACTGGCGAGGTTCCCTCATCTCCACCTTAAGGGACAGTGTCCCCTCATCACAGAATCACGGAACAGGGTCCTCTCATCACAGCATCATGGGACAGGGTCCCTTCATCATAGCAACAAGGGACAGGATTCTCTCCTCACAGCAGCATGGGACAGGGTCCCCTCATGACAGAATCAAGGGACAGGGTCCCCTCATCACAGCATCACGGAAAAGGGTCCCCTCATCATAGCATCTCAGGACAGTGTCCCCTCATCACAGCATCACTGGGCAGGGTCCCCTCATCAACACATCAAGGGACAGTGTCCCCTCATCAAAATATCACGGGATAGGGTCCCCTCATCACAGCATCACTGGGCTGGTTCCCCTCATCACGATATCAAGGGACAGGGTCCCCTCATAACAGCATCACGGAGACAGTGTCTCCTCATCGCAGCATGAAGGGATAAGGTCACCTCATCAAAACGTCAAGGGAGGGCTTCCCTGGTGGCGCGGTGGTTGAGAATCTGCCTGCTAATGCACGGGACACGGGTTCGAGCCTTGGTCTGGGCAGTTCCCATATGCCGTGGAGCAATTAAGCCCTTGAGCCACAAATACTGAGCCTGCGCGTCTGGAGCCTGTGCTCCTCAACGGGAGAGGCCGCGACGGTGAGAGGCGCACGCACCGCGATGAAGAGTGGCCCCTGCTTGCCACAACTAGAGAAAGCCCTCACACGGAGGCGAAGACCCAACACAGCCAAAAATAAATAAGTAAATATATTTATTAAAAAAAATAAAAACAACAAACAAAAACTCAAGGGACAGGGTTCCCTCATGACAACATCAAGGGATAGGGTCCCCTCATCACAGCATCACTGGGCAGTGTCCCCTCATCAACACATCAAGGGACAGTGTCCCCTCATCACAACATCACAGGTCAGGGTCCCCTCATCACAGCATCACTGGGCAGGGTTCCCTCAACACACCAGGGGACAATGTCCCCTCATCACAGCATCACTAGGCAAGATCCCCTGATCCCCACACCAAGGGACAGTGTTCCCTCATCACAGTATCACGGGATAGGGTCCCCTTATCACAGCGTTACGGACAGGGTGGCCTCATTACAGCACCAAGGGAGAGGGTCCCTTCATCACTACATCACCGGAGAGGGTCACCACATCAATGGACAGGGTCAGCTCATCAAAACATTAAGGGACAGGTTCCCCTCATGACAACATCAAGGGATAGGGTCCCCTCATCACAGCATCACAGAACAGGGTTCCCTCATTACAGCACCAAGGGACAGGGTACCCTCATCACCACATCAAATAACAGGGTCCCCTCATCTCAACATCAAGGGAGAGTGTCCCCTCATCACAGCAACAATTAACAGGGTCCCCTCATCACATCATCAAGAGACAGGATCCTCTCATCACCGCATCACGGGGCAGGGTCCCCTGATCACAGCATCACAGGGCAGGATCCCCTCATCACCATATCACGGGACAGGGTTCCCTCAACACAGCATCACGGGACAGGATCCCCTCAGCACAACGTCAAGGCACAGTGACCCCTCATCACAGCATCACGGGACAGGGTCCCCTAATCACAGCATCCCGGAGAAGGGTCCCCTCAGCACCACAACAAGGAGCACGGTCCCCTCATCACAGCATCACGTGGCAGGTTCCCCTCCTCACCACATCAAGTGACAGGGTCCCCTCATCTCATAATCATGGGACAAGGTCCCCTCATCACAGCATTAAGGCACAGGGTCCTCATCACAGCATCATGGGACAGGGTCCCCTCATCACAGCATCACGGGACAGGGTCCCCTCATCACCACATTAAGGGACACGGTCCCCTCATCACAGCATCTCAGGACAGGGTCCCCTCATCACAGTATCACGAGACAGGGTTTCCTCATCACAGCATCAAGGGATAAGGTCACCTCATCAAAACGTCAAGGGACAGGGTCCCCGCATGACAACATCAAGGAATAGGGTGCCCTCATCACAGCATCGCAGGACAGGGTCCCCTCATCACAGCATCACTGAGCACGGTTCCCTCATCAATACACCAAGGGACAATGTCCCTTCATCATAGCATCACCGGACAGGGTCCCCTCATCACAGCATCAAGGGACAGGGTCCCCTCATCACAGCATCACGGGACAGGGTCCCCTTATACAGCGTCACGGGACAGGGTCCTCTCATCACAGCGTCACGGACAGGGTCCCCTCATTACAGCACCAAGGGACAGGGTCCCCTCATCACCACATGAACAGACAGGGTCACCTCATCAAAACATCACGGAACAGGGTCCCCTCATTACAACATCAAGGGACTGGGTCCCCTCATCACCATATCAAGGGACAGGGTCCCCTTATCACAGCATCACGGGTCAGGTCCCCTCATCACAGTATCACAAGGCACGGTCTCCTCATCGCAGCATCAAGGGATAGGGTCACCTCATCAAAATGTTAAGGGACAGGATCCCACAGCAGCACGGAACAGGGTCCCCTCATTACAGCATCAACAGACAGGGTCCCCTCATCACCACATCAAGGGACAGGGTCCCCTCATCACAGCATCATGGGGCAAGGTTCCCTCATCACCACATCAAGGGACAGGTTCCTCTCATCACAGTATCACTGGGAAGGGTCCACTCATCACAGCATCATTGGGCAGGGTCCGCTCATTACAGCATCAAGGGACACGGTCCCCTCAACACAACATCAAGGGACAGGGTTCCCTCATCACAGCATCATGGGACAATGTGTCCACAGCATCACGGGAAAGGGTCCCCTCATCACACCATCATGCGACAGGGTCCCCTCACCACAGCATCAAGGGACACAGTCCCCTCATCACAGCATCACGGGACAACGTCCCCGCATCACAGCATCAAGGGACAGTTTCCCTCATCCCAGAATCACTGGGCAGGATCCACTCATCACCTCAGCAATGGAGAGTGTCCCCTCATCACAGCATCACGGGACAGGGTCCCCTCATCACAGCATCATGGAAAAGGGTCCCCTCATCACAGCATCACGGGACAACGTCCCCGCATCACAGCATCAAGGGACAGTTTCCCTCATCCCAGAATCACTGGGCAGGATCCCTTCATCACCACACCAATCGACGGGGTCCCCTCATCACAGCATCATCGGGCACGGTCCCCTCATTCAGTATCCAGGAGCAGGGTTCCCTCATCACAGCATCACGCGGCAGGGTTACCTCATCACAGCATATCGGCCAGGGTCCCATTATAGAAAACACGATGACTGTATCCCCACATCCATGCTGGTCAGCGAGCTGTGCTTTGTCCGATTGTAAGTGCTGTAAATTCAATGCTAATGAAGAAGGGGTTCTCTGCACCCTTTGGCTGCACTGGGCCCCGGAGCCAGTGCTCCCTGGCATCTACTCAGGGCACAGGGGCTGCGGGGCCTTCCGTGTGACAGATGCCCCAACACCTTCGAGGTCACAACAGCTGAGCCTGAGGGCCATGTGCAGCTGCCAGCACCGTCCTCAAAAGTTTCTGAAAATCTAGAACTTCTGAACTGAAACACTGATTAAAAGATAATTTAAGTTCATCAAAAAAAAGAGATAGTGACAACCCAGAAGCGAGCCCCCCACATCGTAAAGGGCACATCCTTCCTGTGGCAGAATTACCCTCAGCTGCTATTTGTCCTTTTCTGTCTCTTCTGAATTTTGCATAAGGTACCTGCCTGTAAAACATGTGGAAAGGGGTGGAAGCCTTTTTAGAACGTGAGCTTGGTTTCACAGAAAAGTGGAGCGGCCCGGAGCCTCGAGCACAGTACCCGCCGGGTGGGGGGTTGGTGACGGGGGCAACTGGCCACACACAGGCGTAGGGCCAGCACCTGCGGGGCGGGGACACAAGGCGGCCCCTCAGTCCGGGTGCACCTGGAGCGGCATCCTGGCCCGGAACGAGGGGCACTGAGGGGCTCCGTGCACGGCAGAGCGGTTCTGTGGCCTCAGGTCCCACCCTCCCCCTTGGGGCACAAGCCTCTGTGGGGCAGCCGCACCCACCCCCCACGGAGAGCGGTGCGCAGCCCCCATCGTGGGCCTGGCAGGTTCTCCCGGGCGGGTCCGGGCACCGCGGGACCCGAGCTCTCTGACCGCCCGGCCCCTCTGGTCCTCAGGATCTGATCGTCCACGTGCGAGACGTGAGCCACCCCGAGACAGAGCTGCAGAAGGCCAGCGTCCTGTCGGCCCTGCGGGCCCTGCAGCTGCCGCGCCCGCTGCTGGACTGCATGGTGGAAGTGCCCAACAAGGTGGACCTGGTGCCCGGGTGAGCGCCTGCCGCCTTCCCACCGCCGGACCCCTCGCGCTGGCGACCAGGGCGCGCGCGGGTCTCCCGCCGGCGGGGCGGCCGCCTCCCCGCTGCTGCTCCCAGGCGTGCCCTGCCTGCCCCGCCTGCTGCCGCTTGAGCAGCGGCGCGCGGAGTGGGCTGCGCGCTTGGACCCCGCCCCCCCGCGCACCCGGATCGCACGCCAGCCCCACGCACGTCCTTCCTCTCACCTTCCGGCGGGGCCGCGTCCTCGCCCGCCACAATCCGAGCCCGTCACGGCTGGGCCTGCGGGCGGGGACCCCCCTCCGGCCCCTCTCGCTGAGCAGGCGGCCGCCCCTACAGGTACAGACCCGCCGAACCCGGCGCGGTGGCCGTGTCTGCGCTCCTGGGGCTCGGGCTGGAGGAGCTGAAAGCCAGGCTGGAGGAAGCAGTTCTGAGAGCCACGGGCAGACGGGTCCTCACGCTGCGAGTGGGGCTGGCGGGGCCGCAGCTGAGGTGCGACGGGTTGGGCTGGTCCGGCGGGGGTGGGGGTCGCACCAGTCGCTGCGCGGGGCGGGGGGAGCGGGGGGGTTGGCACCAGTCGCTGCGGGGGGAGCGGGAGGGGTCTCACCAGTCGCTGCGCGGGGCGGGGGGGTCTCACCAGTCGCTGGGCGGGGCGGGGAGGCAGGGGGGTCGCACCAGTCGCTGCGCGGGGCGGGGAAGACGGCACCAGGTGGGGCCCGGGTGCAACGCGGGGGCAGCCGCATCCCCCGCAACCGGTCTGGCTGCTCAGGCGGTGAGCAGGTGCCCGGCCGCTTACCCGCACGCCGGGGCCGTGGGCGATGTCACCCGCCAAGAAGCAGGACGCCTCGCTGGGGGCTTCGGGGCTCCGTCGGGGCCACCTGTTCCCACCAAACGCGTCTTCCTCCCAGCTGGCTGCATCAGGAGGCCACGGTGCAGGCGGTGGACGTGAGGCCTGAGGCCGGGGTGGCTGACGTCAAGGTCATCATAAGCGACTCAGCTTACGGCAGGTTCAGGAAGCTCTTTCCGGGGTGAAAGGACGCCCAAGGATGGGGGTGCTCCCCGAGGACTGAGGGGGGCGCTCACGGGGGTCTGGGGGGCTGCAGCGTTCCCGCCTCAGAGAGAAGCGGCCTCGCTGCGCGGGCCCTACACCCCCGTGAGCCTGGCGGGAGGGCCGGTGGGGCTGGGAGCTGACGTCCCGTCCAGGGCGCTTGAGCCGCGAGACAGTAAAAGTTCTGCGTGTGTTCGTGAACCAGCCTTTCCGACTCTTCCGTGCCGGCCGCCCGGCAGAAGCCCTGCGAACGCTGGCCGTGAAGGAGGCAGGTCCGGCTTCCCCGTCCGCTCTGCGTCCACGCGTTCACGGCTGCCAGTCCTCGCCCTTCCCCACGGTAGCGTCAGGGGTATAATTAAAATGTCTCCCGACAGCCCAGCAAGCAGGAAGAATCTCCCCGTTTACAGGGCCAGGCGGCCCGGACCACCCATCACACGCCTGTTCGTTGTCTTTACCCAAAGGAAAAAATACAACTTTGGGCATCTTGTCGATAAGCAGGGAATCACATCCTGGGGCCAAACTCCCCCACGGTGAGGCAGGACCCCCTTCCCGATGTTCACTTTGCAGAGAGGCTCCAGGGCCCCCAGACAGACGTTCCCGGGATGCAAACAGGCCGGGGGACCTTCTGCTTAAAGAGAGTCACGCACATCTCAGGGAGACGGGACACTCTACGCTGCAGGTTTTCTAAAGGGAAAGCGAAGGAGAAGGGCGTTCCCTTGCCCTTTGGGCGCCAGGAAAGGATTATTTTCTTTACCTCTGTATTCAGCTTTACAGGGGCGTTTTCCGAGTTGTCCCAGGCTTTCAGCACAGCTGGAAAAAGTCTCTGCGGGCCTTCCCTGGTGGCTCAGTGGTTAAGAGTCCGCCTGCCAATGCAGGGGACACGGGTTCGTGCCCCGGTCCGGGAGGATCCCACATGCCGCGGAGTGGCTGGGCCCATGAGCCATGGCCGCTGAGCCTGCGCGTCTGGACCCTGTGCCCCGCAACGGGAGAGGCCGCGACAGTGAGAGGCCCGTGCACCGCGATGAAGAGTGGTCCCCGCTTGCCGCAGCTGGAGAAAGCCCTTGCACAGAAACAAAGACCCAACACAGCCAAAAATAAATATTAAAAAAAAAAAGTCTGCGCTTCTCCTAGGCGCGTGGATGCAGGGTGTCCATGTGAGCTTTCCTTGTTTTCTGAGACTCTGTTGTGCACACGCGGCTCTACAGGCCTCCAGCTAAGTCCTTGGTGTTCCCAGGCCCTCCACGCTTGCTTCTGTAACTGCCATCCTCTGGGGTTTCCGCCTGGGGCAGTGTGGCAGGCGGAATCGTGTCCCCTACAACGTCCACGTCCTAATTCCAGAGACACCCCCCCCCGCCCCCGAGGCACCCAGGTGAACCCACCAAGCCCCCTCCCCGTGGGTCCCCGTGAGCAGGAGGCAGAAGTGAGAGTCGGGGCAGGTGTGAGGAGAAAACTGGAGTCTGGGCTCAGAGGAAACTGCCTCTGCGGAGATGCTGCTGTGAGGTGCAGAGAGGGGTCCCGACCCCAGCAATCCGGTGGCTCCAGACCTGGGAAAGGGACGAAACAGTCCTCCCTGGAGCCTCCAGAAGGATGAGCCCTGCCCGTCCTGGGCGTCTGCCTGGGGGGACCACGTGCGACTACTGCCTGTAGGACGGGGACAATTAATCTGTGTGCTTGCAGCCGCCATGTGGGCGCCTGTGGCAGTGTGTACAGGGCCTGCATGGGACCCCGGGAACTTTGGGGCACAGGACAGTCAGGATGCGAGCCCCTGAGCCTGCGTGTGCAGGACAGCCTCCCTGATCCTCCCGAGAGGAGCTGGCTCCAGGGACCCCGCAGGCCGAGTGAGGAGCGGGACCAGGTCCCACAGCCCCATCCGGTCCTCTGGCACGGGGTGCAGGAGGAGGGGCTGCAGGGTGGCCCCTGGGAGCAGAGTCTCCTCTCCGAGGGAGGACCAGGCCAGGGAGTCAGCCAGCCAGGGTCTCACAACAGCTGCTCCAACGGCTTGTCCCCTTCCTTCTGCTCAGCCCCTGGGGGTCTCATTCCTACAGGGTCCTTGAGGCAGGGGAGGCTTTGCATAGACCCTGGTGGGTGGGGAGCATCCAGGCTCCCGGAGTCCAGCCCCCCAGGCTCCCCGGGTCCAGCCCACTCGTTTGCCAGGCTGGGGGTGCACTGTGGTCCCAGGGGCCCCGTCAGCCATCCTCCCTGCCGGGGACCCCTGGGCTTAGCTGCCCAGCTCCTACCAGGTCCAGCCTCCTGGCTCGAGTCTGGTCCACCCCCAACTCCTCCCTGGTGGCAAGACACAAGCAGGGGCTGTAGGGGGTCGGTTCTGGACTCTGGCCCGCTCTCCTGGTGCCCCTCACCCGCTGCCCGGGCTCCCCCCCACCCCTGGAAGCCCCCTCCCCAAAGACTCAGGAGGCGAGCTCAGCGCGCAGCTGCTTTGGGCGCTGGCGAGGTGCTGCCAGGCCAGACACGCCCCCGTGGGAGCTGAGCGAGCGCACCCCAGGCAGGAGGACGAGGCGGCGCCTCACGTGGCCTGGGGGAGGGCAGGGGTCTCGGGGAGCCCGGAGGGGGGGATCGGGCTCGTGTAGGGTGGGAACAGGTGTAAGGCCACCCCTCCCCGCAGTATCCAGACCCTCCTAAGACCCTTCTGCAGAGACGGTCTCCCCTCCCAACCGGGGTCCACTGTGCCTCGGGTTGCCCAGGGCTCTGAGAACAGGCCCGGGTGTGTGGCAGGCTGTCGTCACAGGAAGGGGGTGTACTCAGGGCCACGCGGCCGCGCTGCCTCTGAAGATGTGATCCCGCACGGCTGGCTTCACCTCCGTGGCCGGCAGCACGAGCTCCCAGCCTCGATGCTGCCCCACCAGAAACATCCTGTCAGAACTCATCCCTCAAATGCGAAAGTCTCAAAAACTCATCTTGAAAAAGAACCCAGAAGCTTCAGTTAATATCCCCATGGGGAACTACAGATATTCCCAACTGCACACCTTTGATCCAGTGCTTAAGTTTATAAATCAAAATAAACCGGAGGAAGGAGGCATGGTTTGATTTCTGAAAAACTCACCACGATGTGAGAAAAGTGCTCCATCAACTTCGGATTTCTAAGGATCCTCCCCGAGCGTTACCATGAAAGCCGCCAACAACCTCTCGGTTGTTTGGTAACAAAAATCCACAAATGCAACTGACTTTAATGTCTTTTAATCATTCTCTAGAGTTTAAATTTTATTATTTTTATTTTTTGCTTTATAACAAATTTAATCAGTTATACATATACATATGTTCCCATATCCCCTCCCTTTTGCGTCTCCCTCCCACCCTCCCTATCCCACCCCTCCAGGCGGTCACAAAGCACCGAGCTGATCTCCCTGTGCTATGCGGCTCCTTCCCACTAGCTATCTACCTTACGTTTGGTACTGTATATATGTCCATGTCTCTCTTTCGCTTTGTCACAGCTTACCCTTCCCCCTCCCCATATCCTCAAGACCATTCTCTAGTAGGTCTGTGTCTTTATTCCTGTCTTACCCCTATGTTCTTCATGACATTCTTTTCCCTTAAATTCCATATATATGTGTCAGCATACAGTATTTGTCTTTCTCTTTCTGACTTACTTCACTCTGTATGACAGACTCTAGGTCCATCCACCTCATTACAAATAGCTCAATTTCGTTTCTTTTTATGGCTGAGTAATATTTCATTGTATGTATGTGCCTCATCTTCTTTATCCATTCATCCGATGATGGACACGTCGGTTGTTTCCATCTCCGGGCTATTGTAAATAGGGCTGCTATGAACATTTTGGTACACGACTCTTTTTGAATTATGGTTTTCTCAGGGTATGTGCCCAGTAGTGGGATTGCTGGGTCATATGGTAGTTCTATTTGTAGTTTTTTAAGGAACCTCCATACCATTCTCCATAGTGGCTGTACCAATTCACATTCCCACCAGCAGTGCAAGAGTGTTCCCTTTTTTCCACACCCTCTCCAGCATTTATTGTTTCTAGATTTTTTGATGATGGCCATTCTGGCTGGTGTGAGATGATATCTCATTGTAGTTTTGATTTGCATTTCTCTAATGAGTCAAGATGTTGAGCATCCTTTCATGTGTTTGTTAGCAGTCTGTATATCTTCTGTGGAGAAATGTCTATTTAGGTCTTCTGCCCATTTTTGGATTGGGTTGTTTGTTTTTTTGTTATTGAGCTGCATGAGCTGCTTATAAATTTTGGAGATTAATCCTTTGTCAGTTGCTTCATTTGCAAATATTTTCTCCCATTCTGAGGGTTGTCTTTTGGTCTTGTTCATGGTTTCCTTTGCTGTGCAAAAGCTTTTAAGTTTCATTAGGTCCCATGTGTTTATTTTTGTCTTTATTTCCATTTCTCTAGGAGGTGGGTCAAAAAGGATGTTGCTGTGATTTATGTCATAGAGTGTTCTGCCTGTGTTTTCCTCTAAGAGTTTGATAGTGTCTGGCCTTACATTTAGGTCTTTAATCCATTTTGAGCTTATTTTTGTGTATGGTGTTAGGGAGTGATCTAATCTCATACTTTTACATGTCCCTGTCCAGTTTTCCCAGCACCACTTATTGAAGAGACTGTCCTTTCTCCACTGTACATTCCTGCCTCCTTTATCAAAGATAAGGTGACCATATGTGCGTGGGTTTATCTCTGAGCTTTCTATCCTGTTCCATTGATCTATCTTTCTGTTTTTGTGCCAGTACCATACTGTCTTGATTACTGTAGCTTTGTAGTATAGTCTGAAGTCAGGGAGCCTGATTCCTCCAGCTCCATTTTTCGTTCTCAAGATTGCTTTGGCTATTTGGGGTCTTTTGTGTTTCCATAAAAATTGTGAAATTTTTTGTTCTAGTTCTGTGAAAAATGCCAGTGGTAATTTGATAGGGATTGCATTGAATCTGTAGATTGCTTTGGGTAGTAGAGTCATTTTCACAATGTTGATTCTTCCAATCCAAGAACATGGTACATCTCTCCATCTATCTGTATCATCTTTAATTTCTTTCATCAGTGTCTTATAATTTTCTGCATACAGGTCTTTTGTCTCCTTAGGTAGGTTTATTCCTAGATATTTTATTCTTTTTGTTGCAATGGTAAATGGGAGTGTTTCCTTGATTTCACTTTCAGATTTTTCATCATTAGTATATAGGAATGCCAGAGATTTCTGTGCATTAATTTTGTATCCTGCTACTTTACCAAATTCATTGATTAGCTCTAGTAGTTTTCTGGTAGCATCTTTAGGATTCTCTATGTATAGTATCATGTCATCTGCAAACAGTGACAGCTTTACTTCTTCTTTTCCGATTTGGATTCCTTTTATTTCCTTTTCTTCTTTGATTGCTGTGGCTAAAACTTCCAAAACTATGTTGAATAAGAGTGGTGAGAGTGGGCAACATTGTCTTGTTCCTGATCTTAGTGGATATGGTTTCAGTTTTTCACCATTGAGGGCGATGCTGGCTGTGGGTTTGTCATATATGGCCTTTATTATGTCGAGGAAAGTTCCCTCTATGCCTACTTTCTGCAGGGTTTTTATCATAAATGGATGTTGAATTTTGTCTAAAGCTTTCTCTGCATCTATTGAGATTATCTTATGGTTTTTCTCCTTCAATTTGTTAATATGGTGTATCACATTGATTGATTTGCGTATATTGAAGAATCCTTGCATTCCTGGAATAAACCCCACTTGATCATGGTGTATGATCCTTTTAATGTGCTGTTGGATTCTGTTTGCTAGTATTTTGTTGAGGATTTTTGCATCTATGTTCATCAGTGATATTGGCCTGTAGTTTTCTTTCTTTGTGACATCCTTGTCTGGTTTTGGTATCAAGGTGATGGTGGCCTCGTAAAATGAGTTTGGGAGTGTTCCTCCCTCTGCTATATTTTGGAAGAGCTTGAGAAGGATAGGTGTTAGCTCTTCTCTAAATGCTTGATAGAATTCGCCTGTGACATTCTCTAGAGTTAAATGATCCATGTTGAACCATTTCTGACCCAAATGCGAGGTAATCGCGGTTGGATCCAGCAGGAGACACTGATTATTGAGTCGTAATTACCGTTAACCACATGCCCTGATCTCCACCCGATCCCCCAAACGTGAGCTCCACGGGCCCACCGAGCAAGTTCAAGGCCAAGGTAGCCCCTGGGATGACCCGTGAGTTCCTTCTTCTGGGTTTCAGGCACGTTTGTTCAGTGAGGGATCCTGGTACCGAAAACAAGCGGATTTTCTAGTGGAAAATGAGTACTTCGATCCCAAAGGGAAGGCCTTCCAACGTGGATTAAATGGTCATTTTCCAGGCTCTCCAGAGAATCTAGTCCCTAAAGTCTTTGCTTTACACTAAGACTGTTCCAGAACACAAGACACAGACTCCCCGGGTACCCTCTCAAGAGGGATGTGACATTGAAATTATGGTTGCGGTCCATCCTTTGGCTGAGACATGTACAAAATGAGCTATTTCTGTGCTCTCTGAGTTTGTGAGACTCCTGGTTATCAGAAAGTGAGGAATAACAGCACAGATTTTCTGTAGAATACCCAGATTTTGACTGGTTAGAAAGTCAAGGAGGAACGCTTTTGTTCTGAAGATATAAACCCTCTTCTAAATTGAGCTGTTATTGGAAGTTAGAAATTTTTTGTTGCTGTTGTATTGCTTTGTGTTTTCATGATTATTCTGCCAGCATCTCCCTTGTTAAACCTTCGATTTGGGGAAGAGTGCCATTACTGGAAATGAGTTTACAGAATTATTCTCAAAAACAGAAGGAAATGGTTTTCACCTAAATATTAAGAAATAATCTGTATACTGGTGTACTAACAGAATTATGATTCAGGGATAATAATTCTATGAAATTAATTAAACACACAATATATATTTTTTTCTTTTAAATTTCCATTGTTACTTTTTTTTTTCACGGTACGCGGGCCTCTCACTGCTGTGGCCTCTCCCGTTGCGGAGCACAGGCTCTGAACGTGCAGGCTCAGCGGCCATGGCTCACGGGCCCAGCTGCTCCGCGGCATGTGGGATCTTCCCAGACTGGGGCACGAACCCGTGTCCCCTGCATCGGCAGGTGGACTCTTAACCACTGCGCCACCAGGGAAGCCCCCATTGTTACTTTTTAAAAGTACAATTATAATTCAAGTTCTTTGGAACAAGTGAAATTTAAAAAGATTAAAGGAAAAGATAATATTTTACCACTTGCCATCCTTTCCCACTCCCTGAAACGATCAGCATAATGTGTAGCTTTCTCATTTTATCCAAGTGTTCCTTACATCTGGAACATCATGTTTCTCACTGCAGAAAAACAGACTTAGCTCTCACACTCTTTATAGGCTACTTAACAGTCCAGAGAACAGAAGTACCAAGTATTTCAGACTTAGCTTTTTGAGAAACACTCAGGTTACTTTCTGTTTTATTTTGCTGTTCTGCAATTTGTTTTATCCCCAGAAAAATATTTTAAAAAATTAATTTAGGGGTAAGGATTAGGGTTTAGGGTACAGGTTAGGGTATGGGTACAGCTTAGGGTACAGGTACAGCTTAGGGTACGGGTTAGGTTACAGCTTAGGATTAGGGTACAGTTTAGGGTTAGGGTTAGGGTTAGGGTACGGGCTAGGGTACAGGTTAGGGTTCGGCTATGGGTTAGGGTTAGGGTATGGGTTAGGGTACAGGTTAGGGTATGGGTTAGAGTACGGGCTAGGGTTAGGGTACGGGTTAGGGTATGCCTAGGGGTTAGGGTTAGGGTATGGGTTAGGGTACAGGTTAGGGTACGGGTTAGGTTATGGGCTAGGGTTAGGGTACAGTTTACGGTATGGAGCTAGGGTGTCCTGAAGGGAGTGGTTTGGGGTCAGCAGGTGGTGGAGACTCTGTTTCGTGGGAGAGTCTTGCACACCTGTGACATTTCGTCCTTGGGGTCAGCACGGCAGTGTGGATCCACCATCTGCCCATTTGTCTGTTCCTTCATCGCTCACTCATAATCTTGCTCATTCATTCATTGACCCTCTCCATCCGTGATTTGAGGAGTTACTAAGGGTGTGCTCCCTGCAGGAAAACACAGGACGCAGAAGGCCCGAGAGATCTGGCCGTCGGTAAGACTCAGGCCTGCTCAGCGCGTCACTCACGGTGAGCCTGGGAGTGAACTGTGCACCAGGGCAGGGGCTCCAGGGGGACGAGAAGACCATGGAACTGGGGTGTCACCGCTTCCCGCCTCCTCTCCCTCAGGCTCCCTGGCCTGCCCGCGTCCCTGTGGCACAGCTCTGTGTTTGGTCACCCTTTGTGTGGTAGAGGCCTGGAGGAGATGGTCAGTGTCCTCATGGGAAGATCCTGCTGCCCACAGAGCACCTGGGGCTCTGAATCCAAGTTCAGCAAGGGGAATACTTGAGCTTTCTGACCCTCCAGTCCCCAAAAGCCTGGGAGCTTGGCTGGGCTCCCGTACCCACTTCTTATGCAGTCTCCCTGGGTCCCCCATCCCATCACAGTGAGGATCCAGAAGGTGCTATGTGAGGCCCTTTCCACTCTGGGCAGCACAATGGCCCTGGGTCTCTTCCAGGCCCAGAGCATCTCTGAGTGTGTTCCAGTGTAGTGAAAAATTTACAGTTTTCACACAGTGTAGAATAAGCCAGGCTGTTATTTATGGTTCGTGTTGTGTGTGATTTTTCATGGTCTTGGAGAGTCCTATCATTTTTTTTAATGCATCAGCACATTTTCCCACAGCATGTGCTTGAGTCCACAGGCTCAGGGGGTATTCCTGGGTTCTCTGATCAGGAAGGCCCAGTCAGACTGGAGGGGAGACTGACCACACCCAAGGCCTGGTCCTTGTCAGGCAGAGGGCAGGAGAGAGTCCAGTTGAGGCAGGATTGAGGCTCATTCCAGGAGGGTCATCCTGACTGTGGTCTAAAGAGATGCTGCTGCTTCTGGGAATATTTTTTTTAGAGGAGAAAAACAGAGATGTTGTATAGAGCATGACTTGGACTAACAGGCAAAGGCAAGTCCGTGCAGGCCTGCGAGAGGGGGATCATGTCTCCCAGATCTTCATGGACTGTAGACCCAGCACCTCCGCAATCACCCCCAGGTGGAGCAGCATTAAGACATAGAAGAAGTGGACTTGGGTCAGACTGCAGCTTTGTGATTGTGCACAGAGGTGGCTGACTGTTTCCCAACTCCAGTGTTCTAGAACTGGGGCCTCTGGAGGGCATAGGCATTCAGGAATATGGTAAAGTGCTTATGGAAGAGTAGATAGCAAAATGTAAGCCTCAGCCCAGAGCAAGATACCATGCAAGATAACACAAGACCCCAGTCCGGAAGTAGCACCGACATGACCTGCAACTGACACTCAGACTTGCTTCTCCCACGAGCGGCTCGGGCAGCGGAAGGCTTGGCTGAGGCAGCTGAGCAGGCTGGGTCTGTACCCCACGACTGGGCAGGGCAGAGCGTGCTTGAGCCTTCAACGAGCCTCTGTGACAGATGCAGGGCTGTGACCATCTTTATTTCCCAGGGACCATCTGGTGTCTCCTCGTTCTTGGGGAGGGTGAAACAAAAACAAACTTTGTGAAATTTCCTGAGCTTTTGTGTGTATGTGTGTGTATTACATGAGTGTGCACAAGCACATGCATGTGTGTGCTGTCTTTGCACAGGTCTGTGTACATCCGAGTGCATGTGAGTGTGTTTATGTGCAGGCAGGCACATGTGTGTATGCACGTGTTTTTGCATGCGCAGCACGTGTGATTGTGTGCCTGTGTGTGACTGCAGTCCATCTTTTCATGTGTGTGTGTACATGTGTGTGAATGCAGGTATGCTTGGGCGTGTACGTGCACGTGTGTGTACAGATGCATACTGTGGGGGGATGAGGAAGGCACGGGGTTGTTGCTTTCTGGTGCCTCCTTCCCCCACCCTCCCTTTTGCTGTGGCCTCAGCACTTTGTGGTGAAGTGTAGAGACTCAAAAGGAGGACCACTACCCGCTACCGTCAGTGATCTGCCTGCTCATCCTCACGGTCATCCATCTGTCCAGTAAACATCCCTGAGCCTGTGCCATGTGCTGGGGCCTGGGGTCCACAGTGAAGCAGGCGCATGCTCTCAGTTCTGCTCAGCCCAGCCGGGCGTGGGGCAGAGGACCTGCAGGCCAGGTGTGTCTGCGGAGGGAGAGGTTACCTCTGGCTGGTGGGTCAGCGGAGGTGGCAGCTGAGCTGAACTGAAGGAGCGGGATGGACGGAGCTCGCTCTAGAGGAGGGTGGGGGCAGGGGGCAGGGGAAGGGGCTGGGTGCCTGGCTCGCGGGGAGGACGCATCGCAGAGGGGCTGCAAGGGTGGCCAGACAGCTAGCTTTGACTTCGTTTTATAGACAGAGAGAACAGTTTTGGAACCAGAGTGACAGGATCAGGCCCACACTTTTCCTCTGGTGGCGGCTGAGGGGTTTGATGGCAGCAGAGAGGAGATGGGCCAAGGAACAGGGGTGACGGTGGGGGCTGTGCCTCCGCCAGGCTTCCAGCCTCTTTGTGGTGGTCCCTTGGGTCCACAAGGTTAGCACGCACCTTGTGTGAGGCCAGAATGGGGCTTCCTCTTCATTCCCTCTTTCCCAGAAGTAAACGCAACACAGTTTGGAGTTGGTGAGACTGAGGGGGCCATCTTGCAGGAAAGGCAAGCATCAGCGTTGGCTGGGGTGCCCACTCGGGGACGAGGGGGACCCTTAGCCAGACCCACAGACCCCAGGGAAGGACACGGTGTGCTCAGAGAGGCAGGGATAGTCAGGAGAGCCAGGTGTGCAGAGAAGGCTCGGGCAAGGGGGCCCTGGGGGCTCAGGCACTGAGGGAGTGAGGGGAGGGGTGGCCAGACAGCCGTGAATGAGGCCCAGGGGTCGACGGGGTTGTGCTGTTTGCAGGGTGGACACACAGGGCCCGAGGCTGTTCTGTAGGGAACGTCTCCTGGCTGCAGTGGGCTCTGAAAATTGTCTGCGGGTTGCCATGCCTCCTGGGGCTCTCCAGCCCACACCCCAGCCGGGAGCTGCCTGTTCACCCTACCCCGGCTCCACCTCCAGACTGCGCAAGCCTGGGCGGGCGGGACGGGCTCCTCGTGCCTCGGTTGCCATGACCTGTAACGTTTCCTTTCCAGTTGCCAGATTCATTGTAGGTATATATGCACAGTTTCTTGCGTTGTCTTGCGCCACCTGTTAGCTTAGGGAAGAACTCTCCTGGTAGGTTGGCCTGCAAGGTGTGCTACTTAAGAGCCTCCATCTGACATACTCTTCCCTGTCCGAAATGCAAAACACAGCACACACTCCCTACCTGGTTTGGGAATGATGACACCTCACCTCTCGCCCCTCCTACCCTGTCCTGCCCACACTCCAACCTCAAGGACACTTCGGTTCCCCATCTGACTCCCGACCCCTCCAGCTGGCTGGGGACAGGCAGCCTCATGACACAGTGTGCACAAAGGTTTCTGGCCGGGCTGTGAGGATGGGGACCAGTTCCCATCTGTGCCAATGAAGCAGGCGTCTCACCTGGATTAGTCTCCGTGCTGTTGAAGGTGGACTGAAGGTCAGACAGTCCAGAGGCCAAGGGCCCCAGAGGAGGGGGGTGTGGGCGCAGGTAGACCAGGAGTAGCTGCCCCTCTGGTCAGGAGAGTCCAACAGCCCAGGGCTTTCTGGTATCAGGTGCTGAGGATGTGGCCTGCAGGGGGCACCCGGGCGGGGAGGGGCTGGGGCGGTGGGGGTCGGGAAAGAGAAAGCTAGTTTTATTACTCCCTTTCCCTTTCATTTTGGTATATCTCTCCGGGATTTCCCGGAATCCCAGGTTGGTCCATCTGGGGACTGGAGGAGGGAGTTGGGAGCTGTCCCCATCTGTGCAGTTAACCGAGGTCAGCTGCCTCCCCCAGTTCCACTGCAAGCGAATTCTGGAGTCTGGCCGCAGCAGCGTGGCACGCATATCTGAGCAGGCAGCAGTGTTTCCACAAACCTTGTCCTCTCAGTTGGGAGGACGGGGTTCCCTGTCAGGGTCGAGAAGGAACATGTCCCGCCGCGTTGCGGTTAACTGTTGCCTTGGGCTGCGTGGCCTCCCTCCTCCAGTCTTCTGTCCAGAGGATCCAGGCCCCGAAATGTTTCCCCCCCACCTCCCCCGCACTGGACTCCCCACGGAGAGAGGTGCTCCCTGCCGAAGGTCCGAGGCCTAGATCTTGCTTTACCTACTGTGACTCTACACCACACTCCTTGCCTCCCCCCCCCCACCGTGTTAGCATCCCCACAGGATAAAAAGCTCGAGGGAACAGTCACCTCCTGTTGGTGGAAAGAGGTAGCACACTGTCCCGGGGCTCGGGTCTGGCCAGCCAGGGACCTTACAGAGCCCGAAGATGTCTCCTTGCACCCCAGCCTCATCTATGCAGCAAGAAAGCAGGGACTTAACCAAAGTCGCCCCACTGACTGGGCCCTTTTGAGTCCCCCTCCTCCCGTATGGAACAGAAAGCCATGATGCTGTAAAGCAGAGCCAGTGGAAACCCAAGGCCCACCTCCCTCTTGTGGAGTTTCAGAGCGAGATCTATCACGACTCCCCACATAACAGAACATTTACCATTTGAATCACGTTGAGCATACAGTTCTATGGCATTAACACCATTCACGTAGTTGTTTTGTACAACATTGTTGTACAAATGTTCTCAGCATCCACCTCCGGAACTTATTTTCCCTATGGCAAATTCTGTATCAGTTTCTCTAAATTTTTGCCAACATTTGTTATTTTTAGCTTTCTTGATTGTAGGCCTTCTAGTGTGTGGAGGGGTCGGCGTTGTGGTGTTAACTTGCATTTCATCACGACTAATGACGATTAACATCTCTTCATGTGCTTGCTGACCATTTGTATGTCTTATCTGGAGACGGGTCTTTTCAAGTTCTTTTTCCATTTAAAACATTGGGTTGTTTGCCGAGTCCCGCCAAGCGCTCCTCCTGGCGGCGTTGGTGTCGGTGAGTCCAGCCTGGAGCGGTCTCCGCGCCGCAGGGGCCCGCCCCTCATAGGAGAGGAGACGCCCGCCCCCCCGGCGCCCGTGCCTGGAGCGCCGAGATCATGCTGCGCCGCGCGGACGCGGCGCCGCCGGGGCGGGTCTTGCTCTGCATTGGCTGCGGGTCACCTGAGTGCGGCGGCGGTCTGCGCGCCTCTCCCGGAGGAGCGTGTCCCGGAAGTGGGCGTTCCGGCGCCCGTGCCTGGAGCGCCGAGATCATGATGCTCCGCGCGGACGCGGCGCCTCCGGGGCGGGTCTTGCTCGGCATTGGCTGCGGCTCACCTGAGCGCGGCGGCGGTCTGCGCGCCTCTCCCGGAAGAGAGTGTCCCGGATGTGGGCGTCCCGGCCAGAGCGCACCTGGCGCGGGGCGTCCTTGGGGCTCCTCGCCGTCGGCGCCACTCGAGCCGGCGGGGGTCTAGAGAGCCAGCGCCCGGCGGCTGGGAATGACCCGTCCCGTGGGTCCCAGGCACCCCGGCGGCATCCGAACGCGGAGCGGAGGGAGTCTAGGGAGCCAGCGCCCGGCGGCTGGGAACGACCCGTCCCGTGGGTCCCTGGCACCCCAGCGGCATCCGAGCGCGGAGCGGAGGGAGTCCAGGGAGCCAGCGCCCGGCGGCTGGGAACGACCCGTCCCGTGGGTCCCTGGCACCCCAGCGGCATCCGAGCGCGGAGCGCAGGGCTGCGGACCGCAGGTAAGGGGACAGGGGTTGGTGGGGGTGGGTGGAGGAAGGAACGACGAAATTACACCAGAGCTGTTTGGTACAGGGGCAGAAACAGAAAACTCAGACGTAACACTGCAGAGGCCATGGGAGTTAAGTTGTAAATGCTGCTGGCTTTCAGTAGCCGGCAGCCATTCTCTTCCTGTAGCTGATGGGATACAAAGCTCTACTGGGTTGTTCTTTGCACGGGATAGTCTTGTTTTGCAGAAATTCAGCTCATAGCCATTCTTGATGTGTAAGTGTAAGGTCGGATCTTAACAAACGGCATCGCGAAACAGAGGAAAGCTTCAAGTGAGCTTTATTAGGGGGCGCTCCCGGGCGAGGTTCACTGGTCCGAGAGAAAGGGGCCAGAGAAGTCGCCCCCGGGCGAGGGCTGGGCAAGATTTTATAGGGGAAGAAGGGAAAGGGGTGTGGTGAATCTGGGAGGGCGCAGGGAATTCCTTTCGGGTGTTGTGGCACTATCTGGTGCCGGTTACATCAGTCTTGGGACCGCTAGTCCCGTCCCTCGAAAGGCGGGAAGGCTGGGCCGGGTGGAAAGCCCCCAGGTCAGTTCCTGGAACTGGGTGGTCCGGAATGTCTCTAGGTCAGTCTCTGGAACTGGGTGGTCCGGAGAGTTTCGGTCTGATGCAACCTGTGAATCTGATTGCGTTCCCCTGCCTCGGGCCAGTTGGCCTTACATCCCGACATCTTTGGTGTAATGGGGCGGCGTTCCGATCTCTGGCTACTTCATGCTGAATGGGGGCGTCGAAATGGGAGTCGGGCGACCAGAGGTCCGAGGCTTAGGGGAGACCAGTGGGGGGTTCTCTAGGAAGCAAGGTGTAAGGACCGAGGAACATTTGGTTTGTGGCCACCCGAGAGACTTCGTCCATGCGCCGGCGAAGGAACCTAAGAAAACGGGGCAAACATGAGCAAGATACAGATGAGAATTAAGGGGCCTCAGCTTGGTGTTAGCCAGATATAGAGGGTGGATCGCCACCAATCGGGAGTTGGGGAGGCGGACTGTTGGTGTTTGCGTTGGAGTTCTTCTCTTAAGCGATGGAGGACGTTTACAGCAGCATTCCTCCTGTAGGAAGAGGCAGGTACCTCCTTTGTCGGCCGTCAGGAGATCCAGGGCTCATCGATTCTGGAGAGCGACTCGGGCTATGGAGGTGATTTGGCACTGGAGAGAGGAGATGGAGGCGGCGGAGCCTTCAATGGCTAGCTGGAGTTTATGTTCTAAGTCGCGGGATGTTGAAACTATGTGTTAGAGCTCCCCCCCGCCCCCCGAGGCCTGCAGCGACCAGGGAGGAGGCGAGAGAGATGCCTGCGACCAGAGGAGGAAAGATAGCTCTTTTCCATCGGGTAAAGGGCGGCGTGATTAGCGAGGAAAATTCGTCTTGGCTATACAGTGTGAGTTGTGGGACGAGAGTAACGGGGATACATGGGAAGGGGGAGGAAGAATTGATCTCTTTTGTGAGGGAACCATTGCACCACAAAAACATGCCTGGTGGTGCTTCAATTGATGTGTTTACCGTGAGGGATGTGTTGCAAAGAAACCCAGTATCAGGTAGATTTGGGCGGCTGCCGTAACAGATGGTGAGATTTTTTTGAATCAAGGAATATGGGGACTTTTAACGGGGAAAAAGGTGGGTTTTGGGATGTGTAGGAAGTAGAATTGAAGGGCTGGTCGAGTGGGACAGCAGCCAAGGGTGGCCGGCCAAGCGAGGCACATAGAAGGCAGTCAGAGATGTTACCTATTCCTGTGTGGTTGAGTATCTGTAGTGTTTGTTTGGTCAGTTCGGCTGCTGCTGCTACGGCCCGAAGGCATGGTTGCCATCCCCGAATGGTTGGGTGTAGCTGTTTGGATAGGTAAGCCACGGGGCGGTAGGAAGGCCCTACAGGCTGGGCAAGGAGTCCAGTGGCTATTGAGGCCCGTTCATCCACAAAAAGGTGAAAAGGTCGGTTTGGGTTGGGCAGAGAAAGGGGAGGAGAAGATATCAGAGCGTTACGGAGGGTGAGAAAGGCCTGTCTAACAGCGGAAGGAGAGGTGAGGGGTCCTTGAGGGGTTTCTTTAGTGGCTAGATATAAGGGTTTATCGAGGAGAGCAAAGTTAGGGATCCAGTGTTGGAAAAATCCTATAAGGCCGAAAAAGGAGAGAATTTGTTCCGCTGTTTCTGGAGGCTGGAGTTCACGGATAATCCGGGTGCGATCGGCTGTTAGACCTTTTGTGGTGGGAGTAAGGTGGAGCCCCAGGTAGGTTACAGAAGATACAGATAACTGAGCCTTGGCTGGGGAGACCCGATAACCGCGAGAGCCAAGGTAATTGAGAAGATCTGCAGTATGTTGTCTTGAGAGGCTGAGAGATGGGCTGCAAAGGAGGAGGTCATCTACATATTGAAGGAGTGTGCTGGGGGTAAGGGAGCAGGAAGTGAGGTCCCGTGCCAGCGCCTGACCGAAGAGGTGAGGAGTGTCGCGGAAGCCCTGGGGAAGAACTGTCCAGGTGAGCTGACTGGAAGTATGAGTATCCGGATCCGTCCAGGTAAAGACGAAAAGGAAATAGGAGTCGGGATGTAGGGGGATCGTGAAAAAGGCATCTTTGAGATCCAGAACCGTAAAGTGGGTTGTGGATGGGGGGATATGGGAGAGCAAGGTGTATGGGTTTGGTACTACTGGGTGGAGAGGAATTATGGCCTCATTGATTAGTCGGAGGTCCTGGACCAGGCGATAATCTCCAGAGGCTTTGCGGACAGGCAGGATGGGGGTGTTGCAGGGAGAGTCAGTGGGGATAAGGAGTCCCTGGTTTAGGAGTCTGGTGATAATAGGTCGTAGGCCCCTAAGGTGAGTCTCAGAGATGGGAAATTGGGGCCTTGATGGAAATTTGGAGGGGTCCTTTAGGCGGATGAGGACGGGGGAATGGTGTGTTGCTATTATGGGCGTAGAAGTATCCCAGACTTGGGGATTGATTGGGTTCAGTGTGATTGGAAGAGGGGGATAGGAGGGGGAGGGTTCTAGAGACAGGCCGAGAAGAGGAAGCAGGAGTTGGGAGGAGGGGACCTTAGGGTCAAGTCTAACCAGCTGGAGGGAGGCCCCTAAGTGGAAAAGGACATCTCGGCCTAGCAAGGGAACTGGGCAGGATGGTATGACTAAGAAGGAATGAGTAAAAGGGAGTCCTTCGATATGACATGGGAGTGGACCGGTCTGGAGTGGGAAGGATGGTTTGCCATCAATACCCATGACCGAGATCTGGGAAGGAGAAACTGGCTCGGAATAAGTAGGCAGGACCGAATAGGTAGCCCCCGTGTCCACCAGAGATGAGATGGACTTACCCGCTACCTTTAGTGATACCCTGGGCTCGGTGAGGGTGATGGGGGTCTTCGAGTCCGGGCACCATCAGTCGTCAGCCAATCCCAGCAGTTCGAGTGTTAATGCTGTTGGGTCGGCCCGCCCCCCGCGTGGAGATGCTGAGAGAGGGCCAGTCGTAGGGCAGTCACTCTTCCAGTGGCCCATTAGCCCGCAGCTGGGACAGGGCTTAGAAGGAGAGCGAGTTAGGGTTAGGGGTTAGGGGTTAGGGTTAGGGTTAGGGTACGGGTCAGTGTTAGGGTCAGGGTCAGGGTCAGGGGTTAGGGTCAGGGTCAGGGGTTAGGGGTCAGGGTAGGGGTTAGGGTCAGGGTTAGGGTACGGGTTAGGGTACGGGTTAGGGTTAGGGTACGGGTTAGGGTTAGGGGTTAGGGTACGGGTTGCATGCATTATTGCTTTAAATAGTCTGCATTTGTTCACACAACCTCACCAATTGTCTTAGCCCCAAGTGTCCAGCCTTATGTCTCATCCAGCTGTGGGTGTAGATGTGGTCAGTCCAGATTGCATCAGAGCCCCTTAACGAATTCTGTAAGGATTTCGCTGTTTTTGTGTTTTGTTTTTGAAATTTATTTTTATAATGGGGTTGAGCTGATTTTCACTGCCGTGTTTATGCCACTCTGTACACCCTTGATTCCCTTACGGAGACATATCAATACATAGGTATTAAGATTCTTACTAGTCAGATATATTAATCTGCAGGGAATAGGGGATGTTGAGTCCATTTCACTGAGCAAGGAGTAGGTCTTGTCTATTACAGGTTTGTTTTATGGAACGGTACCTGTGCTAATATCAAACTCTGGTTTTATGCATCAACCCACCTCACCTTTCCCCTTAAGCAGGCATAAGAGTTTTTTTTTTTTCTAAATGTGAGACTCTGTTCTGTTTTCTAATTCAGCTCATGTGTAGCCATGTTTACATTCCCTTCATAAGTGATATTTTATGATAAGTTTCTTTATCTGTTTTACTTATTTCCCTTGGAATCATTGTACTTTAATCCAGTCATTATGTTGCTACTGGCTTTATGACATTGATTCCATGCCTGAGGGATTTCCCATAGTACGTAAGTACCACAACTTCTTCATCCACTTTTTTCTTTCCTGGGATATTTAAGTTGTACTGAAGTCGTTTTTCCTATAAACAGTGGAGCCGTAAACTTTTGGGTGGCTGTTTCTTTTTGATATTCAGTTTTCCCAATGTATACGCCCATTAGTAGAAGTACCCTAGGCTCTGTAGCTCAGTTTTCAGATGTTTTAGGAAACACCATGGACTCGTCCAGAGTGGCTCTTGGCAATTTACATCAGTCCCATCATCATAACAAGGCTCCCTGTTTCACACGGCTGTGCTGCGTTCCTAGTTTTTACAATTTTCTTGGATGCTCGGTTTGACCGGTTGGAAATGAGACTTTTTTTAGTGCGGATTTGCATTGCCCACCTGCTTGGTTGGCCAAAAATGGCAAATGTATGTATTCCTGAATATATTGAGTATATAACGCATACGCCATTTTTGGCCAAGTGCATCATTGTCGAAGTTGTGCAGTATTGCCTGTCCTTAAGAGGCGATTCCAATCTACCTCCTGATATATGTTTCCTGCCATCCTGCCTCGATTTCAAGTCCTCCTCGTTGCCTTCCCTCAACCGATTTTTGGAAGGTAGTTGTCCATTATAACTCCGCAGGTTTGCGAATTCCTGAGCATCTGAACTCCACTTATCATTTCGCTTCTTTGTGAGCTGGCCGCAAACCCGCAGTATTACTTCAGACCCTATTCCGTTTCTGGGGCGGCACGCTGAGCCTTTGGTTAACTCTTCTTCATGACGGGAAATTAGAGTGACATGTGTTCGTCCCACTGCTTACAGCAAATGTCTCATTGGCTCCCCCCCTTCCCTTTCATCCTCCACACAAATTGCAAACTGTGTGAAACAGGAGGTTAAATGCGCTGACTCTCCAAGAGGGGAGATTAATAGTAAGGTGACTGGAATGGGAACCCGAGCACAAGGAGAGGAAAAAGGAGGAGCGTTTTAGAAAGTTGTCCAGACCACACGTTTTCGCATCCTCTGGGTTTCCCATACATGTTTTAGCTGTAATAAGGTTCCATTGAACATAGAGAGTTGGGACCCATGGAATGGGTTGCGTGCATTATTGCTTTAAATGGCCTGCATTTGCTCACACAACCTCACCTATCCTCTCAGCCCCAAGTGTCCAGCCTTATGTCTCATCCAGCTGTGGGTGTAGATGTGGTCAATCCAGGTTGCATCAGAGCCCCTGAATGAATTGTGTAAGAAGTTCTCCGTGTGTTTTGTTTTTGAAATTTATTTTTATAGTGAGGTTGAGGTGATTTTCACTGCCATGTTTATGCCACTCTCTACATGCTTGATTCCCTTACGGAGACATATCAATACATAGGTATTAAGATTCTTACTATTCAGATATATTCCTCTGCATGGAATAGGGGATGTTGAGTCCAGTTCACTGAGCAAGGAGTAGGTCTTGTCTATTACACATTTGGTTTATGGAATGGAACCTGTGCTAATATCAAACTCTGGTTTTATGCACCACCTCACCTCTCCTTTCTCCTGAAGCAGGCATAAGATTTTTTTTCTAAATGTGAGAATCCTTTGTGTTTTCTAATTCAGTTCATGTGTAGCCATGTTTACATTCCCTTCATAAGTGATATCTTATGATAAGTTTCTATTTCTGTGTTACTTATTTCACTTAGAGTCATCGTACCTAAATCCAGTCATTATGCTGCTACTGGCTTTATGACATTGATTCCATGGCTGAGGGATATCCCATCGTACATAACTACCACAACTTTTTTATCAACTTTTGTCTTTCCTGGGATATTTAAGGTGTAGCGAAGTCGATTTTCTTGTAAACAGTGCAGCCCTAAACTTTGGTGTCGGTGATTCTTGTTGATTTTCAATTTTCCCATGGTATACGCCCATGAGTGGAAGTACCCTATGCTCTGTAGCTCTGTTTCTAGATGTTTTAGCAAACACCATGGACTTCTCCAGAGTGGCTCTGGGCAATTTACATCCCTCCCATCAGTGTAACAAGGCTCTCTGTTCCACACGGCTGTGCTGCCTTTGTAGTTTTTACAGTTTTCTTGGATAGTCTGTTTGACTGGTGGGAAATGAGACTTCTTTGTACTGTGGATTTTCATTTCCCACTTGCTTGGTTGGCCAGAAGGGGAGTATGCGTGTTTTCTTGAATATATTTAGGAAAATATGCATAAGCACTTTTTGGCCAAGTGCATCATTGTCAAAATTGTGCCTCATTTTCTGTGCTTAAAAGTTTTTTCCAATCTAACTCTTGAAATATATTTCCTCCAATCCTGCCTCAATTTCAAATCCTCCTGGTTGTCTTCCCTCAACATATTTTTGGACGATAGTTGTCCATTATAATACTGCAGGTTTGTGAATTCCTGTGCACCTGAGCTTCACTTATCAACTCGCTTTTTTTGTGAGATGTCCGCAAACCTGCAGGATTGCTTCAGGCCCTATCCTAGTTGTGGGGCGGCAGGCTGAGCCTTTGGTTAACTCTTCTGCATGACAGGAAATTAAAGTGATATGTGCCCGTTCAAATGCTTACAGGAAGTCTCTCATTGTTTCCCCATCTTCCCTTTCATCCTCTGCACAAATTGTAAACTTTGTGAAACAGGAGGTTAAAGGCGCTCACTCTCCAAGAGTGGAGATTGATAGTAAAGTGGCTGGAATGCCTAACCTGAGCAAAGGAGAAGAAAAAGGAGTAGCGTTTTAGAAACCTGTCCAGATCACACGTTGTCCCATTCTCTGCGATTCCCATGCATGTTTTAGCTGAAATAAAATTCCCTTGAACCTAGAGAGTTGGGACACATGGAAAGGGTTGCATGCATTATTGCTTTAAATCGTCTGCGTTTGCTCACCCAACCTCACCAATCCTCTCAGTCCCAAGTGTCCAGGCGTATGTCTCATCCAGCTGTGTGTGTAGATGTATTCATTCCAGGTTGCATCAGAGACCCTGAAGGAATTGTGTAAGATTTTCGCTGTTTCTGTGTTTTGTTTTTGAAATTTATTTTTATAATTGGTTTGAGCTGATTTTCACTGCTGTGTTTATGTCACTGTATATATGCTTTATTACCTTACACAGACATATCAATACATAGGTATTAAGATTATTTCTAGTCAGATATATTCCTCTGCAGGGAATAGGGGATGTTGAGTCCAGTTCCGTGAGCAAGGAGTAGGTCTTGCCTATTACACACTTGGTTTATGGAATGGTACCTGTGCTAATATCAAACTCTGGTTTTATGCATCAATTCACCTCTCCTTTCCCCTTAAGTAGGCATAAGTGTTTGTTTTTTTTGTAAATGTGAGACTCTGTTTTGTTTTCTAATTCAGTTCATTTGTAGCCATGTTTACATTCCCTTCATAAGTGATATCTTCTGATACGTTTCTTTTTCTGTGTTACTTATTTTACTTTGAATCATCGTATCTAAATCCAGTCATTATGTTGCTACTGGCTTTATGACATTGATTCCATGGTTGAGGGTTATCCCATCGAACGTAAGTACCACAACTTCTTTATCCACTTTTGTCTTTCATGGGGTTTTTAAGGTGTACTGAAGTCGAGGTTCTTGGAAACAGAGCAGCCCTAAACTTTTGGGTTGCAATGGTAAGTGTTACGGTTAGGGGTAACAAACAGGTAAGGTTTATTGTAAAGGTGAAGGTAGGAAAATATGTTAGTGTTAGGGTAAGTGTTAGGGTATGGGTTAGTGTTAGTGTACACATTGGATTAGGGAAGGGGTTGGTTAGGGTTGGGTTTGGTTTATTTAGGCCCCTTGTCAGGACCTTAAGGTTGGGGTTAGGTTTGGGGTTAGGGTTGTGGTTGGGGTTGGGTTTAGGCTTGGGGATGTGGTTGAGGTTGGGTTTGGGTTTGAGGTTAGGGTTAGGGTTTAGGTTTAGGTTTAGTGTTAGGGTTAGGGTTTAGGTTTAGCTTTAGTGTTAGGGTCTGGGTTAGGTGTAAGGTTATTTTTAGGGTACAGTTTAGGGTACGGCTATGGGTTAGGTTTAGGTTACAGGTTAGGGTTTGTTTTACGGTTAGTGTACGAGTTAGGTTTAGGGTATGGGTTAGGGTTATGGTATGGGTCAGTGTACGCTTTAGGGTTTGGGTATTTATTAAACCTCTCCCACTCTCCAGATATCACTTAGCACGTAAAGGAACATTATTTGCGGTCCAGCCATGGAGAAGACTTTAGACAATAGGATAAGACAAAGAACACATATATTATAAATAAATCACATTAGGGTTTTGTTTTTAACCTGTACATAAAAACACTAGTGCTTAGGAAATCTAATGGAGGCAGAAGCAGTAAAGGGTAGTTTTATGGGAATAACAGCACAGATTTACTGTAGAATACCCAGATTTTGACTGGTTAGAAAGTCTAGAGGAGTGCTTTTGTTCTGAAGATATAAACCCTCTTCTAAATTGAGCTGTTATTGGAAATTAGAAATTTTTTTGTTGCTGTTGTATTGCTTTGTGTTTTCATGATTATTCTGCTTGCATCTCCCTTGTTAAACCCTTGATTTGGGGAGGAGTGCCATTACTGGAAATGAGTTTACAGAATTATTTTGAAAAACAGAAGGAAATGGTTCTCACCTAAATATTAAGAAATAATCTCTATACTGGTGTACTAAGAGAATTATGATTCAGGGATAATAATTCTATGAAATGTAATTAAACACAATATATATTTTTTCTTTTAAATTTCCATTGTTACTTTTTAAAAGTACAATTATAATTCAAGTTGTTTGTAACAAGTGAAATTTAAAAAGATTAAAGGAAAATATAATATTTTACCACTTGCCATCCTTTCCCACTCCCTGAAAAGACCAGCATAATGTGTAGCTTTCTCATTTTATCCAGGTGTTCCTTACATCTGGAACATTATGTTTCTCACTGTAGAAAAACAGATTTAGCTCTCACACTTTTTATAGGCTACATAACAGTCCACAGAACAGAAGTATCAAGTATACCCAGGTATAGTGTCCACTCCTTAGTTACTGAGAAATTAGGGCCTCCTTTAGAATCAGTGTCAGGGCTTCAGGTAGGGACAGCGTCAGAGCCTGACGTAGGGAGAGCAACAGGGACCGAGTGAGGCCTAGCATCAGTCCCTTAGCTGGGGACACTGTCAGGGCATGAGTCAGGAGCAGCATCAGGGCCTTTGTAGGATCAGCATTACGGTCTTAGTTAAAGACATGATCAGGGCCTGAGTTAGAGCACTAGGGCCTGAGTTCAGGATAGCTTCAGGGCCTATGTTAGGGACGGCCTCAGGGCTTTATTTAGGGACAGCGTCAGGGCTACCTTAGGGATAGTGTCAGGACGTTGGTTAGAGATGGGTCAGTATATGAACTCAGGATAGCGTCAGGCCTTAGTTATTGCCGTTAGCAGGGCCTACATCAGGGTCAGCTTCCGGGCATTAGTTACAAACAGTGTCAGCGCCTTAGCGAGTAATAGTCAGGGCCTTAAGTAGGGACAGCATTAGGGCTTCAGGTCGGATAAGAGGCAGGACATTAACTACGGACCGAGTCAGGTTACGGGCTAGGGATAAGGTCAGGAACGGAGTGAGGGACAGTTTGAAAGCCTTAGTTGCTGAGTGTACCTGGGCCTTCTTTAGGACGAGTGTCACGGCCTTCTTAGGGACAGTGCCAGGGCAAGGCTTAGGAGGAGCAGAAGGGCCTCCGTAGGATCAGCATCAGGGTCTTGGTTAAAGACATTCTCAGGGCCTCTGTTAGGGTCAGACTCAGGGCCTCACTTAAGGACAGTTCCAGTACTTTAGTAAGAGATGATGGAACAGGATATATGCTCAGGATAGTGTCAGGACTTTAGATATTGATGGAAGCAGAACCTTTATTAGGGGCAGAGTTAGGGCCTGAGTTAGGACTAGCATCAGAGCCTTTGCTAGGTATCGTGTGATACCTGAGTTAGGAGTACTGTCAAGGCCTTAGTTAGGGACAGTGTCAGTGTCTTAGGACTAGTCAGGGCCTTAGTTAGGGACAAAATTAGGGCTTCAGTTAGGAACAGAGGCAGGACATTAGCTATAGGCCGAGTCATGTTTCGGGCTAGGGATAATGTATGGAAATGAGCAAGAGATAGTTTGAAGGTCTTAGTTATTGAGAGTACCAGGGACTTTTTTGGCCCCTTGTCAGGACCTTAGCCAGGGACAGTGTCAAGGTAAGGCTTAGGAATAGCCTAAGGGCCTCTGTACGATCAGCATCAGGGTGTTTGTTAAATACATTATTAGTGTCTCTTGTGGATAGCCTCAGGGTGTCACTTAGGGACCACGTCAAGTTTCACTTAGGGACAGTTTCAGGAACTTAGTAATAGATGGGTCAGGATATGAGCTCAGGATAGTGTCAGGATTTTAGATATTGATGGCAGGATGGCCTTAGTTAGGGATAGTTGTCAGGGCCTGAGTTAGGAGTAGTGTTGGTGCCTTAGGGAGAGTATCATGCATTGAGTTAGGACCAGCATCTAGGCCTTAGTTTGGGACAGTGTCACGGCGTTGGGGCTAAATTCAGGGTGTGAGTTAGGCACAGCGTCGATAATTTAGTTGGCATAAGAGGCTCGAATTTAGCTAAGACAGTGTTAGGTTAACATCTAGGTATAGTGTCAAGAAATGACCTGGGGATAATGTCAATCCCATAGTTACTGAGAGTACCAGGGGCCTTGTTTAGAATTAGTGTCAGCGCTTCAGGTAGGGACAGCGTCAGAGCCTGACGTAGGGAGAGCAACAGGGCCTGGGTGAGGACTAGCATCAGTCCCTTAGCTAGGGAAACTCTCAGGACATGAGTTAGGAGCAGCATCAGGGCCTTTGTAGGATGAGCATTAGGGTCTTATCTAAAGACATGATCAAAGCCTGAGTTAGGAGTAGGTTCTGGGCCTTAGGTAGGGAGAGTGTCAGGGCCTTAGTTAAGACTAGCATGAGAGCCTTTGTTAGCTATCGTGTCTGGGCCTGTGTTATGAGTAGTGTCAGGGTATTTGTTAGGGACAGTGTCTGGACCTGAGTTAGGAGTAGTGTGAAGGCTTTAGTGAGGGCCAGTGTCAGGGCTCTAGTGATGATTAGTCAGGGCCTTAGTTAGGGACAGCATTAAGGCTTCAGGTAGGATAAGAGTCAGGACATTATCTACAGACCGAGTCAGGTTACAGGCTAGGGAAAATGTTAGGAAATGAGCAAGGGATAGTTTGAAGCCCTTAGTTATTCAGAGCATCAGTGCCTTATTTAGGACCAGCGTCAGGGCCTTATCTAGGGAAAGTGTCAGGGCAAGGCTTAGGAGCAGCACAATTGGGTCTGTAGGATCAGCATCAAGGTCTTTGTTAAAGACATTCTCAGGGCCTCTGTTAGGGACAGCCTCATGGCCTCACTTAGGGACAGTGTCAAGGCTTACATCAGGAGAGTTTTTGGACGTTACTAAGACATTCTTTAGGATATATTCTCAGGATAGTGTCAGGACTTTAGATATTGACAGCAGCAGGGCCTCAGTTAGGGTCAGTGTCAGGGCCTTAGGACTAGCTTCAGAGCCTTCAAAGGAATCGTGTGAGGGCCTATGTTAGGAGTAGTGTCATGGCTCTAGTTTGGGATAGTGTCAGGGCCTGAGTTACGAATAGTGTCAGTGCTTTATTTAGGGCCAGTGTCAGGGCCTGAGGTAGGTGTAGGGTCAGGGCTTTAGTTAGGGACAGTGGCAGGGCCTTAGTTAGGACTAGCGTCAGAGCCTGAGTTAGGAGTAGTGTCAGGGCCTTAGGGTCAGGGCCTGTGTTAGGTGTAGTGTCAGGGCCTTGGTTAGGACGAGCGTCAGGGCCTTCTGTTACGTATAGTGTCAGAACCTGAGTTAGGAATAGTGTTAGGGCCTTAGTTAGGAACAGTATCAAGCCCTGACCTAGGACAAGCATCTAGGCGTTAATTAAGGACAGTGTCAAGGACTTGGGACTAAATACAGTGCCTGAGTTAGGCGCAGCATAAGGGCTTTAGTTATCCTAAGAGGGAGGACATTAGCTAGTGAGAGGGTCAGGTTAACATCTAGGGATCGTGTCAGGAAATGATCTAGGGATAGTGTCAAGACGTTAGTTATTGAGAGTACCAGGGCTTTGTTTAGAACTAGTGTCAGGGCTTCAGGTAGGGAAAGCGTCAAGAGCCTGACATAGGGAGAGAGACAGGGACCGAGTGAGGCCTAGCATCAGGCCCTTAGCTGGGGACACTCAGGGCATGACTCAGGAGCACCATTAGGGTTAGGGGTCGGGGTCAGGGTAAGGTTTAGGGGGCTAGGGGGCTAGGGGGTACGGGTTAGGGTACGGGTTAGGGTTAGGGTTAGGGTTAGGGTAGGGTTAGGGTTAGGGTTAGGGTTAGGGTACGGGTTAGGGTACGGGTTAGGGTACGGGTTAGGGTTAGGGTACGGGTTAGGGTACGGGTTAGGGTTAGGGTACGGGTTAGGGTTAGGGTACGGGTTAGGGTTAGGGTTAGGGTACGGCTTAGGGTTAGGGTTAGGGTACGGGTTAGGGTTAGGGTTAGGGTACGGGTACGGGTTAGGGTACGGGTACGGGTTAGGGTACGGGTTAGGGTTAGGGTTAGGGTTAGGGTTAGGGTACGGGTACGGGTTAGGGTACGGGTACGGGTTAGGGTACGGGTACGGGTTAGGGTAGGGTTAGGGTTAGGGTTAGGGTTAGGGTACGGGTTAGGGTTAGGGTTAGGGTACGGGTTAGGGTTAGGGTACGGGTTAGGGTACGGGTTAGGGTTAGGGTACGGCCTAGGGTTAGGGTACGGGTTAGGGTACGGGTTAGGGTACGGGTTAGGGTACGGGTTAGGGTACGGGTTAGGGTACGGGTTAGGGTACGGGTTAGGGTTAGGGTTAGGGTACGGGTTAGGGTACGGGTTAGGGTTAGGGTTAGGGTTAGGGTTAGGGTTAGGGTTAGGGTTAGGGTTAGGGTACGGGTTAGGGTTAGGGTTAGGGTTAGGGTACGGGTTAGGGTTAGGGTTAGGGTACGGGTTAGGGTTAGGGTACGGGTTAGGGTTAGGGTTAGGGTTAGGGTACGGGTTAGGGTTAGGGTTAGGGTACGGGTTAGGGTTAGGGTACGGGTTAGGGTACGGGTTAGGGTTAGGGTTAGGGTTAGGGTTAGGGTTAGGGTTAGGGTTAGGGTTAGGGTACGGGTTAGGGTTAGGGTACGGGTTAGGGTTAGGGTTAGGGTTAGGGTTAGGGTTAGGGTTAGGGTTAGGGTACGGGTTAGGGTACGGGTTAGGGTTAGGGTTAGGGTTAGGGTACGGGTTAGGGTACGGGTTAGGGTTAGGGTTAGGGTACGGGTTAGGGTACGGGTTAGGGTTAGGGTACGGGTTAGGGTACGGGTTAGGGTACGGGTTAGGGTACGGGTTAGGGTACGGGTTAGGGTACGGGTTAGGGTTAGGGTACGGGTTAGGGTTAGGGTACGGGTTAGGGTTAGGGTACGGGTTAGGGTTAGGGTACGGGTTAGGGTACGGGTTAGGGTTAGGGTTAGGGTACGGGTTAGGGTACGGGTTAGGGTTAGGGTTAGGGTACGGGTTAGGGTTAGGGTTAGGGTTAGGGTACGGGTTAGGGTTAGGGTTAGGGTACGGGTTAGGGTTAGGGTTAGGGTTAGGGTACGGGTTAGGGTTAGGGTTAGGGTTAGGGTTAGGGTTAGGGTTAGGGTTAGGGTTAGGGTTAGGGTACGGGTTAGGGTTAGGGTACGGGTTAGGGTTAGGGTACGGGTTAGGGTACGGGTTAGGGTTAGGGTACGGGTTAGGGTTAGGGTACGGGTTAGGGTTAGGGTTAGGGTACGGGTTAGGGTTAGGGTACGGGTTAGGGTTAGGGTACGGGTTAGGGTTAGGGTACGGGTTAGGGTTAGGGTACGGGTTAGGGTTAGGGTACGGGTTAGGGTTAGGGTACGGGTTAGGGTTAGGGTTAGGGTTAGGGTTAGGGTTAGGGTTAGGGTTAGGGTACGGGTTAGGGTTAGGGTACGGGTTAGGGTACGGGTTAGGGTACGGGTTAGGGTTAGGGTACGGGTTAGGGTACGGGTTAGGGTACGGGTTAGGGTACGGGTTAGGGTACGGGTTAGGGTTAGGGTACGGGTTAGGGTTAGGGTTAGGGTTAGGGTTAGGGTTAGGGTTAGGGTTAGGGTTAGGGTACGGGTTAGGGTTAGGGTTAGGGTTAGGGTTAGGGTTAGGGTACGGGTTAGGGTACGGGTTAGGGTACGGGTTAGGGTACGGGTTAGGGTTAGGGTACGGGTTAGGGTACGGGTTAGGGTTAGGGTTAGGGTACGGGTTAGGGTTAGGGTACGGGTTAGGGTACGGGTTAGGGTTAGGGTTAGGGTTAGGGTACGGGTTAGGGTTAGGGTTAGGGTACGGGTTAGGGTTAGGGTTAGGGTTAGGGTTAGGGTTAGGGTACGGGTTAGGGTTAGGGTTAGGGTTAGGGTTAGGGTTAGGGTTAGGGTATGGGTTAGGGTTAGGGTACGGGTTAGGGTTAGGGTACGGGTTAGGGTTAGGGTACGGGTTAGGGTTAGGGTACGGGTTAGGGTTAGGGTACGGGTTAGGGTTAGGGTACGGGTTAGGGTTAGGGTTAGGGTACGGGTTAGGGTACGGGTTAGGGTACGGGTTAGGGTACGGGTTAGGGTTAGGGTTAGGGTTAGGGTTAGGGTTAGGGTTAGGGTACGGGTTAGGGTTAGGGTACGGGTTAGGGTTAGGGTACGGGTTAGGGTACGGGTTAGGGTTAGGGTACGGGTTAGGGTACGGGTTAGGGTACGGGTTAGGGTTAGGGTACGGGTTAGGGTTAGGGTACGGGTTAGGGTTAGGGTACGGGTTAGGGTTAGGGTACGGGTTAGGGTTAGGGTACGGGTTAGGGTACGGGTTAGGGTTAGGGTTAGGGTACGGGTTAGGGTTAGGGTACGGGTTAGGGTTAGGGTACGGGTTAGGGTTAGGGTTAGGGTTAGGGTTAGGGTTAGGGTACGGGTTAGGGTTAGGGTACGGGTTAGGGTTAGGGTTAGGGTTAGGGTTAGGGTTAGGGTACGGGTTAGGGTTAGGGTTAGGGTACGGGTTAGGGTTAGGGTTAGGGTACGGGTTAGGGTACGGGTTAGGGTACGGGTTAGGGTACGGGTTAGGGTACGGGTTAGGGTACGGGTTAGGGTACGGGTTAGGGTTAGGGTTAGGGTACGGGTTAGGGTACGGGTTAGGGTACGGGTTAGGGTACGGGTTAGGGTACGGGTTAGGGTACGGGTTAGGGTACGGGTTAGGGTTAGGGTACGGGTTAGGGTACGGGTTAGGGTTAGGGTACGGGTTAGGGTACGGGTTAGGGTACGGGTTAGGGTACGGGTTAGGGTACGGGTTAGGGTACGGGTTAGGGTACGGGTTAGGGTACGGGTTAGGGTACGGGTTAGGGTACGGGTTAGGGTTAGGGGTTAGGGTTAGGGTACGGGTTAGGGTACGGGTTAGGGTACGGGTTAGGGTACGGGTTAGGGTACGGGTTAGGGTACGGGTTAGGGTACGGGTTAGGGTACGGGTACGGGTTAGGGTTAGGGTTAGGGTTAGGGTACGGGTTAGGGTTAGGGTACGGGTTAGGGTACGGGTTAGGGTACGGGTTAGGGTACGGGTACGGGTTAGGGTTAGGGTTAGGGTTAGGGTTAGGGTTAGGGTTAGGGTTAGGGTTAGGGTTAGGGTTAGGGTTAGGGTTAGGGTTAGGGTTAGGGTTAGGGTTAGGGTTAGGGTTAGGGTTAGGGTTAGGGTTAGGGTTAGGGTTAGGGTTAGGGTTAGGGTTAGGGTTAGGGTTAGGGTTAGGGTTAGGGTTAGGGTTAGGGTTAGGGTTAGGGTTAGGGTTAGGGTTAGGGTTAGGGTTAGGGTTAGGGTTAGGGTTAGGGTTAGGGTTAGGGTTAGGGTTAGGGTTAGGGTTAGGGTTAGGGTTAGGGTTAGGGTTAGGGTTAGGGTTAGGGTTAGGGTTAGGGTTAGGGTTAGGGTTAGGGTTAGGGTTAGGGTTAGGGTTAGGGTTAGGGTTAGGGTTAGGGTTAGGGTTAGGGTTAGGGTTAGGGTTAGGGTTAGGGTTAGGGTTAGGGTTAGGGTTAGGGTTAGGGTTAGGGTTAGGGTTAGGGTTAGGGTTAGGGTTAGGGTTAGGGTTAGGGTTAGGGTTAGGGTTAGGGTTAGGGTTAGGGTTAGGGTTAGGGTTAGGGTTAGGGTTAGGGTTAGGGTTAGGGTTAGGGTTAGGGTTAGGGTTAGGGTTAGGGTTAGGGTTAGGGTTAGGGTTAGGGTTAGGGTTAGGGTTAGGGTTAGGGTTAGGGTTAGGGTTAGGGTTAGGGTTAGGGTTAGGGTTAGGGTTAGGGTTAGGGTTAGGGTTAGGGTTAGGGTTAGGGTTAGGGTTAGGGTTAGGGTTAGGGTTAGGGTTAGGGTTAGGGTTAGGGTTAGGGTTAGGGTTAGGGTTAGGGTTAGGGTTAGGGTTAGGGTTAGGGTTAGGGTTAGGGTTAGGGTTAGGGTTAGGGTTAGGGTTAGGGTTAGGGTTAGGGTTAGGGTTAGGGTTAGGGTTAGGGTTAGGGTTAGGGTTAGGGTTAGGGTTAGGGTTAGGGTTAGGGTTAGGGTTAGGGTTAGGGTTAGGGTTAGGGTTAGGGTTAGGGTTAGGGTTAGGGTTAGGGTTAGGGTTAGGGTTAGGGTTAGGGTTAGGGTTAGGGTTAGGGTTAGGGTTAGGGTTAGGGTTAGGGTTAGGGTTAGGGTTAGGGTTAGGGTTAGGGTTAGGGTTAGGGTTAGGGTTAGGGTTAGGGTTAGGGTTAGGGTTAGGGTTAGGGTTAGGGTTAGGGTTAGGGTTAGGGTTAGGGTTAGGGTTAGGGTTAGGGTTAGGGTTAGGGTTAGGGTTAGGGTTAGGGTTAGGGTTAGGGTTAGGGTTAGGGTTAGGGTTAGGGTTAGGGTTAGGGTTAGGGTTAGGGTTAGGGTTAGGGTTAGGGTTAGGGTTAGGGTTAGGGTTAGGGTTAGGGTTAGGGTTAGGGTTAGGGTTAGGGTTAGGGTTAGGGTTAGGGTTAGGGTTAGGGTTAGGGTTAGGGTTAGGGTTAGGGTTAGGGTTAGGGTTAGGGTTAGGGTTAGGGTTAGGGTTAGGGTTAGGGTTAGGGTTAGGGTTAGGGTTAGGGTTAGGGTTAGGGTTAGGGTTAGGGTTAGGGTTAGGGTTAGGGTTAGGGTTAGGGTTAGGGTTAGGGTTAGGGTTAGGGTTAGGGTTAGGGTTAGGGTTAGGGTTAGGGTTAGGGTTAGGGTTAGGGTTAGGGTTAGGGTTAGGGTTAGGGTTAGGGTTAGGGTTAGGGTTAGGGTTAGGGTTAGGGTTAGGGTTAGGGTTAGGGTTAGGGTTAGGGTTAGGGTTAGGGTTAGGGTTAGGGTTAGGGTTAGGGTTAGGGTTAGGGTTAGGGTTAGGGTTAGGGTTAGGGTTAGGGTTAGGGTTAGGGTTAGGGTTAGGGTTAGGGTTAGGGTTAGGGTTAGGGTTAGGGTTAGGGTTAGGGTTAGGGTTAGGGTTAGGGTTAGGGTTAGGGTTAGGGTTAGGGTTAGGGTTAGGGTTAGGGTTAGGGTTAGGGTTAGGGTTAGGGTTAGGGTTAGGGTTAGGGTTAGGGTTAGGGTTAGGGTTAGGGTTAGGGTTAGGGTTAGGGTTAGGGTTAGGGTTAGGGTTAGGGTTAGGGTTAGGGTTAGGGTTAGGGTTAGGGTTAGGGTTAGGGTTAGGGTTAGGGTTAGGGTTAGGGTTAGGGTTAGGGTTAGGGTTAGGGTTAGGGTTAGGGTTAGGGTTAGGGTTAGGGTTAGGGTTAGGGTTAGGGTTAGGGTTAGGGTTAGGGTTAGGGTTAGGGTTAGGGTTAGGGTTAGGGTTAGGGTTAGGGTTAGGGTTAGGGTTAGGGTTAGGGTTAGGGTTAGGGTTAGGGTTAGGGTTAGGGTTAGGGTTAGGGTTAGGGTTAGGGTTAGGGTTAGGGTTAGGGTTAGGGTTAGGGTTAGGGTTAGGGTTAGGGTTAGGGTTAGGGTTAGGGTTAGGGTTAGGGTTAGGGTTAGGGTTAGGGTTAGGGTTAGGGTTAGGGTTAGGGTTAGGGTTAGGGTTAGGGTTAGGGTTAGGGTTAGGGTTAGGGTTAGGGTTAGGGTTAGGGTTAGGGTTAGGGTTAGGGTTAGGGTTAGGGTTAGGGTTAGGGTTAGGGTTAGGGTTAGGGTTAGGGTTAGGGTTAGGGTTAGGGTTAGGGTTAGGGTTAGGGTTAGGGTTAGGGTTAGGGTTAGGGTTAGGGTTAGGGTTAGGGTTAGGGTTAGGGTTAGGGTTAGGGTTAGGGTTAGGGTTAGGGTTAGGGTTAGGGTTAGGGTTAGGGTTAGGGTTAGGGTTAGGGTTAGGGTTAGGGTTAGGGTTAGGGTTAGGGTTAGGGTTAGGGTTAGGGTTAGGGTTAGGGTTAGGGTTAGGGTTAGGGTTAGGGTTAGGGTTAGGGTTAGGGTTAGGGTTAGGGTTAGGGTTAGGGTTAGGGTTAGGGTTAGGGTTAGGGTTAGGGTTAGGGTTAGGGTTAGGGTTAGGGTTAGGGTTAGGGTTAGGGTTAGGGTTAGGGTTAGGGTTAGGGTTAGGGTTAGGGTTAGGGTTAGGGTTAGGGTTAGGGTTAGGGTTAGGGTTAGGGTTAGGGTTAGGGTTAGGGTTAGGGTTAGGGTTAGGGTTAGGGTTAGGGTTAGGGTTAGGGTTAGGGTTAGGGTTAGGGTTAGGGTTAGGGTTAGGGTTAGGGTTAGGGTTAGGGTTAGGGTTAGGGTTAGGGTTAGGGTTAGGGTTAGGGTTAGGGTTAGGGTTAGGGTTAGGGTTAGGGTTAGGGTTAGGGTTAGGGTTAGGGTTAGGGTTAGGGTTAGGGTTAGGGTTAGGGTTAGGGTTAGGGTTAGGGTTAGGGTTAGGGTTAGGGTTAGGGTTAGGGTTAGGGTTAGGGTTAGGGTTAGGGTTAGGGTTAGGGTTAGGGTTAGGGTTAGGGTTAGGGTTAGGGTTAGGGTTAGGGTTAGGGTTAGGGTTAGGGTTAGGGTTAGGGTTAGGGTTAGGGTTAGGGTTAGGGTTAGGGTTAGGGTTAGGGTTAGGGTTAGGGTTAGGGTTAGGGTTAGGGTTAGGGTTAGGGTTAGGGTTAGGGTTAGGGTTAGGGTTAGGGTTAGGGTTAGGGTTAGGGTTAGGGTTAGGGTTAGGGTTAGGGTTAGGGTTAGGGTTAGGGTTAGGGTTAGGGTTAGGGTTAGGGTTAGGGTTAGGGTTAGGGTTAGGGTTAGGGTTAGGGTTAGGGTTAGGGTTAGGGTTAGGGTTAGGGTTAGGGTTAGGGTTAGGGTTAGGGTTAGGGTTAGGGTTAGGGTTAGGGTTAGGGTTAGGGTTAGGGTTAGGGTTAGGGTTAGGGTTAGGGTTAGGGTTAGGGTTAGGGTTAGGGTTAGGGTTAGGGTTAGGGTTAGGGTTAGGGTTAGGGTTAGGGTTAGGGTTAGGGTTAGGGTTAGGGTTAGGGTTAGGGTTAGGGTTAGGGTTAGGGTTAGGGTTAGGGTTAGGGTTAGGGTTAGGGTTAGGGTTAGGGTTAGGGTTAGGGTTAGGGTTAGGGTTAGGGTTAGGGTTAGGGTTAGGGTTAGGGTTAGGGTTAGGGTTAGGGTTAGGGTTAGGGTTAGGGTTAGGGTTAGGGTTAGGGTTAGGGTTAGGGTTAGGGTTAGGGTTAGGGTTAGGGTTAGGGTTAGGGTTAGGGTTAGGGTTAGGGTTAGGGTTAGGGTTAGGGTTAGGGTTAGGGTTAGGGTTAGGGTTAGGGTTAGGGTTAGGGTTAGGGTTAGGGTTAGGGTTAGGGTTAGGGTTAGGGTTAGGGTTAGGGTTAGGGTTAGGGTTAGGGTTAGGGTTAGGGTTAGGGTTAGGGTTAGGGTTAGGGTTAGGGTTAGGGTTAGGGTTAGGGTTAGGGTTAGGGTTAGGGTTAGGGTTAGGGTTAGGGTTAGGGTTAGGGTTAGGGTTAGGGTTAGGGTTAGGGTTAGGGTTAGGGTTAGGGTTAGGGTTAGGGTTAGGGTTAGGGTTAGGGTTAGGGTTAGGGTTAGGGTTAGGGTTAGGGTTAGGGTTAGGGTTAGGGTTAGGGTTAGGGTTAGGGTTAGGGTTAGGGTTAGGGTTAGGGTTAGGGTTAGGGTTAGGGTTAGGGTTAGGGTTAGGGTTAGGGTTAGGGTTAGGGTTAGGGTTAGGGTTAGGGTTAGGGTTAGGGTTAGGGTTAGGGTTAGGGTTAGGGTTAGGGTTAGGGTTAGGGTTAGGGTTAGGGTTAGGGTTAGGGTTAGGGTTAGGGTTAGGGTTAGGGTTAGGGTTAGGGTTAGGGTTAGGGTTAGGGTTAGGGTTAGGGTTAGGGTTAGGGTTAGGGTTAGGGTTAGGGTTAGGGTTAGGGTTAGGGTTAGGGTTAGGGTTAGGGTTAGGGTTAGGGTTAGGGTTAGGGTTAGGGTTAGGGTTAGGGTTAGGGTTAGGGTTAGGGTTAGGGTTAGGGTTAGGGTTAGGGTTAGGGTTAGGGTTAGGGTTAGGGTTAGGGTTAGGGTTAGGGTTAGGGTTAGGGTTAGGGTTAGGGTTAGGGTTAGGGTTAGGGTTAGGGTTAGGGTTAGGGTTAGGGTTAGGGTTAGGGTTAGGGTTAGGGTTAGGGTTAGGGTTAGGGTTAGGGTTAGGGTTAGGGTTAGGGTTAGGGTTAGGGTTAGGGTTAGGGTTAGGGTTAGGGTTAGGGTTAGGGTTAGGGTTAGGGTTAGGGTTAGGGTTAGGGTTAGGGTTAGGGTTAGGGTTAGGGTTAGGGTTAGGGTTAGGGTTAGGGTTAGGGTTAGGGTTAGGGTTAGGGTTAGGGTTAGGGTTAGGGTTAGGGTTAGGGTTAGGGTTAGGGTTAGGGTTAGGGTTAGGGTTAGGGTTAGGGTTAGGGTTAGGGTTAGGGTTAGGGTTAGGGTTAGGGTTAGGGTTAGGGTTAGGGTTAGGGTTAGGGTTAGGGTTAGGGTTAGGGTTAGGGTTAGGGTTAGGGTTAGGGTTAGGGTTAGGGTTAGGGTTAGGGTTAGGGTTAGGGTTAGGGTTAGGGTTAGGGTTAGGGTTAGGGTTAGGGTTAGGGTTAGGGTTAGGGTTAGGGTTAGGGTTAGGGTTAGGGTTAGGGTTAGGGTTAGGGTTAGGGTTAGGGTTAGGGTTAGGGTTAGGGTTAGGGTTAGGGTTAGGGTTAGGGTTAGGGTTAGGGTTAGGGTTAGGGTTAGGGTTAGGGTTAGGGTTAGGGTTAGGGTTAGGGTTAGGGTTAGGGTTAGGGTTAGGGTTAGGGTTAGGGTTAGGGTTAGGGTTAGGGTTAGGGTTAGGGTTAGGGTTAGGGTTAGGGTTAGGGTTAGGGTTAGGGTTAGGGTTAGGGTTAGGGTTAGGGTTAGGGTTAGGGTTAGGGTTAGGGTTAGGGTTAGGGTTAGGGTTAGGGTTAGGGTTAGGGTTAGGGTTAGGGTTAGGGTTAGGGTTAGGGTTAGGGTTAGGGTTAGGGTTAGGGTTAGGGTTAGGGTTAGGGTTAGGGTTAGGGTTAGGGTTAGGGTTAGGGTTAGGGTTAGGGTTAGGGTTAGGGTTAGGGTTAGGGTTAGGGTTAGGGTTAGGGTTAGGGTTAGGGTTAGGGTTAGGGTTAGGGTTAGGGTTAGGGTTAGGGTTAGGGTTAGGGTTAGGGTTAGGGTTAGGGTTAGGGTTAGGGTTAGGGTTAGGGTTAGGGTTAGGGTTAGGGTTAGGGTTAGGGTTAGGGTTAGGGTTAGGGTTAGGGTTAGGGTTAGGGTTAGGGTTAGGGTTAGGGTTAGGGTTAGGGTTAGGGTTAGGGTTAGGGTTAGGGTTAGGGTTAGGGTTAGGGTTAGGGTTAGGGTTAGGGTTAGGGTTAGGGTTAGGGTTAGGGTTAGGGTTAGGGTTAGGGTTAGGGTTAGGGTTAGGGTTAGGGTTAGGGTTAGGGTTAGGGTTAGGGTTAGGGTTAGGGTTAGGGTTAGGGTTAGGGTTAGGGTTAGGGTTAGGGTTAGGGTTAGGGTTAGGGTTAGGGTTAGGGTTAGGGTTAGGGTTAGGGTTAGGGTTAGGGTTAGGGTTAGGGTTAGGGTTAGGGTTAGGGTTAGGGTTAGGGTTAGGGTTAGGGTTAGGGTTAGGGTTAGGGTTAGGGTTAGGGTTAGGGTTAGGGTTAGGGTTAGGGTTAGGGTTAGGGTTAGGGTTAGGGTTAGGGTTAGGGTTAGGGTTAGGGTTAGGGTTAGGGTTAGGGTTAGGGTTAGGGTTAGGGTTAGGGTTAGGGTTAGGGTTAGGGTTAGGGTTAGGGTTAGGGTTAGGGTTAGGGTTAGGGTTAGGGTTAGGGTTAGGGTTAGGGTTAGGGTTAGGGTTAGGGTTAGGGTTAGGGTTAGGGTTAGGGTTAGGGTTAGGGTTAGGGTTAGGGTTAGGGTTAGGGTTAGGGTTAGGGTTAGGGTTAGGGTTAGGGTTAGGGTTAGGGTTAGGGTTAGGGTTAGGGTTAGGGTTAGGGTTAGGGTTAGGGTTAGGGTTAGGGTTAGGGTTAGGGTTAGGGTTAGGGTTAGGGTTAGGGTTAGGGTTAGGGTTAGGGTTAGGGTTAGGGTTAGGGTTAGGGTTAGGGTTAGGGTTAGGGTTAGGGTTAGGGTTAGGGTTAGGGTTAGGGTTAGGGTTAGGGTTAGGGTTAGGGTTAGGGTTAGGGTTAGGGTTAGGGTTAGGGTTAGGGTTAGGGTTAGGGTTAGGGTTAGGGTTAGGGTTAGGGTTAGGGTTAGGGTTAGGGTTAGGGTTAGGGTTAGGGTTAGGGTTAGGGTTAGGGTTAGGGTTAGGGTTAGGGTTAGGGTTAGGGTTAGGGTTAGGGTTAGGGTTAGGGTTAGGGTTAGGGTTAGGGTTAGGGTTAGGGTTAGGGTTAGGGTTAGGGTTAGGGTTAGGGTTAGGGTTAGGGTTAGGGTTAGGGTTAGGGTTAGGGTTAGGGTTAGGGTTAGGGTTAGGGTTAGGGTTAGGGTTAGGGTTAGGGTTAGGGTTAGGGTTAGGGTTAGGGTTAGGGTTAGGGTTAGGGTTAGGGTTAGGGTTAGGGTTAGGGTTAGGGTTAGGGTTAGGGTTAGGGTTAGGGTTAGGGTTAGGGTTAGGGTTAGGGTTAGGGTTAGGGTTAGGGTTAGGGTTAGGGTTAGGGTTAGGGTTAGGGTTAGGGTTAGGGTTAGGGTTAGGGTTAGGGTTAGGGTTAGGGTTAGGGTTAGGGTTAGGGTTAGGGTTAGGGTTAGGGTTAGGGTTAGGGTTAGGGTTAGGGTTAGGGTTAGGGTTAGGGTTAGGGTTAGGGTTAGGGTTAGGGTTAGGGTTAGGGTTAGGGTTAGGGTTAGGGTTAGGGTTAGGGTTAGGGTTAGGGTTAGGGTTAGGGTTAGGGTTAGGGTTAGGGTTAGGGTTAGGGTTAGGGTTAGGGTTAGGGTTAGGGTTAGGGTTAGGGTTAGGGTTAGGGTTAGGGTTAGGGTTAGGGTTAGGGTTAGGGTTAGGGTTAGGGTTAGGGTTAGGGTTAGGGTTAGGGTTAGGGTTAGGGTTAGGGTTAGGGTTAGGGTTAGGGTTAGGGTTAGGGTTAGGGTTAGGGTTAGGGTTAGGGTTAGGGTTAGGGTTAGGGTTAGGGTTAGGGTTAGGGTTAGGGTTAGGGTTAGGGTTAGGGTTAGGGTTAGGGTTAGGGTTAGGGTTAGGGTTAGGGTTAGGGTTAGGGTTAGGGTTAGGGTTAGGGTTAGGGTTAGGGTTAGGGTTAGGGTTAGGGTTAGGGTTAGGGTTAGGGTTAGGGTTAGGGTTAGGGTTAGGGTTAGGGTTAGGGTTAGGGTTAGGGTTAGGGTTAGGGTTAGGGTTAGGGTTAGGGTTAGGGTTAGGGTTAGGGTTAGGGTTAGGGTTAGGGTTAGGGTTAGGGTTAGGGTTAGGGTTAGGGTTAGGGTTAGGGTTAGGGTTAGGGTTAGGGTTAGGGTTAGGGTTAGGGTTAGGGTTAGGGTTAGGGTTAGGGTTAGGGTTAGGGTTAGGGTTAGGGTTAGGGTTAGGGTTAGGGTTAGGGTTAGGGTTAGGGTTAGGGTTAGGGTTAGGGTTAGGGTTAGGGTTAGGGTTAGGGTTAGGGTTAGGGTTAGGGTTAGGGTTAGGGTTAGGGTTAGGGTTAGGGTTAGGGTTAGGGTTAGGGTTAGGGTTAGGGTTAGGGTTAGGGTTAGGGTTAGGGTTAGGGTTAGGGTTAGGGTTAGGGTTAGGGTTAGGGTTAGGGTTAGGGTTAGGGTTAGGGTTAGGGTTAGGGTTAGGGTTAGGGTTAGGGTTAGGGTTAGGGTTAGGGTTAGGGTTAGGGTTAGGGTTAGGGTTAGGGTTAGGGTTAGGGTTAGGGTTAGGGTTAGGGTTAGGGTTAGGGTTAGGGTTAGGGTTAGGGTTAGGGTTAGGGTTAGGGTTAGGGTTAGGGTTAGGGTTAGGGTTAGGGTTAGGGTTAGGGTTAGGGTTAGGGTTAGGGTTAGGGTTAGGGTTAGGGTTAGGGTTAGGGTTAGGGTTAGGGTTAGGGTTAGGGTTAGGGTTAGGGTTAGGGTTAGGGTTAGGGTTAGGGTTAGGGTTAGGGTTAGGGTTAGGGTTAGGGTTAGGGTTAGGGTTAGGGTTAGGGTTAGGGTTAGGGTTAGGGTTAGGGTTAGGGTTAGGGTTAGGGTTAGGGTTAGGGTTAGGGTTAGGGTTAGGGTTAGGGTTAGGGTTAGGGTTAGGGTTAGGGTTAGGGTTAGGGTTAGGGTTAGGGTTAGGGTTAGGGTTAGGGTTAGGGTTAGGGTTAGGGTTAGGGTTAGGGTTAGGGTTAGGGTTAGGGTTAGGGTTAGGGTTAGGGTTAGGGTTAGGGTTAGGGTTAGGGTTAGGGTTAGGGTTAGGGTTAGGGTTAGGGTTAGGGTTAGGGTTAGGGTTAGGGTTAGGGTTAGGGTTAGGGTTAGGGTTAGGGTTAGGGTTAGGGTTAGGGTTAGGGTTAGGGTTAGGGTTAGGGTTAGGGTTAGGGTTAGGGTTAGGGTTAGGGTTAGGGTTAGGGTTAGGGTTAGGGTTAGGGTTAGGGTTAGGGTTAGGGTTAGGGTTAGGGTTAGGGTTAGGGTTAGGGTTAGGGTTAGGGTTAGGGTTAGGGTTAGGGTTAGGGTTAGGGTTAGGGTTAGGGTTAGGGTTAGGGTTAGGGTTAGGGTTAGGGTTAGGGTTAGGGTTAGGGTTAGGGTTAGGGTTAGGGTTAGGGTTAGGGTTAGGGTTAGGGTTAGGGTTAGGGTTAGGGTTAGGGTTAGGGTTAGGGTTAGGGTTAGGGTTAGGGTTAGGGTTAGGGTTAGGGTTAGGGTTAGGGTTAGGGTTAGGGTTAGGGTTAGGGTTAGGGTTAGGGTTAGGGTTAGGGTTAGGGTTAGGGTTAGGGTTAGGGTTAGGGTTAGGGTTAGGGTTAGGGTTAGGGTTAGGGTTAGGGTTAGGGTTAGGGTTAGGGTTAGGGTTAGGGTTAGGGTTAGGGTTAGGGTTAGGGTTAGGGTTAGGGTTAGGGTTAGGGTTAGGGTTAGGGTTAGGGTTAGGGTTAGGGTTAGGGTTAGGGTTAGGGTTAGGGTTAGGGTTAGGGTTAGGGTTAGGGTTAGGGTTAGGGTTAGGGTTAGGGTTAGGGTTAGGGTTAGGGTTAGGGTTAGGGTTAGGGTTAGGGTTAGGGTTAGGGTTAGGGTTAGGGTTAGGGTTAGGGTTAGGGTTAGGGTTAGGGTTAGGGTTAGGGTTAGGGTTAGGGTTAGGGTTAGGGTTAGGGTTAGGGTTAGGGTTAGGGTTAGGGTTAGGGTTAGGGTTAGGGTTAGGGTTAGGGTTAGGGTTAGGGTTAGGGTTAGGGTTAGGGTTAGGGTTAGGGTTAGGGTTAGGGTTAGGGTTAGGGTTAGGGTTAGGGTTAGGGTTAGGGTTAGGGTTAGGGTTAGGGTTAGGGTTAGGGTTAGGGTTAGGGTTAGGGTTAGGGTTAGGGTTAGGGTTAGGGTTAGGGTTAGGGTTAGGGTTAGGGTTAGGGTTAGGGTTAGGGTTAGGGTTAGGGTTAGGGTTAGGGTTAGGGTTAGGGTTAGGGTTAGGGTTAGGGTTAGGGTTAGGGTTAGGGTTAGGGTTAGGGTTAGGGTTAGGGTTAGGGTTAGGGTTAGGGTTAGGGTTAGGGTTAGGGTTAGGGTTAGGGTTAGGGTTAGGGTTAGGGTTAGGGTTAGGGTTAGGGTTAGGGTTAGGGTTAGGGTTAGGGTTAGGGTTAGGGTTAGGGTTAGGGTTAGGGTTAGGGTTAGGGTTAGGGTTAGGGTTAGGGTTAGGGTTAGGGTTAGGGTTAGGGTTAGGGTTAGGGTTAGGGTTAGGGTTAGGGTTAGGGTTAGGGTTAGGGTTAGGGTTAGGGTTAGGGTTAGGGTTAGGGTTAGGGTTAGGGTTAGGGTTAGGGTTAGGGTTAGGGTTAGGGTTAGGGTTAGGGTTAGGGTTAGGGTTAGGGTTAGGGTTAGGGTTAGGGTTAGGGTTAGGGTTAGGGTTAGGGTTAGGGTTAGGGTTAGGGTTAGGGTTAGGGTTAGGGTTAGGGTTAGGGTTAGGGTTAGGGTTAGGGTTAGGGTTAGGGTTAGGGTTAGGGTTAGGGTTAGGGTTAGGGTTAGGGTTAGGGTTAGGGTTAGGGTTAGGGTTAGGGTTAGGGTTAGGGTTAGGGTTAGGGTTAGGGTTAGGGTTAGGGTTAGGGTTAGGGTTAGGGTTAGGGTTAGGGTTAGGGTTAGGGTTAGGGTTAGGGTTAGGGTTAGGGTTAGGGTTAGGGTTAGGGTTAGGGTTAGGGTTAGGGTTAGGGTTAGGGTTAGGGTTAGGGTTAGGGTTAGGGTTAGGGTTAGGGTTAGGGTTAGGGTTAGGGTTAGGGTTAGGGTTAGGGTTAGGGTTAGGGTTAGGGTTAGGGTTAGGGTTAGGGTTAGGGTTAGGGTTAGGGTTAGGGTTAGGGTTAGGGTTAGGGTTAGGGTTAGGGTTAGGGTTAGGGTTAGGGTTAGGGTTAGGGTTAGGGTTAGGGTTAGGGTTAGGGTTAGGGTTAGGGTTAGGGTTAGGGTTAGGGTTAGGGTTAGGGTTAGGGTTAGGGTTAGGGTTAGGGTTAGGGTTAGGGTTAGGGTTAGGGTTAGGGTTAGGGTTAGGGTTAGGGTTAGGGTTAGGGTTAGGGTTAGGGTTAGGGTTAGGGTTAGGGTTAGGGTTAGGGTTAGGGTTAGGGTTAGGGTTAGGGTTAGGGTTAGGGTTAGGGTTAGGGTTAGGGTTAGGGTTAGGGTTAGGGTTAGGGTTAGGGTTAGGGTTAGGGTTAGGGTTAGGGTTAGGGTTAGGGTTAGGGTTAGGGTTAGGGTTAGGGTTAGGGTTAGGGTTAGGGTTAGGGTTAGGGTTAGGGTTAGGGTTAGGGTTAGGGTTAGGGTTAGGGTTAGGGTTAGGGTTAGGGTTAGGGTTAGGGTTAGGGTTAGGGTTAGGGTTAGGGTTAGGGTTAGGGTTAGGGTTAGGGTTAGGGTTAGGGTTAGGGTTAGGGTTAGGGTTAGGGTTAGGGTTAGGGTTAGGGTTAGGGTTAGGGTTAGGGTTAGGGTTAGGGTTAGGGTTAGGGTTAGGGTTAGGGTTAGGGTTAGGGTTAGGGTTAGGGTTAGGGTTAGGGTTAGGGTTAGGGTTAGGGTTAGGGTTAGGGTTAGGGTTAGGGTTAGGGTTAGGGTTAGGGTTAGGGTTAGGGTTAGGGTTAGGGTTAGGGTTAGGGTTAGGGTTAGGGTTAGGGTTAGGGTTAGGGTTAGGGTTAGGGTTAGGGTTAGGGTTAGGGTTAGGGTTAGGGTTAGGGTTAGGGTTAGGGTTAGGGTTAGGGTTAGGGTTAGGGTTAGGGTTAGGGTTAGGGTTAGGGTTAGGGTTAGGGTTAGGGTTAGGGTTAGGGTTAGGGTTAGGGTTAGGGTTAGGGTTAGGGTTAGGGTTAGGGTTAGGGTTAGGGTTAGGGTTAGGGTTAGGGTTAGGGTTAGGGTTAGGGTTAGGGTTAGGGTTAGGGTTAGGGTTAGGGTTAGGGTTAGGGTTAGGGTTAGGGTTAGGGTTAGGGTTAGGGTTAGGGTTAGGGTTAGGGTTAGGGTTAGGGTTAGGGTTAGGGTTAGGGTTAGGGTTAGGGTTAGGGTTAGGGTTAGGGTTAGGGTTAGGGTTAGGGTTAGGGTTAGGGTTAGGGTTAGGGTTAGGGTTAGGGTTAGGGTTGAGGGTTAGGGTTAGGGTTAGGGTTAGGGTTAGGGTTAGGGTTAGGGTTAGGGTTAGGGTTAGGGTTAGGGTTAGGGTTAGGGTTAGGGTTAGGGTTAGGGTTAGGGTTAGGGTTAGGGTTAGGGTTAGGGTTAGGGTTAGGGTTAGGGTTAGGGTTAGGGTTA